>NW_026988473.1:51607500-54007500 GCF_030222135.1 Aotus nancymaae | reverse complement strand
TGCTAGAAAGTCTATTATACGTAATATCATGTCAACTTCTCTTTCAGTTAGATGTAAAAAGTAAAATCTGTCATTTCTCAGGTAAAATGAAAATAATGTAATGTCTCCTTATCATTAGTCTGGGCTTTCACACAAACTTCAATTTTTTTCATTTAAAAATTAATAAAGAGAAAAGACTTCATGCCCTGTGTACTCGTAAGACTACTTTTTTTTAACTAACAATATAGTTGAGAACATTAAGATAATTTAAGAAAATTTATGTTTGACATTTTCTATAGACTTAAAAGAACATAGTCTTCATATTAAATAAGAATTACCAGCTGGGCACAGTGGCTTACACTTGTAATTCAAACACTTTGAGATGCCAAAGTAGGAGGATCACTTGAGACCAGCAGTCTGAGACCAGCCTGGGCAACATAGTGAGACCCTATCTCTACAAAAAACTGGAATAAATAAAAATAAATTTAGGCAGACATGGTAGCTCATGCTGATAGTCCCAGATGCTTGGGAGGCTGAGGTGGAAGGACTGCTTGATCCCAGGAATTTGAGGCTGCAGTGAGCTGTGATCACACCACTGCACTCCAACCTAAGTGAAAGAGTGATACTCTGACTCAAAAAAAAAAAAAAAAAAAAAAAAAAAACATGATAACTGGGCAGTTCACTGAAATTCAATAGAGATGGCATGCTATTCCAGCAGGAATAACTTACATATTACAGCCTAGAAAAAGTAAAAGTTTTAAAACATGTATGTGCACCTTTCACAAGTCCTTTCGAGAGAACCTATTTTTTTTTTTTTTTTGAGACGGAGTTTCGCTCTTGTTACCCAGGCTGGAGTGCAATGGCACGATCTCGGCTCACCGCAACCTCCGCCTCCTGGGTTCAGGCAATTCTCCTGCCTCAGCCTCCTGAGTAGCTGGGATTACAGGCGTGTGCCACCATGCCCAGCTAATTTTTGTATTTTTTAGTAGAGACGGGGTTTCACCTTGTTGACCAGGATGGTCTCGATCTCTTGATCTCGTGATCCACCCGCCTTGGCCTCCCAAAGTGCTGGGATTATAGGCGTGAGCCACCGCGCCCGGCCCCTGAGAACCTGTTATGAGTAGCATTGTTGACTGATGTCCTCTGGCTTCTACACCTTTAGATGCACCTGCACCTTCACACAAAGTTCATGCTTCCTTTGGCTGCTCCCAAACAATGACCAGACACAGCAAGAGAACTAGAGCTAGGTTATTCTGGCCAGAAACAGAACTCCTTTAATGGTCAGCCTTTGCATGAAGACTCTGAACTGGCCTGGCTAAGACTTTCTCAGAGCTGCACTGAAGGCTAATACTTTTCTTAGGCAATCTTCCCTTTTCTCTCTTTTTTCTTGGCTGTCAGACTGCATCATGGTCTAAAGATTCTCTTCTTTTCCTCCCTCCTTATCCTTTACATTTCACATTTTCCCTACAATAAACCTATCAGATGAGAGAGGGCAGTAACCATAGTCTTGTATGGGAGAAACTTCTTTGTTATCTTCTGCATAAGGATAGTGTTAGCTCTTGTGTTATAAATAAAGGAGTGAACTAGTTTGCAAAACACATCTTCAAGGTCATCCATTCAGATATCTTCATCCCACGTTTCATTGTCCCAGATTTCACTGTCACAGTGAGTCTGACCCATCTCCAAGAATTCTGACCAGGGTATTCAACACAATGTCCACAGTAATTTTCCCAAGTCAATAAATTCTTGCTTATTCTCTATGTTCTTAAGTCTTATGATCTTATCCTCTTGATTAAGCGCCCTTAATTTTCAACCCCCTGGCTTCTTCCAGGACATACTGTATATTTCTTGCAGCTTGTTCATGTTGTAATCCTACTGGAATTTG
Source organism: Aotus nancymaae (assembly GCF_030222135.1). Taxonomy (NCBI): domain Eukaryota; kingdom Metazoa; phylum Chordata; class Mammalia; order Primates; family Aotidae; genus Aotus; species Aotus nancymaae. The sequence goes on along the minus strand of NW_026988473.1, from coordinate 54,005,636 downwards.
TGTGTGTGTGTTTTCAATGTTTTATTTCCTTAAAAATACATATCTAATTCAAATATAGCCAAATATTGAGTTCTTAAAATTTAGTGGAAAGTATATGGATATTCACTATATTATTCTCCATACTTTTCTGTATGTTTGAAACGTTTTCTAACAAAATATTTTTTTTATTGTACTTTAGATTCTGGGGTACATGTGCAGATCATGCAAGATTGTTGCATAGGTACATTCATGGCAAGGTGGTTTGCTGCCTCCATCCCCCCATCACCTATACCTGACATTTTTCCCCACGTTATCCCTCCCCACCCTCCCTCTCACTATCCTTCCCCTAGCCCCCACAAAAGGACCCCAGTGTGTGATGCTCCCCTCTCTGTGTCCACGTGTTCTCATTTTTCAACACCCACCTATGAGTGAGAACATGTAGTGTTTGATTTTTTGAATTTAACCTTAATAATATTTTCAATTTATGATGAGTTTGTTAGAATGTAATCCCATTGTAAATCAAGGAGCCTTTGTATAATCTAATGATTGTTCCAGTTCTTTGGAAAAAGATTTCTGGCCATTGATTTGGGTGACAACTCCTGGAAATAAGAGAATATCTGGGCATTTTGATACTATTAATAACTGGACACCGAAAGTATCATTAGGCCTCCCACAAGCAGCCTGACTTTGTTAAAATGTGGGGTAGGTGAGAGCAGGTAATAAACAAAGTCCTGACTGAAGTCTGGTTTTCAGTAGGTCTGTTCTCTCATGATCCATCTCTTGGTCATTCCCTGGTCTCTGAGTATATGATCAGAAGTAATTATTACACAAACAGTCTCTGACTTACAATGGTTCAAATTAAGATTATTTTACCATGGTGTGAAAACAACATATACGCAGTGAAAACCTTATTTGAAACGGTGAATTTCAATATTTTTCTGGGCTATTAATATGTGATAAGGTACTCCTTCGTGATGCAGAGTAGTGGCAGTGAGCTGCAGCTTCCAGTCAACTGTGATATTATGAAAATAATTTGTATTGTCCAATGTACTGTATTAAACAAACTATGTGAGCCATTCAACACTTTTTTATAAAGTAGCCTTTGCTTTAGATAATTTTGTCCAACTGTAAGCTAATATAAGTGTTATCAGCATGTTTAATATAAGCTAGGCTAAACTGTGATGTTCAGTATGTTAGAAATATTCTAGATATTTTCAATATACAATATTTTCTATTTATGATGGTTTTTAGAGACATAATGCATTGTTATTCAAGAAGCATCTATATTGCTTCTTGGCCTTTTGAATGTAGTGTGTAACATTATGTGGAAAACCATAAAACTGATCCTCCAATGGAAGATAGTAAATTTTTAAAAATCACGTTGAAATAGACAGAGATTAGTAACATCATTAAGTATCTAAATAACCTAAGTGATGATAGAAAGATGAACCAAGGAAAAAAGAAACTTTGAACACACACAGTCAAAAATCAATAAAAGTGACATGATAAATGATGCCACAGAAATAGGAAAGATTATTAGCGACTATAATGAATATCTCTGCAGGTACAAACTAGCAAATCTAGACAAAATGGATAAATTCTGGTTAACATACAACCTCCTAAGATTCAATCAAGAAATATTAGAATATTAGAAATACTGATCACTACACACTGAGCACTACACACTGGGGTCTGTTGGGGGGAAATAGGGGAGGGACAGCGGGGGGTAGGGAGTTGGGGAGGGATAGCATGGGGAGAAATGCCAGATATAGGTGAAGGGGAGGAAGGCAGCAAATCACACGGCCACGTGTGTACCTATGCAACAATCTTGCATGTTCTTCACATGTACCCCAAAACCTAAAATGCAATTAAAAAAAGAGAGAAAAAAGAAATACTGATCAGACCAATAACAAGTGCTGCAATTGAATCTTCTAACAAAATATGCCTAGGATCAGACATTCACAACCGAATTCTACCAGACATATAAAGAAGATTTTGTAATAACCCTACTGGCACTGTTTCAAAAAACTGAAGAGGAAGCAGTCCTCCTTAACTTGTTCTGTGATGCCTGTTTCACCCTGATACCAAAGCCTGGTAAGGATGCAACAAAAAAGAAAATGACAGGCCAATATTCCTAATGAGATTAGACACAAAAATCTACAGTGAAATACTAGCAAACCAAATTCAACGGGATATTAAAAAGATAATATACCACAATCATGTGGGTCTTATTCCAGTGGTGCAAATGTAGATCAACAAATGTGAAGGTGGTTCATCAAATGCATGCCCATATGCTCCTGAGGCCTAGGATATGGGCATAACACAATTATAAAAAAAAGCATGATCATTTTAACATATGTCGAAAAAGCTTTTGACAAAATTCATCATCTCTTCATGATAAAAACTCTTAACAAATTTGGCACTGAGGGAGCTTACTTCAAAAATAGTAAAAGCCATATGCATCAAACCAACAGTCGACATCATACTGAATCGGGGAAAGTTGAAATAATTTCTCCTAGCAACTGGAACAAGCCGAAGACGCTCATGTTCACCACTTCCATTCAACATAATGTTGGAAGGTCTCTCTGAGCAATCAGGGAAAAGAAATAAATAAGAAGCATCCAAATTTATGAGTCAGTTGTTGAAAGCAAATGCAACAAAAATAAAAATAGATGAATGAGACATGATTAAACTAAAAACCTTCTGCAAAGCAAAAGAAACAATCAACAGAGTAAGCAGACAACCTACAGAATGACAGAAAATATTTGCAAGGTATGCATCCAACAAAGGAATAATATCCATCATCTACAAGGAACTCAAACAACTCAACAAGAACACAACTAACTCCATTCAAAAGTGCAAAGGACACAAACAGAGGCTTTTCAAACGAAAACATACAAGTGGCCAAAAAACATGAAAAAATACTGAACATTGCTTATCATCTGAGAAATGCAAATTAAAACCACAATGAGATATCATCTTATACCAGTCAGAATGCCTATGGTTAAAATATGTATAAAAAACAGATTTTGTCATGGAGAAAACTTATATACTGTTGGTGGGAATGTAAATTAGTAAAACTTTATGGAAAACAGTATGGAGATTTTTCAAATAAATAAAATTAGAACCACCATTTGATGCAATTCCACTACTCTGTATTTATACATAGTAATAAGGGAAATAAATCATTCTATAAAAAACATATCTGCATTTGTATGATTATCTCAGCACTATTCACAATAGCAAAGATATGGAATCAAACTAAATGTCCGTCAATGGATGACTGAATAAAGAAAATGTAAGATAGGCTGGGCATGGTGGCTCATACCTATAATGCCAACACTTTGGGAGGCCAAGGTGGGAAGATCACTTGAAGCTAGGAGTTGGAGACCAGCCTGGCCAACATGGTGAAACCTGTCTCTAATAAAATACCAAAAAACAAAAGCAAAAACCAAAAAATAGAGGGGCATGGTGGTACAAGCCTGTAATCCCAGCTACTGGGGAGGCTGAGTTCATGGTGAGAGAGTGGGATGGAAATACACTGGTCAAAGGTTACAAAATTAGTTCCAGCTATTTGGGATTTGGAGGGGAAGGAATTGTTTGTGACCAGGAGTTCAAGGCCAACCAGCCTTTGTAACATGGAGAGACCTCCTCTCTAAAAAAATAAATAAAATAAAATAAGATAAAATGAAAATGTAGTTATATAAAAAGAATAAGTTCAAGGAATTTCTTGTACAGCATCATATCTATAGGTAATAGAAATGTAGTTTATTCTGACACAAGAACAGAAAATCAAACACCGCATGTTCTCACTCATAGGTGGGTGTTGAACAATGAGAACACATGGACACAGTGAAGGGAGCATCACACACTGAGGACTGTCGGGGGGAACTAGGGGAGGTACAGCGAGGGATGGGGAGTTGGGGAGGGATAGCATGGGGAGAAATGCCAGAAACAGGTGATGGGGAGGAAGGCAGCAAACCACATTGCCATGTATGTACCTATGCAACAATCCTGCATGTTTTTCACATGCACCCCAAAACCTAAAATGTATATATTTTATATATATATATATATATATATATATATATAATACATATAAAGAAAAAAATGTAGTTTATTCTTGGACAATAAGGGAGATTTCAAGTTAACTCAGTTTCAATGACAACTGAGTTAACATATATGTTAATTAGTTTGACTTAGCTTTTCCACAATGTGTGTATATACATATTTATATATAAATATAATTTTATATTTCAAAACATTGTGTTGTACATGAAAAAAATCTACAACTTATATGTCAATTTAGAAAGGAACACAAAAAAAACAGTAAGGCTAATAAATTGGGCATTTCTTGTGAATATATACTGAGCCTACACACCAATTGTAGACAATATTTATTCTTCTCAATCACATGTGAAACATTAAACCAATCCAGATCTTATTCTTGTTAATGATATCACTCAATACCATCAACAAGTTCTGTAAAGAAACATGAAGAAAAATACTTCAAGTAGCTACCATACAATGCCTTAAAACCAGTAATGTAAAATTTTAAAATACAGTGTACTTACTAAGGTAGCATAGTTAAATACAATTAGACAACAGTATTTCATCAACTTGGCACATAACTATTGTTATAAACAAATGAGGACCCTAACATGCAACAAAAATTTATTTTGAAAAAAAAGTCAGATAAGAAATGTCATGGAAATTTTATACCCATGTTCATTTATCATAGCATTTGTTTTGAAAGGATCTACATTCATAAGATCAAGCTGTGTTACATAAATTATACACATCTAACATGAATTTTTAATCAGCTACAGTAATTCTGTTTTGAAATGGATTAATTTTATAATGTCAAATTAAAATAGCAATATTTATGTTATAATGCAATATGATGATTTTTGTTAAAACATATATGGTTAACGTATAACATACGTATGTATCATTTTAATCAAGGTAAATCTATATCATAACTTTATTTTAAGTTTTAGAACTATGGATGCTTTTTAATTTCCTTATAGACACCTTTTATGTTTTTTCAAGTTACTCAGCATGTGTTATTACTTTTGTCTTTGAAAAATGGATATAAATTATAATCAGTTTTTTAGCAATAATAATTATTTTTAAATTATTGTATAATAATGATGATTATTTCAAGGTTTGTATATTCCTCAAATGTTTTCCTAATTTAATATATAAATGTAATAAGTTTAACATTTTGATTACATTTTAGAACACCAAAATATTCATAATTTGTTTCTTTCACTTGAAAATCAAAAATTTCATTGAAAAAGTAAACTTTTTGAACCAGGGGCCATGTGCGCATAGTTCCCAGCCTGCTTTGGAAGGCAGAAAGTTCTAAATAAACATAAATTGAAAGAAGTAAAATGATACATTAATACAAACAAAATTTTTTCAATCTATCAGTTTATGAATGAACAAAACATTCTCTACTTCTGTGCTTTTGATATCTTTCCCACAGTGTAGTGGAAAAGAAGAAAACATTAATCTGAAGTAAGTATTAAATCCCAGTCTTTATTAAAATAACTTGTGTTCATTTTCATTCTCTCACCAACTCATAAACACACTCTTAACACACAAACACACATGTATGGGATTATTTGCTTATATATGTATCATTATTTGGACACTAAGAATGGAAAGTTTTTGTTCTTTCTCCTCTTCCCATAGAGGTTAACTTGATTCTCACACCAGCACCTGTGTCTCTGATAGTCTGAAATATCCCCTTGGGACACATAACACATGTTTCTCTTTAAGGCTCAGTTCAATAGTTCAGATATAAAGGAATGTATAGGCTGGTGACTGTGCATGTATATTAATTCTAGGATTATGATTCTTTTCTTGACCAAGATTCTTAACTCCTGGAGTAGATTATTTACAGATCACTGTTTTGCTATTCAGAAATGAAGGTATCAGAAATACAAAAAAACAGAGGATAGTGACAAAATTTATTTTCCATAGGCAGTAAGATAAAGTGAAGAGAGGCTTTGGGTATATCTCGGTTGTTTATCATTTTTCCATCTCAGTCATTGATTCCATTCACATAGTTGGAAGGAAGAAGTGTTATGTGAGGCTTAGGGTTTTTTTTTTGTTGTTGTTGTTGTTTGAGAAGTCTCACTCTGTCACCCAGGCTGGAGTGCAGTGGCATGATCTCAGCTTACTGCAACCTCCACCTCCCAGGTTCAAGCAATTCTCCTGTCTCAGCCTCCCAAGTAGCTGGGATTGCAGGCACCTGCCACCAGGCTTGGCTAAATTTTGTATTTTAGTTTATTTTCCAAAATCAAACATTAAAATTTAGTGTAAACTATGATGATTATTATCTGTGTATTTCTCTATTTAAATAGGAATCCTTTTTCACTAGTGGTGGAAGTCAAGTATGGATTACTCCCATGAGAAAGAGAAATGAGAAACTGCCTTGAGAATATTTACCCATTACTCTTGCTTTTTACCTGCTCTCCTTTACTTCCTCCAAATCATAGTATAATTTTCTTTGGTTATTTCCTGGAAAGACTGAGACATGACTTTTGTTTCATCTATTTGCAGTAGCAAAATCTAATCTACATGGAACAAGCAACCCTCATATGAGAAGGTGAGTTTACTAGATTGGAGAGGGTTGAATTAATAAAAAAAAAATTGTTGCCTGCAGAGTTTAAGAATGAGGTTAAATAGAAGGTAACATGTATTAATATTACCAGTCCAATTACTCTTACCACACCAGAGCATAGTGAAGTCAAATTTCTTTGCAGAAGAAATTAAATGTTGATGTGTAGGAACTATTTTAAATTTGCTTTAGAAAGAAAACTGGATACGTTTATAGTTATTGATAGTACTTAGATAGCTATGTAGTTCTTGGAGAGCTTTGCAAGTGTGTAGAAGATGGTATCCAAATTGCTGTGTAAGCATAAAGCCAGTTTTACTGACTAAAGTTATACTTAAAACAAGAAAATATAGGAAAATTAATAAAATATTTGACTAGCATTTGGATAAAAATGTGCATGTAATCTCAGAAGAAAAGATATTCTATTTTTGGTTTAGGAAATATTTATACTTCCCCTAATTTCTCTACCTACTTCTAACACATGGATACTAGTTTCAAATGCAGTAGAACCATGAACACCTACATGGATATGTGCAGGTTCAATATAGATCTGCAAGTATATTTTTCTCCACACAGGTAATTGTTCTTTCTGCACATAAGTCATGAAGACATTAAACATAGTATTTTCCATTACTTGAAATAGTCACTTTAACTCCAAGAGAAGCTGCAAAATTGCATCCTGAACTGCAATTTACAAAGCAATGTATAGCCCAAAACAAGGATTGAGCATCACATTTAAGATACCGTTCAACATATTAAAGTGAGATGGAGGGAGTAGTTTTATAAATGAATTATCACAACTGTCACTAATTGTTAGTTATTTTTGCTTAATAATATATTGTAAAACATCTGAAAAATGAGGAATGTGTAAGAAATCTGAAAAATCTAATGGTGACTACATATATAAAATATAGATTCATAGTTTATGAATTCTGTCTGAATGACAGAATCTTGTAATTTTTGTTTTCAAGGAAAAACATTTCATGTATTGAAAAGACTATCTTTTATGCTACTTAAAAAAAAAACACACAATTCTTAAAATTCCAAAGCTAAAATTTCAGTTTTTGAATCATCCACTTTCCTTAATTAGAAAATTAAAAATTAGTTTACAAGCTGCTATGTAATATAAGTGTAACTTTGATAAGTCCTCATATTAACATTGTCCTTCAGAATTAACAAAGTGAGAATACTAATTTAAGTGTTTTTCCTCATTTGTGTTATAGAAAACCTTATGAAACCTAGAAAAACAACAATTTGGTACAATTACATTAATTACACTCACACAACGCAAAGCGTTTTACCTTCTCAAAGTGATCTTGGCTTGAGTGTTTTTGCTTTGAATTCTTTTTTATACTGTTAATATATCATCTCTAAGTAGATGTACTGTTAAACTAAAAAAAAGGTAAGTTTGTGTATATTTTAAACCTCTATGTATAGTTTTCATTCTGATGAAGTATTATACTGCATATGTAATTTAAAAAAATTAATTGGAATTATTTCAACTTGATGGAATGTTTAAATTATTTTTACTCCAAAACCAATATATTTGTTCTGCCTTTGTCATCTTATTTTTTTCTTCCCACTTTGCATCCTCTTTGTTTTTCTACTTCATGAGAGGGATTATTATTTTGTTTCTCTTATCTAGTAATCTTAAGTAAAACTTTCTTTTTTTTCTTCTAGTGGTTTATTTTATATTTTCTAAATAATATTAGGTTGGTGCAAAAGTAATTGTGGCTTTGCTATTACTTTTATCGGTAAAAACCGACATTATGTTTGCACCAATCTAATAATATTTAGATTATAATTTATTAATTCTCAAAATAAAGTGTGTCTGGTGATTCATTCACTTCTTCAATTATTCATTTATTTATTTGTTTTAAAATTGACATTTATTATCTGAGAGATTTGATTTGCTCAGTTCTGAGGATGATTTACCAGACACTGTCCTTACATCAGTGATTTCACTGAATTTTGAAGAACTCCTAAATATAAATTGATTTTCATAATATCATGAGGTAAATATAATTAAAGAGAATAATTATTTAAACAAACCAATTTCGTACCCCTAATCATGGCTGTTGGTAAGCCACATTATCTTATAATAATTTAAAGGATGGGTCACTATCATGTTTAAAGGACATTTGAGATCTACTGATGACGGTTTTGCTTGCAGAATGTGTAGGGATTAGCTACATTTGAGGGGAGTGGGTAAAGGGAGCACCAAAGAGTTAGAGGCCTGCCTATCACAAAGCTGAGAATGTCAGTGTGATATGAGTAGGAAATAGCAAACAGCAACAGAAGAGAAGACTATTCCTACCACTTTGACCTGTCAGAATTCTAATCATGCTCCAGGTCTGGGAGCATCTGTCCTCTTCTCTAGGGGCATCTCCTGAAGCTAGGTTAGACACACGGGTGCTCCTATGACACCTCGTATAACTCTAACATTTTTACTTATTTTTATTTTTTTATTTTTTATATATATATATTTTTATTGTGTTTTAGGTTTGGGGGTACATGTGAAGAACATGCAAGATTGTTGCATAGGTACATACATGGCAATGTGGCTTGCTGCCTTCCTCCCCATCACCTATATCTGGCATTTCTCCCCATGTTATCCCTCCCCATTTTGTAGTGACTCAAGGACACATCTTTGAGGAGTATGCCTATTAACAAGTTTAACCTGTGTTTCTCTACTATTTTCAAAACAAGTTGGCTTTTGAGACATCTGATCTGTCCTCTTGGTGTTACTCGATGCAGAATTTTTATGTGAAACTTTAACTCTTATCAGATAATAATCGTAAAAGAGTTTATTTTATTAATGGAGGGCAGGATGAATACCTCCTCTGACGGGGCACAAAAGAGAGCTCATTTGGTGGCACTGGTGATTCCTAAGGCGTTAATTTTTTAAGCACTGCCAAAATGGCTGCAAGCCCAAGAAGAAAATACAAATATGGGTATTGAGCACTTAAAATGAGGTAGCATCCCTTAATCCTCTTGGCAATTTAATTTTTGTTATTATAAATTCTAAGATACATATGCAATTTTACAATTAATCCAATTACATGTTGATTGATTTTTAAAACCTGCATCTTGTATACCTCACAACCAAATCAAGTAAGAGAATATGACCAGCAACTCACAGGACCCTCTACCACATACTGCCTTTCAGTTATCACTCTCTCTCACTTTGTAAAAATATTTTTCTATTTCTAATAGCACAGAATAATTTGATCCATTTTTGTATTTTATTGAAAGAACACAAAATGTTACCTGCTATTTTAAATTTTTCTAAAAAAATTAACACAGATTGTGAGATTAGTCTATATTATGCATATTGTCGTAGATGGTTAACTCTCATTGTTACATGGTATATCATTGTGGGAATGTACCAAAATTTATTTACCCATTTGCTGTTGATGAACACTTAGTTTTTTTCCAGTTTTAGGCTACACTATGAATCATGTTGCAATAAGCATTCTAATTGATGTATTCTAGTAAATACATGTACACTGTTGTGTTAGAAATGTAAATGATGGTCATATGTATGTTTATCATAACGAGATATCCAATTAACAGTTGTTCAAATTTACATGTCTTCCCATAAGAAATGAGAATTCCAATTATTCTACATCTTTGCCAATGCTTGGTATTTTTAGTCCTTTTCATTTTCGCTGTCCAGTTTGATAAGTCACTACATACCAAAAAAAATGTGCTCTGTCATGAGAGATACAATTACTTGTTTTTCTGATTAATATAGAAGTTTGTGCCTTTTTAAATGTTTGTTGGCACTTTTATCCCTCTTTTGAAGTGTATGTTTCTTCCCGCAACTTTTTCTTACTGATGTTGTTGAAGTGCTTCATATATTTTGTGTATGTATGTATTTGGATATCTTCTAGTTTGTATTGACTGGATACATAAAGAACAAGAAAGATATCTTGAAAAGTGAAAATACTGAATCAAAACTTCATTGACTTTTTTAAATTTTAAAATTTTGTGGGTACATAGTAGGTGTATATATTTATGGGTGTCTGAGATATTTTGATAGAAGCATACAATGTGCAATAATCCCATTAAAGGGCTGAGCGCAGTGGCTCACGCCTGTAACCCCAGCACTTAGGGATGCCAATGCAGGTGGATTACCTGAGGTCAGGAGTTGGAGACCAAACCTACCCAATATAGTGAAACCCTGTCTCTGCTAAAAATACAAAAATTAGCCAGGCATGGTGGCATGCACCTGGTATCCCAGCTACTCAGGAGGCTGAGACAGAAGAATTGTTTGAACCTGGGAGGTGGAGGTTGCAGCGAGCCAAGATTGCACCACTACACTCCAGCATGGGCAACAGAGTGAGACACCGTCTTAAAATAATAATGACAATAATAATAATATGATTAAAGTAAATAGGGGTATCCATCACCTCAAACATTTATCCTTTGTGTTACAGACAACCCAATTATATTCTTTTAGTTATTTAAAAATATATAATTAAATTATTATTGACTATAGACACCCAATACGTTTACTAATTTTTGAGACCCTAAGCTTCATTGAGTAATAATTAAAATATCAAAATTCTTTGAACAGTGTCTGAGTACCCAAGAATGAATACCAGATATTCATTAAGAATAAAAATTAAAAAGTCTATATCTCATCTCTTGGATCATCAGTGAGGTAATCAAATTACTTTTCTTTAAAATAACATCTATATTGAGATGAGTATAGTTGTAGTTAAGTAAGATACACTAGTAAAAATACCATTGAAAAGTTAGAATTATATTTGATTATTAATCTATGAGATTGGGAATATGTCTTTTTACAAATTAATTAATGTTTGACTTGCATCTGTGATGAAAACTTAGACTTCCCAATAAGAACTGTTTACTTAATCAAGGAATTAATCAATCCATAAAAATAAACAGACAAACCAAACTATTCCTTGGCGTTCAGAAATTTGGTTGTTGGACCATGAAAACGCATTAGGGAATTTTTTAAAGTTAGGGGAGAAGGAGACAGTAAACATAACCTATATTTTCTCTTGTCTTTTTTTTTTTTAGCTCTAGGAAAACCCACACAAAATTTAAGCGACTTCATAACTACCAGATTTATCATGCTAACATTGAATAAAACAGACCTAATACCAGCTTCGTTTATTCTGAGTGGAGTCCCAGGACTGGAGGACACACAACTCTGGATTTCCTTCCCATTCTGCTCTATGTATGTTGTGGCTATGGTAGGGAACTGTGGACTTCTCTACTTCATTCGCTATGAGGATGCCCTGCACAAACCCATGTACTACTTCTTGGCCATGCTTTCCTTTACTGACATTGTCATGTGCTCTAGTACAATCCCTAAAGCCCTCTGCATCTTCTGGTTTCATCTCAGGGACATTGGATTTGATGAATGCCTTGTTCAGATGTTCTTCATCCACACCTTCACAGGGATGGAGTCTGGGGTGCTTATGCTTATGGCCCTGGATCGCTATGTGGCCATCTGCTACCCCTTACGCTATTCAACCATCCTCACCAATCCTCTCATCGCAAAGGCTGGGCTTGCCACCTTCCTGAGAGGGGTACTACTCATTATTCCCTTTACTTTCCTCACCAAGCGCCTGCCCTACTGCAGAGGCAATATACTTCCCCATACCTACTGCGACCACATGTCTGTAGCCAAATTGTCCTGTGGTAATGTCAAGGCCAATGCCATCTATGGTTTGATGGTCGCCCTCCTGATTGGGGGCTTTGACATACTGTGTATCACAGCCTCCTATACCATGATTCTCCGGGCAGTGGTCAGCCTCTCCTCAGCAGATGCTAGACAGAAGGCCTTTAATACCTGCAGTGCCCACATTTGTGCCATTGTTTTCTCCTATACTCCAGCTTTCTTCTCCTTCTTTTCCCACCGCTTTGGGGAACACACAATCCCCCCTTCTTGCCACATCATTGTAGCCAATATTTATCTGCTCCTACCTCCCACTATGAACCCTATTGTCTATGGGGTGAAAACCAAGCAGATACGAGACTGTGTCATAAGGATCCTTTCAGGTTCTAAGGATACCAAATCCTATAGCATGTGAATGAACACTTGGCAGGAGTGAGAAGAAAAGGATAGAATTACTTCTATTTGCCTCTTATGCAGGAGTTGATAAAATCCTTCTGGAAGTACTACATACATACAAATAAGGAGTTTGTTGGCTGGTGCATTCTCAGTAAGTACCTTGGGAATCTCAACATCACTGGCATGTCCACCAACATTTCTGTATATTTGTTACCTTCTCACTCCTGTGAAGGACCAGTCTAATAATTAAACCATATTTCCTTCAACAAAGCCTAGTGAGTACATTTTTTATGAAAAGACAAACCTAAATAGAAGGAGATGATCTGAGTTCTCTTTTCAATATCACGATTTTCAGCTTAACAGCCAGTTACCACTTTTGTCTGGATCCTCTTTTCAGTATCACGATTTTCAGCTTAACAGCCAGTTACTACTTTTTTCTGGAAAACATGAGCTACATATTTCTCATAATGATCAAAAACCTCTGTTTCTTCATTGACATTTTCCTGAAAAAGAATCTAGAATGTATCCCATAAAGTCATTAACATAATGAGTTTTAAGTCTCTAAGCATCTAACTAAAATAATATTAGGCTGAATAGGTCACATAATTATTTCACAACAGAACAATTAGATATTTCATTTTCTTTAAAGGGGCTTTTAAAAAAGCATAGAGTCTGGAAAGAGAGATAGATCTCCTAACCAAAAAAAAAAAAAAAAGTATAATTTTCTTCTAAGATCTCTGTGAAAGGGGATCAAAATCTATTTGTTTTATTTTATCTCTAATTGTGAATCTAATAAGAAAAATTGAGTATATATTTCTAATATTTAAAATTATCTAAATTAAAAAATAATTGAGAAACTATAGAAGATAGTACTTTTATATTAACATCTCACAAGTTAAGCCAAAGGAATATAAACTCAATTTTTACTGCTATTTTTCCATGTCCAACTGCTAAGAAGAGACATATTTCCCTAAAATTTAGTTAACTATAGTCGTCAAATTGCATTTATTTACTTAGTGAATCCTTCTTGACTATTTTGCATCTTACAATCTGACAAAACAGCAGCACCCACTAAAATATAATTATCCTCCATGTATCACCCTATTTCAATATTTGGTATATCCTAAAGCCAAAGGTTGTCAATATTGTCTTTACTTCCTCAGCCTGACATCACTCTTCTCCTAGTTTGTTTTTCTCTTATTCCATTTGTTATCTAAAATTTCGATTGTCAACTTCACCAATGCTTTTTCCATGTTAACAAATTAAATAGGCCTCCTTCTTTGCTCACCTCACACTCTCTCAGTAATTTTGATTGCAATTCAGTATTTCCAATGTCTTGAAACACTATCATTTTCATTTACTCCAGAGACACTACATATTTCATTTATGTCATACACTTTGTTTAACTTTGATTTATTTTCTACATTCTCTTCCTAGGTGTTCTCCTTTAATATCATGGTCTTAAGTATTGGCTATGAATCTAATGATTCCCCAAAGGAAGCTAAGGTTCAGAGAACTATTTTTCTTACATAGGCTTCCTGCCTAAGGATACCACTTTGCTTTTGGAGCAGAAAGTGAGCGGTTTTAAAAGAGGCCTACAATAAATGGCAAGCTCATGGCAGGTGGGGGAAGCAAACAGGTGGCAGATCTCTGGGTTAGCTTGGTGGCTGATCTACCGGACTGTCAAGCTGGTTACTGCTGGCATCTTCTTAGGCAGACATACTTTGGGTTATAAATTGACTGTTATCTCTCAAGACAACTGGCTGGTGGGTGAAATTTCCTTGCCCTGTGGGCAGTGTCTAGTGAAGGGGAGGTAAAGCCTATATTTGCACTTCTAAATGGCTAAGTAGGAAATGGGAAAAAAGAGGAAAGAGAAAAGGAGAGAGAAAAAATAAACTATTTCAAAAAAATGGGGTACATGGTTATGTTATTAATTTTAATACAATAATTATACTAAATATACTTGAATTATATTTGAAATATTGTTAAAACACAAGAAGGAAGAAATTGAGCTTTACAAGTCAATAATAATGGAAAGGGTTGAGAGAAGAAAGGAAATACAAGAAAAAAATACTACACCTTTCATATAAAGGGGAGACATGCTATACAGTGTAAATTTCAATAATTAGATAAATATATGTATAGAAATACTTTTGGAAAAGTTTTGATGTAAGAATAACCTTAATTGAGTACCAAAATTGGGTTTATGGTCCTGCACTTGATATACAATGTATATTTTGTTAGATTTGCATAATAATTATTTTAAAAAGGTATTTTTATCTCCATTTTGCAAATTCAGAAATTAAGTATTAGGCAGTGTAAATGGTTGTTCATAGTGATGGTAAAAAGTAAAACTGAGATGTGAATTCAGGTTTATTAGACTCAAAATTCCTTTAATAAGCCATCTTTTACCCACTTTCTATGGATTGAATATATGAAATATAACCATATAGTACTGAGTAAATTGGTAGTATGAAATACTTCTGTGTTTAAACAGCATCATTCCTAAAAGTTAAATTTTGTGGAATTTATATTTTTCAGATTGGAAATATACACAACTGCAAAAGCATTACTTGATAGTTTTGGAGATTTTGACCAATAGAAAATAATAGAAAAATAGGTAAAACTTGTAAATAAAAGATAACAAATTGTGTTTTATGTACCGATGATAGACAATATTCTTTCTTCTCTAGTGTATATAAGAATCCACAAAATTTTTGCATTTATGATGTCAAATAAATTGTGTTTGATCAAAAAGCAAACTTCAATAAAGTCCACAAAGAATAAATAATAAAAATAACATTTCGGACTGAGTGTAATAAAGCTGGAAATAAAAAAATCAATATATTTAGTTATTACATTCCCACCAGCGATTTACAAGCACTCCCTTTTCCCAACATCCATGCCATCATCTGTTGTTTATTTGACTTTTTAATAATGATCATTCTTACAGGAGTAAGGTGGTATCTCATTGTGGTTTTAATTTACATTTCCCCAATGATTAGTAATGCTGAGCATTATTCCACTTACTTTCTGAACATTTGTATGTCTTCTCTTGAGAAATGTCTATGTCCTTTGTCCACTTTTTGATGAGCTTGTTTTTTTCTTGCTGATTTGTTTGAGTTCCTTTTAGATTCTGGATACCCGTTCTTTGTCAGATGTATAGTTTGCAAATATTTTCTCCCATTGTGTGTGCTGTCTGTTTACTCTGATTAGTATTCCTTTTGCTGTGCAGAAGTTTTTTTAGTTTAATTAGGTCCCATTTACTTGTTTTTATTTTTGTTCCATTTGCTTTTTGGGTCTTATTTATAAATAACTTTTATTTACAAATAAACACTTCTAGACATTTAGAGTTGTTTAGAAGACTTGTTTCAATATTTTCTTCTAGAATTTGCATGGCTTCAGGTATTAGACTTAAGTCTTTGATCCATCTTAAGTTGATTTTTGTATAAGGTGAGAGATAGAGATCCAGTTTTATTCTTCTATATGTGGCTTGCCAGTCTTCTCAGCACCATTTATTAAATAGTGTGTCCATTCCCCAGTTTATGTTTTTGTATGCTTTGTGAAAGATCAGTTGACAGTATGTATTCAGCTTTATTTCTGGGTTCTCTTATTCCATTAGTCTATGTGCCTACTTTTATAAGAGCACATGCTGTTTTGTAATTATACCCTTATAATATAATTTGAAGTCTGGTAATGTGCTGCCTCCACATTTGTTCTGTTTGTTTAGGATTGCTTTGGTTATTCAGGCTCTTTTTTGATTCCATTGAATTTTAGGATTTTTTTCTCATTCTGTGAAAAATGATGGTGGTATTTTGATGGGAATTGCATTGAATCTGTAGATTGCTTGGGCAGTATAGACATTTTCACAATATTAATTCTTCCAGTCCATAAGCATGGAATGTGTTTCCATTTGTTTGAGTCATATATAATTTCTTCCATCAGTATTTTGTAGTTTCCCTTATAGAGGACTTTCACCTCCTTGGTTAAGTATATTCTTAGCTGTTGTAAAGGGATTGAATTCTTAATTTGATTCTCAGCTTGGTCACCATTGGTGTATAGCAGTGCTACTGATTTGTGCACATTGATTTTGTAACCTGAGACTGCTGTATTTGTTTGCCAAATCTAGGAATCTTTTGGAGGGGTCTTTAGTATTTTCTAGGTATGCAATCATATTATCTGCAAACAGCGACAGTTTTGACGTCCACTTTTCTTCTTTTGAACTAAGAATGAAACTGAGGAAATTACTTGAACACTTTCCATATCAAGGTCCTGACAAATTAACATGAGGTGAGAGACTAATAATAATAGCAGGATTATAGCGATGTCAAGAAACCGTGAAAAGAATTAGAGTCAATTCTTCCTGTCCTATTTGCAAGAATTCACATACTTTTCTCTGATGTTGTAAATTTATGCTTAATAATTTTTATTCATATTTTTGAGTCATATTCTAGAATTTTTCATTTTATAAAATGAATAAAGCAAATTTCATCACAAAATCAACCTTTCTTTATATTTTCTTTCTTTCTTTATCTTGGTAGAAAAATTTATTTAATGAATGCCACTATTCATTTCTCCACTTTCTCATCCTTAAATAACTCTTACCTTAACAGAGAACTTCCCAAACCTAGAAAAATATATCAATATCGAAGTACAAGAAGGTTATAGAAATACCAAGCAGATTTAACCCAAAGAAGACTACCTCAAGGCATTTAATAATCAGATTCCCAAATGTCAAAGATAAAGGAACCTAAAAGCAGCAAGAGAAAAGAAACCAATAACATATAAAGGAGTTCCAATACATCTGATAGCAGACTCCTCAGTAAAAATCTTACAGATCAGAAAACACATGACATATTCAAAATTCTGAAGGAAAAACACTTTTATCCTAGAACAGTATACCCAGTGATATTATCATTTGACAATGAAGAAGAAATAAAGACAGAAAATAAAAAGCAGAAAACTAAAATATACCACCATAGAATATCACATTTACTTTTAGAAGACACAAGAGAAGGAAAGTAAGAAGAGAAGACTACAAAACAATCAGAAAACAAATAACGAATGGCAGGAGTAAGGGCTTGTGTATCAATAATAACGTTGCAGGTAAATGGACTAAACTCTCCAATAAAAAGACATAGAGTGGCTGATGGATTAAAAAAAACAAGACCCAACAATATGTTGCCTATAAGAAACATGCTTCAGCTATAACAACAAACAGACTGCAGGAAAAGGCACAGAAAAAGATATTCCATGAAATTAGAAACCAAAAAAGACCAGAAGTAGCTATACATATATCAGACAAAATAGATTTCAAGAAAAAAGTTATAAAAAGAGACAAGGTCATTATTAAAATGTCCACACTACCCAAAGAAATCTACAGATTAAATGCAATCTCTATCAAATGTCAATGACATTCTTTACTGAAAAGAAAAAAAACTATTCTAATATTTATATGGAACCACAAAAAATAGCTAAAGCTATCCTAAGAAAAGAAACAAAACTGAAGAAATCACTTGACTTAAATTATTCTACAGAGCTATTTTAACCAAAATAGCATGATACTAGGATGAAAACAGACACACAGACCAATGGAAAAGACCAGAGAACCCAGAAACAAATCCATAAATCTTAACTGAACTCATTTTCAACATAAATTCTGAGAACATACACTGGGGAAAGGACAGTCTTTTCAATAAATGGTGCTGGGAAATCTAGATATCCATATGCAAAAGGATGAAACTAGACCCCTATCTTTCGTTATAGAGAAAAATCAAATAAAAATGGATTAAAGACTTAAATCTAAAACCTCAAACTATGAAACTACTAAAACAAGGCATTGTGGAAACTCTCCAAGACATTGGAGTAAAGATTTCTTGAGTAATACTCCACAAACACAAACAATCAAAGCAAGCATGGACAAATGGAATCACATCAAGTTAAAAAGCCTCTGCACAGCAAAGAAGACAATCAACAAAGAGAAGAAACAACCCACAGAATGGGAGAAATTATTTGCAAACTATTCATCTAACAAAGGAGTAATAACTAGAATATATAAAGAGCTCAAACAACTGGAGGGAAAAATTAATATTCTGATTAAAAAATTGGTGAAACATCTGCACAAACATTTCTCACAAGAACATCTTCTCAAAAGAAATACAAATGGGAAATAGCTCTATGAAAAGGTGCTAAATAATATTGATTATCAGAGAAATGCAAATCAAACCTACAATTACATATCATCTCACCCCAGTTAAAATGGCTTTTATCCTAAAGACAAGCAATAACAAATGATGGTCAGAATGTGGAGAAAAGGGATATTCACACACTGATGGTGGTAAAGTAAATTAATACAACCACTAGGGAGAACAGTTTGGAGTTTCCTCACAAAATAACAAATAGAATTACCATATGATCCAGCAATCCCACTTCTAGGTATATATGATAAAGAAAGAAAACCAGAATATTGAAGAGATATCAGCACTCCTATGTTTGTTGCAGCAGTAATCATAATAGCCAAGATTCGGAAGCAAGCTATGTCCATCAATGGATGAATGGATAAAGGAAATGCAGTATATACACAATGGAGTACCTTCGAACCATAAAAAATGAGAACCTGTCATGTGTACCAACGTGAATAGAACTACTGGTCATTATGTTAAGTAAAATAAGACAGGCACAGAAAGGCAAACTTTGTATGTTCTCACTGATTTGTGGGAGCTAAAAATTAAAACAATTGAACTGCTGGAGATAAAGAATGGAATGATGGTTACCGGATGCTGGGAAGGGTAGTGGGGGTGGTCATGGAAGTAGGGATGGTTTGGGGTACAAAAATATAATTAGATAGAATAAATAAAATCTAATATTTAATATTCACACAACAATGTGAATACAAACAATAACAATTTATTGTACATTGAAAAATAACGTAAAAAGTATATTGGAGTGTTAACATAAAGGAAGGACAAATGCTTGAGGTTATCAACACCCCATTTACCCTGATGTGATTTTATGCATTGTATGCCTGTATCAAAATATCTCATGTACCCCATAAACAAAGACACCTACTATGCACCAATAACATTAAAAATTAAAGAAAAAATAATTCTTACTCACTTTCGGCTTTCCCCAGGCTATCTTTCATCTCATCATTCCACTGAAATAGCTTTTGTCAATTTCAAAAAGAAAAATGACTCTCATCAATATTGAATATTATTAATTAGTTCATTTAGGAACAGTACCTTTTCTTGACTTCTGGAGCATACCACACACTATGTTATTCTTCATTCTCACTGAACACTTCTCCTAGACTTTTCTTCTTCCTTTCCTTCTGCATTTCTTCATATTAACATATCTCTGGGTTCATTTCTATTTCCTTTTTGCACCAATTTCCTAGGCATTCCAGTATAAATAGTCATAAATTGTTTTGTTTGTAAATGACTCCCAAACTGATTAACTCATTAAGGGATTTATAGAAGCTCAGGTGCAAGTTCAAGGTGATGTTAACTTCACTCTACCTTTTTCTTAGTGTCTCACTGCAAATATGAAAACTATAAAATCAAATATTTTAACTTATTTTATGCCAATAACTGGACCTGGAAGGCTCACCTACATGTCCCCAAGCTGGAAGCTTAAGCACCAGCCCCTCAGGGTGGATCCTGGGGCAGCCACCAAGGACCCAGAGTCTTCCAGGGTGTGGAGTGGAGATACCTTTGTGGCCCCAAGTTGTCTGTCCAGGAAGGGATGGGAGGCCTAAACTCCCAATGCAGAACAGCGGATGTTTCAAATGCCTCAACATATGGCAGGAATGAAGTGAAGAGGATGCTGCTGCATCAGCATCAAAACACCTGAAGAAAGGGGCAGCTCAGGCTCCTTTTCTAGTCTCGTGGGTCTGCTGAAGGCTTGAAATTATGCCCTAGCGCTGAGTGGAGAGCGCCCTGCTGCTCCATTATCGCTGCACAGAAAAGGATGGGCTACTTAGGTTCCTAATCGAGGCAAGTGGGTGCATCAACATGCCTGGAAATATATCCCTCAGTGAGGAACAGAGGAACTGCTGAGAAGTGGAGTAAATACTGCAGCAGAAAGGTCCTTGCAGGAAAGGGAGGGATGGCTGAGGCCCCTATTCCAAGCAAGGGGATGTGCCGAATGCGAGGAAATACCAGGTATACAGCAGAGGGAGCACCGTCGCACCAAGTTCTTCGCAAGGGATGGAAGGTGTTGCCTAGACTCCCTCCAGGCAAGGAGAAATGGGGTCAGCTTCCCTCTCAGTCCTTGAAACTGGTTGGGCACAACCCCCTGACAGACCAAAAGAACAGGCTGAGGTACCAGCAGTGGCAGACACGGACCATTCTAGACTGCAGCGTTAGTCCTGTGGCAAATCACACTACCCAGGCGAAACCACAGCTTTCGCAACTCACATCCGGCTACAAGCCAGCCGCTGGAGAGAGTCCGATTTCCGTGTCTACTGCTGGAGCACACACTCCATATTAGTCGCCCAAGTGGAGCGCCTACCGCTGGTGCACACAGGCCACACTTGCTGCCCACACTTGCTGGCTCTGGGGCTCCTTTTCCTGCTCCAGAGGAAGTGCTCCAGTCTCCAGCAGGAAACTAAAATGCCTATGCTGGCTGCCGCTGCCAGGTAACCAAACAGTGACTGACGCTGTGTGCCCTTGGATTGAAAATGACATCCTCTCAGTCTCAGGTCTGAGAAAATGACTGCAGCTTTCTCCAATGTCACCACCTCCCGGCCCCTCCCCCTGTTAGCTCCAGGGCTTTGGAAAAACAAGGTGCTCTCTGGGTGGCTTTTTGCTTCATGGAAGCGTGGTGGAAAAGTGAATCACAGTAGAGAGACTCTACCTCTCTTATGTGTATACTAACATAAATTTCAATGAAAATTAAATATATATTCCAGTATTTCCCATATTCTCGTGTGTGAATATGTGAAGAACAAAAAAAGAATAAATTGTAGTTTGTTTCATGTATTATACAATATAATCTTTTACATTAAAAGTCTCAATGAGTAAATACTTTTATTCTGAGTCTATACAATAAATATCTAAAAAAGCGAACTCATTAGCAAAGCAAAACTGAAGAACTAAGGCTGTGATAACAGATCATTTTAAACTTGTCCTGCTTCCCTGGGTAAATAAACAGAGAATTATGAAAAATGTCCTGATTTCTTCTAATGTTCTATCCTTCAGTTATCAGAAAGTGGAAAAAAAGTGTGGCCTGCCTTACAGGGTTTTAGAGATCACTAAAGCTGTTGATACGTGAATTAAGATACAGAATGTCCCACAAAGCACAGTTCCTGTTTCATAATAAATGTCCAATAGATCTAAGTGGTAATATGAAAATACTGGTCTCTCAATCTCTCTTAATGTCATAATCCTGGGTAATTTCCTTTCAAATGCTGTCAGGAAGATAATTAAGAATAATAATGTTGATTATTCCTCTTGGCAAAGGATACTCCAGGAGCGCAGGGATTCCAACACCTCTAAGTTCCAGGTCTCTGAGTTCATCTTGATGGGATTCCCTGGCATTCACAGCTGGCAGCACTGGCTCTCCCTGCCCCTGGCTCTGCTCTACCTCTTAGCTCTCAGTGCCAACATCCTTATCCTGATCATCATCAACAAAGAGGCAGCACTGCACCAGCCTATGTACTATTTCCTGGGCATCTTGGCTGTGGTGGACATGGGCCTGGCTACCACCATCATGCCTAAGATTTTGGCCATCTTATGGTTCAATGCTAAAACCATCAGTCTCCGGGAGTGCTTTGCTCAGATGTATGCCGTACATTGCTGTGTGGCCATGGAGTCAGGTATCTTTGTCTGCATGGCTATTGATAGATATGTAGCCATTTGTCAGCCACTGCGATATCCATCAATCATCACTGAATCTTTTGTGTTCAAAGCAACTGTGTTTATGGCACTGAGAAACAGCCTATGTCCCATCTCAGTGCCTGTGTTGGCTGCTCAGAGACACTACTGCTCCCGGAATCAGATTGAGCACTGTCTTTGTTCTAACTTTGGAGTCACTAGCCTATCTTGTGATGACTGGAAAATTAATAGTATTAACCAGCTACTTCTGGGTTGGGTACTCATGGGAAGTGACTTGGGTTTGATTATTTTATCATATGCTTTAATACTTCACTCTGTCCTGAAGCTGGGAGAGATAATAAAAAATGTATGATACTACACATGAATAAATGTAAAATATCACACATAAGTTTCTTCTTTGTTATTTTTTATTTCTCTTTCTTCCATCTGAATTAAGTTGCCTTGTATCAGCCTGCACCTTTATCACCCTGGAAGAACTTTATGACACTATCTCTTATCTGTTTTGTCTTTACTCCGTAAACAATGGGGTTTAGAGTTGGTGGAAGAAGAAGATAAATATTAGCCACGATAATGTGAAGAGAAGGGGGAATTGTGTGCTCCCCAAAACGGTGAGTAAAGAAAGTAAAGAATGCAGGAACATAGGTGATGATGATGGCAGATATATGAGCAGTGCAGGTACTGAAAGCCTTCTGCCGAGCATCTGATGAGGAGAGGCTGATCACTGCCTGGAGGATCATAGTGTAAGAGACAGATATACAACAAATGTCAAACACTCCAATCAAGAGAGCAACCATTAGACCATAGATTACATTGACCTTGATGCTGGCACAGGACAGCTTTACCACAGACATGTGGTCACAGTATGTATGGGAGATGATATTGCTTTGGCAGAAAGGCAAACGCTTGACCAAGAATGGGAAAGGAATCATCAGCAATACACCCCTCAGGAAGGTGGCAAGCCCAGCCTTGGCAATGATAGGGTTGGTGAGTATGGTAGCATAACGTAAAGGGTAGCAAATGGCTATATAGCGGTCCAGAGCCATGAGCATGAGCACACCAGACTCCACACCTGTGAACCCATGAACAAAGAACATCTGGGACAAGCAAGCATTGAAGTTAATTTCTTTGAGACTGAACCAGAAGATGCAGAGTGCGTTGGGTAGAGTGGTGGTGCAGGTAAGGAGGTCGATGAGGGAGAGCATGGCCAAAAAGAAATACATCGGACGATGTAAGGACTCCTCATAATAAATGAGGTACACAAGACCAAGATTCCCCACAAGGGAGATGATGTACATTGTGCAGAGTGGGAGGGAGATCCATACATGTACTCTTTCCAGACCTGGTATTCCATTAAGAATAAAAAATTGGGGAGCCACATATGAATTGTTGGAAACCAGCATAATGAATTAAATACAGGCATTCTATTTTTCCAGAAGTTTCATCCTGAGGAGAAGGAATTAAGAAACAAATTTCACTCAAATTTTCCTTGCAAATACAAACTCAAATTCAGAATAAAATTAAGGTTAAAATGGCACCAACAATTATAAATAATAGTGACTATGAAAATACACAATGTATTGAATAATACTATATTCCAGTAACATTTTAAAAGTGTCATAAACAGTATAAATGTAATTCTATAGCCATAAGTAAAAAGTTATATAAGTATTTTTTACAACCAAAGAGAAGTAGAAACTGAGGGACAGAAAGATTGAATAATATTCGCTGTCACATAACTAGATTCAGGAACACAAACAGTATTCATATGTGACTTCAACACCCATGGAGTCTTTTTACCGTGCATTCTGGCTTCACAGAAGACATATCCTATGACAGCTTGTGAAGCATGGCCCAAAATTTGTTCAGTAAATCAATGTTATATGCCAATACACAATGGGAAGATTACGGTTATTTCTACCAAACAGCACATTATTCACATTTCAGCTTTTTCTATGCAAACTGTGTGACTTGATAAGCTTTATGTCACTGTCAAAGCCTCAGTTGCTCATCTATAGTGGGAAGCAAGTGATACCTACCTCAAAGAGTTCTGAAAAATAATCAGAAATTTATTTACTCCTAGGTTAATATTCTGATGGATTAGATATACTAATTATTCAAAATGCAGGTATAAGTACAAAATGGATATAAAAGTCAAGAATAATGACCACAAATATCAATCTGATTTGATTGTTCCAAGAAGAAAAAAACCTCTTTTTCTTGAATAACCTATAATCCTTCAATGTAATTGAGATTATCTATTTTCTTTCCATATCTTCTCCTTTTCTCCTTTTATATAATTCTCAAGAGGCATGTTCCCTAGATGCTCCCTTTATTCTCTTTTTTGGGAAATGTTTTTACTCTTATGACCTTGAGTATAACCAACACGAAGATAATTTTCAGAAAATTACTTGTATAAATAAGTTATGTCATAGCTGTTGAGTCCTTCTAAATGCATGCTAAATATTTTCATCAGAAATATCCGTAACACTTTACATTTACTATGTCTAAGACTACACTTATCACTTCAACCTCGACCTCTGCCAAACATAGGCTTCACTTCTAAGTTCTGTCTTTTGGATAATAGTGTCATTATCTACTACATTACCTAAACTAGTATATTTATGATCTTCCCTGGTATTCCTTCACCTCATCTTGGATATAATTCATTTACAGCTTAAAGTGTCCAAATTGTTACTCCACCCAGGTCACATCAACACATCTATTTTCTGTAGTCTATCTTCAGACAAAAAATTATTAATTCAGAAAATTTCCAGTATCAGCTCTTCCTTTCTATCACCACTTTCAGTGTAAAGACCAGCTAGCCACATCCATCTACTTATTGGCATTGCCTCTTTAGTATTTCTTGTAGCATTTTTCCTATAGTACAATTTTGAAGATGTTTTAATCCACTGCTTAATAATCTTCCATGTCTTCCCATGACTTTCAGAACAGGGCTCAAACTCTTTGGCATGACACTTAATAAAAGGAAATTTGGTCTTACCTTTTCCGTTTTATTGCTTTCCATTTTCTAGCTACTCATAAGTATCCTGGCTTAGACAATGCATTATATGGTCAACGTAGTTTAGCATTTCGGGTTTAAGTACTTGCTAATCCCCCCAAAACACATATACTTAAAGTCTACATTGACTTTTCTCAATTTCTATCACTTATTTGAAAATACCTCTGCTAAGGAAAGAATAGATATTATAGCCGAAATAAATTAAATAGAGACTAGAAAAATAATAGAAAAGATTGACAAAAATAAGAGTAGCTTTCCTAGAAAAAAGTTAACAAATCTTTAGCTAGATTAACTGAGGGGAAAAAGGAGAAAACTCGAATAAATGAAATCAGAAAACGAAAAAGGAGACATTACAACTGATACAACAGATACACAAAGGATCATAAGAGACTACTATGAACAATTATACACTAAAAAATTGAATAAGGTAGAAGAAATGGATTAATTATTTCACTCAATAATATAACAAGACTGAAAGACAGATGGAAGAGAAATAGAAAGCCCAGAAATAAGCCCATGTGTCTGCAACCAAAAAATTTTCAACGAAGGTGCCAAGCAAACACAATCAGGAAAGACAGTGTCTTCAAGAAATGGTGTTGGGAAAACTGAATATCCACACTCAGAAGAATAAAATTAGACCCTTATCTCACACCATATACAAAAATCAACTTAAAATATATTAAAGATTTCAATGCCTGATACTTACTGTAATGACTCTTTGAACACTGAGATAGGATGTTACTTTCTTTGAAGAAGACTGTGGTTTCCCGAGTCCAGAGAGAACTATTGTCATTAAATACTCTGATTTAGATACAGGATGTTTAACTTGCTTGACCAAGGCTATTAGTGATTAACTCAGAATGAAACATAGTCTTCCTTAGATCAGATTTCACATATGTTCCATTAAACCAAATCCCATGTAAAAACAATTAATGCAGATGCTGTGGACTAACATGTAGTAGATCAGTGATTTATTTTCTCATTTGTTTGATTTTTGTATTTGTTTTCCCATTTCTTTGTTTTCTCTGGAGGAAGATGAGGCTTCATGTTTCTAACATGTGACCTCTAATGCTCCCGCTTCTTACAATTTCTTCCTTGTCCAGCATTCCAGTAATTGTTCAGGTAAATAGCAAAAGAGTTATGTGGGATGATTTATATTTTTTTCTTTCAAAGGAGAAGGTAATTTGGTTACAAGTACTATGCAGACTTACCCTGAGCCTACCTGACTTCCTTATTCTTGTTTGTGGTTCTGGGGAAGTAAAAAAGGCAACAGAATATAGGCACACATTGGAAGCATAATAATAACAAAACAGCATACTACACTATGCTGCAACATACCACCTTATGTCAATCACAATTCCTCGTTCATCCTTGATGACAATGGGTTCCATTACCTGATGTAGGTGTCTATGCCTCCAGTATCTGGAGGAGGGTGCAGTAATTGATCCTATCACTGTTGCATCCTATGCTGTTTCCTCATCCCACACTGGGCAGCCATTTGACACGAAGCATATGTAGCACCCATGGTTGCCTCTGGCTGTTCACAACAGAAAACAGACTCCTTGAATTACCGCTTTATACTAACTTTCAGAAAATTGGGATGAATCAGGAACTGCTTAGAAGTTAGGAAAGCCAAGGAGACTTGCTTTTTTGCCTCCTTTTGACTTCCTTGCTATGCTTCTCTAGTGATGACTCGGAACAGCATTTTTTCAAGGAATTTAGGAACCAGTACACAGAATAAAATCCTATCAGGCATCTGAACAATCTACTGTTGATATCCTGGAGAGGAATGTCAGGAAAAAGCTGGATCCAGAAAAGAGACTTCTAGATTCTCTGTTACTATTTTATCTCTGCTGTTGTTGCTCTAAAATGTTTTCCCTGAAATGTCAAATCAACTCTCAAGGACACAAAATGCTGTAATTGAATCTGAGTGTCTCAAGTGTATGAACTCTAAATTAAATCAAACATCATATTTCATTTGTAAAATTAAAAATATATATATTATCTACCATATCTGTGCCAGCCAATGTATCCTTTGGCACTTAGCAGAAGGACTTTCTCTGTCTCTACTCTGGTGCTTTTAGATTTACCTTGCACATAATTTTGCATACCAACTCTAATATTTATCCACATGCCTAGACAAAAAAAAAGTAGTAGTAGTACTATTTGATTGTTTATATTTACTTGCTTAATATATTTACTTAATGTTTAAATTAACTTGTGAATTTAATCACATTCTTAGACCACATATGATAATTAAAATTATCTAATCATTTTATCTTTTTGTTCAATAGCTTTCCAGAGATACAGAATTTTGTGCTCTCTACACTAAATATGGTGAGGCACAACTCCATCTCTCTTAAACCAAACCAGAATCATTATTTGAAATTCACCTTTCTTCCTCTCTGCTACCCTTGTATTTTCTCCGTTTTTCATGATGATGATAACTTGGGCACCTGTGCTCAAACAATTTATATTTATCCTGTCTCTTTACTAACCTGTGAGCTCTTTTAGTCTATGGGCCAAATCTGCCATCTGTTTCATCCCATGAGTGAGGACAGTACCCAGCTTAAAAAAGAATACTCAAAAAAATTGGAGTTGTATTGACTGACTCCAAGTTGTATGACTCAGTTGAAGAAAAGGGAGGGACTGGAAAAGGTTGGGTTAGTGACTTGAAGGGAAAGGTTTGTAGCTATTTGTTTTTTCCTTATTTAAGAGATAGTAAAGTTCTTACTGTCTAATTCTCTGACTCTGGTATTGCAGCGCATATTTGAAAAAAAAAAAAAGAATAAATATGAGGAGAGGTGTTCCTTATACTCTAAAGGAGCTTTTGAGGGCATCTAACCTGTACCTTGTCCACCGAGAACACATATCTCTTATAAGTACTATCTCTGCTTTGAATGTGGAATGAACATAGTCTTCCTAATTTTCTCAGACTAAGAAATCACCAAGGACATTTTCTGTAAGTCAGTGCCTTTGATCCTTATGATGACCCAAACCGGCTAGGACAAGACAAGACTTTGTCATACAAGAATGTCTGGAAGGCAGAAATCCCTTACCCACAATATAGCTCCTGACAAGAAGCGATGTGAAAGGTGTTCATGCCAGGGAGCGGGCCCAGGAATGTATGTGACGGCGGGACCCTGGCTTCAGCTTATAGAGTTTGGTCGGAAGTGCTTAGTCCAGCTGAGTTCCCACAGGAAACAGGCATAATCTAATATGCTCAAGAGACCCAGTGTGAAACTGTGCCTCAGAGACCCCAGAGACCACAGAGCCCTAAGGGAAAGATTCCTATATCTGAGAGAAAAAACATCTCCAACCATAGCTGGGCTCCAAAAAAGAGCAGTCAGGAAAGCAAATCCCATGCCGCAGCTATCCCACCATTAGGACTAGAAGTTGGCAATTCTTGTCTAAGGCAATTGAAAATAAATAAAAGATGTATTCATGTGTGTGATACCGTGTTTTGTTATTTATTATTGTGAATTCTAAAATAGTAAATGCTTATTAGTTGAAAAAGAGAAAAAAGTAATCAAGGCGCTTTTGAATAGTACATACTTCAGATACTCAGAAACACTTGCTGTTAGGATTTTGTGTGCTTATATTTCCAGGTATGTGTAAATTTCTTTTGAAAATCACAATTTTCAAAATCATCATAGTTTAGAGGATATTTTATCATGGTTACTTCCAGTAAAAAATATGTCATGAATATTTCACTCATTGACTCTTCTACAGTGTGAGTGTCAAAGTCAGCAAAGCTACCGTATGGCTATAAACTTAAAGTTTTGTTTTTGTTTTTGTTTTTTTTGAGATGAAGTCTCGCTCTTTCACCCAGGCTGGAGTGAAATGGCACTATCTCAACTCAGTGCAACCTCCACCTCCCGGGTTCAAGCGATTCTCCTGCCTTAGCCTCCTGAATAGCTGGGATTACAGGCACTTACCACCACGCCTGGCCAATTTTTTGGCATTTTTAGTAGAGACAGGGTTTCACCATGTTAGCTGGGATGATCTGGATCTCCTGACCTCATGATCTGCCCCCACTTGGGCTCCCAAAGTGCTGGGATTACAGCGTGAGCCACTGAACCCGGCCTCCTTTATGTATTTTTAAAATTTAAAACATTCAGTTAATTTCCAATATATTGCAACATTGTGGTGAATATCAACACAGCCATGATAATTACATTGGGAAATTGATAGACCTGAATAGATATTGAGTAAAAAAAAAAAAATGCGAACTTTAAAGCTTTTATATTGCTAGATTTTCCCCCCAGAAAGATTGCACCAAAGCTCTGTACTCTATGCTCTTGAAAACAATCCGAGTATATATGCCACCTTATTCAGTAAGGTTCTCTATAAATAACTGGTCTCCCCCAGCCGTAGGTGCCAGACAATGGGAAGTAAAATAGAAAAGGTCATAAGTAGATGTAAGTGGGACCAACCTTACAGTTAGTCAGAACTGGGGGTCATTGTTATACTGGATTTCTTGGTGTGGTGAAATTATGATTTAACTTCCCAATAAATTACCTTCCTGAGCTTGAAGATTTTCCACTTAACTTTCAGTAATTTTGGGACCAGACACGGTGGCTCACACCTGTAATCCCAACACTTTGGGAGACTGAGGTAAGCAGATTACTGAGGTCCAGGAGTTCAAGACCAGCCTGGCCAAGATGGTGAAACCCCATCTCTACTAAAAATAAAAAAATTAGCCAGGCGTGGTGGCAGTTACCTGTAATCACAGCTACTTGGAAGGAATGCCTTTGCCTTTAACAGTTCATAACTATAATGCTTATTGTTAATTTTATATACCCTTTATTAGACCAGTAGTTTGTGGGTTTTTTCTATTATTGAAGTATATTTTACACAATAAGCTGCACAGCTTTTAAGTGTTCAGTTTGATCCACTTTTCAGGGGGGTTTGTTTATCTGTTTTTTTTTTTTTTTTTTGTAAAGATGGGGTTTCTCCACGTTTCCTGGCTGGTCTCAAACTCCTGGCCTCAACCGATCTTCCTGCCTTAGCCTCCCAAAGCTCTGAAATTACCAGTGTGAGCCACTGTGCTCAGACCAATTTGATCAGTTTTGACAGTCACAAATATCTATATAATGTTACTCACATAAAAAAGGATAGACAACATTTTTATCTTCCTAGAAATTTCCATCTTGCTCCTATGAGTCATTACTCCTCCTCAGAGGATGTCATTTTAAAATTTCTATTAATTTAAGATTCATTTTACCTGTTTTTGGACTGCATATAAATAAAATCATACAATGGGATTTTGTGTCTGGGTTGCTAGGCTCAGGATAATCTTCTTGAAATTTATCTATGTTGTAGTATTTATCGTTTATTCCTTATTATTTCAAAGTTATGTATCATTGGATGAATATATCACACATTTTGGTCCATTTATTAATATTTGGGTTATATGAAAATGTATATATATCTTTTTGTAGAAAAATGATTTGATTTTTCTTTATTAAAAACCATGCTGAGCAAGATGACAAGACTGTCTCTACAAAAATCATAATACAAAAATTAGCCAGCTGCTCAGGAGGCTGAAGCAGGAGGATTCCTTGAGCCTATGAGTTCTGGGATGTAGTGAGCTATGAGGGCGCCACTGCACTCCAGTCTAGTGACAGAGTGAGACCCTGTCTCAAAAAAATAATAACAAAAAAAAAAAATCTAAGCAGAAAACTGCTAGGTCATGTATTTGATACACATATAATTTAATGACACTGCTAAACTGTTCTTTCAAATGGTTATACCATTCTACACTTCCTCTATTAATGTATTAGAATTACAGTTTGGGGCTGGGAGTTCGACACATTTTCAATGACAACTTTAGAAATCTTCATACTTCCAGCATCTGAAATGATAAAAATCATTTACATTTGCTTTCCAATACATTCATGATAAAATTTACTCAACATACAATATTAAGAGGAAAAATCAAATAGTAAAGTATATATAAAATATATGTAAAACTATTTTGTCACAATCTTCCAAAAAACAAATAAAAATGTGTGTGTACACACATATGTGTGTTTATGTATCCATCAATTTATCCAATAAAATCAGGACAAATAAAAAACTAGGCATAGCCCAATTTTATTACTCTTTTGTGTTATATAGACTTCTCTGTCTCTCTGTCTCTGTCTCTGTGTCTTTCTCCATCCTGCTTGCTTCCTCTGTTTTTTATAAAACTTTATATATATATATATATATATAGTTATGTGCATACTGTATATGTATATATATGTACACATATACACACACATATATGGATAACAAGGTTGTGAAATAGATACTGTGATCAATATAAATGAAAACAAATCATTCTTATTACTATCATAACTATTCATCAGAATCTATAGTTGAGAAAAGACATTTAAGTTTGTTACTATTTATTTTTATAGTTTTACCCCTGCTTAAAGAGCTGGTAAATATAGAAATAATCTCCAAAGTCCCACAGGATCTTTTCCTTCTGATCACAGGCCTCTGAGACACCAAACTGTGGAGACCCAATCAAGCGTACACACTTGAGCCTAGAGAATTCTGGAATGGCACAGAAATGCTATGAAGAGGCAGAATGTGGTTGCTGTAGAACTCTTGATACTCAGGACTCTCTGTCATGCATACTAATCTGGCCTTTACCAAGGTGAGTTCAGGAAATTCCCAAAGACTCTAATTTTTCTGCAATGCAAAGTCTTCAGTACAAGAATTACAAATTTTGAGATGTGGCTGAGGAGAAGTTCAGTATTTCTTTTAGACTCCAAGCAGAATAGATGACCATTTATTTGGGGAGTTAGAAGGAAAACAGTTTCCCTAATTGTTAAGTAAATTCAAAACTACCTCATAATTTATTGGAGACAGAGAAGTTCAGCTAGTAGTGACTTCCAACGTGAGGAAAACATTATTTTTTTTTGGTTAAATTAATAGATACCTGTACATAGAATTGCTTCCAGTGGAAATGATGTTTATGAAGAAATAGAAAATAATCCAACACTAGACTTGACTCCTAGGAGTTGTTGTGAGGAATTGTTGGAAGAAACTTCCCTACAGAAATTCTTCTACGCAATTCTACCAGGTGCAATCCAGCATCTGTGTGAACAAGCCCAGGGATAAGAATACAGCTGCCTGGGCATGGTGGCGTGCACCTGTAGTCCCAGCTACTCGGGAGGCTGAGGCAGGAGAATTGCTTGAACCCAGGAGGCGGAGGTTGCAGTGAGCCGAGATCATGCCACTGCACTCCAGCCTGGCACCTGGCGACAGAGTGAGACTCTGTCTCAAAAAAAAAACAACCAAAAAGACAACAAAAGAATCCAGCTGTCCCACAGACATGTTCTCTTACATAGAGAACTTCCTCAGCTAAGAACTAATTTTCTGTAAATCTACACTTTTGTTCTATCTCTCCCCTAAGATACAACTTTAAATAAGCTTTCTCATTCTCCCTTTTGAAAATTAGCTTCTTCCAGTGTCCTCATGACTTCTTTAAGCTAGTTATGCTTAGCTAATGGGACTATTTGTCAGGGTTAAAATCAGTAAGTTAGGACAACAGATATAGATTGATTAAACACATGACTTTGAAGTCAAACAAACTTGGATTTGGATCTTGGCTCTACTAGTTTTCAATTTTGTGGCATTAGGCATTTTATTGAATAACCTTGCACCTCCATTTGCTCATATATAAAATTAAGATGATAACGTAAGTCCATATTGCTACTGTAATTTCAAATATAGTAATCAACCCCTATTAAAATATTAGCTCCATAAGTGCAGAAGATGTCTGTCTGGTTCACTAATGTATTTCTAGAAACTAGAATGATCCTTGGCAAGTGAAAGACAATCAATAAAAGTATGTTAAACTGTGTTTTACAACATAATGTGACAAATATTATAATAGATAATATGCATTGTTTACTTATTAGATGCTGGGCACCAGTGGGAAGACTAATTCTAATTTAACCATTTTAACGCCTCTATGGTGTGTATATATAGTTTTATCACTCCCCTTTTAAGGTTATAAAAATTGTACGAAGAAAGGTTTTAAGACTTACTCAAGTCTATCCAGTTAGTGTTGGGAACAAAATTTAACGGATTAAATCTGAATGGCCATACCTCTATTGTAAAAATGCAATAAAACTCTGCTCTCATTATATTTTCAGAGTGGACACTTAGTTGTCTTCTTTTAAATATATTTGAATTTACGCTTAGAATACAGTACTTACAGCAGTGTGTGTGGGTCTTGTGTCTGGGTTGCTTGGCTCAGGAATGCTTATGTGCATTACTGAGAATCATCTGGAGGAGGGAATTTTTTTTCCTAAGGTGAGAGAAGAAAGAACTGTCTCTGAGTTGTCTGTCTGCCCGTTGGTATTTAATAAACGCAGATTGATTATTTAGTTATATGGTGTTGATGCTTGGAAAAATACAATAATTTTCTGAGATGGGTGATCAGTTTTAGTTTACAAGATGGCTGTGCAGAGCCAGAAATTCCTACTTCTCCCGACAGGCTACTGTCCTTGTTTTTTTTTTCTTCCAGTCTTGTGGCTCTGGTGCCCTATGACTACCTCAGAAGGAGCAAAAATATACAAGGTATCATTCCACACAGATCAGTTCTGTTTGCAGAAGTTCCAATGTCCACTTCATAGTCACCTAGAGTTAGCAGTTCAGCTGGATAAAATTTCCCTGGATTTTATTCCTGATTTAAGAGACATATTTTTTTCATTGAAAACATGAGAACATATTTTAATCACTTGAAGTCCATAGCAACTAGTCTGTGTTAGCACTTACTTTCTAAAGTTCCCTCAAAATCTCTCAATATAGTTGAAGTTTTCAGAATCTCACACTATCTTTCCCACTCTAAAGTATAAGATGGCATTTGAATTGGATCAGGGCTGAATTCACAAGTATTAATTATGGTAAGTTTTTGCACATGGCATGCTTTATATTGAGAACAGAAGTAATAATAGTGATTACTGATAATATTTGTTGAGTATTCACTATATACTATGTACAGTTTTAGCACATTACATAAATTATCTTATTGAATAATCTTGACAATGTTCTGATTTTAGGAATTATTATCTCATTTTAGATTGAGGAAACTGAGGCATAAGGTGGTAAAATGACTTGCCAATATCATATACTAGGAAGAACAGGAAGTGGAATGTGAAGTTAGGCAGTGTGAATTCAGAGGGATTTAATTTCACTTTAGACATCTTATAGAAGTCACTGTATTCTTGCATTATTTCTAAGTCCTCTACTCAGTATTCATTTTATTTCTGGTCTAGGAAACTACCACTGCTAAAGAGTGTAAAATGCTCTCCTCCTGTCAGCCATCATGTCTGGGGACAACAGCTCCAGCCTGACCCCAGGATTCTTTATATTGAATGGCATTCCTGGGCTGGAAGCCACACACATCTGGATCTCCCTGCCATTCTGCTTTATGTACATCATTGCTGTTGTGGGGAACTGTGGGCTCATCTACCTCATCAGCCATGAAGAGGCCCTGCACCGGCCCATGTACTACTTCCTGGCCCTGCTCTCCTTCACTGATGTCACCTTGTGCACCACCACGGTACCTAATATGCTGTGCATATTCTGGTTCAACCTCAAGGAGATTGACTTTAATGCCTGCCTGGCCCAGATGTTTTTTGTCCATATGCTGACAGGGATGGAGTCTGGGGTGCTCATGCTCATGGCCCTGGACCGCTTTGTGGCCATCTGCTACCCCTTACGTTATGCCACCATCCTTACCAACACTGTCATCGCCAAGGCTGGTTTTGCCACCTTCTTGAGGAATGTGATGCTCATCATCCCATTCACTTTCCTCACCAAGCGCCTGCCCTATTGCCGGGGGAATTTCATCCCCCACACCTACTGTGACCACATGTCTGTGGCCAAGGTATCCTGTGGCAATTTCAAAGTCAATGCTATTTATGGTCTGATGGTTGCTCTCCTGATTGGTGTGTCTGACATCTGCTGTATCTCTGTATCTTACACTATGATTTTGCTGGCTGTTATGAGTCTGTCATCAGCAGATGCTCGTCACAAAGCCTTCAGCACCTGCACATCTCACATGTGTGCCATTGTGATCACCTATGTTCCTGCTTTTTTCACTTTTTTCACTCATCGTTTTGGAGGACACAATATCCCTCACCACATACACATCATTGTGGCCAACCTTTATCTGCTATTGCCTCCTACCATGAACCCAGTTGTTTATGGAGTTAAGACCAAACAGATTCGGGAAGGTGTAATTAAATTTTTACTTGGAGACAAGATTAGCTTTACCTATGATAAACGAAACATAGACTAGACATATTGTTTGAATTTGGAAGAAAATAATGGAGACAAAATTTTGTAAAAGATGGGAATAAAATGATATTAAAATCACGACATGCAATTTACCCATGTGACAAACTTGCACACGTACCCCTTAAACCTAAAAGTAGAAATAAAAAATCAAAATAAAGACATAAATTCATAAGTCACAATAATATATCAGTTTTCCGAAGTCTCTGCAAATATATGAATTCATGTGTGTTGGGAGTGGGGGCAAAGATCTGCCAAAGCAGAGAATGCAGAATAAAGAAGTAATATACTAATTACTTAAAGAGTTGATGCTTTTCCTGAGCGTTTATTGACTCACATGTCTGTGAGACCAGAAGGGTAATAAAATGAGGACAGCAAACCTGGTGAAAATCTATGCATTGTGTATAAGAAGGGGAGGCTATACAAACATGGGACAAGTTTGTCCTCTCCATGAAGGATAAATTCTACTCAGATCAAGTGCATTGTTGCCATAGGGAATGAATAAAGTACATGGTATACACAGTGGAATCCTTTTTTTTTTTTCTTAAAAATCACTATTTGGTGATAAAAAGAATGAAATCATTTGCAGCAACATGAATGAAACTGGAAGGCATTATGTTAAGTGAAATAAGCTGGGCACTGGAAGAAAAACATTACATGCCCTCACGCATACATAGGAGCTAGTATAGTTTATTTTACGGAGGTAGAGGAATAAAAAAATGGCTTTTGTCATTCATTCTGTTGCTGTGATGTTTTATGTTTATTGATTTGCATATTTAGACAATTCTTTGCTCTCTGGGAAAAATTCCACTTGATCATGATATATTATCGTTTTGGCAAGCTGTTGGATTTGGTTTGCTAGCATTTCATGGTAGATTTTTGCACCTGTATTTATCAGAGACATTAGCTTGTAGTTTTCCTTTTTGTTGTATCCCTGTCAGATTTTTGGTATCAAGGTAATCCTGGCCACTATAATAAATTAGGAAGAATTACTTTCCCTTAAGTTTTTGGAATACTTTGAGGACAACTCGTGTTAGTTTTTATTTGAAAATTTGGTAGAATTTGGCAGTGAAGGCATCAGGTACTGGAGTTTTGTTGTTGTTGTTGGGAGACACTTTGTTACTGGATTCAAACTCATTATTTGTTATTGGTCTATTTAGGGTTTTGTTTCTCCCTGATTCAATCTTGTCGGGTTGTATGTGTCCAGAAATTTATCAGTTTCTTCTAGGTTTTCCAGGTTGTTACTGTGTAGTTGTTCTTAATAGTCTCTGATGAACTGTTGCATTTCTGTGACATCAGTTGTAATGACTCCTTTTTAATTTCTGATTTTGTTTATTTGCATCTTATCTCTTTTCCCTTCTTAGTCTAGCTAGTGGTTTATCAAAAACCTTTTCATTTTGTCGATCCTTTGTACTTTTCAGTCTCTATTTTGTTGAATTCTGTTCTGATTTTTATTATTGCTTTCCTTCTACTCATTTTATGTTTGGTTTCTCCTTGATTTTCTGCTACCTTGAGGTGCATTATTGTATTATTTATTTGAAATCTTCCTTTTTTGATGTGTTTATTGCTATACACATCCCTCATAATGCAGTTTTTACTATACACATCCCTCATAATGCAGTTTTTACTATATACTATAAATTTTGGTGTGTTGTATTTTTACTTGCATTTGTCTCAAGAAAAAATAGTCATTTATGAGCATGTTATTTAATTTCCATGTATTTAAAGTTTCCAAAGTTTCTCTTCTTACCAATTTCTAGTTTGATTCCAGTTTGCTCTGAGAAAATAATTTATATCATTTTAATATTTTAAAACTTGTTGAAATTTGTTTGTTTCCTAACATACGATCTTTTCCTGGACAATGTTTGTTCCATGAGCTAATGAGAAGAATGTATATTCTGTAAATGTTAGGTGAAATGTTCTATAAATGTCTATTAGAGCCATGCGGTCTAATATGCAGTTTAAATCTAATGTTTCTTTATTAATTTTCTGTGTAGATGATTTCTCTAATGCTAAGAGTGTGGTGTTGAAGTTGCCAATTAGCATTGTATTGGAGTCTATTTCTCTCTTTAGATCTTATAGTATTTGCTCCACTATATATCTGGGTGCTCCAGTGTTGGTTGCATATATGTTTAGAATTGTAATATCTTCTTGCTGAATTATACCTTTATCATTATATAGTGACTTTCTTTGTCTCCGGTTACTGTTTTTGACTTGAAGTCTGTTTTATCTGATATTAATATAGCTACTTCTGCTCTCTTTTGGTTTCCCTTTGCATATAGTATCTTTTTAAATTTCTTTCCTTTCAATCTGTATATGTCTTTCCAGGTTAGATAATTTTCTTATAGGTAGTATATAGTTGTGTCATGTGTGTGTGTTTTTTTGTAATTCATTCGTTTAGTCTTTATTGTTTAAGTGTAAAGTTTAACCCACTTACTTTCAAGATTATTATAAGAATGCAAGGACTTATTCCTGTCATTTTATTGATTTCCATTTTTTTTCTTTTGTGTGTAAACTTTCTTTCTTTCTTACTGTTTATCATTGCAGTTTGGTGTTTTTTTGTAGCAGTAACATTTAAATCCTTCCTCTTCCTTTCTTGAGTGTTTACTCAACCAGTAGTTTTTATACTTTCATGTTTTTTATAATAGTAAATATTGTTCATTCAATTCCACATACAGAACACCAGTAAGAATGTGTTGTGGGGCTACTCTAGTCTGTTCACTTTATGGTGTCCCATATAACACATCGGCATTGCTCAGTATTTGTTATTCTTTTTTTTAAATTTTTGTCTGATTAGATTATTTCAAAGGACATGTCTTCAAGTTCTAAAATTATGTCTTCTGCCTGATCTATTGTTGAAGCTTTTGAATTTGTTTTTCACTTCATTAGATAAATTACTCAGTTCCAGAATTTTTGTTTTGCTCTTTTTCATAATGTTTGTTTGTTCTTTTAATCTTTTATGATATTTCCTTGTTTTATCTCTTTGGTAAATTTTTCATTCATATCTTGAGTTGTTTTATTTGTATTGCTTTTTTGTATTGCCTAATATCTAACTGATTTTCTTTAATGCCAATATTTTGAATTCTCTTTCTGGGATTTCATAAATTTCTTTTTGATTGGTATCTGTTCCTGAAGATTGCATCCGTGGGCAGTGGGTGCAGCATGATCAATGGCTGTAGCGGTGATAGGACAACCTTCTGGTACCCAAGTGGTCCTCACTGATGTTGGCAATGACTGTGACATGTTGGATGGGCCTAACCATCCAACAGACCCACAAGTGATGCATGTGGTTTGGGACCAGTTGTGGTGGTAGCAGCAGGCTGAGTGGGTCTGACCTCAGGCCCTAGGAGGAGTACTCAGATGCTAAAGAGAGTGGACAGGGCAGAGAGATCCCTAGGTTCTTGGATGGCATTTTCAGGAATTAGAGAAGGTATAACCATGCTGCGCAGGCCTGTCCTCAAGCTCCTAGTGGTGCATACAGGCACTGGCTATGGTGGTCAGGGGTGGGGTGATACCTAGGCTCCCAGGTGGAGTGCTCGGGTGGGGACAGCAGCAGCGGCAATATGAACGTGCTTCTGGGGAGGGTGGGGTTTCTGCCAGTGGCTCCCTTATGATCCTGGTAATGGGCACAGCCAGCAGCAGTGGCAGCTGAGAGGTGTAGCCTTTCTTCAGGGTGTGTGAAAATGTGTGGCTGTCCCTCTGCTGGAGGGAATGAGGTTGCTGCCAGTGGCTCATGCTTTGACCCTGGAAGTGGCACCAGCAGCTACAGGTGTGTTAGTCTTTCCTCAGGGCATGTGAAAATGGGCAGCTTCCCCTTTTCTGGGGCTGCGGGGTGAGGGTTACTGCCAGTGGCTCTTCCTTAGACTCAGGTGGCAGCAGCCATCAGGAGCAGCAGCTAGCAGGGGCAGTAGCTGTGGATAAGGGATGTCGATGTGGCTCAGAAGCAAGGATAGTGCACCAGGATAGGATGTAGTTTGATGGGGGCTGGGTTCTCAAAATGGCTCCATGCTATAGTTTCCTAGGACTGAAGGGTGTGTGGGAACCAGCGTGAGCTCCCTTTCTGGAGCACTGCCATTGCACAGTCTCCAGGCGTGGCTCTGTGTTGGTCTCAGAGCCCCTAAGGGTCAAGGGGCTCTTCCTTGACTAAGATTGCAGGAGTCCACAGGGGAATGTGAACTGCTGGGGGAATCTCTCACTTACCTTTTCCCTACACTGGGGAGCCTTCTGGCCTCACAGAAGATCCTGGCCCAGCAGGCTGCCTTGTTTCTCTATTTTTCCTTGCCTTAGGGTTTTTGTTTTGTTTTGTCATTTCTCTGTTGAATTCCAGTGTTCTCTCTTAAATGATCTATTAGATGTGTGATTATTTACTTGCAATTTTGGCTCTTTGTGGAGAAGGCAAGTATCAGATGACTCTAGTCAGTCATCTTGAGGCCCCTCCAGCAATTTTTATTCTCTGCTTTGGAAATGTAATTTAACAACAACTTTGAAAGATTATTTGGCAATACTTCCTAAAGCTATATCTATATATATCCTATAGCCTAGCAATTCTATTTCAGTTATATTCCAAAAAGATTTATTCAGCTATTTGCCAAAAGACATATGAAATGATGGTCATATTAGCACGTATTATTGCTCACTGAAGACTTGTCACATGTTAACCAGCAGTTGAACTGATACATATTTTGAAGCATTAATAAGTTGAAATATTTATAAAATGGTGATTAAATAACTACATGGACATAGATGAATACATAGGAATCGGACGTATCTGCTATGAAAATCCACACATTTTTCAGATAGTGCCCTAAAAACAATTTTATATGCCTCACTGGTTGTTATTCTTAGGTTGTTCTCACACTTGACCTTATCATTGTTTACTACTAGTAAAAAGCAGCATTGGCAAATAATCCCTGATTTTCCACTAAAAAAAATAATGAAATGATGTTAAACTTTTGAAAAGTTTAGGTTAAACCTACTGTTGTTAGATTAATGTATTTGTTGCTTCCCTTTATCTGGAATGTGGCATTAGCTTTTTTTATTTTAACCCTCTTTAATTTTTATTCAATTCCATGACTTAAGGTTTGAGAGCTAAACACTGGGATTTTTGGATAACAGACTGACAGTTTTGTTTGCATAATTATAATCGGCATTGTACATAGAAAGGATATGGCTACCTTTTGTTAAATCTACACTTTCTAAATATCAAAAAAGGGAAATGAAGTATAAATCAATTTTTGTATAATCGATTTGAAACATAGTTTTATTTGCTTAATATTAGGGCTTTGTCCCTTTTCTGTAAGTCTCTTGGGACCCTGTGTAGAAGCTGTTCTCATTAAACACCAAACAGTTAAGTCCATTCTCTGGTACCAGCAACAAACTCGGTTTCATATTCTACTTAACAATTAAATAAACTGAAATATTTCTAGATGGTCTACTTCTGATCATATAAAAACAAAACTTGATTTCCAAAAAAAAAGAAATATAATATTAAATAAAAGAAGTCTGGCATAGAATACCTACTGTATCAATCCATTTATTCAAATTAATAATGAAAAACAAGCATAACCAATCTATGGTATTAATAATCAAGAAAGAGTTTATACATCAGTGAAGCAGTAACTGAAAGAGAGAAGAATAAGGACTTCTCTAGTGCTATTAATTTTCTGTTACTTTGTTTGGGTAACAAATTATACAGATTTGTTTACTTTGAGGAAAAATAGTCTTTTTGTATCAGCTCTTATTTTAACCTTCATTTTGGGTTCATGGGTCCACGTGCACTGTAGGTTTGCTGTACAGGTAAACTGCAGGTCATGGAGGTCTGGTGTACAAATTGTTTTGTAACCCAGGTCATAAGCATAGTACCTGATAGGTAGTTGTTTTTCAGTTGTACACATAAAATTTTTGAACATTTTATATAAAATACACTTGGATAAAATTTTGCCAGGTCTGCAGCATAATACCCCAGTTGTCTATGCTTAAGTGTTTTTTTTTTTTTTTTTAAAGTGGTATTTTGTCTGGAATAAAGAACTGTCTTGCTAGTTTCATTGCCTCGCAATAGTAACAATGTGTGGATGGTAGTGTCACTACTTAATATTTACTTAATACTCATTTGAGTGCTGATAGAATCCCTTTTGAGTTACTTCAGGTGGAGAACAACTTAACATACCACTTTCTTTCTTTTTTTTTTTTTAATTTTTTAATTTTTTTTTATTGCATTTTAGGTTACCACTTTCTATCATATTTAGAATGTCTAATTGGTGTGATTGATCAGTCATAAATCCCTTGAGCTAATCGTTATTTTAAACTTTATTAAGGTATAATTGAGATACAATAAAATGGACTTATTTAAAGTGTGCAATTTCATGACAAGTTTTGAGCAGATGTATATACTTATGACACTATCACAATTAAGATAATGAAAATTTTATTCCTGAAAAAAGTTCCTTAGTGATTCTTTATAATTTCCTTCTCCTTATCCCCTGTCCACAGGCAACCATTGACCGTCTTTCTAACTGTTAGATTAATTAGTTTGCCTCTTCTAGAATTTTATGTAAATAAAATACATATTTTTTTCTGGCTTCTTTGACACATTATTATTATTTTCAGATGCACTTTTGTTATTGTGTACATTAATAGTTAATTTTATTTTGTTGCCAACCCCTATGCAATTGTGTAACTATGCCACAATTTGCTTAACCATTCAGTCATTGATAAATGTTAGGTTTGGGGCTACTATAAAGCTTCTATGAATCTCCATATATAAATCCTCGATGAACACCTGTTTTTTAAATTTACTTTATAAATACCTAGAACTCTATTGATTGGGTCATATGATATATACATGAGTGTTTGTGTGTGTGTGTTTGTGTGTGTATATGACATTTTAAAATCCAAAGTCTTTTAAGGACTTTGGGAGGTTGAGGTGGCAGATCACCTGAGGTCAGGAGTTCAACACCAGCCTGGCCAACATGGTGAAAACCCATCTCTACTAAAAATGCAAAAACTAGCTGGGTGTGGTGGTGTGTGCCTGTAGGCCCAGCTACTCAGGAGGCTGAGGCAGGAGAATTGCTTGAACTCAGGAGGCAGAGGTTGTGGTCAGCCAAGAACATGCCACTGCACTCCACAGCCTGGGCAACAGAGTGAGACTTGGTCTCCAAAAACAAAGAAAAAAAAAGTTTTAATGCAACTTAAGTACTAATATATAGTCTTTTATAAATAATTCATTGATTATACCAGAGTGGTTCTATGCTGCCAAGAACTATCATAGCTGCAATGGGACTGATGAGCTAATGCTTCAGGATGTGGGTTACGGGAAACCTGATCAAAGATACCAGACACAATTCTTATTTCATCCATGGCAGAGTTAGCTTCATTGATTATACCAGAGTGGTTCTATGCTGCCAAGAACTATCATAGCTGCAATGGGACTGATGAGCTAATGCTTCAGGATGTGGGTTACGGGAAACCTGATCAAAGATACCAGACACAATTCTTATTTCATCCATGGCAGAGTTAGCTTCCATAATCATGTAATCGCAGGGAAGAAAATAACCAATGAAACACCATGGACTTCACTTTATACTTCATTTATATAAATTTTGAAATAGTAGATGCAGATTATATAGGATTAACTATCTGAAAGGACCTTAAGACTTCAATAAGGTCAGGGCAAGATACAATAGAAGAAAGAAACAGATACAGCATGTAAACATGGACAAATAAAAAATTTGCAGGTACAACTCCTGGGATACATTCTTAGTTGCACAGACTGAGCTTTATCTTTGTTGTGAGCCACCAAAAAATGTGCAAATATGCCTTTTTCTCAGCTAACCCAAATCACCAATTTACTGTGGGTCTAGGGTCTTTTAAAGTTTACTAGTTGCATAACAAAAATTAGGTTCTCCATAATGTAAGTGGGCCTCACCAAATCAGTTGAAGGCCTGAATAGAAAAAATGTTGAAGGCCTTTCTCAAGCAGGAGGGAATTCTTCTAGTTGCTAAATATGTCTTTTACATTTATGCATTCCAGAAGTGGAAAAATAACCACTGGATTAGTTCAGGAACCTGGTGGGCCCACTGTGAGGCAAACTTGAACTAAAAGTCCACTGATCACCTGTCCTCCACAAACCTCTACTCTCACTACATGGATTTCACCAACAAATTTTTTTAATCTTGCTTTTCCTTTCTTTTAAAATTTTTTTTAAATTTTATGTTTGTATAAATTTATAGGGTACAAGTGTAACTTTGTTACAGGGATAAATTGCCTAGTGGTAGAGTCAGGAATTTTAAGATATCCATCATCCTAATAACTGATTATAGCAGAGGTGTTCTATGCTGCCAAGAATGATCATAGCTGCAATAGGACTGATGAGACATTGTATCCATTAAGTGATTCCCATCTTCCAGCTCCCCACTCTTCTGAGTTTCCATTGTTTATCATTCCAACTCTAAGATGTGTATACATTGTTTAGCTCCCATTTATAACTGAGAACATGAGTAGACATTTTTCAAAAGAAATGGACAAAAGGCATATGAAAAAAAAATTGAATGTCATGAATCATTAGAGAAATGCAATTTAGGAACCAAAAATGAGATATCATCTTACAGCAGTCAGAATGACTATTACTAGAAAGATTTTTTTAAAAATATCAGCAAGAATGCAGAGAAAAGGGAATGCTTAAACACTATTGGTAGAAGTGTAAATTAGTAGTACCTCTATGGAAAAACCATATGGAGA
Source organism: Aotus nancymaae (assembly GCF_030222135.1). Lineage (NCBI taxonomy): Eukaryota > Metazoa > Chordata > Mammalia > Primates > Aotidae > Aotus > Aotus nancymaae. Next base: position 53,961,081 of record NW_026988473.1, on the reverse strand, counting down.
CTTATCAAAGAATTTTAAAATGTTACTTTTCAAAATAGACTACTAAGAAAATTAAAATTGCAGGCCTTAAACTAGGAGGAAATATTTGCAGCACATATATCAGACAATGGAGTTATAGCCAAACTACACAAAAAAACGTTTTCAAGTGAGTAATAAGTAGACAAACATCCCAATTTGAAAAATGAAGATAAAACTTGAATAGATGTTTCATAAAGATGTATGAATGGCCAGGATGCACATGAAAAGGTGCTCAACATCACTAGTTACTAAAACAATGCAGATGGAAACCATAAGGCATCATCACACTCTATTAAAATTAAAAAGGTGAGCCATACCAAATGTTAAAAAATATATAAAGCAACTGGAATTTTCATATGCTAATAATGGAAATGCAAAATGGAATAAAAACTTTGAGAAACAGCCTTGTTTTAAAAATGTTACACACACACACACAAACACACATGCATATATCATATGACTCAACCAATAGAATTCTAGGTATATGTGCAAAATAAACTTTTAAAATAGGTGTTCATCTAGGATTTATATATGGAGATTCATAGAAGCTTTATAATACCCCAAACCTAACATTTATCAATGACTGAATGGTTAAGCAAATTGTGGCATAGTTACACAATTGCATAGGGGTTGGCAACAAAATAAAATTAAGTATTAATGTACACAATAACAAAAATGGAGGTAAAAAAACTTTCTATCGCCTAGTGGCATTGTAGTAATTGTAATGTAGCACAACACATTGCATGTGTTTGTGGTGATGCTGGTGTAAACAAACCTACTGCATTGCCAGTCTAGTATAAAAATCTAGCACACACAATTATGCACAGTATATAATACTTGATAGTGATAATAAATAATTGTTACTGGCTTGTGTATTTCCTATACTAAAAAAATGCATCTGAAAATAATAATAATGTGTCAAAGAAGCCAGAAAAAAATATGTATTTTATTTACATAAAATTCTAGAAAAGGCAAACTAATTAATCTAAAAGTTAGAAAGAAGGTCAAGGGGATGAGGAGGGTGAAATTATAAAGAACCACTAAGGAGCTTTTTACAGGTGTGAGCCACCAAGCCTCAAGTTGTATTGAAACTTTATCCCTGTAATAGAATTTTTATATTCATTACAAAAATAAACGGCACCTATTTATGTAACAATGCATTTTTCATTTAGTCTAGGGACAAATATTTGCTGTGTTAATTTATCTCCAATTTGATACTGCATGTAAGAAAGTATTTTCTGTTTAACATCAAACTATGTAAAGCATTTACTGCATTGGAACTTGATGACAATTAAATTTCCCTTTTTTAGGAATGCAAAGGAAAGATTTGAAGGCTATCATCAGATCAAGTGTTCAGTCAAACTTCCTTAAAAAAAAAGATCATCGCTACTCTATCTCGGATCTGCTTGGTTCTTGTCCCATAAATAAGGGGGTTAAGAGCAGGGGGGATAATCACATATAAATTAGCCAGGAGGATATGGGTAGAACGTGGAATATTGTGGCCAAATCGATGAGTCATAAAGGAGAAAAAGGCTGGAGTGAAGAAGGCTAATATGACACACACATGGGAGCCACAGGTATTGAGAGCTTTGAACCTGGCCTCCCAGGATGGAAGTTTAAAGACAGCATGGAGAATCTTTACATAGGAGAGAGCAAGCAAAATTACATCCAAAAGTATCATAGAGATAAGGATCAATCCAAATAATATATTGACCTTTATGCTGACACAGGCCAGGCAGGCAATGCCCATGTGCTCACAGTAGGTGTGAGGTATAATATTATGTCCACAGAATGAAAGCCTTAGAAGGAGAAATATAAGTGGAAAAACCAAAACAAAATTTTTCATTATTCCTACTCCAGCAATAATACAAATTACTCTGTTGGTGAGGATCACGTTGTATCGAAGAGGGTGGCAAATGGCAACATAGCGATCAAAAGCCATGGCTACAAGCATGAATGTTTCAATGCCTGTGAAGAGGTGTATGAAGAACATTTGCACTAAACAGTCCCCAAAGGCAATCTCGTTGAAGCCAAACCAGAATATGCCCAGCATTTTAGGAATGCTGGCAGTGGACAGGCCCAAATCAGTCAGAACCAACATGGCCAACAAGTAGAACATGGGCTGGTGAAGGCTGCGCTCCATCTGGATCACAGATAGGATGATGGCATTCCCTAGGAGGGCAACCAGATACACTATACCAAATGGGAAGCCAAGGCAGAAATGTATATTTTCCAGTCCTGGGATTCCCAACAGCAGGAAGGATGAGGGGTGAATACATGAGCTATTGGCTGAAGACATACTGGCAAGGGCTTCTGATGGTCAAACTCATTAGAAGGAATTTCTGTTCTGCATAAGAATTCCCAGTGCCTCATCAATACTGGAATGCTGAATAGAAACAAAAAGAAATGTAATTAGTACATTTTATCTTGGTTCACAGAAGAAAAATCATGTTTTCCCTCTTATGTATCTTTCCATCTTTACTCATTAATATATAGGACAAATGCAGAAGAATATTCTTTTGTTTGTTTGTTTTTTGAGACAAAGTCTCACTCTGTTGTTCAGCCTTCAGGAGAATATTCTTTAAGAAGTGAGTAGGGAGGGAGGTTTTCAAGATGGCCGATTAGGAGGAAGTCGGGATCGCAGCTCCGAAAGAAGGCGCAGAGGGTGAGTGGACGCCGCATTTCCAGACAGATTTTTACTGACCACAGACCAGGGGATTAACAGGAGGAGGAGCCGCACGGGTCACCAGCGCCGCTGGATTGAGCGGAGCGGCGCGCCGCTTGGCCTACGCCCTGAGGTGGGGGGCGGTGGATCCACGTACAGAGCGAGAGAGACTGAATCACCTCTGAGCCAGCAAGGGGAGCTGAAGCAGGGATTCAAGTCAGGACATTCCCGGGCAAGGGCGCGCCACGAATCTCAGAGCCGCTGCTTTGGCTGATGCAGCGGCTCACAGGGCAGCGGATTTTTACTGCCCACAGACCAGGAGATTCACAGGTGGCGAAGCTCCACGGGTTGCCAGCGCCGCTGGTTGGACTGGCGTGGCTGCTCTGCCTGCACCCGAGGCAGGGAGCAGCGGCCCCTTGTGCAGAGTGAGCGAGACCGGATCCCCTCTGGGCCAGCAAGGGGATCTGAGGCAGGGACTCAACCCAAGAGTTTCCTGGGCAAAGAGGACGCCTCCAGAAACACAGCTGAACACGGGACGGTCCAGCTCTGTGGAGGAGGGGCGTCACCCACTGGGAAACACCCTGCAGTTCCCAGGACAATTTGCCCACAGCAGCTCAACGAAGCCTCTGCAGGCTGAGTGTGACTAGGCTGCCACCTTGTGGGCAGGGAAAACCATTGCAACAGCGGAAAATCATAACGCCCTAATTCCCTGGGACAGACCACCTAGGGGGAAGAAAAGGGGGTTTATGAGTTCAGCTACTACAGACTTAAAATTACCAAAATCAGAAAGACAGCAACTACAAAGTCGATAGGTGGATAAATCCACAAAGATGGAAAGAAACCAACGCAAAAAGGATGAAAACACCCAAAACCAGAACACCTCTCCTCCTACGAGGGAGCACAACTCCTCACCAGCAAGGGAACAAGACTGGATGGAGAATGAGCGTGATGAAATGACAGAATCAGCTTTCAGAAAGTGGATAATAAGAAACTTCCGTGAGCTAAAAGAACATGTTCTAACCCAATGCAAAGAAACTAAGAACCTTGAAAAAAGACTTGACGAAATGTTAACGAGAATGGACAACTTAGAGAGGAATATGAGCGAATTGATGGAGCTGAAAAACACAACACGAGAACTTCGCTAAGCATGCACAAGTTTCAACAGCTGAATTGACCAAGCAGAAGAAAGGATATCAGAGGTCGAAGATCAACTCAATGAAATAAAATGAGAAGGCAAGATTAGAGAAAACAGGGTAAAAAGGAATGAACAGAGTCAACAAGAAATATGGGACTATGTGAAAAGACCTAATCTACGTTTGATAGGTGTACCTGAATGTGACGAAGAGAATGCATCCAAGCTGGAAAATACTCTTCAGGATATTATCCAGGAAAACTTGCCCAACCTAGCAAGGCAGGCCAATATTCAAGTCCAGGAAATACAGAGAACACCACAAAGATATTCCTCTAGAAGAGCAACCCCAAGGCACATAATCATCAGATTCGCCAGGGTTGAAATGAAGGAGAAAATACTAAGGGCAGCCAGAGAGAAAGGTTGGGTTACCCACAAAGGGAAGCCCATCAGACTTACAGCAGATCTCTCAGCAGAAACCCTACAGGCCAGAAGGGAGTGGGGGCCGATATTCAACATCCTTAAAGAAAAGAACTTTCAACCCAGAATTTCATATCCAGCCAAACTAAGCTTCATAAGTGAAGGAAAAATAAAATCCTTTGTGAACAAGCAAGCACTCAGAGATTTCATCACCACCAGACCAGCTTTACAAGAGCTCCTGAAGGAGGCACTACACATAGAAAAAAACAACCAGTACCAGCCACTCCAAAAATGCACGAAATGGTAAAGAGCAGCAACACAATGAAGAATCTGCATCAACCAATGGGAAAAACAGCCAGCTAGCATCAAAATGACAGGATCAAATTCACACATAACAATATTAACCCTAAATGTAAACGGACTAAATGCCCCAATCAAAAGACACAGATTGGCAAATTGGATAAAAAGCCAAAACCCATCAGTGTGCTGTATCCAGGAAACCCACCTCACAAGCAAAGATACACAAAGGCTCAAAATAAAGGGATGGAGGAAGATTTACCAAGCAAATGGAGAACAAAAAAAAGCAGGAGTTGCAATTCTCATCTCTGATAAAATAGACTTTAAAGCAACAAAGATCAAAAGAGACAAAGAAGGACATTACATAATGGTAAAAGGATCAATGCAACAAGAAGAGCTAACGATCCTAAATATATATGCACCTAATACAGGAGCACCTAGATACATAAGGCAAGTTCTTAAAGACTTACAAAGAGACCTAGACTCCCACACAATAATAGTGGGAGACTTCAACACACCATTGTCAATATTAGACAGATCAACGAGACAGAAAATTAACAAGGATATCCAGGACTTGAACTTGGACCTGGACCAAGCAAACCTAATAGACATTTGCAGAACTCTCTACCCCAAATCCACAGAATATACATTCTTCTCAGCACCACATCACACCTACTCTAAAATTGACCACATAATTGGAAGTAAATCACTCCTCAGCAAATGCAAAAGAATGGAAACCATAACAAACAGTCTCTCAGACCACAGTGCAATCAAGTTAGAACTCAGAATTCAGAAGTCAACCCAGAACCGCACAGCCTCATGGAAATTGAACAACTTTCTCCTGAATGTTGACTGGATAAACACTGAAATGAAGGCAGAAATAAAGATGTTCTTTGAAACCAACGAGAATGAAGACACCACATACCAGAATCTCTGGGGCACATTTAAAGCAGTCTCTAGAGGAAAATATATAGCAATATGTGCCCACATGAGAAGAAAGGAGAGATCTAAAATTGACACTCTATCATCAAAATTGAAAGAGCTAGAGGAGCAAGATCAAAAAAACTCAAAACCTAGCAGAAGACAAGAAATAACTAAGATCAAAGCAGAATTGAAGGAGATAGAGACACGAAAAACCCTTCAAAAAATCAATAAATCCAGGAGCTGGTTTTTTGAAAAGATCAACAAAATAGACAGACCACTAGCCAGACTAATAAAAAAGAAAAGAGAGAATAACCAAATAGATGCAGTAAAAAATGATAAAGGGGATGTCATCACAGATGCCAGAGAAATTCAAACCATCATCAGAGATTATTACAAACAACTCTATGCGCATAAACTAGAAAACCTGGAAGAAATGGATAAATTCCTGGACAGTTGCCTCCTCCCAAGCCTAAACCAGGAAGAAGTCGAAACCCTGAATAGACCAATAACAAGGTCTGAAGTCGAGGCAGCAATTAAGAGCCTACCACCCAAAAAAAGCCCAGGTCCAGATGGGTTCACAGCCGAATTCTACCAGACATACAAAGAGGAACTGGTACCATTCCTACTGAAACTATTCCAAATAATCCAAAAAGAAGGAATCCTTCCCAAATCATTTTATGAGATCAACATCATCCTAATTCCAAAACCCGGCAGAGACTCAACAAGAAAAGAAAATTTCAGGCCAATATCCATGATGAACATAGATGCAAAAATCTTCAATAAAATACTGGCAAGCCGATTGCAACAGCACATCAAAAAGCTTATCCACCATGATCAAGTAGGATTCATCCCGGGGATGCAAGGCTGGTTCAATATATGCAAGGCTGGTTCAATATACGCAAGTCTATAAATGTAATTCACCACATAAACAGAACCAAAGACAAAAACCACATGATTATCTCAATTGATGCAGAGAAGGCCTTCGACAAAATTCAACAGCCCTTTATGCTAAAAACTCTCAATAAACTAGGTATCGACGGAACGTACCTCAAAATAATAAAAGCTATTTATGACAAACCGACAGCCAATATCATACTGAATGGGCAAAAACTGGAAGCATTCCCTTTGAAATCGGGCACTAGACAAGGATGCCCTCTCTCACCACTCCTGTTCAATATAGTACTGGAAGTTCTAGCCAGAGCAATCAGACAAGAAAAAGAAATAAAGGGTATTCAATTAGGAAAGGAGGAAGTCAAATTGTCTCTATTTGCAGACGACATGATTGTATATCTAGAAGACCCTATCATCTCAGCCCAAAATCTCCTGAAACTGATAAGCAACTTCAGCAAAGTCTCAGGATACAAAATCAATGTGCAAAAATCACAAGCATTCCTATACACCAATAATAGACTTAAAGAGAGCCAAATCAAGAACGAACTGCCATTCACAATTGCTAAAAAGAGAATAAAATACCTAGGAATACAACTAACAAGGAACGTAAAGGACCTCTTCAAGGAGAACTACAAACCACTGCTCAACGAAATAAGAGAGGACACAAACAGATGGAGAAACATTCCATGTTCATGGTTAGGAAGAATTAATATCATGAAAATGGCCATACTGCCCAAAGTAATTTACAGATTCAACGCTATCCCCATCAAGCTACCAATGACCTTCTTCACAGAACTGGAAAAAACCACCTTAAACTTCATATGGAACCAAAAGAGAGCCTGCATAGCCAAGTCAATTCTAAGCAAAAAGAACAAAGCGGGAGGCATCACACTACCGGACTTCAAACTCTACTACAAGGTTACGGTAATCAAAACAGCATGGTACTGGTACCAAAACAGAGATATAGACCAATGGAACAGAACAGAGGCGTCAGAGGCGACACAACATATCTACAACCACCCGATCTTTGACAAACCTGATAAAAACAATCAATGGGGAAAGGATTCCCTGTTCAATAAGTGGTGTTGGGAAAACTGGCTAACCATATGCAGAAAGCAGAAACTCGACCCCTTCCTGACACCTTACACTAAAATTGACTCCAGATGGATTAAAGACTTAAACATAAGGCCTAACACCATAAAAACACTAGAAGGAAACCTAGGCAAAACCATTCAGGACATAGGCGTAGGCAAGGACTTTATGACCAAAACACCAAAAGCATTGGCAACAAAAGCCAAAATAGACAAATGGGACCTAATCAAACTCCACAGCTTCTGCATGGCAAAAGAAACAGTCAATAGAGTGAATCGGCAACCAACAGAATGGGAAAAAATTTTTGCAGCCTACCCGTCTGACAAAGGGCTGATACCCAGAATTTACAACGAGCTAAAAAAGATTTACAAGAAAAAAACAAACAAGCTCATTCAAAAATGGGCGAAGGATATGAACAGATACTTTACAAAAGAAGACATACAAGAGGCCAACAAACATATGAAAAAATGCTCATCATCACTGGTCATGAGAGAAATGCAAATCAAAACTACATTGAGATACCATCTCACGCCAGTTAGAATGGCGATCATTAAAAAATCTGGAGAAAATAGATGCTGGAGAGGATGTGGAGAAATAGGAACACTTTTACACTGTTGGTGGGAGTGTAAATTAGTTCAACCACTGTGGAAAACAGTGTGGTGATTCCTCAAGGACCTAGAAATAGAAATTCCATTTGACCCAGCAATCCCATTACTGGGCATATATCCAAAGGATTATAAATCGTTCTACTATAAGGACACATGCACACGAATGTTCATTGCAGCACAGTTTACAATAGCAAAGACCTGGAACCAACCCAAATGCCCATCGATGATAGACTGGACAGGAAAAATGTGGCACATATACACCATGGAATATTATGCAGCCATTAAAAATGAGGAGTTCGCGTCCTTTGTAGGGACATGGATGAACCTGGAAACCATCATTCTCAGCAAACTGACACAAGAACACAAAACCAAACACCACATGTTCTCACTCATAGGAGGGTGTTGAACAATGAGAACACATGGACACAGGGAGGGGAGTTATGGTTTCTTTTATGAATAGCACCTTTGGTGTTATATCTGTGAAAACTTTACATTAAGCAACATCACAGAGATTTTTCTCTCATGTAGTCTTTCTAAAGTTTTATAATTTTTGGTGTTACTTTTAAAATTTATGTTCATTATTTCTTGAAATATTTTTAGTATACTTCATATTAAAGGATAACTAACTTACTAGGAAAATGCATAAAACATTAAGCGTAAGGTTGATAAATCTTTACAAAGTATTAACATAAAACCAATCAAGAAATTGAATATTATTTATAATTCAGGAGCCATCTCATATCAGCACCATTTACTACTACTGCACAGAAGTAATCACACTCTTGACTTTCAGCATCGTAGACTATGTTTGTCTGCTAGGAAACAAAGTATTAGCAACAGGCCCAAATCATTTTCTTCTCCCTCATTGGGAAGGCCAAGAAAAGCAACTTCTCCAGTTAGCTCTACTTGTAAGCATACTAATAACTAGTCATTCTGGTAAGCACACTAATACCACTTACAAGCAGAGAACTAATATGAATGTTATACTCAGGGTGTACATGATCCATGTAGGTTGTTTACTGTAAAAGAATTAGACTTGGACTATTTATGAGAACTCAGCTTGATGGATAATGAAAAGTAATCAACAGTCTTATAAGTAATGTACTATAAGATGGAGATACAATAAATAAAACAGCTTACTTGATGTAAGTGAGTTCTACACATGTTGTTCAAAACAAATCTTACATATAATAGAAACTTCTGAAGACTTTTAGGCCAGTTATATGCATGAAAAATAACTAAATTGTACCTTTATCTTACACTAGGAACAAAAATCAGCTCGAAATGGATTACAGGCTTAAAGGTTAGGCCTGAAACCATAAAACTTTCTCAGAAGAAAACATAGGAAGAAAGCTTCATGATACTGGTCTTGCGGTGCTGAATCAAACTAAAAACCTTCCTCAAAGCAAAGTTAACAATCAATAGAGTAAAAAGGTGACCTACAGATTGGACGAATATACTTGCAATATACTTACCATACACCTGGTAACAAGTTAGTCTCCAAAACATGTAAAGAGCTTCTAGAACTCAGTAGCAAATAACCCAATTTAAAAATGGGCTAAAGATTTGAATAAACATTTCTCCAGAGAAAAAAACCATAGAAATGACCAGCAGGTATATGAAAAGGTGCTCAATATCACGAATTACCAGGAAAATGTAAATCAAACTTACAATGAGATATCACCTTGTACATGTCATGATGGCTATTACTGAAAAAAGAACAAAAAACAACTGTTGGAAAAGAGGCGAAGAAAATGGAACACTTGTAGGCTGTTCATGGGAATGCAAAACATTGCAGCCTCTGTGGAAAACAGTATAAAAGTTGGTTCTTAAAAAATTAAAAATAAAACCATGATATGCTTCAACAATTGTTTCTGAGGATTTGTTCAAAGGATTTAAAATCAGAATCTTAAAATAGGTACTAGCACTCCTGTGTTCATTGCAGCACTACTCACAACAGCCGAGATATGGAAAGAAACTAAATATCCATAATAGATGAACAGATAAAGAATATGTGGTTTATACATACAATAGAATACCACTCAGCCTTTAAAAAGAGAAAAATTCTACAATATGCAATGATGTGGATGAACTTTGAGAACATTATGCTAAGTGAAATAAGCCAGTCACAGAAAGACAAGTACTATGTGATTCCACTTACACAAAGTATCTAAACTAGCCAAATTAATAGACTCGAAAACATGAGGGTTACCAGGAACCAGGAGAAAGAGAAAATAGGAAATTTCTATTCAAAGGACATAAAGTATTAGTTAAACAAGATTAATAAGCTCTAGATGAATAACATCTAGAGGTCTCATACACAATGTTGTACCTATAGTCAGTAATGACATATTATATACTACAAAAACTTAAGAGAGTAGATCTCATGTGGACTGTTCTTATCACAATAGCATAAATTTTTTAAAAAATGTGGAAGATACATATCAAACCCTTGACAACAGTTACTTCTGGAGAGACATATAGAAGTGGAGAAAGGCCAAGGGAAAAGAGGAGTTTTCATTTTTTCTCTGCTAACATTTATATTGTTTGGAAGTTTTTACAATAAAATATAGTCATATAAAAAAGGAAACATTCTGATTTCCTAAATCATTTGAATTGTTGGAAATTTTGTTATAAGTTTGTGTAAACCTCATTTTGACAATTCAACCCTTGTGTTATCCTGTTCCTGAACTTTAAATAAATGTAATAATATATATTAAACTTAATATGTTATTATTATAATGTTATAATAATAAAAACTATTATTATTTTGCACCAATAATTATATAACAATATTTATATGATACATACTACAGTTATGCATCACTTAACAATGAGGATATGTTCTAAGAAATGTCTCTTTAGGCAAGGTTGTCATTCTGCGAACATCAGAGAATGTGCTTACACAAACCTAAATTGTGTCTATTTTTTATTTTTAAATATTTTTAATGTGGAAAACCAAATGTCCCAGTGCCATTACTGAGTATCAATCATTTCTCCTACTTGATCTGCAATATTAGTATCAACGGCCAAATAGCAGGTTACTACATTTACTTCGTTATAATTGTATGGGACCACTGTTGTATATGAAGTCCTTTGTTGACTGAGATGGCATTATGCAGTGCATGACTGTGTCTATAACAAACTTTTTCTATCGGATTTATTTCACTCAATATATTATTTGTAGTTATAGCTTGTTCATTCTTATTGTTAATTAGTATTTCACTGTATAAATACATCACACTATGTACATTCTACTATTGTGCATTTGAGCTATATCAATTATTGGCTGTTACAGAGACTACTTCTGTAATTATTCATGCATATATCTTTAGGTGAAAATATGTAATGATTTTGATAGATACATAGCTAGGACTGGGATTTGGAGATCATAGCATATGTACACAACAAGCTTTTAGAGATACTGTCAACCTTGAAAAATGATTTACTAATTGACTTTCTTACCGTCAATGTATGAGGATGCCATTTACTCCACATCTTTCTTACCACTTAATATTTTTTATTTTAGCCATGCTGGTCAGTGTATAGTGGAACTGCCTAGTGGTCTTAAATATTCTTTCCCTTATGACTAGGAAAGTAGAGCATCTTTTTTCATATTTACTAGAAATTTGGATATTCTAAGAAATTATCATTCAAAACCTTCCTCATTTATCTATGTGGTAGGCTTTTTTCCTTATTGATTTGTAATAATTCTCTATATATTATATATACAAGTAATGTAGTTTGCTGATTTTAGCTGTTGATAGCATATTTAATGAAAGAAGTTCTTCATTTTTACATACACTGGCTAATCAATGTATTTCCAATATTGTTAGCATGTGTATGCCTATGTACTTGGATTCTATTTTACAATCTCTCCTTATTTTAAAGTAATGAAGATATTATCTTTGTTTCCAAAGGTTGTATCATTTTTCCTTTCAAGTTTACATCCATAATTCAAGTGGAATGTGTTTTCTGTATACTGTAAAAGTGCAAAGCACATAATAGTTCTTAGGTGTTTCCTTCAAGAATTAATACAAATCTTTTTATTTGCTGCAATGTCTAACTACAAGGGGCTGGGCATGTGTAATCATCTCATGTTCCTGAAGAGAATAAGAAAACTGGAAATATTAGTAAACACCAATAATGTCTAATGTAAGTGTCCCAAACAGATAATTTTAATTTTCATTATCTGATCATTCAAAAACCTATTTTCAATCTGTGTATTGTTCTTTAGGAAATCTTCAGGATTTTTTTCTTCCTGTGATTATTTAAGCCAAGGTCAAGTTGCTGTATATAATGTTTTTAATTTTTGCATTTATTTATATTTAAATGTATAATATTATGTTTATTTGTCATGTACCAACAAATAAGTTCTTGTATTGTCTACTTGGCTGACTAAAGCTTTCCTACCTTACCTAGAGTCAGAAGGCTTTGAATATACAGATTAGCTTGATTTAATTGATTGATGTCTGTTTATCCAATTGACCTGATATGTTCATCTGAACAATTAGGTTTTCTAAATACAAAAATTTTTACTGTAGCTTATAAACTTTTTAACAAGCCTGATACATGAATATATATGCTGTCCTGTTTATAATATTTTTTCTAGAATTATGATAAAATTTAGTGGGTACCACCTAATCATTCTTTATCTATGACCTTTTCTGGTTATGAAGTAGAATTTCCATGCTCATAGACTGATAAAGAACTAGAAGTTTTAGTTAAAGTTAAAAGGCATAATATAACTCTGGTAGATTTGGATGAATGTAGTTTCAAATGGTACATTTTTAATGGAATAGATCAATAATATGCCATATAATTGTCATCGAAAATAAAAGGAAGTCAAATATATTTTCAGTTTTGTATGCCTATCTTTAATACATTGGCTCAATATTTGGAATACACATTGTGTATTATTATTATTACTATTATTATTGTACTTTAGGTTCTGGGGTACATGTGCAGATCATGTAGGATTGTTGCATAGGTACATACATGGCAAGGTGGTTTGCTGCCTTCCTCCCCCATCACCTATATCTGGTATTTCTCCCCACATTATCACTCCCCACCCTCCCCACTCCCTGCTTTCCTTCCCCTAGTCACCCCCAACTGACTGCAGTGTATGATGCTCCCCTCCCTGTGTCCACGTATTCTCATTGTTCAACACCTACCTATGAGTGATACCATGCGGTGTTTGATTTTCTGTTCTGTGTCAGTTTGCTGAGAACGATAGTTTCCGGATTCATCCATATCCCTATGAAGGACACAAACTCATTGTTTCTTATGGATGCATAGTATTCCATGGTGTATATGTGCCACATTTTCTTTATCCAGTCTATTGTTGATGGACATCTTGGTTGGTTCCAGGTCTTTGCTATTGTAAATAGTGCCGCAATGAACATACATGTGCATGTGTCTTTATAGTAGAATGATTTGTAGTTCTTTGGGTATACACCCAGTAATGGGATTGCTGGGTCCAATGATATTTCTATTTTTAGGTCCTTGAGTAATTGCCATACTGTCTTCCACAATGGTTGCACTAATTTGCACTTCCACCAACAGTGTAAAAGTGTTCCTATTTCTCCACATCCTCTCCAGCATCTTTTGCCTCCAGATTTTTAAATGATTGCCAGTCTAACTGGCATGAGATGGTATCTCAATGTGGTTTTGATTTGCATTTCTCTGATGACCAGTGATGATGAGCCTTTTTTCATATGTTTGTTGTCCTCATAGATGTCTTCTTTTGTAAAGTGTCTGTTTATAACCTTCACCCACTTTTGAATGGGCTTGTTTGTTTTTTTCTTGTAAATCTGTTTTAGTTCTTTGTAGATTCTGGATATTCGCCTTTTGTCAGATGGGTAGATTGCAAAAATGTTTCCCATTTTGTTGGCTGCTAGTTCGCTCTAATGATTGTTTCCTTTGTGTACAGAAGCTCTGGAGTTAAATTAGATCCCATTTGTCTATTTTGGCTTTTGTTGCCATTGCTTTTGGTGTTTTAGCCATGAACTCCTTGCCCATGCCTATGTCCTGAATGGTTTTACCTAGGTTTTCTTCTAGAGTTTTTATGGTGTTAGGTCTTATGTTTAGATCTTTAATCCATCTAGAGTATTATCACAAAGTTTCTAAAAAGCCTCTTCCACATGTAAATTAACATGTAAATATATAGCATAATGTTCTTAAACTTAAAAGCCTCCCATTGTTGATTTCTCAGGCCATAGGATTCTACCATTGTATCTGTCCTTCAACCAAACGGCCAAATACAACATGGTGCATATAGAAGTTCATAAATATTAATGTAATAAATGTATCCTCTATAATTATGCACCATTATTTCCTGTTCTATTTCATCCACTTTTAAATGTATGTCTGCTTTTGTTACTCTAGGTATCTGGATCCAAACTACCAATTATAATCTGTTACTGCAGAATTTTCTGAACTACAGTTCACTAATATGAAAATGGAAATTTTAACAGTTACCTTATCATAGAGTTCACATAACAAACAAGTATGTCAATTTCAGTAAATTATTTAAAACAGTAAGTGCCAATGAATTAATTGATGTCTTATTGATATTTTGAGAATCCTGTCACCAAAATTATCTATAATGACTGAAGAAATTTTATTCCATTGCTTTCCTAGTCCCTTTGGTGATTCAGAAACTGCAAAAATTTTAAATTTGTAGCTTAATTAACTAGTCCTCACTAATATTTGGATCCTCAGATGAAACATTTTACAGTCTTAAGTATTAAGCTATTAATCTGAAAACTAAAGAATAACTCCTTTGTAGGGTTACCTTGGGTGACCAAGCAATATAAGTGTAAGCACTTTATGAAAGATGCAATCTTTACAGATTATATTATTACCATCAATAAACTCATTACTGTGCTTAAACTCAAAACGTTGTGGAGAAAGGAATGTCATTACTGTTCATATTCATCCTTGCTACCTGCATTCTCTCTTTTTAGGTGATACACTCCTTACCATGAACATATGGAGGAAATATTAATTATTAGACATTTTAAGACGACTGGTGGTTAACCATCTTTTAAGAAAAAGATCCTCAATACTTGCTTTCGAATCTGCTTGGTCCTGACCCCATAGATTACAGGATTGAGGGCTGGTGGAACAACTACATATAGATTGGCTAAGAGGATGTGGATATATTGAGGGATATTATGGCCAAAACGATGTGTCAAGAAAGAGAAAAATGCTGGTGTAAAAAAAGCTAAAATGACACCAATGTGGGAGCCACAGGTATTGAGAGCTTTGAGCCGGGCCTCCCAGGAGGGCAAGCAGAAGACTGCATAGAGGATCCTCACATAGGAAAGTATAATAAAAATTACATCTAACGATAAAATAAATACAGCCCCAAGGCCAAATATTATGTTGACTTTGATGCTGGCACAGGCCAGACGGGCAATGCCCATGTGCTCACAGTAAGTATGAGGGATGATACGGTGCTCACAGAAAGGCAACCTTAGGAGAAGAAACACCAGTGGAGCCACCATACACAGGCTCCTCAGGACAGCAATGCCTGCAATGAGGCTGATGATTTTGCTGGTGAGGATCATGGTGTATCGAAGGGGTTTGCAAATGGCAATGTAGCGGTCAAAGGCCATGGTCACCAACACAATGCTCTCCATGGCAGTGAAGAAATGGATGAAGAACATCTGAGAAAGGCAGCCTCCAAAAGATATTTCCTTGAGGCTGAACCAGAAGATGCCCAGCATTTTGGGGATGGTGGCTGTGGATAAGCCCAGGTCAATGGAATCCAACATGGCCAGAAAGTAGTACATAGGCTCATGGAGACTCTGCTCAGTCTGGATCACAAACAAGACAGCGGTGTTTCCCAGGAGTGCAACAAGATACACAAAGAAGAAAGGAAATCCAATCCAGATGTGCACATCTTCCAGCCCTGGGATGCCCTGGAGCAGGAATGAAGAAGGATGGAGCTGGGTGTCATTAGAAATGGCCATCCTCCCTGCCACTATTGGTGACTGTGTGTATCAGAGTTAGAAATTGGCTTCTCATTAGTGATTTTTGTTCCACTTTCTTCTTTCTTCAGACTCCTGGTAAAATGCAAAATCACATTTTAGTACTTCTTTTATTTCATTTGATATTATCAACACTTTATGCCATCCTTATCTCAACATCAGATAGTTCCAGGAATAGAGTTAGCCTTACTCTTCACCAGATCTTTTCTTCCACAAAAGGTTGAACAAGAAGAGAGAGGAGAAGATATCTATCTATCAGGTAATATTTGGGGTAAGAAGTGAGAATCATAAATGTCTTTGCTCTCTGCATCTGGTGATGTTACAAATATAGCAGCTAATGCATGTGATATATAATTTAGGTAATCCAATTCATTCTCCTATTAGAGAAATCGGTCATTAATATGTCATATCTATTAATATATATTACTGTTTAGAGTTATTTATATATAAACACATATACTTAATTATACATATATACGTCTGAAAACAGAAACTACACATTTACTTTTGTTTATTTATGCACCTAAAACTTCACATGTATAAGTTCTCAGAAAACATGTTTGTCAAGCAAAGGAGTAAGAGAGGAAATAACAACAACCAGCACGACCCGTATGATTAGAAATGTAATTTTCACCTTAACTTGGTCTTCCAAAAGCAATCTTCATCCAAAATATTTTGTATCATGAATAAAGGCACAGATGAAAACATTTTGCACAAGCACTTTTAAAGTTAGGGTAAAACTTGAGTTTATGCAATATCTTAAATTGAAATGGTCTGATTATCTACCAAATATGCAAAATTTCAAACTCATTAAGGAAATTATCTCATGAGGGTCAATCAGAGACACCTACAGAGTTTCTAATTTTCTGGGCTCTACTGTATTCAAATTCTATTTTACCTTCCTTATGCATGGAAAATGGCATATCATGTTAGGTACCCTTGAAATTGGTAGTCCAACAAAGCTGTCCTTAATTCCAGATCTGGATGTTTTTTCTGGACCTTTTAAAACACTAAATAAAATTATTATTAAATGGTTTGCTATATAGCAACTAGCTTGAGTGACAAAATGTTAGATTTATTTATTCCAAATTTTTTTTAATCAAGAAAGGAGAAGCTTATTGCTGGGTAACTTCCTCAGATGAAACAACTTTGGAAATAGCGTGAAAATGATAGGCTTTAGGGATAAATGCCTGGAAGTTGTGGAAGTTTGTATTTGGGTGGTACCCATCAGAAATGGAGATATTAAAAAAAACATCATTGCCCCTTTAACCCAGGATAAATTCTCTTCTTTTTGCTATTTGTAATAGGTTCCAGCTGGACAGCCTCTAGCAAAGAATGCTGTCCAGCTGGAACCTATTAGAAATAGCAAAAAGAAGAGAAATTTGGGGATACTAAATAGAAATTTAGATAGAAATTTTAAATAAGACTTGGTCAATGTTTTCACAATATAGTGAGGAAGACATAATTGAAAAAATAAAATCAGAATAAAATGTATTTATGGTAGAAAAAAATGGAAAATATTGTCAGTATGTATTAGGACAAAGAAGCTCCACGGAGGGGGTAGAATAGATCAAAGCCAACTACAGTTTTACAGACAAAATAGTATAGGAAGTTTATTGCAGGTAAAGAGAAAAAGATGTACAAATTGAGAAGAGAAATCAAAATTCTCAGTGGCCCTACTTTACAGGGGGAGTTTCCATTCAGGACTTACACTCTGTGGCCCTCTATGTAGCCTTCTTCAGATTCCGGAGATCGATATCTCTACTTGTCAACTGATAAGTGTCTCAGTCATTCTCAAGTCCTACCTAGAGCATGAGGTAGGATTGAAGAAAGCCCATTCCAATCCCAATCCTGATTATCCAGGTGCATTCTCCAGAATCGATGCCTTCCTAAGAGCTGAATTAGCCACTCTTCCTAATTAATAAACACTGAGCAAACCAACCTGTCACTTATACATTCCCCAGAAGTATATAGTGATCTAGTCTATCTACCAACGTGTTTTCATGGATCCCCAAATATTTGCCAGCTACAGTGATGAGACTGGGTCTTATTCTCTCCTCTGAAACCATGATTTCTAACATCCCAAAATGAACTTACATCAAACAGCAATTTTCTCAGTTCTGCATCATGGTAATCATTGTCCTTCCATATTTGGCAGCTTCCATCCATCAACCTGCCTTGCCCCACGGTCATGAACACCATTTCATGTCCTGAAACTGGTAAGAATAAGAACAGATTTTCGGCACCAGTGGTGTGCAATCAGGGGCAACTTTACCCCTAGGGAATATGTGATAATGTCTGAGCACACCTGTGATCATCACAGCTTCGAGTAAGTGCTACTGGTATCAAGTGTATAGATGTCAGGGATGCTGCTGAATATCCTGAAGTGAAGACTTCCCAGAGCAAAGAATTATGTTGCCCAAAATATCAGTAGGTTGAGATCAATAAACCCTCCTATATACGTTTTAATCTTATATCTGTCTGTTTCCAATCCCATGACATATGCTGCTGTAAAACAACCTGCACCATCTACATGTTATCAATTTTGGAAACAGTGTGAAAATGATAGGCTTTAGGGGTAAATGCCTGGAAGTTGTAGGAGTTCGTATTTGGGTGGTACTCATCAGAAACGGAGATATAAAAGAGCATTTCTCTTCTGCTTTCCTACCTTATTCTTGGGTTCTATGAAAAACAAACAAGGTAACAAATTCAACTCTACCAACATTCATGGTTATGCTTTATAATTTATTCATTCATGAGTTCCTTCATTGAAAATCATACTTGTTGGTCTCCTTTACTAGGTTTGACAACGCTCTCAGTACCAGAAAAATATAATCCTTGACTTCTTGATATCCACATTTGATCCCTAGCATATAAAGTGAAAAAGAAAAAGTAGCTGAGCCGATACAGACTTTTTCTGTCAGCATCTCATCTGTAGCTGCATGTTTAGGATTATGGATGCAAAGAGATATTTGCATATGTATGACAGTATATAGTCATGATAATTTATGGGTATAAAATTCGAAATGCCCAAAGTTTATCTGTGTGTTCTTTATCTTTTTTCCATCTCTCTGTATTTTCCCTCCACATCTCTATCTTAGCTTAGCATGAATTCATTCCTTATCTCCCATGTTGCTTCCCATAGCCCTAACCAGTATTATGCAATCTTACCTTTCTTTCCAAATATCTCTGAAAGTCTCAATTTTGCAAACATCATCTGATATCTCTCTGGATTCACACTTTCGTAAGCAAAGGTAGGCATTTATAGTGGTGCTGTAGCCCTGCTTCCACTGGGATGGGAAGTATCCCTGGGTTCTTGGCATTGACTACGTGACATTCACTGGAGAGTTTACCTAAGAAACATTCCTCTCTATGCTGGAACTATGGGGCAAGAATAATCTCCTTTTTTATTTTCCAGTGGTAGATTCTGTATTATTTCTGCTTTCCAAATTAAAAACATAAGCTCCTACTTAACGACTGGAAAGTTAAGTCTTTGCCCTCTTCTTCTATAATATATTCCACCAGGTTTCCATTACTCTTTGTTTGCATCTTCTCTGTTATCCTTAAATCCTGGTGTGTGTGTATATATATATATATATATATATATGCATTTCCTTTGCCCTGCTTCTCATAAAACATGTAGGTGAAAGTCTGGATAAGGCAATAACATAAAAGGCCAGGATCCTGGAGAGATGGAAACTCACTAAGGTGAGCATAACTTCTTACTCACATTTCCCTATTGGTTGTTTAATGACTATAGGAGCAGAGAAAGAGGGCAGACAACCACTTAGACACAAGGAAACTTGCAGAGCTTTGACAAATTATCACTGCTGAATGGAAAAAAAAATTATTGGAAGCTCCAAAAGCAGCCAGGACATGAGTAACCAAGATCTCAGAATGAAAAGACGTACAAAAAAGTGAGCCGCAAAATCTGAACCGTTCTTTTTATAAAGCCACTTACTTAATCTCAATTTGCATAAGGCAAATGGACATAGCAAACAAAAAGCAGCTCATAATTTTTGGCAGTCTTGCAGTGCTAAGGAGACAAACATTAGTGTTCAGGACATACCAAGAAGGACGTAGTATAGTAAATACTTCTGGAAAGCTACATCTCAGTAGTAGACAGATTCTTACAAAGATGAAATACTGGTGAAATCTGGCAAAAAAACAAACTAAATATTTTCTGTAGCAGAATAATACCTTCAAAAGCATCTACAATTTTTCAAACAAATACTGGACATATCGTACAGGGACTTTAGGATTATTGTGATCAGTATAGTCCAGAAAATAGTTGACAAGGTGGAGACTTTCCCAAGGGAACTGGAGCCCATAAGAAAAATCAAAACGAAGTCCTAGAAATAAAAAGTAATGACAAAAAAAAATGCAAACTTGACAGAAGATTGTAACAGAATATTGGTCATTCTAAGGAAACCTTAGAACAAGCTGTAAACTGTGGGCCAAATTAATTTCATGCCCTGCTGTTTTCCAGCCAGTAAGCTAAAAATAGTTTTTGCCTTCAGAGAAAGTTAGTAAAGAATAAGGAGAAGGAAGAAGAATATGTGACAGACACCATAAATGGCCCAAAAGCCCAAAATATTTACTCTCTGGTCTTTTAGAGAAAAAACAGTGCTAACCTCTGATTTAGATTAGTGGGATTTAAATAACCAGAATGAAACAGAGAGAGAAAAGAAATTTTTAAAAAAGCACTGAAGACACATAAGGCAAGAGTAAATTATCAATATTAATGCAGTGGTTTAAAAAGTTTGCCAGTTACTTGATCCTCCTTTCATCAAGTGTCAATTTGTGATATTGACTAACAGAAGTGACATTTTGTTATTTCTTAGGTTATTTCATAAAAGGCCATGCATCTAAATCAGATGTTAAGTAAGTTTGTTTTGAGAAGCCTGAGCTTCCAAACAAGAGACTCAACTGTTTTTGAGATGCCATAAATGAATGGTGCTCCAGGATGTAGCTGCTCTATTCAGAAGTCTCAGCTGAGCCTACCCATCCAGGATCCCAGCTCAAGCACCAGGCGTGGAAGTGGATAAACTAGCCCTGGATTATCGAGCCCCAGCTGTTTAAGTAATTCTCAGCTATTTGAGTCATCTCAACTGAGGCTCTAGATTTTGTAGAGAAAAAAGAGCCTTCCTCACTAACCTCTTTCAGAAGGCCTGAAATACAGAATCTACGAACACAAAAAAAACTTGATTTACCATTTTTTTTATACTTTAAGTTCTGGCGTACGTGTGCAGAATGTGCAGCTTTGTTACATAGGTATACACGTGCCATGGTGGTTTGTTGCCTCCACTGTCATCTACATTAGGTATTTCTCCTAATGTTAGCCCTCCCCAATCCCTCCACCCCCTGCTATCCCTCCTCTAGCCCCCACTCCCCGACAGGCACCAGTGTGTGATGTTCCGCTCCCTGGTATCCATGTGTTCTCATCGTTCAGCACTCACTTATGAGTGAGAATATGCTGTATTTGGTTTTCTGTTCTTGTCTCAGTTTACTGAAAATGATGGTTTCCAGCTTTATCCATGTCCCTGCAAAGGACATGAACTCATCCTTTTTTATGGCTGCACAGTATTCCATGGTGCATATGTGCCACATTTTCTTTTTCCAGTCTATCATTGATGGGCATTTTGGTTGGTTCCAAGTCTTTGCTCTTGCAAACAGTGCCAAAATAAACATATGTGTGCATGTGTCTTTATAGTAAAATGATTTATAATCCTCTCTAGCATCTGTTGTCTCTTGATTTTTTAATGATCACCATTCTAACTGGCATGAGATGGTATCTCAGTGTGGTTTTGATTTGGATTTCTCTAATGACCAGTGATGAGCTTTTTTTCTTATGTTTGTTGGCTGCATAAATGTATTCTTTTGAAAAGTGTCTGTTCACATCTTCTACCCACTTTTTGATGGGGTTGCTTTTTACTTGTAAATTTGTTTAAGTTCTCTGTAGATTCTGGATATTAGTCCTTTGTCAGATGGGTAGATTGCAAAAAATTTTTCCCATTCTTTTGGTTGCCAGTTCACTCTAGTGACAGTTTCTTTTGCTGTGCAGAAACTCTTAAGCTTAATTAGATCTCATTTTTCTATTTCGGCTTTTGTTGTCGTTGCTTTTGGTGTTTTAGTCATGAAGTCCTTGCCTATGCCTATGTCCTGAATGGTAGTGCATAGGTTTTCTCCTAGGGTTTTTATGGTGTTAGGTCTCATGTTTAAATCGTTAATCCAACTGGAATTAATTTTTGTATAAAGTATAAAGAAGGGGTCCAGTTTCAGTTCTCTGTATATGGCTAGCCAGTTTTCCCAACACAATTTATTAAATAGGGGATCCTTTCCCCATTGCTTGTTTGATTTACCATTTTAAACCATCAAGTTTTGGGGTGTGTTCTGTGTGGGAAACGTGTAAAGGGAAAAGAAAATACACACACACAATACCTTTAAGGGTAAACAATCTTCATACCATGTAAATGGCAAGCAGATATAATAAGCAAATGATATAACAAGCAAATTGATATAATAAGCAGATTGACATAATTGCTTGATATAATATATGATATAATAAACAAATTGCAATGGGAGATAGAGAAGGAAAAGATATACATATGTACATATATATATGCAAATATATATATGTTTACCCTCACCAAACTATGGAGGATTCACCACCAGACCAGGAACCAACAGCCTGGACTCCAGAGTTGGACACTACACTCACCAGACTATGGAGAATTCAACACCAGACTGGGAAGCAACAGCCTGAGCTCCAGAGTCGGCCACCTGTCCATGCACAGATGAGGAGAGGTCTCGTGAAACTTCAGTGCAGTTTGGGACCCTAGCTCTTTTTGTAACAAGTTGTTTGGCATGAGGTCCAGTACGAGGACCTTTCATGACTGGGCTCCAGAAACACAAAAAGGTCAACTTGTGTTTTGCAATTGTCTATAGTTTTTCAATAACTAACGTATAGGAATCAATTGAAAAAGAGATTTCTTTGAAACAGTGCTGGATGAAGTCCTCAAGGGGCTCACACAACCTGTTCTAGGACTTGGTGACCATTGTTTGTGCCCACGTTCAATTGAGTTCGAATTTCATATTTAACTTTTCCTCCACAGGGTGTTATATACAGAGGAATAGAAAAGCAAAAGAAAATTTACTATCCTAAATTACATTCCATTTTAATAAAACCCAAAACATATGTCCCAGGTTTAGGAGCCATGCATCGAGTGGAAGATTGATGGGCTTTAAGGAGACTGAAGATGAAGGCAGGAAGAAAAGTGAGGAAGACAGACTTGGGAGCTGAAAGAAATGAATACTTTTTATATAGACCCAAAATGCCTGATCAAACTCTTGTCTTCAGTAATGTAAAAAATAAGAAATACTCAAAATGCACTGGTGGATTTGGCTGAAGAGATATCTGGGCAGAATTTTGAAAGCTGCAAGTGATTTCTTTTAGCTATATATAACAAAATATGGATAAAGATAAATCAGTCAAAAATAGAATTATTTCATTTTCCCACAAAATCTATAAATATAAATATATATAAATGCGGCAGGACTTCCTGGTTTCAAAAATCAAGGCCTTTCATTCTCAGCCTCTCCTGACTGCAAAAAAGAAAAATAAATAAATAAGAATAAAAAAATAAAACAATAAGAGATGGCTCTAAGACAAAGATTAAATTAAGAGTGTGACTATAGAACTTTTGTTAAGATTTTGGAAAAACTTAGTTTACAATTTATCAATTTATTCTCTTGTTTGTGTTTTAAATTTTTGTGTAAGAAACCACTGCCAAATCCAAGGTAATGAAGGCTTATTCTTATATTTTCTTCTAAGATGTTTTAGTTATGGTTCTTATAATTGAGTCTTTGATTAATCTTGAGTTCATTTTTAGAAAGTTTCAATTTTTCTTTCTGCATGTGAATATCCAGTTGTTCCAGGACCACTTTTTAAAGACTAGTCTTTCCTGCATTGAATTATCATGACCATAGACATTTGACCATAGATAAATGAATTTACTTCTAGACTCTCAACTCTATTCCATTGATCTATATTTCAGTCTGCATGTCAGCATCATGCTGTATTACTACTGTAGTCTTATACGAAGGTTTGAAATTAGGAAGTATGAGCCCTTCAACTTTGTTTCTCAACATTCATTTGACTATTTGGGACCCTTTGCAATTCAATATAAAATTCAGGATCTTATTTTACATTTGTGCAAAAGAAGTTGGTGGGATTTTGGTGTGGATTGTGTAGAATCCTTAAACTGGCAATTTTACAGTATTAATTCTTCCATACATGAACACAGGATGTCTTTCCATTTATTGAGTTCTTCTATTTCCTCAGCAATATTTTGAGTTTCCTTTGTGCAAATCTTGACTTTTCTTAGCTAAATGCATTCCTGGGAATGTTATTCTTTTGTAAAGACAGTTACTTTCTTAGTTTAATCTTAGATTATTTATTGATAGTTTATAGAAATATAATTTATTTTTGTATTTGTCATGTTTCATGCACCTTTGCTGAATTTGTTTATTAAGTCATAGCTTTTTTGAGAAAGGCAGCCTCCAAAAGATATTTCCTTGAGACTGAACAAGAGGATTTCTAGAATTCAGGAATGGTGGCTGAAGACCAGCCCAGGTCAATGGAATCCAACATGGCCAGGAAGTAGTACAGGGCTAATGGAGACTCTGCTCTGTCTGGATAACAAACCAGAGAACAGTATTTCCCAAGATTACAATGAGATACACACACAAAAAAGGGAATCCAATCCAAATGTACACATCTTCTAGCACTAAGATGCCCAGCAGTAGGAATGAAGAAGGAAGACACTGGATGTCATTAGGGATAGACAATCTTTCTTCCACATAAAGCTGTTGTGCATACCAGAAAGAACTTTAATAGACTTCCCATTAGTGATACTTGTACCACTTCTCACTTTATCTTGATTTCTGGCAAAATGTAAAATAACATTGTAACCTATTTTGGTTCCTTTCAGAAAAATGCTAAAATTTTATCCTCTTGTTTTGCTAGTCTCATTTAACCATTAAACAGGCCAGGAATAAAATTAGCCTCACTGTGCTGCCACCTTTCCTACTATTACATGAAGAAGAGAGGAGAAACATATTGCCCCAGTAGAAATCCATAATTGGGAGTCTGGCCAGAAACAGATGAGAAAATAAAGTTCCAGGGTCTTTGTATCTGGTAGTTTTACACCCATTGTTTTTTGTAATGTACATGGTGATTTATTTTGTATTCATAATCTCAACCATGCCCTGATTAGGAATTTTGTAGACATTAAAAATAGTGTATGTGTGTGTTTGGGTGTATGTGTACACATTTTTATAGGCATTGGTGAATAATAGAGGGTCTGAGTCTGATAAGAAGCAATTTACTTGTTTAATCGTATGCATCAAAAAATATAAAATTTCTCAATTTTCAATGTTCTTTAAATAAATTATGACAGTACCATATTGACTTGATTACTATAGCTTTGTAATATAGTTTGAAAGCACAAAGTGTGATACCTCCAGATTTGAAATTCTTTCTCAAAATCGCATTAGCTATTTAGCATCTTTTGTGGTACCATTTTTATTTTAGGATTTTTTTTCTATTTCTAAAAAAAATGGCATTGGAATTTTTATAGGGATTACATTTTTGTTTCAAATTTTATTTTAGCTTCAGGGGGTACATGTGCAGATACATGAGTATATTGAGAACCCATATGCATGATTACGTTGCATGACACTGATGTTTGGCGTATGAATGGTTTCATAACCCAGGTAGTGATCATAGAAACCAAAATGTAGTTTTTTAACCCTCCCTCCTGTAGTATTTTCTAGTGTCTATTATTCCCATCTTTTTGATCTAAAGATTGCTTTGGGTAAAGTAGACATACTGGCATAAAAACCTGAAACATAAACCAATGGAGATAAATAGAGAAACCCCTTCCCCCAAGCCCATTCAAATGTTCACAGTCTCTGACAAGGGCACCAAGAATACACAGTAGGGAAACATAGCCTCCTTAATAAATGGTATTGAGAAAACTGAATATGCACATGCAAAAGAATGAATTTGAACCCCTATCTTACCACTTACTAAAATTAACTCAAATGGATTAAAGACTTCAATGTAAGCTCTGAAACCATATAACTCTTAGAAGAAAACATAGGAAATGGGCTCTGTGACATTAGTCTTGACGATGATTTTTTTAGATATGACACCTAATGCACAAGCAAGTGGAACTGTATCACTCTAAAACGCTTCTGCATAGCAAAGAAAACAACAAAATAGTCAACCTACCAGATGGGAAATCTTGTGTTTTGTAAATATTTACAAAGTATTTATGTGATAAGGGATTGATGTAAAAAATATTCAAGGAAATAACATTGAGTTATCTCAATATTATCATTATTATTATTATTTGGGTATGTGTGTGTGTGTGTGCACGTGTCTGTCTGTCTGTCTTTCCATCTGTCTTCCTCAGTAAATTATCTCCACCAGGAGGGGCATTGCATCTGTTTTGTACATCACTATATTTCTATCTCATATTGACCGATTGACTGCTACCCGTTTCCCAGCACTTCACTAAATATACCTAGATGACAAACATTTCCCAATATGCATCATACCTTCATGCCTCTAAGCCATTGTATTTGTTGCTTTCTCTGCCTGAACTGTTTTTTTCTCTGTCCTTCTGAGTAATCCTCGTTCATCCTCAAGACTCACATTGTTTCACCTATTTCTCAAGATCTTCTCTGATGTTATAGGTTTTGATGGCACCCCTCTACTCAGTTTACATAGGCATCTTCGGATTCCTTATGACTTCATTCTGCATTGAAATTTTCTTTACAAATCTGTTGATCTCAGTAAGTAGTGTCCTCTTAAGAATAGACCGATAAGTTTTCTGAATATCTATGGTCTAGTATCATGTCTAGTTTTCTGAGCCCAGCAAATTATTTGTACATTAATAAACATTTGTTGAATAATAATATTATTAAATATTATTAAAGAAATGCAAATCCAAACCATGATGAGATACCATCTCACACCTGTTAGGATAGCTGTTATCAAAAAGATAAAAAGTAACAAGTGTTGGTGAGGGTGTGAAGAAAAGAGAATCCTTCTATACTGTTGACAGAAGGTACATGGTACAGCCATTGTAGAAAACAACATGAAATTGCCTCAAAAAATAAAAATAAGATTACTACATGGTTCAGCAGTCAGACTACTGGGTATATATTCAAAGGAAATAAAATCAGCATATCAAAAAGATGTTTGTATCCCCATGTTCATACAGCATTATTCATAATAGTCAAGATATGAAGACTTTCCATCAACAGATGAATAAAGATGGATACATAAAATTGGGTGTATATATACCATAGAAAATCAGTCATTAAAAGGAAAGAGATCTTGCAATTTGCAACAATATGGATGAACCTGGAGGACATTAGGCTAAATGAAATAAGCCAGATGCAGAAAGATGAAGAGTATAGGAGATCAATTATATATGAAATCTTAAAAAGTCAGACTTTAGAAGCAGAGAATAGAACAGTGATAACAAGGGGCTATAATGTACAGGAATGGAGAAATATTGGTAAAAGGGAAAAAACTAAGTTATAAGAAGAACAAGTTCTGTGGATTAATGTACAGAATGGATATTGATGGCTATGGGTTAATTAATTTGATTGTGGTCATCATAACACAATGTATATACATATCAAATTATCACATTACACACTTTTAAAATAAATGTTTATACGACTATTAATATTTTAAAATATAAAATAAATAAATAAAATGAGCAAGACAGCAAGTAGTTTCAATGTGACATCTTTGCTATATTGTTATTTCGACATGCCACCTGCAAGATCTATTGCCTGATTCTGTATCTTAACTGTATTGGCAGACAGAGCAGCAATGAATAGCACATATTCAAGGCCTTCTTTTTAAAACCATCTTCCTCCGACAACTTCTTTGTGAGTCATCCATGAGTGAAACTGCTAATAACCACACACCTTTCAAATCTTCAGAGGAAAATTTATTTTTTGGCGCTACTTTGGAACAAACTTATTATTTCTTCTTTCCCAATGTAAGTGTTTAGCAATAACAGACTGCAAGCTTTGCATGTTTTTGTTGCTCAAAAATCAATACATAAATTATGTACATATATAATAAATGCATACATCATACCTGGACCCAACTAACTTCATATTTCCTTTACTATAGTTTCTTTTTTAGTTGTGTTTTATTTATAATTAACATGAAATGTCTGCATATTTATGGGGTACAGTGTAATATTTCAAATCCATCACTTTAAAAATGTATCATTTCGTTGTGGTGATAACATTCAAAAACCTCTTTTGGTTATCTTGTAATATACATTGTACTATTATTAATTATAATTACCCTATTATGTAATAGAACACCAGAACTTATTTTTCCTATGTAACTATAACTTTGTGCTCATAACCAAACATTTTTATGTTTAGTCAGAGACCCCCTCCTCCCTGACCCTCCCAGCCTCTGGTAACTACTATTTTTCTCTCTGCTTCTACATGATCAAAGTTAAATTCTAATTTAATGACTGCCTGCTTTTTCATGTGTGTGAAAGAAATTATAGTAACTACTGAGTAGGATTTTGGTAAGAACAATATGATTGTATGTGGGTAAAGTATAATTATCACTGTCTATATAGTGCATGTATGGGGATAATATTGTTATATTAGGGCAAGTTGTAAATATTGTTTTAAGAATCTTGGCAGCCACTTAAACTGTTCATATTCTCTTTAAAATAGCGATTTTATTCTGTATTCTGTTCAGTTCTTTAACATCTTAGAATAAGAAAAAAATGATTATAATTTGGAGGCAACCTAATTGACTAAATTATTACTTTGTATTAAATATGGAATTTGGGAATTTGAATAAATTACTTAACCTTCCAGACATCAGTATATTCATCAAAATGTGGAAAAAGCAATATAAACTTCATAGAATTGTCTTGAGAATCCAGAAACTGAAAGGAACATACTAGCAAAAGTAGATTTAATACAAATTCCAATATTCTCATTATTACCCTTAAAGATAAAGGTTTCAATTTACAAATAAATAATGTTATTTGTAACATGTTGTTATTGATTGCAACATTTCACTCTGTGTACTTACTTTCTATTAGGTTAGACAAAAGATAACTATATTTTTAACAATGGAAGAAACCTGAATTCTAAGACAGATCTCCAATGGATTAGTGATCAGTCTTGAGGACTGATACCTCATTACTCTCTCCTGAGCCTGCCTGGTCCTGACTCCATAGATTACAGGATTGAGGGCTGGTGCAACAACCACATATAGGTGGGTCAATCAAATATGTATATATTGTTGGATATTATGGCCAAAATGATGTGTCAAGAAAGAAAAAAATGCTGGTGTTAAAAAAAGCCAAGAAAACAGCAATATGAGAACCACAGGTGTTAGGTGGTTTTAGTAAAACTTCCCAGGAGGGCAGGCAGAAGACTGAATAGAGGATCCAAATAGAGGAGAGAATAACATGGAGCACATTCAATAACGATAAAGAAATGTTGCCAAGGCCAAACATAATGTTGACTTTGATGCTGGCACAGGTCAGACAGGCAAAGCCCATGTGCTCAAAATAAGTATGAGGGATGTTATGGTCCCCAGAGAAGGGCAGCCTCAGAAGGAGAAACAGCAGTGGAACAATCATGCACAGGCTCCTCAGGACAGCAATGCCTGCTATGAGGTTAATGGTTTTGCTGGTGAGGATCATGGTGCACCGAAGGAGTTTGCAAAAGGCAATGTAGTGGCCAAAGGCCATGACCACCAACACAATGCTCTTCATGACAGTGAAGAAATGGATAAAGAACATCTGAGAAAAGCAGCCTCCAAAAGATGTTATGTTCTTGAGACTGAACCAGAACATACTTAGCATTTTGGGGATGTTGGCTGTAGACAAGCCCAGGTCAATGGAATCCAACATGGCCAGGATAGTAGTACATAGGCTCATAGAGACTTTGCTCAGTCTGAATCACAAACCAGACAACATCTCTTACCACTCACTCCTTTTTCCTCTTCCCCCCACTCCAGGCATGTACTTTGTGCCATTTCTCTATTCTAAGCTCATCTTTATCCCAAGGATTTTGCCTTTTCCACTCCTAAAACCTGGAACACTGTTCTCTGATACCTTCCAAAGTCTTGCTCCTTCACTTCATTCATGTCTCTCTAAATGATTAGATGTTAAAGAAGCCTTTTCTGGCCATTGGATTTAAAATGGTAATCCTTCCAAATCTATTTTGCCACTTGGGATTCTTAATAAATGCACCACATCTGATGTTAACACATTTCCCTGTTGAGGAGACTTAAAAGCAAAGAGACATAAAATACACATAAACTGCTCAACGCTTCATTCTTTTAAGAAGACTTTGTAGCTTTCCTGCTGCCAAGACAGAGAGTGCTCAACTACTGCATGGCGTCTGTGGAGAGAAGGCAAAAACTAGTTCTGCACAGCATATTCTGTTCCAATCTGGTTGTCCAGTGAGTGATGTACTGGCTGCTTTTGGTAGGAGATGACTGAATCACAGCTAAATTTATGTATCGTTGCTTTATAGACTCAACATGTGACTTCTGTGGTCTACTGCCTAATTCTGTATCTTAACCATATAACTGGCAGGCAGAGAGCAGCAATAAAGAACACATATTCAAGGCCTTCTTCCTAAAACCATTTTCCTCCAAATTTTTTGTTATTCTTCTAGGAAGGAAATTGATAATTATCACACAACTTGCAAATCCTCAGAGGAAAAAACATTTATTAGCACTACTTTAGGACCAACTAAGTATATCTTCTTTCCCAGCGTAAGTGCTTAAAGACAAACAACTATGTTTTTGAATCTTTCTACTGCTTGCAAGCCTACACATGAGACATGGTAGAAGTATTGATATCTATATCTGCATACATCTGTGTATTCATATTATATATTGTATAAATGTATTTAAATAAGTAAAAAATAAATGAATAAAATATGAATGTATGTGTTATGCCTATATTCTATTATTTCCTTTTTATACTTTAGTATTTAAGTTCATTACTATGACTCCATCATTATGTGGCATGGGGAAAACTGCAGTAGCTACTGAGGTCGGATTACGGTGAGCACAATGTAAGTGTATGAGAGTAAAGTATACTCATCAATGTCTCTTCATATATACACTGCATTTAGAGTAGGGTGATATTACTATTTGGGAAACTTTTAATTATTTTAAGAATTCTGGCTAGCCACTTAATTTGTTTATGATCTCTGAAAATAGCAACGGTATTCTATTCAATTCTTAAACATCCTGGAATAAGAGAAAATGATCATAATTTGGAGGCAATGTAATTGGCTTAACTTACGACATCTTACTAAACATGGAATATAAATACATCACTTAAATTTTCCAAATATCAAGATATTCACCATGAAAGTGGAAAAAATAATATATGCTTTATAAAGACTGTCTTGAGGATCCAGAAATAAAAATTTTTAAAACTTGGAAAGGTAGAGTTTATAAAAACTCCAGTATTTAAATAACTGTCCTTAAAAGCAAAAGCTTCAATTCACAGATAAAGTTATTGGTTGTGATATTCCACTCAGCCTTACTTCTTTTTACTGTATCAGAAATAAGATAACTTTACTTTTTAAAAATGGAAGAATCAAGAATGTTAACAGAGACCCTCCAAACTTCAATTGGTTAGTGATCTGTCTTGAAGAAAATCCTCAGCACTTTCTCCCTAATCTGTTTGGTCCTGACTCCATAGATTACAGGATTGAGGGCTGGTGGAACAACCACATATAGATTAGCCAAGAAAATGTGGATATATTGGGGGATATTATGGCCAAAACGGTGTGTAAAGAAAGAGAAAAATGCTGGCGTAAAAAAGGCTAATATAACACCAATGTGAGAGCTACAGGTGTTGAGAGCTTTGCGTCGAGCTTCCCAGGAAGGAAGGCAGAAGACTGCATAGAGGATCTTGACATAGGACAGAATAATAAGGAGCACATCTAATAACAAGAGAGAAATGCTGCCAAGACCAAACATAATGTTGACTTTGATGCTGGCACAGGCCAGACGAGCAATGCCCATGTGCTCACAATAAGTATGAGGGATGATACGGTGCTCACAGAAGGGCAGCCTTAAGAGGAGAAACACCAGTGGAATGACCATGTACAGGCTCCTCAGGACAGCAATG
The DNA here is from genome assembly GCF_030222135.1 of Aotus nancymaae. Taxonomy (NCBI): domain Eukaryota; kingdom Metazoa; phylum Chordata; class Mammalia; order Primates; family Aotidae; genus Aotus; species Aotus nancymaae. The sequence continues at coordinate 53,928,802 of NW_026988473.1, read as the reverse complement.
CCTGCAATGAGGCTGATGATTTTGCTGGTGAGGATCATGGTGTATCGAAGGGGTTTGCAAATGGCAATGTAGCGGTCAAAGGCCATGGCCACCAACACAATGCTCTCCATGACAGTGAAGAAATGGATGAAGAACATCTGAGAAAGGCAGTCTCCAAAAGATATTTCCTTGAGGCTGAACCAGAAGATGCCCAGCATTTTGGGGATGGTGGCTGTGGATAAGCCCAGGTCAATGGAATCCAACATGGCCAGAAAGTAGTACATAGGCTCATGGAGACTCTGTTCAGTCTGGATCACAAACAAGGTAGCAACATTTCCTAGAAGTGCAACAAGATACACGAAGAAAAAAGGGACTCCAATCCAAATGTGCACAACTTCCAGCCCTGGGATGCCCAGCAGTAGAAATGAAGAAGGATGAAACTGGGTGACATTAGCTATAGGCATTCTTTCTGTTACATAACGCTGTTGTGCATATCAGTGACAATTATTGACTTTCCGTTAGTGATTCTTGCTCCAGTTCTCACTTTATCCTGATTCCTGGTAAAATAAAAAATAACATTGTACTCTTTTTTGGTTCCTCTCTGAAAAAGAGCAAAATACCTCTTATTCTGCTGGGCTCATATAAGTATGAAACACAACCAATAATAAAATCAGCTTCACTGGATTGCCACTTTTCCTACCAGAATTTATTACACATGAGGAACAAAGTGGGGAGAAATCTCTATCTGCCTGATAGAAATTTATAATGGGGAGTCTAGGCAGAAACTGATTTAAAAATAAGGTCTCAGAATATATGAATCTGATAGTTTTACACCCATTTCTCTTAACTTTCAGGCTGATTTTTGTTATTTGTAATCTATCTTAGTCCCTTACTAAAGGTTGCATTTGTGCACTGAACGTGTGTGTGTATGTGTGTGTGTGTCTATGCATTTGTAAATTAGTTTTAGAGTACTAGTGGGTTTACTTTTAGAGCAGAGAGGAAAAGCCTATTGTTTATATACCACTTAAGACTTCTCAATTTTAAATGTTAATTAAGTTAATAAATTGAAAACAAGACAGCAAAAAATTTTAATGTGATGTTTCAGAAAATAAGCAAGTCCCTGATCATGACAACTTCTTTGCAAAAAGAAAAATGTAACCAATCTCTTTGGAAACTGGCTAAAGGAAATTAAAGGAAGATAATTAATGGAAAGTATTTTGCATCTAAAATTAAAAATGGAATGAGGATTAATTTACATAATTACATCATATATAGAACCACTAAAAAACACATGCATTAAAGAAACTCTAGAGAGAGGGTTTTTCCTGCTACACAATTAAATATTATCTCAGATTAAATGGACAGGGAGAATGACTTTATTCTACAACATATTTCCTATCAATGCTGTTCCCCATCTGGTATGTTAGTGTCTTTATGAAACTTTGTTTTCACAGCAGCACAGAAAGAGAGAATTTATATGATTTTGTTACTCTTCCTGTCTATAGACAAATTCTGCACTCACTTATAATAAATTAAATTTTTCAAAAATCAATGTGAGAAATGTTTATTATTGAGCAAATTCTTTCCTAAAACTGGCTCTACAGATAATGTGGAAGTGACTGACCATGAATTGCACAATTGCACAGAACACTTTGATTCAGATTTGAGAATATGTGGAGGCTCAAAGAAGTCAGAGTTGATTGGTCTCCATGAGGAGAAAATAAGATCAGTTCATTCTGCTTTAAACCTGTAACAAGGCAAGTGTCTTAATAAAACCTACCCATTTGAAGCAAATGATGGCTAGCCAAAATCGGAGAAAATCAGGGAAATTCTCTCAAGAAGGAGAATATATACATGGTTATTGAGGCTGTTGAGAATAGGTTTAAAGTTTTCAGATCTGTAATAAAAAAGTCAAAAATAGATGGGCACAGAGAGGGGAGCATCACACACTGGGGTCCATTGAGGGAGGCTAGGAGAGGAATAGTGGGAGGGAGGGTGGGGAGGGATAATGTGGGGAGAAATGTCAGGTATAGGTGATGGGGGGATGGTGGCTGCAAACCATCTTGCCATGAATGTACCTATGCAACAATCTTCCATATCTGCACATGTACCCCAGAATCTAAAGTACAAAAAAAAAGGACACAATTCTTTCTTTCCCCATTAGTGAATAATACATGAGGGATGTGTAAGGGTACACTTCACAATTTAATCCATCAAATATGTAAGAGGTCCTATATTTGCCAGCCAGCATTCATTTCAGTAATATCTGTCAAACACTCTCAAAAAGACCTCAATGCAGCAACCCACCTCCCTTAGAATAGTGGATCCATATCTCATTTTGGAATGTGGAAGCAATTGCCATCAATTGCTCATGGTATCTGTTGAAACTGAATGGAAAGATGTTTCCTGCCATCAGGTAGCATAGGATATAGAGAAGTTTAATTTCGTTTTAGAAAAATAAGGCAAAATTTCTTGGGGAAAAAAACCCACAGTGTAAACAGAGTGCAATTCCAAAGAAGAAATTTGAAAGCTGCATTGCAAGTGCTATGATAGAAACACACATCAAATGTTGTAGGTATAGAAATGGGGCAATGAAAATTCCAGGGAAGAAGTTGGGCTTTGGCTGTGACTTAAAGGGAAATTCCTTTACATATATTATATATTCTGTTGTATAGTATATAATTATATATTGTATATTTTATTCTCTCTATATAATAACATATATATTACACTCTATAAAGAAAAAAACAAGGACAAAGTGAGGAAAAGAAATATATTGTCCAGCCAGGACAAAAGTCTGGAAACTTGGTCCTCTGCATCACTTTTTACAGTGATATAGTAAAATGTCCACTGAACTCTGTGTACGTTCTAAGGAATATCTGGTATCTTAGTCACTGTTGGTACAACAGAAACTCATCAAGATAAAATAAGGCTACAAATCATGAAAATCAATTTATCACACATATTTTGTGGATTTTTCCAAGTGAGTTTTATAACTGGGATTTTTATTTGAGAAAAGATCACTTCCAAGTCTACAAACTTTTCTCAAAACATCCAGTCCCTTAGTCAATGACTGTATGCTGACCTATTATTCCAACATGCATTTGTATAATCTCCAATGTGTGTTGGGTTCAGAAATAAAACTAGGTTCCAGCACCTTTGTTTGACCTTCTAAGACTAAGGTTTACATAGAGTTTTATCTGGCAGATACTTTCTCTAACCTTACATCTTTTCACAGCACCTTAATCCAATAACCTTTACATGGTCTTCATACATACCTCGTTTCATGTTCCATGTCAGATGAGGGTAAGCAGAAGAGAAAATGTTCATGTTTTAATTTTATATCTGCTTAATCTCTCAGTCTCATGCCCATCACTCCAGCATCAAATCTCATTTCCTTTATCAGCTTCTTTATCACCTTAAGTATGGATTCTATTTTTAAAAGACTCTATTCCTCAGGTCCATGGTTTACAATTCATTTCTTTAAAAATGTAATTATTAAATATGTATTTACTGATAACCTTTACTATACTTAATACTATTCTATAAAAAACAGGAAAAAGTCTTGCCCTTTTGCTATCACATTTGAGCTCCTGTACATAAGGTTCAGAAAAAAGAGCTATAGGATATATTGCTACATCACCTTCCTCATCAGCTTTGCAGCCTTGTTGGTTTCATGTGTGAAATTTTGCATGGTCACAGGTATATGTGAATGTAGAAAAGCATGTGTAGTCTTGGGAGATCATGAGTATGATTGTGCTTTCTCTCTTCATACTCTGTTTGTCCTCTATCTCTCCTTATAAGATTGACATAAGCCTTTCCCCATCTCTCCTATTGTATTTTGCAGCTGAGTCTTGATATGACTTACCTTGATCTCTAAATCTCTAACAAGCATCATTTGGAACACCATTTGGCACCTGCATGAGTGCACAATTTAACATGCTGAAGACAAGGTATTTATGTTTTCACTAAAACTCTAATTCCATTGGGATAGGAACTGCTGTATCTATGACACGTTGGCACAGCTTAACTAAAAGGCACTTCAAATTTGTTTTGCAATCCCTTTCTCCCTACATAGATTGGAGAACAAAAATTCTTCATTGGTTCTTAATTTTACCAAATAATTCATTTTTTACCATCAGTAATTTGTATGATTTCTTCTTTTTAAATTAAATTTCAAACTCCCTGGTGAATGCCTGATTTATTGGCTCAGATCCAATCCTGTACTCTTCATTACTTTATAAATCAATCCTCTCTCTCTCTCTCTCTCGTCTCATTCTGTCTCTCTATCTCTTTCTGTCACTAGCTTTCTTTCTGTCTTTTCTCTGTACTTGCCTCTCCCTTCCACTCACATATTTTGAAGCATTAATCTATGATCTCCTTCTGTAATCCACATAGAAAACGCAAGTGTACAGTGCAAACTACCTACTGATAAATGTACTTCATGGAATCAAACTTTACTAATACATTCATCCCTTTTTCTTCATTATTCACAGTATTTGATAAAAACGTCTCAAAAAGGTCTATGCCCTGGAATTACTCTTTGAACACATCTCTTACCACTCACTCCTTTTTCCCCTTCACTCCAGGCTTGTGCTTTGTGCCATTTCTCAATTCTAAGCCCACTTTCATCTCAGGGATTATTTTGCCTTTTCTACTCATAAAACCTGGAACATTGTTCTCTGATACCTTCCAAAGTTTTGTTCCCTCACTTCATTTATCCCTCCTCAAACATCTAGGCCTCGAACAAGACTTTTCTGGCCATTGGATTTAAAAGGCCATTCTTCCAACTCTGTTTTCTTAGCTTGCTTTACCTTGGTTCCTAACATTTATACCTACTTAAATTATATTGTATTTATTGGTTTTCTCTTATTTTGTAAGTATATTCGTCCCATGAAGGCAGAGACTATAACCCTTTTTCATGGTTATATGCCACCTCATTAGGGCAGTGTCTGTAATGTAGTAGTTGCATAATTAATATTTCTTTTCTGCATAAATTGTAAAATCCCAAAGGAGAAGACTAAGCCACTGGAACACACTCTTACTAGGTGTTGTCCCCTCAATGCCTTAATGAGCCTCCTATGTCATAGTACAACGTAGACACACACTTTGAAGACACTTCTCTCATTCTGTTTCATGACTTCTCTTGCAGATCACCATATCAATCCTCACCCCTTCAAAACATGGTGTCCTTAACAGATTTCTGTGAAAGACAAGTCTTTGTGTATTCACATAACTCACTGGTGACAGTACAAGTACACATTCCATGTTCACATAGTGTAGGTTTCTAAAACTTGCCTAAAAACTAAAGTGGCATGTAAAAGAAAGAGGAGCTTGTAAAGGCATGCATTTGGAAATAAGAAATGCTGACAATAAGTCATCCAATGTCGACTTCAATCAAAATGAAATGGCAAATAAAATACGAAGATAAAAGAAATAGTAAAAAGAAATACATGAAATAATGTAGTAGAAAAGAGACAGAAAATAAAAAGTCTCAAAAAGGTACAGCATTGATTTTCAAAACAATGAAAATTTCAAATTGCTTAGCAATACCAATTTTGAAAAAAAAAAGTGATTTTAAAATACTAATTATAACCTTAATTGTATCATCAATAATTTTATTTAAACAAATTTGGTACTTGACATCAATTTTTAAATTTCTAGGAAAATACTTTTACCAAAATATAAGAAGTACAACATCTGAACAGTGCCATGCTTTTAAGATGCCAGAGAAAATATCATACTTGAAAAGATTTTAAAATACATTCTCCATGGATGAGAAATAAAATAGACATAGTAATTATCACCACTTCTATTTCTAGTTGTATTGGTGGTCTTAGTCCTTTTAAAAACACAGTAATGAATACATCAAAAGATAAGAGACAGGAGGCAACAAGGGCTGCAGTCATCTCATGGCTCCACTGCAGACAGACATGTGCTTCCAAGTCAGTCACACAGTCAGTCACTGAGAGGCCTCAGACTCACTCATCTGGTTGTTGGCTTGTGGTATGTAATTTTTTTTTTCCTTGTGGTTGTCTCCAGGAAGCAGCTGACAGTTCCCTCAGAGCCTAAGAGAGCTAAAAAAAAATCACTAAATTTGCATTTCTCTAATGACCAGTGATGATGAAAAGAAAATGTGGCACATACATGCCATGGAATATTATCCAGCCATAGAAAAGAATGTGTTCATGTCCTTTGCAGGGACATGGATGAAGCTGGAAACCATCATTCTCAGCAAAGTAATTACAGGAACAGAAAACCAAACACCGTATGTTCTCATTTTTAAGTGGGAGTTGAACAATGAGAACACGTGGACACAGGGAAGGGAACGTCACACACTGGGTTCTGTCTTGGGATGAGGGGCAAGAGGAGGGAGAACATTGGGACAAAATACCTAAAGCATGCGGGGCTTAAAATCTAGATGACGGGTTGTTAGGTGAAACAAACCACCATGGCACATGCATATCTTTATAAAAAAGCTGCACGTTCTGCACATGTATACCAGAACTTAAAGTAAAATAATTTAAAAAAAAAAAGAACTCAAAACAAAAGACGTAGTCTTGTGAAAATCTATATCAAGAGGTGGCATCTCATCACCTCTTCTCATTCACATTGTTAGAAAGAAATACCTAATTAAACTCACCCCAAGGGGAGGGGATGACACAATTCAAAACAGAAAGTAAGAATCAGTGGGTGACGTTTTAAAGGCTGTTTATCACAGGCCCAAAGTGGGAACAAACTTAATGTTGGTGAAACAGAGAATGAAACTGTGGTGCATTCACATGGCAGAATAACATACAGCAGTGAAAATAAGGAAGCCACTGTTACATATAATAAAGACATTCAAAAATGTGTTTAAATTTTTAAAGGCCAGATATAAATGTTACTATTCAGTAATGTGTCCATTTATAGTAAATTAAAACCAGGTAAAACTACTTGATAGTGATGAAAATTTAAGTAGTGGTTATGTACTTGGCAGGTAGAGATTGCAAATAAAATACATATAAATCAGTAGATGCTTGGTGCAAGATCTAGTTTGAGTCCAATGGCCTGAGAGCAAGGAGAGTCAATGGTGTAAGTTCCAGTTCAAGCCTGAGCCTAAAAGCAGAAGACTGATGGTTCAGCTCAAAGGCAGTCTGGCTGAAAACCTTCTTTAATATTCAACTTTGTACTCTATTCAGGCCTGCAATGGATTGGAGGAAGCACAACCACAGTAGGAAAGGCCATCAGCTTTACTCAGTCTACAATTCAAATGTTAATGTCGTCCAAAACATCCTCACAGACACAACCAATTATTAACATCTGAAACTGCTATAGCCCAGTCAAGTTGACACAGAAAATTAAACATTACCATAGATTCTGTTTCTAAATTTTGATTGTGTTTTCATAGATTTTATCACTCTGTAGAAATTTATTGAACTGAATATTTTGTGTTTTAAATGTTTTCTGTACTTACTATGCCTTTACATGAAATTACATCCTCTCTTTCCTGTCTCTATTTTATCCCTAGATAAATTTTGTCTAACAGTATGAAACAAGTGTGGCCACGCACAGGACACTGGTGGAAGCAGGTGCAGGTTAAATTAACTTTACAAATGACAATCTATTTATTACTTCCTTTATCATTAATTCAACCTAGCATCATTCTGGGAATAACTGAGCATTCTGTACATCCTAATGTGAGACAATACAAAGTTCAGAGTGCTGCAAATGAAGTGGTCTTAACAAAATTTGCTTAATTCATAGATATACAATACAATAATATACAGTGAAATAGAATAAAGTAAAAGAGACTAGAAAACAGAATAGAGAAAATGATGTAGTTCCTTCCACAATTTCACTCAGACACACACAGAGACACACACACACAGGGATACACACAGCAGAGATTAATGGTTATATTGCAAAAATTTATATTTTTGGATAAGTATATTGAGTATTATGGTGCACTGCTGTGACATCTGTAACTTAAAATATTTTAATAAAGTGTGGTTTTGCATATGTGTGAAACATATAAGAAAATATTTACGATTGTTGACTGGCTATGTGTGTGTTCTGTTCTATCTCTGACAAATTTTTATGTATAGTTTTTAAATGACAAACACTGTTAAATATATTTACTTTTTAAAATGTGGAGCAAATTGAAAGATGTAGAAAAGGTGTTATACCAGTAGACTGGTTACAAAACAATAGAATTCAAAGAATTCTTAGAGAAGGATACATGAGAGTCAAGAATATTATCCACCTTGAAATACAACTACAAAATAGTTGTAACAGGCTGGGTGCAGTGGCTCACGTCTGTAATCCCAGCACTTTGGAAGGCTGAGATGGTCAGATCACGAGGTCAGCAGTTCAAGACCAGCCTGACCAATATGGTGAAACCTCATCTCTACTAAAAATATAAAAATTAGCAGGGCATGCTGGTGCATGCCTGTAGTCCCTGTTACTTGGGAGGCTGAGGCAGGAGAATCACTTTAACCTGGGAGGCAGAGGTTGCTGTGAGCCAGATCGTGCCATTGCACTTCAGCCCTGGGCCACAGAAGGGGAATTCATCTCAAAAAAAAAAAAAAAAAAGAAAAGAAAAAAGAAAAAGAAAAAAGTTGTAACAACAGGTAATTGAAATAAAAATGTAAATGATATATGAAAATTTATAGACATATATTTTAACTCAACACTTTTAGAAACTAAGTACACAAAAGTGAGTAAAATAAAGAGAATGTACATTTAAAAACTAATTGGAAAACGCATGTTGCTTTTTAACACATCTAGAATATTATTAAATGACCATTTCCTAAAGCCATGCAAAAATAAATACACACACCAAATTAAAATATAACTAACATTTGAAATCAACAATAAAATCCAACCCCATTAACTTATTTATCTGCAAGTTAAATGCACAATTGAAAATAATTGATGACTTAAAATGAGCAATGAGAAAAGAAATTAGAAAATATTTTCATTTGTGTACATTTAGGGGGTACAAATGCAGTTTTGATGCATAGATACATTCCATGGTGAAATCTGGGCTTTTAGTGTAGCTATCATCCAAATAGTGTACATTGTACCCATTAAGTAATTTCTCATTCCATTCCTCACCTGCCTTCCACTCTCCTATCCTTTCAGGTCTTCAATGTCCGTTATTCCACACTCTATGCCATGTGTAGACATTATTTATGACTCACTTACAATTGAGAATATACAGTATTTGACTTGCCATTTCTGAGTCACTTAAAATGAGGACCTCTAGTTTCATCTGTATTGCTACAAAATATGTGATATTATTTTTTTTGTGGCTGCATAGTATTACACACACACACATATATATGTATATATATGCACAACTTTTTCTTTATCTAATCATCCAATGATGGACATTTAGGTCAATTCCATATCTGTGCTGCTGATAGTGCTGAGTTAAAAATACAAGTGCAAGTATCTTTTTAATGTAATAAATTCTTTTCCTTTGGGTATATACCCAGTATTGTATTGCTGAGTCAGATGGTAGTCTTATCTTCAGTTTTTGAGAAATCTCTGTACTGTTTTCCATAGAGGTTTGCTAATTTACATTCCCACCAACACTGTGTAAGTGTTACCTTTTCTCCGCATGCTTGACAACATCTGTTGTTTTTTGGCTTTTTACTACTAGCCACTCTGACTGGTGTGACAGGGTATCTCATTGTGGTTTTCATTTGCATTTCTCTGATGTTAAACTTTTTTTATATGCTTGTTGGCCATTTGTACGTCTTCTTGTAAAAAATATCTGTCGTATTTTTTGCTCACTTTCTGTGGTGCTACTTGGTTTTTACGTTGTTGCTGGTGCATCATTTGAGTTCCGTGTGTATCCTGCATATTAGTCCCTTGTCAGATACATCGTTCACAAATATTTTCTCCCATTCTTAGGGTTGTCTGTTTGCTTTGTTGATTATTTCTTTTGCTCTGCAGAAGCTTTCCACCACAATTAAGTCCCATTTGTCTATTTTTTGTTTCATTGCATTTGCTTTTGGAGTCTTAGTTATGAATTCTTTGCTTAGGCCAATGTCCAGAAAAGTTATCTTAGGTTTTCTGCCAGAATTTTTATAACTTCAGGTCTTAAATTTAAGTATGTAATGTAACTGGAGTAAATTTGTGTATATGGTTAGAGATAGTGATCCAATTTTATTGTTTATGGCCATCCAGCTTTCCCAGCACCATTTATGAAGAAGGTGTCCTTTCTGCAAGGTATGTTCTTGTCATCTTTGTCAAAGATCATTTGGCTGGAGGTATGTGTCTTTATGTCTGGGTCCTCTATTCTTTTTCACTAATCTATGTGTCTATTTTTATATCAGTATCATGCAGCTTTGTTTACTATAGCCTTGTAGTATAATTCAAAGCCAAGTAATATGATTCCTGCAACTTTGTTCCTATTTTTTGGGATTTCTTTGTCTATATGAGCTTTTTTTGGTTCCATAAGAATATTAGGATTTTCTTTTCTAGTTCTGTGAAAAAAGATGTTGATACTTTGTTTGGAATTGCATTAAATCTGTAGATTGCTTTGTGCAGTGCATTCATTTTAACAATATTAATTCTTCTAATCCATGAACATAGAATTATTTTTCTATTTGTTTGTGTCATCTATAATTTATTTCATCAGTGCTTTGTAGTTTTTCTTGTAAAGATCTATCATCTCCTTGGTTTAATATACACCTAGGTATTTTTTAAGCTTTTGTAAATGGAATTGACTTTGCAATTTTGTTCTCAGCTTGAATGTTACTGGTGTATAGAAATGCTATTAATCTTTATTATCTTTATTTCAAAAAAATAGTTTTTATTTTAGATAGAGAATGCACATTGTTACCTGGGTATATTGGACCCAGGTAGTGAGCATAGTACTCAATGGGTAGTTTTTCAACTATTGTTCCCATGTTCATGAGCATATGTGCTCAGTGTTTAGCTCTCACATGTGAGAAATGCATTATTAGGTTTTCTGTTCCTACATTAATTTGCTTAGAATAATGGCTTCCAGCTCCATCCATGCTGCAGGAAACATTTGATTTCATTTTTATTATGGTTTCTTAGTATTCCGTCGTTTATATGTAACACATTTTCTTTAGCCACTGCACAAATGATGGGCTCCTTGGTTGATTCTGTCTTCACTATGGTGAACAGCACAGTGATGAAAATATGAGTGTTTGTGTATTTTTGGTATAATAAGCTATATTTCTTGGGATATATATATATATCCAGTAATAGGACCACGAGGTTAAATGGTAGCTCTGTTTAAAGAAAGCTGTCTCTCTTTGCAGATGATATGATTCTATACCTAAAGACTCTACCAAAAGGCTACCAGAACTGATAAGACATTTTATCAGAGTTCCAGGATATAAAATCAATGCTACAAAAATCAGTAGCATTTCTATATACAAATAATGTTCAAGCTGAGAATCAAATCAACAACACATCCCAACTACGATTGCTGCAAAGAAAATGAAATACCTAGGAATACAATTAACCAAGGAGGAGAAAAGTGTCTACAGTAAGAATTACAAAGCAACATGGAAGAAAATCAGAAGCAAAACAAATACATGAAAAAACATCCTATGCTCTCATGCTAATGGATTGGAAAAATCTGTGTCATCAAAATGACCTACTTCTCAAAGCAATTTATAGATTCCACATTATTCCTATCGAACTACAAATGTCAGTTCTCATAGAATTAGAAAACTGTTCTAAAATTCATATGAAATCAAAAAAGAACCCAAACAGACAAAGCAGTCCTAAGCAACAAGAAAAAAGCTGGAGGCATCACACTACTTGACCTCAAATTATACTATGAAGCTAAGGTAACCAAAACAGCATGATACTGTTATGAAAACAGACACATAGGCCAATGGAACAAAATAGAAAACTCAGAAACAAAGCTTTCATGTACAATCATCTGATTTTTGACAGGGCCAATGAAAATAAGGAGTGGGGAAAGAACTCCTTATTCAATAAATGGTGTCAGATACCTGGTTTTTCATAAGCAGATGAATGAAACTAGATCCTTACCTTTCGCTATATATAAAAATTAACTCAAGATGAATTAAAGATTTAAATAAAAGATCTCAAAACATAAAAGTCCTAGACAAAAAGCTAGAAAATACTCTTCTCAACATTGGCCTTGGCAAAGAATTTTTGGCTAGGTCCCAAAAAGCTATTGAGACAAAAACAAAAATTGACAAGTGGGACTGAATTAAACTGAAAAGTTTCTGCACAGCAAAAGAAATTATCAACAGAGCAAACAGACAACCTACAGAAAGCAAGAAAATATTTGAAAACTAAGTATCCAATAAATGTCTAATATCCAGAATACATAAGAAATTTAAACTATCAATAAGCAACAAATACCTACATTAAAAATGGGCAAAGGACATAAACAGGCACTTTTCAAAAGAAGGCATAAAAGCAACCAATAAATATATGAAAAATGTTCAGCTTTACTAATTATCAGAGAAAACAAATCAAAACCACAATGTGATATCATCTCACATCAGTCAAAATGGCTACTATTCAAAAATCAAAAACCTGGTGAGGCTTCAGAGAAAAGGGAATGCTTATACAGTGTTGGTGGGAATTTAAATTAGTTCAGCCACTGTGGAAAGATTTCCCAAGGAACTCCTGATTTTTGTACATTAATTTTCTATTCTGAAACTTTACTGAATTTATTTACCAAATCTAGGAGTATTTTGGAAGAGTTGTTAAAATTTTCTAAACATAAGATTATATTATTAACAAACAGACAATTTGACTTCTTCTTTTTCAATTTGGATGCCTTTATTTCTTTCTCTTTCTTGTTTTCTCTGGCTAGGGAGTCCAGTATTATGTTGAAAGGAGCAATAAAAGTGGGCATATTGTCTTGTTCTGGTTGGTAGGGAGAATGTTTTCAACTTTTACCTATTCAACATGATGTCAGCTGTGGGTTTGTTAATATGGATCTTACTATTTTGAGGAAGGTTCCTGCAATGTCAAATAGGTTTTGAAATATGTTTAAAGTTTTTATGTTGAAGGAACACTGAATTTTATTTAATATTCTATGCATCAATTGAGATGATTATACTTTTTTGTTTTTAATTCTGCTCAAGTGTTGAATCACACTTATTAATTTGTGTATCTTGAGCCATCCTTGCATCCCTGGAATAAAATCTAGAAAAAGTTTTGCTTATCACTATTTAGAAGTACTGGTTCAGTCAATATGTTCAAACTGATATGTCAAATGAATCAATCAATGCTGATCAATTAAATTGACTTCTACCGTTTTCTTTCTATGAACATATAAACACGAACACATACACCAATTTTTTAAATGATTAAAACTATCCAGAGACAGGAAGACAAACCAAACCCAGGAAATACCGAAACAAACAAACAAACAAAAATGAACATATCTTGTGTTTATCTGTGAGGTTTCTCTGAGTGTGATTGTAAAAGAATATGTCTACCAATTCACTCTTGTAATCCTCTTAAATTTCATCCAGAATATCTCACTTTCTCTCTACCCATATTCCTTGATATTCCTTCTCTCCTCCATAGTTCCTGCTACTCACTCAGTCCTGAGTGTTTTATGTTTCAAAATTTTTCTGGCCCTACCTTGTCTAATGAGACGTCTTTAGAATACATTCAACTATTTGCCATGGTCTGAGAATCTTCTCCAAGAAAGAAACCATCACGTACTTCCACAGCCTTTCCACCTAAATTCTACCAGTAAACACCTGCCCAGATGCAGTGCTGTGGCCCTCAGGAGGAAAGCTTTATATAACAAGTAGAACCTCAGCTGAAGCCAAGAGAGGGAGATACTCCATGTCATCACTCCCTGGAATCCCCCATTAAAAAATGGTAGAATCTGATCCTAAACCCTTGATTTCCTCCTATCTGATCACCCAGTGATTGACCTAAGGGCTGCTTTCTATAGGAGATTATTGAATCACAGCTAAATTTAAGTGTATTTGCTTTATAGTCTCAACATGCCATTTGCTGTGGTCTACTGCCTAACCCTGTATCTTAACTGTGTAAATGGCAGACAGAGCAGCAATAAAAAAAAACTTATATTCAAAGTGTTCTTCTTGTAATCATCTTCCTCCAAATTTTTTAGGGATTATGAATTTCATTATGAATAAAAATGCTAATAACCACAAAATTTCCAAATTCCCTGAAGAAACAACATATGTTTCAACACTACTTTAGGAACAACTTATTATTATTTCTTTTTTCCCAATGTGTACAAGTACTTAAAGACAATACACTGTGTCTTCGAATGTTCCTACTGCTCATAAATCCACACATGAAACATGGTAGAAGTATGTATATGCACACACATCTATATTCATATATGTATAATTATATTGTGTAAATATTATTTAAATAATTGAGCAAATAAACGAATAAAATATTTATGAATGTACATATCATGCCTATGCTGCATTATTTCCTTTTTCCTTTACTTTAATATCTAATTTGATGACTATGCTTGCATCTCTATGTGCATGAAGGAAATAATAGTAACTATTAAATAAGATTATGGTGAGCACAATATGAGTATATTCATGCATAATATACCTATAGATATCTATACATCTATATACTGCATTTATGGTAAGTTAACATTATTATGGAGTAAACTATTATTATTATTTTAAGAATTCTAGAAGCCACTTATACTGTTTATTATCTTTTTAAAATAAGAATTTTATTCCGTATTCTGTTATTTCTTAAACATGCTAAAGAAAACTATAAGGCAATCTATTTGGCTTAAATTACTACTTCCTATTAAAAATGGAGTTTGAATAAATCACTCCTCTTTTCCAAACATTAGTATATTAAACAAAAGAATAAAAAAACTAATATATACTTTATAAAACTGCCTTGAGGATCCAGCAATAGAAATAAAAGAACTTGGAAAAGGAGAGTTCAATTAGTTTAAAATTCTCATTATTATCATTAAAGTCAAAAGCTTCAGTTAACAGATAAATAATGTTATTGGCTACAACATTCCCTTCTGTTTTTCTGCTTTCTGCTAGGTTGGAGTGACAGACTCTCCAAACTCCAACTGGTTAGTGATCGGTCTTGAGGAAAATCAGAACTCTCTCCCGAATCTGCTTAGTCCTGACTCCATAAATTACAGGATTGAGGGCTGGTGGAACAACCACATATAGATTGGCCAAGAAAATGTGGATATATTGTGGGATGTTATGGCCAAAACGATGTGTCAAGAATGAAAAAAATGCTGGTGTGAAAAAGGCTAAGATAACACCAATATGAGAACCACAGGTGTTGAGAGCTTTGCATCGAGCTTCCCAGGAGGGAAGGCAGAAGACTGCATAGAGGATCCTGACATAGGAGAGAATAATAAGGAGCACATCCCATAACAAGAGAGAAATGTTGCCAAGGCCAAACATAATGTTGACTTTGATGCTGGCACAGGCCAGACGGGCAATGCCCATGTGCTCACAATAAGTATGAGGGATGATACGGTGTCCACAGAAGGGCAGCCTCAAAAGGAGAAACACCAGTGGAATGACCATGCACAGGCTCCTCAGGACAGCAATGCCTGCAATGAGGCTGATGATTTTGCTGGTGAGGATCATGGTGTACCGAAGGGGATTGCAAATGGCAATGTAGCGGTCAAAGGCCATGGTCACCAACACAATGCTCTCCATGACAGTGAAGAAATGGATGAAGAACATCTGAGAAAGGCAGCCTCCAAAAGATATTTCCTTGAGGCTGAACCAGAAGATTCCCAGCATTTTGGGGATGGTGGCTGTAGATAAGCCCAGGTCAATGGAATCCAACATGGCCAGGAAATAGTACATAGGCTCATGGAGACTCTGTTCAGTCTGGATCACAAACAAGACAACAGCGTTTCCCAGGAGTGCAACAAGATACATGAAGAAAAAAGGGATTCCAATCCAGATGTGCACATCTTCTAGCCCAGGGATTCCCAGCAGTAGGAATGAAGAAGGATGGAACTGGGTGTCATTAGACATAGACATTCTTCCTGTCATATAAAGTTGCTGGGCACACCAGCAACGATTATAATATTCCTATTAGTAATTCTTGTTCCACTTCTTTTCTTCAGATTTCTAGTCAAATTCACAATAACACATTAATCTTTCTTTATATCTATTCATGAATAGGGTAAAATATTCTCCACAGTTTCTCCTAGCCTCTCCTGAGCAACACTGGCACCTGGAATAGAACCAGCCTTATTCTACTGCTCCTTTACCTACTATCAAAAGCTAATATAAAAAGAGAAGGCAGAAGAATGTCATCTGCCAAATGAAAATGCAATATCTGGAGTTTAGCCAGAACTAAATGAGAAAAATAAAGTTCCAGGGTCAGTGTCTACAGTAACGTTACACATATTTTTGCTTTATGATCATGGTATTTGTAATCTCAACTATTCCTCTATTTGAGAATCAAAAATGTAGTATGTATAATTCTGTTTCTGTGTTGCTATGCCTTTTTACAGGTACTTGTGACTACTAGACTGTGTACTTCTGAGAGTAGAAGAAACGACTTATCTTTGTTCATATGCATGAAAAAAATCTGCTACATAATAATTCTCAATTTAAAACCTCCACAAATAGACACATTGATTAAAAGGAGATGAAACGTGTCATATTTTAGGAAATAAATTATTTACTTTCCATTACATCTGTGTTTGAGAAAAGAAGCTTATCCATTGGATTTGGAAAATGGATAAAAACAAGGAGAAGAAAATACTTGACAAAGAGTATTTTGCAGCTATGGTGGAACATGAATGAAAAGATAATTTTAATCTAGATAAGCCTATTACTTGGAGAGTGCATAAATACACACATTCAGTAAAGAAACTTCATACATAGGCCAGCTTTTTGTGGCAAGGAAATGAAATATTCTGAGTACACAATTTTCAAATATATCTCAGTCTTATATTAATGGGAAGAAGGTGGAAGCACTTTAGATGCCCTACAGTTTAGTTGCTACTCAAATTCTGTCCCAGCTGTTATGTCTTTATGAATGTCTCCATTATAGTAAACTGAAAATTTGAAGCAAAAAGTTCATCACTCTTCAATTTATTTGGGAAAAACTAGTTTTACAGATAATGTGGAATTGGTTAAATGTGATGTGGCAATTGGAATCAAAAGCGTTGATTCCAATTTAAGAATACTTGAACATTGGAGAAGTCAGAATTGAGAGGTACACAGCAGAGATAAAAGTGTGTGAATGTTCTACTTTAATCCTGGGACAACAAAATGCCTTGCTGGTGGTGACTGTTTGAAGCATATGAAGAAAAGCAAAAATGAGAGATAATTTGATAATTTGGGGAATTCTTTCAGAAAGAGAGAGAGAGAGAGAGAGTGTGTGTGTGTGTGTGTGTATGTTTGTAAATGGGTGAAACTATTAGAGATGTATAAATTTCCTGTTTTTCACTAATTGAGAATACACAAGATAGGCAGAGAAATACCTTTCCCAATTTATCCCATCAAATATTGAAGAGGTTCTCTATGTATCAATGGTGATCAGGAAGTTTGAATACAAGAAAGAATACATCTGGTCACATTTTCCTTAAGGCACCACGTAGTAAAGAAGATAACATTCCAAACATGAAACTTAAGAACTGTACCGCAAGTGCTATGGTAGAAACGTGCAGGATGTTTTAAATGTAGAGGTGAGTCAAGAAAAATTCTATAAAGGAAGTTAGACTTATGCTGACTTACAGAGAAATTCTTCAGACAGAGAAATTCTTCAGACAAAAAAGAAAGAAAATTGTAGTCTATATAAATGAGCAGGGACAAAGCAGGAAAACAGGAAGCACAGTGGCCATCTAGGATATAAAAATGAAATCAGTCATCCTCTTAAATGTGCTTATCCAGAGATTCTTATTAAGTCTGATGTCTTGGTCATGTTTAGGGGTTCCATACAGCATAAGCTGAAAAAATGAAAATATGGCTACATTCCAAGGATATCAACTTATCCCACGTATCTCTGTGGATTTCAAAAGAAAACTTGGAAATTAATGCTTCCCTTCTCTCTAGGATAAGATCATATCCAGGTTTATAAACACTGATCAAAGCAACCAATCAATCAATTAATCAATAAATCTTTACTTACCCACTATTTCAACATATATTTATATATCTTCCAATGTCAGCCAGATTTAAAAATAAAGCTGGGTCTCAGCCCCTCTTTTGACTCCCAAATTCTAAGGTGCTACATGGGATTATATCCAGCTATCCAGCATCCATGTTCTCAATGTGTCATCTTCTTAAACCACCCTGTTACACCAACCTCCACCACACCCTACATATCCATAGTCCCACATCCTGGAACAGATGAGCAAAAGGAAAAGTGATAAAGTACACCTTTTTTCCCATCTTTATCTAATCTTACAGTCTCATGACCAGCCTGCTATCATGTAACCTTATTCCATTTCTCAGATATTTTACTACTCTAGCCCTGAGTCTATGTTCATAAAAGTCTATTCCTCAGGGCCATGTTTTTCCTTATTCATTTATTTATAAATTAATTAATTTTAAAACTTATATTTAAAATTTGTCTTTATTTTTAATTTTTGTGAGTACATAAGCATATATATTTATGGGGTACATGAGATGTATTGACACAAGCATGCAATGTGAAATAAGCACATCGTGGGGAATGGGGTATCCATCCCTTTAAGCATTTATCCATTGAGTTACAAGCAATCCAATTACATTCTTAGTTATTTTAAAATGTATAACTATTATTGGCTATAGTCACCCTGTTGTGCTATCAAATACCAGGTCTTATTTACTCTTTCTGTTTTTTGTACTCATTAACCATCCCCACCTCCCTGCAGCTCCCCCCTACCATTCCCAGCTTCTGGTAACCATCCTTCTATCTTCACCTTTGCTATATCTTATATGTTCTAGAAAATATATAGAGATAGTCTTTGCTCTCTAGCTGTTCACATGTCATACATATATATACAGAAGCAGAAACAATAGCTGAAGAGATATGGGATATGTTGGCACAATTTCTTCCGCATCAGCTTTCACACTTTACTTTTGGATCTGAGACTTTGCATGGTCATAGGTGCGTGTAGGTAAAAATACAGTTTGGAAAGCTTATGAGTATGAGTGTGTATTCACTCTTCATCCTGTTATCATACTTTCACCTTTCCTGCATCTACTAGCTTGCCATAAGCTCTTTCTCCATCGTTCTTGTTATTCTCCAAAGCCTAACCATGATATAACTTACCTTAGTCTGAAAATCACTACAAAACATCCCTTGGCATATTCTTTGAGCACACCATTTATTATGCCAATAGAAGATATTTATACTGTTCTTGTAGCCCCACTTCCCCTGGGATGGTATCATAGTGTCTTGGAGACGTTGATGTAGTATAATTAATAGACTCTGGAGAATTCCTCTTCTCAATCTCTTCTTCCTTATACTGAAATAATAGGGCAAGGGTTTATCACTGTTTTCTTATTTTTCTCAAATTTTGTATTTATTTACTGACACTGATAGAATAGTTTTAATTTCTCACTTCAAAATTAAATTGCTAATTTCTTGGTAAATGCTTGGGATTTTCTTCTTTATCCTTCTATCCCATCTTCTTCAACTCTCAGTTCCCTGACTCTCTCTCATCTTCAGATTTCTCTTTCTAGTCCTAATATAATATTGTATTTTCTCATTTTAAGACCTCTTTGATAGAATTTCTCATGGAATCAGTATCTAGTGATCTATCCCATTGTACTTTTCTTTATCAATTCGTCAACCAATGGACGTTTTATGGCAACTCTCTGGAAATTTCTTCTACAGTGTGCATATCTATTTTACACCACTCAAACAAAGCTTACTCATTGTGAACAAGATTTTTGCTAGGCTATGAGTCAAACATAATCAGCAGAAATTATTTAACATCACAGATTTCTGAAGCAGGAATAACTGTGGGAACTAACAAAAGACTATTCAAAAAATTCAAAAGAAAATATTGGGTAATGAATTGATCATAGGGATTTTTCAAAGCTCTGAAATATTCCCTAGAAGCTAAAACACAAATACACACATGTACATGATTCTGAAAATGTCCAGAAAAGACCTGAGAATGTCCTAATCTCTCACCTCTAGTAAAATAATATTAAAATATAGAATGTGGGTTATTGTACAAGAAAACATCTAGTACATCCAAGATGTTATTTTCACATACAGACACACATACACAGACATAGACATAGTGGGATTTTTGTTATG
This sequence comes from Aotus nancymaae, assembly GCF_030222135.1. Classification (NCBI taxonomy): domain Eukaryota; kingdom Metazoa; phylum Chordata; class Mammalia; order Primates; family Aotidae; genus Aotus; species Aotus nancymaae. Next base: position 53,908,585 of record NW_026988473.1, on the reverse strand, counting down.
CTGTAGAATATGCACATTTTAATAACAAACCCAGAAAATTCCTCATATAAAGGGCATTTATGAAAAAGCCCATGGCTCACATCCTACTCAATTGTGAATACTCAAAGGGATAATTAAACTTTCCCCCTAAGATCATTAATAAGACAAGGATGCTTGCTTTTATGACCACCATTTAACATGGTCCTGGAAGCTCTAGCCAGAGCAATTAGCCAAGGAAAAGAAATAAAAATTATTCAAATTTTAAAGGAAAGAGTAAACTACCTCTATTTGCAGACAACATGATATTACATGTAGAAAATCATAAAGAATCCACAATAAAACTATTAGAGATGATAAACAAATGCAGCAAATTTGCACATTTGCACAACACAAGAGCAATACTCAATCAGTTGTGTTTTGCTGAACACTGCTGAAGAAAATTAATGAAAGTCTAAATAAATAAAAAAGTACTTTATATTCATGGATTGGGAGATTTAATACTGTTAAGGTGGTCATTTTCACAAACGTTATCTATAAATCATGTGCAACTCCTATTAAAATCTCAGTGTCCTCTTTTGCAGAATGGAGAAAGATAAAACTAAAATGCACATAGAAGAGCAAAGGCCCTTGAATAGCCAAAACAGTTTAAAAATAAAAAACAAAGTTAAGCGACTCACATTTTCTTATTTTAAAACTTACTACAAAGCTATTGTACTCAAAAAAGCATGTTTCTGACATAAGAATAGTCATAAAAATCAATGGAATCAAATTGACTGTTGAGAAATAAACCCATATGTCTCTGGTTTATTGATTTTTAGTAATGATTTCATGACCATTCAGTGAGAAAATAGTCTGTTCAACAAATGGTGCTGAGTTTTACACAGCAAGATGACAAATTAATAATAATGTATTGTTGTATTTTGATTTTGTACTCTGAAACTTTACTAAAGTCATTTATTAGTTCTAGGAGCCTTTTGACAGAATCTTTAGGATTTTTCTAGGTATAAAATTACATTGTCAGCAAAGCAATAGTTTGATCTTTTTTTTCTATTTGGATGCTTTTTATTCCTTTCTTTTGCCTGATTGCTCTGGCTAGAACTTTCAGTACCATGATGAATAGAAGTGGTGAGAGTGGGCATCATTGTTTTGTTCTGATTCTCTAGGGAAATAGTTTGAGTTTTTGCCCATTCAGTATGATGTTGGCTGTGGGTTTGTCATACATATAATTTAAGGTATGTTCCTTCATTGCCTAGTTTGTTCAGGGTTTTTATCATGAGGGGATGTGGAATTTTATCAAAAGCTTTTTCTGTATGTATTGAGATGATCATATGGTTTTTGTTTTTAATTCTGTTTATTGGTGAATCACATCTATAGCTTTGCCTATGTTGAAACAACCATACATCTCAGGGAAAAAAGCCTACCTGATCACAGTATATTAACCTTTCCAAGTGTCTCTGAATTTGGTTTGCTAATATTTTGTTGAGGACTTCTGCATTTATGTCCATAAGAAATACATCCCTGAAGTTTTTTGTTGTTGTTGTTTCTGACAGGTTTTGCTATCAGGCTGATGTTGGTTTCATAAAACAAGTTAGAGAAGAGACCCTTCGCCTTGATTTTTTTGGAATAGTTTCAGTAGAATTGGTATCAGTCATTCCATGGATGTATGGTAGAATTTGGCTGTAAATCTATCTGGTTCAGGGCTTTTTTTGGTTGGTAGTTTCTTTATTACTGATTCAATTGCAGAAGATGTTGTTATTTGTCTGAGATTTTAATCTCTTCCTGATTTAATATAAGAGACTGTATGCTTCCTGAAATTTATCCATTTCCTCCAGATTTTCTCATTTGTGTGAACAGAATTGTTCATAACAGTGTCTGAGGATCTTTTGTATTTCTGTGAGATCTGTTGTTTTGTTTGTTAATCTACCTATGGATCTATCAATATTATTCTTTTTTGAAGAACCAAGTATTGATTTCATTAATATTGTGTGTGTGTTTGCATCTCAGTTTCCTTAAGGTCTTTTCTTACTTTGTTTATTTTCTTCTGACAGCTTTGAGGTTTGACATCTTTCTACCTTCTTGATAAAGGTATATAGAGCTCTATAAACCTGCTGCTGCTTTGACTGCATAACAGAGATTTTGGTAAATTGTGTCCCTAGTTCATTAATTTAAATAAATTTTAATTTCTGCCTTAATTTTGATGTTCACCTAGGAGTTATCCAGGAGTAAATTGTTTAATTTCCATGCATTTGTGTGTTTTTGAGAACACTATTTAGTATTGATTTCTACTTTTGTTGCACTGTTGTCTGAGAGTATGTTTAGTATGATTTCACTGTTTTTGAATTTATTGAGGCTTATTTATGACCAATCATGTGACCAGTCTTAGAATATATTCCATGTGAAGATGAGAAGAATGTATATTCTGCGGTTGTGGGGTGGGGTGTTTTGTAGATGTCTGTTATGTCTAGTTGGTCAAGTGTATAGTTTGGTTGTTAGTTTTTTGCCTTAATGATCTGTCTAAGACCATCAGTGGGGTGTTGAAGTATCCCACTAGTATTGTGTGGTTGTTTAATTCTTTGTGTAGGCCAAGAAATAGTTGTTTTATGAATATGGGTGCTCTGATGTTGAATACTATACATCTAGGAGAGTTAAGGCTTCCTGTTAGATTGCACCCTTTATCATTATGTAATGCCCTGCACTGTCCTTCTTAATTTTTATCAGTTTAAAGTCTGTTTTATCTGTTGCAAGAATTGCAATCTGTGTGAGCCACTGCGTCTGGCTTCATATTCAATTTCATAGTACATCTTTCTCCATTTCTTTACTTTGAGCCTGTGGATTTCATTACATGTGAGATGGGTCATTTAAAGACAACAGATGGTTGGGTCAGTGTACAAAAATCAGTAGCATTTCTATACACCAACAATGTCAAGCTGAGAAGGAAATCAAGAGCACAATCCCACTTAAAGTAGTTGCAAATAAAATGAAATACCTAGGAGAGTCATTGGGGAAATGAAAATCAAAAAGGCAATGAGACATCATTTGACACCTACTAGGAGGGCTATAATAATTTTAAAAACAGAAAATGGCAAGTGTTAGAGAGGATGTGAGAAATGGAAATACTCATAGATTGCTGGGGAGAATAAATTGAGGCAATCACTATGGAATAGTTTGGAACTTTCATGGAAAGTTAAATGTAGAATTGGCCTAACACCCAAGATTTCTACTTCTTGAAATGTACTCAAAAGAATTGAAAACAGGTGTTAAAAAATGTACAAGAATGTTTATAGCAGCACTATTGACAATAGCAAAAAGATGGAAACCCAATATGCATCACTTGATGAATATTTCACATGTGATATATTCATACAATGGAGTTTTATTTAGCCATAAAAAGAAATGAAGTACTGCAACATATTTGAAATGTGAACAATTTGAAATCATGATAGGTGAAAGAAGGCAGACACAAAAGCCTACATAGTACATGATCTCATATATATGAAACATCCAGAATAAATTTAGTAAAGAAAATGCACAGAAACAGAAAGTAGATTACTGATTTTCAGGGTCTGGCAAAAGAAAAGGATGGGGAGCGACTGCTTAATGGGTACATGGTTCACTTTTTGAGTGATGAGAAATTTCTGGAGTGAGATAGTGGTGACAGTTGCCAAAATTGTGAGTGCACTGAGTGCCACTGAATTGTAAACTTCAAAATATTTAAAATGGTAAATTTTATGTTATATGAATTTTGCCAATATAAGTAGAGAGTTGATGGTCATATTGGATGCCTAATAGAGCCCAAAGGAATAATCCATGCAACTCACAAAATGAGAGACAGGAAGATGATAATAAGGAAAGAAAGAAAAAGATAAAATGAGACCTGTTATAAATATTACCTGAAATAACAAGAACTGGAAATTGAACAAGTAATGGGCACAGGGTTCACTGAGATTTCCCTTGAGCTTCCCTTCATCTGGTTCAATAACAAAGGGGAATTACTGTTCACTTTAATCTCAGTGTCTCAGACTTTGTGGCACTTGGAGACTTCGTTAAAAATCTGCCATCCCAGAACACACACACAGACATTTTGTTAACATTTTTCATGGTGCATTGATGCTCTATTCTAAATCATTTATATATATTTCAAGAAATGAATGCACAGTTGTTACTTGACTCCTTAAGACAGAGGAAGAAATCTTGGTAAGTGTTTCCAATCAGCAAGTTCGTGTAATATGTATTTAAAATTGGAATTTGAATTAAAAGAAATTGAATTAAGATCTGGAGAATCGGGGTAGAGAATAATATAGTGCATATCAGCAATCCAAGAACAGGTAAGATAAGTAAAATGGGAAGATATTGGAGAGAAAAATATTTGCTTGACACCTTCAATATTTCATGCATATGTGACTTCCTTTATCCCACTCAATAATTATATTTTGTAGAAAATACTATGCTCATTTCTAGAAGAAACTTAAACTCAGAACATAGTGTAACTTAAGCAAAGTTATAAAGCCCAAAAGAACAGAATCAGTACTCTATACCATGCCACAGCACCAACAATATTAAATTCTTTGTGTTTTCGCTTTTTTTTCCTACACAAAATGTCTTTATAGTGAGATAGTGAGTGATGCAGAGAGTGACAAAATTCCATAGAAGACATAGAAGAGTAGCATAATGAACTTGAATTTATTTATACTTAGAATGACTGTGAACATACCCTGTTATAGAAAAGGATACAATATGGTGATTAACAGTTGATCTTTCTTCATGCTTCATATTTCAAAGGGATTCAACTGGACTCAAATTTGATTATTAAGAGACCTGAATTTATAACTGAGGCCAAGGCCCATATAAGACATAAGGTAAAAACCTTATATACAGTGGTGGTAAATAATATATTTGAAACTAATAATATTTGAAACTAATAAATCAGATGTGTGCTAAAAAATTTGGCTTTGCCCTAAGAGAGGTCTGTCCTTTGCTCCTGGCTTCTGGAAGTCAATATATACAATACCTAATAAGAGAGTCTTTGTTTATTAGATTGGGGACTGCCCACACTAGATCTGAGGGTAGGTACTGGCCATACCATCGATATGAACAATATGACTTAGAGCAGGGACTTTGGGTCATGTGACATTAGTCAGACTGGAGACTGAGTTCAACCACATTTGCAATCAATCAAGCTATCATACCTATGTAATGAAGTCCCAATACAAACTCTGAAAACCAAAGCCTGGGAGAGTTTTACTGGTTGGCAATATGACTTTCATCCATATTGTCACACATTAATGCCATGAGGGTAATGCATTTTTACTCCATGAAATGACAACAAATGCTTCACATTTGGACACCTGTTTCTTCTCTAAGCGTCACTTTCTTTATCTAATTTTAATCTGTGTCCTTTTCCGGTAATAAACTGTAACGACGAGCATAATAGCTTTTAGTGAGTTCTATGAGTCCTTCTAGTGAATTATTGAAGCTGAGCGTGGTTTTGGAAAACCTCTGAAATTGCAGTTAATGTCAGAAGTGAGGGTAGTCTTCAGAAATGTACCCTCAAGTTTTGAAGTTTATTGAGTTCCAGGCTAATCTAATTTGTTATCACATTTCTTTAAACTGTTAGCAAGGTCAATAGGCTCTTGTAAAAGAACTTCATATGGTGGGAAAACTTCACAGATAATCATTTTCCCTTACCAATTTACTTTAAATTCCAACTAGGGAATACCTTACTTCTAACTACCTAGACCCCAGAAAATGTTTGGATCTGTTTCTAGACTCAATTTTGTTGTACTGAGGTTTTTTCCTATGATTGTTTTTGAAAAATTAAACACATTTAAAATTATCATCACTTTATAAGAAGTCTCAGTATCTTATAGTGTAAATCCTGCAGATTTATTTTTCTTGGAAGAAGTTTTGGCTCTTCTAAATTCTTGTATGTTTCCTCACACCTTCCTTTCCTTTCTTTTCTTTCTCTCTCCTTTCACTATACCTGTTAGAAAATATTGCAAATATAGGCCCAGCTTAATGTCACATACCTGAATTTCAACCTAGTTTCAAATTTTGACTTTCCTGCTTATTAGCTTTGTAAATGATGGGAGGTTAATTCACGTATCAAACTTTCCTGTTTCATGAAATCAGATACCAGTAGAACTTGTGTCATGAAATTGGGTGAGAACTAAATTAAGTAATATATGTAAATAGCGGTAGATGCAATGACAGAAAAAATAGTAGATATGTAATCAATAATAGCTATTATTATTGTGATGATTATTATTATAAATTTTATTTTCATCATCTCATAGTGTCTATATCTTGAGAAAGAAGGGAATAAGTCCATTTATTTATTCTGAACTCACAATTTTAGGAGAGACATGGTGCAAGCTTCTACTTGGCAGCTCAGCTTCTCACACTCATAATGCAGGTGAAGAGTGACACTAGGATTATTTATGGAGAATTAAAAGAAGGAGAAAAAAGATCAAAGGCCTTTATAGAAAGGATTCCTAATATCAATCCTTTGCTTGGAAATTTGTTTATTTATTTTAGATCTCAATTAAGTCTGAATGAATTGCCCAATGGGAGCTGAAAACAACTTTTAAAGCCATGACCACCATCAGCTGGCAGAAGAATGTCTTCTCTCAATATCACTGAACCTCATCCCTCTTCCTTTCTGTTGTTAGGAATTCCAGGATTGGAAGCTGCACAAAGCTGGCTTGGCTTTCCCTTCTGTGTTGTATATCTGATTGCTCTTGTTGGAAATCTTATCATTCTATTTGTCATCTGGACTGATAAAAACCTCCACCAACCCATGTTCTACTTTCTGGCCATGCTGTCAGTGATTGACCTGAGTCTCTCTACAGCTACCATCCCCAAGATTTTGGGCATTTTCTGGTTCAGCCTGCAGGAGCTGTGCTTTGGGTGCTGTGTTGCTCAAGTCTTTTTTATCCATTTTTTTACAGTCATGGAGAGCATTGTACTTCTTGCCATGGGATTTGATCGCTATGTGGCTATTTGCAATCCCCTCAGATACACTATGATCCTCACCAACAGAATTATTGGTGTGATTGCTATGGTTGTGATTCTTAGAAGTTTATGTATGATTGCACCCATCATTTTTCTCCTCATGAGGCTGCCTTACTGTGGACATAGAATCATCCCTCACACCTATTGTGAGCACATGGGAGTGGCCCGTCTGGCTTGTGCCAGCATCAGTGTCAATGTCTATTATGGTCTTGGGAATATTTTTATCTTGTTTCTGGATGTGTTTCTTATCATTATCTCCTATGCTAGAATTTTATGCACTGTCTTTCACCTCCCTTCCCAAGATGCCCGCCTGAAGGCTCTTAATACCTGTAGCTCACATATCTGTGCCATCTTAGTATTTTTTGGCCCAGCTCTCTTCTCCTTTCTCACTCATTGCTTTGGTCATGGCATCCCACAGAGTATCCATATTCTCCTGGCTAATCTCTACATAGTCATTCCTCCTGCTCTTAACCCAGTTATTTATGGAATCAGGACCAAGCAAATCCAGGAGCGGGTAAAAAGTCTCTTTGCTAAACATTAATTGAATGAGAGGTAATTCATTCAGATTATAAAAGTGTAAGTCCTAAAAAGACAAAATTTGTGATAAAATTAATAAATTGTTTTCATCAAAATTGACCATCAATTGTATACATATGTATATTTTATACAGATATGTGTATATTTATTTATTTAGTATATATATGTGTGTGTGTGTGTGTGTGTGTTTCTAAAAACATATTGGCAGCAATTGTTAGATGCACGTGTGTTGATGTGTGTCAGTGTGTATTTGCAATGATGTTATCTATTGAGCCCTAACACAGAATATGCCATGTAGGAGTAAGGAGTAAGTTTCAAGAAGAATCACTTTAATTCACTGAAAAAGCTTTCTATTAGACCTGTCTAGTGTTTCAAATCTCTTTCAGGTAGCAATAAGGTTTCTTTCATAAAAGATAGTCAAATAGAGGACATATGGCCACTGAGAGAAGAACGGGCATGTAGGTAGTGTAAGCAAGTAAAGTGGAGGTGGTAGGTATCAGATACAGGGCAGAAACAGGAGATTTAGCCACACGTAAGAGAGAGAGAACAAGAATTCATATTTATTTTGTTCACTGTGTTATAACTGGGTGATTTTGGTTAAGCACTAAAATATGTAAGAAGTAAAAGGGAAATTACTCATGAACTTAAAAAAATAACATCTAGAAAAGAAAGCAGGAACAGAAATAAGATTGCAAAGAAACTAAAATTTTTGAATGTAAAAATGAATATAAGAATATATAAATGGCCAAAATAGATATAAACAACACATTTATGGCTGTCAAAAATGGCAATAGAAAATAAAAAGTGATGATCTAAAGTTCATTTTAAAAACTGAATGACCTAAGAATATTGTTCAAGCAGAGATAAGGTCAAATTTGATTTTGAATGTTAGCACGGCAATCATTTCACACAATTCTATCACATTCCTGGTGATTTTTTTTTTTACTAATTTAGCATACAAGATATATACAAACTCAATGGGAATAGTTAATATCAAAGTAACTAAAAAAAAGAATATGTCCACAAGTTTTAATATCATCAGTTTAATTTTACATATATAGTTTAATATTCTTTATTCCTTAAAGTAATGAGGTGTCAGCTACTCACCTGATAAAGCCGTTTTATGTCTGGATATTTATTGTAAAATACTGTCTAAATTTCTGTGTCAAGACATTTTTGAGCATAAGTATTTCTGACATAGATTTAAGTTTCAGAAGGTGAAGTAAAAATAAAGAAGGAGAGGATAACAGAGAAAATTTCTACAGATGAAAAATTATTTAAGGCTTAATACTGACAGTTTCAATAGAGGCCCGGTAGGAACTTAGGTACCAGTATTTGGTGGAAATTGTAAACACAACAAATAAAAAGAAAATCTTGAACCATTCCACAGAAAAAGTGTTTGAGAGAAAGAGAATAAAAGTTCAAGTGAGGTACAGAAAATAGCATAAAGAGAAACATAATCTGACTGAGATCAGAATTCTCAAATGCAAAAGTGGATGTTAAAAAATTATGTCCAAAAAATAATTTTGCACTTGGAATTTAATGTTCATTCAATCCATTATTCATATCTGAGAGAAAAGTAAAGACATTTTCAGAAATATAATGCAATTTTAACTGCAACTTTTTCCAAAAGAGAAAAAAAATTAAAGATACATACTAAGAGAACAAAAATAATAGAAGTGTTTAAAAGGAGTATCCTATGATAAATTTCAACTGCATTGTTTCCCAAAGGAGAAAAAACATTTTAAATACACACTAAGAAAACAAAAGCAATAGAAATGTTTTAAAAAGAGTATCATATTCTATGAACAACATGATTTGTATGCAAAGGAAGGTAGGGAAATACATAATTACATCAAAGCAAATGTTAATAACCTACTTGTGATATGATTTTTGGGTGAAGGTATTTGGTGGATTTCTACTTCTAGTAGTCAGAAACTAGATTATTTGAGATTGATGCTTTTGCCAAGAAAAATAAAACTAGGAAAAATGGAAAGATTATTTAAAATATATGTTTAAGGCACTGGAGAACTAACAAATTAGCAAAGATAGAAGATTAGCAAAGAATGAAGATTTAAGAGAGATGAAGCTGCCTTTGGTGCTGCTTTACCCTGACATGCACTTTATATTTTCTAATTTGGAAGAGCTCTCAGAAAGACTGATACTGTGAGAAAAGCTTTAGTAGTATCATGAGATTGAACAGGATGAAGCATCAGAGTTCAGAGTTTGTCATGGAACAGAGGAAATGTATCACCAAGGTAGTAACCATGAAGTGAAGATTTAAAAAAAAAAAAAAAAACGGCCTTTACAAATTATATAGCCTAGTTTAGAATTAGCTCTATTGTTAATCAAAATAAGGTGATGTGCTCTTACTTAACTGCCTAACAGAACCAAAGTAAAACATTTATGATAGGTAGCATTACTGATAGCCTCAAAGTTTCCTAAAAAGATTTCCTTCATAATATCCAGCATTGAAATTGTTTTAAGTATGAAAAAATAATAATTACCAAAATGAACAAGCAAAGTAAAAGAGAATTAAAATATTCAACAAAGAACTAGGCAATGGGATTATAGAATAATTATAACTATTATATACAATAAACTGGATGAAAAGATATTAGCCATGAACTGGGAAATAATAATGATCATTTGGGAATTTTGTTTTTAAAAATTGCATTAATTTAAAATAAGTATTCAATAGGTGAGATAACAGCATAATACCCAGTTGAAAAGATAATAAATAAACTGAAAGATTAATTAGAAGGAGATGTCTGCAATGAAGCATAGAAAAATAAGTTGATGGAAAATATTTAAAAATAGAAAATGTGAAAAATAGTTAAAAGTTATACATATAATTTGATCACATGAAGAGAGGAGTTACAATGAGGGTCAAAAGCTATATTTAAAAGATAAAGATTACAAAACAGAGCCGAAGATTACAAAACCAAACCGAAGGTCCAAAAATTTAAACCAAGATCTTTTAAAAAAGAGATCCACACAGAAATGTCAAAGTAAATCTACTGGAAAACAAAAATAAAAAGAGAATCTTTAAAGCATTTCGAGAGAGGAAATTATCTTCAAAGGAGCCATAATAAAGCTAACAGTAAATATCTCAAAAGAAACTCTAGAATCAAGGAGACAATAATATGCTATTTCTAAAAATATAGTAGAACATATAAATTGCCAACATAGATCTCTATACTCACTAATAATATCTTCTTAAAGGATTAAAAAGACATCGCAAAGAACAAAAGCAGAGAGAAGTTGTTACCAATAGATTTGCTATAGCAGAAATACTAGAAGGGATTGTTCAAGAAAAGTAACATAAATCAAGATAGAAGCATGATTATGCGGAAAAATAAAGAATATACTTGTTCTTTATATATGTTCTTTATATATGTTTATAAATAAAGAACATATTGCATTATGTCTACAAAAAATATTACAAAATGAATACAGTGATGTATAAATGGGATAATATATAAAAGTCAAGTTAGAATTATCCTAAAAATGTATGATTGATTTAACATTTGGAAACTCCTTAATTTAAACATTAAAATATTAACAGAGGGAAAAAACTAATGTGAGCAGCCCAATAGATAGAAAAGAATAATTGGTAAAATTTAATGTCTAGTAATCTCTTACGCTAAGCTTGAAAGGGTCTCCCTTAATGTGCAGACCTACAGATGAAGGAAAATGTAGACTGTGGTAATATATATTTACCTGATACCAGAAACACGACAAAGATACTGTCTTGTCCCCATAGAACTAGATGCTCTATGTTGTGTGTAAAACAAGAAAAAGAAATAAAAATACAAAAGAATTTAGAAAGTAAAACATAAAACTGTCATTATTCACAGAGGGCATGATTATGTATACATAAAATTTAAAATATTCATGGAAAAACTATTAGAATTAACAAATTAATTTATCAAGGATACTTGATACAGAGCCAATATAGAAATTTGGCCAGGCATGGTGGCTCACACCTGTAATCCCAAAACTTTGGCAGGCTGAGGCAGGAGGGTTGCTTAAGCCCAGGAGTTTGAGACCAGCCTAGGCAACATAGGGTGACCCTGTTTTTATAAAAAATAATGGTAAGAAAATTTTAAAAATTAATTACGTTTTTCTATACTAAAAATAAAAACATTAATAAATTAAAATTTTGAAAGTTTTGTATTTTTAAATGGCATCACAAAATATCAAATACTTTGACCTAACTCTAACAAATGATATGCAAAACTTCTATAATAAAACCATAATAATCCTTCAAAAGAACTTTTTAAATACATAAATACATGAAAAGATATACCAAGTTCATGGTTTGGAATAATTAATAACCTTTTAAAAACATTCTCTATAATTGAACTATATACTCAATGTAATAAATATTTCAATGAATTTGTTTGCTTATTTGTCCACTTGGTTTAGTTTTCAAACTGTAATATATATTTGAAAAGAAATTGGCCAGGCACGGTGGCTCACACCTGTAATCCCAGCACTTTGGGAGGCTGAGGCGGGCGGATTATGAGGTCAAGAGATCAAGACCATCCTGGCCAACATGGTGAAACCCCGTCTCAACTAAAAAATACAAAAATTAGCTGGGCATGTTGGCGTGCGCCTGTAGTCCCAGCTACGTGGAAGGCTGAGACAGGAGAATTGCTTGAACCCAGGAGGCAGAGATTGCAGTGAGCCAAGATTGTGCCGCTGCACTCCAGCCTGGTGCCTGGTGACAGAGCATGACTCTGTCTCAAAAAAAAAAAAAAAGAAAGAAAAAAATTGGCAGACAATCCTGAAGAACAAAATTTTAGGATTTATATAATTATAGTCCATAATTTATTTTATAGTATCACTAATTAAAATGTGAAATACTTGTACAAGAGCAGACAAAAAGCAGAACCACATAGTCCAGAAGCAGAAATACACATGTATAAATGTATAATTCATGACAAACAGCATTGCAGAACACAGGAAAATCCATAGACTTTTTGATATATGAAGGAGGATCAAATGAATGGCCAATGTAAATCAATTAAATACTGAAAAATAATTGCCTGTATGTCACTGTCCTTTCAACGTGATGGTTAATATCCGCTCATCAAGGCATTAATCTTGACAATGTTAGCAAGATGGACTACTAAAATGTTCTAGCTCTTAATTGCCTCACACAGATAGCCAGAACAATGAATAAAGTTACATCTTAATGAAAGTAACTGAAGGAAAGTTACAGTTCGGTGGACCCTAGCTCCACCGAAGCCACTGCACTTCGAGCCCAGCACTACTGCAGCTGCTTATAGATCATGTCAAATCTGAGGAATTCTATCAGTTGAGTCTCCTCATTGTAAAATTTAATGTCTAGTAATCTTCAAAGGAGCCATAATAAGGCTAACAGTAAATATCTCAAAAGAAACTCTAGAATCAAGGAGACAATAATATGCTATTTCTAAAAATATAGTAGAACATATAAATTGCCAACATAGATTTCTATACTCACTAATAATATCTTCTTAAATTAAAGGATTAGAAAGACATTGCAAAGAACGAAAGCAGAGAGAAGTTGTTACCAATAGATTTGCTATAGCAGGAATACTAGAAGGGATTGTTCAAGAAAAGTAACGTAAATCAAGATAGAAGCATGATTATGCAGAAAAAGAACATACTTGTTCTTTATATATGTTCTTTATATATGTTTATAAATAAAGAACATATTGCATTATGTCTACAAAAATATTACAAAATGAATACAGTGATGTATAAATGGGAAAAAGCCCTTGACACTAAGGACATAAACAAACTGTGCCACCACTACTGCTATGCTACCTCAAACTTCTACAGTCCAAGCCACTGAGGTACCCACAGTCATTGCTGAGATTGAACTCAGCTGAAGAACCTGCACAGAGACTATACTACACCTATCCGGAAACAGAGTCACCACACTATTCCCAACTGACACACCAAAATCCAACTGCAGGTGATAGTTGTCGCTACAAAAACCACTCTAGAAAGTTTGGAGGTAAGTGTTCCACCAGATGCACAGGCAACAATATGGAGACACAAGAAACATGAAAAGGCAAAGAAATATGATACCACCAAAGGAACATAACACTGTAGTAGCAACTCCAATAAAAAGGAAACCAACAAATTGCCAAAAAAAATTCAGAATAATAGTCCTGAGAAAACTCAATAAATACAAGAAAATACAACATAGGCAATTCAGTAAAATCAGGAAAACAATTTATGAAACAAACGAGAACTTCAACAAATGATATAAATCATAAAAAAGAATCAAATAGAAATCCTGTAGCTGAAGAATTCAATAAGGTTTTAAATTACAACAGAGAGCTTCGACAGCAAACTTGGTCAAGCAGAAGAAAAACATCTGTCGACAGGTTATTCGAAATTAGAGAAAAACAAAAGAAGGATGAAAAAGAGTGAAGAAATAACGGTGTCACTTAATGGGGCATGCAAACTGTGCCACCGTTACTACTGTGCTACCACAAACTTCTACAGTCTAATGGGACACCATTACGTGGAAAAATATTTATATTATGAGAATTCTAGAAGGAGAAGAGAAAGAAAAGGGCAAAGAAAACCTACTTAATAAAATAATAGCTGAAAACTTTCCAAATGTGAAGAGAGATGTGGATATCCAGATCCAAAAAGCTCAAAATTCCCCAGGTAAATTCAACCCAAGAAGGTCCTCCTGGAGGCATTATAATGTCAAATTGTCAAAAGTCAAAGACAGTCTCTAGGCCTTTAGGCTATTTGGCATGAGGAAACAGTGAAAACAGAGGGAAAATGTATCCAATCCCTCAACACTTTTCAGGAGAAGTAATGTCCTCTGGGAACAGCAGAGTTTCTGTTTCAAAAGGAAGAGAAACAGAACATCAGAAGTGGTTTAAGGCCAAAAATAATACCACTGCTCGTAAAAAATTTATTTGAGAAGTCACAGTGAAATAATCTTGGGAACAGGAAAGGGGTAGATACGGTGATAGATTAGAAGATATACAATTACACGATATTATGACCCTCACAGAACTAGAATTTTTATGTTTTTTAAAAAATGTACTTCCATAATGCCAGAGCACCTCCTATAATCAAAGCACTATACTAGGGGAACTGAAGGATAAAGTTGACTTAAATATAACTGTAATATCAATCCATAAAATAACAAAAGAGAGAAAACACAAAACCAATACAAAAGTTGCCTGTTATAATAGTGGCGCAAACTGATACGAAAACACAAAAGACACAAAGAGTCTATCAGATTGATTCCTGTGAACGATCACTAAGAAGTACAGGACAATTGAGAAAGTGCTGAAACAAAGTGGAAATGAGAGATAGTTATTCCATATGGGGGACTTTTGATTATCAAAGGCAGGATGTGTGTTTGGGAGTCGTGAAGTACAATGAAAGTATAAAAGGCTGATTGGATACTGAGTGAAGGACTTTGGCAACAAGGGGGTTTGTAAAGTCTGCAGTATACAATGGAGAATGTAGGGGTTATGGGAAGGAATTTTAAGCAGAAATTGAGTAGAGTCAGACTTGATTTGGGAAGATGAATGTGGATACAATAAGGAAGATGGGCACAATGAAGGAGAATCAGGAAGCTAGGGAGTCACTTTCTCGTTAATCAAGAGAAGTAATGAACACAAGAACATGGCAGATCAAACCAGAATCTCTCTTGGACCACAGATGACATTACTATTTCTGTACTAACAACTCAAAATAGTCTGAACTTAGAAGGCACAAGGTACCAACTAATTGTCTAATGTATTCAATTTTCCGTCAGTCTATTCCTAACTATAGTCAGAAAACCCAGGCTCTGTAGCATGCCCTTCTCTTCTCATTCAGGAAGAGAGCCTCTCGAGAATCACTACTTCTACTCTGGCTGGAAGGGACAATATAATATGTTTATCAGGAAAATGTGAGATATTCTTCACCTTCTTCCAAAAGAGTTGAAACACATGCAAGCCTCTTTCCAAATACTGTGTCTATTCACCATTAGTTCTAGACTAAGAAGGAAAATTTTGCTGGATTGGAAAAAAGTTGCTGCTATTATCTGCAGGCATGCACACTGTCAATAAACAGAGTTGTGCCACAAAGGAAAATGTTACATTTTCCCGATAAAACATATTATATTGTCCCTTCCAGCCAGAGCAGAAGTAGTGTTTCCTGAGAGCCTCCCTTCTTGAATTTGTCTATTTTAGATGTCTTCTCCTTCATCTTTTGAAGTCTCAATTGTAACTGTTGTGAAACTACATCAGGATTTACACAAATATATTAAAACAGAAAAGTTGCTGAGAACAGTTTTATTTTCATGGTCACACAGTGACGACTTAATGGTATAAAATAAATGCTTTCATGGCTCCCGAGGGAAGCTGAATTAACATCATCCCCCAAACAGATTCCTTTCTCTTCTGGATAGTTCCCATCCCATCATTTCATAACACATCTGCTCCCCTGAGCTAAGGAGTTATATCTAGCACACTGTTTCTCTGCAGATGCAGTAAAGAGGAATAAAGACTTACTAAGACTGAATAACCCTTGAGTCCATGTTTATGCCCAGAGGACTCTGAAGGCTAGGCTTGGGGATTCTGGGACATGCTTGGTCATAAGGATGCTCTCACTCACTATAAAGTTTTCTCCACATTACCAGGCAGGTTCATTGCTCAGAGGCTTGAAGGTGAAATTAATCACTGTCTTTAAGAACCTGGGCTCATGCTGTAATTCTGCTCAAAGTGAGGGCTGGGAGAAGAAATATTGGAAAGGTAAGAATGCTTGGGCAGAAGTGAGAAGATACAGAGGAAAGAAGAAGGCAGATGAGGATAGAAGAGGCTAGGTTCTTCCACTTTTCTGAAGAATTATCCCAAGCACAATTGCACCATCCTCTTCACAGAGGAACACAGCAGAGCACATGGGATTGGAACAGACATCCATAGGTGAGGGCAGTGGTGTACCAATTAGTAATGCACTGAATTTCTGTCTCTGTATCTCTGTATCTTTCTCTCTCCCCCCTTCCCCTCTCTCTCCTACACACACACACTCTCTCTCTTTCTCTCTCTCCCTCTCTCTCTCTCACAAACACACTCACACACACACACACAGAATACACTGTTCACAGCCAGAACACCACAAATACAGTCATATAGTGTCAATAAGACAAAAGGATGCTATGGCAGACTTCATTTATATGTGCATGTTTAAGGTGGTGGGTGTGTGTTACTTATGTCAACATTCAAATAAAATTACATGGGTATTAACACATTTGATCTGTACAGTTTTATTTTCTTTTTCCCACACTGTCTGAGTGAATTTAATGTTGCAAATTGTAACTTGGTTCCCTGTATACTTACTATTTTATGGAACCATACCCAAGCCATTTTTATTGTAAGCACAATACCCCTGCTAAATCAGCCAGACCCAACCTTCAATGGCACCATAATGGAAGAGCCTGAATGAAGGTCTTTATCCACTTTATCCATTCATCAAGCTTGGGAAAGCTGTAAGAATAAAGGGAGAAAATTGTTTTCTTTCTAAATGAGCAGTATTGGCTCATATTTGTATCCATAAAAAAATCTAGAGAAATATTAATGTCTGACTCTGTGCCATTTCTTCACTTTGGTCTCTTCTGAGCCATCCCTCCTTTATCTAATCTTATGTCCAACTGTGACATAAATTAAACTTTTTACAATGAAATAACTTCTTTCTGCTAACAGGTGAATTATTTTAGCTATGTTGGATTAAATAAATAAAATATTTGGCAGAACTAATAAAATAAGTCACTATAATTTGTTGAGGATACACTATGTACTAGCACCTATGCAAACAATGGTCTTATTTATCATTAAAATAAATGACATTAGTTATAATTTATCATCTCATTTCTACAGGAAAAAAAAAACTGATCTATCTAGTTAAAGAAATTGTCCAAGGGCCTCAAGCAAGTAAGTGGTTTAGCAAGTTTTCAAGCCATGTCTGAATAGTTTTAAGGTCCTTAGAAGACCTCTGTAATATTCTACTATAGTCAGAAAAAAAATCCAGCAAAGAAAAAAAAATCACAAGTTCAAAATATGAACATTGGTGAGCACAAAAATAGAGAAATTGCTAGTTACTGTGAATTTGCCTTTTGACATGGACTTCAGCGGGGATCTTTGTCAATGTACATATCTAAAGAAGAATAAACTTAATACTTTGCCCTCAAAAATGATCTTGAGGTTATTGGCCATACACTGTCTGCTACTGTGGCATACAGTTTTAACAGGAAGAAGGCAAGAATTCAGGTAAAACTATGAAAGAGTGGATCCCCTGGCAGCTTTGAATTGTAGTGTCAGCGAAGCGTCCCCTTCGGCATCTCCCTGAGAATGTTTTTTCTCAGCTGGCAAAGTATCATGTTGAGAAACAGCCACTCTTAAGACTGGGCTGACTCTGGATTGTAAATCTCACAGCACATCATCCTAGCTATGTCCTCACACTCTTCTAGGTGAAATCACAAAAACCACTGCCCTCTGATTTTTCAGCTTGGCATCTTTTCCAAAATACAGTCAAACATTATGTTCTTCTTTTTTTTTTTTTTTTTTTGAGACGGAGTTTCACTCTTGTTACCCAGGCTGGAGCGCAATGGCACGATCTTGGCTCACCGCAACCTCCACCTCCTGGGTTCAAGCAATTCTCCTGCCTCAGCCTCCTGAGTAGCTGGGATTACAGGCACACGCCACCGTGCCCAGCTAATTTTTTGTATTTTTAGTAGAGACGAGGTTTCACCATGTTGACCAGGATGGTCTCGATATCTTGACCTCGTGATCCACCCGCCTCGGCCTCCCAAAGTGCTGGGATTACAGGCGTGAGCCAAACGTTATGTTCTTATTTCAATTTTTCTCTCAGCTTCTCTGGGAGCAAGAGATGTTCTTGTTCTTCCCGTATAGAATGGGCAATTTATTAACCCCTTTGCCTGCGTACTTCTGCTGTGCAATAGCTAACTGGTAAAGTTACAGGACAACTGGTATATGCAGCCGCACACATAGTAAAACATGATTTCTCTCTCTACTACCATCTCTCCAACCTTCTCTCTTTCTCTCTCTCTGTCTGTCACACATACTTACAAACAAAAAGCACACTTATTACAAACCCCAATCCTGATTCAATTAAATGCTGAACAACTGGCAACCAACATTCATGTGGCAGTGTTGAGCATATTACATTATTACCACTGGTTCTCGGCTTTTAGTTGCAGCTATTCTCTTTGTAGAAATAAGGCCAGTACATGCATAAATATTATACAATCCAGGTTACATTAGTTACTACGGAGTTGCACAATGTCTTTAAGGACACAAAACTAAAATAAGGCAATTTTCCTTGTTATTGTCAAGAGGCAATGAAGATTCCTTAAAAACATTTTAATTTCAATATTAAATTTTGCTAAATATTTGATCTTTTTACACCTGAAGCTAGGTACAATTTGGGGACATGGAATGTTTTTTATGTTACTCGTTGATGTTATAGATTGTAAGGAAGATAAACATAATATGGCAGATACACAGAAGGCATTTTATTTCCATTTATTGGAAAAACTGTATTGTTCATGAAGATTTAGAAGCATCAAAAATAGCAATTAATCCATAATAGAAATGCACAGAACAATTTAGCTGAGTTAGAACCCGGAAAATTCTAACAGAGACTATCTGATTAACTACCCTTATGCGATGTCACTGTATAAGATCCATGAGACATATCCTTATGCTTATATTATAGGAAAACATAGGAAGTGGTAGACAATAGTAGTTCTCTTTTGTACTAGGAATCTTTGTTACTTTTAGAAGTTAGTAAGATACAAAAAGAGTTTTAGTTTCTATGATTATATTTGTAATATTTATATTAGTAGACATTAGAGCAAAATTTAAATATTTAATGTTAAAATAATATTAACAAACTATTATATAAAAACATAACTTGATACTTTTTGTTAAAATAACTATTTTTCAAAAAATTAGTTGTAAACTTTGCATTATTTTCCTTTGCAATTGCTTTTACTAAGTTAATAGAGCTGAATCTCATAACATCATTTATAATTTCATTTAATCTATTATGGTAACACCTCATATAACTTCTGGAAAATGTCACTGTGTACTTATAAGAGAATGAAAGTGAGAATGGCTAAAAATTTTCTATTATTGTAAAAATAGTTTTGAGCTTGTAAGTACCAGAAAGGTACTTAGAAAACCCCAGAGACCTCAAGACCACACTTTGAAGAACACGTGGTATGGTGATTTCCCCAAAAGTAAAGAAGGACTACTTAGGAAAGTAATGGAAGGGAATGCCATAATATAAATATGCATTGCATTGTGAAATATTTCCAGTTCATTTGAATATCTCAAAGATTAAAAAAATAAAGCCATGAGCAATATTGCCTATGATGGATCTCAGAACAATAATCTGTGTTAAGAGGCTTTCTCAATTACCCTCTGGAAAGAAGTGAATCTCTAATGTTTGTAAATTAACCACCTATACCATTACCTCCAGCACACAGATAAGAGTCTTTCTGTTTCTACAGGATTTTGACAACAGATGACCTTAAAGAAAGTGAGATCCTTCTTAGTTAGGAATTCAGTAACATTTGCCAGGAGAATGCCTTCTATCAATGATACCCACTTCTATCCCCGTTTCTTCTTCCTGCTAGGAATACCAGGACTGGAAACTTTGCACGTCTGGATTGCTTTCCCATTCTGTGTTGTGTACCTGATTGCCATTGTGGGGAATATGACCATTCTTTTTGTGATCAAAACTCAACACAGTCTACACCAGCCTATGTTCTAC
The DNA here is from genome assembly GCF_030222135.1 of Aotus nancymaae. Lineage (NCBI taxonomy): Eukaryota > Metazoa > Chordata > Mammalia > Primates > Aotidae > Aotus > Aotus nancymaae. The sequence goes on along the minus strand of NW_026988473.1, from coordinate 53,888,245 downwards.
TTCCTGGCCATGTTGTCTGTGATTGATCTCGGTCTGTCCACATCCACCATCCCCAAAATGCTAGGAATCTTCTGGTTCAACCTCCAAGAGATCAGCTTTGGGGGCTGCCTTCTTCAGATGTTCTTTATTCACATGTTTACAGGCATGGAGACTGTTCTGTTGGTGGTCATGGCTTATGACCGCTTTGTCGCCATCTGCAACCCTCTCCAGTACACCATGATCCTCACCAATAAAACCATCAGTATCCTAGCTTCTGTGGTTGTTGGAAGAAATTTAGTTCTTGTAACTCCATTTGTGTTTCTCATTCTGCGTCTGCCATTCTGTGGGCATAACATCATACCTCACACATACTGTGAGCACATGGGTCTGGCCCGGTTGGCCTGTGCACCTATCAAGATCAACATAATCTATGGGCTCATGGTGATTTCTTATATTATTGTGGATGTTATCCTGATTGCCTCTTCCTATATATTTATCCTTCGAGCTGTTTTTCGCCTTCCCTCTCAAGATGCCCGACTAAAGGCCTTCAATACCTGTGGTTCACATGTCTGTGTTATGCTGTGCTTTTACACACCAGCATTTTTTTCTTTTATGGCACATCGTTTTGGCCAAAACATTCCCCACTATATCCATATTCTTTTGGCTAACCTTTATGTGGTTGTCCCACCTGCCCTTAACCCTGTCATTTATGGAGTCAGGACCAAGCAAATCCGAGAGCAGGTTGTGAAAATATGTGTACAGAAAGAATAATTCTGTGATAAAGTTTGGATATAAATATATCTACATACAACCCAAATAATCATCATCTGAGCTCCATTTTTAACCTTCTGTAATGGTCATGCTTGTCAGATTTTTTCATTTTGACTAGAAGTGGTTTAGTGTTGACAGATACCGCAAAGGTACCTTTGCTGACCATTTCTCCCACTTCCCTCCATGTACCTGGAAAAAAGCTAGAGATAATGGGAAGGCAACTATGCTGAAGGTTGAGGTGGCTTTGGAGTAGAATTGCTTGCAAACAAGGGTGGGAGGTAGCTCCATTTATTCCATATGTCTTCTCTCTAGGTGAATTTAGATCCTGAAGGACACTGATCAGATAAATCTTTTTATAGATGAACAAAATAAGCTATAATCCAGCAGCACTGTCTGTCCCATAGCTTTCTATTCTTTACAGAATCCAAAATTTTGTCTTTTATCTCCAAAATGTCTGACTCCCATGTTTATTTTAATGCTCTCTCAGTCCGGCTGTTACTGCCATTTTTGCTCCTTTTCTTCTTTCAGATTCCTGCTCTTTCTCTCTCTCTCTCTCTTTGTGATGGCTAATATTGAGTGTCAACTTGATTTGATTGAAGAATACAAAGTATTAATCCTGGTTGTGTCTGTGAGGGTGTTGCCAAAGGAGTTTAACATTTGAGTCAGTGGGCTGGGAAAAGCAGACTCACCTTCAATCTGGGTGGGCACCATCTAATCAGCTGCCAACGCAGCTAGAAGATAAAGCAGGCAGAAAAATGTGAAAAGACTAGACAGCCCTAGTCTCCCAGCCTACATCCTTCTCCTGTGCTGGATGCTTCCTGTCCTCGAATATTGAACTCCAAGTTCCTCAGTTTTGGGACTCAGAGTGGCTCTCCTTGCTCCTCAGCTTACAGATGGCCTATTGTGGGACCTTGTGATCATGAGTTAATACTTGATAAACTCTCCTTTGAACTAATAGGAGATATATACATGTGCCTGTGTATGTGTACACATATATATATATATATATCCTACTAGTTCAGTCCCTCTAGAGAACCCTGACTAATACTTTTTCTTTTATATTTTTTCTCTAATAAACAAAATCTTTGTGAATTTAGGAATATGAGAGAGTACAGTGTGGATATTACAGAGACATGTTTTCTCACTTGAAGCAACATCATTTTAGATGTGACAACTTGTGTGTAAGTTGTCAACTCATACCTAATTCTAACTGAATTCTGACAATTTCCTTTCAGATAAAATGTATAAAACTTATAAGACTTCATAAAATTAAAAAAAACAATTAGGCTTATGCTATGGTAAGCACAGAGCCAGACTTCATATCAACCTCAAAATAATCTCATTATAATTTATTAATCCTGTAGATTTCCAATACTTAGTCCCATTTTCAAACTCCAGATATGGCCAGAGAATGTGGTTTGCTTTAAAATAGATAAGAGACACTGAACTGAAATTTGTGACTTATCATGGTACTTATGCTTCCAAATCAGAAGTCTCCCTCATGTTCTATAATTTAGAACCACTGTATAGTTTAGATGACAATATACAAAATACTCAAAAGTACACAGATAACAATTTAGGAAATGGGGGCGGATATAGCCAAGCAGACAAGGAAAGCAACATCACCTACTCAATATCTGTGAATCGGGACAGTTCTTTGTCTTAAACCTAACACTGGCTAAGCACAATTCCTGAATCCTATAGTATTTTGTGTATTTTCTTTAGGTCTGTGTGCATAGGTTATAATTTGATTTTTACAGCTTCTACTTCATGTATCTAAAGTTTATGGGAACACAGAGTTTTAAAGCTGGAAATATATTGAAACTTGATCTATTCTCTTTGTCTTACAAATAATAAAAAAACCTGAGGTCTAAAGAAAGCAGGTATTTGTGTGCATAAAATACACCCATCTTTAGCATCATCTTCATGTAACAAGTGAAGGAAGATCACTCAGATAAATTCTTTTGACTACAAATTCTTAACTCTTGCAGAAGATTTAAGTAAGGAATATTTTATGTATATATGAGAGGTTTCACCATGGGTCCCACGTGGAGATCTAGTAAAATGGGAGGTAGAAGGAGTAGCCTGGGTTTAGTGTTGGTAATGAGAAGAGGGAGACTGCAGAAACTGAGTGCAGGTTCATGTAGTATAGTAATAAAGAGTAGCTGAAATCAGCACCGTCTTCAACTCTGTGGTCCACAGCACTGAGTGGTAAGCACAGACCAGCATCCAGGCCATCAATAGCTGTACCATATATAAACATGCTAAATAAAGTCAAAGTTTTTTCTTCTCTCAGTGATATGAAACAATCTGTGACATGTATAAAGCAACTTCCTGGTTAAATATACTGATAGAGTGGAAAAAAATTAATATAAGCATAATAGTATCCACAGTGTAGACGGGAGTGCACCATAATGCTGGCCCTGAAATGGTTCATAATCAAACTGCAACACCACACTTAGGGCTAAGCAGAGTCGCTGTACTGGGATCTCTCAGGGGACCTCTGTTCTTTGGATTAGCTTCCTCAACCAGCTGAGAACAGCAATGTTGAGATGAGGTGCACTGACCCTGGACCAAACACATGTGCCCCTAATTCTCCTATTCAAAGAATTATGACTCTCTTCATCCTATACTCACTCACCAGCTTGTGAAGTCAGCCATTTGTCCTAAGGAAGTCTGTGACCCATGTCTATCAAGTTGTCCTGGAAGCCCATGGCTGGGACCTGGTTTCAGAAGAGTGGGTTGGTGAACAGACAAAATCACTCTGGACAGTAGTTTTCTTTCATGAAGTCAAACAAGATGGGACCAGAAGGGTGATGACATGTTGATTTGAGGTGATTCTCACTTATATCAAACATAGGATAAACAAACTCAGGACTCTGTTCTACCAGTATTTCACTGCTGAACCTTGGGCTTGAGACATGTGTTAGGGATATACACTAACTCTCACCCATCTGTGTTTAAACTCTCATGCTGCCCTCTAGCTACAATACCCACTGGCAGTGGCTGGCAGTGGGAGCAGCAGACATTCTTTACCTTATTACACTGGCACTGGCATCCTGAGTGATCACCCCATCCTCTCTGCAGGCTCTATACCACTTGTCAGGCATTCCCACAGAAGGGGCTACACGTACATACTCTGAAATCTTTTGAGACTGTAGCTCTGCAATGCCCCCAGGCACTTTCAATCTATGTCCTGTTTTATCTCCAACTAATATAGCAATATTATGCTCTCTCCTCGGTGTTAAATAACTGTAGATGAGGTATGGGCATTCCTTGCATGAATGATATATTCTTGCTCTGTGCACATGTGTGTCACTCATAATCCAAACTGGTATCACTGTGTGACAGAAAGCCAGTGTAATCAGCACTGAAAGAGATCACCTTCTGGAAATGCGTTGATTAGGGTCTAAATAATTAAAATGGTTAGAACATAATGTCGTTCTACATTTATACTATAAAGTTCCAAACAATACATTTAACAAGAACAGAAAAAAATATCATTCGCATTTTCAAGAATGCACAGATTAAGCCTGGTATTTGTGATCATCTCTAATGAAGCAGAAAATGTGTGTGTGTGTGCATGTGTGTGTGTGTGTGTGTGTGTGTGTGTGTGTATTTCAGAAAGTCATTGAAGACATTTTGCATGGGTAACCCAATGCGTGATGCCGCTTCCAAAGTAATGATGCAATTAGCATTAAATAATTGCAATGTGGAAATACAAGAGGCAAGAAGATATATCTTGTTCTGAAAATCCATGGCATTGTTGATAATAACAATTTTGATACCTTCTGTTTGTGACAGAAGAAATTAAATGGCCAGACATAGCCTGTTGTGACAATAAAAAAAAATATGGATAATTCATGGAACTGAAGAGAAAGAGAAAGTTGCCTGGACACAATTAAGAATCTTTATATGCAGCAACTGGACAACAACCAAATATACAATTAATGCTTTATCCCTAATCCTAAACCTTCATTGATAAATTACTATACCGTACATTACACAGGTCAATGAACTTTTTAATACATATCTTTTTCAAATTGTTCATACAATTTGTTTCAATTGTTCATACCCCACAGTGGTCCCAGGCACCACACATCCTAGAGGAGATCCTGCATACATTTTTGCATTTGTCCTCTGCTTGCCCAGTTTAATACTTTTCACTTTACTCCTGTGGTCTGTGTTAAAATATTACTGCCTTGGACCTGGAGCATGGCCCTAATGTTCTGGGAATAATTGGTTTGCAGATTGAGTAATGGCTTGTATACAAAGCTGTGCATATGTGTATGTGTACACACTTGTTTATGCTTAATTGATAAATATGGCATGAATTTGCCAGTGTATGAGAATATTAAATGCATCTACACACAGGCTTAATAACAAACATATATGATATGATTAGAAGAAGAAAGACACAAAAGATAAATATAATTGAGAAAATGGTGACAAAAGACATGTCAACCTGAAATAATCTATAGGATGAGAATCCAGTTTAAGTGTTTATTCAAGTTCAAAGCTAAGGATGGCCATCTGGGAAACACAGAATCCAGAGAAATTAGGTCAACGCCCCAAAGTTGAAAAGTTAAGGTTTTACTTGTATAGGCAGAAAACAAAGAAATTTAGCAGAATTAGATTTTCCAATACAAAGTTGATTTATGAGTTGCAGCAAATTGATTAATTATAGCTTGTTTGTTTTCTTTTTCCAGTTTAAATTAGTATTTTTAACATTTTATTTTTGACAATATAATAGCCATAAGGCCTTTGTTTAAGACAAAGAGAAAGGAAGTTAATCAATAATGAAGATCTAAAGTAAAGAGGGAAAGGATCTTATCTGGTAGTCTTTTACAACATTCTGTGAAACAATGTAGGTAGGCGGGTGCAGTGGCTTAGCCTGTAATCCCAGTCCTTTGGGAGGCAGAGGCAAGCAAATCACCTGAGGTCAGGAGTTTGACACCAGCATGGCCAACATGGTGTAATTCCATCTCTACTAAAAATGCAAAAATTAGCTGGGTGTGGAGGCAGGCTCCTGCAATCCCAGCTGCTCGGGAGGCTGAGGCAGGAGAATTGCTTGATCCTGGGAGGCGGAGGTTGCAGTGAGTTGAGATCATTCCACTGGACTCCAGCCTGGGCAATGGAGCAAGACTCCATCTCAAAAACAAAACAAAACAAAACAAACAAAACAAAACAATGTAGGTAATGGAAAAAGGCTAATTTATAATCAGGGAAACAAATACTACAACTTCTTAGGTTACAGCTATCTGTTAGTGACTCAGGTCCCATAATCACAGCCTTTTAAGGTCAGAATAATTTAAAGTTTCAACAGCTTTGATCTTGAATTATTTATTTTCACTAAAAAAGACATCAATGCCAGAGTTAATTATAGTCTACTGATATTGAATATTCAAAAGCAATGCCATTTTCCATAAATCTTGCTCACCCTGTCAAACAGTCCTTCTCCTTGGGAACCCTTTACGCATCACAGGGTATTTTACAGAATATAGAAACCAGTCTAGTTCATAGACTATTATGGGATAGTAAGTGTGAGAATATTAGTGCTGTTTATCTCTAACTTTATGTTACCCACAACCACTCTGGGAACAGACATAATTCAGTGTAACTTAAAATAAACTTCCATGAAGTTTAATTCAGATACAGTATCTTCTCAAATATGTTCCAGCATTGGTCCATTCAATTGGTTTATTGATCCATAACTACTACATCAGTCAGAGCCTTGCTATATTATCCTGGCTTCCCAAAAAACTTATTAAAATTCCAGATGCCTACAGACTTTTCTATTTTTCTGGTGCTAAGTTTGAAGAAAATTTTCAACAGTTTTCCGAAGTGATTTCGCCATTTTACACTCCTACCAAAAAATACGAAAATCCCAATTGCTTGACATTCTCACCAACATTTGGTGTTATCAGTCATTTGAATTTAGCTACTCAAGTGAGTAAAAAGCATTATCGCATTGCAGTTTTAATTTTTATTTCTTTAATAACTAATAATGATTTAGAGTGTATTTTCAGTTCTTATGGGCAATTTGAAAATATTCGTTTGTGAGGTATGTATTATTCTTTTCCAACAACTACAAAATTAGCTACTTTGAGATATATGTGAATGTAGTTCAAAAGCCTTAAGAAATTAGAATTTAAAGATAAAACTGCCTATGACAAAATAAACAATAAGACCAGTAAATTTATATATACTTATATATGTTTTTATATGTTCACATATATATAAATATACAGATGATCTTTGATTTACAATGGTTCATTTGGAAAATTTTTTGATTTTAGAATAGTTTGAAAGTATATGCATTCACTAATTTCCTTGATTTACAATGAAAGCGAAGCCAAGATCAACCCCTGAAAGTGATAATGTCTATAATATTATTGTTACTATTAACAATGTCATGTATCTTTAGGACAATCTAGATCTTCTTACCTCTTGCATTTCCAAATTCCATTTATTTCATGCTAATTGCATCATTACTTTAGATGCTGCATTATTCATTGTCCTGCTCATGCATAATGCCTTCAAAATATTGAAAAATATTTTCAACTGATTTGTTTCTTTTTTAATTTTAATTTTTATGGATACACAGTAGATGTATATATTTATAGAGTACATGAGATGTTTTGATACAAGCATGCAATGTGTAATAACCACATCATAATCCAGCAACCCCATTGCTGGGTATATATCCAAAAGGAAGAAAAGCAGTATATAGAAGAGATATGAGCACTCCTGTGTTTGTTGCACCACTGTTTACAATAGCTAAGATTTGGAAGCAACCTAAGTGTCCATCAACAGATGAATGAAATGTGGTACATATATACAATAAAATACTATTTAGTCATAAATATTTTCAAATTACTATGGGTTTATTTCAGCATAACCCCACTGTAAGTTAAGGAGAATCTATATATATCATATATCATGTAATACATATTATTACATGTGATAAAAGTAAGTTTAAATAGAATAATCTACGGGAAAATCTAAGGCTGCTTATTGGCAATATTAGTCAAGGTTCTAGAAAAAATAGCAAGCTCAAGCTGGCCTCTTAAACTATATAGGCACAGTTTAGAAAATCCACAGGGACAATAAGGATAGTAAGTGTGGGAATGTTTACTCTGGGGCCCAAGGAGGAGAGAAAGTTCCTGGCATCTGGAGGGCCAGAGAACCTTGTGGATAAACCTACCTGTCAGGAGTTGCAATTTATTTTGAGGTACTCACAGAGCCCATAGTCACCTGCAGTTGAAGGAGCGGGTGGGAACCAGAGTAAATATCTTGTCCTCACTCTCTTCCTCCTCACCTCCTGATGCCTTCCTTTTCTGAACCCAAACAGATTCTACAGGCCAAAGAGGGTATCGATGCAGTACATCGTCATGAAACGCTTAGGACACAAAGTAGTATAGAATGGACCTGAAGAGGCAGAAAGGAGATCTCTAGCACACTGACCCACATAAAGAAAGAGCTGGAGGAAAATTCTGAACAAACATGTGAAAGCCAGTATTTCTATATATTCTCCTTTCAATTACTACTCTGTGCTATTTATTTCAGAATTATATTTGTAGTATTAGATACTTTCTCTCCTTTTTCTTCTCAGAGTCCTCTTAGAATCGTTTTGAATTTTTTGTATTCTTTTAGACAGCACAAGAATTATGATGCTGATTTAAAAAAATCATTTGGACTAAACACACTGTGAAATCTAACCTAGTATATTTGCACTGAGTATTGAAATGAGAATAAAAAAGTAATGGAATAATCACCAGGCATATTCTTAATTTTCTCATAATTTTAGACTATTCTCTCTCTAAGGCCAAAAGTAAAATAAAAAAACATTTTATATGCTAGGGGTATTCTTTTATATGGTTTATAAGATTCATAGGTATTAAGGAAAATTTGGGGCTTTCCAAAGCTTTAATTAATATTATAATTCAAAAAGATCAGTATAATGCATAGTAAGATATATCAAATTTTATAGGAAATATTATAAATAATCAAGAAAAGTTACTTTTTATACTTTACACTCTTTTATTATAAAAGAAATCAAAGCTCCTTGAAGAGATGATTTTGAACATGGAGCTATACAAATAGATATACCAAAAATATCTTGAAAACTTACATTTAGCACAATAGATCACATGTTCAAGAAATGTAGTTGATTTCATTATCACATATTCATAATGCTCAAATGGCACTTGCAGATTTAGCCTATATTTAATGAGTATCTAATTATTCTGTTGTCTAATTCATATCAGAAGCTCAAAAGTAGGTTGAATCAAGGAACATTGGCTTGTATGAGCATTACTGACATCTAGTGGTAAAACTGAATATATTTTTTAAGTTAAAAAATATTTTCTTTTTTTCTTGTAATTTCAACTCTGATTCAGGGGTTTCATGTGTGGGTTTGTTACATGGGTATATTGTGTGATTCTAAAGTTTGGAGTATGAATGATCCCATCACCCACTGATACGGTGAGGCTCTGTGTTGCCACCCAAATCTCATCTTGAATTGTAGTCTGCATAATCGCACACCTTGAGGTTGGGACCTGTTGGGAGGTGATTGGATCACGGGGGTGGATTCCCCCATGCTGTTCTTGTGATAGTGAGTTATCGTGAGAACTGATGGTTTTATAAGTGTTTGACAGCTCGCCCTACACATGCCTTCTCTTTCTCATCTGCTGCCATGTAAGATGTGCCTCTTTCCCTTCCACCATGATTGTTAAGTTTCCGGAGGCCTTCCCAGCCACAGGGAACTGTGAGTCAATTAAACCTCTTTTCTTTATAAATTGCCCAGCCTCGGATATTTATTTATAGCAAAGTGAAAATGAACTAATATACCGACGTAGTAAGCATATTACCCTACAGGTGGTTTTTCAACCCTTGTCCTAGGCCCTCTCTCCCACCTTTAGTAGTCCCCAGTGTCTACTGTTCCCATCTGTATGTCCATGTGTACCACTAAACACATTTCCTGAACAAATTAATTACAATCTTTTAAGTGAACAATCTAATGAAATAGAAAGGTAAATAACTTTTTCTACTGAATATTTATTTACATTATTGAACACCAAAAATTCTACTTGAAATAAGGAATGGAAATAATGTCCATTTAATGATATTTAGACATATTGTCAAACACTCTTCTAAATGCATTATCTCACTTATTCTGAAAAACAATGTGTGAAATGTGTTTTGTCATTTTCATCACCCTTGTGAATCCATAAGAAGTAACAAGAAGCTCATAGAGGTTAAGAAATGTTTTCCCACTTATAGAATCTAAGAAAAAATATTTAAATATAAGTTGCCTAACTTCAAAGTGTTAACTCCAAAGATAATATTGTAAAAGATTTTGAAAATGCATAGCTAATGTTAATATATTAATTAATTTCTAACAAATAAGTCTTGAGCACCTTCCAGGCATTATCTTATTATACTGTTACAACATTGATATAATTTTTTTCTCATTTTCCATTTGAGAAAATCAAGGCTTAGAATGACAAATGTAATTGACCAAGATCACAGAACAAATAAGTGAATCAAAAGATCATTTTCTTAATCTGTATGTTAAACTACTTTTCTTTCTATATGTATACATTTTGATATTTCTATTAATTAATTTATATATAGTGTTAGAGGCATTACACACTCACAGAAATCATTCTTGTAACACATATAGCTCATGGATTGGAAACTGAAATTAGAATTCTATCCCTGCCATTTATTAATGTACATATATTTCACAGCTGACTTTAAGGCGATGCTGGGTTCCTTCTTACCGTGCTCTTTTTCTGCTTCTCTGTCAAGAGTAACTCATCATCTGACACTACAGTCAGATTTAAGGTGTTGGTATGAGGCCATTATGCCTCTGACTGACTAGACCCCTGGAACCTGTGCAGGGAGCGTACCCACTAGAGCATGCACAGATCATCAGCAAGTAGAAGGTTCTCTGACCAGACAACCTAGAGCTCTATCCTCAGGGATAGGGAAATTTTCTGTTCTCTCTCCAGGTCCAGGGACACAGCCCACACTTTAGGGAAGCCCTCCCAGGGGACAAGAATTCTCATATAACTCCTTGGCTCTACATAGTATGAACTATGTCACATGCTATCTGGTCCTTCACAAACGATTTCTCAGATGCTGGGCAGAGGTAGGTGAGTCAGCTCCTGGTTATACTGAAAGAGGGTCCTCAATGACAGTAACTAAAGTGATTTGTGGGATGGTGGAGCTCCAGTGACTCGGCCAGAGTATCTGTAGATGGGGCAGCTTCTAAGGAAAGCAGCAAGAAAAAGAGATAGCAGTTAAGAAAAACCCAAATTCACAGCTGCAGTCAAGAACAGACTATTAACGGCATGACAAAGGAAAAAGGAGTAAACTTTTTTTTAAAAGAGGATTCTGAGGGTTAAAGAAAAAGAGAAGGAGAAGTGTTTTAAAATCCAAAAAAGAAAAGCATTTCAACAAGATGAGAAGGATGTTAACAGATCATTCCCTGGTTATAGCTATATGATCTGCTTTTCAAGACCTATGCACCTATGACCAGTTGCTAGGAATCTCAGATACTGAGAACTGAAATTTGTGCCCCTCCCTGGGATTGCCCTCAGATCCAAGAAACTGCCTCATCCAAGGTCATGTCACATCACACAGTGTGGCCCATGGCCAACAACTAGACAACACAGAAATTTTTAAAAAGTGGCTTACTTGCCTTATAGTGGAACAACTTAGAGAGGTTCTACCATCTCCAGAGCTTCATATCATTTGAGGCCTCAGATGTAACCACATGATAAAGAAGTTTGTCTTTTGATCCAATCCTACCTTACTGACTTCTTTAGCAGTATATTTTTCCAGAGGTTTTTCTCAAAATTCTTTCTGCCCACCATTCTCTATCTCAGATACGTTTTTATGAATTCAATCTAAAATACTATATAAAACAATAGGGACGATTATTATTTGCACTCAACTTTCAACAGCCATTTGGGGATCCCAACATTTAAAAAAAATCACATTATCATGGAGATAAATATAACACTAGTTTTGCCTTTAAAGAAATTATAACCTAGTGGTAGATATCTACCAGCGGTTCTCAAATTGGAATGAGGCACAGAATCATCTGGAGGGCTTTTTAACAGATTACTAGACCCCTCCTCAAGAGCTTCTGATTAAGGTGCTCTCAGTTAGTGTCCAAGAAATATCATTCATAACAAGTTACTAGGTGACACTGAGGATATTGGTCCAAGAAACACATTTTTAAAACTGGTGATAACTAACATAACAGAAAGATAGATAGGCCTTCAGAAAAAATAAAGAATAAATAATCTTGAAATAAGGAGATTAAGGAAGGCTCTGTAGATTGTATGTTAATAAATCTAGGCTTATGTGCTATTGTGGTGACTAAAGCTAGACAGGAAAGTCTTGCAAGAGGAAATATGAAAAAAGACATGGAGAAGAAAGAATGCAGAAAGTTTGAAGTGCAGTTTGACTGCAGTGTGGAGATGATAACACTGTAAAGATAGGTTAAAATTAATGTTTCAGATTCTTTACTGAATTTTATGAAATAATGACTTTTTGATAAGGATATGGAGCACTATTGAAATTTTATTCTTACAGCTCCAGGGTCAGTGCACATTTTCTTTAAAAAGAAAGAGAGTTAATATTTTTAATTTTTCCAGCCATGAGATCTCAGTCACAACTCCTCAGATCTTCATTGTAGACTAAAAGCAGCCAAAGAAGATATATAAATGAATGAGAATAATTTTGTCCCAATAAGTTTATTTCACCGAAACAAGTGGTGGGCCAGATTTGGCCCATGGTCATAGTTTGTGTTCCCAAAAAATGCTTATGATAATCTGATTTCAAAAGTTATCTTAATTGTGCATTCAATAAAAAGAAAAGACTATTTTAGACTTTGAGCCTAGAAATGTTTTACTTCACTGACAAGTGAACCACTACACATTTTTTCAATTGTTGCATTTAGTTATGAAAAGATTGCTAAGGCCATGCTGAATTAAATTGCTCCAACAATGTTAGTAAGCAAATTCAAACTCCTATACCAAAATTACTTTAAGTGAACAATATAATTCTCCAAAGCTAATATTTTAGAAAATAAAATTCTTGTAACGAGTACTGTCTTAAAGTTAAAAATAATAGCCGTTGGAGTTGAAGTTGCATATTGCAAAAGAGTACCTGGATTTATATTCACAGGAAACAGTGAAAATAAAAATTAAACAAAAATTTTGTTCTTTTTGTTGATTTTTCTCTATTGCACTCTTAATTCTACCAAATTTAGGTATTTCTTATTCTTCCTTACTTTACTGACAGATTAAATATTTAGCTCTGTACTTTAATTTTTCTGTCAACAAAATTCTCTATAGCTTATTCATTAATACAATTAATTATATTGTAATATATAACCTCTATTTTTTAATCTTTGTAAATAGCCATGAATAAATTTAATGTTTTAAGCTAATCATTGTATTCCACCACTAGGGAGATGATCATCTTATTGGCATTTATGGTTGATCCCTGTGAAAGCATTGCATTGGAAGAAACACAAAAACTGAAAAACCAAGTAGAACAATTTGGTAATAATTCACATGAACAATGTTAGTCAGCAGATGTACATCAGTGAAAATAAAAATAGGCCAGGTGTGATGGTTCACCCCTGCCATCCCAGCACTTCGAGAGGCCAAGGCAGCAGATCACTTGAGATCAGGAGTTAAAGATCAGCCTGATCAACATGGTGAAATCCTCTCTCTGCTAAAAATACAAAAATTAGCCGGGTGTGGTGGTGGGCACCTGTAATCCCAGCTACTCGGGAGAGTGAGGCAAGAAAATCACTTGAGCCCAAGTGGCAGAGGTTGCAGTGAGCCGATATCATGCCAGTGTACTCCAGCCTGGACAACAAAGCGAGACTCTATCTCAAAAAAAAAAAAAAAAAAAAGAAAGAAAGAAAAAAAAAGAAAAGAAAAATAGAAAAATAAATTAAAATGTAGGTAGAAATATTAATGTATAGAAAATTTTTAAACAGAACAGGGTACAATAATCAGAGAAGAAGAAATAATTTGAATGAAAAGTTATTCAAAGTTTTCAAATCTTTGTAACTGGAAAGATGTTACATCTTAATAGATATATGAAATATATTGTATGAGAAATAAGGATTTAAAGGCAGCAAGTGGCAAATGCAATAAAAAGAGAGGGTCTGGAGAAATATTTCTTCTTCTCGCTATTGAAAGTAATAATAATGATGATTATTACAGTTATTTAAAACCTATATGGAAAGTAATCACACCACATATCTATAACTTCTAATTTTCAGAACAGTCCCTAGGTGATGTGGTGATCATGTGATTAATATTATAACCCCCAGCTTACATATAAAAAATTACTAATAACAGTAGCTATTGAGTAAGATATAATTGTCAATTCCCTGGCCTAAATCTCATTTGCCTCCTCTGTAAATGGGGACAGAAGTGCCAACTTCAGACCTGTTTTAATCTTTAAATAAAATTATATTTCTAAAGCACTGAAAAGTACCTGGCACATAATGTCAGCTAGTCTTTTTTCCCTCTAACATAAAGTCAGTTACATTATTCCTTTTAGTAAAAGACAAAATGCAAAGAATTCTCTGACAGATTGGACGCTTGGGCAGGGGATAGAGGTGAATAGAAACGTAAAGCTCATTTGTGGTCATTAGTGAGTAATAGGTATTGATACTGACCCTTTTGTATTTTAAACACCACTTTTTTATTTTTATATGTTCAAGGGGGTACACGTGCAGGTTTGTTACCTGGGCATATTGTGTAATGCTGGGGCTTAGGCTGCTAGTGAACCCATCACCCAAATAGTGAAAATTGTACCCAAAAGGTAGTTTTTCAACTCTTGCCTTTCTACCTCCCTCCCCCTTTCACAGTCTCCAGGGTCTATTGTTTCCATCTTTATGTCCATGTGTACCCATTGTTTAACTCCCACTTATAAGTGAGAAAATGTACTATTTGGTTTTCTGTTTATGCATGAAGTCACTTAGAATAATGGCCTCCAGCTGCATTCATATTGCTGCAAGGGACATTTTCATTGTTATGGCTGTGTATTATTCTATGGTATCTATGTACCACATTTTGTTTACCCAATCTACCATTGATGGACACTTAGGTTGATTTCATGACTTTCCTATTGTGAATAGTGTTGTGATAAACAAATCAGTGCAGGTGTATTTTTGACCAATCTATTTTCCTTTGGGTATATATCCAGTAGCGGGATTCCTGAAATTAATGATAGTTCTATTTTTAGTTATTTGGGAAATTTTCATATTGTTTTTTATAGAGTTTGAGCTAATTTACATTTCCAACAGTGTGTAAGTATTCCTTTTTCTCCACATCCTCACCAACATCTGTTATTTTCCAACTTTTCAATAATAATCATTCTGACTGATATGAGATAGTATCTCATTGTGTTTTTGTTTTTGTTGTTGTTTGTCTGTTTGTTCATTTTTAAGACAGAGTCTCACGCGGTCACCCAGTCTGGAGTGAAGTAGCACAGTCATGGCTCACTGTGGTCTCCACCTCCCACTTCTCACCTCAGCCTTCTGAGTAGCTGGGACCACAGGCACACATCACCACACCCAGCTAATTTTTTTTTTTTTTCTTTTGAGATGAAGTCTCCCTATGCTTCCCAGGCTAATCTGTAACTCCTGGACTCAAGCTATTCTCCCACCTCATCCTCCTAAAATGCTGGGACTACAGGCATAAGCCACTACACCTGGCCTCATTGTGGTTTTAATTTATATTTTTCTGATGATTAGTGATGATGAATTTTTTTAAAAAGCTTGTTAGCTGCTTGTGTGTCTTTTTTTTTTTTTTTTTTGAGAAATGTTTGTTCAACTTTTGCCCAAGCTTGTTTTAATTGGTTTGTTTGGTTTTTGCTTGTTTAATCGTTTAAGTTTCTTATCGATTCTTGATATTAGTCTCTGTCAGATGCATAGTTTACAAATATTTTCTCCTATTCTGTAGGTTGTCTGTTTATTCTGTTGTTTAATTTGGCTGTGCAGAAACTTTTTAGTGTAATTAAATCCCATTTGTTCATTTTTGTTTTCATTTTCATTGCATCTACTTTTGAATTCTCAATCACAAATTCTTTGCCTAGGCCAATGTCCAGAAAAGATTTTCCTAGGTCTTCTAAGAGTTTTACAGTTTGAGGTCTCATGTTCAAGTCTTCAGTCCATCTTAATTTTTGTAAATAGTAAGAAGTAGGTGTCCAGTTTTATTCTTCTACATATGGCTAGCCTGTTTCCCTAGCACATTTGCTGTATAAGATGTCCTTTCCCAGTTGTTTGTTTTTGTTAACTTCACCAAAGATCAGTTGGTTGTAGGTGTGTGGCTTTATTTCTAGGTTCTCTATTCTGTTCCATTGATTTTGTATCATTTTTACAGCAGCGCCATGCTGTTTTGGTTACTGCAGCCTTGTAGTATAATTTGAAGTTGGGTAGTGGGATGCATTTGACTTTGTTCTTTTTGCTTAATATTGCTCTATTTGGGCTCTTTTTTTGGTTCCATATGAATTTTAAAATAGTTTTTTCTAATTTGAAAAAAATAACTCTGGTAATGTCATAGGAATTTCATTGAATCTGCAGGTTGCTTTGGGAAGTATGGTCATTTTACTGATACTGATTCTTCCAATCTATGAGCATGAAATGTCTTTCCATTAGTTTGTATAATCTGTGATTTCTTTCATTAATGTTTTTTAGTTCTCCTTGTAGAGATCTTTTACCTCCTTGGTTAAATGTATTTCTACATATTTTATTTTTATGTGGCTATTTTAAATGGGATTCAGTTCTTGATTTGGTTTTCAGCTTGAAGAATATTGGTTTATAGAAATGCTACTGATCTTTGAACGTTGATTTTGTGATACTGACTTTCCTGTGATCAGATCTCATAAGAAGAAAAACATGATTAATACAACTCAGAAAATGATCATATCATAAAGTATCTTCCCTCCCTTTAGCAGAATCATGACGTATCTTGGAAAGCAATTCCACACCATAAAATGGACACAATCTGGGTATATATAAACCCAAATGCACATACCACTATACTTCCAAAGAGGTTCTTTGGGCCTGCACTGTAGCCAAGTCACAGGGATATTTTTTCTTTAACCTTAGTAACACCATATTAGAACTCATTGCACTCAAATGAGCATTAGAGCAACTTGACCCATGGCACTGCTATGGATATGTCACTGCCCGAATCTAACAAACTCATCACTGAATGTATTACATCTATGGCCCAGAGTCTACCACAGAATACACCCTGCAGCAGCAAAGCTTCTAATCATGTCCTAGTCTCATTTGCGCACACCCAGGCACTCCACAGGCCTATTATGTTGTAGATTGCATCCATGACTCAGGGCCAGTTACAACCCAAACTCAACCACAAGGCACACCAGACAGATTCATTGTGACAGTAAACTAGCCTGCTGCCAACTTAGACATATTACTGTCCATCAGTATGTCAGGGAAATTATTACAGCATTAACACAAACTAGACTGTCCCCAATCTGAGGCAAGTATCTGACCTCAGTAGCTTTTAAAAAGGTAGAAACAATGACACTGCCACTATCTAGGTGGTATTATGAAGCAATCGTCCATTTATATAATGCAAAATGGAGAAGACAGAAAAGAAGATCATAAATCACGAAAGGCTCTGCAAAGTATCTGAGAGCAACCAGTGTTTTCTATTCAGGAAAGGAAACATAATATAACATAGTGAGTGAAGGGCTTTTGAAGTTCTAAGAGGGAGCATTGTTTTTCTGGAATTATGCAATAGTTTCCCTATACATCTAAATTTTAAAACTTTATTCTTTCAGATCCAAATACCAGGTAACCAATCCTCCACCTTTACTGAGTCTCCTCTCACATAGAATATTCTTAATTTCTCAGGTCCACTTTGCAAGAATGTATCATTTCTCTCGTCATTTCCTCCTTAATCTCAGTCCAGTGGCATTTTACACACACACACACACTCACACACACACACTCTTCATCTTGGCTACTCTTTACATCCTGATTAACAAGTATAATTAGCAAGAAATATGTTAATTTAATGCCATTTGGAAGGTTTTTTTTAGAGACCGAAGGGATGAAAGACATGGGAAGTGCAGGATTGCTGTATTTTGGAAATTTTCTGCACAGTTTTCTGTTTAGGTGAGGCAAATATTTAAAAGCGAGATTGTCTTTTTAACTGTGTTTCATATTCCCTCTCTAGGTCTCTTCTGCTGTATTATGAAGTTAAGGAATGGATTTTCTGTTTCTCCAAGAAATAGGCAACATGCTATGAAAGAAGTTACGGTTTCTCACTGGAAGCAAGAAAACTCCTGCAAAAAATGTGTCTGTAGGGAATGGTCACCAATACGCTTCATACCAACAATACACAGTTCCACCCTTCCACCTTCCTTCTAGTGGGGGTCCCAGGGCTGGAAGATGTGCATGTATGGATTGGCTTTCCCTTCTTTGCAGTGTATCTAATAGCCGTTCTAGGGAACATCACTATCCTGTTTGTGATACAGACTGAACGGAGCCTCCACCAACCCATGTTTTACTTCCTAGCCATGTTGGCCTGCACTGATCTGGGCTTGTCTACAGCAACCATTCCCAAGATGCTGGGGATTTTCTGATTTAATCTTGGAGAGATTGCGTTTGGTGCCTGCATCACACAGATGTATACCATTCATATATGCACTGGTCTGGAGTCTGTGGTACTGACAGTCATGGCCATAGATCGCTATATTGCCATCTGCAACCCCCTGAGATATACCATGATCCTTACTAACAAGGTAATAGCCATTCTTGGCATAGTCATCATTGTCAGGACTTTGGTGTTTGTGACTCCATTCATATTTCTCGTCCTGAGATTGCCTTTCTGTGGTGTCCGGATTATCCCTCATACCTATTGTGAACACATGGGCTTGGCAAAGTTAGCTTGTGCCAGTATTAGAGTTAATGTTATATATGGATTGATTGCCTTGTCAGTGGGATACATTGACCTTTCTGTGATTGGATTTTCCTATATCCAAATCCTCCGAGCTGTGTTCCATCTCCCATCCTGGGATGCCCGGCTTAAGGCACTCAGCACATGTGGCTCTCATGTCTGTGTCATGTTGGCTTTCTACCTGCCAGCCCTCTTTTCCTTCATGACACACCGCTTTGGCCACAACATCCCTCGTTACATCCACATACTTCTGGCCAATTTGTATGTGGTTTTTCCCCCTGCTCTTAACCCTGTTATCTATGGGGTCAAGACAAAACAGATAAGAAAGCAGGTACTTAGGATACTTAAACCTAAAAGCTTTTGACATTTTGCCCCCAAGAGGATCTTTCACAACAATTCAATTAGACAATAATGAGATCATAGCAGAAGTAAACACTGGAAACTTTTTTTTTACTACTCCTGTTGCATCCCCACATGAGCCAATACCATTATATCCTTTACAATGTCTCATGATTTCAGTACGGTCCATTGGAAGGTGTAGCTCAAAGATTCCAAAACAATCTCTCCATTTCACCCATTAAAACTACAAAAAGTACTCAAATTTAAACCCCGTGATACTACAAAATGCCTAAAAAGAGACAAAGGTTTTGTAAAACTTGTTGCCCAGTAATTGTCTTGAATAGCCTTTCCACGTGAAGATTCTCTTCATTTACATATCTGAAGCTGACTTTCATGACAATTAAAATGATGTGGAATTTCATCAAAACCAATCAAGATACAGTGGCAAGAGAAATTAACTAGGAGTAATAAGATCTAGATTTAAATACAGGTTATGGTTTCTCCTGAAATTTTGACCTAAGCTTTTCACTTAGAGCTCTTTGAGTTCACAGTATCAAATTCATACTGATTCATAGCATTTTATGAGCAGAGATATTGAAGCTTAAAGAGAAGGTTGTAAAACTCTGTGCAGCTTGTAAAATATTAAAAGATTTGGAAACAAAGTGAGTGCTTACTAAACATAATTATAGTGTGACTGTTATTTCTAATGTATGTAGATTTCGTTTACTAAATGCACTTCTAGTATAGTCCCTGGTTTGAAGTCAGCTCTCCAGATCCAGATTATCCCAATGCATGGGGCTCTTCATGGACCTCTCAGCTGTTAGCTTCATGAAAGAGACTTTCAGTTAGGAGACTATAATAAAGTCTGAAGAGTTAACAGGGACCTATCTTGGGCTTAAGGACTCAGGGAAACCCCATCCTCCACAGTCTTTGCTAGAGTGGGTTTTAGGGCAGACTGTTAGTATGGCTGCTGAAATAATATAAAGTCATTCACAATAAGATATAGAAGATAAATAAAACAATATTTCTTTTGGTATTCTAGGAGCTGCAAAAATGTGAAGTTGGCTCCTAACTGGAAATGGAGCCCTGATTGAAACTCAAGGTAGAGTGATCAGAAATGTACAGAGAATAGTGCAAAAGTAATGAAGATATAAACTGAGACAAGCGGAAGCAAACTGAAGTGATACTTTGTATAAATATATAAAGCAAAAGTAACCAACTGATCATTTTCTAAGTAGAGATTTTGAAATTGACACAGAATTAAGAAAAAAACTAAACAAATCATTCAACAAGGAATAAAGATGACAAAAAATCTGAGTAAAATACCACTTTTCAATTATAGTTTGATGTATTATTTTTTAAATATTTTAAATATGAAAATCTCATTTTAGAGTCTGAATATTTGCATTTGTATATTTAAAGGCTCTAATATGTTTGATTTTGTTTACTCTACCCAAAATATATTTAACCTCCAGGCCACTTAATTTTAGTATCCCACATTAAGAACCTCTACTATTGAAGAGTTTTCCTCTATCATTTCTGAGACTTTGCTGTTCATTATTTTAAATTCCAAGGCTGCTGAAAGCTAGGTCTTTATACACAGTTACTACATTTTCTAGCTAAATATTTTTATCAGGGACAACTGATGAAAATGTTGACCTCCACTAACCTAAGCCTGCCAATTGTTACCATCTCTAAGATGCTTCGTATCATCTAGTTCAACTTCAGGGAAATAGTTTCTGTTGCCTCCCTGTTTATGTACAGATGTTTATGATTTATCTATGCACTGGCCTGGAATCTGAGGTACTGACAACCTAGCCGTAGACCACTACACGCCTGACGACAAAGCAAGAATCTGTCTCCAGGAAAAAAAAGGACTTAAATGTAAAACCTAAAACTTTAAAAACCCTAGAAGAAAACCTAGGAAATACCATTTTGTACAAAGTCTCTGTCAATGACTGCATGACTAAGACCCCTCAAAGTAAGGACAACAAAAATAGGAAAATGTGTCCTAATTAAACTAAAGAGCCATTACACAGTAGAAGAAACTGTCAACAGAGTAAACAAATAACCTACAGAATGGGAGAAAATATTTGCAAACTATGCATTCAACAAAGATCTAATATGCAAATCTATAAGGAACTTAAATCAACAAGCAAAAAAAAAAAACCTTTAAAAATCAGCAATGTACAGGAACAGACATTTCTCAAACAAAGACATGAGCATGGCTAACAAGCATATGGAAAATTGCTTAACATCACTAATCATTAGAAAAATGCAAATCAAAACCACAGTGAGATACTATCTTATACCAGACAGATGGCTATTGCTAAAAAGCCAAAAAATAACAGGTGCTGGCAAGGTTGCAGAGAAAAGGGAACACTTTTACACTACTGGTATATATGTAAATTAGTTCAGCCGCTATGAAAAGCAGTTTAGAGATTTGTCAAAGAACATTTAGAACTACCATCTGACTCAACAACCCCATTACTGAGCATATACCCAAAGGGATATAAATCATCCTACCAAAAAGACATATGCACTCATATGCTCATTGCAGCACTATTCACAATAGCAAAGACATGGAATCAACCTAGGTGTCCATCATCAGTGGACAGGATAAAGAAAAAGTGGTACATATACACCATGGAACACTACACAGCCACAGAAAAGAACAAAATCAGCAGGCACAGTGGCTCACGCCTGTAATCCCAGCACTTTGGGAGAACAAGGCAGGCAGATTTCTAGAGCTCAGAAGTCTGAAATCAGCCTGGGCTACAGGGTAAAACCTTCTCTACAAAATATACAAAAATTAGCCAAGCATGATGGTGTGCAACTGTAGGACTAGCTCTTTGTGGGGCAGGGAGTAGGAGGATCACTTAAGCCTGGAAGCTAAAGGCTGCAGTGAGCCATGTTTGTGCCACTGCACTCCAGACTAAGTAAGAAAATGAGATCCTGTATTAAAAAGAAAAAAAAGGAAAAGAAAAAAAAAGAATGGATGAAATTATTTCCTTTGCAACAACATAGACACTGCTGTTGAACTAGTGCATTATCTTAAGTGATTAATGCAGGAACAGAAAACCAAATACCACATCTTCTTACTTATAAGTGGGAGCTAAACACTAAGTACAAATGGACACAAAGAAAGGAACAATAGACACGGAAGCCGACCTAAGGGTGGGCGGTGGGAGGAGGGTCAGGATCAAAAAACTATCACTTGTTATGCTCACTACCTGGTTGATGAAATAATCTGTATAACAAACACCAACAACCTGCAATTTATCCATGTATGAAACTGTACATGCACCCCCTGAATAAAACAAGTTGGAAGGGAAAGAAAAGAAAGGAAACAAAAAGAAAGGTCTTGAAGAAACTGATGATGCTCGTTCCCATTACTTGAGGAGTATGAATAATTCACATGAGGCTCAAAATGAAAATTAAAAAGAAAAGAAAATCTCATAATTCTTAACTAAAATCCAGTTGTATATAAATGTCATTTTTAAATCTCTCACTACAGCAAAAAGTATTATGGGACTTTCCTCTCTGAATATCACATTGCATTTTCTCTGTAAGAATTTATTTGGTTTTCTCATGTATTACTATCATTTTAATGCCATGATAAGTTATGATGTTAACACAAGTCCATTCAGCGGCATGGTTTGAGCTGTACTTATTTAACACGCATGTGCAAGAAACCTACAAAAATTTCTGAGTTTGCTTATTGGTTCCGTGAAAGACGCTACTGAGTGTGCACAGGCAAATGAGTGTGAATACATACAGATGTGTACGGAAGAGCCCTGTACCCAGGAGACTGACTTACTACCTAAAGGACATGCAGTCAGTGTATGGCTGGGTTGCCCGGAGTCCTTTCTTTCAGAGAGAAAGAAATTCCTTTTCTTCTACCTTATGCCTGTCTGTCTCTCCCAGTAGAGCCTTTTAGCCCCCAAAGAAGAGGGATTGATAAGTTCCCAAAGGGCAGAATTCTTGAAATGCTAGAGTTATAACTGCCTCAGATACTTACGGAACTAACCAGATTTCATTAAGTGAAGCAAGAGCCCATCATGCTTTACATTTTTTGTGAGTCTGGGCAGAGGGTGCTAAGGGTGGCTATAAGATTAGCCAGAAGACTGGAGAGACCTATGTCTTCAATTCGTATCTGTGCTTTTATCAATTTGTGGGTCAGTACTACTGAAGTAATCTGAAAGGAGAGTAAGTAGAGGCTGCATCCCGTCTCAGGTCAGGAGGCATATGTGCTCTGGAAACTTCTCTCTTTTGTCCTCCTCTGGGTGTTTGGTGGTACCAGAAATGCAGAGAAACCGCAGTTTGTCCATAGAAGATTAATAGGTGATAATAGGTGATAGGAAAGCTAGAAAATGCATCATCTTGAGCCCTGATAAGAAAATTTGGAGTTTTAAGCTGTGAATATGGAAATTTAGGAGCTTTAGGACAAAACATATGCCTACAAATGCTTGAATTATTCAAGAGGAACTAAATTTAGTTTGTGTAACTACAGAGGTTGGGGACAAAGACCATAGTTGGGGACCAACAACAGTCAGGAAGTAGTTCAACATATTTCTGTTCATATAAAGAATTGCTAAAAGCTATGGTTTTCTGCCAACAAGAGAAAACTATACTCAGAAGAGCAACTGTCACTGGATGCACTGAATAACGTCTAAAACTACACCTGGGGAAGGGGAATATCTTACAGGCCTGAGTGTTATGAGACGATCTGATCCCTAACAACCTTTCCACTTTTTAAAACGGCTTATTTGGTACTCTGCTCTGAGTCTATCCTGCAACCTGGAAAAAGGCTTAAACTTCGGGTCTTTGCTTTAATCTATAACCTTCAACTTCTCTGGTTTCCACATCTTGTTCCTAGATGGAACTAAAAACAATTAGTCTTCAGTCCTAGAGCTGTCATTGTCAAGTTCTGATTGCAAACCAAGATTGGAAGGTCAGAGGAGAAAAAAAGTAAATGTGTTTTCAGATGGTTTACTTCTAGTGCTGAATATGTTATTCAATGCTTGTTGAATTAATTATGATTGAAAAACATACAGGAACATTCTAGAGAAAGAAGGGGAAAAATCAGCAAGTCAAGGAAATACATAAAATAATCCTCCTATGTAACCCTCAGAAACTTCAACCTAGTGCTAAAAATAGTTATGCCAAAGGTCTCTGGGAAACAAAACAAAAAAACCCACTTTCTCCTTTAGGTTTCTCTGTGGATACTCATGCCTGTATCGTCAGATCTTCCATTTGGCTCTACCCTCCAAAGGTAATTTCAAGATTGTCTTTGCTTCCAAGCAAGAAACACTTAATTCTTTCTAGGAATACTTGGTGATCTCTGGAGAAGAAAAGTATCATGGAGACGGTGAGATTTGGGGATGTGATTCTGAAATGTAAAAAACTTTCAGGGAATAGAAAGAGAGGATTCAATGAGCAAATAATAAATGATGAAGGTTGAATGAGAAAGGCAGTGTTAAAAGGGAGGGGTAGAATTTGACTCTCTATCACCATTGCCTGCGATAGATAGCAGCAAAGCTAATAGGATTTGGGGTCGTTTGTGAAAAGTTTTTAACTTAGCAGGTCCCTTTAGTTTTTACCTCAGATTTACAAGTCAATATTTTCCAAAGGAAAGTGAGAAAGGCAGAGTTGAATGAACATATGCCCAGGGCATGAGGAAAGTTCTTTAACCACCAACTGTAAGGCTGGAAGTTACATTCTCTATGTGTTAATATCTTAAGGATATCATCCAATTCCAATATGTCTCACTCTCAGTGGGCCACTCCATCAAGAAAAAGTACAGAACTACTAGACGAGAATCTAAGATTGGAGGGTAGGGAGTATGAAGTACACTAAGTACAATTTTTTAATCTCTAGTGAACCCTGAGTTTCCCCCTTAGAAGTTAAACAGAGGAAAACAGTAAAAGACACAATACAAAAGTGGACTAAAGAAGGATTTGTACCCGCCTAAGCAGGGAGAAGCAGGGGTCAGAGTTGCAAGAAGTGAAGGGGAGATCCCAGAGTGCTAGAAAATGTCCCTAAGGATTCTATGTTTGAACAGTGGCGGCAGAAAAAAAAAACAAACAACCTTAAGACATATAATATAAAATGCAAAATAATATATGCACTTTGAGATCACTGTGGTGACATGAGACACAGGTGTATTCCTATTTTCACTGTCCTTGAACTTGAATGAATCATTTAGACTTTTATTTCCTCCACATCTGAACCCTATCAATCAAACTATGGGAAGGACATGAAGAAATACTGAATTATAATTTGCCCATGTGAAAGATAAACTATTAAAATAATCAACTTACCCTGTCTACTTCAGGGTATCGTGAGTCACAACTAAAACAGTACGTTTGAAATTATTTTTGAACTTACCAAAATCATTACTAATATATTCTAATATTAGCAAGAGAAAATAGTTGGGAGAATATCTAAATCTTTTCTACATATCAAGTGAAGGGCCATGCCTGGCAGACTACATAGGGGAATCAGAGGATCAGGAGAGTGAAGAGAGAAGCCCTGGAGGGAATGCCTGTCCTCCTTCCACTGACAGAAGCAGCAGTTACTAACAGGGTCTTTCTAATGTGGGGAGTCTGACAAGAGCCAGTTAACAAGGATTGGAACTGCATCTGGGGAAAAGACAACTGAAAACAAAAATACTACTTGAAGCTCTTGAAAAAAACATGTTTCCATCAGAAGGAAAATATCATACGGTACAGGGTTCATAGTTTTATTATAACTTGCTTCCTTGTTATCCTGTGCCAACCCCAAAACTTTTCTCCTCTGACATAGTCTATTCTTAAAACTATCAATTGTATATTGGGTGAAGTTCGTTTCCTTTTTTATAGAATCAATGAGGCAAATACATATCATAGAATTATCTATTTGATCTGAAGGAACCTAAGAAATTGATCCAACCCAACTTTCTATATATTATGCAGGATTAAGATTAGAATAATAACATATGTGCAGTTAAGAACCTGGGTTTTGAGATATCATTTCTCTCATTTGTAAATGGTGATAATAAAACATTTCACAGGATGCTTAATGACTAAATGGGATAAAGTGCTAAAACATTTGAGCAGCATTCCCTGCAAATAATAAAGATTGCAAAAATAACTATACAGTTTCATTATATTAGTGAGCTTAGTAAGGGGGAAACAGTGCAGTTCTTAAACATTTCATGAAAAAGAATTTCTAAAGCCAAAAAATAACAACTGAACAGAAACCTCTGTCCCAGCGGACAGAATTACACACAGTAAAACTGAATGATCTGATGAGCCCCCAAAAGACCTGACCTACCTAACTCACATCTTTGCCAAGCTACAGTGTTCCATGGGCTCTCTTTCACAATATAGGTGAGGGAAATCATAGAGTTCTCTAATTTTAATGTAATCGTGTGCGCTACATCACTCTATTTACAATAATTTTTCTCCAGCCTATCTCCTATGCCACAGTCAGCTCTCCCCTTCGCTCTCCATATAAGTTGTGCATATCCCTAAGACTGCTCATGTCACTTATTGTTATTACACCCACTATCTCCAGAGTGATTATAGTTCTATTTTTTTAAGAGTAATGTCAGTTTCTTTATATTAATTTAACTTAATTTTAAGTTCCAGGATAGATATGCAGGAGAGCTTCTTTTTTTTTTTTTTTTTTTTTTCACTTTTTTTTTTTTATTGCATTTTAGGTTTTGGGGTACATGTGAAAAACATGCAAAGTTGTTGCATAGGTGCATTCATGGCAGTGTGATTTGCTGCCTCCCTCCCCCTCACCCATATCTGGCATTTCTCCCCATGCTATCCCTCCCCAACTCCCCCGCCGGCTGTCCCCCCCACTCCCCCGCAACAGACCCCCGTGTATAGTGCTCCCCTCCCTGTGTCCATGTGTTCTCCTTGTTCAACACCCTCCTATGAGTGAGAACATGTGGTGTTTGGTTTTGTGTTCTTGTGTCAGTTTGCTGAGAATGATGGTTTCCAGGTTCATCCATGTCCCTACAAAGGACGCGAACTCCTCATTTTTAATGGCTGCATAATATTCCATGGTATATATGTGCCACATTTTTCCTGTCCAGTCTATCATCGATGGGCATTTGGGTTGGTTCTTATTCAATTTTATGATCCTGGTACCTAACACAATGCCAGGGTTAAATGATAAGGGAATAATGGCAACCTTGAACTACTTTGCAGAGAGTGGGAAATGTCTAACTGTATCATTATAGGCAAGATGGAAAAGGGAACTGGAAAGGAGACGGAAGAATATTAAAGGTGGACTTCATCACCCCCACACCTTACAATCAGAAAAACTAACTTTTCATCATGTTTAATGACAAGCATTGCTCCCTGATAGCTATGTAGAATTCCTCACTCTCCTGTATTATGAATATAGTATATGTTACTTGAGAAATAATTTTTTCCAGTTACCTTATTTCCTATTAATATCTACCATTTAAAGCAAAATATCTAGAGCGGTACTAATTAACAGAGTAACTGCTAGCTTCTGGTGGCTGTTTAACACGTGGACTTCAGGTAGTCCAAATTGAAAAATGCTTTAAGTGCAAAATACACACCGTAATTTAAAGATTTACTACAAAAAAAAATCTACTATCTTATTAAGGATTTCCTTGTGTGTTAAAATGATAATGCTTAGGATATATTGAATTGAATACAATATATTATTAGAATTAATGTTACCTGTTCCTACTCTTTCAATGTGTCTACTAAAAAGTTTAAAATTAGATATGTGGCTCACATTGGTCAGCACTGTTCTAGAATAAATCCTCAATATCCGCTATTTTAGTGGAATAAAACCATAGGTTATCTGTTCCCCTTGTATTTCAAGTACATTTATGACAATATTGCTTTGAAACTACCCATAAATGTCTGAAAGTTACATATAAATGAAACAAAACAGTTTTCAAGTATATATTTTTTTAAAATATGAAGATCTAACCAGGCTATTTTGGAAGACAAGATTTTTTTAAAATACTCTCAATTTCAAGTGGTATCTTCGTAAGATTCTCCCATTGGTATACAGTTATGCACTTTAATTTTTTACACAAAGTCTAACTCTGTCATCCAGATTAGAGTGCAGTGGCATGATCTCAGCTCACTGTAACTTCCTTCTCCCAGGTGGCAATTCCTCAGGTATCTAGAAATAGAAATACCATTTGACCCAGCAATCCCATTTCTGGGTATATATCCAAAGGATTATAAATCATTCTACTATAAAGGCACAAGCACATTTATGTTTATTGCAGCACTATTCACAATAGCAAAGACTTGGAACCAACCAAAATGCCCATCAATGATAGACTGGACAAAGAAAATGTGGCACATATATACCATGGAATACTATGCAGCCATAAAAAAAGGATGAGTTCATGTCCTTTGCAGGGACGTGGATGAAGCTGGAAAACATCATTTTCAGCAAACTAACACAGGAACAGAAATCCAAACACCAACTGTTCCACTCATAAGTGGGAGTTGTACAATAAGAACACATGGACACAGGGAGAGGAACATCACACACTGGGGCCTGTTTGAAGGTTGGGGGTTAGGGGAGGGATAGCATTAGGAGGAATACCTAATGTAGATGACAGGGTGATGGATGCAGCAAACCACCATAGCACGTGTATACCTATGAAACAAATCTGCATGTTCTGCACAGGTATCCCAGAACTTAAAGTATAATAATAATATTAATAATTTTTTAAAAGTATCCTAAGAAGTTTTCTTCTTTTTAGTTTCTCTAAAAAGATAACAATTCTCTCAAAAATAAACATTGAACATATCAAACATGTATAGACAAATCATATTTCCTCAGGCTGCTGTACTGTTTAAAGTGATAGGAATACCCCAATAACATTGCACTGAGGATAAACCTATGGATTTTCTTGGCTGTAGATAACCTGCTAGAAACCACAAGTTGTACCTATGACAAATTGTGCTATATTCCTGTATCAAGAATCCGCCTCTGGCCAGGCACGGTGGTTCACACCTGTAATCCCAGTACTTTGTGAAGCTGAGGCAGGTGGATCGCCTGAGATCAGGAGCTCAAGACAAGCCTGGTCAACATGATGAAACCCCATATCTACTAAAAATACAAATATTTGCTGGGCATGCTGTTGGGGAAGGGGGCCTGTAATTCCAGCCACTTGGTAGGCTGAGGCAGAAGAATTGCTTGAACCTGAGAGGTGGAGGTTGCAGTGAGCTGAGATTGTCACCATTGCACTCAGCCTAGGCAATAAGAGCCCAACTCCTTATAAAAAAAAAAAAAAATCCACTGTTAATTAGTTAACTTTTAATCCTGATTTTACAGATCACTAAAAGAAAGCAGGAAAATATATGGCAAAATATGACAGCACACCGAAATAGCACCCTCTCCACTGAAGCTTCAGACTTCCTCTTGAATTGTTTTATCAGATCCCCCAGCTGGCAGCAATGGCTGTCCCTGCCCCTCAGCCTCCTCTTCCTCTTGGCCATGGGGGCCAATGCCACCCTATTGATCACAATCCGGCTGGAGACCTCTCTGCACCAGCCCCTGTACTACCTGCTCAGCCTCCTCTCCCTGCTAGACGTCGTGCTCTGCCTCACTGTCATCCCCAAGGTCCTGGCCATCTTCTGGTTTGACCTCAGGCACATCAGTTTCCCTGCCTGCTTCCTCCAGATGTACATCATGAATTGTTTCATGGCCATGGAGTCCTGCACATTCATGCTCATGGCTTATGATCGTTATGTAGCCATCTGCCACCCACTGAGGTATACATCAATCATCACTGATCAATTTGTAGTCAAGGCTGCCGTGTTTATTCTGACCAGAAATGTGCTTATGACTCTGCCCATTCCCATCCTCTCAGCACAACTCCATTACTGTGGGAGAAATGTCATTGAGAATTGCATCTGTGCCAATATGTCTGTTTCCAGACTCTCCTGTGACGATGTCACCATCAATCGCCTCTACCAATTTGCTGTAGGCTGGACTCTGTTGGGGTGTGACCTCATCCTCATCTTCCTCTCCTACACCCTCATTCTGCGAGCTGTGCTGAGACTCAAGGCAGAGGGTGCTGTGGCAAAGGCCCTAAGCACATGTGGCTCCCACTTTATCCTCATCCTGTTCTTCAGCACCATCCTTCTGGTTTTTGTCCTCACACATGTAGCTAAGAAGAGAGTCTCCCCTGATGTGCCAGTCTTGCTCAATGTTCTCCACCATGTCATCCCTGCAGCCCTTAACCCCATTGTTTATGGGGTGAGAACCCAAGAGATTAAGCAGGGAATCCAGAAGTTGTTGAAGAAAGGATGGTAATAAGGACAACTAAATCTCTGAATATCTAAAGTAAGATAACCTCTTAATCATTTAATGAGTGAGTGGGCTGAAATTCATATCTGTGAGTTATAACCTCAAACTGGGTACACTGAATATTGTGTGTGCTTTTCAGAAACATCAGTTTTATTAAGTCTATTTTTCTTTTTACCCTTTTCTCAGAAATATTCTTTGACCTCTCTCATTTTATTTCATTCTTATGAACATATTTTGTCCAAAACGTTGACATTCCTTAAAGCAGATTTTAAAGTGAAAAATTTATGTTTCTGAACACACAACTCTTAATATGTCATGAATTTTATATTATTAAAAATACAACTGTGGTTATTTTGTTGTGTCTGTTGTGTGTAACGTCCTTTTATTCTTATTTTCACAAAAGGGAATATATTGGAGAAAAAACACAGTAGCTGAAATTTCAGTCCTCAATCGTGAAAGGTTCCTACTAGTCTGTAATTAGATCTTTTTCTCTCACCTTTCAACTATATCATTGCTATTCTCTAGTTCTCTCTCCACCTCTCTTTCTTTCTCTCTCTCCCTCTCCTTCTCTTTCTCTGGAAGACAAGGTAAACTTTTGTAATGTGCATTGCGAGAGAGCAGGAGTTTTTCCCTGATTCCTCGTATGAGTAACAATTACCAATGAGTGCTACTGCATAAGTGAGATTCCTGAATCCTCCTTCCCAATGTGGCTGTGCTTAGAACATTTATCTTTCAGAGCCAATATGTCACAGGTTTTGGTATGCAAACAAAGCTTTGTTAATGAGTCAAAGGACTGCTAGTATTGTAGCATATAATCCAGCAATAATATTGACACCTAAAATATCTTTGCTGAACATTATTTTTTCAT
Organism: Aotus nancymaae; assembly: GCF_030222135.1. Classification (NCBI taxonomy): domain Eukaryota; kingdom Metazoa; phylum Chordata; class Mammalia; order Primates; family Aotidae; genus Aotus; species Aotus nancymaae. Next base: position 53,856,991 of record NW_026988473.1, on the reverse strand, counting down.
TAATTGGACAGCTGCTAAGCACACACTGTGTCCTGTGAATTATGTTAGTTATTAAGAAACAAAAATAAATAGAACATTGTTATTGACTCAAGGACCTCAAAATTTGGGTAGGAAAAATACAAATATGACTTCCAGAACACATTCTTCTAAACTGTAGACCAGTGAGGAATGGAATAAAAGACATGTATGGGCAGTAAGATACGTGACCCTGTAAGAAAGCATTAGATAGAGAGAAGGTCTGGGTAGTAGGCCTTGCACAAGCACACACACACACACATACACACACACAGAGCACAAAAGTTGGGTCTTGCCTGGGAAGAAATCAAATGAAAGAAATAACTCTACTTCCCATTACTCATCCAATACCTGAGAATAGTAAGCGATTTGTTTTTGAATATTCTTCTAAAAACAAGATTCAGTGCTTCAGTAACAACTTACAAGTGTGTGTCACTTTGTTTTGGCCATACAAGGAAAATTTTTCAAGTATCTAATGCCAAGCCTGTCCCAAATGTCTGGGTGTTTTAAATTTAACCGAAAGCACCTGAGATTAAGTCCTGTCCTACTCAAGCAGACATTCTGAAAAGCTCTGTCCATTCATTTCTCTTCTCCATCTTGCAAAAAAATAATAATAATAAATTAGCACTTAATTCCTCTGTTCCTGGATATCTCAAAACCTACTGATTGAAAAATAAGCATGTACAACATATAAGAAGCGATAATTAAAAGCATATAATCAATAATTTAATAGAAATTTCTCAAAAGCGAAAAGCCATCTGTTAAGATCCAACTAGATACAGCTTTTTCTTTATTCCCCAAACAAGAAGGACTCCCTGAAATCTCATTCTCTCAAACATTTCAACATAAGAAAAATGTCTTGGCTATAAATGTGCATAACTATATACCTATGGAAGAATCTTACAATTATAAAGATATAACATGCTTGTAAGGTAAATTTAAGCTACCATTTCTTAGGGTATATTAAAAGTCTGAAAGTTTTAACAATATGCCATATTAACATATATTCATCAAAACACCAAACTTTGAGGACTAAGACTCATGTCATTGCAACATTAAATTTGTTTGTATAACAAGATGACATTGTTTGTATAACAAATCTAGATGTCTACAATGAGCTGTTAGAAAATAACCTCAGGTGCCAGGAAAAGGACACATTGAGGGATTTAGAGTACATACCACCCTGAGACTAAGAAAATTTTCCATAAGTCTTGTCTTCCAAAAGAACATGGTAAAAAGTTCCTATTTTAAAAATATTTGCCTGAAAAATCTGTTTTGCTTTATTTATATGTAATTTTTAGACATTTATGGATGATGTCGAAACAATATCAGCACATATTTACTCGACAAACAAGATGAACAAATTATGGTTTTATCTCACAAAAATAGCTAATATTAATGCAGATTTCCTCTAGAACTGTGCTGTGCAATATGAGCCACATATTTAATTTTAAACTTGTTAGTCAACACATTGAAAAAGTAGAAACAGGCAAAATTAGTTCTAATAATATATATACATATATATATATTTTTATTGCATTTTAGGTTTTGAGGTACATGTGAAGAACACGCAAGATTGTTGCATAGGTACACACATGGCAGTGTAATTTGCTGCCTTCCTCCCCTTCACCTATATCTGGCATTTCTCCCCATGCTCTCTCTCCCCAACTCCCCAACCCCTGCTGTCCCTCCCCTATTTTCCCCCAACAGACCCCAGTGTGTAGTGCTCCCCTCCCTGGGTCCATGTGTTCTCATTGTTCAACACCCACCTATGAGTGAGACCATGCGGTGTTTGATTTTCTGTTCTTGTGTCAGTTTGCTGAGAATGATGGTTTCCAGGTTCATCCATGTCCCTACAAAGGATGCGAACTCATCCTTTTTGATGGCTGCATAATATTCCATGGTGTATATGTGCCACATTTTCCCTGTCCAGTCTATCATCGATGGACATTTGGGTTGGTTCCAGGACTTTGCTATTGTAAACTGTGCTGCAATGAACATTCGTGTCTAATAATATATTTTATTTAGTCTAACATTTCAATAATGAAAATGTTATCATTTCAACACATAATAAATATAAGATAATCATTAATGTGATATTGCACATTCCTTTTCTGTACTAAGTCCTTGAAATACACTGAGCATTTTACACTTAAAGCACATTTTAATTCAGACTACTCAGATTGCAAGCATTCAACAGCCACGTGAGGCTAATGGCTATGATGTTAATCAGTACCACTCTAGAAATTTTGCTTTGAAAGTCAGATATGGTTAGAAAATAAAGTTGATTAGAAAATATATATTCATCCTGTAATACATCTTATATCATATTATAATACACTTATATTTATGTTATTTTGTGTCAGCTATAATTTTTCTTTTTTATATGTTTTGCCAGGGAAGTCAGAGTTTTAGAAGAGAATAAAGATTTTTTTTTTAATGTTGCAATGACATGAGTGCTAAATCTTAGAAACTAAGGTGAGAAGATTTATTTTAAAAAGAAGTTTCAGTTACTGGCTTTGTAAGACATATGGTCCTGAAATCCCACAGTGACAGACTTCAAGAAGAGCCAAACCTAAGATCCTAAGGAAAAATATAAATGGATATTTACTCATCACAAGTAAGGGATATTAGCATTAGAATAATCAACAGATATTAATTTGTTAAAGGTTTATTAGAAGGTAAATAATAAACATAACTTGTAATTCATTAAATTGTTCTTTACATCACTTACACACACATAGATACGACTATTTGAAACTATTTTTTGCTATATTATTTTAATAAAATGTATTTTATATGAAAAGTTTAATAGTGAGATTGTTATAATATACAATAAAGCATGAGTAAGCTGTCTCTTTAAATCAAATTGCTGTTATTCATAAAATGAAGAAACTCAGATTATGCTGATGAGACCTTATATTTTCCACACATTACGTATGAATTTTAGAATTGTGTTTTCTATTTCTGTGAAGATTGTCATTGGTATTTTGAAAGCGATTACATTGAATCTGTACATAACTTTGGGTGGTATGGACATTTTAACACCCATTATATTGTTTGCATATAGGGACAATTTAACTTCTTCCTTTCTAATTTGCATGCCTTTTATTTTTCTCTTGCCTAAGTGTTCATGCTAGGACTTCAGTATTAGTAAAGAGAAGGGGTGAAAGTGGGCATCCTGGTCTTGTTCCAGATCTCCGAGAAAAAGCTTCTAATTTTCCTTCTTGAATATGTTAGCTGTGAATATAACCTTTATTGTGTTGAGGTAAATCTCTTCTGTACCTAATTTATTAAGTTTTTATCATAAATGGAGATTAAATATTGTCAAATGATTTTTCCACATAGAGAAATGATTTGAAGATTTTTGTTCTTCATTCTGTTAATGGGATATATTACATTTAATTGATTTGCATATGTTGGTTTGCATTTATTCTTGCATCTCTGGATTGAATCTCACTTGATTGTGGTAAATACTCTTTTAATGTATTGTTAAATTCAGTTTGCTAATCTTTTTGAAAATTCCTGCATCCATTTTCATCAGGGATATTGGCCTGTAGTTTTCTTTGTGTGTGTGTGTTCTCATCTGGTGCTGGTATCCTTGTAATGCTGGCCTCTTATGATGAGTTTTGAAGTATTTTCTCCTCTTTAATTTTTTGGAATAATTTGAGAAGAACTGATATTAGTTCTTTTTAAAAAATTTGGGAGAATTCAGCAGTGAAGTCATCAGATTCTGTGTTTTCTTTAGTAGTAGAAATTTCTACTACTACCTTTATCTCATTACTCATTTAGAGTTTCTATTTCTTCATTATTCAATTCTGTAGGTTTTATGTGTCCAAAACTTTATCTGTTTCTTCCAGGTTACCTAATTTGTTGGTGTGTAGTTGATCAGAAAAAAGTTCTCATGATACTTTGTATTTCTGTGGAATCCATTGCAGTGTCCCCTTTTTCGTCTCTTGATATTATTTATTTGAGTATTCTCTCTTTTTTCTTAGTTTTGCTAAAGGTTTGTTGATTTTATCTTTTTTAAAAAACCCTCCATTTTGTTTTATCTTTTATATTATTTTTCTAGCCTACATTTTATTATTTCTGCTATTGTGTTTAAAATTTTTCTTCTTTGTGCTAATATTGGGTTTAGTTTGCTTTTATTTTTCTAGGTCCTTGAGATGTAATATTAGGTTGTTTATTTAGGATACTTTCTCTTTATTTGTGTATGTGTTTATTGCTATAACCTTATCCTTAGAACTGCATTTTCTATATCCTATAGGTCGGTAGTAATGAATTCCCTCCGTGCTTATTTCTCTGGGAGTCTTTATCTCTCCTTCGTTTTCAAAGAAGAGCTTTGCTGGGTATAGTATTCTTGGTCAGCAGTACTTTGGTGATTTTTTTTTAAATGTATTTTTCATTCAGCACTTTGAATATATCATTCTACTTTCTCCTGGCCAGGAATATTTTTGCTGAGAAGTCTGTTCCTAGACATATTGGAACTCTTTTATACATTATTTGCTTATTTTCTCTTGCTGCTTTCAAGATCCCCTTTTTGTCTGAGCTTGGACAGTTTTATTATAATATGTCTTGGAGTAGTCGATTGAATCTCATTGGTAATCTTGATCTTCTCTTACCTGGATATTTATATCTTTCTCTGGGTTTGGAAAGTGTTTTGCTATTATTTCTTTAAATAATATTTCTACCCCCTTATCTTTCTCTACTCACTCTTGAATGCCAATAACTTGTACATTGTACATTTCATCTTTTGATGCTATCCCATAAATCCCTATTAAACTTTCTTTATTATATTTAATCCTTTTTTTCTCCTATCTCTGTATATTTTTAAATAACCTGTCTTTCTGTCTACATATTCTTTCTTCTGCTTCAACAACTCTGCTGTTGATGCTCTATTATATTTTTCATTTTATTCATTGTAATATTCAGCTCAGCATTTTCGTTTGATTTTTGTTATTCTTTCAATTTCTTTGTAATTTTTTTTATTTTGCTTACTCATTATTTTCCTTATTTTCTTGAATTGTTTCTGTGTGTTTTCTGAAAGTTTTTTAAGCTTCCTTAAAACACTGTTCTGTATTTTTTGTCACACAGTATATACATCTCCATCTCTTTAAGCCCAATTACTGGCACCTTACTTTGTCCATTTGGTGATGTCATGCTTCCCTGATTGCTCTTGATCCTTGTGGTCATAAGCTGATGCCTGTCCATTGAAAAGGTAGGTACTTATATCAGTCATCACAGTATGTCTTTCTCTGGGAATAATCTTCAACAATAAGCCTATTCAAAGATTTTGAAACAGTCATCTGGTGTGGTCCCTAAGCCAGTAGTCACCACAGTCATTGAAGACCTGGGGGTACTGTAAGCCTATGACTTCTGTGGGTAGTGCAGCAGTGGGCTGGAATTCCATGGCTTCTGAGGCTGTTACAGTGCCAGGCTAGAATTCAGTGGTCCCTGAGGCTGGCACAGCATTGGGGTGCACCAAAAGTGCATGGCCATTGAGATCTGCATGTAGTTATGGGTTATTTGGAGTCCAAAGCTGCTATAGTCAGCCAGTGGTGATACAGGCCAGAATTCAAGTCCATCTCACACATAGATAGCTACAGGTTCCCATCTGGCACTGAGGCAGATCTAGAGGCTCAGTTTACAGATATTGGCATGTAGGTCTGTCTGGTGCTGGGCTTTACTGTGGCATGGCTCAGGAATGAGGTCCAAGCAAAGTCCAATGCTTACTTCTCTGTCTTTCTACTAAGATAGTATTGCTCTCTTCGTTCTGTTTCCTGATGTTGGGGGAGGGGTAACATGAGTAAGGCGAAATTGTCCTTCCTACCCTCTTCAATGCATCTTTTCTTATTATTATGCTATAACCAGGTACTGTGATCTCTCACATGGTTTTCTTAGCTCTTGTAAAAGCATTTTAATGCATGAACAATTGTTCAAATTGATATTCCTATGGGAGAATGGTCACTGGAGAATCCTATTCCAATATTTTGTTCCACTTTCCTCCCAAATGAAAAGAAGACATTTGAGAAATCAATGTACATAAGAAAATAATAAAATTAGTTTCCACTTGTAAGTTAGTAACATGTTTTAGGATCTGGTTAAAAACATTTTATAAATTAGGTCATCCAATTTATCCAGCAAACAGAAAAGTCAAAAAGTAAGAGGGTAACTAACTATTACTCTTCTTGAATGAGTAAATTATAACTCATACTGAGATTGGTGAGTCAAAAGTCAACGTCTTATCAGTGGCTGAATCAGTGTTCCTGGAATATAAATGAAAGTCAGCCTCATTCCAATAAGCAGGATTCGGTTCTATGGTAGATAAGATTGCATTGAACTGTGAGCTATATAAGGCTTTATGTAAGAATATTTGGAGCATACATTGTGTCAATAATTTGATTCTTTCTCTAAGAAGTTGTTAAAGAAAATAAGAAACAAGATGTGCACATAATATACACTTTTATTCATCAAAATAACTAAATATATAAAGCATCATATTAAAGCTCTAAAATATAGAAAGTTGAAAAAAATGAATAAAACTCTTCACCAGACTCAGAGGAGTTTATAATCTACTACCAAAGGGAGATATACACATGACTCAAGAAGGTCAGATTAATTCCATGGAGGTAAATAAAGGAAGGGTTTGTAGAGTATGTACAGTTTAAACTGAGACTTGTAAGATAGGCATAGCTTTTCAAATGACGAGAGTAGTGTTGTTTTTTATGTGGAAGAGGTTACTGGAACATAGACTTTAAAAAAAAATTAGGAGGAGCATAATGTGAAAAAAATGAGCTACAAGCTAATTTGCATGATAGGTAAATGGAAGAGTGAAAAATTTTGTATTTTAATTAGGATCAGTCTTTGAAGTTGAGAAGGAGGGAAGATAGAAATAGGGAAATCAAAGCTATTGTTTCCGTGAAAGACAATACTGTAGAAATAATAAATTGGGCCGGGCGTAGTGACTCATACCTGTAATCACAGCACTTTAGGGGGCTGAGGCAGGTGGATTGCTTGAGCCCAGGAGTTCAGGACCAGCCTCAGCAAAATAGTAAAACCCCGTCTCTACAAAAAAAAAAAAAAAAAAAAAATTAACCAGGCATGGTGGTGCACACCTGTAGTCCTAGCTACTTGAGAGGCTGAGGGCTAAGGTGAAAGAATCACCTAAGCCCAGGAGGTGGAGGTTGCAGTGAGCCAAGATTGTGGCACTGCACTCTAGCCTGGGGGATAGAGTAAGACCCTGTCTCTCTGTCTCAAAAAAAGAAAAGAAATAATATAAGGACACATGCACACGAATGTTCATTGCAGCACAGTTTACAATAGCAAAGACCTGGAACCAACCCAAATGCCCATCGATGATAGACTGGACAGGAAAAATGTGGCACATATACACCATGGAATATTATGCAGCCATTAAAAATGAGGAGTTCACGTCCTTTGTAGGGACATGGATGAACCTGGAAACCATCATTCTCAGCAAACTGACACAAGAACACAAAACCAAACACCACATGTTCTCACTCATAGGAGGGTGTTGAACAAGGAGAACACATGGACACAGGGAAGGGAGCACTATACACGGGGGTCTGTTGCGGGGGAGTTGGGGGACAGCGGGGGGGGAGTTGGGGAGGGATAGCATGGGGAGAAATGACAGATATGGGTGAGGGGGAGGGAGGCAGCAAATCACACTGCCATGAACGCACCTATGCAACAACTTTGCATGTTTTTCACATGTACCCCAAAACCTAAAATGCAATAAAAAAATAAATAAATAAATAAATAAATAAAAGAAATAATAAATTGGCTTATAAGCCTTCCAAAAATAATTTGATTATTATAGATTAGGAGACATTCTGAAATGACTTATAAAATAATATCTATGAGGTGCTCAATTACTAACAAAAAAGGGACCTGGCTACTAAATGTTAATTAATCCCAGGAAATATTGGTCAGTATCTAGGTCTCACCATTTTTAGAGCATGATCAGGATAAAAATTGCAAAGTGTTAAACATATTTATCCTTATTCTAAAAAGTCACTAATTCAGATGTCTGGATACTATGGGAAGCTATGCTGGCCCAGGGACAGGATATAAAGATTGAGACAAGAGAGCTAAAAGTAGGATGAAAAAGCCAGTTTAACTGTATATCTAAGACATGCAGGAAAGAGTAGGAATACAGATGGTGCCAGAAATCTGATGGAAAAATCAGGTAGGGTAGTATGAAGTCAGAAGTTGGCAAATATAACTTCAAAAAAGGACACACAAATTCACTTAAAACAAAACACACACACATACACATAAATATGAGTCATCTTAAGATGTAAAAAATCACTAGAAAAAAAAACTATAAGAAATTCACACTCCATATAAGTAGCATTAGATGAAAATATTAACAAGATCTGTCAAGGAGAGAGGAGGCAGTAGATGTCACATGTTATTCACTCTACATAAAATCAAAGTTCTTGAGTCAACATCTATATCTCCATGAGAGATCCATTCATGGCAAAAATTTAAAAAAATCACACTGAGCTACATCAGAGAGAACCAAGACGTCTAACAAATATATATGTATTAAACAACAGAGGAATTTAAACACATTTAAAATAATTGGAGTTATATTTATCCTATATTTGAAAAACCATTCTAACCTACTGTGATTATGGCTTGTCAATTCATACTCACATAGATGAAGTCAGGAAAAGCTTCCAAATAATTCTAGAATGTCAAAACACTAAGATTCCAGTCAGTGCAACAAGAAGCTGGAGCCAAGAAGTGGATATCCGTATAATCAATTGAAACACTGAGGAAAGCCAAATCTAAACTTATTCTTACAGTAACAGTTTTCATTTTCTATGCATCCTAACAATTATTTCCCATTATCAATTTCTGTTTTGAAGATCAGGTCTCATTCATTTTATTTCTTACAACCTCCTCAGCAGGTTCTGGATTCCCTGCTTGATCTCCTTGGTTCTCACACCATAAACAATGGGGTTCAGAGCTGGGGGAATGAGGTGGTGCAGGATGTTGAGCAGGATGGGGACGTCAGGAGGAATTCTCTTCCTGGCCAGGTTAGTGATGACCAGAACCAGCAGGACTGTGGTGAAGAAAAGGATAAGAATGAAGTGGGAACCACAAGTACCTAGAGCTTTGGCCATAGCTCCCTCAGCCTTAATCCTTAGCACAGTTTTCAAGATAAAAAAATAAGAGAGAACAATGAAGATGAGGTCAGAGCCCAGAAGAGTCCAACCTATAACAAACTGGTAGTGCTGATTCAAGGTGGTGTCATCACAAGAGAGTTTGGAAACAGACACATTAGTACAGATGCAGTTCTTGATAATGTGTCCTGCACAGTATCGGAGTTGAGAAGAAAGTATGGGGATAGGCATAGTAAGAAGGCCATTCCTGGCCACAACAAAGATGGCAGCCCTAGCCACAAATTGATCAGTGATGATAGATGAGTACCGTAGGGGCTTACAGATGGCCACATAGCGGTCATAGGCCATGATCGTGAATGTACAGGACTCCATAGTCAGAAAACTGTTCATGATGAACATCTGGAGGAAGCATGCAGGGAAGCTGATCGACCTGAAGTCAAACCAGAAGATGGCCAGGACCTTGGGGATAACAGTGAGGCAGAGCACGATGTCCAGCAGAGAGAGGAGGCTGAGCAGGTAGTACAGGGGCTGGTGCAGAGAGGCCTCCAGCTGGATGGTGATCAGGAGGGTGGCGTTGGCCCCCATGGCCAGGAGGAAGAGGAGGCTGAGGGGCAGGGACAGCCAGTGCTGCCAATTCTGGAAGTTGGGGAAACAAATGAGGAAGAATTCAGAGACTGGGGAAGTGGAGTGGTTGCTGGGTAAAGTCATGAAATAAATCCTCAGCTGAGAAAATTTCACCTGAAATTGTGTTTGATAAGACATAGGAATTAGAAATAGAAAAAACAAAGCTATTAAAACATTTGCTAACACTTTGTAATTTATAAGATGTATGAGATACAGATGACCAATCCCAAATGAAGGCAATGTTTAGTAAATATTAACATAAATAGTGGAATGCTTAGTAAATTATTTCTGAAGTTAATTTAGAAAAGCAAATAAAACAGACTAAAGGTTTCGAAGAGAAATGATAGAAATTACCTCATTAAAACAAACTGTAAACTACAAAAAAATTCCAAGTGATATTGACAAAACAAATTGAATAATTATAGATCCCACAGGCTAGAAATACCCAAGTTTATAATCTAGAATTAATAAATATGTCATAAAATAATTTATTATGGGATCCTTTTAGTAAGTAATGCATAATTTGTTAGATGGGGGAAATTAGTATTTCTCTCTTTTTATTATACACCAAAGGACATTTCAGATGGAAAAAATGTATGATATATTCCCAATTCTATTATAAACTAGAAGAAAATAAAAGTAAATATTGATTAAATGTATAGAGGAACTCCCAATCTCCCTATCACTCTGACATATTGTCCTGTGGCACAACCCATCCTGGACATACTTAATCCAAGCCTGCACAAGTGCAACTCAATGTTCCTATAGAAAGTTGTGCTCAAAGGTTATGCTGTTTTTATTAAAATTCATAACCACTCATCTCAAATGAGAATTTAGTACACATATTCATGACAATAACCTTCTCTGGTTAATTCATTCCTTTATCCACTTCAAGCAATTTTTCATATTTTCTATTCTTTTCAAATACTAAATCTCCTTTTCTCTCAGATAACTTCTCTAACTGCTTCATAAAGACAGCAGAAACATCAGATACAAGTCCTCTACTTCCCATGATAGACTCATAAACTCATCAACATCTACATCCTTGCTTTCCTCGTTGCACCAGCAGAATCGAGGATCTATCCTTCCTCTGAATGGCAATCCTTGACCTCACATTTTGATTCTGTTCACCTTAGGAACCCTGGCTCACGAATTATCCAGCCCATTTCCTATGCATTCAACCTCTTCTAAATCCTTCCCATAGGTATTCAAACTGTTCAAATCTCTCATATCTTAATTACTTTCTTTATCTATCCCACATCCTCATTTGGATAAAGATCATGATTTCATTTTTTGGAGAAATATACTAATCTCTTTCTTCTTCCTATTTCACACCCAAACTTTTAAAGGCTCAAAGAAGGTAACAGACATCTAAAAAGGGACAAATGACTGTTGATTCAGTAGTCCAATTGAGAAGTGATCAGTGTATGAACAAATAGCTCTGGGATGCTGTGAGGATGAAGAAAAGGGGTATATTTGAGAGGTATAAATATAATGATAGAGACATAAAGACAGTGATTACACTAGTTGCATAGAAGAAGAGAAGGTAGAATTCTAAGACTGCCCTGTCTGCTCTGTCTCAAATTACTAAGTAAGTTTCACAAAACAAAAAATGGGCTTTGAAAAGATTTGATACATGTTGTGGAGGCAGAGATTATGGATCCAGTTTTGACGTGTTGAGTTTATTGGCTCTGTAAGTGATCAAAATATATACGAAATGAAATGTTAGAGAAAGTAGTTTAAATTCATTTGAAAGTTAAAGAACTGGAAATCATCAACACACAACATATAGTTCAAACCACAGGACTTTAAATAGATATAATTATGGAGAATTAAAGACAAAAAAGACCATAAAATAGAACCCTAAGAAATGCCTACCCTTAATCTTAGGACCAGAAGAGGTAAAGATATTGCAAGAAGACCAAAAAGGAATGAACAGAGACATAATTGAAAATGAAATGGAGTGGACAGGTATGCTCACATGAAGAATTTCAGCTATGTGAGAAACAGATTATCCATTGCATTAGGCAATGAGGTAATCATTGGCGATCCTAGGAAACAGTTTCATGTGAAGAGAGAAATAGAATGGGGGAGGACAGGGAGCCAGCAGGACTGGAGTGAATGGACACAGGGAGACTAATCACCTCATCAGAGATCTTCAACAAACAGTTTCACATGGAGGGAAAACTAAATGCACAGGTAGAACAGCATGTATCAATGCATAGATTTTTTTTTTTTTTTCACAGAAAGCAATGTGAATACATTTAAACTGAGGGGCAAAAGTCTAGGAAGAAAAATATGGATGATTAAAAAGAGGAAAAAAAGATAAAGCAACAGCCCTGGAGAGACAACTACTATTTCCATTTAAATATTGTACAAAACACACCACTGCCTAACTTTCTCTCCTCTCCTTCCCCAATCCACTGTAAAATCTCTAAAGTACATAGGACACATTTTTATCTTTTATCTGATACTGTTTTTACAATATGCAAAACTTTAAAAATTCTTAATAAATGCTTGTGGGATAAATGTTTGATTTTTATTTTAAAGACTAAAATAAGAAAAAATAAAAAGGAAAATATTAACCAAAGAAACCAAGGGAACTGATGTGGAAATCTAGGTAAGCCACAGGAAAAAGCTCAAGATAATAGGAGCTGAGTGAGCTGTGGGCCAGAGGTAGGGACAGTGACAACACTAAGCTCATGTGAAAGCTTGGGTAATCTTAAACAAGGCATTCAACGTTAGTGCTCTCTGGCCCCAAAAGCCTGGCACTCGATGGGAGGGATACCCCTGTTTCACCGCACTGACCTACTAGGTCATTTGCCTTCATACATACAGCACCACCAAACTACCTGGTAGTTCCTTCAAACGGAAAAGAATGCCTTAGAGATCTTGCAGTCCACCACGGCAGAATATATCCCGTCACCCTAATATATTCTTATTTCTCACCCTCTGCTTATTCTCTTTTCTGTAGTTCACTATCTCCGAGAGATCACTTCCTTAACTTGTGCTTCTTCTCACCTCTTATGTGTAGTCCCTATCTAAGATCATGCTTCACAATTCCCAGATTCCAATCCATCCTCTTCAAGTCCTCACATTGCAGATGATTATTCTGATCAAATTCATCTTCTGCTACCTGGCTTTTACTAAGAAGACTGTACTTAGTAAAAAGAATACGAGAGGAGGGATGAAAAGGAATAGGAGTAGCAAAAAAGTGGTTAGATACCTAAACATACTGTCAGGTGGAGTTACAGACATAAATATGAGTCAAACTTTTGATATATTCTGTTAATAACTATTATAAAGGAACACTGCACTAGCAGAAGTAACAGCGATCAGAAAGAGATGGATAACTTTTATTCTGCTTTGCTTTTGTTCAAATACGCTTTGAATATTGTGTCCAATTTAATGCATCTTGATTTAGGGACTGCTTCTGAAACTGTACCACACAGAAAAAAGTACCCAGGATAAAGAAGACACTAAAAACTCATTATAAGAAGCATTTAGGAAAGTGTAGATATTTTAACTAAGTGAAGCCTTACAAAATAGATGACTGACCTTCAAGCGGAAGAAGAAAAAACTAGGGCTATTAGGAAAAAATCACAGGGAAGTCTGTTTCTGCTGCTATAAATCATGTCTAACAATCAGAGGAGGCTTTCTCTCCCATTAACACTGGCACATGTTGGGAGAAGGCAGTGAGCACATTTCCTCACCAGCTCTTGCCTTGAGCCTCAAGGACCTGGGTGCCCTGTGTCATCTTAGACTCAAAATGCTGTCCCAGAACTCTTCTTTTTCTCTTTTAAATCCCTAGATTGCTATTTCTGTGCATACATGCATGAAGTTCTCAGCCACAGAACACATAGGATCCCTTGTTGCAATAATATGAGATCGCTGAGACTATAGAAGAGCCTTCCAGCAGGAAACTAGGATTCCTAAATCCTCATGCATGCAGTATTAGAACTCATGGACTTTTCCTTCTTTTTTCATGGGGCCCAATAAAAGCATGAGGAGAAAGTCTCCTGTTGAGTCCTCTGGTGACCCAGGGTCTCCTGGCCCAACACAGCATTGTTCCCTTCCCTTATTCATGAAACTCACAGAGGATACAACAGATTAAGTCCTGCTTGAGGAATCAGCTGCCTGCATCCCGTTACCAGAGCTGAGACTGCTTCTGAATCTAGCAGGTTTTATGATCTACTGTCAGTTCCTCACACTGTCCCATCCCCTTCTCCAAGCCAGCTGGGAGCGGTAGTTTGGGATACTGGGACACGGCAGCTAAGTTAAAATTTCCCATGAGAGCTAGGCTGGAGTGCAGTGACACAATCTTGGCTCTCTGCAACCTCTGCCTCCCAGGTTCAAGCAATTCTCCTGCCTCAACCTCCCGAGTAGCTGGGATTACAGGCGCCTGCCACCACCCCCAGCTAATTTTGGTATTTTAAGTAGAGACGGGGTTTTATGGTGTTGACCTGGCTGGTCTCAAACTCTTGACCTCAAATGACCCGCCTGCCTCAGCCTCCAAAAGTGCTGGGATTACAGGCATGAGCCACCGCACCTAGCAGAGAACAGGATTTAAATATGGGAGAGAATTCAATTCTATGTCTATCTGCTTGACCACACAGACCATCCTCTTAAACATTCACTTATTCTACATTCAACACTGTCATTGCACAGTCACTGCCACCATACCACCACTCTGCCACTGCCAGCACATGTGCTGCCCTGACACTGCCTGAACACACATCCAAGTGAGCACTTTCCTGCCACTTCCATGATGAAGCACTTTTGCACCCTCCATTGGACTGTTGTTGCCAGGGGTCTGAGAACACCTTGACTCCTCCAGTGCAGTAGATGCTTAACTTAGAGAGGCAAGAGAACAAAGTCATGGGCCTGGTCCCAGCCCCTCAGGGTTAGAGCACATAACCCAGGAGTGCTGAGCTGAGTCTTGGCACCCTGAAAATATCCAGAAATGAAGCCAGTTGACTGAATCCAAATTATATCATAGTGAAACCCTCAGGGACACCAAAGAATAAAACAGCAAAAAGCCTCATCCTAAGGAGAAATTCAAAGATTCAAGGAACATCAGCCAACACAGATGAGAAAAAAACAGCATAAGAACTTACGGTGGCAGCGGCAGTGCACTGAGAGTGGTAGTGTAACAGCATGGTGGGGTCCATGCATACATGTGCGTTGGCAGCGGCAGGGTGGTGACACTGAGGTTTGTGTACATGTGTGTACATCGGTGATGGTGGGGTGTCGATGTCTACATGACTCTAGCAAAGCAGTGGGGGCAGGCTGCAGGTGGGTGCATGCCAGTTGTGGGGGGGGGGCTTCTGCCAAAGCTGATAATTAGGTGGAGTCTGTTGGTGAAGGAGCTATGGCAGTTGTCACTGGGAAGCTCCCTGATTTGGCAACTGAGGCTGTGACACAAGCATGTGCAGCCATGCTGGGACCCTGAGAGAGACTGGCAGACACGGTAGCACTCAGGTCAGACTTGCCTGGTCCTATAGTAAGATATCCCTGTTCCCCACTAGTTCAACAGCGAACAAGGTCAAAGACACCTAAGGAGCATGGCAAGCCTTGGGGGATGGGTGTGTCTGACTGTGCTCCACTGCAGCCAGTCCAATGCCAAACCTTCTGGGCTCCAAATGGGTTGGAGTCCTGTTCCTTCCACATATCCAAACAGTTGTCCCCGATAGCTCAAATGTTCATGGAGGTTGTGGGGTTCCCTGCAGCTAGGGAGAGTGGGTCACATCATGCCTATATAACTCATCCCTTCCCCAGGAGCCACTCAAGGCTAGAAATGAGTCCTGGTGCTCAGAAACCTCATGCAAGGTTTTCAGCTTCCTCCTCCTTCGGCCCAGAGTCTGTGTCCTCCCTCAGTCTGCTCTCAATTCTTTCCTTCCAAAGATCTGCCCAGAGTGTGTCAGTCTTCTTGATGGTTTTGTCTCTTGGTGGGAGAAACTCTTCATGGCTGTGTCTAGTCAGCCATATTGGCTCTTCTCCATTCTGCTCTCGTCCTTATGAATACCTTACTCTTGTTTATCTCTGACTTAATTTATTGTTCCTTTTCTAAATTATTAAGTTGTCAACTTAGACCATTGATTTTACATCTTTTCTCTTTTCTAATATAGGCATTTAAGGTATAAATTTTCCTCTGTTTTTTCTTTGGCTGCATCTCACAACTTTTGGCATATATACTTTTCAATCAGTTTGAGATATTTTCTAACTTCCTCTGTGATTTCTTAATTGCTCCATGGGTTATTTATATGTATTTAGTCTAGTTTCCAATTACTTTGCTCTTTCCATGCTATCTTATTTTCCAATTTAATTCTGTATTGGTAAGAGAATATGACCCTGCACACACACCAAAAAAAAAAAAAAAAAATCCCTGGCCCCTGCTCCCCATGGCTTTCCAATCCCCCATGTGACATTATCAATAAGCCCTAAGTTCCCTCACCCAAAGGATGAGAAGGCTCCCTCCTACCGCCTATTAGAAAAGAACTTCATTTCCACACTTTATACTTCCACAGAGGAAGGCTATTCTTCCTCTCACCACAAGGGGGACACATGGGAGTGAATACTTCTCTCTTCTCTCCGGTTTCTTCTCTCCTTTGCTTGCTTTTCCATATGGGAAGAAGGGTCACTAATACAATTAGGTAGAGACTGATGGGAGCAATGAATGCAATGGATGGGGTTAGTGTGTTTCAAAAGCACAAAACATGTTCTGATCTGTTTCACTACCTGCCTCATGGGTATGTAAGGATGGTAGTAAACTCTCTTTTTTGTATTAAATACCATAGCCTAACCTGCATAAGAGCTTGTGACCTGGTTTTAGAGAGAAACATGGAAAGCAACCGTTCACTGTTTTGCATTTTATATTCCACTAAGGTTTCATTTATGAGATTTTGCAGTGGCCATCAGACAGCTGGATAATTCTGCTTGGAGTCTACTTTTCAAATCAAATTGCCTCATATGGTTACTTTTGTTTTTTTAATGAATATTTATAAAACAAACATATACGCAGTACTTGGTCTTACTCCTTCTTTATCCTAAGCACAAATGTAAACAAGTTAAAAACACAAAGAGATATCTCTTACAATAAATTTACTAGACACATATATATATTTCTTCCTTGAAAATAGAAATTACATTTCATTATTACTAGAAACTATTACAGTCACTTCTCCACTTATATTTGTTTTAAATAAGTAATACCCATATTGCAATAAATGATGTTTTCTTACACTGGCCTTCTCAGCTGCTTTGAAGAGACCCTATTGGTACACAGAAGCCAATGATCTGGGGCTCCCAGCACTAACTTAGAGGTTTTGAAGACACTCTAAACCTAAAACCAACCAAAGAGTGGGACTTTACAGTTACAGACAATGTTGCACGGCCTATCAATGGACAAAGGCAAGAAAGATGACACATCCAGAACTATCATCTATTTCTCCTATCCCCAAGTCCTACTGACACAGGGAGTAGAGAAATGTTGAAATCAAGAGCAAAAGAAAAAATGGCAAAAATCGTCACAAATCCAGGTATCCAGGCACATCCCAATAAGCCAAGTATCTGTGGGTGTTCTTTGGTATGGCACTAGTAAGACTAGAAGGACTACTCACTCAAAATGGTCTATATTCATGTATCTACACCAGTCATGGGCTCCTGGACGTGTGTCCCTAGAAGGCGCCTCTGAAGAAAACAATGAGAATATGTTCAGATCAATTTTTTTGTGTAAATACCCTGAGCACTCACTGGCGGATCTGCTGAGTCTTCACCCCATAGACAAGAGGATTGAGTGCAGGTGGCACGAGGAGATACAGTGTGGCCAGAAGAACATGAACATGAGGGGGTACACGGTGGCCAAAGCGATGAGTGAGGAAGGAGAAAATTCCAGGGACATAGAAGACCAGGATGACACAAACATGAGATCCACATGTGCCAAAGGCCTTAAGTCGGGCCTCACTCCCTGGTACCTTCAGCACTGCCTGGAGGATGTGGGCATAGGAAACACCAATGGACAGGACATCCAGCCCAATCACAAGCAAGGCCACAGTCAGCCCATAAGCTCGGTTCACTGTGGTTTCTGAGCAGGCAAGTTTCACAACAGCCATATGTTCACAATAGGCATGGCCTATGACGGTGGCCTGGCAGAAGATAAGTTTTCGCAACAGAATGGGGAAGGGGATGAGGAGTAGTAATCCCCGCACCAGCACCGCCATTCCAATGCGTCCTATGATCCCTGGATGCAGGATCGCGGAATGGTGCAAGGGGTGACAAATGGCTACATAGCGATCCAGAGCCATGGCCACAAGTACCCCTGACTCCATGGAGGAGAATGCATGGATGAAGAACATCTGGATCAGGCAGACAGTGTACCCAATCTCATGGGCATGAACCAGGAGCACTGCAAGGGCTTTGGGTGCAGTGGAGGAGGCCAGAACCAGGTCGATGGCAGCTAGCATGGACAGGAAGAGGTACATAGGTTGATGCAAGGATGGGTCCGTCCAGATGATGAAAAGAATGGTAACATTGCCCACTAGAGCAAGGAGGTAAAGGATGCCCATGGGCAGTGCGATCCAGTGCTGGCTTTCCTCTAAACCTGGAATCCCTACCAGGAAAAAAGAAGGCTGGGGTAGCCTCCAGCTGGAATTGCTAAGGGCCATTATCAATGTCTTGGAGAGGAAAGAGGGAAAAGAAACCAAAGTCATGATTTCTGCATTCCTGGTATGTTATTACATTTCCCAAATGTGGCAACCATCTTCATGAGAAGAATAAAGTGACTTCAACTGCAACCAAAGGGAATAAAGTTAGATGCAGGGAAGAAAATCTCCTTTGCTGGAGATAGTTATTTTACAGGTGAGGCAGACACACGTCTGAATTAATACAGGCTCAGTTTTGTTTAGAGATAAGAGTAAACATAAGCTACTTTTGGAGAGATGCTTAAACTCTACTATTCAGTTGTTTATATTTTGGAACTGTCTTTTTCAAAGAGTAATTTTTATCACCCTCTTGGCATTACTGAGCACTGCAAATCAATCTATTGCTTTGAAATTAGTCTTTCTCAGTTTCCATGACATGTAATTCCAGAGCTATTCCTCCTGTTGCCTCAGTCCCACCATTTTCTCTATCTCATTGTGTCATTGATTCCAGGGATCCATCCTCTCCTTTCATCCCTCTCTGTACATTATCTCTGAATTGATTTCATCTATTCCCATGATTTTAACTGTTTATATATTTTTATTTCTTCCAAATGTATGTTTCCTTACTCAAATATCTTTCTGAAATATAAATTAATTTTTCCATTTGCTTTGTGAATATCTGTCCCACATCCTCAACATATTCAACACTGGATTAATTCACCTATTTTTTCCAAATTTTGTCTACTTACTTTTTGGCATTAATTTTGAATCACATCCCTATCTACCTACGTAACCCAATCTAAAAACTTGGAAGCTATCTTTATTCATAATCTCTCATTCCTTTTATCCCTTCGCCAATTTGTGTTGACTTTATTTTTAACCCCGCTTTATATCCACTTCTGCTTCTCAACTCCCAATGTCACTGCCTTAGTTCATACCCAACTTCGCTCACCTGGACTATTTCATAGCATCTCTCTGCTTTTGCCACTGTTTATTTGCCTTCCAATTCACTCTCAACCCTGAAGTCACACGGTTTCTCTAAATTGCAGATGTATATATATGACTCCTAAGGTTAAAGTTCTTCAGTGAATTTATGGCATGGAATAAAATCATACTTTGAGCCTGGCATAAAAAGTTATCAAAAGTTATCTTTTGTGTATTACTTTTGTCTTACAGTTAATATATTTCTACAGATATGTTTTACTAACCATCCCAGCATTCTTGAAGTTATGCGTATACACCAAGCTTACCTATGACTTTTGTGTAGTCTGTCTTCAACTTTCTTTATCTGAATTGGTTCTTCAAAATTCAGTCCACTGTCGCCACTCGAAAGGATTCATTACCTGTGTTAGATGAATACTGATTATGTTCAGAGCACTTTACAATCTTCCTTTGTTCACCCATAAATTTCTGACTTATCTCTAGAAATTCTATCAGTGTCTTAATGGTTTGTTTTATTTAAAAAACATATCTTATTATACTTTATAAAAGATAGCATGGTCAACATCTCACAATGTACTGGGATAAATACAAGCACTAGAGGAAGACAAACTTGGTTTAAATTTTGTCCATTTCATATTCTAGGAATAAAGCCTTGGCAGGATACTAAAACTCTCTGTCTTGATTTTCTGATTTTATAAATGACGTCAATCTTACAGGTTTATTGTAAATATTAATTAAGTAATATACATAAAGTCATGATATATAGATTAGTCTACAAATTATAGTCATAATTATTTTAATATTACAAATAGAAGAGGACTGAGTATTAGATCACAGGCTTCTTTCTTTTCTTCTTTGTCTCCATAACTCTGCTTCTCTGTTTCAAACTTTTGATATGTTTACCTCTCATCGTGATGTTATAACAATTCAGTGTCTTTGACATCCACGTTAACATCAAGTATCAAAATGCTGCGTTTAACCTTATCCATGGGATGCACCCTTGAAATACTGAAGCAAAAAAAAACTTGAAACTGGATATGCATATGTCTTTATGTTTGTCTTAAAGGATGGGTGTAGTCTGAAATAACTGTATTTTTCTCTGTTGGGGTGGTGGTGCACATGTACACGTAAGGATTAAAAAGTCAAGAATGACTTAGTTCTTGTGGGCAATGCATCTATAGATTACTCAGAGTGCTTTTTGTACAAATTAATAATGACTATTATATTGACCCAAAACTCTGAATATGATAGCTATAAAATCTGAAATGCCATGTGGGGATATATTTCCTAGGCTTCTTTGTTTTTGTCTTCCAGAATTGACTTGAAATAACAATGACATTTTTATTGAGAGCTCCAGAGGAATCTCATAATCTTACAAAAATTCACCCTCAACATATGAAAAAATGCTCATCATCACTGGTCATTAGAGAAATGCAAATCAAAACTACATTGAGATACCATCTCACGCCAGTTAGAATGGCGATCATTAAAAAATCTGGAGACAACAGATGCTGGAGAGGATGTGGAGAAATAGGAACACTTTTACACTGTTGGTGGGAGTGTAAATTAGTTCAACCACTGTGGAAAACAGTGTGGCGATTCCTCAAGGACCTAGAAATAGAAATTCCATTTGACCCAGCAATCCCATTACTGGGCATATATCCAAAGGATTATAAATCGTTCTACTATAAGGACACATGCACACGAATGTTCATTGCAGCACAGTTTACAATAGCAAAGACCTGGAACCAGCCCAAATGCCCATCGATGATAGACTGGACAGGAAAAATGTGGCACATATACACCATGGAATATTATGCAGCCATTAAAAAGGAGGAGTTCACATCCTTCGTAGGGACATGGATGAACCTGGAAACCATCATTCTCAGCAAACTGACACAAGAACACAAAATCAAACACCACATGTTCTCACTCATAGGCGGGTGTTGAACAAGGAGAACACATGGACACAGGGAGGGGAGCACTATACACGGGGGTCTGTTGGGGGGAGGGGGGATAGTGGGGGGGCGGGGAGTTGGGGAGGGATAGCATGGGGAGAAATGACAGATATAGGTGAAGGGGAGGGAGGCAGCAAATCATACTGCCAGGTGCGCACCTGTGCAACAACCTTGCATGTTCTTCACATGTACCCCAAAACCTAAAATGCAATAAAAAAAAAAAATTCACCCTCAGTGCTTAACATTCCACACAGAGAGAAAGTCCATTCTCTTTTTTTAACCTACCCCCTTCTGTTTGCAAGCTTCAGCCCATTTCTCATTTTTTAGCTAAGAAGTCAGAGAACAGCTGTGCATTTGTGGAAGGTACTCAAGACTTGAATAGAAGCAGTGAGAGAAGAGCAGTGAGATTAAAACAACCAAACTACAGAGGGTGAGGCAGAGAAGCAGAGACACGTGTCCCTGAGTATAACCTGCTTCTACTTTTGTTGGATGTCTCGTAAACCTAGAGTAAAAGTCTACAACTGCTTAGTAAATGGTAATTTTTTTTTACTTATTTTAATTTAATTTTTAACTTGGAGTAGGGGAGGGTGGGAAGTGGATAAGGGATAAAAAATCACCTACTCGAGAGATCCAAGATGGCCGCTTAGGAGGAACTCGGGAATGCAGCTCCGAGAGAAAGCACAGAGGGTGAGTGGACGCCGTATTTCCAGACTGATTTTTACTGCCCACAGACCAGGAGATTCACACGCAGAGAAGCCACACGGGTCGCCAGCGCCGCTGGCGCCGCTGGCTTGAACGGCGCAGCCGCTGGGCCGGCACCCTGAGGCAACGGCTCACTGTATAAAGTGAGAGAGTCTGAGTCCCCTATAAGCCAGCAAGGGGAGCTGAAACGGGGAGCCAGGCCAGCGCCACGAATCTCAGAGCCGCGGCTTTAGCCAACGCAGCGGCTCCGGAGGC
Source organism: Aotus nancymaae (assembly GCF_030222135.1). Classification (NCBI taxonomy): domain Eukaryota; kingdom Metazoa; phylum Chordata; class Mammalia; order Primates; family Aotidae; genus Aotus; species Aotus nancymaae. The sequence continues at coordinate 53,834,701 of NW_026988473.1, read as the reverse complement.
AGATCAGATGAGACGGTGTCCCCTCTTACCCAGCAAGAAGACCTGAAACACAACTGAAACCGGGACGGTCCAGCTCTGTGGAGGAGGGGCGTTCTCCATAGGCACCCTGCTGTTCTGTACCAAGGCAATCCGCCACTACAGAGACTCCGTCACTACAGGGGCGGGCCAACATAGCGGAAGCAGTTCTAACTACACCCAGAAGTTCACACGGAAGCTGGGTGGAGCCCACAGCAGCTTAGCGAAGCCTCTGCAACCTGAGTGTGACTAGGCTGCCACCTTGTGGGCAGGGAAAACAGCAACCGCACAGGGGAACATCATAAAACAGTAACTCCCTGGGACAGAACACCTCGGGGGAAGAGCAGGGGGGTTATGAGTTCTGCCACAGCAGACTTAAAATTACCAAAAGCAGAAAGACAACAACTACAAAGTCAGCAGGTGGAAAAATCCACAAAGATGGGAAGAAACCAGCGCAAAAAGGATGAAAACACCCAAAACCAGAACACTTCTCCTCCTACAAGGGATCACAACTCCCCACCAGCAAGGGAACAAGACTGGACGGAGAATGAGTGTGATGAAATGACAGAATCAGCTTTCAGAAAGTGGATAATAAGAAACTTCCGTGAGCTAAAAGAACATGTTCTAACCCAATGCAAAGAAACTAAGAACCTTGAAAAAAGACTTGACGAAATGCTAACAAGAATGGACAACTTAGAGAGGAATATGAGCGAATTGATGGAGCTGAAAAACACAACACGAGAACTTCGTGAAGCATGCACAAGTTTCAACAGCCGAATTGACCAAGCAGAAGAAAGGATATCAGAGGTCGAAGATCAACTCAATGAAATAAAACGAGAAGGCAAGATTAGAGAAAACAGGGTAAAAAGGAATGAACAAAGTCAACAAGAAATATGGGACTATGTGAAAAGACCTAATCTACGTTTGATAGGTGTACCTGAATGTGACGAAGAGAATGCATCCAAGCTGGAAAATACTCTTCAGGATATTATCCAAGAAAACTTCCCCAACCTAACAAGGCAGGCTGAGATTCAAGTCCAGGAAATACAGAGAACACCACAAAGATACTCCTCTAGAAGAGCAACCCCAAGACACATAATCATCAGATTCACCAGGGTTGAAATGAAGGAGAAAATACTAAGGGCAGCCAGAGAGAAAGGTCGGGTTACCCACAAAGGGAAGCCCATCAGACTCACTGCAGATCTCTCAGCAGAAACCCTACAGGCCAGAAGAGAGTGGGGGCCGATATTCAACATCCTTAAGGAAAAGAACTTTCAACCCAGAATTTCGTATCCAGCCAAACTAAGCTTCATAAGTGAAGGAAAAATAAAATCCTTTGTGAACAAGCAAGAACTCAGAGAGTTCATCACCACCAGACCAGCTCTACAAGAGCTCCTGAAGGAGGCACTACACATAGAAAAGAACAACCAGTACCAGCCACTCCAAAAACACACGAAAAGGTAAAGAGCATCAACACAATGAAGAATCTGCATCAACCAAAGGGCAAAACAGCCACCTAGCACCAAAATGACAGGATTGAATTCACACATAACAATATTAACCCTAAATATAAACGGACTAAATGCCCCAATCAAAAGACACAGACTGGCAAATTGGATAAAAAGCCAAAACTCATCAGTGTGCTGTATCCAGGAAACCCATCTCGCATGCAAGGATACACAAAGGCTCAAAATAAAGGGATGGAGGAAGATTTACCAAGCAAATGGAGAGCAAAAAAAAGCAGGAGTTGCAATTCTCATCTCTGATAAAATAGACTTTAAAGCAACAAAGATCAAAAGAGACAAAGAAGGACATTACATAATGGTAAAAGGATCAATGCAGCAAGAAGAGCTAACGATCCTAAATATATATGCACCTAATACAGGAGCACCCAGATACATAAGGCAAGTTCTTAAAGACTTACAAAGAGACTTAGACTCCCACACAATAATAGTGGGAGACTTCAACACACCACTGTCAATATTAGACAGATCAACGAGACAGAAAATTAACAAGGATATCCAGGACTTGAACTCAGACCTGGAACAAGCAAACCTAATAGACATTTACAGAACTCTCCACCCCAAATCCACAGAATATACATTCTTCTCAGCACCACATCACACCTACTCTAAAATTGACCACATAATTGGAAGTAAATCACTCCTCAGCAAATGCAAAAGAACGGAAACCATAACAAACAGTCTCTCAGACCACAGTGCAATCAAGTTAGAACTCAGAATTCAGAAACCAACCCAGAACCGCACAGCCTCATGGAAAATGAACAACTTTCTCCTGAATGTTGACTGGATAAACAATGAAATGAAGGCAGAAATAAAGACGTTCTTCGAAACCAACGAGAATGAAGACACCACATACCAGAATCTCTGGGACACATTTAAAGCAGTCTCTAGAGGAAAATATATAGCAATAAGTGCCCACATGAGAAGAAAGGAGAGATCTAAAATTGACACCCTATCGTCAACATTGAAAGAGCTAGAGGAGCAAGATCAAAAAAACTCAAAACCTAGCAGAAGACAAGAAATAACTAAGATCAAAGCAGAATTGAAGGAGATAGAGACACGAAAAACCCTTCAAAAAATCAATAAATCCAGGAGCTGGTTTTTTGAAAAGATCAACAAAATAGACAGACCACTAGCCAGACTAATAAAAAAGAAAAGAGAGAATAACCAAATAGATGCAATAAAAAATGACAAAGGGGATATCACCACAGATTCTACAGAAATTCAAACCATCATCAGAGATTATTACAAACAACTCTATGCACATAAATTAGAAAACCTGGAGGAAATGGATAAATTCCTGGACAGCTGCCTCCTGCCAAGCCTAAACCAGGAAGAAGTCGAAACCCTGAATAGACCAATAACAAGGTCTGAAGTCGAGGCAGCAATTAAGAGCCTACCACCCAAAAAAAGCCCAGGCCCAGATGGGTTCACAGCCGAATTCTACCAGACATACAAAGAGGAACTGATACCATTCCTACTGAAACTATTCCAAATAATCCAAAAAGAGGGAATCCTTCCCAAATCATTTTATGAGACCAACATCATCCTAATACCAAAACCTGGCAGAGACTCAACAAGAAAAGAAAACTACAGGCCAATATCCATGATGAACATAGATGCAAAAATCTTCAATAAAATAATGGCAAGCCGATTACAACAGCACATCAAAAAGCTTATCCACCATGATCAAGTAGGATTCATCCCGGGGATGCAAGGCTGGTTCAATATACGCAAGTCTATAAATGTAATTCACCACATAAACAGAACCAAAGACAAAAACCACATGATTATCTCAATTGATGCAGAGAAGGCCTTCGACAAAATTCAACAGCCCTTTATGCTAAAAACCCTCAATAAACTAGGTATCGATGGAACGTATCTCAAAATAATAAAAGCTATTTACGACAAACCGACAGCCAATATCATACTGAACGGGCAAAAACTGGAAGCATTCCCTTTGAAATCTGGCACTAGACAAGGATGCCCTCTCTCACCACTCCTATTCAATATAGTACTGGAAGTTCTAGCCAGAGCAATCAGGCAAGAAAAAGAAATAAAGGGTATTCAATTAGGAAAGGAGGAAGTCAAATTGTCTCTATTTGCAGACGACATGATTGTATATCTAGAAGACCCCCTCATCTCAGCCCAAAAGCTCCTGAAACTGATAAGCAACTTCAGCAAAGTCTCAGGATACAAAATCAATGTGCAAAAATCACAAGCGTTCCTATACACCAATAACAGACTTAAAGAGAGCCAAATCAAGAACGAACTGCCATTCACAATCGCTACAAAGAGAATAAAATACCTAGGAATACAACTAACAAGGAATGTAAAGGACCTCTTCAAGGAGAACTACAAATCACTGCTCAACGAAATAAGAGAGGACACAAACAGATGGAGAAACATTCCATGTTCATGGTTAGGAAGAATTAATATCGTGAAAATGGCCATACTGCCCAAAGTAATATACAGATTCAATGCTATCCCCATCAAGCTACCAATGACCTTCTTCACAGAACTGGAAAAAACCACCTTAAACTTCATATGGAACCAAAAGAGAGCCCGCATAGCCAAGTCAATTCTAAGCAAAAAGAACAAAGCAGGAGGCATCACACTACCAGACATCAAACTCTACTACAAGGCTACAGTAATCAAAACAGCATGGTACTGGTACCAAAACAGAGATATAGACCAATGGAACAGAACAGAGGCATCGGAGGCAACACAACATAGCTACAACCACCTGATCTTTGACAAACCTGATAAAAACAAGCAATGGGGAAAGGATTCCCTGTTCAATAAGTGGTGTTGGGAAAACTGGCTAGCCATATGCAGAAAGCAGAAAATGGACCCCTTCCTGACACCTTACACTAAAATTGACTCCAGATGGATTAAAGACTTAAACGTAAGACCTAACACCATAAAAACACTAGAAGGAAACCTAGGCAAAACCATTCAGGACATAGGAGTAGGCAAGGACTTCATGACCAAAACACCAAAAGCATTGGCAACAAAAGCCAAAATAGACAAATGGGACCTAATCAAACTCCACAGCTTCTGCACAGCAAAAGAAACAGTCAATAGAGTGAATCGGCAACCAACAGAATGGGAGAAAATTTTTGCAGCCTACCCATCTGACAAAGGGCTGATATCCAGAATTTACAACGAGCTAAAAAAGATTTACAAGAAAAAAACAAACAAGCCCATTCAAAAGTGGGCGAAGGACATGAACAGATACTTTACAAAAGAAGACATACATGAGGCCAACAAGCATATGAAAAAATGCTCATCATCACTGACCATTAGAGAAATGCAAATCAAAACTACATTGAGATACCATCTCACACCAGTTAGAATGGCAATCATTAAAAAATCTGGAGACAACAGATTCTGGAGAGGATGTGGAGAAATAGGAACACTTTTACACTGTTGGTGGGAGTGTAAATTAGTTCAACCATTGTGGAAAACAGTGTGGCGATTCCTCAAGGACCTAGAAATAGAAATTCCATTTGACCCAGCAATCCCATTACTGGGCATATATCCAAAGGATTATAAATCGTTCTACTATAAGGACACATGCACACGAATGTTCATTGCAGCACAGTTTACAATAGCAAAGACCTGGAACCAACCCAAATGCCCATCGATGATAGACTGGACAGGAAAAATGTGGCACATATACACCATGGAATATTATGCAGCCATTAAAAACGAGGAGTTCGCGTCCTTTGTAGGGACATGGATGAACCTGGAAACCATCATTCTCAGCAAACTGACACAAGAACACAAAATCAAACACCACATGTTCTCACTCATAGGCGGGTGTTGAACAAGGAGAACACATGGACACAGGGAGGGGAGCACTATACATGGGGGTCTGTTGTGGGGGAGTGGGGGGGACAGCGGGGGGGTGGGGAATTGGGGAGGGATAGCATGGGGAGAAATGCCAGATATGGGTGAAGGGGAGGAAGGCAGCAAATCACACTGCCACGTATGCACCTAAGCAACAACCTTGCATGTTTTTCACATGTACCCCAAAACCTAAAATGCAATAAAAAAATAAAATAAAATAAAAAAAAATAAAAAAAAAAAAATCACCTACTCAGTACAATGTACACTATTCAGGTGATGGGTACACTAAAAGCCCAGACTTCATCGCTGTGCAATTCATCCATGTAACCAAAACCACTACTCTTAAAGCTGTTGAACTTTTTAAATAAATTGTAATTAATTGTTATTAAACAGGAGGTCCCTCTACGATTCTTAGAGGAAAAGCAGAAAGACTTCATTTTCAGGAACCTAAAGACAAAGCTGTATTTAGTTCTTCAGTCGCAAAGCAGAGGACAATTACTAAAGAGGGTACTTATTCATCTAATTCAATCCAAGCAACCTATCTTTTGAGAAGTTGTGCTCAAATTCTGTAAGATACTATGACATGTCTCCTTTTCTTTCCTATTGTAATGCCTTTACCACTTTTTCCCTGCATTAATGACCTCACACTCTAAAGCAGCCAGCACGTCAGTCTTTGAAGTGCAGCGACTCTGCATTACTTATTTCAGCAGCCCCAGGGTGAGCTCCAGAAGCACCTGGAGTCTAATCGGTAATCAGTAACATTGGACGAATAAATAAACACTCATTAGATTCGATTAAAAAACAAATAAGTGTATTAGTGTCTTAAAAGACTGAGAATCACAGGAAGGTGATAAGGCAGAGGCTAAATTTAAGGATAGGAATCATGTAGCAAACAGTGGCGTGTCTTTTGAAGGGGTTACTGATTGAGCCTCAATAGTCCTTATTTTGAGTGATGCTCTGGGTGCTTCATGGCAGAAAGAGACCTGCTGAATCTCTGTCATGAGAGAAGATGGTGAAATCCTGGATGTGTTCAGAAATAAGAGGGTTCCTTTGGTCCCTAGTAATCACTCTGCACTGCCTCTAGCAGGCAGAGAGGCTTCATCTATTGGATATGATCTGGCCATCTCTCTTCAATCTCCTTCTTAACAGTGGCCTGGACTCCATGATAGTGGGGAAAAAAAAGAAGAGGCAAGAACTTACAGAAACAGTAGGGGAGGGAGGGCACAGAAACAATGGGTCCATGATAATGACCTAATAAAGAGGAAGATACAGAACTCGAGCACTAAGAGGCAGAGCTCACAACATGGATGATAAAATAAGCCTGGCACAGGGCACTGTTCTCCTGGTCTCTGGGCTGTCTTTGAGGATGTGCCCTTTAAAGTCTTGGGTCAGCCTGGAGGGAGACTCAGAAACACAGGAAGAACTAGGAAAGGGAGAAAATTCCCAGACTCAGGAAGGTCTGGGAATTTTCATGAAGAATTTTCTGGAAAACTCAAGAAGGTTCCATTACAACCCTCCCTGCTCAGCCCCAGGAACTCCCTAAGTGTCCAGTTCAATCTCCATCACGACCCTCTGCCCTAGCTTGTGGGTAACAATGATGAAGAGGATTTTCTATTCAGAAGGGCTGCACAAATGTCAAAGAGGACATCAGACACATCCCTTGAGGTCTGTGCAGCTAAAGTTTTCCAAATATATGAAACATGATTACTAGCTCGGGCAAAACTTGGGTAAATGTAGCAAATCAGCTGTGTCTACATGCACAATATGTGTGGTGAGGATGCCACCTAGGACCATGCCAAATGGCCCTGTGAATGCCTCAGGCTGACCATGAAGGCTTAAAGAGATTGGGAGGTGTCCGTATGTTCACAGGTTAACTCTCAGCCCTACCCTAATCACTTTTCATCTATATTCTTTTCTCTCCCTTTCCCCAACTCTCACAGAGTCCAGGTTACTGTTAAGAAGGAGATTAAGGAGAGAGGGACAGGTCACATTTTGTAAAAGAGCCTCCCTGCCCACTAGTATCTAAATGGTAAAAGCCGGGAATAGACAGTTTGTTTGAGGAGTCAGGCTTGGAGAGAACAACTAATCTAACTCGGAGGGAAATAAAGTTAAGACTACTAAGAAGTGTCAGGCCAGAGGTATTGGGAGAGCCACACTAGATAAGCCAAGAAATAACCCCTGTCACAAGGGCTGTAAGAAGGGCAGAATTCAGCTGGCAATAGTCTTCCCCCAGTCATAAGCCCAAAAGCTTGCCTCATTTTCCATTGCTGAATTCCTGTGCACCAACTTGTCACTGTTTCTGTCATCTTCATCTGAAAGGAAAGTTTATACTTGATACTCTCCCAAGGCAGTGATGGTGACTGTGAGCACCACTGGGCAAGCTGGATATTATTACCAATTGGCAGGTCCCAGAGGACTCATACACAACCTGGACAAAGCCTAAATTAGCCCCCAGATTGGCTGGAAAGCCACAGAGCTAAGTATACAGCCCACAGAGATGGGTGATTGGGCAGAGAGGCCAAGCAGGGAGTGGCTCTTGAATGCAACCAGGTGGCCCACGTCTGTCCAGTGTTGGTCATTACCCCCAAGCCTGCACATCCTGACAGCGTGATAGGAAACCTCATGCTGTAAGCTGGAAAATTTCACATGCTCTGTGAGCTCAGGCTTCTCATTCTCACAGAACAATTTCAACCCTAGTAAATTCATTAGTGGATGTTATGGTTCAATGTGCTCATTCTTTCAGATGCTAGGAGTGTTGACTGCTGGAAGTTCATAACTAAGTCGCTCCCCTTTGGCCAAAGACAGAGACCTCACCCATGGTTACTTTTCCTTCTCCAGTGCAGTTCACAACCAACGACTGCTGATACAAGAATACAAAGTCCTGGCCCCCTTCCTTCAATCTTAAACAACACTACAGTCATCCTAGCTCAAGAGGTCCCACTGGGTTAGCTGAGGCATCTGAGACAACTAGATCACAGTTTAATTTCTTCTTCTGCCCCGTTTTGCTCCTCTCGCTCCCTGACAATTATTGTTCTCCTGTGTGTTTCTTGACAAACTTCCCGCATGCAAATTTCTGCTTCAGAGTCTGTTTCTGAAAAAAAGACAAACGCTGCCTGCCTCAGGTGAGTTAAGCATTTTTCCTCTCCTCTTTAGAATTGTAACAAACTCAAGGGCCTCAACCCCATTGCCATGGTACATGTGAGACAAATAGGTCTTCTCCAATAGTCTATCCCCAGAAGTTCCCAGTGAGATGGACTGAGGCCTTCTCTATCTTATTTTTCCATCACCAAGCAGATCCTTTCCTTGATCCCATCCCTGTCACTCCTTAACAGAGCTTCCCATTGAAGTAACAGAGCTTCTCCGCTAGGGGGAGCAAAGCTTCCCACTCCACTTCGGCCACATTGTCCTTGGGAACAAATAAGTAGATTGGTAGATTAGGTATCTACCAATTCCAGATAGTCTATTAAATGTTCATAAATAGCTATATGATAAAATGATTTTCACTAGTCATTGGATGAGATATATTAAGTACATAGGACCTCCCAAGTCTGGGGAGTTCAAGAAAGCCCTCCCTATTCAAGTTAGTGCCTATAAGAATTGGTTAAAAGTGAAGGGAGGCGTGGGGATAGGCTGGGGACACAAGCCTGTGAAGCAGGAGCAAAGGAACTCTGGTATTTTCCAAAGACCTGAAAGGATTGTTAAAATTTGCAATTGTAGTACTCAGGAGCTGAGCCTAGAGCTTAAGCAGGAACCTGAGCATGCTGGGTCTTTTAGGCCATGTTAAAAGGCCATGGCACACCATGAAGAATTTTAAGCAGAGGATTGAGACATGACCAAAATCTCCTTAACAAAATATTGTCCTATGAGAATTGATGAGAAGAGGTCAACCGTAGATGATGGGAGGCCTGTTGAAAAGCAAATGCAGGGCTGGGCGTGGTGGTTTATGCCTGTAATCCCAGCACTTTGGGAGGCCAAGGCAGGCGGATCATGAGGTCAAGAGATCGAGACCATCCTGACCAACATGGTAAAACTCTGTCTCTCCTAAAAATACAAAAATTAGCTGGGCATGGTGCATGCCTGTCATCCCAGCTACTCAGGAGGCTGAGGCAGGAGTATTGATTGAATCCGGGAGGCAGAGGTTGCAGTGTGCCAAGATTGTGCCAATGCAAAAAAAAAAAAAAAAAGCAAATGCAGTCATCTCTAGAAAGATGATACTCCTTTTTTAACAGTCTGAGGAAGCCCACCTTCACCCATTTTTTTCATCAACAGTGGCAGTTGTCCTAATGAATGTATGTTGGACCCTCCTAGACTCAGCTTCCCTCTCTTTTCTGAGAAAGTAGAAACCTGTTTCTCAAAGTGAGAAGTAAGTGTAAATATATGAAAGTATATTTATAGGTTGGAAGACACCAATTGGCCCTTCCATTTTGCCTAATACGTTATAACTTTCCCTATACTCTATAGCAGCCCTATAGTGACTATAAGAGATATATTAATATAATATAAACCGTATGTCATTTAAAATTTTTAGTAGCCATCTTTAAAAAGTAAAAGAAAGCATGTAGAATTGAATTTAATAATGTTATTTTACTCAGCATATCTAAAATATTATCACTTTAACATGTAACCAATATATTTTTTACCTCTGAATTTTTTTACTGTCCACCTGCTCCCTAACGGGTATCCTGCTTCTGCTGACTTAATGTCTCAGAGCTTTGGTGGTGTTGGTCTCAGGCTGCACTTTGCCGTCCACTATCCGGCAGGTGGTAGTCTTTTGGATGGTTTGCATCGAGTTGCTGTTGTCCAAGTCAACACCAAGATTGAAGTTCTCGCCATGCTCCAGCAGGCGGCGGTAGGTGGCAATCTCAGCCTCCAGTTTGACCTTGATGTTCAGCAGGGCCTCCTACTCCTAGGCCTGGCACTGCCCCTCTGCTCAGGTCTGTGCCAGCTCCAACTCCAGATGCAGCAGGATCCCGTTGAACTGCTCCATCTGCAGGGCATAGCAGGCCTCCACCTCCCCCTGGCTGTTGTACAAGGTGGCCTTCAGATTTCTTATAGAATCCAGGTCTGTCTTCAAAGACTGGACTATATGTCTCAGCTCTGTGAACATTATGTCAGGGGCTCCGACCTCTGCGGACTGCAAGGTGACCCCTGTGGTGCTCTCCTCAATCTGCTGAGACCAGTACTTGTCCAGGTCCTCTCGGTTCTTCCGAGCCAGCTCATCATATTGCACCCTGCTGTCTGCCATGATCTCAGTGAGGTCCTGAGATTTGGGGGCATCTACCTGCATGATCAATCCAGAGCTGGCAATCTGGGCTTGTAGGCCTTTTACTTCCTCTTCGTGGTTCTTCTTCAGAAGAGCAGCTCCTCCTTGAGAGCCTCAATCTCTGTCTCTAGCTGCGGCCGAGTGACACTGGTGTCACCAATGACCTTGTGGAACCCATAGATGTTGCTCTCCACAGACTGGCCCATGGACAACTCTGTCTCATACTTGACTCTAAAGTCATCAGTCACAAGATAGGCATTGTCTATCTTCAGAACAATGCGGGCATCGTCCACAGTATTTCCGAAGATCTGAGCCCTCAGGTGGTCTTGAAGTAATGGCTCCAGTCTGACCTGGGGTCCCTTCTTCTGCGGGTGCTCCCGGATTTTGCTCTCCAGCCTCTGGTTTTCGGTCTCCAGGCTCCTCACTCCGTCCAGGTAGGAGGCCAGGCAGTCATTCAGGCTTTAGATGATCTCCTTCTCGTTCTGGATGCCCCTCATTCCTGCCAGACCCTTGTCCATCCTCGGGGTTAGGACCCCAGACCCCAAGCCACCCTGGAAGCTGGTGGAGCAGAACACAGAGATCGGGGAACCTGAGCCCCCAGCGCCTGCATACCAGCGCTGCTGACCAGCCGGGTGCAGTAGATGGGCAGCTGGACACAGCCCGGGGACGGGTAGTTGGTGGAGAAGGTGGAGCGAGCAGTGTAGCTCCCGCTGTCCGGGGAGGAGAGCGAGAGGACAGGACTCAGTCTTCGCCAACGACCGCTTTAACATGTAATCAGTATTTTAAAGTGTGAAACAGCTATTTCGTATTCTTCATTCTTCTTTTTGTACTAAGTCTTCAAAATCAGATGTGCACTTTACTCTTATAGCATGTTGCAATTTGGACTGGCCCCATCTCAAGGGCTTAATAGCCACATACGGCTATTAACAACTGTATCGAACAGCAGAGGTCTAGAGTTATGGGAAATTATGGGAAACTAAACACTCCTCCATTTATTTTCCTTAGGATATAACTTTAATCTTGGTTTGGATCATATGGCACCATGACTCTTGAGTTGGATTGGATACAGGAACTTCTTTAATTTGGTTCAATTTCTGGGTCAGCTCAAAATTACGGTTTTCATTTTCTTTTTCAATACTACCCATCAAGGTTCCTTTAGAGTTTTCTTTTATTATGCTTTTAATTGACAGATTAAATTTCATGTGTTTACTGTGTACAACATGATGTTTTAAAGTATATATGCAGTGTGGAATAGTTAACTCTAGCTCATTAGCATAAGCACTACCTCACATGGCAATCATTTTTATAGTGAGAACACCACTCAACATTCACCGTCTTTTCTTTTTTCAAGAATACAATATGTCATCACTATAGTCACCATGCTGTGCAATAGATATCTTGAAGAGCATCCTCTAATTTAAATGTAATTATTTATTTTTTGACCAACATCTCTCACTCCCTCCCTCCCACATAACTATCCAGACTCTGGTAACCACCATTCTACTCTCCACTTCTATAAGACTTTATAGAAAACTTTTTCATATTCTTCATATGAATGAGATCACATGATATTTGTCTTTTTGTCTTAATATTTCACTTAATATAATGTCCTCCAGGCTCATGCATACTGTCGCACATGACAGGATTTTGTGTCCTTTTGTAGCTGAAATTTAAATCAGTATGTCAAAGAGATCTCTATATTCCCATGTTTATTGCAGCACTATTTGCAATAACAAGATATGGAATCAGCCTAATGTTATCAACAGATGAATGGGGAAAGAAAATTTGGTACATATATATATAATACATGTACCAAATATTTTGTGGCTGAATAGTATAGCAACAAAAATCCTTCAGAGATTTCTTAGTAGACTGGTCTTTTGGATTTCAGAATGGGAAGACCTCATTAAGGACAGAGATGATCAACACATCCAAAGTTCCCAGGTTAGGTCCACACAGAATCTCTACCAGAGATTAGGACTTTCCAGCAACCTGCAGCCCAATCTCTTTGTCTTAGAGTAGATATTACTCTTCCCCTCCTCCTACCTTAAATCAGTGAAGTTTTTTTTTTTTAGAACCAATGTCACTATTCAGTAAAGAGCTCCAAAATTTCTAGACACTTCCAAAATGGTAATAGGAGCACCATTCTTTCATGTAAGATGTATTTGGAAACTAGAACTAGATGTTGTTAACAAAGGATGACAAAAGGTAGAACTGGAATTAGAAAACAACTACAGCTTCAGGTGTACATTCAAATAAAAGCCTCTTTATACTGTTAGTCACACTGAACAAACTTACCCGTGGCCAGATTCCAAAGAAATAAATCCATTTCTCTGAAGGCACTGGATTTGTTTCCAGTTGGTTACCATATTCCTTTTGCTGGGTCAATGAACAAAAAATAAAAAATTGACCCCATCCCCAGTCTGAAGTTTTCTGAGTATAGTGGCTTGAGCAATGGGAAAGGTTTTCTGTCCCAGAGTAGCAGGAAAAAGCACTGGGAGGCAAGGCAGGATGCAACTGGAAGCCCAGGAGGGAAATATCAAGGCAGCTGAGATTAATGGCCTTATCTTTTCTGGTGCTTCCATGGCAACCTTCTACAGGTGATAACTAAACTCACTGAGTCTCCTGATCTACAGCTATCACAGACAATAATGAAGGTATAGATTTAATTCAAGAACCTTCACTTTGGAAATCTCAGTTTTGTCTAAATGGGTAGCATATAGGTCACATTAAAAAAAAAAACTTTGCCCCCATAGGAAAGCAGGGATACAGCAAATCTGGGGATATTGGCAGCATCTGACTCTTCAACCACAGGCCTGCTGCATTTCTACCAGAAGAATTACTCCTTCCTGCTTATATGGAACACCTGGGTCCCTACATTACTCTCATTCTTCTCATAATTTTCCTGGTTCCAAAACAGAACCAGCAGCTCAAGGAGGCTGTACTGTAACTGCTCTTTGTGACTGTTTAATGCACCATCTGACCCACCCACTCTGAGGCTCCAGAAGCTATTTTCCAGTCCTAAGTTCTACCCTGCCACTTCCCTCCCCATAGCCAACAGGGGCTACAGCCATTTTAGGCATCTGAACCTAGAACATAGGCCTATTCTTCAGCGGGGCATAGGCAGAAAACACAGAATATAAAGTCCAATATTGGGATAGTGGTGAACAGGAAGAAGTTTAAGAAAACGTCAGGAAGACTTGAGGCATTATAAATAAAAAGCATATATATTTGAAAAACAAATATTTCTAGATTAGAACAGAGAGAACTTCATTTCAGACTTTAAGTATACTCTTAGGAAAATTGTGCTTAAATAAGAATTACATAGTATCCTTAAACCAGGGTCATTATATTATAGCCAGTATATAAAAATGGGCTACAAACCATAACATATTACAGACATATCATTTCCCCTGTGACCTATATCACAGTGGTTTCAAAATTGGAATGGGCAAGTGGAGTATTTGTTGTTAATAATAAGAGCATGAAAAGCTGACTCACTCACTGGACAGGTATAAGATTTGTCCAAATATGTCTCTGAATGAAGGGAAAATGCCTTGGAAAGCCTCTTGGTACTAGCAATAGGAGTGAGGAAACCGGAGAGGATGCTGAGACACAATCCCCTCTCTCACCTCACAAGTCTGGGCTCCAAGAATGAGGTGGGATGACAATTGTGTTGCAGACAACGTCACGTAACTAGGTGAGATTTTACCTAGTCACTTTGAACTTCTCTCTCTGTCTTCCAAAGGAAACCTTGGGTTGGGTATCAGCCTCACCTCATCTGGCCAAGCTAGGACTGACCATAAATAATGCCTGGGGATAGAGATGGTTTCATTATACATTACCTATGGCCCGTCCAACCCTACCACCTCTTCCTGGAGAAAAGAAAAGGGCCAAGGGAGACTCCTGCTACAGTCTGATTTACGTATTGTCTGTGTGCCTGAACCAGAGGCCCTCACATAGGAAGAGTCTAAATTAAGAAGGATAATAAAGCAAAGAAAGGGGAAATTATGACAGAAAGGAGAGCGGCATTCAAAAGTGATAACACCAAGGAAAGAGACTATAACTCTTTTCTATTGAAAATGCTTCAGATGCAGCGAGTAATAACTTAACAGCTTTTCCCAGATGAAGTGCCAAGTGACACCTGATTTTGAGAGAAGTTGCAGAAGTTATTCTACTCCAAGAAAAGAAAAGAAGTTGGACTAAAATAAGAACTCAATAGGACAATCTGGAGAACATGTATAATACAGCACTTATGGACTCTGTTTATTTCATTTGCTGTTTTATAGGTAAACTGAGAGTGAGGATTCTTCACACTGCTTTGAGCAGGGATTGCAAAACAGTCAAGCCTCAGCACACTGTGTGGCCTTGAATCATGAAGATAATTTACCAAGACAGCTGCTTGGACATAGTGAAAACAGATTGCTATTTTATGATTATTGTGTCATGCTCTCTCAAACATACCAGATGGGATTGTTGGTACAATTTGGAGGTGCAAGTGGCATTGGAAGCCCAGTAGCCTTAAAGAATGTGAGCACTGGGGTGATACCATAGCCACATATCTTCAATGGCTGTGCCTATGTGTTTCAGAAGGGATGCTTGTGGAGAGCCTCGCGGTGCACCCAGACTGAACTGGATATAAATAGGCTATGTTCACCTAACAGTCTTATGGGGCACCCAGTGGTTTGGAGTTCCTACATGACAGCCCTCACATAAGCAAGAGAACTTCTCAAGAAAATAAACTAGTGATGAAAATATCTAGAGGGACAGAGGAGGACTCGAATTCCTTGAATACTTTGTACCTCAAGATAAATAAGGTGTGCAGTAATGATCAACCTATTATTCAGAGGGCAGTAGGGGAAGCAGCATGCTTAGGGAGGTAATAATGATGACTCATTCAATGCGTATGTAATTTAAGGTACATATACTTACTGTACAGAAACTTTTATTAGTTTATTCACTCTTTGAAAAAACAATAAAAAATAAATGAACACCATTTTCAAGGTAATAAAGCCAGAATTTGAGTTTAGCCAAAGTTCACAAAATGTGAGCAAATTTAGCCAAATGATTTTATCTGAGAATAAAATTCCAATTGTCCAGACTGTCTCAATCCTAACAGTCTTCACTGTATAGAGGTTCGTTTTGTGCTGGCTAAAAATAAGACTCCATGTTAGGTACTATAAGGACACATAATACTATAAGATTTTATTGTTGTTTCCAAGTAGTTATCAAAGAAAATGAGAGATAAAAGATCATTTATAAAATATTCCACACATTTTGTTCAACACCTTTTTATTTTAAATTTATCTGTAAAACAGACAGTAAAAGTAGCCATAAAGAATTTTACAGATGAATAAAATACTCTTAACCTAAAAGATGCTTATGACAATGTCAGAGAAAGAAATACAGTCACACAAGATGCAAGAATAATGATTATAGTTGGAGATCATTACACATTACCTTTTACCCTTCCAACCCTACCACCTCTTCCTGAAGAAAAGAAAAGAGCCCAGGGAGAATCCTGCTACAGTCTGATTAATGTATTGTCTGTGTGCCTGAACCAGAGGCCCTCACTTAGGAAGAGTCTAAATTAGGAAGGATAAAATAAAGCAAAGAGGAAGGAAGACCTTCTGTGGGAGGTGGCATTTGAATTAAACCTGGTAGGAAAGATGAGTTTTGGCAAATGGTGATACCGGTTAAAGAGGGCTGATGTGAGAAGCATCAAATGATACAGGAGAGAGAGCAAAATGAGAATAAGTACTTTTCAAGAAATAATGAGCAGTTCATTTGGGCTACAGCGGCAGAAAAAAACAAAGTGTAAGATAAGTCTAAAGTATGTTAGGGCTAGAATATAAGAGGTCTGCAATTAAAAATGCTGTAACATAAAATTTTTTAAACACTGTAGAGATATTAATTTTAATACAAGTCATTCAGCAAAGATAAGCTTCGGTACAAGTGAAAGTAGAATAGTCCAATTGGGACAGTTGTCAAACAATGCTTGGACAAATGATGGACTTGAAATCTTAATTTTCATCCCCCAAAGAGACAGATTAAGACTGATTAATATTCCTTGGAGATACTGAACTGTGTGGCATCATTAAGAAGGAAATGGCAAAATAGTAGAATACACTATTCTGTGAAAAACAAACCCTAGAACTTTCATGTCTGGAAAACTTGTTTGCAGCTTTGCCAGCCACAGCTCAGGAGGGAGGCTGCAGCAAACAGCCATAGAGGGAATGAATGGGACCGTCCATTGTGCCTAGGATGGGCAGTTCAAGGTGGAATAGGAACAAGGATTATAATGACATGAAGATGAAGATGATGAAGAAAAGAACATAAAGCACTTCAAACAATACAACTCCTCCCCAACCTAAAAATCCTAAAACATTGTCAACCTCCTTTACAAACCGAAAACTGAAGGAAGCAAATCTAAGAGGAGAGGAATAATAGAAAGTGCTGCCTATTATTTCAGGTGGTACAGACTGAAAGTCTTAACTGGCTCTAGGAAGAACTGAGAAGCCAGTGAATAGCACATCTGATTCAGGTGCCATGAGAGAGAGTCGGGGTGTTCAGTACAAAGCACTCAACCCCAAGTTGTTCCAGAGTCAACATCTGTACTTATCCCAAGCAGTGTCTTCATGGCACCAAAGCCAGATAGCCGTGTGCCAGGCTGAATCAGAGACAGGAAAGGAATGACTATCATTTGCAAATCAGAAGACAGGCAGATCTTTTTAAAGGCATTATATAAAGTTTGTCTCTAGTGGTCAAACACTTACATTCTAATGCAGCTCCATTTGTCAAAGGCTTGGCAAGATTCTTTGTTACAAATCAGATTAGGAAAAAATTCCATGGTAATCACAGAATCCAGGAAAGGGAGATTTCCTTTCAAGCAACAGAAAACAAAGATCCACAAATGAATGTGTTCATTGTTAACTGAGATATTGAGAAAAGAAGAATCAGAACTCAGGCCAGGATTTAAAAGTGAAATTTCCTTTCCAGCATAAAAACAATTCCCTATTTTTCTATTTTTCATTAGGAACTCCAAAAGTGGATCTAATCCTTCCTACTCCTACAAACCTCCTCAGCAGGTTCTGGATTCCCTGCTTGATCTCCTTGGTTCTCACACCATAAACAATGGGGTTCAGAGCTGGGGGAATGAGGTGGTGCAGGATGTTGAGCAGGATGGGGACGTCAGGAGGAATTCTCCTCCTGGCCAGGTTCGTGATGACCAGAACCAGCAGGACTGTGCTGAAGAAGAGGATGAGGATGAAGTGGGAACCACATGTGCTCAAGGCCTTGGCCACGGCACCCTCTGCCTTGATCCTTAGCACAACTTTCAGTATAAAAGAATAGGAGATAAAAATAAGGATAAGGTCAGAGCCCAACAAGGTCCAGCCTGCCACAAACTGGTAGAGCTGATTGAAAGTGATGTCATCACAAGAGAGTTTGGACACAGACAGGTTAGTGCAGATGCAGTTCTTGATTGTATTTCCCGCACAGTATCTGAGCCTTGCAGAAAGCATGGGAACAGGAAGAGAAACAAAGACATTTCGGGCTATAACAAAGACCACTGCCCTAGCCACAAACTTGTCAGAGATGATAGACGGGTATCTCAATGGATGGCAGATGGCCACATAACGGTCATAGGCCATGACCATGAACGTGCAGGACTCCATGGTCAGAAAACTGTTCATGATAAACATCTGGAGGAAGCAGGCAGGGAAGCTGATCGACCTGAGATCAAACCAGAAGATGGCCAGGACCTTGGGGATGACGGTGAGGCAGAGCACGATGTCCAGCAGAGAGAGGAGGCTGAGCAGGTAGTACAGGGGCTGGTGCAGAGAGGCCTCCAGCCGGATGGTGATCAGGAGGATGGTGTTGGCCCCCATGGCCAAGAGGAAGAGGAGGCTGAGGGGCAGGGACAGCCAGTGCTGCCAATTCTGGAAGCTGGGGAAGCAGATGAGGAGGAATTCAGAGACTGGGGCAGTGGAGTCATTGCTGGGTGATGCCATGTAAAGTTTCCAGATCAATCTAGAGAACCAGAGTACCTTAAAATGTAAGAGAGAAGTACAGAAACATAAAAATTATATGTTCTAGATGTAGTAGAGTTTGGGTTTCCACTGAGACCCTTTATCTGTTCTAATAAAGTTTTTAAAATCACGATCATCATCCTCCCTTATATTTAAGCGAGTATGTATCATATGCCAGCCATAATGTTTTATATTCATTATCTTATTTCATCCTTTTAAAAAATACTAAAGTGTAATTAATATTGTTATCCTGATGTTTTAGGAATAAAATAGAGATAAAGGAAAATTGTAAGAAGAACCTTCTACCACCACACAGTTTAAAAACCAGCAATCACAAATATCATTTATTGTCATGCATTTATATGATTTCAGTACACTTTACTAATTCTTACTTTATAATGATTTTTATTCATTTGTTCATTTCCCAACCCACTCATTCCAGTTCAGGGTTACAGGTGGTCCAAGCTTATCCCAGCAGCTTTGGGTTAGTTTCCAAAAGCTCAGGGAACCAATCCCAGACAGGACACCATTGCATTACAGGGAGCACTCACACACACAACCACTCAGTCACACTGGGACAATTTAGACTTAAGCTGTACATCTTTGGGATGTAGAAGGAAACTGGAGTACCTGGAGGAAACCCAGGCAGACCTGGAGAGAACACGCAAACACCACACAGACAGTGGCCCTTGCATGAAATCAGTGTTTTTTCCTTAATGTTATAATGACACAACGTTGTGTGAAATGATGTTACATGAGGACCTGCTCTCATCAAATGAGCTGAAGTTTACCAAAGAGGAAATAAAAGTCAGGGAGTGAATTTTAGGCAAGTAAATCTTTGCAGGAACCCACTTACCTGGTAAGTAAAATTACATGTTCTTCCTTGTGACCAGGATCCAATTATCCTTAGCATGTGTAACCTACATTCTGTAAACTCATCTGCTCTGATTCCAGCTGTTTCTTTTGTAGGTATCATTTGTTTTCCCTGACTACTAAATGAAGAGAGAGGCCAAATACTGAGGGTAACAGCAATGGCTGTCACTACCAAGGAGACAGAAAGTAGCCAAGGAGTCACGGCAGGGTAAGAGAGAGAGCCCAGGAAGCGTGTAATCAGCATAGCTACAATGACTGATCCTTCACCTGTAAAGCCTTCTCCTCTCCAATAATCTCAAGTATAGCTACTCTGAATGGCTTGATCTATTCAAACAAGTGAGAAAATAGTGTTTTCTTAGTTCCTGGACAGAATGCTAAAGGTAGTAGTACATAGCATAAACAAAACCATTATCTTCGGAGAGCTTACCTAACTAATAGACAAAATGACTCACAAACACTTATAATGCAATACAACTGTGGCTCTAATAATGAAAATCATAAAATAGTAGGAAGGAGGAAGTATTTCAGATGAATGAAGCAGTGTAATATGGTTTAAAAGTTAGCCTCGAGCAGAAACAAATGACAGTTCTGGCTCTTACACAGATCATGTGAACCTAAAAGCTATTTCAACTCCATAGTGCCCAGTTTTCTCACAAATGAAATAGAATAAGTGGTACTTAAGTTTAGGTGTTACTGTGGGAAGGGAAAGGGACCGTCATATCCTCAAGTTCTGATAAGACAAAAGATTCAACAAGCTAAGAGCATCAAAGGACAGAAAAAAAGAGGTAACTTTTCCTGGGGGAGAATAAAGACTGTCCTTTTAGGCAAAGGTAAGAACAAAAAGCCTGCCTCCATGGATGTTAAGTAATGAGGCATTAGGAGCTACTGAATCTTAAGTTCTTTGAGGGAAAAGGAAGCGGGAGAGTAGAGTATCAGAAGATGATGTTTAAAGAGAAGCAGTGGCAGCCTTGAGATGATCCTTAGGCATTGTCACGTACACTGCAGGGAATCAGAATATTTGAACAGGGCTGTGATATGCGATAGATGGTATCTTAGACAACTTGAGTTGCTAAAACGAAATATCATAAACTGGGTGGCTTATAAGCAACAAGCATTCAAATCTCATAGTTCTGGAAGCTAAGAAGTATAAGACCAAAGTGCTAGCAGATTCAGTGTCTGGCTAGAGCTCATTTCTTAGTTCAGAGGTGGCACCTTCTCCTTATGTCCTGACATGGTGGAAGGGGCTAGCTGCTCTCTACCGTCTCTTTTATAGAGGTACCAATCTCAACTAAGAGCCCTCATAACCTAATTATCTCACAAAGTTTCCACTTCTAATACCATCACCTTGGAGGTGGGAGAGAGGTTAGGATTTCAACATATGAATTTTCTGAGGACACAAACATTGAGACCACAGCAGATAGGTCAAAGGGAATCACGGAAGGTAGGGAGCCTTTTTGGAGAGTTCTGAGTAGTTTAAAGGAAAAGTGATTAAGGTCCGAACAAAAGTAATAACCATGTAAATGGAGAAGAAAGGATAATTTTGAGGGGCGAGGAGGGCTACAAGAAAATTTAGTGGAAGAAAGAAAGAGAAAGGCTGGAGTCAAGAATACCTCCCAGATTTTTTAACAAACACGAGAAGATACATGTTCTTTTTGAACTTCCTGTAACACTGATAGATTCTTCCAGTTAATAATACACTTTCAACTTTGCTTCCTAGTTCTCTTGCAATTTCTTAATAGCTAGAACCATTTTTCTTCCCTCTGAATTTTCCTTAGTGAAACTGAGGCCTCCTAATCTGAGAAATGGAGAATTATTGGCCATCTGGGGCATCGTTTGGGATCTTCAGTACTCCAGTTCCATCTGGAGTACTTGATGTTCATACTCACAGACTGATATTCACCAAGGAGTGGTCATTGTGGTTCCTCATTTGAGGTGTCAGGGAGCAAAACATGGTCTCTTACCATAAGTCATTGGAAGTCTGGAAAAGTCAGACAGACTTTGAACTAACCAAAATGGTAATGGAAGATTTGAGCCCAGCTATGATTGCCTAGAAGAAGGGGCAGTCACCTAGGCTTGTAGATGAATTTAGACTAGGAAAGAAAGGAAGACTATGACCTAGGTGGGCACAGAGCTTTGGCCTCATAGCTATGATACAGTTTGGGATCTTTGAGCCTACAGAAGTTTTGAGTCTACAAGCCATCAAGTGACTTAGCCTCAGCTCTGAGGGAAATCACAGCCGTAGGTTGCTAACACTTGTACCAGAATCTAAGTACTGTGGCAAGGTTGTCATCTACTACACCAGGCCGTGTTAAAAGAGTTCTATCTCCTTTTCACACCAGGCTCTTGGACTCCCCTCCACTCCTCAGCATCCTCTTCCTCATAATTTCTTGGGCCCCACCTTGAAACTCACCAGCTTCAGAAGGCTGTACTGCTGCTATTTCTGGCTGTTCCCTACAGGAGCAGTGGAGGCTGTTTTTATGGACCCTGACTCCACTAATCTCTTCCCTCCACACTACTCACAAGAGTTAGTGCCATTATTAGACACCTGGATCCTGGAGCCCTGTGGTCCATGCCCAGGGGAGTATGTTGTGAAAGGTGTCCGGCATTGGGAGTAGAATGAGGGTGAAAAGTTCAAAGGCACTTGGGAAGTCTAATTAAAGAAAATGACACTTACCTGGGTAAAATAAGCCAGACACAGAAAGAAAAATACTGCATAATCTCACCTTATGTGTGAAATCTTAAAAAGTCAAATTCATAGAAGCAAAGAGTAGATTGCTGGGCACTATGGAGTTGAAATAGCTTTTAGGTTCACATGATCAGTGTAAGAGCCAGAACTGTTACCAAGGGGCATGGATGGGGGGAAACAGAGAGATGTTTGTCAAAGGGTATAAAATTTCAGTTAGCAGTATGAATAAGTTCTAGAGATCTAATGTGAAGTGCGGGGATGCTAATATATTTTATCATATGTTTAAAATTTGCTAAGACATTAGATCCTAAGAGTTCCCACCACAAAAAAGGTAACCATGTGAAGCAATGGATGTGTTAATCAGTGTAATTGTAGTATTCGGTGTGATACAGTGTACATGTTTATCAAAACATCACTTTGTACTCCTTAAATACATATCATTTTGTTTTAAAAATAAGAAAGGAAAGACAAGAGGAAAGGAGGGGAGAGAAAGAAAAAGAAAAAGAAATCCTAGGAAAAAAAAGTATAAGGAAACTGAGAGATGGGAATTGTTTCAGGATAATTTCTCTGTTTACACCAGTAAGGAAGAAAGCGAATCAGACTATCCTCAGCACTATAACTCTAGAGGGAAGTACTAGAGGAACATTCCCACCAATGAAAAGAGCATGGACCAGGGACAATAGAGGGGAGCAGAGAGTGCTTTTTCTGTGAACCTTTCTCATGCGGCGGGAGCATCAGTGGTCTGGACCCCACAGATCCCTGGGAGTGGCCCTCTTCATGCTCATAGTGACATGTCCAGGATTTTATCTTCATGGCTGTTCCTTTGTCTAAACTTTTTGTTTCCTAAGTATGGTTTCAGACAATGTGGTTATTAACAATACTCACTTTCCATAGAGCAATGCCTAGCCTTGCTTCCTTGAACAAACAAATGGAATGGTCACTAGAACAGTCACCACTTTAAACTGATGCACAATAGGACCTAGAATACAGGCTCTGCTGAAGAATATTCAGGATCATGTGGGCTTTGGGCACAAGAATCTTGGAGAGAGAAGAACGAGTAAAGTCTTTTTCTAGAACTCACAGTTTACTCCCCACAACCGCTGAGAAGGAGACATTAGGGCAGAAATGTAGATGGAATATAATCCCACGCCTTACATACAGAAACTCTGGCCCCATCTCTACCTTGCTATGTAGATGCCCAAGGTAAAGCTCCAAGGACAATGGAAGCATCAAATACAGTTAGTAGACATGTTAAATGAAGAAAACTATTTTATGAGTGAATAATTGCTCAAGGAAATATATGCTACTAGGGGCCTGAAGTTTAAACTGTGCAAAATATTCTTATCCTCAGAGTTTCTTATAAGTAAATAATTCCTCTCCACTCTCAGATCATGGGGATGTTGGGAAAAGAAAACGTGGTGCTTTAGTTTGAACGTCTGTTTTACCACTTTCTGGCTGCTTCTACTTGCGCAATGTTTATAGATTCTCAGAACCACAATTCCCTCATCTGAAATAGGGTAGTGAACCTTCCAGTACATGGTAGTTGCAAGGATAAAATTGCATTTACTTTTGCATTTAACAAACATTAATCTGACTGTGTAATCTACGAAGCCCTATACTACATGCTATGAATACAGTACAACAAAGAATTATTTCTGCCATCTTAGAGAAGGAGACCAAAATGTAGCATATAATTACACCAAGGGTTGTAACAGTAATCATAACAAATCTTCATTGAGTATATTAATGGGTCATATTATTCTGATTATTACCTGCTATTTCATCTAATCCTAATATTAACCAAATGAGAGCTATATTATTATAGCCTGAAAGTTACTGATGTAGAATATAAGTAATGCATGTTGTGAGTTGGATTGTACCCCCAATAAAGATATGTTGAAGAACTAACCCCTAGTACCTGTTAATGTAAACTTATTTGGAAACAGGGTCTCTGTGGATGTAATCAAGTTAAAAGTCACCACAGAGTATTCAGGAGATGCAAAGAAGAAAAACAATGGGTTATTTTAAATGGCTGGGAAAATTTATATATCATTCATCCTGAAAACGAAACCCAGGTGAGTAAGACTGACTCTAAATATATGAAGAGCTGCTCTATAGAAGGGAATTTTGACTTTACACTGAATGCATAGAGCAGACAACCATAACCAAAGTCATGACTCAGGGACAAAATATTTCATCTCGGGAGCAGGAAGAACTTTCTAACCATTTGAAATGTCCATCCTTGGGAAGGGTCTCTTTGGAAAGTGTGAGCTCCCATCATATGAGGTCCTCAATTTAAGGCAAGATTTGTCAGGAATAAAGTTGGAACAATTTTGCATCAAGAGGGCACCAAAGATGAGCAGGAGTAACTATACTTACATCAGATTAAACAGACTTTAAGTCATAAATATTATAGTAAAAAGAGAAAGAGAAGGTCATTAAATGATGACAAAGGGATCAATTATTCTTTATGATCATAAGCTCTTGTCATTTAGCTCCCATTTTATAAGGGAAAACATGCAGTATTTGGTTTTCTATTCCTGCATTTGTTTGCAATCTGGCATTGATGGGCATTTAGGTTGATTCCATGTCTTTGCTACTGTGAATCCTGCTGCAGTGAACATTCATGTGCATGATGTCTGTATGGTAGAATGACTTGTATTCCTCTGGGTATATTCCTCAGTGTAATGGGACTGCTGGGTCAAATGGTAGTTCTGCTTTTAGCTCTTTGAGGAATTGCCATACTGCTTTCCATAATAGTGGAACTAATTTACACTCCCATCAACAGTTTATAAGTGTTCCCTTTTCTCTGCAACCTCACCAGCATCTGCTATTTTTTGACTTACTAATAACAGCCATTCTGTCTGGTGTGAGATGATATCTCATTGTGGTTTTGATTTGTATTTCTCTAATGATCAGTGATATTGAGCTTTCTTTTACATTCTTGTTGGCCATGTGTATGTCTTCTTTTGAGAAGTGTCTGTTCATGTCTTTGCCCACTTTTTAATGGGGTTGTTTTTCTTTTGTAAATTTGTTTAAGTTCCCTGTAGATGCTGGATATCAATAGTATCAGACGCATTTTTCTCCCATTCTATAGGTTGTTTGTTTACTGTATTGATAGTTTCTTTTGCTGTGCAGAAGCTCTTTAATCAGATCCCATTTGTCAATTTTAGCTTTTGTTGTAGTTGCTTTTGGTGTTTTTGTCATGAAATCTTTGCCAGTTTCTATATCCAGAATGGTATTGCATAGGTTGTATTCCGGGGTATTTATAATTTTAGATTTTTACATTTAAGTCACTACATAGATAATTCAACTCATCATTCTTGAGTTAATTTTTGTATATGGTGTAAAGAAGGATCCAGCTTCAATCTTGTGCATATGGAGGGTCAGTTATCCTCGCATCATTTATTGAATATGGTGTCTTTTCCCCACTGCTTGCTTTTGTCAGATTTGTCAAAAAATCAGGTGGCCACAGATATATGGGCTTATTTCTGGGCTCTCTATTCTGTTTTATTGGTCTATGTGCCTGTTTTTGTACCAGTATAATGCTGTTTTGGTGGCTATGGTATAGTCTGAAGTTGGGAAACGTTGCCTCCAGCTTTGTTATTTTTCCTTAGGATTGCTTTGGCTATTCAGGCTCTCTTTTGGTTCCATATGAACTTTAAAATAGTTTTTTCTAGTTCTGTAAAGAATGTCATTGGTGGTTTGATTGGAATAGCATTGAATCTGTAAATTGCTTTGGGCAATACAGTGATTTTAATGATATTGATTCTTCCTATCCATGAGCATGGGATGTCTGTCCATTTGTTTGTGTCTCCTCTGATTTCTTTGAGCAGTGTTTTGTAATTCTCACTGTAGAGATCTTTCACCTCCCTGGGTAGCTGTATTCCTTGGTATTTTATTTTTTGTATGGCAGTTGTAAATGTGATTGCCTTTCTGATTTGGATTGCAGTTTGGCTGTTGTTGTTATATAGGAATGCTAGTGATTTTTGTACATTAATTTTGCATCTTGCAACTTTACTGATGTTGTTTATCAGCTAGAGGAGCTTTTGGGCCTAGACCATGGGGTTTCTATATATAGAATCATGTCATTTGCAAACAGAGATAGTTTGACTTTCTAGCTTCTTATTTGGGTGACCTTTATTTCTTTCTCTTGCCTAATTCCTCTGGCTAAGACTTCTAATACTATGTTGAATACAAGTGGTGAGAGAAGGCATGCTTGCCTGTGCCAGTTTTATAGAGGAATGCTTCCATCTTTTGCCCATTTTGGAGGTCAAAAGTTATGAGAAAGTTTTAGAATTATTTTCCATAAGGAAGACTCATAGAAATCTAGCCTGAGAAAAAGTTAGATGTATATAACAGTTTTTCTCAAGTCTGATAGCCTTAAGATAAACATCATTAAATAGTAAAAGAGTGACATGGAGAAATGGAAAAGACAATAAAGAAAAGAAAAGAAATTGAGATTATGTCTAAGAAAATCCTTTGAGTGTGATCACTAACTAGCACATTGAACTGACCTGACACAGATAGATCAAAAACCTATTAGGTCTTTGAGGGGAGTTATTGCCAAAGAAACAGAACTTGGCTTTTAAAGCAAGTTTTTGATTTAGAATTTTAAAATGTATTGATCCAACACAAATTGCAACTAGGTAGGAGAAAGAAGTTCTCGTGTTTTACAGCACTAAAGGATGATAATAGTCAACAATAATATATTGTATATTTTCAAATAGCTAGAAGAGAGAATATTGAATGTACCCAACACAAAGAAATGATAAATGTTTGAGATGATGGACATGCTAATTACCCTGATCTGCTCACTACACATTGTATGTAACTTTATAAATATGTGTAATTATTATACATCAATTTAAGGATACATAATTAAATAAAAAATTTTCATATTACCGATACTAATATTTTATAAGTAGAAAGTAGGTTCAAATATTGTGTCACTCCAAAAGAAGTCACATTGTTCAATGCCTACTTCATTTAGGATAATGGGAACACTAATCAAGGCACACACACCCCAAGGGCAGATGGCATTAAAAAAACAATAAAAAGCAATCTTCAGGACATTGAAAACAATGATCAGAAGAGTTCCTCCGACAGAACTTGTCTCACTCTCAGTGAGTAAAGTAAGTAAAAATATTGCAATATCTGCTCCCAAAGTATTCTCTCATGACTATTAAGTTACTGCTAACTGTATTCCACACTTCACTTCCAGTTGGAAATCATCTGCTCCACCATTAATAGAGAGATGGAATATCACTGGTGAAAGAGAAATCACAATAGGATCTGACGGAGAAGGCCACACATATCTGGAGGTCTTGGATTTTTTGCTGCATAGAGTGACCAGATGAGAGCTTGGGTGGTCTCCCTTGGTAAGGAAGTAAGCATATCGTAGGCATAGGAGAAAGAGAAATGAAAAATTATGATCAAGGATCTTATGCAAGTAGCTGGATCTATGTGAGAAGTCTGGCCAATGAAATGATAGAGAAAATGATCTCTCTCCTAGTTTGGGGCCCTAAAGCTTACAAGATCCTGCATATTCTATCTCTGTGCTTGCTTGCCAGCCAGATTCAGAAGCACCAGTGGAGGACTCTAAGAGCCCAGAACATGGAGGCTTTATTACATCCATGTAATAAAGGAAACATTGGTCCCTAAATGTTGATGTGGAGCAAAGCCCCCGTACATTGGAATGAGATGTGGATGAGAAGTAAACTTTTATTGTGTTAGGCCACTGTGCTATCATTGTCATAGTAACTAACTCCACTTGCATTGACTAATGCAATGGATGATGGGTTTCTGGTGTACTCTGCCTTTGATACCTATAATCTGGAGCATGAAAAACTTAGGAAACTACAAATCTATCCAGTGAAAGACTTAAAATATCTCAATCCCTAGGAGTAGGAAGAATGGATTTATGTAGCAAAATGCCTAAATTCAATTTTCACTCCGGTCCCCATTCATTGAATGACTATATATAATTTATCATTTTGCTCAGTTGCCTCATATGCAAAAATGGTAATTATAATTCATGGGCTATTTTGACCATAATCTCTCTAAAAAGTAGTTTTCCTGTATGTTCGGAGTCTTAATCACACATAAAGAACTCAATAACTAATTTTTGGTTGAATGGGTGAATAAATGTTGTTATTATATGCAGTACTCAGCCAAATGCTGATAATGTAATATGTTATGAAACACCAGGGGTATTCAGTATCCTTAGGAATACCTGACTTATGTCAGTGATTTGGTATTGACTTTTAAATGTTGCTGAAGAAAAGAAAATCATGGTATAAATTGGTATGTCTCTTTTATTTTTGAACTTAATAACTCAAAGCCCTATGTGCCCCATGAGCAGGAAGTACAGGAGTTTTCTAAACAGACTTATTCCTCTTTCAAACCCCTGAGATTGAGAACTGGCATTCACTCCAGTATTGTTTTTCCTACACATAGCCACAAGGGGGCACTATTGACTTGCCAACTCTGAAGAGTTTGCTTAACTTCAGAGGTTGCTGTTCAGGTTCTGCAACTGCAGTCTTGATGCCCTAAACTTGGTCTCCGATGTCTCAGAACTCTCACTGCCTAGAATATACACCAAAGCACAATAAAGTATCAGGATGGCTAGGTACTAAAAAGCTTTCAGTGATAAATGGAAAATGTAGTATTGTTCCCTCAACAATACTTAAATCTTTGTTTTGAGCCTTGGCTACCAACGTAGCCAAAGTCTCTTCTTCTTCCAACTTAATTCCAGAGGACTTGTTTTTTCTCTCCACTAGGTCTTGATTTCAGTCAGCTAAGGTACTGACTAGCAATGCTCAATGATATCACATCTTCCTTCTCAAGAATGTGACCAACCTGCAAACCAGGGAGTGAGGGGAGTGACCTTTGGAAAGCCACTCCCAGTCTTCTCCTGTTCTGAATGCACCCTCTTCCAATGCAGGTGGAACATATTCAGGTTGTAACAGCAAAGCAAACCTTCATAGATTTTCTCAGTTTTAAAAAACTGACAAAACATCATACCCCATCCATTTAAAATGCCTTTAATTTATACTACTTCATTATGTGCATTCAAGACAGTGCTCGAAAACTTCTACAGAGAAGACACCTTTTACATTTTGCTATGGGGACTCCACAGCAGAGTTGGGTCTGCTCTGCAAGGCCTGATTCTTTGGTTATGTTGCTCCTTTATCATCTGTACGAGGATTTACCCCAAAGCCTATCTAGGACCCTTGAGACCAGTTACTTCACCACTTGCATATTGACAATTTGGTGAGAAATCTGTGGTCTTCTAAACCTCTGTACTTAGAACCAGAGCAGAGAGCCAACTTTAAGTATGTGGCTAATCATTTCTTATATTTAGGACTGTACTACTGGGGAACTAGAGAGTAAATGTAGACATGATTTTTCAACTCTTCGCTTAGCCAGTTCAATAAAATAAGTAAGGAAATGTTTACTGAGCTCCTCAATGTGTGCGAGCTGTGCTAGTTACTGTGAGGGGTGACCACTGCTGTCTTGGTCCCTGCATCCTTTACAAATCCCTACAACAAAGCTGGCAGTTTCTGTCCCTATGTACACCCAGTTTGAGTCAAGCTTCTCATAATTGTGTTGGCCATTTGCATTGATCTACAGAAGCCTGGTTCAGGAATTAAGATCTGAGTTTTGGCCAAATAACATAGACTCCTCTTTGAGTCAATCCTGGGCTTGCCACCAGGTGACATCATGCCAGAAGCAGAGAAAGTGCTCCTGGAAAGACCAATGGAGTTGACCAAATGCTTGAAAATATCACCTGATTACAGATTTATTATGTTTCTATGAATTATGTCCTATTATTCCTTGTTAAAAAATCACTTTTATAATAATGTATGAAAGTCTCCCATGAAAATTGTATATTATCACTTATAGACATTGGTATATTGCAAGAGTTCAAGACACATGAACTTTGATTTTCATTATAAGTCTTATATTAGAAGATCAGTGCTGAAGTGGGCATTTATAACCTCTGAGGAACAATAGGAAAGCAGTGGTAGGTAAAACTCCTAGCATCCCTGAGATGGAGAGAAGTTCGATTAGAGAATTCTCTTCTTAAAAAAATTACAAACACTGAATTGCACCTGTGGCTCCGGCTTGAGACACTGAGAGCCGAGCCTGAGCGTACTGAGAGCCGAGCCTGAGCGTACTAAGAGCCCCTTTCTGTAAGCCAGTGGGTATCATTTTTTTTCCTGCTCTTGTTGAGGAATTGGAAGAAACTCTGCCCCTAGTGCCCACACGAGCATTGGGTTGCAGTTACTTTATCTAATCCCCACAATGTGGGGCAGTTGATCTTACTCCTCTTGCCAGCTTCATGACAATTCCTTCACGGCTCTGAATGCCGCCCCTAAACACGATGTCATGTTTCTCCACCCACCTGTACTAGGGGACTTGATTCTGACTCCAGTTCCTGGTGGCAACGGTGCACTGCAGGGTGATGTTACAGCTGCTCCTCAGTAATCACAAGCTTTCAGACCCACAGAAGAATGGAGCTGCGTCAGTTACTAACACTATCTCTCAGCCCCAAGCCTGCCATCCATGCTGTACTCTGTGATGCTGGTGCTGGAAGTCGAACCCCTTCTTTGTCAGCTGTCACTCTCTGAGTTTCTCCCTACAGAGAGCAGCGGAAACATTAGAAGGTTGAAACAGGGAGATGGACACTCGCTCTCTCTGTTCCTGTCTTGTCAGTCAGTATTCCTTAGCAGCAACTCTTCACCCTGGAAGTGAAATTGATTATAGTCTCCAGATTGGTTAGTTGCTTGATCGGTTTTGGGTTTTGTTTAACTCTCAAAATCACCCTCATTGAACTCTCTCAAAAATGCCAGCACCATCAAGGAAGTGTCCCATCCTCAAAAGTTTTAGTCCCAGCTCTAAGGGTCACATCCTCTGAGGTCCTATGGCATGAGTACCAATTAGGGACAGCATCCTTCTTTAGGGATCTGAGATCCAGTTCTATGGGCTACTTCCTAGCCTCTTAGGTTCTAATCACCCAGCCTCTTTCTAAGTGGAAGTTTCTTCCCCTCGATGCAATTTACCTGTTACTTGAGCCTCCTTTTTCATCAAAACCAATTGTTTACATTAAATTAACTGTAAATAACCAGTGTATTTTTTTTTTAACCTAACTGGAACCATTTTTATCCAGAAACCTAACACTATGTCATATCTTCCCACATTCAACTAGAGCACTTGGGCAGTTAACAGATCAAATAAGACGATATTCAGTTCACTGAATGTGTAGCTTACACATATAGGGAAAGTGGTCAACACAATGTCCTAGTCAGCTTTTCTGTTTCTTACTCTCTCAGAGTCCCCTCCTCCTGTCTGCAACCATCCTCACTTTCAAGACTCTGTCTGAGGTGATGAGGCTGTGTAGGATAGAACAGAAAGCTGGTATTGCTTTATATTGCTGTAAAGCTCTTTTCTTGTTTCCCAGCAGAAGTTTGGTCAGGCAAGACTCCGCCTTCTCTGAGAAGTCCCTTGGGTCTCAAAGAATTAAGAAGGCAGAAAATACCTGTGGACATCCAGAAAGGCAAAACACAGGTCAAAGGAGAGCAAAGGCTGCTTTTTAGCTTCAATTGCAATTGATGAGACATTTCAACTACGTAGAAAGAGCCTAGATTTTATTATTTTTGCTTCCCACATATGTGATCTTTGGCCGTTTTCCTTCCTAAAAGCATCTCTTCTTCTATTATGTGAAATGAAAGTATCAGTGCCTGCAGAGATGTGTTGAAGCTTAAATTACTTAAATGTAATTGCGAGGTTCAAAGTAGTCACTCAATAAATACGAGTTTCTTCCCCTTGCCTACTTCCACCTGAACTACGCAAGGAAAATGAAGGAAGGGATTCACTTTCCCTTACTGGTTCAGTCATGAAGGGAGCCTCAGTGCATGCAATAAATACCTCACTAACTGACATTTCTCTACTTCACTGTCTAGGTAAAATCACTGAAGAGGAAGGACAGCAGGTATTAGAAATGTTTTACATATTCACCTCCCTCTCTGCAGTAATTTCTGAATTCCCTGTTTTATCTCTTTGGTCCGGACCCCATACACAATAGGGTTCAATGCAGGAGGAATAAGGTGATGAAGGACATTTAGCAGGATCAGGATGTCCATGGGGACCTTCTTTCTGGCCACATTTGTCAACACAACCACCAGCAGGATGGTGCTGAAGAAAAGAATGAGGATAAAATGGGAGCCACATGTGCTCAGGGCCTTCACTGCCGCCCCCTCTGCTTTAAATCTAAGCACAGCTCTCAGAATGAAGGTGTAGGAGAGAAAGATGAGGATGAAATCCGAGCCCAGCAAGGTCCAACCAGCCACAAATTGGTAGATTCTGTTAAGGGTGAAATTATCACAGGAGAGCCTGGACACAGACAGGTTGGCACAGATGCAGTTCTCAATGACATTTTTCCCACAATAATGGAGCAGGGAAGTAAGGATAGGAATGGGTGCAGTAAAAAGGGCATTCCGCCCCACAATGAAGACACTAGCTTTGGCCACAAATTGATTAGTGATGATGGATGGGTACCGCAGTGGGTGGCAGATGGCCACATAACGGTCATAGGCCATGACCATGAATGTGCAGGACTCCATGGGGAGGAAGCTGTTCATGATGAACATCTGCAGGAAGCAGGCAGGGAAGCTGATCGACCTGAGGCCAAACCAGAAGATGGCCAGGACCTTGGGGATGACAGTGAGGCAGAGCACGATGTCCAGCAGGGAGAGGAGGCTGAGCAGGTAGTACAGGGGCTGGTGCAGAGAGGCCTCCAGCTGGATGGTGATCAGGAGGGTGGCATTGGCCCCCATGGCCAGGAGGAAGAGGAGGCTGAGGGGCAGGGACAGCCAGTGCTGCCACCTCTGGAAGCCGGGGAAGCAGATGAGGAGGAATTCAGAGACTGGAGTAGTGGAGTCGTTGCTGGGTGATGCCATGAGCTGAATCTTGAGCTGAGTAGGCTTCTCATGACTATTTGTATAGGCAGATACAAGAGGTTTTTTTGTTGTTTTTTTTTTTTTTAATGCTTTAAAAAGTATCCCTTTCACCTACTCTTTAGGAATTGAATGATAGGTAGTTCACTTTTACTAAGTATGGCAAATTTCAGCCAATATTCTATTAGTAGAATAGTGAGACTTAACAAATAATGTTGTGTTCCATAAAGAAAAATGAAAGAATGAAAAACCTAAGAAGTTTTGAAAAAAAGGTAGTGATAGGCAGTAACCTCACTATACAGTAAAACATATTATGAACATGCAGCAAATTAGGCCAGTGTGTTACCAGTGTAAGAACAGCAATGGTAGAAGAGAAGTTTCTTTAATAAATCATTTGGGAGAAAAATAACTTTAATTAGGTCTTTGCTTTCTACTATACACTAATATAATTTATAGTGGATATTTTTGTTACATCTCTTACCCAAACTCATGGTATTTTAGAAGAAAATATAATGTAAATTTGATTAAATCATCCCTTTGCTAAAACTTCAATCTATATGAATATAACTTTTCATTTCCCACAACCTGAGCCTGAGCATCCTAGATCCTAGTGCTTCTGGTATAAAATTTAAAAAAGAAAGAAAGAAAGGAAGGAAAGAAGAAAGAAAGAAAGAAAGAAAGAAAGAGAGAGAGAGAGAGAGAGAAAGAAAGAGAGAAAGAAAGAAAGGGCTGGATAAATTTGTGATCATTAACCTTAAATGTGCCTTCAATATTGCATCCTACAAGTCTCTTCTAATCAACTTTCTCCTCTAGAAAAAAATCCTTTTCAAAATGTATTCATTTTTTTCAAACCTCAAACTCTACTTCTTTCATAAGGTGACATCAACTACTACCTCATGGAGAAAGTAGAAGGTGATCAGTAAAATTTTCCTCAACTTTCAAAATAAAATCTACAAATCTAAAATCATAGTCAGATACATATTACCACAATCAGAATGGCTATAATCAAAAAGACAAAAAATAACAGATGTTCGCAAGGATGTCAACATGTATAAGGGAACTTTTATATGCAGTTGGTAGGAATGTAAATTAGTAGAGCCTCTATGGAAAACATTATGGAAATTCCTGAAAGAGCTAAAAACAGAACTATCATTAGATCCAGAAGTCCTACCACTGGGTATCTACCTAAAGGAAAAGAAATTGATATATCAAAAAGATAATTGTACTGGTATATTTATCACAGCACTGTTCACAATAGCAAAGATATGGAATCAACCCAAGAGTTCAACAACAGATGACTGGATAAAGAAAATATGGTATACACACAATGCAATACTACTCAGCTATTTAGACCGAATAAAAGTATGTCTTTTGCAGCAACATAGATAGAAGTGGAGGCCATTACCTTAAATGAAACAAGCCAGACACAGAAAGACAAATGTTGCATATTCTCACTCATAAGCAGGTGTTCAAAATGTGTACATATGGATGTAGAGAATGAAATGATCAACAATGGAGACTTGGAAGGGTGAGGGCATGGGAGGGGGTGGATAATGAGAAATTACTTAATGAGAATAATGTACATCATTGAGGTGATGGACACCCTAAAAGCCCTGACTGAACTACTATGCGATCTATGCATGGAACAAAATTGCACTTTGATTCTATAAATTTATATAAAATTTTGTAAGCCTTATACATCTATGTGTATATACTCTCATCCTTTTCTTGTTTCCTTTTATTAAAATAGAGAATCTGTCCATCTTTAAAAATGTCCAACTTTTATCTCTACATTGGATCCCATCCTTCTCAGCTTTGAACTTTGGCTCTTTCTCTAACTCTCCCCTTCTTTTCATGCACACACTTCTCAGAAGCACTGACACTCACTGTCGCCATTCCCTCGCCTCATATCCATCCCACAACTGACTTCAATTTGGCTTCCACCTCCATTAGATCCATAAAGCAGCTCTCAGAAATCACCTTCAGCTTCCCTATTGTTAAATCTTGTTGAAACAGTTGATCAAATCCTCTTCCTTGAAACACTCTCTTTGGCCTAATTACTACATCCCAACCTTCAGTTTACCTTATACTTCCTGGTCGCTCCCTCTCATTTTCTCGAGCACAGTCATCGTCCACTACCTTGACATCAATTTAAAGGTTCAGTCCTACATTTTCTTTGCTTTTCTTCTTTCCTCTCTGATATTCTGTTTTCCCCTTCCTTCCACTTCTTTTATCTTGTCTATGTCATTAGATAATTACCATCTCTGTTACTAATGATTACTGAACTATCTCTCACTTAGACCTCTCCAGAAGCCTACTATATCAACCTGGGTTTCCCAAAGATAATCAAAACTCATGAAGTCCAAAATTTAAAAACCTGGCCTTTTGCCAGCATCTCAGTGAATGGTGTAAGTATTTGTCAGTTTCAAAAGCCAGTGCCCAGAAACTGTCTTGAACATTTATTCCACCCACTCCAAATGGCACAAAATACATGATGAAACCACTGAGACCTGTCATTTTCCCTTTTAATTAGCCCTGGAATCCATCCACTTCTCTCTATCCACCCTCACTATCCAAGTACTAGTATCCCTTAAGTGAAAAAGTAGAAATTGCCTCCTAATGCAGTCTAGATTTCTTTATAAACCATTCTCTACATTGAAATCAAAGAAATGTTT
Source organism: Aotus nancymaae (assembly GCF_030222135.1). Taxonomy (NCBI): domain Eukaryota; kingdom Metazoa; phylum Chordata; class Mammalia; order Primates; family Aotidae; genus Aotus; species Aotus nancymaae. The sequence goes on along the minus strand of NW_026988473.1, from coordinate 53,798,820 downwards.
CTAAATATACATCTTATTAGTCATCGATTAAAATATTTCAATGGCTTCTCATTGCTAATAGAATAAAAAGAAAATTTTTTACTTAAACTTTATGAGACCATAAGTTCATGAGGGAAGAAACCATGTGTAGTTTTTCTTTTATCATCACTGTATATACAGGGTATAGATTGCTTGATAGGTGCTCACGGTTAAGTGACTACATTGTGGAAGGAAGCGAGGGAGGGAGGGAGGGAGGGAAGGAGGGAGAGATGGAAAGAAGGAGGAAAGGAAGGAGAGAGGGAGGGAGAGAAGGGAGGGTGGGAGAGAGGGTAGGAGGGAGGGTGGGAGAGACGGAGGGAGAGAGGGAGGAAAGGAAGGAAAGCAGGCAATGCCATATGTTATCTATCTCCTTCCTCATATTCCAGTTCTATCTAACACCCCACTCCCTTGCTCCCTGAGCTTTAGCCACACGTCCTTCTTCCAGATCTTCAAACGTTACACGCGCTTTCTGACCCCACTTCTCTTAGAAGGCTGCGCATCTTACACTTCTACACAACATGTACTTTCCACTTATCCTTTGCATCTCAACTGAAGTACCCTCTTCTCTGAGAGGTTTGTTCTAACAGCCTCCACACAAGATCAAGTCCTCCTATTTTGTGTTGTCACAGTATTTTGAACCATCCTCACCGCTGGTAGTTATATATTTCTTTGATAAGTTGCTTACGTACTCCTCCTTCTCGTGCCCAATTAGACACTTCATGCCATGAAAATAGCATTAATTAACACAGTGCTTGACATGAAATGGCTGAAAATATTTGTAGAGTGAGTTACCTATTAGGCTTATGAGCAGAGTAATGGGAAAGCACAAAGGAAAATTTCCTAACTCAACCCTACAGGAAAACAGAAGCTTTCCTAAAGTTGCTAAGAACTTAGTTGAATCTTGTTTCTATAGATGTGGAGGATTTGCATGCATTAAATCTGTGTAGTGTACTGCAGGTATAAAAAATGGATTATGTGAAAGCATGGTGATGCGTCTGAGAATAACTTCGGAAGGAAATGCTAGGCAATATTTAATGTGACTGGAGCCAAAAGGATGAGGAGTTGAAAGAAAGAGCCAAAAATGGAGTTGATTAAAGAAAAAGGCAGATCTTAAGTACGTTTTCTATGCTAAAGATTTTAGAACTAGTCATATGGATAGAGAGAAATGGAAAAAATATTTCCATTAGAAGTGAGACATGACCAGATTTAAAGTACGTACAGAAAGATCACTCTGGACACATTATTATGCATGAACTTGGGTAAGGCAAGAGAGCAGAAATAGAAAGAATGGCAGCTGCAATAGCCCAGGAGAGAAGCCACTCGCATCTGAACAAAGGCTGAGGCACTGAGGATGGGAAGAAGGGGCATCTCCCAGGAGCCACATAGACAGAACTTATTGACAGATTTGTTGTAAAGGAGAAAATGGGTGATAGCCCAGAGTGACGCCCTGTTTTCTGGCTTGAGTCAGTAAGTTGCATCACCAAGATGTAAAATACAGGTAAACGAGTAAGATTAATGTGTACTGGAATATGTCAGGGCTGAGGTGTTTCTAATTGCTATGCTTAGATTTGGTTTTGGCTGTTTCAAACTGAAGAGTTTGAGAAAATTAGAAGGATCGTGTTTTAGGACATAAATTCAGAAAACATTAGAACATAACCTGTAGAGTCGGAATAGCACAAGGCTAAGATTGGAACCCTAGAAAATAGCAACATTGAAGGGGTGGAAAAAGAAAAAGGAGACATAAGTGGAAGGGCTAGAAAGGTATAAAGAAAATCTTAGAATAAGACGCCCTAGAAAAAAATTAAGGGGAATGTTTTAAGAAGAGTTTGACCAACTTGTTAGTTAAGTAGAGGTTCAATAACATAAGAAGAGTGAATACTCATTAAACATTATAAGGGTTTGTCAGTGGTAACCTGGCAAAGAGAATCATTTGACTGGTAGAAACAGAAAACAGAATGAAGGGAGCTGGAGAGTTAATAAGTGAGGAAGCGTAGATAGGTAAAGTTGACTGTATAGCTAAAGAAGTCCGTTTCAAGCTTATAAGAGAAGAAAAAGCAAGGCAGAAATGAAAGTTACTGCAGCATGTTTATATGTTCAGGGAAAGATCAAAGATCCAGAAGGAAGGTAAGATAACTGAGGTAGCTACTTCACTGAGGAAGTTTCTACCATGATTAAATTTTCTCTGTAGACCTTAGCACATTGTTTTTGTACCTTTCTATCTCCCTCCACTCTACTGAGAAATATCTGAGGACAGATAAAGGGTACTTTTCCATTTATACATACTACATTCTCTAACACCCCATAGATTCTTAATAAAAGTCCATGGAAAAATATGTTGGCATTACCGGCCTTGGTGTTTTACGTAGATGGGAAATTTTAAGGAGAAAGAGTAAGAAAGGAGAATTAACCAGAGTTTCAGTGGGCAGAGGGGTGTTGAGGCAGGGAAAAGGAAGTTCTGATCAATACTGTAACAGGCAGCCACAGGAGGGTTATGTGGTGGACTAGAGGGAAGCGGGGCATGGCATGATGGAACTCAGGGATCTATTTATGCCACTGCTCACAGGTGCCTCCCCAAGAGCCACCTACTTGGTTGATGAAAAAGCTGTGCTAGGTTTCTGACTTAATAGGTCCTCTCCTTTTCCTAGTACAAATGTAAAATGATCCACTTGCTCCTAATGTTGGTAAGAATTGCTTTAATTTCGTCCTGTCAAAATCATTACCAATTTATCCAAACAAACTCTCATCTCCCTACATGAGTCTTCCCTCTACCATTTGAACCTCATCCCTCAACATTGTATTTTATAATCCCTGTTGTACATCCCCTTACTGCTCTGTCCTTTTCTAGCATTGACATAATCCTCATATCTCTTCATGCTCCTCAGATGCCATTTGTGGATCAACCCTCCTAGCTGCTTCCATTCATCACACATTAGCCATTTGCTCATGAAGAGCCAAAGCTCTACCGTCTGAATGAGCCCAGGACGTCTGCCTCCACCCATCCAGTGCTATCACCTAGGCTCTAACTCTGTTAAAGTTCATTTCTTCACTACTGAACATTGGAGAATGGGCGTGGAAGAGTGAGAAAGTCTGGAACAGGAGGAAAAGAAAAGGGAACAGATTTCTAGATCTTCCAAATGGAATCACGTATATAAACAAAAGTCAATAATATGGTCCACAGAGTAAAAATTAATTTATTGTTTCTAAAACTGGATTGGCAATATTAACTGACATGAACCAAGTATCTAGTTTGTACCAGGCATTCTTCTAAGTATTTGATGTGTATTAATTTAACTTCAGAAGTACAATGCCAAGAGCAAAGTAGCTGAGAATCTTTCTCAATCCTTTTCCAATTAGTTCATCTGGAGTATACTATCCAATACAGGGCAGTATGCATTAAAAGGCTTCTTCCCAAACTAAGACATAGTGATGGAGTTACAGGATGATAAGAGGCATTGCTCTGTATTGAGGGAGGGAAGTCATTTTTACAAATTATAGGTGTGTGGCCTGCAGAAAACAAGAATAACAGTGATAATATTAAAATTTATGAATGGCTATTTAGGGGAAAAGGGCAAAACAAGGGCCATCAGAGAGAAATCACAGAGAAAATGATCTTGATTAAATATGAAGGAGAATGTTCCTACAGTCTAAAGAAAGTTATATTTTGCTATTTTAAACTGAGACAGAGTTTCGGGAAATATTGATCAGCTTCTTCATCAATACTTTCTTTGAACCCATGTTCCAGGTGGCCAGTGACACACTTAACCCAACATGCCTGGCCCTGCTCTGTCTCTATACACTTTATCTCACTGTGGGATCTACAGACCTCCTTCTGTTCCTGGTCAGGCAACATAAAGCCCAATCTTTTACTTGTGCTACATACCCTACCCAAGTAAGAAAATGAAACCCACTTATATGAAGGCAGAAGGAAGAAATACGGTCTAGGATGCTCTTTACTGAAGTGTTCAGGATGATAATGCATCGAGTTGCCACACTTCCCACCTCTCTGCCTATATGGAAAGGATCTCTGCCTGACTCGTATCCTCCTGCTCACTCTTTCTATCTAGGTCCAATACAGCCGTGCTCCCCTCCCTCGGCCCTGGGACTTACAGAGGATGCAAAAAGGAATGAGCTCTTTGTGTTGTAGCTGCTGTAGGGGTGGCCATGCTAGGATTTCGGTGAATAAATCCTGAGACTTTTATGAGCTCTTTACCGCTCTTACCAGCCTTCTTAGACGCCTATGGGAAAACGTGGCTTGGGAAGCAGAGACTTGGAGGAGGAGGAACTGAATCCCCGGGGAAGCCTGTCTTATTGTGCTCCAATAGGTAGGAAGTGGGGGTATGAGGAATGGAGTGCTTTGAAACTAAGACAATAAATTCTCTAGACTCCAGAATCCAGGAATCTGGTATATAAGTCTGACACAGACATGGATGAAAATGCAGGAAAAGAGATTACAGAGCAACTCTTTTATAGTAACTCCAATGTTTTGAGTGCTTTCTGAGTAACCCAAATTACCGAAGTTTTTGTGTATTTTTTCTCATTTAATCATCTCCCTTAGATAAGAAAAAGCAATTCTTCGGGTTAGAAACTATTATCCCCATTATGTAGGGGAGAGAGAGAGAAAGCCTTACCCCAAATCACATAGCCAGGTTGCATTCAAACCTCCTCTACCTGGTCTAATGTCTGTGTTCTAAATGATTCTTCTCTAGTCTCCACTTACACTGATGAATATGACTATAGGTATTGCAATTCTAAACAAGATTTCAGAAAATCAAGTTCAGTAAACTGTTAACTTTTTTAAACTACAAATATATTTATCTTCTAAGGAATGCAAAAAGAGTTGATACAGACAAATTTGCCAACCTAATTTATTATATTGAGGTTGTGGGTAAGTACGGGAATAAAATCATTCAATTTGAATGCAGATTTGAATCCCAGCTCTGAAATTATGTACTAAGCTCCTCAAACTTAGACATTATATACAATGGTGACAAGATAAGCCTGACTCCTGCCTTCAATGAAGTTTTATTCTAATTATATGATGTTTTAAAATAAAATTGGTATCTCAATGTATTTGCATAATTTCTAAGATCTTTTGTCCAGCAGAGAAGCAAGAACAAACACAGCATAAAAAGCTGCACAAAATTATGTTGTAATGCTGCTTATAAGAGTATTTATCCATAGACACAAATAAATCCAATACATGTAAATATTTATATACTCAAAATATATAAATACATAAGTGTGTATGTGCATATATATATATATTCTTATGTATAATCAAGTTGACTCTGGAAGGAGACACAAGAAATTGATAATAGTTGCCCCTGGGAAGGACGAATGTGTGCTTGAAAGACAGGAATAGAATAGTATATTAGAGGTTGCTAACTGCTTACTCAATATTCCATATTATTCCTTAGTAACAAAAATCATGATTTTATTGGGGTACCCATGTATACTCAAAAATATGACACTTCTCAGATTCCAGATGTTAATTGATGTTATGTGGTGGAACCCCAAGAAGACTCTTTGATGTGAACTAATTCAACTGAGAAATGAAAATTATATGCCCCACTGTCCTCTCACCTCCTTCCTCATGGAACAGGCACAGTAATGATGCCTAGCTTTCCAGCAAATACCTTAAACTTTGGTCATAAAAGTTAGATTCTAAACATAGAAAAGCAGAAAGAGAGAAACTGGGGCATTGATATCTTTGTGATGATCTAATTTTGACTCTAGATGTCCATCTTTGCACTTCCTTTACATGAAAGAGAAGAAAATTCTAATGTGTTTAAGCCATCACTATTTGGGCTTTGTATTATGTGCAGTCAAAAATGATACTAATTGATACAGAGAACGAATTACTTTTAATAAATAACATTTTTAGCTTTTTAAATTTTAACCATGTGCATATATTATGTATTTTTAAATTATTTTTTAGATTTTATTATTTTGATGACAAAATATAAAACACCTAAATTCAGAAAACTTTGATAATTATACAAAAGGAAATATACGAAATCCTGATGGGAGGATCACTTCAGGTCAAGTGAGTCAAAAAGGTCTTAACGCAGAATAGTATGGAAACAAGAGCAGAAGCAGGGCAGCCAGGTAAAGGCTGTCATTTAATCCAGGCGAGAGATGGCCTGGAGCAGGTTGGTGGCAGAGGAAATGAAAGGGAGTGGACAAATTTGGGACAACAGTCAAGTAGATATACTGGTGAAGAAGAAACAAATTAATGTAGAAATCAAATATGACTCTTCGGATTCCATCTTGGGAAACTTGGTGGATATGGGCCCATTTACCTTAATGACATCACATAGTAAGATTTTTGAATAGTGTTGAAGTTACATCTGAAGTTTGTGATGATAAATTTAATGTGAAACCAATAACTTTACTAAGGGATTTTTTTTCTGACAAGTTTCAAACTCTCACAGAGGAGATAGGTATTTGTATTCAAACAGAATTTTGGTGTTTTCAAATAATACAATGGAGGGAGAGAGAAAAGGTTAGGCTGTTTCCAGGAGCATCATTAAATGATGGGCCATACAATCTAAGCTAAGCAAAAAATAAAGTCAAGACAAGAGAAGGATGAGTTGATGGTCTTGATATTCAGCAATTCCAATTTTGCTAGGGATTCCTGAAAAATTGAGCCTGAAGATAGAAAGTGCAGAGTGTTTCAAATCTAAATTTTGGAGGGAACTAACCACAAAAATGAGATAAGTCAAAACTGGGAGTGTAAACAAGAAAGGTTCAGTTTTGGGTACAGGCTGAACTAAGCACACAACCATTTTCCAGCTTACCAGTAATGGGACTCCCATTGCGTTCTCATCCATCAAATGACATTCTGATGAAAAAGAAATGCACACCACAGAAATGAAAACTGAAAAATGGGACCTAATTAAACTTCTGGGAAGCAAAAGAAACTATCAACAGGGTAAACAGACAACCTACAGAATGGGAGAAAATATTTACAAACTATCCATCTGAGAAAGGTCTAATACCCAGCATCTGGAAGGAACTTAAACAAATTAAGAAGCAAAAAACAAAAACTCCATTAAAAAGTAGGCAAAGGACATGGACAGACACTTTTCAAAAGAAGATGTGGCCAAAAAGCATATGAAAAAATGTCGAATATTACTAGTAATTAAAGAAATGCAAATAAAAATCACAATGAGATACCATCTCACACCCATCAGAACGGCTATTATTAAAAAGTCAAAAAATAACAAATGCTGGTAAGGTTGTGGAGAAAAATGGAATGTTTACACACTACAGTGGGAATGTAAATTAGCGACTGTGGAAAACAGTTTGGCAATTTCTCAAGGAACTTAAAGCAGAACTACCACTTGACTCAGAAATCAAACACATAAATAAAACACATAAATTCAGAAACTATTAATGAGTATATATCCAAAGGATTATATATGTCATTTTACCATAAAGACACACGCATTTGTATGTTCACTGCAGCACTATTCACAATAGCAAAGATATGGAATCAACCTAGATGGGTATAAGTGGTAGACTGAATAAAGAAAATATGCTGCATACACACCATGGAATACTACACAGCCATGAAAAAGAACAAGGTCATGTCTTTTGCAGCAAGATGGAAGGAGCTGGAGGCCATTATCCTGAGCAAGTCAATGCAGGAACAGAAAACCAAACACCACATGTTCTCACTTACAAGTGGGAGCTAAACATTGAGTACATATGGACACAAAGAGGAGAACAACAGACTCCAGGGCCTACTTGAGGGTGGAGGTTGGGGCGAGGGTGAAGATCAAAGAGGTACCTATTGGGTATAATGCTTATTATCTGGGTAACAAAGTGATCTGTACACCAAACGCTTGTGACATGTAATTTACCTATATAACAACCCTGTTCATGCACTCCTGAAACTAAAAGTTGAAAAAAAAGAAAAAGAATTGCATACAAATTAAGTAATTCATAATTATAGGAGGAACTACACATGATAAAATTACTTAATTTAAGGCAAATCTGAGGGGCGTTTGGAAAAGGTTTAGACCTCAGGCAAAGAATATGTTCGGCAACAATTTTAAATCTGTTTTAATGCTTAGCCTATAGTATATCCCACTGACTTTAGACAAATTATTTGGTTAGGTAATTATTTAATGTCTTTGTTGTCTCATCTGATCTACCTATAGACATCATAGCCTGGAAGATGCCTGAACTAGAAAATGGGCACAAAATTATTCTCCTGGTGCCTTTTGTAAATTTGTTTGTGATAGGTGCAATTGTAGCCACCTGCTGCTTCGGTGCAACTCCCTGTCCCTTTCTATTGTGCAGGAGGAATAGCCCCATCCGCAATAGATAGGGAGAGGAAAATAAAGTGGTAACAACTCAGTGGGCAAGCAGGGCAAGAGCTGTTTCTGCAGGGAACTTAGTAACACAGCCCTATTCACTCTTGCTGGGATGTATGTGTCTGGGACATAATGGGGCTGTGCAAAGATAGCACCGGAACAGACTGATGACCAAAACTGAAATTTCAAAAGGAAGGCTACAATCAACCCAATAACAAGTGAAAGGGCTAATTTACACTCCCACCAACAGTGTAAGAGGAAGGCAGCTAATCACACTGCCATGTGTGTACCTATGCAACAATCTTGCATGTTCTTCACATGTACCCCAAAACCTAAAATGCAATAAGAAAATAAGAAAAAATGAAAAAAAAACAACTCATGCTAGGAAAAAAAAAAAAAAGTGAAAGGGCTACTTTATAGTTCCCATTCCTCCCATTCTTATTTTTTTCTGTTTTTCCACAAGTTCCAAACTGGAGAGTTTTAAATGTGTTCACGAATTCATTCAGTTCTTACATTTGTTTACTTATAAAAACACTGATGCCTTTCTCTCACCAACCCAATACTCATCCTTTGAATTACCACTCTGAACAATACAGCACAATCAACAATACTTTTTAATTTTTTCTCTGATTACAAAATAGTATGTCAACATTCTAAAATGCAAATTATATAATATTCTATATCATTTAATATCCAACAAAATCCCACCAATCTTCACTTAAGTACTTTGAACATAATTTAAAAATAGTGGAGACTGATTTGAATAATAATAAAACTCCAGTCTCCCACACAGCCAGCTCTGCATGTTTTGCTCTTTTCCTATTGCCATTCCCCTGTCTTGATAAATCAGCTCATCCAAGCAGTGGGCAAGGTGAACCCATTGTGCAGTTACAAATTTGGGTGCTTGTCTGGGATACTCTTGTGGCTACCTGCCCATGGTTCCATAGCTCCCCTCCCCCCAGGCAAGAGATCTAGAGGCCAGCCCAAGCAGCCACCTAGTTCTCTTGGACTAGGGGCTAACTCTGGTACTATGGTACCATCTCTGCCAGCAGGGCACTGCCGACCCAATGTTCATGGATTTAACTGCAATGAAAAAATAGTCCTGGGGAGATTTCCCATAACTGTAGCCCTATCACAGGGTGTCTGTCTGTAGCCCCATGGTGGGATGTCTATAGTCCAGCCCCATTGAAGGGTGTCTGGGTTGATGAGTATCCTAGGTGCTGTCAATGCCTCCTTCCTTCTCCTGACTAGTTCTGTAGCCCCATGGTGGGGTATCTGTCTGTAGCTCCATGGTGGGGTGTCTGTCTGTAGCCCCATGGTGGGGTATCTGTCTGTAGCCCCGTGGTGGGGTATCTGTCTGTAGCCCCATGGTGGGGTATCTGTCTGTAGCTCCATGGTGGGGTGTCTGTCTGTAGCCCCATGGTGGGGTATCTGTCTGTAGTCCCATGGTGGGGTGTCTGTTTGTAGCTCCACTGCAGGGTATCTGTCTTGGTTTGGCTCTTTCAGGGTCTTGGTTTGTCTGTAACCCTATTGCTGGGTGTCTGTCTCAATTCAGCACCTGAAGGGTCTCAGTTGGCTTTTCCTAACCAGTAGAAAGAGTTTTGGTTTGGGAGACTTCTTCTCAGGAAGATTTGGGTGAGATTTCTCAATAAGAGAATAGCAGGATAGTTTGGAAGGGATACACCTGAAGTTCTTGGCTAGGGATCTTATTTGGAAGGCCTCCTGTCTGTCTCGTCTTTGTATATGTTTATACATGTGAAGGGAATCTCAGAAGGAATTGCTGATGGAAGTCCAGCAGGCCTAAGTCAGAAAACCCTCGTTTGTCTGGTCACATTTGTTGAGCTCTAAAAGAAGGTCAGCAAGCCTGGTTCAAGGTGACTGTCTGCTCTGCGCCTTGCCCAGAAACATTTCACCCACTGTGAATTACCATTCAGAGGTCATCCTTCCTTACCTGGAGTGGATCAAAGATAACAGGGACAAACAGGAGAAAGTCTGAGCTTTGCAGGCTGATCCTGGGTGCTGAACGAGGTGACTAGTGTCTGTTTTGTTATGTGTATTTTGCTGAAATGGAAAATATTAATTTGGTTCCCCATGTAGCCCATTGGGCAACATCTTGAAAAATTGAGAATCTTTTGCCTATGGCGCCATAAAACAGAAAAGGGTAATTTCCTTTTGTAAAGTGGCTTGACCCCCACAGTTATGGCACAGAGAGCAGGGTCATCAAAAGCTGTTCCATTCTTCTGGAAGCTACAGAGAAAGGAAACCTGGAAATCATGATGGCAAAAAGGGTAAGAAATTCTGATCAACTAAGTTTCTGGTCTCTTTCTCTCTCTCTCTCTCTCTCTCTCTCTCTCTCTCTCTCTCTCTGTGAGTTTGATTGATAGAAAAAAGGATTTATGAGACTAGTCTTAAGTTATAGCAAATCTGGTACACTTTGTGCTATAATTTTTTCTTTCTGTAATGGAGAGAGGGGTATCACAGAATAGAACATGGGTTTGGGATCCCTATAAGCCTGCTTTCAAGCCAGCCTGGCAGGCTAATCAGTTACAAACTTCGTTGGGTGTCCCTGAAACCAATACTCAATGATATTTCTCTGTCTTGTTTTGTGTCTTTAGGAGCTTAACCTTGTGACCATGTGGGGATACTTTCTCTTGCTCTCCACCATTTAGAGGACAGAAATTTGGGTATTCACATTACTTAGCCCTAAGTTAAAAGTCTTTTCATGCTTGAAATTGGCTGCTCTAGGCTTCTGGAAAGAGCAATAGAAACTGCTCAATGCTGTGTAACTCTAAGGCTTTATCTTTCGACAGTGGTGGCAAGGGTTCAATTCTTGGCTTCTGGGAGGATTTCTTTCTGGTTTGTAACTTGTGTAACTTTCCCATTTATTGAGAGTTTTTCCTCCCATGGGTAGCTTCTCATTTCCTATCTTGAATTTTCCTTTCCCTGAACTACCCTTGGGGAGATTCCAAATCTTGTAAAAATAAAAACTGCTTAACATCTCTTTGAGACACCTTATGCATCCACGGTTAAGTTAGAACCTTAGTTAAAACTTACTAATTTCATCTGGGAAGCTACCTATGGTAGAGTTCAAATTCCAGAAATATTGCCTGCCCTGGCTATAGTCTGGTAATAAGAGATATAAAATGATTTTTTTTAGAAAAAATAGCTCTATAGTTAAAATCAGCTTAATTAACAACGAATATCCAAGTTATGTGTATTTAAGAGGTCTCTATCTCTTCTTGAATTGTCTTCTTCTGAAAGTTTTTTTCTTCTCAGTAGACTGAATTATTTTTCTCCATTATGTCTTCTTCCCACTCTTGATGCCCACATAAGGGAAGCTAAGAAAAATTCTAACAGCCTGGAACTCCTGGGGAAAAGCAGAGGAGGCGCCACAGACCCCATTCTAGGAAAAACCTGTTTTTCTCACAGAAGCCCAGAAATTGAAAGACACTAGATCCCTCTCAAAATCTAAGACATTGTTTTGTTTTGCATTGTGTTATCTGATGGTTTTGACTTTTGGGGGTATCAAAAATTACTCTGTGTTATGGGAGAGCTTTTAGCCTTGGTGTGTAATAATTAAGTAGGAAATTTACTTAAGGGATGGCAGATGGCAGTTACAGAAGGATACTTGGCTCTTCGCATACTTGGATCAGAGAAGCATGCTCTTGACCACCTGGAAGATATGGGAACATCCCACTTCCCACTGAGAGATAAGGCTCCCATGGGGAATGGGCTGATTATACAATGGGCTGACTGGCTTTGGGTTGCCTTGCAATGAAATGCACAGTAGAGGCACTGTACTGTCTTAACTGTCATTATCCAGGTTTAGAGACAAAACTTCATAAACTCCAGCTTCATAAAATAAATAGGTAAAAATTTTTCATCTTTTTCTATTATCTTGAAGAATGTATACATGATAGAGATTGTCTATTTCTTAAAATTCTAGAACTCACCTATAAACCCATAGTGTACTGAAGTTTTTGTTGAGGAAAAGACTTTGATTAATATTTAAATTTTTAAATGGTTATTGATATATTGAGTTTTACTATCTGAAGCTACTGGTGATTTTTAAATTTTTAGTTTATCAAATTCATTGGCATAAAACTTATTCAGAATATTATATAGAATTTTATTGTTTTCTTACATGTTTGACTCTGTTAGTTGTCTCTCCAACACCCATTTCCAACTCAGTGACATCCCCTGTCCATTTCTTCCTTGATAGAAGACATCTAATTTATTTCAGATATTTAGCCCTTCATGAAGCTTCCTCACATGCATATGCTAATCAGTACATTGCTGAACACTCAAGGGGAAATTTCTATAAATCTTTGAGATTCTCTTTCTATGCAGTTTTCTCTTTCTCAGTACTCTGCCTTGTGAACTCTAGCTGCCTTGGACTCCTTCCCTTCCTGACACAGAAAAATTGCCAGGCTGCAGCTGAGTTTGCCCTCCCTTTGACATAGCCTGGAATCTCTCCCTAATGAATTGGAACAATCTCTCTCCAGTAAACAAGACTCACCTTGTTTGTTTCCTATATCTTGGAGATCGCTGTCCTCCATTGCCTGATGTCCAATGTCTTCAGAACCATTATTTCATATATTTTGTTTAATTTTTTAGTTATTTCAAGGGACAGGGTAAATCTAGTTCCTGTTACTTCATATTGACAAGCTAAAGCCCCTCTTGAGTATATAAAATCATGCGATACAAGCAGATCAAAGCACAATCTAACTCCTATTTCCTCACTGGGTTCATGGTTGGATTTGCGGCTGCATAAGCCTCATCCTTCTCCACAGTCAAGAGAGATCTATTTCACAGCTGAAGGTTTTGTATCTCAGAAGGACTATGTACCACAATGAAAGAAAATATACATCTGTAGAAACCTGAGGTCAGAATGATTTGGGGACTCCAAAATGTATCTAAAAATTTTGATGAAAATAGATGTTAGAATAGGAGAAGGGCAGTGGCATCCAGAAATGGGAATCAAGTGAAATGTAACAAATGCAGGACCTTCAGGATTAAGAATGGCATTTGGGTCCATCAGTGATATACTGGATAAAGAAATGTGGCACATATACACCATGGAATACTATGCAGCCATTAAAAAAAGATGAGTTCATGTGCTTTGCAGGGACATGGATGAAGCTGGAAGCTATCATTCTCCGCAAACTAACACAAGGACAGAAAACCAAACACTGCACGTTCTCACTCATAAGTGGGAGTTGAACAATGAGAACACATGGACACAGGGAGGGGAACATCACACATCGGGACCTGTTGGGGGTAGGGGGATTAGGGAGGAATAGCATTAGGAGAAATACCTAATGTAGATGATGGGTTGATGGGTTGATGGGTGCAGCAACCACCATGGCATGTAACAAACCTGCATGTTCTGCACGTGTATCACGGAACTTAAAGTATAATAATGAAACATTTTTAAAAAAAGAAAAGAAAGAACACAAAGCTGAAAAAAAATGGCATTTGGATGTTTTTAAGTAAAAAGTGTACCCAAACTTTCTTTCTTGTGTGTGCCATCAGATGTGTGACCAGAATTAACAAGAGTGTCTTAGGGAAGACCATGTAACTATAAACCTTTTCTCACGAAGCTAAGCAAGCACAGCCTCAAGGTCAAAATGCCATAGAGTGGAAGCAAGGTCCAGCAAGGGTGACTGTCTCCTCGCTGGGCTCCTGATTGAATTTGTAGCTGGATAAGCCTCATCCATCTCCACAGTTAGCAGAGATCTGTCTCCCAGCTGAAGCTTTAGTTCATCTAATATTTGCAATTTGACACTCAAAAGATTATTTCATAGGACAAAGAAGATCACGTTTGATAAAGACAAGAGATTAAATTATACTGGCCCTTACTTCCACTGTATGAAATTTTGCAAATAAGAATTTTCTCTGACTTTGGTTCTGGAGAGCCCAATATCTGTCCTCACCCATGAAAAAGGGAAGCTTATGCCAATATTTCTTGAATAACCAAAGAGTGAAGCTGACAAAACCCACAGAAGTGTCAGCATACAAGCTTGAAAATGCAATCATCTTTCTCTTCCTCTCATCTACTCCAGACATCCAACTGATAACCAAGTTCTGCTCATTCTTTAAATAAATTTCTTTAAAATACTTTATAACTGTTTTTTCATTCCTTTCACAATTAAAGGAATCAAGCAACTCCCCTACTTTCCACCATGTACCAAGATCTTGTTATACTCTAATGCCATATGGCACGTATCCCTATTTATTCCATATTTGCAATTTGCAATTCAAAAGATATTTGATAGGACAAAGAAAATCATATTTGATGAAAACAAGGAATTAGTACCCTCTACATTTCTTCTTTCTTTCTTTCTTCCTTTCTTTCCTTCTTTCTTTTTCTTTCTTTCTTTCCTTTTTTGTTTTTTTGAGATGGAGTCTTGCTCTGCCACCCAGACTGGAGTGCAGCAGTGCAATTTTGGCTCATTGCAACTTCTGCTTCCCAGGTTCAAGCAATTCTCCTACCTCAGCTTCTGAGTAGTTGGGACTACAGGTGTGCACCACTGCACCCAGCTAATTTTTGTATTTTTAGTAGAGACAGGATTTCACCATGTTGGCCAGGATGGTCTGGAACTCCTGACCTCATGTGATCCACCTGCCTCAGTCTCTCAAAGTGCTGGGATTAACAGGCCTGAGCCACCATGCCCAGCCTGCATTTAAATGCTTTTAATTTAATAATTTTGGGATCTACTCACCAGAACCAGTGTTCTAGTGAGTAAATGATATTAAGAGGTTCTCATAAGGACCTCTTAATATAGTGGCTCTTGCTTTCAACCTATGAAATTTTGCAAGTAAGAATTATCTCTGGGGCCGGGCGCGGTGGCTCACGCCTGTAATCCCAGCACTTTGGGAGGCCGAGGCAGGTGGATCATGAGGTCAAGAGATCGAGACCACCCTGGTCAACATGGTGAAAGCCCGTCTCTACTAAAAATACAAAAAATTAGCCAGGTATGGTGGCGCGTGCCTGTAATCCTAGCTACTCAGGAGGCTGAGACAGGAGAATTGCCTGAACCCGTGAGGCAGAGGTTGCGGAGAGCCGAGATCATGCCATTGCACTCCAGCCTGGTAACAAGAGCAAAACTCCGTCTCCAAAAAAAAAAAAGAATTATCTCTGACATTTGGGTAAGGTTCTTAAATGAGCCTGAACCCTCAATTCCCTATTACCCATGTAAATAATGACCTCATTGCCTACCATCTACAATAATGTTGCTTTCTCACCCATTTTCACCAGATTGTGACATCCAGAAGTTTAACAATATGCCATACATACATTACCCACACTCCAGACTCTTGAGCTCCAAAGCATATAGGGTATGGTTTCGAGTACACAGAATGCCCCCAAATCACTACAGTCAGTTTGACCACTTCCCACACTGCTAGTCTTCTAATTTCTACCTCTGCCGGTTGAATCTTCAGTGTCCTGGTTTTCTCATAAAGAATTTCAAGGTTTGTGAGGCTTCCACTGGGCATAAGCTGGTACTATGATTAGTATCTTTTTGTGACAGAAGCCCAAACAGTCAGAAAAAAGACTGTGGCAACATCTCTGGGTTCTGTTCCTCTGTTTGGTTTTTTTTGACTCTGAAGGTGGAGGGTGATTAGAGAAGACCTATTGACAGTAACAAAATCATAAAAATGATACAGAGATCCTGGCCTACAGAGCAGAGCTGGGGCTTCAATAGTGTCTGAGGAATTGACACTCCACCACTCATCCGATGTGACCTTTGTCAGTATTTCTCCCTAAATTTGTGTTTTCTGATATATAAAGTGGAATAATAATCCTACCCTGCAGAATTTTTGTGAGGATGAGATTGTCAAATATGTAAACATCTAAACACAAAATTAACTCTCTGAAAATGTTAGTTAGATGATCTAGGCTAATGAACTTTTGTGAGGTACTAAGGAACCTTCACTAATTCCTGATACTGGAGAGAGAAAAGCAGGTAGGAAAAATTCAGTATCTAAGCATTAGTTTATTGTCTGGAATAACAGCTCCTGAAATAGAAACAGCAACAGGTGTTTCTATAGAGTCCCTTCCGTGTTTTCAAAGGCCCCTCTGCAGCAACTTCTGAAATTCCTGCTTTAACTCTTTAGTTTGAAACCCACATGCAATAGGGCTTAATGCAGGAGGACTAAGGTAATGGAGGACATTAAAGAGGATCAGAATGTCCATGGGGACCTTCTTTCTGGCCTCATTTGTCAACACCACCACCAACAGGTGCTGAGGAAAAGGATGAGGATGAAGTGAGATCCACAAGTTCTCAGGGCCTTCACTGCTGCCCCCTCTGCTTTAAATCTAAGTACAGCTCTTAGAATGAAGGTGTAGGAGAGAAAGATGAGGATGAAATCCGAGCCCAGCAAGGTCCAACCAGCCACAAATTGGTAGATTCTGTTAAGGGTGAAATTATCACAGGAGAGCCTGGACACAGACAGGTTGGCACAGATGCAGTTCTCAATGACATTTTTCCCACAATAATGGAGCAGGGAAGTAAGGATAGGAATGGGTGCAGTAAAAAGGGCATTCCGCACCACGATGAAGACACTAGCTTTGGCCACAAATTGATTAGTGATGATGGATGGGTACCGCAGTGGGTGGCAGACGGCCACATAACGGTCATAGGCCATGACCATGAATGTGCAGGACTCCATGGGGAGGAAGCTGTTCATGATGAACATCTGCAGGAAGCAGGCAGGGAAGCTTATCAACCTGAGGCCAAACCAAAAGATGGCCAGGACCTTGGGGATGACAGTGAGGCAGAGCACGATGTCCAGCAGGGAGAGGAGGCTGAGCAGGTAGTACAGGGGCTGGTGCAGAGAGGCCTCCAGCTGGATGGTGATCAGGAGGGTGGTGTTGGCCCCCATGGCCAGGAGGAAGAGGAGGCTGAGGGGCAGGGACAGCCAGTGCTACCAACTCTGGAAGTTGGGTAAGAGGATGAGGAGGAATTCAGAGACTGGAGTAGTGGAGTCGTTGCTGGGTAATGCCATGAAATAAATTCTCAGTTGAGAAAATTTCACCTGGATTTGGGTATGATAAGGCACAGGAATTAGGTCAATAGATAACAAAGTTGTCAAAATATTTGCCAACACTTTCTCATCCAGAAAATTAATGAGATACTGATGAGAGATATAGATGAAAAATGGAAAAATTTATGATATACTCCCAATCCTATTATAAAGTAAAAGAAAATAAAGTTAAAAATTGATTAAATATAAAAGAGAATCACCCAAACCCCTGTCATTCTGACTTACTGTACTGCTGACACAACTCATCCTGGAGATATTTAATCCAAGCTGCATGGGTACAATTCAATGTTCCTATACCAAGTTAGGCTCAAAGGCAGGCTGTTCTCATTAAAATGTATAACCACCAACCTCAAATGAGTACTTAATATACATATTACATATTCATGACAATAACCTTCTCTGTTTAATTCATTCCTCAACCCATTTCAAGCAATTTTTCAAATTTTCAAATTTCTTTTCAAATACAAAATCTCCTCTCTCAGATAACCTCTCTAACCACTTTATAGAGACAGTAGAAACATCAGACACAAGTCCTCTACTTCCCATGTTAGATTCATAAACCCATCAACATCTACTTCCTTGATCTCTTCATTGCATTGATAGAATCAAAGATCTAGCCCTCCTCTGAATAGCAATCCTTGACCTCAGATTTGAATGCTATTTACCTTGACCTTAGGAACCTTGACTTATGAATCATCCTGCCCATTCCCTATGTATTCAATTTCTCCTAAATCCTTCCCATAAATACTCAAAATGTCCAAGTCTCTCATATCCTATTTTCTTTTTTTTTTTTTTTTTTTAGAGAAAGAGAGAGAGAGAATAGGAAGGAGAAAAAAGGAAGAGAAAGAGAGAGAGAGAATGGGGAGGAGGGAGAAGGAAAAGAAAGAGGGAGAGAGAATGGGAGTATTGCTTTCTTGCCCAGGCTAGAATGCAATTTAGTAATGGGTATTGAAAACCTCTTTTATACTGATAATTATACTTAATGATGTAATCAGGAAGGAGTAAGGGAAGAAGATAACAAACAAACAGCCAACCAATATTTAATTTAAACCTATAAAATGCTATGCGATTACTGAGGAGTGATTTACTTCCAATTATATAGTCACCTTTGGAATAGGTGTGAGGTGGTAATGTATGTTTTGTGTATTTGAAGTGGAGAGTACTATAAATATTTATTAAGTTTACTTGTTCCGGGTCTGAGTTCAAGTTCTGAATATCCTTGTTAATTTTCTATCTCGTTGATCTATAGAATCGTTAGCTCTTCTTGTTGCATTGATCCTTTTGCCATTATGTAATGTCATTCCTCGCCTCTTTTGATCTTTGTTGCTTTAAAGTCTACTTTATCAGAGGTGAGAATTGCATCTGCTGCTTTTTGTTTATTAGTTTATTTTTACTCTCTGTTCAATTGGTAAATCTTCCTCCTTCTCTCTGAGTCTTTGTGTATTGTTTCATGTAAGATGGGCCCGGATGCAGCATACCGATGGGTTTTGGCTTTTTATCCAATTAAAATATATGTAAGTTTAATACCAGCATTTGATGCTAGCTGGCTGTTTTGCCCATTAGTTGATGTGAATTTTTTATTGTGTTAAAGTTCTTTGCTTTTTGATATATTTTTGGAAAGGCTGATATTGGTTGTTCCTTTATATGTATAGTGCTTCTTTCAGAAACTCTTGTAAAGCAGGCCTGGTGGTGGTGAACTCTCTAAGTACTTGTTTGTTCGCAAAAGATTTAATTTTTCCTTCGCACATAAAGCTTAGTTTGGCTGGATAGGAAATTCTGGGTTGAAAGTTCTTTTCTTTAAGGATGTTAAATATTGGTCCCCACTCTTTTCTGGCTTGTAGGGTTTCTGCTGAGAGATCTGCTGTAAGTCTGATAGGTTTCCCTTTATGGGTAACCTGAACTTTCTCTCTAGCTGCCCTTAGTATTTTCTCCTTCATTTCAACCCTAATAAATCTGGCAATTATGTGCCTTGGGGTTGGTCTTCTTGAAGAATATCTTTGTGGTGTTCTCTGTATTACCTGGAGTTGAATATTACCCTGCCTTGCCAGGTTGGGAAAATTTTCCTGAATGATATCCTGAAGAGTATTTTCCAACTTGGATTCATTCTCTTCATCACATTCAGGTACACCTATCAAACGTAAATTAGGTCTTTTCACATAGTCCCATATTTCCTGGAGACTTTGCTCATTCCTTTTCATCCTTTTTTCCGCATTCTTGTCTTCTCGTTTCATTTCACTGAGCTGGTCCTCGACTTCTGATATCCTTCCTTCCGCTTGATCAATTCGACTGTTTAAACTTGTGCATGCTTCGCGAAGTTCTCGTGTTGTGTTTTTCAGCTCCATCAATTCACTTATATTCTTCTCTAAATTGTCCATTCTCATTAACATTTCGTTAAACCTTTTTTCAAGGTTCTTAGTTTCTTTGCATTGGGTTAGAATAAGTTCTTTTAATTCACAGAAGTTTCTTATCACCCACGTTTGGAAACCTGCTTCTGTTATTGGAATACCGGTGTAATCTATTAAGCCTTGTTCCGTTACTGATGAGGAATTGCAATCCCCTGTAGAGGGAGAGGCATTCTGATTTTGAGTATTCTCTACCTTTTTACGCTGGTTTCTTCCCTTCATTATATATTTGTCCGTCTGTCGTCTTTATAATTACCGACTTTCTAACTGGGTCTCTGACGTCCAACTTCTTGATTCCCTGCGCCGAAATCTGAGCAATCCACTGAGCCGGCCAAAAGAGCGGTGTTAAGATTGATGGTGCTTTTCTACCCGGGAATATCCGGACTCTGCACCAAGAACTGGCGTGCTAAGGCACCAGCAAAACCGCCACGCCGGCCACAAGAGTCGCCCTGGCGACCCGTGGAGCTCCTCCACTGGGAATCTCGTGGTCCGTGAGCAACTAATATTCGTCTGAAAGTGTGGCGTCCTCTCGTTCTTTGCGCTTTCACTGGGAGGTACGTGCCCGAGCTGCTAATCATCAGCCATCTTGGATCTCTCCTCCACTATTTTCTTTATCTGTCACCCATCCCCATTTAGCATAAAAACCATGATTTTATTTTGGGGGGAAATATACTAAATCTCTAAACTTACAGGTCCAAAAGAGGCAAAGGACATCTAAAAGGGGACAAAGGACTGTTGGCTTCAGTAGTCTAATTGAGAAATAATCAATGTGTGAATAAATGGCTCTCAGATGACTCTGGGGATGAGGGAAAGGGGCATATCTTAGAGGTATAAATATAATGACAGACAGTGATTAGACTAACTATTTGTATAGAAGAAGAGAGGGTAGGATTCTAAAACTGCACTGTCCATTCTGACTGAAATGATAAGCAAGTTTCACAAAACAAAAAATAGGTTTTGAAAAGATTTGGTGTATGTTGCAGAGGTAGAAATTATGGATCCAATTTCATATGTTCAGCTTATTGAATCTGTAAACTATCAAAATATATTTGACATTAAATGTTGTAGAAAGCAGTTTGATTTCATGTGAAAGCTCAAAGGTAGAGAATTGGAAATCATCAGCACATCTTGTATAGTTCAAACTATAGGACTGAATAAATTACTTAAGGGGAAAATGTAAATTTAAAATAAAACATGATAATGAAATCTTAAGAAACACCTCCCTTAAGCTTAGGACCAGAAGAGGTAAAGAGATTGCAAAGAGACTGAAAAGGAATGAACAGAGATATAATTGAAAATCAAATGGAATAGACAGACATGCTCACATGAAGAATTTTAGCTATGTGAGAAAGAGATTATCCATTGCATTTGGCAACTAGGTAATCATTGGTGATCCTAGCAAACAGTTTCATGTGAAGAGAGAAATAGAATGTGGGAGGACAGGGAGCCAGCAGGACTGGACTGAGCAAACACAGGGAGGACTGATCACCTTGTCAGAGATTCTTCGACTCAGCAAACAGCTTCACGTGAAGGGAAAACTGAAAACACAGGTAGAAGTGCCTATGTTAAAAAGCGGATTGCGTTGATTTTTTTAAATAAAAGAAATTTGAATATAATTAAGGGGATAGAGACTGTAGAAAGAAAAATATAAATGATAAAAAGAAAGATAGTTAAAGGACCAGCCCTTGGGGAAAGAACTACTATTACTACTTAATACTGTATAAAACACATCACTGGCCTCTCTCATCTCATTCCCCCACTATAATTCACTACTTTAGTAAAAGTACATGTAATGTATTTTCCAACTTTTTATCCCATGATGTGTTTACAATACTTAGCACTCAATAATTCTTTTTTTTTTTTTTTTTTGAGACAAAATCTCACTCTGTTGCCCAGGTTGGAGTGCATTGACATGGTCTCAGCTCACTACAACCTCTGCCTCCAGGGTTCAAGCAATTCTCCTGCCTCAGCCTCCTGAGTAGTTGGGACTACAGGAATGTACCACCATGCCCAGCAAATTTTTTTGTATTTTTAGTAGAGACGGGTTTCACCATGTTGACCAGGATGGTCTCGATCTCTTGACCTCGTGATCCACCTGCCTCGGCCTCCCAAAGTGCTGGGATTATAGGCGTGAGTCACCGCGCCCAGCCCAAACTACCTTCTTTATGACAAAGAATACCTTAGAGATCTTGCAGTCCTTCACTGCAGACAATATCCCTTCACCCTGCAATATCCTTATTTCTTACCATCTGTTCATTCTCTTTTCCTTAGTCTACTGTCTCTGAAAGATCCTTTCTTTGACTTGTTCTTTTTTCTGCCTCTTATGTGTAGTCCCCATCTACAATCATGCTTAACAGTTCCCAGACTCTGATCCATCCTCTTCAAGTCCTCATTCCTTCCTCACATCGTGAAGAATTGTTCTCGTTAAGTTCATCCTCTGCTACACAGATTTTGCTAAGAAGATCATGCATAATATAAAGGATAAGAGAAGGGATACAAAAAGAAATAGGAGTAGAGAAAAAGTGGTCAGATACCTGGATGTACTGTCAGGTGGAGGCATAGGCAAGAATATAGTCAAATTTTGATATAATATGTTAATGAGAAATATTAGAAAGGAATACTGTACTAAAAGAAGGTCACAGTGATCAGAGTAAAATGATAACTTCTATTTTGTTTTGCCCTTGTTCAACCATGCTTAGAATATTGTGTCCAATGCAATGCACTTTGATTTAAAGACCAATTTTAAAACTGTATCACCTAGAAAAGTGCCCAGGATAAAGAAGACATTAACAACTCATTATGAGAAACATTCAGGAAAGTGTAGATGTTTTAACTAAGAGAAGGCTTCCAAATATATGACTGACCTTTAAGGGAAAGAGGAAAAAAGTAGGGCCGTTAGGAGAAAAGCACAGGAGAGTCTGTTTCTGATGCTATAAATCATGTCTAATAATCAGAGGAAGCTTATCTCTCCCGTTAACACTGGAACATGTTGGAAGAAGGCACATTTTCTCACCAGCTCTTGCCCTGAGCCTCAAGGACCTGGGTGCCCTGTGTCATATTAAACGCAAAATGCTATCCCAGAACCCTTCTTTCCCTCTCAAATCCCTAGAATGCTTTTCTGGGCACACTTGCATGAAGTTCTCAGCCACAGAGCACATGGGATCCCTTGCATGCAATGCCAATGGGATTGCCGAGACTATAAAAGGGCCTTCCAGGAGGAATATAGGATTTTAAATATTCATGCATCCAGTACCACAGTTCCCAGACTTTTTCTTCTTTTTTCATGGGAGCCAATATAAGCATGAGAAAATTTTCTCTTCTGAATCCTCTGGTGACCCAGTATCTGCTGCAAGTAGGTTTTCCACATGATCACCAAATATGTGGATAACCCAGTATACACTATACTGAGAGAGCTCAGACTGAGTTTTTCAGATAACATTGACTAGAAATAAGATTGAAAGCCTGGAGCCTGAGACTGCTAGGAGTTCCTATCAGAGTGCCCCTTAAGGCCACGACCTGAGAAAGAAGACATTCTTAGTGGGTAAAAATAGAGGAATTCCAGAAAAGGAATATAACAGGGATACCGGTTGACTTAGATTTGGTGCTAGATTAGAGAATAAGAGAGAGAGGGAGGGGAGGAGGGAGAGGAAACAAGGAAAAGGGAAGGAAGTTATAAAGGAAGGAGAGAGAAAGGGAGAGGAAGGGAGAGGACAGAAGAGGAAAGAGGAGGGGAGGAGAGGAGAGACTACTCCTTAAGAATTCGTAATCACAAGTGGTTGGAATTCACGTCACATGTGAGTCCTAAAATCTCATAAGAAAATTACTGTTTTTATTGGCTTAAAGTTATTTGTAACATTTCTTTTACTATCATTTTGATGTCTAATATGATCTGTAGTAGTAACTCCTTTTTAAATCATCATTTTGATTCTTTGTGTTTCTCTTTTTTCTTCATAGGTCGTACTAAGGCTTTATTAATTTTATTAATCCTTCCCAAAAATCAAATTAAAGATTTGTTGATTTTATCTATTCTTTCTCTTTTCTATTTATTTTGTTCTTGTCTTTATTAATTCCCTACTCTTGTTTACCTTGGGCTTAATTTATTGTTCCTCTTCTAAATTATTAAGTTATCAACTTAGGTAGTTAATTTTAAATCTTTATTCTTTTCTAACATAAGAATTTAAATTTATAAATTTTCTTCTGTTTTCTCTTTAGCTGCATTATGCAACTTTTGCTATATGTCATTATCAATAAGTTTGAAATATTTTCTAACTTTCCCTGTGATTTATTATTTGATCTGTAGATTATTTACGTAAATTTTGTTTAGTTTACAAATGTTTAGGGCTTTTCATGCCATCTTGTTGTTATTGTTGTTCAATTTAATTCTGCTTTAGTAATATAATATATTCAGTAACACTTTACTCCTTTTGGAATTTGTTGAGATATAATTTATGAGCAAACACACACAAAAATGCCCTGTCCCCTTCTTGTGGCTTTCCAAGTCCCCATGTGACATTATCAACAGGCTCTAAGTTCCCTCACCCAAAGGATGAGAAAGAGCCCACATTCTGCCAGTTAGGGGAGAATCTCATTTCCTCCCCTTTACACTTCCACAGAGGAAGACTTTTCTTCTCACCACAAGGAGAAACATGGGAGTGAATATTTCTCTTTCCTCTCCTCTTCTCCCCTTCTTTGCTTGCTTTTCCATATAGGAAGAAGTATCACTAATATATTTGAAGAGATCCTTGGAAACAATCGCTGCAATGATATGAAACTCTACCATTGCTCTACCTGTCTGTTTCACTGCCTGCCTCATGGCTATGTAAGGATGGCAGTGGATTATTTTGCTTTATACTCAAATGCCATAACCTCACCTGAAAAAAAGCCTATAATTTACTTTTCCAGGGAGAGAAACCTAGAGGACAGCCATTCTCTCTTTTGCCTCTTATGTTTTGGTAGGGGCTCTGTTTATGGGGTCCTATAGTCCTCCATGCAGATGGCTGGCAAATTGTACTTGAAGCCTAATTTTCCAGATCAAATCTCCTCGTGGGTGGGTGAAGGGAGTAGGAAGAAATCTTAAGATCTAGAATTAAGGGAAGGGAAGTGAGGTTCTCTTCTTCGTCTCCTGGTCCCAATTGTATTTTCCAGCCATGAATAACCAGACAGTCCTGTATGCGGAAGTTACTGGATTCTGTTATGATTTGAGTCCTCTTTAATTCCTTGCGGTCATTTGCTACTGCCAAGAGTGTAAATGGGATAGTGAGAAATCTGCACTTTTAATCTCCAACAGCACTCCTGAGCTTCTTCCTCTCAAAAAGGTACACCATCTCTTCAAGGTAGAAAAGGAACTAATTCTATAACAGGAGATCTGTTCCCCTAGTCCTACACAGAAAATAACACTAAAAGTTATTAAAAGGAAAAAATGAGTACTCACTGTAGCAGTATCAATTTTGTGTATTCACTGATTAAATATTTCTCATCACAAATAATTATTGAGGGTGCATATTATGTTGAAAAATGACAGGCACTTGGTAATGAGAAGTACATGGAAGACATAAGAATCCTGCTTCCCCGAAGCCTACAATCTAGCATAAAAAATATACACAGCACAAATAATATCACAAATTTAATTATAATTGTGATCATTCCAATTCAAGATGTTGGACTGCAAACACAGTTTACGTCCTCTGTCTCCCAATGTACCCATTAAATTGCTAAAGAAATATAAAAATAATGCAGTAACAATACTAGAACATGAGCAAATATAGTTGGATTGCATCATATACTTTGAGAAATTTTTGGAATTCATAAATTAGACTAGATTGGATTTATAGAAAAACTGGAATGCAGAAACCTGCAAAACATCTGTAGGTATGTATATGTGGAGAGTAGGAATTATTAGGGGAAGAGGAATTGGAAAAGTTAAAGCTTGATGAAGGACTGGAAAATGTTCTCATTAAGAGATTCAGGGTGCAAACCTCATCATTTCACAATATATCCCTGTATCAAACCTGTATGTGTAACCCCTGAATCTATTTTTAAAAAATTAAAAATTTAAGAGATCCAAGGGATATTCAAAGTTTAAAATCAATAAAATGATAACAGCAATTGAAAGCAATTAATTATTGCATTGATTAGTTTACTATTATTTTACTACTAGAGCAATTGAGTCAGTCTAGCATGAAACTTGGCTCCCTATAAAATGAAAAACGTGGCTTTGTATCTCTAAACCCTGTGATTGCAGTGGAGCAGATGTAATCAGACGCAATTGCAAGGTGACTTTGGTTCTCCAAGTCAGAAACAGATAAAAGGTATAGAGAGGCAGCTCCACAGGTTAGCAAACTATACCAGATTGTCTCTGATTGCAGATATAAAGGCTTCTCTACTTCATCAAAAGATGAGGGAATCCAATTCATCTTTCATTTTCCTCTTGACAACCTGAGGGGTAGTCTGTCTGTTAGTAAATCCCTGTACAGTGACCTACAAAGTCCTACAATTGGGGCGCAAGAGCAGTGACCTTCACAGGATCTGAAAAAACTCACAGCAACGACACAACTATTTAATTCTCATCTATGAACAAATAAGAGTAAGAATTTACAAATAATTGAGAAAAAGTATCATCATGTGAAGAAAGGACTAGGCTAAACAAGCAAAAAAAAAAAAAAAAAACTCATCCCTTAAAGAAAAGAGTAAATACAAGAAA
Organism: Aotus nancymaae; assembly: GCF_030222135.1. Taxonomy (NCBI): domain Eukaryota; kingdom Metazoa; phylum Chordata; class Mammalia; order Primates; family Aotidae; genus Aotus; species Aotus nancymaae. Next base: position 53,772,325 of record NW_026988473.1, on the reverse strand, counting down.
GTCATTTATAAGTGTAATAATATTTTAGAAATGTCCCAATTTATTCATTTTCAGGTGGCAGAAAAGTAAAGGAATCTAAATCATCATAAAAGATAAGAAAAGGTTAATCCAGGTCTGGCGCGGTGGCTCACGCCTGTAATCCCAGCACTTTGGGAGGCCGAGGTAAGTGGATCATATGAGGTCAGGAGTTCAAGACCAGCCTGACCAACATGGAGAAACCCCATCTCTACTAAAAATACAAAATTAGCCAGGCATGGTGGTACACGCCTGTAATTCCAGATACTTGGGAGGCTGAGGCAGGAGAATAGCTTGAACCCGGGAGAAGGAGGTTGCGGTGAGCCAAGATCGTGCCATTGCACTCCAGCCTGGGTGACAAGAGTGAACTCCATCTCAAAAAAAGGTTAATCGAAAGAGTTAGCACTAGCATTTAGCTGAATGGCTGTACCACGTAAATGTTGAAATGTTTTCACAATATTTGCAAATGTCTAGCATAGGTGATCAAAGCAAACAGAAAGCACATATAAACAATGTTAGGAACGAAATAGAGTAGACTACAGACACAGTAGAAAACAAAATATAATTAAAAATAAGATAAACAAGTTTCTGATAGTAACTTTAAATGAGAGAAAAAGATTTTTAAACACACAGAAACAGCAAACCCTTACAAAAGGAAATTCTAAAAGATATACTTCAGACAGAAGAATACACATCCTACTTGGAAAATCTGAGATGGAAAACTTTTACATTTTAGGCCATAAGTTGGTCTGTTGCAATGAGGATTACCAAAAATATAGTAGCTTATTTATAACACAAGTTTATTTCTGTCTCAGATTAAAGTCAGGGTTGGCGGCCCAGACAGTGTCAGGAACACAGCTTGTCCATATCATTGCTCTGCCATCTTCAACTCACATTTCTATCCTGTAATCCAAGAAAGCTGCCTCAGATCCCACCATCATATCCACTTTGCAAGCATCAGCAAGTAATATAAATGCAAAGAAAGAGCAACAAACTACTTGTTATAGCCTACCAAAACAAAGTTTAGACTCTCTAGGGTCAAGAAAGTTTATTCCAATACATATGACACACCATAGCCTGAGTTTCTCTAGAATACCTTACCAAACCTGGTAAGTCTAAGTCCCACACCTGGAGTTAAGCTGATGAGAATGTGTAATTCCTCTTGCAATGAGAACAGTTCACTTCCTAATTCATTCATATGCACCAACCAAATTAAAAGTATAATACTTTGTTTCTCAAACAGGAAAGTATTTTACTGAGAGTAAAATTTACAAAGAAAGGAGAAAGTAGAAAGACCTAATTACCTAATTCCACCACTGCTACCAATATAAAATCCCAAGATAAGATATTCTCATCACCTGAGCATCTTACCTCAAAATAGCAATGACTTCACCTCTTCCAGGACTAAACAAAATGTGTTACCTTTTAGGAACAAAAAAGAGTCAAGCCAGATCTTAGGGCTACATCTAACAGACAGTATGCAATACACCAATAGCGACAGTCCTCTTATAAGTTCTTACCCAGTTCCTATGAACAGAAATGAAAGATCTAATTGACATCACTCTATATCTACTATTTCAGAAGGAGAGACTGAAACTCATTTTTTAGTGGCATGACTACTTATTTATTTATTTATCTCTTAAATCTATGTTTGCCAAAACCAAAATCTAGCACATTTTATGGTTATTGGATGCTAATAATTACATGGCTGCTTTCATTCCATGTAATTATTAATACCATATACACACACACACACACACACACACACACACACACACATATGTAGTAAGTATATACATATATACTCAGTACTTGGTCTTATTTCCTCTTTACCCAAAGCAAACATATAAATAAATTTAAAATTACAAATAAATAAATTATAAATAATAATAATAATAAAATAAAAATCCTATTTTATTATTCCTATGATATATTATACTACCTACCCCATGTGTTTTTTTAAAAAAATAAATAACACCTATATTACAGTGAAAGGTATTTTCTCACGTTGTGGTCTTCTCAGCTGTTAGGCAAAAACCCTGTTAATACGCAGGATTTCAATGATCTGGGGCTGCCAGCACAAACTTAGAGGTTTGGAAGACACTCTAAACCTAAAATCAAGCAGAGGGTGGGACTTTCCATTGCAATTTCAGAGAATGTTGCATGGTCTATCATTGGACAACATCAGGAAAGATGACCCATCCAGAGCTGTCATCCATTTCTCCTGTCCTTGAGTCTCTCTGACAAAGGAGTAGGAAAATGTTGGAATCAGGAGCAAAACAAAGAATGGAAAAACTGTTCACAAATATCCAGGTATCCAAGTATATCCCAGTAAGCTGTGAAGCCAAGTGCCTCTGGATACTCTTTGCTGTGATACGAGGGACACTAGAAGGACTAGTAGCTGTGAAAATTACTCCTATCCATATAATCTGCACCAGCCATGAGTTCCTGGCTATGTCTGTGGCAGGAGCCTCTGAAGAAAACAATGAGAATATGTTCAAATCAATTCTTTTGTGTAAATACCCTGAGCACTCGCTGGCGGATCTGCTGAGTCTTCACCCCATAGACAAGAGGATTGAGTGCAGGTGGCACGAGGAGATACAGTGTGGCCAGAAGAACATGAACATGAGGGGGTACACGGTGGCCAAAGCGATGAGTGAGGAAGGAGAACATTCCAGGGACATAGAAGACCAGGATGACACAAACATGAGATCCACATGTGCCAAAGGCCTTAAGTCGGGCCTCACTCCCTGGTACCTTCAGCACTGCCTGGAGGATGTGGGCATAGGAAACGCCAATGGACAGGACATCCAGCCCAACCACAAGCAAGGCCACAGTCAGTCCATAAGCTCGGTTCACTGTGGTTTCTGAGCAGGCAAGTTTCACAACAGCCATATGTTCACAATAGGCATGGCCTATGACGGTGGCCTGGCAGAAGATAAGTTTTCGCAACAGAATGGGGAAGGGGATGAGGAGTAGTAATCCCCGCACCAGCACCGCCATTCCAATGCGTCCTATGATCCCTGGATGCAGGATCGCGGAATGGTGCAAGGGGTGACAAATGGCTACATAGCGATCCAGAGCCATGGCCACAAGTACCCCTGACTCCATGGAGGAGAATGCATGGATGAAGAACATCTGGATCAGGCAGACAGTGTACCCAATCTCATGGTCATGAACCAGGAGCACTGCAAGGGCTTTGGGTGCAGTGGAGGAGGCCAGAACCAGGTCGATGGCAGCTAGCATGGACAGGAAGAGGTACATAGGTTGGTGCAAGGAGGGGTCCATCCAGATGATGAAAAGAATGGTAACATTGCCCACTAGAGCAAGGAGGTAAAGGATGCCCATGGGTAGTGCGATCCAGTGCTGGCTTTCCTCTAAACCCGGAATCCCCACCAGGAAAAAAGAGGGTTGTGGTAGCCTCCAGCTGAAATTGCTAAGAGCCATTATTAATGATTTGAAGAGGAAAGAGGAAAAAGAAACCAAAGTCATGATTTCTGCATTTATGGTACATTATCACATAGTCCAGATCACATTGTCTACCATTCTTCATGAGAAGAATAAAGTGACTAAAACTGCAACCAAAGGGAATAAAGTCAGATACAAGAAATAAAATCTTCGGTGGAGATAATTTTTTTACAGGTGAGACATCCATATGTCTGAATTAGAATAGGTCTAGTTTTGTTTAGAGATAAGAATAAACAAACATACACTGTTTTGGGAGAGATGCATAAGCTTTAACCATTCAGTTGCTTATGTTTTGAAACTGTCAACTTCAAAGGGTTTTCTTTCTTAGCCTCTTGGCATTACTGAACTGTAAGTTAAACTGTTGTTTCTGAAATCAGCCTCCCTCAGTTTCCATGGCATGGCACTCTAGAGTTCTTTCTCCTGTAGCCTCAGTCCAACCATTTTCTCCATCTCATTATGTCGTTGCTTCCAGGGATCCATCCTCTCCTCTCTTCCCTATTCAGTACATTATCTCTGAATTGACTTCATCCATTTTCATGGTTTTAACTATCTATTTTTATTTCTTTCAAATCTATGTTTCTAAGTCAAATATCTTTCTGAAATACAAATCATTCTTTTTGTTTGCTTCCTGAATAGCTATACCACAGCCCCAACATATTCAATTCTAAATTAATTCATCTATCCTTCTTAAATCTGCTGTACCTACTTTTGGCAACATTTTTATGAATTACATCACTATCCATCTACCAAACCCAATCTAGAAACTTGAAAACTATCCTTACTTATTCTTACCTCTCATCCCTTTTCCCCATTCGCCAATTCCTGTTAACTGTACTTTTAACACCTATTATATCCACTCCTGTTCTCAACACCCGATGTCAAACATCCAACTTCTCTCACTTGGACTGTTTGATTACATCTCTCTGTCTTTGCTATAAACATCTTTCCAATTCACTTTCAACCTTTAAGTCACGTCTTTCCTAAAATGCAGATGTCATCATGTCACTCCTACAGCTAAAATCCTTCAGTGAATCTATTGCATGGAATAAAATTATACTCTTAAGACTACATTAAAGGTTTTCAAAGGTTATCTATTGTGTATTACTTTAGTCTTCCAGTTAACGTATTTCTACATGTATGTTTTACTAAAGCATTCCAACGTTCTTGGAGCTATATGACTAAACTATCCAATTTACACATGCCTTCTGTGTAGTCTTTCTTCAGTTTCCTTTATCTGAATTGGTCTTCCTCACTCTTCAAAATGTAGAGTCTACTGTCTTCTTCTGCTCAAAAGGACTCATTGGGTGTGTTAGGTCAACACAGTAAGAAGCACTGTATCTTACGATCCTACTTTGTTCATCCACATCTTCTGACTTATCTCTATCATAGAAATCCTTTCAGCATCTTAATGGCTTGTTTTAAAGAACTGTATCTCATTAAATTTCATGATTATAAGCTAGCATGGTGGATGCTTCACAATGCAGTGAGATAAATACAAACTTTGTGAGCAGACAGAGTTAGTTTAAATTCTGTCCATTTCATATTCTAGGAATAAAGTCTCGCTAGGCTTCTGTAACTCTCCAAGTCTTGATTTCCTTATCTCATAGTAGAATAAATAGTATCAATCTTATATATTTATTATAAATATGAACTAATATATGTAAAGTCTTGATATATAGGTTACTTTATAAAGTATGGTCTACAAATCTTTTTTATCATTACTAATAAAAGATGATTATGGGATCTTAGTCATCTTTGATTAGGTTGGTACAATAGTAATTGTGATTTTTGCCATTGAAAATAATGGCAAATATTTTTGCAATATTGTTAATGTAAAAAGATAACTATAATTATCTGTCCTTTCTTCTTTGTCTTTATGATTCTGCTTCTCTGTTTCAAGCTTTTGATATGCTTACCTCTCCTCATGATGTTATAGCGTGGGGTGTCTCTGACACCCCACGTTAACATGAACTATCGAATAAACAGCTGCTTAACCTTCTCCATGGGATTCACCCCTCAAGTATTAAAATAAAAAACTTGCAACTGGTTACATTTGTGTCTGTATGTTTATCTTAAAAGGCTGTGTAGTCTGAAACAACTGTATTTTTCTATGTTGCGGTAGTGGTTCATGTACATGTACATGTGAAGATTTTTTAAAGTCAAGAATAACTCGGTTCTTGTGGATTGTGCACCTTTATATCACTCAGTGTGTCTTTTTTACAAATCAATCATGTTTTGGGAATATCGTATTGCCTCCAAACTCTCCATCTAATAGCTATAAATTCTGAAATTCCAGGTGGGCATAATTCCCCAGCCTTTGTCTTTCTTCAAGAGTCAACTTAAAATAATGATGACATTTTTATTGAGACCGCCAGAGAAATCTCATACTCTTGCAAAAAAAAAAATTTTTTTAACTCACTTTTCAATGCTTAATATTCCACATACTGAGAAAGTTAATTCTCTTTCTAGCTACTCCCCTTCTGTTACAAGCTTCAGCTTATTTCTCATTTTATAGCTGAGAAGTTGAAGAACAGCTATGTGTTTGTGGAAGGCACCCATGGCTTTAATAGAAGCAGCGTGAATACAGCAGTGAGACTGAAACTGTACTGCAGAAGGTGAAACAGAGGAGCAGAGACACATAAACCTGAATATTTTATTATCTGCTTCTTTTTTGTGCTGCATGCCTTGTGAGATTAGAGCAAAAGCCTACGGCTTACTTATTAAGCGCTAATTATTCGAGTAAATAGGAGGTCCCTCTGTGATTCTTAGAAGAAAAGCAGAAGAATCTTCTTATTCCCAAGAATCTAAAAGTGAAGCTCTATTTAGTTCTCTAACCAGAAAGCAGGGGACAATTGAGCAAAGAGCTGATGCTGTTGAACTAGTATTTATTCATCTAAATTCAATCTAAGCAAGCTATCTTCTGTGAAGTTGTGCTTGAATTCTGTAAGACAGCATAATGTGTCTCCTTTTCTTTCCTTTTGTAATGTCTTTATCGCTTTGTCATTGCATTGATGACCTTGCACTTTAAAAAGCAGGGACTACGCTTTGCTTATTGCAGCAGCCCTAGGGCAAGCTCTAGAAACACCTAAAATGCAGTCGGTAATCAGTAATGTTGGCAGAATAAACATCCATATGATTAGATTAAATAATAAATAAATGTCTTAAAAGGCTGGAACTCATGAAAACTTGATAAGGCAGAGACTGAATTTAAGGAATAACGTAGCAGACACTGGTGTTGCCATCTGAGGGGATTATTGATTGAATGCTGATAGTCCTCACTTTAAGTGATGTTCTGATTGCTTCATGGAAGAAAGAGCCCTGCTGAATCATCACTATCCTGCATGCAAAGAAGTGATAAAGAAATCCTAAGTGTGTCAGAAATAAGGGGATTCCTGTGGTCACTGGTAGTCACTTCTTCTACTCCTAGCAGGCAGGGAGGCCTCTGTGGGATGTGACTTGTCTCTCTCTGTCCTTAATCTCCTTCTCAGCAGTGGCCTGAACTTTATGGTAGTCGGGAGGAATGGAGGCAAGAACATAGGCAGAAAAAGAGTAAGGGAGGACACAGAAATAGTGGGTTCATGATAATGACCTAATAAGAGAGGAAGATACAGAAATCAAGCAGTAAGAGGCAGAACTCCACTGCACAAATCTGAGACACATAATCAATAAAGTAAGCCTGGCACAGGGCACTGTCCTACCGGTCTCTGGACTCTCTTTAAGGATGTGCCCTTTAAAGTCTTGGGTCAGCCCAGCTGGGCACGGTGGCTCATGCCTGTAATCACAACACTTTGAGAGGCCAAGGCAGGTAGATCACAAGGTCAAGAGACCAAGACCATCCTGGCCAACATGGTGAAACCCCATCTCTACTAAAAATACAAAAATTAGTTGGGCATGGTGGCACGCACCTGTAGTCCCAATTACTTGGGAGGGTGAAGCAGGAGAATCACTTGAACCCAGGAGGCAGAGGTTGCAGTGAGCCAAGATTGCACCACTGTACTCCAGTCTAGCAACAAAATGAGACTCCATCTCAAAAAATAAATAAATAAAATAAATAAAGTCTTGGGTGAGCCTAGAGGGAGACTCAGCAACACAGAGAGAATTAGGAAAGGGAGAAAATTCCTAGACTTGGGAAGGTTCCACTACAGCCTTCCCTGCTCATCTCCAGGAGTGCCCTGAGTTCCCTGTTCAATCTCCACAATGGCCTTCTGCCCTAACTTGTGCGTAACAATGATGAAGAGGATGTTCTATTCAGAAGTGCTGCATTGTCGTCTCTAAATGCCAGAGGACATCAAACACATCATCCCTAGAGGTCTGTACAGCTAAAGTTTCCCAAAGATATGAAACATGTGTGCTAGTTCTGACAAGACTTGGGTAAAGGAGGCAAATCAACTGTATCCACATGCATGATATGTGATGGTGAAGATGCCACCTAGGACCATGCTAAATGGTCCTGTGAATGCCTCAGGCTGATCATGAAGCCTTAAAGAGATTGGTAGGCATCTGTAGGCACACAAGTTAACTTGCAGCATTGAGCCCTCCCCTAATCTCTCTCCATCTGTATTCTTCCTCATCTTTCTGTTTTCCCCACTCTCATAGAGTCTAGGCCACTGTTAAGAAGGAGGTTAAGGATAGAGAAATAGGTCACATTTCACAGAAGAGCCTCCATGCCTACTAGCATCTGAATTGAAGAAACTGGGAGGAGAGGCTTCATTTTGAGAAGTCAGGCCTGGAGAGAACAACTACTCTAACTCGGGGAAATAAACTTAAGACTACGAAGAAGAGGATAAAAAGCCAAAACCCATCGGTATGCTGCATCCAGACCCATCTCACATGCAACAATACACAAAGACTCAAAACAAAGAGAAGGAGGAAGATTTACCAACCAAACAGAGAGTAAAAATAAACAAATAAACAAAAAGCAGGAGATGCAATTCTCGCCTCTGATAAAGTAGACTTTAAAGCAACAAAGATCAAAAGAGGCAAAGAAGGACATTACATAATGGCAAAAGGATCAATGTAACAAGAAGAGCTAACGATTTTATAGATCAACCAGACAGAAAATTAACAAGGACATCCAGGACTTGAACTCAGACCTGGAACAAGTAAACTTAATAAACATTTATAGAACTCTCCACTTCAAATACACAAAACATACATTACCACCTCACACCTATTCCAAAAGTGACTACATAATTGGAAGTAAATCACTTCTCAGTAATCGCATAGCATTTCATAGGTCTAAATGAAATATTGGTTAGCTGCTTGTTTGTTATTTTCTTCCCTTATTCCTTCCTGTCTACATCATTAAGTATAATTATTGGTATAAAAGTGGTTTTCAATACCCATTACTAAATTGCATTCTAGCCTGGGCAAGAAAGCAATACTCCCATTCTCTCTCTCTCTTTCTTTTCCTTTTTGTTCCTCTTCTTTATTCTTTTTTTCTTTCTATCTAAAAAAAAAAAGACTACGAAGAAGAGTCAGACCAGAGGTATTGGGAGACTCAGAGCCACACTAGCCAAGACAAAAAATAACCCCTGTCACAAGGGCTATGAAAAGGGCAGAAATCAGCTGGCTACAGTTTTTCTCCAACTATAAGCCCCCAAACTAACCTCATTTTTCACACCTGAATTCCTGTGCACCAGGGGTTGCTGGTTCTATCATCATCCCCCAAAAGGAATGGTCATTCTTGATACTTTCCCAAGGCAGTGATGGTGACTGTGAGCAAGGCACTGGGCAGGCAGGATGTTATTACCAACCTGCAGGTCCCAGAGGACTCACAGACACACATGGGCAAAGCCAATATTAGCCCCCCAAGACTGACTGGAGGAGCACAGAGCTGAAGATACAGCCCACAGGGATGGGTGATTGGGTAGAGAGGCCGATCAGGGAGAGGCTCCTGCACCGAACCAAGTGGCCCACATCTGTTCAGTATTAGTCATTAGCCCTAAGCCTGTACCTCCTGATGGTGCTAAGAAACATCCTGCAATGAGCTGGGAATTTTCACCTTGCTCTGTGAGCTCAGACTTCTCATTCTTGCAGAGCAATCTTAGACCCCAGGAAATTCTTTAGTGAATGCTATGGTTCAATGTGCTATTCCTCCAGGTGCTAGGAGTGTTGGCTTCTGGAAGTTCATAACTAAGTCACTCTTCTTTGGTCAAAGAGAGCAGTCTCACCCAAGGTTACTTTTCCTTCCGCAAGCAACTCATAGCCAATGACTGGTGATATAAGAATACAAAGTCCTGGCCCCCTTTCTTCATCTTAAACAACACCGAGGAGTCATTTCAACTCAGGAGGTCCCATTGGGTTAGCTAAGGTACCTAAGACAACTCAATTACAGTTTAATTTCTTCCAGCCATTTCACTCCTCTCACTCTATGACAGTCATTGTTACCATGTATACATCACAATAAACTTCCTGCATGTAAATCTCTGTTCAGAGTCTGTTTCTGAAGAAGCCAACCTAAGACAAATATTGCCTGCCACAGGTGAGTTGAGCACTTTGCTTCTCCTGTATAGGACTGTGACAAACCCAAGGGCCTCAACCCCATTGCCATGGTACATGTGGGACAAATAGGGCTTCTCCAACAGTCTATCCAAGGAAGTTCGCAATGAGATGGGCTGAGGCCTCCTTATCATATTTTCCCAACATAATTAGATCCTTCTCTTAGTCCCATCTCTGACTAAAGCAGCTTCCCACTCCAGCCAGTGGCCACATTCTCCTTGGGAACAATGCTTCCAGTGCACAGTCCTTCCATTCATCCAGTTAACAAGAATCTCATTCATAGCTTGTGGGGAGCCCCATTTATTGATTTATTCAATAAATATTAAATATACACTAATTCCATGTATTCTATTAGATGCTGGAAAAAACAAACGATATGATAAAATTGTTCTCATGGGTCATGTGATGATATATGTTAAGTATATGATCATAGAATTAACAACAGTTAATAAGTGTTATATATTAAAACTATGTTTTAAAAGCACATAAAAAAAAGACCTCCCCAGTGTGGGGAGTTCAGGAAAGCCCTCCCTAATTTAAATTAATGACCAGAAGACTTGGTTAAAGTGAAGGGCGGTATGGAGATAGGCTGAGTGTACAAACCGTGAGCAGGAGAAAAGGGACCCTGGTGTTTTCAAAGACCTGAAAGAATTTTTTAAATTAGAGATTGTAGTACTCAGGACTGAGCCTGGAGTACAAGCAGGAACCAAAGCATACTAGGTCTTCCAGGCCATGTTAAAGGGCCATGGAAATCCACGCAGGATTTTAAGCAGAGGATTGAGATATGATCAAAATCTCATTAACAAAATGACATCCTAGAAAAATGAAGAAGACAAGGCTAAGCATGTTGGCAGGAGATGTTCAGGGAAGAAAATTCAGTGATCTCTACAGAAGTTCAAAGATGTGTCATGAGAATGCATAGATGAGGTAGGCATCTTTGGAAATAAAGAAACTGAGACTATGAAAAGCCAGAATGTTCAATGAATTATTCTCATAAATGCTGATGTCTCTCACTAGGATCATGGGTGGAAATAAAATAGAGAAGATTTTGACCATGTCATCATTTAATGAAGGCGAGAAGAGGAGAGATAACAGTAACCAGGAGCGGCAGAAGATGATATGAGTGAATGACATGAACCTCAAAGAAGCACCAGTCTTTGCTGATTTGTTTGTTTGTCTGCTTTTACAGGAAAGAACTGAAAAATTGTATTTGAGAATAAAGACACTACACTCACCAGGATGCCAAAGGTAGAAGAGATACGAGAAAATAAATGACCCCCACTTAGTAGGAAGCATAATATTGCATCAGATATAAAATAGAAATAATTATAGCATCAGCTTCATTTGCATTTTATGGGCATTAAATGAAAAAGTGTATGCACAAAGTTTTTACTTCAAGGACTCAAGGTACCATGTAGTAAGAGCTTAACACACAGGAGCTGCCTTTGTTATCACGATTTCTCATGAATACAACATATTCAGGATATAATTATTCAGAGCTAGTTTGCTCAGAGTACTTAGAGACCTGTAAGCCCTTATAGCAGTGATTCTGTCTTATAATAGTAATTATGTCCTCCAATGCCTTTTCCCAACATCCAAAATATCACCATTTGAAATTACAACTTTTGCAAAGACTAAGTTAAGGTGATGTTTGCAGTGAGGATGGCAGTAAAGAAAATAGTGTTAGTAGTGATTGTTACAGCAATGTTTTTTTTTTTTCATTTCTTCAACAGAAATGTATTGAATGTCCACTGTCATAAAAAATACATGTAATCATTTATCCAAAAGCACATACTATGTTAATGTGACTAATGAAGAGAAACGCTAGTGACACAGCCCTTTAAAATAATGAGACTTATTTATTAACACGTTTATTGACAGCGTATTATATGCCAGGAGCTATTTTAAGAATACAGTAGAAATCACTATCTAGTAGGAATGCAGACAGAGATTTATGCAACAAAAAAATATATAATTATAAATTATGATGTATAATAAAAGAAACACACAGTACTCTGAGATCAGAAAACAAATGACTTAATGTAATTAGAAGAACCTTTTCTAAGGAGATGAGGTTTGAACTGAGGTTTAAGACGAGTAGAAACAGCAAGAATATCGAACAGAGTTTCACCTAATAAAGAAAAAAAAGAGTTAAAAAGAAATGGCAAGAATAAGGATAGGGAAAAGCATTTCTATCAGAAGGATCCTGGACAAACAGGCTGGAGGGACCATACACATTTAAGGAAATAAAAAGAGCATTTATGTATATGAGGAATACATAACACTCAAACAATACTAATATATTTCAAGAATATGCAAATACATAAGGACATACCACAAGCACATTAGAGTGAGTGCCAATGGTAGGAACTAGGAAGGAAGAAATGAAGACAGAAAATAAACAGAACAAGAATCAGAACAATAATCGTTGTATGCAATAAGCTTACAAGTATGATTAACTCAAAGTCTTGCAGCTGAGACTAAAAATGAAGAAATAAAACTACAGGTATCATAGAGAGCCATTCATCTCAAAAACAGAATGAAAAAGCACTGGAAATAGAGAGAGGAAGCTTAATCTGCAATTCCAGTCAGATGGAGCACGAGTATTTTAAAGTATTTCTCTCATAAGTTTGAACTCAAAATTATCTCCATGCTTTGCCACCCTTCTTTCTCTGAAGCTAAGCAGGTGGTAGAGAGGCCCATCTCTTCTCATGGACTGGCTGTGAGTGAGAGCTGCGGTGGTGGGAGGTGCCCCATTTTTTCATATGTTCAGCTCATCTCTTTCTGATCTCCTAAGGCACTTGAATTTAGATCCATCATATTACCTGATGCGTTTATCTTATCAACACAAACAAATCATAAATTTTCAGAAGTAAAGGTATCACAAAAATTTCTTGCTTATTAATCAATTGAGATACCTCAGCCCTTCTCAGTTTTCCATCCTAATATATAAATACCACAGGCCTCAGAAGAGATTTCCTAACTTCCAAACACCTAGGATAATTTCCTGGCTTTCTTTTTACTCTCTCCACAAGATAAATGACCTGGGCTACGGGGATTCCACCCAGTGAGGGAGGGCCACTGTGGCCCTTGAAGTCCAGCTGATAATAATTATACTGAGACAGGCTCAATCCGCTTGGGGCTCAGAATCATCAACAGCCGCTCCCAGATCTGCTTGTTCTTGATGCCATAAACAATGGGATCCAGTGCCGGGGGAAAGAGCAAGTAGAGATTGGCAACGATGACCTTGGTAGCAGAGGCTGTGGGTGGTCCAAAGCGCTGCATGACCACAGAAAGAAAGCCCGGTCCATAGAAGAAGAGGATGACACAGACATGAGCTGTACATGTGCTGCCTGCTTTAACACGTGCCTCAGGTGAAGGAAAACGCATTACAGTCCTCACAATTTGCCCATAAGAATAGGCAATAAAGGCCACATCCCCCACACCAAGAAAGATTGCCACAGCAAAGGCATAGAGGTTGTCCACCATGGTGGCCCCACAGGCCAGCTTCACCACTGCCATATGCTCACAGTAGGTATAGGCAATTGTGTGTGAGCCACAGTAGGGCAGCCTATGGGCCAAGCTTGGAAAGGAGATGGTCAATACCATCCCTCGCAATACCACCAGGCCTCCAATCTTGGCAACAGTAACAGGTGTAAGGATGGTTGTATAACGCAGTGGGTTACAAATGGCCACAAAGCGGTCCAGGGCCATAGCCACTAGCACCCCTGACTCCATGGCAGAGAATGCATGGATGAAGAACATCTGGGAAAGACAAGAATGGGAGCTGATGGCTGTAGCACCCAACCAGAAAATGGCCAGCATCTTAGGCAGTGTGGAGAGAGAGAGGACCAAGTCAACAAAGAAGAGCATGGCAAGAAAAAGAAACATGGGCTGGGGAAGGCTGCATTCTGTCCGGATAAGAAAAAGCAGGACACCATTCCCAGTCAATGACAGCAAAAGCATAAAGCAAAAGGGAAGTGAGATCCAAATGTGGGCAGCAGTCAATTCTGGGATACCAGCCAGGAAGAAAGTACGTGGGAAGAGAACAGAATCATTGGGAAAAAACATGGTTATCATCTCACATGGAAGAACAAAGTGACATTGCAAAGAAAGGCAGGCTGGCGAAATTCAGTGATGTAGCAGTTGGGAGCTCAGGACATATGCTGTCACTGACATTATCACCACCACATCACTCTCCTCTACAGTTCTCAGAAAAGAGTCAAAAATCATTTTCAGTTGAGTCAATATTTCTGCAAGGCCTTCAAACACCAAAGAGGAAAGTTAGTGGTAAATGTATTGGGTGAGATTTATCCATTGGTGAATGCATCAGACAGGAAGTTCAGAAACCAGCTTCTATTACTAGATATCCTACAATATGTGTGACCTGGGGCAATTCACATAAACAGGTTTAAGTAGATGCCCAGGGCTTGTAGTTGAATAAAAATCATCCCATTGAGCTCCTATCCCCAAGTCCTGAAATTAGGTGCTTGATTTAGTCAATGCTGACCTCAAGTAGTTCCCCAGTCTTATCCCACTAAGCCTCATCTAAAATTGCCAACAAATCTAACATCTGAAAAATCCCTTAATTTAGAGACATCCCACTCTTCCAAGCTTCATTTGACTGTCAAGTTTACAGAATAACATATGGTACCTGATAACTCCAACACTGATTAGGCTCTTTCTTGGATATTCCTGTCCACTTCACTTGCTTCTCTACCAGATATCTCACTGGTTGTCTGCTTTACCACCTCCTGTATTTTCTGTTTTTTCAAGCCGGTGTTGTATAGGGATAGACATGAAGTTCAGCGTTGTGGTGACCTGTTATAAACAAAAGTTCTTGGTAATAACGATAACGTGAAAGCCAAAAATTCTATACCACAGCCACCTTACTGAGATCAGGAGAGACCCTGGCAGATGTGCCCTCCAGCTCCTCTTTTCAGTTTATTGCATTAAGAGTATACAACATTATTCATGTTCCTACCATACATTACGTTCAATATATTCATTTTTTTAATTAGAAAACTGAGGTCTGGAAAAAGGTGAATTTCCCAGGGTCATAGCTCTCTATAGTGACAATAGCAGACAACAGCTCACACCCATTGACCTCCAAGCTAGGAAGCCATTCTCCTATCTCCATGTTAGCAGTGGCTATTGCAGAGCCAGGGAAGAAACTCCAGGGCCCCATGGTCAAAGGTAGGAAGTACAGAGTGATCAAATAATAGGGCAGACAAGGAATGATTTAGGGATCTTGTGAATCCCCCAGTATCCCCAATACCTCAAGTACCACAATCCTCTCAGGTGAGAGACAAACAAAAGACTCAAAAATACCGGGGTCTAGGGCCTGAGAGGGCCTTGGAATGTGAGACAAGTTATACACATTCTGGGCATAAAAGATGCAGCCAGGCTGGTCTTACAGCCTTAATAACAGCAAGAAGAGGCCTCTAAGTGTAAGGGAAAGGAGCAGAAGTCAGCCCAGAACATAGTCTAAGAAAGAGGAAACAATACAGGTCTAAAACAGCCAAGGAAGTTTTGCTTTGCTCTCCAAGAGGACATATGGTTATTGCCCATACCTTCCACCACAGCTGCTGAGGAGACTGTAATGGCAACAGATGGTGAGAAGGTTCAGAAGGTGTGAAATCTACATGGACCTATAGTTCTTTTGTCACAGAATAAACTCTACACAAGAAGTCAAGATCCTAGTTTGAGGTACTATTTCTGCCATATGTCTGCATGTGACCTTCAGCAAAGCATCTAACCATTTTCAAGCCTTAGTTTCTTCACATGTGAAAGGAGTGAACTAAAATCTGCCTCACAAGATCATTGTGAAAAGTGAAGGAGATATAATATGTGAAGATGCTTTGTCAAATGCTGAAAATATTATTATTAATAATATTTTCACTGAATTATAAGCAATAAATGGTGCACCGTGAGCAGTCTAGCTAAGAACAAGAGACATTTTTTAAATTCAGAGATAATGGAATTGATTTGACAAAGGTGACCAGATAGATGTATCCCATGGGTGGATAATGTATAGTACTTAACTAAAGCAACCCAGCCAAAAACACTATATCCTCCCTCATGTTTCTCCCCTCATTCTTCCCAATAACACATTCCTTCTTTCAGCAACCCCAAGGTGTGGTGTTGGGAGGAGGATGGGGAGTGTCAAGAAATACAACTCTGATCACTTCAGCATCTGCTTCAAATTATCTTCAAGTAGCCCATCCTTAAACCTCTGTCTTCGGAAAACTAATAGACAATTACACCTGATGTCCCAACTATCCCCTCAGGACCCAGAAAATGTCCCTCTTTATATCCTAGTGCCTCAAGAAAAGTATGACCGAGTAAACGCAGCTTCTCTCCCTCCATCAGAGAATTAGGTAAAGGGAGGCAATGGGCCCAGGAATCAGGAGCTCAGGACTTAGGTGCTTTCAAAAATGTTTCCCTGTGATTCACCCCATAGACTTCAAAAAGGAGCAGACTTCCAAATAGCTTACTGATCACCCAGGACTACAAGGATACTTGCCTGCTTTGAAGTGAAAAATTCCCATAAACCCAATCCCATCTTTCCTGTTTCACACAATACCAAAGGTCCAGATAAACTCCTGACAATGTATACAGCATTCCCTGTATTTCTGATTTTCCCTATTGATACAAAGAGCATGTAATTCTGCCTCAGACTGCCTGTCAAATTGTCCAGATCCGGGGAGGCTACAGATAAGTTAATATGTGGATGTCACCTGTATTTTATTTCTCTTCCTTGGGCCTACCCTTAGCCATTACTTACCAAAGAGCTGCACTGATTGACCTACAGGGGGAAGAGAAGTTAAGCTACTAGTCAGGTCCCAAGAACAAGATATTTAATGGGCATTTTTTCAAGCATTGTCTGTAGGGATCCAAGGTAAAGTTCCCACCACCTAGACACCAATTAGTACTTTTGCCTCCTCTTCAAACAAAGTTCTAACAAGATCTCATCCTCTTATTGGGGCCTAAGGGAACAGCCCCAGCAGGGAATATTTTGAACAGCACACTCCAAGGTGCCTTGCCAAGGCCCTGAAGTGAGGAGGAACGAAAGGCTTCCTGTCATGGGGAATGGCAAGGTAGCAGGCAGGATTCAATGCCAGAGGCTGGGCTCAGACACCAGACTAAATTGAGGACTAGCTAAAACAGGGATGGGGCAGAAGCACTTTCCATAAGACACGCCCACTAATGTGCCATGTTGGTTTACTATTGCCATGACAACACCAGGGAGTTACTGCTCCTTTCCATGGCAATGACCCAATGACCCAGAAGTTACTACCCTTACCCAAAAAATTCCTGCATACACTGCTCCTTAATCTATATTAATTAAAAGTAAATATAGGCCGGGCACGGTGGCTCAAGCCTGTAATCCCAGCACTTTGGGAGGCCGAGGCGGGTGGATCACGAGGTCAAGAGATCGAGACCATCCTGGTCAATATGGTGAAACCCCGTCTCTACTAATACAAAAAGTTAGCTGGGCATGGTGGCGCGTGCCTGTAATCCCAGCTACTCAGGAGGCTGAGGCAGGAGAATTGCCTGAACCCAGGAGGCGGAGGTTGCAGTGAGACGAGATCGCGCCATTGCACTCCAGCCTGGGTAACAAGAGTGAAACTCCGTCTCAAAAAAAAAAAAAAAAAAAGTAAATATAGGGCAAGGTGTGGTGGCTCATGCCTGTAATTTCAGCACTTTGGGAGGCCAAGGCAGGCAGATCATCTGAGGTCAGGAGTTTGAGACCAGCCTGGCCAACATGGTGAAATGCTGTCTCTACTAAAAATGCAAAAATTAGCCAGGTGTGGTGGCGCATGCCTGTAGTCTTAGCTACTTGGGGAGGCTGAGGCAGGAGAATCACTTTAACCCGGGAGGTGGAGTTTGCAGTGAGCCGAGATCATACCACCGAACTCCAGCCTGGAAGATAGAGCAAGACTTTATCTCAAAAAAAAATAGGGAGGCATAAATGTGACTGCAAAACTGTCCTGAGCTGCTACTCTCAGTATACTGCCTATGGATATCCCTGCTCTGCCAGAACAGCCACAGAGCTGCAATACTGCCAAAGCTGTAACACTGCCACTTCAATAGAGCCATTTTCTTCTACTGTACCACCAACTTGCCCTTGAATTTTTTCCTGGGAGAAGCCAAAAACACTCACAGGCTGAGCCCCACTTTGGGGCTCACTTGCCCTGTTTCAGTGGGACCACCCAGCTTGATGGCCCAGAAAAATCTGAAGAAAATCAGGATTTCAAAGAAATGTTTGCACTCCTAATGTTTGTTGCAGCACTGTTTATAATAGCCAAGATTTGGAAGCAACATAAGTGCCCATCAACAGAGAAATGGATAAAGAATATGTAGTGCACATACACAATAGAGTACTATTCACCCCTAAAGAAAGAATGAGATCCTGTCATTGGCAACAACATAGAGGGAACTGGAAATTATTATGTTAAGTGAAATAACCCAGCAACAGAAAGACAAACATCACAGTTCTCACTTATCTGTGGGATCTAAAAGTCAAAACAATTGAATCCATGGTCACAGAGAGTATAAGATGGTTACCAGAGCCTCGGAAGAGTAGTGGGGGTTTGGGGGAAAGTTGAGGATGGTTAATGGGTACAAAAAATAGAATTAATAAGGCCTACTGTTTAATAGCACAACAGGGTGACTATAACCAATAATAATTATATATTTGTAAATAAAGAATTGAGGAATTCAATTCAATAGGGAATTGAGACCGTATTCTCCATGATGTGCTTATTTCACATTGCATGTCCCTATCAAAATATTTCATGTACCCCATAAATATATACACCTATTATGTACCCACAAAATTTTTTTAATAATTAAAAATTTTTTTAAGAGAAAAAGTTAAAAAATAACAAATGCATAAAAGTGTATAAAGTTCAGGATGCAGCCAGCTCCATGTGTCTTCAGAACAATAATTCTTTATCCAAAAGACAGAGGTCAACACAAGCTGTATTGGAAGGGAACAACACAGGGTTCATCGGGAATAGTCAGTAACCTGAATCAGGCATCCATTTGGGAGGGACATGTTCTAAGGGTGCTAACTCAGTTTTAAACAGAATTAGACGATATAGCAGGTGTCATTTCATGTAGAAGCAAGATTGTGAACCCTAACATGTTTTCTGACAGAGAAATCAACCTTGATAACAGTGAATTTAGGACAAACAATACTATGATAAATTTGAGACAGCTGGAGACCAGTATTATGAAGTAGCAAAACATCAGCCCAGAAACCCAATGGAAAAGGAAAGAATAGGCAGGACAAGAACAAGAGCAACAAAAAGATCAGTTCGAGAGGCACAGAGGAGATGAACAGATAAACAGGAACTGAGGCCAAGGAAATAAAAGTCTTAGAACAGGGACATAGATTAGAGTGAATGAGGACCACATGATTGAAACTCATAATCTTCTCCTAAAGTCAAACATTGCATCATCAAGAGATGAGGGCTGAAGTTTCAAACACAGTCAAGAGTCCTGAGATCAATAATATAGATCAGAAAAATATTTTCTGAGTTCCTTTTCAGGTTCTGGAAAGAAATATAGAAATTTTAATCAGGGTCGGGTAGAAGATACTCATCAAACTAAGGCAAAATACTACCAAAGGGCAAAGAAGAGGTACGAGCAAAGATCTGTGGCCACACCTTGGAGAGATGGAAACACCTTGGAGAGAGATCGTCTAATTAAGTCTAAGGGGACCATGAAAAGGTTCTCAAATGAGGCAACATTAGAGAGAAAAGTTGAAGGATAGCAATAGGATATTCCAGAATCACTCACTAGCATTAAAAGGAACACTAAAACTTATAAAGTAAGGAATTCTTGATGAACATCTAAGAGATCAATGTTGAAAAGTTGCATGTCAGCCTCTGCAAGATCAGGGAAATTTTCAGATTATAGCACATATATTTTCCAAATTTGCTTACTCTCTCTCCTTCTCTCTCAAGAATGCAGGACAAGGAACAAAAGCAGGACAAGGACAATGAGTAGTAAGTTGGTTCTGTTTACACAATCGCATTTTCTCAGAGGTTTCGTTCATTATTTGAAATTCTTTTTTCTATATTTCTGTCTGACTGAGTTTATTCAAAGGACCAGTATTCAGGTTTTGAGATTCTTTTTTCAGCTCTGTTCTGCTGTTAATACTTCAAACTGTATCATGAAATTCTTGTAGTGAATTTTTCTGCTCCAGTTCAGTTCAGTTCTTTCTTAAAACAACTATTTCATCTTTCAGTTCTTGGATCATTTTACTGGATTCCTTGGATTGTGTATCAACTTTCTCTTTGATCTCAATAAGCTTCCTTGCCATCCAGATTCTGAATTTTGTGTCTGTTATTTCAGTTATTTCAGTCTGGTTAAGAACCAGTGCTGAGGAGCTAGTGAAGTCATTTGAAGGTAAGGGATCACTCTGGCTTTTTGAACTGCCAGAGTTCTTGAGCTGATTCTTTCTCATCGGGGTCTGGTATTCCTTCAACTGTGGTGTTAGTTGACTGTAGTCAGTTTGGTTCCTACCCAGATGCTATGAGACGGCCAAGTCTCTGTATAGGGTCTTTATGTGTGGATGAATTCTTGAGCTTGGTTTCACAAAGGGTGTATATTAGCAGAATAATTTTTAGTGTTGCATTTTGGCTGTGATCCAGTAGATGGTGTTTAAGAGTAATAGCCAATAGATAGGCTCTTAGCCCCAGTAGGCTCTTTTGTATTTCCTCACATTTGCAGATGTCCTTTGTGTTGGGGGGTAAGGGCAGACATGACTCCCTAACCAGGGCTGCCTTGGGGGTATCCCTGCTGATTACTGGTGCCAGGCCCACATTTCAAAAGTGTTCCAGACCTCAGGGCTTCCTTGAGCAGAAGCCATAGCAGGAAGATATGTCACACTCTTTCTGGACTAGCCCTGCAGAGGAAGGCATGCCTCGCTCCCACACTGGCCCACAGGCCCACACATCTCACCTGTCTCAGTGCCAAGAGTGGTGCTCCCTTCCATGCTTGAGTGCTGGCCACAGATCTCAGCTCTGCATTCTTGAGCTGTACCCACCAGCCATGAGATACCTAGACAGCCCACGGCTTGGGGTTGGGTTCTGGCTGCTCTGGGGGATCCAAAGTGCACCCAAGTGTCTGGAAAAATACTCAGGGGGAACAAAGCATCCAGGCTGGGCAGTGGAGGTTGCCCTGTGCACATGGTCCTGCAGGGCAGCCAGGCAGGGGCCTTGGGAGGTGCTGGCAGGCAAGAGGGCCTGCCAATCAGAGGTGCTCCAGTTCCACAGGGAAGTTGGCTGCTCTCTTCTGGTTCAACACTCAGTTGGGGATACAGCCTCTTGGAGGTAGATGAGGAACCCTAGGGAATGGGTCCCTATACCAGAGGTGCCCCATGCAAGAAATCACCTGGCCTCTATGCCAGCTGAATCCCTGTCTCTGCCTACTCCCCAGACAGATACCCCTGCCAGCTCACAGGTATGTGGGGGACATGGAGTCCCCTCTAGCTAGGATCCCAGAGGACCATGATGAGAGTGGACTGTTCCTCAGTCCCTTCACTCACCCCTTCCCCAGGAGCTGTTGGGGCTGGAAATTAACACTGACATTTGGGTCCCCCACGCAGGGTTTCCAGCTTCCTCTTTCTTCAGCTTCAGTGACAGTGTTGACTCTCAATCCACCCTCTGTGTTTTCTATCTGAAGATCTGCCCAAATTATGTTGGGTTACTAGATAATTCGGTCTCTCAGTGAAAGCAGCGCTTCCTGACTCTATCTACTCAACCATCTTGTCCCCCTCCTCTACTCAATTTTTCTGTAAGCCTAAAATATTTCCTGGCTTCTGGGGTGTGCCAGCCTCTTCCCTACAAATCTCCCAGTACCTGCAGGTCACAGGCAACACAGGTTTTGGTGGAGGCACCTGGGGCCTCCCTGAGCTGAGGAGACAGAGGAGCAAAGATGGAATCCTGACCTGACTAGGATAGAGACCTGATTTCTTTTTTTCAGTAAAGCTTCAAAGTAGTTTAAAGGAAAAAGGATAATCTCTTCAATAAATGGTGCTGAAACAATTGAACATCTATATGAAAAAACAACTTCAAATCTTACCTTATATCACACAAAAATTAATTTGAAGTAGACCTGAAACTTAATGTAAAAACTAGAACTATAAATATTGTAGGAAAAAAATGATAAAAATGTTGGCAGAGATTTTGCAAAGATTTCTTCAATAGAACACAAAAAGTATGAACCATAAAATAAAAATTGCTAAATTAGAGTTCACTGAAAATTTTTAATTCTGATCATCAAAAGACACCATAAAGAGAATAAAAAGGCAAGTTACAGACTAGGTAAAAATGTTTGGACTACATATTTCTGAGAAAAGACTTGATCCAGGTTATATAAAGAACTATTGCAAAGCAATATGACAAGCAACCAACTAAAAATGGTAAAAATAATTGAACAGAGACTTCTCAAAGGAAGATATCTGAATGGCAAACAATTCCAAAAAGCATCTAAGATGATGTTCAATATCATTAGTCATCAAATAAATGCACATGAAAACTGCAATTATTTACAGTAAAAGACAAATTAGAATGGTTAAAATTGACAACACTGACAATACCAAGTGCTGATGAGGATGAAAAGCAACTGGAAATTTCATACATTGCTTGTGAGAGTGTAAAATGCTACGACCACTTTGAGAAGCAATTTGGCAGATTTATTTAATAAAACTAAACATACACTTACTATAGAACCCAGCATCTTCATGTTGAGGTGTTTGCCTAAAAGAAATTAAAGTTTTTAATTGCAAAATAATCCAGTTTTTTAATCATTTTCTTTATGTTTTGCTCTTTTTTATGACCATTTAAGAAAACATTCTCTACCTCCAAGTAAAGAACAATTTCAAAGTCATGAACATACTTTGTTATGCTATCATTTGGAAGCTTTATTGCTTTTAACTTTTCACAACTGGTCTCAAAATGACTATATATGTGTGTATACATGAGGGATCAAGATTCATTCTTCTCTATGGATAGCCTGTTGACCTAGTACCTTTTACAGAAAAGACTATCCTTTCCCCTAAAGTTTATGAGAAAGTTTTATCTTCATCAGAAGTCAAGTTTATACATGTAGGTTTATCTTCGTACTCCCTAATATTTTTCATTAATCTTTGTTTATTAATTTGGTGCAAACATAATTGCAGTTTTTGCATTGTGAAAATTTGCCGTTTGTTACTGGAACACATTCTTAAATAAATGTAATTATGTTACACATAATTTTAATGCACATTTCTCACTTTGTGTCATTTGCTAATGAGTTATCGCTTGCTGTTTATTTTACATTTAGACTATGGTCATGATGTCACACAAAATGCAAATTTGAGCGATTTTCTTATTTGAGTTCAAAATGAGTTGCAAGACAGTGGAGACAACTTGCAACAACAACAACACATTTGGCCGAGGAAGTGCTAATGAACATAGAGTGCAGTGGTGGTTCAAGTTTGCAAAAGAGACAAAAGGCTTGAAAATGAGGAGTGTAGTGGCTAACCATCAGAAGTTGACGGCATTATGGCACCAAAGGGAAAATATGATTTCAACTTAAAATTTATTGAGCATCTATTATCAGCTTGCTACCATGAAAGATACTAGAAATAAAGCAGTGAATAAAATAGGCACAGCTGCTGCCATCTGACAGTTTAAAGTAATAATGAAAAAAGAAACACAAGGGCGATCACAATTCCATCCAATATCTTCCAAGACGGCAGATTGGAGGCATTGTTAGCATGCCTCTCCCACTTGGGAAGAAAAAATAGTGTGTAGAGATTAATACTGTAAACTTTTTTCCAAGAAGCAACACTGGAACTTAACAGAAAAACTGAAGGAAACCACAGACCCTTTGAAAGAAGTGGTGGGCTACAGCCTACACTGTGATTCAGGCAGAAACTATAAGTCCCCAGAGCGTAAGAGGGGAATAAACTGCCTTTGGGATATAAATTCACACTGGAGAACCTGGTAATCCAGACTACAGGGGAAGGTCTTAACTCTACCCAGCACTGGAGCTTAATGAGCAGTCTGGAGTATATGAGAAGGAGCAACATCAGAAAGTGCTTTACATGCACTCCTAGTCTCCAGAGGTGATGGAAAGAAGCCACTCCAGAGCTTAACTCACAGGGGACTCCACAAAAGTCTGCCAGCTAATTCATGCAGCAGTCACAGGTTGAGAGAAGCTCCAAACTGAGCTTCATAATATAATCTCAAGTGTGGACAAATTTCCTTGGCCTGAACTGAGGGGCAAGTGGGAAGTGGGTTGTAGCTACCTGAATAGAAACTGATTGCCCCTGTTTCATGGGCATACTGGGAGGGCCATGACCTGAAAACTGCAGTTCATATCTCCCCTGGAAGGCTTATGGCCTGGGGCAGTGTTGAGTTCTTAGGGTAGACTGCCTGGAACCTAGATAACTGCTGCTAGTGGAACACTGAGGGTATGAGACATGCCTTGCTAAGTTTATGGGAGCTGGGTGGGGCTTACTGCCACCTGCTAATCCCCACTCGCTGTGTGGAGTCTTTTGTGTAGAAGAGACAACTGTGCTCCTCCCTGGAACATTACCACAGTGGCCAGAGAACATCCCTCCAACTCCCAATGAGGCCATTGATTGTACCTGCATGTAGAGAGACAGAGCATGGATTTGCCTGACCCAGCCCCCACCTGGCTTTGCCTCTCCACCTGCCTTGGTAGCTTAACACAAAGGACAGAAACTTGAAAGAGCTCTATGTACCTATCTGCTGCCTAAGACATCAGAATACCTCCCATGGGTAACATAAGGCAAGCACAAATTCCAACACTACCACTGCAGCTGGTGTTCTTTTCCAAGTGCCATTTCCTGGATGGAAGCCAAACAACACAGTCCATTACAGCACTTGCAGGCAGAATAACACAGTGCCTAAGAAGAAGAAAACTTGTATGTGACCTCAGCTATCACTATCTCCTGAACTGCCCTGGCTAACCAGGAGGTCCTGAGTCTGTCCACATGACCAGTTCATTACTACTACAGCTGGCATTTGAGAAAGCTAACACACCAAGACTATTTATAACCAAGAATATCATAGAGCCTACATCACTTCCTGGCCACCTGCATCAGAGTTGCTGCTGTTACCCGCTTCTGGGAGACTTGAGGACAGGTCACATAACTAGATCCCTTGCAGACATTTCTTAGCACTATCCTGGAATGTGGCAGCCCCACTGGGTGGCTTTCACAGTAGTCCAGCCCTCAGAAACTTCTAATCCTAGGGGAAGAAAGAGTGTACAACATCAAGGGAGCACCCATGGGACAAAAAAAATTCAGATGGCAGGTCTTGAGTCCCAGAACATTCCACTGTGGGAAGTTTCTTTCAGCAGAGGCACAGGTGCAGTGCTGGGTTCGGTGAGGGAAGGTCTGGGGCTCTACCCCAATAGTCAGGCAACTCTGATGCTTGTGAAGGGTATTGGAGAAAGACACTTTTTCTCCCCCTCACCACTGCAAACACAGCTAGAGTTTCTTGCATGGGATTTCAGTGTGGTTGCATGTGTTGACGACCTTTCAGGAACACTTCAAAGTGACTACATACCCATAGGAAAATTGCCTTCCAGGTTCAGCATTGCCTGGGGGAATAGAGTCATAATCCCTCTCTACATGAAATATCAACATTATTGCAGATGAAAAGTGATGCCTGTCTGATATGAGTAGCCAGCTCACTGGATCAGGAGTCTGACTGGGAAGTGAATGACTTTCTTGCTGGCCTGCCAAGGGAGCTGAGGTGGTTCCCTCCCTTTCCCCTGAAAAGATGTCAGTGCTCTTCACTGAGAGCTCCCCCACATGCCTCTATCAAGGCTTGGACCTCTGCCCATCATGGGGTACTGTATTTACCCACCTGCTTTATCCACAGACAGTTTTTACCTATGGACACCTTCCCTACTGGCCTGAAGCCTGAGCTGTTCAACCCAGTAAATAAAATACTGGGAGGAAAATAAATTAAAAATAGTGCACACCACTGGGGAACAAGATAAGTTTCAAGAGATCTCTATCATTCCAAACCTACAGGAGATAGTGAACCTGCTCACACACCAAACACATTGCTACTACAACCAGCATTTAAAAAAGCCATTATACAGACTCTCTATAACAAAGGAACTTGTACAGAGTCTTCACTCCAGAAAGTACCCAGAGCCAAATTAGGTTACAAAAACTATAATCATTAAACTCACATCTTCAAGGGGAAAAAAAGAAATTTGAAAAACCAGTTGAACCAAAATAAATTCAAAAATTAATTAGAAAAAATAGTATACCAAAATGAGAAGGAACCAGAATAGTAACTCTGGCAGTATGACAAAACATGGTTGTATAACACTCCCAAAAGATCACACTACTCTCCAGCAATGAATCCAACTCAACATGAAATCCTTTAAATGCAAGATAAAGAATTCAAACAGTTGATTATTAAGTTACTTGAGAAGATACAATAGAAAGGTAAAAACCAAAAAATAAAAATTCACAATGTAAATGAAAAATTTTTTAAGAGATAGATATTTTAAAGAAAAACCAATCAGAACTTCTGGAAATGAAAGACACATTTACATAATTTAAAAATGCAGTAGAAAATTTTAACAACAAGCTATATGAAGTAGAAGAAATAATTTCAGAGCTTGAAGAAAAGGTTTTTGAATTAACCCAGTCAGATAAAAATAAAGAAATAAAGAAATGAGCAAAGTCTTAAAGAAATATGAGATTATGTAAAATAACAAAATTTAAGAATCATTGGTATTCATGAGGGAGAAGAAAAAGCAAAAAATTTGGAAAAATAATTTGAGGAAATAATTGGGGAAAACTTCCCTGGCCCTGCTAGAGATTTAGACATCCAAATACAAGAAGCTCAAAGAACTCCTGGGAGATTCATTGCAAAAAAGATACCATCAAGGCATTTAATCGTCAGGCTATCCAAAGTAAATGTGAAGGAAAGAATTCTAAAGGCAGTGAGACAAAACCGTCAGATAGCCTGTAGTGGAAAACCTATGAGACTAACAGCAGACTTCTCAGCAGAAACCTTACAAGCCAGAAGGGATTAAGGTCCTATCTTTCGCCTTCCTAAACAGAAAAACTGTCAGTCAAGAATTTCGTATCCAGAAAAGCTAAGTTTCATAAATAAGAAATAAAGTATTTTTCAGATAAGTGAATGTTGAGGGAATCTGTCGCCACCAAACTAGCTCTATAAAAATGTTAAAATTAGTTCTAAATCTTGACACCAAAGGTCGATATGCATCAGAATAGAACCTCTTGAAAGCATGAAACTCATAGGGCCTATAAAACCATAATGCAATGAAGTAAACAGTGTATCTGGGTAACAATCAACATGATGAATGGAACAGTACCTCACATCTCAATATTAATGTTGAATGTAAACGGTCTGATGGTCACTTAAAAGATATGGATTGATAAAATAGATAAAAAATCACTAACCAAATATCTGCTGTCTTCAAAAGACTCACCTAACACAAAAGGATTCTTAGAGACATAAGGTAAAGAGGTGGAAAAAGATATTGCATACAAATGAAAACCAAAAGTCAACAGGAGTAGCTATTCTTTTACCAGATAAAACAGACTTTAATACAACAACAGTAAAAAAAGGCAAAGAAGGCTATTATATAATAATAAAAGGATCAATACAAGAAGAAGATATTACAATCCTAAATATATATGCACCAAACTCTGGAGCTCCAGAGAATAGATTTTAGGTCCTCCTACCAGCAAAAAAAAGAAAAAAGAAAAGAAAAGTAACTATATGAGATGATGGAATGTTAATTTGCCTGACTGTTAGTAATCAATACACATACGCATATCAAAGTATGCTATACCCCTCAAATATATACAATAAAAAATTTTAAACAGCCATTGCTATTCCTAAGCTGAAAAGCAGGGGGAAGAAACAGCTATTGACAAGAGCTATGTAGGTGGGGACCACCTGACAGGATCACTGATTTTTAATAGAGAAACACAGGCAGTGTTAAACAGTGAGACAATAGGAAGAGAGTCAGAAAAATAAAACCCACTACTTATCTTGCCTGCTGCCCTCTGATCTCCCACCAGTGCCTCCACCTGGCCAAATCCAACCATAAACCAGAGGCCATAGACAGACTTTAAACTCTCTGGATACAAAGTGGGAAAGACATCTGGAGAGACAGATAGGAAATATCCAACAAACCGGGCATCTGCATTTTATATATGTGTGTATATGGGAGAGAAATCCCATGATAAAGGAATTGGTAAAAGATAAAGTATAGATTAGAGGATACATCCACTGGAAAATGGCTCCTGAAGAGGCTGAAGGAAGCTGTTTGTATTGCGGGGAGAGGAAGAGGCATTCAGGGATGTAGACCAGAAGGAGGGACTCTTCCTCTCAAACCTTCATCAAGACAGAGAAAACCATCTAAGAGTGCTTCCCATGGGACTAGGGGCTGAGTAATTCTGTTCCCTAAGTTGTGTTTGATACTCCTCTAAAGTCCTGGGCAAGGAGGTGGTCATTTGGGGTGGTGGTGAAAAAATTTCAAGTATTGGAGTACACAGGAAGAAAATTCGAAGAAGCCTCATGGAGCACATAGGGAGTAGCAGAGAAGGAACAGAGCATCTTGGGGCTTCAATTTGTTCAACAGCCCAAACCCCACAGGAGAGAACAAGATGTACTCTCAGCAACAAAGGGATAAAAGAGAGGTGTAGTCAAGAGAACAGAAGCACCTACAGAAAGCAGTTCCATTTAGAGAGGATCTGTTCTGGATCTCCTAGCAGGGAGGAACCAAGAGGCCAGAGGTGAGAAATTGTTTCCTTTTCTGTTCATAGGTCTCTCCCTGGTTGCCCCTGCCTCTTTTTCTCCTTCCTCCCTGGCTTTCTTAGCTTGATTCTTCCAACTTTGGCCCTCTTTTCCCCTCACCTGTGCAGAGACAAAGGCCTGAGACCAGGAGAAAACGTGAGAAAAGTGAGTCTGAGCCCTTTCCTGGACTTGCTGGAGAGAATAGAAATCCCTACTAGTGAAAGTGAAAACACACTCCTGCCTCATGGAGTCTGACACAGAGGAAGAGCTCTATAAATACTGAAGGAATGGTGAAAGCAGGAGACCCTGCCACTTAAATCACAGATCTGAGACATCCAAAAAAGATAGTTATTGAATTCGCCAATGCCCAACTTTAAAAGAAAAATTAAGAACTAGAAATAAACCTCAAATCACCTAGATAAATAAAAAACATTTCTCAGAAAAGGATTAACTAGTGCTATAAGAGAGAGAACTCTAGAGACAGTTTAAAGTTCAGAGCTAGACAAGATGTTGACTTTCATCATTTCTTTTGTATTGTTTTGAAAATTCTAAATACTTTAATAATATGCAAAATAAAAATAAAAGTGTACATTATTCAAAACTATCATAATGATAGGTAATACGTTTTTCTGCCAAAAAGAGAAAATTTGAAAGAGACAAGAATTTACTAAAAAGCTACTAGCTTTGGAAAGTAGTACTGTAAAACAACTGTATTTTGGAAAACATTTTCTTAAAACTATAATAATCAGACGGTTTCTTAGGTAACAATAGTCAATTAGAAAATATAATGGGGGGTAAAAAGTAACAATAGTGGGAAAAAATCCAAAAATACCTATAAAAAAAGGAAAAACATATTTCTGAAAGGAAAGAATCAATGAGATAATGACATCACTTTTTCCACAATTGATTTACGTGTTTTAATATAATACTTAAAAAATTACAACCAGTTTTTTATTAATTTTTAAAAAGTTATTTGAAGTTAGTAGTAAGAATCTCTTCTACAAAATAGCAAAAAAACTAATTCAATTGGTACTGACACTAAAACCAGAAAATATTGTGCGGGCAGGCAGTGATCTTTGAATATATTTTTAAATTTAATATATGATTAAAATGGCATTGCAAACTAATGGGGAAGAGAGGGCATATTTACTGAATGATACTGGAACAATGGTCTAGTTATTTGTAGAGGAAAATTAATTTAGAGACTTTCTCACTTTATAGTTTAAAAATTCTTTTTTAAATAAATTTTTGTAAAGAAAATGCAAACAAATGCTTATTAAAATACTGAATTTACCTTATTAAAAGCTTAATAGCCATAAAATAATTAATTTTAAAAGTACAAATGTTAGGACTACATAAAAGTTTAAATGTGGCCTAGTGCAGTGGCTCATGTGTGTAATCCCAGCACTTTGAGAGGCAGAAACGGGCAGATTACTTGAGCCCGGGAGTTTGAGACCAGCCTGAGCAACATGGGGAAACACCATCTCTACAAAAAACACAAAATTAGCCAAGCCTGGTGGTGGACACCTGTAGTCACAGCTACTCAGGAGGCTGAGGTGGGAAGATTGCTTGGGCCCATGAGGTCAAGGCTGCAGTGAGCCATGATCATGCCACTGCACTCCAGCCTAAGTGAAAGAGATCCTGTCTTAAAAAAAAAAAAAAAAAAAAAAGTTTAAAGGTATGCAAGTGCATGCATAATACACTTTTTAAAGGATAAATGGAATATAACAGAAAACGAACTAGAGGAAATGTTCCCAGAAAATTCAACAGATAGAAGTAATATCCGATGAGAGGTAATATAGGCCAATTGCATTGCTACTTACAAGCTTTTGGCAATAAATTTGGGAAGGATACCAAGTGGTTTGGGAATGTGCTGAATTTTACTTTTTCTATTCCCAATTAATCAGGAGTTAACAATCCCATGAGCGGGGCTGTCTCCATGATAGGAGAGCATGCACTGTGTCTGTAGGGTAAAAGTGGGAAGACAGGTGTGTGGAGTGGCACAACAGGACTGACTGTGTGTGGGCTGCCTCACATTTCTTCGGGGGATGCTTATGTGATAATCGGCATTGTGAAAGAGTTACCAAGCCACCCACAGCCCTAACACTGTTCTGGATGGGAGACGAGAGCGGACAGGCTTCTTCCCATGCTATACACCTCTAGAGGAGCCCTGGAGCCAGCCCAGATTGGGTATATAACCTTTACAAATTTCATATGGTTGCCAGCTTATTTCTTTAACTTCTTGTTTACTGTCATATCTGATGTGTTTTTATACAATTTTGTATTTAGTTATAACATTGGTAGGAATAGTGAATAACAAGATAATACTGTGAACCTCCCTCCTTCATTCCCTCTAACTTGTTTTCTCTTCATTTTTCCCCGTAGCCTCTTGCATCCCTTTCTTTTCTACCTTGTCCTACAACTATCACATGAACAGGCTTCTCTCTTTGTGTGCGACTGTAACAAAATTTCAGTTTTTAAAACTGAATTCAGGTGTCCACTCAAATGAGAGGAGATTTTTTTTTTATGCTGAAACCTCAGCAAAGTACTTTTCTTTTTGTTGTTTCCCCCATGAACCCATCAGTCTGGGAGAGCGTTGGGAGTAGAAATCATGTCGCCTGGGATGCTGGTTTTTTCTGTGTTATATAAAATGTATGTAAATGTCTCTTCATTTGGGCTGGGGTTTGCATTATGCCTTTGGCTGTTAACTGAAGGGAGAGGCCAGTGGTCAGGCAGCCCTCACCCTGCCTAGCAGGAACAGAGACCCCAGCCACTCTGTGTGGGCAAGGTGCTGTCAAGCAGACTTCCAGGAGGAGGTGGGGGCAAAGGAGGTGGTGGGAACTCTTGGAAGGGAAGAAGTATCAGTTTTTCTCACGTGGAGTGTTTACACCTTGTGGTAACATTTGAACTTTCACAAGAGATGTAATAATTTTGATAATAAAATTAACCATAATAATCATGAAAAAGAAATAGTATCCTCAAGATATAGTGAAACTCATCCATATTAATAAGGCTGTGCTGCCAGATGCCATGGTAAGCACTTTATTATTATTATTATTATTATTTTAATAGTTTTGGGGAACAGGTGGTGTTTGGTTACATGGATAAGTGCTTTAGTGATGATTTCTGAGATTTTGATGCACCCATCATCCAAGTAGTGTACACTGCAATGATAAGTACTTTAAAAACATTATTTTCTTTAGTACTACAAGATGGGCATATGTAGAAAATAGACAATAAATAATAAATAGTAAGATAAAATGGAAAATTAATGAGTAAGAATATAAATGGAAAATGACTGCTTGAAAATGTTAAAGTTTACTAAACAAAGAAGTGGATACTAAAACAAAATTGATGTTTCCATTTTCATTCTATTATATTAATAGAATGATTTATAGATATTTTAAATTAAAATTCCCAATTTTGGCATAGACATGATGAAATAGACACACTCACTAACAAATTGTGGGTGTGTAAAATACTACAATGTATCTGTGAAACAACATTTTAGGGTATATCAGGAGCATTCGAAATCCCCATACTCTCATACAGAGTCGGTAACATCTCTAAAAGACAATAGGCTTGTCAAGTCAATATCGTTTCATTCCAGTTGACCCAGCAGTTCAGTTCTTGGAAATTATTATGTGGATAAACGTATACATATGCATAAATACATAAGAAAAAGTACATTTACTGCATCATTTTTTATAGTAGAAAAATACTAGAAGCGGATAAAACATGCAACAAAAGAGACAACCTACAGAATCTTTATGAAAGCGAGATTACATTTACTTTTTATGGGTAGATTTCTCTATGGGCCTATTGACACCTATTGGAGGAAGAAACATGTCTGATAACTTCCCAGTGTTTTCTTGCAAACCTTTTTCTGTTTCAAATTCACATGTTTACTAAAAAGAAACAGTTAATGATGAGAGAAAGGGAGAAAATATTGGCAAACTCTCTGACAAAGGCATTAATAACCAGAATATATAAGGAACTCTAACAACTCACTAGGAAAAAAAATAGATAATTGAATTAAAAAGTGAGCAGAATATCTGAATAGATATGTCAAAAGAAGATATACAAATGGCCAATAGTTATATTAAAAACTGTTCCACATCACCAATCAATGGGGAAATGAAAACCGAAACCACAAGAGACATCATCTCATTCCAGTTAGAATGGTTATTATCAAAAAGACAAAAATAACAAATGCAAGCAAGGGTGCAGAGAAAGGGGAATGCATGTATACTGTTGGTGGGATTGTAAAGCAGTACAGCCATATGGAAAACAATATGGAGGTTCCTCAAAAAACTAAAAAGAGAACTACCATATGGTACAGCAATTTCACTGCTGGGTTTATATGCAAAAGAAGGAGATCAGTATATAGAAAAGATATCTGCACTCTTATGTTAATTGCAGCACTATTCACAATAGCGAAGATATGGAATCAACCTAAGTTTCATGAATGGATGAACAGATAAAGAAAATAGGAGATATATAGAGAGAGATACATAGATATATATACACTATATATATACACACACCATATATAGTATATATAGAGAGTATATATATATCTAATGTGATACACACACACACACACACACACACACACACACACACAGGACTATTAATCAGCCACAAAAAGGAATAAAAGCCTGTTGTTTGCAGAAACATGGATGGAACTGGAGGTTATTATGCTAAGTGAAATAAGCACAGAAAGACAAATATTACATGTTCTCACTCATGTTTGAGAAACTGGAGGTTAATGTGTTAAGTGAAATAAATAAAGCACAGAAAGACAGATATTACATGTACTTACTCATGTTTGGGAGCTTAAGAAAAAAATAGATCTTCTGGAAGTAGTGAATGGAAGAGTGTTATCAGAGGCTGGAAAGGGCAGAGGTAGAAGAAAAATAGAAGGTGGTTAGTGTGTACAAAAATAGAGTTAGGTAGAATAAGTAAGTTCTAGTATTCAATAGGACAGCAGGAAAATTATAGTTAATAATTTACTGTATGTTTCAAAATTGCTAAAAAAGAATAATTGTAATGTTCCTAACACAAAGGATAGACAAATGCTTGAGGTGACGGATATCCTAATTACACTGATTTATTACATATTGTATATGTGTGTCAAAATGTCACATGTACCTCGAACATATCTAAAACTATGATGTATCAATTCTAAAAATACAAAAAAATTCTCATTAAACTACAGGACATCTAAGTGGTAGAAAATGATACAACTTAACAGCAGAACAGCAGTAAGGCATATCTGTATGTTAATATGGAATAGCTCCAAAATATTAAGTTAAAAAAGAAAAGGGAAGAAAAAAGGAGAAGGGTATGCTAACATTTGATTTTGTTATCCATGCATAAACTGTCACGGAAAGGACTCCCAAGAAACATATTACTGGCTGCTCTGGTGAAAGGAAAGAGATTTGGAAGCCCCAAGCATTAGAATCTTACTTTTCATTGTTTATATTTTTCATTTTCTTCTCATTTTTACCATGTGTAGATATTAAATTTTAAAATAAGATCAAAATTCTATTTAAAATTTTAAGATGATTATATCTTTTGTATATATAACTTTTGTATCACTTTTGAAATTCTACTCAAAGAAAACAATCTTAAAAGCAAAATACCTGTCAGTAAATTATAGAATAGCCAAATGCAAAAATTTAAAGCAGCAATTAAAATTAACATGACACTTTTTAAATAATATTGAGAAGTCTTTGGTTAACTTATTCATCCATGAAATAAACGTTTTGAGTATTTATATCTTAAAACATACTGCTAAAAGACAAAGACAAGATATAAAATTATCTCTGGATAATGAAGTTAACTGTTTAAAAAACAGAAGATATGAAGTAAACCAAATATTAATATTTGTTGTCTGTTAGTGATAAGATTTTAATATATTTGGACATGCTTACTAGACATACAAGTTGTGGTGAAATGGTTATTACAACTCTTCTGTTTAGAAGTTTTTTGCTTTTTTTGTTATTCCTCTGTGGTATATTTCCAGAAACCAAATAAAGCTGAGGGTCGTTCATGAATAAAAGGAGCTGGTTCACTATTGAGGGGTTCTTATCAAGACACTTAACTTTTTTTTTTTTTCTATCCAGGCTGGGTGCAGTGGCGCGTTATCTGCTCACTGCAACCTCCACCTCTCGAATTCAAGTGATTCTCGTGCCTCAGCCTCCTGAGTAATGGGATTACAGATATGCACTACCATACCTGGTTAATTTTTGTATTTTCAGTAGAGATGGGGTTTTGCCATGTTGGCCAGGCTGGTCTCGAACTCCTGACCTCAGTTGATCTGCCCACCTCAGCCTCCCAAAGTGCTGAGATCACAGGCATGAGCCACCACATCCAGCTCCTTATCTGAACTTTTAAACATAGCTTCCTTCTATTTCAGAAAGACACTGAGACTGAGGCACCTGTTCCATGGATACCTCCACCAGTGTTACCAATAGCTCCAGCCTCCAGATTTCCCAGTTCGTCCTGATGGGGTTCCCAGGCATTCATGAGTGGCAGCACTGGCTCTCCCTGCCCCTGGCTCTGCTATACCTCTTAGCTCTTGGTGCCAATCTCCTCATCATAATCACCATTCAACATGAGCCCATGCTACATGAACCCATGTACCATTTGCTGGGCATATTGGCAGTAGTGGACATTGGCCTGGCCACTACCATCATGCCCAAGATCCTGGCCATCTTCTGGTTTGATGCCAAGCCCATCAGCCTCCCTGAGTGTTTTGCTCAGATCTATGCCATCCACTCTTTCATGTGCATGGAGTCAGGCATCTTCCTCTGTATGGCAGTGGATAGGTATATGGCCATTTGTTATCCCCTTCAGTACCCTTCCATAGTCACTGAAGCTTTTGTCATCAAAGCCACTCTGGCAATGGTGCTCAGGAATGGCTTGTTGACCATCCCAGTGCCAGTATTGGCTGCCCAGCGACACTACTGCTCCAGGAATGAGATTGATCACTGCCTGTGCTCTAACTTGGGGGTCACAAGTCTGGCCTGTGATGATATCACCATCAACAGGTTTTACCAGCTGGCCTTGGTCTGGGTTGTGGTTGGGAGTGACATGGGTCTGGTCTTTGCTTCCTATTCTTTGATTATTCGCTCAGTGTTGAGGCTGAACTCTGCTAAAGCAACATCTAAGGCCCTGAATACCTGCAGCTCCCACCTTATCCTCATTCTCTTTTTCTACACAGCTATTATTGTAGTATCTGTCACTCACCTGGCAGGAAGAAGGGCTCCCTTCATCCCTGTTCTCCTCAATGTGTTGCATATTGTCATCCCCCCAGCCATTAACCCCATGGTATATGCTCTTAGGACCCAGGAGCTGAGAGTGGGCTTCCAGAAGCTGTTGGTTTGGGTGAGCATGTGACCAGGAAATGAGATAACTTTAAATAGCAAAATATTATATGCAATACTGAAGAAAGAGCACAGTCTTTGGAGTCCAATAGACCTTGGCTAAAATTTTATCTCTCCCAATTGCTAGAACATTGATTCGACTTAATTCATCTATATTGTATAGAACATAGTATGTGCAAGCCATTGCTGCAAGCATTTCACATATATTAACTTTTTTAATCCTGTAACAACTGTATGAAGCAAGCACAATTGTTATTTACACACTTTGCTAATAGGGAAACTGAGTTGGGAAACTTGCCCACAGTCACAGAGGAAGGAAGTTGCAGTGAGATTTGAACTGAAGCAATCAAACTTGAGTATCCCATCTCTTAACTCTTTCTCTCTATTTGAACTCACTACTGATTTTTAAAATACAAATTAAGATAAACAAGGTAAAATTACATATTACTTCTTTTTAATAAAAGAAAATTCATTTTAAAGTTGGCCACAATTTTTCTCTCTAGTGGTAAGGAGAGCAGACTTTAAATCCTCTAGAAAGAGTCATTCTAGTGGACCTGCTTATATGGATGTAATAAAGAATTTGATGGAAATTATTTCATCACTTCACAAACTCTGTACCAACTATTGAGCTAACTTGCATTAGAACTCTAAAAGGAATATCCCAACCACTTTTTTAAATCCTCAACACTACTTGAACTTCTCTAATGAATTAAGAAAATCTCAATGAAGTCTTGTAGTTCAATGACAGTATAAAGGATACCAAAGTTCTCCAAAGGGAAATTTTCCTTATAAGAAAAATGATATATGTTTAGAGACAGAGAGAAGAGAGAGTTAGTAAAATTGTTTTTTCTTTATTTAAATGCTAAAGTATACAGCTCAGCAAGGGTGGAATATCAGCTGCAGGATGGCACGTGGATGAGGTTGGAAGGCTCTCCTGACCCAGTCACACGGTGTTATGGCAGACTTTTGAAAGAGAAGCCTAACTTGTGCCAGTAAATCCGAAAGTCCATGCATGAGAACCTTAAGCCATTACAACTCAAGCACTTAAATCATCTTCCCTTTGATAGAGTCAGATAGCGATAGCAACATCATGATATCTTTGGACAAGGCAGAATTGGACCCTGTGCTTTCACCTGTTTCTAACAGTGACTCCACATATCAAGAAAAGAAGCACTGACGGTTGAAAAGCACTGACACACTAATAGATGGACAAAATTTCCTCCTCTTTCCATATATGTGCA
Organism: Aotus nancymaae; assembly: GCF_030222135.1. Taxonomy (NCBI): domain Eukaryota; kingdom Metazoa; phylum Chordata; class Mammalia; order Primates; family Aotidae; genus Aotus; species Aotus nancymaae. The sequence continues at coordinate 53,734,876 of NW_026988473.1, read as the reverse complement.
AGAGGACTAACCCCTGAGATCTTTTTAGATTCAGATTTCAGAAAGGAAAAAAGTAAGTCCCATGAAAGGATTCTTCTAATCTTGAAGTTTTCCACTTCTAGAAACGCCTTGACAACTGAAATGAGTGAGATGGGAGTTTCAATCACTGAGGTTTACTAAGCCAGCTTTAGGGGACATCCAGGAAAAATATGAGCAACAGACAAACCTGTGGCTGTTTTTCCAAGGAGATTTTTCAGGAGGTTTAGTATTTATGCATTTGCTTAAAAAGCGTAGAAGGTGTGTAGGAAGCAGGACAGGTAGGTGATAAGGCAAATGGTTACATTCCTATGAGACTTTAGTTAGTACCTAGCAAATCAACATTTTACATAAGACAAGGTGAATGTTTGAAGAGAAAAGGGGTGTAAAGGAAGGGTCAGTTATGTAGATGTCTCTGGGGAGGTAGAGGAATTATTGGTCTATTTTTGCTCTGCACCAGGGAAGATAAGCTTGAATAGACATTCTCAATGTGAAATCAAACAGACTTATTAGTTCCAGGACCTACACTTAAGATTGTAGATTTAAAGTTACAACTGGCATGTTCTCATTTATAAAAGTCCAGCAAATAACTTACTTTTTTTTTTTTTTTTGAGATGGAGTTTCACTCTTCTTGCCCAGGCTGGAGTGCAATGGCGTGATCTGGGCTCGCCATCTCCACCTCCCAGGTTTAAGTGATTAAGCGTGGTCTGGGCTCGCCACCTCCACCTCCCAGGTTTAAGTGATTAAGCATGATCTGGGCTCACCACCTCCACCTCCCAGGTTTAAGTGATTAAGTGTGATCTGGGCTCACCACCTCTGCCTCCCAGATTTAAGCAATTCTCCTGCCTCAGCCTCCGGAGTAGCTGGGATTACAGGTGACTGCCATCATCCCCTGCTAATTTTTGTATTTTTAGTAGAGACGGGGTTTCAACATGTTGGCCAGGCTGGTCTCGAACTCCTGACCTTGTGATCCGCCCGCCTTGGCCTCCCAAAGTGACGGGATTATAGGCGTGAGCCTATATTGGGCTTTTAAAAACCTCAAAAATAGGAAGCCAAACCAAGGCAGACTTCAAACTTTGCCTGAAGTATTTATAGATTCATTCTATATACATTCTCAAATATGACATCCTAGTCAAAGCATTGGTGACATAACCAATATTTCCAATGATGTATCCTATCATAAAGAGAGAAGATTATTCCTGAACTTATGCAAATAACTATTGCCATAAAAATAAAAAATATTCATAATAGTTTCAAAATTCTGGAGAGATCAGGTCGGGGGGAATAAATATTTTCATTTTTGTTTACAAAAGCAGCTTTACCAAATTGCTAGAAACTTTAGATAGCTTAAAAGAAAAAGGGTTCCTTAAATCTGGAAAACAAAACATCAAAAGAACCAGCAAAATTCCAAAATAAAAAGTCATTAAAACATTATCTTCATCAGTTCATTCAATTTCATATAATTAATTCTCATTCTGCTTGATTTTGATTAGTAGTTTTATGAAGCTATTAGTTTCTTTATTAGAGTTTTGGAAATTCTTACTCATTCAAAGGTATTATCTGAAAATCATCAGAAATCTGTTACTGTCAGAGTCCTTTCCATGAATCTTCCTAAGGATGAAGCACTTTAGGAATATAATGGCTTACAGAAAAAAAAAAAAAAACTTTCAGAAAAGCATAAGAATAAAGTAATTAACTGTGAACAAAATGGCATAAAGAAATGATGAGAACTTACTATAATAATGACACAATTGGAAAAGAAATTTGGTTATTTTTATGGTGTACAACACTTTAACATTACCAAAATTATGGCAGATAACATTATACCAAGACACATCGGATTGCTAGGAATTTCAAACAGTTTCTGAAACACATATTAATAACATATTCATACAAATGTAACTCAAAAAAGGTTAAATATAATTCCTTATTTAATAATACTTCCCATATAATTTAACATATCAAATAGTTCAGGACCAAAAGGTATAATCTTTAATTTAATTTTGGAAAGTTAGTAAAAAATGTCAAAAGGTTTAAAACACATGGTTGAACAGGATCATCAGTAATTATGAAACAATGAAAACCAAATACAGAAAAGTTACATAGTTTTTAAAAAGTAGCTTTTTTAATCTTAAGAAGATTCTGTTTTTTAAGCAATCAAAAGACCTAATAAAAGACAACATAAATCAAAAAAAATTATCTTGATAAAACACAGAATTTCTTCTTTATTTTTCCTTATGCAGATCACTTAAAGGGTAAAGAAAACCTTGTAGAATCTTTTATAAATGTTCCAAGGAAGCCATCAGTTATTTTGTACTTTTTTTTTAAAGAAAAGACTAGATGCTTTGATATTAATGCTTATTTTTTAAAAACTCATAATAAATTCATTTGGTTTTAGCCCACTTGACCACACGTGAAATTCTTTTCACAACCCTTCTACATACAATGGGGAAAGGATAGTCTCTTTAATGAGTGTGCCGGAAAAATGAATTTTTACATACAAAAGAATGAAATTGACCCTTATCCTACACAATACACAAAAATCAACTCAAAATGGATAAAAGACATAAATATAAGGCCTGATAAGTTTCTAGAAAAGAGCATAAGGAAAAAGTCTTTGACATGGCCTTGGCAACAATTTTTTTGGATATCACACAAAAAGCCCAGGCTACAAAAACAAAAAATAAATAAATGAAACTATATCAAACTAAAAAGCTTTTGCAGAGCAAAGAAACAGAAATCAACAACATGAAAAAGCGACCTACAGACTGGTGAATATATTTGCAAACTGCATATCTAATAAACATTAATATTCAAAATTTATAAAAAACTCTTACAACTCAATGGCAGGAAAACAAATAACCCAATCAGAAAATGCCAAAGAAGCTGAATAGACATTTCTCAAAAGAAGACATAAAAATAGCCAACAGGTACATTAAAAGGTACTCAATATCACTAATCATCAGAAAAATGCAAATTTAAACCACTGTGAGATATCACCTCTCACCTTTTAGATGGCAATTTTTAAAAAAGTAAGTGATAACAAAGTTGGTAAAGATGTGGAGAAGAGAATACCCTATTCTATTGCTGGAAGAAAAGTAGATTAGTACAGTCGTTATGGAAAACAGTATAGAGGTTTCCAATCAAATTGGAACTACCATATAACCTAGCAACTCCTATTATGGGTATATACCAAAAAGAGATAATTGTGGTTAATTTTAGTCAATTTCAGGACATAGCACTATAGCAGCTCCCGATCCCCCACCATCAGTCTTGTGGCAGACAGCTGTGCGCACGTTCCAGGAGCAGCTTGCATACAGCTTGCAAGGGTCTGAGTGTACAGAAATACACCCTGTCCTCTAAATATCATGAATCTAGGCTCTTATCACTGATTGCTCCTTCTAATCACAATGATATAAACAGACAGGAGCCATTGCTGTTGCACCTTCACTCATTTGTTCAGACTTCTCCCCCTCATCCAGCTAAAGTGACTTCCAGAGAATTTAAAGGGCTGGTACACTTTCCCTGCCCACCCCCTTCGTTTTATTTCTCCTTTTGCAACCTAGAAATTAAATACTAGGACATTCAAAAGTAACTGCATATATAGTGAACTTTGGAAAGTGATTGTGCATGTCAGGAAAACACACAGGCTCAGAAAAGACTTGAGAGGACCCAAAGTTTTCACCTCAGGCTAATCCTGAAGACAGCCTACAATCATAACAAATAAATAAACAACAACAACAACAAATAACAAAAAACCCTGGAGAAGGGGAAGAATCTGATTTTCAAAGTTACCACATAATTAGATTCAAATGTCCAACTTCCAATTAAAAAATTACAAAGTATACCAAAAAAAAACAGGAAAGTGTGGCCTATTCAAAGGAAATAATTAATCAGCAGAAACTTGCTGAAAAAGAATTGATGGCAGAACTACCAAACAAAGACTTTATTTAAAATAACTGTCTTAACAATGCTCAAAGAACTAAAGGAAGATGTGAAGAAAGTTAAGAAAAAAATGTATAAACAAAATGTAAATATCAATAAAGAGATAGAAAACCTAAAATGAAAGCAAAAAAAAAAAAAAAAAACATTCTGGGCTGAAAAGGACAACAATTGATATATTTACTAGGGAGATTCAAAGGCAGATTTGAGCAGAAAGAAAAATTAGCAAACTGGAAGATAGGACAATGGAAATTATTGCACATGAGAACAGAAAGGAAAAAACATTCAAGAAAAGTGAACACAGCCTAAAGACTTTGCAGGATAGCATCAAGCCAACAACCAGTAGAACCAAACAACAACCAGCATTATAGAGTCTCAGAAAGAAAAGAGAGAGGAAAATGAGCAAAGGGGATATTTGAAGAAATAGTGGCTAAAAACTTCCAAAAGTTGATGAAATACATAAATATGAAATTAAAGAAGCTCAATAATTTCCAAGTAAGAAGAACTCATAGAGACCCATATCAAGACACATTATAAGCAAACTCTCTAAAATCAAAGACAATGAGAGATCTTCAAAGGAGCAAGAGAGGAGCAACTAACATCACATACAAGTGATGTACAGCAGGATTATCAGCAGTTTTCTCATCAGAAACATTGGAGCATAGAAGGCAGTGCCCAATATATTCAGAGTGAAGAAAAAAAAGCTGTCACCCAAGAATCCTATGTCCAGCCAAATTGTACCTCAAGATGAGAAAGAAGTTAAGGCTTTCCCAGATAAACAAAAACTGAGGGAGGTTGCTACCATTAGCCCTCCCCTGCCAGACCTGATGGCTTCACTGGTGAGTTCCACCAAACATTTAAAGAACTATCACCAATCTTTCTCAAACTTTTCCCAAAAAAAAATTGAAAGTAAGGGAATGCTTTCAAACTCATTTTACAAGGCCATCATTACCCTGATACCAAAGCCAGGCAAAGACACTACAAAAAAAAATATATATATATATATACAGAACAATATCCCTTATTAACATTGCTGCAAAAATCCTCAACAAAATACTAGCAAACCAAATTCAGCAGCATACTAAAAGGATTATATACCATGACTGAGATTTATTACTGGGATACAAAGATGGTTTAAAATATAAATCTTACTTATAAGTGGGAGTTAAAGTTGAATACATGTGAACATAAAAATGGGAACAATAGCCACTGCAGACTACTGGTGGGAAAGGGAATGAGGGAGGCATGAACATCTACCTATATTGTAATATGCTCATCACCTGGGTAATGGAACTGTACCCCAAACCTCAGCATCTCACAATATACCCACATAACAAAGCTGCACATGTATTCCCTGTATCTAAAATAAAAGTTGAAAATGAATAGTTTGTATTTATTAAAAATAAAAGAAAACTTGGCATTATAAAAAAACGTAATAGCACAAGAAGAGTGAGGTAATGGACCTATATTGGAGTAAATTTCCTGCATTTTATCAGAACTGTTTGTGTTAATCTGAAGAAAATTGTGATTTTTTAAAAATCCATAGAACAGCTAAAAATAGCAAACACATAATTTAAAATCAACAAAGGAAAGAAATTAGTAAACTAAAAATATCAATTTTCCATAAAATAAGTGAAATGGTAGTAAAAGAGTAACAGAGGAACCAAAAAAAAGGAACTAGAGACATAAAAAGAAAACTGGGGCCAGGCATGGTAACTCACACCTGTAATCCCAGCACTTTGGGAAGCCAAAGTGGGCAAATCACCTGAGGCTAGGAGTTCGATATCAGCCTGGCCAATATAGCAAAACCACATCTCTACTACAAATACAAAAATTAGCTGGGCATGGTGGCATGCACCTGTAATCCCAGCTTTTCAGGAGACTGAGGTGGGAGAATCACTTGAACCCAGGAGGCAGAGGTTGCAGTGAACTAGGATCATGCCACTGCACTCCAGCTTGGGCGACAGAGTGAGACCCCATCTCAGAAAAAAAAACAAATGGCAGAGTAAATCCAGACATACCGACAATAATACTAAATGTGAATGGACTAAACACTCCAACCAAAAGCACTTTGGTTGAAAAGTAAAAATTGTTTGAAAGGAAAAGAAAGTGGAGATATAAGTTATGTGAATAATAATCATTAGAATGCTGAAGTCACTATGTCAATATCAAATAAAATAGATTTAAGACAAAAAATATTTCTGGAGTCATTTTGGTTGAAAAGTAAAAGTAGTTTGAAAGTAAAAGAAAGATATAAGCTATGTGAACAATAATCATTAGAATTCTGAAGTCACCATATCAATATCAAATAAAATAGATTTAAGACACAAAATATTTCTGGAGCCATTTTACTTTTCAAGGGTCAATAAGTAAAGACACATTAATTATAAAATGTATAAACATTGCCCCAAAATGTATGAAACAAAATCTTACATAATTGAAAGAAGAAACAGATAATTCAACTATAATAGCTGGCATTTTAATATGCCACTCTCAATAATTGACATACTAGCATATCAGTGAGAATTTAAAAGGTTTGAGCCACAACACTATCAACCATCTTGACATAACTGACATATATAGAACATTTCATCCAATGACAGCAGGCTATAGATTCTTTTCAAGTGCACATGAATACTTTTTCAGGACAAACCATATACTTCTATTGCAGAAGGGTAAGTTTTTTTAAAAAAAATAGCAAAGGAAGTAATAAAAACAGGATAGAAATCAATGAAGTAGAAAACAGAAAAAAAAAGGAAGTCAATGAAACTAGTAATTTTATCCTGAATACTGATCTAAAGAAAATAATCTACTAAAAAATTTATTTAGAAAAATGTTCATTGCATCAGTACTCACAAGATTAAATGCATTACGTCTACAGACCTTTATAATCACAGGAGAAGTTTCTTATGAAATAATGTTAATCTTACAAAGAAATCTATAAAACTAAAACATATTCAATAAGATATCTCTTATCTAGATCAGAAATTATTTAAAATTGTATACAATTTTGTGGAAGAATAGATTCTTTTCTTAAGACTGCATATTTTTATGAATTGTGACTCAAAAATTTCCAGATAAAAACAATAAACTAGTTTAGAAAAAAAGCGACTTTAGGCTATCTTTTGAAGTCGCTTCTGCAAAATGTATTTATTTATCGAGTGTGAAATGCTGGAAATATAATAGCAAACAAAGAAGCCATGACCTCACCCTCACACTGTTTACAGTCTAAAAGAGAATCTAGACAGTAAACACATGAATACATCTGAATACAGGGGTCTCTGAGAATCAGATCTAGATCCTGCACCTGATTCTCCCTCTGATTTGCCACTTGACTATAGTTGGCAGCTTCTATCTGCCCTGCTCTCCTTTTCTGAAAAACAGCCTCCCTATTCATTTGGTTGACATGGAGCTACCATGTCTGTGTAATGGCATCCCACTCTTCATCACAGCACTCTGGATTATGAGTAGAAACCTGACTTTAGCTGAGCCAAGAGATCCTTCCCTAAAATTTTTAGTGTCACTCTCCAGTGGACGAAATTTTCAAAATGTAAAACTAAAAAACTGTTTCCAGGCTATAGAGAAAGCCAATCTTAGCATGATATAAAAATACCACATTGAAAATAGAGATGACAGATGGAGGATGCTAGTTCTAGTCCTTCCTATAGTCTAATATCCTTGCCCTTCCTACAGTTTAGTTTCTAAGTCTTTCCTTCTATCCTATAAGCCAATAAGTTCACATTTTGCTTGACAGTGTGTGCTCTATTTTGGTCAGCTGCAGCCCAAAAGACAGAACAAATAGTGTCCTTTGCAATTTACCTACCCTCCCTATTTTTTTATTTGTACATTGGAAATAGTAGTTATGTAAATATGTGACTAGGATGTTAAGAAATTCAATAGATAACAAAAGAGAATATGCCTTGAATGTGCTATCCATATACTGGTAATTAAAATTAATTTACAATAAAATTCAAAGCCTGGAAAAAATATTCTAAGTGCCCTTTTGGTGGAGACTAAGTGATTTTTATTTTTTTGATAGAGTCTCACTCTGTCACCCAGACTGGAGTGCTGTGGTGCAATCTTCGATACCCAGGTTTAAGCAATTCTTGTGCCTCAGCCTCCAGAGTGGCTGGGATTACAGGTGTGTACCACCACACCTGGCTAGTTTTTCTGTATTTTAGTAGAGACAGGGTTTTACTATGTTGTTTAGGCTGGTCTCAAACTACTGGCCTCAAGTGATCCACCCATCTTGGTCTCCCAAAGTGCTGGTATTACAGGGGTGAAACACCACACCCAACCTCCTACTTTTATCTCTAGTAAACTCTGGACAAAGCAATGTGTGTAGCACAGGACTCTGCATCCCACAACTCCCGAAGATATTCTGTATAAATGGCTTAGTCAGTCAGAGGAAAACATCTTCTAGACCATGAACTGAGGGGAATCTTCAGGAAAATATGGATGAATCCACTCTTGAGAATCAGCTCTTTGGAGGAGAGAACCTGGATGTGGAGCAGTGACAGGAACCATGAGGCCATCAGGACTGAATGGTTTAATGAAGAGCATCACAAAGGGGCTTAAAAAACCCACAGCAGAACTATACGTAGTCAGTCCTTACACTAGGATAGATGAACTTGAGAGCTATTGAGAGATAGCTGTGAGGAGAGAAGCTGCATTTTTTTCTAACAAGACAGGCTGCTGCTTTCACCAGTGATCAGCAATTTCAGACACCAAAGAATAGAGGTAAGGAGAGAGGCAATCACTGAAAAGGGTTCCAATTAAACCAATAGCTTCTATGTTTCCATCTGGAAGAGGCATAAGAGTAACAGTTATATCCTATATGAAGTACTTGGCAGATTAAAAATTATTTCAAACCCAATCTCATTTAGTCCTCATAAAATTCTGCTAAATATGTTTCTTCACTTCCAAAAAATTCTGAGAATCAGAGTGATTCAATTACTTACTGTGTTAATAAGGTTATAACTTCAAGTTTTTGGTTAACACAATAAAACATGATTTGTTGTTCACACAGAGAAGAAGAAAATGATGATGTTGCTGGTTGGATTGTGCTACTGATTGGCTCTCCTCCAAATATTAACTTAGGATTCCAAACTCTTTCTATTTGAAATGCTGCTATTTTCAGCACGTTTTCTCTGATGTCATCATGAACAAGAAAGAGCACAGGGAAAAGTTATACTGGCTATTTAACTACCTCAATGTGGAAGGGACACACATCACTTCTGCCCACATTTTTTGGCCATACTAGTTATGTGGTCCCATCTAGAAAAGAAGATTATTATTATTATTATTTTTGAGACGGTGTCTCACTCTGTCGCCCAGGCTGGAGTGCAGTGGCATGATCTGGGCTCACTGCAACCTCCACCTCCTGGGTGCATGCAATTCTCCCACCTCAGCCTCCTGAGTAGCTGAGATTACAGGTGCACGCCACCATACCCGGTGAATTTTTGTGTTTTTAGCAGAGACGGGGTTTCACCGTGTTGGTCAGGATGGTCTCGAACTCCTGACCTTGTGATCTGCCTGCCTCGGCCTCCCAAAGTGCTAGGATTACAGGCTTGAGCCACCACGCCCGGCCTATTATTTTTTAAATGTATCACTAGCTTGTTAGCTGCTTCCCAGGAACAGCTCTCTCCTATGGAAGGAGCAGAATTGCTTAAATGTTACTGCATCATGGCCTAATTGATTGGTGGAGGTCATGTGAATGAGTTTACACCTGGGAATGTAATTGATAATTAAGAGGACTATGTGTTCTCCAGATTGTCTCACCCATCTTCATGGCTGGAAGTAAATAACAAAAATGGAGGAATAACAATATAGATGTAGAATTTTATTTGCAAGTGGGGAGATAATATGATAACAGAAATTGAAACAAGTGATTATCTGTGCTATGCAATAGAAAAATAGTTGGTATACCTGCTGCATGTCAGAACAGACCGGCTGCCTCCTAAGCTTGTAGCTCTAGCAGAAGAGATGTTGGGAAATAGTGTTGGTAATATGCATTGGCAACATTTAGTGAGGTAGCCAAATGGAAAGAATTGCAAAGAAAAAAATGGAATAATTGGACATTTTGCAAGAGAAAAAGAGTGAGACTGGAGAGCATTTTAGTTTACTATTGCTGCTGCAACAAATTATCACAAACTTAGTGGCCTAAAATAACCAATTTTTTAATCTTCCAGTTCTGGGTGTCAGAGTCTGAAATGGGTTTCACCAGGCTAAAATCAAGGTGTCAGCAAAGCTGCAGTCCTTTCTAAGGGCTCTGGGGAGAATCTGTTTCCTTATTTTTTCCAACTTCTAGAGGCTGGTCCACATTTCTTGGCTCATGGCTCCATTTCATCTTAAAAGATGACAATAGCCAGTTGAGTATTTTCCAATCAATTGTCCCAATATTGACTCTTCTACCTTTCATTTTCATTTATAAGAATGCTTATAAATGAAATTGTGATAAAATTGTCTCCACCCACGGAATCATATATCCTTATGTTAAAGTCTGCTGATGAACAATTTGAATTCTATCTGCAACCTTAATTCCCTTTTGCAATATAACCTAACATAAGCCCAGGTTCCTAGGATGAGGTCACAGATTCTCGGGTGGAAAGAGAGGGCATTATTCTGCCAACCGCAGAAGGTTACAAAATAATAATAATAATAATAAACTCAGAGCCTTGCAGAGATGCAAAAGTGAACTTCTCTTCCAAACTCCAAACAAAAATAGGTGGTGATATGGTTTGGCTGTGTTCCCACCCAAATCTCACCTTGAATTGTAGCTCGTACAATTCCCACATGTTGTGGGAGGGACCCAGTGGGAAGTAACTGAATTATGGGGGAAGGTCTTTCCCATGTTGTTCTCATGACAGTGAATAAGTCTCAAGAAATCTGATGGTTTTATAAAGGCCAGTTCCCCTATGCATGCTGTCTTGCCTTTCACCCTCTGTCATAATTGTGAGACATCCCCAGCCACGTGGAACTGTGAGTCCATTTTACTTCATTTTCTTCAGAAATGATCCAGTCTCAGGTATGCCTTTATCAGCAGCATGAAAATGGACTAATACAGGTGGTTTTTTAAACCTTCATCAATATCTTCCCAGAAAATTTTTTTATTAACTTAAATGCTTAAGGATAAAGATTCTGTTATGGGTGTGGTATCCAGTGAGCAACTCAGATGGATAAAGCAAGAGCAACTGAGAACAAAGGTCAAATTAAAGATGGAACTATCACACTAAAGCATTATATTTCCAAGTGAGTCTCCAGGAAGTTCAGGGAAATGCGCATGAGAGTGATAAAGGGAAAAACAGAAAACTTGATAATTATGTCTTTAAAAGATTTTGGAGTATACTTACTGGCACGTAAGTGGAACCAAATAGATGAGAAGCCTACTAGGTCTTAATAACATATATGTTATTGCCAAAGAAACCTAGAGCTCAGCTAAAAAAGCCTTTGACTATTTAAGAACTAATATAACTCTTACATCTCAATCTTTCAGCACTGGGAAGTGAACTGAGAAGGCTGTGCTGTCCCAAGAAAAGAGTAACTCCCAATACCCCTTTTATTATTTTTTTAACTCTTTTTTAGAGATGGGATCTCACTCTGTCACCCAGCTGGAGTCAGTGGTGGAACCACAGTTCACAGCAGCCAGGACCTCCTGAGCTCAAGCAATCCTCCTATTTCAACCTCCTGAGTAGCTGGGACTATAGGTGCATGCAACCACACCTGGCTCACAATGCCCATATTAGATGTAGCCCAGGAAGGAAAAAAAAGAAGCTTCCAAAGAGACATTGATGTATGAATAAGAGAGTGCCTCCTAAAGGTTGTAATTAAGAAAATCCTCTAAAACCAAAGATATGGAGCCTTCCCAATGTCTTTCCAGTAGGGATTTCAAAATTGCTACAAGTTTTTTTAAGGTTTAAATTTTTTGTAGAGAGAGGTCTCACTATGTTGCCCAAGCTGGTCTCAAACTCCTGGCCTCCAGTGATCCTCCTGCCTCAACCTCCCAAAGTGCTGTGATTACAGGCATGAGCCATCATGCCCAGCCAAACATTGCTGTGAATTATTGTGTGTTTCATTTTTGCCTTTCCAAATTGCTGATAGATGTCCCTGTTACATATTATGTATTTTATAAGGGGGTGAGGAGCAGACAGATAAATTCCCTTTTAAATCACAGGTCTCCAGACCAGTAAGAGCCCTAACCAAATTTGATGGAAAGGTTCTCATGTATCACCTGAAGATCTACATTCTGAGCTGGATGGAGTGCTTGGGTGAGACTTTGGAGTCTCTTCTGTGGAGAGAATTTGAGTGTGGTCTCTACACTGGGAAAGGGAACAAATAAATATTAAGTAACCAAAAGTACAGATGGTGACAGAGACAATTAATACTGATAATCTATGAATGCTCTTATATTTCTCAGCTTTCCCTGCAGTTGAATTGGGACCATGAGGCCACATGCTCATCAGTGAAATGTATATTAAAGTGATGAATTACTTAAGACCAAGGCAATTAATAATTGCTGTGCCTCATGCTTCTCTCTCTTTTCTGGCTTTAGTAACTCTGAAAACTGTATGTTGACATAATATCACAAGATGGAGGGATATCCAGGATTCCTGAGCCCCTAAATGGATAATAGATCCTATTGACACACACTACATTTTAAAAGAGAGAGGAATGAACTTTGTTTTGATAATTCACTGAAATGTCATGATGCGTTACTGTAGCATAGCCTAAGCTACCCTTTCTAATACAGGCATGATTATTTTGAGATACCTCCTAGACATACAGCTGGAGATGTCAAGAAATAGTTGGCTATACAAATGTGGATCTCAAGGGAAAAGACTGAGCTTAAGGCAACAGTTTGTAAGTCATGATAATTTATAAATGGAAATTAAAGCTATTCAGAATTAGCTCTGATTAGATTTTTTTAAAGGTACTAACAGATAAGAGGAACTAGAATCATAGAATATTAGCTTGCTTCATTTTTCTAACATCTGAATATATGACATATCATTTTTCCTATTATCAATGTGGCCCCATAACTTGTTCTTTGTTCCTGTGAGCTCAGATCCTCGACTGTCGATGGGTAGTGCCTGTGTCAGTGTCACCTGGCCTATTTCCTGGATGGGTAAAAGGATTTTTTTTTTATTTTTTTATTTTTGTGAGACTGAGTCTCAATCCATCACCCAGAGCTTGAGTGCAATGGTGCAATCTTGGCTCACTGCAACCTCTGCCTCCCAGGGTCAAGTGATTCTCCTGCTTCAGCCTCCTAAGTAGCTGAGATTACAGGCACCTGTCACCACACCTGGCTAACTTTGTATTTTTAGTAGAGATGGGGTTTCGCCATGTTGGTCAGTCTGGTCTTGAACTCTTGACCTCAGGTGATCCACCCACCTTGGCCTACCAAAGGATTTTAAAATACAATAATGGTGATCATTCCTTACATATAAAATATAATCAATGCAAACCTTCATCTTTTTCAACAGCTTAGTGGGGTTCTTCCCCCCTACATTTCTTTTGAGATAGAATCTTGCTCTGTCACTCAGGCTGGACCGCAGTAGCGCTATCCCAGCTCACTGCAACCCCTGCCTTCCAGGTTCAAATGATTCTCCTGCGTCAGCCTCCCAAGTAGCTGGAATTACAGCCATGCGCCACCATACCTAATTTTTTTTTTCTATTTTTAGTAGAGATGGGGTTTCTCCATGTTGGCCAGTCTTGTCTCAAGCTCCTGGCCTCAACTGATCCACCTGCCTCAGCCTCTCAAAGTGCTGGAATTACAGGCATGAGCCACCATTCTGGGCTGCTTCATGTTTTTAAAAGCATTTTAAAAATATTTATTACCCAGTTGATTTTTACAACAAACTTGTGATGATGACAGCAATGGTGTTGGAGATGATGATGATCATGACACAGTCTTGGAAGGTAAGCAGAAGGAGGCAGGAGAACCTCTGGAAATATTGAAACTCTCATGTACATCAAATCTAAGACATCTTATGCAACAAACTTCAAGTTAAAATTATAGCTAACATTGAAATCCCACATAATGCTGGGCAATGTGCCAAGTAGTTTACATATTTAATTTAATCCTTACAAAAACTCTAGAGCATACAAATAAGCAGTTCAACTTTACAGGTTAAAACTAAATTTTCAAAAGATGGGAACCTCTCCATGATTTTCCAAAATCAGAAAGTAAGGGAGCCAGGATTTGAATCCAAGTATAATTTATTCCAAAGTCCATGTGCTTTCTTCTACAACACACCATAGTGCCTAAACTTGGGAACTTGATTGGCAAGTTCTCTTTTCTCCTACTGGTAAGAGAAAACTATAAAAGGACCATGAACTATCTCAAGACTTCCCCACAGCAGATAACATGTGAGCCATACCATCCCTGATTTGCTTGGTCTTTGCTCCGTAGATGATGGGGTTAAGCATGGGGGGAATTAACACATAGAGATTTGCCAGAAGTATGTGGACATGATGGGGGATATTCTTTCCAAAGCGGTGAGTCAGGAAAGTAAAAAAAGACGGGATGAAGAAGAGGAGAATAACTCCAATGTGAGAACCACAGGTATTGAGAGCTTTGTGCCGGGCATCCTGGGAAGGAAGTCTAAACACAGCTTGGAGGATCAAAGTGTAGGAAACACCAATGAGTGCAACATCTACCAAAACTGATGCCATTGGCACTGAAAAGCCATACCAGATATTGACAGTTATGTCAGCACAAGCCAATCGGGCCACCCCAATGTGCTCGCAGTATGAGTGGGGGATGACATTGGTCCGACAGTATGGCAGCCTCTTCAGCAGGAATATGATAGGAAAAATTGTCCCAATGCTTCGTCCCCAGATGGCCAGGGTCATTTTTCCAATTACCATAGGAGTTAAGATGGTAGTGTATCTCAAGGGTGCACAAATGGCCACATAACGGTCAAATGCCATGGCCAACAGGATTCCTGACTCAGCCACAAAGGCAACATGAATGAAAAACATCTGAGTAATGCAGGCATCAAAGGCTATCTCCCTAGCACGGACCCAGAAGATAGCCAAGGCCTTGGGCACAGTGGTGGTGGACAGCAGGATATCAGTGCCAGCCAGCATGGATAAGAAGACATACATGGGTTCACGGAGGGTGCGTTCACTGAGGACAACAAGGATGAGGGCGCCATTTCCCAAGACTGCAGTGAGGTACATAAGGCAGAAAGGAATGGAAAGCCAGGTGTGGTATTGCTCCAGTCCTGGGATGCCAAGGAGAATGAACAGAGTGGGATGGAAGGTGGTGAGATTAGTACCAAACATGCCTTCTTTTGGAGTCTCTCTATGAAAACTAAAGAACAGGAATGTTGGTAAGCAGACCCAGTTACAAGTTCCACTATAAGTTGAACATTAGACCATGGAATCAATCACTAATGCCTTGACTGAGAGTATATAATGTTATTCTTCCACTTCTCACATTATCATTGTAGATACAAATATAAACACAGGTTTCTGATCACATTTCAGCAATATCTAGAACCTATACATACCTCCCCATTCTCATTGGCATGTTCCTGCTCAGGTTTTGATCATCATTCACCTGTTCTGCTGCAACAGTGTCCTAAACTAATCTGGTCTCCCTGTCTCCCAGTTTCCCAACCTCAACTCCTTCACATTCATCAGCTATGTTGCAGTCTGGGTGGTATCCTCAAAACAAAAATCATATTCTGTTTTCTCTTATAATCCTTATGTAATTATTTATTGACTTATAATGTCCAAAGTTCTCAAGCATGCAAAGCCCTCCACAATCACACTGTTATTTTATTCTCCAGCTTTAATCGCCTTTAGACCTAATAAAGCTAAATTAGATTACTTATGCTAATTATTCTCCACACAAAACCTGGGTTTCTAACTTTCATGACTTTTCTCAAGTTTTTATCCTAACCTGGAACATATGTTTCTATCATTAGTGTTTGTTAAAGTCCTAATTCTTTTCTATCTTTAGTGTTTGTTAAAGTCCTATGAATTAGAATTGATATTCTAATTCACAGCTTAAATATTTATGATCAGGGAAGCCATTCCTAGGTTCAAATCCTAGGCTTCTCATTTTCTGATTATTGACAAAAAAGATTTTTTCACATCTCAGAAATTTAGCCTGATCTGTGAAATTGAACCATCCATACTTATTTTGCAAGAATTAATTTAAATACTTTCTGTAAACTGCCCAGCATAATGCCTGTAAGAGAAACACTAAACAAATGCTAGTTATTGCTATTACATGGATCAGCACAACTTAATAGACATGTTAGAAACCAATAAAAATATATTTAGAATTCGAGATGTGATAAAGTAGCATTCAATTTAGTGGGGGAAAGGAAAGCCTATTTGGTTAATGGCTTTGAGATACTGGACTATATTATTTTTGTAAAAGAATAAAATTCATTCCCACTTCACTCAGTAAACAGATATTCCAGATTAATTAAAGATGTACATTTTTAAGATAAAACTATAAAAATACTTTTTAAACTTAAATGAGAGTCTGAAGCATAAACATGATAAAATGTTTTGAGGGTTGGAAAAATCTGACTAAGATAAGAAAACCAAATTTCATAGAGTAGCCACTGGTTGATGGAATTATGTAAAATGTAGTCAAGAATAAATAACAATTCTAGGAGAAAAAGACACAAAACATGTAATATACAAAAGGCTGATATCCTTAAACACTAAAAGGTGGCATAATTGAAAAAGGAAAAATTAGAAAATGTGCAAAGAATCAAAATAGACAAGTCAATGCAAAAAACAGATGGCCAATATACATTTGAAAAGATGCTTGACCTTACAAAATTTCAAAAAATGAAAATTAGCATCATCTTGAAATATCATAATTCTCTTATCATATTGGAAAACATAAGGAAAATAGCCCCCCTGCTGGTGGCAGGTAACTTAGTATAGTCATTTTGGAAAGTGATTTGACAATAGCTATTAAGAATTCTAATTGTTCAAATTATTTAATCCGATAATGTCACTTTCGGCATCCACCTGCTGAAATTACAGCATAAGAACATATAGTTATATCTATAAGGATATTCTTTGGTACACTGTTGCAACAGCAAAATTTTAAAACTTCCATATCCATCAATAGGACAAGAAATAAATTATGGTACATGCATTACAATCAAATGTTTTGTTTCCATTAAAAATTAAAAAGTATTGATCATGGCATATAGTTTGTTTATTTGAAACAGAGTCTCACTCTGTTGCCCAGGCTAGATAGAGTACAATGACGTGATCTCGGCTCATTGCAACCTCTACTGCCTGTGTTCAAGCATTTCTCCTGCCTCAACCTCTTGAGTAGCTGGGACTACAGGTGCGCACCACCAGGCCTGGCTAATTTTTGTATTTTTAGTAGAGACAGGATTTGGCCATGCTGGCCAGGCTAACCTTGAACTCCTGACCTCAGGTGATCTGCACACCTTGGCCTCCCAAAGTGCTGGGATTACAGGCATGAGCCACCATGCCTAGCAGCCTGTAGTTAAGTTTTAAAAAGCAAATTGAAGATTAAAACGTGTAAGATAATTCTTTTCTCTATCAAGACACTTTGTATTATAAATAACAGAAAATCCAACTCGAATTTGGCCTACAACAGAGGGAATGTCTTTGTGGGGGATAGGTCAGAGTGGTGGGAAAAACTATAGGGAAAGGACGCAAACCCGAAAGGTCAGAAGGTTCTGCAGAACCCCAGGGAAGAACAGCTGAAGGCAGCTGTTCTACAGCCCTGAGACAGAGGGCAAGGAGTGGGTACAAGGAAGGGTAGAGGAATTTATCTTAAACAGGTTTGTTTACTTATGTTGTCCAAGAACTGACCTTTGATCATCTGCACCCTGAAGTTTCCTGAAAGGGGAACAATAAATGTTAATTACCTACAGGTTGTGTTTGCTCCAGGCTTTCAGCATTATGCCTGCACTGAATAAAAGCAAGCAGCTCCAGAGCTGCTCTGTGGCCACTAGAGCCAGCCAGTCACCTAGCTGCCCTAACAGTGCATACCTGTATCTGAGTATTCATTGCATCCGTAGGCCAGGGTCTGCAGGACAGACCCAGCATGTCTTTGCCCTGTAACTGAAAAATATGACTCTAGTATCAGGTTTATTTAAAGATTCAAGACATCACTGGGGGCTCCATTTCTCTGTAACTCTCTCAGCCTTTCAGGTGTTGACTGTCCTAGGACCAGAAATAAGGTGAGATGAGTGAGACACTTACCTTGAATGCAAAATTTAAGTGAGTACCAAAAAACATAGTAAGCAAAATAAATACTTTAATATGTTTTTAAATGAAAATTAATGCAAAAAAATTCACAATGAACATAATATCAAAAGTTTAAATAAAGATAGGATCTGACAGTGCTATATACTGAGCTATTGTTTGGAGTCTGAAGCACTTATAAATGTTTTTATGTATTATTAATGTCTAATTTGTTTCAATAATTTTATTTTGAATATATTCATGATTTTTCCACTAAAGCCAGTAAAAATTTTTAAAATTCTAATTTTTATATAAATAAAATATTTAAACTTATACTAATGTGAGTTGTAATATACTTACTTTTAAATATTTCAGTATATTTTAACTACTTTAATATTCCAGAAAAAAACTAACCCTAGTTCTAGCCCTGCATAGGAG
This sequence comes from Aotus nancymaae, assembly GCF_030222135.1. Lineage (NCBI taxonomy): Eukaryota > Metazoa > Chordata > Mammalia > Primates > Aotidae > Aotus > Aotus nancymaae. The sequence goes on along the minus strand of NW_026988473.1, from coordinate 53,716,276 downwards.
AAATGTCTGCAGGAGTTCAAGATGTCAAGATGCACACAATAGATAGTGTGTACGCTGTCCAGAGGAATTGTGAAGATCTTCTCTGAATCAACAGTTTATTGGATTTATTTCAGGAAAACCTAAAAATCCCAGGAACCAAACATTTATTCCCTGCCACGAAACTTACCCCAGTTGAAGAGAAAGTTATTCTCCAACATAGGGAAGGAGCTGCCAGATGCACACCCTGGAGTGAAACAGGACCGTATTTGTACCTCATCCTCAGGAATCCCTGGAGTGAGGAGACAGCTTCTACCCTACTAGGTCTTTAGGGAGTGTTTAGTTTAACTAGACAGAAGCAGACCCCAGCAGAACAAGTCTCCAGTGATCACTGCCTCAGGAACCACAGAGGATGGGTAATCTAGCTGTCCTTCCTGCAGCACTCCATTCATACTGTGTTTTTAATGACTCCATATCTCTGAGTAACATATAAACACAAAATGGATTAGAGTTGCTACTAGTTAATATGTAGACTATTAGAGCCCAAGCTATACCTGCTAGACTTCAGTAAACAAATAAACATGTGGAGAGATAGAAGAAATAATAGGTCAAAAGGAGCTAAGTGTATGGGGGTGTGTGTGTGTGTAATGTAAATGATTGCAGTTATAAAACTAGATAATATTTAACAAGGGTTCAGAGATCAACAACCTCACCAATACTTCAATCCATAAATATACATATGGATGCTCTATGCTAGATATTGGAAGTATAATGATGAGGAAGACATATTATCTGCCCTCACAGAACTCAAGTTTTGGTTGTTTCATAAATAGAATCATTAACATTTAGTTGAGATGATAAATGTCATTGGTGTGGAGACCGAGAAGATAAGGTGATTACCTCTGATTTAGGGGGTATCAGTGAAGACTTCAAAGAAGAATCGATACCAGTACTCTACCCCTTGCCAGATGAGTGACCTTGACTACTTTTCTTCTCTTTGCCTTGAGTACCTCTGTGTATTAATCAGAGATAACAGTAGCACTATCTAATGGGGTTGTATGAGAATTAAATGAGATAATGCAACAGAGAACTGAACATGGTTTCTAGCATAGAATCATCTCTTAATAAACATGAGTTGTTGAGAGGAGAAGAGCAAGATGGTCGAGTAGAAGCCTCCACTGAGTATCCCCCAAAAGGAACACCAAATTTAACAACTATTTATACACAAAACACAACTTCATAAGAACCAAATATCAGGTGAACAATCACAGTGCCTGGTTTTAACTTTGTATCATTGAAAAAGGCACTAAAGAGGGTAGGAAAAACAGTCTTGAATCACTGATGCCACCCCTCCCCCACCCCCAGCAGTGGCAACATGACACAGAGAATCTGTGTACTTCTGGGAGAAAGAGCACAGTGATTGTAGGATTTTGCATTGGAACTCGGTGCTGCCCTGTCATAGCAGAAAGCAAAACTAGGCTGAACTCAGTCAACATCCACAGAGGGAGCATTTAGATAAGCCCTAGCCATAGCTGAATTGCCCATGTCAGCGACTGGAAATTGAGTTTCAGCAAGTTTCACCACAAGCTAAAGTTCTCTGGGGTCCTAAATAAACTTGAAAGGCAGTCTAGGGCACAAGGACTGCAACTCAGGCAAGTTCTAGTGCTGTGCTGGGCTCAGAGCTAGTGGACATGAGAGGCATGAAATCTAGTGAGACACCAGCTGAGGTGACTAAGGGAATGTTCATGCCACCCCAAGCCCAGGCAGCACAGCTCACAGAAATGAAAGTGACTCCCTTCTGCTTGAGGACAGGGAATTGTAAAGAGGACTTTGTTTTGCAACTAGGATACCAGCTTAGCCACAGTTGGATATGACACCAGGCAGAGTCATGAGGTCCTCATTCCAGGCCGTAACTCCCAAATGACATTTCTGGACACACCCGGGGCCAGAAGGGAACCCACCATCCTGAAAGGAAAGACAAAGTCCTGGCAGGATTCATCACCTGCTGACTAAAGAGCTTTTGGTCTCTGAATAATCATCAGCAGCACTACACAGGTAGTACCACAGTAGCAGCCATGGGCTTCAGATGAGACCCAGCACCTTTCTAGTTGTGGTGGCTATAGTGAGAGATTCCTTCTGCTTGAGAAAGCAGAGGGAAAAAGTAAAGGGGACTTTGTCATGCATCTTAGGTACCAGCTCAACCACAATTCTAGGTCTTAACTCTTAGAGAGCATTTCTGGATCTGCGCTAGGAAAAAGTGGAGCCCACTACCCTGAAGGGTGAGTCCCAGGTCTGGCAGCACTCATTATAAGCTGACTGAAGAGTCCTGAGTCTTAAGTAAATATCAGCAGTAGCTTGGTAGTACTCCTTACGGGCCATGGGGTGGTGGTAATGTGAATAGGCTATTCTGCCATGGAAAGAAAAGGGAAGAGTGACATCTTCCCTTTTCTTCCCTGGTATCTCGTGAGTTGAGTGCCAGCATAGCTGCAAAGAATAAAGTACCAGGTAGATTTACAAGGTTTTTTACTGTAGTCCCTGGCTCTTAGCATCTCTGGACCTGTCCAGGCCCTGGGGTAACTCATCGCCCTGAAGGGAAGGACACAATACTGGCTGACTTCACTGCATACTGATCGTAGACCCCTAAGGCTTTAAGCAAACACAAGTGGTAGCCAGGTAGTAAATAAGTGAAAAGAACAAGAGTCTCTGCCTAATAATCCAAATAATTCTTCTGAATATTATTTAAGACGGACAAGGTGGTACTTCTACAAGTATGCAAAACACCAGTGTTACTAGGCTTAGAGTGTCTACTAATGCAGATACAGCTTAGATCGAAATGCCCAAGTCTCTCCTTTTACTGGAGCAGTGAAAAAGACCAAAAAATAAAATTAAAAAACAACACCCAAGTCCCTTGTAATAGCTGGAAAGTCATCCCAAGAAGGACAGTTAAAAACAAGCTCAAACTGTAAAGATTACAATAAATACCTAACTCTTCAATGCCCAAACACTGACAAACATCCACAAGTATCAAGACGATCCAGGAAAACATAACATCATCAAGCAAACTAAATAAGGCCCCAGGGACCAATCCTGGAGAAACAGAGATATGTGACCTTTCAGACAGAGAATTCAAAATAGCTATTTTGAGGAAAATCAAAGAAGTTCAACATAGAGAACAAAGTCAGAATCCTATCAGATAAAATTATCAAAGAGATTGAAATAGTTTAAAAGAATCACTCAGAAATTCTGGAGTTTAAAAAAATGCAACCGATGTACTGAAGAATGCATCAGTTTCCTAATAGCAGAACTGATCAGGCAAAAGAAAAAGCTAGTGAGCTTGAAGACAGACTCTTTAAAAATACACAGAAGAGATAAAAGAAAAAACAATAGAAAAGAATGAAGCACACCTACAAAATCTAGATAATAGCCTCAAAATCGCAAAACTGAGTCCCTGGCCTTAAAGAAGAGATAGAGATATAGATAGGAGTAGAAAGTTTATGCAGTGGGATAATAAAAGAACTTCTTAGACCTAGAGAAAGATATCATTATTCAAGTGTAAGGTTACAGAACACCCAGCAGATTTAACCCAAAGAAGACTACCTCAGGACATTTAATAATCAAACTCCCAAAGGTCAAAGATAAGGAAAGTTATAGTGATCATTAAAAAATCAGGAGACAACAGATGCTGGAGAGAATGTGGAGAAACAGGAATGCTTTTACACTGTTGGTGGCAGTGTCAATTAGTTTAACCATTGTGGAAGACAGTGTGGTGATTCCTGAAGGATCTAGAAATAGAAATGCCATTTGGTCCAGTAATCCCATTACTGGGTATATACCCAAAGGATTATAAATCATTCTATTATAGAGACACATACATACATATGTTTATTGTGGAACTGTTCAAAATAGCAAAGACATGGAACCAACCCAAATGCCCATCAATGATAAACTGGATAAAGAAAATGTGGCACATATACACTATAGAATACTATGCAGCCATAAAAAAGAATGAATTCATGTCCTTTGCAGGGACAAGGATGAAGCTGGAAACCACCATTCTTAGCAAACTGACACAAGAACAGAAAACTAAACACTGCATGTTCTCATTCATAAGTGGGTGTTGAACAATGAGAACACATGGACACCGGGAGGGGAACATCACACACCAGGGCCTGTTAGTGGGTGGGGAACTAGGGGAGGGATAGCATTAGAAGAAATAACTAATGTAGATGAATGGGGTGATTGATGCAACATACCATGGTATGTATATACCTATATAACAAACAAGCACATTCTGCACATGTACCCCAGAACTTAAATTATAATAGTAATTTTAAAAATTAAAGGATAAAGAAAGGATTCTAAAAGCAGCAAGATAAAAGAAAAAAATAACTTACAATGGAGCTCCAACATGTCTGGTAGCAGACTTTTCAGTAGAAACCTTACAGGAGAGTGCTATTGTTACAGGACAGGGGACCTGATCCAGACCCCAAGAGAGGGTTCTTGGCTCTCACACAAGAAGGAATTCAAGGTGAGTCTGCAGTAGAAAGTGAAAGCAAGTTTAAAAGCAATAAAAGAATGGCTACTCCATAGATAGAGCAGTCCTGAGAGCTGCTGGCTGCCCATTTTTATGGTTATTTCTTGAAGATGTATTTTAAAAAGGAGAGGATTGTTCATGCCTCCCGTTTTTAGAGCATATAGGGTAACTTCCTGATTTTGCCATGGCATTTGTAAACTGTCATGGAACTGGTGGGAGGGCAGCAGTGAGAACGACCAGAGATCACTCTCATTGCCATTGGTTTTGGTGGGTTTGGCTGGCTCTTTTACTACAAGCTGTTCTATTAGCAAGGTCTTTATGACCTGTATCTTGTGCCAACCTCCTGTCTCATCCTGTGACTTAGAGTGCCTTAACTGTCTTGGAATGCAGCTCAGTAGGTTTCAGCCTCATTTTACCCAGCTCCTACTCAAAATGAAGTTGTTCTGGTTCACATGTCTCTGACATTTCCCCTTCCTTTTTAAAGAGAACCCTTAATCCTAGGGGTGGCAGAGAGATGAAGGTCCATCTTCTGTAACTTCTTCAGGCAGATCAGGGGCGATGACATTCCTATCTAATTATGAGGGTCTCTTGTGTTCAGGGTACAGAGGAGCTCACTCAGAAAGCATCTTGTTGAAACTTGAGTTTCAACAAGAAGTGGTATCTGGAAGATTAAGTGTTTAAGAAAATACTGAGGTAACTGAAATAAGTTTGTCCACATGGCTACACAAAGAGCACAACAGCAATATATTCCAGAACAGCAAAATAAGTAAAGTTATTTTAAGTAAACCAAATTAGGCTTTTCATGAACGGGACAACTGTTGGAACTAAGCTGATATGGGGTTTTTAGCTGATTGTAATGTGCCCAGAATTAGAATACTGATCCAGATTTTTACATTACCTATCCTTCTTGTTTCTACTGAGCAGCAATCAGAGCTCACTGGTTGGTTCACAGGAATAAACGGGGTTAGCCTAAATTGCAGAAACAAACTTAAAAACAACTAATGAGACTAGAATTTGATAACAAGTGTACTATAGTTCTTGAAACATAATATTTCTCTCTCCAGTGTCCGATTTTTACTAAAGACAAATCATGAAAAGAAAAAATCATGAAAAAAAACCTGTTGTGTTCTTATTCCAATGTTCAGTTTACAGAAAAACTGAATACCCCTTTAACTTCAGCCAATATCTTCACACAGAATCTCTTCTACAATTAATTTTTCACAAACCTTTCACAACTTGCTTAAACCTTCAGCTTTATCCTAACTTAAAACAATCCTTAACTCTTTAATCTAGGCAAGAAAAATTCACATTCCCACGACTTCCTATCATCTTTTTTTTTTTTTAACCAAAAACACATTTCACTTTTCTTACACATCTTGCGTGTAAAATTGTTTCTTCAGTAGTCTCAATTACATGTTACAATGTTAACTCTTAGCAACTCTTATTTTTGGTGAAAACCTTAGGAAGTTCAAGATTTTAATTATGTACTAGGTATGGAGCTTAGCCTAGGACACACCAGGAAGAAGTGCAGATAACAGCTGACTCTCCACAATAGCTAGGGGGCATGGCTAACTCCACATGTTCCCAAGCCTTACCTTACTTAAGCAAGCAGTAAGAGTCATATTGGCATTTTATGAAGCATATAGGAGGCCTAACAACCTTTGAATTGTACAACATTTCTTCCATAAATTCCCTTTCACAAATTGTTTCACAACTTACACAAATGATCTGAGTGAGACATTCTTGAACTTTCCGACTTGCCCTAAACATCCCTCCTTTTAAGAATCAGCCATACAAGATCCTTTCTTATATAAAATCTCTTTCTTTATAATCTTCTTTATATAGCTAGAGGGCATGGAAAATTCCACATGTCCTCTGGTCTTATCTAGAATCTAATGGTTTTAAGTTACACAAATTGAACAATTTTTAAAAGTTAAAGAAGAGGTTTCAGTGAGCCGATATCACACCATTGCACTCCAGCCTTAGTAACAGGGCAAGACTTCATCTCAATAAATAAATTAATTAAGTAAGCAAACTGATGACAGCTTAATACTGATTTTATAAACAAACATGCAGAAAGTAAACTAATAAAAACTCTTCACTTTAACTGTGCCTACTTTTTAACTTTTTGTTGTTTCTCTTTATGTCTTATTGTACTGTCTGTGTGTCTCGAAAAGTTGTTTTAGTTATTATTTTTCACTGGTTCATCATTTAGTCTTTCTACTTAAGTCAAGAGAAGATTATATACTACAATTACAGTGCTATACTTGTGAAAGAAAAATATCTTGGGTCCCCAAAGTCACCAAGCTAAAGGGAAAAGTCAAGCTGGGAACTGCTTAGGACCAACCTGCCTTCCATTCTATTCAAAACTGGCCCTCTACTCGCTGAGATAAAGGCATGTCTGGTTACCTGCTTTGAAGAGGCTAACAAGAAACTCAGAAGAATGCAACCATTTGTCACTTTTCTATCAATGACCTGGAAGCCCCCTTCTTTCTTTGTGTTGTCCCACCTTTCCAGACTAAACATTGTTCACCTTATATATGTTGATTGATGTCTCATGTCTCCCTAAAATGTATAAAACCAAACTGTGCTCTGACCACCTTGGGCATGTTGTCAGGACCTCCTGAGGCTGTGTCATGAGCACCTGTCCTCAACCTTGGCAAAATAAACTTTCAAATTTAACCGACACCTGTCTCAGATTTTTGAGGTTCACACAAAAATCCTGTCCTGTGTTTTGTTTTCTGTGCTTACTATTGCCAGTGAGTTTCATATCTTTAAATGACTTCTTTTTGTTCATTAACATTGTTTTCTTTCAGATTGAAGAACTCCCTTTAGCCTTTCTTGCAGGACAGGTCTGATGAGAATGACATCCCCCAGCTTTTCTTTGCCTGGAAAGGTATTTATTTTTCTTTAATGCTTAAGGAATATTTTCACCAGATATACTTTTCTAGGTTAAAAGTTTTTTTTTTTTTCTCTCAGCACCTTAAATATGTCATGCTGTCAGAGGCATGTGAACCAGAACAACTCCATCTTGAATAGGAGCTGGGTAAAATGAGGCTGAAACCTACTGGGCCACATTCCCAGACAATTAAGGCATTCTAAGTCACAGAATGAGATAGGAGGTCGGCAAAAGATACAGGTCATAAAGACCTTACTGATAAAACAAGTTGCAGTAAAGGAGTCAACCAAACCCACAAAACCAAAATGGCTAAAAGAGTGACCTCTGGTCATTCTCCCTGCTACACTCCCACCAGCACCATGACAGTTTACAAATGCCAGGAAGTTACCCTATATGCTCTAAAAGAGGGATGCATGTATAAGCCACTCCCTTTTTATCATTTTATCAAGAAATAACCATAAAAATGGGCAAACAACAGCCTTTGGGTCTGCTTTATGGAGTAACCATTGTTTTACTTGTTTACTTTCTTAATAAACTTGCTTTCACTTTGCACTGCAGACTCACCCTGAATTCTTTCTTGTGTGAAATCCAAGAACGCTCTCTTGGGGTCTGGATCAGGACCCTTGTCCTGTAACACATTTCTGAAGATGACAAAGGGACTATGATGCAGAAACCCTGACCCAATGGCTATCTTTGGGTATGTGTTGGAGTCCTGTAACATCTTTTTGGTGACCACAGAAGCGACTATACTGTGGAAACCCCTGACCCAAAGCTAACTTTGTGTAAGTGATGGGGTCTGGTAATATCTTTCTCACAAACCACAAAAGGGACAATACTGAGGAGAACCCCACCCCCCAGCCCCAACCCAAAAGAACCAGACTGCAGCACTGTTTGGATGAGTTTGGGTAAGGGTAGAGTACCCAGGTAAAGAATGGGATTGGGTTAGAGGCCCAACTTAGGGGAGTTACAGTCTCTCCTAAGACAGAGTAGGTTAGAGGCCTCTCTTAATAAAAGGCAAGGACACTTGACCGACCTTGGGTTAGAGGCCCAACTTAGGAGGGTTAGAGTCCCTTCTAAGATTTAGGTGGTTAGAGGCCGCTCTCAGTATGTCCCTTTCAGCTAAGAGTAGGTGTGGCACTATGGGTTGTTAACTGCTATTCTCTTTGGGTTAATCTGCCTTGCACTCTTTGGGTGACAGGGCTAGGCATGTTCAGGATCATGGGATATAGGGCACTTTTTCCTCCCTAAAAGGGGAAACGTGAGAGCTGATGGGACTGCTGGAAAAGATCCCTTTGCTACCGACGAGCAGCCACCTGAACTTTTCATTGTTGCTGCAATGAGTGGGTCTTTCCTCTGGCCTCTGTAAGCTCTTTACCATCCCCAGCCTGCCACATGCAATACTTTCCTTCTCTACTTTTCCTTTCTTATCTCTTCTGTTGCTCAGAGCAACCATCTTGCCCAAAAACCAAGTATTGAAACTCCAAGTCAGAGGTTGGATTAATGAGAACAGGGCCCAGCTGGGGGCAAATTTATGCCTTGCCAGTTTGATATTGGGTGCTAAGCAGGGTGGCTAATGTCTATGTTTTATCACACGTATTTTGCTCTGGCCAGAACAAAAAAAAATTAATTTTCCTTTATGATGTGGCTTGGCCCCCAGGGCAATGGTGCTGGAAACCAGATCACTAGGGCCTCTTAGGGAAAGGGAAGTCAGAAGGCTGGCATGCCGGCAAAAGGGTTAGAATTTCTTACCAGTCAGATTTCTGGCTTCTTTCTCTCAGTGCAAACATTTGAATGAATGGTAAATAAATAAACAAGCGTTTATCTCCTCTGTAAAGTTCTTATTAATAGGAAAAAGAATTCTAAGGCTAGTCGTAAGCTGCTGTATTTTGTGCTATGAATCTGTTTTTCTGTGTAGAGGGATACTTTAGCATAAAACCGAGCTTCTTTAACTTTGGCAAGGCTGGTCTCGAATTCCTGACCTCAGGTGATCGGCCCACCTCAGCCTCCCAAATTGCTGCGATTACAGGCATGAGCCACCGCCCCCAACCTTGTCATCAGTTTAAAATAATGGGGTAGAAGATAGTATTTACAAGCTTCATGGTAACCTCAAATCAAAAAACATACATTAAGTACACACAAAAAAAGCAATAAATTAAAGCATACCACTAAAGAAAATTACCTTCACTAAAAGAAAGACAAGAAAGAAAGAAAGAAGGATGACAAGACCACAAAACAACCAAAAAATAAATAAATAACAAAATTGCAGGAGTAAGTTCTTACTTATCAATAATAACATTGAATGTAAATGGGCTAAACTCTCCAATTAAAAGACACAGAATGGCTAAATGAATTCAAAAATCAACAATAATCTGTTGCCTACAAAAAACATACTTCATCAATAAAGACACAGAGACAGAAAATAATCGGATGGGAAAAGATTTATATCAGACAAAATAGATTTCAAGGCTAAAACTGTAAGAGACAAAGAAGGTCATTATATAATGATAAAAAGTTCAGTTCAGCAAGAGAATATAACAATTTAAAATATATATGCACCTTACACTGGAGCACCCAGATATGTAAAGTAAACATTATTAGAGCTAAAGAGAGGGACAGGCCCCAATACAATAATAGCTGGAGATTTTGATGCCCCACTTTCAGCATTATCCAGACAGAAAATCAACAAAGAAATATTGGACTTAATCTGCACTATAGAGCAAACATCACCCAGTACATATTTACAGAACATTTCATCTAATGGCTGTAGAATACACATGTTTCTCCTTAGCACATAGATCATTCTAAAGGATAGGCCATAAGTCGGATTATGAAACAAGTATTAAAACATTTTAAAAAAGAAACAAATCAAGCATCTTCTCTGACAAAAATGGAATAAAACTAGAAATCATTAACACAAGGAATTTTGGAAACTATAAAGACACACAGACATTAAACAATATGTTTCTGAACAACCAGTGAATCAATGAAGAGATTAAGGAGAAAAGTAAAAATTTTTTTGAAACAAATAATAGTGGAAATACAACTTATCAAAATCTATGTCATAAGGAAAAAGCAATACTAACAGAGAAATTTATAGCTAAAAGTGCCTACATCAAAAAAGAAGAAAAACTTCAAATAAACAACCTAATGAGGCATCTTAAAGAACTGGAAAAGCAAGAGCAAACCAAACCCAAAATTAGCAGAAGAAAAGGAATCTTTATTATTAGGATCTTTATTAAAAGGATCTTTATTATCAGAGTACAATTATATGAATTTGAAATTAAGAAAATAGAAAAGATAAATGAAACAAAAAGTTTGTCTTTTGAAAACGTAAACAAAATTGACAAACCTTTAACTAGTCTGAATAAAAAAGAGAGAAGATCCAAATAAATAAAATCAGAGATGAAAAAGGACACATTATAAAAACTGATACTGCAGAAATTTAAAGGATCATTAGTGGCTACTATAAGTAACTACATGACAATAAATTAGAAAATCTAGAAGAAATAAATAAATTCCTAAACGTATACAACCTACCAAGATTGAACCATGAAGCAATCTAAAGCATGAACAGACCAATAACAACTAACATGATTGAAGCCATGATAAAAAGTCTTCCAGAAAAAAAAAAAAAAATCTTGGGGCCTGATGACTTCACTGCTGAATTCTAGCAAGCATTTAAAGAAAAAAAAAAAATACCAATTTTACTCAAACTATTCCGAAAAATGGTGAAAGAGGGAATACTTCCAAACTCATTCTATGAAGCCAGTATTGCCCTTATGCCAAAACCAAAGACACACCAAAAAAGAAACTATAGGTCAATACCACTGATGAACACAGATGCAAAAATCCTCAACGAAATACTAACAAACTGAATTCAACAGTGCATTGAAAAGATCATTCATCATGACCAAGTGGATTTATCCCAGGGATGCCAGGATGGTTTGACATAGGTGAATCCATCAATGTGATACATCATATCGACAGAATGAAGTACAAAAACCATATTATTAATTCAACTGATGCTGAAGAAACATTTGACTAAGTTCAACCTCCCTTCATGATAAAAACCCTCAGAAAACTGGGGGTAGAAAGAACATATCTCAACATACCAAATGCCATATTCAGTGGACTCAGCTAATAATGTACTGAACGAAGAAAAACTAAAAGCCTTTCTTCTAAGATCTGGAACATGACAATAATACCCACTTTCTCTACTGTTATTCAACATCATACTGGGAATCCTAGCAAGAGCAATGAGATAAGAGAAAAAAATAAAGGCCATCTATACTGGAAAAGAAGAAGTCAAATTATCCTTGTTTGCAGGTGATATGATTTTATATTTGGAAAACCTAATGATTTCACTGAAAAAGTATTCAAACTGATAAACAATTCAGTAAAGGTGCAGGACACAATACGGACATACAATAATCAGTAGCATTTCTATACGCCACCAGTAAACAATCTCAAGAAAAAAATCAGGAAAGCAATGCCATGTGTAACAGCTACAGGTAAAATAAAATATCTAGGAATTAACCAAGAATTAGAGGATCTCTACAATGAAAATTATAAAACATTGATGAAAGAAATTAAAGAGGGCACACACCAAAAAAATGGAAAGATATTTGATGTTCATAGATTGGAAGAATCACTATTGTTAAAATGTCCATACTACCTAAAACAATCTACAGATTCAATGCAATCTCTATCAAAATACCAAAGACATGCTTCACAGAAATAAAAAAACAAACCCTAAAATATATATGTAACCACAAAAGATCCAGAATAGCCAAAGCTGTACTGAGCAAAAAGAACAAAACTGGAGGAATCACATTACCTGACTTTAAATCATGCTACAGAGCTACAGTAACCAAAATGGCATGGTACTGGCATAAAAACAGATACTTGGAGCAATGGAACAGAATAAAGAACCCAGAAACAAATCCATACATCTATAGTGAACTCACATTCAACAAAGGTGCCAAAAACATACACTGGGGAAAGGACAATCTCTTCAATAAATAGTTTTCTTCAATGAATAGAGGGAAAACTGGATATCCATATGCAGAAGAATAAAACTAAACCACTCTCTCTTGCCATAAACAAAATTCAAAATAAAATGGATTAAAGACTTAAATCTAAAACCTCAACCTATAAAACTACTAAAATCAAACAATGGGAAAACATTCCAGGATACTGGAGTAGGCAAAGATTTCTTGAGTTTTACTCCAAAAGCACAAGCAACCAAAGCAAAAATTGACAAACGAGATCACATTAAGTTCAAAAGCTTCTACACAGCAAAGGAAACAACAAAGTGAAGAGACAACCCAAAGAATGAGAGAACATATTTGCAAACTACGTATCTGATGAGGTATTGAAAACTAAAACATATCAGAAGCTCAAACCACTTCATTAAAAAATCTAATAATGCGATCAAAAAATGGGTAAAATATCTGAATAGACATTTCTCAAAAGAAAACATACCAATGGCAAACAAGTATATGAAAAGATGTTCAACATCACTGATCATCAGAAAAATGCAAATCAAAACTACAATGAGATAACATCTCACCCCAGTTAAAATGGCTTTTATCCAAAAGACAGGCAATATCAAATCCTGGAGATGATGTGGAGAAAAGGGAACCCTCATACACTGTTGGCAGGGATGTAAATTAGTACAACCACTATGGAGAACAGTTTAGAGATTCCTCAAAAAACTGAAAATTGAGCTATCATATGATCCAGCAATCCCACTCCTATATATACCCAAAAGAAAGGAAATCAGTATATTGAAGCGATATCTGCACTCCCAACTTTATTGCAGCACTATTCACAATAGCCAAGATTTGGAAGCAACCTAAGTGTCTATCAACAGGTGAATGAATAAAGAAAGTGTGGTAAATATACACAATGGAGTATTGTTAAGCCATAAAAAAATCCTGTCATTTGCAATAGCATAGGTGAAACTGCAGGTTATTATGTTAAGTGAAATAAGCCAGGCACAGAAGGACAACCTTAGCATGTTTTCACGCAGGAGCTAAAAATGAAAACAATTGAACTCATGGAGACAGCGAGTATAAGGATGGTTACCAGAGGCTGGGAAGAGAGTGGGGATGGTTAATGGATTAAAACAAAAAATAGAATGAATAAGACCTACCTAGCATTTGCTAGCACAACAGGGTGACTATAGTCAGTAATAATTTAATTACACTTTTAAAAATAACTAAGAGTATAATTGGGCCAGTCACGGTGGCTCACATCTGTAATCCCAGCACTTTGAGAGGCTGAGACAGGCAGATCACAAGGTCAGGAGATTGAGACCATCCTGGCTAACTTGGTGAAACCCCATCTCTACAAAAAAATACAAAAAATCAGTTGGGCATGGTGCACGTGCCTGTAGTCCCAGCTACTCAGGAGGCTGAGACAGGAGAATCACTTTAACACAGGAGGTGGAGGTTGCAGTGAGCCAAAATTGTGCCACTGCACTCCAGCTTGGGCGACAGAACGAGACTCCATCTCAAACAAATAAACAAACAAAAAAAATTCATATCTGACATCTACTGCTACAGAACATTCTGTGGAAAATCCTCTGTAGGTAATGAAAAACCCTCCAAAGTATTTGACAGAAAGTGGCTTGATTTGCTCTGTCTTTTAGAACACTTAATGTAGTCATTTCATAGTTTAGGCTAAAGTGTAAAAGATTGAAAACATTGAGCTCAGTTAAGAAAGTAATACAATATCTGAAGTGAAAGATGAGAAAAGTAACGAGTAATTGGTAGAGGCTATGTTGAAAAAACTAATGATACTAATAAATATTAGCAAAATACTTCTCAGAAACTATGAGCTAAGGATTATGTTAAATATAGTCATAAGATTTATTTTATTTAATCTTCTAAATAACCCTGTGAAGGTAACCTCTAAGGTACCCATTTTGTAGATTTAGAAATTGAGGACTAAAAATGCTAAATGAACTGTGCAAGTTCACACAGCTAGAAAATGATGGTGACAAGACTTGAGTCCTGATATGAGTCCAAATACTATCCACACACTTATTTAGTGGCACTATCAATATATTATCAACAAATAACTTTTTGATTATCAGCCCTAAGAGGAGGAAGTTGAAAAAGACTATAGGGTTTCCAGCTCAATGAAGGTGATGGGATCATCATAATCTAGTTCCCAAGAAATGAAATGTAGAAAGAAAAGTGAAGTGGGAGTTCTACATCCTAGGAGGAATAACCAGTTAATAGATGAATTTGTGTGTCTAATACTCAAAAGAGAATTTTAGGCTAGAGAGAGGGATGTGGGACCATCAGTGTTGGTGGTAAAGAAATGAGTGTACATGACCTTTTCTGGAAAAACATGAAAAAATGAGGGTCGAGACTGTGAATCCCAAGAAAGTACTCCAATTTTGGCAACCTGGCCATGAATAATGTGCTATAATTCCTAATTCTGGGTCTGGTCAAAAACCAGATATAAGAGAGAATCAAGAGTAACCTGTTTGCTCCTACTTTGTCTGTTCCCTGGACTCTGAGTTACAGCAGAGGGAAGTACTGCAAACCAGAAGTTGATTTGCCTTAATTACACCAAACTGCCTTCATGAGGAGATGGTTTACTAAACACTGGTTTTGTGGACTAATTTAGCTGGTCATTTCAGTATACCATAAAGATGCCTGTTATGACCTCAAGGAGACAATTGTGCTCCCATTCATTTTTCAAACATTTAATATGTGTCAGGCATTCTGTAATGCATTTGGGGTACAAATATGAATAATATACACTCTTCTGATTTCAAGGAGTTTACAGTCGACTGAGGGTACAAATAAACGAACAATTCATTACATTACAACTTATCATGCACATTTGGAGATTTGTACAAGATGCACTAGACATGCAAAGATAGGACCCTTGACTTGCCTGGAGAAATTAGAAAAGACTTCTCAGGGAAGGCAGTTCTTGAACTAAAATTTGAAGGAGAGGAAGTTTTTCCAGATGGCTAAAGGATCAATGCACATTTGGGATTTTTTTTTTAATTAAAACTCCTTCAGATAGTAAATATAAAATTATTTTTAATCACTTCTTTATAACCTCATTTCATGTGGTATTCAGCTCCCTGTGCTTCTGGCATCTGTCTAGTCTACTGAGGGTACCAAAGCCTCATGTCAGAGGCATGTACATTTAGCTATTATTTCTGGGTTGTAGAGAGGAATGTGTAAAGAGGTTAGAGAAAACAAACAGGAGAAGGAGGAAGAATTTTGAGAAAAGAAAGGAAAGTGGGGGGAGGAGGATGAAATAGAAATAGAGGAAGAAAAGCCTTCTCAGTTCAGGAAATCTCCATATTTCACATCTAGCTTCCTTGGAGCTGGACATGAAGATTCATGAGACTCCATCAGCCCAGAGGGGAGGTGCAGCACCAAGTCTTGATGTCAAAGAACCGGTGGGCTATACCCTCACGTATCTGCTTAGTCTTCACACCATATACAATGGGGTTCAGCATTGGTGGCACCACCACATAAAGATTGGCCAGCAAGATATGGACATGTTGAGGAATGTTATGCCCAAAACGGTGGGTCAATAAGGTAAAGAAGGATGGAACATAAAACATGAGGATAACACAGAGGTGGGAGCCACAAGTGCTGAGGGCCTTGTGCCGAGCATCCTGGGAGGGCAAACGAAACACTGCTCGGAGGATCAGTGAGTAAGACACAGTAATGAGGTTCACATCCAAGATGACCATGACAATGGGCACTGAGAAGCCATACCAGATGTTAACAGTGATGTCAGCACAGGCTAAACGAGCCACTCCAATATGCTCACAGTAGGAATGAGGAACAATGTTGGTTCGGCAGAAGGGCAGCCGCTTCAGCAAGAATATGACTGGGAAGATGATGCAGAAGCTTCGGGTGATGATGGCCAGAGCAATCCTTCCCACAACAGGCCATGTTAGCACTGTTGTATATCTCAGTGGGGCACAAATGGCCACAAAGCGGTCAAAGGCCATGGCTAACAGGATAGCTGACTCCCCCACAAACATCATATGAACAAAGAAGACTTGGGTGACACAGGCATCAAAAGCAATGTTATGGGCATGGAGCCAAAAGATGGCTAGGGCCTTGGGCACAGTGGTGGTAGACAGCAGGATGTCTGTGACGGCCAGCATGGAGAGGAAGAAATACATGGGCTCATGAAGGTTACGTTCCATGATGATAACCACTATCAGGATGCTGTTTCCCAGGGCTGCAGTGATGTAAATGAGGCAAAGAGGTATTGACAGCCAAATGTGATAAGCCTCCCACCCAGGAATGCCAAGTAGGACAAAAACTGCAGGATGGAAGACGGTAAGGTTGGTGTGACTCATGATGCACTTTATGGTCCTCTCTGTGACGACTGAGAAGCTGATGAGTCCACTGAAAGTGATAGAAACAGAAAGCACTCCTGAATATGTATAAATATCATAAAAGACAGCATGAATTTCTAAATTGCTGGACTTTCCAGGGTCAAGTTCTCCCAGAGAATGTTCACTTGGCTGTAGGAATGGCTTCCGGACCATGGTGCTTCCTTTGCATATAAAGCTTCTGTGGCAATAATGCTTCAGGTACCAACAGAGGCAGCAACACCTGCCTCCAACTGCCCTGCCCCCAGAGTTTGGCCCCACCCTCCCTTTCTGACCTCATTCTACTATTTCCACACAAGTAGTATTTTCCACCTACCTGTGTTATACTTGTCCCTTGCCCCAAGACTTTGCTCTACATTTACCTTTAATTTTCCTCCCCTTCTACTTCTGTTTACCAAAATTTTAACCTTAAAATAACTCCTTAAGACATACCACTTTGTAATGGCCTGTGTTCATAGCAATATATCTCCTTCCTGAAAACCTATTAACTAAACTATATTTTAACTTTGTTATATTTAATCCTATTACATTTATCTGGCTATTGCTTTGAATATTTCACAGGACACTAGCACTTGTGGCTCCCTGTGCAAGGAATTAGAGTATCAAGTGGGAATCCAGAGGAAGCCTAGAGGGGTACATTTCTCCACTCTGATCCAGATTCATATCTTTCCCAATGCAGTGAGCAATGGGGCAGCCAATGAAACGGAGACAGGCAATTTTTATCACCAGCTCCTCATGGACTTCTCATGCTTCCCCACAAATAGTTCTACACAGGATGCTCCTGGTCATGTCTGAGTTTCATTATCTATAGACGCCCCACAGGAAAATGATTCTGAGCAAAATAAATCAATATATTGCCCACCTGTAGCCTCTGCTGACTCCGCTAATACTGCCCTTCTTCCCACCCCACTGTTCCCTAACCCTCAGAAAGAACTATGTTTCCCTGCTGCCAAGAAGAGTTAAATATAGAGTCCTTCTTGGCTTTCCTGCCATATTTGTTTCCTTATGAAGGCCTGAACTATCTGTCAGCTATTAGGACTAGGGAAAGAATGTGTGATTAAGAATCTAGAAGGAAACATGAAGAAAAGGAACCACAGACAGTAAAGAGAGAATCAGGAGTACAAAGGTACTAAATAAACACTAGATTGATCTTCTGATAATGGTATTCAGAGGGCCACAAAGAAGAGATGTAAAGGAATAAAATCCTCAGTTTATGAGTCCATCTCCCTGCCTCTATGCAAATGAAATTGCTCAGAGCATGGTGGGCTATGGGGAGGGAACAATGGGACTCCAGATGGGTACAAGGAAGGGAACAGAGCCAGATCCAGACAAGTAAAGGTCGCAGGCAGGCTAATAATTTGACATCACTCAAGTCAGCATATTTTAAATATTTGGGCCAGGCATAGTGTCTCACGCCTATAATCCCAGAACTTTGGGAGGCCAAGGCAGGAGGATCACTTGAGGCCAGGTATTCAAGACCTGCCTGGGTAACATAGCAAAGCGCTGTCTGTACAAAACAATTTTAAAATTAGCCAGGCATGATGGCACGCACCTGTAGTCCCAGCTACTTAGTAGGCTGAGGCAGGAGGACCTCTTGAGCCCAGGAGTTTGGGGCTCCAGTGAGTGAGATATGATGGCATCACTGCACTCCATCCTGCGTGACAGAGCAAGACTCTGTCTCTTTAAAATATATATATATATATATATATATACATATATATATAGTAAATATAATATATATCCTAAATATACATACATATTATATATATATATATACGTGTGTGTGTGTGTGTGTGTGTACGTTCAACTTCTACTTAGAAGAGAGGCTGAGCTTTGCTGGAATGAGCACAGAGAAGAAGTCATTAGTAGCATTGCTCTGCCTCTATTTAAAAGTATTGAACTCAAATTTATATAAGCAAAAGCCCCCCAAAAAGCAAATTCATTTTCCTTAGGAGGAAATTTATTGGACATTTATTTTCTCACAACTTTCCCAACCCCTCCAGTTATTAACATATTCCTTCTCAATAAAACAGTAAGATACCTGATATACGTCCTTGTAAAAACAACTTCTGCTCTCTGCTTATGACTATGTGATGCTTTAACACCCCAACAGTGAGATACCAAGGCAGGTGGAGAGTTGGGCAGTGAGGCCTCCATGCCTGTTAGTGAGTTTCTGGAAAGGAAGTTACTGCTGGTGGAAAGAAGGACTTTCATTTCATTCAGTGACTTCTTAGAGCTCCATCAAAGCCCTGCTGCTTCTCTGTCAAGCACCTTTGGAGGGTTTGAGCCTCATTTAGGAAAGAGTTAATGGTGAGAAGAAAAGAAACTCAGGAAAAAAGAGGCATATCCAACGTCTCACAGAAGTACCTCTCAGAGCTCCCAAGAGAACATCCAGCTGAGCAAGGAAAAAAAGAGCCAGAACAGTAGAGACAGGGCAAGAAGCCAAGCTAGCTGGGAAAGAATACAACAAAGAAGGTGCAGACATTAAGTTCTGGGGCCAGACTTTCTGCATTCATTTCTCCGTTCTTCCTGAACTAACTAGATCTTGGGGAAGTCACTTTGCTTCTGCATGCCTCAGTATTTTTAATTGGAAGATGTGAGGAACAAAAAAAACTTCACGTGGTAATTGTGAGGATTAAATAAACTAATCTATATTAAATGCTCAGAAAAGTAGGTTATTATTCTTGTTTATATCATCATCATCATTATTATTATTAAATCTGTTTGACCATCATTCTGTTGTGTTTTTTCCAGTAGGCAAAACATCTTAATGAATATTTAGCAACAATTAAAGTCTTATTCTTCATTCAAATATGACCAAAGAAAACTCCTTTCCCAAGAAGAAAGACGAGAAAAAGAAATGAAGGAAGTGCCTAATGAAAGGAAAATAGCCTGAGACCAGACCTCTCAGATGGAACTGGTGTGTCAAAAACCAGACCCAAGGGCTTTGGGTGGTGCACCAGGCATGTCCACTAGTGATGGACTTAGCTTGGGTGAGAACCACCTGGCCATCTTCCTTCAAATGCTCTGAAAAACACCCACCTGTCTCAATACAAAAAGAAATTATCTCCATCATTTACAGAAGCCCCAGGAACACTGTAGAACAATGGGAGTCAGCTTCAACTGTAGAACTAAGGAGATTTGGAAGGGGGAATCATAAAGAACATTTGGTCCACACTTTAAAGGAAAAATGGAGCCACTTCTCTGCGGCTCCTGACCAGATTTCCTAACCAGCTCTATTTTTTGATAATAACCATTTCCTCTTTTGGCGGTTATATAAAGGTATTTTATGTCTTTATGCAATCTCAATTCAGAAGACTCTCCTACCATCATTACATTGTATTAAAATGTGCTCACAAACCACATGTGATATAATTTTTAGGTAACTATATAGGAATTAAGTTACCTCTTTGCCTAGTTGTATTATCTAGATATTTATTTGTACAAGTATCAATTTCACATTTCCATTTTCCTTGTTATGTGCATTTTAAATGTCAGGCATTTTTCACCACTCTTAGATTCTTCAAAATACACAGTCTCTGTATGCTAAAATCATGTCCCTAATGGATGAGACAGCTGCAAACCTCACTACCCCACTGCCCTCTGCTCCTAAGGATGGTCTCTGTTTGCAGCACAATATATTGCAGGCTTTGTTATAGTATGTGTCGTAAGAAATTTGTTTCTAATAACATATAAGGTCTCAAAATTTGTTAATAATTTACTCTTCTAATATATTGGGGGAAATTCAGATTTATACCTTTAATAAGCTCATTCTTGCCCACATGCACTTAAAGCCAGCCTATAAGATGTTTTCATAATCTAAAGCTAGTGTTGTCCATGCTGCAGAGGCACTGAGAGTCCCTTAATTTGGACAACCCTTAATAGTAACTCATGGTTTTTTAATTACTTATTTTTTAGTTGACAAATAAAAATGGCAGACATTTATGTTGTATAACATGATGCTTGATATACATATAC
Source organism: Aotus nancymaae (assembly GCF_030222135.1). Lineage (NCBI taxonomy): Eukaryota > Metazoa > Chordata > Mammalia > Primates > Aotidae > Aotus > Aotus nancymaae. The sequence continues at coordinate 53,695,495 of NW_026988473.1, read as the reverse complement.
ATTGTGAAATGGTTAAATCAAGCTAATTCATGCTTATTATCAGACATATTTATTTTTGTGGTTAAAATACTTAAAATCTACTCTCAGTAATTTTCAAATATATAATATATTGTTATTAATTATGGTCAGCATGATGTTCAATCGATTTTTTAAACATATTCCTCCTGTTGTTTTGTTTTTCCATTTAATCAACATCTTTCTAATCACCCTTGAACCTCAAGCCTCTGACAACCAGCATGATTTACTTTTTTAATGAATAAACATCTTAAGAAAAATTCCCACCTATCAATTTGTTTTACTATCTATAAGCATTTTTGATATTTTGTCAGAATTTGAGTAAGCATATGGTGATGTACCATGTGTAAATATCTTCTGTGTTCTTGTGATATGGTAGCAAAAATGTGAAGAACCCCAGCTCCAAAACACCACCTCTTCCTTCCCAATGTCTGTATCTGTTCCACTAGATGCAGGACAAGAAACAGAAGAAAGAAGATTTTTCAGGTTTTAGATACATCTGACACCCAGATTACCAAAAGAAAGTTTCCTTAAGACTTTGGGACTGAGAAGTTTATAGCACTAAGTACAGAGCCTGATACATTGTAGGTTCTTAGGAAATACTTGAAAAAAATAAGCCATGGAATTAGTGAGTTAATCTTTCTCCAGTAGATTTGCTTGTTTCCCCAAAACAAGGTGGTGATCAAAACCTAAGCCATTTTCATGAATACCCCCGACTGATATACCCTTCCCTGGTATAGTCTGATTCCGATGGCTCTATAAACTGCCCTCAAACCCTTAAACAAGAGGTTTTCTCTTTCTCACATGCTCCTGGTGCTTTGCCTGGCCCCTCTTTGCATTCCTATTCCTATCTCTCATCAGTGTCTACCACCTAAACCCACTCATGTATTTCCCAGTGCCCACACTCCCCATTCTGTGCTGTCATGCAGCAATCCTTCTCCCATCTTTTGTCTTACTGATCCCCTGTCTTTCTCCCACATACCCTTTTCTTTCCTCACAACTTGTCTTTGTCCTTACAGATACTCCTAAATTCTCTCTCCTTCTCTCTTTCTCTCTCTCTCTCTCTCACACACACACACACGTACAACACACACCCCTGCCAATCCCTCCCTCTGCCACTACCAATGCTCTTAAACTCATCTACTATATCACAATATCAGCTGAAGAATTGAGAAAATGGTAGGGAAGAGCAAAAAAAAAACAACAAAACTCACTTTGCTTATTCTGAGGAAAGAAGAATGAGAAGAAAAGAGAAAGCTGGAGACTGTTCATGATGGCATGAGGAGGTGTCACCACTCCTGCCCTGTACAGGACCCTTATATTTGCAGACAGAAGCTACATGCTTTTTTCTTCTGAAGGCAGATGTCAGAGTCACCCCTGGGATCATTGAGCATGGGGTCAATGAACAAAGGGAGACATAAAAACACTTTCCGTAGTGCCAAGAGGGAACACTAACTCTAGGGATAATTAGTAGCTCCAGACAAAAGCACATAAAGTATTAGAAGACATAGCATAGAGCAGTGACAGAAATCTCAACAATAAAATAATAACAGCTAACATTTGTTGATCTATTACTACATCCCTGTCACTATGTTAAGTTTTTAACACAAATTATCTCATTTAATTATCAGAACAACCCAATGAGAAAAGGCACTATTATTATATATCCATTTTGCAGCTGAGAAAATAAAGGCGTAGAAAGACTAAGTAGCTGATAAGGAGAAAAGACAAAAGCCCTCAAGTGAACATGTCAAAGTGTTCTGACTCAGTCTGAAAACGCTAATTAATTCCTCAGAAACTATAATTTTGGAGGAGTAATTTTGAAGCAACCCTACAGGATCAACCACTGAAAATAAGTTCAAGACAATGAGAACACATGGACACAGGGAGGGGAGCACTACACACTGGGGTCTGTTGGGGGGAAATAGGGGAGGGACAGCGGGGGGTGGGGAGTTGGGGAGAGATAGCATGGGGAGAAATGCCAGATATAGGTGAAGGGGAGAAGGCAGCAAATCACACTGCCACGTATGCACCTATGCAACAATCTTGCATGTTCTTCACATGTACCCCAAAACCTAAAATGCAATAAAAAAATAAGTTCAAGAAAAAAAAGACAGAAAAATGGAAGATTGATTAAAATTTTTGCACTATTCAAAGCAAAATTTATAAGCACATAAAAAGATGCTCAATGTCACTAATTATCAGGGAAATGAAATCAAAATCACAATGAGATACCATCTCACATACATTAGGATGACTACATAAAAAATCTAAAATTTAAATTTAAAAGCAGAAAATAAGTTTTTGCCAGGATGTGCAGACATTGGAGCCCAGTGCACTATTGGTGGGAATGTAAAATGATACAATCACTGTGGAAAAAAGAATAGTGGTTCCTCAAAAACTTAAAAATACAATTACCATATGATATAGCAATTCTACTTCTGGGTGCATATTCAAAAGAACTGAAAGCCAAGTCTTGAAAAGATCACTGTACAACCATGTTCACAGCAGCATTTTTCACAATAGCTAAAACACAGAGGCAGCTGTGTCCATCGACAGATGAATAGGTAAGCAAAATACGATATGCCTGCAATGGAATATTAGCTTTAAAAGGGACAGAAAATCTTACATATGTGACAATATGGATGTGCCTTGAAGACGTTGTACCGAGTGAAATTAACCAGTCACAAAGACAAGTTCTGTATGATTTCACTCATATGAGCTACTTACAGTAGTCAAAGTCATTGAGACAGAAAGTAGAATGGTGGTTGTTAGGAGCTTAGGGAAAGGGGATGGGGAGTTATTGCTTAGTAGGTATGGAGTTTAGTTTTACAAGATGAAAAGAGTTCCAGAAATGGATTGGGGGAGGCAGTAAGTTGCAGTAAATCGAGATCGTGCCATTGCACTCCAACATTACTCTTGGACAACAAGAGTAAAAACTCTGCCTCAAAAAAAAAAAAAAAAAAAAAAAAAAAAAAAAAAAAACGACGAAAGAAAAACCACTCAGTAGTAAAAATGAATAAACTATTTGTACACACAATGACTTGGATGAATCTCAATGGAATTATGCCAAGTCAAAAAAATAAAGAGTTCCAAGAGGTTACATACTGTATGATTTCATTTATATAACATTCTTGAAATGACAAAATTATAGAAATGGAAAAGAGAAAAATGTCGTGGTTTCTAGGGGTTATCACTGAGGGTGTGGGAGGGATGGAATGCAGTAGTTATGCCTATAAAAGGGCAAAAAGAGGGATCCTTGCAGTGCTGAAACTATTCTGCATCTTGATTGTATATCTTGATTGACATTGGTCACTATACTGGTTGTGAATACTGTACTATAATTTTGCAAGGTATTATTATTGGGGAAAATTAGACAAATATTCCCTGGGATCTCTCTGTATTGCTTCTTACAACTGCATACAAATATATGTAACTTATAATAAAAAATGTGTATGTGTATTTGGCTACAGTCATGCACTACATAATGGTATTTCAGTCAAAGACATTACTTATACAATCATGGTCCCATAAGATTATAGTATATTTTTACTTTACCTTTTCTATGTTTAGATACTTACCATTGTGTTACCACTGCCTGCTGTATTTAGTAGAGTAATGTGCTATACAGGTGTGTACCTTTGGAGCAATAGGCTATACCCTACAGCTTAGGTGTGTAGTAGGCTATACCATCTAGGTTTGTGTAAGTGCACTCTATAATGTTCACAAAACAATTAAATCACCTAATGATGCATTTCCTACAACATATCCTCATCACTAAACAACACATGACTGTATTTTAAAAGAACACATTTCAACTGTATCTATTGACCTAAAGAATGTACACACTATATTATGGTTAAATATTTAAGTATAGTACTCAGTATAAAGTAGGTGCTCCTTATTTATTGAATGACTAAAAGAAAATTATGGAAAATATGTGTTATTTAATTGTAAAATTATAAAACTAAAAACTAAAAATATGTGTGTTTACATAAGTACATATGAGCATGGAGAAAGATGTGAAAAGATGCATAAGATGTTAATAAAAATTACCTTAGTAGTAGAGGAGAGGTTGGAAAGAGGACAGGATGAAAAGAGATTATTAAAGTTTTCTTTACACATCTTTATATTTGGTTGATGTAAATACTTGTAAAATTTGTATTTTCATAGAAAATAAACAATATTTTTTTTTTTCCTTTTTTTTTTAATTGTACTTTAGGTTCTGGGGTACATGTGCAGATCATGCAGGGTTGTTGTATAGGTACTTAGATGGCAATGTGGTTTGCTGCCTCCATCTCCCCATCACCTTATCTGGCATTTCTCCCCATTTTATCCCTCCCCAACCTCCCCACCCCATACTGTCCCTCCCCTAGCTTCCCCTCAACAGACCCCAGTGTGGGATGCTCCCCTCCCTGTGTCTTCATGTTCTCATTGTTCAACACCCACCTATGAGTGTTTAATTTTCTGTTCTTGTGTCAGTTTGCTGAGAATGATGGTTTCCAGATTCATCCATGTCCCTACAAAGGACATGAACTCATCGTTTTAATGGCTGCTTAGCATTCCATGGTGGATATGTGCCACATTTTCCTTGTCCAGTCTATCATTAATGGGCATTTGGGTTGGTTCCAGGTATTTGCTATTGTAAACAGTGCCACAGTGAACATACGTGTGCATGTGTCTTTATAATATAATGATTTATAATCCTTTGGGTATATACCCAGTAATGAGATTGCTGGGTCAAATGGAATTTCTATTTCTAGATCCCTGAGGAATCGCCACACTGTCTTCCACAATGGTTGAGCTAATTTACACTCCCACCAACAGTGTAAAAGTGTTCCTTTTTCTCCACATCCTCTGCAGCATCTGTTGTCTCTTTTTCTGATGATCGCCATTCTAACTGGAGTGAGATGGTATCTCAATGTGGTTTTGATTTGCATTTCTCTAATGACCAGTGATGATGAGCATTTTTTCGTATGTTGGTTGGCCTCATATATGTCTTCTTTTGAAAAGTGTCTGTTCATATCCTTCACCCACTTTTGAATGGGTTTGTTTGTTTTTTTCTTGTAAATCTGTTTCAATTCTTTGTAGATTTTGGATATTAGCCCTTTGTCAGATGGGTAGATTGCAAAAATTTTTCCCATTCTGTTGGTTGCCAGTTCACTCTAATGATGGTTTCTTTTGCTGTACAGAAGCTCTGGAGTTTAATTAGATCCCATTTGTCTATTTTGGCTTTTGTTGACATTGTTTTTGGTGTTTTAGTCATGAAGTCCTGGCCTATGCCCATGTCCTGAATGGTTTTGCCTAGGTTTTCTTTTAGGGTTCTTATGGTGTTAGGTCTTATGTTTAAGTCTTTAATCCATCTGGAGTTAATTTTAGTGTAAGATGCCAGGTTTAATAAATGGTGTTGGGAAAACTGGCTAGCCATGTGCAGAAATATTTTGAAAATATATTTAAATGATTTGGAAAAAAGCAAAGAACCTAATAAGATGAAAAGCAAAAAATGTGAATGGTATGAATATGACTGTAGGATGATTTTAGCACAGTGATGGTCAAATGTAACAAAATTTGCAAGGTGAGGTAAGTGCAGTTCTTCAGGGATATTGTGGTGAGGGCCCAAGGAAAGAAGAAAGCTGAGAGGTTTCATGACAACAGATGATACACAAGAAACAAACATCCAAATGAGGAAGAAAACTCTGTGATGAAATGTTGGCCGGAATGAAAGTCTACGGAGTCCATATTCAGGCTCCATACACTACCAAAAAACTCTATATTACCTTCTACACACAAAAATGAAGAAGGATAGGCTAGGAACACATACACAAAGGTGGCTGACCAATGTGGGAAGTGGCAGTGCCACACTGTAGACTTGAGTAATGTGAAAATGAACAAAACTGACATTTGCAATAAATTCTCAGTCCTGGCCAGTGACACACTTGGAGTACAGCAACATCTATAGAGTGTCTTGCATCACTGTGAATACACAAGAGAAGTAAGAGGAGAAAAGGGATGCTGGCCAGGAAATTACAGGACATTTCACTGTGTCTTTAGGGAAGCTGGATATCACGGTTGTACACCTTTGGCAGGGAGGTTTGTATGACATAGAATTCACAATAGCAACTAGAGAGGGGAGGCAGAAAGTCCTAGCTACATCATGGACAAAAAAAGCTGTAACAGAAAAGATAAAGAAGATAAGTATTTGGGTGGATGCAAGAATATTCAAATAAATTCAGAGGTCAGGAGAAAAGCCATCTTATTTCCCTACAGATTTTAGGAAAAGCAATGTGGCTGTTCCTTCAACCTGGAGGGGTGCATTGTCAAGGGAAGGGAGGGGGAAATGCAGACTAAGGAGAAATGAAATTACTCACGAGAAAAAGGTGAAAAACAACCTGATTTACTTTTATAAAGCCCACATAACCCTGATACTATATAATCACTAAAAAAACCTGTTTTGAGCTTACATCTAAATTCAAATTAAGACACATTAAAAGTTTTATGATCTGAAGTAAGCCACCTATGCCTCGGCTATTTCGTCTGTAAAATGGACATAATAATAGCATCTACCTCATGGGGATATTATATTGAATGAGATGATATGCATAGAGCACCTGGCCCAGTGCCTGACTCACAGTAAGTGTTCAATATATCATAAGTTGGGAGGCAATACTCAGTGTTGCAAGGTCTATACACTATAAAAAGAAAATATATAATACTGTATTTATACTTCAGGGTAAGAAAAAATAAATAATGTACAAAAAGCATATGTCCTTGATGTACTTTCAATTAAAATTAAAATGTTCTGTAAGACAAATGAAACTATACATAAAATTAAAAGGCAACAAACTAGAAGGTGACATCTCCAACATAAAACAAAATGTCAGTATCTAGAATACATGATTTCTACAAATAAATACAGGGGAGAGAAATCTTAAGTGACTAACATACATGAAAAAATATGTTAAAACGAGATAACATTTCTAATTAATTAAATTTACCTGAGCACCTGAACCAAAAAAAAAGAAAGAAAAATAAAAGTAAATCAGATTCACAAAAGCATAAGAGTCTGATAATATAGTGTTTTCAAGGATGTTTAAAAATCAGGGTCTTCATAAAATTGCTAGTGGGAATACAAATTGGAAAAACTATTTTAAAGAGCAATTTGACAATATCTGCTAAAGATAAAAATGTATATGCCTTATGACCTAGTCGTTCCAATTCTAGATATATGCTCAAGAGAAACTTTCACATATGTGAAAATTGAGACATGTATAAACATATCAATAGAAATGTACATAGCAAGATAACCAGAAACAATCTGCAGTCTATCAAAGGTAAATATTTGGCCTGATCATATGCTATAAAACTATGTAGCAATTCAAAGGGATAATAAAGATCTGTTTATTCATATAAAAAGAACTCAAAATCTTAACTTGCTATATACAGTAGTAAATAATTTATGTAAACACTTAAAAGCACCAAGTATTATAGCAAAAGCATTAAAAACTAAATCAGAAGAGTATAAATTCATGATTATTATTGTTTCTAAGATGAGAGAATGAGACAGTACAGGGGATTAAAAAGATACGATTTTACCTGTAATTGTTATTGACTTTATTAAAAAGGAACTGGAAGCACATAGGAAAAAGCGTTAATAACTGTCAATTCTGGGTATGTTGATACATGTGCACGTTTTTATTCTTTATACTTTTATACCTACCCGTCACTTCTCAAAAGTATGACAAAAAATAAAGTACAAAGAAGCACATCATAGACCAGAGGATCAGTCATGAGGTTGCTGCCTCATTCCACAATAAGGTTGTGACGTGTAAAATAGGTCATCTTCCATTGGAGACAGAGAGAAGTCAGATACACAGCTCTTAAGAAGACAGGTCAGGCCGGGCACGGTGGCTCAAGCCTGTAATCCCAGCACTTTGGGAGGCCGAGGCGGGTGGATCACGAGGTCAAGAGATCGAGACCATCCTGGTCAACATGGTGAAACCCCGTCTCTACTAAAATACAAAAAATTAGCTGGGCATGGTGGCGCGTGCCTGTAATCCCAGCTACTCGGGAGGCTGAGGCAGGAGAATTCCTGAACCCAGGAGGCGGAGGTTGCGGTGAGCCGAGATCGCGCCATTGCACTCCAGCCTGGGTAACAAGAGCGAAACTCCGTCTCAAAAAAAAAAAAAAAAAAAAAAAAAAAAAAAAAGAAGACAGGTCTTAGTGGCTGTTTGGATGTTTAGTTGGCTCAGGCTTCCATAACAAAACACCATAGACTGAGTGGCTTAATAGAGATTTCTTTCTCACAGTTCTGAAGGCCAGCAAGTCCAGGATCAAGCTGCCAGCAGATTAGGTTCCTAATGAGGAGTCTCTTACTGCTTACAGTCAGCTGTCTTCTCACGGTGTCCTCACACATTACGGGAGGAGAGAGACAGAGTATCTCTCTCTTCCCCTTCCTATAAAAACAATAACCCCATTCATGAGGGCCCACCCTCATGACTTCATGTAACCCTAATTACCTCCCGAAGGCCTCATCTACCATAACCCTGAGGGTTGTGGCTGGAATATGTGAATTTAGTTGGGGGACACCAACATAATAAATATAATGATGAGACAGGCTGTTTACCCATCTTCAGTACTTTGCTTGATATGTAATGAGTTCTTAACAATGATTGTTGAATTCTGTGAATGACATTCGTTCTTTTCATGGTTGTAAGAGTCACCCATGCCACATGAATTTAGAGGGAGGGAGATAATGATGGGAAAAGATAAATTATCTGCTACCTCAGAGAACAACTTCAGGGAATTAACTTCTTGAGCAATAACCTCAACCCAATCTCAACAAAGTGAGTCATTTCAAAAGCCCTCTTCTAAATGCTAGAGAAAACTTACAGAAAACTACTTATCTTCTATTTTTAAGTCACTAGAAGACCATCCCAGCAGTGTTCTACTCAGCCATTACTGGTCAGAGAGGCTTAGTCAAGAAACATTTCTTGAAGGAATAGAATGTTTGTTAAGTTATGGGAGTTTCAGGGTCCTAACCCAACTTTGCAGGTATAGTGTTGCCTTGGAAACAAACATGGCAACTCTGACCTCAGCATGCGTAGAGTCACTTCTATATGTGGTCAAAGTCAGTCCCAGATATTCTGGGACTGGAAGGAATGACCCTATTGCAGAGGAAGGAGATATGGATACGGAGAGTAGACAAGATTAAAAGAGGTTTGATTAAAAACTAGATGTGATCTATTCCATACTGCTACCATAACCTGACTTCTGGAAGATTCTTATCATAATGGAGAAAGAGAACACTTCCCTTCTCAAATCTACAACCTCAATGCAAGCACATCTACTATCCTCCTTGGAACCAGGGATGCCTAGTGCTCCAGAGCTTTATGGAATACTAAGGACCTGGTCATGGAAGGACTGGAAAGCATGAGGTAGAGGAGGAAAACTAAAGCTAGAAGAATAGGCATAGTGGTTCCACCACTCCTTCCACATCTCCATAGGGTAGGGCAAACCTGATCTTACAGGGTCTCTCTATAATCTATCTCCCACAAGGTCACAGGTATCAAATCCCCTCCTCTAATGGTAAATGCCACAGGAAAAGAGCAGTCAGTTGGCTCCCAAGATGTGCTTAGATAGCTTCTATAAGTATGAACTGGAGGTTGGGAGACTAACCAAGGAACCTTCTAAAGACAAAGTTAATGACATCTCCCAGTGTATCTTGGATTACTGGAGAATGGGAAATGCATAATACAGTAGATTTCTAAGAACTTAATGACTTCAAATTTGGACTTGTTGGGCTTATGGGTTCTGGAAACTGAGGGAAGGAGGTCTAGGCTACTATGGTGCCAGTAGTCACAGAAGGATCTCATATTGACCTAGGAACTGGGATTTGACAATTGAGTTTGCTTTAGTAGGTTTCTAGAAGAGGATTTAGTGCTGTATGACACCACTAAAACCCAAGATTTCTGATCTGTAACCTATTGTGTAAAGTGATAAGCTACTCATATGTGTTATTGCTCATAGATCATTTTAAGTGTAAAACAATAGAACAGGCTCACATGGACACAGCTATTATCTAAGAATCCTGTTCTATAGATGTTGGTCGTAGCTGCATTAGCCAAAAATATGAGAAAATCAGAGTCAATCTCCAAACAGAACTGTCCTATCCTATTTTTCCATGCCAGTCTAACAGCAACTAAGTCGTCCAATGAGCCTCCCCTCTCCCCACCCCACCCTACTCCTCACAGAGAGTTGGCAGCCTGCTCTGGAGAGTAGGCTCTGCCAAATAGCCCCCACAAGGTCACAGGTGTCAAATCCCCTCTCTAACAGTAAAAAACACAAGAAAAGAGCAGCCAGTTGGCTCCCAAGATGTGCTTAGATAGCTTCTATAAGTATGAACTGGAGTTTGGGAGACTAACTAAGGAATCTTCTAAAGACAAAGTCAATGATATCTCCCAGTGTATCTTGGATTACTGGAGAATGGGAAATGCATAATACAGTAGATTTCCAAGAACTTAATGACTTCAAATTTGGACTTGTTGGGCATATGGATTCTGTAATTTATCTTAAAATCTTTACACAAAGAGCAAGCGTCCAAGACAGCCAAATGTTCCATTAGTGTTCTCTTGAGACAAGAGCACTTTTTCTTAACCCTCTCCTTCATGGTTCTTAACCCACTGCTCCCACCTGCTCAGTGCTCCTCTCCACCCTGAATGGATGAGAGCTCACCATTCACTGCTAAATAATTACAGCTCTTTGTATATCTCTCCATTCAGCAATCCTAGGATCACCTGACAATCGCAAAGTCTCCTGAACTCCTTCTCCCAGGAATAGGTGCATTTTGCTCCAACTATTCTAAAAATTCCTTCTCATGTTCTAAACTTCAGCTGCAATTTTTGAGGTAGTGGCTAACAGCAAGTATGCTAGAGCCAGACTGAGTTAGTATCCTAACTCTGCTATTTACCAGCTGTATGACCTTGGCCAAGTTAATGTCTATCTCTCAGTTTCTTTTGTAAAATGGAAGAAAGAATTGTATCCACCTCAAGCGACTGTTGTGGTTAGGGCTTAGAGCAGTGTGCATGTACACAGGAAACTCCTCAGGACTTTTAACCATTACTATGATTCAGAGATTTCCCTGACTCCCCCAGGAAGAGTGAAAGTCTTCTTTCTCTGTGCTGCCATCATATCTGGTATTGACTTGAGTTAAGGCAATTACCTTAATCACCCTTCAACAACCATTTATATCACTGTGTCCACTAGACTGTGAACTCCTTGAGAGCAACAGGGTATTGTTATTGCCAATGTATCCTCACCACATGACCCAAAGTCAAGCAGAAAAGAGGTTCAACTAGTTCTGCTGTAATGGTAGTTTTAAAATACAAATTTGTTCAAAGACATTGATACATGTATTAGGGAACTAATAATAATGTGAATTTCACGTTTGTTTGTACATAACTCCACTTTCAAGAAACTAGGTAAACAAAGAAAACTGAACCCAGCTGAATGAACCAAGCTGAATAAGAAAGCTCAACATGCACACATGCCCACACCTCAAACATGTATCAGTTACTTCAGTTCACCACTTGTGATACGAGCCACACCCATCCACACCTGGTATTACAATTTTCTGTCCAATTTCATTTTATTTTATTTGTTTTTTTAGAGACAGGGTCTCACTCTGTCACCCAGGCCGGAGCGCATGGCATGGTTATAGCTCACTGTAGCTTTGAACTCCTGGGATCAGGTGATCCTCCTGCCTCACCTCTCCCGTAGGTAGAAGTACCGGTGCATGTCACCATGCTTGGCTAATTTTTAAATTTCCTTGTAGAGGTGGGCTCTGACTGTGTTACACAGACTGGTCTCAAACTCCTGGGTTCAAGTGATCCTCCTGTCTTGGTCTCCCAATGTGCTGGGATTATAGGTGTAAGCTACTGCACCCAGCCCATCTTTTTTTGAAATATGTCACTGATGAAGTTTTTGAGTGTTGTGCCCCATCTTCATTTTTCTAATAAGCCCTGTGGTCTTTATTGCATGGCTTCACATAGTGTGGTTAGTTTAAGAATATGTTTCCTTATAATAGAAAGAACTGTATTCAGTACACTTGTGGTTGATGGTAAATAACTCTTTTTCTTCATGGATACCTAAGGCTCCTGAAACTGTAGGAGCCCCTGCTAGTCAGCAGAGGCTGTTTGGGCTAGCATTCTGTCCCATAATTAAAAGCAATATATATTTATTCATAGCCAACTACATGCCAGACATTGTGGTGAGCAGTGGAGACACTGTGGCTAATAAAAAGCAGTATCTGCAACTCTTTTGGTCTAGTGGGGAAGTGAGAGACAAGAAATTACAACAGAGTGGGATAGATGCCATTGAAGAATAAAGCAAGGAATTTTCTCCTGGACCTCAGTGAGCCAGCAAAGATCTCCCTGAGAAAGTGTTCCTTTCGCAGATCTTTCTACCCTATAGTCTCTTTCCTGGCTTGCCCCCATCCCTGCCTCCTTAATCTACTTCCTGAGTCACCAGCCCATCAGCACTGAGCAAAGAGGTTAAAAAAAGAGTTAATGTGGCACAGGCAAGAGGGAGAAGGGCCCTGAGGGAAGCAGGTAGTACAGCCACATAAAAAGCCCCACAGGCACCAGTTAAAGCAAAAAGAAGCTGCCGACACACAGTGCTTGAGATCTTTTCCAGTCAAGCTTTCTGCTGGTGATCTCTTCCTCATTCATTTATCCACTCAACATGTGTTAAGCTTCTTAGGCGGGCTAGATCCTGGGAGAAGTCAGTCTACTCATCCTGCCTCTTCCAACATTAGAGATGCTTCTTCCTCAGATGGCCGCTACTCTGAGTTGAGTGTCATTTTCTCCCTTTATGTCACCTCCACTCCCTCCCTCTGGCATGCCAGGAATGGGACTCTAGTGGGACCCACTTTTGTATCATGAAGGAAAGGAAATGGAGAAGAAAAGTCCCATTTCATACTGCCATCTCGCTCCGTTGCTCCTCAGCTCCAACTTCAACTCTGCAGCTGGTGTTCAGCATCAAGTTCAGAATGTAAGCACCCTGAACCCCAAAAACCCAGCAAGTTTTCTCTTGCCACACCAACCTCCCAATTCACTCCCTATTCCACCTGCCTCCTACTAACTTCTCCCTTTCTGTCTACTCTGCCTCCTCTCTTCTTGGATGGTTGGTACACAGAATGTTAGAGCTGGGCAAACCTTAATATCACTGTACCCACAAGCTCTACACTGCTGAAGAAGCTGAGGTTCAGAGGTCTTATCCAAGGATACACAGGCAGGGACAGGACAGCTGGAAGCCTGATCCCCACCTAGCACTGGCATATAGAGACTGAGACTGACTCCATTTGGACTCTGAGGAAGAAAAGCATTCATCTCAGCTCCACCCTTTGCTGACATCCAATTAGAAGGCTCTCTCTGGCTATCTGCACCAGCCACTGCAGCAGTCAGTCTCTTCCTCCCTACCGCTTCCTCCCCTACAACATGTATAGACTTTTAGGAGCAAAGGATTCTCCTATCTTAGCTAGAATTGTGACCTTAATTATCCATCCAAAACTCCCCTAACCAAGTTATAACCCTGTGATCCTCCCAGCCCTGCACTACTCCTACACATATGCCATGAATGGGTTTGTGCCACTGTGACACCCCCAAAATCTCTCCCCTTGTCTTTCCTATCAGGAGTCATGCCCCCATGAGCCCTCAAGTTGTGCCCACCACAGAATGGCAGAAACTCTACAACTCAATTCCACCTTCCTACGCCCAACCTTCTTCATACTGACTGGCTTTCCAGGGCTAGGAAGTGCCCAGACTTGGCTGACACTGGTCTTTGGACCCATTTATCTGCTGGCCCTGCTGGGCAGTGGAGCACTGTTGGCAGTGATGTGGATAGACTCCACACTGCACCAGCCCATGTTTCTACTCCTGGCTGTATTGGCAGCCACAGATCTGGGCTTAGCCACATCTATAGCTCCAGGGTTGTTGGCTGTACTGTGGCTTGGGCCCCGATCTGTGCCATATGCTATGTGCCTGGTCCAGATGTTCTTTGTACATGCATTGACTGCCATGGAATCCGGTGTGCTTTTGGCCATGGCCTGTGATCGTGCTGTGGCAATAGGGTGTCCACTGCACTACCCCGTCCTGGTCACCAAAGCCCGTGTGGGTTATGCAGCCCTGGCACTGGTACTGAAAGCTGTGGCTATCGTTGTGCCTTTCCCACTGCTGGTGGCAAAGTTTGAGCACTTCCAAGCCAAGACCATAGGCCATACCTATTGTGCACACATGGCAGTGGTAGAGCTGGTGGTGGGTAACACACGGGCCAACAACTTATATGGTCTGGCACTTTCACTGGCCATCTCAGGTATGGATATTCTGGGTATCACTGGCTCCTATGGACTCATTGCCCATGCTGTGCTGCAGCTGCCTACCCGGGAGGCCTGTGCCAAGGCCTTTGGTACATGTAGTTCTCACATCTGTGTCATTCTGGCCTTCTACATACCTGGTCTCTTCTCCTACCTCACACACCGCTTTGGTCATCACACTGTCCCAAAGCCTGTGCACATCCTTCTTTCCAACATCTACTTGCTGCTGCCACCGGCCCTCAACCCACTCATCTACGGGGCCCGCACCAAGCAGATCAGGGACCGAATCCTGGAAACCTTCAGATTCAGAAAAAGCCTGTTGTGATGACCAGTGCTAACAATGGAGCCTGAGAGTGAAGGTGGGGAGACACTCGGAGGGGATTCTGGGGTGTGGATTATGTTATCTTCATCCACTGTCGGCACATGACTGTTATCATCACTTAACAGGTACTTGCTGTGGAGTCCCTACTATGTGCAATACTGACATCTGTAGACTTTAAATTAAACATTACCATGCAGGAAAAATTAGTGTAGGATAATAATAAACAAAATCTACTTAACTCCCTTTCCTGCTCCCCACCTGCATTATTTCAATGTAATTCTGCCCATGTTCCCACACAAAAGCTCCTCTATAAATCCCAAATTTGAGGGAAGTGCTTGGCACTGCTGCAGAGGGTGGCACTGTCTCTGGAGTCAAGTGCTTGGGTACCTGTCCGGAATCACAGCCCTCTCTAATCCTGGAGCCAGATTCTTTCAGCCTGCTCTCAGGAAGTGAGTTATACAGGCTAATCTCCCACCTTCTGATAATCTAAATAATGTGCCCTGTGGTACCAGTCTAGCCACTTCAAATTCAAAGAATCCTCTTTTGGTCTCATGTGTAATTACTATTCCTCCTTCCCCCAACTCCCACTAAAGCCCCCAAAATTAACAGTGAGAACTTCTTCTCTGTGACTGCAGCTTCAGAGGTCAGGAGTCCAACTGAAATGTTGATATCCCAGAAAATCACTGCAATCACATCTGATTGCTTGAGGCTGTTACTATGGCTTATTGTCAATCTGCCCTTTTGTGCACCCTCAACAAGAAGGTACAATCCCCAGATAAAATCCCCATCGGCACCTCCATTTGTCCTGGCCAACATCACTAGAAGCATGTGTTGTTAGTACAGTATGATGAAATATAGTATTTCACACTTTTGTAACTGCCAGGGCAGCAAGGACAGGAAGTGTGGTGGTGTTGCCCAACAGGGGATTCATTTCCAGCTAAGACACCACACTGACAGGGACATTACATAACAAAAGGTCTTTCATACCATCATGGAGTTCAGAATAAGTATAATCTGACAGAAGGCAGGGAGTCGCTGTTACGAGATCAGAAAAAGCTGCAGACTGCAAAGGCAAACCCAAGCTCTCCAGGAAATCGATCACAACCACAGGTACTGGAGTTAGCCATGAAGACCTGAAGCCAGGAGCAACCCAGTCCACTCAGCACAGATAGCTGGACCAAGCACCATTGGACACCACACAGATGAGGAGGCTGCAGATCAGAAAAAGCAGATGATGCCATCTCTGGTGCCACATTGAGTCTTACCAGGTCATCAATAACAAGGACTAAAGAGCCCAGAAGTTCTGCATGATTTTTCAGAGGCATCGTAACACTGTATACATACAAGTAGACACAGAGAAAATCTACAATCAACCTAAGTGTGGCCTCATTCATTTTCAAGACTAATTTTTTCATGAGGTTGAGTTCAAATGGCCTCTGAGCAACAATTTTGCAGATAACTGACACAATTCTAATCCTAATGAGTCATAAGTTTTGAAGATGTTCATATCCTTCTCTTAAATTCCCCTTTATTGCAGTGAGCTATCGCACCACTCAGCCTGCAATAAAGTGAGCTATGATGGCACTACTGTCTCAAAAAATAAATTCCTCCTTAATAAATCTATCCTAAGAAAATAATTGAGATGTGAACACGGATATACGCAGTAAGATATTTATTGATTATAAATATATCTATGTGTGATAATCCTGTGTCTCACATACATACAGGTATACCATTTTTTTTGCCTTTCCCCTCTGATACATGAAAGGGAAATCATCTGCAGCCAACGTTCATAAACAATGAATTCTGTCACCCTCCCACCACAGGAAGACTCTTCTAAGGCACCTTCAACCTCTGGTTGTGCACAACTTCCACAGTAGCCGGTTCCTGAGCTGTACGTTGTCCATTGTAGCAACTTTCTTCCTTGAAGCTAAAAATCCATTCCCTTGGACATTTGTATCTTGTTCCAAATTGAGATTTCATACATACCTACCATGTGATGTGTTTCAAGAGCTTTACCACACTCTCATTCCTCATAACAACCTGAGAATTAATTATAAGTCCACAATCCCTCATCCATAATTCCCAAAAATTTTTTTAAAAACCTCTGAAGAAACAATATTCTTTTATAACTTTGGCCCAAAACCTGACACCTCAACCATCATGATCTTACCTATTATCTTTATTTATCTTATTTAGTGTGAATATTCATACATCTAACTGCAGAAATGTTGATGTGTTTGATTATGGAGCACTGTCCTGAATCCCAATGGAGTAGTCCTTAATATATGATATAGGTATTATATTCCTTTTCTATAATCTGAAAAAATCTGAATTCCAAAATATCTGTCCCTAAAAGTTTCAAATAAGGTATGAGTGGATCTGTGTGATTATCCTTGTAGTCTCGAGACATGAAGAGACTTGTTAGGGCTCTTTGTCACTCTAAAGTCTTTGTTGTCAATACTATTCTACACTGCCCTACAGTTCATACAGAGAACCTCATATTCTCTGGATAAAAAGACCCATCTGTTTTTCCCTCTCATGCATTCATCCTCTCCATTCTCATCCTCTCCATTCAGATCACCCTCAGATATCCTGCAAATGGTCTGTCCCTCATGCCACACCAGAGGCAAATATTATAAGCAGGATATGGCCCAAACAGCCCAGCCCTTAGGCTTACCAGCTCCATCCAGGACCCAGCTGTCATCCATTTTCCTTCAGTAACTTTTAGTCTCAATCTCTCTGAGTCAAAACAAAAGACAGACTTACTTAGTGTTGGGGTAGATCAGTATGGAATTTTGGGATCCTAGGGAATCATGAAAATCAGAGAGCAAGAGAAAGGTGGCAGAAGAAGAAGGTATGGGTTTCTAACTGAGGAGTTAATCAGTCAGAAGTTTTCAGTCACAATTTCCCCTCTGAGCCCCTCTCCCAAAAGTCCTATAGAGATCCTCCTTGTTCTTTTTAAAAAATTTGTATAAATTCAAAGGGTACAAGTGCAATTTTGTTATATGCATAGATTCCATAGTGGTAAAGTCACCACAGTCCACCATACCTGCACTGACTTCATCCCTCCCCTTCTCATTCTTGAATCCCCTAGGGATCTGGATGTATATCATTCTCCATCAGTCACTCTCATTGTCTCTGTACTGCCACATCTCTGTCTCCTTGCACCATTTGTTGGTTTTATCACATATCTATGTCTCTTGTCCTCGTGTATGTCTCTCTCTTTCTCCATCTCCACCTGCCTCACTCAGAATTCTTTCCTGAAAAGAACAGAGGTGCAGCTATACTACACCAGGTGACCTCTTTTTGTCAACCATAATAAAAATGTGCTAAAGGGGCATTAGAAGGAAAAAACTTGGTTTCACCTGTCTTAGTAAGAAACCTGGGGTTTCCGATTGGGTCCATCATGGCTCCTCTCTTATCCTGACCATTTCCTTTTCACTAAACCACTTGGTACTTTCCATCTGGCAGACACCCCTCCCACCACACACTAAAGTGAGCAAAAGGTTAAAGGTGCAGTCAAGCAGACTACTACCTGAATCCTAGATCCTCTAAAACATACCATATGCCTTAAACTCTCTGAGCCTGTTTCTTCACTTGTAAAATGAGATAATAGTAGTAACTACTTCAAGAGGATACCAAATGGATTAACTAATATAATGAATTTAAAGTATTTGGCACAGCCCCTAGCACAAAAGAGCTCAACATTAATATTTGGTATAATTTCTCTCCTAGAAATATTTGATATTAATTCCTCTCTTGGAAAACAGGACCACACCCACTGTAAAAATTTTGCTCAAAGACCCAGCACCTGGATCTATAGCTCTATCTAAGGAGACCTGCCCTCCAGAAGCCATTTACATCTCCTTTAGAAAAATGTTCCTAACACTCTTCCCCACCACTGCAGGACCTTTCCCTATGCTACCACTCATACCATCTCAGCCAGCTCAGATGACAGCCAATTTTGTGGGACTGCTCTACAGAGCTATGCTGGGCTGGGCTAGGGGAGGATAACTCCTACACACAAGAGGTCTTCCTGGGCACAAAGGACTCTGCAGAGGGACTCAGAGAAAGGATTCCTTGAACAGATAAGGTACAAAGTGGAAAAGTAACTATGGGAAAGGCTCTCTAGAATGATTCTTCTTTAGCAAAAGCAAAACACAGTTGAGATCTCTGAACAAAGACGTAAAAGGAGTTAACACATAGCTAATATTCCAGCTCTTATCTAGCTATTAGGCACAAATCAGACTAGGACAGGGAGTGGAGCATGAAGAAATTTTTCCTCAAATTTACCTGGGTAATTCTGGCTTCCTGAAAATTCTCTCGTTACCAAGGCAACATTATCCCAATTATATTCTTATCCTCCACGTTGTCACACTGCTCAGCACAGCAACCTCCTACACAAACCTGGTTTTCATTGCAATTGTAACCCACTCATTAATAATGGTTTTCAACCTAAGCTATGCATTAAAATTGCCTGAGGAGTTTTTAGAAATTGTGATGACCAGGCACACCCCTGACCAATTAAATCAGAATCTCTGGGGTTTTGATCCAGGCACCAGTAATTTCACAGTGCAGGCAATTTCACCAGCTCCCAGGCAATTTCACAGTGCAGCCAAGGTTGGGAACCACCACTTGGTTCTCAGTATAAGCCCTGATCTATACAGTCATGCATTGCTTAACAACAGGGTATGTGCCGAGAAATGCATCCTTAGGCAATTTTATCATTGTGCAAACATTGTAGAGTGTACTTATACAAACCTAGATGGTATAGCCTACAACATACCTAGACTCTAAGATATAGTCTATTGCTCTTGGGCTACAAATTTGTACAGCATGTTACTGTAGGGAGTACTATAAGAAACTGTAACACAATGGTATTTGTATATCAAAACATACCTAAACATAGAAAAAGTACAGTAAAAATATGGTATTATAATCTTACGGTGTCAGACCACTGTCAGTCATGTATCATTTTCCAAAACACTGTTATGTGGCTCATGATTGTACTTCTCCCATGTCCTTTAGGACCCCAATCCAACCTCACAGTGAAGCATCTGCAGCTAAGAAGATAGCAAATTGCTTCAGAGATGCTGCTGAAGGGAGGAGAGGCCTGATCCTGTTTCCTTAAAGAATTTAGACCAAGAACTATACACACATATACACATATACAAACACACCCTAACAGACACCTGCATTTTCTGCCCCTAATGCAGGAGGATGGATAGGTGACTCAAGAGTATGAATTATAGGCTGTAGTGAAGCTAGGAAAGTCACTGTCTTCTCCCTCTCCCAGGCACAATTATCTATCAGGACCTCTATGACGTCATGCAGTGGCTTAGGGCCCAAGGCCTGAGGTCTCACCTCCCTGGGCCGCTTGGGGTTCCCGCAGCAGCCACTGCCCTGCCCAGTCCCTCCCATACCCCACCATGTTGGTTGGTACCCCCCACCTGCTGACACTAAACGAAGCTGATGCCACCTGGACCCTCATCAAGGATAAGGTAGGTAAAGTAAGGATGCTAAAGAGGAAGTAACAAAGTGTGACCTGCATGGGTCTGAGCAGCTTGCGAGTAGGAAGGGGTGGGAAGCCTGAAGACAATAACAACATTTACTCAGTGCTTCCATATGTGCCAGGCACTGCAGTAAAGTTACTGGCACAAACTGCCCTATTTAATGACAATTGCAAAAACAGTAAACAAGGTTCACTGAAAAGCAATGTATAGGGAATTATGAGCAAAAAGGAAACATGCTAAGTGAGGGGTAAGACAGATCAGGAAGGCTTCCTGGAAAGAGTGACATTCTAGCTAGGCAAACGAGTTATTCACACAAAGAGGAAGAGGAGAACCTGACAAATACAAGATGCTTAATAAATATCTAAATTAGTTAATGAGCATAAGGGTGATGAGTGCATAATATATTAATTAAATGTAGAGCATTTTTAAAAATAAGGAGAGGAAAAAGAACAACTCATATTTGAGAACTCCTAATAATCTTCTAGAGCAGAGTTCAAAGTAGCAGTGGCAAAAATAAGGCCAAAGATATATAGGGGCTAATCTTAGAACCTGGACTTCCTATAGAACCAACTTCCTATAGAATCTGAACTTTATCTTCAACTCTTTCACAGATCTCCTCCATTTTAACTTTCACAAAATAAGAAATTTGGGTTTCAAGGCAAATTTGTATATTTTAAGGAGCAGGGAGATCTCAGCTGTATCTGGGTTGCGGGTATCCAACAAATCCCACCAAATAACTTCTCAGCTGCAGGCTGATGGCAGAAAATTTCAGATAGGAGAATTTAAGAAATCAGGTTCTGACTATGTGATTTGAAGGAAGGTGAATTTAAAACATTCATAGAAGTCAGCCTACCAAGCTTTAAAAAAAAATCTTAAAGCAGTGCTTATCACACTCAAAGAAGATTTAATGGCATGCTGCTCCCATTCCAAATAGGGTAGCTGCTTACCACAAAGGCCAGCTTCCCAGGGAATCAACAACAGGAGAGCTCAAGGTTTCCCAAGTATTAGATCAACTGGTTTCAGCAGCGTAGAAGGTTGATCCTGGACTAGATCAAGCAGAATTAGAGTGAAAATAAACAGTCTCCCATTATTAAAAAGCTATATCATCTCTGAGTATCAAAAGAACTTATTTCCTATCTTATTTAAATTAAAAAATTTTCAGGAAAACTGGCAGGACAAATCACTGGCGTTACAGGGAAAATTCAAGGATTAGGTCACCTTTGAGTGACCTGGTTTTCTGTGTCCAAAACCACTGACAGTTTAGTGAACATATGGTAAAACATTTGGCTAAACAGAATGTGGCTCAAGAGCTCCACATTCAGAATTCAAAGCAACCAAGAGACATCTAGGAAGACAATATTCCATCACTACTTTCCCGGGACACCCTTGGGAAACCTAAATTTGTGGGCCTAAGGTCCATATAATTTCTAACCAGAAGCAGAATTTCAACAGGAGCACACAGTAGTCTTAAATAGTGATTCTATCAAGAACAGAGTCTCCCTAACAAAAAACTGAGCTCTTTATTTATCCTATTTAGGATAACCACTGGGGCTGGCAAGGTTAAGCAGGGTTAGAATTAGGCAACTTAATGCCTGTCAGCATAGAGGAAGAGCATATGGGAAATAAAGAGCCTCCAGCTAAACCAGAGATTCACCCTTTTAGCAGAAACTTGGATAATAAGCACCACGTATTTTAAATGTCACACTCCTATCACAGGGACCTCTTCTGGATATACTCTCATTTGCCTTAGTTGTGCAGGATCCTTGACACCAAAGGAACAATTAGGGTGAGATTCTGACGTCATGCTTGGTGCCTCTGAGTTCCTGGTCATGGGGCAAAACATTGCATCCAAAAACGTTAACCCACCAGTGTCCTGCTCTCTCCCTTGGAAACTCAGGTGGTCCTTCTCAGAGTCCCACCCAAAAGGAAGTGTTTCAATGAAGCAAAGGAGAGGGAATAATGGTAAGTGTTCCATGCAGGCCACAAAAGAACATCAGTTATTCCTTTGGCCAGGTGACAAGACAGTAGTCTACAAGCTACCTCAGCTTATCCAAGGTGCCGATGCAACTCCATAGTTAGCTACCTTCCTCTTATGCTAGAAGGCAGTACTTCCAAAACAGCTTTGTAGCAAAAAGCAGATCAGCCTTAAGGGGCCACTGGTGAATTCTACCAGAAGGCCAGCAAAGAGGGCAATGCCATCAGTAGGGGCATAGACATGTGGAATTTGGGGCTGAAGGTAGGGAGTAGAGTACAACACTTTAAGCACTGGGCTCAAATGTAAGAGATGCCCAAAGAGGAAATTCTGTGTGCCCTTGCTCCCTAGTAGAGCAGAGAACCAGAAACGTCAGCCACAAAATCCTGAATGGGTTGAAACCATAATACTTACGTATAATTACTAGAGAGTCTCTTGTAGGATCTCCCAGTTAGTCAGGAGGTCAACTTTCCAAGGTTACCAACACCAAAAAGGCCATGACAAAACAAACAAAAACAAAAAAACCACACACACAGGAGGAAATAAAATTCCTGAAAGCATAGTGTAACTAGCATTATAAAGATGAGGCCTCAAATTCGCTACAAAAACTACCCCTTGCAGCTAGGGTAGAAGGTACATACTAAGAGGTAATAGATATGGTATAAGAATGGACATTTCAAATCTATTTCTGTGTAACCTATTCTTGATTAAAGACATCACCCATGTAACCAGTCACCTAAGAGGAATCCTTGAAGATTCTTTTTTTTTTTTTCTTGAGACTCTGTTGAATGCAGTGGCACCATCTCGGCTCACTGCAACCTCCACCTCTGAGGTTCAAGTGATTCTCCTGCCTCAGTGTCCCAAGTAGCTGGAATTACAGGCATGTGCCACCATGACTGGCTAATTTTTCTATTTTCAGTAGAGACAGAGTTTCACCATGTTGGCCAGGCTGGTCTCCAACTTCTGACCTCAGGTGATCCACCCTCCTCAGCCTCACAAAGTGCTGGGATTACAGGCATGAGCCACTGTGCACGGCTGAGGATTCTTTTTTCCATACGTCTTAAGTGACCAAGTTCTACTAATTCTACAACCTAAATATCTCTATTATCTTCTCCCACTATTTTAGTTCAGGATCTTATTATGCCTTGCCTGGAGTATTGCAATACTCTTCGCTGATTTATCTCCTCTTATTTTATGCCTTCCTGTTAAAAATTAGCCTTCTGTCCAGCAGCAGTGGCTCACACCTGTAATTCCAGCACTTTGGGAGGCTGAGGTGGGCAGACTTCCTGAGCTCAAGAGTTTGAAACCAGCCTGGGCAACATGATGAAACCCCATCTCTAATGAAAATACAAAAAAATTAGCCAGGTATGGTGGTGGGTGCCTGCAGTCCCAGATACTTGGGGGACTAAGGCAGGAGAATCACTCGAACGCAGGAGGCAGAGGTTTCAGTGAGCAGAGATCGCGCCACTACACTCCAGCCTGGATGACAGGAGACTCCGTCTCAAAAAAAAAAAAAAATTAGCTTTCTAAAACACCTATCTGATCCTGTTCCTAGTACCCAGAGCCCTTCAAGTGGCTTCCCACTGCCTTCAGGACAAAATCACTTGGCATACACACAAGCCTTTCATAATCTAGTTCCTGTGTGCCTTTACCTCTTCATACCCTACATACAAGCAATATAATATTATGTGTTCCTAAATGTGCCCCTCTTGGTTTGTAAATTCAAGTTTTTTCACTGGCGACTCTTATGCCTGAATTGACCATTCTCCTACCTAGATAATTCCTTCAAAACTCAAGTATCACCACCTAGAGACCTACTTTGATCCTCTGTGAAAGATAAAGACTGTTGAATCACTTCTTGTCTCCTTCATATCTTGCTCTCTATTAATATTTTACATAGCTGTTTACATTTTTGTAAACTATATTAGGACAAAGAGGAAGTCTCATTCTTTTGTTTTCCCAGTATCTAGCATAGTTTGGCACATAGACATTCAAGGTTTTGCTGCGAGAGAGAGCTGGGAGATAAGCAGAAAGCATAAATCTGAACACATTATAGAGATGTAACTGAACAGTGACCACTAGGGTAGAGTCAATCTAGAGTAGGCAACCAGTTAACTCCTGACCCTAAGTCCCTGACCTATAAACTGGCCACTTGCAGGTCATCGAGGAGCACATTGGGTCCAACGCAGTAGCAGTACCTTTCCTGTCAGATGCAGCCTACTATGACCTACTGGGTGTGCTGGTAAAACAGTACCGCCCAGCCCATACCCGCCTGGCTTTGCCAGGTCGGCAGGGCCGGAGGGCACTGAAACCAGTGGGGCCACTACCAAACCTCCTGAAGCAGGCAGGATCTGAGGGTGCCTTCGCCCACTGCACTCAGGAATACTCACCAAATGGCCAAGCAGAGATAGCCTATGAAGAGATACGAATGTTGGATGGGCAGCCCTGTAGGATCCGCCTACATATGGGTGGCCTGCGCAAGAAGGTTGCCTTCCTGTTGCTGCCACCAGGGCAGGTGAGCCTACAGCAGACTCTTCCCTGGCTCCGAAGCACCCATAGCATCTATGTCATCTACCAGGTCTTCTCTTGTTCCTGGCTGCAGCTGGGGCTGACGCCTACAGACCGTGAGTCCCAACTGCTCCGGTTACATCGGTCATTACCTGTTGCCTTCTCCTGCCTCAAGTTTTCACTGCAGCCCAAGGGTGTGCTGGGACCACAGAAGCCTCTGACTAAAGATTCATTGCCTCATGGGGCCAACTGGGTCAGACCCAACCTCAGCATCATGCCACCTCTGGCCTCCACATCAGCACCTGCTGATACACCTGAAGCTGCCAATGTGCCCCTACCTGTTCCAGCCCCACCTATACCACCTCCCCGGGAAGGCCCAGAGGGCAGACCCACCAGATTCTCCTACAAGGGCCAAAACCCCTTCCAGAGGGGGTCTCAGATACTGTCAGGTACTACTGGGGAAATGATGAGATAGATGGGAGGGACAAAGTGGAGGGAGAAGGCATGAGGGGTAAATATGTGGGGAATCCATGACTCAGCACAGGGCTCTGGTGAAAGAGATGGAATGAGGGAGCCTGCGGAGGGTGAGATGGAATGAGGAGGCCCTGGTAAGGGGATTGGGATGGCACAGAGGACCAGAGGGAAAATCTAGGGAGGAAAAAGACCAGGCATGAATCAAGCTGTGACTATCCCCAACCCTGGCAGAGAACTGGCTCTTCAGCCCCCGCAGTCCTCCACCAGGAGCCCAGGTTGGGGGCCCCGGGGACCCCGATGGACACTCCATGTCCCTGCCCCTGCTGCAGGGTCTGTCCTCGGAGTTCGACAGCAATAACTAAAGCTGAAGCAAACGATTCAGGGGGCAAAGCCCCCAAGATCTGCTATAGGAATACTGGTCTCTAATAAACATCAGCTGCTGCTCCCCCAAACCATCCTGGGCCCATGCTGCTTATTTTTTCTGGGATCCAGAGAAGAGGGAAGAGTCCCTTCACCCTCTAAGGATATAAGGGGTATCTTGAAACCCTGGCATCAATGTCCTCACCAAAGAGAAAATACTCCTGACCACCTTCCCCACTATGTACAAACTTTCCTGGGGCCCCAGCCCCATAGAGAAAAGAATGGGAAAGAAAAATGAGCACAGAATAGAGATTTCCCTTTTATACATATTGCAACAAGTTCTCCATAAAACATTCATCTGAAATAAATTAAAAAGTCCTCTTGCCACTGCCTCCAAACATAAAAAGGAACCTGTGCCCTAGCCCCAGCCCAGGCCACCCATGGCCCTGATTGTCCATGGAAGAAAGTTAAGGATTGAGGGGCCCATAGCCTGAGATGGGAGGGCCAGATCCTTCCTCTGAAGTCTCCAACAAGAAAGGTGAGGTGACAGCATGAGCCTGGGAGATGGCAGCCAACTCCTTGAGAAATTCAGGGAAAATGACTGCACAGTAGACGGCATTCTTGACTCGAAGAGCCTCACCTTGGCGCTCAGGGGCCCCGCCCCGAGGGGGTAGAACTGGAGTTGAAGCCCCAGGGGAGCCCCCACTTAGGCCAAGTCCTGCTCCGTCTCGCCCAGGCTGAAGGACCAATTGTGCCGCCTGCCGGGCCCTGGTTGGACTGTGTGCATGCCGCAGGAGTAAATCCCCGAAGGATGGCCTCCGGCTCTTCACTGGGAATAAACAGGGGTATCATGAAGGTGCTGGGATCAGGGAACCTCCCTTGGACTGAGAGGGGAGATTCCCCCACCCCCTAGGTTCTTGGACTTCTCCTTTAGAGTTCTGAGGAAATGGAAAAAAGGACAAAATGGACCAGAAATGAACCTCAGGTACCATTTCCTGTCCCATCCCTGAAGTTGATTCTGAGGACTAGAGTGAAGAAGAGTTCTTTCTCATTCTAACACCAAAAAATGCTGCCTGCCTAGCCTTTTTCCCTCTATCCAGCCTCCCAACCCAGCCAACCATCCTTCTCAGTCTTAACCAATCAACACTTCAGCCACTTCATTCCCAGTCAAGATTGCTTCCTTCTCCATGCCCTGTCATCCTGATGAATCCTCTTCTTTCCAATCACTATTCTACCACCACCAAGCTATTTCTCCTCTGTCCATAGCATGCCTTGATTTCATGCTTCCCATCACCCTCCCGAACTAGTCAACCACTTCCATCTTCCCCAGCCTATCTATAACACCCAACCCACATCCTCTGCTCCTACAGTATCCACAAGGGCTACATATGCAGTTATAGTTCAGTGACAATTTCACTTCTGTCATACTCTGCTGTCCCTCCAAGATCTGCTCTCCTGTACCACCACTTCACCATTAACCAGTCCCTGTCCTACATCAAAGCCTCTCTCCCACTGGTTGTGGCCAATTTCAAGTCAGCTTAGACTCAAGTGAGCCACTTAAAACACTGTCCTCTTGCCTTTAACATTCTGCCTAGATTTCTGGGTCTGGATCCATATCTACTATAAAGGCCTAGATCTTAATAACGATTCCCATTTCCTACCTCTAATACTGGCTACAGAAGTACTATACAGAGCTTGGCATTCAGAGCCCTTCACAACCAGGCTCACACTCCTTCTACAACTTCTTTTCAAAGGCCTAGATCTTAATAATGATTCCCATTTCCTACCTCTAATACTGGCTACAGAAGTACTATATAGAGGTTGGCATTCAGAGCCTTTCACAACCAAGCTCACACTCCTACAACTTCTTTTCAAAGGCCTAGATCTTAATAATGATTCCCATTTCCTACCTCTAATACTGGCTACAGAAGTACTATACAGAGGTTGGCATTCAGAGCCCTTCACAACCAGGCTCACACTCCTTCTACAACTTTTCAAACTCTCCACACCCCATCTTGCTTTTGTGTCCCCATCTATCTTCTTGGAACCCTCCAGGCACTTTTCATGCACCTGTACCTCCCTCTGCCTAAATTTTCCTCTCCCCACTTTTTTCATCATTCCAGGCTTAATTTTACTATCCCTACTTCTGTAGAAAACCTCCTCTGATTTGTCTTCCAGTGACTCCCAATTCTTCTCCCCTTATCTCAACATACTTAACTTATTTCTGTATCTTCTACCTAATACGCTAACCTGTGAGCTTAAGGGTTTAGACTATGTCTTGTCTATCTTGTCTACCTGGACCCTCTACAATGACCCCAGCACCAGAACTGTAGAAGGAAGAAATATTCACAATACTAGACCACGAAGAAATCATGCTAAAGAACTTTACCTTAGACTTCACAGCTGTGCAGTAACTTTTGTGGTATTCTCTTCCCAACCCATACACATTTCTCATTAAGCCTCCATCTCTGCTTTCAGCATATCATTTTGCCTTCTGCTTCAATTAGTAAATAAAGAATGACACAAAATCCCTTTCTCCTCTACACTTCACAACTCCATTGGCACATGTCATTTGCTCCTTGCTCTCTGCTCATTTGCCTCACAGGGAAAAAAACAAAAAGCCTTTTCCTGTCCAAAGTTAACCCTTTTCTATTGCTCTAGATCCCATTACTCCCAACACCTTTAGGACCTTGCTCCCTCTGATATTACATTCCTCTAGTCACTTTCCAGACTGTACATTCTTTCAAGGCAGAAATTATATCTTGTAACTCCCTGATTTTCCTGTACCAAAGACAATGCCTGGCATGTATGGCCAAAGTTTTAGATACTTACTAAGTGAAAAGTGTAGACTTAAAGCTTCATACCCATATTTAATTCTTCCTCCTTCCTTATACCACTCACCAAACTCCACCAACACGTCCCTTCTATGTCCACTTAATTCTAATTCAAGCCTCCCTGGTAACATCTACATTATGACAGAAGCCTCCTGATGCTTCCTGACTCTTTTCTCCTAGCTTGACTTCATCTGAGCTAACATACTAATCTCTCCACTTCAGATTTAGAACTTCCAGTGGTTTCTCACTACCTAAAACATTACAACTTCTACTCTGAGAAATTCAGCTCCAGTCAAATCTCTCCAGCCTACTACCAACTATTCTACCACCTTTTAAATCCCCTACTCCAACTGAACAGTCCAGAATCTATCCTGGGAAAAAATAAAAAAAAAAGATTCCCCACTCCTTTGCCTATCTAAGTCCTACCCATCTCTCAAGGCCCATGTCAAATGTCATGTCCTTTACTAAGCTGTAATAATATCACAACCTAGAGACTACTCTGTCCTCTTTTCTTTCTTGTCCCCAAATTCTAGAGTAGTTTTTGCTAGAACTGCTGATCTGGCTCTTAACAGATAGAGCTATGTTCCATCCTCTGACCTGTTATGACAAACATAAAGACTCAATTTTCTACAACTCTCCAGGTCCTGGCACAACATTTCACTCTTAATAATGCTCAATTAACCTGGGTTAATAGGCTATCTAGGGAGGGCAGGTATGGGTGTGGTGGGATAGGCCTCACCTAGGGGATCAGAACGGCGCGGGGCAGGTCCTCCTGCAGGGCCCTCAGCCCAGTCCAACTTGCCACGGGCAATGAGGTACTTCTTGGCTTTAGATAGCAGTGCTGGGAAGTCTTCCTGGGAAGCCGCAAAGTTCTCAATCTTATTCTTCACAGAGCCCAGCACCTATGAAGCACAACTTCATGACATTTCCAAGCAGCTCTAGACCGATACAGTCCTTTCTAGTCCCTCTGGGCCTGTTCCCAGCCCACCCAGGGTCACTCTAGCTGCGGGCCTGGCCCACCACGGAGCCTGGACGCACCCATGCATGCATGCATCGCACACCTGCAGCAGGGACTTGACACTGGGCTGGAAGACCATGTTGGTGTTGAGCAGGAAAGAGCGGAGCAGGGGCTGGGGGTGACAGGCCAGCTGGGCCACCAGCCCCGTCAGCAGGAAGTTGACATAGACGGAGTTCTGCAGCATGTTCTCGAGTTTGGCAAAGAGCACAGCCATGAAGGGGCCTGGGTTGGGGGGGAGGTGGGCACAAGGATACAAGGCCTGAACACAATGCACATCGCACGCATTCCTCCCCAAAACAAGAGACCCCCACCAGATGAAAAGTATTTGTATGTCAGCCTCTGGGTATGTTTAAATATCCCATGGCCACCTATTCTGGAGGAAATAAGATGGCAGACACCATATGGACCCACCAGAGTACAGATGCCAGCTTTATACACATTCAAGCTGAAGAGCCATGTCTTAGGCTCTGGAGTCTGAGAAATCTGGTTTCGTCGGCTTTGTCCTTTACTAGTTACATTATTGGACAAGTCAAAACTCTCCAAGTCTTAGTTTGTTAGTTGGTAAAATAGGAAAATATACCTACCTCATAAGGTGATGAAGAGGATCAAAGTGTTATCAATATAAAGCATTTAGCCTAAGATCTGGCAAATTTTAAGTGTTCAATTATAACCATAAGCTACAATTACACATTGTGTTTATAAAAGATACACCCAAGAGGCACAACAGAAGAACAACAGATAGAGAAAGTAGTTCTAACCAAAAAGAATTAGGTTCCACAAAAACCGGAAAACACTAAACCTGGTCAGAAAGAAAGCAAGAAGACAGTGTTGCAAAGACAAAGTAACTATGTGAGCCAATTTAAAGTTAGGGAAAAAATCTGTGGAGGGCCAGAGAAGACATTGGTTTTGTCTTTCAGAAGCTGGGAACCAAGAAGGTGGAACAGAATACGTAGTAAAAGGATAGCGTAGTGCAGGGGCAGAGAAACTGACTGAGGACAGACTCTTTGGTGGGAGAGAAGGGAAGGAAAAGGATCAGCATTATCTACTGGGAAAACTGACCTCAGCTAAGCCGTATCACCAGCAGTAGGCCTCTATAACCATCACAGTCCTTCTGTTCAGGGATTTTTTTTGGGAAAGGGAGTGTATCTAAGAACTGTACTATGAATTGAAACAGGAGAATGATGCAGGGCAGGAGGGAGTGAATCCTGAAAAAGATCCTGAAACATCTTCCACTCCAGGTGCACATGACTAGCATTAGCTTCAAAACAACTCTAGCTTAACAGGGTCCTACGATACCCCATAACTTTGTCCTCTTCCTTTCATTTCCTGGAAGTTTCTTGCAAAAAAAAAAAAAAAAATTCAAAAAGCTCAGATTAGTTTACAAAGAAGAAAAAGGACAAAAGCTTCAATTAATACTTCAAGACTGTGGTAAAACCTGCACATCATCTCCTAGTGGTATTGAGCAGAAAGGAACAGAGCAGAGGGCAAATAAATGGAAAGATGTATTTTCTGTAGGAGGCAAGAAGAGGGAATTGGCACAACTCCAGAGCAGAAGCCCTGGTGCTGTACAAGCAGGATGGCCAGCATCTCCCAGGCCCAGTCAGGACATGAATTTATCAAGGCATGACAATCCGACTATGAACAACTACTGGAAGATGAGTGTTTGCCTTAGTCAACTTAAATCTGCCATGCACCCAGAGATAGTGAAAAGCTACCACTTGCTAAATTCTCACAATGTGCCATAATTGTAGTTAAGTGATTTATATGCATCTATGGCAGAGATGGGAGGCTGTCAGGTATGCCTAATCCAAAGCCTGTGATCTTAGCCTCAGCCACTACATTACTTCTCAGAGGTGGGTTTGTTTTTTGTTTGGTTGATTGGTTGGTTTTCCTGGCCTGGGGTTTGGAATGGCAGTGCAAACTAGTTCTCGTAGAAAAAGAAGAGTTAGTCCAACCACTCAGATTGAGTCTAGCTCCAGGCCATCCTTGAGAGTCCAAAAGAACTCAACCAGGGAGCTCAGGGTCACGCTCCATCATTTGCCTTCAAAGAGGTTGCACCCTATCTGCTTAAGACAGTCTTAGTGTTACTGGGCAGTCATGGCAACCAAGAAGGTACAAGGACAGTGAACAGGAAAAACCTGAAATCAAGTCCTTCTTTGAAGAGGTAGAGATGAAGGAGCTGAGTAGGGAGAAAAACAGAAGGTTAACCCTAGGCCCCAGGAGGGCTGACAGAAAATCCAATACCCAGACAGATAAACTGGAGGGAATGGCATAGAGTGTTTACAGGTGCCTCTCATTCAGGATAGTATATATATCTTCCATATGGTTCAGAAATATTGCTGTGATTCACCAGGGAACACCAAACATAGCATATCCTAATTACGAATTGAAGGAAATGGCCAGACTAGGGAAAGAGGAGGAACATGCACATAGGACAGACATACAAGGCTCAAATATAAGTCAATATTCAAACGAGCACAAGCATGGAAGACAGACAGACAGACACAGGGACACAAGTATGACATGACATGTATCTGGAAGTGATGCAAGCAGGATGGATGAGGGGCTAGGCATGTACACAGAAATGACATTGCCAAGAGGTCTAAGAAACCAGCACAAACATGTCAAGAACATGCAAAGAGTACACAAAAGAGAAGACCTAGGCTAAGAAGCTTACCAGTAAAGGGCTGGCTTGGTAGCTGGTTGAAAGTCCGCAAAGGGCTGCTGAGGAAGGGGCCAGGGGGCTCAGGGGGACAGGTGAAGCTCTCGTAGGCCTCCTCCTCCTCAAGGGGCAGTGGAGGTTCTAAGGGGAACTCTGAGCCAGCTCCCCCATTGCTCAATGCCACTTCTAGCTCCCGGAGCTCCTGCCCAAAGCCCTCTAGTCCTGCCATGCCTTCAGAGGTACCCTCTAGTAGTTCCCCAGCTCCCTCCTTTGGCACCAGACGAACCTTCTTGGCCCCCTCAGGCCATGATCCTGGCACTCCATTGAGCTGGGGAGGGGGCAGGTGGCCAGGACCCTCCCCTGGAGCCCCAGCCAGCCCCCTACTCCCCAGCTCTTCCTCCTCTCCTTCCCCTACATTGTTCCTGTCCTCCTCAGGAAGTAGGCTGCGTTTCTTAGTCCGAGAGCCAAAAGGACTGGGCTCAGGAGAGGGCCGCTCGCCATCATAGGGGGCAGACCAGGTACGACAGGCTCGGACACAGCGGTCCACACCACGACGTGCCTCACGCAGATACTCCAGGTAATTGTCTTCCAGCTCTCCAGGCTCCTCTGCAGGGCTAGACCGTCGGCCAGGGCTGGAGGCTGGGGATGCAGAAAGCCCTGGTGAGCAAGGGGCTGGGCCTGGAGACTCAGAGCCACCCAGGCTCTGCTGCCTCAGGAAGAGAGCCAGACGAGACGGTGTGGAGGGTCGGGGTACTGTCACCACAGAAGAGGAGTCCACACTTGGGCTTCCAGGACCTGCAGAGGGAAAAAATATAAGAGAAACCGAGGAGAGGTTCAGGAGGAGAGATAAGACACCTAGGGAGACTAAGACAAAAGGCGATTGGGAGGCAGAAACATGGAACCTATTCAGACAACTAACTCTCCAACCTCCTAATTAACCTTATCCTAATCCACCACCCCCACTCACCACCATCACCACCGAAGAAACAATGGAAACAGGAAGAGTATACAACTAAAGAGAAGAACAAGAATAGTTTGGCCAAAAGTCCCACTCTAATTTTCTTTGGTGAGTGTAAGGATCCTCCCTGCAAGAGACACCCTCATCAACCTCCCCAAAGACAGAATGTCACTCATGGCCACCTTCCTCCCCTCACCCCATTAACCCCTTGCTACGCTCCCCCAGAACCCAGGCCATACCCGTGATGTCCTCCCTTCTCCCTGTCTCTCTGCTAGGCCCACCTCGTGCCCACGAGGCATGCTCTGGACGAGGTGGGCTGGGGGCATGGTGGCGACAACAGCGTGGAATTAGGGAGAGAAACTTGTCAGCTGCTCGTCCATATAGGTCCACATCACGCACAGCTGGCTTCTGGCTCAGCATAACGTGGTTACATGGAACAAGATACCTGAGAAAGACAACAGAAAGGGGACACAGGGTAAATCAGGAAGGAAGGACAGGGCCTAGGAGAACATCATGTCAATGAAACTATATGGTTAAGCCAGGCTCCAAGTAAAAACTCATGAGCAACCCCAATACAGCCCATTGCCCCAGTAATGCACAAAACCCTGAGGCTTCAGGGTCAGCCATCCCTCAGCCCTGCCCCCATAGATACCTGAGAACCAGCTGCAGCAGGACATCCTCACAGCTGAGGTTCAGTAGGGTCCTGAAGAGACTCAGAGAGACCATGCAGAGCTGGTGGGGGGAGGGAAGGAGGGAGGAAGGGAGTCACTTTAACAGCTCTCTGCCCTCCAAGCCATTCTCCAAACAGGAACCCCCTAACTCCAAGCCCAACCAACCATTCTTAGAGGAACTCCTAGAGGCCCATGCACCAGGCCTGGCACATTAGTCATGCAAATATTAGCTAGATGATCACTAGATCTTTGTGAGCAAGACTTTACTATTCATACAAATGAAGCATCACAGACCTAGTGGACTTCTATAGACTCTCTAGCTACATATACCTGGTCAGCAGAGACTCCAGCAATACTTGAATGAAAATCCATGAGAAGATACTAAGAAATACTGTGATTGAGTGAATGACTAACAGGAGACAACAGAAACATGGTAATTAAGTGAATGCCTGCCAGAAGGGACTGTAGCAACACAGTAACTGAATGCCTACCAATAAGAAACTTGAGGGAACTGGGAAGATTCCCAACTGGGAAGTAGGTGGGGCTGCCAACATGAAGTCTGAGTCACCTCTCTAACACTAGTGTATCTCTCAGAAGGCAGGATAAAGAACAGCTCAAGGGCAGCTGACAGGAAAAAAGTAGGTGGGTCAAGTTTAGGGGAAACCTTTTATTTTAGAAAGGAAGAAGGTTGGTTCATCTCTGACTAAGCAAAGAAAACAAACATGTAACCTCTCCCTCACTCCTCTCAATCTTCCTTGCACTTTCTCTATACTTCCCTTATAGCAAGTATGTCAGACACCTTGAGCTCCCTGAAGACAACTTAATAGTTCTTGGTCTAGGGCACTGTCTGAACATTTAGGCATTCATTATTTGCTAAATGACCATGGGAGAATTAAAAGTCAACCACACAGCAAGAAAAACATGAAACAACAGTTCACATTTTGAATAGCATGGATGTTCAGGAGGCTATCCTAAATGACCACTTTAGCTAGCAATGAAAAAATTCAGACTTACTGAAAAGTAGTATGGTGGGCAGAAAAGTGGTCCCTCAAAGGTGACCACATACTAATCTCCAGACCCTAAAAATACTTCACCTTACGTGGCAGAAACGACTTCACAGATGTGATTAAGATTATGGAATTTGAGAGGAAATTATCCTAGATATGCACAGATAATAGAGATCCATAGATATATATCTATTACCTATGGATGAAGAGGGGCCATGAGCCAAGGAATCTGGTTGCTCTACAGGCGGAGAATGTTCCTCAGTTGACAGCCAGCAAGAAGACAGAGATCTCAATCCCACAACTGCTAGAAAATTAATTCAGCCAACAATAGAAATAAGCAAGGAAATAAATCTTTCCCTATGGCCTCCTGAAAGGAACACACCCCCCCACCCCCCAAAATCTTGATTTTAGCCTGGTGAGATCCATGTCATATGTATGATCTACAAAACTGTAAGATAATAAACCTGTTTTAAGCATTAGGTTTGATAATTTGTTATGACAGCAATAGGAAATTAACACAGGCTGGTTAGCCAAAATTAGTCATTCAAGGCACACAAGACAGGCTACCTAAGTTACAAAGTCAAGCTAAAGAATCAAGCTTGAAAGGACCAGACAGTGCAAAGGAAAGCATCTACATGTTTAACATGGGCATCCTGAAATTAGAAGAGATCTGGTTCTTCCAAGAACCAGGAACCAAGAAGAAACATCCCAACAACACATAAGTCTCCTAAGACCAGGAGACCAAATGGAAAACTAATAGAAACAACTACTAACAATGAAAGATAGTGAGGAAGAATCCAAGTTAGGATAAGTTAAGACAAAGGGAAGATGGACAGAAACAACAGATAAAACCTCACAAAGAAAATCAACTGTCTCTAAACATGAACAGGACAACCTGAGGCCAATCGTGGCCTAATTTCAGCATAATGAGGAAAAAAATACTTTTAGTATCTTTGTAAAATTATAGCTTTAGTATCTATTCCCTAATGGTTCCAATAAATCTTAACCCAAGGCATCTATCATGATTACTTTATGGAAAATTTTAATGCCCTAAGCCTACTCCCAAAGATTCAAGAAATCTGAGGTAGAGTTCAGAATCTGTTATAGTTGTTATTTGTCATCTTTAAAGATTCACAGATGTTTCCGAAGAATACACTTGGTTTAGAAACACTGGTTTAATCAGTTAGTCTGGAATATTTCTTAATACACCCTAACTTAGCTTCAGAAACTGTACTTATACAAAACATAGCTATCCAGGAAACTGATCTGGAACCCTTCTACCAAGTACCTTATTATCTAGAAGTGTTCAAGAGCCCTTAGTGATGAAAGAATTTCTATTTTAAACACATGGATCTATTTTAACCACATAGATCCAGGGAAGTTCAACTTGTAATAAAAGAAGGAACCAAAAATGGTCCCAGAGCAAAAATAAATGCCATGAAGTCCATGGCTAAATAATTGCTTTATTCTCCTAGAAAGCCTTAAGTCTTTATAACTTGGAAGCTAGTCACTCCCATGTTATATATATTTCTATTTGTTAATATCCAAACTTCCTGCCATGGTCTTCCAGGTCATGCATGATCTGGATTTTACCCCCTCTATTTTTACCTCATTTCCTTCTTCCCCTTGCTCACTACACCTCTAGTCTTTCATTTCTTCAAACACATTAAGCTCTTCCCCCATTTGATATCCTTTGCATGCTGTTTCCTCTGCTTTCCTGTTCTTCTACTTGATTAATAGGTTAACTCCTTTATGATCTTTATGGTCTCAGTTTGTTGTCATCTCTTCAGAGAGGTCTTCCTTGACCACCCCATTACTTCTAAGCACTCTAGTTTTTTCATAACCCTGACCACAACTTATTAATATGTTTGCTTGTCTATCTTCTCTACAAAGTAAGTTCCATGAAGTCAGCAACAATGTCTACCTGACATTGTATCCGCAGCACCAGCAAACAGTATGGCACACAGTGAACATTCAATAAAAATGTTTAGGAGGAAGGACCAAAAGTAGATAGGTGGGTGGATGAGTGTTCCAAGTCATAGTTAAAATGCAGCAAATCCAAAGGAGAAAGAAGGTAAGCATATCAGTAGCACTTGGATCATCTACCAAAGCAGACACACAACCTAAAGTGTTCTCAAGTTGCCCACAGCAGGCCACAGAGTGATAAACAGTTTTTAGAGAACTCAGGCCAATACTACATTACAAACACTGCATAGTACCAAAACCTATAGTCATGATGAACAGCCAAAGTCATCCAGAAAAGGTGACTGTGTTCTAGATTCACGTATTACAAAAGCAGGGGAGTAGATTAAAATCTGTACCGAAAATGGTTAAAAGTTTAATGCGGGAAAGTTAATGCCACTTAATTTTGAAGTGAGTCCTAGAGATAAAGGTCAAAGAAGGCAGGAACACCCTCCCAGAACAAAGGTCAGAGAGAGAAGATGGCTCACCCACGTAAGCCAGGACAGAGGTAAGGGCCATACCCGGGAGTTGCTGCCAATACGGGCAACAAGGGTGTCGAGGATGGTGTGGGTGTCATGCCGGTGCAACAACAGGAATCGCAGGAAGGTACGGAGCAAAGCAGGCTCTGAGATACTCCGTAGGAAAAGTTCCAGATAGGCGGTACTGGCGATCATCTCCTCCACAGAGGTCTGGACAAAAAGAAGGGAAAGTCTGGAAGTGTATAGCTTTCCTGTACATACAGAGCCATTTTCTCTGGATACTAAGAGAAATCAGGAGCACACAGGGGAAAAGGGAGGAGTACTCTACCCACTGCCTCCTACATTAGTCCTGGCACTGAGGTTACCACTGTAGTCTAGCCCCTTATCTGCCTTGCCACCCATGAGTCTCACCTTGTGCAAGGCAGGACCCATAACAGGCACCAGGAATCCATTATGGATATAATCAACCAACTGCTTCTGCACCAGGGGGTGAGCCACCTGTAGGAGTGCAAGAGAGAAGGGGGAGGGTTATGAGGAGACCACTGCCTGGAAGGGAGTAGAATGGTACACTGTAGATAGGCATCCTACTTCCAAGATGGAAAAATCACAGAACTCAGGGAATGTACCCCCTCCTACCTCAAGAATGACCAAGGGCCAGGCCTCCAGGAAACTCTAGTCCTACCTGAATTACTGCGTTGCAGAACTCTAGGGAACTCATGAAGAGTGCAAGGGCTGGCACTCCCAGCCAGTCTTCCCGTCGCAGGCAGTGCCAATCATCCCCTGGAACCTCAATCTTTCGAGGCAGTGATGAGTACAGAGCACTGAGCCCTGTGGCCAGCACCTATGAGAAGTTACCAAAGGCTTGTACATAAAATATGTTTATAAAATATAAAAAGTGGAACAGGGGAGCTACTAATCCAGAGTTTTGATGGGAATAGGGGTATAAGCGATTACCAAAGCAAGCATTTGGCTACCCAATGTGTCAGAAACTCACCTAGAATTATGGACCTACAAGGAGCCTTACTATCTGCTCTATCCACCTAAGCCCATGATTCATCCCCACTGCAACTCCAGGGGGCTGCTTTCAAACCCAGGAACTACTTCTTAGGGGAAAGGGGCCTGGTACATAGCCTCTCCCATCTCCTGGATAGGAAGGTACCGTCCAGTATCTACATGCCATACCCCACCCTCCATGCCAGGGAGTGCTAACCGGGCAGAAGTACGAGTGATCCGCGATGTAGCGGCCCACAGTAGGGCTCCCAGCTGACAAAGCCATGAGAAGAAGTAGGGCATCACGAGCCTGCTGGCCCAGGGTGCCCTCTCGATGCACAAAAGGGACAAGGCGAGAAAAGAGAAGAAGACGGGGAGCAGCTCCAGGCTCAGGAGGTGGCTGCAGAAAGAACTCGAGCAATGAAGGCTCCCGGGCCACACAAACACACAGCTGGCTGAGAAGTAGCACCAGGCCTTCATCCAATGGTGGGCTACTAGGCACAGGGCGGCCACAGGCATCCAGCAAGGTGAGCAGAGCCTCACGAACTGGACCATGCCGCAACAGTGGCTGGCGAGCTTCACTCACTAGCATCTCAAATAGTTTCAGTTGCTCAGCCCGCCGTTCCTCAACCCCATCCCCAAGCTCATCCCATTGCAGCTGCCACGTCAACACACGGGTCAGCAGATCCTCCCGCAGAGCAAACTCCAGCAGGGGTCCAGGGCCTGTGGGGGCTGAGGGAACTGCACGATCCTCTGCCAGCAGTGTCAACATCTGATAAGTGTGGTTGCGAACAGCACTGAGATCATCTGCACCCCCAGGAGCTGCCCGAGGACCTTGCCGCTCCAGGATTCGCACCACCTAGGGAAATAGGACAGAAGATGGAAGGAATCTAAGATGATAAAGTGACTAAATGGGATGGTGAGAACACAGAAGGTTGGGAGAACTCAGGTGGTCAGCAGACAAGGCCCTTTGGCATACAGTCTCCTACCTGGGACCAATGATTCTTGAAGACCATGAGGCAGGTCTCAGGGTCAGCCATGACTGGGGTCTGCAGATTGGCCCCTTGAGGTATACGGTGCCCAGGGCCCCGGGAGGCCAATCTGCTCAGCCAATTCATCCTCTCCATGAGGCAGGCTGGGCAGGGCCAGCAGCCAGAGGCCTACACTCTGAGGATTTGCCAGCTGGAGGTTTTCTCCACTTGTGTCTCCAATCTGCTTCATCCGGTCTGTAGGAGCCAGCAGCTGCCCATGGAGCCAGAGGTTATACCAGGCTGGAATGGCAAGCCCAGAGGTCACTGCCCAGTCCAGATTTATGTATCTAATTCAGAGAAGAGATAATGGAAGGGATAAACAGAAGCTCACTTTTCAGAACTCAGAACCACCACTCCACTGAAAACTCCACACACCTATATATACATATACATACACACACACAGTCAGCAACTGACATGTCTAAAACAGAACTCAGATTTCTACCACCAAACCTGTTACCCTTCAACCTTCTCCATTTCAAAAAAAAAAAAAAAAACCAAAGTTAACCTAAATGCTCAAGCTGAAAATGTGCACATTATCCTTGTTTGTTCTTTTCCTTACTTCCAATATCCAATTCGTCAGCAAACCCTATTATCTTTACCTTCAAAATATGTCTATTACAGTAGCTTCCAATCTGGTCTCCATGATTCCATTATTATTCCCCTGAGAGTTTTCACAGCAACCAGAGTGATATTTTTAAAACCTAAATTATATGACCCATCCTCTGTTGAATACTCTCCAATAATTTCCTATCACATGATAATAGTTCAAATTCCTTATCTTGGCCTATAGGAGCCTAAATAATCTAATCCGTATAACTTCCTACCATTCTCCTTCTCACTCATACTTTATGACACAGGCCTTCTTGAATACTTTGTTCCCTCTGCCTAGAATGTCCTTCTCCTGCTCTTCACATTGTTATCATTGCTGAGTTTGTTTTTTTTCAAATGCCATCTCCCCAGAGAGGTCCTGCTTAACAACTCTATCTAAATAGCACATCTCACCTTCACTCTCTAGCTTCCTAATCCTTCCTTCTTAGCAGTTTTCACTATCTGAAACTATTTATTTATTTGTCTATCTTCCCCATATTAGGTAGCTTCTTTGAGGGCAGGGTTTGTCTTACTGTATCTGTTTTGTCCCCAGGACCTAGGGACTCAATAACTATTTGTTAAATGTATGAATTCTGAAGTAAATAAATGGATGGGTAGATGGATGGATGAACAAACGAACGATCAATCAAGAAATCCAGCCTTGATCTGACTCTAACCCTCTGGGACTACTGAAGAAGAAATTTCTTTCTATCACAGGTGCTTCCCTAAAAACCTACCCAGTGACCTATGGGAGATGAGCAAATAGACCCCTAACTGACTGAATACTCTTAAGAGGAAGAATTCAGAGCCAACCAATAAAGCAGAGCTGGTTTCTTTCCAGTAAGAAAGACAGACACATTCCCATCTCCACTCCTGCCAGACATATCCAAAACTTGCTTCCAGGAAAATGGTAAGACATCCTCACAAGAAAAAGGAAAAAAGTACCAAGTAGCTATTGGCCTAGGCCATAGCCCATAGTTCCTTCTCTCTACAGCCACCCGACCCTCATCAGTATAGTCTCTCATAAGCAAAAAACCTCGAGAGGAAAGGTGTGGTTCAGTTGTCCTTCCTGTTTATACTCAACAAAGGCTGAAGGAATCCTGGCCCAGCCCCACGTTTTGCCCTAAGGTTATATTAACAACATCTCCCTTTACCCAGATACTCTCTCGCACAATTTCCAGTTCACAGCTAAAGGAAGGTAGCAACTATGTTTAAGGAAAACTTCTATAGAATAGGTGAATCTTATAAAGGGAGGGGTCAGTCCTAAAGAGCAGGAAAGGCTTACTCATTAACTCAATGTATGTCCATATGGATAAAGTACT
Organism: Aotus nancymaae; assembly: GCF_030222135.1. Lineage (NCBI taxonomy): Eukaryota > Metazoa > Chordata > Mammalia > Primates > Aotidae > Aotus > Aotus nancymaae. The sequence goes on along the minus strand of NW_026988473.1, from coordinate 53,654,435 downwards.
GGGCACCGTTCTAAATAAGCACTGGAAATAACAAAGATGGACAAAAACAGTTGAGATAGCATAAACGTAAATCCAACAAATATTGAAAATAGAGGTATTTATAAAAAGTGTCATGGGGGCATGAAGGAAAGCAACTAACTTTGCCTGGGGTGCTATTAGAGGGTTGGGTTCCACAGAGGTAATACTGAACACAGATCTTTAATAATGAGATACTGAGTAAGTACAGAGCAGAGGGAAAAGCTTTCTTCATATTAAAAACAGTATGTACAAAACTATGGTGCTGTAAAGGAACACGACAAATTCAAAGAACAGTTGCAAATTTAGTGTGCCTTAATCACAGACTATTCAGAGAAGAGAAGCACAACATTAGTGGAAGGGTAAATATGGGTGAAGGTTATAAATATCACTAAATATTATGCTAAGGAGTTTAGGTTTTATCTATTGACACCCTAGAAACAAAGGAGGTTTCTAAACAAGAAAATAGTAAGATTGAATTGGCCTTTAAAAATACGTCAGATAACAGTATAAGGTGGAGCAGAGAGAGATGGATTGCAGTGAACAATTTATAAGAAGCTGTTTCCATAGTCCATTCAAAAACAAAAAAAAGTAACAACATGAACTATGGTAGTAAGAGAAATATTAGGAATGATAAATCTGAGATTCACCTCTATCTTAACACGTTCCATGCAATACTGGAAGTATTTATACCTGTAACACCTCTGCCAATCAATACAAAGTTCCTTGACAAAATAAAAAATATCATTCATTTTTCTTTGAAACCCTGGTGCAAACACAGAGCCTGAACTCAAATATCCTTGTGAAATTGAATGCTGAATTAATAATTTTAAGAGCAAACATATATTTACTACATGCCAGGCTCCATTCCAGCACTACGTGAAGTAGCTACTTTAAACCTCATAAAAACCCATTAAGTATTATTATCCACATTTTACATATGAGGAAATCAAAGCCCAGAGCGGTTAAATACGTTGCCCAACGTTACCCAGTTGGTAAGTGACAGGACTAAGATGCAAATGCAGAATATCTGCCTCCAGATTTAAATTAACCACAAAGTGGAAGCAACAAGACCTGGCAAATAAATGAGGGATAAGAGAAGACTCTCATAAGAAGTATAGGAGATTCAGTAAAAGATAAAGTCATTAACAGACTAGAAACACATAACATGGGGACTGTGTTTTAGAAAAGAGGATGAGTACAGTTTTGAACATGTTAAGTCTTGAGACATCTACAGGATATTCATGACGTCCAGAAAGCAAGTAGAAATACCACACTTGAGATAAGGAATAAAATCAAGACTAGAGATACAAATTCAAGAGTTATCAGCTTATAGGTAACTATGAAGCTGTGGAAGTAGATGGAATTATCCAAGGAGAACAGCAGATCATGAAAGAATGGGAAAATTTTGGGAAAAACCAGGATGTAGGAAAGTTAAAGAGAAGGAGTAGTTAAAGAAGAGTTTGAAGGTAGCCAGAAATAAAAGGAGAAATCCAAGAAATAACGATAATCCAGACATCAAAGAAAGGAAGTTTCAAGAAACTGAAGGTTCCCCATAGTGTATAGTTCTATAGAAAGATCAAGTAGAATGAAGACCAAAAGTGGTGCAATCAAGTTTTTTATAAACTTAGGAAAAGAAGTTGGTTAAAGAATAAGAATTGAAATGTAAGATGCACTTTCAGGAAATTCAGTGAAATGAGAAAGGATAAAAATAAGGCAATAGCTTAAAGAAGTTGTGGTAAGGGGAGTCAAGAAAAAGCATTTTGTTTTGCTTTAGGATAGAGAGCCTCAAGGGTGTTTGTCAAGTGAGAGAAGTAGTCTGAAGAAAATGACAAGTTATAAATAAATAAGATAGAGATAAATGACAGAAGAATCAGGTATACTCAGAAAAATAAACATGCCACCTTTTCTGAGAGAGGAAGAAAAGAGTAAAAAATAAAGGATGGGTGCTACTTCAGGCAAATCCGAAAGTGAAGAAAGAGAGAAGTTAAGATCCACGACCAACCCCCACCCCACCTTCCCTCCCTCACTCACCTAGAAGAATAGGGATGAGGGAGAAGAAAATGGGTAAGAAAGTGGCAAAGCCAAAGAAGCAATGCTCAGTCTTGCATACATGGATTCTTAATAAATCATCAACACAGCCACAAAGACTAGTAGCCATCAGCAGCAGGGATGCACTGTAAACAAGTACTTATCCACCCACCCAGCTATTTATTGGTCTCAACTAGGCATGGACTGGAAAAGGTAAAGTCAACAGCTGAGAAAAGTGGTAAGCACTCTCCCCTATGACTAGCCCCTCTTACAGTTATTAACCCTGGGATACTGCACCATCCCTTCCTGGTTTCCTTAAACCCTACCCATATTTTTGTAAATATAGTCCCTTTATTAAACTCTTCCCAAACCCAGCTTGAGCTACCTGCCACCTGTAAAGAGCCTCACTGAAAAAAGAGTATTACTGTTTATGGAACACTTTTCTCAATCATATCTCATTTGAAGACTGAAAACAAAGAGAGATCCTACAGTCAAACAAGAATAATACAAAGTAGTAGCTAAAGTCTGAACTCTGGGGTCCCTCAACGGTTTAAATCTCAGTCCACCACTTTCCAGCTGTGTGACTTTAAATAAATCATTTTACATATCTGAGCCTCATCTATAAATTCCTGATGGAATAACTACTGCTAGTTTTAAAAATTAAATCCTATCCTATGTAGCATTCAACCATAAAGCAGGTACTCTGTAAATTATACGTCCCTTTCCTCCTTTCTTCTCCTGATCCTATTTGACCCAGGTGCCCATATCTCTGAGAGAAGAGATACAACCTGCTCAGATGAGTCCATCCTTATGGCCTCCCAGACATACCTCAGTCAGCTAAAGAAAGGCCAAGCATTCAGTCTCATTAAGGTCTTAACATGTCCAAAACTAAACTGCCTTCAGCTTCTGGAATTTAATTCCAAACATTAACTGCTCCTACCTTGCAATATACCTGGGGTACCCATTACTGCTCCACCACTTGACCAACAGAGGGCATTGCTCATGGAACCAAGGAAGATTAGCCTCCAGAACCTTTCCTCATCCACCTGCCCACCCCAGTTCCACAATCCCATTTCAAAGACTTCAAGAGAAGATACTGGAATCAGCATCTCAGATTCCAAAAGCCAACACTTAAACTGGGCCCTGTTCACATACAACAAAAGCATAAACGAAAGTCAGTTTGCTATTCCCATCACCAACTCAGACTCTGCAACGTTGAGAAGAAGACAAAGAAGAGATTAAAATCACCAACCTCTTATGGTGTCCTTTCCTCCCACAGCAAAGTCCTAAAAAAAAAAAAAAAAAAAAAAAAAAAAAGCACAACCCCCTACCCTCCAGATTTACCTTCAGGCTCAACCAGAGTAAAAAGAAGGAGCTGATCTCTCAGACCCAAAATGGCCAAGAACAGGCACTCGCCTTACAGCCCAAAATACAGCCTTACAGCCATATACAGCGAGAGTGACAACGAACCTCAGAACAGCAGTCATAGGACAGGAAGTGGCTTAGCCTCACTTATGAACCTTTGCCCGGTGAGAGGCAAAGAGGAGGGAGCTGGGGGCAGGGATATACCTGCAATACCTACATTGGACAGGGAGAGACCAAAATGATCTTCCAAGAACAGGTCAGTAAAATTCTGTGGTTTCTCTCTCCTTACTATGGCTCTTCCTAGGCAAGAAGACTAATTACTGACATAAGAAGGATGAATGGGCTGTCACCCTAAATACTGAAAGTAGAATGACCTAATTAAAATCTCATAAGACTACAAAGGGAAAAACAAACAAAAAACACCACCTACTAGGAATTTACTAATCTAGAGCTCAGCTTACACATATCTTTCCTGCTTTTCCATCCCTCAGACAAATGGGATCTCAGCGTATGGTCCCAACTCATTCCCTCCCCTCCTCCCACACTTCCTCTTGTGGGGATCTCCTCATCTGACTCCAGCAGGGCCCTTGTAATTCACAAAAGCGAACTTCTATCATACAATGACTCCTCTTTACAACAAGGAATCCTCATGTCATACACAGTTATCTCTACCCTGACAAAGATGTCAAAAAGGAGGTGAAACTGAACTAGATCCTAAAGGATAAGGAAAGTTCGCTGGGCAGAGAAGAAAAGGCATTCCCAGTAGAGGAAGCAGCTATTACAAAGTTCTCAAGGTTCAAAAAAGTAACATGTTTTTAGGGAACTGTGAACAATTTATTCAAACTAGAACACAGATTAGGGAGTGGCAGATGAGACTGGAGAGGTGAGCTGAAGCCCAATGATGCCATATTAAGAAATTTGGATGTTGTCCTACAGGATAAAAAGTCAAAAGTTTTTAAGCAGAAGAGTTCTGTGATCAGATATATATTTTTAGAAAAATCATTCTAGGGCTGGACTAGAAAAGATCAAGTTTTAAGACAAAAAATTGTTTTAAAAAAATCACATGAGGTAAGGGGGAGCTAAACTAAAGCTTTAACAGTGAAGATGTAGCAATAGAGACATAGAGAAGAGAGATAACATAGAGGGAAATGTATTAAGATTTTAGCAAATAGATTGAATGCAGGGAGTGAAAGAACAGAAAGTATGAAAGATGACAATGAAGTCCTTGCCTGGAATGAGATAGGGGAGATAAGTCCAAAGGCGGGCTTTTGGGGCAAAGACTGTGAGTTCTGTTTTGGACATGTTAATTTTGAGATAACTGTGGAGATACACAGTAGATCAATAAACATGTATATTTGGAATACAGGGAAAGACTGACACTAGATACAGAGGAATAATCAATTCATGATATATTTTTTCTTTTTTTTTTTTTTGAGATGGGGTCTCACTCTGTCACCCAGGCTGGAGTACAGTGGCTTGACCTCGTCTCACTGCAACCTCTACCTCCCAGGGTCAAGCAATCCTCCCATTTCAGCCTATGGAGTAGCTGGGACCACAAGCATACACAACCTGGCTAATTTTTGATGTTTTATTTGGTGGTAACTTTTTTTTTTTTTTTGGTAGAAATGGGGTTTCAAAATGTTGCCCAGGTTGGTCTCAAACTCCTGAGCTCAAGCGATCTGCCAGCCTCGGCCTCCTAAAGTGCTAGGATTACAGGTGTGAGCCACCACATCCGGTCTATTATGATATATTTTCACATTTCACATTATCTCTCTAAATTGAAATTATCTTTTCATGTGTCTGTCTCTCTCAATGAGACCAAAAACCCCTTGAGAGCTCAGATGATCATGTCTTATTCATCTTGTTATCCCATAAAATGTGAGCATCACAAGTACAAACTATATCTTCAAGTATTTGTTGAATGAATAAATGAATTCATTCTCCCAGCACTTAGTAGAGTGCCTGTCACAGAGCAAATATGGAATAAATGATTAACACAGTACCCTAAACATGCTACAATCTCTATATCATAATCCTTGTGTATGTTTCATCTTCTCAGACCTACCACTCAGTTATATGACACAAATCAAAATCCATTATACTTAATGCACTACTATTTCAACAGTTTGGTATAGCAAACAATAAGCTTACCAAATCACATGCTTTCTCCATTATAATCAAGAATTTAGACAGTTCCTAAAAACCCTCTAATATTTGACTTGATTCATCCTATGACTATCATATGATCCACTATCAAGATGTGATCATGCATTATATATACCTGTTCCAATGTCATTGCCACAACATTAAACATAATCCTCATCCCTATGTCACCCTCACAGTCCCTTTACCGTCTTTTGGAAATAGAACAATTACAAATCATTAAAAAATCCTCTCACATTACCTTCCGTGTCTATTATAAATCTTCTTTCCCCAAGTCTCTCTTACTCTGAGACAAAATTCTGGGTTCAACTTTGCCACTGTATGATATGTGACCTCTGGCTTTTGAATTTAATTTCTCATCTATAAAATGAAAATTCCTGTCTTTGTCTACTTCACAAGTATCTACATAAATCGGTATAATAAAATTTGAAATCGCTATGTAAAGCATGAATGCTGTTCAGATGTCAAATTATACAGAATCATTGTATAAATGTATGCTTCTTCAACCTAATACAACAGCCACACCATCATCATTCTAAATTTCCGGAGTTCATAAAGCTATAATTTTTAAAATTAAAAATTGGGTTGTCACTTTTCATTTGGGTATATTAGATCTTTTTTTTAAAAAAACCACTATCTACTGTCACCATTACTTCATCAATGAAAGAGCACTTCAAGACCAAAAGAATAGGAATGATAATCTCTGAGAAAAAAATTATCTTCATGAATAACTATGGTGTCTTTGTTTCTCTCCTTCCACTTGGATGGATGACAATTTTATCATGTACAGGGTCCTTGACCCAGTGTTTAGGAACCACTGCTCCAAACTCTGAACTATACATGTAGGTCCTATACAGTTCTGTCTGGGCAAGTTGCCAAGGCTTCCACCAGTATGGAGGCCTGTTTGGTCTCCAGAAAGAAGCAATGAGAATATACCACAGGATAGAAGAGTTGGCTCTGAAGCTATGACTCTGGAAAAGAATGGGGACTGAGGTTAATTCTCAGGGAATAGTCTGGAGAGGAAAGACTTAGCTCTTCCTGAGTCTGGAAAGAATCAGGATGTCCCAACCCCATGGCAGACTATCAGTAGAAAGGAAAATTTACTAGTGTGAACGTGGCCATTATCACTGAATGCCAACCCAACTTTCCAGAATTCCATGTGCATTTGGGTTGGTGGGGAGAAGGGGATCTAAAAAATCCCTAGCAAGATGAACCCAATTACAGGGTGTGAAGGGAAAGAGATGAAATTTTGGGTGGTTGAAATGTTCAATATCTTGAGAGTGATGGTTTCACAGATGTGTACACATGTCAAAACTCATCAAACGTACATTTTAAATATAATATAAACTAGCTTTTTTAAAAATTCAACTGTAAGAAAGGAGAGCAAAGCCATCCTGTTTGGGAGCCTAAATATAGTGTTGTATAGGGCAAACCATATGACCTCCATAAAAGTAGAATTAGCAACTGAAAATGGTCAATCCAATCAAAGACCCACAGTTAAGCAAAGGTAAGGAGCGACAGTTGAATAAGGTTGTACAGAAGCAAGTAGAGAGAAAACACAAGCTGTCATAGTGCAAAACCCTTCATGAGAGGGCCCATCTTCAACTATGCAGTCCAAAGGAGAAACTCGAAGGAACTGAAGTTTCAGTGCTTACTCTGTTGAAGACTGAGCCTCAGATATGATTTTCATTATCATAGTACTATTGCCCATGACACCTTTATTTTCTCGTCCTCCAGAATATGGAAAGTCCATGGGAGCAGAGGAGTCAAGTGCACAACACTTCTACCCAAGCTGCCCTACCCTGTCTAAAACTATTACTCTCACTGGGCAGGACAGTCCATCATCGAAGGAGGCCCAGAACAAACCTCTCACCTTTATCCAAGTCTCACAGCCCTAATTTCCTCCTTCCATGGCCCGCCTTCCACTCCCTCACCAATCTGCCGCCAGCCCACAGGCTCCCCACCTTTGCCTTTGACTCTCCCTCTCCTCGCGCAGGCCTTACCCCATCACTCTAGTCCCCGGGTATCCCTCACCCCACCAGCCCTCAGTAGCCCCAGCCCTAATAAACCGCGTTCAGGAGTCCCTTCAACTTGGCACCCCAGTTGGCACCTCCGAAAGCACCCCAGCCCCTCACAGACCCTCATTTGTTCATTCACCTGTAAGCTCTCACCCTCCTCCCCATCTTAGACACTTACTCCCGGACCCTCACCACCTGCCAATCCCTCACAACCAGTACAGTAACCAAACCCGGTACCATTTTTTCCGTCTCTCAGCCCCTCCAAGCGCCTCTCCAGGCCCTTTGGCCCGTGCGTACCGTTCACTCACGGAACGCCGACCCTGGCCAGGCCCGGTCGTCGCGGCTGTGTTAGGTGAGTTCAGGCCGCCGCCATCGCTTCTCAGGCGCACCATCCGCGCCCCGCCCCGCGCCACACGCAGCCCGCACCCCCGCGCACTACACGTAGCCGCCCGGCGACGCACGACTGAGCAATGGCGTGCCAGCTCATTGGCTGAGCCAGACCAAACCGGAGCAGGGACGCTTGTTTCCTGGCAACGGCCGAACGCAGGGGCGGGGTCGCCCACAGCATTCCGGGTGAGGAGCACACCGCCTCTCCTCCCGGTTCCGCCCCATTCGTGCGTAAACCCTGCCCCGCAGAAGGACTCCGGCTTGTCAACGGGGAAGACCTCTGGGAAGGTGGAGGCCCGCAGGGCGGAGGCGGAGCCCGGGAAGGAAAGGTCGAACCAGAGGGCAGAAGGCGGGACCCTAAGGAGAGATGCGACTTTTAGAGGCAGGGAAAAGTCAGAAAGGCGGGTCTTGGGAGAGATGGAGCCGGAAGAAAGACGTAGAAGAAAGGGGTGGGGCCACGGGTTCCGAGCGAAGCTTGGAGTGGAAGAGTGGGTGTGGAGGGCGTGGCTATCACGAAAGATTAGATCTGAGAGGAGGAATCAGTAGGTGGGTCCGACCTGCGGAAAAGCGGAGCCCTAGAGAGGGCTGACTGTGGGCAATCTAGTTCATTTTTGCTCTATCGCGGCGCGTAGCTTGGTCTCTACTTTAGTACCCCAGCGGTGACTGCCCCTGGCTCCCCCAGCATCTTTGTGCTGTGCTGCTCCGTGACCCCTTGAGCACTTAATCAAGAAACACGGAATAAGTGCCTGCATGTCCAGCTGGATTCCAGATCAATTAGAACCGGTCCCTGCTCTCCAGGACCTCAGAGAATTACAATGTAGTGTAATAAGTGCAATACTACGGGGGCCATCTAGGAGCTGCACTTAGCATGATTTGCATGTATAGAGGATGAGAGGAAGGTAGGGTGAAGGAGCTTAGGGAAGACTTCCAGGAGGAGATGCTGTCTAAGCCGAGTCTTGGGAAACAAGGAAGAATAAGATAAACTAAAATAGGAAAACAGAAGTTTCAGATAAGGTCTGTAGTTTTAAAAGTATTTTACCAATATTAAATACCTAGTTTTTTATCATTGTGCTATGGTTTATGTAAGATCATAACATTAGGGAAACATGGATAAGGAATTGATAAGAACTCTGTATTATTTTTGCAACTTTTCGGTAAACCTAAAATTAGTTCAAATAAAAAGTATTTGAAAAGAAATAGAAGTTTCAGACCACAGGATCAGCATATACCAGGGAAAGGAAAAATGGACAACATGTGGGGAGTCCTATAAGAACTGCAATCAGTACAGTGTCTGGAGCCTAGGGAACATGTGAGGAAACATTGTGAAATGAGGCTGAAGACATGGACTAAAGAACTTTATAAACTATGTTAAGGAATTTCAATTTTACTTTTGGGATGATGGCTACAAAGAATTTTATACATAGATTGATAGTGAGGGGACCTTTGCAAAGACCAAACAAGCTTATAAAGCCCAAACTAGAATAGTAAAAATGCAGAGAAGTGGACATGTAGACTTTTAGAAGGTAGATCACCATAGTTTGATGATTGGGTGGATATAAGAGGAAAATAAGAGGAAGAATTAAAAACTAATGCTTAGCTTATATAAATTCAAAAACAGGTAAAACTAAACTATGATATTAGAATTCAGGATAGTGATTACTCTTGGAAAAACATTGACTGAAAGGGGCAGAATGGGGCTCCTGAGGCACTGGTGATGTTCTGTTTCTTAATCTGAGTGCTGGTTATATGGGTGTGTTCACTTTGTGAAAATGTATCAAACTATATACTTAAGGATTGTACACCTTTGTCTATGTTTGTTTGTTCTGGTTACTATGCTGTGTGACAAACCAACCCAAACTTAGTGTCATAAAAACAATAGCCATTTTATTATGTGCACAAATTCTGGGAATTTGGATGAGATACCACAGGAATGATTTGTCTCTATTCCACGATGTCTGGGGTCTTATCTGTAAAACTTGAACATCTAGGGGTGATTTGAGGATGGTGATTGGAAGCATCTGGAGGCTTCTTCAGTCACACATCTAATTCCTGGGATGGTACAACAGAAAAACTGAACTCAGTGGGGGGATCGTCAAACAGAACTTTTCACAGTGTGATGGGTAGTTTTCAAGAGGGAACATCCTGAGAGGGAGCTACCAGACAACAAGCATTCTAAGAGAACCAGAGCGAAGCTGCATGGCCTTCTGTGATCTAGCCTCACAAGTCATACAGCATCACTCCTGCTATACTCTATTGGTTGAAACTATCACAAGGGAGTAGTGTCAAAGAATTTGTGGCCTCGTTGTTGTTGTTGTTGTTGTTGTTGTTGTTGTTGTTGTTGAGATGGAGTCTCATTCTGTCACCCAGGCTGGAGTGCAGTGGTGCAATCTCGGCTCGCTGCAACCTCCGCTTCCCTGGTTCAAGTAATTCTCCTGCCTCAGCCTCCTGAGTGGCTGGAACTACAGGTGTACGCAGCCATGCCAGGCTAATTTTTTGTATTTTAGTAGAGACAGGGTTTCACCATGTTGCTCAGGCTGGTCTCAAACTCCTGAGCTCAGGCAGTCTGCCTGCCTCAGCCTGACAAAGTGCTAGAATTACAGGTATGAGCCACCGTGCCCAGACTGTAACCATTTTTTTTTAACTGCTACAATGTTATACAATAATGATAAATGCTTGTCCTAGGTTTCTTGCTGAAAAGGCAGAGATAGGAATTCTAGGAGAAAAAGTAGGTAGAGGAAGATAATGAGCTCAGTTATAGACCCAATGGGTGGAAGGTGACTGTGGGATATCCAAGTAGGAACATCCAGTGAGCAGTTAGTCATATAGATAACTACAGCTCAAGGAGAGTTTTTGGGAGCCACTATATGGCAAAGGAAGTCCTGTGGGTGACTGACGTCAACCAGAAAGAGTTAGGAGGATGGCAAAAGAGGAAAGCCTAAAACAGAATCCAAGGGGGGAAAAAAAAACCATCATAGAAGGAATAGACAGAGGAGCTTATGAAAGAGACTAAAAAAATAAACAGAAAATGAAGACATTATGGCATCACAAAGGATTTTATTCATTTTTTTGCATTATTTTGAATATTGTCTTTTCATTTTAACATGTGGGGCTTCTAAATAAATTAAGCCATGGAAAAAGAGTGTTTCACAAAAATTAGTTAGGGACCACAGGTTTTTCTTCTAAAACACTCCAAAAACACAAACCTGACTCTATCACTTAACTGTGCAAAACTCTTCACAGGTTCTCTATTGCCGTTGGGTAAAATCCAAGCTTTATAACATGGCTGACAGAACTCTTCCTGAGCTGACCTCGTCTATCATTCACCTCATCTCTCATCTCTCACCACTACCCACTACGTCCTCTAAAATAAACCAATTGATGTTTGCCCAGTCACCCATGCTTTTTGATGTCTCCATGCCTTTGCCCACTCTGTGCACTCTGTCTCTAGTGCTCTTCACCCTCCCATCTCTGTACCCAACTTCTATTCATCCTACAGAACCCAGGTTCTGTAGGGACACTGCCTGTGTATTATAATAGCCTTCTGTGTATCCACCTAACAGAGTACTCATCAGTATCCTGGCAATACTGCTACTGTTTAATTACCTAATGTGTAATTACCTGTCTGCCTGACTATTTCACCTAGCAGACTGTGAACTTCTGGAGAGGAAGGATTATGTCTTACTCATCTCCAATTCCTAGTACTTAGCACAATATTGGCCTGGCACACAGAATACCTGCCTATGGGTGTTCTGATTTTGATTTGTTGACTGAGAAGGATGATAGTAGTGAAAGGAACATCAGGTTGAGGGAGAAATTGTAGGGTTTTTGTTTGTTTATATATAGGAGATATTTAAGCAGGGTCACAAAAAGAGAAAAGTTGAAAGATCAGGGACCATAAAACGCATGAGATAGCTGCTAGGATCAGGCACTAGAAGTAACAAGAAGGAAATGAAGACAAAAGCATCATAGAATGGCCCCTATCACACTATCTATGATAGTGGTGTGATGGGGGACGGTGTATATGGAGGATATATGGGTAGGATGTAGATTATGAAAATAGAGCTCACGTCTCATATGAGAGGCATGTCTTTGTCCCTGGAGAATAGTTTAGCATCTGACTTAGATGAACCATTCAGTCATAGTTGTTAAATAAACAGTGAGGCCCACACAGAGAATTTGCAAAGAACAGAGTGAGTATTTTATCCTACACTAAAACTCAGGTCTTCTAACCTAGAGGACACCTATGTAGCTCAGTTGCTGTGAAGGGAGGGGAAGAGGAAAACAGACAAGACCCAGGCTTCCCTCTGAGTCATGCACTCCCCACCTTCTCCAGGGATCTCATTAGGGGTGTTTAGCTGGGCAGATGTAAGCCCAGGCCCTGGGAGACAGGGCAGAGTACTGGAGCTAGACTGTCTCCACCCCTTCAGTAGCTCTGGTTGTGTTGCTAAGAGCCTCAAAGACAAATAAGTCACAGCTGGAGCCCCAGGGCAGCCTCCTTCAGGCAGTCAGGCACTAGCCCCCAACTCAGGAAGTCCCCTACAGGCAAAGAAGGTGTGGACATCTCACACCCCAGCACAAGAGCACAGAACCATGAGCCAGGACACCAAAGTGAAGACAACAGAGTCCAATCCCCCAGCCCCATCCAAAGCCAGGTGAGAAGTCCTGGTCCCCTGTGTGGGATCTCTCCTCATTCCTCTTGGTGCCTGAGTCACAACTACAGTTTTGAATGCCTGGTGAATAAATGAAGCAAGACTTTCCTTCTTACAGGAAGTCACTGCCTGTCCTGGACCCATCTGGGGATTACTACTACTGGTGGCTGAACACAATGGTCTTCCCAGTCATGTATAACCTCATCATCCTCGTGTGCAGGTTTGGCAGGGGCTCTAAGGGAGGGGAGGAAAGCCTAGAAGAGGACTGAAGAGTGAGGCCAAGAAGAAGGGCAGATCCTTGCAGGGGCAGGGAGGAGGGGCAACACCCCTGGGAGGGCCTGAGGCAGAGTGCTGAGGGCCCTGGGCAGATGGCTCACACACAGAGGGTGCCCTTAATCCAATCATGCCTGACCCTGCCCTGCAGAGCCTGCTTCCCCGACTTGCAGCACGGTTATCTGGTGGCCTGGTTGGTGCTGGACTACACGAGTGACCTGCTGTACCTGCTGGACATCGTGGTGCGCTTCCACACAGGTCAGTGAGCTTCTAGGAATGACCCTTTGTTTCGTGTTCCCTTCCTAAAGACAGCCACTTAAGAAGTAACAAGAAAGGCATCCCCACCTTCCTGTACCTCTCTGTGTGACAGCATCCCAGTGCTCACCCTAGAAACCCCAGAGCATAGTTATACCCTGCTCCACCCTGTCCTTCAGACTGGCTCCCTGGCCTGCCCTGGCCTGCTCACACTCAGCCACACTTGACTACAGCAGATCCCCTTCTTACCTCCCCCCAGGATTCTTAGAACAGGGCATCCTGGTGGTGGACAAGGGTAGGATCTCAAGTCGCTACGTTCGCACCTGGAGTTTCTTGTTGGACCTGGCTTCCCTGATGCCCACAGACGTGGTCTACCTGCGGCTGGGCCCACACACACCCACCCTGAGGCTGAACCGCTTTCTCCGTGTGCCCCGCCTCTTCGAGGCCTTCGACCGCACAGAGACCCGCACAGCTTACCCTAATGCCTTTCGCATTGCCAAGCTGATGCTTTACATTTTTGTCGTCATCCATTGGAACAGCTGCCTATACTTTGCCCTATCCCGGTACCTGGGCTTCGGGCGTGACGTATGGGTGTACCCGGACCCCGCACAGCCGGGCTTTGAGCGCCTGCGGCGCCAGTACCTCTACAGCTTTTACTTCTCCACGCTCATCCTGACCACAGTAGGCGATACACCACCGCCAGCCCGGGAGGAGGAGTACCTCTTCATGGTGGGTGACTTCCTGCTGGCTGTCATGGGTTTCGCTACCATCATGGGTAGCATGAGCTCTGTCATCTACAACATGAACACTGCAGATGCGGCTTTCTACCCAGATCATGCACAGGTGAAGAAGTATATGAAGCTGCAGCACGTCAACCGCAAGCTGGAGCGGACAGTTATTGACTGGTGAGAATTTGGGGTTCCAGACCAGGACAGGAACCAGTGTACATGATGGAACCTGAGGGAGGTAACTGGGTACTTACTGCCTGGTAAGCCAGGCAAGGCAGTCAAAATGTAGCATTCAGCTGTGGGTTTGCTGGGTGGGACTTGGAAAGAGATGTCTTCAACGAGGAATCAGGACTTGGGGGGAGGAGGTGGGTAAGAGACCAACAGGGAGAGGAGCTCATACCCAAAAAAGGATAATATGGAGACCAGAGAATGGGAACTGCCACTGCCTAATAGGGCTCAGAAGGCTCTGGAAGGAGTGGGTGGAGAAGGGCAATCCTCCCCGAGAATGGCCAGCAAACAGATGGTTGACTACCTTACGGTTATCCGTAGTGTGGACTGAACAAAAGGAAGTGTCACAAAATTGGGAGCGAGAGCAGAGGGTCTCCAGAGAGGAGGGGGCTTGGTCACTGAGGTAGCTAAGGGTAGGGGTGGAACAAGACAGCACTGATTGGTGGGTAGGGTAGAGCCTGACAGGAGGTGAAGAGTTATCTTATTTATTGTCAAGTGGTAGAGGTGTCTATGCCCTCGAAAACAGATTATCCAACTGTCAGGTACTCCCATGACCCCGGTTAGATCTCAGTATGGTGGGGTTCTTTGCTGGAGCTGAGCTGAGCCCTGGTGGAAGGAGTGGAGGCAGGCATATAAAAGGCTGGCAAGGAAATGGCACTGTCCTTACTCTCAGGTATCAGCATCTGCAGATCAACAAGAAGATGACCAATGAGGTAGCCATCTTACAGCACTTGCCTGAGCGGCTGCGGGCAGAAGTGGCTGTGTCCGTGCACCTGTCTACTCTGAGCCGGGTGCAGATCTTTCAGAACTGTGAGGCCAGCCTGCTGGAGGAGCTGGTGCTGAAACTGCAGCCCCAGACCTACTCACCAGGTGAATATGTATGCCATAAAGGGGACATTGGCCGAGAGATGTACATCATCCGAGAGGGTCAGCTGGCCGTGGTGGCAGATGATGGTATCACACAGTATGCTGTGCTCGGTGCAGGGCTCTACTTTGGGGAGATCAGCATCATCAACATCAAAGGTGGGTATCCCAGTATTTGTTCCAGGGGCAAGGACAGGGAGAGGGATGAGGACAGCAGAGCCCAGTGCTGGGATCAGATAGTACTTCAGGCCTAAACTTCTGATTGAGGAAACCTGGCCCTTCTGTGAGTCACTAGATGGCTCAGGAGAAAAACAACAAATAGAGGACCCATTCCCTGAGAAGAAGCTGAGCCAAGGCCAGTGAAGAGGGTGGGTTCTTAGAAGAGAAAATAGACTTGCTCTGTGGGTATTGACCTGAAGCACCAATAGACTAGTGAAAAGTGACAGAGATAATAATAATAGCTAATATTTATTACATGCTTACTATATGTTCACATGATATCAAAACATTAAATTCCCACAACAGTTCTGTAAGATAATTACTATTCTTATCCCAATTTTAAAGATAATGAAATCAAACTCAAAGTAGTCAGGTAATTTGCCCAAGGTTGCACAGGTATAACACGTGGGATGCGTAGAAAGAACAACTTTTTTACAGCCAAGTGGAAAGAAAGGTAGAAAAGAAGAAGTTCCCATTTACTGACCATCACCTCTAGGCCAGGCCAGGTACTACCTGCTGGCTCCCTTTTTCCTCTTATCAGCCCTGTGCAGTAGGAATTGTTATGCTTAATCACAGGTATTAGGCATGAGGCCGTGTGTGAGTGGGAAATCCTGCAAAGTGGGTGAGCGCACTCTCGTGGGCTGAGAGGCTAGATGTACTCTGGCTCTCTCAGCGTGAGGGTTCTACCCTCACGGATTCTGAAAGCCTCACATCTGTCCTCCAATGATTCCCTCAAGCTCCACACCCTGTATGTGGTAGGAGGCTGTCTGTTTGACTTTGGACAAGTCATTTCCCTACTTAAGCCTCAGCTTAATCACCTATCCAATGAGGATAATAATAAAAACCCTAAGAGTTATTTGTGAGAATAAATGAGCTACGTGAGTGAGACATCCAGCTCAATGCTTGGCGCACAGCAAGTGTTCAACAAATGGTAGCTCCCTTTCCCTTTTCCAAGGTCCTTCTAGCTCTAAGACTTTGCAGTATTCAGCCTTGCCTATCTCCCTACCCACTCTCCACCAACCTCTTTCTAAACTGCAGAGATATCATACAGCTCCCTGCTTGAAATATTTCAATAGCTTCCTACTGCCCCCAGCATGAGGTCTGAACTTCATGTCATGGCTTATGAGACCCAGCGTGACCTAGATCTCCCTCTCTCCACCCTCTCCACACCCTGCACTTTTGACACTCCGAACTGCTTACTAGTTTCTACATCCACCTCTTTTCTACCCCCTTCCCTCTGTTAATGCTCCTCCCTCTGGCTAGATTGCCCTACCCCCTCTCGTCCCCCTCTTCCTGTAGTTACCTCCTACTCAGTTCAGGTGTATTAGGCTGTTCTCGCATTTCTATAAAGAAATATATGAGACTGGATAATTTACAAAGAAAAGAGATTTAACTGGCTCACAGTTCTGCAGGATTTACAGGAAGCATGGTGCTAGCATCTGCTCAGCTTCTAGAGAGGCTTCAAGAAGCTTATAATTGTGGCAGAAGGCAAAAGGGGAGCAGACATGTCACCTGGTAAAAGCAGGAGCCAGGGGAGGGGGAGGTGCCATACACTTTCAAACAACCAAAACAACCAGATCTCGTGGCATCAAGCCATGAATGATTCACCCCCATGATTCAATCACCTCCCACTGGGTCCCACCCCCAACTTTGGGGATTACATTTTACATGAGATTTGGGTGGGGACAAATATTCAGATTATGTCTTAGGACATCCCTTCCTCCAGACTTCCCTAAATTCCCTGCCTTACAGTTTGGTAGGGTCTCTGCCCACCTTTCCACAGTACCTGATGAATATGTCTACACTGCACCAGCCATACTGTTATGTAACTATTCCAATATATGTCTATCTCCGCTAGACTGTGAATTATTTGAGGCAGGTCCCTGATACTCACATAGCACAGAGCCTGTTCCCCAGTATGTTACTAAGTGAAAGAATTAATGAGGCAGAAGGAGAGGCTCAGAAGCACAAATATGGAGGGTGGAGGTCCTGGTTCAGGAGTGAAATGCTACCTCCTCGCCCTCCTGCTAACTATCCTCCCATCCGCCCATGGGCCACAGGGAACATGTCTGGGAACCGCCGCACAGCCAACATCAAGAGCCTAGGTTATTCAGACCTATTCTGCCTGAGCAAGGAGGATCTGAAGGAGGTACTGAGTGAGTATCCACAAGCACAGACCGTCATGGAGGAGAAGGGACGTGAGATCCTGCTGAAAATGAACAAGTTGGATGTGAATGCTGAGGCAGCTGAGATCGCCCTACAGGAGGCCACAGAGTCCCGGCTACGAGGCCTAGACCAGCAGCTGGATGATCTACAGACTAAGTTTGCTCGCCTCCTGGCTGAGCTGGAGTCCAGCGCACTTAAGATTGCTTACCGCGTTGAACGGCTAGAGTGGCAGACTCGAGAGTGGCCAATGCCCGAGGACATGGCTGAGGCTGATGACGAGGGCGAGCCTGGGGAGGGAACTTCCAAGGATGAAGAGGGCAGGGCAGAAGGGACCCCCTGATCTAGAGTGACCCCCATCCACATCCCCAGGATTCCCACCTCCTAGTGAACCCGGAAATGTAGTAAAGCCTAACTGCTGCAACTCCATCATCCTGCCTGCGGGATCACAGACACAGGAGCAAATTGGTCTATAGATGCCCAGCTAGAGATGTAGGAGTATAGTGCACATTCATCCCCCACTCACCAGTACACACACACACACACACACACACACAGTTACTCATAGACCTGTTGGCCCCAAGACTGCATTCCACCTAAAATGCTCTGGAATTTCCATTCTCAGAGCACACAGCACACTTGCTTTCCCACAAGCACCAATATGTCTTATACCCACACAATATATACACATTCAGTCATACACCTCCTAAACACACAAATGCTTACAGTCATACACCAGTAGACACAGATGCACTTCACAGGTGTGTACACACTTGTGAAAACACAAAAGCACACCCTGAGCCTTCTAGGTCTAAGATGTCTTTTGAATGTTTCCCATATGGGCTATTCACAAGTATACCCTGAAAGTTGAACTTCAATAAAGTATTTGCCTCCTCCCTAAGCATTTATGGGGCTGGAAAGAAAAGGCAAAGTCAGTGGTGGGCCAGGATGGATTCTGTCTGAATTCTGAGTCACAGAGGTGATTAGCATGAACTGTGTAGTACCTAGTGGGTTAGATTCTGAAGTGAGGTACCTGAAGAATAGAGAATCAACACTCAGCCTAGGCAAAGCAGGCTCTCACATCACACTGCTGTAAGA
Organism: Aotus nancymaae; assembly: GCF_030222135.1. Classification (NCBI taxonomy): domain Eukaryota; kingdom Metazoa; phylum Chordata; class Mammalia; order Primates; family Aotidae; genus Aotus; species Aotus nancymaae. Next base: position 53,635,979 of record NW_026988473.1, on the reverse strand, counting down.
ATGCCCCAACTGGCCTTTGCATCCCACACTAGAGCATATGTTCTCAATGTATAAGCTCTGAAGGGTTTCATCTAGTTAAGTGGGCCAGAACAGATACCTCTGCTTCTTTTTCTTCCCTCTGACCAGCCCTGGAGCCTGGAGTCAGGGCTTCCATGTGTTCAGGGCTGATTCCAAGAAGAAAATAGTTTAATTCTCCCAACAGAAAGAGGGTGAATAGTTCAAACAGGACCATTCACCTTGCCCTGTCCTACCATGATAGTTGTTGGAACTGGTGTTGTTGCTGGTAGAAATCCAGCCCTCCCTCTTTGCACAGTATTCCAAAACACAGGTGAGAGTACAGACTAGGTGCAGTGGAATATTATGGTCAGAAGCAATTAGAGATGAGTGTATTGGGAATTTTGGAGTTAACTCTGGTGTACTTGGAAGGAGGTCTGCACTTGGGGCAGGAAAGGTATCGCAGGGTCTATGGGGAGGAGTCTGATGTCATGTCTGAACCAGCTTCACCCTGAGCCACCACTGCAGCTCCTCCAGTGCCTGGCCAGTCTTAAGCCTGAGCTGTGGCAAGTGGTAGTTTAAAATATATCCAGGATTTAACTTATAGGTATAACAGTTACATGTCTCTACTCTCAGGAGAGATTATGAGGGTAATCACATTTTAAATCATCTTAAAATATATAGTTATTTGGCGATAAGTCTTTGTCACAAAATATAAGATCCACAAGACCAACACTGGGTTTTTCTTGTTCATCTCTGTGTCCCCGGGGATGTACCTGGCACATAGTAAGTACCCAAATATATATTTGGTAACCAAAGAAGAGAGAGTTGAAGCAGACTGAGGCCAAATGTTAGAGGAGATGTGTGTCAATTTCTTGAGAGGTTTTTTGTTTTTTTAATCATCTTTGCCCTCATATCATCTTGAACTAGAATGGGTGGGTACATTGTAAAGGCCATTTAGGTGGCATCTGATGGATTTAGGGAGTTGAGAACAAGTTTTTCACTGACACATTGCAATGTGCACACCTGTTCCCAGTGAAGGCTGTCTTAGAACAGGTGGCCTCTGCCATGCCATTTAATCCTGGTCTACAGCACTAGCAGGGTGTTAACTGGTTATCTGGCATTTTATGGTTGCAGAAACAAAACTCTTGAAAGGCCAGCTCTGCATTTTCCTCTGCCTCTGCTGTTCCAAGATGAGGAGATCAGATTCTTCATGGTGGAGCCACCATATCATAAGACATCTGGAGTTGCTTATCAGTTTCAGGAGATTTTAGGCTGAGACGATGGGGTCTTCTAGATATACAATCATGTCGTCTGCAAATAGAGACTTCCTCCTTTCCTATTTGCAATTTGACTTCCTCCTTTCCTATTTGAATACCCTTTATTTCTTTTTCTTGCCTGATTGCTCTGGCTAGAACTTCCAGTACTATATTGAATAGGAGTGGTGAGAGAGGGCATCCTTGTCTAGTGCCAGATTTCAAAGGGAATGCTTCCAGTTTTTGCCCATTCAGTATGATATTGGCTATTGGTTTGTCATAAATAGCTTTTATTATTTTGAGATAGATTCCGTCAATACCTAGTTTATTGAGGGTTTTTAGCATAAAGCGCTGTTGAATTTTGTCGAAGGCCTTCTCTGCATCAATTGAGATAATCGTGGTTTTTGTCTTTGGTTCTGTTTATGTGGTGAATTACGTTTATAGACTTGCATATGTTGAACTAGCCTTGCATCCCCGGGATGAATCCTACTTGATCATGGTGGATAAGCTTTTTGATGTACTGTTGCAATCGGCTTGCCAGTATTTTATTGAAGATTTTTACATCTATGTTCATCATGGATATTGGCCTGTAGTTTTCTTGTTGAGTCTCTGCTGGGTTTTGGTATCAGGATGATGTTGGTCTCATAAAATGATTTGGGAAGGATTCTCTCTTTTTGGATTATTTGGAATAGTTTCAGAAGGAATGGTACGAGCTCCTCTTTGTATGTCTGGTAGAATTCGGCTTTGAACCCATCTGGACCTGGGCTTTTTTTGGGTGGTAGGCTCTTAATTGCTGCCTTGACTTCAGACCTTGTTATTGGTCATTCAGGGTTTCGACTTCTTCCTGGTTTAGGCTTGGGAGGAGGCAAGTGTCCAGGAATTTATCCATTTCTTCCAGGTTTCCTAGTTTATGTGCATAGAGTTGTTTGTAATAATCTCTGATGATGGTTTGAATTTCTGTGGAATCTGTGGTGATATCCCCTTTATCATTTTTTATTGCATCTATTTGGTTATTCTCTCTTTTCTTTTTTATTAATCTGGCTAGTGGTCTGTCTATTTTGTTGATCTTTTCAAAAAACCAGCTCCTGGATTTATTGATTTTTTGAAGGGTTTTTCGTGTCTCTATCTCCTTCAGTTCTGCTCTGATCTTATTTACTTCTTGTCTTCTGCTAGGTTTTGAGTTTTTTTGATCTTGCTCCTCTAGCTCTTTCAATTTGGACGATAAGCTGTCAATTTTAGATCTCTCCTTGCTTCTTATGTGGGCACTTATTGCTATATATTTTCCTCTAGAGACTGCTTTAAATGTGTCCCAGAGATTCTGGTATGTAGTGTCTTCATTCTCGTTGGTTTCAAAGAACATCTTTATAACTGCCTTCATTTCATTGTTTATCCAGTCAACATTCAAGAGCCAGTTGTTCAGTTTCCATGAAGCTATGCAGTTCTGGGTTGGTTTCTGAATTCTGAGTTCTAACTTGATTGCACTGTGGTCTGAGAGACTGTTTGTTATGATTTCCGTTCTTTTGCATTTGCTGAGGAGTGATTTACTTCCAATTATGTGGTCAATTTTAGAGTAGGTGTGATGTGGTGCTGAGAAGAATGTATATTCTGTGGATTTGGGGTGGAGAGTTCTGTAAATGTCTATTAGGTTTGCTTGGTCTAGGTCTGAGTTCAAGTCCTGGATATCCTTGTTAATTTTCTGTCTCGTTGATCTGTCTAATCTTGACAATGGGGTGTTAAAGTCTCCCACTATTATTGTGTGGGAGTCTAAGTCTCTTTGTAAGTCTTTAAGAACTTGCCTTATGTATCTGGGTGCTCCTGTGTTAGGTGCATATATATTTAGGATCATTAGCTCTTCTTGTTGCATTGATCCTTTTACCATTATGTAATGTCCTTCTTTGTCTCTTTTGATCTTTGTTGCTTTAAAGTCTATTTTATCAGAGATGAGAATTGCAACTCCTGCTTTTTTTTTGCTCTCCATTTGCTTGGTAAATCTTTTTGCTTGGTAAATTTTTGCATTTTTTGTAGAGATGGGGTTTTGCCATGTTGCCTAGACCGGTCTCAAACTCTTGGACTCAAGAGATCTGCCTGACTCTACTTCTCAAAGTGCTGGGATTACAGATGTGGGCTGCCACGCTCAACCAAGATTTTATTTTTGAAAACTAGGGCTCCTAGGTTTTCACAAACAATGGACTTAGGGGCAAATTGTGCACTGTTGTCTGTGAGAGCTTAAGAAGAGCTTAAGAAGCAGAAGTTTCTTCTGAGGAGGGGAGATTCCCCAAGACAAGGAAAAGAAATTGCGTTCTTGAGAGTTATGTTAGTTATTTTTTTTTTCATTTGTGTGTGTGTGTGGTTTTTTTTGTTTGTTTGTTTGTTTTGTTTTTTGGAGTTTTGTTGTTGTTGTTTTTGCTGCTGTAACACATTGCCACATATTCAACAGTCTAAAACAGCACCCATTTATTCTCACAGTTCTGTGAGTGAGAAATGTAAGCACAGTATCAGTCAACTAGACTTCTGTTTGGGGCCTCCCAAGTCTGAAATCAAGGTGTCAGCTGGACTAGGCTGTTATCTGGAGACTATAGGGAAAAATCTGCCTCCAAGTTCATTCAAGTTGTTAGCAGAATTCAACTCCTTTGACTGTAGGACAACGATCTCTGATTCCTTGACACATGGCCCCTTCATCTTCAAATCAACAAAGGCATCTTAATGTTCCTTATTTTTCAAATCTCTCATTTCTTTCTTCTTCTATGAGGCTGAGAAAGATCTCTACTTTTTAGGGTTCATCTGATTAGAGCAGGTTCACCTAAATAATGCAGAGTAAGCTCCCTATTTTAAGGTCAACTGATTATTAACTAATTTAATTACATCCTCGATGTCCCTTTTGTCATAACCCTGAGAATAACATCAGAGGGCAAAAGTAATAGAAGTCAAAATTCTACCACAGGATTTCTAGGGAAAAAAGCAGCCTAGGCACCACTTTCAATGAGGGCCCAAAATAGGGAACTCTAAGAGTTGAGTCCTTGGAAAGAGCTGGAGAATGATCACTGTGCCTGAGCAGGTGCTGGAGCCTCAGAACAGCACCCCCTACAAGTGTGCAGGCTTGAACAAGGCACATACCAGCATTATCAGCATGCTCCAAAGACCAGAGGCCCTGCCCTAGATGTTGTGTTCAACATAAAAGCCCCAGAGACTGTTGCAAGGCCCTAAATTGGGAAAGAGAGTGGGAAGAAAGCCCAAAACATAACCAAGATTAAATCTCCCATAAAGGGAAAACAGCATGGAGATTCCTTAAAGAACTAAGCATAGAACTAATTTGATCCAGCAATCCCACTACTGGGTGTCTACCCAAAGGAAAAGAGGTCTTTATATGAAAAAGACACATATAGCAGCACAATTCACAATTGCAAAGATATAGAACTGACCTAAGTGCCCATCAACCAACAAGGGGATAAAGAGAATGTGGTATATAAGGCCAGACACAGTGGCTCATGCCTGTAATCCCAGCGCTTTGGGAGGTGGAGGTGGGTGGTTCACTTGAGGCCAGGAGTTCAAGACCAGCCTGGCCAACATGGTGAAACCTCATCTCTACTAAAAGTTAAAAAAAAAAAATAGCCAGGCGTGGTGGTGCACAACTGTAATTCCAGCTACTGGGGAGGCTGAGACAAGAGGATTGCTTGAACCTGGGAGGTGGAGGTTGCAGCGAGCCAAGATCATGCCACTGTAGTCTGGCCTGGGCAACCGAGCGAGACTCTGTCTCAAAAAAGAAAAAGAAAGAGAGAGAGAGGGAGGAAGGGAGGGAGGGAAGGAAAGGAAAGAAATGAAGGAAGGAAGGAAAGAAGGAAGGAAGGAAGAAGGAAGGAGGGAGGGAGGGAGGGAAGGAAGGAAAAGAAGGAGAGAAAGAAAGAAAAGAAAAGAAAATGTGGTATGTTTAGACCAGGGGATAGTACTCAGTCATAAAAAGGAATGAAATAATGTCTTTGGCAGCTTGGATGGAGCTGGAGGCCATTATTCTAAATGAAGTAACTCAGGAATGGAAAACCAAATATTGTATGTTCTTACTTACAAGTAGAAGCTAAGCTATGAGTACACAAAGGCATAAGAGTGAGATGATGGACTCCGGGGACTCAAGGGGAAGGTTGAGAGGGAGTGAGAGATAAAATACTACAGATTGGGTATAGTGTACACTGCTTCGGCACTAAAATCTCAGAAATCACCACTAAGGAACTTAACCATGTAACAAAAACCCACCTGTACCCCCAAAACCATTGAAATTAAATAGATAGATATTTTATAAAGTAAGTGTTTAAAAGTTTAGATGAGAATTATCTGATTTAGAGAATCAAATGTCTAATTTTTTATGTACTGTTGTGGAATAATTCACAAAGTGCAAACTGCTGTACGTATATTATCTGATTTGGTTCTTAAACAATGTGAGGAAATTTAAATTATTATTAATACTATGATGATGATGATGATGATGATGATGATGCTCATCTTTCTAGATAAGGAAATTGAAGCCCACAGAGCCACTAAAGATATTAGATCTGATTTATTGAGAAGTTACTTTATGCCAGATCCTGGGTTAAGTCCATTGTCTCAATCCTTACAATTATATGAGAAAGATGTTATTATTACCCCATTTTGAAATGAGAAAACCAAGATTCTAGGATTAGATAACTTGCCCAATATTACAGAGTCCCTAAGTCACATGGGATGAAACCCAGGTCTATCATATTGTTTCTTTTAGAGACATAAGGAAAGGAATCACCTGGTTTGAGGCCAAGGCTAGAAGAGCTCTTCCTTTCTTGAGAATGATTGTCAGGGGCAGTTACTGCAGTAACCAGGGGGAAGATTATTGGATGTGCCAATCAGAGCCAGCTGTGCCAAGCAAAGCTTGTGAGTCACTGGCAAGGCTGCCTGCAGGCAAATATAAAGGACCACCAGGTACTCTGGATAAGAGCTGCCAATTCCATCCCCAGGGTCTGCACACAATACAGCTGTGAGAGGAGGGCAGGAGTTTGGGAGTCACTGCTACATTTCTACAGAGGTGTCAAGACTATTCTAGGGCCTTCCTTCTGAGAGCCCCATTGCTTCAGGCTTAGCTCTGTTTCCTCCTACAGGACCTAGGGCCTCACCTACTTCTTTCCTTGGGTCACGACCCTTAGAAAACCTCAGTCTGGCTAAGATTTGGGATGTAGACTCCTCCTCCGTGTTCCCAGTTAGCTACTCCTCCACAGAATCTTCCTGGACCCACCACACCCTACCCCTTCTTTCTTGGGATTTGGCTGCTGGCCCCAGAAGACAGATGGAAATAAAGTATCAAGCTTGGAGGAAATCAGATTCCTGGGGAGACAGGCCATTCGATCCAATGGAGTGTTTGTTCCTAGTGCAAACACTAGGAGCCAGAAGCAGGAGGCAGGGTGGGTGGATTCTAATTTGGACTAAGCTGGAGTTTGTCTTGACGCTAGGATCAGAGGTAGTGGTCGAGCTGGTAAGAGCTGGGATCAGAGCTACGACCCAAGTCAGAGCAAGTGTTAGGCTGGCCTTAAAGTACAACATATGGAAAACGGCGTGCATTAGGCAGCAACCAGAGTTGTATTTTAGTTCTGAAACATCACTTCCTAGCTGGGGGACTCTCAGCCTTTTCCTCAAAATCTTTCAGGGTTGTTTAGAGAAATGCTGAAGATTTAAAATCTAAACAAGATGATGAAAGTAAACTGCCTACTAGTGCCTAGAAGATGATAATCTCTTAATAATTAACAGTAGCTGGTGGCGCGTGCCTGTAATCCCAGCTACTCAGGAGGCTGAGACAGGAGAATTGCCTGAACTCAGGAGGCGGAGGTTGCGGTGAGCCGAGATCGCGCCATTGCACTCCAGCCTGGGTAACAAGAGCGAAACTCTGTCTCAAATAATTAATTAATTAATTAATTAACAGTAGCTATGACTATTACTCTCTCTAGCAGCTATTGTGCCTCTGAGGGCCTTGGGCACAGGTTGTCCTGCTCTGCTTGCCCTCTGGCGGGGCCTCCAGGTTGTGCAGACAAATACCAGGTCTGGCCAGCAGAGGGCGTAAGGCACTTCTTCCTTTCTTCCTTCCACCTCCCTCCCAGGCTTAGGATTGCATTGCCTTGAAAAGCTTGAAGAATTTCTCAGGGAGAAATGGAATCTCAGGAACAGGGAACAATGTTGGGGAATTGTGATCTCAACTGGTCTTGTTTAGGCTTTTTCACAATGACTGAAATATATCAGTGGTGATATTGAGAGACGTTACGGAAAAGCATGTGCCAATCAGCAGCCCTGTTACAGGCAGCACCACTGAATGGCTGGGAACATTCAGACTGCCCTCCCCACAGATTGAAAGTTCTTTGTGCTTCTCAGCACTAGCTCACATGGAGCCTCTCTGTGTCTGTCTTCACCTTTTCAGTTCCCATACCTTGGCCCGTTGTCCTCAACCTCTTCTTCACCAGTATGTCCAACAGACAGGGCCCCAGAGGTTACTGACTTGTATCCGTTCGTGGGAGTCCTTGTCCTGGTTTCTTTTGTCTGCCCAACAGCCCTGCCTGCTCTGGCTCTAGCCCACCTGCCTTCTCAGCTGGCTCCCTCTGTTTAATCATCCCAAGAGAAGGGCCTCCTGCATGGGCAGAGAATGTGTGGGCAGGATCTCAGCACAGAAGCAAGTCTGCACATCACAGAAATGCAAAGAGAAGGCCTTGAAAGATAGGAGAAGAAGGTGGCCTAATCAGACACAAAGGGAGGGGCTGAGCAAATGAGGAAAAGGGCAAGCTGGGCATCCCAAGGACTGAACTGTAGCTGATTTCTCTCCTAGCACCAGACCCCAGATGCACATGTGTGCATCAGAACCAGGAGTGCTGAATGCAGAGCCTATTACATGACCCTCACACTACTGGGAATGTAAACACTGGGTTTCCTGGTTAAAGCACTGATATTTTGTGGACTTTGCAAGCTGCCTGGAATAAGCAGTATCTTATAAAAGCAGCTTATCTGGCACTGTGCATGAAGCACTATGTTCTGTTCTCTTTGGTTGTTTCCCATGAATATTTTCTGAAGTTTTATTTAAATGTTCCCCTCTTATCTCATTTGTGATATAGAGTATTGAAAGAAGGATCATGTGCCCACATTTGGGCCAATGGGGCAGTACCATGGGTGATTGAGACTTTCCAAAGGGGAAAGTAAATTGTTCTACCTACAAAAGTCAAGCTAGGTGGTCCAAAATCCCCCTCCAAAAAATGAAAACCAAAACTAAAGCCGAAGAACGAACAACCTTGGCAGGTCAAGGCTTGAGTTAGAAAGGCAGGGTCCCTTAGGACTGAGCCCAGCCTACTTCAGGACCTCTTACACATGCTTCTTTGACCTCTTGGTTTTCTGACTTGTTCCTGGACAAGGGTCCAGGTCTCTTTCATATGGCTTTGCCCATATTGACTTTGCAATTCCCTCCTTACTTTGATCTAAAGCCTCCATACTTCCTGGCCCTGAGATACTCCATTCTCTCCAAATGCTGGCTTATCTCTGGCATAGGAACTATAGATGGAATTTCCTGATTTCGAGACATGAGTTCTACCCTTTTAGCACTGCATTTTCATTCCTTTCCCTTCCATCCTCTGCTCTCCCTCCCTTCTTCACTATAGCTATTGCTTTTATTTTCCTTTTTACAAAACATCGTGAAATCAATCTAAACATACCATCTCCTAGTCCTCACCTCCCATCACCCATCTGCATTTAGTTAGAGGGGAGAATATACAAAGATGATGAAAAACATGGCATGCACAAGGAAAATATAAGATATTTAAGGCTCCTAAAGCCAAGTATGACCATCCAGCTGGAGCCAGTGTCTGGGTGTGAGAGTAAAGAAAAGATAAAAAATACTACTTTTTTTTTAGCAGTGTGGCGAGAAGTCTGAGAAACTATTGGAGAAAGGGGCATGTACCAGTCAGCTCAGGTTGCCACAGCAAGACGCCACAGACTGGATGACTTAAACAGCAGAAATTTATTTTCTCACAGTTCTAGAGCCTAGAAGACCCAGCTCAAGGTACAGACACATTAAATTTCTGATGAGGGCTCGCCTCTTGGCCTGCAGACAGCTGCCTTCTCACCACACCCTCACATGGTCTTACCTCTGCGCGTGGCTTGCAGGACACAGGGGTGGGAGGGGATGAGGGAAGTGGTGGATCAGAAGATATCTAGTGTCTCTTCCCCATCTTATAAGGACAAGAGTTCTAGCCCCACCCTTACAACCTTATTTAACTTTAATTACCTCCTTAAAGGCCCTATCTCCAAATACAGTAACAAGGGCAGGAGCTAGACCCTTGGAATATAATTCTCTCTTCTCCATGTCCAGCTGAGATTTTATGGCCCATTATTTCACACTTGTTCCTTTATTTTTCCATTCCATTCATCTGGTAAAATTACAACTTTGGATGAACTGAACCAACAACATTCTCCTTGCTTGCATCCAACCAGCTGAGCTCTGCTGAGAAACAGATCCCACTAGAAATTCATGCTCATCAACTCTTAAGTGGGCCCTCAATACTTTCCTATTATCTCACTACATTCCTCAGGTCTCCTTTTTCCTTCTCCCATTATGTATTGTTTTCTTAAACCATCTTGATTACTAAAATTTTTATCACACATACGCGCATGCGTGCGCGCACGCACACACAGACACACACACACAGCACTCTCTAATAACCAAATCTCCAACTTCATAGCAAAAATAAAAACTATCAGACAGCAGCTCCCTGCCAAATCTACAAACCACTGTCTTAGTTAAAATGCAGATTAGGTTTCCATGACAATAGAGAAAAAAATTGTAAGGACTTAAGACTTTAGTTTCTTTTTCATACAGAAGAACCAGGGATAATAAAATGGTTTGAGAGTATAGGAGACCCAGACTCCTTCCATTTTGTCACTATGCCACCCCTAATACGTTACCCTCACTGCATGATTGAAGGTGGCTTGCTTTCCCATTTACATTCCTATTGCCCTCCCAAAGGGGCAATTAGGAAGAGAAGGTCCATTTCTCTCCTTTAAGACCTTGATGTGGAAGCTGCACATATCACTTCTACCTGTAGACACTACTTAGTCATAATGTGCATTTTTTGCACTTAGCTGCCAAAAAAAAAGTCTAGGAAATGTAGCGGTTATTTTGTTAGCCGTAACTTGTCTTCATCTATAATCAATCATCTTCTTCTACTGATTTCCTCTTACAATTGAGTCTCTACTGCTATCAAAAGCTAGGACCCTCCATTTCTGCTCTGGATTTCATACATCCCTGACTTTTCAGGAACCTCGAATTATTCATTAACCGTTCTATCTCTCCTATATCTTCTTATATATTGGAGTAATTCCATCTTCCAAAAGAAGAAAGATAAAGAAAGAAAAAAGAAAAGAAAAAAGAAAGAGAAAGAAAGAAAGAGACTGAGAAAAAGTTCAAGTCCTCCCATCTTAAAAAAACAAAATCTTTCATTTGACATCCTCCTCCAGCTCTACCCCCTTTCCTTAATAACTACCTTTCTTAAAGAGTTGCCTAAAGTCATTTACTCCACTTCCTCCCAGCACATGCAGTTTTTAGTGCACCTACTCTGTCTTCTGCCTCAGCAATCTCACTAAAATGCGCTTTCTAAGGTTGCCAAAGATCTCCAGGTCACTGATTTTGGACCACATTTCTCAGTCCTCATTTTGCTTATCCAGGAGCAGCATTTGAATGAGTTCACCAGTTTCTTCTTGCACCTCTTCTCTTTTAGCTTTTATGATGCTTCACTCCCTTAGATTCCTTCTGTCCCTCTGTCTACACTTTCTTGATGTCTTTTGCAGGCTCATCTTTCTCTATCCAGTCTTTAAATAATGGCCTTCTCTAAATGTCTGACTTGATCCTTCATTTGTTCTTATTCTACACACTCTAATTCTGTGGTTTGCATTCCTTCCTATACAATTTGTATATTTAGCTTCCTACTGGAATTCTACTTAGATATCTAATAGACATCGGAAACTTAGTATGTCCAAAACAGAACAGATTTGATGTGGGAGTTGCTCTCTGCTAGTTATTATTTTCTCGATGAAATTGAAGTCCAGGTTATGTATTGAGAGTGAAGAATGCTGTGTGTGTGTGTGTGTGTGTGTGTGTGTGTGTGTGTGTGTGTCAGTGTGGGAGAAGAAATTAGAGATTTTATGAGACAAGAAAATTTGAAAACAATATTGTATAAAATGAGAGAAAAAAAGTAATCAGAGAGAGAGAGATCCAAAATGGCTGATCACTAGCAGCTCGGGCTCGTAGCTCCCAGTGAAAGCGCAGAGAATGAGAGGACGTCACACTTTCAGATGAATATTTGTTGCTCACGGACCAAGAGATTCCCAGCGAAGGAGCCCCACGGGTTGCCAGGGAGACTCTTGTGGCTGGCGCAGCGGTTTTGCTGACGCCTTAGCATGGCAGTTCTTGGTGCAGAGTCCTGAGATCCCCAGACAGAAAAGCACCATCAATCTTAACACCGCTGTTTTGGCCAGCACAGTGGATTGCTCAGATTTCGGCACTGGGAATCAACAAGTTGGACGTCTGCTCAGAGACCTAGTTAGAAAGTCGGTAATTACAAGGACGACAGAGGGATAAATACATAATGAAGGGAAGAAACCAGCCTAAAAAGGCAGAGAATACTCAAAATCAGAATGCCTCTCCCTCTACAGGGGATCGCAGTTCCTCATCCGTAATGGAACAAGGCTTAATGGAGAATGAGTGTGTTCCAATAACAGAAGCAGGTTTCAAAAAGTGGGTGATAAGAAACTTCTGTGAATTAAAAGAACTTGTTCTAACCCAATGCAAAGAAACTAAGAACCTTGAAAAAAGGTTTGACGAAATGTTAACGAGAAAGGACAATTTAGAGAGGAATATAAGTGAATTGATGGAGCTGAAAAACACAACACGAGAACTTCGCGAAGTATGCACAAGTTTAAACAGTCGAATTGATCAAGCAGAAGAAAGGATATCAGAAGTCGAGGACCAGTTCAGTGAAATGAAACGAAAAGACAAGGTTGGAGAAAAGAGGATAAAAAGGAATGAGCAAAGTCTCCAGGAAATATGGGACTACGTGAAAAGACCTAATTTACCTAATTTGATAGGTGTACCTGAATGTGATGAAGAGAATGAATCCAAGTTGGAAAATACTCTTCAGAATATCATTCAGGAAAACTTTCCCAACCTAGCAAGGCAGGGTAATATTCAACTCCAGGTAATACAGAGAACACCACAAAGATATTCTTCAAGAAGACCAACCCCAAGGCACATAATCACCAGATTTATTAGGGTTGAAATGAAGGAGAAAATACTAAGGGCAGCCAGAGAGAAAGGTCAGGTTACCCATAAAGGGAAACCTATCAGACTTACAGCAGATCTCTCAGCAGAAACCCTACAAGCCAGAAAAGAGTGGGGACCAATATTTAACATCCTTAAAGAAAAGAACTTTCAACCCAGAATTTCATATCCAGCCAAACTAAGCTTTATAAGCAAAGGAAAAATTAAATCTTTTGTGAACAAACAAGTCCTTAGAGACTTCACCACCTGCTTTACAAGAGCTTCTGAAAGAAGCACTATACATATAAAGGAACAACCAATATCAGCCTTTCCAAAAATATATCAAAAAGCAAAGAGCATTAACACAATGAAAAATTTACACCAACTAATGGGCAAAACAGCCAGCTAGTATCAAATGCCAGTATTAAACTTATATATATTCTAATTGGATAAAAAACCAAAACCCATCGGTATGCTGCATCCAGACCCATCTCACATGCAAGGATACACAAAGACTCAAAACAAAGAGAAGGAGGAAGATTTACCAACCAAACAGAGAGTAAAAATAAACAAATAAACAAAAAGCAGGAGATGCAATTCTCGCCTCTGATAAAGTAGACTTTAAAGCAACAAAGATCAAAAGAGGCAAAGAAGGACATTACATAATGGCAAAAGGATCAATGTAACAAGAAGAGCTAACGATTCTATAGATCAACAAGACAGAAAATTAACAAAGACATCCAGACTTGAACTCAGACCCGGAACAAGTAAACTTAATGAACATTTATAGAACTCTCCACTTCAAATACACAAAACATACATTACCACCTCACGCCTATTCCAAAAGTGACTACATAATTGGAAGTAAATCACTCCTCAGTAATCGCATAGCATTTCATAGGTTTAAATGAAATATTGGTTGGCTGCTTGTTTGTTATTTTCTTCCCTTATTCCTTCCTGTCTACATCATTAAGTATAATTATTGGTATAAAAAAGGTTTTCAATACCCATTACTAAACTGCATTCTAGCCTGGGCAAGAAAGCAATACTCCCATTCTCTCTCTCTCTTTCTCTTCCTTTTTCTTCCTCTTGTTCATTATTTTCTTTCTTTCTTTCTTCCAAAAGAAAAAAGAAAAAAAATCATATTTTATTCAGCCATAACTATTAATAGTATTTACGCTTAGCATATTTCTTTCCAGGATATTTCTGTGCAGGTGTAAAAAAAAAAAAAAAAAAAATTAGGCTTTTTTTCATTTGTAAAGAACTCATTAAAAAAAATAAGAAAGTAATCAGAGAAATTTAGTAAGATATCTACTCATTCTAGGAAGCAGCACATTATAAACAACTGAATTCTAATTTCCAAAATTCCTGACTGAATTCTGGCTCTTTCACCTAGTAGCTTTGTGGCTTTAAACTCTCTCTAAGCCATAGTTTTTTCATCTAAAATAGTGATCAACAATATTGGACCTAAATTCATGGTTCTTCATGAGGATTAAATGTACTTAAAGGTAATGCACCTTGAACATAGTAGGTGATTATCAAATAGTTTATTTTCAGTTACCAGAAACCTTATTCATTTTTATCTCATCTTTCTTTCTCACCCTCCACATGCCCATGATCTTTAAATTCTGTTTCTACCTCCTAAATAGGTCTTAGATCAATCATTTCCAATACATCCGTGACTTTAGGTCAAGCCACTATCATCTCTCACTCAAATTACTGTCATGGACTCCCAATTGGTCCCAACTTTTAAGTTGCTCTCCACACTAGCTGCCACTGCAATCTTTCCAAATCTTTCTAAACCTTAACAAATTTCCAGTGCTCCCAAATCTTCCTTTCTTGGCTTGCAAGGGTCTGCATTTGCTGGCTCATGAGATAGGTGTATTATTTGTCTACTGTTGTTGTAATAGATCACCATGAATGTAGTGGCTAAAAACAACACCCATTTATTAGCTCACAGATCTATTGGCTAGAAGTCTACACCATGTGGCTGGGTTCTCTGCTCAGGGTATCAAAAATCAAGGTTTCAGCCAGACTGAATTCTCTTCTACAGACTCAGGGGAGAACCGAAGTCTGTTCTTTTGCTGGCTATCAGCTAGAGCCTGCTGTCAACTAGAGGCCACTCTCAGGACTTGCCCTTTGCCCTCCTTCACCCTCAAGCTTGCAACAGCCACCGGCATTCCTTGCCACATGATCCCCTCTATCTTCAAGCTATCAGCAGTGTGCTGACTTCTTCTCATTCTTCCAATCTCTTTGATTTACTCTTCTGCTACCAACCAGAAAAAAAAGAACCCCTGGCTTTTAAAGAACTCATGTGACTTGGTTAGGACTAGCCAGATACTCTCTCTTGAGATCAACTGATTAGTAAAATCAATTCCATCTGCAAAATCCCTTTTGCCATATAACATCATTGTGGGAGTAGTATTTCATCATATGCACAGGTCCACCCACACTGAAGAGAAGATTATATAAGGGTGAGAGTTATTGGCGGTCATCTTCTAATTCTGCCTACCCAAGGAGTGGAAGCCAGGGAAAATATCCCTGAAGAAATGCAACTTGAGCTGAGATCAGATGGATAAGTCAGTGTTAATTAGGTAAGGAAGGAAAGAAGAAGCTTCCAGAGAGTATATGGAAAAGCCATGTAACTGGAGGATATATAGCAAAACAAGAAAAAGAAAAGTAGAGAAAAAAAGAGGGAGTGACTAAAGAAAGGCCAGTGTGTCTACAGTGGAGAGAACAAGAATCATAGTGACTTGAAATAATGTGGCTAGAAAGGCAAGTGGGAGCCAGGCCACATAGGCTTTCTAGATTCGGTTAAAATGTTTTCTCTATCCCAAAAGCAAAGGTTGAAAGAGTGGGATAGTCAGATTTGTATTCTGAGCATAGTACTTTGGCTATAAGGTGGAGGATAGATGTAGGGAGGCAGTAAAATGTGGTGGCCCACATAGGAGGCCAGGAGTGTAGTTCAAGAGTAGGGTAATATTAGTGGATATATAAGCAGACAGATTCAAGGAACACTCAGTAGCTAAAATCAACAGGACTTGGTGATTGATTCAATATGGGAGTGATGTAGTTATGTTCCAAAGGAAGCAGACTCTCAAACAAAGATTACTGTGGAGGATGTTTACTAAGAAGTGCTCTTGGAGTTAACACCTGTGCAAAAGAGATGAAAATAGGATTGGGCAAAAGGAGAAGCTGAGCAGTAATTCAGTCCCAACAAAGACCTCAGTCAACCCTATGAGGAGCTGTGGGGTTGGGAGCATATTTCAGAGTTGTCCACCACTGGGTTGAGGGGACTAAACCTTTATACTTCTGTGCTGATTGGTCATTGGATATGGAATGCCCAAGAAAGAGAGCATAACCTTTGGATGAGCTGGCTTTCTTCTGCCTAGGCAACTTGTGAAGGGTTCTTACAGCTGAGGGCCATCTTTCAGCAGCACTTTCAGCAGCTGGAAAATAAATCCTTCATTTTTGAAGACAGTTCTGGGCTTAGCATCACAGCATCCAGCACAGGGGTGAAGGAGCATAAGGGAGTAAGGCATCAATGATAATTCCTAAGTTTCTGTCCTAGTGGATGTACTTAACGACCATATATTACAATCATTGGCTTACTTGGGAAAATCCCCATTAAAGTAGGTGCTACTCAGGGACAAACTATATCGGACAACTAGTGTGCACCTTTAGAACTGGCATAGTTTGCTAAATAAGTGAATGTTCATCTACCTCTATTTTCATTCCCCTTTCCCCCACATTTCCTTTGCTCCCTTCCCTCCTCATCGTACTGCTATCCAATGTGGGAAAAGTTGAGCCGGTTATCTGAGGCCCCACCTGTGCTAGAGTTGAACAAATAGCAAATCAAGCTCCTCTGGTCCAGGGCTCTTTGATGGGCAAGACAGGCAGTGCCAGGAGGAAGGGAAGGGGGAGCAGGTGATGATGTCCCCACCCATCCCATGCATAAACTCTTTCAATGCTTCAGCCCCTATAAACTCAGGGCTGGCTGAACCAGGTCCTCTCCAAAAGATTAATTGGATAAGGGCTTGCTGAATCCCGCATAAAGCCAGACTCCATTCTCTACTGATGCCCGCCCCCGCCTCGCCCCACCTCTTACAGCTACTGCTGGGGGTCAGAAGACGGAATTTCACAACGTATTGGAGCTCATTTGGAATCTGAAGAATGGATAGGACTTTGGGGAAGAAAAGGAATGGATAGGAGAATGCACAGGGAGTAGGGCTGAAACAGTAGAAGAGGCAAATCCTGCCGGAGAAGCTGAACCCAGTACAGTCCTGCCCCCTTCAGCCCTGTTCCCGTTGCACCCTAGTGACCCAGTCTCCTTCCAGCCCCCTCTCGTGGGAACCTGACACCCTACACAGGCGGCTTTGCCTGCACTGAGAGCAAACAGGTAGCGTTAGCGTGTCGGGTGGGCGTGGGCGCTGCCTGGCTACGGTGTAGAAAACCAATCATCTCATCTTTTGCCTGCCCGGGGCTGGCGCTAGAACCATATCCCGTCCTCACCTTACTCGGGTTCATCCTGGTCAATTCTCGCCACCACCCCAACTGCCCTCAACACCCAACTCAGACGTTTCCTCCCGGGAGCCCTTTCCCCGGGACAAGGCTCCCCCCGGGCCCCACCCCCACTCCCGCCCAGCTGTGGAGGGCTCCTTGGGAACCTTGAGTGGAAGCCCTAGTGTTGAGCCTGAGACAGGAGGTGGAGGGCGCGGAGACAGATGCAGGAGCTACCCCAGTCCCGCAGCGAGGAGCTGCAGGGAACTACGGTAGCAATAGTGTCACGGTCACTGCGGCCACTGCGACACAGTACGGTAAACGCGGCGCTAGGCTCAGACTAAAGCATCCGCGCCTCAGCAGGTGACACGCAGACCCGGTCTCCAACGCCACCTCCGCGTTCCCTGATACACCAGAGAACGATGTTGGATCCGAGGCAGCGTCCCTACACGCCTCCTACCCTCCCTTCCCCGCAGCCTCCCCCTGCGCTGCCAACACTCGCTCTCTCGCTCCCTCGCTCCTCTCTCATTCCCCGGAATCGAGGGTGGGGGCGAGTGATAAAGGGAGGTGGGCAGGAGAGAAATCTCTAGGAGGAGACGGGAGAGATCTAGGGAGGGGGCGAGCCTGGAGGACAGTCGCACAGGGAGGGGCAGAACTCCCGAGCCGGGGAGGGGGCGCGCAGTCACCTGGTGGGACGGAGGCTGGCGGAGGGACGCGAACCCAGGCGGGGCGAGCCGCGGGAGAGCGGAGGGCTGGTGCCTGGGCTGGGGGCGGGGACCGGGCGGGGCAGGGGGGCGGGGGAGGAGGGCGGCGGGAGTCTGAGCCGGAATCGCAGCGTGAGCCGGTGGAACCGCGGCGGGAGCCCGCCGGGCCGAGCTGAGTACGGCGGCGGGCTCGGCAGGGGCCATGGAGCTGCTAAAGCTGAACCGGAGCGTGCAGGGCACCGGACCCGGGCCGGGGGCTTCCCTGTGCCTCCCGGGGGCGCCTCTCCTCAACAGCAGCAGTGCGGGAAACCTCAGCTGCGAGCCCCCTCGCATTCGCGGAGCCGGGACAAGAGGTGGGTGCCTCCCTCAGCCCCCTCCACAAGCTCCTCCTCACCGTACCCCAGAACACTAATAGAGTCCCCTCACGAGCTCCACACTACCTCCTCAAACGCCCACACCATGCCCCTCATAGTACTGCCTCAGCCCCCAAACAGCCCCCCTCACACCTTCACCCCCACAGCTCACAACTTCATCACAGCTTCACACCACCTGGTGGGAACGCCTTCACATCCTGGTCCCCTGGTTACACCCAGAGCTCCTGCTCACCCCAAAACACAGACCCCTCCCCAGCACGCAGCCCCTCCTAGACACCACTCAGAAGGCGAGGACCTCCTCTTGCCAACCCTTGCAGATCTCCTTTCCCTCTTACACCTAGTTCACAGAGCCACAACAGAGAAGGAAAGCAAGAAAGGAATGCAAGATTGGGGAAAGAAGGGGGCCGGCTGAGGGAGGGAGCCCTGTGGAAAGCTTGAATGGGAAGTCGAAGTTGTGATCACATCTGACACCCCAGCCCAGCCCCCAGCCATCCCAAAAAAGATCCTCGAATCTGAATTAGGCTGAACAGTAGGGGATGCTCCTTAGAGCTGTCTGTCTCCATTTCACTCATCCTCAAACCCCTCTGCCTCCCATCTTGGAGCTTTCAAGGCTCAGTGGTCTCTCTCTCTTTGTCTGCAAGTAATGTCTCCAGCTATCTTCCAAGCTCCCTCTCCAGCCCTAGACTAGGTGCTGGGGGCACAGGGGCAAAATAGACCCAGTCTGGACCCTCATGGCTCATAGCCAAGTACAGAGGGAAAACAAGCAAATGGAAAAATCACAGACACCATGGAAGTCCCATGAAAGGGTCTGAACTGTGGGCACCAGAAGAACTTCACAGAGGCCAGAACCTTGGAACTGGGTCTGAAGTTGAGTGGGCAGAAAAGGAAGGAGTGGGATTCTAGGTGAAGGAACAATGTTAAGCAAAAGGAAATTTTTCTAAGCTCAAGAAGGGAAAGTTGGAATAAATTGTAATCCACATATTTATTTACCCCATGAAATAATCGATGCTTTCTCAGCCCAGTTGTTACACACTCACACTTGGATTCGGTCATTCAGCCAATGTTTATTGAACCAGAGATTGTGCTAGGTAGTGGAAATGTAAGTTGAACAAAACTGACACAATCCCTACTTCAAGGAGCTCAGAGTTTAGTGGGTGAGACAGACAAGCAGGGGATTGCAGCACAAAGTAGAAGAGCCTTGATAGGAAAAAGACAGTGGGAATGCAAGAGGAGCACCTCCAGCCCAGCCTAGCCTCCTTCAGAATTAAGGTTGGCCTCTTGAGGAAATAAGATATAAAGTCAAAAAGATTAGGGAGATTGACTCTAAGCTTCCTGTTGGCAAATATATACAATGTACAAATATATGGGAGAACCAACCAAGTAAACAGGCAGAGAAACAGAAAGCATCCCAAGGAAAAGGACAAGATATATGAAAAGCTCAAAGTTTGAATTCATGGCACTTTTATCCACTCTGACATAGTTTTGAGTGGCTAGAACATATACTTTAAGAGGGGAATAATGAACAGGGTGGAGATTAGCCTAGAGGGTTTGCAGAGAGCCTGCTAGACCTGACCATGGAATGTGGACTTTATCCTGCGGGCAACAGGAACTACTAAAAGATTGAGTAGTACTACTGGGATTAGTTCTATAATGTAGAGAATGGATTGGAAGACGTGAGATGGAAGGCAAGGGGATACTTTAGAAGGTTACGATATTACACTGGTCTGGGGGAAGGATGATGCTAGCTGTGACTAAGGTGATGGCAGTGTGGATGGAGAGAAGTGGATATATTTAAAAGCCTCTTCTAGAAATGGAATCAACAGATTAGAAGCAGAGAGGATGGAAGAGGTCAAGGGATGACATTCAGATTTCTAACTTGGATAATTGAATGGATATTGGTGCTATAGCAATTGTATACAATGAGAAAGATAAAACAGCAGAAACAGGTTTGGGAGAGGGAATTATAAATTCAGTTTGGAACCCACTAAGTTTAAATGTTAATGGGACATTCAGGTGAGGTTACCTAGTAAGCTGTTGATTCCAGGGGTCTAGAACTCATAGGGAAGATCTGGGGTGGAAATACAGACTTGAAGAAGGTCTTTGCCTACAAGAGGTAGAAGCCATGAGAATAGTTAAAATCATAAAACATCGTATAGAATGAGAAGAAAATAGGTGCTGGGTCAGGACTCTGCAGAAGACCATTATTTAAAAGCCAGGCAGCAGCAGGAGAATCCACGAAGGATATTCAGATGAAACTATCAGAAAGGCAGGAGCTATGCCCTTCCAGAAGGCAAGAAAAAGAGAGTTTCGAGCATGTTGGGGTAAGTGATGTCAAATGCTATTGACATAAATTAGGTAAATAAAAACAGGACAGTCAGAACAGCATCCTTCACATTCAATAACAAGAAAATAGGAGTCATAGGTATTGAGGCTTAACGGTAGGTTGAAGATTGGGCTGGTGGGAGAGGGGGTTATGAGAAGTGAACCAGGATATATGGCCAAAACTTTCAAGAAGTGTGGTAGGGTAGGAAAGAAAGAGAGAGAGAGAAAAGCAGCCAAAAATAGCATGAGATTGGGGGGGTGACGTGTGTAGGTCTGTCGTGTGTGTGTTTGTGTCTGTGTGTGTGTGTGTGTGCATTTTTAAACAACAGCTTTTTTAAATATTTGATGGTGGTTGGGCTGAGAGAGGAAGATTGAAGGTACAGATGAGAAAGGGGATAATCAATAGAGAAGAGTCCCTGTGAAAGCAGATGTGAAGCAATTCAGAGCACAGGTGCAAAAATTTGTCTCACTCATCTAAATGCTGCTCAGACATTTGGATGTTACCCAGCCAGTCAGATGTTACACACAGAGACCCTGTCAGCCACACTCACTCAGATATTATCCCTACAGATGCATATGTTACCCAGGTTCACTCAAATGTTACCAATAGAAATTTGGATGTTACCACTTTATTCTTCTTATGTAATCCATGCAGACTTGAGTGTTACCCATGTTCGCTCAGATACTACCCATAAAAAGACAGATGTTACCACACTCACTTTAATATTGTCTGAAGTCATTTTGGTGTTACCCATCCATCAGACACTACTCACTTTCATTTTATTATTATCCACACCCAATTAGCCAAGTTAAAGGCACACATGGACATGTCAGGGGAAAAGCAGGTGCACTTCTGTCTCGAAAGACAGAATCACCCAAGATTCATTAACGAGCATGTGTTGACTACCTCCTCTGTGCTGGACATTATGCTGAGTGCTATGAATATACTGGAGAATGAGATGGACCTTGCCCCTGTCCTCAAGAAGCTCCTAGTCTAGTGGGGAAGACAGAGAATTACATACATACTAATACAGTGAGAAATGCCATGGTTGAGTATAGAGAGAGGGAGAAAGAGGCATTTAGATTGAGATTTGATTAGGAAGAGGCAGTATGATGAATGAGAGAGTACTGAAGGAACAAACAGTAGGAGGCAAAGCATTTTAGGGATCCAGGGACTTGGCTTCTATTCTGATTCAGCCCCTTAAGAGGTGTGTGGTCTTGAGCAAATAATGTTACTTCTGAGTTCAGTTTGGAAGTTTTTATAAATAGCATTTATTTGATGTCTACAATTTCTAAATAAATTGGTTATTATAAGAAAACACAGTCATACATTACCTAATGATGGGGATACCTTCTGAGAAAGGCATCATTAGGTGATTTCATTGTCATGTAAACATCATGGAGTGTACTCACACAAACATATATTGTATAGCCTACTACACACCTAGGCTATATGGTGTAGCCTATTGCTCCAGGCTACAAACCTGTACAGTATGTTACTGTGCTGAATACTGTAGGGAAGAGTAACACAATATTATGTATTTGTGTATCTAAACATATCTAAACATAGAAAAGGTACAGTGAAAATACAGTATAAAAGATAACAAATGATACACCTGTATAGGGAGCTTACCATAAATGGAACTTGCAGGAGTAGACGTTGCTCTGGGTAAGTCAGTGAGTGGTGAGTGAATATAAAGGCATTCTGTAATGTAAAGGCATTACTGCACACTACTGTAGACTTTCTAAACACTGTATACTTAGGCTGCACTAAATTTATTTTTTAAATTTTCTTGTTTAAAAATTAACCTTAGCATACTGTAACTTTTTTACTTTATAAACTTTTTGACTCTTTTGCAATAACAGCATAAAACAAAAAACACATTGTATGGCTATACAAAAATATTTTCTTTTTTTATATTCTTTTTTCCTTCTTTTTCAATCAATGCAGAGGAACTTTTTTTATATTCTTATAAGCGTTTTTCTGTTTTTAACTTTTTTTTTCTTTTTTGCTTTTTAAACCTTTCTGTTAAAAACTAAGACACAAACACACACATTGACGTACACAGGGTCAGGATAAATTTTGCCATCTTCCACCTGCACATCTTGTCCCACTGGAAGGTCATCAGGGCAAGAACACACATGGAGCTGTCATCTCCTATAATAGCAGTGCTTTATTCTGGAAACTTCCTAAAGGACCTGCCTGAGGCTGTTTTATAGTTAACGTTTTTGAAAAATAAGAGTATATTCTAAAATAATGATTAAAAGTATAATATAGTAAATACTTCAAGTTGCATAGTCATTTATTATCATTATCAAGTATTATGTTCATAATTGAATGTGCTAGGCTTTTATATGACTGACAGCACAGTAGGTTACCAGCATTCCCACAAACACATGCATAATGCATTATGCTGCAGTGTTACAATAATATAACTAGGTGATAGAAATTTCTCAGCTCCATTATAATCTTTTGTTGTTGTTGTTGTTGTTGTTGTTGTTTTTGGTTTTGTTTGAGACAGAGTCTCACTCTGTTGTGCAGGCTGGAGTGCAGTGGCACTATCATAGCTCACTGCAGCCTCAAATTCCTGAGCTCAAGCAATCTTTCTGCCTTAAGCTCCTGAGTAGCTATGAATATAGGAATGTGTCACCACGCCCAGCTAATTTTTTATGTTTTGCAGAGATGGAGTCCTGCTATGTTGCTCAGGCTGATCTCAAGCTCCTGGACTCAAGTGATCTTCCTGCCTTGGCCTCCCAAAGTGCTGGGATTGCAAATATGAGCCACTGTACCCAGCTATTCATTATAATCTTATGAGACCAGCATCATATGTGAAATTTGTATCTACCAAAACATCGTTATTCAGTGCATGGCTGTAGTTTTCAATTTGGAAGCTAAAATGAAAGTCAGCCAAAGTATGGGACTCTGGAGGAGAGGGCTGCAGCTTTGAGCCCTTCCTTCTCTGCAACCTAGGAGGCTCTGCCCCCTGCCCTCTCTACCTTTGAGCTTTAATCCCTCTCATGCTGAGGCCATAAGTGTGAGTGATTCCATCCTGTTCAATCCAATTCGATTTTGTCTAAATATGCTTGGCTGCGACATGGTGGGCCAAAGATGAATCCATCTTTTAATAAGACAATGACACAAAAGAATGGGGTCAGCCTCCCAGCCCCTCTGCCTCACACAAGCATCCCTCCTATGAGCTCCGACAGCACCTTGTACATCCTTCAACCTCACTCCTTATCACATCTGTTTACTTCTCCCCTGTGAGCTTTCAAATGGCAGGGAGTTTGTCATATTCATCTCTTTGTTCCCAGTGACTGGCACAAAGGGAGTCCTCTGTAAATGTTTATAGAGTGAGAATGAATGTTTGGAAAGAATTAAAATACAAGGCAGAAAGTAAAATAGTCTTTAATTGTTGTGCAAGAAACATGCATGGATTAGAGAAAGGGGAGAGTAATACTAAATGAGGTGTCCAGAAGGGCCTTACAGAAGAAATAGCTGTCGATTTGAGTCTTGACCAACAAGGGAGGAATAGGAATTCACCAGATACAGAAAATAAGCTTGTGATGGGGGGTGGAAGTTGTGGGGAGAGTTGGTGAAAGAGTATTCTGGGCTGAGAAACCAATTTGAGCAGGGAGGGAGTCACAAGTGCAAATGATGCATTCAAGAAACTGAGTCATCCAGTGGCTTACTTAAATGAGTGCATCGCGGGGTTGGGGGGAGGGCAGGGAGGAAGATGTCCCTTCTGGAAGGATCTTGATGACATTCTGAGGGGCTGCAGACAGTAGAGAGTAAGTGAAGGGATTTTTGCTTTTGTTTTTAGAGAATAAAGACGTGATCTGATGTGGTTCAAAAGATAGTGTATTGTCAACAGTGTAGAATACTCCAGGAAGGTCAAATAGAATAGGCTTTGAATTTAGCAGTTAAAGGTAAGTGTACTTGGGAAGAAGTATGCAGTGATAGGGTACAGAATATTATAATGGATTGAAGAGTGAATGAGAAGACACAAATAGCCTCATAAGAAATTTGGCTGCAAAGGGAAGGAAAGATTTGGAACAAACCTTGAAAAGAGACAGGCTTTCTTAAGCAAAGGTAGAGTTGGGCCAATTTAACCAAAGCTCAAGGGGTTAGAAGGCTAAAGGATTCAAGTTCACCATTTACTGAGCAGTTCGTGAGTTGGGAATGTAGGCATCTGGCAGGGTAGTGAGGGTTGGGGATAAGAAGGATGGAGAGGGGTTTGGCTGAATGAAGGCTGACCCCTACTGCCACCTCTCCCTTTTCTTACCCAGAATTGGAGTTGGCCATTAGAATCACTCTTTATGCAGTGATCTTCCTGATGAGTGTTGGAGGAAATGTGCTCATCATCGTGGTCCTGGGACTGAGCCGCCGCCTGAGGACCGTCACCAATGCCTTCCTCCTCTCACTGGCAGTCAGCGACCTCCTGTTGGCTGTGGCTTGCATGCCCTTCACCCTCCTGCCCAATCTCATGGGCACATTCGTCTTTGGCACAGTCATCTGCAAGGCGGTTTCCTACCTCATGGGTGGGTGAGACAACCACCCCATCCCCACTTGCCGCTCTCCCCTCCTAAAGCCCTTGTGGATGTAGGAGTCTTCCCCAGTTGGCAGGGAGGGGTATGAGGAAGTCCCACTGATGGGTGTGTAGTGCAAGTTTCCTGGGTGACTCCTTCCTCTCTCTTCCTCTGCTTAGGAGTGTCTGTGAGTGTGTCCACGCTAAGCCTCATGGCCATCGCACTGGAGCGGTACAGCGCCATCTGCCGACCACTGCAGGCGCGAGTGTGGCAGACGCGCTCCCATGCGGCTCGCGTGATCATAGCCACGTGGCTGCTGTCCGGACTGCTCATGGTGCCCTACCCCGTGTACACTATCGTGCAACCAGTGGGGCCTCGTGTGCTGCAGTGCGTACATCGCTGGCCCAGTGCACGGGTCCGCCAGACCTGGTGAGCTTGCCTACAACTTATCCTAGGATTTCCCTTCTCACCCCCATTAGATGCTTAATACCATTGCCCAGAATCTTCCTCCAGCTGCCTGGAGAATTGCCATGCCAATTCCTATTCTGCATCCACCACCCTGGAATTCCAGTTTGGGTCCCCTCCCCAGTTCTCTCTCCCTTCCCAGCAGTACCCCCATATCCTACCCCTACCTCGGGTACCTGGCCACAGCCCTAGAAACACCAGTCTTTGGCCCTTTCTCCATCTGTGATTGTAGCTGGACAGAAACCCGAGTGATCTGTTGCCTCCAGGTCTGTACTGCTGCTCCTGCTCTTGTTCTTCATCCCGGGTGTGGTGATGGCGGTGGCCTACGGGCTTATCTCCCGCGAGCTCTACTTAGGGCTTCGCTTTGACGGCGACAGTGACAGCGAGAGCCAAAGCAGGGTCCGAAGCCAAGGCGGGCTGCCGGGTGGGGCTGGACCAGGTGAGCGAAATCCGGGAGAGACAGAGCTTTGGAGGGCGACGGGGCCTGCTGGAGTGGGTGGAGCTGAAATAATGGGAGAAGAAAGCTGGAAATAGGGTTTCGGCTGCTGCGAGCTCAGGTGCGGATTGGGCTGGAGATTGGAAGGACTCTTGCCTTTTTCTCTAACTGCCCACCCTCTGTGCTCAGGTGCTGTTCACCAGAACGGGCGTTGCCGGCCTGAGACTGGCGCGGGTGGCGAAGACAGTGATGGCTGCTACGTGCAGCTTCCACGTTCCCGGCCTGCCCTGGAGCTCTCGGCGCTGGTGGCGCCCACTCCTGGGCCGGGACACGGCTCCCGGCCCACCCAGGCCAAGCTGCTGGCTAAGAAGCGCGTGGTGCGAATGTTGCTGGTGATCGTCGTGCTTTTTTTTCTGTGTTGGTTGCCAGTTTATAGCGCCAATACGTGGCGCGCCTTTGATGGCCCAGGTGCACACCGAGCCCTCTCAGGTGCTCCCATCTCCTTCATTCACTTGCTGAGCTATGCCTCGGCCTGTGTCAACCCCCTGGTCTACTGCTTCATGCACCGTCGCTTTCGCCAGGCCTGCCTGGAAATGTGCGCTCGCTGCTGCCCCCGGCCTCCACGGGCTCGCCCCAGGCCTCTTCCCGATGAGGACCCTCCCACTCCCTCCATTGCTTCGCTGTCCAGGCTGAGCTACACCACCATCAGCACACTGGGGCCTGGCTGAGGAGTGGAGGGGCTGTGGGGGCTGAGGCAGGGAAAATGACAAGCACTGACCCTTTCCAGACACTCAAAACACAAACCAGAACTGACACAGGAGACCGACACCCAATAGCATGGACTAACCGCAAACACAGGAAAAGGTAGCTTACCTGACACAAGAGAAACAAGAATGGAGCTGTACTCAGAAAAGGAGGCACCTCTGATACGGGACTGAGCCTGGCCCATAGAAACATGGCGTGCGCCTTAGACAGACACAGCGTCCCTAGCAGTGAACTGCTTCTACACAGTGGGAACTCTTGACAAGGGCTGACCTGCCTCTCACACACATAGATTAATGGCACTGATCGTTTTAGGGACTATGGAGGCTGGCACAGGACTGACTCTGGGATGCACCGAGTTTGAATCCCCTTTCCCAATCACCACTGAAAGTACCATCAGGCCTAATCTCATACCTCTGACCAACAGGCTGTTCTGCACTGAAAAGGCTCTTCACCCCTTTCCAGTTAAGGCTGGCGGCCCTGCCCTCTCCTTCCTTACCCAGTCTCTTCAAGAAATAATAAATTATTTGACTGCCTCCTGAACTTCCTTTCTGGATTCTTTTGGGGCAGGTGAGGAGGCACAGGATTTTACAATAATATCCTTCTGTCGGGTCTCTCCCACTGTTGCACACCACTGTGGCAACCCCTTGCCAGAAAGCCCAGCCTCTGAGGCTCGATGTCGCTGCGCATATTCTCTCTAGGTTTTCATTTTCTACCTACATTCCAATGTTGCAGTAGCTGTGAGTGGGGATGGAAAATGGCACATCCATGACACCATGATTCCTGATCACATTCTCCCAAAATGGTGCCACTGTTAAGGTACTGTATTAGTAAATGCTTATTAACTTTTGATGAAAAGATAAAAGAGGAAGCACTGTATAATAAGGCTAAATTTATTCAATGTGTGTTTGAAACACCAGAGATCAGACCGTGACAAATATACAGAAGTTAATTAAAGAGTAGGGATTTTTTATTTTACACTTTTCCCCAGTGTCAAAATAATCTAGCCCCAGAGACAGGCAAAGACCAGCAATATCACCTCTTCACAGACAATGACAAAAAAGGAAGAACAGGAACTGAGGACCTCACCGAGGGGAATACGTGGATAATCAGAGGCATAGTATATTGGAGAGGGGGTCTTTTCATGCTTCATCTTGTAACAGACAGGGAAAACTGAGGCCCAGAGCAGGAATGTGAGCTGCCCAAGGTCATACAGTGAGTTAGAGCAAGATAGAAAAATGGTGTTGAAGTAGATACTGGGCTGGAGATGGGGAAGACGACGACATACCCATGAGGAGCAGATACAAGTTTTGTGGGACCTAAAGTGTATAAAATTGGGTGCTCTTTGTTTAAGAAAGAAAAATAATACAAAGCTGCAGATGCAAAATTTCTGGGACCCTGACCAGGGCCTTGGAAGGGGCCTGGGCAAGTGAGGAGCCCTGAAATTTAAGCCTCATTAGCTTCACAGCCAATATGCCTCTAAAATACACCCACTAACTACCCTGGAGAAGGCTGGATGGAGTAGAAAACAGTGAGAAAGGAGAGTGGTTCTTCTGTTTACCAGTGCTGGGGTTTGCTCCCATCTATCGTTTCTACAGGATTCTGGGCTGCAAGAGGCAGGAAGAAGGAAGAAAAGGAGGGAGAAGGCGTTCCAAGCTGTCAACGATGACAGGGATGCTTAAAAATAGAATCCCAGCTGGTCTGAGAAGCTGCAGGCAGATATTGGGCCTTTCTCTCTCATGCCAATTTCTCTGCAGGATGGGAGTAGGTTGGTCCATAGGCTCCCTAGCACTCCACTGTCCCTTCTAAAGGCTGCCTGAGCTATTAGCCCCCTCTAGCTGGGGCCTGGGCTCCAAATGACCACGAAATAGCAGCCAGGAGCTGGGTGGGGGAGGGCTGGGTCTGCAGAAACTTGTACCTCCATCACTGCACTCCATGCCCTATCCAGTTGTCAGATATGGACTCTTGAGCTCCTTCCATCTATTTTCCATTTCTTGGAATCTGATGAAACATGTCAGGTCTAGATTTAATATCACTGTCCCCATGAAGTCCTACTTTGTCATTCTGACAAAGCTTGTATGCCTGTATGGTACTTACTGCTTTCTCTCTTTTGTCATAGTCATCTGTGTTCCTGCCTAATTTCTCTTATCAGCCTGAGAGCAGCATGATGCAGGAGGAAGGTGACTGAGCCTGGTCGGGTGATAGAGGAAGGTAGTGGTAAGATCTAATTCTATATGATAGGCATTTTATATAGACTGATTCATTTCATTCTCAGAATACTTCTACAGATCATTTCTCCTTGTTCAAAAAACAAAGAAAGTGAAGCCAGGAAAGCTTAAGGGAGTTACACAAGGCCCTACAGCCAGAATACAGCCAAGAACTGAGCTCGGGTATCTGACTTCAAAGCTCTTTCTCTTTTCATAATACTGTGTTGCCTTCTTTCAAGTCTTTCCAGTCCTAGTTCTATCTTTTAAAAGTTGTGTGATTTTGTGCACATTGTCTAAGTGAGGTTCAGTCTCAGGTGTAAACCGGTAATATTATATTAACCTTATACTGCCATTTTGAAAGTTAAGTAAAACAATGCATATAAAGTGCTTATCATTGTAACAGGCACATAGTGTAAGAAGAGTTAGACTTAGTGTTGCATCAAGACTGGAAAGAAGCAAAAGCTCCAGGAAGCAATGCCTTCTGTAGACAGAGAGCCACCCATGATTGAATGGGACAGAACTCTGGGTCCAAGGGGAACCTCAGAGCTTGCTATGAGATGATATTAGAAAGTGATATGTGTAGGCAAATAAGGGGTAGGAAAAAAAAAAAGAAAGTGGTGTACAGTGGAATAAACCTAGAAATCAAAAACAGAGGAATTTTGGAAACTATACAAACACATGGAAATTAAAAAATACATTTCTGAATGACAGTGAATCAATGAAGAAATTAAGAAAAAAATGAAAAAATCCTTGAAACAAACGGTAATGATGCTGGAAACACAACATACCAAATCTATGGCATACAGCGAAAGCAGTACTAACAGAGAAGCTTATAGCTGTGTCTGTATCACAAAAGAAGAAAAACTTCAAATAAATAGCCTAACGATACATCTTAAAGAACTAGAAAAGCAAGAATAAACCAAACCCAAAATTAGCAGAAGAAAAGAAATAATAAATATCAGAGCAGAACTAAATGAATTTGAAATGAAGAAAAAAATACAAAAGATCAATGAAACAAAAAGAAGTCTTTTTGAAAAAAATAAATGAAATTGACAAAGCTTTAACCACATAAAGAAAAAAAGAGAGAAGATCCAAATATGTAAAATCAGACATGAAAAAGGAAACATTGCAGCTGATACTGCAGAAATTCAAAGGATCATTAGTGATGACTGTGAGCAACTGTATGCCAATAAATTGGAAAATCTAGATGAAATAAATTCCTAGAAACATAAAATCTACCAAGATTGAACAGTAAAGAAATCCAAAACCTGAACAGACTAAAAACAAGTAATTATATTGAAGCCATAATAAAAAGTCTCCCAGAAAAGAAAAGCACGGGACCCAGTAGCTTCACTGCTGAATTCTACCAAACATTTAAAGAACTAATACCAATTCTAAGCAAACTATTCCAGAAAATAGAGGAGGAAGGAATACTTCCAAACTCATTCTATGAAGCAAGTATTACCCCAATACCAAAACCAGACAAAGATACATCATAAAAGAACACTATAGGTCAATATCAATGATGGATATTGATGCAAAAGTCTCAACAAAATACTAGCAAACCAAATTCAACAATGCATTAAAAAGATCATTCATCATGACCAAATGAAACTTGTCCCTGGTATACAAATCAATCAATCAATCAATGTGATACATCATAACAACAAAATGAAGGACAAAAGCCATATGATTATTTCAACTTATGCCAAAGAAGCATTTGACAAAGTTCAACCTCCCTTCATGATAAAACCCTTAAAAAAACTGGGGATAGAAGGAACATATCTCAACACAATAAAAATAATATATAATAGATCTATAGCTGCCAGGCATGGTGGCTCACGCCTGTAATCCCAGCACTTTGGGAGGCCGAGGTGAGCAGATCACCTGAAGTCAGGAGTTCAAGACCAGCCTGATCAACATGGAGAAAACCTGTCTCTACTAAAAATACAAAATTAGTCAGGTGTGGTGGCACATGCCTGTAATCCCAGCTACTGGGGAGGCTGAGGCAGGAGAATCACTTGAACCTGGGAGGCAGAGGTTGCAGTAACCCAAGATGGCACCATTGCACCCCAGCCTGGGCAACCAGAGTGAAACTCCATCTCAAAATAATAATAATAATAGATAAATTACTAGTATTATCCTGAATGGGGAAAAACTGAAAGTCTCTTCTCTAAGCTCTGAATGTGACAAGGATACCCACTTTCACCACTGTTATTCAATATAGTACTGGAAGTCCTACCTAGAGCAATCAGACAAGATAAAGAAAAAAGAAGATCCAAATTGGAAAAGTCAAATTATCCTCATTTGCAGATGATATGATCTCATATTTGGAAAAGCCTAAAGACTACACAAGAAAACTATTAGAACTGATAATCAAATTCAGTAAAATTGCAGGATTAAAAAAAAACATACAAAAATCAATAGCATTTCTATATGCCACCAGTGAACAATCTGAAAAAGAAATCCAGAAAGTAATCCCTCAGTTAATAGGATTCCTATTTTTAAAAAGAAGGAAAGAAAAATATTTGTAAAAGAAAGTAATCCCATTTCCAATAGCTACAAATAAAATAAAATAGGAATTAACAGAAACAAGCGAAAGATTTCTACAATCAAAACTATAAAACACTGATGAAAAAATCAAAGAAGACACAAAAAATGGAAAAATATTTCATGTTCATGGATTGGAAGAATCATTATTGTTAAAACAGCCATACTACAAAGCAATCTACAGATTCAATGCAATGCCTATCAAAATACCAATGACATTCTTCACAGAGAGAGGAAAAAAAAAATCCTAAAATTTATATGAAACCAAAAAAAGACCTAGAATAGCCAAAGCTATCCTTAACAAAAAGAACAAAACTAAAGGAATCATATAACCCAACTTTAAATTAGACTACAGACCTATAATAACCAAAGTGGCATGGCACTGGCACACAGATCAGGGGAACAGAACAGAGGACTCAGACATAAACCTATACCTCTACAGTTACTTATTTTTGACAAAGGTGCCAAGAACAAACAATGGGGAAAGGATAATCTCTTCAATAAATGGTGCTGGGAAAACTGGATATCCATATGCAAAAGAATGAAACTAGACCCCTATCTCTTGCTATATACAAATCTAAGACCTCAACCCATGAAACTATTACAAGAAAACATTGGGAAAACTCTCCAGGACATTAGACTAGGCAAAGATTTCTTGAGCAATATCCCATAAGCACAAGCAAGCAAAGCAAAAATGGGCAAATGGGATCACATCAAGTTAAAAAGCTTCTGTACGGCAAAGGAAAGAATCAACAACGTGAAGGGACAACCCACAAAAGGGAGAAAATATTTTCAAACTACGTATCTGTCAAGGGATTAATAACCAGAATATATGAGGAGCTCAAACAACTCTATAGGAAAAAATCAATTAATACCATCAAAAAATGGGCAAAAGATTTGAATAGACATTTCTCAAAATGTACAAATGGCAAACAGGCACACAAAAAGGTGCTTAATATCACTGATCATCAGAGAAACACAAATCAAAACTACAGTGAGATATCATCTCACCCCAGTTAAAACGGCTTTTATCCAAAAGATAGGCAATAACAAATGCTGGCAACAATGTTGAGAAAAGGGAACCCTTGTACACTGCTGGTGGGAATGTAAATTAGTACAACCAATGCAGATAATACTTAGTGGTTTCTCAGAAAAGTGAAATCGAGCTATGATTCAGCAGTCTCACTCCTAGGTATGTATCCAAAAGAAATGAAATCAGAGATACCTGCACTTCCATGTTTATTGCAGCGCCATGCACAATAGCTAAGATTTGGAAACAATCTAAGTGTCCATCAACAGATGAATGGATAAAGAAAATGTAGTATATATACACAATGGACTACTACTATTCATCCATAAAAAGGAATGAGATCATGTCATTTACAACAACACTGATGTGTGGTCATTATGTTAAGCAAAATAAACCAGGTACAGAAAGACAAACTTTGCATGGTCTCACTTACTTGTGGGAGCTAAAAATTAAAACAACTGAACTCACTGAGATAGAGAATAGAAGGATGTTACCAGAGGCTGGGAAGGGTAGTGGGGCAGTGGAGGGGAAGTGACAATGGTTAATGAGTACCCCCGCAAAAAAATAGAATGAATAAGACACAGTATTCGATAGCACAACAGGGTGACTACAGTCAAAAATAATTCAATCATACGTTTGAAAATGAGTAGTATTTGTTTGTAACACAAAAGATAAATGCTTGAGGTAACAGATACCCCATTTACTCTTAAGTGATTATTACACATTGCATCCTTGTATCAAAATATATATACCTACTATGTACCCACAAAAATTAAAAATTGATATTTTTAAGTGGTGGAGTCAGAATTTGAATCCAGGTCTGCCTGATCCCAAAGGCCATGCTCTTTCCACTATATACTCTGGCTCTACCTAGAGTGATCAGTCAGGGCAGGAAAGAAATGGGGGCAGTTTGGAATCACTCAAGACTCTTCCCTGAGACCAATGCAGAAGAAAAGAGGTTTAAGTCTATAGCTCTGCAGACTTTAATCCCTCAGAAAGCCCCAGGTGTACTGTCCCTGACCCTGCAGGGAAGTCCCCATCTTGTTTATGGATCAATATCCGTAAACAAGACGGGGAGTAGCCATACTGGAAATCTCACTCACTCAGCCTTCTAAGAAAGCAGGTTTCATGCTAAGATTCAGAAACTCTGAGTGATACGGGGACAAACCAAAGAAAGGGAGATGTCACAGTAAACATGCACAGGGTGGACCTCAGGCCAGAAGCTGGCCCCTCTCACAACACCTCCAATCAGAGTCTTGAATGACCACACATTCTGGTTAGTTGTTATTTATTTGACTAGTAGAGAGCAAGAGACACTTTGTGGAAAAATTTTGTTCCTTCAAGCTATCTGTAGGGGAGAGCAGGAGGGAGAGAAGGAAAGAAAGTAGAAGCAGTGAGGAGAAAGCAGGTACCATTTGGGGTCTAAGCTTTGTTGATGAGACACAATGCCTAGAGGTGGGGCCCTCCTGGAAACTCTGTAACCCTTACTACAGATGCTAGCCATGGTCCTTTGGCTGCTTCCTGCTCTCTGGGCCTCATTCACTGCCTCTCAACTCTAGGAAGCACTTGGTCAGCCAGACTTTTGTTTCATCACTAGCAACATGCACAAAGATTAGAACCTCATCTGGATAGGGCTCAATCCTTTGGAAACAAAATGCTAACCTAGCCATTTAGCCACATCTTGAGGGCAGGAAATAGTTAAGCAATTAGGCCAATTGACGTAGTACTTTGGCTTAATCAGTTTTGGGCACCAGAACCCTAACTGGGCACATAAGTAGTGAGAGATAAGACATGGAGGACTCGTGAAGAATGTACATTTGAATGATAAGGCTGGTTTGAGTGATAAGGCTATCCAATTTCGCAGGTTGAAACTAGCAGGCTTTGAGTGATGTGGGAGGGGCAGAAACCTGAGGCATTCCCTACTAGGATATATGATCCCAAGTATAGTTCAAGGAACAGAGCTACAACACTGAATGTGGGCAAGTAGGGGCAGGTGGAAAGGCCCCATATGGAGAGGGGCAGATCCCTCCAGGTGTAATCCAGCTTGTGGGAAGGGGGGAAAATTTCTTGATGCCTAAAACCAGAATTAAGGCCTTGGCCCTTCCAAATTTAGCAGTATCAGTCTCCCTGAAATAATGGGGTAGCACTTGGGAGCATTTGAAGACCAGCCCCCAAGCTGCTTAAATATGTGGATCTCCAGTTCAATTCAGGCCAGAAAAGGCAAGAGCAAAAACAATGGGGTAGTTGAATAGGAAACATCTCACTTTAAGCATGGAATTTTTAGCTACTACAACTGGAGAGGTGGTGAACCCTCACATATGTTAGGAAGCAGCCACACCCACTAACTTGGAATGTTAATGCACATCAAATCAGAACTAGACAGCAAATGTGGGGATCTGGCCAGAGGAAACCAATATGCAGCTACAGTGTAGGGAGCTAACACCAGTGTCAACGTATGAACACTGGTCTGTCTCACTGACAGAAGGTTCTTGTACCCAGTCTACTCCAATGCCACTTGCTAACTGTGACAGACTAGCTCTGACTGATTATTTTTCCTTTCTAAGCCCAGTTTCCTTCATCTGTCCATATCTCATGGCTTGCTATGTAGTTATGAGGATTATGGGAGATGAAGTAGCTGTTTCTCCCGGAAAATGTATAACATTAGGAAGATTGGTAGAGGCTCTAGCACTGAGACAATTCTGCCACCTACACCCATATGTAATTCAAAGTAAAAATAATACCAAAGTGTAACATCCATGCAATGAAGTTCCATTAACTTCTGCCTTTCCCCTGATGAGCACTTCAGACTAATTTTTTGAAATGTCAAACATTGATTTACTTATTTTATTAGTCATAAATGCATATAGTTTAGAAAGTCAATATTAAGACAAATAGTAGTCCCAGCCCCCTGCCTTGCTCTCCCCCAATTCTCCTCCCCCAGAAGGAATCACTTTCCAGTCTTTTATCCATTTTTAAAAATTTATCTCCTTTTCTTTGTATAACATGTGAATATTACTTCTCAGATTCTCTATTTAGTTTTAGTTTCTATTGACTACTCACCATGGAAGATGAAGTTTTAACTCTCATTCCTACCACCAGGTCACCGCACACTCTACTATCCTCTCCTTCCTCCAAATTTAATTTTATTGTAACTTTTGTTATGTGACAACCAGACACTCCAAGAGAACACCAATAAGTCTCTCACCTCCTTGTATTTATGCCCCCATGTGGTGCCATCTCACTTTAATGAGGGCTGACCTGTGTAATCAGTAAAATGTCCAAATATTTAATAAAGACAGGATTCCACCCTGCACTTGGATGACTTAGCCTCACTCACCTCACCTTAAGCCCTGCCTGTAATATCCTGTTTTTAACATTTTGATATTTTGTTTACTATGGATTTTTTGCATTAATTCCAATTTTTTAAAGTATTCATTAAAATATTCTTTATATCGATTACCAGGGTTATTTTTTTGGATGATGATGATTAAATCTTGCACCCAAAGCAAGCACCTAACTCACTTTATCTTAGTCCTGGCCCTAACAAATTCTAGCAGCTTCTTGAGAAAAGGTGAAAATTTACCTTCTTGAGAAAAGGTGAAAATTTACCTTCTTGAGAAGGTAAATTTTTGACACCTTGCACGTCTGAATAGATCTACTTCTACATTAGCACTGGATTCATAGTTCGTCTGGGTATAGAATTCTAGCTGAAATTTTTTCCCAATTTTGGATCTTGTGAGATCCAAAATTATTTGACTTCTGATCCTTTGCTTTGCTTAATGACTAGTTATACCCTCGTAGTCAACTTTGAAGTTCTGTTGGTTATACAGGTCAACTCTATTCAAAGGGTGGGGTACTTTAACAATAGAAGACTAAAAGCTGATTGGAAGTTCTGAGGAGTCAATGGAGCTTGTCAACTTCGAGTTTCATTATAGGGTGATCTGGTTACACTGTTTGTTGGGCAACTCTGGATCTATAGACCATTAGGTCTTTCCTCTCAGACTGGTCTGATCTCCTAGGGAAAAGTTTTTCAATTTCCTGTGTAGAGAATAAATACCTTGGTTCCAGCATTTGGCGAGCAATGGGAGAAGTCGGCTGAGCGGTGGGGTTGGCTGACGAGGCATTTAAGTGCAGAAATACACTTAAGCTTGTAGTTGGTTTATGGCATCCCTGCTCTCAACTATGCCTGCAGCACCCTCTGTTTTACCTTCTTCAGACAGGACATCATGAGTTGTCTATTTGTTGAAAGAAGCAGTAGAGAGTTAAGGCGAGGACCTTGAAATCTACCTTCTTCTCAAAAGCTCTTAAATTTTTCTTTCACTCCCATTTCCAGAAATACCTTGGACCACCAATTCCTAGGCCTCTTGAGGGATCTATCATTTCATCATGGTGGTTATTTGCTTATCCGTAGCATTAGGGTTCTGTTTACATGGGACTACTAAGAAAGTAGTCACCCGTCCATCTATTTTTCAGTTTCAAAATTTTGTCATCTCTTCTTTTTCTCTCGGTCTCTGAGGATTTATACCTCTAAAAAAAAGAGCCCCTTTAGGCCAGGTGTGGTGCTCACACCTGTAATCCTAGCATTTTTGGAGGATGAGGCAGGTAGATCACCTGAGGTCAGGCGTTCTAGACCAGCCTGGCCAACATGGTGAAACCCTGTCTCTACTAAAAATTCAAAAATTAACCAGGCGTGGTGGCACACACCTATAATCCCAGCTACTCGGAAGTCTGAGGCAGGACAATTGCTTGAATCTGGGAGACGGAGGTTGTGGTGAGCCGAGATCATGCCACTGCACTCCAGCTTGGGAGATAGAGCAAGACTCCGTCTTAAAAAAAAAAATTATTTTTATAAACAGATCATGGGCAAAGAGGATACTCCCACAAATCGTACTGAATCTTGCCTGCTGGGTCCTTGCCTTGTCAGGCTGCCTTCCAGCAAGTGTCTTAAGCATAGGGCCTGAAGGATGGAAGGAAAGACCTACACAAGACAGATGAAGAGAAGATATAAAGACGCGGCACATGCCCAAGGAAGGCATTTGCAGTTCAGTGTGAGATCCCAAGACATGTGACATGCAAAACTTTGGGTTCCTGTGGGTACTGACCTACAGATCGCCTTTCCTTGGCAAGCCCCAAGGAAATCAAGGATGTGCCTTCCCAGGCCACACCCCTGGAGCTGCCATCCACACGCCAAAGCCTGCGTGTTGCTGAGAGCTTTCACTTCCAACACCTGACTGTGAGAATCTGAATGATGCACGGAAATGGCTGAGGCCAGCATCAGCTAAGAGGCGGGAAAGAGGCCGACACACAGTACTGTGTCAGGCTGAAATGGGCATTCAGGACAAGGAAAGAGGGGAGGAATAAGTGCAAAGAAGGGTGGCTGGGCTAGAAGGAGGAAGGGCTGGGGAAAAGCCTGTCAGGTGAATGGGACCAAGGCCGGGTAATGAGAGGAAGGGGCCAAGGTGAGGGGAATGGGCAGTTTGAGTGAGTGATCAAGAGGGAGTGGGAAATAGATGGGCAAGAAGGAGAAAGAAGAAAATGACATCGAAGATGGACATTTGTCTCCAGGAAAAGAAAGAACTTTGGAGGAAAGCCGGTGTGCTCACTTACTCCAGCAGGGACAGGAAAGGCATGGTGTTGCTGCAGAACCCAGAAGTAGCAGACTGCCTAGGTAAGACTTGATTCTAATACACACTGATGATAACGTAGGGCTCCAGAATAGTTATGTTATAAAAGACTGGGTCTTGTTAGTAAGCTCTCTCTCCGCTGCTAGCTTTGAAGAAGGAAGCTGTCGTAAAGTAAGTGGCCATATCAGAGCAGCCCACATGGCAAGGAACTTAGGGAAGCTTCCAGCAAGAAATTAAAGCTACAGACTCAAGAAACCATATTGTCAGAGACATATGAATCAGACCAGCTCCATCTTGAATAGAAGCTGGGTATAATAAGGCTGAGACCTACTGGGCTGCATTCCCAGATAGTTAAGGCATTCTAAGTCACAGGGTAAGATAGGAGGTTGGCACAAAATACAGGTCATAGAGATCTTGCTGATAAAACAGTTTGCAGTAAAGAAGTCAGCTAAAACCCACCAAAACCAAAATGGTGACGAGAGTGACCTCTGGTCATCCTCACTGCTACACTCTCACCAGCACTATGACAGTTTATAAATGCCATGGCAATGTCAGGAAATTACCCCATATGGTCTAAAAGGGGAAGGCATAAATAATCCGCCCCTTGTTTAGCATGTCATCAAGAAATAACCATAAAAATGGGCAATCAGCAGCCCTCGGTTCTGCTCTGTCTATGAAGTAGCCATTCTTTTATTCTACTTTCTTAATAAACTTGATTTCACTTTACTCTATGGACTCACCCTGAATTATGTCTTGTGCGAGATCCAAGAACCCTCTCTTCGGGTCTGAATCAGGACCACTTTCCTGTGACTTCATTCTGGCAACCACAGAAGGGAATATAGTATGGAAATCTCCAGCCCAAAGGGTAACTTTGGGTAAGTGGTGGGGTACTGTAAAATCTTTCTGGTGACCACAGAAGGGACTACAGTGAGAAAACCCCCGACCCGAAGGCTAACTTTGGGTAAGTGGTGGGATCCTGTAGCATCTTGCTCATGAATCACAGAAGGGACCACACTGAGAAGATCTGCCAACCCAAAGGAAACAGATTGCAGCACTGATTGGATGAGTTTGGGTAAGGGTGGAGTACCCAGGTAAAGAATGGGATTGAGTTAGAGGCCCAACTTAGGAGGGTTGGAGTCCCTCCTAAGATTTAGAGGGTTAGAGGCCCTTCTCAGTAAAGTTCTTCTCCTCTAAGAATGGGTTTGGCACTAAGGGATGTTAACTACTATTTTCTTTGGATTAATCTGCCTTGCACTCTTTGCTGACGGCTATGAGTGACAGGATTAGGCATGCACAGGATCATGGGACATGGGGAGCTTTTTGCTTCCTAAAAGGGGAAACTTGAAAGCTGATGGGACTGCTGGAAAAGATCCCTTCTCGACCAACAAGCGGCCACCTGAACTTTTCAAGGTTGCTGCAATGGGTGGGTCTTTCTCTGGCCTCCCCGAGAGCCTCGCCTTCCCCACCCTGCCACAGGCAATACTTTTCTTTCTCTCCTTTCTCTTTCTTTTCTATTACTCAGGGTGGCCATCTTGCTCAGAGAACACATTGAAACTCCTGGTCAGAGGTTGAATTAACAATGATGGGGGTAAGTTTGAGCCTTGCCAGTTTGATATTGGGTGCTAAGCAGAGTGGCTAATGTCTATATTTTGCTCTGGGCAGAATGAAAAAAGATAATTTTCCTTTGTGTTACGTCTTGGCTGCCAGGGCTGTGGTGTGGCCAGATGGGTCACTAGGGCCACTAAGGGAAAGGGAAGCCAAAAGCCTGGCATGTCAGCAAAAGGGTAAGAATTTTTTACCAGTCAGACTCCTGGCCTCTGTCTCTCTTTGAGAGAGAGAGAGAGAGTGTGTGTGTATGTGTGTGTGTGTGTGTGTAAACTAGATGAGGTTTCCCTCTGGTCAGTCACGTCCTTGGAAGCCTGACCTTGTAACCATGTGGCTGTGCGTTCTCTTTTCACAATGGTGGCCTGAGTTTAGGGTCCAATTCCTGGCTTAGGGATGAATCCTTTACCTTTTGTCTGTCTGTGTATTTATGTGTTGTGTGTGTGATATTTATATTTAAAAGACCTTTGATTAATTGGTTTAACAATAAGAAAAGCTTAAAACAAATATTTTGTCAGAAAAGTAAAAAGTGTAATGCCTTTTAGTTCATGTGACTTAAGTAATCTTTGTAAAATAAAGAGTTTTAAAGATTATTGGCAAAATAAAAATATCTTCAAAAATGTAAACATTTGGTCTAAATTATACAGGTTAGATATTAAGTTTGATAAATGCTTTAACGTCATAAACTGCTTCTTTGACTTTTGAAAATTATTCAACTTAACCTACCTTAGAGACATCAGATACTAAGGTAAGGCCTGGGGACATGTGGAGTTAGCCACGCCTCCTAGCTCTGCTGGAGAGCCAGCTCTTACCTGCACTTCTGCCTGGTGTGTCCTAGGAGAGCCTCCACACCTTATACATAACTAAAATTCTAAACTTACCAAGGTTTTCACCAAAAATAAAAGTTGCTAAGCGCTAATGTTAAAACATGTAATTGAGACTACTGAAGAAATGGTTCTACATGTAAGGCGTGTAAAAAAAGTAAAAAGTGTTTTTGACAAAACATCATAAGAAGGTAGAGGAATGTAGATTGCTTGCCTAAGTTTAAAGGGACAAAGGATTGTTTTAAGCTAAATAGAACAAAGCTAAAGGTTTGAACAAGTTATGGAAGGTTTGTAAAAAATTAATTGTGAAAGAAATTCTGTGTGTAAACCTGTTAGCCAAAGTGTCGTTATTCAGTTTTTCTGTAAACTGAACGTTGGAATAAAAGCACAAGAGGTTTTTCTTAGAGCAAAAATCTGCTAATAATCTACTCTTTAACAAAAATTTGTAAAGGGTTATAAAAGGTATGTGAGAATCCTGCCTTATAGCCAGACATTAAAATTGAGTAGATTTGTCTATAAAGTTTTATTAAGAACTGGGTTTGACATCAATAATGCCCTAATGCAACCATGACATTTGACTTATTTGGTATAAAATCACACAGGAAGCATTGTCAAATATAAAATAGTGTTTGGCTTTCCTTGGGCTATATTTGCATAACTGAATTATTGGTATGTGTTCTAAATTATTTTAAAACTCCTGTAATTCTGATATGACTTGGTGTATGTTATTAATTGTTAATGATTGTTATATAAACTCATTATGTGCCACAAAGGTAACCAAAATCTCCTAGTCAATTTTGGCTTTAATAGTGGCTGTCCTAAAACTTTGTGTCATCCACAAAAAAAATTGTAGTCTTGTTTTGTTCCTCTTTAGAAGGTGGTTTATAATCAGCTATAGAGCTCTAGCAGGTATTCTTAAATGCAGGTTTTCTGATAACTTTGGAGACTGTGACATCAGAATAGAGGAAAAAAACTTTCAGAACTCTCACAGGGAGCTGAAATGTTCATGAATATCAAACAAAAGCTAACTGCATAGACTAAACTAAAGAAGTCTCAAGTAGTCTTTTAAACTTTTGGCTTAAAACGTTGCTAATCCTTTGTTTTGTTTTTCAGAGTCAAGAAAACTTTTCTTTTGAGCTATTTACAGCTTTTAGCAATTAAGTAAAGTACACTCCTCTGAACAAAATTTGTAGTATATTTGTTTCTCTCTACCTGACAGAATTTCCAGAATTTGGAAACTAGTTGTGAAGATTCCTAACTCATAGCAATACAGGTATTTGCATAAATAAAATAAGAATGTTTTCTTTTGCAACAGAACACAATTAGAGAAAATCGTTATTTTACCAATGTTTTGACTGGAATGATGTGTTTTCCTTTAAGGAATCAAACTTGACTTGTAAAGCCATTAAAAGTCCCTTGGAGAATTGGCCTCAGACCTTGTCTACAACAGTCCCTTTACAGGGTTTCTGAACTGTGGTAAGTAAAGAATGCCACTTTCTAACAGGTCCAGGAGCCCCAGGTTATCTTGGAACCCCAAGAGGAGAGGAATTTACTCAACTCATCGGTATTTGAGAGTACAAACCCATGGAAGGGCTCAGCTCTAAAAAATTCTTACATAAGATTCCTTCTATGGAACACAGTTCCATCAAAGCCAATATAAAAAAAAGCTTATGTAAAAAAATAGATATTTTTTGCTGCACTTTATACAAGTAATCAGGCAGGTATAACAAAACAAATTGGCTTTACCATAATTTATCTTTAGTAAAAATGGGAAACTGGAGAGGGAAATTATGTTTCAAGAACTATGGTACACTGATTATTAAATTCTAGTCTCATCAGTTGTTTTTAAGTATGTTTCTGCAATGTAGGCTAACCCTGCTTATTCCTGTGAACCAACCAGTAATCTCTGATTGCTGCTCAGAATAAACAAAAGGGATGGGTAATGTAAAAATCTGAATCAGTATTCTAACTCTGGGCATCGACTGGAATCATCTAGCAACCCTATATCAGCCTGGTTCCAATAGTTGCCCAATTCATGGAAAGCCTTCTAATTTAGTTACTTGGGATAGTTTTACTTATTTTGCTTCACTATTGTGGAATATGTTGCTGTTGTACTCTTTGTGTAGGAA
Organism: Aotus nancymaae; assembly: GCF_030222135.1. Taxonomy (NCBI): domain Eukaryota; kingdom Metazoa; phylum Chordata; class Mammalia; order Primates; family Aotidae; genus Aotus; species Aotus nancymaae. The sequence goes on along the minus strand of NW_026988473.1, from coordinate 53,593,377 downwards.
TGCAGGATAAGCCTGCTGAAAGTTTTCTTAAACTAAATACTTATTAATCTTCAAGATATCACCTTTTGTCGGAACTCAGTTATGATTGGCCCTCGCCATACCAACACTTTCTGACTGAGCTCTTCTCTATCCTAAACACAAGAGACTCTAATAGTTAGGCAGAAATATCATCATCCCTATTCAACCTGAAGAAGTTACAGAAGATGGATCATTGTCCCTCTGCAACCCTTAGGATTAAGGGTTATCTTATAAAAGGGAGGGGGGTCATGTCAGAGGCATTTGAATCAGAGTGACTCCATCTTGAATAGGAGCTGGGTAAAATAAGGCTGAGACCTACTGGACTGCTCTGTCTATGGAGTAGCCATTCATTTATTCTACTTTCTTAATAAACTTGCTTTCACTTTACTCTACGGACTCGCCCTGAATTCTTTCTTGTGCAAGACCCAAGAATCTTCTCTTGGGGTCTGGATCAGGACCCCTTTCCTGTCACACTATGAATTCCAGCAAATACAAAAGAAATACACACATAGAGCCATCATAGTGAAAATGAAGAAAATCAAAGAGAAAGAGAAAAGCTTAAAAGCTGCTAGGGGAAAACATAAATTATGTCTAAAGAGAAGTATACAATATGTGAGAGGCGCTTAATAAATATGTGTTAACTGAATAAATAATCACACTGCATTTGGGAGCTTTTCTGCTTACTCTCCCTGTAACTTGTATCATTTGACCTCTTTGAAACTCAATCTCCTAATCTGCAAAATGCAATAACAATACCTACTTTATGAATACAATTGTGAGGATTAAATTTGTATTGAGTTTTATACAAAGTACCTAACAGTTTCTACTATCATTTAGGTACTATTGATCTATGCAGATTCCTTCCATAACAGATTTTTGATTTGTGCAAATTTGCCCTCCAGTCGGTCTCTGGGCCAGGTTTCTTCTCAGTTCTAGTCATCTTGAAATACCTAAATATCTACCACATATTTCCCTCCAGTATAAAGGGCAAGAAGCTTCAGCAAAAGCAGTCCTATTGCAATAACACCTGCTCAGCCACAGCATGGAAAAAAAGTCAATGAGCAAATACCTAGCTTAGGGTACACCTGATAATTCCCTGACTTGAAATGTATTCAGCAGTACTTTCAAAATTTTTATTATGGTAAGAGTTAACTGAGGGACTTGTTAGGAATACACTTTTTGATTCTCTTCTCTGAAGAATCTGATTCTTTAGGTTCAGGGCAAAACCCAGGAATCTGACTTTTTGACAAACATCCAAGTATTTGGAATATTAGGAATATGGCTAGGAGGTGAGGATTACAAAGTTGGTCACACTGCTGATCAATCTGAGTGAACAAATATTTCCCACTGTAGGAAAGGAGAGGAGAAACTGCAGGCAAGGGGCTACATCTGTGAAGATGAATGTAACATGGTCCATGTCTAGATAGGTTCACTCACTTTTGGAAGACACAGATGTACAGGAAATAAAATTTCAATGCAAGCCAACTATCCTCTCCTTGATTGGTCAATAATGGGCAAAATAGAGATTTTCACTGTGGGGGGTCTGAGAAAGCTTTGTGGAGGAAGTACCTTCCCAGCTAGGCTGCTCTCTACAGCTCTAAAATTCTTTTCAGGTGACTATGAAAAGGAGTCAAATTCCAGGAATGAAAAGTAGTCTTGAGCAAAGGAAGAAAGGTAGAAAATGCCAGAGCTGGTTTGAGGAAAAACAAGAAAGTTGAATCATTTCTTCCATACCTGAAGAGAAAATGCTACGCTAAGCAGATGGGGAGGTAGAAAAGGGCCAGGTGGAAATGAGTAGACAGTTTGAAAATCCGTTGCAGAGGTCTGACCAAATTAGGGGAGAGAATGGGTGGGTGAGAAGAGAACGTGGACCCTGAAAAATCTACTGAGACCAAGAGCTACTGACACAGGCAAAGCCCAAGGCCAGTTCCTGCCTCAGGAGCCCCAATCCCCACATTTTCAAGGGTCGCTTTCTGACTCCATAACTGACCAGCAAATTCTGAGACTTCAGCTTCAAAATGTCAAAACCCTCTGCTAATTGATTCCAATAATAGGGACCCTGTAAATTCCCTCCTGAAACTTTGAACATTTCTCTGCCTGCTCTAACCCCTGCCTACTGGTACGGCATCTTTCATTTGTTCAAAAAGTCCTGTTTGTTCTGTGAAAGGAAAAAGTAGAACGGGAGGCAGGTTTGCCCAAAGCAGTTCCCAGCTTGACTTTTCCCTTTGGCTTAGTGATTTGGGGGCCCCGAGACTTATTTTCGTTTCACAATTACTACATCAGGAATGATTTCTCGCTTTTCATTAGCAATTTCTTCTTTTCTCCTCCTCTTCATTTGACTAACTTATTATGCTTCTTTGTCAGGTCTCTGTGTAAATATTTCTTACTCCAAGAAACCTTTCCTACTCCTTTAGTCTAAACTGTTTCGCCCTTTTAATTTCTATCATAGCATGTACAAATATTTAAGATTACATGCTTATTTTTGTTTATGGCTCTCTCCTTTCACACAGTAAGCTCTGGGGCCTATCTATGTCCTTCACCACCCTTTACTCGGTACCTAGCCCAGAGCTCACTCTGGCCGTTAATATTTGTTTTAAAGAGAGAGGGAGGAGGGGATTGTGACCTTAATAACTCTTAGCCCACGGCCTTGGCATACCCCTTATTCTGGAACCCCTGAATTCTCAAGAGTCTCTTGCCTGTCCTATCTTCTTCTCTAGAGTATGTGTCTGCGTTCAAATCCTGGTGTTAATGTTCACTAGCTGTGTTACACAGGATAAATGGTCTATATTGTTTAAATTTCAGTTTTCTGAGAATAGTAGCAGTTACCTCATGGGGTTATTAGGAGGATTATGAGAAAATCCATGTGAAACATCTAACAGAGTACCTGGAAAATTATTGATAAAGATTACCTGCCATTATTATTATTGTTGTTAATAACTGGCAATCTCTAATATTCAAGCTATTGGGCTTTTTTCCACAAGAAAGTTCTCATTATATATATAAATCTCTGTGTGTGTGTGTGTGTGTGTGTAATATATATAGGTATATATACCTGTGTATGTAATATATATAGGTATATATACTTATGTATACAAAGAGTTCTTGTAAATCAATAAGAAAATACAAGCACAATAGGAAAATGAGCAAACATTATAAACATGCAAATTCACAGAAAGAAATGTTTAAAAATTGTAATATTATTGTCAGAGTAAAAAGGAGAGAAGTATAGTCTGCCTCTCAAATACCCATAGCTTTCCTCCTGCAGTTCCTCCCACTAGTGTTGGGGAAGAAAGAAAAGCAGAAAGGCAGCGTCCCCTTCCTCCACAGGTGATGCTGTGCTCCCTTCTCTGTGGGCGATTACTGTTTCTCTGACTAACACAGACTGGCGTGATGGCTTCTGTGAGGCAGGTGTCCAGATGCTGGCACTTGTGGAGCACATATGTGGTTATTTGGAGGTGATGCATTTGTCTAAGTCTTCTCACGCCCCCTTATGGTACCCCCCACCAGAAATGCATTTGTAGGAATCCACAGTGATGTCTCCTGTATGCCTTCTATGAGATCCCTTGTCTGCACTCCCTTGTATGCAGTCTCAGTGAGATGTCCGTTCCATTCCTTGGAGTACTTCAACTGCCCCAGGACACTGCAGTTTCCACCACCACCAGGGTCTCACTACTCTAGAGCTGCGAAGCTTTTCTCCAAATGCAGAGGGAACATCCCTCCTCCCCAGAAAGCTATACCACAGAGATTCAAGATAAGTAAGGTAGTGCAGTTATTGTGAGGAGACTTTGCAATAGACTCCTCCAAGGAGATTTGGTTGCTGAAGAATCTAAAGGTCCTCCCCTGAAAGTGGCCCCAGAGCATGGCCCTGGGGAGAGCGCTGGGGCTTACCTTGCTCAGTTCCAACTTCATTCCCCTCTTTTTTTTTTTTTTATCTTTCCCCAATTTATTTCCTTCTTTAAAAAATGATTTAGCAGGTGATCCCCTGGGGAGTTGTTAGAAATGAAGACTCTCAAGCTCATCCCAGACCTTCTAAATCAGAACCTGTACTTTAACAACAGCCCCAGATCATTCCTGTACAGATTATGGTTTGAAAAGTACTGATATATAGGACAGAATTTTTGGATTCTCCCACCCCAGTTATTCATATTTAAGTTCATTTTTAGCCCCACAGCTCCATTTTCCTGCCTTTGGCCTATATGCTCTTCGCTGTCAGCAAGCACTTTTTGGCTAATGAGTTAGTCAGCCTATAGGGTCTACCACAGCAGTGCTGCAAGGATTCCACTTAGGCAGCTTTACATCTGTTCGTTTTGAAGCAATGCTGACGTCATCTCCACAAGTAACTCCATGATACCCTCTTCTTCAGATGTGTTTTAAGATATTTCAATACATTATAAAGAAGGAATTGATTATAATGTGCCTACTTGTTAGCAAATGCACACAAACATTCACCATGCTTAGAAATAAAGAGTACAGCTTACACTGAAATCGTACATGCACATGGTCCTTAAAGATAATTCTCTCTTCAGCTCATACCTTGTATCACAGATTGCTAAGGATAGTACCACTCTCAGCAGAGAGGTGGAAAAGGGCTCTAGCTGGTGTCTACCTGTCACTCCAAGTGCAAAGCTTCTAGAATTCATTCAGGGATTCTTTAGCATGCTTCCTAGGATGTAAGTCTCAGAAAATACAAAGACCTGCCTTGTAAGGTTTTAGAATTCATTCCATCTTCTGTCTAATTTGCTTTCTCTATTGTTTTAACCTGCTGAATGAGTCAATGATAGGGTTTTTTTTTTCTCCTCTAACAAGCCCTTATCTCCAGAACTTTCTGTCTGATAAATCCCATGATATATTAAAAATCTGAAGCAACACCTATAATCCCAGCACTTTGGGAGGCCAAGGTAGGCAGAGTACTTGAGGTCAGGAGTTCAAAACCAACCTGGCCAATATGGTGAAACCCATCTCTACTAAAAATACAAAAATTAGCCAGGTGTGGTGGCACACACTTGTAATCCCAGCTACTTGGGAGGTTGAGGTGAGAGAATTGCTTGAACCCAGGAGGCGGTTGTTGCAGTGAGCCAAGATTATGCCATTGCACTCCAGCCTGAGAGACAGAGCAAGACTCCACCTCAAAAAGAAAAAAAAAAAATTGAAGCCAATGTTAGAAAACTCTAGTCAGAAAGTTATTTTCCAGCTTGATTGTTTTGTCCTTCGTAGTTAAATTTCTCAGAGACTGCAGGGTATTTTTCTGACTCAAATATCCTCAGGATAAAAATTTCTCAAGTCCCGTTGAATTACACAAGAGAAATAGTAGTTTTCTCACTAGAGGTTAGGGAAGAGAGACTGTCTTCTTTGGAGCAAACTTGTATAGCCATCGTGTTAAAAGGGTAGTGCTAGGGTTTTAATGTGGCTCCCAAAAGCATGTGATGGAAACTTAATCACCATTGTAATGGATTAAGGGGTGGGATCTTCAAGAGGTGATTAGGCCATAAAAGTTCTTCTCTTCTAAGTGCATTAATGCTGTTGCTGCAGAGTGGGTTCCTTAGTTGGCCCTCATTTGCTCTCTCTCTGTCACATTGTCTTTGCCCTTCCAACATGAGTTAACACAGCAAGAAGACCCTCACCAGAAGCTGGCCCCTTGACGTTGGACTTTCCAGCCTCCCAAACTCCGAACTGATAAATTCCTCTTCATTATAATTTACCCATTTTGTGGTATTCTGTTACAGCAGTACCAAAAAAAGACTAAGACAGGTGGCATTTGATAGGATGCAATCAAAAGGCAACTTTATTTTTTAACCTGCTTCCTCCGCTCAGGGGCTGGTTTCTTCCTTGCCCCTTAATAAAACCTCACGCGGGTGGGTTCCTGTAGCTTCTCCAGAAAAAGTTCTCTAGTAATTTTTAGTCATAAAACAGTCTCATTTCAGTTGCTGAAAAAGTCCAGTCTCATAATAGTCAAAACTCTGAACTTTAAGGCAATTTTTTCTTCTTTCTCTCTTACCCCAGCCCAGGCTGATTGAGGCTGGAAGCTGAATTTACTCAGAGGTTCGCTCAGGAACCCTGAAATGAGGAGATGGAGTCAGAGCAGGGCATAAGCACTGGCACAGCTAGCTTCTTTGTTTTCCAACCCAGTACTTCTACTTCTCCCCCACTCTCTCTAGGGTATGGATCCCACAGGGTTTGGGACAGAGGTGGGAGAAGGAAGGAGCAAGAGAGAAGAAAAGGCCTTCGTTTAGGGGAACAGTAGTACTTGGTCGTAGTGTTCCACGATCTTTGTGGATGCTTAGTATGAACTCCTCACATAGGCACTTAGTGGGGCCCTTGCAGATGGCTCCACTGAACACGTTGGACTGTAACAGCTCCCCCTGCTGGCCACTTACTCCATAGGCTTCTGCATTTGATTCTAACCCCCTGCAGCCTAATAGCCTTTAGGAGGAAACCTACTTACTAAAGTGGGATCTCCTGGAAAACGATCTCCATGTTTATTCTCTCCCTTTCCCTATCTCATAAAGGTCAGGAATGATATTTCATTAATTTCCTACAGTTAGACTCCAAACTTGCCCAGGAACACTAGGGGGCAACGCTTGCACCATAATTCACCTTTTTTCTTGTTATTCCTTATTTTTCACTGGTCCAAATAACCACTGCAACTGGCAATATTTTCTTCCTGTTTAAATTATTTTTTCTTTCTTTCCTTATTTTTTTCTGTCCTTCTTTCTTTCTTTTTTCTTTCCTTCTCTTTCTCTCTTTCTTTTGGCTGCCTTAATTTCTCGATTTTGAGACTGAGTCACAGTCTCACATTCTTGTTGGTAACCTAAAGTTTCTTCTAAATATTTGACAAGAAGATTTCCTTAAAGTGGGCAAATATTTCTTAAACAGAACCTAAAAAGCAGTAATCAATCGTATGTTGGCTCATACCTAGAAATCAGAGTAGAGGTCAAGAGTGGCTCAGATTCAAAATTCTTATGTCTTGAAAACTGATGTGGTGGTTAACAGGTCCTTCTGTTTGTGCTTCATATTCTTGCTGAATGATTTTCTAAAGATAATCTCTGGGATAAACTTTACCAAATAATTTCTAACCAGGAACACAAGGAACAACTGATGTGAGCCTCTTTTGTCCTTTTGGAAAAGATTTGAGACAAGCAGGGGCAGGTGGTGGTGGGCTCAACTTCAAACAGTTGTGAGAGTTGTCATTAAGGTAGCAAAAGCCTTGCCCCCTAACCTCGCCCTACCACACCGTCCCCAGTCCTCTCTACCCAGGTGACAGGGAGTGTGCCCTCTGCTGACCAGCACACCAGTGGTTCCAAGTCCCCAGTCTTTGGCATCAGTAGCCACCAGGCTGCAGCTCTGTGAACAGCAGCTAGAGAGGAGCTTCCTACCAGCCTGGGGAAGCCATAGCCTGCACATGATCAGTCCCTTTTAGGGAACTAAGGTTGATTTGATAGAACCAGTGCTGGCAAAGCTGTCCGAGGAAAACTGACCTGGTACCTAGATTTATCCAGGATCCAGCCTTGGAGGTGGAAAGGGAGGTCACTTTTGTGGCAGGCCAAGATAACCTTGAGATGTTTTGAGAAATTCAAGAAGAGGCCAGGTACCGTGGCTCATGCCTATAATCCCAGCTACTCAGGAGGCTGAGGCAGGAGAATCGCTTGAACTTGGGAGGCAGAGGTTGCAGTGAGCCAAGATCACACCACTGCACTCCAGCCTGGGTGACAGAGACAGACTCTGTCTCAAAATAAATAAATAAATAATAAATAATTCAAGAAGAAAGGAATTAGACCAAAATGTATAGATACTACATATGAAATCTTATAGAGAAATTTCCTTGGACTTACCTTCTTAGCTTCAGGACAGCAAATGAATAAAGCTTGTAAAAGACCAAGCTGAGATTTCTTAGAGAACCTCCAGCTGAACAAACTTAAAGAAGGCCCATATGGTTAACATTCTTGCTGCACCTGTTTAAAGAACCAGGCCAAATCTAATAAGCCCATACTCATCTTGTCATCAAGAATCTTTGAGGCTTTTTGTAATAGCGAGGAGGCTATAAGAAAAAAAAATGTGCTTAAATTGAAAATTATGTGTTGTCATTCTAGAGCACACCTGGGCTGTCTGATTCCAAATCTGTGGGAGCTGTTTTGCAGATCTATAAAGTGTAGCTAACTGGCAGCAATACTAAATCATTCCTGTCCATAGACATGCAAATGAATTCTGTCTAGTGGAAAAACAACCAAAAAAAAAAAAAAAAACCATCTGGCTCTATTTGCACAGTCATTTTAACATCCCTGATCTATAAATATGTCTGTCCTTGGGATTCTCCTTTCACCTGGTTGTAACACTTCCCTGGTTTCCTCATGAATGAGTTAAATAAAATCTTTAACTCATGTTTATTCTTATATCTATATGAGATTCCTGATCTTACCTGTTTATGAAAATTATCTTTTAATGCCTACGTAGAACTAAATTATCATTTAATGGCTTGTCCTTGCCTTTGCCTTAGCCACAGAGGGCCTAGAGACTTTAAGACACAGTGTCAGAGAATTCTGAAGCAGCCCAGTTTGGCGACCTTCACAGCAACCTAGCGCAGAAACTTTCTAGAAGCTTTATGACAGCCCTGTTCAGAAGCCATTTGGTGTTTTCCTTCTGTTCTATTGACTGAAGTGTCCTGACACTTTTTTGGCAGACTTTGTAATGTGCTGAGAAGTGGTATCAAGTATCCCATCATCAAAATAGAAATTTCAAAAGGCTGCCTGAGTAGCCCCTGAGGTTGTACACCCCACTTTAGAGATGGCTAATATATCCTATTGTCAATGTGTAGATGACAGCATGATAATAGCTTGCTAGAAGAATGCTGAGGATACTTGCCCATTTCAAAAAAAAAAAAAACACATCTTTCACCACAGTATATGTCCTCCTGGGTCTTTATGGCTTGCTTGAATGTATGTAGGACCATTGGCATTATCAAAACATGTATTCCTAACAGCAGAGAGTGAGACCTTTGCTTAGGACAGTAATAAACAAACCCAAAAGTTAACGCTACCTTTGGAACATTTCAAGTTTTTCAGGCATAAAGTCCCAAGTTAGTAGCTGGAAAGTCCATCACCAAGGTTAAGGGCATCTCCCAAAAAGCTGGAATGATTTTGACAATTTAAAAAACTTTGTTTAATTATTGCTCAGAGAAGAAACATCCACAAACATCTTTGTTTAGCAGAGGACTTCCATGACAGGTGAGTCAAAGTAAGTAAAAAGAACAAAACAAAACAAATTAAAAAGTTTTACCACAAATGTGTTATTGTTAATAGTTTGATATGCAACCTATCATGACTCAGTCCTTTGTTCCTGGATCACCTAATTTAGGACAAAGCTATTTTGAGCAGGGGAAAATAAATTTCCAGAAAATTGAGAAAATATAGTGTTGGTAGAGGAAGGCTCCTTTGCAGAACCTATTGTTTTCATGAGACAGATTTTTCCCCTAAACCCTCTGACCCTAGGTCTTAGGCCTCCTAAGTGAGTTGCCTGACTTGAGAGGGGAGGTGGGTGTGTGTGGCCCAGCCCTGTCCTCCTGACCTCTTTCTCTCGCTCCGGGAATCTTCCTATCTACAGAGCGATAGTGCTGATGGCTGCTTGACTCTGGTTTTTCAGGTCAGACTATAACTTGGCAAATCTGTCTGATACCAGAGGAGTTCAGGATTGGGAAGTCTACTGTCGCCCCGTACTTCTACTCCAACTTTATTAGGGAAAAGAGATGCCATTTATTGGGCTAATACCCCAGTATTTATTATCAGTGTTTCTTTACAAAATTTTCTAAAGACTTAGCTTCTGGAAGTCATGGTACAGGGAGTTACGCATCGTCTGCAGAATATCGAGTTAGAAAAAAGCTGTGGAAAATTATGTGAAAATCCAATTCCCATGGACACTGTGGACATGGTGATTGTGGATGTGTAATGAATAGGGCCCATGATAAGAACATAATTGAACAATGCTTTTTTATATTCAACACATCCAGAATCTCAGAATCCTTTACATCATGCAGAATGTATCCTGTCAGAACAAGAGAAACCACATCATAAATGTGAATTCTAAATATGTAGCTCCTTTTAAAATCTACCATGACTGTTGGCTCAACAGAAGTACCCCTATCCCATCACGCTTCTTTCTGGAAAGAGAATATACCACTAAGAGCCCCTACAAGATATCCTCTTGATAGGTCTAAAAAGTCCCTCTGCTGACAAGCACCACCTGAGAATCAGTCTTACACACCGCTTGGCAGGCTGCGCACATCTCAAACGTTAAAGGAAGCACGGAGGAAGGGGTATGGGCCTCCAGGGTGCTGCTGTCAAGCACTGCAGCAGAGTAACCTACTGGAATTACTTGTAAAACCATCCCCACAAAAGCAAAAATCCATATGCTGCTTCTTGTTGTTCCAGAGGCAATAAACCGTACACACAGAAAAGACCCAAACTCGGGGATGCCGCTTCCCGATCATTTTTGTTCTTTTTTGTAATTGTGCCACCCAAATGAGCAATGAGCAATATACCAGAAACCTGAGGATGTCCACATGGTGAGATCTGATCTGAGTTCCATTGCAATGTGGCTCAAAGGTGATTTGTTTTGCAGGGTTGTAGTCTTTTACAGCCATAGGGGGTTGGAGGAGAACAACCACTGAACTCAAAGGCAGCCCTGGTTCCTTTGATCACTGCAAAGCCATCTAGGAAGTAACTCCTGACTGACCCTTCCCTCCTTGGCAGGCACAGCCTCCGAGATAATCCCACAACAGCGGGCAAAATCATGCAGTCTTTGGATGGAGAGGAGGCTCCATGAGAGGGGTGATAGAGGCAGCTGTCTTGATGGTAAAAATTAAGGCTTATATAGTGCATAAGGATGAATGGCAGCATAACATACTGAAAAAGATCAGTGTCTTGTGCTTTATTTTCCTTATCTGCTCAGGGCTGTTGTTTTGAGAACTGGCCCAGGACCCTGATGCTGGCTCAGAGCCATATTAAAAGATGTGAGGAGTATTCCCTTATTTTCCAGAAAAGCCTTAGCTTCTCTAAGTTTCAGGGAAGATTAAAGAGTCCATGAGGTAGCTGTTTAAGATTTTGCCCACATGCCCAACAACTTCCCATTGTAGATCATGTTAGCCACCACCTATTCCCAACCCCCGACCTCAGATAATTAAAGTCCACAGGACATGTTGGTACCCATTACCTGACCAGAAAAATGCTTGCTTTGTCCTTTGTTTACCTCTATTCTTTCTTTTTTTCTTTTTATTTTTTGAGACGAAGCCTCACTCTGTCACCCGGGCTAGAGTGCAGTGACACAGTCTTGGCCGACTGCAATCTCTGCCTCCCAGGTTCAAGTGACTTTCCTGCCTCTGCCTCCTGAGTAGCTGGGATTACAGGTGCCTGCCACCTCGATCAGCTGACTTTTGTATTTTTAGTAGAGATGGGGTTTCACCATGTTGGCCAGGCTAGTCTCAAACTCTTGACCTCAGGTGATCAGCCCACCTCAGCCTCTCAAAGTGCTGGGTTTATAGGCATGAGCCACTGCACCTGGCCTACCTCTATTCTTTCTAATAGTCCTTGTTAATTTTGATAACACATCTGCAATAAGCTTTGAATTACTGTAATGTTTGAAATGTACACTGGGAAAGTTCCCATATACAACTCAACTGCCATCCACCCAATGAGAATAGTGATTTGTTTGGCTTTTCTCTCACCCATTAGAGTTGAATAAAATATTCAAGACTCACTTCTGGATTTTTTTCAGGAGTCTCTGAACATCCCCTCTTGACCACCTTCTGGAGTATTAAATTAAACTGAAACAAAATTTATGGAAATATTCAACAGCCCTAATGATCCACAAGCCTTTGCCAGTGCTTAACCTGTTCCAGAGATATATCTACCTCCTCAAATCATTCTTAAGGGTCCCCAGGTACCACTCAGCTCCTCCTAAGCATTTGAGTACTTTTCCCTATCGCAGAAGGCTTCTCTCCTCCCCCCACTTTGTCCTGGCTAAGCTGAACAAATCACCAAATCAGGCACTATGGACAGCGACTTGGCTGTACAGGTGCCGTTTCTATAACGATGATGTTCTGTCCGTGAGAGGCATGACTCTCAAGCAGACATAAGTCTCTGACTTTAAATCCTTGTTACTTTCAGACAAACTGCTGACAAGCCTGGTCAGCATGCAGTGGCCCAAATGCCCTTTTCCACATCATTAAATCCCTTTTTAACTTCCCCTGCGGTGATGATGTGTGTCTGCACTGGATCCACACTACGTTTCTCCCCCCTTTCTGTTTAATCACACCTAAATCAAAATCAGAAAATCACAGTTAAAATTAATTTTCGAGATATCTCTGAAAAATACACACACATATACATACTCCTACTTTTTTGTATCTTATCCTAAAAATTACTTTTTGCAAATAATCTTATATGCTTTCACTCCCTTTTATTTTACTTCCCTGGTGGCTCTGCTGTTATATGTTCACTGGTGCCTTTCTGTGGGAACATTCCAGAACCCTGTTCTATTATACCACAGACACAGAAAGGGGTTCTGATAATGAGTACTAGTATTTTGGAAAATAAAACAAAAAACAAAATTTCACCACATCCCTATGAAAATACTTCTACACATTCCTGGAGTTTGTCTGAGGTAATATCATTAGCAAGGTAAAAGGTCATCCTAAATTAACTTTGCATTTTTTCCATTATACACCATATGCAGAAGCATGAATTGAGGAGTCTTCACAACAGAGATAGCTTGTTCTGTATTACAGTACTCCAGATTGAATGAGGGATTCATCCTAACTAACAATAAATATTGTTACATGAATGCTTCAACACAGTCTCTTATAATGAGTACTGTAGAGAAAGAGGCATAGAATAAGTTTTTTACTAACTAAGAAAAAATAATAAATCCAACTCTTTTTTTATCAAACAATTTATCTGGAATTACAACCTGTGTCATTGAAGTGTTTTTATGAATTCTAGGCAATATCTTCTCTCTAACTTAAAAAATAAGTAAAACTAAAAAAACAAAAAAAAACCCTTAAAGCCCCCCCCCCCCCACCATCTCACCCTCTTCATCACATGCTAGGAGGAGAATACTTTTCATCAATTCTTAACTATAGGTACCCAAGTAAGAAATAGTCTGTTTAACGGTCATATCAGGGATCAATCACATGTGAGGTTTACCAGCCTCTGCAATGTTGGCCTTTTGGATAGGCTAATTATGTGTCGTGAGGTACTATCACATGCATCATAAGATGTTTAACAGCATCCCTGGGGCCGGGCGCGGCGGCTCACGCCTGTAATCCCAGCACTTTGGGAGGCCGAGGCGGGTGGATCACGAGGTCAAGAGCTCGAGACCATCCTGGTCAACATGGTGAAACCCCGTCTCTACTAAAAATACAAAAAATCAGCTGGGCATGGTGGCGCGTGCCTGTAGTCCCAGCTACTCAGGAGGGTGAGGCAGGAGAATTGCCTGAACCCAGGAGGCGGAGGTTGAGGTGAGCCGAGATCGCGCCATTGCACTCCAGCTTGGGTAACAAGAGAGAAACTCCGTCTCAAAAAAAAAAAAAATAGTATCCCTGATGTCTGCCTACTAGGCTCCAGTTGTGACACTAAAAAATGCCTCCAGACATTGGTAAATATGCCCGCTGGGGTCGGTGGTAGAGAGGATGTGTGCAGTTGAGAGCAACTAGTCTAGAGAAAAGACTGTAATTGACCTAGCTTAGATGAAGTGCATAGGTCTGGGTCAGTTAGCTGTGAATCAAGGAGCAAGGATCAGTAAAGTGCAGCATAATTCTATCTGAATCTATATGGCTGCTCCTTTAAGAGATGCTGAAAAGTCAATCTGCTAAGTGAGTGTCTACCACACTGCGGAGATTCCCTCCAGGGTTTGGCTTTTGTAGTTTTGCTCTTTGTTGAAGTTGTGCTATGGTTTGAATATTTGTGTCCCCCTAAAACTCATATGTGAAATATTAACAGAAGAGGTGACGGTATTATGAGGTGGCACCTTTGGGAAGTGATTAGAGATTAGATCATGAGAATTAAAGGGACTAATGCCCTTATAAGAAAGGCCTAAGAGAGCCTCCACAGCCCTTCTACCATGTGAAGACATAGAGAAAAAGCACCATCTGTGAACCAGAGAGCAGATCCTTACAAGATGCTGAATCTACCAACATCTTGATTTTGGACTTCCCAGTCTCCAGAAATATGAGAAATAAATTTCTGTGGTTTACAAGCTATCCAGTTTATTTTATTTTCTTATAGTAGCCAGAACAGACTAAACCATGTTATTAAGCTCTTTATTGTATTTATTTTTAAATTTTGCCTGTAGTTATTTCTTATTTGTTTTAAAGTTTTTCCTTTGTTTTAGGTATTTCTATTATCCTTACAGTTTTAATATTCTGTCATCTTCAAGTAAGCTTTAAGTTGATTTTTGTTCAATCTAAGTTAAAAAAAAAATTTTTTTTCTATTTAGTTCCCTCTCATTAGTATAACCTGAAATCTACTAGGCAAAATGCGTGGGTCTTATTGTGTCTTTAGTTCAGGAAGAAATAAAGCATAGACAGTCATAACCATATATTTGAGGGTCACTTATTTATAAACCTTGGAAGTCTCGGGCCAAGTTAGAAGCTAGTGAAAAAGGCTTAGAAGAACAAACCCCTCACTACCATAAAGTTCAATGTTTTTAACATTCTGGCTGGGTAATCAATGCTTAAACATCAAAATGAGTTTGCTTGAAGTATTTTCTTAGATCCCCCCCAACCCACTGACCTAGAGAAAAGATCAAGATTTCAGCCCTTCCCTCTAAAGAAATGTTGCAAGCTGATTTTGAGAAACTCAGAAGAGAAATCCTAAAACATGAGAACTTTGTTTTGAAATAATAATGGTTAAAAGAGCTGATAGCTTCCAGAGACATTGTGAGATCGGCAAGATTTCCCTTTCGAAATCATTCATCCCCAAACCCAGTTAAAGCAAGAGCAAAGAGGCCCCATTCTGTAGCAGGAGATCAAAGCACAAGCAATGGCAGAGTGAGAGAAAGCTTGAGGAACACGGACTCATAGTGACAAAGCAATTTGCTTCCAGGAAACTAAGCAGAGCATTCTGGGTGATGGTGACAGTATAACAGCAGTCAGAGTTGGGTGCAGTCAGGAACTTGTGTCTATCAAAGTACAAGAGGGCATCTACTTGTGCCCAGTAGAAAACACTTCATCGGCATCAATCCCCAACAAAGATGGAGGTACTAACACCTACCAGCAAATAGGCAATTACGAAAGAAGGATGATAAGCTCAGCCTATTTTGGATGGACTGGGAATTAATGTAATTCCATCACTAATTGGTGATTTGGGAAGAAACAGAGGCTACAGAGGTAGATTTTTATGGTTCAGAGAAGACACATCAATTCCATTTCTTTTACCTAAGACATGCTTTAAAGGAGCTTCTTGTTACTCGGGGGAGAAGAGAGAAGATGCTAAGTTACAAAGCAAAGGTCCACTATAATATGGAGCAAGCATTTTATGACTTCTGAATATACATGTAGCATTGTAAAGTTCTGAAAGATAAACTCAATACATTCTTACCCCTCAGGGAGCTTACAACACGTGAGGAATGGAACAATTGAACAAACAGAATATATAATAGCAAATGTCATACAAGAATGCTACTTTGACTAAGAGGAAGAAACATTCATACATTTTTAAAAATCAAGAATAGCATTCTGACTAACTGAGCATATAAAATAGATTCAAGTACAAACATTTAAGAGATAATTTCAGGAACCCATATGAGAGTCAATGAGATTCTATGCTGGGATAGTGGCAATGAAACAGAAATGACAGAATGGATTTGCGAAATGTATAGCTAGCATCTTCAAGATTTGTTGACTAATTGCATATGGGAGAGGACTGAGATGGGGAGACAAGTGAGCACTGGGAATTGGGACAATGGAGATAGGGTTAGCTGAAGTAAGGAAGAAAAAGGGAAATTGGATGGAAGATGGCAAGCTTGCTTTTTGAGATGAGGCTGTGAATACAGGACACTGAGTATACAAGAGGCTGGTGATTATATAGGCTGGTACACTGCATACATAAGAAGTTGGTGACTGTATAAAGTGTTGCCATCTCGCTGGTGAGGACTCCTGTCTTCTGATTCTGTGTGTTCACAGTCACAACCCTGGTTTAAAGATACTCTGCAAAGCATAAGTATTTACGCCTTGAAAACCAGTGCTTAGGATTCATGCTATCACCACCGCCTCTACCCTGTCAACTCTTTATTTAGCCTTAGCTCCCTATGAGTAACTCAAATGCCTACGGTTTTATTTTCCTGCATGTGCTGACGCTGACATGATTGGGATGAGCCCGCTCAGCTGGAATGGAGGATTACACCATTATTAAAGCTCTGTCAGGGGAGGAATGACAGGCTGTGGCAACTCAGGGGCTGTCTGTTTCTCTCTCTCTCTCTCTCTCTCTCTGTCTGTCTGTCTTTCTTGCTTCTCAGCATAGTCTGACAGACCTTGATATGTATGCTGGAAGGATAAAATTTAGTCTCAAGACACGATTCTCTATAAATCAAATGAAGCATTTTTACTAAATTGAGTCTCTTCAACTCTTCCCTGAATTCTCCACATGTCAGCATACAATTGCCTAAATCTTCCTTTCTCTACTCCTTTATGCTCATAAATTTCATTTTCACTTCTAACAGCTTTTATTTGCTTGGGTCTATTTTTCAGTGTTACTGAACATGTTTTTATATTTACTCTTTCCTGTTTATAAAAGGAACATGTACTCATTGTAAACATGACTTGAAAAAAATATAAAGAAGGAAGTATGTGACCCAAACTCTCATCACTGTTAACATTTTGATCCAGTCTTTTTCCTCTTATGCACATTTTAATTTTAAAACATAGTTGGACTCATACTATGTAAATGATTTCGTTTTCTGGTATTTGTAACCATTATATTTTTAGAATTTTGTCACATTATTAAAATTATTTTAAATCATTTTTGATATCTTCATGAAATTTTATTATTGTGGTGGTTGTATTTTTCTTTATGGTATTAGCTCCTATGCTGAATGCCTAACTTTTTATGGTAAAAGTTTCCTGGGCTATGCATGTGTCTATATACAGCTAAAAGAGAAAAAGGAAAGAATAAAAACCAAAATGATACAAAGGAAAAAAATGACATATATATATATATACATCATCTCAAATATATATATATTTGAGACGGAGTTTTGCTCTTGTTGCCCAGGCTGGAATGCAATGGCACAACCTCAGCTCACTGCAACCTCCACTTTCCAGGTTCCAGAGATTCTTCTGCCTCAGCCTCCAGAGTAGCTGACTACAGGCATGCGCTACCTTGCCAGGCTAATTTGTGTGTGTGTGTGTGTGTGTGTGTGTGTGTGTGTGTGTGTGTGTGTGTTTGGTAAAGACAGGGTTTCACAATGTTGGCCAGGCTGGTCTTGAACTACTGACCTCAGGTGATCCGCCCGCCTCAGCCTCCCAAAGTGCTGAGTTTACAGGCATGAGCCACTGCACCCGGTCATGTTCTGCAAATTTTAAAGACAAATTCTATCAAATTAAACAAGTAATAGTTTCCATTTTAAGTAAAATGTTGCTACACATTTTACATAAAGTTGGCATATAAAATGTCAACTTTAAGATGGAGAAGATCTGAAATAATGAAGAATCTTAATTTAGCAAAAGAAATTGGATAGAAGTCAAGGTTTTGGACATGAAAGAGGGTAACAATGGAGATATGTACATTCTCCAAATTCAGCAACCATCTCTAAAGGAATGGCAAATAAAAGACTGGAAACAAGCCAAAACATTGAAATCGTAAGTTCTTATTCTTTTGCTGGTTGTAAGTTGATAATTTTAACTCTGATATTCTGTTTGAAATGTAGGTGTTTATTCTTTCCATCCATGGTGGAAAGAAATGTCTTCCAAGGGTGGGGAGTATGGGGAGAGGAGATGTATTCTGACCTCAAAATTATGTGACAGTGTTTCCAAAATATATTTGTTTGAACAGATGCTTTCTAAGCATATGTTATAAAATACTTAATTGGAGGCATGAAATTTTGATTCATAAACATAAGAAACTTCTTTTTGAAACTTATTTTTGTTTATTTCCATAGGTTATTAGGGAACAGGTGGCATTTGGTTACATGAGTAAGTTCTTTAGCTGGTGATTTGTGAGATTTTGGTGCACCCATCACCCAAGTAGTGCACACTGCACCCTATTTTGTCTTGTATCCCTCGCCCCCTTCCCACCCTTTTCCCCTGAGTCCCCAAAGTCCATTGTGTCATTCTTAGGTAGTGCATCCTCATAGCTTAACTCTCACTTATGGCTGAGCGCTTACAATGTTTGACTTTCCATTCCTGAGTTACTTCACTTAGAATGATAGTCTCCAAGCTCATCCAGATTGCTGCAAATGCCATTAACTCATACCTTTTTATGGCAGAGTAGTGCTACAACATACATATATATCCCAGTTTCTTTATCCACTTATTGATTGATGAGCATTTGAGTTGGTTCCAAGATTTTGCAATTGTGAATTGTGCTTCTGTAAACACGTGTGTGCAAGTATGTTTTTTGTATGATGACTTCTTTTCCTCTGGGTAGATATCCAATAGTGGGATTGCTGGATCAAATGGTAGTTCTACTTTTCGTTCTTTAAGGAATCTCCACACTGTTTTCCATAGTGGTTGTACTAGTTTACATTCTCAGCAACAGTATGGAAGTGTTCCCTGTTCACCACAACCACGCCAGCATCTACTGTGTTTTGATTTTTTGATTGTGGCCATTCTTGCAGGAGTAAAGCGGGATCACATTGTGAAACTTATTTTGACCAGAATGAACATGTAAATTATGTAAGTACAGAGTTGGAAAACTGTAAATCTTATCAGCTTCTGGTTAAATGTGTGATTTATCTGTGAAGACATTTAAAAAAATTATGAACTTTGTCTACTCCAGAATGATCTATGGTTTTCAAATATAGTGAAGTAAGATGGACTCTATACGAGGTGAGCAAACTGTCACCATACGTTAAAATATGTCTGAAGCCATAGCTTTTTTTTTTTTTCCAGAATGGATTTTCCAAGAAACTTCACTTTCAGGGATAAGTAAGATCTTGACAGGCTGAATTAAGCAACATAACAAGGAGGGAAAAAATATATATACCTAAAAATGAAACATACCACATCCAGTTTCTAGTGGGAGAAATGGGCATGGAGGGAGTTTTCTAAGCCAGTTCCACCTTGAGACAACACTTCAGAATCAAGAAGGGGAAGAATCTAAGACAATTCCCATTTTAGTAAAGTTTCTGCATGATGTTTCTTAAGTTAATCTGTATAATTTTAAGTTTGGCAACTTTTATACTAAATGTTTTGTTTCAAATACAAAAATATCTCAGTAAAAGTATATTATATAACATAATATAATATAGTAAAACTGAAAGACATAATCTCTCTCAATTTGGACATTTCCTTATTAGATGCTGCTAATTAAAATAGAAAAATGTGTACTGGTGAAATAAGCTGTGTCTATAACTCAATTTTTAAAGGTGGCCACATGTTTTATCTCTGGTGTAATCATGCAGATTATTACAGAAAATGCATTTTGGGAATATAGAAAGGGCATATTTTAACCTACACAAAGAGTGTTACCCTGGATGAGATGATATTTTCCTTTAATTTTCAGAGAGATTTTTGTTATGTTCAGATGATGCTAAAACTCTGTTTGGATCCATATTCTATAAAATCAATTTAAATTTCTTAAACGATAGGAGGGGAATAATACATATTTATACTACACACAATATTTGCTATACTCATGCATTCTTATGCGTTTTTACCATGTTGTAGAGTATATCAGTTCTTCCTAAAGACCAAAATGGGCATTCTTTTATAATATGCTTGGGTAAAGTAAAATTGTGTTTTTGTTTCTAATGTTTTAAACAAGAATATAATAAGCAAATGGTTTAATCTGAGAATATCTAATACTGGCTTATCAAAGATTATGAAAGGAGGTTGTATTAGAGTTAACAATAGTTACTTTGAAAAAAGAAAAATAACCTGAAATAATTAAAGTAAGGAGAATTTGAAGTTAAATAGAAACATCAGAATAACACTGGGAGTGGTGGCTCACACCTGTAATCCCAACACTTTGGGAGGCTGAAGTGGGCAGATCACCTGAGTTCAGGAGTTCCAGACCAACCAACAGAGCAAAACCTCATCTCTACTAAAAATACAAAAATTAGCCAGTCGTCCTGGTGCGTACCTGTAATCCCAGCTACTTGGGAGGCTGAGGCAGGAGAATCACTTGAACCCAGGAGGTGGAGGTTGCAGTGAGCCGAGATCTTACCACTATACTCCAGCCTGGGTGACAGAGTGAGACTCTGTTTCGAATAAAAAGAAAAAAAAATCAGAATAAACCCATGACTCTAAAAGACTTTCATTGTCAAAAGAACATTTCAAGCAGCCTTTGACGTCACCCTGCCTGCAATGGAAGCATGGGAAACAATCTACTTGATACTCAGACTTGGGTCTCTTATGCTGATCCGCCACAGAAGGTATCAGCAGATAACTTGGGCCAAATATTAGAAAATCAAGATAAGTCTGGAATAGACTGTTGTAACAAGAAAATAAGAATATCTGCATAGATGATTCAAGTATTTAAGGAAAAAAAAAGACAAAAAAGCTTAGTCTGTTTTGTGCTTCTATAACAGAATACCTGCAATACAGTAATTTATAAAGAACAGAAATTTATTTCTCACAGCTTTGGAGCCTAGAAAGTCCAAGATCAAAGTACTGGCATTTAGTGAGGGCCTTCTTCTTATGTCCTCACATGGTGGAAGGCAGAAAGAGGTAAACCCACTCCCACAAGCACTTTTTATAGCAGCATTAATCCATTGATAAGGGCTGTGAAAATTGTCAAAATCAAAATGGAGTCACTTGTGTTAAAAACCCTGACAGATAGAGCTGAGGAAGGCTATGAAGGAGGTGTTCTTGTGCATGAATTCTTGATATCACAAAAGACTTTGCAAAACCACAACCAGCACAAAAGCCATCACAACCTTACGCATAAAAAAAAATATTTCTGGGTGGACATCTGCCTAGCAATTCTCTGTCCAATCTTGGACTGAAACTACCTTTGTTATTAATTCTTGTATCAACAATAATTATCTCAAAACGATTATATAACCCTACTCATTTTTTCTTTAAAAAACTTTGTCCGGTGGCTCACGTCTGTAATCCCAGCACTTTGGGAGGCCGAGGCAGGTGGATCACGAGGTCAAGAGATCGAGACCATCCTGGTCAACATGGTGAAACCCCGTCTCTACTAAAAATACAAAAAATTAGCTGGGCATGGTGGCACGTGCCTGTAATCCCAGCTACTCAGGAGGCTGAGGCAGGAGAATTGCCTGAACCCAGGAGGCGGAGGTTGAGGTGAGCCGAGATCGCGCCATTGCACTCCAGCCTGGGCAACAAGAGCGAAACTCCATATCAAAAAAGAAAAAAACAAAAAACAGGTAGACTGTTGGGAAAAGTGGGTAAAGAAATAAATAATAAAACAGGCATGTAAATACAAAAAGAGCACAAGAAATAATAATGATATCATAAAATTAATGCTACATTTAATAATCCACATTACTTTAGAATGGTCTAATCCAGGAGTCTCTGTGAGATAAAAGGAGTTGTTTAAATGAGGTTGGACTACTCTGTCTTCATTCTGCGTTGGAGATGGAGGTCTATAGAAGTTCATGAACAATGTGACTCAATATGGAATCATCTCAAACCTACGTTCTCTAATAAACCAGAATTCCTAACAAAATTTCCATGCTCAAGAGACAGGTGATGGATTAAACAAAAATAACTGTCAGAATAATTAAGCTCAATCTCACAGGACTAGAGGGTAAGGGAGGGTTGTTGGACTCTTGTTTTAAAATGATCGAATAAAGACTGTGTTTTCCACCATCACCTTAAAAATAATTCTAAAATAGAAAAGAGGATCATGAATGCCAATTCTATCTGTCTTTCATGAAACTAAGAAACATCTGAAAGCCCAAACCATAAGGATAGATGTCAAGACAGTACAGGACATTTTAGTGTTGGAAACGCCTGTGGACCAGACAGCCATCTAGTTCTCTTCAGTGCTGAGGTTATATGATTCCTCTGCTCGCAACAAAGGAAAATCAAAAGGACCTCTAGTTCTTAACTAGGGACGAAGTTTCCGACCAGGAATGTATATATTTTTGCCCATGTAAGGCATGTCACAGCAGAAAGTGGACACATTAGGCTAGATTATCCTATCCACCACCTTTATCCAGTTTCTACTATCCTATTTCATTATACATAGTTTAAGATCTTATTTTGGCTTCCCATATAAACTTTGTTGAAGGGTGAAAAATGTTTTGACTTGCTAGCTAGACTATTCAAGTCACTTAGCAGTTAGATTTCTTAGGGAAATTAATAAATCCAGCACTCAAATTAATCCGTGTTTTCTGAGTATGGTTATTGCAGATCAGCCTAATCTTGCTGTAATGCATGATAAATTTGTGTTTCTGGCCTGAAGAGTTGAGAGCCAAAGTGAATTTTAATGATCCACTAATGTGCCTTCCACCTGCTTAAACAGCTGCCTAAATGCCACACATGCTGGATGACAAGTTGATATTCTGTGTCAATGTCTCCGCTTCCTTTATTTTTCTTGTTTAAAGGCTGGGTCTCATTCTGTCACCCAGGCTGGAATACAATGGCATGATCATAACTCACTGCAACCTCAAAATCCTGGGCTCAAGCAATCTTCCCACCTCAGCCTCCCAGTAGCTAGGACTACAGGTGTACGTCCATGACCAGCTAATTTTTTAAAACTATTTTGTAGAGACAGGGTTTCACCATGTTGCCCAGAATGGTCTTGAATTCCTGGCCTCAAGCTATCCACCCACCTCAGTCTCCCAAAAGGCTAGGACTACAGGCATGAACCACTGCACCTGGCCATTAAATTTTAACAATATTAATAATAATAACCAGCAGTGATAATGGAGAACACAATATAACAAAATGAGCTACTAAGAAATTGAGGCCAGGCAAGGTGGCTCACACCTTAATCCCAGCACTTTGGGGGGCAGAGGTGGGTGGGAGTCAAGAGATCGAGACCATCCTGGCTAACATCATGAAACACCATCTCTACTAAAAATACAAAAAATTAGCTGGGGATGGTGGTGCATGCCTATAGTTCCAGCTACTCGGGAGGCTGAGGCAGGATAATCACTTGAGCCTGGGAGGCAGAGGTTGCAGTGAGCTGAGATAGCACCATTGCACTCCAATCTGGCAACAGAGCGAGACTCCATCTAAGAGAAAGAAAATAAAATAAAGAAAGAAAGAAAGAAAAAGAAAAGAAGAGAAAGAAAGAGAAAGAAAGAAATAAATTGAACTAATTTTGTTTTAACTAGATAGTATTATTTGCTGCTATAGACAACTCAGGAAGAAATAAAAAGTAATATTCCCTTCCCTTACAAAATTAGTCAAGCCTTTGAGTTTCTAGGGGTCAAGATGTTTTATATGGAAAATGCTCACTTAGGTTCTTAATTGTAATTGTGGGTTGAAAGGGGAAAATCAAGCAGATTTCCGGGAATTTGGAAAAGCAAGAATTTTTCCCTGGGGACAAAGAACTGAGCCTGCTCATACCAGTCCCATTGAGATGGCCACACCTTGAAAGGGGTACAGTCTGAGCACCAAAGTTGGGAGCCTGCAGGAGAAGCACTGAACTTCCCCAGACTAAATGGAGCTACTGCAGAGCTGTCCTCCATGGAAGGACTCCTGCCCCCCATACCTCCTCTACCGCTAAATGTCCCCAGCATATTGCTGGACAGGCAGACCTTGGGGTGATTGGAGGAGGCACCAACTAGGACACTGGCTCCCCGACAGTGACATCGTGTGGCCAGAAGGAGCAATGGCAGGTGAGACATGCAAAGGCTGAGAGATGGTGTGCGCCCCCTGGTACTGCACAATCTCAGAAATGGGAAGATAACTAAAATTACTAATCATCAACTTCCCAACAACATGGCAGGCAGGGGGGGATTAAATTCTTCTTATTGAATCCGTGAAAATAAAAATGTGACACCACTCGAACTCAAGTGTCAAGGAGTAATTCATATGTGTAACTATGGTCCCAATATTAATCCCCAATGTCCTTATCTAAAGAACACCCTCACAAAGCCTTATCTGTATCCTTAGTCTGTTTTCTTTTTTTTTTTTTTTTTGAGATGGATTTTCGCTCTTGTTACCCAGGTTGGAGTGCAATGGCGCGATCTCGGCTCACCGCAACCTCCGCCTCCTGGGTTCAGGCAATTCTGCCTCAGCCTCCTGAGTAGCTGGGATTACAGGCACGCGCCACCATGCCCAGCTAATTTTTTTGTATTTTTAGTAGAGACGGGGTTTCACCATGTTGACCAGGATGGTCTCGATCTCTTGACCTCGTGATCCACCCCCCTCGGTCTCCCAGTCTGTTTTCTTTTCTTCAGAGCTCATAATCAGAATGCCCTTGTGGTTCATGTGTTTACTTGTTTTTATCTGGCTTACATTTTATTTATTATCTGTCTCTTCCTACTGGAATTTAACTTTATACAGGTATGGATCTTGTCTTTCTTATGTGTAACTGTATCCTCAGATTTTATTTACTTTTTTTTATTTTTATTTTTTGAGACAGAGTGTTGCCCTGTTGCCCAGGCTGGAATGCATCTGCTCACTGCAGCCTCTGCATCCCAGGCTTAAGTGATTCTTGTGCCTCAGCTTGCCAAGTAGCTAATGTAGTGTGCACCACCACACCTGGCTAACTTTTTGTGTATTTTCAGTACAGATGGGGTTTCACCGTGTTGGCCAGGCTGGTCTCAAATTCCTGGACTCAAGCCATCTGCCCGCCTAAGCCTCCCAAAATGCTGGGATTACAGGTGTGAGCCACCACGCATGGCAGTATCCTCAGATTTTAAAATAGTACCTGGATGACCCTAAGAGTTCAATAAATATTTGTTGAATGAGTGGACAAATGAACTATATACCTGAAGCTATGGAGCAAAAACTATACTCCAGCACTGTGCTGGGCACTTGATTTATGTCACTTAATCTTTGCAACAGCCCAAATAGGGAGTTATAATTATCTCATCTTATAGATAAGGGAACGGAGAACCCAATCTACCCACCACTGAGCTCTACTGCCCCTTACCATTCCTGTTTTCATTCACTATTTACCATTTCCAAGAACAATTCCATATATATATCCCACTTTTCCTCCTTCAGGTTGGGTCATGCCCCTTCCCCATTTGCTCTCAAAATAACTTACATGTAACTATCATTCATTACAATTGGTGTTGGTATCTTTCTCTAAATCCTGAGCTCCCTAAAGGTGTTCATGAGACCTAGCATAAGACCTGGAACAAAGTAGGTATTGAAAATGTTATTATATAATAGTGACTGAATGAAGGAGTAGGTGACCGTGCTCCTCATCCTTAACCACCCCAGTCCCACTTCTAGTTTTTGGTGTTTTTTTCCCTTCTTCTTTTTTTTTTTTTTTTAACAGGGTCTCGCTGTGTCACCCAGGCTGGGGTGTAGTGGCATGATCTCGGCTCATTGCAACCTCTGCCTCCCGGGCTCAAGTGATCCTCCCACCCTCCAAGTAGCTGGGACTACAGGCACAAGTCACCACATCCAGCTAATTTTTGTATGTTTGGTATAGATTGGGTTTCATCATTTTGCCAAGGCTGGATTCGAACTCCAGAGGCCTAGTGATCCACCTACCTCAGCCTCCCAAAGTGCTAAAATTACAGCTGTGAGCTACTGTGCTCAGTCCCTTCTGTGACATTCTTGCTTTACTGTTGCAAGGAACTCTCCTCAGCCCCTTGAGAAGGTCTACTGTGTGCCAGATATAGTAATTCGTGTGGGAAATACAGAAATGAATGAAACTGTCCCTACTGCAAGAAAGCCACAGTCTAGTAGAGTAGAGTGCGGGTGTAACCATAAACCCTCACAATCAATGCAGTTAGCAATAGAGGTGTGCAAGTGGTCCTTTGAGAGAAGGAAGAGAAACACCTGGCCCTGAAACAGGTGCGCTTTCCTGAGTTTGGCAGGACAGCAGGGATAAGAGTGAGAGCACAGAGCTCAGGGTGACTCAGTGGTAGCACAAGGGGAAGTGGTGAGAGATGAGGCTACAAAAATAGGCAGGGACCAGATCACAAAGGGTCTTGAAAATAATTACAAAGAGCTTGGTCTTTAATCTGAAGATACTGGGGAGACACTGAAATATTTGAATCAGGACAATGATGTGATGAGACTGGCAGTTCAAACACTGGTCAAGTGAAAAGCCTGAAATAACGCAGCAGCTGTATTAGGAAAGCGGACAGATTGAAGAGGTAAAATCAATAGAAAAGCTGTTTCCATGTGGGAGGGGGATGACAGAGAGTCCTGGAGCCAACAAGGCCTCCCAAGTTTCTCTGTGGATGATGGTACCATTCATTGCTAAAGAAAACACAAGAGGGAGAAATATTCTGAACCATACCTAGCAGGACCTGCCACATAGGTGTTCAACAAATAGCTGTTGAATGAAATGGAATTTAAAAAGTAGAAGATACTTGCTACTTTTGAAGTATTTTTCAACTGCAGCTCAAGACAGTGGTATGGGGTGTATGGTAGGGGTGACCTAGGCAGGGATGTCAACCAAAAAGTACCTAAAGTGAAAAGAGGGCCAAGAAAGAAATCCTGGAAAACCCAACTTCTAAGAGGTGCTAAAAGAAGGAAAGACTAAGAGGAAAACCATTAGTTGACACTGAGTAAGCACCTCCAGCAAGGACTGTACTGGATGCTAAAAAAAAAAAAAAAAAATGGCAACTGTGTGTTCCCGTGAGGAAAGTGTTTAAGGAGCAAGTGGTCACAAGGATATTTCTATGTGCCACTGGAGTCTAAAACCCAGGACTCCGTGGAACTGGAGAAATCATACAATGACATTTGTCTCATTCCTTGATCTGCCTTCCCACATCCAATCCCTTTCCCCATCCCTTCTCATGGAGTCTGGATCGGGTGAAATTACTTTTATTGATGGTGAGCGCAAGCAGGTGTGCGGGGCTGCACCTCTTTCAGAGGACACAGGACTGGGCTTAAGGAAGGGAGGGCCAGAGCGACCGCCTCCGCGGATGCAGGATTCTCTCCTTATTAGGGCGCGAGTGCTACATTCTGAAAGGATTTATTTTGGGACAAGGCACAAGCCACAAGGGAGGTGGGCAACACCAGCCCTCAGGCTGCACTCTCTATTTGGAGCAGAGCTTCTCTGGCAGCCCCAGGTCTCCCGGGATCTTCCTCAGTGTCCTGCGGAGGCTCCGGCTGCAGCGTGGGCTCCAGTGCAGGCTGGGCTTCCGGCTGGGCTTCAGCACTCCGGCCAGGCCCAAGGCGAGGCGGCTTGACCGGCGTGGACGGTGGCGCCGCAGGGCCTTTCCGGCCTGAAAGGGCCCTTCGGAGGCTCTGTACCTTCTGCAATCCGGTGCGCCGCAGCCGCTGGGCCCTGGACTCCACCGGCTCCTCGTCCGAGCTCTCTCCAACTTCGGCCTCAGGCTGCTCCGGACCCAGCTCGGACTGGTCCGCCGGGTCCAAGGGCTCTGGTGCCTTCTGGAAAGCGGTGGCTGGGATTTCACCCTCCTCCTGCATGTGACGGACACAGCACTGATCCTGGCAGTCCCTTACCCCCAGCAGCCCGAAACTCACTCCTTAATTACACAAGGGAAACCTTTTACCTCCGCAGAGTGGGGGTGGGAGGAGGCAGAAGTGGGAAGGGAAGGGGAGGGAAAGCTGCGTGCCAACTGCAAAACTTTGTAAAGTAGGTGAGGCCCGGAGAGGGGCGAGAGGAGGATGGTGCCCACAGTCACGGAATGCCCTTCCAACCACCATTATTTTGGGGATGGGCTGGGACTTAGAACAAATTCTGCGGACGTGGCCAGAGCGAGAGCAGGGCGGGCTTGGATTGGCCAGGCGGGGCTCAGGCGTGAGAGGGAGGGATGGGGCTGGGTTTTGGGAAGCGGGTGCGGCTCTGGGAGTGCGTTCCACAGCAACAGCGGCGGGAGGGGTTAGGAATGTGGGTGTGGAAGGTAGATGGAAGCGGGGAGCCCCCAGCTGGTGGCCCAAAGGCAGGAAAAGGCCCCGGATTGGGGACCGTTTCAGGTCACTGACCTTGAAGAGCAGAACGTGGAGCTTCCCGCGCGCCACCAGCAGCCCGTGGTTGGCCTCCAGCCGCTGCACCTGGGCTGCGCGGCGTACCGCGCGCTCTTGGGCTGCGTTGGCATGCGAGCTCACGCGCTCCGCCTTGGCCAGCAGCTGCGCCAAGGTGTTGCTAGTGGTGTCGTGGCTGCGACTGAGAGCGCCCAGGCCGCTCTGGATGCGGCGCACGGACCCCGCCAGGCCTCCCTGCCTTCGAGCCAGGCCTCCCTGCCGCTCCCGCAGCGTCTCCAGCATGGAGGCCAGCTTCTCCAGCAGGGTCACCACCGTCACGGCGTGCACGGGACCCCCAGCCGGCGCCTCGGACACAGGCCCCGGCTCCAACGCACTCTCCCCCATGATCCCTGACCGCTCTGCTCTGCCTGCCTGCAACCAAAGGCTGCACTAAGGGCTGGGGCCGCCTTCCCCTGACTCCTCCCCAACTCCAGCTGTGACTCAGGCGGGCGGAGTTGGCCTTCTGGGGCGGCGGGAGGGCGCGGGGGCGTGGGGCTGTTGGCAGCGGGGGTCTTCTGGAAGAGCTTCCCCTTCCGCTTCGCCGCTCCGGAGACCCGCTGGGAAGCAGGTTGGACCCAGATCGGTTCCCTGCAAACCCTCTCATTCTGAGTTTGAGTTACTCTCCTCCGCTCCAATTCCCTGGTGTGCCTGTTTCTGGGACGTCTCTCCACCGCAGAGGGAGAGACACGGACATTTTTATTTCATGCATCTTAGTGCGCACAGAAACTATGCTGGCATGGCATAGAGATAACCAGAGAGGCCTCTGTTATCCGCCCACTCTCGGTCTCCCACACCGCTGAAGACTGTATTTTAGTGGCCCCCGGGCCGGACACAGGCGACAGGGAAGCCCTGGAACGTTCTGCTTACAGACCGCGAACTGTCAAGGCCCAAGGCCCCGCTTTGTGACTGGACAGGCTGCGCATTGTGGGCTGGCAGGCGGGGCATCCTCTGGTATTTTCCTAACAGACATCACCAGTGTTTAGCCGCAGGCTTCGTTTCCTGCTTCTCTATTTCGTCCTCTTGGGTAGCATTACCCTGTTTTCTTTCTCTAGTTCTCTGCCCTCTCTTTCTTTGGGTTTCACGGGCAAATCTCAGCCGCCCCTGGCTTCAGCACCCAAGCTTGGAGGACAGGCAGGACACCTCTTCCTTTAAAACCCTTAAAAAGGTTAGAGTAGGCATTGGTCTTTGCTTTGACGGAGGTTAGTTGAGCTCCTGCCTGATTTTCTTTTTTTCTTTTTTTTTTTTGAGACGGAGTCTTACTCTGTCACCCAGGCTGCAGTGCAGTGCAGTGGCAGGATCTTGGCTCACTGCAACCTCCGCCTCCCAGGTTCAAGTGATTCTCCAGCCTCAGCCTCCCGAGTAGCTGGGATGACAGGCGCCCGCCACTACACCCGGCTAATTTTTTTGTACTTTTAGTAGAGACAGGGTTTCACCATATTGTTTCTTGTGGTCTGTGGAACTGCGGAGAGTAAAGATTTGAATTGCTGCTACAGAGGGAAAGAGTAGATGGAGGCTCTAGTTAATGATATGGATTGTGAATTTGTAGTGTCAGTAGTTCGAAAAATCCCATGCCTTACATGCCTTAGCTGGGCGCGGTGGCTAACGCCTGTAATTCCAGCACTTTGGGAGGCCAAGTGGCGAGGATCACGTGAGGCAAACAGTTCGAAATTAGCCTGGGCAACATGGCACAACCCTATCTCTACTAAAAATACAAAAATTGGCGGGGTGTTGTGGCACGTGCCTGTAATCTCAGCCACTCAGGAGGGCTGAGGCAGGAGAATTGCTTGAACAAGAGAGGCAGAGGTACAGTGAGCCGAGATTGCGCCACTGCACTACAACCTGGAGGACAGAGCAAGACTTCATCTCAAAGAAGAAAAAAAAGAAGGAAGAAGAAAAAAAGAAAAAGAAAAACAAAATCCCATGCCTTGTTTTTAGCAATACTTGGCAAATCATTTCACAAATCCAAGTAATCTATTAATCCTGATGATCTCGCTCCCTCTTCCTCTTGTCACGGAACCTGTGAGGGCCATTTGATATCAACTGTGGAAGAAACTTGTGTCACTCAGAAAATAGTTACATGGGCCTGAAGTGCCACAAACAGTGGGCAGCTAATGCCAGAAATCTGGTGATGCTAAGTTCATGGCTCGCTTCTACAAATACAAAGTCATAAGCCTGACCCCTTTCCTTAATACAAGAGAAAATAAGCTCTCTGGTGGGAATCACCATCTCTTCCAGTGAAACAACGTTTACCCAGAGAGATCCATCAGGGATGTACCAGTTAAAATGCTTTCAGACTGAGGGAACAATAGCTGAATTCAAACAGTACTTAGTAACAGGAAACCCAATTCAAACATAATTGAAAAAGACCGTTGTTAGAGTGGTGATTAAGTGTGAGTCATTCGCAGCTCCAAATCTGGTTCTCTACAGTTCTCTCAACTGCTCAACTATGAGCCCCATCCCCCACCTCTCACACTCCCCACATCCCCCACCTCTCACACTCTCCACATCCCCCACACACCCCCTACCTCTGTGTCTCCACCCACATACACACAGGTGTCAGCTTCATTCCAGTTCATTCCAGGCCTCACAACTCTGCACAAGATCTAAAAGAAAGAGGGGACTAGCTTAAAATTTAGGACATGTATTTCCCAGAAGCATCCCAGAATTTTAACACTTGCCTTCCATTGGGTTACATGGCTTTTCCAAATCCAAATTTTATGGCTACAAAAATATTATGTATTGATGGGTTCAGGCCTGTGTTCCCTAACCAGTCACTGACAAGAAATCTAATAATTGCCTTTTGACAGATTAGATCCCTTTCTGAAGTAGAGTAGATTCAGCTTCCCCAGGAGTATTAGGGTGGTATGGGAGGAAAAGCGGATATCTGTACAAAAATCTGGGTACTACTAGGAATGGATTATTAATATTACAGGAAGCCTGTGAAAGAATCACCAGCCTTGAGGAATGAGACTAAGGGAATTCAATGCATTTGGGAGTCAGAAGTACTTAGACAGATATTTTTTTAAACCTGATAATGAAGTGGCATTGTTGTGTGTAACTACCCAAGATTTGTTGTCTCACAGCTATGGAAAACTAGGCACAAACACCCAAAGAGTGAGGTTCAGAGCAGAAGTTGAATAGGTAAAAGAAAGAGAAGAGCTCTCTGCAGCAGACAGGGGTCCAGGAGAAATGGGTTGCTGGTTCCGCTGTAAAATGCAAGGGATTTTACAGATGAGCTTAAGGAGGCAGTGTCTCTCAGTCTCAAAAAAAAAAAAAAAAAAAAATAGCCGGGGTGGTGGCACATGCCTGTAGTCCCAGCTACTGGGGAGGCTGAGGCAGGGGAATTCCTTGAACCTGGGAAGCAGAGGTTGCAGTGAGTTGAGATTGCCCCACTGCACTCCAGCCTGGTGACAGAGAGAGACTCCATCTCAAATAAATAAATAAATAAATTTTTTTAAAAAAGGAGGCAGTGTCTCATTTACATAGGGTACGAAAGATTGGTTGGACCAGGTGTGCCATTTGCATAGAGTGGGAAAAACTGGTTAGGGCTAGGTATGCCATTTGTATAGGGCACAAAAAGCTGGCCACCCCCACCCTAATCTTTTATTTTGCGGATAGGTTCTCTACCTGGCCAGTGCCATGTTGCCTGTTTCTTTGCTGTATATGTGGTGACAAAGAAAAGAGAAGATAGAGCCTCCATGTTGAACATACCTGGCCCTAAGGTAGCCCTTTTCTATTGACACAGCTTCCGGCATTCACCCATGCAAGCTTCCAGCTTGCTTATCTATGTTTGCAGCTCGATTTTTAAGGCTTTCTTTCTTAGGAAAGAAATGATTTGGGGGCTGCTTTTTGTTAAAAGGGAAATTCTGCTGAAGACTCTTTTACCCTCACTGTCTGCCTAAATAATTTTTTTCTATCTCCTATAGCACTAACTCCCTCTCTGGATATGTGGAACAAGGAGGACCTTAAACTTAGCAATAGAACCAGTGATGGTTCTACCAGTCTCCCCAAAGCCTCTAATTTAAAAGCCATATGAACTGGCTGAGAGTGGAAAATGGAAGCCCATGAGGTAAGTAAAAATAACTTGAGGCCACCTAGAAGAATGCCTGAGTCAATAAAGCAGAGATTGACAGAAATTTTAGTAGAGTGATCTTGATAATAACGCCAAGGAAGAGCTTTCTGCAGTTTCCAAAAAGGGTAAGAAAAGAAGAAAGCAAAGATGCAGAATGATGCCCTCTGTTCAAAGATAAACTTAGGAACCTTAAAATTTTTAGAGTATATTTGAGCGAAGAACAATTCATAAATTAGGCAGCACTCAAGAGCAAAAGAGGTTCAAAGAGCTCAGCTGCAGCAGGGTGGGCAGTGAGCTTTCATAGGCTGAACATGGAAGTAGACAAAGAAAATGTGTTTGATTGAGTTAGAGGTTAGTTGGTGATTCCTGATTGGTAAGGTCCCTAGTTTTCTTTTACCGTTTACATTGAGCTTTGCTTTGTTTATGTAGGAATCAAAAGTGCTGGAACCATCTCAGCCTGATGGCCTCCCAATTAAAAAGCTGTTTAATACCTCTAAGGCAGCAGTCTTAGAAATTTCTATACTCTAAATTAGGGGTGTGGCTGGTATCTACTCCCTCATACCCCATGGTATGGACATGAAAAGTGGAAGCTTATTGTCACAAGTTGCTGTGTTTCCAAAAAGATACATTTAAGTCCTAACCCCTGGTGCCTATGAATATGACCTCACTCGGAAATAGAGTCTTGCAAATGTAATTAAGATGAGGCCATAATGGAGTAGAGTAGGCCCATAATTCAATATGACTGGTGTCCTTATGAGAGAGGGAAGAGATATACAGGGAGAACACCATGTGACAACAGAGATGGAGATTGGAGTTATGCTGCCACAAATCAAGGAATGACCCAGAAACCGAAAGAGGCAAGGGAGGATACTTCCCTAGGAGCTTCAGAAGGAACATGCCCCTGCCAACACCTTGATTTCAGACTTCTGCCCTCCAGAACCATGACAGAATAAATTTTGGGGTTTTGGGGGGCTTTTGTGTTTGTGTGTTTTTCTTTTTTTTGAGATGGAGTCTTGCTGTTGTCATCCAGGCTGGAGTGCAATGGCATGATCTCGGCTCACTGCATTCTCCACTTCCCAGGTTCAAGAGATTCTCCTGGGCCAGGCACGGTGTCTCATGCCTGTAATCGCAGCACTTTGGGAGGCCAAGATGGGTGGATCATGAGGTCAGGAGTTCAAGACCAGCATGGCCAACATGGTGAAACGCCATCTCTAAAAAAAAAAAAGAGAGAGATTCTCCTGCCTCAGCCTCCTGAAGAGCTGGGACTACAGGTGCCTGCCACCGCACCTGGCTAATTTTTGTATTTTTAGTAAAGACAAGACGGGGTTTCACCACATTGGCCAGCCTGGTCTCAAACTCCTGACCTCTGGTGATCCATCTGCCTTGGCCTCCCAAAGTGCTGAGATTACAGGCATAAGCCACCATGCCCAACAAATTTCTGTTGTTTTAAGCTACTGTGTTTGTGATTTTTTGTTTTGGTAGCTCTGGAAAACTAATAACACCATTGATTAATCAACATCAGTATCACAGTATCCCATTACCCAGGATGCCTCTGCAAATGGCCTCCCCAGTTATGTGAAAGTATTAGAGTCTCTATAGAAAAAGTTAATAAAACCTGAAGACTCCCAGTGGAACACAGACAATTAAACCAATAGTTTCCCAGATATAATGAGTCTTGCAAAAATTAGTGGAACATTATTGTAGTTGAGCTAACGAATGCCTTAAAACACTAAAAGGTATTGCCCATCCTGCCTGTCAAGGGTCCCATTTATATACTGGCCCATCTCCTCCCCAGAGCACAGCATACTATAAGGAAGAGTTGGCTGTACTAAGGGAAAAAAAATCCACTACACCTTTCACCAGGCCTGCGGCTGCCTGAAATATATCTGCCTAACAAATATCTGCTTAAGGGTGGCCTTCTATCTCTACCTATGTCAAGAACAGCTGGATGCTCCTTTTACTTTAAGGAAATCTCTGAAAAAGACAGATCAGATCATAGTGCCTTAGATGGCATCATTCTGCATCTTTATTTTCCTTCTTCCTTCAGTTGCCAGGTGCCCCACTATGTGAAGTTGCCAAGATCCCCTAAAACAAAAGTGACAAAAGGCATTACCATTCTTAACATCATACCCAAGGGGATGAGTCTGTACCACTGGGTTCAGAGACCATCCACCAGAAATCCAGCAGACAGGGATTATCTAGAATAGTAGTGCTTAAACTCATGACAGGTAGTGAAACACGTGTAACACTTCCTCCTGCAACAAAGAATAGTGGGAGGTATTAGAGTCAGCATATGCTTCACCTTGGTATTCTCACACACTCTATATCTTGGGTCACCCAAAAGGCTACAAACTTTCAGAAGGATTGAAGGAGCCCTTCAGTTACTAACCGTGGCAAGTTACAAGCCTCAGTATGGTCATTTCTATCCCTTGGGTCCTACAATCAGAAAGAAAGATGAGACCCTGAGGTCTCTGTTACTTCTACCTCTTCCACCAAGATGATTTGTCAGGGAGGGAGGAGGGTGGATCCTATAAGGGAAAATATAGCATAAGTATTTAGGATTTTTGACTAAGGAATGCTTTTAGCAGCTGAGAATTATACTGTTTTTGAAAAACAGTTGCTGGCTTATTACTGGAGGGGAGTAATAGTACTAATGGAGAGACTCAACAGAGGTTGCTGAGTGGTTTTATGAACTGGAACCCTTTGTCTCACATAGCAATGTAGCTTAACAGTCTTTGATTATTAAATAGAAAACTCCAAATCTAAGAAAGGATGAGAGATGTCTGTGTGAGCACATTATAAAAGAAACATCTCTAACCAGGACCCTCACTTTCATCTGCCCAGAAAAACTGGAGCATCCTCCAGGGACTAACCTTTAAATCAAAATTAACAATGTGAGGCACAAACAGAACCACTCATTTAACAGGCAATGTGCCTCAGTAGACAGGCACTACCTTCCACCCTTTGTCAGAGACATCCTGTCCACGGAAGAGGTAAGGCCATTCCACACAATGAGGGAGCTCTGTGTCACTGGAAATTACAATGGCCATAAGTTTCAGGCATCAGGAAGTGAATTTGTACCGACTCCAGAAATCTAAATTTCCAAATGGATGGAAGATCTTGGAATGGTATATTGTGACCAATAGGCTTAGTTAGGGATGCCTTTTATAGCAAGAATCAGGCATATTATTCATTCAAATGAACTATTTTTGTAACTCATATTTTAGTATGTTGAATAGTGTCTTAGTCCATTTTCTGTTGCTATAACTGAATACCACAGGCTGGGTAATTTATAAAGAGGTTTATTTAGCTCATGGTTCTGGAGGCTGGGAAGTCTGACAGCTTGGTTCTGGCATCTGGTGAGAGCCTTTTTGCTGCATCATAGCATGGTGAAGGCGTCATATGGTGAGAAGGCAGGAGTGTGCATGTCAGCTCAGGTCTCTCTTCTTATAAACCCACCAGTCCTATTTTTGGGGACCCCACCCTGTTGACCTTATCTAATCCTAAGTACCTCCCAAAGGCCCCACTTCCAATCAACGTGAATTTGGAGATTAAGTTTCTAACACATGAAATTTGGTAGGCACATTTAAACAATAGCAAATAGTGTCCCCCAAAAGATAGGTCCACGTCCTAACCCCTAGTACCTGTGAATATGACCTTTGCAGATATAATTGCATCTTTGCAGATATAATTAAGAATCTTGATATGAGATTATTCTAAATCAAATGTCTGGTGTACTTATAAATAGAGGAGAAGCCACAGAGACACAGAAAAGACAATGCTGTGAAAATAAAGGAAGAGACTGGAGGGCAGCCACAAGCCAAGGAATACCAAGAACCAGAAGCTAAGAGAGAGGCATAGAGTGGATTCTCCCTCAGAGCCTTCCAAGAGTGAGTGGCTCTACCACACTGATTTTTACTACTGCCCTCTGTAAGGCTGGTTGCAACACCAAGACCTCGGACACACCCCCCTCCCCCGCGGGGAGCTCAGACACACCCCCTTCCCTTGCGGAGACCTCCCTATAAAACCTCCCCCACCCCTGCCCCGGGAGCCCAGAAAAAAAAAAAGCTCTGCCAGGACCTACCCGATACCATTTTGTCCTCTCTGGGCCCCATTTCCTGCCTGCCATTTTGTCTTTCTGCCAACCATTTTGTCCTATCTGGGCCCCACTCCCTGCCTGCCATTTTGTCTTCCTGCCTACCATTTTGTCCTATCTGGGCCCCACTCCCTGCCATTTTGTTCCATCTGGACCCCACTCCCTGCCATTTTGTCCCACTCACCTTGGGCACAGCCAATCAAACGCCTCCACTCCCTATAAAACCCCACATCTAAGAGGAGTCCGCGTGACTTCTCCAGCCCTTCCTGTCGGACCGCAGAACCTCACCCGGGAGCCTGAATAAATTCCTTTGCATTGGATTATTTTCGTGTTGGCCTCAGTTTCTTCATCTTATACACTCGGCGAGAACAGACCTTACACCCTCCTGGACTTTGACAAAATACACTTCTGCTGTTACAAACCACTTAATTTGTGGTAACTTGTTATGGCAGACCTAGAAAACTAGTATATATATAGACACCTGCCAAAAAGATTAGGGATAGAAAAAATTTAAAAGCAAGTAAATCCATCAATGTGTCATGGATGTTTGTTTTGGCCAAGGCCAAGGGTACGTGCATCAGAGCACCAGACCCCTGAAATGAGAACGAGGTTAGCAAAGCTCAGATGGTGAAGCATGTAATTACTGCTGAAGTCAATTGTCAGGATGTAGGAGTTTGGGCTCCTTCTGGAAAATTGCCCTGGGACATTCCAAGAGGCCAAAAATGTCTGGAATTACTAAATAGACTCCATTGAGTCTCTTTCTGTAATCTGAAGAATTCAATGGGCTCTGCCAGCAGGGAAGCCTTGCCTGGGTTTGAGTTTGCATTCTTAGGCAAATTACTAAGAAGCCACCACCAAAGGACTGCAGCCCTCCACCTTGAGCTAATATTGCATTTCTCAACAAAAGCCTCTAATCCAGGAATATATTTTACCACCCATATGATAAACGACAGGGCAAATCATTGGGGGATTGTGTGCCCTACCTCTCATCTGGATTAAGAGATAGAATGAACCACTGAAGAGGGGCTTGGCCATGATTCCATGGTCAGTAATTCCAGATGGGTGGTGACTTACAGACTATTGTATATAGCCAGAGTCCTGCAACTACTTTTATCTTAGCACAGACATCCTCCTTCATATATGGGGCTGAGCCCAAGGGAAAAGAAGTCATTATTAGCCATTCAGTATGTACCACAACTGGGAAATAATTTGATTTATAAGATTTAGACACATGTACATTAGTTACATGGTATTTAGTTATGAGATTTCGTTTGAAAAATAACCATCATTTGTTTAGGGTCTAAAGAACAAATAGTTGCTAATCAATTCAACTAAGGAAGGAAAAGAAGTGAGTCTACCTGGGCAAAGAACAGCATTGGCTCTTCCACCCCATGCCACTTTAGGGTAATTGACATGGTTTAGCAATATTGCACAACACAAATTACCCTACTGATTGTTTCTCATCTTATTTGGATTCAGTGGATTTTAGAAGCAGGACAGAAAACTGCTCTGAACCAGACCATACGTACAACAATCCATTTGCTAAGCCAGCCAGGGATGGCAGTAGAGAAGAATTTGAAAGAGTTAATTCAACCATTGTGGAAGACAGTGTGGCAATTCCTCAAAGACCTGGAAATAGAAATTCCATTTGACCCAGCAATCCCATTACCGGGTATATATCCAAAGGATTATAAATCGTTCTACTATAAAGACACATGCACACAAATGTTCATAGCAGCACAGTTTACAATAGCAAAGACCTGGAACCAACCCAAATGCCCATCAATGATAGACTGGACAGGGAAAATGTGGCACATATACACCATGGAATATTATGCAGCCATCAAGAACGATGAGTTCTCATCCTTTGTAGGGACATGGATGAACCTGGAAGCCATCATTCTCAGCAAACTGACACAGGAACACAAAATCAAACACCACATGTTCTCACTCATAGGCGGGTGTTGAACAATGGGAACACATGGACACAGGGAGGGGAGCACTATACACTGGGGTCTGTTGGGGGGAAATAGGGGAGGGACAGCAGGGGGTGGGAGGTTGGGGACGGATAGCATGGGGAGAAATGCCACATATAGGCGAAGGGGAGGAAGGCAGCAAATCACACTGCCACGTGTGCACCTATGCAACAATCTTGCATGTTCTTCATATGTACCCCAAAACCTAAAATGCAATTTAAAAAAATTTTAAAAAAGAGTTAAAATGTTTTAATAGGTCTAAAAGCTTACTCACTTAATCCAAAGGTGAGAATGATTCCTGAGACTAGTAGACTGGTTCTTAAGAATGGTACCTCAACTTTTTGGCATTAAGACCCCCATGCAGTTAAGTGTGATCATATCACAATAATCCATTGAGTCCTGCAGGGATAGTATACTGTGCAAAATCAGTGTACTGCCTGCATTCAACTCGCCTGTCTACAGGAACTGAAGCTTAATCTTGACTCCTTGTTATTGTGTGGATTTGGATGAAGGAAATATTAATTGTCATAGGTAGGATTAGGGTTTAAGATACTCTTTTTGTCACCAAGTGGCATTTAAGTCACATAAGGAATGGGCTAAAGAGCAGCAAGCAAGGCACTCCTGCCCCATAAAGAATGCAGAAGACTGCTGTAGTGCTTGCACCTAGCAAAAGAGACCAGAAGGGAAGAACTGGCCTTGGAGTCACATCTCCAACCAAGTCAGCATATGTAGGAGGAGGAGTGCTGTAAGTAGCTGAAACCATTGATTGATGTGGGCTAAAGATGATTTGATGAATGAAGAAAGGAAAGAGAAGGAAAGAAGAGAGAAGAAAAGAAGGAAGGGAAAGAGGGAAGGGAGGGAGAGGAGGAAGGAGAGAGGGACAGAAAAGAAAAGAAAAACTTACTCATATATACTTCCACACTAAAATTTGTAAAAGATACTGGGGTGGGCAGGCGCCACACCTACAGGCTTACGCCTGTAATCCCAGCACTTTGGGAGGCCGAGGCAGGCAGATCATGAGGTCAGGCGATTGAGACCATCCTGGCTAACACGGTGAAACCCCGTCTCTACTAAAAATACAAAAAATTAGCTGAG
Source organism: Aotus nancymaae (assembly GCF_030222135.1). Classification (NCBI taxonomy): domain Eukaryota; kingdom Metazoa; phylum Chordata; class Mammalia; order Primates; family Aotidae; genus Aotus; species Aotus nancymaae. The sequence continues at coordinate 53,553,868 of NW_026988473.1, read as the reverse complement.
CGTGGTGGCACGCACAGTCCCAGCTACTCAGGAGTCTGAGGCAGGAGAATCACTTGAACCCAGGAGGCAAAGGTTACAGTGAGCCAAGATCATGCCACGGCCCTCCAGCCCAGGTGACAGAGCAAGCCTCCGTCTCAAAAAAAAAAAAAAAAAAGATCTTGAGGCAACCATGTACTTACACAACTCCATCTATAATAGAAAAATTTATGTAGGCATAAAAGTGAAATGTTCAGATTGTACTGTACTTTCAAAGATTGGAAAGTAAATCCTTAAAGGAAAACTAGAAATTTCTCTTGAACTTGTTGAGATTTGAAGCTTCCTCAGGAAATCAGATTAGAATACTATCTGGTGAAGCCTGGAGGTCCTACCAAAAAAAAGCAGTGGGGTCTTAGCAGGTTAGGTCCACGACTCATGAGTAGACACCTGTGTTTCTACTGCCTGGTGCCATAATCATAAACAATGTGAGCAGGGGAAAATAAGATCCTAATTCAGCACTATTCACTATAAATATAATGTATGTAATTTAAAATTTTCTAGTAGCCATATTAAAATTTTTTAATGAAATTAATTTTAAAAAATATTTTGCTTAACTCAATATATCCAATATATGCCATTTTAACTTGTAATCATATTTTTAAAGTAGTAATTAGATATTTTACATTCTTTTAGGTCTCTGAAATCTGGTATATATTTTATATTTATAGGACAACTCAATGGGCATATTCAATGTTCATTGGAAATGATGGCTCTATGGTTAGACTTTAATAAAAGAAAAACTTCAGCCAAATTAAGTTTAAAGGAGTTTAATTGAGAAATGAATGATTTGCGAATTGGGCAGTCCCCAGAATCACAGCAGATTCACAGAGACTCCAGGGGTGCCTTGTGTCAGAATAAATTTATAGACAAAAAAGGCAAAGTGACATACAGAATCAGAAGTGTGGTATAGAACCAGTGAGATTGGTTACAACTTGGCATTTGCCTTTTTTGAACGCAGTTTGAATATTCAGCAGTCTATGAGTGGTTGAAGTATAGCTACTGGGATTGGCCAACACTCAGCTATTGTTACAGGTACTCTCAGCTATTGTTAGGAGCAAACCAAGTTAGGTATTCAATTTTGTCTGACCATTAAGCTAGGTTACAGTTCATCCACAAGGACTCAAATATAGAAGTACAGAGTCCTTCTCAGGCCAAATTTAGTTTGCTTTAACAACTTCATAAAATTTATAGTTGAAAAAGTAGATTCACATACCCAAGTTGTTTCAAATATAATCAAAAGTTTCCAATAACTGAATCAAGTATCAGTTTTTAAATTTAAATTTAAACTAACTAAAATTGAATTACATGGGATATAGGATGAGAGAGAAAATCAAGAGTTAATCTCTGCAGGAACTGGGCCTAAGTTTCCCTTATTTGATTGATGTTTTCATTAGTTTTATTTTGGTAAAAATTGACTCTTGTGTAGATAGAAGAGTAACAGATGAGGAGCCCAATCTCACATAGAAATAAGAGGTGGTGCCGGGTGCGGTGGTTCACACCTGTAATCCCAGCACTTTGGGAGGCTGAGGTCAGGAGTTCAAGACCAGCCTGGTCAACATGGTGAAACCCCATTTCTACAAAAATACAAAAATTAGCCAGGCACTATGGCAGGTGCCTGTAATCCCAACTACTTGGGAGGCTGAGGCAGGTAAATCCCTTGAACCCGGGAGGTGAAGGTTTCGGTGAGCCGAGATTGCACCACTGCCCTCCAGCCTGGACAACAGAGCGAGACTGCAGCAAACCACCACGGCATGTGTATACCTATGTAATAGTCCTGCATGAACTGCACATGTACCCCAGAACTTAAAGTATAATAAAAAGAAAAAAGAAAATTCAGTGAACAAGAAAAAGAAAAGGAAATAAAAGGTGGAATTAATGTCCCAAGTCTCTAAACTTCTTTAGAAAAAGGAAATAGAGCTTCATCAAACTGAGCACATTGCTGCCTCAGGCAACTGGCACTGAGAAAGTGCTCTCCGGTCTAGAGTTACTGACTCACATCACAGAGCTTGCACCAGTTGCTTATCAGTTCTTGAAGGTCTGGGAGGAGATAAAAGGTAACCCTGTAGTCCCACCCCTCACCATACAGCCCAGCTTTTTGGACCTCTAGATCCTTCCACTCTCCTCTGTGCCTCAAATTTGCTGATTGCACGCTTTCGTATGTGCAGTCGGTCCTCATTATTCATGGATTCAGCATTTGCAAATTCGCCTACTTTTGAAAATGTATTTGCAACCCCAAAATCAACACCCAGGAGTTTTTGTGGTCATTGGCAAACATACACAAAGGGGCCAAAAATATGAGTTGCTCAACAGGGAATATTCCCAAGTGATGTCCATTAAGGCAACACTCTCTCTTCTTGGTTCAGCACTGGTACTGTAAATATTAATACTTTTTTTTTCAACATCTGTGCAGTGCCATGCTTTTCAATTTTTGTGCCTTTTGTTGGTGATTTTATTGTTTACAGTGGCCCCATGAATAGTGTTGAAGTACTGTCTGTTGCTCCTGAGCACAGGCTGTGATATTCCTTAACAGAGAAAATATATGGGTTAGGTAGGCTTTGTGCAGACACGAGCTATGATGCTGTCAGCTGTCAGTGTTAAAGAACCAACAATACATTAAGTAAGGTGTTTTTAAACAGAAACACACATAAAACAAAGTTATGTATCGATTGGTTGATAAAAATGTTATGACTATGGGCTTGCAGGAACCTAACTGCATTTTCCCCAGAAGAAATGGTTCAGTAGTCACTAATTTGGTGTTCTCAGCAATTTTATAGATTATAACTACAGCAGATAATGAAAATTGACTATATATATGTATAATTTTAGATATTTTCTGTTTTCTCTACCTATAACCCAGGTATTAGCTAAGTCCTGCTTTGTTTCTTGGAAGTCTGACTTTGGACCCTACCAACTCTATTGCCTTTGAAAGTGTAAGGTTCTCCCACAGAAGTAGAGGCTGACTTCCAGGAGAACAGCCAAGAGTGAGCCAAGATTGCATCACTGCACTCTAGCCTGGGTGACAAAGCAGGACCCTGTCCATAAAGAAATATAAAAATAAATCAATAAATTATCCCAGAAATATTTGCTAATTCCTGAACTCTATTAAAAAAAAAAAAATCCACTGTCTTCCGCCTCCTTCCCATCCAGCCCTGGAGGGTAGCTACTCTAGTGATTTCTAACAGAATTGATTTTTGTTAGGCAGTTTTAAGCCTTTCATGTGTATTAATTCAATTAAACCTCACAATGACCCTCTGAGATAGACAATGTTACTATTCCGTTTCACAGTGAGGAGATGGGGAAACAAAGAGATTAGATGACTTGCCAAGATCACACTACTGATAAATAGCAGGGCTGGGATCCAACCCTGGCATCTGCTCCATAGGCAAATAAGCCATGCTACCAAAAATATCACAGCAGCTAGAGAAGCATTCTGAATCCAGTGAAATTAGAATTGTTGAAAAAGAGACATTCACTGCCACATAACTATGTGCATATAGCTTCACACACTCTTTCCATTTATTTCTCTCACTTGATAGCCCATGAGGGAATCAGGAGGAGCAGAGAGGAAAAGGAATGTGCACAAAGGTCATAGCTCTAAGTGGCAGCATCAGGGCTTGAGCCTGGTCCAAATGAAACTTCATTCCATTTCCCATAGGAAGAAACTGAGAACAGGAGGGGCCAACCAAGTTACAGTTTCATCCTTCCAGAGGACCAACAGAGTATTTTGCACTAAGTTGAAGCTAAACACATATTATGTCCTATCTCTGGACTGAGTGACTAGATGCTATTCGACTCCTCAACTAGAGGGAGCCTGAGACCTTGACCACACTAATGCTGGTGACAGGGGATTTGCAGGTGGCTAGAGGTACCAGATTTAGCAAATAAAATATAGGATGTCTGGTTAAATTTGAGTGTAAGATAAACCACGAATACCTTTTCTAGTATTAGTACATCCCATGCAATATACTAGAAATGTTATTCATTATTTATGTTAAATTTAATTCTAATAAGGCATCCTATATTTTACCTGTCAATCCAACCCATGACCTAAGAAAACACTGTAGAAAAAAAAAAAAAAAGGAGAATTAGGGAGATAAATGAAACACAGGGTGAGCTGAAAAGAGGCCCTCTGTGAATTTGACGGTCCAGTAGGAGCTGACTTGTGGGTAGTTGGTCTGTTTTCACGCCCATGACAACCTTGAGGAAGGGGCGGAATAGTAGAGGGGTAAGCTCTGTGCCCCACCCCCAGGTTCTGCAGGACACCAGAGCTTCTATCAGCACCCCTATGTTCAAATCCTAGCTGTACCCTCCATGGTTGTATATACTCTGGATAAGCCACTTAATTTAAATCTTGCTGCTTTTATAAAACTGATAAACAAAAAGGTCATAGTGACATTGATCACAGTGATATCCCTCAATGAATTATCAATATGTTTTTTTTTCCCCCGTCTACATTCACTCCTTACTGAACTCTGTTATTTTTGATCCTGGTCTATAGTAAGCATTATGCTCTTGCAAGAGTAAAATGAAATTTTTAAAAATAATTCTTTAGTGTTTTTCTGAACACTGGGTGTTTTCAGTGATTATGCATGACTGGCAGCAAAGAGGAACTTGGATGGATTCGATAAGGAACAACGAGTCCTGAACACATACAGAGAACTGGCTGTGGATCCTGTTTCCGCCACTCACCACTTACTTGCTGGGTAACCTTAGCCATATCATTTATCTGCTCTGATCTTCAGGCCTATCTCATATCATCCCCAAAGAGATGGTGGGTAAGAGAGAACTTCGTAAAGTGTTGCTAAAGCATAACTAGGTCTTATGACTAGGTGGCAGAAAAATGGGACCTCAAAGAGGAGAGAGTCCACAAAGTGGGGGATTGCTGCCATTCTTTGAGTAGCAGCTGAAAATATTGCCCCAAACTGTCCCCATCTGGTTAGGATGCCCCACAGCCTTTTACTAAGACGGTGTCTTCATCTATCCTCAGCCCAGGTGCAGTACCTTTCTGGAACTCCCACCACGGAAGCTCAAGAGGAAAATGTAAGCGCAAGAGGGGTAAGCTCTCTACCCACCCGCTCATCCACAGTCCCTCAGACTAGCATGCAGATACGTGCTTAGTTTGGTTGGTTGGTTGGTTGGTTTTGTTTTGAGACAGGGTCTTGCTCTGTTGCCCAGCCGGAGTGCAGTGACACAATCACGGCTCACTGCAGCCTCGACCTCCCAGGCTCAAGTGGGTCCTCCCACTTCAGTCTCCCAAGTAGCTAGGACTACAGGCACATGTCACCACGCCTGGCTAATTTTTCTGTTTTTCATAGAGGGTTTTACTATGAAACAGAGATTTTACTCTGAAACAGAAGTTTTACTATGTTGCCCAGTCTGGTCTCTAACTCCTGGTCTCAAGCAATCCTCTCATCTTGGCCTCTCAAAGTGCTGGGATTACAGTGGTGAACCACCGCACCCAGCCCTAGCAAGCCTTTAGATTGTACTTTCTGAAAATTAAAGTTTTTTTCTGGGAGCAATGCATCAGCTAATATAACAAGTCTATTAATCAAATGAACTGACATAATTCCTGCTAACACATGTAGGAATATTGAAAAGGAAATTCAGCCAGGAAGATCTAAATCCACAACAAAGGGCAAGATATTATATTATCACATTGAAAAACATAATCCAGCCAACCTGAAACAAGCAGTATGACCCAAAAGCCATTTTCTCAAATTTGTCTAAGGGTTTCTCCAGCCTTGCACTGTCCAATATGATAGCCACTAGCCACATGTGGCTGTTTAGTTTTAAATTTTAATTAATTAAATGGAATGTAAACTTAATCCTCAGCCACATTATCTACATTTCAAGTGCTTAATAGACACATGTGGCAAGTGGCTACCATATTGAACGCATCCGTCTCGTCAATACAATCCCACAGGGTGCATGTGCTCCCCAAACTTCCAAGTTACCAATTAAATACCACAGGCTTCTCTGAGAGATGAGAAGACAGAAATAAGGAAATCTTTCATTTAGCCAAAAAGCCATGTCTTGACAAGCAAAGATCAATATAAATAAAATTACAGGGCAATTAATAGAGAAGTGATCTCTTCCAGTTTCTGAAACAACCCGCGCATTAGGACCTGAATCAGCACTTTCAAAAATACATACTTTTTTTAAAAACTTTTATTTTAAGTTCAGGGGTACAAGTGCAGGTTTGTTACAAAGGTAAATTGTATCTGAGGGGTTTATTTTACAGATTATTTCATTACCTAGGTATTAAGCCTAGCACCCATTAGTTATTTTTCCTGATCCTCTCCCTCCTCCCACCTTCCACTCTCTGAAATGCCCCAGTGTCTGTTGTTCCCCTCTATGTGTTCATGTGTTCTTATCATTTAGCTCCCACTTATAAGTCAGAACATGCAGTATTTGTTATTCATATCCTTAGTTTGCTAAGGATAATGGCCTCCAGCTCCATCCATGCCCCTGCAAAAGACATCATCTTGTTCTTTTTTATGGCTGCATAGTATTCCACCATGTATATACATTTCAATGTAGTTTACCTCAATTACGGGAACAACATTGTTACAGATTTTATCCTTTTCGAGAAAGTATAATGAAAATTGTGACTGACAAAGTAACAAGATTCCTTTCTGTCTATATAGAGAAAATGCTCAGGATGTTCAGGGAAGCCTGCCTCACCCTGGAAAAGGGATGTTGGGAATAATGAGAAAGATGAATATGTTCAGTGTGGAGCATGCAAATTTGCATAAAAAAGTAAATGTTACCTTGTGCATAACTACAACTGATATTTTAGTTCTCAGTTTTAATAATGAATGTCCAGCACAGAAAAACCTAGAACATAAAAGGGCACAATACAAATTTACTGATTTAAGAAAAAATAATGTTTGTTTTGCTAAGAAAGGTAAAGCACCAGTAAGAAATGAGTCATACTTGCAATGGGATAGATAGATAGATAGATAGATAGATAGATAGATAGATAGATAGATGATAGATAGGTAGGTAGGTAGGTAGGTAGGTAGATAGATAGATAGATAGATAGATAAGAGAAATAAACTAAATTTAAAGTCAAATAAAAATCCAATGTCAATTGGGTAAGAAATTGATGTTCGAGTCTAAGAAGTGAAGCAAGTCTTTATTTTGTCCGCATTTTATTTTATCTGTGTGAAAGTCTTGCTTGCTCTGTAGTCCAGACTGGAGTGCAGTGATAAAATCATGCCTTGCTGCAGCCTCAACCACTTGGGTTCAAATGATCCTCCTGCCTCAACCTCCCAAGTAACTAGAACCACAGGCACATGCCACTATGCCCAACTAACTTTTAAATTTTTTTGTAGAGATATGGTCTCTCCGTGTTGCCCTGGGCTCAAGCGACCTTCCTGCTTCAGCCTCCCAAAGTGCTGGGACTACAGGCATAAGCCACCTTACCTGGCCTGTCTTTCTCTTTTAGTCCAGTTGTTTATTATTATTATTATTATTATTTGAGATAGAGTCTCACTCTGTCTCCCAGACTGGAGTGCAGTGGCACAATCTCATTTCAATGCAACCTCCACCTCTCGGGTTCAAGTGATTCTCCTACCTCAGCCTCCCAAGTAGCTGGGATTACAGGCATGTGACACTATGCCCAGCTAATTTTTGTATTTTTAGGAGAGGAGGGATTTCACCATGTTGGCCAGGTTAGTCTCAAACTCCTGACCTCAGGTGATATGCCCACCTCAGCCTCCCAAAGCGCTGGGATTACAGGCATGAGCCATCGCGCCCAGCCTGTTTATGCTTTTAACCAGTATCTATACTGGGTTACAATTTCTTTACCAAGTGAACTGATTCAAACCTTCATTCATATACAAAGAATCTGAACCTTTTGTGAATTAGTCTAGAATGGTGCCAATGTTTTAATTAGCCTTTGCCACCAGGCATGGCAGTATAAGAAGTCATGCCACGGGCTCTCTCACTTTCTACCTATATTCCTCCAGGGCCCTATTGTAATGGACCTTGGTCAGGCATCACTTTTTTGCAATGAGAAGAAGTCTGTCTACTCAAGCTAGCCAAACCTTCCTGAGATGAGAGAATCTTTACCACCCTGGACCATGCCAAAATGCTGAGGACAGTATCCACATTCTTTTGAGGCTCTATTGCTTTCAAACCTACTTGCCAAAATTCATTTCTCTTCTAGACAGAGATCAGTTGGTTGTAAAGAACAGAAACTATCTCAGGTAACTTAAGTGAAGGAGGGTTTATTGTAAAGAGAATTGGCGGCTACCCCAGCCCCCAAAACAGACTGTTGAAACAATTTATTGAGTCTGGAGCCCTTCCTGAATTAACAAAAGGGAGGGTTCATTAAAGGATAATACAGATTATTTATTATTTCAATAGCTTCCCAGGCAAAGCAGGAAAGAAACCAGACCTCTTTTCTGCACAGTAATGGGGCCCACTAACTCTAGGGAAAAGGTAAGATGCCTTCTAATTGAGGAAATATATCCTTTTTCAATATGAGTCTACATTGTACTCTCTAAAAATGAATGTTTGTTCCTGCGAGCAGTGCATGAGCTAATATAACAATTCTGTTAATCAAATGAACTGACATAATTTCTGTTAACACATGTAGGAATATTGAAAAGGAAATTCAGCCAAGAAGATCTAAATTCACAACAGACTGCAATCTTGGAGGCTCTTATTCCTTCCCTACCCCCAACCCGCTCCTACACACACAATTTTGCAAGACTTGGATAAAAATAGGCATTATTTTATTTTTTTTATATGTAATTTATTTTTTTTAATTTATTTATTTATTTTTTTTATTGCATTTTAGGTTTTGGGGTACATGTGAAAAACATGCAAAGTTGTTGCATAGGTGCATTCATGGCAGTGTGATTTGCTGCCTCCCTCCCCTCACCCATATCTGGCATTTCTCCCCATGCTATCCCTCCCCAACTCCCCGCCCCGCTGTCCCCCCCACTCCCCCGCAACAGACCCCCGTGTATAATGCTCCCCTCCCTGTGTCCATGTGTTCTCTTTGTTCAACACCCTCCTATGAGTGAGAACATGTGGTGTTTGGTTTTGTGTTCTTGTGTCAGTTTGCTGAGAATGATGGTTTCCAGGTTCATCCATGTCCCTACAAAGGACGCGAACTCCTCATTTTTAATGGCTGCATAATATTCCATGGTGTATATGTGCCACATTTTTCCTGTCCAGTCTATCATCGATGGGCATTTGGGTTGGTTCCAGGTCTTTGCTATTGTAAACTGTGCTGCAATGAACATTCGTGTGCATGTGTCCTTATAGTAGAACGATTTATAATCCTTTGGATATATGCCCAGTAATGGGATTGCTGGGTCAAATGGAATTTCTATTTCTAGGTCCTTGAGGAATCGCCACACTGTTTTCCACAGTGGTTGAACTAATTTACACTCCCACCAACAGTGTAAAAGTGTTCCTATTTCTCCACATCCTCTCCAGCATCTAAAAAATAGGCATTATTTTAAACTGGTTAAAGTCCTGGGACCCTGCCTCTAATTGGCACACTCAGACTGAGACACTTTGGTAAGGTAAGAATGGTAAATGTGGAGAGAGAGAGCGCCAAGAAGTGAGATTCCTCCTTGTGGATAGGTGTGGGGTTTTCCCAAGGAAATTGATGGCATTTCTAATAAAGAAAATTTTAAAAGGAGGCCCGTGGAGAAGGAAAAGTTGTACATATAAAAGCCAGAGAGCTTATGAAAGATCTGGATCTGCAGGTAACATCTCTTTGAGAAGCAAAGAGAAAGTCCACGGAGTATTTTATTTTTTCCTCTTTGACATAGAATCACTCTTCAGAAATTGCCTAAACTCTTTAGTGAGGAAACCTGCATAGAACTACTTAAGCTGTTGGTAATTTTGAAAAGACTGGAAAGAGAGAACTGTAGAGGAAAAGAGAAAGAAGATTTGCCCCAACCGTCACCTCTGGTTTACTGGAGAGAAACATTAAGCAGGTGATAATGTAACCACCCAATGAGTTTACTTTGCCAGCTGCCTAGACAGAGCCGATTTATCAAGACAGGGGAATTGCAACGGCGAAAGAGTAATTCACACAGAGCCAGCTGTGTGGGAGAGCTTTATTATTACTCAAATTAGTCTCCCCAGGCTTTAGGGGATCAGAGCTTTTCATGATAATTTGGCGGGCATGGGCGGGTATGGGCTCCAAAAGTCGGGAGTGCTGATTGATGGGGCTGAAGATAAACTGACAGGGGGTGGAGGTGAGTTCTTGCTGACTTCTGGGTGGGATCGCAGAGCTGGCTGAGCCAGATTGTCAGTCTGGGTGGTGTCTTCTGCTGCATCGGAATGCAGGGTCTGCAAAACGTCTCAAACACTGATCTTAGGTTAGCTAATTTTTTAGTCTTACAAAGCCAGACTGGTCCCCTGGCAAGAAGGGTTTTTTGGGCAAAGGACTATTATCCTTTTTGTTTCAGAGTTTAAACTATAAACTAAATTCCTTCCCAAGGCTAGTTCTGCCTATACCCAGGAATGAGCAAAGACAGTTTAGAGGTTAGAAGGAAGATGGGGTCGGTTAGATCTGATCTCTTTCACTGACCTAATTTCCTAAGTTATGATTTTTGCAAAGCTGGTTTCAATAGCATCGAGCTCCTGATGGTGACAGGCCACACTGAGAGCAGGGAGAAAACATTCACGGTGAGAGGATAGCACTGCAGAGAAGGCGTATTCTCAAAGGGCAATAAGATGCTTTTGCATCTCCCTATAAATTAGAGCATGCTGCCTTCTAAAAGAGGAATTGGAGGAGGCTGGACATTCAAAGTGATTAAATATCATTTGGTTAAAATTAGTTCTAACCCATATATATGTACAAATATATATAATTTATGTATTATGTCTATAAATATATATGTGTATATATATATTTATATTGAGACAGGCTCTTGCTATGTTGCCCAGGCTGGTCTCAAACTCCTGGGCTCAAGCCATCCTCCCACCTAAGCCTCCCAAAGTGCTGGGATTACAGGCATGAGCCACTGTGCTTCAAGTCCAAAGTTCCACATACTCCGCTATACTGACACCACACACCTTAGCATTTCCACATCCTTTCTTGCTGCCTCAGTTCTTCATGAATCTGGTGTCAAGCACAGCCCCTTTATCAATTTTCATAAAGAAATGTACTCTGAAGGTTTTGAGGTTTGGTCATGGGATACGTAATATGAATGTGTTAGGGCTCAGAAAATGATACCCCAAGTGAAGGCCTCAGAAGCAAAGTTTCTCTCTGGCCTTCTCCTGTCCCCATCTCTTGCCCCTCATTCTCCCCCAAGGAAAGCCATAAAAACTATAATCCCAGCTGGGCATGGTGGCTCACGCCTGTGATCTCAGCACTTTGGGAGGCCAAGGTGGGCGGATCACCTGAGGTCAAGAGTTCAAGACCAGCCTAGCCAACATGATGAAACTCCGTCTCTCCTAAAAATACAAAACTTAGTCAGGTGTGGTGGCACTTGCCTGTAATCCCAGCTACTCGGGAGGCTGAGGCAGGAGAATCACTTGAACCCAGGAGGCGGAGGTTGCGGTTAGCCAAGATCGTGCCATTGCACTCCAACCTGGGTGACAGAGTAAGATTCCGCCTCAAAAAAACAAAAACAAAACTAGCCAGGTACAGTGGCTCACACCTGTAATCCCAGCACTTTGGAAGGCCAAGGAGGGTGGATCACCTGAGGTCAGGAGTTCAAGACCAGCCTGGCCAACATCGTGAAACCCCATCTGTACTAAAAATATAAAATTCAGCCAGGTGTGGTCGCAGGTGCCTGTAATCCCAGCTATTTGGGAGGCTGAGGCAGGAGACTCACTTGAACTCAGGAGGCGGAGGTTGCAGTGAGCAGAGATTGTGCCACTGCACTCCAGCCTGGGAGACAGAGAGAGACTCCGTCTCAAAAAAAGAAAAACTATAATCCCTCTTCCCCAAGGTGGGCTATAGAAACAAGAACCCCTCTCCTCCAAAGCCAGCCATCAAACCTAAAAGTATATTCTAACTTTCCCCTGCCTTTCTGTGTAAGAGCTGCTTGTAAAGAAATCCCTGGCTGGGCATGGTGGCTCATGCCTGTAATCCCAATACTTTGGGCAGCCAAGGCAGGAGGATTGCTTGAGCCCAGGAGTTCAATACCAGCCTAGGCAACAAAGCCAGACCTCATCTCTACAAAAAATTTTAAAATTAGCTGGGTGTACTGGTATGAGCCTGTAGTTCCAGCAACTTGGGAGGCTGAGGCAGGGAGGATGGCTTGAGACTGAGAGGTTGAAGCTGCAGTGAGGCTTGATCACGCCACTACACTCCAGTCTAAGTGACAGAGTGAGACCCTGTCTCTAAAGACAGAAGAAGAAATAAAGTGAGAAAAAAGGGAATTATTTTTTAAAAGAAAAATTTTCTGACTCACCTTGTTTAATAGGAGGTTGTAAGACCCTCATTCCAGAAAGAGTCCTGCCCCATACCTGAGAGGAAGGAATGCTGTACAAAGAGGCCAAGAATAATCCAAACATTTGCAGTCTGTTCCCAATAGGTCACACCTTTTTTGTTCAATTACAGCTGTCCATTCTTCATTGAACCTAAGCATAAAAATGGATAGATTTATTAGCCGGGCATGGTGGTATACACCAGTAATCCCAGCTACTCAGGAGCTGACGCACGATTACTTGAGACCAGGAGTTTGAGGCTATTGTGAGCTATGATTGTGCCTCTACATTCCAGCCTGGGAAACAGAGTGAGACCCTGTCTCAAAAAAAAAAAAAAATGGTTCTCTCTATATCTTTGGGTCTGCATTCTGAAGTCTCCCATGTCATGTAAAAGTATGATTAAATAAATCTGTTATGCTGTTCTCTTGTTAACCTGTCTTTTGTTACAGAAATGTTGGCTGTGACCCTCATGATTGAGAGGAAAGTGATTACCAGCTTTCAGTCCCTACAAATGTCACAGACTCTACCCACCACACTCTTACTCTCTTTCTTCCCTCCCTTTCCAGAGTAATCAGCAAATAGCCTTTCCTTTCTTCTGCTGATGTTTTGTCCATACTCAGACCCCTTGACTTCTCAGCTTCTACCCCAAATGAGCTTGTCATCATCAAAGTTCTTCCAAAAATCTACAGTGCTCTCTTGAGCAAATCTAGTCAGTATAATTTCCTCCATCTCATAAACCTAGGGTCAAGTGACCATCTCACAGAATCCCAGGACAAGAAAAGCCTGGGAAACTAGAGCAAGGTAAGAGAGCCAGAGTTCTCCTTTCAATTTTCAAGTCTCCTGACCCTTCCAGCCCTCTTCTGTCTATGCACCTGCTCCATTCAGCTTCTCTTCAAGCTGGGCTTTCTGCGACTACTTATCAGCAATGCACATGGTGTGACAATAGCCATCCCAATTCAGCTCATGTGCCTACCATCAAATGATGGCAGTCATTGTATTGTAGTTTAATTTCTTTTTGCTGTGGGGGGAACGGAGTTTTACTCTTGTCACCCAGGCTGGAGTGCAATGGTGAAATTTTGGCTCACTGCAACCTCTACCTCCTGGGTTCAAGAGATTCTCCTGCCTCAGCCTCCCAAGTAGCTGGGATTACAGGTGCCTGCAACCACACCTGGCTAATTTTTGTATTGAGATGGGGTAACATTATGTTGGCCAGGCTGGACTCTAACGCCTGACCTCAGGTGATCCACCTGCCTTGGCCTCCCAGACTGCTGGGATTAGAGATGTGAGCCACCATGACTGGCCTCATAGTTTCATTTATTGGGCAATAAAGAGAGGGAGCATCTAACTGGTAGCCTTGGCTCAGATCTAATCAGCTGTTGCCCACGGGTAATGAAATAAGATGAAAGTGGTAGATATGGCCCACTCTTACAAGATCTGTGGTCTAGGCAGGTGCAGAAGTTTGTCTAATCAAAGTAGCTAGTCTATTTATCCTCAGTGGTTGTTGGAAGATTTAAGGGCACCAATAAGTAAAATCCCATTTTCCTGTCCTAGTTCTCAACCAACTGAGAAATAAAGCAAAAGAATAAGGTAAAAAGAGGCTGGGTGTGGTGGCTCACACCTGTAATACCAGTACTTTGGAAGGCGGAGGCGGGTGGATCACCTGAGGTCAGGAGTTCAAGACCAGCCTAGCCAACATGGCAAAACCCTATCTCTAGTGAAAATACAAAAACTAGCCGGGCATGGTGGCAGATGCCTGTAATCCCAGCTACTTGGGAGGCTGAGGCAGGAGAATTGCTTGAACCCGGAAGGTGGAGGTGGCAGTGAGCCGAGATTGCACCACTGCACTCCAGCCTGGGCAACAGAGTGACTGTCTCAAAAAAAAAAAAAAGAAGAAGAAGGTAATAAGAGATCCTCGAAATCACAATATTACTGATAAAATTCATATTGGCAAATGTGGCTGTATCATTTAGCAAATGAGTCCCTTGATCCTGAACACCAGAAGTAGGGATACTAACCCACCCACTCACAGATGGCATAAGAAAATTATAGCTTCCCCCTTGATTTATATAGATGAATCAATATTGACCATGAGTTGATTATTGTTAAAGTGGGTAATGGGTACGTGAATCTTTATACTATTTTCTCTCCTATTTAAGTACTCTGCATTAAATAACTTTGGGAGTAAATTCAATCATGCACTAATATCTTCCCCCAATGCTCTCAGAGAGTTATCTGAAACATTTTTTTTTCTTTCTACAAAGTGTAGAAATTTGCGATGATGCTACCTCAGTCATTAGGCCTTATTTAAGGGATTTTTAATGCCCATCCAGCCTGCTTAAATTTTCCTATACAGTTCAATATACTGATTGAGCCCCAAACTCTGGCATCCCAGTGTACTCCAAGTGTATGCCTGTTGTGCTGTAGCTTCCAAGACTACAGTGCTCTGATGCGTTGAGATGGCAGCAAGCAGCATTTTTCAGTTCTGTTACCAATGTGGCTGCTACCAGTGCATCTTGTTAAATAATGCGTTATACCCAAGAAACCTGCTTCCTAGAGAAGTATCTCCCTATCTCTGCATTTGTTCCCACTAGAGAATGACCATCACCAGATTCCTGATCTGAAAATGCTGTTGACACTTTGGAAACTCGGGCCTCTATTAATAGGTTGACCAACTATCCTAGTTTACCTTGAATGCAGGATTTTCAATGCTAAAGCCAGAAAAACCAGGATGGTTGATCATCTGCCTCAGGCCTAATCAATACCACCAATAATTCAGCCATGGGCTGTCTTAAGACACTGTCTTTTCTTGACTTTTGAATAGTCTAGGCCTTGAGTAGCAGCTCTTTCTGCCACTGGACATTTGTTTTACTACCCTGTTTCTCTATATTTGATTTTGTGGCTAATAATTTAAACAGAAAATCAATGGGTTCTGGTTATGCCAAAGCACTCACTCTTCAAAAGTTTCCATCCAGAGTTGGATAAACCGATACAGATGCTGGTCTGTGTTCTCTCAACAGACCAGCATCCAACCTAAATCTAGACCCAATGCATCATTTTTCTTCCTGGTTCCATATTAATACATCAAATATTTATAAGTCAGGGACCAACTCTTAGGTCCCTGACTTATAAATATTTAGACATTTCTCAGGACACAGGGAGTACTTAAACCTTTACATAGCAGAGATATGACATACAATAATCTGTTACCTGGAAACTCCTAGTGATGCTTTGAGTACTTTACAATAATTGTTCTGGTCTTCCTCTTAACTCCATTCAGTTTTTCTGTAACTAGCTGGTGTATCTGTCCCCATCTTTAAGGAATGAGTCCCTGTTTGCTCATGCTATGATCTCCCTCATGCTCTCCCTCCCTCCCTCTCTCTCCCTCCCCAACCCAATTTTGAGATGGGGCACCTTAATAGCTTTCTATATCTAGATCCCTTTTGATGGAGTAATTTCAGCCAGCACTGAAATCTATGCTTTTTTGTCTGTTAAGATTTATTTAGGGCCTAATGACTATTTCTGAGCTAATGATAACTCAGTCAGCTTGTTTTTCTGACACTCTCTTTAAGAGCAGTTAAATCTAGTTGCATGTCCTTTTCCCTTTTTATTCATGTATCTTGGTCTTCTCAAGACATAATGAGAGCAGCACTTGAGCCTGAGATGAGCCATAAGAATTCCAGGTTCGTCTCTCCATGGTTCCTTTTCTTGGATAAAGTCATTTCAGAACATTTTAATGGATCAGATTTGGAGCAGCATACTTACACTGGTGAATGCCACAACTAATAAATAATTGTCCGTACCTCACTCACATCTGAAAGATTCAGGGTGTCTTTTACAGATACAGGACTCTCTTTTCTCTTTGTTTCTTTTCTCCCTCTTCTCTTTTCTCTCCTTGATTGAAGCCTTGCTTCAGCTGTCCCTACTTACTAAGGCACTGCAGCTCACCAGCATCTCCATGGCCCTCACGTGGCTCATGCACATACCCTAACTCTGATGCCTGTGTAGTTCAAGAATAATCTACAGCACATTACACCCAAAGCTCTCACTTTTGCTATAGCTGTGCCTTTGCTGAGCCATCCCCAAACCCCGCCCACAGTGGCATCTGGCTAAGGTCTACCCTTTTGAATATTAACGACACCCACGTGCACCTTGATGGAGTCATTTTGGCTGAATGCAGGCAAGACCAGCTACTGTTTCCCTAAAATCAGCCCAGAGCCCTGCCTCTATAAAAACAGATCCTCACCTGTGGATAAAGTCTCAAGAGTCGTGGGGTCCCAGCAAGGTGAAAGTCCCACCTGAGGCTGGGTGTGATGGCTAATTCCTGTAATCCCAGCACTTTGGGAGGCCGAGCTGGGTGGATCATCTGAGGTCAGGAGTTGGATACCAGCCTGACCAATACGGTGAAACCCCATCTCTACTAAAAATACAAAAATTAGCCAGGTGTGATGGTGTGTACCTGTAGTCCCAGCTACTCGGTAGGCTGAGGCAGGAGAATTGCTTGAACCCAGGAGGCAGAGGTTGCGGTGAGCCGAGATCATGCCACTCTCCTCCAGCCTGGGCGACAGAGCCAGACTCCATCCCAAAAATAAAAAAAAGTCCCACCTCGCTGGCAATGAAAATCTGAAATTCCTGCTCAGTTACAACTGATGAAAAACCAATTACATCCATTTAAAAAGGCTTCTGGCTTAACATAAGCTTCCACAAAACCACTGCAAACACAAATGCATGTTTGCTCAAATCCAAACCCCAAACTGGCTTCACCAAAAGCCTCTTAACATATTAGTTGAGTCTCCAAATTTCACTCCCTGTTTATTTTTTAAGGCTCCTGGTACAGTGAATCAGATGTTGAAATTGTGTGGATCCTCAATAAATGGCACATTTTTCCCTCTCCTGAGTTCAACACCAAATAAAAGGTAGAAGCCAATAATCATTTTTACGACTGATAAAGTTAATATTAGAAAGATGGCTTATGTCATTGGATAAAATAACTTTCTAATAGTGAATTTCAGAAATAAAGAGAGGTTTACCTACACAAGGCAAGCCCCTTTAGAATGTCCTCAGTGAGTGCTTTCAAGGTCAACCTGGATCCCTAAGAGACAGTTGGGAAAGCCGAAGCAATATGCTCAGTTTGTTCTTCCCAAATGTGTCATTTAGCTCAGTCACTGACTTCTCCTCTGGGGAGGGAGGCCCGTATTGTTACTCTAGAAGAGCTCCCTCCATGTGAAATGAACCAATGAGTGTGAAGAAAAGCACTTTTCTCCAGTAGTCATCAAGATTAACCATCCTAATGGATACAGAAAATGTGGGATATATTCAGCCTTTATAAAGAAGGAAATCTTTTTATTTGTGACAATATGGAGAAACCTCGACAACATTATGTTAAGTAAAACTAGCCAGACACAGAAAGACAAAAATATTGCATGATTCCAGAAACATGTAGAATCTTTTTTTTTTTTTTTGAGATGGAGTCTTTCTCTGCTGCCCAGGCTGCAGTGCAATGGCGCGATCTTGGCTCACTGCAACCTCTGCCTCCCAGGTTCAAGCAATTCTTCTGCCTCAGATTCCTGAGTAGCTGGGATTACAGGTACCTGCCACCGTGCTTGGCTAATTTTTGTATTTTTTGCAGAGACAGGATTTCACCATCTTAGCCAGGATGGTCTCGAACTCCTGACCTTGTGATCCACCTGCCTTGGTCTCCCAAAGTGCTGGGACTACAGGTGTGGGCCACCGTGCCCTGTTAGAATCTTTAAAATGTCAAACTTATAGAAGCAGAGAGTAGAATAGTAGTTACCAGTGGCTGGGGCTGGGGTCGGGGCGGTGGGCAAGCGGGGAGATTGGGGAGATGTTGATCAAAAGGCACAACAGTTTCCTCCAGTTAGACAGGAAGAATCAGCTCAGAAGATTTATTGTACAATATGATGACTACAGTTAATGTATTATACATTTGAAAATTGCTGAGTACATTATGCTTTCTCACCACAGGAAAAAAATATAAGTATTCGAAGTAATCAATATGTCAATTAGCTCAATTTAACCATTCTACAGTGTATTCATATATCAAAACATGTTATACTCTAAAAAATCTATACCATTTATATTAGTCAACTTAAAAATTAATTTTTAAAAAAGATTAATTATCCTAGATAACATTAGGACATCTTTTTTCCATTTCTTCCTGTGTCACGAGAAATGTGAAATGACAAGTTTCCAATTTCCAATGTAATGGAATCATTATTACAGACCCCTAGTGAAAATATCTCTCACCTTGCTTTCTGTTTTGTTCTTGTTTTTGTTTTACTTTGAACCCTGAGAAACTAAATACTTAGTAAAAGAATCTTGGTTAGAAAAAGACAGCATTTTGAGAATGATTAAGAATAATTATGAGTGGTAACGCTCCTATCTCTAACTCTTTTTTTTTTTCCTGGAGATGGAATCTTACTCTGTCACCCAGGCTGGAGTGCAGTGGCACAATCTTGGCTCACTGCAACCTCTGCCTCCTGGGTTCAAGTAATTCTCCCACCTCAGCCTCCTGAGTAGCTGGGATTACAGGTGTCCGCCACCACACCCAGCTAATTTTTTGTATTTTAGTAGAGACAGGATTTCATCGTGTTGCCCAGGCTGTTCTCAAACTCCTAACCTCATGATCCACCCACCTTGGCCTCCCAAACTGCTGGGATTACAAACGTGAGCCACTGCACCCAGCCCCATCTCCAACTCTTAATCCCTCAACCTACATAGTCTGACCTGGAGACATGAATATACTAATCTGCCAGAGAGGATAGATCATCAATAGCAAGAGGAGATGACTAACTCACAAGAAATTGTCCCTAGCTGAATGTACATTTCTCTATAATGCCAGCAACTTTCCCCCCACCCCGCCCCGGGATCTATATTAGCTTCCTTGTGCTGCCGTAAGAAAGTGCCACAAAACTAATGGATTAAAACAACAGAAACATACCGATTTGTTATCTCATGGTTCTAGAAGCTAGAAGCCCAAGGTCTCGGCAAGGCACTCTCTCTGAAGGCTCTGGAGAGGATCATTCTTTGCCTCTGGTACCTCCCAGCAATCCTTGTCATTCCTTGGCATGTAACTGCACCAATTCAATCTCTGTCTTCATCTTCAAGGTTCTTCTTTCCTCTGTATCTGAGAGTTTTCAAATCTTTCTCCTTATGGAGACACCAGTGATTGAGTTCAGGGTCCTCCCTAATCCATTCTGACCTTATCTTAATTTGATTACACCTGCAAAGACCTATTTTCAAATAAGGTCTTCTTCAAAGGTACTGGGGTTAGGACTTCAACATATCTTTTTGAGGAACAAAATTCAGTCCACTGTAGGTCCCATAATGAAATCAATGAATGGCACAGACATTGGTTCTTTGTTGTACTTCTTTTTCTATGAATAAATTTCTTGACAGAACTGTGATACATTAATTACAAAAGTGGACCCTATCCTTCCCCCTGCCTCCCTGTATCCATACCCTTTGAAATGTGACTTTTCAGTCCTTCTGTCAAGGAGGAGAGTCTATTTCCTCACGCACTGAATCTAGGCTGCCCTTATGGTTTGCTTTGGCCAATAGAATGCAGCAGAAGCGTCATCATGCTAGTTCTGAGCACAAGCTTCAAACTTCTGGTGTCTCTTTTGGAACCCTGACCCTTTCGTGTGAATAAGGCCAGGTTATCTTGATACTTGATGAGCCACATCTCCCAGTCTCCCGTCTTACCCAGCCATCAGCCAGCCAACCAGCAGACATGTGAGTGAGGCCGTCCTAGACCAGTCAACCTCCAGCTGATCAATCTGGTGACCCACAGACTCATAGGCAATAATATATGGTTACTGCTGTAAGCCGCTGTGTTTTGGGATGGTTTGTTATGCCGCATTAAATAACTGATAACAAGATATAACCATATATATGATTCCATGACAATTCCTAAGACTTTCAGTAAGTTCACAGATGTCAGAGCTGGCAGGAGTATGACAAATGGAGAAGAAACACCCAAATCCAGAATAAGTGTCTATTCCAATGAGGACAAATGTCTGTCACCTATGTAATGAAACATGGCTAAAAACAATCTAGCTGGTGCCATTAGCTGGCTGATCTCATTAAATTATGGTCCCATTAAGAGTTTGTCACTGTTAATTGGCAATTTACATATTTGGCAGTGGCAGTAGCAAAATATGACATGGCCAAAAAAATTCTGTTATGAGCCAAAACCTAGTTAACATCCCTAATCTCACTGACAATTTATTCATGAATCCATTGGGCAGAAACTGGGAAGTTTAGAAAACAAGACTTGATTGATGTACCAGATGCAGCCTTTGGTCCCAGCCCACATCTTCTTGGCTTATCTCTTTCTCCAGCCAGTTGATCAGGAAGCAGGATGGCAACTAGTTTCCTGTAGAGGGAATCTGTCAGCAGTTTCACTCAGCTTCACTTTTTGCCTAGGGTACACTCCTGCATACAGAAAATGTGAGGCTGCTAATACCCCAGAGGCAACCCTTGACTAAGGAAGGGTGGGGCCAGGAGATACACAAATGCAGGCCAGGCATGGTGGCTGTGCCTATAATCCTAGGACTTTGGGAGGCTGAGGTGGGAGGGTCACTTAAGCCTGATAATTCAGAATTACAGTGAGCTATGGTCACTGCTTTACAGCCTACAGCCTCTTTCCCGACAGAGCAGGAGGACCTTTCTCTAAAAATAAAATAAACAAACAAATAAATGCAACAGACATCTTACACTTCTTCTCAGAAGATCCATCAGATAGAGCTCAGTTACTCAGAAATGTGATTAACTCTAATATATGCCTTGCATTAGCTCTTCCCAGTCTGACAAAATCACCAGACACCACCCAGAAATCAGTGTAAACCTGTCCCAAGGAAATGTGTTATTCCAGGCAGTATAAAAGTTCCCTTTCTCTGCCCATTTCTGTCTGGTGGCTGTGTCCTATGCAGAGCTATCTGCACATCAGGCTTGAGTCTTCTCTTCTGTCAACAGGGCCTGGATGGAAATTGAGGGAGAGTGGCATGAGTTCTCATTCATTTTAATGGCTGCATAATATTTCATTATAAGGAATATGTAATCACATTTTATGCAGCTAATTCATGGTATTTTTGTTGCCACAACAAAGCTGCAAATGAATGCCCCTTAAGTAGTCCCTCCATCACCTCAAAAAACTTAGATAATCCAGTGAAAGAAATTGATGTTAAGCCAGTAATTATGAAAATATTTACTTAATTGTCATTGTGATGTATGCTACGAAAGAAAAGCACTAAATGCTGTGACAGTACATTATGCATAGACCTAACCTCATGGACTTGAGGGTGAGTCAGAAAAAATCACCCTGAGGAAATGACATCTAAGACTGGACAGACAAATAGAAGTGAATCAGGCCAGTGGGTGGGAGGGAGGTGCAGATGAAGCAGAAGGAGCCAGCACGTGTGAAGGTATCGGGTGGAATGCGCATCAGCAGGGCGGCACATATACAAGTGCACACAGGCAGAAAGGTTAGCCCTTTGGGGAGATGCCAGCAGTCCTGCCTGCCTGACGTTTAGAATGAGGTGGGGAAAGGTTAACCCAACTGTGAAGCACACCATAGGGGGCCACTAGAGGATTTTAAGGAAGGATTTCCTAAATCTCACTCTGGACAGTGACCTGGAGAGAGATAAGGCTTAACATAGGAAAACCAGGCAGGGGACAGAACTAGCTGTGTGGCCTTAGACAAATCACGTAGCCTCTCTGAGCTCCAGTTGCCTCATCTGAAATTAGGGGTAATAATTCCTACCTTAGAGAGTGCTGTTATGATTATTGAGATGAAGTATTACAAATGTTCAATGTTTAGTAAACATTAACATTTACTATTTTTCTATATTCCTTGTTCTCCCATACTTTTCACATCTACTTTGACACAAAATCCTATTCATCCTGCCTCCTAAACACCCCTCAGATCTGTTTTCTCTTCCCTAACGCCCTTCTTTATTTAACGCTCATCAATTCTAACTTGGTTGCCTAGATGGGTTTCTGCCTGCAGTCTGTCCCTCCTTTAATTACAACTTGGCTACGAAAGTAATTAAACTGAAATTGGAATATTTCCTATGCCTGTTAAAAATTCTTCTGATTCTTCATCTGTTTAAGGACCATGACCAAAGCCCTAAATATAGGTACAAGATTCTTAATGATCTTCCCCCATATCTATACGTCATTCGTCCACCTTACCATCCTCCCAGCCCACCCCATACTGTTCCCTGTTTCCTAGGTGTTTTGGACCACACACCCCAGGCTCTCTCACATACGCCACATCCTTACTCACACCTTTGCTCCTCCCTCAAATACCTTCCCTCATTTTTGCCTCACAAATAAAATCCCTGTTCATGCTTTGAGACCCTGCGTCAATGTCAGCTCTTCCTCCTCACATGTTCACAAGCTCCTCAAATTATATACTTAGACCTTCCCTGGGCCTCCGAAGCATTGTGCATATCTTTATTTTACAGTCCTTATCACATTTATTGTAATTATTTTATTTATATTAATTTTCACCTCTCACACGATGGGCTTTTAAAAATACCGACCTTGCTTAATCCCCCTTGTATTCTCAGTACCTAGCTCAAATTCTATCATATATTGGATGTACACTTTCTGAAAAAAAAAATGTATGAATGAATCCAACATAAAAAGTCAGTGTATTTGGAACAAGTTGGTCTGTGATAACAGGACTTGGCCTCTAGGTGGCCGGTGCGTAGGGGATCTAAGCCATCAAGTCTGGTTCTCCCTTGACTCCAGGCAACTAATTTCCTCTCTCTCTCACCTCTCACCTGCTTGCACCTGGACCCCATCTTGGGACCTAAGCCTGCTGCCCCCTCCACATGTGAGGTTGCAGTGCCATCTACTGGTATCTATAAGACCTGCAGATCAGGCGAGGAAGAGAAAGGAAGAATTAAGGACCACTGTGGTTTAATCCTGCCATGGAATCTCAGCTATCAGATCCTACACTGGGCAGTTTGTCCCACATATGTGAGCCCACACTCGCCAGGAGAAGCCTATCATTCATACTTCCCGTTGACTGAATACCCTCAGTCATGTCTCAGTGTCCAGAGCCCTTTCTTCAACCCTCTCAGAGCCAGGGCCCCCACCCTCAGTTTCATCAGGAGCTGGTGACCCTAATTCAGTGACACAAGTGTCCTCCATGGCCCGCTCAGCAATAGTCACTCAGAAACCACTGATCACCCATAAGAATTTGTGACATGGCCAAGCATGGTGGCTCACACTTGTAATCCAAGCACTTTGGAGGCCAAGGCAGGCGAATCACCTGAGGTCGGTAGTTCAAGACCAGCCTGACCAACATGGTGAAACCCTGTCTTGAAAAAAAAAAAAGAATTTGTGACAGGACCCTCTCCTTCAGGCTTTGGTGACCAATGCCTCCACCCGGGTCCTTAGTAAGTAGGGCCCAGACTCAGACCCCTCAGCGATCAGGAACTTTTCAGCAGGTCCCCAATGACCAGAGCATCTTGTTTAGGCTCTTCGTGGACCAGAGCCCACCCTCACCCTGGTCAGTAAGCAGGAACCCTCACTGAGACAGCTCAGCAACGGTGCCCCAGCTCAGGCCCCTCGGTGAGCAGGGGTCTCCTTCACAGGCCTCCCAGGGACCCTTGCTCAGGACCCTCAGTAACCAGGGTCCTCACTGAGCCCATCAATGATCAGGGTCCTTCCTCACTCTGCTTCTCCATGAGCTGGGGACTCTCATTCAGATTTCTCTAGTTTTCATTCAAGTTTCATTAACAGGGACCCTCCCTCAGACCCCTCATCACAGATGGACTCTTCAATAGGCTGATAAGAAAGAGTTACGGCATTTACGAAGGCAGAAACAACAAAACAGGAAAAAAAATTTTTTGAAGAATTCAATGTTTGCAAAAAAGCATCAATGTAACCACCATGGGATACATTTTATCAACTTTCTTTGTGCTGATTTTATGGCTTATACTATTTTATTTTGATTAACATGTAGAAACCAACCATAATCTTTAATGTGTTTAGACCTTTAACAGTCTTGATCAGCCCCATTCCTCAGGGACCCTGACCACCACGCAGAGCTCCATGACCAAAAGTCTTTAATTAGGGTCTAGTGAACATAACAAGAACTGGGCAGGTCCCTTCAGGCCACCCAACTGCCTTCCGCTTCCCTCTGCTCCCCCGAGAAGCTGTTGGAGGCTCTTATCTCCAGGGTTCTGCCTTCTGCTTCATCCCTGAGCTCTTTGTCCAGAGAGGGGCCACAGCTGCACCCAGGTCTCAAGAAGAGGTGTGGGCCCTGCTGGACTAATTGGTGCAACCCCAGGGTTGTCCCCCAAAAGGCCAGCTTTGGTCACCTTAGCCCCAGTCCCCGTACATCAGGGGTGATTAGCAATAACCCTCCAAAATGTTTCTGCCACACACTAATCCACATGAAACATGTAACATAAACAAACCAGCTTCCACTTTTACCCCAAATCCTCTGGGAACTTAGTACAGGGTCTGAAGTAAATACAAATTACAGGAAAACTTGGTGGGCCAGATATAGGAAATTGTGATTCACCATCCCTCTTTCTGTCTCCCCCTCCCCCACTCCCGGCCATTTTTTCTTCTTTGTTTTGATTTATGCTGGGCTCCCTGCACTTGATTGAGCTGCCCATGGAGTTTTAAACATTAACCACTGTTCTTGTTTGCCAACAGCCCCTAAGGCCTGGTTTTTTTCTCTACAAACATAACCTTTAGCATTAAGGCTTTTTTTCAGAAAAAACAAAACCATTCCATTTATCAAAAGCATAACAAGTCAGTCATTCAGTCAATGCCTTCATTCATTCATTCATTCATTCATTCATTCTTACCACACATCTTTATTGAGCTCTGCTGTGTATTGAGCCTTGTGCACGCTGTTGGGGAAACAACAGCGTATAAAATAGAATTCATGTCCTTGTAGAACTCACCCCCAATTAGGAGACACTGTTGTTAGACAAACTATATGATTATTTATTTAATAGAAAATGTGAAACATGTGGCCAGGAGCGGTGGCTCATACCTAAAATCCCAGAACTTTGAGAGACCAAGGCGGGCAGATTATGATTTGAAACCAGCCTGGCCAACATGAAGAAACCCCATCTCTACTAAAAATACAACAATTAGCCTGATGTGGTGGTATGAACCTGTAGTCCCAGCTACTCAGGAGGCTGAGGCAAGAGAATCACTTCAACCTGGGAGGCAGAGATTGCAGTGAGCTGAGATCGTGTCACTGCACTCCAGCCTGAGTGACAAACTAAAAAGAAAGAAGGAAGGAAGGAAGGAAGGAAGGAAGGAAGGAAGGAAGGAAGGAAGGAAGGAAAAAGAGAAAGAAAAGAGAAAGAGAGAAAATTTGATACATGTTACAAAGGAGATGGACTTAATATTCATCTAGGCTTGTGACTACCTGCTCTGGGTACTATAAAATAAGTGGAAAAGGCATAAATACACTGTAAAAGATTGAAAATCAACATGGAGAGCCAACCCAGAGCTCCTGCTAGGGAGGGAGCTTGGTTAATGTCAGGTACCTCTTGATTAATGTCAGGTACCATGCTGGACACTAAAGATATAGTAATTAACAGAAAAGTTTATTTGTGAAAACAGACATGTGAACAGATACACAATAAACCCCAATAACTGCTATCAAAATATATGCATGAGGCTTAACACACTATTAGGTTACCCCTATAATAATGTCCCCCTCACTAACTGGGGGGAGGGGGGAGAGGCATCACAGCCAGCACCCAGGAATGGCTTCTCCAAAACCTGTGCTACATGTGCACCAGCAATGGTGGGAAGCACTATTTTATCCTACAAATAAAAAGCTACTTTTGTTGTGACTTTTGGCCCCCAGGAGAAATGGGAGTCCTTTTCAGAGAGCATGGGAGACACATGAGTCCTTTGCAGTCCTCTTATCCTCTGAGGGTGAAATGAGAGTGTGAAGCACTTTGGGAGGTGGCAAGGCACACAGCTAGGCTTGGTGCAGAACAGAGCTGCTGTCCTGCTGGTGTGGCCCCAGTCATTATGAGCCATGTCTGAAAGGATATTGTATATTTGTATATTTTTTATATCAGAGTACATTAGAGTTTGCATATTTTTTATAAGAGAGTAAAAATAGAATGTGTATATTTTATATAACAGAGTAAAATTAGAGTTTGTATATTTTTTATGACAGAGTATTTTGAGAGTTTTTATATTTTGTATAACAGAATACAAACAGATTTTGTATATTTTTTATTAGAGAGTACAAATAGATTTTTCATATTTTTATGAGAGTGCAAATATACTGTGTATATTTTTTATAACAGAGTAAAAGTAGAGTTTTTATATTTTTTGTGACATAGTAACTTGACAGTTTTTATGTTTTGTATAACAGAGTAAAAACAGAGTTTGTATATTTTTTATAAGAGAGTACAAATAGAGTTTGCATATTTTTTATAAGAGAGTACAAATAGAGGGTGTGTATTTTTTATTAGAGTAGAAATAGTGTTTGTATATTATCTATAACAGAGTATTTTGAGAGTTTTTATATTTTGTATAACAGAGTACAAACAGAGTGTATATTTTTTATAACAGAGTACATTAGAGTGCGTATTTTTTATAAGAGAGTAAAAATAGAATGGGTATATTTTTTAGCAGAGTAAAAATAGAGTTTGTATATTTTGTATAACAGAGTATTTTGAGCATTTTTATTTTTTATATAACAGTACAAACAGAGTTTGAATATTTTTTATAACAGAGTACAAATAGACTTTGCATTTCTTATAAGAGTTTACAAATAGAGTTTGTACATTTTTTATAACACAGTACTAATAGAGTTTGTATATTTTTTATAACAGAGTAGAAATAGTTTATATATTTTTACAACAGAGTATTTTGAGAGTGTGTATATTTTTTTTAACAGTACAAATATAGGTTGCATATTTTTTATATCAGAGTAAAAATAGAATTTGTATATTTTTATAACAGTACAATTAGAGTTTGTATATTTTGTATAACAGAGTACAAATAGAATTTGTCTATTTTTTAAAACAGACTACAAATAGAGTTTGTTTATTTTTTATAACAGAATATTTTGAGTTTGTGTATTTCCTATAACAGAGTACAAATAGAGTGTGTATATTTTTATAACAGAATACAAATAGAGTTTGTGTATTTTTATAACGGAGTAATTTTTGAGTTTGTATATTTTTTATAATAGAGTACAAATAGGGTTTGTATATTTTTTATAACAGAGTACAAATAGAGTTTTTGTATTTTTTATAACAGAAGCTAGTGCTCCTGCTATTCAAATCTAAGTGTTGTGGATCTGGAGCCATGGGAAGGAGCTGGTGCATCCTCTGAAGACTGAGAGTTGTTGAACTGGAGATTTAAGAAGGAGCCGGTACAGGTGTTGTAGTTTGATGGTCGTGGAGCTGGAGACCAGGGAGGAGCAGGTGCTGCAGTTTAAGTTCGATGGTCGTGGAGCTGGAGACCAGGGAGGAGCTAGTGATACCACCATGTAAGTCTGAGGGTCACGGAGCTACTGGCCCCGGGGAGGAGCCAGTGCTACAGTTGAAGTTTGAGGTTCTTGGGGCTGGAGACCCGGTAAGTAGCTGGTGCTGCTGTTCTAATTTGAGGGTCAGAGAGACCTGGGAAGGGGCTTGTGATGCCTGCCAAGTCTGAGAGTCATTGAGCTGGAGATCCAGGGAGGAGCTGGTGCTGCTTTTATAGCTTGAGGATTGTGGAGCTGGAGACCCAGGGAGGAGCTGGTGCTGTTGTTCTAATTCCAGAGTCAGAGAGACATGGGGAGGGGCTTGTGATGCCTTTCAAGTTTGAGAGTCATTGCGCTGGAGATCCAGGGAGGAGCTGGTGCTGCTGTTGTAGTTTCAGAATCGTGAATCTGCAGACCTGGGGTGGAGTTGGTACTGCTGTTGCAGTCTGGGGATTGTGAATCTGGAGACTGGGGAGGAGCTGGTGCTGCTGTTGTAGTTTGAGGGTTGGGGAGCCGGAGACCCAGGAAGGAGATGGTGCTGCAGTTGAAGTTTGATGGTTGGGGTGCTGGAGATTTGGGGAGGAGCTGGTGCTGCTGTTTATGTCTGAGGGTCATGGAACTAAACATGGGTGGATACCTGGGAAGGAGCTGGTGCACCTACTGTAGTTGAGAATTGTGGAGCTGGAGACTGGGGAGGAGCTGGTGCAGCTGTTCTAGTTTTAGGGTTGTGGAACTGAGAGTTTGTATATTTCTTAGAGTAGAAAAAGAGTTTGTATATTCTTTATAATAGAGTACAATTAGAGTTTGTATATTTCTTATAACAGAGTACCAATAGTGGGATTATATTTTTTATAACAATGTATTTTGAGTTTGTATATTTTTGATTACAGAGTACAAAAAGAGTTTGTATATTTTTTATAACAGAGTACAAATAGAGATAGTATATTTTTTATAACACAGTACAAATAGAGTTTGTATATTTTTTATAACAGAGTACAAATAGAGATAGTATATTTTTTACAACACAGTACAAATAGAGTTTGTATATTTTTTATAACAGAGTACAAACGAGTTTTTATATATTTTAAAACAGAGTATGAATATAGTTTGTCTATTTTTTTATAAAAGAGTACAAATAGAGTTTATATATTTCTTAGAGTATTTTGTTTATTTTTTATAACAATATTTTGAGAATTTGTATATTTTTTATAACAGAGTACAAATAGAGTTTGTATACTTTTCATAACAGACTACAAATAGAGCTTGTATATTTCCCATTTACCACTGAGGCCAGCTCACCTTTGCTGAAGAGGGTTCTTGACTCTTACTTTGTAGCAGGAACTCCTAAGTTAATCAAGCCTTTTCAAGAGTTATAGGCTGAAAGTCAAAATCTCTCAGGTTAGACTCAATGTTAAAATTTTAACTGGGCAATTTCTCCTTTGAGACAAGGGACCACAGACTGTGCCGATGGAATCTAATGTCTTTTAAAGTTGACTTGAATCCAGCAAAGCCCTTGTTAAGCCATTTACCTGTAAAATTGGGCCTTGGGGAGGCAATGCACCCCCTGAAATTAGAAGTCAGGATATTTGGATTTGGTTTCTAGCCATTTGCCTGGCAGTCAGCCACTCCCTTTCAAGTGACAAGCCTTAGCTGAGTCACTTTCTGTCTCTGTTTCTTAATTTTTGCACAGGGATTTATGTGGGCCTTAAGGCCCACTGGGAAATGATCCCTTTTTCAGCTCAGTGCCTGATTTGTTGAGTATACTTGTCAATCTGGACTTCAATACACCTATTATTTGGGATTAATTCTATTACCTTTGCTAGAAATTAACACAGAAAATTCACAGTTGATTGACAAGAATGAGAATCTGTTCTAAAGAATTGAAATATAACCGAATCCTTTATTACTAAAAGAATGCTCAACTCAAGTGGACACAAATCACTTATTCTAACTTTATCAGCTATAGCATTTAGAGACAACTTTTTCAAAATACACAGCTAAATCTGTCCCTGCTATTGCACTTAATGCAGGGACAGTTTTAGCTGTGTATTTTGAAAAAGTTGTGTGCTTTACAAATAAAAAGCTACTTTTGTTGTGCCTTTTGGTCCCCAGGAGAAATGGGAGTCCTTTTCAGAGAGCATGGGAGAGACACATGAGTCCTTTGCAGTCCTCTTGTCTGCCTCTGAGGGTGAAATGAGAGTGTGAAGCACTTTGGGAGGTGGCCAGGCACACAGCTAGGCTCAGTGCAGAGCAGAGCTGCTGTCCTGGTGGTATGGCCCCAGTCATTATGAGCCATGTCTGAAATAATTAATCACATTTCGTATGCAAGCATGCTTTCTGTTTGACTATGCTGTTGTTTGTAATGAGAGCATCATTGACAATGCTTTAACCTGATAGCCCTGCATAATTGTGTTCTATGTAATAATGTGTGGGCTTGAAGAGAAGGCAGGGTTGGAGGAGAAGGAGGTAGAATGGATGTGTGAATTAGGGAAAGGTGTCTCTTCCTTTGGAGCATGGATGTGTTCAAAGTCCTCCTCATACTACTAAGTATTTGGCTGGACACTACCAGTTTTGTGTCTACAGTGTGTGTGTGTGTGTGTGTGTGTGTGTGTGTGTGTGTGTGTGTCTGTCTGTCTCCAGGACTGAGCAGCACCTCCTTCTTCCTGTGGTAGCATGTTACTCAGAAACTTGGATAACCCCCAGCCCTCTCACAAACACAATACATGTATGTTATAAGAAATTTATCTTGATGATTGGTGAGAGGGTGGTGATTTAAACCAGCTCATTTCCCATTTACCACTGAGGCCAGCTCACCTTTGCTGAAGAGGGTTCTTGACTCTTACTTTGTAGCAGGAACTCCTAAGTTATTCAAGCTTTTTGAAGAGTTTCAGGCTGAAAGTCAGAATCTCTCAGGTTAGACCCAATGTTAAAATTTTAGCTGGGCAAATTTTCACTAGAGACAAGGGGCCAAAGACTGTGCCAATGGAATCTAATATCTTTTAATGTTGACTTGAATCCAGTAAAGCCCTTGTTAAGCCACTGACCTGTAAAATTGGGCCTTGGGGAGGCAATGCACCCCCTGAAATTACAGGTCAGGATATTTGGATTTGGTTTCCATCCATCTTCCTGGCAGTCAGCCACTCCCTTTCAAGTGACAAGCCTTAGCTGAGTCACTTTCTGTCTCTGTTTCTTAATTTTTGCACAGGGATTTATGTGGACCTTAAGGCCCACTGGGAAATGATCCCTTTTTCAGCTCAGTGCCTGGTTTGTTGAGTATACTTGTCAATCTGGACTTTAATATACCTATGATTTTGGATTAACTCTTTTACCTCTGCTAGAAATTA
The DNA here is from genome assembly GCF_030222135.1 of Aotus nancymaae. NCBI lineage: Eukaryota > Metazoa > Chordata > Mammalia > Primates > Aotidae > Aotus > Aotus nancymaae. The sequence goes on along the minus strand of NW_026988473.1, from coordinate 53,522,578 downwards.
ACACAGAAAATTCACAGTTGATTGACAACAATGAGAATCAGTTCTAAAGAATTAAAACATAACCGAATCCTTTATTACTAAAAGAATGCTCAAGTCAAGTGGACACAGATCACTCATTCTAACTTCATCAGCTATAGCACTTAGAGACAACTTTTTCAAAATACACAGCTAAAACTGTCCCTGCTTTAAGTGCTATAGCACTATTTGTGGGAAAAAATATTTAGAGAAACCTCTCACTCTCTAGTTCTTGAGAATATCTCAAGGACTCTTGAGGACTGGAAAAGACAAAAGTGTTGGGTAAAGATATCCAGAAAACAGGTCCGAGGTGCCAGGGCTGACATATTGGACTAGCACAAACAGGTCAAACAAGAAGGGAAACTGTGTTTAGAAAATGTTGCAGAGTGCTGCTGGTGGGCTGGCCAGAGATTGGAAGACAGGAAAGGCAGAATTTCTTTGAGTCAGAGCAAAAAGCATTCACGCTTCACAGCAAAGTGGGTTTGTTAACTCATTTATTCAATCATTACCTCTTGATTAATGTCAGGTATCATGCTGGACACTAAAGATATAGTAATTAACAGAAAAGTTTATTTGTGAAAACAGACATGTGAACAGATACACAATAAACCCCAATAACTGCTATCAAAATATATGCATGAGGCTTAACACACTACTAGGTTACCCCTATAATAATGTCCCCCTCACTAACTAGGGGGAGGAGGGAGAGGCATCACAGCCAGCACCCAAGAATGGCTTCTCCAAAACCTGTGCTACACGTGCACCAGCAGTGGTGAGAAGATTGCTGACACACCAATTGTCATGTCATTTTCAAGTCATCGCATTGCTTTGAAATGTAACAGTTATTTTTGCCATTGGCTTTGATTTCCTGCCAAAATTCTTCCAGGGTTTAGATAAAATTGGGTTTGACCTTTGAGAGTATGTATGAATATGGATGTCATCCATTGCGTGTAGGTGGTGGAGAAAAGATTGAGAATGGCCACCGTACACGGCTGAGGATGAGTCACAATCTTTAGACCAGAAAGGGAGCTGAGTGGGAGGCCTGGCGAGAGAGTTGCAAGTATGAATCGGGACTTTTGGCCCTGAGGCAATAATGATGTCAGGACATCTCTCCAATGTGGCCTTCCAGTGAGATGCCCTGATCTAGCCAGGCCTGGAACCTAGTGGAGTGGTCCCGGAAAGCCCAGTGGCAGGGTCTCTTTATCATGTGATCCAAATACTGTGCTTTGGAAATTTGATGTAGGTGAGCTATTTATATTTTATATTTTCTCTTCCTCTCTGTTCTTCAGAAAAACTTTCATAACATGCCATTTATATCTGTACTTTCTTCAATGAATATGTATTGCTTGTTTAATTTTTTAAAGATATGGATTCAAAGCAATACAGTATAAAGAAAAGACCCTAAAATGAAAATGCCAGTTCAGACTGTGTTCAGAGGAATCAAAGTTTTGTTCACATTTTGAGGAAAGCTGTAAAAAAGGAACAGACCAACTCCAATTAGGAGTTGAGGGCAAGGGTGGGCAAGCAGTTGGCTTTGAAGTCAGAAAACTCTCAGCCTACTGGGTAAAGAGGTAGGGATAGGAATGGGAAGTTCAAAGCCCTTGCCCTGCTCCCCCTGCCACAGAATCCTCCTTCCAGAACTCCCCTCTGCCAGACTTCCCTAAGTTCCACAGAGGTATGCTTCCATAAGTAAAGTTGTTTCCATTACCGACAGATTATGGTGGCCCAAGAGACATTTAGAACCCAGCTCTAGGCCTCAGAAGCTCTGCAAAGTCAGAGAGGATGCAGGAGAGGCCAATGGCAGGGAATGCCACACAAATGTGAGCATCTCTTCCCTCCATCTCTTTAAAGTCTATCTTCAAGAACAAGCCCACACTCCGCCACCCCTGCAAAATCCTGACTCTTCAGCTACCCCTGACCTCTCCTTCCTGAAGTTCTCTAATTATGAAGATTAAGCACCATTTTATGTCTTTCCTCTTTTGGAAGCCGTCTGATCATGCATTTTGCCTGCCTATCGGTGCCTCAGTGTATTCTTTTAAAATCAGTTTACAGGAGTTCTTGATGCAGCTGACTGCAAATATTTCCCTAGTTTGTTTGCCTTTTTTATTTTGCTTAACTTTTTTTTTTGACATGTTAAAGTTTAAAATACTTCTAGAGCCAAGTCAGTTAATCTTTTCTTTGTGCTCACTTCTACTGCTTCTAAGATGGAAACATTACTTCTTTTCAGAGATTTGATAAATATTTTAGCATTTCTGGAAATATTTTTTAAAGGCTCTTTAGTTCATCTGGAAAGTACTTGGTATACAATGTGAGAAGAGGATCTAGACTGATCTGATGCTAACCAGTTTTTCTAGAACTTTGTGTTGAGTAAATTTCTTGCCCGGTGCAGTGGCTTAGGCTTGGAGGCCCAACACTTTGGGAGGCCAAGGCGGGTGGATCACCAGGAATTTGAGACCAGCCTGGCCAACATGGTGAAACCCAATCTCTACTAAAAAACAAAAATAAAAAAAATTAGCTGGGCATTTTGGCAGGCACCTGTAATCCCAGCTACTCCAGAAGCTAAGGCAAGAGAATCACTTGAACCCAAGAGGCAGAAGTTGCAGTGAGCTAAGATCACGCCATGGCACTCCAGCTTGGGCAACAAGAGCAAAATTCCATCTCAAAAGAAAAATGTATTCCTTTCCCAATGACTCCTTTTTTTTTTTTTGATAGGGTCTTGCTCTGTCACCCAGGGTAGAGAGCAGTGGTGAGGCTGGGCACGCTGGCTCAAGCTTGTAATCTCAGCACTTTGGGAGGCCGAGATGGGCAGATCACAAGGGCAGGAGTTCAAGACCAGCCTGGCCAACACAGTGAAATCCTGTCTCTACTAAAAATACAAACATTAGCTGGGCATGGTAGCAGGCACCTATAATCCCAACTACTCAGGAGGCTGAGGTGGAAGAATCGCTTGAACCTGGGAGATGGAGGTTGCAGTGAGCCGAGATCCCACCACTGTGCTCCAGCCTGGGCGACAGAGCTAGGCTCTACCTAAAAAATAAAATAAAATAAATAAATTAATTAAAATTTTATTTTTACAAATTAGGTTCATATTTTGTGTCTTTTTAAATTTTTGATTTTCTGTCACGCCAGTTAGAATGGCAATCATTAAAAAATCTGGAGACAACAGATGCTGGAGAGGATGTGGAGAAATAGGAACACTCTTACACAGTTGGTGGGAGTGTAAATTCATTCAACCATTGTGGAAGACAGTGCAGCAATTTCTCAAGGATCTAGAAATAGAAATTCCATTTGACCCAGCAATCCCACTATTGGGTATATACCCAAAGAACTATAAATCATTCTACTATAAAGACACATGCACACATATGTTCATTGCAGCCCTGTGTACAATAGCAAAGACCTGTAACCAACCCAAATGCCCATCAATGACAGACTGGACAAAGAAAATGTGACACATATGCACCATGGAATACTACGCAGCCATAAAAAAAGATGAGTTCATGTCTTTGTAGGGGCTTGGATGAATCTGGAAACCATCATTCTCAGCAAACTGACACAAGAACAGAAAGCCAAGCACCGTATGTTCTCACTCATAGGTGGGTGTTGAACAATGAGAACATGTGGACTCAGGGAGAGGAGCATCAGGCACAGGGGACAGTTGGGGGGATATGGGAGAGACAATGGGGGTGGGGAGGGAGGGGAGGTTGGGGAGGGATAACATGGGGAGAAATGCCAGATATAGTATCCACCAAAAATAAAATAAATTAAAAAAATTTTTTTTTGGTTTTCTAGCAATTTAGTTGCATTTTACAAGTGTCAGTCTGCAATGGATGCGAAATGCAAATTTTTTAAATAAAATTGGTCTTGTCACCACAGATAGTTTGAAAAGCACTTGCTTTGTACACTCTGTCACCGTAATTGCTATGAATTCTGACTACAAATCTTTGTTGATGATGGCCAAACCCACAGGTGTGAGTTTTGGAACTAGTTGCTGCTTATTATGGATAAAGTCACAGCCCAGGGGCTTTGTCTCGCCTCCAATACAGGGACATTTCAGGACTCTGTTGTGTACTCAATACCGTCATATCCCAGGGCCCTGTCACATCCCAGCTGTTGCACACCAGTTAGTATCGCAGCTCAGGGCCAAGCAAGGGCTGTGACAAGCCCCTAGGAAGTGCCTGTGTATGAAGATTGACAGGACAGGCCCTGGGTTGTTCTGTACATGGAGGTTCCTGGGACGTGCCATTAATTGAAGGATGCCAGAGCCCTGCTCTGTGACTATATCTGGGATATGACAAGGCCCTGGACTGTGACGTGGTTCTGGAATATGGACGGTCCCTATGAAAGAGGTATTGAGTTATGGACTGTGACAACTTCTGGCTTTGCCAGGATACAGACTCTTAATTCCTTCTGGAATACTGAGAGTGCTGGGAAATGACAGCTTAATGTTCAGGGTATATCCTAGTTTGTCTTGGGTCTGTGGTGTGACAGGGACAGCTGCATCAGTCTAGGGGTGAAAGTGTATCTGGGTATGTTGGGCCACATTTCCAGTAAAGTTTGCTCTGAGCTCCAGAGCTATTGACCAAGCCTGTCCTGCCTTCTGAGGTATGGAAGACACTGAGGCCTCCTGATCCACAGCACAGCATTCTCTGCTTCCTGGGGGTCTGCCATGGGCCATCACCCCAGAGAGTTTGATCAAGGTCTGTCTTACCACATCCCCTCCCAAATTCTTGCAGCTCCCAAAGCTGCTGGAGGCTGCACCTGAGCCTGTCTCTACCGAGCTGCTTCACCCCAAGGACTGCCTGCCGGCTGCCCACTTCTCATGATGCGAGGCCACAGTGCCATCTGCTGGCTATTCCGAGCCATGCTGGTCAGGTCGGGAGGGCAAAGGAGCATGCTGGGCTGACAGGCAGGTCAGGAATAATAGAGGTGGCCTTTCCCTTAAGCCCCCAGTGCCAGAGCCCCTCATTCAGACTTCAGTCACCAGAGCTGCCTGCTCATGTCCTGTAGTGACTTTGGCCTCCAGGTCAGTCTCCTCAGGAATCAGGGCCGCTCATGCAGCCCCCAGTCCCACCTCCAGTGACCAGAGAGTGACCAGGGCCCCTAGGTCATGACCCCAGTGACCAGGAACTCTCTCTAAGGCTCTCTAGTGACCAGAACCCCTCATTCAAGCTCCATGGTGATGAGGACACCTCACTTAGGCTTGGCTTCACAATCAGGTCATTCGATGACCAGGACCTATAGCTCTTGACCCCCAAAGACCAGGGCCTCTGAGTCAGGCCCCCATGACAAGGGCCCTTCAGTGACCTAGAGCCCCCTCCTTTAGGACCCTCTGTGCCTAGGTAACTAAAGACCATTATTCAGTGGACATAAGGAGTGGTGTTTGGGGGGGCTCTTTGATACCCAAGAGCTGGGCAGGTCCCATCTGTTTCCTCCATTTATCTTCCCCCTCCCACTGGTCCCCAGAGAAGCCTCTGGCCACTGGGGCGTTCCATTTTGTTTTGCCTGTGCTCCTGGGTCCTTGCTTCAGACATGGCCACAGCTGTGCCCAGGTCTCATAATGAAGGTGATCTCTGTTGGGTTAATTAATCCCATCTCAGGAACTCTGGCCCAAGAAGACCAGATTCTATAGCACGGCAGCCCACCTGGCCTCGCATCTGCTGACCCTCTACCACCAGACCACACACCCCTGTGCCATCTCACTACCTCCCATAGGCAGGGCTCCCATCACATCTATCTCAGGCCATATTACCCAAGGGCCAAATGCTTCCAGTCCCAGCATCCCACCAGTCCCTGGCACCTGTCCCAGATACCAAGTGCGACTCTTATTTTCCTTTTCTTCCAGATCCCAACCCAATCCAGGTCCTACCCTTCTCGGCCCCCATCCCACTTGGGTTCATTTACTTATTCAAACACACATCAAATGAGCATCTACATATTTGAATTCTAGTAGGGGTATGAGGTCGGCGTACAGGGATAGCAACATAGAAAAGGCATTTTGGCTGAGATTCAAAGGATGAATAGGAGTTTGCCAAAGGGTCAAAGTACAGGAAGTTATTTGAGGAAGAAGAAACTGCATATACAAATGTATAGAGGACCCTGGTCACCCATGTGGTTGGAGCACTAAGTAAAAAGTGGGGAGGGAGGGAGAAAAGAGACTTGAACAGGGAAGCAGAGAACAACAGATGGAAGATCTTGTAGCTGAGCTAAGAAGTATGAATGTTTTCCTCCTAGGATGGAAAAACACAGAACTTGAAGTAGGAAGTTATAATTTCAAAAAAGAAAAAAGAAAAAGAAATCTTTTTCTAATTAGAAAGATCAGGTTAGTCCTATAATCCCAGCACTTTGGGCAGAGAGGCAGCCCCGCCTACCCCACCAACCCCAGCCCCTCTGGCTCCTCCCTTTGTACACAGAATGCATGCTTATTGCTGTTCTTAGAAAGCACTCAAACATTTCCCTTTTATGGCCTTCACACTGGCTCTTCCCTCTCTCTGGGATCCTCTTCCCACCAGATCTTTATCCCATGGCTCACCCCTTCACATCATGTATGTCTCTGCTCAATGGATCTTCTCTGACTACAGATTTGAAAATAGCACCCTACCTTCCTTCTATATTGATTAGGGTCTACTAGGAAAACAGGAGCCACACTGTGCATTGTAATAAGATAAAGTTTAATACAAAGAACTGGCTAATGAGTGATTGAAAAGGCAGAGACTCCAACCAGGAGAGTGAGGTGACCCAGAGATTAGCAACAGCAGGAAGTTGCTACCACTCCTAGGTTGGAAGGACAAAGAGAAGAGATTTTCCCCAGGAACAAGGCCAATGTGTAGAAGGTACATCCATGGCAGGCCTATTCAGCAATGGAGGCTTAAATGAGATGCAGTCACAGCAGAGGCAGAGGAAAAGGTGGTGAAAAATCCCAGCAGTCTGCTTGATTCTGACTGCCAATCTCCTGCCAGTTCCTCTGAATGGTCAAAGTCCACCAGCTAACAGAAGCCTGAGAAATGCGTCCTGCAGAGATCAGCTCCCCAGTAATTCAGAGCCAAGCAGAAGGAGGTCTGGAAGGAAACCTGAAGAGTGGGTCCTCACCCCATCCTTACCCAGCTTTATTTATTTTTTTTTTTTTTGAGAAGGAGTTTCGCTCTTGTTACCCAGGCTGGAGTGCAATGGCGCGATCTCGGCTCACCGCAACCTCCGCCTCCTGGGTTCAGGCAATTCTCCTGCCTCAGCCTCCTGAGTAGCTGGGATTACAGGCACGCGCCACCATGCCCAGCTAATTTTTTGTGTTAGTAGAGACGGGGTTTCACCATGTTGACCAGGATGGTCTCAATCTCTTGACCTTGTGATCCACCCGCCTCGGCCTCCCAAAGTGCTGGGATTACAGGCTTGAGCCACCGCGCCCGGCCTTATTTTTCTTTAGATCACTTATCCCTACTTCTATTCAATTCTATTTTGTTCTCTAATATGCTCTGTTTAGTTCTTTTCTGTTCTAGTGTTTCTATTCTACTCTCTTCTATTCTATTTTACTGTTTCTTTTTTTTTTTTTTCCCCTAGTGCCAAGTGTTTATTCCCTGACACGTGGGTGGTTCACATATACACACACACAGGCACGGGCACCGCGAGAGAGGGCAGCACTCCTGGTTTCTGAGGGGAGGATCTTGGCCTCACGGTGAGGATGGTTTCTCTCCCACCCTCACTAGAGCAGGGGACCCACTAGTAAATTTCACCCCTTCCACTTCTCAGCCAAGGAGAAGCCACATCGGTGACATTTAGTTCCAACCATTATAGTAAGTGGAGAAGGGATTGGCCTGGTCCCAACCATTACAGGGTGAAGATGTAAACGGTAAAGGAAGGTACAGTTTGGATGAGGCCACAAGAGGGGGCAGATGACACCATCAGAAGCATGTGCAGGGAGGGGCAGTTACTGGGCTTCTGGGCTGCTTAGTCCCTGGCTTGGCAGGAAAGATAGGGAAGATGGATGGCCTCATTGTTTGGCACTGATGATGCCCACAAATTCAGGCTTGAGGGAAGCACCACCCACGAGGAAGCCATCCACATCAGGCTGGCTGACCAGCTCCTTGCAGGTTGCCCCAGTCACAGAGCCTCCATAAATGATACGGGTGCTCTGAGCCACGGCTTCAGAGACGTTGGACTTAAGCCATCCTCGGAGCTTCTCATGCACTTCCTGGGCCTGTTGGGGTGTTGCAGTCTTGCCCGTGCCAATGGCCCACACAGGCTCATAGGCCAGGACGACCTTGCTCCAGTCCTTCACATTATCTGCGATGACCTTTGTCTGATCGAAAACAACCTTCTCAGTGATGCCAGCTTCCCTTTCATCTAGCTTCTCCCCAATGCAGGCGATTACTCCGAGTCCCTCTGCCAGAGCATGGGCCACTTTCTGCCCAATCAGCTCATCTGACTCCCTGAAGACATGCCTTCTCTCTGAGTGCCCCCAGGACCACCCACGTGGCTCCGCAGTCTTTGATCATGCCAGGGCTGATCTCCCCAGTAAAGGCCCCGTTAGACACTTTGTAGCAGTTCTGCGCAGCCACAGCAATCTTGGGATCTAGCTTCTGCCCGGCGAAGTCGATATAGGCAGTGCGGGGAGCGCAAACCACCTCGGTGTCTGCCGGCGCTTTGGCCGCGTTCAGAGTGCCGATGAGCTCCCCCAGATTCTGCTTCCTCCCGTTCATCTTCCAGTTCCCCCCAACGAAGAACTTCCTGGAGGGAGCCATGGCACTGGGACGAAGGCACTGAAGGTCAGTGTCAGCCCTATTTTACTGTTTCTATTCATTTGTTCTCTTCTCTTCTCTTCTTTACTTGTTTACTATCTATCTCTTCCACTAGGAATGAACTGCACAAAAGTAGAGAGACTGTTCACCGGTGTAACCCAAGTACTTAGAACAGTGGTTGGCATATTACGGGTGCCAAATAAATATTTGTTGAGTGAATGAATGAATAAATTTGCTTACTGTTAAGACTGAAGGGGGCAGGAAACATATCTACTGTATTCATTATTATACGCCCAGTGTCTACCACAGTACCTGGTCGGAATGTGTATTAGTTTCCTAGAGTTGCTGTAACAAATTACCACAAACTTGGTGGCATAAGGCAACTGAAATTTATTCTCATAGTTCCGGAGGCCAGAGGTTTCAAGTCAAGATATCAGCAGGGCCACACTCCCTTCGAAGGCTTGAAGGGAAAATCCTCTGTTGCTTTTTTGGTTCTGTGGCATTCCTTGGCTTGCGGCTGCATCCCTGCAATCTCTGCCTCTGTCTTCAGTGGTCTTCTCTTGCATGTGTTTCTTATACGGACACTTGCCATTGGATTTAGGGCCCATCAGATAATCAAGGATCCTGAGATCTTTAACTTGATTACAACTTTTGAGTTCTCTGATCAGTCCCAGCAATGGCCTTCAAAGCCCTCATAACTTAGTCTCTCGTTGCCTCTCTGACTTCAGCTCTTTGTCGTTTTCTTGCTCTTCCTCAGCACCGCCCAGATGTGCTCCCACCACAGGACCTTGCACGTGTTGTTCCTTCTGGCTAGAATATTTTCTCCCAGATATCCACAAAGCTTACTTTCTCATCTTTGCCCAAATATAGGCTTTCTTTTTTTTAGCTAGAGTCTTGCTCTGTCCCCCAGGCTGGAGTGCAGTGGCATGATCTCTGCTCACTGCAACCTCTGCCTCCCAGGAGGCTGAGGCAGGAGAATCACTTGAACCCAGGAGGCAGAGGTTTGCAGTGAGCCTAGATCGAGTCACTGCACTCCAGCCTGGGCAACAAGAGTGAAATTTATTCTCAAAAAAAAAAAGTGAATCCCTGCATTCCAGTATGGCCCTTAGACCTTTCAAACGGGGCTTCTGCCCAGCCCCACCTCTGAGCGGATCCCTGCTCTGCAGTGACTTCTGCAAAATTTTCTAAGTCTCTAGTGCTTGGAACCAGCTGGGGCCAGCAGGGCTTCCCAGTGGGACACCTCAATTCTGAATGAAGATACATGTGAGCCACAGTTTCCACTTCTTTGCTTCAGAAGAAAGCACGGTCAGCCGAACACTGTGGCTCATGCCTGTAATCCTAGTGCTTTGGGAGGTTGAGGTGGGTGAATTGACTGAGCTCAGGAGTTCAAGACCAGCCTGGGCAACATGGCAAAACCCCGTCTCCACTAAAAATTCAAAAATTAGTAGGATGTGGTAGTGCAGGCCTGTAGTGCCAGCTACTTGGAAGGCTGAGGCGAGAGAATGACTTGAACCTGGGAGGTGGAGGTTCCGGTGAGCTGAGATCATGCCACTGCACTCCAGCCTGGGCAACAGAGCAAGACCCTGTCTCCAAAAAACAGAAGAAAGCACAAGATTTTTCTCTTGGAGCACAGAAGGTCTTTCTAGGTATGACACAACACATAACCCATAAAAGGAAAGGTCAAGATTTTGACAATATAAAATAAAAATTCCACATTACAAAAATTCCACATTTCAAAGCAAAATGCAAAAGGCAGATAATCCAATTGTAAAAAAATTAAAACTCTTATTAGTGACAAAGACTAATTTATCTTGTTCAAAGAAAAACTTCAGCCAAATTAGATTTAATTGAGTTTAAATGAGCAATGAACAATTCACAAATCAGGCAGCCCCAGAATCCCAGAAGATTCAGAGACTCCAGGAGTTCCTTATGGTCAGAACAAATTTATAGACAAAAAAGTAAAGTCACATACAAAAATTGGAAGTGAGGTACCGAAACAGCCAGATTGCCTTATTTGAACACAGTTTAAACACTCAGCAGTCTGTGAGTGGTTGAAGTATGGCTGCTGGGATTGGCCAAGACTCAGCTATTTTAACAGGTGCATAGTCTTGAATTGAGGTTTTCAATCTTGTCTGCCTATTAAGCTAGGTTATGTTTTGTCTACAAGAACTCAAATATACAAGTATGGAGTCCTTCTCAGGCCATATTTAGTTTGCTTTAACAATCTAAAAGCTAAGACTGAGGTGTCGGACCGGGCGCGGTGGCTCACGCCTGTAATCCCAGCACTTTGGGAGGCCAAGGCGGGTGGATCACGAGGTCAAGAGATCGAGACCATCCTGGTCAACATGGTGAAACCCCGTCTCTACTAAAAATACAAAAAATTAGCCGGGCATGGTGGCGCATGCCTGTAATCCCAGCTACTCAGGAGGCTGAGGTAGGAGAATTGCCTGAACCCAGGAGGCGGAGGTTGCGGTGAGCCCAGATCGCGCCATTGCACTCCAGCCTGGGTAACAAGAGTGAAACTCCGTCTCAAAAAAAAAGACTGAGGTGTCGGAGAAGCCAAGAGGAGAGTATCAAAGACAATGAGAACAATCAAATGCATCCCATTCTGCTGACAGATCAAGAAGAGAGACGCTGAAAGGGGCCCCTTAGATGTGTTTATGTGGAGGTCACAAGGTGCCTTAGCCATTTTAGTAGATTGGTGGTGGTCAGAATGCAAGGAAATGGGAATTGCATGTGCAGGATGTTCTTTTGAGATACTCCCTTTTAAACAGAGCAGAGAAGCAGCCACAGTGAAGGATATTGGATTAGGTCTAGAAAGAAACTTTGTTTTGTGTTTATTTGCCTCATTTTGACTTTTGAAGATAGAATCTTGATTGGATTTTCAAATGGAGCAAGAGAGGTTGAAAACGACAGAAAGAAAGAGTGTGGCTAAGACTGTGTTTTTCCTCTAACAGCCATTTTCCCATCTTCTACGGTCTGTGAATTTCAGCAGAATAAATGATCCCTAGAACAAAAATGACATTTCTCCAACTCCCTTGCAGTTCCATAGAATAATGTGTCCAAGTTCTAGCCACAGAAATAAAGGCAAAAACGTCATGTGCAACTTCTAGGAAGTGTCCTTAAAGGGAAGAGCTCTGTTCTTCTTCCTGCTGGCAAGAGTGTAGACATGATGGCTGGAGTGTGAGCCACAAGGTGAACACCACATTTTGAGGATGATGGGCAAGATCAAAGTAGCCTGGTTTCCTGGTGATCCTATGTTGTCATACAAGTCCTGGATGGGCTGTGTCTATGTCAGGGTGGAATAAATGTTGACTTTATTTAAAGCTGCTGTTATTTTCAGTTTTTTGTCACTGATAACATAACTTAGTATTAACTAGGAGAAGGCCAGGCAAAGTGGCTCAGACCTGTAATCCCGGCACTTTGGGAGCCCAAGGCAGGTGGACACATGAGGTCAGGAGTTTGAGACCAGCCTGGCCAATATGGTGAAACCCTGTCTCGTCTCTACTAAAAATACAAAAATTAACCAGGTGTGGCAGTGTGCGCCTATAGTCCCAGCTACTTGGGAGGCTGAGGGAGAATTGCTTGAGCCAGGGAGGCAGAGGTTGCAGTGAGCCAAGATTGTGCCACTATACTCCAGTCTGGGTGGCAGAGCAAGACTCGATCTCAAAAAAAATTGACTAGGAGAAGGGGAATAACTAATATAATCAGATCCCTGAGGGATCGAGCAATGTAGAAGTATCAGCCCTTTGTAAGAGGGATACTTGGTCTACTGGGAACTGGGCTCAATTACTTGCTAGCTGTGTGATCTTAGGCAAGCTATATAACTTCTCTGCACCTGTGTTTCATCATCTGTAAAATAGGGTAAGGATGGATTCACACAGTACGGAGCTATGGTATTTAATACAGCTGTTAGGACATAACAGAAGGGGAAAGGGAGAGGATGGCTACAGATGCAAGCAGGTTTTTAATTTGTTGTAACAAAGACAAGGGAATGTTTGTCTGGGTGGCTTCTAAATTATCTATAAAATAGAAGGCAAAATCAATAAGTGAGAGTGGGTGGTGTGGGGCAGAGGATGCAGAGATACGAAAAGATCTGCAAAGTTATTAAAAAGTTTTTGTAGAAAAAGAGCAAGCTGACTAGAGAAACATGGAAAAATTGTCAGGCAGCACTGAGGAACCATGTGAATCTGGGGATCATGAGCTTATCATTATATCACTTTTTCTAGATATAGAATTTGCTGTAACAATTTCAGCTACTCTGGTTCAGAAGGAAAAAAATGGAAGTGATTGGGATCATCTGAGACTGGAGTTCAGCCAGATGAAAATGACAGAGGAGGGGGGAATACAGGAGCGTATCTGCAAAGGAATACTATAATGTTAGATTATAAAGTATTTTTTAAAATGGACAGGAATCCAGGAGCAGGCGAATAAACAGAGAGAAAGGGAAGATGGATTGGATGCACTGATGAAGTCAGAGAGCTATTGCACTGGGGGCAGTGCCCATCCACCACACCACCCACCACACCACCCATGCACTCATGAGCACACAAATGTGCATGCACAGCCACATATATTGGTTTCCTAGTTTAATTTCTGTTTGGAAGCTGAAAAATATCCCCCACCAAGGATTAGCTTCTTCAGAGAATAGAGACGGTTAAAAAAAAATCATAAAACTCTCTAGGTTTCAGGACCAGATTTCATCCTTGTTCAGCCTACCCAAGTATGGGGCTGAGAGGCCTCCTTCCACATTACACTTCCTTTCCTGTTTGTCAAAGATCTGACTGGTTCAGTGGCGCTTACAAGGATCATGAGTCATTTTAAGTCAATGTATACATGGGACAGTGTGGTTGGAGTGTGAATACCTCAGGACACAGAGAGGTGACCTTCATCCTATATAAGATGTAGGCAGCTGTGGATGGAGAGCCTCCTCCCAGGAATGACTAGAAGATCATCTGTCAACACTGGTGACATGGGGTGCTCATGTGACTGTCGACAGGCGGTCTGCAGGGGACAGTTTCTATGTGGCTTCCTCATGCTGGCTGATGGGGTGAGGCAGGCTGCTCAGACATCTAGAAGCCAGCCCTGCCACAACAGCCACTCCCAGTCTGATCTTCTCACTCCAGACCACCAACCCACCTCATCACCAGCAGTTCCTTGCTATCAGAAGGCTCCAGATCCTAGTTTCTCCAGGACAAGGGTGGGGATTTAAATTACCTGTCTATCCTTGTTCTGTTCCCAGCTACTGTAATGATATAAACACTACAGTTTGATTCTCTTACCTTTTTATTCCCAAAATATTGTTTGGAAGTAAACATACACCCAGATACATACATGCATGCACACACATACACACACACATACCCCTACACATTAGCCCTTTCCGTCTATCTACATCCCTACTATTAGAACAATCCCAATTTCCCTTGAGATAATGTGAGTATTTTCCCCTGTCTGGAGCAGGGATTGGCAAACTTTTCCTGCAAAGAATCAGATCACAATTTAGGCTTTGAAGATCACACCATCACAGTTCCAACTACTCTACTCTGCCACTGTGGTGTAAAAGCAGCCATGGACAATAACATAAATGTGAGTGTGGCTGTATTCCCATAGAACTTTTATTTATGGACACCAAAATTTGGATTTCATATATTTTCTCTTTTCTTTCCACTATTCTTTCTCACAACTGTAGGTGGTATTTAATATCAATTGTAGCATACATTTAAATTGGAAATATAAGAATGTCTTAAAATTTAGGAAATACATTATAAACAACCCAAATTGGACATTGATGTTATTTAAAATCTTGGCTATTATTTTTTAATAGTTGCAATTACAACCTTTTTTTTCTTTTTGAGAGGGAGTCTTGCTCTGTTTCCCAGGCTGGAGGGCAGTGGCACAATCTTGGATTCAAGCAATTCTCAGCCTCCTGAGTAGCTGGGATTACAGGCACCCACCATCATGCCCAGCTAATTTTTGTATTTTTGTAGAGATGGGGTTTCACCAGTTGGCCAGGCTGGTCTTGAACTCCTGACCTCAGGTGATCCACCCGCCTTGGCCTCCCAAAGTGTTGGGATTACAGGCGTGAGTCACTGTGCCCCACTTCATCCAGCCTAATTTGTTATTTTTTAAAAAATAGATACAGAGTCTCATTATGTTACCCAGGCTGGTCTAGAATTCCTGAGCTCCAGTGATCCTCCCACCTCAGCCTTCCAAAGTTCTAGGATTACAGGCATGAGCCACCACATCTGGCCTATGATCTTCTAAATACCTTTTTTAAACTTATCTAAACATTTTCTTCAAATAAAAATCCTGAAACATTGTTAAGAAAAGAGTTAAAAATATATTTAAAGTTTTTAGTACACAATGCCAAATTGCTACCTAGAAAATTTGGCTGGATTTACAGTCTTGACCAGAGTTACAGTTCATATTCCCTATGTTCTTCCTGAAACTAGTTTTACCACCTTTATATTGTAGATCTGATAGGAAAAAAAATCACATTTTGATGTCTAGTAAGTCTGAACATTTTTCATAACTTCATTGCCTATTTTTACTGATTTGAAATACATCTTTACATGCAAAGACTATTAATACTTTATCCATCATACATGTTTAAAAACATAAATTCTCAATGACCCATTTACATTTTGATATTGCTCATGATGCTTTTATCACACACGTTTTCAATCTTAATGTAATAAAATCTATCAATCCTTCCTTTTACATATTCTTTTCCTTTACTATGATTTAGCCTGATTTTTCCCCACACTAGTTTCTTTAAAAATTTTCTCTTCATTATCAACTTTTAGCAAATTTATGTTGAAGTTCTTGTGTATAACTTTGTTTGTATTTATCTTTTTTTTTCTTGAGACAGTATCTTACTCTATCACCCAGGCAGTTCAGTGGCACAATCACAGCTCACTGAAGCCTCAACCTCCTGGACTCAAGTGATCCTCCCACCTCTGTCTCCCAAGTAGCTGGGACCACAGGTGTGCACCACCACACCCAGCTAATTTTAAATTTTTTTTTTAGTTTATTTTTTATTTTTTTATTTCAGTAGGTTTTGGGGGAATATGTGGTATTGGTTACATGAATAAGTTCTTTAGTGGTGATTTCTGAGATTTTGGTGCACCCATCACCCGAACAGTGTACACTGTACTCAGTGTAGTCTTTTATCCCTTGCCCTCCCCCACCCCTTCCTCCTAGTCCTCAAAGTCCAATGTATCATTCTTATGCCTTTGTGTCCTCAGAGCTTAGTTTGCACATATGAGTGAGCACATATGATGTTTGGTTTTCCATTCCTGAGTGACTTCACTTAGAATAATAGTCTCCAATTTCATGCAGGTTGCTGTGAATGTTGTTATTTAATTCCTTTTTATGGCTGAATAGTATTCCATGGTGTGTGTATGTGTGTGTGTGTATATATATATACAGAGCACATTTTCTTTACCCACTCGTTGATTGATGGACATTTTGGGCTGGTTTCATATTTTTGCAATTGCAAATTGTGCTGCTATAAACATGGGTGTGCAAGTATCTTTGTCATGTAATGATTTTCCTCTGGGTAGATACATAGGAGTGGGGTTGCTGGATCAAACGACAGATCTACTTTTAGTTCTTTACGGAGTCTCCACACTGTTTTCCATGGTGGTTGTACTAGTTTACATTCCCACCAGCAGTATAAAAGTGTTCCCTTTTCACCACATCCACACCAACATTTATTATTTTTTTATTTTTTTATTATGGTCATTCTTACAGGAGTGAGGTAGTACCACATTGTGGTTTTTATTTGCATTTTCCTGATAATTAGCAACATTGAGCATTTTTCCATATACTTGTTGGCCATTTGTATATGTTCTTTTGAGAATTGTCTATTCATGTCCTTAGTCCACTTTTTGGTAAGACTGTTAGTCTATTTCTTGCTGATTTGTTTGAGTTCTCTCTCTCTCTCTCTCTCTATATATATATATATATATGTATATATGTATATATATATATATATATATTTTTTTTTTAAATAAAGATGGGGTTTCACCATGTTGATCAGGCTGGTCTTGAACTCCCGACCTCAGGTGATCCGCCCACCTTGGCCTCCAAAGTGCTTGGATTACAGGTGTGAGCCACCACACCTAGCCTGTCTGAGTTCTTTGTAGATTCTGGATATTAGTCCTTTGTCCAATGTATAGATTGTGAAGATGTTCTCTTTACTTTGGATATGTAGTCCATGAGTACTGCGTAGTTTGGGGTGAAATAAATCATATGAGCTGCCATTATCTTGGCCATCTCTATGCTTTTGGAAACTTCATGTAAGTGGAATCATGCAATATTTGTCTTGTGACTGAATCATTTCACTTAGCATGATATGCTTAAGTTTCATCTACATTGCACATATCACAGAATTTCCTTCTTTTTTAAAGCTCAGTAACACTCCATTGTATGTATATACCATATTTTTTAAATTTTTGACTTTTGTACATAATAGGTGTATATATTTGTGGGGTACATGAGCTATTTGGATACAGGCATATAATGCATAATCACATCAGGGCAAGTGGGGTATCTATCATCTCAAGCATTTATCCTTTGTGTTACGAACAATCCAATTATACTCTTATTTTAAGAGTGTAATTTAAGAGTATTCATTCTTTCTAACTGTTTTTTGTACCCATTATCCAGCCCGCTTTCCCGCTTTCCTCCTCTGCACCCTTCCTCTACTGCCCTTCCCAACCTCTGGTAACCGTCATTCTACTCTCCATCTCCATTAGTTCAATTGTTTTAATTTTTAGCTCCCACACATAAGTGAGAACGTGTGAAGTTTGTCTTTCTGTGCCTAATTTCAACTTAACATGATGACCTTCAGTTCCACCTATGTTGTTGCGAATGAAAGAGTCTCATTCATTTTATGGCCAAGTAGTACTCCATTTTGTATATGCATCTTACTTTTCATCTGCTCATCTGTTGTTGAACATTCATGTTGTTTCCACATCTTGGCTATTGTGAATAATGTTTCAATGAACATGGATGTGCTAATACCTCCTTGAGACCCTGTTTTAATTCTTTTGGATAAATATTCAGAAATGGGATTGCTGGATCATATGGTAGTATTATTTTATTTATTTATTTATTTATTTATTTTTGAGACAGAGTGTCACTCCATTGCCCAGGCTGGAGTGCAATGGTATGATCTCAGCTCACTGCAACCTCTTCCTCCTGGGTTCAAGCGATTGTCCTGCCTCAGCCTCCCAAGTAGCTAGGATTACAGGTGCCCGCCACCACGTCCGGTTAATTTTTTTTTTTTTTTTTTGTATTTTTAATAGAGATAGGGTTTCACCATGTTGGCCACCCGGCGTCGAACTCCTGACCTCAGGTGATTCATCCGCCTCAGCCTTCCTAAGTGCTGGGATTACAGGCGTGAGCCACCATACCGGCCTATTTTTAATTTTTTGAGGAACTTGTATACTGTTTTCCATAGCAGTTGCACCATTTTGCCTTCCCACCAACAGTGTACAAGGGTTGCAATTCCTCCACATCCTCACCAACACATGTTGTCACTTGTTTTTTGATAATAGCCAGACTGACAGGAGCAAGGTAATATCGCATTCTGGTTTTGATTTGCATTTCCTTGATGATTAATGACACTGAACATCTTTTTGTATACACATTGGTCATTTGTATGTCTTTGGAGAAATATCAATTCAAGTCTTTAACCCATTTTTTGTTTATTTGTTTTTTGTTTGTTGGGGGTTGGTTTTCTGGTTTTTTTTTTGGAAATTTTGAGAGTAGATCTCACTTCGTCATCCAGGCTAAAATGCAGTGGCATGATTATAGCTCACTGTAACCTTGAACTCGTGGGCTTAAGAGATCCTCCTGCCTCCGCCTCCTGAGTGGCTAAGACTACAGGTGCCCACCACCATACCCAGCTAATTTTTTTAAATTTTCATTGTACAGAAAGATCTTACTATATATGGCATATATATAAGGGACAGAACTAATAAGATAGATGTATGTATGCAAGAGGCTTTATTAAGGAGTATTGACTCTCAGAATCACAAGGTGAAGTCCCACAATAGGCCATCTGCAAGCTGAGAAGCAAGGAAGCCAGTTTGAGTTCCAAAACCTCAAAAGTAGAGAAGTCAACAGTGCAGTTTTCAGTCTGTGGCTGAAGGCCCAGGAGCCCCTGGCAAACCACTGGTGTAAGTCCAGGAGTCTAAAAGCTGAAGAGCTTGGAGTCCAGTATTTGAAGGCAGGAAGCACCCAGCGTGGGAGAAAGTACATATATACTTTATATATATTCCCACAAGTTCTATACCACATTTTTAGTGACATTTGAGGTTGTGTATGCACTTTGTGGTAGCATTTTATGGTTTGGGGAGCTTTGTTAGTGTGGTGATTAACTTTGTGCACATTTTTGTATGGAAAGAGAGGACCAGTGGGTGATTTTAGGGTGTTGTGGGCCACATTGAAGCTTGGTCTCCAGGGGTCTGTTTGAGGAGAGCAACATGTAAAGTATATATATACTTTCCATATATATATATGAGATCAGCATACTCCTGGCCTTAAGTGATCCTCCCTCCTCAGCCTCCCAGAGTGCTGGGATTATAGGCGTGAGCCCTACGCCCTGCCTAGCCCATTTTTAAATTGGGTTATTACCTGTTTTATTATTGAGTAACAATAACAAAAAGGTTAAATAAACTCCCTGGTTTATTTCCAAAAAATAAAAGGAACTCTTACAACCCAATAGCAAATATTTTGATTTGCAAATATATGATTTTCCCCCATTTAATAGGTCACCTTTTCAGTGTAGATTGTTCTGCTTGCTGTGCAGGAGATTTTGAGTGGAACGTAGCCACACTTGTGTAGTTTTTGCTTTTATTGCCTGGGTTTTTGGTCATATCCATAAAATTATTGCCAAAATCAATGTCATGAAGTTTTTCCCCAATGTTTTCTCCTAGGAGTTTTATAGTTTCAGGTCTTATATTTAATTCTTTAATCAATTTTGAGTGGATATCCAATTTTCCCAACACCGTTTGTTGAGGAGACTACCGCTTCCCTTTTTGTGTATTCTTGGCACCATTAAAGACCAGTTAACCGTATATGTATAGATTTATTCTGGGTTCTCTATTCTGTTCCATTGGTCTAAATGTCTGTCTTTATGCCAGTACCATGCTATCTTAATTACTGCAGGTTTTTGTTTGTTTTGAGATAGGATCTCTCTCTGTCGCCCAGACTGGAGTACAGTGGTGAGATCTTGTCTCATTGCACCCTCTGCCTCCAGGGTTCAAGTGATTCTCCTGCCTCAGCCACCCAAGTAGCTGAGATTACAGGCATGCACCAAAACCTCTGGCTAATTTTTGTATTTTTAGTAGAGACAGGCTTCCACCATGTTGGCCAGACTGGTCTTGAACTCCTGACCTCAAGTGATCTGCCTGCTTCGGCCTCCTAAAGTACTAGGATTACAGGCATGAGCCACCATGCCTGGCCTATTGTAGCTTTTTAATGTATTTTGAAATCAGAAAGTGTGATGCCTCTAGCTTTGTTATTTCTCAAGATTCATTTGGTTATTCAGTGTCCCTTGTGTTGCAATAGGTCTCTTCTTGCAAGGTCTTCCCCTCACCTGGTCTATGTGGGCCTCGTCCATGTTGCCTTTCTTTTCCAACACCACCTCTAAGTCTGTGTCTGTTTCCTCCTTCCAAGGGTCTCCTGCTACCCCATCTCTTTCCTCTTCTTCTTTTTCTTCCTTTTCAGAGCCAGCTCCTCGATGACTGACTGCTCTACCTTCTTCTTTGAGTTCATCTTTTCCTTCATGGGGGCCTTCAGACCATCTCCTATGAAAATGTATTCTGGAGCCTCAACTTTGACTGGCTTCTTTCTACATCCTTTCCTAGGGCTGTTCTCCATGGACCAGGAAGGTTTGGAGTGGCCTGGGAGGACGTCTCCCTCCTCGTGGATTTTTTTTTCTTCTTCTTCACATTTCCACTGTGCTCCCTGGGCTCTTCTGCTTCTGTGTTTGCCCTAAGTCTACCTGTTCCTCACCCTCCTTCCCCACTGAGCAAGTGTCCACAGCATCCCGGTCCTCACAGAACTGAGGGTCCTGGACTGAGAAGGCTGTGGGGTCCTGGGCCCCCTTTTGTTCCTTCTTGTGTTTTTGAACTTCTTGCCAACTCTGGTTTCCTCCTCACCCTGTCTTGGGTCTGGGGAGGTTTTCACCCCAGAGGCATGGGACATGGCGAGAAGTGACTTCTTTATTTTCTTCTCTTTTGTGGGAGGTTTTTTATTACTGATTCAATTTCCTTACTGGTTGTAGATTTATCTAGATCTCATATTTCTTCATGGTTTCATCTTGGCAAGTTGTATGTTTCTAGGAATTCATCCATTTCTTCTAGGTTATCCAGTTGGTTAGGGTATAATTGTTCATAGTAGCCTCTTATGATTCTTTGGACCAACTCTGTTCCTCCCCAGAAGGAAGCTGGGAGTTGGAATTTTTTCAAACAACTCATTCTGTTTTTTGCCAATGGAAGGGGCTATGGTGACCACCAGCCCAAATCATTATCTTTGTTCTCCCCCAAGCAGCTAAAGATGGAGAGACAGATCCCATCATCATGACAAGACAGAAGCCAGTCCTCTGGGAATATCCCAGGAAATCTGAGGCACTAAGAACATGGTCCAATTTATTCCCCAGAGAAAAGCTTAGTACTGGGACACTTGAAATTCTGGTGAGAGGCAAGTCTTGAGTTTCCCTTCTGGGTTCAACATGTCTGGTTTTATAATCAGCCCAGGTGCAGAAGCCTCTCAGCTAGTTCGTGGATTTCTCACAAAGAGAATTTGTCCATGCAGTGTTGTTGAATTTGCCCATGCAATGTTGTTGAATTTGCATGTTCATGAGAGGAAGGAGATGCAGGGCTTCCTATTCCACCATCTTGCTGCGTATCTCAGAACAAAAATTAAAATGAAAAACAAAAAGAAGGAAAATAGCACAGAATTTTAGAGGAAGTAAGGAAAGATAGAGGGAGGCTTAGGAGAGGGAAGCACATTTTACTAGAGGAGTTTTTTATGCTGTGCAATGTAATCCTCCTCTTCCCTCTCCCCTGGAAACCTTCAGTAAATCTACATTACTCAGCAAGGATTTGGGGGTTTGGATTTGTTTGGAGAAACTAAGTCTGGCCTCAGATTGAGTATAGAGCAAAAGTAGAGGCTACCCTGAAGTGACCAGCCACACATGTATGTTATTCTTACCCTCATCCTCTTCTGAGCTGGGGTCTCCTGTAAGGCAGTGCCTTCCCTACTAACAGGTGTATCCCCAGCTTCTTGGTCGGGGCCTGACACAGAACAGTGGATGATTGCCTGACAATACATGGAGCAAGGAAATGTAGGGAGTATTTACTTAACAACAGTAACTTGTTGTTAAGTAAATACTCCCTACATTTACAGGGCCAGGTGGTTGGGGGCAGGGGTGGGGGAGCGCAGTTTTTAACATTTAACTTTTCTTTTGGCCTCTACCTCGCTGTAACCATAGATTTCCTCTCTCCTGACAATGGTCAGTGTGGATAAGGCATGGAAGGCTGGGGAGAGCTATCAGCTAGACCTCATTAAGTCAATAATAGTCAGCCGGGCATGGTGGCTTACACCTGTAATCCCAGCACTTTGGGAGGCTGAGGCGGATGGATCACCTGAGGTCAGGAGTTCAACACCAGCCTGGCCAACATGCTGGAACCCTGTCTCTACTAAAAATACAAAAATTAGCTGGGCATGGTGGCAGGTGCCTGTAATACCAGCTACTCAGGAGACTGAAGCAGGAGAATCACTTGAACCCAAGAGGCAGAGGTTGCAGTGAGCTGAGATCGTGCCATTGCACTCCAGCCTGAGCAACAGAATGTTAAGAATGATAGTCAATACAGATATAGCATCTACTATGGGTAAGGCTGTAGATACTGTATAGTTGGTGATGAAATATAAGATGCAACCTTAAAAGTTTGCATCAGATACTAAAAGTCTTCCTCTGCCCTATCTACTGCTCTAAGTACTGTCTCATTGCATCTTCACAACCTTATATTATTTATTATCTCCATGTCACACAGAAAGAAATTGAAGCTCAAAAAGTGATGTGCTTTGTCCAGGTCACACAACTAATAAGTGACAGAACAAGGATTCTAATCCAGATAGCCTGAATTTAAATTGCAGCCCTTACCACTTGGGGGTTCTACATACACTGCGTTGGAATTGCCTGTCAAGAGAAATTTTCTTCTGGACTTGGGCTCTTAAATGTATAGATTACTAGCTTTCCAGTAATCCCTAAAATTTCCACAAGAGGGAGACCTTTCCCCATCAGTGTTAGGCTGCTGTCTGGAATTTTGAATTTAATTTGCTGTTTCACAGACAGATCAAGAATTGGCTGACCACTTGTCCAGAAGGTGTACAGGTTTCCTGATACAACAAAATGTAGGTACCCTAAGCTAATGCCTGCTTGAATTACCCCAAATTAACTAGGAAGTTCTCTAACCCAACCAGGCAGCCCATTTTGTCCCTCTGCCAATCACTCTCCAAGCCAGTCACTCAATTTGCCACAGAGGCATGGGCTGTATAAGCTTTAGATCTTTAAACACCAGCGTCCCTTTCCCTTCCCCAAGTTCTAGTAATTGTCCAACAGCCTGGAAGCCTCCACAATAGGTTTCAGAAATTCCAAACCCCAGAGAAAGTCAAGAATAAGATTGTCTCACCATTCCCACTACCAGCCCTGCAGAACTTTGTTCATAATGAATTTTTCTGTCCCCTGGGCCTCAACCATCACCACTATCAAGGCTTATAGAGTGTCAGAGCAACAGGTATGGAATCCTATCATGTCATACCAGGAATCACTTTTCAGCAAAAAAGGTGTAAAGTGGGCACATGACTGTGGTATCCACTGGTCACATTACAGCAGACCACCCAGAAAATGCCAGACTAATACAGTGATAGAATCAGCTGGTAGATGCACAGCTAAAGCACAAATGTGGAAGTAATTCCTAGAGAGGAAAGGGTGCCATCTTCTAGCATGCAGTATAAACTTTATACCAACAACCTTATACAGCGTTCTGTTCCCAATAGGTAGAACATATGGGTTCAGAACCAAAGAGAGAAAGCAGGCATGGCCCTGTTTGCCATCCCTCCCAGTAATCTACTTGGGAAATGTGTGCTTTCTGCTCCTACAACTCTTGGCTCTGCTGATTTAGAGGCTCTGATTCCCAATGGGGAAACGTGTCCAGCACGGGAGTGGATTATGGTTGTTGCCTAGGAACTCTGGGCTCCTTGTGTGAAGGGGCCAGCAGGCAAGAAGAGGCATGATCCTAGTGACTGTGGAGTTGATCCTGACTGTCAGTGTTGATCCTGATAAGACAACTATTACAAAATGGAGACATGGGGAATATGCCTGGCATCCAGCTGGCCCACTTGGGTGCCTCTTGGTAGTCTCTGCCCAATTTGGATGGTAAAAAGACAAGTGCAGCAGCATGGTTTGAGCAGTACATGGATACTGGGGCTCAGACCCCTCAGGGAGAAAGTTTGCATCACACCATCAGGTAAGCCACTGAAATCAGCAGAGATGCTTTCTAAGGATGAAGGAAAGCTAAAATAGATAAAAGGGGAAAATGATGAGTATCAGTTGCTGTCCTGAGATAGGCTTCAGAGAGCTATAATTCTTTCCACTATCTTTCTTCTAATTTTCACCATGAAGAGAGAGACTCATTTGCATGCTAGAGGAGCTGCTTCCAGAACTTCTGTGAAATGAATCCAAGTGGCACAAGAGGTAGTCTGTGGTGGACACTCTGATGGGCCACCTAGACCTCCCTTCAGGAACAAAAGACTTATTCCCCCATGTAAACAAAAAGTAAACTTCTAAGCCCCCTGACTGACCAATAGACTCCCCTCTCTGCCAAACACATTCCAAACTAAACCAGAAAATCTAGTTCAGGCCATGATCGAAAGTGGGGATTGGACATGCCTCATCATACTCTCCTCTCTTCAGAATTGGGAACAAGTGACCAGCATTAACATTTAAAGAAAAGATCTTAGCCCTGGCGTGGTAGCTCACACCTGTAATCACAGCACTTTGGGAGGCCAAGGTGGGTGGATAGTCTGAGGTCAGGAGTTTGAGACCAGCCTGACCAACATGGAGAAACTCCGTCTCTACTAAAAACACAAAATTAGCTGGGCATGGTGGCATGCGCCCGTAATCCCAGCTACTCAGGAAGGCTGAGGCAGGAGAATCACTTGAACTTGGGAGGCAGTGATTGCAGTGAGCTGAGATCGCACCATTACACTCCAGCTTGGGCAACAAAAGCAAAACTCCATCTCAAAAAAAAAAAAAAAAAAGAGAAATCTTAATGGGGAAAACCTACATTCTGTAGACAACCTCTTTTTTTCTCCAGGTCTCTCCTCTGATCCAGGAGAAAATTAACTAAGAGTCTGGCACCTGTTTAGTTCTGATAGAGCTCTGATACCTGCTACATGGAGGTTTCATCTGCATGATAAAATTTTGGTCTCAGGCCAGGGTTAGGTGGCTTATGGCTATAATACCAGAACTTTGGGAAGCCAAGGCTGGTGGATCACCTAAGGTCAGGAGTTCGAGGCCATCCTGGTCAACATGGCGAAACCCTGTTTCTACTAAAAATACAAAAATTAGCAATGCTTGGTGGCAGGTACCTGTAATCCCAGCTACTCTGGAGGTTGAGGCAGGAGAATCACTTGAACCCGGGAGGCAGAGATTGCAGTGAGCTGAGATTGCGCCACTGCACTCCAGCCTGGGCGACAGAGCAAGACTCCATCTCAAAAAACAAAACCAAACAGAAACAAACAAACACACACAAATCTTGGTCTCCGCGACCACCTTGACTTAACCTAGATTTTCTTGAGATGGAGTTTCACTCTTATTGCCCAGGCTGGAGTGCAATGGCATGATCTTGGCTCACTGCAACTTCCGCCTCCCAGGTTCAAGCAATTCTCCTGCCTCAGCTTCCCAAGTAGCTTACAGGTGCCTGCCACCACACCTGGCTAAGTTTTAGTATTTTTAGTAGAGACAGGGTTTCACCATGTTGGCCAGGCCAGTCTTGAATCTTGACCTCAGGTTATTCACCAGTCTTGGCCTCTGAAAGTGCCGGGATTACAGGCTAACCCACTGCTCCTGACGAACATTCCTTTCTACTGATTCCAGCTCTTTAGATAACAACTCTTTTCAACCAATTGCCAATCAGAAAATCTTTGAATCTGCCTGTGACCTGGAGGCTCTTCTCCCTGACCCCCAGCCTCCTCTGCTTCCATTTGTCTCACCTTTCTGGACCAAACCAGTGGACATTTTACATGCATTGATTGGTGTCTTATGTCTCCCTAAAAGACATAAAACCAAGCTGTAGCCTGACCACCTTGGGCACACGCTCTGCGTGTGCTCTGAGGGTCTCCTGGGGCTGTATCACAGACCATCGGTCACTCGTCTTTGGCTCAGAATAAATCTCTTCAAATATTTTACAAAGTTTGACTTTTCATCAACACTCAGCTGTGAAACCACCTTTTCAAAAATTGTAACTGAGGAAATTATGACAGTGAAAGACATCTGACCTAACTGACTCCATCTTGCTTCTAACATCCAAGCTGTCCTTGTTCATTCTTAGGCGTAAACCGAACTAATGTTGGGAAGGAATTTAGTTTATAGCTTAATTTTTTTTTTTTTTTTTTTTTTTGAGATGGAATTTTGCCCAGGCTGGAGCACAATGGCGCAATTTGGCTCACTGCAACCTCTGCCTTCTGGGTTCAAGAGATTCTCCTGCCTGATCACCTGATTCTCCTGACCTCAGGTGATCTGCCTGCCACGGCCTCCCACAGTGCTGGGATTACAGGCTCATGGCTCACTGCAACCTCTGCCTTCTGGGTTCAAGAGATTCTCCTGCCTGATCACCTGATTCTCCTGACCTCAGGTGATCTGCCTGCCACGGCCTCCCACAGTGCTGGGATTACAGGCATGAGCCACCATGCCCAGTTTACCAGGCTCTTTCATGCCTCATACTTTGTTCATGACATCCCTCCTCCCTCCTTTTCCTACTGCCAAAATTCTAATCCTTGAAGATTATAGATCCAAGCCTACAGTTGTACAGAAGAAGTAGCTGTCAGAGAGGAAAAACCTTTTCATCTATCCTCTTAGGTTCAGTGCCTGAGGACTGTAAATTAAACTAGCAAAAGACAAATTAACAGAAGAAAAGGGTTTATTCATATGCACAGGGGAACCACAAAAGAAGTAGTTGGCTCATCAAATGGTTGAAATTAAAGGCTTACACATGTAACTTAGTAGGAGAAAGGGAAAGGGGAGAAAAGTTCTGGGGGCAGGGGAAGAGGTTCCTTTTTTTTTTTTTGACATGGAGTCTTGCTCAGTCACCCAGGCTAAAGTGCAGTGGCACGATCTTGGCTCACCATAACCTCCGCCTCCCAGGTTCAAGTGATTCCCAGCCTCTGAAGTAGCTGGGATTACAGGCATGGGCCACCATGCCCGGCTAATTTTTTGTATTTTTAGTACAGACAAGGTTTCACCCTGCTGGCCAGGCTGGTCTCGAACTCCTGACCTCAGGTGATCCACCCGCCTTGGCCTCCCAAAGTGCTAAGATTACAGGCGTGAGCCACAGCACCGGCCAGAAAAAGAGCTTTCTTAAGGAAAGACAAAACAGTTTTTAAAAGAACAAATCTGGGGCCAGAAAGTGTGTGATGCTGTGGTCTATGCCAGCATGAGTGGTCTTTCTGTCTTCAGAGCCATTAAACTCCCCCAAAAAGGCTATTTATGTTGAGTTTACTCTTGGTCTCCATCCTCTGACTGGAAGCCTCCCTGAAGAGGACATGTATGGCAGTCTTCATTTCTGATAAAAGAAAAATAGCTCAGCGCACTCTGA
Source organism: Aotus nancymaae (assembly GCF_030222135.1). Lineage (NCBI taxonomy): Eukaryota > Metazoa > Chordata > Mammalia > Primates > Aotidae > Aotus > Aotus nancymaae. Next base: position 53,494,932 of record NW_026988473.1, on the reverse strand, counting down.
ACTATGTAAAGCATGCAAAATTTATCAGGCCCAGAGAAAAATGAGTATGGGACTTCAGTCACACACTCCACCCCTCACCCCTACCCTTGTTCCCACAAAACCAAGAAATAGGGTGCAATTGTTTGTTCCTAGTCAGACGTGCCTCACCCTTTATCTTCACATTTATGAGATTTGTGATACAAAGAACAAGGAATAGCCAATCAGTAGCTTATGTTATTTTTATGTAAATTTTTGGTCAACAACTTGGCTTTGATGAAAAGAGTCAAACTCTGTAAAGTATTTGAAAGGATTTATTTTTAGGCAAATATGAGTGACCATGGCCTGTGACAGAGCCCTCAGGAGGTCCTGAGAACATGTGTCCAAGGTGGTCAGGGTGCAGCTTGGTTTTATACATTTTAGGGATGCATGAGACATCAATCATAAATTTGAGAAATACATTGGTTTAGTCCAGAAAGGCAAGACAATTTGAAGCGTGGGTGGGGGACTTCCAGGCTATAGGTAAATTTAAACATTTTCTGGTTGACAATTGGTTGAGTTTGTCCAAAGACCTAGGACCAACAGAAAGGAAATGTTCAGGTTAAGATAAAAGACTGTAGAGACCAAAGTTCTTTGAAGTCTCATAGTTGCTGCCTTTAGAGACAACAGATGACAAGTATTTCCTATTCAAACCTTTTGTTAGAGACAGAATGCTTGTTCCTAGGTACTGCAAGGAAAAATGAGCATTCAGAAGAAAAGTTTTCTCAACAAAGCAATTTTACTTTCTGCAGAAAGGGTGCTCCCGTTAGCCATCTTGTCATGAGAGTACAATGACCAAAGGAAAGGCTGGCATATTTATTCCTTAAGCATCGAGTCCAATCTCCGTTAGTTGGAGCCAGACCTCACTAAAACCCAACTGGCTAACAACTTAAAACTTTTCTAAACAGGTAAAGGCAGTGGGAACAAAGAAAAAGAGGAAGTCCAAATAAGGAAGGGGCATAGGCTGCAAGCTGGGGCATGCCTGTGAGCATGTCCAGCATAAATATCTTGGTTAAAGTACAAGGACATAGAATGTACTATGTGTCTGTGGGCATGTCTAACAGCTACATAGGATAGGGCTTAACAAAGAGTTATCAGTAAAAAGCAAAAAGGCTTTGAAGAAAGTTAGTCTTTAAAACAAACTTATTTCTGGGCTGGGCACGGTGGCTCACGCCTGTAATCCAAGCATTTTAGGAGGCCGAGGCAGGCCTTGGGACTCCTTGGGATCACGAGGTCAGGAGTTGGAGATCAGCCTGGCTAATAGGGTGAAAACCAGTCTCTACTAAAAATATAAAAAATTAGCTGGGTGTGGTGGCATGTGCCTGTTGTCTCAGTTACTCAGGAGGCTGAGGCAGGAGAATCCCTTGAACCTGGGAGGCAGAGGTTGCAGTGAGTGGAGATCTGCCACTGTACTCCAGCCTGGGCAACAGAGTGAGACTCTGTCTCAAAAAAAAACCAAAAAACCAAAACAAACAAACAAACAGAAAACTATTATTTCTAACATTTATTATTCTTATTCTTTAACAAGAGGGGAAACTTTGAAGAGGAACTTTTTGCTTTCTACATCTTTAAAAGGTGCTAGACTCTCAGTTAATCTTTTCAGGATTGGGAGGGCCTGGAAGAAAAAGCTCTATCTGTGTTATTAGAGATTCTTTACAGATGTAAATTTTCCCCAACAAAGGACAGCTTTGCAGGGCCATTTCAAAATATGGCAAAGTGGCTGGGCATGGTGGCTCGCTCCTATAATCCCAGCAGTTTGGGAGGCTGAGGTGGGCGGATCACCTGAGGTCAGGAAATCAAGACTAGCCTGGCCAACATGGCAAAACCCCATCTCTACTAAAAATACAAAAATTAGCCAGGCATAGTGGCAGGCACTTGTAATCCCAGCTACTCCGGAGGCTGAGGCAGGAGAATCCCTTGAACCCGGGAGGTGGAGGTTGCAGTGAGCCAAGATCACATCATTGCACTCCAGCCTGGGTGACAAAAGGGAAACTCTGTCTCCGCTCCCCCGACCAAATATGGCAAATAAACATGTTTTGGGGTAAAACATTTTTATTTTCTTCTTTGTCACGTAATGTTATGCCAGAGTCAGACTGAAAAGTAAGTCACAATATATAGGGTTAAATAAAACCCATCTGATGAGAATTTATGGTTAATAGGGCATGACTACCCAGACCTCTTTGATAGGAATTTGGGCAAGATAAAAAATCAGAGCTTACTCCTCATTAGGAACTGCCTCTTCTTATCCTTTAAGAAACCCACATGTGACTAATGCTAATTGGGAACATATACTCAGGGCAACTTGAATTTATGTTTCCAAGTGCAGTCTTCAGACGTGGCCCAAATAAACACTACTTATATTGTTTGCCTTAGATTTTTCCCTTTTGGTTGACATTTCTAAGAAGTTTTAACCAGATGAAGAAAGCTCCAAGAAGGTTTATTTCTGCATCTGTTTAATCTGAAATGTCTTCAGCTTAAAATAATCGTTATACCAACTCTTGTGTTCTGAATGGGTCCCCACACAGCAAAGAATAGAGCCAGAATGTTGCATTTGTGAAAGGAAAATAAAAATTCAGGACCACAGTTTACTATGCCAAACGGAAAAAAATTAAGCTGACAGCTGAGTCATACAAAAAGCTGTCTTTCCTTTTGTTCCTAAGCAGATAGCTACAGATAAAAGTTTAAGTCCAGATGCCGTGGCTCACACCTGTAATCCCAACACTTTGGGAAGCCAAGGTGGGCGGATCACAAGGTCAAGAGATCAAGGCCATCCTGGCCAACATGGTGAAACCCCGTCTCTACCAAAAATACAAAAAATTAGCTGGACGTGGTAATGCATCAGGTCTGTAATCTCCATTACTCAGGAGGCTGAGGCAGGAGGATCGCTTGAACCCAGGAGGCAGAGGTTGCAGTGAGCCTAGATCGCCCCACTGCACCCCAGACTGACAACAGAGCAGGACTCTGTCTAAAAAAAAAAAAAAAAAGGTTAAATATCTCCACAGGCATATTTGCTTTATCTTATGTATAGTGCCAGATGAATACAGAGCTGTCTCTTGTGACAATTGGATTACCATACCCTTCCTCTTTCCCTCCAGCTCACTTTTCCCCTTTAAATATTGAAGCCCTCAAAATCATCTTTGGAGAAGGGCACAGACCACAGACTGTTTCTGTGATTTGTGTTTATTTCTTCCAGCCATGTCCACAACCTTGGCAAAATAAACTTCTAAATAGATCGAGACCTGTCTCAGACATGTTTTTTGGTTGACACATTCAAATGCCAGTTCCAGCACTTACTAGCTAGCTATGGGATCTTGAGCCACTTACTTAATCCTACTTTCCTTCTCTGTAAAATGGTGGTAATTATAATGCCGACTTCCTAAATTTATTGTGAGGATTGAGTTAATGCAAAGTCCTCAGAAAAGTACCTATAGGGAGTTTACTCAGGCCAAGGGCCAAGGTTGAGGACTGTAACCCAGGACACACTTGCAAGTTGTCTTGGTGAGAGTGCTCTGGACAACAAGAGAGGCTCAAATTTTTAAAGAAAAAAAGATGAATTAGGAGAGGAAGTGATTACAAAAGTTGTTCATCAGGAATTCTCATTGTTTACAGAAATAACACTGGTTATACATTCTTTTTTTTTTTTTTTTTTTTTTTGAGACAGAGTCTTGCTTTGTCGCCAGGCGCCAGGCTAGAGTGCAGTGGCGCAATCTTGGCTCACTGCAACCTCCGCCTCCTGGGTTCAAGCAATTCTCCTGTCTCAGCCTCCTGAGTAGCTGGGACTACAGATGCACGCCACCACGAACAGCTAATTTTTGTATTTTTTAGTAGAGATGGGGTTTCACCATGTTGGCCAGGATAGTCTCGATCTCTTGACCTTGTGATCCACCCACCTTGGCCTCCCAAAGTGCTGGGATTACAGGCATGAGCCACTGCGCCCGGCCTGGTTATACATTCTTTAGTGCTTGGCTTTACATTGTTGAACTATAAGAGGTATGGCATTTAATGGCTACTTGGCATAGCAAGTGATTTCAAGAGATAATTACTTAGCTCAAAGAAGAGTGAGAGCGACTGTTGTTACGTTTTATTTTATTTTATATTTTATTTTTTCGAGATGGAGTTTTGCTCTTGTTGCCCAGGCTGGAGTGCAATGGCTCAATCTCGGCTCACTGCAACCTCCACCTCCCCGGTTTAAGCAATTCCCTGCCTCGGCTTCTCCAGTAGCTGGATTATAGGCACCCACCACCATGCTCAGATAATTTTTGTATTTTTAGTAGAGATGGGGTTTCACCATCTTGGCCAGGCTGGTCTTGAACTCCTGACCTCATGATCCACCTGCCTCCGCCTCCCAAAGTGCTGGGATTGCAAGCAGGAGCCACCGCGCCAGGCCTCGGTTTAGGGTTTAATTGCTGTACTGCCACTTAACTTCCTTGTGCCTCATCCTAAAAGCGGATAATAGTATTTGCGGGGACCAAGGGAAACTTCCCTTTCACCCTCTGAAATTCTGCTGGAAATCAACCCACAAAAAGCAGATTAATTGAAGAAAAGGCATACACATTTTATTAATGTGTCCACGAGGAACCACAGAGTGACTACCACTTCCCAACCGAGTTCAGAAGCTTATGTGGCATCCAGGCAAAACAGGTTATGGGAGTGAGAAGAGGAATTTTGCCGAGGGAGAGGAATGGATCAGGGAACAGATTAGTAGATTACCATGTGAAACGGTCTGTTCAGGTGTGGTTATATTCTTGTTTTTTGTTTGTTTTGTTTTGTTTTGTTTTGTTTTGTTTTGTTTTGTTTTGAGACAGAGTTTCACTCTTATTGCCCAGGCTGGAGTGCAATGGCGCGATCTCAGCTCACCGAAACCTCCGCTTCCCAGGTTCAAGCGATTCTCCCGCCTCAGCCTCCCGAGTACCTGGGACTGCAGGCATGCACCACCACGCCCGGCGAATTTTGCATTTTTAGTAGAGATGGGATTTCTCCACGTTGGTCAGACTGGTCTCCAACTCCTGACCTCAGGTGATCCTCCCGCCTCGGCCTCCCAAAGTGCTGGGATTACAGGCGTGAGCCACCGTGCCTGGCTATATTCTTGGTTTTATAGGGAAGGGAAGAAAAAAAGCAACTGTTCCTTTTGATGGGTCTGGGTGCTTGGTAGATAAAGGCTCTGGGAGAAAAAGAGCGGGCGTAGGAAAGTCAGAGAGACCTTGAGGCTTAGCTTAGTAAGTCAAACCACCATATTTTGGGTATAGATTTCTGAGCCCCAATATAATAGGTACCGCTTAGGGCTGTTGTGAGAATTGAAGATTAGTAATTGTAAAGTGCCTGGACTTGTGCTTGGCACATGGTAAACCACTCCATAAATGTTCGCTTTCAGTGTGGGGGACACACCGAGGTGGGAGACCCAGCTGGGTTCCAGCCCCTGTTATTGGCCCCCGTAGCTATTTGTCTGTACGCCTTCTTAGTCTCTTCACCATCTCTAAGGTTTAGTTTCCTCATCTGAATCAAAGGTGACTCAGTGATTCTCAGGGTGACTCAAGGGTGCTAGTGCCAGTGGCAGAGCATGGGCAATCGAGGGAAGGCGCCTTCCTGTCAGGGGCAACACACCCAGTGGGAGGATCCTGCCGGCCCTGCTCTCTCCTACCCTCCCTTCCTGAACTAAATGCCAGGGTCAGTCTGGCAGCTATTCTAGGAATCTGAACGCTGATTCGGACAAAGGAGGCGCCTTCCACTGGCCACATCACATTGAGCCCCAAAGCACGAGCGCGGCGGCTGGCGCAGCCTCCCGCGGCTGTGACCCCAAGGCGGAGCCCCTGGTGACCGTCGGGAGCGTCCCCACCCTCAAGGCCGGCGCGCTCTCGGGCAGGGCGGGGCGGGGAGAGGGGGCGGGATCAGGGCGGTCCCGGGCGCGCCTGGCCCGTTCCGCCTCCGCGGCGCTGACAGGTGCCGGCCGCCGGGGGATCAGCTGTTGCGAGTCGTAGGAAGAGGAAGGGGCGGAGCTGCTGTGCAGCCGGCCGCGGAGCAGTCAGCCGACTACAGGGAAGGGTAATCGGGTGTCCCCAGCGCCGCCCGGGGCCCTGAGGGCCAGCTAGGGCCCAGGCCGGTGGGGACTGGACAGACGAACCAGCCCCGTGTCGGAATCCCGACAATGCCCCGCTATGAAGCGTCACCCCGCCAGAACCTCCTCATGTCCGGCCGGGAGCAGGGACAAGACAGGACCTCCGGAGCCCCCGGACTCCTTGGGATGGGCCTGGTGTTGGTGCTGGCGCTCGCGCTGGCTCTGCCTGACTCTCTGGTTCTCTGGGCTCCGGCAGAGGCTCACCCTCTTCCTGCCCAAGGCCATCCTGCCAGGTTACATCGCATAGTGCCCCAACTCCGAGATGTCTTTGGGTGGGGGAACCTCACCTGCCCAGTCTGCAAAGGTCTATTCACCGTCATCAACCTTGGGCTGAAGGTGAGCACTGAAGGGGCTGCAGTGGAGGAGGCCGAAGGGAGTGCTGGGGCTGGGGGCTGGGGCTAATGCTGGCACCCTGGGGTCAGAATACATCCCTGATGGAGAGGGTGGCATCTACAATCCGTCACTGGGTTTGCTCCCCTTTGGGGACACCCATGGCTACATGCCACTACCACCCCATTGTGACCTTTGTGAAGTAAGAAAAGAATGCAGACAGAGCCTGAGAAAGTCAGCTTGTCAAGCAAAGGCCTTAAATGGACAGGCCACTGAGCTAAAGAGGAAGCAATGGCCTGGTGCTGCCTGAGTTACAGGGCAATATCTGGAAGGCAAAGGTGTGCACTGAGCTTTCTTCACCATGGTGGCACTGAGTCCTGCCCAGCCCCAGTTTGGAAATGGAGGCCTAAGGGGTGGTGGCCAGGGGTTGGCCTGGTTCCTCTGCTCTGCCTCTGATTTCTCACCATGCATTCCTCCCACCGCAGAAGGAACCCAATGTGGCTCGCGTGGGCTCCGTGGCCATCAGGCTATGCAATCTGCTGAAGATAGCGCCACCTGCTGTGTGCCAATCCATTGTCCATCTCTTTGAGGATGACATGGTGGAGGCTTGGAGACGCTCAGTGCTGAGCCCATCTGAGGCCTGTGGTCTGCTGCTGGGTTCCACCTGTGGGCACTGGGACATTTTCTCATCTTGGAACATCTCTTTGCCCACTGTGCCGAAGCCGACCCCCAAGCCCCCCAGCCCCCCAGCCCCAGGTGCCCCTGTCAGCCGTGTCCTCTTCCTCACTGACCTGCACTGGGATCATGACTACCTGGAGGGCATGGACCCTGACTGTGCTGACCCACTGTGTTGCCGCCGGGGTTCTGGACGGCCGCCTGCCTCCCGGCCAGGTGCTGGATACTGGGGTGAATACAGCAAGTGTGACCTGCCCCTGAGGACCCTGGAGAGCCTGTTGAGTGGGCTGGGCCCAGCCGGCCCTTTTCATATGGTATACTGGACAGGAGACATCCCCGCCCATGATGTCTGGCACCAGACTCGTCAGGACCAACTGCGGGCCCTAACCACCGTCACAGCCCTCGTGAGGAAGTTTCTGGGGCCTGTGCCAGTGTACCCTGCTGTGGGCAACCATGAGAGCACACCAGTCAATAGCTTCCCTCCCCCCTTCATTGAGGGCAATCACTCCTCCGGCTGGCTCTATGAAGCAATGGCCAAGGCTTGGGAGCCCTGGCTGCCTGCTGAAGCCCTGCGTACCCTCAGGTACTTACCATCCATGGAAACCCAGGAAGGGAAAAGAAAAGTGAATGAAAGCGAAGGGTGAAGGGAAACTGGGGCTTTGTCTGATTGCTCTAGCATGAGTCCTTAGTGCTCTTCACTTGGCTCCCCTAATCTGACTCCACCTTCCCTTTCTACTCTTTTGCCACATCAGGCTATTTTTTATTTTATTTTAATTTTTGTAGAGACCAGATCTTGCTATGTTGTTCAGGCTGGTCTCAAACTTCTAACCTCAAGTGATCCTCCCCACTTGACCTCCCAAAGTGCTTTCCCACCTTACCCATCCCATGTCATCTTCCCTCTGTGTGGCCCTTGCTTCCCTAGCTCACTGTTATCCCTCCCCCGTACTCCTGGAGCCCTCAGCCCTCTGAGCTTTTCTTTTATGTCACACAGACCTAATAATTAGAACTGTTGAGTCTCTGGCTTGACTGTGAGCTCCTTGTAAGTGTGGAAGATGTCATGTATGCTTTTACCCTCCACCCAAATGCCCAGCACAGGACTGAGCATGCAGGATCAGGATTGGAACAAGTGTTGACCTCTCATGTTTACTTTGTTTCAGAATCGGGGGGTTCTATGCTCTTTCCCCATACCCCGGCCTCCGCCTCATCTCTCTCAATATGAATTTTTGTTCCCGTGAGAATTTCTGGCTCTTGATCAACTCCACGGATCCCGCAGGACAGCTCCAGTGGCTGGTTGGGGAGCTTCAGGCTGCTGAGGATCGAGGAGACAAAGTGAGAGGGAGTGGTGGGAACACGGTGGTGCTGGGGGACAAGTAGGCTCCTGTTGAGCTGGAGCCCCTCTGGGCAGAGAAGTTTGATTTTCCTGACATTCCCAACAACAGTGTTCCCTGCGAGTTCAGTTCATGGTCACGGTTGAAAGCCTTCATTCAGTCCCCCTCTCTCTAGCCAGGGCTGTCTGGACCCCTGGGTACCCTGATTACCATCCTTAACTCTCCCTACTAGGTGCATATAATTGGCCACATTCCCCCAGGGCACTGTCTGAAGAGCTGGAGCTGGAATTATTACCGAATTATAGACAGGTAGGAGGCAGATGAGGGTGGGACTGGGGACAGGGTGTCTGAAGGCTGAAAATTCCCTTGGGCATCTCACTGTCTCTGCTGTCCCATGGCGTGGGGAGCCTCCTCAATTGAGCAGGTTGGAGAAAAAGGGCATCCTGTCTCCCCAGATCTCTTCCTACCCCATCCTAGAATCTTCTGAATGTAGTGTCTTCTGGCCAGGTATGAGAACACCCTGGCTGGTCAGTTCTTCGGCCACACTCATGTGGATGAATTTGAGGTCTTCTATGATGAAGAGACTCTGAGCCGGCCTCTGGCTGTAGCCTTCTTGGCACCCAGTGCGACTACCTACATCGGCCTTAATCCTGGTGAGTGAGGCAGAAGGGAGCCTCCCTTATCCTGGAGTTGGTGGGACAGAGGAAGGAGGTTGGAGCTAGAGGCTGCAAAGCATGGGCAGGATGTGTGGCCCCTTCCTGGAGTTGCCCTTGCTCCTTTCCCCTCCAGTCAAACCCGCTTCCTTGCAGGTTACCGTGTGTACCAAATAGATGGAAACTACTCCGGGAGCTCTCACGTGGTCCTGGACCATGAGACCTACATCCTCAATCTGACCCAGGCGAACGTACCAGGAGCTATGCCGCACTGGCAGCTTCTCTACAGGGCTCGAGAAACCTATGGGCTGCTCAACGCACTGCCTGAGGCCTGGCACAACCTGGTATATCGCATGCGGGGCGACATGCAACTCTTCCAGACCTTCTGGTTTCTCTACCATAAGGGCCACCCGCCCTCGGAGCCCTGTGGCACGCCCTGCCGTCTGGCTACTCTTTGTGCCCAGCTCTCTGGCCGTGCTGACAGCCCTGCTCTGTGCCGCCACCTGGTGCCAGGTGGGAGCCTCCCAGAGGCCCAGGGCCCGTGGCCAAGGCCACTGTTTTGCTAAGGCCCCAGGGCCCACAGTTGGGAAAGTCCTTGATGCAGGAAAGGATGAAAAAGCCCAATTGCTGCTGTGGTTCAACCAGGCAAGATCATCCAGTGGAAGAACCAGTCCCTGGGCCCCAAGGATGCTGGGGAAACAGGACCTTCTCCTTTCCTGGAGCTGGTTTAGCTGGATATGGGAGGGGGTTTGGCTGCCTGTGCCCAGGATCTAGACTGCCTTGAGGCTGCTGTGCTGTGGAGTAGAGGCCTAAATTGACACGGCCCTGGGCAGATAAGACAGCTGAGCTGTCGCCCCAGGAACCCTGTACTGCTGGTGTGACCTGATCCCGCCAGTCTGTTAAAATAAAGATAAAGAGTAGCTGGGTGTGGTGGTGGATGCCTGTAATCCTAGCTACTTGGGAGGCTGAGGCAGAGAGCTGCTTGAACCTGGGAGGCTGAGGTTGCAGTAAGCTGGGTGTGGTGGCGGATGCCCGTAATCCTAGCTACTTGGGAGGCTGAGGCAGAGAGCTGCTTGAACCTGGGAGGCTGAGGTTGCAGTAAGCTGGGTGTGGTGGCGGATGCCCGTAATCCTAGCTACTTGGGAGGCTGAGGCAGAGAGCTGCTTGAACCTGGGAGGCTGAGGTTGCAGTAAGCTGGGTGTGGTGGCGGATGCCCGTAATCCTAGCTACTTGGGAGGCTGAGGCAGAGAGCTGCTTGAACCTGGGAGGCTGAGGTTGCAGTAAGCTGGGATCCCACCACTGCACTCCAGCCTGGGCAACAAAGAAACTCCGTCTCAAAAAAAAAAAAGTAAATAAAATAAATAAATAAATAAAGATAAGAGACTTGGACTCCAGACCCCTGTGTGACTGTCCCAATTTCTTCTTTCCAAGCAAGCAGGGCAAGGAGACCTTTGGAGCAAGATCATAACTGAGGCACAGCCGGGCACGGTGGCTCACGCTTGTAATCCCAGCATTCTGGGAGGCCGAGGCGGGTGGATCACCTGAGGTCGGGAGTTCAAGACCAGCCTGGCCAACATGGAGAAACCCCATCTCTAGTGAAAAATACAAAATTAGCCAGGCATGGTAGCAGATGCTTGTAATCCTAGCTACTCAGGAGGCTGAGACAGGAGAATCACTTGAACCCAGGGGTGGAGGTTGTGGTGAGCTGAGATCACGCCATTGCACTCCAGCCTGGGCAACAAGAGCGAAACTCCATCTCAAAAAAATAAATCAATGGGGCACAGGGTAATGGGGTTGATGGTGTGGTACAGGTATAAGAAGCCACACAGCAGTGCAGACAGACTTTATTAGTGATATCAATACAGCAGAGGTGCCCATGGAGCAGGGGGAAGGGACCCATGCCTGGACCAGTCCCTTCCTCCTCCTGCCCCTGCTGGGTCCTAGGAGGATAAGGCCTGGCCTGGACCAGTTCCTCCTGTTCCACCTGAAACACATGGGGATGGATACCCGGGGCTGGCCTTGCTTCCTGCTCCTCTTGTTATCACTCCAGTGTTATCGCTTCCTTGAAGGGATTAGATCTCTCCCTCCCCAGCTCCTAGGCAGGGAACCCTAGCTATTGGGGAGGGGCATATTTGGGAGGTCTGAGGCCTAGGAATAGCCTCTAGACCCCTCCCTAACCCACACCCTTTAGTTCCCTGGGGCCCAACACAAGCAGGTGGAGGGAAGGTGGGGGCTTCTTCATGGGGTATGAGCCCCCAGCCGTTTGGGCTTCAGGGAGCCCCACAGCGACTGAACACCCCTGCGGACAGTCCACCCTACACGCCGTGCCACAGACTCAGCAGGGGGTGCTGGGAGGCAGGAGGTGGAGGCCTGGGAACGGGCATCCAGACACTTCTGGTAGCGAAGCTGCAGAGGCAAGCGGGGCAGTCACTCTCCAGCCTGCCTCACATGGGGCCACGCCACCACCCCACCACCCTACCCACTTACCATGCACGCAGCCTGCACAGCCTCTGAGAGGCTGGCAGCATTGGGCTCGCACCAGAACATGTGGCAGCAGAAGGAGGCTGGGCCAGCAGCCATGATGAATGCGAACGTGTGGACATCTCTGCCCACGGCCAGGAAGGAAAGGAAACGCACCCGACACTCTCCCAGCACTGCCTCTGTCTGCAGGGAGGGAACACAGTTAAAAAGGAACACCACCCGCACTGTGTTCCACATCCATCTTAGCAGCAGCTCTTCCCCTCACCCCCCGTCTTCCCTCCATGGCAAGGCACAGCCATGACTTCTACCTCAGCTCTTTACCTGCTGGTGCAAGATGGTGAGGGTAGCAGGGGCCACACTGACATGACTTGGGGTCCACTGTTCACGGCTGCTGGAGGACAGGACTGACTCGAGGGCCCCATTAATCACATCTACCCCTAGAACATATGGACACAAGACACCACTGAGGGTAGAGAGAGGATACCCCAGCTCTACCCTAGACCTCTAGCTTCACCCAATCAAACCCAGGGACTTTGCCCCATCCCCACTTTACCAGCCTACAGCTTGGACAGTGCTGTCCAAATATCCCTTCCCTGGGACTCTCCTCCCCTGGCTTCAGTGACTGGACATTTTCCTGCATTTTAAGATCTTGAATCCTAGGCTCATTATTTTCACTGGCTCTGCCTATTCCTCCACCCTTCTGAACTGACTGACCTCCCAGAGTTCTGACTTCCCAAATCTTGCTCTCTCAGTGCTCAACCCACTCAGATACCACATTGCTTCACACCACAATAACTCCCAAATCAGTCCCTACAGGCCAGTCCTCTCCCAAGAGCCAATATTTTTTTAAGATATCCATTTTGAGAAGTGATTACTCGGTATCACAGTGTGTTAAGTCTTTTCAGTGTATTACCTCATTTGTGCCCACACAACACAACTTCACAATAGATAACTTTTTTTTTTTTTCTGAGACAGACAGAGTCTCACCCTGTCGCCCAAGCTGGAGTGCAGTGGTGCTGTCTTGGCTCACTGCAACCTCTGCCTCCCAGGTTCAAACAATTATCCTGCCTCAGCCTCTTGAGTAGCTGAGATTACAGGCACCCACCACCATGCCCACCTAATTTTTGTAGTTTCAGTAGAGACTGGGTTTCACCATGCTGGCAAGGCTGGTCTCAAACTCCTGACCTTGTGATCCCCCCCGCCTTGGCCTTCCAAAGTGTTGGGATTACAGGTGTGAGCCACTGCGCCTGGCCCTACTTTATTTCCATTTTACAAATAAGAAAACTGAAGAGACAGGTAATATGCCTTAGGTCCCATCGAGGAATGGGGACCTGAGTTCAGGAAATCTGATTCCAGAGCCTGGGTTCTTAGCCATGCCTTTCTCCTACCTCTTCTCTGTATTACTAGTTTTCAGAACTAGAAGAGCTTTCAAGATCTTAGTTCTACTCAAGAATGTCTACAACATACTCAAAGGCCAAGGAACCCAAGGTTCCTAACTTTTAGATCAATCAACTTTCTCTCATAACGCATGGTCTCCTCCACCTCAAACCATAAACATTTCCCCTCATGGATTCCACTTTTGCTTGCACTCAGCAGGGCACCAAGGCAGGAGCACATGGTGTGGCAAAGGCATCAGTTTCATTCCCCACACTCATAAGCTGGCTGTGTGAGCTACTGTCTCTGCGCAATGCTAGTGCGAAAGGCACATGCCTCCGTGGTCCACCCCCAGACCCTCTGCCCCTTTTAGTGCCTCTCAGCTCCCACTAGGAGCAGACCATATGGACTCTTTGTGAGCAGAGAACAAATGTCTTTGAATGTCTTCTCCATCTTGGCCTTGCTCATCTTTCTTCTGGCTGGATCATGGCCAAACTGCTCCCAAAAGGATGCAAGTCTTCCAAAAACTGGCCTCACCGGAGCTGTCAAGCCTCATATTTTACTGCTCCCTGAGCTTCAAATGATATGTGTAGCATTATTATTAATTAATCTTGGCAAATGGCCTGTAAGGCAGATGGGGAATGCAAAGCAAGAGAAGAGAATGCCCTTGAGGGACGCAGACTGCAACTGAAGGAAAAGCCTCTGTCTCGAGTGCCCTTTCCCTGCTGGACTGAGAAACTCCAGATTGTCATCCTTCAGGTCTCCACCTAGGTGCTGCTAGGAAGCCATCCCTGCTGCAGGGCAGGGAGAGGACAACTTTGAGATAACTCTTACCACAGCATCTTGTAACTCCTGGAAAACTTTTTTCCACACTGGGCTGTGGCCATCTTAAGAACAGAAATGGGAATTTAATTCATCACTCTGTCCCCAGTTCTAACACAGGGCTAATCTGCTGAAGAAATTCCAGATGCATGAGCAAGTCACTCTCAAAGCGGCATGGGCAAATGCACCCAAACTGGTAAAAACAAGTGTCACAGAAGTGGATAGGCCAGGTCAGATTGCAGAGTGCTTCAAAAGCCAGGCAGAGGGGTGTGATGTTTACAACATTTAGGCCAGGGCAATTGGAAATCTCAAAGTTCAGGTATGTGAAAGGGACATCAATGTCAAACTGCTGAAGAGATGGGGCTGTGGGAGGTGGAGCCTGGCCTCAGAGTTTTGGGAGGTTTGGCAGGGAAGTGGCGAAAGCAGTGAAAGCAGTGGAGCAAAGTCTGGAAAAAGGCTGTCAGATTTGATAATGACTCAGGACTCAAACCTACACCTTGACCTCCAGCCCCAAACGCAATCTTCCTTATCCTGCTGTGCTTTTTTTCTTTTTTTTTTTTTGAGATGAAGTCTTGCTCTGTCACCCAGGCTGGAGTGCAATGGCGCGATCTCGGCTCACTGCAACTTCCACCTCCGGGTTCAAGCGATTCTCCTGCCTCAGCCTCCTGAGTAGCTGGGATTACAGGTGCCCGCCACCATGCCTGGCTAATTCTTGTATTTTTCAGTAGAGTCAGGGTTTCACCATGTTGGTCAGGCTGGTCTCGAACTCCTGATCTCAGGTGATCCACCCACCTCGGCCTCCCAAAGTGCTGTGATTACAGGCATGAGCCACTGCACCCAGGCTCAGTTGTTGCCTTCTAGCACACTCCACAGTGTACTCATTTTATTGTCTGTCTCTTTTTGCTAGAATGTAAGCTACATAAAGGCGGGATCTTTGTCAGTCTTGTTCATTAATGCATGCCAAGAAGCTAGAATAGTACCTGACATGTATCAGGCACTCAATCCCACTTGTTGAATGAATAAATGATTAATGAATGAATACTGCAGCTCCTGGAGGGGCTAATACTAAAAAGGGAGATTACAAAAGGAGCATAAAATGAAGCAGGAAGTAAGTTTAGAGACCACTTGTCCAAAAGTGTGGAGTTGATGGGGCAGTCAAGGGTCACAGGCAGTTGATCTGGCATAGTGAGGCTATGAGTGAAGTGGTAGATGGAAAGGAGCACATATGGGAATGGGGGTAACAACTGGAAGAGCCAAGAAGGGTTTAGAAACTGAGGATGAAAAGGAGGAAAGCAAAGGTGCAGGGGTCAGCATGCTTTTCTCACCTCCAGATCCAAGTCTTTGTCAATGCCATTGAATCCAAATGAAATACCCACACCTCTCTGCAAATTCAAGCCTTCTTTCAAAACCTCAGTTCAATCCCCACCTTTTCTAACAAGGGTCCCCTCTTTCAATGTAAGATTTTGGACATGAAAGTCAGCACGATATGAGGGAAAGCGGAGAGAATTAAAGATGACCAGGGTTTGACTCCTAGGTCTACCTTTCCTGGCCATGTAATCAGAAGCAAGTCTCATTTATTCATCAATTCACTCTTTAAAATTCATTCATCGAAGATTTGTTGAGTTCTTCCTATGTGTCTTTTGAGATGATGCTCGACCACTTCTTCGAGTAGCCTCTTTTCTTCTTCCCGCCTCTTTGCTGTTGTCACTATCCTTGGCAGTTTGATTCTCTACCCATCCATTGAATGTTGGAGGACATCAAGGCTACGACTAGCCTTATTTCCCTCTCGCTCCAGGATGCCCACTTTCCAGGGTCAAGCTACTCTACATCCATGGCTTTGATTACCTCTACAACCCAATAATGCCAAAACTTCTATCTCCAGCTCAGACTTCTCCTCTCAGGTCCAGATCTGTGAATCCAGCTGCCAACCTGACTTTTCCTCTCAGTTTCCCCAAAGGCACCTCAAATTCAGCATGTCCAAAAGTGAGCTCACAAGCTCCACACTCAAATTGGCCTCTTCTAGCATCTGCCACCTTGAAAGAAAGAATCCACTATCCAGAAGGTCCAAAAGCCAGGAACCCAGGAGTCACCCTTAATGCCTCTGTCCCTCACCCACACTGAACCAATTGCTAAGGCCTGTTGACTATACCTGTCTAAACAGCTCTTGAACCCATGCACTCCTCTTCAGCTCCACTGTTGTCCAAGATACTCTCATTACTGGCCAGGGACTACTGGAAGAGCCTCCTAACCGAGCTGCTCACATCCACCTCCACCCGATTAACATTCCCCTCCATGAAATAGCCAAAATGAGCTTTCAAAATTCAAATCTGATTAAGTCAAGTGCACTCTTGGAGACTTCAATAGCTCCCTGCTGGTCTTAGGATGAAGAAAAAAATCATTAACATAGCCCCTGAGGTCCCTGACCTGGCAGCCTGACCACTGCCCAGCTCTCACCCTCATCTTGCACTGGCCTTCTCTCAGTACTTTGGAAGTGCCAAAGCACCTCCCACTGTGGACACTCATCTCTTCCCATCCCACCCTCACCTCCATTCCACTTGACCACATTCACTTCTATTCATTTTGTGGATTTCAGTTCAAATGTCACTTTCACAGTGAAGTCTTTTACGACCCCAGACTAGCCGAAATTCCTCTATTATATCTTGCTACATTCTCTCAGTGCATAACTCACACATTTATTTGTGTAATTATTTGATTAATTACTGGTTTTTTTTCCTACCATAACCTTCTATAACCTCTATGAAAATGGAACTGTGGCCGCTGTTCTCTTAGTGCCTAGTCCAGCGCCTGCCACATAGTAAGCTTCAAAGATACTTGTTAACTGAATGAACAAATAAATAACAGACACTATGAAAGCACTGACTTAAGAGTTAAGCAGATCAGGCCGGGCACAGTGGCTCATGCCTGTAATCCTAGTACTCTCGGAGGCTGAGGTGGGTGGATCACTTGAGGTCAGGAGTTCAAGACCAGCCTGGCCTACACAGTGAAACCCCGTCTCCACTAAACACACAAAAATTAGCCAGGTATGGTGGTAGGAGCCTGTAATCCCAGATACTCAGGAGGCTGAGGCAGGAGAATTGCTTGAACCTGGGAGGCGGAGGCTGCAGTGAGCTGAGATTCTGCCATAGCACTCCAGCCTGGGGGACACAGTGAGACCCTGTTTTTTTTGTTTTTAAAGTACTTTATAACAATGAAGTATGTGACAATTATGCTCACTGCTTCCTTCTCCAGATGCTCCCGGCCCACAGCTGGCGCTGTAATACTAAACCCAGCTACGGGCTGCTGCCTGGTGTCTCTAGTCATCTAACATCTGCCTCCCAATCCAACCAAAGCTTTTCCATGGGATGTAGGAGTGGGGTCTCCCTCTGTGCCTGGTTCGGCACAGCTCAGGTGACTGATGTTCAGCAAAGGCGTGCTGACTGCTACTATAGGCAGGACAGGGAGGTGGGATGCATTTTGAAGGGTAGGAAGACACCAAGCATGAGGAAGTTCTGGTAGAGAAAGTGCTAGAAGGCACAGGATAGGGGCAGAGCTTTGGGATCAAGATAGCAGCCCCTAGGTATAGAAGGACACACATACCAACAGGTTTAGCAACAGGCACATTCCCCAGGTAATAGACTTGGAACTTCTGGACCAATTCATTCTTAGGCGCTGGGAATTCCACTATGGGAAAGAAGAGGAGGTTGATCATGGTGGCAGACCTTGCTCACCCCCGGTTCCCACTGGCAGGGCATAAGCTGGGCACGTGCCCAACCAAGGCCCTACTTTCACCTTGTCCCCTCCCTCCAGTTAAAGGGAAACAAGATGAAAGTAGCAGCAGTGTGGCTCCACTTATTGGAGTGCTCAGTCTTCACGTGTTCATTTTTCTATCAGAGCTGTCCAGGAGCTCATGCCTTTCCTCGGGTCTCCCACCTTTGCCAACAAAGCAGAGCTGGACCTGGAGGGGTTTTGACACTAACCTTGGAAAGGGACATCCACAAGTTTAGAGTGGTCCAGCGAGAGTCCATTTACCAAGCAGCGGGCATTACGCCGTTCGGCCATGATCTGAGGAAGGAAGGGAGGCGAGGAGCCAGGGAGAATTTGTTAGAGCCTCATTGCCCTGGGGCCCCCCCACCCCACTCAGTGACCCCACCCACACCCTTGTAGAGCGAAGGTGGCAGCTAGTCCAGGGAGTGGAGGGGGTCGTGCCTTAGAGCAGATCTCATGCAGGCTTGTGGCGATGTTCTTGGCGGGTGCCTCACAGCGAAACACGTGGCACTTGAGCATCTGGGTCAGCTTATCACGAGCTACGTAGGCAAAGTCCCTGTTGGGGGAGGGGCACCTCAGTGTCTCCCAGTGCCAGCCAGTGCTGAGCCTGGTCCCCTCCCCACCCACGTCCTCCCTGCCCGTCACAGCTCCTCCAGGCCTTCTGCCCGCAGCTGGTCCCCCATAGGTGCTGCCTTCCGGAGGGAGGGTAGACAGGCAAGCATGCTGAGGTGGAGGGTAATGGTGGAGCATAGCGGGCAGGAAGGGGCAGGGCACAAGAGGGGAGCTTGGGCACTTCCAGGCATCTGGTCCAGGTGTAGGAGGGGGAAAATAAGCATAGTACCTCTCTCTGGGTCCAGCAGCACAAGAGAGGCAAAGAACAGAGTTAGAGAGAGGACTCTGATGCTGGATGGACTCCCACCCTGGAATCCCAGGGCCCGTTCCCACCTTCCACTGTCCCGCCCGACGCCCCACACGCGGATGCTGATGATGGGCTGGGCGTGCAGCAGTGCCTGGCTCTGTGGCTCCACTAGCTTTAGCGTCTCGTCCTCCAGCTGCAGTAGCAGATCCTTTCCCTGCAGGCCCAGAAGCAGGCACTCAGTGGGACTCCAGCTGGAATGGTGGCTGATCTCTGCCCCCTGCAGCTCAGGGGATGTTAGCTTCAGCTCTGGGGCCCCTGCTTTGGTGTCAGACCACCCACCCTGCTGGCCTCACTCTAGTGGAGGTCACCTGTCATCTCTCACATGGACTCCACTGTTGTTAGGCTACCATCTCCCAAGGTCCCAGCCACAGGGCTGCCACTTAGGATGGGCCAATATCCCCCTTCCTTTCCCACCCCGTTGTGGGCAGGTCAGATCTCCCATCTCTCACAATTTCCTTCACACTCCCACAGTACCACCCACCACTGGCTCAGGTCCTTACTTCCCCCCAGCCCCCAGACATGGGGTCATGCAGGTTGTTTTTGTGGTAAGAGAGTTGACGGATGCAATTGTTGACTGCCACACTGCTGCGTCCAGGGGCCAGCTCCTCCTCGGTCATCTCTACCCAGCCTAAGGAGCGCACGGCGAAACACTGCCAGACACAGAAGAGGGGCAGGAGGTAGAGGATCTGAGTCAAACTGGAGAGGCCCCAGCACAGGACACAGCAGAGTTCCTGACTCAGATCATGGCAGGAGGCAGGGTGTTCTGAACTAAGACGGAGAAGCTCCCCAAACAGGATGTGGTTACGGAGAGGGAGATGTCAGATGAGACCCCAGCTAATACAAAACAGCACCTGAGGGCCCCCAACAGGGCTGTTGGGCTGGTTGGTTTAAAAATTGAAGTGCCTCCAGCTCAGATACAGGGCTCTGTGCTGAGACTGGAATACTCCTAACTCAGGACCTGGGGAGCTGTGCTGAGACCCCTCAGAGCACAACATGAGGGGCTGTCCCACACACAGAAGGACCCGGCCTTAGAATGGGTGTCAGTCTTGAACAAACCTTGATCCCTGGGTTGGTATTCCGTGGGGGAAGCTTCTCCTCCTCTTGGGGCAACGGCTCTGGGCTGAAGGCAGATAGTAACGCTTAGCACAGGGCCCCCATAAATGGAGCTGTCCCAAGGCCCCTTCTAGATGGAACCATCCCACTGCCAGCCCACTGCATCTGGCGGCTCACCTGAGGCTCTGAGCTGGGAAGGTCAATGTCCCCTCCTCAGGTTCCTTCAGTCCCAGCTCCCTTGGGGCCTCATCACTGGGTTCATCCTTGGGAAGGGGATTGAGGAATCAGGATCAAAATGATGCCCCTTCTCCAGCTATCCCCTGGTAAAGCAAGTCCCCTTACCCACCTTCCAAAACTCTCCATCCTCAAAGCCTTCTCCGTGAGTAAAACCCGTCCAGGTGAGCTAGGAGGAGGGATGGGAGCAGTAAGCGGGTGTCTCATCCTACTCTAGCAGCACACACTCCCTCCACCCCTGGCCCAAAACCAACAGGCCTGTGAGCCTCACCTGGGACTCCTCTTGGGGGCTGCTCCCCTGTGAGGGGGAGGCCCGGCCGGGGGGTTCCCACTGGGTGGTCCCTGTTGGGATGTGCCAGTAATAGGTCCCTGAGGTGTCCTGGACCCTCATCCATCCAGCCGGCAGGTCGGAATCCGTCTCGAAGGCGTTGGGGTTCCAGAAGGAATCTGCCAGGCGGGAGGCTTGGTGAGGGTCAGCCTACCCAACAAGCAGACAGCCGGTGCTTATGCCCAGTCCTCTCTGAGACCCCATGGTTGAGAAGGGGTGGAGGAAGAGCTATACCACAGCACACCTCCTGCTTCCTTCTAGAGCCTACAGTCTGGAGTCAACACATGTGGGGCTACCAGTAGGGAACACAGCTCAGGTCTCCTTCTGGGCCCTGCTAGTGGCTAATGTGGCCACACTGTGGAAAGGAGGAAGGCAGGGAAGAAAGAAGGAAGGGAGCAAGGGAGGTCGGGTGACCCCAATCAACCTCCTTTCATACATATCTATATCTCTGTATACGAAGGTGAACACTTTCCAATTCCTGCAGACATACATGTACACACAGACACACAACACATGGAAGCCCTACCACATACCTGTGCAGCCAAAAACACCAGGGTAGGCAACACAGAAAATGGCAGCACAGACGGCAGGTATCACACACAGGTGCACATGTATGTGCAGGGGCAAACACACACACCAACCTGAGTCATACACTTAAGCAGACACCACAGAGGTGTGTGCACATGCAGCTAAACATACCAGCCCCTGCACAGGTGTGCAGATACCACACCACAATGGCCCCTAACACACGTGTGGGTACCACACATACAGGCAGACCCACACTCAGACACACGGCATACGTCAACCCCTGCCAAATGTGTGCAGACACCACAGACGCTCACTCCCTGACCCTCGCCACACAATTGCAGGCAAACATGTCATGCACATACAGACATACCTCGCATCTGTGTCATACACCCTTTCTGCCGGCAGAGCCACACCACTCCATTCCTCCCTGTAACCCACTCATGTGTCCTCTAACTCTTCTCTCTCTTCCAGCCCCACCCCACATGATGCCCAGCCTTGTGCTGCCCCTCACCTGGGCTGCTGTCCTGCAGGATGATGGCCAGGAAAAAGTCCTGGGAGAACATGGCGCTCATTCCCGGCCCCTCCTGCCTCCACCCTCCCTCCTCACAGCCCCTCCAGCCCAGCCAGCTGGGCTCACAGCCTGGTGCTGGGCTGCAGAGAAAAGCTCATCCCGCCCCCTTCTCACCAGGGCAGAGCGTCTGCCAGGCAAGATCCTCCCCCGCCTGGAGCTTGCTAGGGAGGGGCCAGGACCCCCATGCTAGGGCATCTCCTTTGAGGGAGGGGAAGGGAGGAGAAAGGGAGGTTCATGAGACCCCAGCCCCTCCTGCTCACACCTCTTCTTCCTCACCCTGGCTCCCCTCCCCCAATCTTGAATCTCCATCCCACCCTTCAGTGGTCACTTCAGTGCTCAAGCCAAGCCCAGTGTTAGGGACACCAGGGGACTCAGCCCCTCAGGAATACCCCAGCTGCCTGGGGCCTTGTAGAGCCTATAGCTCTCAGCATAAATAGGGTGTGGTTTCAAGGCCTTCAGGGATCCAGTCCCTGTCCAGGACATGCACAGCCGCTTGAACCCAAGGGTGGACTTTGAGGTCCTGGGCTCCAGCAGGCATGAGGCTGGGCTTGGGGCTTCCCAGCACCACCACCCCCCCCACCCCCGCCTCACCTGCCAGGGCCCAGCTAGGCTGCAGCGTCTCCTCGGCAACCGCAGCACCAGGACCGGCAGGGAGCGCCCAGACTGCTGACGTGCTTCCCGTTACCAGGGAAACCAGGAATCCTGACTGGTCCAAGAGGCAGCACTGAGGGACAGACAGTCCCAAGACCCCCGGCTGCTGGGCAACCAGACACAGTGGGGCTGGGAGTGGGCGTGGTTACGCCAAGGTGGCTGCACACCTGATGAGTTACTCAGGCAGGGTGCTTCACCATCCTCAGCTTCCAAATGACATGGGCCCACGGACATCCAAAGAAGAGGGGCTCTTGCCCATCCACCTTCTAGGCAGCCATCACCACCTCTCCCCTGCCCTGACTTCCCCCCACCTCACACCCTACAGAATAAGGTTTGCAGCTAACCTGAAACTTAGCTGAGGCTCAGGGAATACCTGCTCTTCCCCAGAGACCCTTCATTGCCTCAGGACTCTCCTGCTAAAACCTTCCAGGAACACCACACCTAGGGCCTCATGCCCTCCAAAGCCACAGCCTGCTTCATGAGGGTTGGACACTTCTGGAATCTGGGGACCAGTTTGCCATCTCCTGACTGAGTCACACACACTAATCCATCTGCCATCCCTGCCAGCCTGTGCCTTCCTGCTTCGAAGAGCTGCATCCTTCCGATCTGTCCTGGAAGGGCAGCTTCTCCCCCCTTGGCCATCTGGGAGGCCCTTCTGGAGCTTGGCACATCTTCCTCCAAGCACAGCCCACCCAGGCTTTTGCTTTCACACACATGCATTTATTCCAGAACACACACCTTCACTCCTGCATCAATTCACGCAGGCACTTACACATTAAATGTTCATGTATCATTCCTTCATTCATTCATTCATTCACAAATGCCTTAGTGGCGAAACCAGGTGTACTCACTTGCTCAGGAATCAGTGATTGACTTAATACTCTCCCCTTCTCTCCACCCCACCTCACTAACATAGCCCAGGCTACTTGCATTTTTTTACCTGGATCATTGCAACAACATCGTAACTGGTCTTTCTCTTCCTTTCTAGTCTCCTCCAATCACAGCTGCACACTACAGCCCAAATGATTCTGCTGAGATACTAATCAAGTAATTTTCCAATTTAGTCCTCTTAATTGTTTTGTCACTGCCCTCAGGATGAAGTCCAAATTCCTCCCCAGGTTTTAGGTGCTGTCATGAACCTGTCTGCCTCTCAGCCTTATCTCTGGCCACTCCCCATCCCCCTTCTCTCTCTTTGCTTGGGACATGCCCCTTGTCCTCTCTGAGCCTGCCTCTATTTCTCTCAGTCTTCACCTGGCTATCAGCTACTTCTCCTTCAGACATCAGTGTACAGGTACCTTCTCAAAACTAACCCACTGCCCTTTCCACCACCACTCACACAGGCAGGGTCAGGCGCCCCTCCTGTACTTCCCCAGCCCCAGAGAGCTCATCACACTGATCATAACCACCTGTTTCTTTCTTTAACTCCTTACCAGGCTGTGAAGGCCATGAGGGTAAGAACATCTTTGCCCCATAGTATACATTTCCAGCATTTAAGACAAGGCCTGGAGCAGAGTATGAATCCAATACAGGTAGTAAAGTTTACTCATTCATCATTCATTTAATCCATGAATTCATGCATTTATGCATTCAATCCATAACTCTATGAATATCCTACAATAGGAAGGAGAAAATAATTTTTGCTCAATTCTAGCCTCATTCCTGCAGGAGCACAAACCTTCTCTGCAGCCCTCATGGTCGCAGCAACGCAGACACAAAGGAGCAATCAGTGACCTAGCCCCTTTCCTGTGCTGGCCCCCACCTCTATCCTCAACTCACAAAGTCTCCACCAGTGCACAATCCTTGAGAATCCCCTCGCCATTCCAACATCCTTGCTGACGTCACTGCCCGTCATGCCCGTCCCAGCTCTTCAGCAGTTCTGTCCTCCTACTCCTAGAAGCTTCACAGGCGGTTCATGGTTGCAGCCACCACAGTGACCATCCCAGGGGGGACTGAGCAACTAGGCCTCTATTTGGCCATTGACTCACACCCCCTAGGGTTGCAAGCTTGCAACCTACAACCTGCAGACTGATGCAAGCCTCAGATAGACTGTGTGTGGCCTGCACAGTGTTTTTTTAAAAACAGAATTAATTGGCTAGGCGCGGTGGCTCACGCCTGTAATCCTAGCACTCTGGGAGGCTGAGGCAGGCAAATCATGAGGTCAGAAGTTTGAGACCAGCCTGACCAGCATGATGAAACCCCCGTCTCTACTAAAAATACAAAACTTAGCCGGGCACAGAGGCGTGCACCTGTATCCCAGCTACTCAGGAGGCTGAGGTAGGAAAATCGCTTGAACCTGGGAGGCGGAGGTTGCAATGAGCCGAGACTATACCTGGGGGACAGAGTGAGACTCCGTCTCAAAAAAAGTTAAAAACCAGAATTTGTTGACAACATTTAGAAATTGGGCTATTTTACACCAATATCTAGTTTTCAGTTTCCCTTTAACTGGCTGCATTGAAACTACATTTTTCCTCACCCCAATCCCAAAAGTAATCAGCTGGAGTGGAGGAGGGGCTGTTCCTTTTCAAAGGAGTTGAGGCAATGACCACTAAAGGCCACTAACATCACAAAAGAGAGGCAATCAGACTTTGCCTTTGGTAGAAGTACTTAATACCACCTATGAAATATTCTTGCACAAGCAAAACACAAAAACACTCACATCTGAATCTGATCAAGGTTCTAGAACTAACTACCAATTTACAGGAAATCCAGAGGAAGAGGAGCATAGTAAATACAACCACAGGAGAGAGTCTGAAAAATCCAGATCATAGAAAACCCAGGACAAACAAATGATTCTTCAGTTAAAAAACAAAAGCAAAACTGCAAGCAAATAAAATAGAGGGGTAACTTGATTAGGCCAAACGCACTGGCTCATGCCTGTAAGCCTAGAGCTTTGGGAAGCCAAGGTAGGAGGACTGTTTGAGAACAGGAGTTCAAGACCAGCCTGGACAACATAGTGAGACACTGTCTCTACTTTAAAAAGAGAGAAAGAGAGAGAGAGACAGATCAACTATGTACCTACTACTTGGATACTGATTCACACAATACAGACTATTTATTTCTTTATTTAGAGACAGTCTTGCTCTGTCACCCAGGCTAGAGTGCAGTGGTGCCATCGCAGCTCACTGCAACTTCCAACTCCCAGGATCAAGCGATTTTCCTGCCTCAGCCTCCCCAGTAGCTGGGACTACAGGTGCACACCACCACACCTGGCTAATACCTTTCTTTCTTTCTTTCTTCTTCCTTTATTTCTTTCTTTCTTTCTTTTTTGAGACGGAGACTGGCTCTGTTGCCCAGGCTGGAGTGCAGTAGCACAATCTCAGCTCACTGCAGCTCCCACCTCCTGGTTTGAAGCAATTCCTCTGCCTCAGCCTCCCAGATAGCTGGGATTACAGACACAAACCACCATGCCCAGATAATTTTTGTATTTTTAGTAGAGACAGAGCTTTGCCACGTTGGCCAAGCTGATCTCAGACTTTTGACCTCAAGTGATCTGCCCACCTCAGCCACCCAAAATGCTGGGATTATAGGCATGAGCCACCACACCCGGGCAATTTTTGTTTTTGTAGAAAATGGGGTTTCACCACGTTGGCCAGGCTGGTCTTGAACTTGTGGGCTCAAGCAATTCACCCACCTTAGCCTTCCAAAATGCTGGAATTGCAGGTGTGAGCCGCTGCGCCCGGCCTTAATCCAGCCTTTTAAAAAACATAAATATCAACCGGATATTCAATGACATTAAGAAATCATTGTTAAATTTTTGTAGGTACAATAATCATATTGTGGTGGAGTTTTTAAAAAAGTTTTATCTTTTAGAAATGCAAAAGGAATCATTTATTTTTTTATTTATTTTTGAGACAGGGTCCCTCTCTGCCACCCAGGCTGGAGTACAGTGGCACAATCGTGGCTCGCTGTAGCCTCAACCTCCTCAGGCTCAAGTGACCCTCTCAGGTCAGTCACCTGAGTAGCTGAGACCACAGCAGCTGACATCACCACTCCCGGCTAATTTTTTTTTGTATTTTTTACAGAGACAGGGTTTTGCCATATTGCCCTGGCTAGTCTTGAACTTCTGGGCTCAAGCAATCTGCCCACCTTAGCCTTCCAAAATGATGGGATTATAGGCGTGAGCCACTAAACATTTATAGATAAAGGTGTTTGCTTCAGAATCACCTAGGCTGGGGCCTAGAAATGGGAGACAGCAGGCATGTAGCAAGATTAGTTATGTATTGATAATTGTTAAAACTGGGTCATGGGTAAAGCAGGTTCATTATTCACTACTCTATACTTTTGCATGTGTTTGAAATGTCCAGAATGAGGTTTTCTTTTACTTTTTTTTTTTTTTTTTTTTTTGAGACAGAGTCTCGCTCTGTCACTCAGGCTGGAGTGCAATGGCACAATCTTGGCTCACTGTAACCTCTATTTCCCTGGCTCAAGCAACTCTCCTACCTCAGCCTCCTCAGTAGCTGGTATTACAGGCACACACCACCGCGCCCAGCAATTTTTGAAGTTTTAGTAGAAACAGGGTTTCACCATGTTGCCCAGGCTCGTCTTGAACTACTGACCTCTGGTGATCCACCTACCTAGGCTTCCCAGAGTGCTGCAGGCATGACCCACTGCACCCAGCCCAGAATGAAATTTTTCGAAAGAGGATGGTGTGCAGCCCTAGGCTCATCCAAACTGCATGTTCTCTACAAAGATTGCAAAGTTGGGGGATGGGTATGGTGTCTGCCGCCTGGTGAGGATGGGGGTCTTTCCTAATCTTTCTTAGACTTCCATCTACAGAACTCCAGGGTTGTGACTACAGCCCATTATCTCCACCCGTTGTTCCTCAGCTTTTCCTGCATTCTCTACATAACATTAGAAAATGTGGAGACTCAGCTTATTTAAATGGGACATATTTAATGAGGAATCCTAACATCTATTCTCCTTCTCCCACCCAAAGGGTTTTGTTTTCTAACCTTTAGTCAATATCCTATTCCTGACAAAACTGTATCCTTGCAATGGTGCTCTGTACAGGACATATGGATTATAAGCACACAACATCCCCAGTCTTTCCAAATAGACTTCTACGGGGTTTCGCCATGTTGGCCAGGCTGATCTCAAACTCCTGACCTATTGGGAGCTGGCTGCTCCCAACAGGTGTGGCCTGTTAAAACGGGGCAGATGCTTCCAAGGGCACCTAAGTGCATAGTGCTCTATGCATTGGTGGCAGTGTAACACAGGGCCAAAGGCTCAGGCCTGGACTCAGACCTGGTTTAGATCTCAGTTCTACTGTAATCTCAGCCTGCCTGTGGTTTGAAGAAAGCTACTAAACCTCTCTGGGTCTCTTTTTTTGTTATCTGTAATATGGGAATAATCATAGTATTTACCTCACAGCTTTATTGTGAAGATAAAGCCTGAAAATGCTGAGCAGAGGACCAGTTACCTAGTAAGTGTCCAGTAAATAAACTAGCCCACTTATCAACCATGGTGGCATGCATAATGGATAAATCCATCCATCAGGGCATGCATGATGGTCAGATCTACCAGAATATCCAAGCACTCTCTGAATGAGAAAGCCTGGTGGACATGGCCTGCTGTGGCCTGAGGACATGGGCTCTCAGCTCACCTCAGGCTGGCACTGGCCTCTGTATGAGAGGCCTAACCCCTGCCCTCACACCATCCCACATGCCCATGTCAAGCTCCACAAGGTACCTGTGTCCTCTGGGGAGCCATAGGAGGGACTGCCCTGGGATAAGGTAGCCCAGCTTGAGTCCTCGTCACTGGCCGCACTGTTCCGCATGCCAAACAGGAGGATGGCACTCTTGCTGTGTTCCCGGGGGCCATCTGTAAGGGCTTGGGGCCCAGGAGTGGCCTCCACACTCTCCAGGGGCTCAGGCAGCCCTGGGGGAGAAGACAAGTCCTCCTCCTCCTCCTCCTCATCATCATCATCATCTTCCTCCTCGGCCTCCCC
The DNA here is from genome assembly GCF_030222135.1 of Aotus nancymaae. Taxonomy (NCBI): domain Eukaryota; kingdom Metazoa; phylum Chordata; class Mammalia; order Primates; family Aotidae; genus Aotus; species Aotus nancymaae. The sequence continues at coordinate 53,467,146 of NW_026988473.1, read as the reverse complement.
TGCTGCCTTCTCCTCTCCCTCGTCTGGCCCCTGCTCTTGGGTGCTGATGATCAGGCCAGGTCCTCGTAGGCCTCGGTTGGCCGCGTTGTGGGCTGAGAGCTCCAACTCAGAGTACAGGTGTATCAGGCCTTTGGGGCCCAAGGGTGCCATCTCAGGCTCCTGGCTGGCCTCCTCCGCCAAGGTCAAGGTCACATTGCGATTCTGGTCACGGTGGGCCGTGGCGGCCCGACGGAGCTGGTTCTGGCCCTCTTTTAGCCACTTGGCATTGGCAGGGCCTGGCTCAGGCCCACCACCCTCCCCCATGGCGCTTCGCAGGTCCTTGGGTCCCACAGCTGTGGCCTGCAGCTTGGCGTTGAGCAGCTGGTTGTGGGCAGCGTGCAGGGGCAGGGGTAGGCTCAGTGCAGGGCCTCCGTGGCTGTTGGCATTAATGGCCGACTGGCTCAGTGACGATGGAACAGACATGGCCTTGGCAGCTCCTGCGGGGTGGGGAGGGGAGACGCTGTTGAGCCTCTGGTCCAGGACAGCAACATCCCTGCTTCTGCCCCAGGGCTATGCCCTGTGCCTCCTCATCTCACTGTACTAAGCAGGCTAGCACCCATGGCTCTCTATCCCATGAGAATGACTGGGCTCAACCTCTGTCCCATCACCATCACTCCCATCACAGGCCAGGCCCAGGTCCGAGGCCCACTGCATCCCTATATCCCCTGCTCTGAGCTTGCTGGGATGGCACAGCTGGCGCCTGCTCTGCCCTTGGTCCCACCAGCAGGGCCTCCACACAATGGCTCTCTGTGTCTCCCCACCCTGCAGCTCATTTGCCCGGTGCTTACTGTGCCAGGAACACCACTAGCATGGGACTGGCTCATGTGTTCTGGACACTGATCACTGACTGTCCCTCTCCTCCTGCCACACTTCCATCCCAAGCCCCACCACTGTAAGCTCCCCAGGCTGTGTTCCCATTCTCATAAATCACTCAGCTCAACCAGCCCCCATGCCCACCCCATATCAAGGACTGTGAGGACAGGAGCAAATAAGCTGCAGAACCAGCCCCGCAGGGCATAGCACTGGAACGCAGGTCACAGAGGGCAAGCCCTTGGCCACAATTCACGGCTCCTCTGGCCAGCTGAAGCTACATCTTGGTGACAATGTCCATATTTCCATAAGTAGCTCCCATTGGGCATTGGTCCCTCTGCCAGCCCTTATAATGCCCTGTCCTGAGTCACTCACTATAGAAGCCTTTCCCCTGGGTCCTCCAGCCTTTCAGATCTTTGTTTTGTTTTGATTTGAGACTGAGTCTTGCTCTTGTCACCCAGGCTGGAGTGCAATGGCACGATCTCAGCTCACTGTAACCTCCGCCTACTGGGTTCAAGAGGTTCTCCTGTCTCAGACTACCCAGTAGCTGGGATTACAGGTCACCACCACCACACCCAGCTAATTTTTGTAGTTTTAGTAGAGACGGGGTTTCAAGATGTTGGCCAGGCTGGTCTCGAACTCCTGACCTCCTGATCCACCCACCTCGGCCTCCCAAAGTGTTGGGATCACAGACGTGAGCCAACATGTCCGACCCAGCCTTTCAGATCTTTGACCAAATGTCACAGCCTCAGTGAAGCCTTCCTTGAACACCCATTTTAAAACCATAGGCTACCTCGGCCCCTCCTCAGCAACCCCTAAATGCTTCCCTAGCGCCTGTCACAATGTGACAAGCCAATTGATTATTTACTTTGTCTAATGATTGTCTCCTTATGACTATAATTTATAATTCCCATGTTGATGAGGATTTTGCCTTTTCTGGTTAAATACAGTATGCCTAGTGCCTAGCATAGTCCTGGCACAGAGCAGGAACTCTATTCACATTTGTTGAATGAATGTATGAATCAGTCCCATGTTCTCCAGGCCTCGCTTTGGCATCTCCTCTGCCAGTGTCAAAAAACACTTTGGTTACATTACTGTGCCTCCTGGTGCCCCAAACAAACTCCACCTGCCTTTCAGGTAAGAGGACAGCTCCCCCTCCCGATACCTCCCTCCGACTGCCTCCTCAGAGCCCTTTGTGGGTCAGCTTCTCCGAAATGCAACCGTTTGAGTCCCAACTGTCCTTCCAGCCCGCCGCCCAATGACCCACCCTCGGGTCCCATTCCATCCTCCCCACTCTCCCTGACCTTCCCACCACTCTGCTACTCTTCTTCCCAGACCCCCACGATAAAGCGCTCTCTCGCTGGACCCTCACCACCCCACTATTTCAGTTATTTCTCCCTGACCAACCACTGCCCACTTCTCTCTCATCCTGAGCCCTCCATGCAAGCCCTCCTTCAGACAGCCCCTACCACATTACTCCCTCCTCCCTCGATGGCCTCACTGATTCTCTCTTCCTACCTGACCCTTCCCCCAACACACAATTCTCCCTCACTGACCGTCCCAACAAACACTGCACTGCATTCTTTCTAATTTCCACCGTACAGTCCTTTCTCATCGATGTCTTATCTGAGAGTTCCCCATCTCCCTGTTCTTCTGCTAAGGAGTTCTTTTTATCCCCCCGACTCCCCACTATCCCACTTCCCTCTGTGTCCTCAGCACTAAGCACAGGTGCTGCAGCTGCCTAAGCAAGGCTCACCCATCTCTCCAGGTGCTGTGCGCCCAGGTTGGAGTGCAATGACGTGATCTCAGCTCACTGCAACCTCCGCCTCCCGGGTTCAAGTGATTCTCTTGCCTCAGCCTCCTGAGTAGCTGGGATTACAGGCACTCGCCACCATGCCCAGCTAATTTTTGTTTTTTGGGTTTTTTTTTTTTAGTAGAGATGGGGTTTCACCATGTTGGCCAGGCTGGTCTCGAACTCCTGACCTCAGGTGATCCACCTGCCTTGGCCTCCCAAAGTGCTGGGATTAGAGGTGTGAGCCATAGCTCCCAGCCTCATAGCTTACCTTTCTGTGTCTCTAGTTCCTCAGACCCTAGTGTGATGCTGCCCATATATCTGTAAAATGAAAAAGGTTTCGGTGCATGTGTCTGCCTCACGTGTAGCTGTTGATCTGCTCAGTGTGGCTCCGCCTGGCCAATAAGAAATCTCATGGCCAGTGGAATAAATGAAGAAAAAAATAGACATCTCTGCCTCCTCCCAGAACCACAGTAATTTTCCAAAAATGGAAACCAGATTGTGTCACTCCTTGGTTCAGAAAATTAGAGGGCTCACCACTGCCTTTAGGATAATGTCTGCACTCGTCAGCAGAACAACCAAGAGCCCCCTTGAGCCAGCTCCTATAACCTGTCAGACCTCCCCCCACTTTCCGCGTCCTTTATACCTTATACTCCAGCCACACGAAGTGTGTGGCAGATTCTGGAACATGTCGCACTCTCTTAAAGTCCTGGGTCTTTGTTTATACTGCTCCCTCAGCCTAGAATTCCGTCTTCCCTTGTGAGAACCTCTGCTTGTATTTCAAAACTAATCTCAGCGGCCACACCCTCAAGTGACTATTCTCTCCTTCGTGTCTCACAACACCCGGGACCACATTCTATCAGAATATCTGAGACGGTGTCTTATTCAATTTCACATTCCCATTACTGGAGAGAGTGTGCCGTGTGCCGCCACAGACTGGGCTGTCGCGCAGAAGGAAAGGAAGGATGAACAGCAGAGACACATGGGGTGGGAGGAACTAAGAAGCTCAGAACTGGCTGGGAATAGGTACCAAGAAAGGCTGTGTTGCCCAATGGGCTGGGGAGGAGCAAAGAGCGTGTTTGGGAGGGTGTCAGAGAATGCCAAAGGGTCCCTGAGAGGGAAGTAAGATGGGACAGGAGTGGAGGTGAGGGCTGAGATCTAGGAAAAGGGAGGGAGAGAGGTAGCTTAAACTAACATCTTGGCTCAGACACTGTTCAAGAGTGGCATCTCCATGGGTTTCAGGAAGTAGAAGACTCCATGACTCTGCCATGCTCAGAGGATCTTAAGGATGGCAAGCCCTTCTCTGAAGCCGTGGTGTACGGAGCCAGGTTTCTCAAAGGTCAGGCTGAGACCAACCTCCTTGGCACTAGGAGATATGATCTGAGAAGGGTGCATGCACTGTGAGGTTGAAACAGTGAGGAGCCAAGTTGACTGCAGGGCAGCCCTGCTTAGAGGAGGATTGGGGAAACTCTGTTTCAGTGCTGGAACCTGATCACCAATACCCCACTGCTCGAGGTCAAAAAGATAACCTCAGTCCAAATTTTTAAAGAAGGAACACAACCTAACCTCTCCCGTCTCATTGGAGTTACTGAAGGATGCACAGAGCCAAATAGGTTCTGGCTTAAGGCAGGGAGCTAGGCAGGGGTCCCAGGGCAGGAACTGAAAGAAGTAGCCACTAAACCTGAAGATCCTGGTATCAGACCACAGGAGCAGGGGTTGAGTCTTGCCCAAAGTCAGGAGTCAGGTAATCTGATGGCTTACCATATGCCAGACACTGTGCTAGACACAGGGGAGAGTGATGAATAAAAAAGAAATGGTTCCTCCTCTGGAGGAGTCCTCAGGTTAGGGGGAAACAGGCATTGAACAACTCATCATGATGCAGTGTGATGCCAACATCTAGAACAGTGCCTGGCACCCACAGCATTCCCTACTTGTTGACTGAATATTATGAAGGACGAAGAGCAGGACATTACAGGAACCTGGGGTTACAGCCCAGACATCAGCGAAGGCCTGCCTGAGACTAGGACACAACTCTGTGGCCCATCCCTCTCAGAGGATGATCTCCCCTCCTAATTCACGGAGGAAAGGGAAGCCATCCGACTGCGGAACATCCTCAAACATAAAACCCAACCAAACTTCAGCACCTATCCCTTTCTCTCCTTCCGAAGACCAACTGCCTCACCTATAATTTGGATTCTTCCTAAGATGCCTTTCCAGGAATCGTATACCAGTGTTTATCTATTTTCTCCTCTATAATCAACCTCTCCTTCCCAATAGGACCCACTATCTCCCAACCTAACCTGACACTCCTCCAGAGCCACTCACTGCTCTTTCCTCCCCCATACAGGCAAACTTCTTGAGAGAGTTGTCTCACTCACTGTTGCCACTTCCTCACCTCCCACTCACTCCTCAACCCTTTCCAAGCCTGCTTCCACTCCCAACACGACTCAGTAACAGCTCCCACCAAGGTCAACATGACCCCTATGTCATTCAATCCAACAGACACAGCCCTCATCTTGGGTGCCCTCCCAACAGCATCTGACCCCATGGATCTCTCTCATCCAGCCTCTCTCAGTGGCCTCCACACTCTCATCTCCTGGCTTACTTTTACACTTCTCATTACTGTTTGCTGGGTTCCTAGACTCCTTTGCTGGCTCATATTCTCAGGCCCTTTTCTCTTTCTCATCCTATAATTGATATAGGTATTCATTCACGTCCACGGCTTCAGTTATACACTGATGATTTCCCAATTCACCTCTCCATTTCAGACCCCTCACCTGGGCTCCAGACAAGTACATTCAACTTTCTATTCAACATCCTCACTTGGATGTCTCAAGCTAATACACCCACTCGTGTTTCCCACTCCCACACACTAACTGGTCCTCTTTCAGGATCCTGGCTCCTGGAATGATACAACCCATCCTATTCTGTGAATCTGAAGTAGGGGTACATCCTTGACATGTCCTTCTCCTGCACTCCCTATGTTCGATCCATCCCTCTGATAATTTCCTCTCTGAGAAAAATTTCTAGACTTCATCTACTCCCCACATCCACTACCATCAAGGACAAAGACCTTAAGACAAAATTCTTTTTTTGCTTTTTTGAGATGGAGTGGCAAGACCTCGGCTCACTGCAACCTCTGCCTTCTGGGTTTAAGCGATTCTCCTGCCTCAGCCTCCTGAGTAGCTGGGATTACAGGCACACACCACCATGTTTGACTAATTTTTTCTACTTTCAGTAGAGATGGGGTTTTGCCATGTTGGCCAGACTGGTCTTGAACTCATGACCTCAGGTGATCCGCCCACTCCGGACTCCCAAAGTGCAGGGATTACAGGCGTGAGCCACCATGCCTGGCCCTTAAGACAAAATTCTTAACGTGGCCTAAATTTCCTGCTCAGTCTGGCGCCTGCCTTCCTCCTCTCTGCTCCTGGCTTTGGTCACTCTGCTCTGTAGCCTCAGTGGCCTTCTTCTGATTCATCAAAGACATTGTGTGTTTTCTTTCTACAAGGTGTTTGCACATGATTCCCATGCTGCCTGGGACCTCTTCTCCTACTCTCTAAGTTGAATTAACTTCTTTTTTTTTTTTTTTTTTGAGACAGAGCCTCATTCTGTCACCAGGCGCCAGGTTGGAGTGCAGTGGCGCGATCTCCGCTCACTGCAACCTCCGCCTCCCGGGTTCAAGCAATTCTCCTGCCTCAGCCTCCCGAGTAGCTGGGACTACAGACACGCGCCACCATGCCCAGCTAATTTTTTATATTTTAGGAGAGACGAGGTTTCACTATGTTGGCCAGGATGGTCTTGATCTCAGTTGAATTAACTTCTACTCATCCGTTATATTTTAGTTCAAACGTCACGTTCTCAGAGAAGCCGTCCTTGACCCTCTCTCCCTATGCCCAAAACCAGTGTAGCTGCTGCTCTTGATGTTCTCAAGGCACCATATAGCTTTTCTTCATGGTATCTAGTACATTTGTAATGTTATTCTTATTTGATTTTTCTCCTAGATTGTCAGCTCCGAGGACCCAATCTCTTTTGCTCACAATTACATCTTCAGGACCTAACACGGTGCCTGGCATATAGTAGGTGCTCAAATCATATGTGTTGAATGAATAAGTGATTGGAAGCACTTCTTAAAGCATCACTCTGAGTGCTGTGTTGAGAATAGTTAAAGGGAGGTAGGCAAGAGGGTATGCTATTAATGTAGTCAAGGAAAAAAAAGGTGGTGGCTGAGATTAACTTGGGCGGCAGTGGGGAAAGAGTGAAATGAATGGATTTGAGAAATATTTAGGCAATGGATGTGACAGAACTTGGTGAAATGAGATGCAGAGGGTGAGAGGGGGGTTAATCTTGAGTCTTGCTCATGACTCCAGATTGGCAAATAGCCATTTCTGAGATTTGAAGGAAGAAGAGATTTGGAAGTAGGGTACAGAGAAAACCAGGGATGATAACTCAGCTTGGAATCTATAGGTTTGGAATTCCTGTTTGTCTTTCAAGGAGATGTCAAGAGGGCAGCTGGATATATGCGTATGGATTTCAGGAAAGAAGTCTGAGTTGGATATATATATTTGGGACTCATTAGCATATATATGAAATTTGAAGCTTTGGGAGTGACTAAAGTATCTGGGGAGAAAGAACAGAGAATGAAAGAAGACAGCTCGGGACAGAGCCAAGAGCCTCGCCAGCATCTAAAGAGAGGAGAAGGAAGCAAATGAGATTGAGAATAGCAGACAATGCTGCAGGACAGAAAGCAGGAAAATGCTTCAAGGAGAGAGAACAGACCCACGGAATACTACTCAGAGGTAAAGAAGATAACAGCAAAGTGTCCACTGGAGTTCTCCACAAGGAGGTCTCCAGTGACCTTGGCATGGACAGTTTCAGTGGGTGTCAGGGACACAGAGTGGAGTAATTTTAAGAATGAATGGGAAGTAAGGAAATGAAGACAGCAAGCGTAGACTCTGAAGGGTGGAGAGAGCTGGGACCATAGGGGGAGGGGCTCAGAATGCAAGAGATACACAGGCAGATTCAAAACAGGTTAGGAATTGGCAGTGGGAAAACTGCTCCTAATGAGTGTTCCTGCCAGTGCTAGGCCCTGGCTGAGCTGGGGACACAGCCGCCCCAGGGCACACCCCTCGGTCGCTGAGGGCAACAGAATGCGGCTTGACAGATCTTGGGCCTGGGATCCCTGCTGGAATCGGCGGCGCGGCCGGCCAGCCCAGCCCACCCCAAGTCCCCTTCCCGGCCCTGGGCCTCCCCTCCCCCAACCCCCACCGCCCCTCGCTTCGCGTCCTCCATACCCGCCCCTAGTCACCCTGAGGGGCAGGAGGTAAAGGACAGCGGAGGGGGCGGTGTGAGGACCCGAGTGGACCCTGCGATGGGGGGTATGAGAGGACGGTCTGCAGGCGCGCGGTGGGAGGGCGGCCCGGGGATGGGGGATGGGGCCCGGCCGGGGGACCCCGGCTACTGCGGGGAAGAGGCGTCAGGGTCCGCCGGCCACTGGGGATCGGGACGCAGCCACCAGGGCGGGGCCGGGGCAGGGACAGCTCCTACCTGCGCGGCGAGGCCCCGGGCCCAGATGACAGAGGTGGCTCAGGCTGCGGGGTTCGGGCTCCGCCGCGGCTTCTCCATCACAACATCCCCCGCCCAGGAGCGCGCGGGCCGCGGGGCCGCGCCCCGAGCGGCGGAGGCGCGCGCAGGGGGAGGGGGAGGGGGAGGGGGAGGGGCGCCATCTTGGGGCGGGCGCGGGAGCGAGCTCGGCGGGCGCGGTACTCGCCGCAGCTTCCTGGGGGCCTCGCTCCTCAGGAGACCCTCTACTCTCGGTGAGCCCCGCAGTCCAGCCCTCCCAGCAGAGATCCCTGCAGCCGCTTCCCTGGGACCCCCGCCTAGCGCGGCGCCGTCCTCCACTACGATGCCACAGACTCACCCTGCGCGCCCCGTAGGGCCCTGGCCCCGCACCCCCGCGGGCAGACGCGCGGACCAGGCTGGAGCCCCGGTGGTGGTGGCGGTGCGGGGACCGCGGCCGCGCCCGGAGGGATTCCGGGGAGGCAGCCTGCTCCGCTCCTGCTGCACCGCTCCCCGACGTCCTGGTGGGGAGGCTCTGAGGACACAGCGTTGCTGATAATAATAGCTCCTATTTATTGACCACTTACACCGGGCCGGGCTCTGTGTTAAACCGTTGATGCGCATTAATCTTCACATCGGCCCTGTAAAATCACCAGATTTTTATCCTCATTTTTCAGAGGCTGATGCTAAGGTTAAGACAGGTAAAGCGACTTGCCCGCAGTCACAGTGACGAATTCAGACTGGAGCTTCAATGATTCTTGACACTGAACTACCCCTGCTGCTGAATATAAAACTGACATCAAGGCCTGGAAAATGTCAAGAATACATTTCTCCCCTGTGGAAATTCACAGGGAAGGGGAGATTGTGAATGAAAAGTGTAAAGATGTAAAGAAAGATAGTGGGGTGCAACATTTACTACAGACCCTCCCTGGATAATAGAATACATCCCAGTGGTCAGATCAGTGAACCAGAGGCCATCAAGGATAATGAAGAGTTATATTACCATCCAGAAAGCCTCTAAATAAATACTAACCCCTCTAAGGTGCCTAAAACTAAAGATGTCCAAATCTTCGTTCGTTCTTTTTCTTTCTTTCAAGGCACGGTCTCACTCTATCACCCAGGCTGAAGTACAGTAGCAGGATCACGGCTTTATGAAGCCCCAACCTCCAGGGCTCAGGTGATCCTCCCACCAACCTCCAGGGCTCAGGTGATCCTCCCACCACCTCCCAGCCCCTGGAGTACCTGGACCACAGGTACGCGCCACCGCACCTGGCTTTTTGTATTTTTAGTAGAGATAGGGTCTCACTGTGTTCTCTAGACTGGTCCAGAACTCGTGTGCTCAAGCGATCCTCCCACCTCAGCCTCGCAAAGTGCTGAGATTACAGGCATCAGCCACCCCACCCAGCTTGAATTCATTATTACATCCCCCTTCATTAGTCAACTAAGGAGTTTCTCTGGGGTGAAAAAGAACCCTCTTCAACACACACACACACACACACACACACAAAACAACAACAACACACATCCCACACTGGACACAGCTCCACTCCATCCATTCCAATGAATGACACCAACTACTAACTTCCCAATCCAGAACTTTCAAGGTCATCTTTGAATATACTTTGATTTTATTTGAGGTAAATATAAATGTTTTAACTTTTTATTACAGAAAATTTCAAATATATACTAAAGTAGACAGAACAATATAATGAACTCTCATATACCTATCATTCAGTTTAAACAATTATCAACTCATGGCCAATTGTTTATAGTGATTTGACAAATGCCTATGATATATGAACCATGTATCAGGTCCCAAGCCAGGCCCTAGGGATCCAAAGATGAATCAGATTTGACTGCATCTCACCTGGAGGAGATGACATCTGACCTGGGTTCTTCAAAGATGAATAAGAATTACACAAAAGAACAAAGGTATCCTCATTCATTCATTCATTCGTTTTCTTTCATCAAATAATTACTATGTGTGAGGTACTGTCCTTGGTGCTAGCAGCAGGTCAAGAAACAAGATACAGTTCCATCTCTCAAACAACTTGAAATTTAACGGGGGAAAGTGACATTAAATGTGTAATTAGGAATGTGGTGAATACCTTGAAGGAGATGTGTGAGTGGGCTTAATTTGGCCTGGGAGGTTTAGGAGGCTTTCATAGAAAGTAACAAGTCAGTGAGAGAAAGGGATGAAGGAGTTAGAGGTCAGCAAAAAAGGAGAAGAGAAAAGTATTCTAAGTAGCAGGAGAAGTACAGAAAGGTTAGTATCGGTGTTGATATAGTTTGGATATTCGTCCGTGATCAAATCTCATGTTGAATTGTAATCTCCAATGCTGGTGGTTGGGCCTGGTAGGAGGTGTTCAGGTCATGGGGGTGGATCTCTCGTGGCTTGGTGCTGTCTTCCCCATGATGAGTGAGTTCTTGTGAAATCTGGTTATTTAAAAGTGTGTGGCATGGCTGAGCACAGTGGCGCAGGCCTGTAATCTTAGCAATTTGGGAGGCCAAGACAGGCAGATCAACTGAGGTCAGAAGTTCAAGACCAGCCCGGGCAACATGGTGAAAGCCCATTTCTACTGAAAACACAAAAAATTAGCCGAGTATGGTTGTGGGTGCCTGTAGTCCCAGCTACTTGGGAGGCTGAGGCAGGAGAATCACTTGAACCCAGGCTGAGGAGGTGGAGGCTGCAGTGAGCCAAGATCATGCCACTGCACTCCAGCCTGGGTGGCAGAGTGAAACTCAATCTCTAAAAATAAAAATAAAAAATAAAAAGTGTATGGCATCTCTCCCCCCACACTCTCTTACTTCTGATCAGCCGTGTGGGATGCCTGTTCTCCCCGTGCCTTCTGCTATGAGTAAAAGCTCCCTGAGTCCCCCTCCCCAACCACCCCGGAAGCCGAGCAGATGCTGGTGCCATTTTTCCTGTATAGCCTGAAGAACTGTGAGCCAATTGAACTGCTTTTCTTTGTAAATTACCCAGTCTCAGGTATTTCTTTATAGCAACACAAGAACAGACTAACACAGGTGTGATAGTGGAGAATGGCATAAGATGAAATAGGAAGGCGGGAAAGTGCCAGATCAAGGAGGGCCTTGTATGCTGGGCTAACAGTTTGACCTTTATTTTAAGGGCAATGGAAAATCATGGAAGGGTTTGAAGCAGGAGATGGGCATGTTCGCCCTTGCATTTTAGAAGGTTGTTCCAGCTGCTGAGGGAGAATAGATAGGAGAAAAGCAAAATTGGAAGAATGAAGACCAGTTAGGAAGCAATAGTCTAGGTTAAATATGATGATGGCTTGGACTCTAGTGGTGGGACTCGGGATGGAGAAAATATGCATAGGTCTAACAAATACTCAAGAGGTAGAATTTCCAGAAATCAGTGATCAATTCGTTGATTAGCTATGGAATTGTAGAGAAAAGAATGACATCCAGATTATTTTTTGAGAAAATGAAAGAAAAATCCAGAAGTATCACTCATTTACAGATAGCCCACCAAAATATTTGTCTTCCCAATCTCATTGAGCAGGAAGGCTGCAGTATTTAGGGAAATCTCTTCAGGTCAGAGGGACACAGATTGCATGATAAGGTTGAAGAGAGGAGTCTAATTAGTTAGAGATGCCCATGTGCAGTTCACATGGGCATCTTCTTCTTTATGTATTTGACCCACGTGCAGTCTTCCTGAATTCCTGATGCCTCTGAGGTCTGCAAAGCCTCCTGACCAATGGAGAATCAACCTGTGCCTTTCACCCAAGCTTACTCTACTGTAATCTCTTCCCTCTTCTGATGCTTTTTTTTTTTAAAAAAAAATACAGAGTCTCACTCTGTCACCCAGGCTGGAGTGCACTGGCGAGATCTTGGCTCACTGCAGCCTCCGCCTCCTGGGTTCAAGTGATTCTCCTGCCTCAGCCTCCCAAGTAGCTAGGATTAGAGGCACACACCATCACTCCTGGCTAACTTTCTATTTTTAGTAGAGACAGGCTTTCACCATGTTGGTCAGGTTGGTCTCGAACTCCTGATCTCAGGTGATCTGCCCGCCTCAGCCTCCCAAAGTGCTGGGGTTACAGGTGTGAGCCACTATGCCTGGCATCTTCTGATGCTTTCTAGGGTGAAGGAGCAACCAATAGCTTACGAACCACCTGAAATGCTGCATATGGTTCTGACCAATGTGGGTTTCTTTGAGGCAGCAGTCTTTGAAAATTATTACCTTGGAACTATCAGGAAAAATCTGAATTAGAAGCAAATCCATCTAGAGTCACTTACCAAGAGTAGTGGCTTTATGCTATTTGGTTTGATAGTCTAGCTAATTAACATTACTAGGCAGTTGGCACCCAAGTCACCTATATGAAAGTACAGAGCTTTCATCTCTATTAACCATAAAGTCACTTCTGGAATGAAGGCAGCTTTATCCTCCACTATATGTAAGTACTGCTTTGATATTGTAATTTTTCTTGCTATTGATCTGACAAACCTCTTTTCTTCTTGATGGTGGTTTTCATTTGGAAAATCTAGAAGGAATAAAGTCTTCCCACATATTACATGAAGTAGAATTCACAAGTCAAATTCAAGACCTGGCAAAAACTTTCTCAATCTCAACACCCTTCTTCAACAGAACTGTTCTTTTAGTTTGTTTATTGTGAAGAGATGAGGGTCTCACTATGTTGCCCCAGCAGGTCATGAACTCCTGCACTCAAACAATCCTCCCACTTTGGCCTCCCAAAGTTCTGGGATTGCAGGTGTGAGCAACCAAGTCTGGTTCAACAAAACTATTCCAACAACTACCCAGAAGAGCATAGGGTGAGAAGAGAAAAGGCCTGAGAACTGAACTCCGGGAATGCCAGTGTTTAGGAGCCCACACAGAAAAAGACAATCAAGAAGAAAGCTGAGAATTAACAGAAGGATAAGAGGAGAATCAGGAGAGAGTAATGTCATAGAAGAAATCCAAGAGAGGAAAGACGTTCAAGGAGAGAGAAGTGGTCAACATCAAATGCAGCAAAGATTTCCAATAAGGTCAAGGGAAAAAAAAAGGTATCCTTTGAATTTGGCAACATGGAGGTTATGGATCCCCATGATTTGATCTGTATTCGCAGAAAATGGAGGCAGAAGCCACAATGCAATGAATGGAGCAAATGGAAAATGAGGAAATAGAATAAATAAGTGCAGAGCCCCCTTTTGAGAAATTTGGAAGAAAGAATAGACAGTAGCTGCAAAGGGATGTGAGATTCTCCTACGTGAATCCTTGAAACAAAAAAAGATTCAGTTTTTGCAGTATGGAGGTTCCTCAAAAAACTTAAAATAGAGCTATTATATGATCCAACAATCCCACTGGTGGGTATATATCCAAAGGAACTGAAATCAGTATGTTGAAGGGATACCTGCATGCTCAGGTTTATTATAGCATTATTTATAATATCCAAGGCATGGAATCAACCTAAGTGTCCACCAATGGATGAATGGATAAAGAAAATGTGGTTACAGACACAATAGAATACTATTACATCCTTTAAAATTGGGGATATCCTGTATTTGTGACAACATGGATGAACCTGAAGGACACTATGTTAAATGAAATAACAGACACAGAAGGACAAATGCTACATGATCTCATTTATATGTGAAATCTAATAAAGTTGAACCCATAGAGGTAGACAGTGGAATGGTGGTTGCCAGGGGCATGGGGTGTGGGAGGGGTGGGGATGGAAGGGAATGGGGAGTTGTTGATCAAAGGGCACAGTGTTCCAGGTAGACAGGAGGAATAAGTTTCGAGATCTATTAAACAGCAAGGAGACTAAAGTCAATAGTAATTTATGGTATATTTAAAAATAACAAGAAAAAATAAATAAAATAAAAATAACAAGAGAATAAATTTCAAATGTCTCACCATAAAAAATTATAGGTAAGGCCGGGTGTGGTGGCTCACACCTGTAATCCCAGCACTTTGGGAGGCCAAGGCAGGCAGATCACTTGCAGTCAGGGGTTCAAGACCAACCTGGCCAACATGGTGAAACGCTGTCTCAAAAACAAATAAATAAATAAATAAATAAATAAAAGTAAAAATAAATTATAGATAGGTGAAGTGAGGGATACGTTAATTAGCTTAATTTTATCATTCCACATTCCATGCATATATCAAAACATCACATTGTACTCCAAAAATGTATATTATGATTTTCAATCAAAAATAGTATTAATAATAAAAAAGGTAATTGAAAAATAAAATGAAATTCTCTGGTAAAATGAATTTCTCGAGTAAAATAAAAGATTCAGCCGGGCGCGGTGGCTCACGCCTGTAATCCCAGCACTTTGGGAGGCTGAGGTGGGTGGATCATGAGGTCAAGAGATCGAGACCATCCTGGTCAACATGGTGAAACCCTGTCTCTACTAAAAATACAAAAAATTAGCTGGGCACCGTGGCGCGTGCCTGTAATCCCAGCTACTCCGGACGCTGAGGCAGGAGAATTGCCTGAACCCAGGAGGCGGAGGTTGCGGTGAGCCGAGATCACGCCATTGTACTCCAGCCTGGGTAACAAGAGCGAAACTCCGTCTCAAAAAAATAAAATAAAATAAAAGATTCTATTTTGTCTTTATTTAAAAAGATGGTAGAGACTTGAACATTGGTGTAAACTATTAAAAGATACCAGTAGAGATGATGAATTTGAAAAAAAAAAAAAGATGAGAGATCAGGAGATTCTGGAGGTCATAAGAGAGCGTGGGATGAAGGGTTCACATAGGAGAATTGGACACCTTGCCTTCACAGACTGAAGGAAGACTGGTGAGGATAGGGGTGCATGTAGGACAAAAGGTGGGAGCAGGGCAGAGGTTGAGCTATTTCATACCTAGTGATATTAATATTTTTAAACTCTTTAGCTGAGGAAGAGAAGGAAGTTTGGATGGGGAACAAGAAAACCTTCACAAGGTAAGTATTATCCCGTCATGAACATCTGTTGTTGCCATTATTATCTGCCCAGTAACCCTTCCCCCTTTTACTGGTAATAGTACATCTGTTTTCTTTGGAGACCCATCCCCTCCTCACTCTTTGTCCATGTGGTTCAGATGGGAATCATCGTAGTCAGTCCCACATCCCACTTCAGTGGTATGTTCCTCACCCAGGATTGGCCTATCTGAGTTAAAGTGATCAATTCAGAGATGGGCACATGACAAAATTTGAGCCAGTGAAAAATCAGATCCAGGAACTTTCCTGGAACTATTGGGCAAGAGGTGCTGATAGAACAGAAGCCTGAGGGACAACCTGCCACAAGGAAGGATGAACCTTCCTAAGAATGAAGCTAACTCAAAGAAAGCCAAGCAAGGGATGGAGACAGATGCCTGACAATATCAATTTAACCCCTAGATTTACCTTTTCTATGAAGTTGAAATCTGCCCATAGATTTTTTTTAGCTCTATTAAAAATCAATAAATTCTCTTTTTGCTTACATCACTTTAAGTTGGAGTTTTTTTTCTTTTCTTTTCTCTTCTTTCTTTCTTTCTTTCTTTCTTTTTTTTTTTTTTTTTTTGAGACAAGAGTCTCAATCTGTCACCCAGGCTGGAGTGCAGTGGCAGTGGCATGATCTCGGCTTACTGCAACCTCTGCCTCCCAGGTTCAAGTGACTCTCCTGCCTCAGCCTCCCGAGTAGCTGGAATTACAGATGCCTGTCACCACACCCAACTAATTGTATTTTTAGTAGAGATGGGGTTTCACCATGTTGGCCAGACTGGTCTCAAACTCCTGACCTCAAGTGGTCACCCACCTTGGCCTCCCAAAGTGAAGGGATTACAGGCGTGAGCCATCATGCCTGGCCTAAGTTGGATTTTATTACATGCAACTAAGAGTTACAATGCATGCGAATACACACAGCAGATATTGTCTATTGGTGCTCATTCCCACATCCACTGTTCTGTAATCTTCCCTGTACCACCAGGGCTGGAAATCTGAAAACCACATTTCTCAGACTCCCTTGTCAGTTTGGTTCCAATTAGGTCTGAAGGGAAGAGAAAGGAAAAAGCCCTTCTGTTTCTGGCAGTGCTTCTGGCAACATCAGCAGCAATGGTCTTGCCTAGCAAAACAGAAGGTGGTTGCATAGCATCAGCAATACAAACTCCAATAGCATCAGTAGCTGGTGCAGATTCATGGCTCTAGCTTTTTGATCTTTGGGTGATAACTTTTCTCCTGTTTGCTCCTCTAAATCCAGATTGGTAGTAGCTTCCTGATCTTTGGATAACTGCTTTCCCTGGTTATTTGTCTCCAAGCCTCCTTGCAACTTTGTAACAAACTCCTTGCATTAAATCTTTCTCTACTTTGTATCTCTAATACAAAGTATCTAGAGATACTTTGTATCTCTAGAATGGTTTCTGTATTCTTATTGAACACTGATTGATAAAATACACATTCTTATTTGCATACTCATATACATCATGCACACACAAGAAGCTGAGAAGTTAAAGTTCTCAAATCTAAGCAGTAAGTGGCTTGGCTAGGATTGAAGTTCAGACATATCTGACTCTAAAGTTCTCAAACTTTCTCTGACCTATAGTTTGTTTGTGTTGTTGATTTCATTTTTAATAGCTAGATGAAATAAGAGTTAAAGGGGGAAAAGGAAATGAAAGTATTGTCAGAAAGTTGTTCAAATAATCTTTTTTTTTTTTTTAAATAGAGATAGTTTTCCTCTGTCATCCAGGCTGGAATGCAGTGATGCAATCATTGCTTACTGTGGCCTCCAACTCCTAGGCTCAAGTGATCCTCCTGCCTCAGTCTCCTAAGTAGCTGGGACTACAGACACATGACACCACACCCTGCTAATTATTTTTGTTGTTTGTAGAGACCAGAGTCTTGCTTTGTTTCCCAGGCTGATATTGAACTCCTGGCTTCAAGCGATCCTCCCAATTTGGCCTCCCAAAGCACTGAGATTACAGGCATAAGCCACTGCACCTGACCCAGATAATCAATCTTGATGTTAAATTTGGGTGGGAGAAAAATAGCTTTTGGGGAATGGAAGACTGAGAGTAACAAAGTTAAAGAGTAGGAATGTGGGAGTGAAGTGAGGGAGGCAGAAGGATAAGAGGTCACATTCACAAGAGAGAGACTGGAATTTAAGGAATTTCTTCAACAGGTGGAGCAATTGTGGGTTAAAGTTGTGGCCATAGTAATTGGGTACTGGTGTGGGGACATCAGTCTGCAAAGCCTTCAGCAACTGAGAGAACATAGGAGGTTGGTAGATGATGGCCATTGGAATAGTAGGGAAAATGATACGGGTTACATCCATGATGCTGAAAGAGGAGGAATTTAACAGCATAAAAATGGGGGGAATGGTCCAGACATGCTGATACAGCTTCTCATCCATTGGTGCAGCTACAGGGGAGGAATGAGGGGCCTTAGGGTAGAGCCTTTTCTCAAGGCTGGAGGTAAAAACATAGAGATACTTGTACCCATGGAGTACATAAAGGACATAGGGAAGCTTGTTAGCCATGGAGTGTGACTCTGAAAAGGTACCATGGAAAATCAGGGAAGAAGAGGCATGATGATGAACTGGGAAAAGGGGCCATAGAGCAGTTTGAAAGTGAGATTCAGCCAGGCGCGGTGGCTCACGCCTGTAATCCCAGCACTTGGGAGGCTGAGGCAGGCGGATCACAAGGTCAAGAGATTGAGACCATCCTGGCCAACATGGTGAAACCCTGTCTCTACTAAAAAATACAAAAATTAGCTGGGCATGGTGGCGCACACCTGTAGTCCCAGCAACTCAGGAAGCTGAGGCAGGAGAATCTCTTGAACCCAGGAGGCAGAGGTTGTAGTGAGCCAAGATGGAGCCACTGCACTCCAGTCTGGCGCCTGGTGACAGATCGAGACTCTGTCTCAAAAAAAAAAGAGAAAGTGAGATTCCTCTCTCTCTCCCCTTCATATTCAAACTATCAGCAAATTCTATAGACTATGTCTTCTAAATATTTTTGATCTGCCCACTATGCTTCACCATTCCCATGTGTCCAGGCCCCATGATCTACCAGATTAACCACAGCACCAACCTCCACAATGATCTGCCCACATCTGCGGGGGTCTTCTTTCACCCAGTATCCACTCTGCTGCAATCAGAGAAATCTTTCTCAAATGTAAATCTCATCACCTCACCTTCTTCCTTCCTGTCTAAAATCCCTCAGTAGGTCTCCATTGCCCCCAAAAAAGACAATATCCGTGCTTCCTAGACTGACATGGAAGGCCTCCTGCAAACTGGTATGTGCCTGCCTCCCTCTCCAGTCTCATCTCACCAGCCCCCCACACATCCCATACTCCAGCCCTGTGGGGCTGGTTCCAGTTTGCACTCCTTGTTGTCTTTTTTCTCTATTCCTCTGCTCACAGTGCTCCCTGGTATGGTAATACACAGCAGGCAGTGAATATATATTTGCTAAAGGAATTGCATAAATTTTATTCAGCTTTTAAAATTCACCTAAGCGATTATCATATATGAAGCCTTTCCTACCCCTTCATCATCCTAAGTATTGCTGGATCCACTCTCCTTTGTATATTTAGTCTTACATTTTATTTATTTATTTTTTTTGACAGAGTTTCCCTCGTTACCCAGAATGGAGTGTAATGGCGCGATCTCGGCTCACTGCAACCTCTGCCTCCTGTATTCAAGCAATTCTCCTGCCTCAGCCTCCTGAGTAGCTGCGATTACAGGCACACACCACCATGCCCAGCTAATTTTTGTATTTTCAGTAGAGACGGGGGTTTCACCTTGTTGACCAGGATGGTCTCGATCTCTTGACCTCGTGATCCACCCGCCTCAACCTCCTAAAGTGCTGGGATTACAGGCGTGAGCCACCGCACCCAGCCCTAGTCTTACATTTTAGTGTCTATCTCACTTTGCTGCATTTACTTGACGCTTTGTCTGTGTTCTCCTCCTGACTGTGACAGAATGGCAGATCCCTGAGGGTAGAATGGCACACTGCTCTGCACATAACAGATGCTAAATTAATGAATGAAAGAAGCATGAGTTGGACCCTTTTATGGTCTGAATATTGGCATCTCCCCCAAATTCATATGTTGGAACCAAATGTCACTAATGTGATAGCATTAGGAGGGGAAGACTTTAGGAAATGATTAACTCACATGGGTTTCAACCTCGTGAAAGGGATTAGTGTCCTTATAAAAGAGCCTGAAGGGAGCTGCTTGCCCCTTTTTCACACAGCAAAAAGGTACCTGAAGCAGAACAAATGCTCATCAGAACCTGCTGGAGCCTTGACCTTAGACTTTCCAGTCTCCAGAATTGTGAACAATATGTTCCTATTGCTGATAGATTACCCACTCTAAGGTATTCTGTTATAGCAGCCTAAATTGACTGAAACAGTTTCTGGGAGTTCCTTGGAGACAAGCTAGAGGATTCCCTGCAAGAGAACAGATGGAAGGAGAGGAGAAAGGGGAGACTTAGTACTCCCCGCCTTCTGTAAATAAGAGGAAGTTAACCATGAGTACCAGAGTTGCTGGATAACTGTTTAGACACCTCTTGACTCCCTGGCATGATGCAGCGTGGCCCAAAATGTAGTAAATGAACTTGATAAGGCCCAGACCTGGAACTCTGGCCCTGTCTCCGCCCCTTAGACTAGCAGCCAACCCCATGAGGGGAGCCATCCAAGACACCATTAGGAATGGAAAGTAAAGCACGAGATGCTCCTAAGGAGTAGACCCACAGCCCTGCTACCTTCCCCCAACCTCTGTTCTCCACTCTAGCCAACATCCTAGTTAGACCCTAATCTGAGACACTGTCCCCCATCTCCCAGCCCTTAAGGCTGGAGCCACTCTATAGCCTGGCCTCTGAGTACAAAGCTTTGTGTGACAGTCAGATCTTGTTAGCTACTACTCTACCCATCAAAGTCCCACAAGGCAAAGGGCTGCCAGGTTGGGAGGGGCTGACCCTAGATCACATGAGGTTATGAGCCACAGTCTGGGTCTATGTCCAGAGCCCCTTCCCAAGAGAATCCACGGGATGGGTTTGAGTCTATATTCATTGTCACTGGAAGGTGGGTGCAGTCTATCGATTTTACAGAAAAGGAAAATGAGGCTAGGACATGGAAGATCAGAGTAAGGGCCCTCTGCTGG
Source organism: Aotus nancymaae (assembly GCF_030222135.1). Lineage (NCBI taxonomy): Eukaryota > Metazoa > Chordata > Mammalia > Primates > Aotidae > Aotus > Aotus nancymaae. The sequence continues at coordinate 53,446,867 of NW_026988473.1, read as the reverse complement.
AATCTCAGGCTATTTTTTGAGCCTGAAACAAGCCAGCATCTAACCTCAGCTGGGTTGTAAAGGCAGTGGAGAAATAGTGTCTCATCTGAGACACAGCTACCTATAGTCTGGGCCCAATCCCCAGTTAAATAGTTGTCAGCAAATTTGGAACCCAAAGCCTTCATCAGTTTATGACCGGAAAATAACCAAGCACTGTAACCTCCTTGCAGATGACATTTTCTGGTCTATATAGTACAGATACCCAGGAGGCTAATTGGGTAGGCTCCTGAGGCTCCAGCAAGACTCCCAGGGGCCCTGTTCTAAAAATGTGCCTCATGGTGCCAGGTCTCTAAGTCATTCTTTCTCCTCTCTCTCCAACTTGTCTCTGGCACACAGCTGGTGTGTTTCTGTTTCCCCACTTTGACTTCATTCCACTTGTCATGCCTAACGCATGGCAACCCAAGTCATGAATGGCGTTACTTGAATCACCTGGAGCCACAATATGAGGTCCCCCAGATTGGAGCTCTCTGAGCCAATCCTCTTTGCACATGCATACCTGCCCCAGGCCCTGTTGTTTCTGATGCCTTGGGGCTGGGTTGTGGTCATCTATCAGCAAGTTGGATCAGAGTCCTAGCACCACCTCTTACTTGCTGTATAAACTCAACTGTTCTCTTCCTACTCTGGTCCTCTTTCCCCCTACTATGTGTAGACAGTCTGCAAAGAGCCAGTTTATGATCTGGACCTAAGAATCATCTGTGCAGAGATGAGGTTTGCTCCTTAGCCCGCCCCTCCCTTGTTTCTCACAGCCTTGTTTGAGCTCAAGAGCCTCAAAAGAGAAGTTGCTAATTTTTCAACTCAAAGAAAGAAGTAAGATTCTTTTACAACCAAGGTCCCTTGATTCAAGCAAAGAAGCAATCTGTCTTTATTATGAGGAACTGGGTAGGTGGGGCCAGGCCAGACTCATGTCAGAAGGCCCCTCAGTGAGTGCAGCCCAGGAGACTGGCCACTTTCTGGGGCTGCGGACAGGTCTTGGCTGCATTCAGTTTCTCCACATCACTGTAGCAGTACAAATTGGGGCCATGGATGAGGTACAAGCTGGGACCATTGGCGGAACATGAATTAGGGCCAAGGGACTTTTCCAAACACAAGGCCCCATCCACCTTATCATGGGGCCAAGGAAGCTCCGTCCACATGGCTTGAGCTCCTGACTTCAGGTCCAGCCACCACAGCCGCCGTCCTGGGGAGAAGTCACCAAACATAGCATGAATTCCATGTCATGGGGATCCTGACCCAGGCCTTTGCATGCCCTGGTAGGGATCTATGCCACAGACAGGTAGCAGAACAGGCTGCCCCTCAGCACCCAGAAGCTCCTCACCTGCCATGATGTGGAGCCGAGAAGACCCAGGGCAGATAAAGGCCGCATCCACAGACTCCAGGCTGATCCCAGGAGGGCTCCCGACTTCCTTCTCCAGCCGCTTTGGATAACCGCTTACTAGGGTATAGCCTCCTTTTGTCAGGAAGACATATACCTGGGTGCCCTGGAGAACAAAGGACAGTAATCAATACAGAGCTGCATATGCTTGTCCCAGTCTCCACCTCAAGTCTCTCCTCCAATACACACCTGGACCAGATAGAGTTTTTCTTCCCAGGAAAAGGCAGCATCCACTGTTGAAGGACCCTGGGGCCACTGATGAGCAATGGGCCAGCTATGCCAGCCATCCCGGCCGGTGTCCAGACGCCAGTAGTGGGCTCCTGTGGAATATCATAGTTTGCTCTAGGGCTGCTGGCAGAAGCCCAGGCAGAGAAAAGGCTAGTGATGAATGTAGAAATGAGTCATGAGAGGGAGAGAATGCATCTAGATAGCAAGATGGAAGAGGCCAGGTGAGAAGGAGAAATAGAACAAGACTTGGTCAGCAATGTTGGGCACTGTGGCCTGGTTGAAACTGGAATCAGCAGGTGCCTGAAACAAAGGCAAGTGTGAGCTGGGGATGGTGGCTCACACCTGTAATCCCAGCACTTTGGGAGGCTGAAGCAGGTGGATCACTGGAGGTCAGGAGTTCGAGACCTGTCTGGCCAGCATGGAGAAACCCCGTCTCTACCAAAACTACAAAATCAGCCCAGCGTGGTGGTGTGTGCCTGTAATCCCAGCTACTCCAGAGGCTGAGACAGGAGAATCGCTTGAACCCGGGGAGGCAAAGGTTGCAGTGAGCCGAAATCATGCCATTGCACTCCAGCCTGGGCAACAAGAGTGAAACTGTCTCAAATGAATGAATGAATGAATGAATGAATGAATGAATGAATGAATGAATGAATGAATGAATGCAAGTGTGGAGAACAGTGGCTAAGTCTGCAGATGAGGCCAACATCATGGCATTGGCGGGCACTCCCTAAGGATCTCAGGTGTCCATGTATAGAGATGTGGTTATAGATAATGAGATACAGTGGCCAGAAGTTAAAAAGGAAACACCACTTCTCCTCCTTGTTCTCACTCTGGCCATGTTCTCCAGTCCCTCCCTGTGAGGTGGCAGGAGAGTGAGGGAGCCAGCATCCCCATTTTTCTTCTCCTCTTTTCACGACAACCTATTAAGGAATTATCCAGGCTCCCATTTATCCTTTTTTCCTCAATCCTCTTCAATTATACTTCTGTTTCCCTCAACCATTGAAATTGTTCTTATCCAGGTTGCCAATATTCTCCAATTTGCCAAATCTCATGGTCAATTCTCTGTCTTCATCTGACCCTACCTCTCAGGAGCACTTGATTACTCACTATTTCCTTCTTCTTTAAATGTCTTTTTTTGGAACTTGGCTTCTGTGACACCAGACTCTCCCAGTATTCCTCTTATCTTTTTGATTACTCTTTTCTTCAACCTGATATCTAAATATTGGAATCCCCTAGTTTGGGCCTCTTCTCTTCTCTCTCTACCCTCACTTCTTTGGCAATCTCACCTAGTCCAGGGGCTTTAAATGCCATCTATGTGCTGATGACTTCGAATCTGTTCTCATCAGCTCTACCCGACATGCTTATGAGGTGCCAATAGTCACCCAAAACCTAATATGTCCAAACTGATTTCTGCCCCCACCACACACACACACACACACACACACACACACACACACATACACACACACTCCCTAGTATTTCACAATTTTAGAAAACAAAACCACCAACTACTCAGTTGCCAAGTCCACAAAAGCTGAGTCATTCTTGAAACCTCTTTTCCCTTCCCTACTCTGACCGATATCCTATTTATTTATTCAGAGACAGAGTTTTGCCCTTGTTGCCCAGGCTGGAGTGCAATGGTGCGATTGAAATTACAGGCATGTGCCACAATTCCTGGCTAATTTTATATTTTGTATTTTTAGTAGAGACAAGCTTTCACCATGTTGGTCAGGCTGGTTTCGAACTCCTGACCTCAGGTAATCCACTTGCCTTGGCCTTCCAAAGTGCTGGGATTACAGGTGTGAGCCACTGTGCCCCACCTATCCTATCTATTAGTGAATGCTGTCAGCTTTACCTCCAAAATGGCATATCATGATGACTCCTCACTACCTCTGCTGCTATCATCCTAGTCCAAGCTGTCATCACCTCTAATTTGGACAACTGCAGGAATTGCTAATTGGATTCCTTGCTTATATGATTTTACATTTATAACTTATGTTCCACAAAAAGTCAGAGTGATCTTTTATAAAAAATGAGTTAGAACATATCACAGCCCTGTTCAAGACCTTCTTATGACTCCCTTTTATGGTTGAAAGTCCTTACCAGGTCTAGGTAATCTGGCCACTGCCTTCCCTGTTCTTTCAAGCCACCCACCTGCTCTTTCTCTGTGTTTCAGCCTCACCAGGCTTCCTTCTTGATTCCTTGAAGTATGTGCTGCTCATCCTCGCTAAAATGCTTTTCCTCCAACACTTTATATGGCTAATTCCTTCTCATCACTGAAGTCTCAGCTCAAAAGTCATTTCTTCAGAAGAGGGCCCTCATTCTCCTCACCTCTATCTCACCATCCTGTCTTATTTTCTTTACAACCCTTAATACTACCTAAAAGTATTCTCTTTCCTCCTTTCTCTCTCTTATTGTCCTCTCTCACTTTAGCAGTGCCTCTCAGGACAGGTATCTCACCTGCCATGTTGACTACTGTATCTCAGTGCCTAGGACAGTGTCCACTACTTATCAGATACTCAAAAATACTTGTTGAATAAATACATGGTATTATTGCTGCAACCACAAATTATCTTTATAGTTGTGTACTGAGTATGTAGTGCTGACTGACATATCTACCTCCCCTGGGAGGTTTCCCACTGAAATTACCCTGCTTAGGAACCCTTTTTTTTTTTTTTTGAGACGGTCTCAATCTACCACCCAGGCTAGATTCCAGAGGTGCAATCATGGTTCACTGCAATCTCTGCTTCCCACACTCAAGCAATCCTCCTACCTCAGCCTCTTGACTAGCTGGAACTACAGGTGCATGCCAACACACCTGACTAATTTTTTGTGTTTTTAGTAGAGATGGGATTTCACCATGTTGTTCAGGCTTATCTAGAACCCCTGGAATCAAGTGATCTGCCCACCTTGGCCTCCCACAGTGCTGAGATTTCAGGTGTGAGCCACCACACCTGGCCCAGAGACCCTATTTTGAGAACCAGAGCTATGCTGCTTTGTGCAGCGAAGTAAGTGATGAGTCCTCCACCCATTAATGTAGCCAATACATAGGCTGGCCATCAACCACTTTAATGTGATCTGGTCTGAAAATATGGACTGGGCCATTCAGATTCCCTCTCTGGAAATCTTACTAGGAAAAAAAACTGAAAGATCATAAAGTAGTGAGAAGGTGGAAAGGACATGATGGTCTATGTGCAAGCCAAAGTTGTGAAGAAGCAAAGAGAATAGATAAAAAAACCCTCTGAGATGCCATGCATGGTGGCTCACACCTGTAGTCCTAGCACTCTGGGTGGCAGAGGCAGGCGGATCACCTGAGGTCAGGAGTTTGAGACCAGCCTGGCCAACATGGTGAAACCCCGTCTCTACTAAAAATACAAAAATTAGCTGGGCATGATGGTGCATGCCTGTAATCCCAGCTACTCAGGAGGCTGAGGCCAGAGAATCTCTTGAACCTGGGAGGCAGAGGATGCAGTGAGCTGAGATTGCGCCATTGCACTCCAGTCTGGGCAACAGAGCAAGACTCCATCTCAAACAAACAAGCAACAACAAAAAACACCTATGAGGCAGATAGAGAAAAAAACATTTACCAGTGAGAGGAGAGGGCCTGCCCCATGCTGTAGCAGGGTCATGTTGGTGTTTTCAACAAGATAGTACATTCCCACCTTAGCTAGGGGTGTGTGTGTGTGTGTGTGTGTGTGTGTAAACTATATATATAATATATATTTATAGTTATATATTTTATATAGTTATATAGTTATAATATATATAGTTTATATATAAATTTTATATATACATACTATATATTTAATATATGTTATATATAGTTATATATAGTTTATATATATAAATTATATATATTTTTTATATATGTATGTGTGTGTGTGTGTGTGTGTGTGTGTGTGTATATATATGTTGTTTGTTTGTTTGTTTGTTTTGAGACAGGGTTTCACTCTCACCCAGGCTGGAGTAGCATAATCATGGCTCACTGAAGCCTCGACTTTCCAGTCTCAGGTGATCCATCTCAGCCTCTGGAGTAGCTGGGACTACAGTAGTGTACCACCACACCCAGCTAATTTTTGTATTTTTTGTAGAGATGAGGTTTTGCCATGTTACCCAGGCTGATCTCAAACTCCTAGGCTCAAGCAGCTCAAGCAATCTGCCCACCTCAGCCTCCAAAAGTGCTAGGATTACAGGAGTGAGACACCACACCTGGCCTGGGTATTTTTAATATAATGGTGTTTTCTTCATGTCATGTGCTCTCTCAACAGCTATGGAACATATATGACATTTTCATTTAGGAGTTCAGTAGCATTCTCATTATGGCCACATGGCCTTGAAGTTCTGTGATCGCTACATGGCTTGGTGTCTCTCTCTACTTCTGTGTTTCCTGTGGCCCTGTTTTCTCAAGGTCTTTCTGAATTTCACTTTGTCTGTGTGTCCTCCCAAAGGACTCTCACCATAGTTACATGTTCTCCTGATACTTATGTGTTCTTACTATAGCATATGTTCTCAGTTCAATGTTGTATTTTCACTACAGATATGTGTTTCATCTTAGCTGTATGTTCTCATTATAGTGTGTGATCCTGTTGTGGGGATTTGCTCTCCAGGTAGTTATGTATTTTTCAACAGAACTTGATAGTCATAACTGGTCAAATTTGTCCAAGGGTCAGGAGCCAAACAATTTTTGTGTGAAAAAAAATTTGCACTATTCTATATTCTTACCACTATCCTAATTATATGTGTGTGTGTGTGTGTGTTTGTGTATGTGTATGTATATATATCTCTCTCTCTCTCTCAGGTTAGATGTGATGTGGTTGCTCACTCCTCCTCTTGGGGATATTCTCAACTGTGCAGCATGACTATTTACTGCCTGACTGAACTCAGAACAGCCCTAGGTGTCATTACATGGCTTTTACCAATTGATGCCACAAGTCAAGGTAGGGGTATCTCCATTAGCTACTCAGAGGAGAAATCTCCACAGGCTAGTGAAGCTACCTTCTGAAGGTCTAAAGTACCCAACACTTCTCAGCTGGTTCTCAGCAATGAGAACATCTCATCCCCAGGCAGTGCTATGTCTAGGGGTCTGGACATAGGAACTAGGAGCCTGGAACAAGATGGAGTTCTGAGGATAAATCGGAGGGAGCCAGAGGACTCAGAAGGATGTGCAAGAACAAAGGGAGGCAAGGAGGTACAGAGACACATAGAGGTCCAGGGAGCAAGGGAGAGCCAGAGGGCTCAGCAGGGCATTGAGCAAGGAGAACACAAGGAGTCACAGGGGCCCAGAGAGGTCCACAGAGAGCACAGCCATGGGAGTAGATGGTAGACAGGTGGATGAAGTTAGGGACTTGGGATAGGCAAGATTGAGAAATATGCCTCAATGAGGGGAGATAAGGGATACAGAAGGGCATGCAGAAAGATGGAGGACAGAGAGGACAAAATAAGTGACACAGTGATGACAATGGAGAAATGTGTCAAAAATGGGAGACACAAGTTCAAGAGATGTGAGGGCACACTGGGGGAGTTGGGGGCATCTCTCACCACTGAAGGCATAGGTGGCACCATGGTTGTCAGACGTCAATGCAGACAAGACTAGATCTGGGCTACAGCGCATATACCCAGGGCCATGGTGGGTCTTGTTCCCATGGCCAGTCCCATTCCTGTGTCCATGGCCTGGGGAAAGAAATGGGAGGAGAACACAGAAAGAGGCCACCTTGGACCTCAGAGTGAGGCCCAAGGTGGAAGAGATGGCTGGGGTTAGTGGGGATGTGGGTTTCCCCATATGAGGGCAATGGGAAGATCCAGAATGGAAATGGGGCTAGGTTAAAGGCCAAGGTGTCCCAACATGGAGTTAAGGTGAAAGCTATGACACATGAGATCCACAAGCTCAGGGAAGGTGAATAAATTCTGACAGGTCTCAAGTACTAGGGCTTTCTTACCTCTGCCAGGGCAGGGCATGAAGTAGTCTCGGACATCCAGAGGGTACCCGGGGGGCACCTCTCCCGTAGCAGGATTGAAGCGCAGGAATTTGTTACCCTGGAAGCAGTAGTAGCGGCCCAGCCATCTCAGGGCGGAGGAGCAGTTCCCAACAGCTGGCCAGGAACGCTTCTTTATGTTTCCCGTAGTCAAGTCCCAGAACCACTCGCTGTCACCTTTGTCCAATCAATCAACAGGGATTTGGTGAGGCCAGGTTATGCCCTCCCTTGTGCTTTCCCTGGGTCCCAGGATGGACCAGACATGGTACTGACCACATGGAGCTCACAGCCATCAGAAAGGCAGCTAAAGGAGGGTGATCATTCACCAAAATTCAGCAGCAAAGCGCACAGGATGAGCTCAGCAAGGGCAGTGGGGAGAGTCAGGGAAAGCTTTCCAGGGAAGAGGATACTTAAACTGAAATCTGAAGTAGGAGTTACAAGGGACACAACAAGAAGAGATGTAACTCCAGAGACAGGAAAGATTCCAAATCATGAAGCAAACTGATGGAACAGAGAATACTGTATGGTTTCTGGAGCTTAGCATTAAGGTAAAAGTATAATAAAAGTCAAAGCTGAAGGGCCAATAGAGATTTGGCCATGGAGAGCTGTGTGTAAGACTAAGGAGGGTAGATTTGTCTTAAGGGTCATGGGGAACAATGACAGATTATTCACACAGAATTATACCCAGTTACCTTCACCAGAATGACTTCCTCTCCTTCCCACACACGACCTCTAGACCGTAAGTGGCTTCTCTATTTCCCTTCCTTAAAAAGCCACATAGTAGCTCCACAACCACCATCACTACCACTATCAGCACCACTATTGGCATCACTACCAACCCACCACTACTCTAGATTCTTAGATTCCAGCCTGGACTGACCTTGGAAGAAGAGGACGCCTTCATCTTGACATTCTCCACGGTGACATTCCACAGCAGCATCCAGTGGGGATGGGATTCCAGGAAATTCCTCTTGGAGCAACTTTGGGTATCCTTTCTCCTTCTTTTCAGGAGGGTATACCCAGACTTTGTCCCCCTGCATTCAAAAGCACTCTCTTTTTGACTGTGCATCCTCAGATACTGCCATTCTGTATTTACATGCATTTTTTTTAACTATTGTGCTTATACAATATCCTCCTGTGGCCCCATACATTCTCAGTCCATCTGTAGATAATGTGCTGTCCTTTTGCACAATACACACCCTCAATTTGTGCAAATCCAGTCACAATTACTATAACACACCTGCCTCTAGCCATGTACAACCAGACACTCCTGTGGCATACTTATCTGCAACACCATCAGTGTTGACAAACACATCCACCAATGTTTATCCTGCAATCATCCATACATTAGTACATTCATTTCTTCATTTATTTATTCATTCATTCAAGAAAGAGTCACTGAATGATTACTATATGCCAGGCATTGTGAGAGGCACTGACGATGACAAGACTCTTTCACTTCAGGAAGTTCACTGGACAAAAGCAGAAAGGACTTCTACAATTCTAGCCTTGCAACCACCAAGGTGTAGTGTAAAGAATGCACTGAGAACATAGACAGAGTGCCTAAGTCTGCCTAGAGAAGTTGTGGAGGATTTCACAGCAAAGAGGAAGCACTGGGCCCAAGAGTTGAAAAAAACAGCAGGAATTTTCCAGGTTGACAAGTGAGGAAAGAGTGTTACCAGCAGAGGGAGCAGCACGCAGAGCCCGAACATGAGGAAGCAGTGTGCTCAATTCCATGTAGATTGGTATGGCTGGCACACAGTGAATGTGGCAGGGAAGGAGATAAACCTGAGAAGATAACCCAGGCCCAGATCATGAGACCCTATGTGCACTTGGTTTGCAGTAATCAGGCACATTTTGGGGTCATTTACTGAAACAGGAAACACAGGAGGAAAGGTTGGTTTGTAAACAAGATGCTAAGCTTAGTTTGGGGGATGCTGAATTTTAGGTGCCTATGGTACATATAAGTCAGAGATTTTTCCCAGGAAATTGGAAAGAGATGTCTAGAGCTCAGAAGGTAGATCTAGATCCAGTGTCCACAGCATAGAGAGTCCTTAGGGCCATGGTGATGGGTGAGATCACTGAGGGAAGGTATATGGAAAGGCTTGGATGGCTCCCCAAGGAACATTAGGGAACTGGCTGAGCTAGAATGAGACATTTGAGAAGAGAGAGAAGAGAGGCAGGAGGGAAAACAAAGCCAACAGTCAGGGCTTCCCCAACCACATAGCACCTTTGGCAAGGTAGGAGAATGCACCCCTACCTCTGAGCAGACACAGCCTGGGTCATATGGGACTTGGTGAGCACAGCAGAATGAATTTCATGCTCCACATGCTCCTCTGGCCAGGTGTCATTGTGCTGGGAACAACTTGCCCTGCCCTATGGAGAGGACTTGATACAGGGTCATGGGAGGCAAGGGAAGAAATTGCCAAGAAAAAAAAAGATGGTCAGCAGTGTGAGGTACAGCGGAGTGTTGTAGAACTAAGGCTAGGACTGAAGAATAGTCACTCGATGGTGCGCCTGCCAGGCCCACATGCATGCACACCCGCTTAGCCTGAGCGTTTACAGGAAAGGAGGGCACAGGGGAAAGAAATCTGCTACCTATTGCTATGGGCTCCATGCCAAGGCCATGTTGGGGAAGAGTCCCTAGTGTCAGTTCCAGCCCTTTCCGACCTGGCCTTGATCTTGGCCCAGGAGTACCTTGATCAGAAAGACACTGCTGTGACCACGACGGAATGCAGCATCCACAGGGCTGGTGAAATTCTTCCATCTCTCTGAGATTAACTCCCGTTCCCATTTGTGACTCTTCCACACGAACTCCCCTGAAAAAAACCCACACTCACTGAAGGGCCCAGTGAGAAATCTTTGACCTACTAAGACCATTTCAGAGAAGCTGTCAGTGATATACTCAGATAATTCCTAAGACCTCCCACAGACAAAGACACCCTTCGTGAAGGAGAATAACTCTAAGGTCCTAAATGCCCCAACCTCAGTCCCTCCTACCTTTAAAAAACAGCATGGTTCCACTGTCATCCAGGGTGGTAGCATCAAAGCTCCAGCCATCTGAGCAGCGTTCTGAGGTGGAGGTAGGGAGACGGCAAAGTTAAAACAAAAAACAAAACAAAACAGAAGGTGATAAAATGCAGAGACACAACCAGACAGACAGACTTAGGGAGTCAAGGCCTCACCAGTCACATCTGGGTCTGGCTTGGTCTCGCCTTCAGCAACATTTCCATGGGCACTAGTCCTGGGAAGAACAAGATAGATGTCTGGGTCCATTGGGACCTATCCCTTTCCCATAGCTCCTGAACCCAAATTTGACTTAAGCCTAAAAACTGACCCTGCCTTACACTAGCCCAGAACTCAATCCTTTACTTCTTGATTTACTCACGGAAGAGGGTTTGCAATGGCCAGAGACCAGCACAGGCTCCACAACCCCAGTACAATGGGTGCTGCCAGTGCCCTAGCCATGCTGAGCTGCAGAGGCCACAGGACAGCTCTGGGCAACCAGTTGAACTCCCTATATAGAGTTGGCAGCAGCAGCACCACTCCCACCTCCAACTCTACTGGGAATGAGCTCTCTTCCAGGACTAAGCCAATATTGGCTGATTACATCACTGCAAATAAGGTCAGGGTCTGGACAGAAATCTGAATGCAAGACTCCCTTTTCCCGGCAGCTGCCCCCAACCCCCTTCAGCAACTTTCGAACAGTGACTAGCCTACACTGCTGATGTCCAGCTGTAACTCTCACACTGGCAATGGGTCCAGGCACCCATAAGTCAAGAAAGCAAGTAGACTGAGGGTCGCTTTTTGTGACTGAGTTTATCTCCACAATGGGAGAGGTGAGAAAAGGAGGGAACTAATATTTCTGTGTACTGTGTCAAGCCCTGCTCTAAGGCAGCTAGAGACAGCAATGCTTATTACATTTAGTAACCACACACACAGATAAACTTACTTAGAAATACTCAGAGAACAGCTTTATCCAAGCTTCATCACAGGCCTTTCTGGGGCATGCCCAAGCCTCTTCAGCTTTACCCTTGGGCTAGTGAGTCTGGGGACAATAATGTCTCACTGTTGTCAAATGTCCAACCCCTATGCCCAGCCTCTCCCCTTCCCTGACTGGCAAAGAGCTTTACAAAAAGTGCCTGGAAGTGAAGGGTTGACAGTAATGAGGCAGGAAGAGGCGGTATCTCTCTTCCAGAGAGCACCACCACTACTAGTAATTAGTCTTTCTTGGTAGTTTTCACCTTGGGGGGAAATGCTTTATTTAATCAACACAGAACAAACAGAACTGTAACTGGGATTTCACAATATTTACAGCTGACTCCTGCTTAAATGCTACCTTCTTAATGAAGCCTTTCTTGACCACCTTATCTAGCCATTTCAGACCCTTGCTTGTTTTATTTCACTTACTAAAACTTGAAATTCTTTCATCTGTCTACTTATTCGGTGATGGTTGTTGTTGCTTTGCTTTATTTCACCTGTCTTGTTTACCATTATCTATCCCTAACTCCTAAAATAGTGCCTGACATATAATATTTGTTCCATGAATATTTGTTGAATGACAAAAATGCAAAAATGCATTTCAAGTACTGAGCAGTGTTGCAGTCAAATTTCTGACAATTTTCCCCCACCTAGGGCAGGAGAATATCAGGAATTAGGGGTAGGTTATGATATTAGGCATAATGAGATCTAGGAGTCACAGATTCCCTTGTCACAGATGCCCTTTATCTGACGTCCTGTTTCCCTCTCCAGTGCCTCAGCCCCACATTCATCTCTTCCTGGGACTCACCTGCTACCCTCAGTGGGCCCACTCCCAAAGCTGCCCCATTTCTATGTGAGATTTGCCTACTGGGTCAGAAAAGAATTATGGGCAAACTCACCTATGGAGCAGGATGAGGTTCCAGGACCCCTGCTCCCTAGCCAAGGCTGAAAGAGCCCCGATCCCTCACAGATGGCTCCATACCCCTGACAGTCCCATCTATAATCTTACCAAAAGTCTCAGATCCCTTTTCTACTCTGCAAAGTTTCCTTCCAACAGGAAAACAAAGATTCTGGGACCTCTGGAACAACATGTCACCAGGCCTCTGCCATCAGACTCAATGTCCTGACTTATGAATGAAAATGTGCTGTGAATATCATTCCCTCTTCATAGGTCAGTGGGCAAAGCTGGACTCTCCAAGGCCTTGGCACCATGGCCAATGCCATTGCTGCTACAGCCAATGTCTCACATTCACCTTCTCTCCATTGCAGGGCATGTCTGATTTCTGGGTGTTGGGCAATGAGAGCCACTACTCCTTCCTTTCAGTCTTGGAAACCTTATATTCTCCCTCCTGAGCACCCCGTGACCCTCCATCAGGAATTTTCTCAACAACTTATCTTCAGCTGTCAGAACCCTGTCTGAATCCTATAGATGTTGCTGGGCCTACCTGGGGAGAGGGAAACTTTCAGCCCGAGAAACAAACACCCCACAGAAAACCCATAGTGAGAGGTTCCATAGCAGGGTCCTGCACTGACTTGCTGGTCCAGGGTTGCAGGCTCCCTCTGGCCTAACAGGGCTGTTTGAGGGCATACAGCACATATACTGGATGATTGTTTTTCAGCTTGATTCCTTCCCCACACATCTCTGGTCCCCCTCACAGCACCCCTGGATCCATCCATCCCAGGATACTACTTTATGGTCCCTTTTCCCTGTTGCTTCCTAATTCACCTGTGTACCGCAGCATGGCTTAGATACCATTACTGGAGCCTCCTGCTCCACCCAGGAACAAGGCCAGCAGAGTCATCTGCACTGCAGCCAGTCCAGGTTGAAGTTCAAGTTTTGGGCAGGAGTTGAGAGGATTGTATGCATTTGGGAACCCAGAGCTGTGGATATGTTGGCCACTCTGGTATTGGTCACAGGGTACAAGCCAAGACTTCTCAGGTTACTCAAGACTGAGCAGCCTTCCTTCTCTTCCCTCACTACAGGAGGTCCCTTCTGAGTGTCCTGAGTGCTTCCCAGGCTTCCTGCCTGGGCTGAGGAAAAGCAGCTTGTCGATACTTGGGCCTGAGCACCCCCTGGAGGCCGCAGGAATCAGTGCACTCCCGCCCTTCAACTGGAGGCCGGAGCCCAGGAGTTCTTCTTCCCTGAAAGTGGCTCTCCATGGCCTCCGTCCCTCACTCCTCTCAGCCCCGGCTGTGCAGCTTTAGTGGCATGCCCCCTTCTATGCTTCTTTTCGTTCCTCTGAAAAACTTGCTGCCCAGAGTGGATTTGGGGATCTCAATCTCTTATCTGGGAATTTGAGCTCAGAGAAATTCAATCATCTCTTTTCCTGTGTAGTCTTCTCAATCCTCCTAACCAGCAGCTTTTTGACTTCTCCCAGAAGGGGTCTGAATATGAACCTGCAAATATCTTCATGGAAAGAGCTTCCTCCTGCATTGCCAGGAGCCATATTTAAGCCAGACACTGACCCACTGTCCCTTGGAATGGCTCTGTACACATCCAGCCTGCTTTGCTGTACACCTGAGTTCTCTGACCTTAGCCATTTCTTCCGGGGCCCACTGAGTGCTAGGTGTGCTGGGCCTGAAGCCTGTGGCTGTATACTCCAGGGAGCAGGAAATGAATGTCCCCTTTCCCCAGGGCTAGAAGGCTTAGGGATAAAGCCCCAGGCAGCCAAAGAGCTTGCTGATCCCAGCTGACCCCTCCCACATAAACATTTCCTCTTGCTCAGTCTACAATGGGCTTTCTGAATAGTCCATTCTTGCTTCTCTACCAATAAATAATAATTTGTTCATATCTATTGGATATATGTGTCTGGCACTTGATATGAATTATATAATTCATGTCAGAGCAATCTATACATACAAATGCAGCACTTCTATAGCACTTGTTATGGTTTGAATGTTTTTGTCCCCTCCAAATTCATGTGTTGGAAGCTGAATTCCCAATGTGGCAGTGTTTGGAGGTGGGGCCTCATGAGAGGTGTTTAGGTCATGAGAGCTCTGCCCGATGACTGGATTAATGCTGCTATAAAAAGGGCTTTGAGAAGTGGATTCTCTCTCTTCTGCTTTTCTGCCACGTGATGAACAGCATTTGTCTCCTCTAGCGGGTGCAACATTCAAGGTACCAACAAAGAAGCAGAGACCAGGCCCTCACCACACACCAAACCTGCTGGGCACTTTGATCTTAAACTTCCCAGCCTCCAGAATTGTGAAAGATACAGTTTTGTTTATTATAAATCACCAGTCACAGGCATTTTGTTATAGCAGCACAGACAAAGGCAGTACTATTAGTCCCATTTTATGAACAAGGAAGCCAATATTAGGTATCCTGGACAAATCACACTGTTAGCAAGTGGCAGAGCTATGATTTAAACCCTGGGTGTTGACTCCCAAGGGTTTGTTCCTACAAAGATAGTGTATTCCTATCAAGGGTATGCTGGTAAATATTTAACAGCTGCTCTCTAGAGGGGGAAAAAGCACTGATTTGTAATATTTGCCGATTTTTGTGATATAAATACTCCTACCATGGCCAACTCTAAGCTACCAATATCACCAAATGTAGAGTTGGGAAGGGATGGGCAGTAACACACTACATACAATATTCCTACCATATAGATATGATATGAATAATGACAAGAGCACAGGGAATCATAAAATGTAGTAAAATAATTAGGAAGTAATTAGTTTTGAGTACTGATTATCCTTGGTTTCAATAGAATGTATTTAAGTTTATATAGTTTGATTTTTAATAATAGCTGGGTTTTAACAACCACCTCTCAAAACTCCAAATTTGACAATGAGCTCTCATGAGCTGACTGCTCCAGCTCCACACCCCACGGTCCACCATGCTGCCTTTGTGTACAGGACAAGGATCTTACCTGCCTTAGTCACTGTTGTATCTTTAGCACTGAGAACAATGCCTGAAATACTGTATGTATTTAATAAATATTGAATCTTGTTGTTCCTACTTCCTAATTATACGTAAAATCTGTCCATTTCTCTCTGCCTCTTCAGTAAGGCAAACACCATCTTTTCTTGTCTGACCATTGAAATAGCTCCTCTACAACACATTCTTTGTAACTATATAACAACACATTCTTTGTAACTACAGTGATCTTTAAAAATATATATGAGATTGCCTTATGCTCCTGCTTAAAATTTTTTTTCTTGCAGTTGTAATTCTAATGTATACACAGTCTTCAAGGGGAACAGTTTAGAAATGTTGAATTGTTTTCTGATTTTCGCTCTCAATTCTCTTTCTACCCCACAGAATCACCATCCAGCTTCCAGTTTGTTTCACAAGGCATCCCCTTCATCCCTATCACTTAAACTTTTCAGTGGTTTACTATTGTACTCCAAACCATACCCAAACCTCTTTACCTGAGTTAAATGATCCAAGTCAGGCCTAATTCTCCAAACTTGTTATTTCCTCTCTCCCTCCACCCTCCTTCCTCTCCAGCCACCCTGGCCTCCTTTAAGATTCTCAAACACATCAAGATCTCAACCCCTCAGGACCTTTGTACCTGCTTTTCCTTTGTCTGAATATCTCTATCTCCTTTTTTTTTTTTTTTTTTTTAACACAGCTAGTTCCCTATCCAGCCTGCTCTAACCCTGCAGGTCACTGTTTAAGAGGCCTTCCTTGTCCACTCTACTTAACACTATATTATCTATCAATCATTGTATTCTATTCATTTTCTTCACAGCTTGAACTCAAATTATTATTACACATTTGGTTCCTTGTTGCTTGTCTCCCTTCTCCACTAGACTACAAGCTTAATAAAGGCAGGGACCATTTCTCTGTATTCCCAAGGCCCATTACTCTGACCAATAGTAAGTGTTCAACAAATACTTGTTCAATAAATAAATGAACCTGTGGCCACAGATGGCCATAGGTCTGTTCTGATCACCAGACAGTCCTGTATGAGCAAAGTGTGAACCCTTGCAGACCACAAAATAACATTCTGACCTGTTCCAGCAGAGGCTTTGCTGTGACTCCCAAATCTATGACAATCATTCAAGACATGGCCTCCACTGTCAGGCACTACATCCCTCTACTTGGGCCCAATGCCTGAATTGGAAATAAAATGTCCACCATGGCTGGATTTAGAAGGAACAGAATGACTCCACCTTGATGTGCCTTTTCTATCGCATAGGAAGACTACCTAATCTGAATTTATGGAACTTGGCCCTAGTAGCCTGTCCTTGGGCTAGCAGAGGAGCCATTTGCAGCATCCCACCCAAGGCCACCCTTGCTGACTTTTTATTCCCCTACTACCTTTAGATGTTCCCAATGTAAACATGTGAGAGGCTGAGGGCTGGAGCTTTGAGTTTCCATTCTGTATTACTGCTGGTGTTTTGCTCAAGATGGGGGTGAGGAAAAATAGACCATTACCTGATTGCTCTCAGGGAGGACTCCACTGGTGCTGCGTGACTGATAATTGAGCACACCATCTATGCTGGCCAGGGCATGGGCTTACTCCATTCCACTCATAATCAGAGCCAGAGGGACAGGCTCCATAAAAGCACTTGCACTAGAATCTTCAGGGAGCCCATCTGTCCGTCCACCTGTCTATCAGGTTTCTTTTTTCTTTTTTCAAGTGATTCTCCTGCCTCAGCCTCCCAAGTAGCTGGGATTACAGTTGCCCACCACCATGCCTGGCTGATTTTTGTATTTTTAGTTGAGACTGGGTTTCATGTTGGCCAGGCTGGTCGCGAACTCCTGATCTCAGGTGATCCACCCACCTCAGCCTCCCAAAGTGCTGGGATTACAGGCGTGAGCCACTGCACCAGGCCTATCTAACAGGTTTCAGCAAGTGGGGCAGAGAGGACCAGGGAAGTAAGCATAACCAAGGCTTCCATATAGTCCAAGTGGGGCCCCCTTGATCTCTACAAAACCTTCATGGTCTTCCACAGGTCCATGGATAGTCCCTCTTATCCCAGTCTCAGGAATTGTGCTATAGCAGATGGATGTCTTGATCGTTTCCATGACCTCTCATGATCAACCTTCCCAGATCCAACATTCCCCAAATCTTGTTGGGTGCTTTCTCTCCCAGTCATCATGCCAGGTGCAAGGGGCACAAGGATGAACAGGACGCTATAACTTACCATTTAGGAGTATGACAGCTACAGATTCAAGTCTGGGCTCTGCTCTTCATAAACAATACGACCCATTTCTGTAAGCTTCAGTCTTTTGTAGAGAGAGAGAAACCATGGTCCCTACTTCCCAAATCATCACTGACAGCTGCTTTCAATTATCTCTGAAGATGGCAGCCAAACTCTGGCAGACTAGAACTCAGGAGACAATGTGAGGACCCTCATTCCACTGCAGGGAAGGGGCAGCAATCTTAGAAAGGTGAGAAAGGGGATAGGTCAGGGCTCCAGGGATTCAGGGATGACTTTTAAAATTAGCCATGGAGTCTGCCACAAGCAGCTTTTACCTGGGCTAGCCTCAATTCCCTTGCCCAGGCTTGGACTTCGAAGATTGCTTTCAGACCCTGAAACTGTTCTCTCTGCACCTACTGGCCGTGTGCTGGGCAGGGGTCATTCCCTCACCACCCTCAACCACACAATCCTTCCCAGCCCCAGGGCAGATAGGCAAAGGACTTGCCTACCTCCGTAGGGCCTGGGGATGGGGATATGGTAGGTGGCTCAGGGTCCCATGGGTTCACCCTCTTGCTCTTCTCTATGAAAGTTTCAAAACATCAGAATCTGCTTGGGAAGCTGGGTCGCTTGCCTGCCTGCTTGCCAACCAGAGCTAGTCCCACCATCCCATCTCCTCACTGTAGCCCCACCCCACAAGAACCCAGCAAAAACATCTCCGTGAAGACATTTATTTAATATGGGGGGTGGGGTATTGCTGTCTCTGTCAGTGTGTATAGGGTGGTAGGGAGACAACCAGAGGGACTTCTGTCCTGGAGTAAGAGGCTGTTCTGGCCCCAGGCTGGGGGATGGGGAGCAGACTGAGGGTGGAGGGGAGGTGTGTAAGAAGGGTAGGGTAAAGCTCTGCACACATCCTTGGGACCACAGTCCAGGCTCACCCAGTCACCAAAGCAAGAACCGAATAAATAAAGTGCAACCGTGGGGGTGGGGGTAGGAGAGGGAGGGCACCGGGCACACCCATGCCCACAGCCCACATTCAGTGCTGCCAGGTCTGGCCCACCTCCCAGCCAGACCCTCTTGTCCAATCACCCCAATGTCTGTCCCTCCACAAGCCAGGCAGGGCCTCTGTGCAGCTACTGGAGGTAGCGATAGGCTTTAAAGCAGTGGTTGCCAGCATCAGCCACCACCACGTGGCCATCCGAGGTCAGTGCCAGGCCCTGTGGACCATACAGTGGCTCTGCAGATGTGTTGATATAGGACAGGAAGGAGCCAGAACTGTCGAATACCTGGGGAAGGAGTGGAGAATGGAGGGAGAGGAAAGATCAGGCAGGGGAGAGGCAAGATCAAGCAGATGAGAGGCTGTTTTGGGGGAATAGGTATATGGGACACGGCAGGAAACCTCACCCTCATGTCAGCCCTGGGCCTTACTCACCTGGATGCGGCTGTTGCCCCAGTCAGCCACGATGATGTTTCCATTGGAGTCCACAGCTACTCCTGTGGGGGCGTTGAACTGCCCATTGCCCTCGCCATGGGAGCCAAACTTGAAGAGGAACTCTCCATCGGCACTGTACACCTGGCGGGGGAAGGGGCTAGGGACTGGGGACCTGGCCTCAGGCAGAGGGTAGGGCCTTGGAGGAGGACAGGGTGAAGCCCCAGGGCTGAGGATCCCCACCCAGATCAACAGCTACAGCCCAAATCTGTTTCACAGGCCTCACATCCACGTACCCTGCTGCCTACTGGACCTCTCTTGCTGATGTCCGTTGGGAATATCAAATCTAACAGCTTATTTTCTCTGGAAAATCAGTTTTCTAAGTTCTTTATCTCAATGACTGGTACCACCTAGCTGGCCATGAGTCACTCTTGACTCCAATTTCTTCTCTGCTTGATAAGCCAATGAATTAACACAACCCTTGATTCCATCTCAAATCCCTCTCTCAAATTTAGACCCTATGCAAACACTGTCATATCTTTCTCATGGTCCATGTTCACATCATTTCTCATTTGGATCACTGCAAAAGACTGATCTTCCTGCATCAGTCTTGCCTCAACCTGAGTGATCTAAGACACACAGGACTGCGTCACTCCCCTGCCTGCAATCCTATAACTCCCCATAGCTCTTGGGACGAGAGCAAGCCCCTTGAGGGGGCACACAAGCCTCACCCTCAGCTTTCATGGCCCCTTCCTCAAGCCGAGTCAGAACTACCTGTGATTTCTCCAATACACTATCAAGGTTCCCACCTCCCATTCTTGGCTCTTCCTGTGTCTTGTCTCAAACACTCTAATCCTCCTCTGCCTTCTAGTTAATTCCCATTTGTGCTTGAGGTCCTCTTCACCTAGTCTTCCCTGAATCATACACTTCAGGGAAGTATGCCTTCCCACAGTTCCCTGCACCTTCCTATCACAGAATCTACTACATCATATTGTAATTTTTTGATTGTCTTTTTTTTTTTTTGAGACAGAGTCTCTCTCTGTCACCAGGCTGGAGTGCAGTGGTACCATCTTAGCTCACTGCAACCTCTATCTCCTGGGTTCAAGTGATTCTCCTGCCTCAGCCTCCTGAGTAGCTGGGATTACAGGTGTCCACCACCACACCTGGCTAATTTTTATATTAGTAGAGACAGGGTTTCACAACATTGGCCAGGCTGGTATTGAACTCCTGACCTTGTGATCCACCCGCCTCGGCCCCCCAAGGTGCTGGGATTACAGGCATGAGCCACCATGCCCAGCTTTTGGTTACCTTTTTCTCTTCTCTACTAGACTATAATCAAGAAGACAAATAATACATTTGCTTTGTGCATCACTGTATCTACAGCTTCTAGCATACTGCCTGAGACAAAGCAGCCATGCCATAACTGTGCAAATGTGTATTGTTTGAATGAATGATCTCAAGAGGAAAAGAAGGAGGTAAAATAGAGAGGAGTCTTGTAGAAGGGGAATGAATGTTGGAACACTGGTCATGGAGGGAGGGAGGACACTGACCTTCACTGAATGGTTATGGAAGTCCGTTACTACAATCTCATTCTTGTTGTTCACAGCCACAAAATGGGGGCCTGAAAATACAAAGTGGTCTTCAGGGCAGTAAGCTGGGATACTGAGTGGGATGGGGAAGAGTATCTAGGAAGATAAAGCTAGGGGTCTAAGAGAGGGGTGGGGTCTCTAGGACTGAGACAAATTATCTCTGAGATGACAGGGCTAGCATATAGGGAAGGGGGATCTCCAGAGCCTAGATATAAGAGAAGAGGGCCTTTAGAGCTGGGGTATCTAGGGGAGTTCTATGGAACAGGGGTATCAGCCCAGATCTTGGAGCTGTCCCCCCATACCTGCAAAGTGGCGATCAGTCGCCCCACGGCCCCCAAAACGGCCAACCAGTTTGCCATTGGGCTGGAAGGTAAAGACGCAGCAAGACTTGTTGTCGACCACAATGATATGTCCATTCCGGTCCACGGCCACTCCCTTGGGGCCCATGAGGCGGCCAGCTCCAATCTTGGTCTGGAGGAAGAGAATATCCAAAAGGGGCTTTATCCTGACTAGTGGGGAAAGTAGTCCTAATCCAGCATCAAAGCAGAACCTTGGGCTGGGGAAAGACCAGAGAGAAGGAGGAGGCAGGTCTGGATCAATCCAGACCCTGACCACCAAGAGGCACTAGACTGGTTAACTCAGCTGGACACTAGGGTAACTAAAGTGACAGCAGACCTCTTACCTTGAACTTGCCCTCAGGGGAGAAGATGCTGACCCAACGGTTGTCATAGTCTGCCACAATAATGTCTCCATTGGTGTCCACTGCCACACCTGTGGGGCGCTGCAGCTGTCCAGGTGAGCGTCCTCGGACCCCAAAACGGAACTTGAACTGGCCTTCGTTGGAGAAAACCTGGAGCAAAGGAGCAAGGGGAGGGAGCAGGTAGGAGGGGAGACACTGTGGCCACAGACAGAAGGGAGTAGGATCCTGAGGGAGGAGACTCCCCCACAACCATTTATTCAGTCATTCGACAAGGACTTACCGACAAATTCAAACATGGCAGCAGGTCTGGGGGCATGCAGCACAGATGTGACTGGGGTTGTGAGAACACGAAAAGGATGTAGGGGAATGGTGAGAAAAGGCTCCAAGAGAAGATGTCTGAACAAATAGCCTAATAAGGATGCCACATAAACCAAATTCAGCCAGCAAAGGAGGAGGAAGGGCATTCAAGCAGAGTGAACAGATTGTAAAAGGCACCAAGTCCCATATGGGTGCCACTTGAGGACCTGTCCAGTGTGGCTTGACGGCAGGGAGCACCCATGTGAACAAAAGAAGGAATCAGGAATTACATTTTATCCTGGGTGTAATGAGGAGTTTCTAAATATTTCTGGGCATAGCAGTGACAAGATCAATTTCGCTTTTCAGAAAGAACATTCTGGCTGTAGGGAGGAGTAAAGACTGGAAGCTAGCCACCCAGTCAGAGGCTGTTGCAGTATTCCAGTTGAGAAATGATGACGGCTTGGACCAAGGAAATTGGCTGGAGGGAAGCAGAAGGGAAGCAGATGGACTCAAGAGATATATAGGAGGTAGGCTCATGAGACTTAGTAGCAGACTGGAAAGGGGCAGGTGAGAGGAGAGAATGCATATAAGGGTTAGTCCATTCTGGCTATGGGACTTACAAGGAAACCTTCCTCCTAGACAGAGTGAACCTTTCAACCTCTCCCTTCTCCAACCTCCTCCACTTGAGCTGCCCAATATGCTCGGGTCTCCCCATCCCAAAAGCACCTCCTTTAATCCTCCTTCCCACTTTAGCTAAGCTTTCTGGCTTTTCCTTCATAGTCAAAACATTACTCACTGCATAAGACTCATACACTCTGCTTTGTAATAGGCTCTGGGGACATAAGATGAACAAGAGCCAGGAGTGGCGTTGGAGAACTCAAGTTCTAGGCATTGGCCTTGCTCTTGGATTCAACCTATGCCTTCCTTAGCAGACTGGTCTCCCCATCCCCACCCCACCCCAACCCCATCTCTTAGTCCTTCAGGGCTGTTTAAACAGACATAACTTTCTTCTAATGTGGACCTTCTACTAAGCCCTTCTCTGGCTGGCCAGCACAGCTCTTGGGTTCTGCAGTGGTCCCCTGTGGCATGACAGCACTCATCAGTATGAGGAGGGTGGTACCACGAGCTCCACAAGCTAAACAGAAGTGAGGGGGACTAAAAGGTACAGTTCAGCAGTAAAGTGTTGCATCTGCCCCTCCAGTTTGAGCAGCTCAGGTTCTGGCTCAATACTGATGAGGCTTTGGGAGGTCTTATTCTTCCAGTCCTATCCTATCCCACCCCTGACACCTGGCCAACTCTTATTTATCTTCCCATTCTTAGAATTTCCAGGTCACTTGTTCAGAGAAGACTTTAATGACGAAGCACCACCCTCCGCCCTACCGAATCAATATGCACACATAAAGTTAGGTCACCAGGATATATGCTTTATAGTGCTCTTCAGAACAATTATCACTTTGTGGCTAAATAACTTAAATATTGGTGTCCCCTTCTAAAGAGGTAAGCCTCACATGGCATAGAGACTGCATTTGTTCTGTTTGCTGCTGCATTTGCAGCACTGATATGGCATTTGGCACATAGTAGACATTCAACAAACGAATGAACTCCCCAGCTCAATCTCAGACCTGAACTGGACATCTCCACTTGAATGCTGCATAGCTATCCCAAACATCTGCAAAAGTGAATTCATCAACTTAAACCTGGGCCTGCTCCTGAATGGCAACACCATCTACCCAGTCCACCAAGTCCTGCCATTCTTGATATCTGACTACTCAGCAAAATCTGCCATTCTTGCTTCCGTAATATCTCTAAGAATCTGCTGGTGTCCTAGTTTGGTCCTTATCTCTCGCCTATACCATGGTATCAGAAAGTAGATCTCTGACTTTAGGGATCTCACAGTCTAGTAGGGGAGAAAGACTAAACCAAACCAAACAAAAACAAAACCAGATAAAAACAAAAACAAACCAGTGATTCCAGAATGTATGAAAAGTACTACAGCAAAAGGCTGCGGGAACTCAGAGTAGAATGTGATTTAACATTCTGCCTAAGGGAATGAGGGAGTTTTCACAGAAGAGTTGACAAAATTGAGAGCTTAGACAATTATGCAAGGACATACTATATAGAAATCAAATTATTCATTCAGAATCACAAAATGTTTTTTGTCTTCTGTCAGCTGATGCTGGTTCTACTCAATGAGGGAGTCCGCCTCATCCTCCACCA
This sequence comes from Aotus nancymaae, assembly GCF_030222135.1. Classification (NCBI taxonomy): domain Eukaryota; kingdom Metazoa; phylum Chordata; class Mammalia; order Primates; family Aotidae; genus Aotus; species Aotus nancymaae. Next base: position 53,422,947 of record NW_026988473.1, on the reverse strand, counting down.
CAGAAGGGCCCAAAAGAGAAAAAGGTCATGTTGTGAGGACCACAATCTTCATGTACCGAGAGAAGGAGGGGGATCAGACCTCATCAGGGAGCCCAGCCCATGTCAGCCCTAAGAACTCCAGAGTAAGAGAAGCAGAAACTCAGCTCAGGAATGTGAGCCAGGCTCCTAGCAGTGATGACATAGAGGGCAGGTGGAAGTAGAAGCAAGAGGAGGATTGCTATAGAAGTAGCAGGTGTTTGGAAGCGAGTGGAGCTACACCAGGTGTTCCCTCTTAATTCCCCACTCTGAAACAATGGGGAGGCCAGGTGTGGTGGCCCACACCTATAATCCCAGCACTTTGGAAGGCCAAGGCAGGGGTATAGCTTGAGCCTGGGAGTTCCAGAACAGCCCAGGCAATATAGTGAGACCCTGTCTCTACTAAAAATAAAAATAAAAAAAGCATTATCCAGATGTGGTGGCATGCACCTGCAGTCCCAGCTACTTGGGAGGCAGAGGTAGGATGATTGCTTGAGCACAGGAGGTCAAGGCTGCAGTGAGCTGTGATCGCACCACTGCACTCCAGCCTGGGCAACAGAGACCCTGTCTCAAAAACAAACAATGGAGAAGCTCGGCCCCTCATTAGGGCAGACAAAGTGGCACTTGTTTTTCTGTGCATGTGAGCAGTGAGCACACCTGTGTGTGTGCATAACAGAGAAGGGGTCCTGAATCTCAACTTTTATGCCAGGAAGCATTCCCAGCCTAGGGAGATGGAAAGGAGCTGGAAGATGAAACTGAGTAGGGCCTCAACACCATCTCATTACTCCCCTGCAATCCCCTCCTCACTATCCAGGCTGGGCCCAAATACCTTCCTGTGCTGCACAGGGCTCTCCATTCCTCTGCTCTTAGAAATGGAGTAGGAGTAAAGGCAGACTGGACAGAACTGGGAATATGACCACAGAAGAGTCCCTGGCACTTTTAGACTGTTAGGTGAAAAGCAGGCTTCAGGGAGGAGCCGTCACTGAGGGAAAGGACCATAGCAGAACTGAATCGATGACATGAGTACTCAAGCAGGGTCAGAAAGTTTAAACGTATAGGTGTTGAGAAGTAAGGATCTTTAGGGAAAAGTTTAGCTACCCAGTAAAATGTTTCCAAGAAGTAAAGTGCATGGTAGTTAGAAATAATCCCGTATAGAATAAAATCAAAATTCTACAACACTCCATCTCCAAAACCATTTACAATCTGACCTCAGCTACCCCGACTTCTAATAGTAATCTACCTCTGGCCTGCTGCGCTCCAGTTCCCTGAACCACCTCCTCCAGCACTTTCCCACCTGCCCGCTTTTGTTTACAGCCTCCACCTGGACAATGATATGTTTAACAATAGCTAACACCAGAAATTTCACTAGATGTCAAGTACAGTACATCACATCATTTAACACTCCCCGAAACCCTATCAGATATACTTTTCCTAACTTTGCACATGAGTTAACTGAAGCTCAAAGGTCATGTGACTTGTTAGTATGTGACAGAGCTAGGATTCAAGCTCAGGTGTCTGGATTCAGAGCCTGAGATTTTAACTGCTCTGCTGTGTCAACTACCCTGGTGCCCACTGTACTAGGCTTTGAGCTTTTACTACAAGAAACAGAGAAAGAAAAAGGCACATTTCCTGGCTTTACCAAGTAGCTCATAGTGCAGAAGAAACCACATCCATTCAGTGCAGTGGATGCTTTAATCAGGTGTACGAGGTTATGAAAGAGGCAGCGGCAGGACCACCTGTGAGGTGATGCTACAACTTCTAGCCACAGAAAGATACCCCCTTTGGCCAAGGTACCCCCACGCGACTGTCTAGCCAACCTGATAACTGCAGAGACTCCAGACAAACTACATACATTCGGGAGCCAGGCAGGCATGTTGGAAGACAGCGAGGGAGGGCAGGCCTGTATCCTGGCCACCAGGAGAAAAAGGGAGAAAGTAAGAGGCTCAAGGAGAGGCAGAAGGGAAGGAGGAATGAGCCAGATCTTTGCAGTCCAGCCAGATCTTTCCAGTCCTGATCTGGCCTGAGACATGGCCTACAAAGTAGAGGCTACGAGCATAGTCAACTCTGGTTTCTGACTGAAGGTGCTGGTTACAGGTGTGGCCTGTGGGAATGGGAGGTGCCTGTACATTCTACCTTTTCAGGGGACTGTAGCTTGAAAACTCTTATTTTGGTGGTGGAGGAGAGCAGTAAATGTGCTTACCTGAATACACTGGTTGTTGCTGTCTGCTACCACTATGCGGCCGCTGCTGGCTGCGGACACACCTTGTAAATTGGTGAATTCACCTTTCTCTCTTCCACGACTACCTGTGGGGAAGGGATGGGAAGGAAAACAAAAGAATTCCCTCAGAGGTCATTTTGAACCTTCCTCCCCTCCCCATCCACTACCTGAGCCTGGCCCATCTGGCTCTGCCCTCGGCTGTCTGTACCAACTCGGAAGACGAGCTCATCCTCAATTGGGTTGTCCTTTCGTTTGCCGCCTGTGCTGTACATGGAGCTGGGCCTACGCACCGCCTTCTGGCGCACATGGCTGCCGGGGCCACCAGGGGACTTGACGCGGCGCTTCACATCGTCGGGGGAAGGTGGCAGGTCCCCAGGACGCAGGGCACGCACGCGGAAGGGGCTGCCGCGCACTGGCTGTCCGTAGAGCAGCACTGAGAGAAGCAGCTCGCCTTCCGTGCGTGCTGTGTACACCAGCTCATATGTGCCGTTCTTGTGGTCCACCACTGGCACCGGAAGGCGCGTGCCATCAGGGCCGGTGATCTCTGCACGCAGCTCGGCGCTGCCTGTGCGCACCAACCGCCCGTCCTTGTCTTTGGTAGTGACAGTGAGCGAGGCAGGCTGGCCCACTAGCGCCTGGCGCAGCCCCTCCCCCGTGGCCACCGTCTCGTGTGCAGTGGCGCTTGTGGTGAGCAGTGCGCCCAGATTGAGCACCGACCGCCGCAGCCCATCCACCTCAAGGACCAGTTCCAGCTGTGCATTCTCGTGTGGCCGCTCCGGGAAGGCCTGTGCCGCCAACGCCGCCAGCCGCTCTCGCATGTGCTTGCGCACCAGCAACACCTCCGGGGCCGAGCCCAGGCGCAGTGCCTGCTCTGCGAAGCTGCAGCTACTGCCAATGTGTTCCTGACCCTGGCGCAGTGTGTCCAGCTGGGTCTGCAGCACCTGAGAGGGGGAGGGGAGGGGTGGGTGAGCAGACTGGCATGGGGGAGTCTCTGTGATTACTGAAGTTGTAGCACTGTGGCATAAAATACAAGAGGGTGCCTGTGGACAGAGGACACAGATGCCCACAGCACCTACCAAGGGCATGTCAGGAGGCAGAAAGCCTAGGCTGGGGAGTGGGAAGCTGGTATGGAAGATAGCGGAGCAGTGGAGGCAATAAAACCATCACAATGGATGATGGTAGGGAAGGGTGAACACAAGACGCACCTTCTGTTTGGCCCCACAAATGGTCTCCAGGTCGCTGACCAGAGCCTGCTTGCGCTGCTGCAGCGCTTGCTCCAGGTCCTCGAAGGCTGCACTGATCTGGGCCAGGGCCTCTGCCTTGTGCTCCTGCAGCTGTTGGCTGATGCCCCCGACTAAGGCAATTGCTGCAGACAGCTGTGGCAATCTGGAGGGGTAACATCTCATGCCAGAGTTGCTGAGGGTGGCTTTGCCCAACGATCCCTTCTCCCTGGGGATCCTACCATTGCCCTCGTGGAGATCTCCTTCCTGAGACCTCACTGAGACTTCTATCTCTGCCCTTCCCAGACCCTTTATTCCCCTCCCCACCCCAGCTAAGACACCATCCCTGTGGTCCCACCAGCCCAGGACCCTGCCCAGTGCCTACCGGCCACGCACAGCCTCAAGCTGGCGCTGCAGGGCTGCCTTGTGCTGCTCCACCACATCCCTCAGCAGCACTGTGCCATGCTCACGATGCTCTCCTGCGCGGCACTCGCCACACATGGCCGTCTCACAGGCCTCACAGTAAAACTCCATCGTCTGCGGTACAAGGACTCCAGTTGGGTAATGGCTAGATATCACACTTCTTTGTCCCCTCCCCTCCCCACCTGCCCTCCTTGCCCCTCACCTTCTAAGTGTACCCCTACCTGGACCACTCATCCAAAGCAATACCCTTTCACCCAGCCACTCGGCACCCCCCCGATGCCTCTCCTCCTCCTCCCACCCCAAGTCCTGGCCTCACTGGGCCTCGCTTGGGCCCACCTTGCCTTCATGGTTGGGGCAGGAGAGAGGGCGGCCAGCCACTGCACTGAGGGGGTGGGGGTCCTCGGGGTCGTGGGCCCCATCAGGTGCCTGCTGCATTGCCTCCATGAGGCTGCTGATGAAGAAGTTGTTCTGCAGTGCTGAGACACCCTGCTCCGGAAGGATGGACGTCTGCCGGCATACTGGACAGGATAGCGTCAGGCTCTGTGCAGGGATATAGTTCTGGAGACATCTGTCCAGGAAGAAGGAGAGTCAAAGGATGGAGGGAGTGGGGTGACATAAGTGCATCCTTCCTTATACTTCCCATGGGTGCCCACCCCTTCCCTCACAAGTGTGCCACTACACTTCATTTTAAAACCTCTCTGGTTGACACATCTCATCTGCCAGCAGGTATAATGCCCTTGCCTCTTACAACTGAGTAGGAACACATCCTTGACTTCTCTCAGAAGAGCAGACTATCCACATCCTCACAGTGTGCATACAGGCTTGCCTTTCACAGGTGTTTACAAATGCTTCTCATAGGAATGTGCAACAGCACCTCCCTCCCACCCCGCCCAACTTCTTTAACTCATTAAACATTTACTAACTGTCTACTCTTGACAAATTTGTGCCAAGCTCTGAGGACAAAAAAAATAAAGCATAGTGCCTACCCTTAAAATACTTCCCATCTACAGAGAAAAAAGTCACAGAAATAGTACAGAAGTAAATAGCATGATGATTAAGGGAATTGGTCCTGGAGCTAGGCTGCCCAGGCCCAATACCCAGTTGGTCACCTGTTATACTGTGTGACCCCTGACAAGTTACATAACTTTGACCAGCCAAGGACTGTTCCACTGTAAGATGGAGAAGTACAGACTTCACAGTGTTAGAGGATTACATGTAAAGTACTTACTTATATTTGAAGAGGATTAAGTGTAAAATGCCTGACTCACAAAAGCACTATATATGGTAGGCTACTTGTATTACTTATTATTACCATAAGGAATGACAGATATAGTGATAAGGAAACGCATCTGGCTCAGGCAGGTGGAGAGGGTGGCCAAGGAAGTCTTCAGAGAAGTTGATGTAAATTAAATCTTCAAGGACAAATAATTGTTAGCCTGACCAAAGAATGGTGCAGGGAGAGGAGAAGGGTAGTCCAGGTACAGAAGGCAGCAAGAAGCAGCACAGCATGAAAAGGAAACTGTAAGCAGTTTGATGTGGCTGGCTAGAGACAAAGTCCAAGGCAAGGAATGGTGAGAGAAGTCAAGGAGTTTAGAAGTTATCCCACCAGCAACAGGAAGCTGCAAGAGAGTGGTACAGTCAGGTTTACAATTTACCAAGCTCCTCTTCACCACCTCTGTGTGGGGAATGAATTTAAAGGGAATGGGACAGTGAATTTAAAGAGAATGAGATGGTGGGGAAGGGAGGGCAGTGGCATCATCAGCTAGTCACCATTTATTAAGTGCACATGTGCCAGTGCCGTGCTTTCTGATTTATGTTTACATTAGCAGGAGAAAGGGCAAGTGGCCCAAGATAACAACAGCAGTGAGTGCTGGAGCCTGTATTCAAATGCAAAGAATGTGTTTAACCAATATACTCTTACAGTAATCTAGGCAGGAAGTGAGGAAGACCTGGATTTAGGCAGTAATAAGGTAGACTATAACAAATTTGAGAAGTGTTTAAGAAGGAGGGAAGGTGGGAGGTGTTATCTGATTAGATATGGGGAGCAAGAGAGATGATGAATCTTCATTGACTTCCAGCTTCCTAGCTTAGATAACTGAGTGGATAGTGGTGACATTCACTAAGATGTGAAATATAGAAAGAGGAGTAGCTATAGGAAAATCCAGTCTTGTCCTGGTTGAATTTACTGTAACAACAAACATCTAGGTAGAGGTCACCAGTACACAGTTAGGAGAATGAAGGTTAGAGACCAGAGATGGGCATGCCATCAACATTTGGATGGCTTCGGTAGCCCCGAGAGAGGATGAGATCAGCCAAGAAAGCATAGACAGTGATAAGAAAGAGGGACAGAGCACTCAGAAAGAACTGAATGAGGACAACAAAGACCAGGCTGAGAGGCAGGAGGAGCAGCAGTGTTAGGGCAGAAAAGTGAGCGGTACATTTCCAGGAGGATGAGTAGTCATCAGTGTCAGAAGCAGCTGAGGAGTTGGATAAGGTAAGGACAGGAAAATGCTCACTGAATTTGGCAAATGTGAGGGTATTTTTGTCTGTAAGGAAAACAGGGAGGGAGTGACAGGAGAAGGAAAGCCTGACTGCTGGAAGTTGAAGCATGAAGGGAAGCCTGAAAGTTTGAATGAGGAGATTGAGGGGTTGGATGGTGCTAGGAACAAAGTAACAGAGAGTTTTTATCTGTTTGGCATGGGAGCTTTGAGCATGTTTATAAATAGAGGAGTCAAGAGAGAAGGAGAGGTGGAAGAGACCAGAAAACCAAGAGGACAAGGTCTTAAAGATGTGGGGGTGGCTCAAATTGGCCTGAAGAGGAGGAATGGACATCAATCTCTGAACGGAGTGGAGGAGGAAAGGAGAGGAAGATGTAGAGGGGCACAGGGGACACAGTAGAGTGAAAGAGAGAGGATTCAGGGGCCTAATGATGGCTCAGATTAGTCACTGATGGGAGGGGCAGAGGACACTTACTAGAAACAGACATCAGAACTGAAGACGGCTTATTTGGGGACCTCAAATTTGTGGAGGGAAGATCTGCATTGTGCAAACTCCCATATCCTCAATTTAATCTCTTATTATCCTATAACTTAGGATCTCAATTAATTAAAATCTGACAAACACTATGGGCCAGGCATGATTCTAAGTGCTTCACAAGTATTAACTTATTTAATTGTTTCCTTTCGTTCTTTTTTTTTTTTTTTTTTTTTTTTTTTTGAGATGGAGTCTTGCTCTGTAGCCCAGGTTGGACTGCAGTAGCGCAATCTTGGCTCATTGCAACCTTCACCTCCTGGGTTCGAGCTATTCTCTTGCCTCAGCCTCCCAAGTAGCTGAGATTATAGGCACATTCTACCAAGCCTGGCTAATTTTTGTATTTTTAGTAGAGACAGGGTCTTGCCATGTCGGCCAGGCTGGTCTCAAACTTCTGACCTCAGGTGATCTGCTGGTCTTGGCCTCCTAAAGTGCTGAGATTACAGGCATGAACCACTGCTCCTTGCCTAACTTATTTAATTGTGACCTACATTTCCCTGCAGTCCTCTCAAGTAGAGAGTGGTTTTTGTCTCATACTCCATACTCCTTAGGGCCAGAAGGTGGGGTTAAGCCCTTCCTCTTCCCAACTGGAACATTTCTAAACTTTTCATCTCTAACTCCTTTGAAGCTCATGGCTTCTCTCTATACCACTCCTCCTTGTTATTGTCTCCACTAACCTAATGGTTGCCCCCACTTCCATTTGTGGATGTCTTTCTCTTGGCTCATTCTCTTCTTCTATTACCGCCACCACCACTCTGCCATCATTCTCAGTGGCACTAACATCCATCCCCCATTGTGATTTCTTAATTCCTTGACCTTCTCACCTCCAGTGATCTTTTCCCCCACTTCCCATGCTCCCACTAACACCCATATCTCATCAACTACCTCGGCATTTCAACCATTCCACTCCACAGCAGCTTTCTTCCCACCTCACTGAATCTGGTGTTTCCCCTGCAAAACACCTTCTAATTCAGCAAAATCTCCTTCCTATTTGTGAAGTGTATGTGGCTCACAATAGCTTCCTAACTGGTCTCCTTTTTCACTCTTGCTCCTTTTAATCCATTCTCTGCACAACAGCTAGGGTGAACTTTTTATATCACATTATTTCCCTGTATATATATATCAAAACAAACAAACAAACAAACTTCAGTGGTTTCCCATTGCACTTAGAACAAAATACAAACACTTTCCTCAAACCTACAAGCTCCACAATGAACTGCCCTTCTCTCTCCAATTTCACCTCACTTGGCCACACTGGTTTCTTGCCCTGTCTACTTCTTCCTCAAGGCCTTTGCACAGATTTTTCTATTGCCTGGAACAACTTGTCTCCTTCTTATCCTCAGAACGTAGGTCAAATGTCACCTCCTCAGGGAAGTCTTCCTTGATGACTATGTAGAATAGTTCTTGTCCCAAACACCCCTACTTACTCTCTGTTTATATCCTGCAAAACATTAATACAAGCTTCAGCTCTCGTTTTCTTGATTGTTTACTGTCAGTCACTGCCCACTAGAACATACTCTGAAAGCAGGGACCAAGGGATAAATGAATGAACACTAGTTGAAAGTGAAGGCTCTGCAGTAAAAACTGGATTCAGATCTCAGCTATTTACTTGCTATGTAGCCTTGGAAATATTTAATTTTTTAAAAAATTTATTTATTTACTTAATTTGAGATAGAGTCTCTGTCACCCAATACAGTGATGTGATCACAGCTCACTGCAGCCTCCACCTCCCAGGCTCAAGTGATCCTCCCACCTTAGCTTCCCGAGTACCTAGGACAACAGGTGCATGTCACTACACCCAGCTAATTTTAAAATTATTTTGTAGAGACTGCATCTCACTATGTTGTTTCCCAGGCTACTCTGGAACTCCTGGACTCAAATGATCCTCTCACCTTGGCCTCCCAAAGTGCTGGGATTACAGGCATGAGCCACTGCACCTGGCCAGAGATATTTCTTAATTACTTACTGACTTTGAACCTTAGTTTCCTCCTCTCTAATATGGGGATACCTGGATGCGGTGGCATGCACCTGTAATCCCAGTTACACAGGAGACTGAGGCAGGACGATCACTTGAGCCCAGGAGTTCAAGTCCAGCTTGGGCAATATAGCAAGACCCTCATCTCTAAAAAAATAAAATAAAATTTAAAAAATTAAAATAAAAAAATAAAATAAAGTTAATAAAGTATCTGTTGCAGGGATTAAGGAAATCAGTATGTATAAATAACTTAGCCAGTCCCTGGCAAACAGTAAGCAATCAATACATGGTAGCTATTGTTATTACAATGTCTCAGCCACTGATTTTCTCCAGGAGTGCTCAGTGATCCGGGCACAGGAGAAAGTGCAGAGACATCCAATTTCGGCTCTGATCCAACATTGAGCTTCTATTGCATGGGTTTTACAAAGGATAAAGATGTGAGGGAACTGCAGGGAAGCCAGTCAGTCAGCCACAGGGTCCAGGATGGGTAGGAAAAAAAGGGAGGCCAGGATGCAGTTGGTGACTGAAAAAAGAGAGAGCAGTCAAAGGGGATAGACATCTATATTGTATCAAAAGCGGTGCAATGGGAGTGGGGTAATGGGATCCAGGAGTGGAACACTGGAGCTTATGACCACAGAAGTGGTATTATTCTGGGTGATAAAATTCAGCACATGGATAGGAGACTGTTACTGAGGTAGAATGGGGAACAACCTTGAAGAAACAGTCAAGAACCAACAGGCACAAGAGGGTAGTTGTCCCCAGGTTGACAGGACAACTTGAATGGACAGGAAAACTGTGGCCATTTCCAGTTGATGAAGGACAGCGGGCAGTGGAGCTGGGATCTCAAAGAGCAGGGCTGGCAGGGAAGCAGTATCCCTGGTGCAGAGCCAGGCTACAGTTGGGGCAGAAGAGAAAGGAAAAGTGTTGATAGAGGCAATGGTGAGAAGACCCAGGGACCAGGCCATCCAAGACAGAACAATGAGGGATGAAGGCCCAAGAAAATACTGTCAAAATACAGATGTGACCACATATAAAACCCTGCAAAGGTTTCATGTGGCTCTCCGGGTAGAGGCAAAATTCCCTAACAGGTTTACAAAGCCCAGGTGGTCTGGCCTCCACCTACCTCTCCAGCTTCATCCCATGCTACTCTCAGTCACACTCACTCTGCTCTAGCCCCACTAGGCTTCCTGCACACCTCTTACCTGACATATTTTCTCATGTCACATGGGCTTTTCCAATAGTCTTCCTTCTGCACAGAATGCTCTTCCAACTCCCTTTACCTAGTTAACTCCTATTCATCCTCTGAACTGCACCTCAGGGAAACCTTCCCTGATTCTCCAAACTATAACAGATTCCATATGCCAATCTCTCATAGCTCAGCACTTTATTTGCAGCACTTACTAAGGGTTATATTTATCTATAATCTGACTATATGATTGTTTGACTACTGTCTTTCTCCTTCACTATACTGTTATCTCTTTAAGAGTAAGCATTATAAGTGATGGGTACCTCAAATACCCTGACTTGATTGTTACCCATTCTATGCATGTAACAATGTATCACATGTACCCTGTAAATATGTAAACTATTGTGTATCAGTTTTTTAAAAGAGTAAGGATTATATCTGGTTTTGCTCATCACTGCATACCCAATGCCTAGGACAGGGTCTGGCACATAGTAGTTGCTCAATAAATGAATATTTTTTAAACAAATAAATTATCAGTAGAAGCCTAGAGGCTGGGAGGGATTGACTTTCACTCAGTACCTGAGAACAATGAGGACAAGCAGGAAAGGACAGATATAGCTTCAAATATCCTTCAACTAGTCATCAATTACTGGTGCCAGAGCCGGTTGAGTCTCAGCACTGTCTGATTTCTCAGGTAGTGTCAAAAGCTGACTTGAGGTTTGGGAAAGGGCAGAGAAGGCCCTATTCTAAGCAGGAACCACGGCCCAGTGTTACAAGTTTATGGTCCTTTCACAGGTTCTTGCCCCAAAACCTCATCTCCTGCAGGTTGGGGTTCACCTGTTCCCCTCCCAGGTATGCATGTTGCCCTCACCTACTACAGGTTTACACATGCTCCTTCAGGAAAGCCCACAGCGTCCTTATCCCTCCCCAGTACACACACCCCCTCACCTCTCACAGAAGGTGTGCAGGCAAGGAAGAACCTTGGGACACTGGTACCGATCCAGGCAGATGCTGCATACCAGGAACTGCTTGTCCATCGGCTGGACCTCTGGGCCAGGGCTGTCCTCCCTCTTTGCCATGGTGCCCACAGATGGCTCCTGCCACTCACACCAGCCTCTGTATGGAGAGATGGTCAGCACCAGGGGGCCCAGCACGTCCTCTCCCCACCCAATCCCCACCATTCAAATCCTCTGCAGAGAACTTGCCCCTACTTCTTTCCTGCCAGGGGCAAGACAGGACAGTGACTGGAAGGATCAAGGTGATGTGACCCCTGAGTCTGGTGTTCTGTTTAAGAGCACAGATGTAGAAACAGACTGGGTTTCAAACCTAGCTCAGTCTCTCACCAGCTATGTGAGCTTGGACAATTCATATAACTTTTCTGAGCCTCAGTCTCTTAATTGGTAATTATAGGAATAATAATTTGTTTTGAGAGTGTGAAATAGTGCACGTTGAGTGCATGGTACAGAGATGTCCATTTTCACTGACACACCTACCCTTCATCTCCTCTGCCTCCCCCAAACCCTCCTCCAAGAGACCCAAATGGAGTGGCTCTTCCATTTATGCCCTGACCCACCTCTTAACACAACTGCCTGAAACTGCACTCTTTTTAACACCCAGTTAGTATCAAAGTTGGGATTGCTTCCTGAATATCTTAAACTCTTCTCTCCAATCCCACAGCTACTGCCCTCAATTTAGGAGACCATCAATTCTCCCCTGGAATACAGCAATAGCCTCTTAACTGGTGTTCTTGTCTCCTCACGTATACCTTTTCAATATATCTTCCTTGCAGCCAGAATGAGGTTTCTAAAACACAGATTTGATCTTGTCACTACTCTCTGTTTAAATTCTTTCAACGGTTCTCCATTGTCCAAAGTCCTTAAATTGGCCAATGAGGCTTAACTTTGGCCCATACTTTTTTTTACAACCTCATGCCTCATAAGTCTATGATCAATCATTCCTGCTGGGTTGCTTTTCTTTTTTCTTTCTTTCTTTTTTTTTTTTTTTGAGTTCCTGGAAAACTCCTTGTTCTCTTTTGCTTCTGAGAGATCACACATTCATTCTCTCTGTCCTGAGATCCTCTTCCTGGCCCCTTTGCCTGGCCGATGTGATACCTACTCATCTTTCAGGTGATATAAATGTCACCACCTTTAGAAGACCTTCCATGACTACCCAAAGTCTGGCTTGGGTGCTCTACCTCTGTGTCCCTCAGGATCCTGTATTTACTCCATCCTAAGTCTTATAAGCCATGCTGTAATTTTCTTGTTACTTCTCTGCTTTCCCCACTCCATGCAGTGTTCTTGAGGGTAGGCATTTTCATTCATTCATTTATTTATATTTTATTTTTTCATTCATAGCATTTAGCACAGAGTCTGACATAAAGATTGACCTATATTCCATTGATTCAGGAATTCAATAAATATTTACTAAGTGCCTACTTTGCACAGGGGTTAAGAACAGAATGATAAAACAGATATGGTCACTGTCCCTGTGGTAGAGAGGTGGTGGCAGATATTTTAAAAGTAAATAATGGTGGCAGGGAAGTGCTATAAAGAAAAAAGGGTGGGGGTCGGGCACGGTGGCTCACGCCTGTAATCCCAGCACTTTGGGAGGCTGAGGCGGGTGGATCACGAGGTCAAAAGATCGAGACCATCCTCATCAACATGGTGAAATCCTGTCTCTACTAAAAATACAAAAAATTAGCTGGGCATGGTGGCGCATGCCTGTAATCCCAGCTACTCAGGAGGCTGAGGCAGGAGAATTGCCTGAACCCAGGAGGTGGAGGTTGCAGTGAGCCGAGATCGCGCCATTGCACTCCAGCCTGGGTAACGAGAGCGAAACTCCATCTCAAAAAAACAAAAAAAGAAAAGTAAAGAGGGATGCTGTGAGAAAGAACACTTTTGATTGGGTTATCAGGGAAGGCTCTCCAAGGAGGTAACTTTTAAGCAGAATTCTGGGTGGATGAGAGAAAAATGGTACAGGTGAGGGTGAGAAAGAACAGGGAGTCAGGAAGGGAAATCATTCTAGGCTGAAGGAACAGCATGATAAATGTTCTTAGGTTGAAGGCTCACGGAGAACCTGAAAGAACTGTGTGGTTGGAGCCAAGTCAATAAAAGCAAGAGGTGAGTTTGGGAAGATAGGCAGAGATGATATCATGAAGGACCTTATAACCCCTGTTAAGTGATTTTGGCCGGTTGCAGGGGCTCATGCCTGGTAATACTAGCACTTTGAGGCGCCAAGGCGGGAGGAACATTTGAGCCCAGGAATTGGAGCCCAGCCTGGGCAACACAGTGAGACTAGTCTGTACAAAAAAATTAAAAATTATCTAGGTATGGTGGCACACACCTGTAGTCCAGATACTTGGGAGGCTGAGGTGGGAGGATTGCTTGAGCCCAGGAGGTCGAGGCTGCAGTGAGCTATGATGATGCCACTGCACTCTAGCCTGACATGAGATAAAATGAGACTCTGTCAAAAAAAAAAAAAAAGTGATTTTATCCTAAGTTGGAGGGGAGGATAATATAGTTTATAAATAAGTGAAAATAAATTAGAAAGCTACTGCGGCAGCTGTGAGAATTGAAGACAAAGATAAGCAAGGGTGGAATCAGAGAAACCAGTTAGGAAACCAAAGTTCTCTGGGTAAAATAATGTAGGATATCATCTGAGCTATAAGTAAAAAGCTGGACTGATTTGAGAAATATTCATTGGCTGGGCATGGTGGCTCACATCTGTAATCCCAGCAGTTTGAGAGGCTGAGGAAGGAGGCCACTTGAGCTCACGAGTTCAAGATCAGTCAGGGCAACATAATGAGACCCCATCTCTATAAAAATAAAATGAAGAGAAATCAAAAGGATATCAAGATGGACTGGGTGTGAGAGGGAAAAGGAATGTCAATTATGACTCCCAGCTTTCTCATTTTAGTAAATGATGGGCCATGAATAGAGACAGTGAGAGCTGAGGTGGAGCTGATGTGGGACATTCTGTTCTATGTATGCTGAGTATGATGTGTCTCTGTGATGTCCAGGTAGAGCTGTCGAGTGAGAAACAGAATACAAGAGCTCAAGAGAAAGGTCTAGGCTGGTTATTAATTTGGAATCACTGACATATAAATGGCACTTACAGCAATGAGAATACATAAGACCACCTAGGGACAGAGGGCAGATAGTGATAAGAAAAGGGCCTGGCACAAGGAAGGGGGGCCAGCAAAAGTGACTAAGAAAGAGAACCCAGAGAAATGGGAGGTAAACCAACAGACTGTGAAACCAAAGAAATCAACAGAACAGTGCAAGAAAAAGGAGAGGTGAAGTAAGAAATGGACTGAAAAGTGTCCACTAGATTTGGCTGTGGTGGGTGGCAGGGGCAGAAACCACGTCAGAGTGACTGAACAGTAAATGGGAGACAAAGTTAACACAGCTATGTAGACAATGCATGGCAGGGATTTAATCATGAAGGGTGGCAGAACAATAGCTGAACTACTTCAAAATAGGCAGTGATAGGACCAGGTCACTATTGTCTGTATTAGGTACATTATGAGCCTTTCTAAAGACTGTGAGTGAATGAATGAATGAATGAATGAATGCAGGGAGTCCAGGCTTGGGGAAGGATAGAAGGGCTGAGTTGCTGTGCCTTATGTTTGTATAAGAATGGGCCTAGGTAGAGTGGGAAGGGCATGCCTGAAACCATCCTCTCCTGAGGTGGACACTGGTATCCTGATGTTCCCTTTACAGATGTAATAGGTTCTGGAGTCTGAAGACTTAATACCAGGAAAACATAGCAGGAGGGAGGACAGATTGAAGGTTGGTGGAAGGACCAGGAGGCGGGAGGCAAACCGAAGCTTCAGTCTGGTGAAGGAAAAGCTGGGAGGAAGAGTGGGAGTGGTCTGCTGGGCCCCGCTGGGGTAGCTGGATGCCAGGCTCCACCTCTCTCCAAGCGTAGGGGCTCTCCCAGCCAGTCACACAGGGGCGGGGATTGGGCTACTTCCAAGGACCAATAGCTCCTCCCCCATCCCTCCCCTTCCTGCTTTAGTTCCCCTCCCAGACTTACTGGGAGTGCAGCCGCTGAGGTCATACCCCTGCCTGAATCTGAGATTCTCTTCCTCCCGTGGGGTCCTAGCTCTTCCATCCTACTATACTCTAGAGATCTGCCCCCAAGATCCTATAGTGGTGGTTCAAGTGGACTGTTTATCACAGCAGACACTTATGAGGCCTTGGTCTCAGAGCTGAACTTCGCCCTCCTTCCTCGGACTGCCTTCTGCTATTTCTGCATTGGTTATTCCCGCCATCCTTTATGGCTTAGTTCTCAAGGCGCCTCATTCCCTCATTCAGCATTCACTTGACACTGCTGCTAGGCCTGGGGACACAAAGATAAATAGTCACAGCTCAGCCTTCATGGATTCCACAATCTAATAAGTAGATTACTGCAATGCAAAGTGGTGAAGATCATGATGAGGAAGTACCAATTACTCCAGGAGTACAAAGGTTACCTAACCTAGCTCTGGAGCAGAGGTGGGTCCAAAGTTGGAAGCCAATGGAGTTCTCATAAGGAAGTAATGTTCAAGCTGAGAACTACAGGATGATTAAGTTACAAAGAGTATGGTGCCTTTTGCATCAGGAGGCTGAATCAGACACTGTGATGGGAGGGCTAAGACATGAGATGGAGAGATAGGCAAGAGCTACATCATGCAATGCTTTGTTGGTCTTATTAATGAGTTTAGACTTTACCCTTACCTGCTAGGGGATGAAAGATTTATTCAAAAAGCAAAGGAAAACTTCGGTGGTGGTGAGGGGTATTAAGTATAGAGTGACAACAGCACATTTTTGGCTGCTGTGTGGAAAAAAAATAGTTTAAAGGGCAAGAATGGAAAGTTAAGAAACTGCCTTGATTAGGAGAATAGTAAAGAGAGGCCAAGATGAATGAATTTTGCAGGGGAATATCAACAGAACTTGATGGCTGGTTGTTTACATATGAAGAGTTATGGGAGATGAATGAATTAACAGATGATTCCTAGTTTTCTAGCTTGGAAACTCTCAAAGAAGAGGAGTTTGGATGAAATAAGTTTGATGTTTAAGAGACAGGGTCTTACTCTTGTCCAGGCTGGGATGTGGTGGTATGATCACAGCTCAGTGCAGCCTCAAACTCCTGGCTCAAGTAATCCTCCTGCTTGGCCTACCAAAGTGTGGGGATTGCAGGTATGAGCCACAGCACCCAGCTAGAGTTCAGTGTTTAATGTAATGAATGTGAGGTGCTTATGGGATGTAATTCAAGTGAAGAGGTCCAGTTGGCAGTTGGAAAAACATGCTGAAGCCTAAGAGAGAGGTCTGGCCTGGAGATATGAATTTGGATGTTGGTGTAGAGATGGTTCCTGAAGCCATGGAAGTGAATGACATTATCCAGAAAGGGTGAAGTGAAAAATGAGGGCCTATCACCAAGCCCCAAGGAACCTTAATATTTAAGAGATAGGCCCAGAAAGCAAAGCCTGAAAAGAAGATTGAGAAGGCACAGTTAGAGAAGCAAGAGAAATAGGAAACAGAGATGTCAAGAATGCCAAGGGAGAAGAGAACTTCATGAACAAGGGAGTGAAATGCTGCAGAGGTCCCATTATTTAATCCCCAAAGAGGCTTTCATTAACCTCAGAGAGTAGGGTTTTCAGGGGCTGGAGGACAATAAGCCAGATCCAGGGAGTCAAGCAAGAAGTTGATTGTGAACAAATGAAGACAGCCAGTGCTGACACCACTAGATCCTGGACATCTGCAAAGGATATATTTCAAGGCTTTTCAGTTTCTCCAAATTCTCAAACACCATTAATTTCCCCCATGACTTCCTCCTACAATCTCACAAGATTCCCCGTACACGTGAATTACACAGCTGTGAATGGAGGTAACCAAGGCATTATCGAAAATGGATGCAAGAGGTCAGCTAGGCTCACTTGCATGCTAAAATGACTCATGTCTACTCACTAGCCTCCAGGTGTATCTGATCATTTGAGACCTCAAAAAAAAAAATGACAAATAACTGCAGGTTACAGTCTTTTGGCTTTCTCTGAAACAAATGAAGCCTTGGATGAGGCAAAGTCCTTAAAGCCAATGAATCCTTTAAATAAGATTGGCAGGGAAGGAAAGCAATGAAATGCATGGCCGTCTCACCCAACACTGCCAGACTGAATAAAGTGAACGAACCATTCAATCAAACTTCTCTGGGCACACTGTGGGCCAGGTCCTTCAGCTGGAAACTGGAGACACAAAGTTGAATCAGACATAATCCCTGTCTTTCACAAGTCTTTAGACTAATGTGTAAAACAGAAATGGAAACATGTAACTACAATGTGATAAGTACCATGATACTGGCATGTTCAAATTGCCACAGCAGCAAACTAGAGGAAGTATCTAACTCTGAGGATGGTGGAGAATAAAAAAGGCTTCCAGAGGAAGGGGTATTTGAGCTGGGTCTTGAGGGACAAACAGGACATTGATATGTACATTGGGGAAACAGTGAGTAAAGAAACAGAACCATGAGAAACTTAGAAATATAGACCAGATGGACAAGACTGCAAATCTCAAAAAGGCAGAGGTTATACATAATGTTTTTACATTCACTCCATGTGGGTTCTCCACTTGCCTCTTTGGTTGCTCCTCCATTGCTCATTCCTTAAATGTTTAGTTCCACAAGGTTTTGTTTTAGGGCCTCTTCTCTTCTCATTTTTCATTCCCTGCCTAGGCAAGCTTGTCATCTCCCATGCTTTTAGTTAACATCCAATTGTTAATGACTCCCAAAGCTTTATCTCCTGTATCCAAAGACTCCTGAACCCCAGACCTGTATATCCAACTGCATTTTGAGCATCTCTACCTAGATGGCACATAGTGATTAATCCAAAACTTAATTTATTTTCCCCAACCTACTCCTCCTGCTGTGTTTCTCATCTCAATAAAAGGCACCACTGGCCGGGTGTGGTGGCTCACACCTGTAATCCCAGAACTTTGGGAGGCCAAGGAAGGAGGGTCACTTGAGCCCAGGAGTATAAGACCAGCTTGGACAACATAGTGGGACCCTGCCTCTATAAAGAAAAAATATGTAAATATAAATAAATAAATAAAAGGCACCACCACTCACCCAGTCACACAAGCCAGAACCCTGGTAGTCTTCTTAATTATGCCTTTTCTTTTACCTTTCAGATACAAGCTATGACTATATCCTTGATTCTGCCTCTGAAACATGGTAGGTTTAAAAAGTTAGAAGATCTAGGATCTAGACCTGACTCTGTCACTAACTCCACTAACACAAGGTAAACTCTAGGCAAGTTCTGACGCCATTCCCTTACTTGTAAATTGGAAGAAGAGGGGTATTTTCTGACCCCATTCCCTTACTTGTAAACTGGGAAGAAGAGACTCCCAAGGTTCCCTCTCAAGCCAAGGGCCCCACAGATTGTACTATGTGCTGATGATTAAATCCTATCTTGTAAGACCTCAATGATTTGACTTCTAGTTTCCACTGCTAGGCTAAATGTGTTAGAGGGTGGTCTTAGTTACCTCCCCTTCACACTTCCCCCATGCCCCCACAAATAAATGTGTGCTGAGTTTTAAGTCATCTATGACACTCTCTATTCTAATCATATGTTTTTTCTGCTCTTCTGAACCTGGGCTATACTATCCCAACTATGGACTCTGCTCAAGTTATCTCAGCAAGAATGCCACTGTGCCCTAAGTGGCTGTGGCAGTACCTGGCACGCAGGAATTACTCAGTATATGTTGGTTACAGGAGAGCCCTGTTTAAATCTCTGCAATTCCCTTTCATCAGAGAGAGATGCAAAAGTAATGGCAGTAACAAGACAAGGGAATAAAGTCTCAAGAAGAGAGACCTCTGCTTAATATAAGGAACCTTTTCCACAGCAGAAGGTAGCAAGTGCTCTGTCACTGGAGGCATACAAGCCCAAAGAGGCAGGGCACCTGTCAGGCCTGCAGCTCTGATTTCCAATTCTGCAGCAAATCATCCCCTGCTTAGGGAATGAATGGGCACCGGTGAGCTAGATAGACGGACCAGGAGAGACCTGTGAAGATTTCTGTACCTGCTCTGACCTCCCAGATACGATCTTCCTGCTAGGATCAGTCCTGAGTTTCTGTTGTCCACATCAGAGAACCCCCACATCAAGAACAAACCCAGGGCCTGCCCTCAGTCGAACTGACCTCCCTGGGGTGCAGCCTGCCCCTCCAATCTGCAACCATCTGTCCCTGCAGGTTTGCAGCCCAGGATCTGAAGCCAATTCCAGAAGGGAGGAGGTCAGAACCAGGGAGGGGCCTGGGGTCCTCCAGGCAGGGTTCAGGCTACAGGAGAACCAGAGGGGTCCTTTCCTTTAAAAAAAACAGCCTCTACATGAGGCTTCCTGTCCATAGAGCAGTGGGGAGGAAAGGGTGTCCTCCATCCTGACTGGTGGGCCTGTGGGTGCCAGAGGATGGAAGGGGCGGGGCGGTGGGGTAGGGTGGGGGTGGGGGAGCAAGGGGTGGAGGTGTCTGCACCAGGAAGAAAAGAGCCCTTCAGACAACTGGGCCACAATATTCCAGTGTCCCACTCAGCACTCACCACCATCAGCACCACCAACACCCTCGGCCGCAGCGTTCAGCACCCTCCGCCAACACACACAAGCTCCCAAACCCCGCGCTCCTCCAAGGAACCATCACCCATCCACCCGCGCCTCCCCGCCTCAAAACAGGGACCTCACGTGAACAGCCACAGCCCGAAGAATCCCCCTGCTGCTCTCGCGGACATGGACACGCCTCACGTGGGCAGAGAGAGGCACAGCTTTTGAAAATCATTCGTGCCCCCACCCACAGACGCTCGGACCCAGACCCAGGCTGACAGGAATACAAACGCACCCTTGGGGCCCGCCCGTCGCACTCACCGCGTTGGAGCAGGATGCGAAGGCAAAGCCCGGACTGCGGCCACTCTGAGGGGCCCGCAGCGCTGCTGCTGCTGCCAGCGCCCGTCCGCCCGGCCCTGCTCGCGCCTCCGCCTGTCCCCGCGCCGGCGCCGCCGCCGGACCAGCCGCACAGGCCGGAGGGAGGGGCCGGGGCGGGGCTGCGGACCGGCCGGGGGAGGGGGCAACTTCAGCAGGGAAGACCCACCCACGCCCCGCCCGCCGCCGCAGAGGCCCCGCCCACCCCTCCTGCCCACCCCTACCGCACCCCCACGCCCCCACCCAACGCCCCCACCTCCTGCGGACGCTGCCTCCGCGGTGCTGCTGAGGAGCCGGCGAACCGGATCCCGGATCCCAGATCTCGGATCCCCGCCAGCTGCCTCCGGCTCCCGAGGACTCCGGGAATGGCGGTGTAGTCGGTCCCAGGAACTGAGATGAGACTTCGTCAAGAAAAGGCAGCTGGGGCAGCAGAGATTTCGGACTCTGGGAGCCCGTCTGGGCTGCCTGCCTTCTGGGGGCGCCCTTTCCGGCTTCCTTCGGGTGCTCCTATGGAATATGCTAGTCTATCGGCTGACCAGGAAGACGTAGAAACCATCTGTACGTTAGCACGATCTCTGGGCCACAGAAGGACAGTACTAAGAGCTCTGGGAGATGGAGTTAAGGGGTAGAAAGATGAGGGACTTGATTAGGCTGTGGGTGCCTCAGGAGCCACCTCCTGAGGAAATTCTGGTTCAGACCATCCAGCGACTCCCTTCCTCACACCAAAGACACTGGGCAATTCTCAGAATCATTGCCTTGTGCAAAAACCAGCCCCAAGTGGAAAATAATTATAACAGTTTACAGGGACTGTGTGGTTATGATGTGCCAGACACAGAACTAGCCACTTTACATATATTCTTTAATAGTCATAACTGTACTAGGTAGTGTATTTTATTAGCCCTGTTTTACAATGGAAGAAACAGGGATCTGGCTCCCCAGATGTTAGCCCTGATCACTCAGCTAGAAAGTAGCAGAACCTGGAGTTGAGCCCTGTTTTTAGGCCCTACCACCAGCATTTGGAGACTCAGTACCTTTCATGTTGAAAAATCCCCAGTGGCCCATTAAGTGGCAGCTCATCTGAGGACCACCTTCCTTGTCCCAAAAGTCAAGCTCTAGTGAGATGACTGCAGGCTGACCAAAGCCCAGAAAACTGCCTGGGAGCTGCAGTAACCATGACAAACTGCAGACAGGCCTGTGAGGAACCCAGTGTTATGGGAATCTGCTGAGTAGGCTGTCCCCTTGCTCCAGCCTTCCAGAGGTGGGGAGAATCCTGAAAAATTCTGGAGCTTTCCTTGGCTAAAGGACATACAGGTGATGACATCTGAGCCCTAACTAAACCGAAGTGCTGTTAGGAAGCTTTCTTGTAATCTCTCACACAAGGTTCAGATTTAGCCTCATCACCTGGGTGCAGCAGGAGCCACGGGAACTGCCTCAACCTCTTATCCACCTGAGTTTAGCACATAGCACAGGATGCGCCAGTGCTTGTGAAGGAACCCCAGATGGAGATGATGCTTGGAGTTTTGGGCTAGGGCTACTAGACTACCCAAGATGAGGGGACCGGAGTTGATAGGACACTACCTTAAGCTTCAGAGGACTTTTCTCAACCCTATACTTCTCCCATACAGTCAAATTTCTGCTTAAAACGTTTCACAGCTCCTCCAGAAGGCAAAAGTCTTTAACCACCTGCAGTCTTGATCTAGCCACTCCCTCTTTATTTTTCATTCCAAACAATTCCTCCCAGTTCCTACTCAGAGTCTTCATTATATGTTGGCCTCGCTGCCTGGGATGCTCTTCCCTTTACCCTGCCTGGTTGTCATCTTCTCACCCTTCAGGTCTCAGCTTTCAAACTGACATCCCCATTTGCACCCCAGTCTATGCCAGATGCCTGCTCCCATAGCGCCCTGTACTTCTGTATCCTAGTACTTATCACTGTATTGTAGTTGCCTGGTTACTTTTTTTCCCCCACTAGGCCCTAAGCACTGTGGGCAGGGACTATGTTTTATTCACTGATGTTTCCCCAGGGTCTAACGCAGTGCCAGGCAAATAAAAGCACTCAGTAAATATTTGCTGTATGAATGAATGCATGATGAAGGTCAGCAAACCCAAGCCCCTCTGGATTTGATGCTCTTAAGATCCATAGCTATCTTGGTGCCAGCTAAAGGACAAATAAAGCTTTGGCTCCAACTGGGGCTGGGAGAGAAGACTGGGCCTTCAGACCATCTCTGAAATCTGACTTCAGCTGCCTGGCCCCAGCTCTTTTGACTTGATAGGGTTCTGGTGTATGACAAGACTGGGCATGTCTCCACCCAGGCCACCCTCCTAGAGCCCCCCCCCACAAATTGACCTCGCTGGGCCTGCTTTTATGAAAGGTTTATTCCTAGTGCTAGATCCCAATCTTCTTGGGCTCTAAGCACAATTAAACTGGGTGGGTGGGTGAGGGTAGGCCTATTCAGATGCAAGGCCAGCAATGGGGCTCCCCATTATCCCCACCCCTTTGGTCCCAGTCCCCTTCTCTGCAATGGGCACGCATAGAGGAGAGACAAAGGGTATTGGATGCAACATCATTGGCCCAGGGGAGCCCAAGAAGAGCTGCCATTGGCTGACAGGGCATTTTGAGGCTCTGTCATTAGTCAGGGGGCACACCCCAGCCTGAGGAGTGATGCCATTGGCCAGGGAGTGGTTTTGTTATAGCCGTTGGCTGTGGAGTGGAAGGAAGAGATCTGGGAATGAAGTCCTGTGGCCAGAAAGATAGGGCAGCAGCTTCTGGGCCTGCAGGCCCTCTTCCCACCATAGCAATGTGGGCAAAATTGGTGTCAGGCCCCAGCCAGAAAAAGGAGCCCAAGCTAGAGGGCAAGTGACAAGGGATGTCCCATGTCCAATCTCCCACACACCCTGGGGCTGCCCTTCCCAATGTCCTTCTTGATAGCCAAGTTGGGCTGGAAGCAGCTCACTGCTCCTCTAGCCAGGAGGGTTTCTCAGCTCCTGGAGGCCGCAGCTTGATGTTGAACTGCTGCAGGGTCTGCTCCAGCTGTTTCTGGTTCCCAGCAAAGTAGGCGGACACGGCATTGTGGAAGAGCAGCAGCTGCTTGTGCATCACCTTGATCTGGGGGTCCAGCAGGGTCAGCTAAGGCTGGACTCAGGCGCCCTTCTTGAGGGTCTATGAGCCTGAGCCCAGGCACAGACCAGGGGCACAAGGACTCTGCTCTGATGGTGCTTTTGGGGTAAGGGCTGAATTCTACCCAGGGAGTCAAAGGAGAAGGGTCAGTCTGATGGAAGAAACTTCACTTGATTTGTTGGGCCTAGGGTTTTGGTACCCCAGCTAAGGTAGTGATTTTTCCCAGTAATGTTCCTGGGACCAGCAGCCAAATCCTCCAATAGCAAAGGGCCAGGAATTGGAGGGAGGGTGATCTGGAAAGGCCCAGGGGTTGAGAGGGGGCTGAGGGGGTAACATTCTACTCCCTAGCTAGGCTGCATTTCCCCATTCAATATGGGGAGGGTCTGAGGGGAAGGTTAGTGTCACAGATGGAAAGGTGGGCTAGGGTCAAGGAGGGTGGGGTTGGCACCTTGTTTTCTTCCAGGAACTTGAGCTTGATGGCCACATCTCCCCGCAGCTTCTCATACTTGTCCCGATGGGCCTGGAAAGTGGCCTGGGCACTCTCGAGTCGACCACGTGTCCCTGCATCCCGGGGGCCTAGGCTCAGCTCCTCTAAGTCTGTTCGGTAGGCATCATATTCCAGCCTGGGGAGGGGTGATACAGGCTGGTCTCCACCCCTTTGTCTTCAACACATATTCTCTTTTCCTTCCTGAATTCTTATGCCCCTAATGCCCAAATTTCCTCCCATGCCAGCCAACTCCCCAAACCCCAAGCCCTGCCAGTGCCCATACCTGGCAGCCTCATACTGTTTCACAGTCATGAGCGTGTCTTCCATGGTCTTAGTGACCAATGTGTTGATGCTAGAGACAAAGAAGTTCACGGCTCCTAGCAGCGTTTCCCCATTCTTGCATAGCAGTTTCTGTGTCTCTGCATTGTAGCCAAATTCCTCCTGAGGGCAGAGGGAGGAACAGGCCTTGAATAACACTCCCTACCAGACTGGAGCTGTAGAGCCCTTCATTCCCCTCCTCCCCAAGGAGGAAACAGCCAGCAAAACTGGAACAACCAAGGACTGCATCCAGCAAGGCTCTCTTAGCCAGAAAGTTAGTGGGGTCACCCTGGGGATACCTGGGGTAGGAATGTGGGTGGTGGGCATTCTTGGATAAGTTCACAAGACTGGAACAGTCTGAGAGCTAGTGTGGCAGGCAGGGGAGGGGCTCTGATTAGGTGAGCACTGAAGGCATTCTGCCCAATGCAGAGAGGGGTTATTTGTGAGGCACCTAGTGTGCCCCCTCCCCCACCCCCTCCAACTTCTGGACCTCTGTACAAACCCTTAGGCTGCCTCCACAGGTGAGTGCTGCTGGGGGTAGGGCTGGGCCCACCCTGAAGGGGTTCTCCCTGTGGGCTGCAGGAGGGAGGGAGGATGAGGCATGACTGCCTGAGAGGGCCCGTGCCCAGATCCCCCACCCTCTTTGGTCTAGCTGAGGCACCTGAAGCTCTGGGGACTTCTGGCTGAGGTCAGCAAAGGCATCGCCCAGTGCATGCTGGGTCTGCAGCAGGCTGTAGAGGTGGGCTGTCAGTGCCCGGCCCAGCTGCAGGACACTCTCATACTTGCGCTTCGTCTCACGCAGCAACTCAATCTGTAGCTCTAGCTCCAGGTCCACAGTCCGTGAGCCTCGACCAAATCGTTCTGATAATAGTTGCTTTGTGCACTGATTGGGAAATGGGGGAATGGGTCAGAGACCCTAACAACCTCCCCACACAACAATATCTATCCCAGCACCCCCAGGCTCCTACTCTCAGCCACATCTCACGATCATGAGGAAAAGGGAAAAAAGGTACCCATAAGGAGTTTTGAGGAAGGGAGAGGTGCTTAAATCCTACCTTATAGGTGTTGATGCCCCATTTCTTGACAATGTCGAACTTCTCTCCAGCGATGCCCCGAGCCACCTCATCTCCAGGGCCAGCAGGAGTGGTGCTATGAGATGGATGGCGGCCAGACCCTAAAGGATCAAGTTCTCTGACACCAGCCTCTCTTAGATACACAACACCTCTGTGGCCCCACCCATACTTCTCTCCCAGCACATGAAATTGACTTCCCTGAAGGAAATGCTAGAGACAACTGGATTCTACTGCTTACTAGGAGGAACTCGAATCTTGCACGGTGAGAACCAAATCCTGATATATATATGACTTCCTTAGGGGTTGGAGGAGGGGTTTGCAGGGAGTTCCTGGTGTACAGGGGCAGAGGAAACAGAAGAAAATACACTGACTTTTGGGGTAGCAGGAGTAAAGGATGGTGGATCATGATAACAAGAAACCTGGTTGCATTCCCATGTGGAATCTTAATGTGAGATTCAGGACTGTTTGTTCCTTTAATCTTTAGAATCTACAGTAAAATTCTGAGAAGCCTCACAAAGTTCCAACTCAGCCTCAAGCTGTAGAGTAGGGTATTCCTGTGAAGTAGGTCTTAACTTTGCTCAGGTGGTGGCAGGGAAAGGACAAATGAGCCATTTCAGGGGCCAAGTGGCAAAAGGGAAGTGGATGGACAATGCTGGGAGTTGCTCTTGGGCTGAGGAGAGTCCATGGGGTTCATACAAGCAGAAGTTCCCAAGATCTCTAGACATAATTTAAGCTTTCCTTGACATATCCTATGTTTCCCCAAACCATTCTTGTCCCCTCCTCCACCCAAGCTTCCTGTTTCTGAACATTCATACCTGTGGGGATGAGTCCATCACCAGAGCCCCCATAGCCACCAGACACAATGCTGGTTTCATTGAGGTTGGGTCCTGACACCATCACCTGCTGGAGGTCCTATAGGCCAGAGAAGAGGGGTTGCTTCAAAAACATAGGTGGAGCAGAAGCATTTTGGAGGTGGGAACAAGTTTGGATTCAAGCATCATGAAGACAGTATACAAGGGAACTCTGCACAGAATCAGAATGATATGTAAAAAGAATGGAGTCAGGTAAGTCAGGGGAAGGCTACTGGAATAGGGGGTGAGAACCCAGGGCTTAGAAATTGGATTCCTAAATTGAAACAATTAGAAGAATCAAACAGAAGCACCTGCTCCAGCCCATCGTCTTCAGGAAGCTGCCTGGCTTCGCCGTTCCCGTGGATAGGGATCTCCATTGTGGCTGCCTTCCCTAGGATCCCGTCCGTCATGGCTAGGGAAGGTATTGGAGTAAAACTCTCCACCCCAGCACCCTGCAAAGCCCAACACAGAAGTTCTAGACACCTGCCAGCACTCTAGAAGAAGGAGGCCTCCTCTGTTGTTTCTGAGGTTTAAAAGGCTGTCCCAGGGTTTGAGTGTCTCAGCGTTTGGCCACCATTCCTTTCTTCAGGTTTATGTATTTCTCCCCTCCAAAATGCACATGTGTACACAGGCACACCAAAGCACTGTGTCTCCTCATAAGCCCCCAACCTCACCAGGACTCTGGTGATTATTCATATACTCATTCAGTCATTTAGCAGACATTTCGTGGGTGCCTACTATGTGTCAGGCACTATTTCTAACAATGAAAATACAACAGTGAAGAGGGAAAGTCCGCTCTCTTAGAACTTATCTCCATGCAGGTGTGCTTATGCTGAGCATGAGACGAACCCTTTCCAAGGCTCAGGTCTTCACCCCGCCGCCCAATTCAGGTTTGTTCTCCATTGCTTGGCCTTTCACACTCCTTTAGTGTTTCTTCCCCCTTCCTTCAGGGGGTCTCCTCCTCCTCTGTCTCATGCACCTCCTTTTCCTCGGGCCCTCCCCACCAGGCCTTAGTTAGATCAGTTGGTGTATGTTCTCAGTCTCTGGTAAAAGCCTCTCTTTCCCAGGATAGCGGTGATCCCTTCCACAGTCAGTTATGTCTCCCAGGTGTGTGAGCCCCCGCCCCCACCCCCATACACCTGGACATCAGGTGTGTCCTCATCCTTCCCCAGGGCTCGGGGCATCTTGCCCTCTGGACAGGTTTGTGCGTTCAACTTCCCGTCGCCCAAGCATATCCCTCTCACCTCGGGCCGGGCCGCTCTTCCCCTCAGGGCGCCAGGCCCGGGCCGCGCGGGGACCTCGGGCTCCAGTTCCCGTCGCGATCCTAGCAGCAGGTCAGGGACTCAGCGGAAGTGACGTCCTCTACGGGCAGAAGAAGCCGGCCACGTCGCAGATTATAAGGGCGGAGGTGACGTCGCAGCCGGGGGCAGGGCGATACTCGAGCTAGTTCTCGAGAGCGACGAGAGGTTACTTCCGGGGCGGCACCGAGAAGCTGAAACGGAAGTGGCGTAGGGTATGCGCCGGTGGCGTGATGGAGCAGCAGCCTCAGCAACAACAGCAACTTAGAAACGTGAGTGAGAACTAAGTCGATTCGGGGCCAGACGTTCAGCTCGTATTCCTGCGCACATCGCGGGAACCCCATGGAGCCAGGGATTTGAGGGCTGGAAACATCGGGCTATGGTGCGCGGGCCTGGGAAACTTCGGGCGGCGAGACCTTGAGTAGAAGTGTGGTCTCCCTTTTCTCCCAGCTGCGTGACTTCCTGTTGGTCTACAATCGGATGACAGAACTCTGCTTCCAGCGCTGTGTGCCCAGCTTGCACCACCGAGCTCTGGACGCTGAGGAGGTGGGGAACTGTGTAGGGAGGTTACTCTACAAATAGTTTAGCAGTAGACTGCTTCCCTCCTCTCCCCACTTCCCCTACCTCTGGCCCTGGCCTTTTCTACGATCCTTACCCCTAGGCTAGTCATGGGGAAGGAAGGAGGCGGGCCTGACAGGACAGACACCTTTACCCTCCACTTAAACCCTGTCTTCCTTCTAGGAGGCCTGTCTGCACAGCTGTGCTGGGAAGCTGATCCATTCCAACCACCGCCTCATGGCCGCTTACGTGCAGCTCATGCCTGCCCTGGTACAGCGCCGCATCGCAGACTACGAGGCTGCCTCGGCTGTGCCAGGCGTTGCTGCTGAACAGCCTGGGGTCTCTCCATCAGGCAGCTAGCCATTCCCAACCCCAGGAGGGAAGGCCCTGGACTGACTTCTCTGATTGAAGGACCCCAGTGGACTTTGGGGTTGGTGAATCCTATACAGAGAGAATTCGAGGTTGCCTGAAAGCTGGGTGTCCTTGCTCCTTTTCCTGGAGCCAATAAACCCGCTTTTTATTCTGTTTGATTTATATTCTGGGCAAGGAAGCTTTGCCTACTTAATTGGCACAATCCTTTGTTCTGTCATTTAGTGCATATCCGCTGGCTTCAGCCCTGGCAGCTGAGGAATTTTCTTCTATTTGTAGAAGGAAAACCTGAGCATTCGTAGGCATCTGGTTAAAGCAGGCTCTGTGTGTACAGTTTTAAGATGGGTAATATGTCATGCTTTACCTTAGTTCATCTTTACAACAAAACTATGAGTAAGAGGTATTAGCCTCATTTAACAGATGAGGAAGCAAGAATCCAGAATGTACCAGAAGGCCAATTTATACAACAGAAAATTGGTTCCTGCCCAGATGACAGGAAATGGGAGCTCTGTCTAGTTGTCCTTAAGTCTGACTGATTTCAGTAGCTCATAATCGTGAGCCAAGTATTTGTTGGTTCATAACTGTTTTGTGAACTATGTCTTACATGTCTAGAATTCTGCTGGATCTAGGAAAGGAGAAGCTATCTAAGTACAACCCGTCAAAAAAACCACAGGGCTTTTGGGTACTGCCTCCTTGAGAAGTTAGTGGCCACAGAAGAGAGATGAAACCTGTAAGAAGTCTGGGGTCTTTTGGAACTTCAGCCATTTCCCCAGCTTGTTACTTTCCTAGTATTTACAGTCTTCTCAGGATGAACAGTAAAACCTTTGAACAAAAGTCTGTGCTTGTCTTCAGGGGCAATCAGGAAGGGAGAAAGTTGGGCACATATTCTGCAATACAGCCAAATCCGAGGGAGAGAAACTGAAGGGCTAAAGGGACAAGTAGATGGCAGTCGTTATGATAAAAAGGATAAAACTAAATATTTGGGACTTCTTCCTCAATGCTACCTTAATGTTTCACTGCTTATCTAGAATCTCCTAATTCCAGCTTTCTATCATCTGCCCCATATTGGTCCCATGGTATATGTTTTGTGATTTCTAATTCCAGCCTCTCCATTCTTTTCTCATTATTGCCTCCCCCGCCTCCCACCTTTGTGTAATTTACTTCTGTATTCAGCAGCCTGAATAGCATACCATTCTATCACCCCATTTTCTTGCCATCATTGGCCATCTTTTTGTATCATTCTACTTATTCTGTCTTTTCTGTTCCTTCAAACTACTAGAGTAAAACAGTTGTGTAATAAATGCCACTAAATATTCAAGGCTTCCAACCTCAGCCAAGTCCTCACATCTACACTCAGTCCTTTACCTTTATGGGTTCCTGGTCCATTTCCTTCTCTAATTACCATAGGCAGTTATTTTATACCTTCACTGCTGTCCTTAATCGCATGCCCCACCCTCATCAAGTGACCTTGTTTCTTTTTTTAAAGGAATTGAAGCTGTTAGACATTGGTTCCACAGTAATAAATTTTAAAATTTCTTACAACTACCCACAAAGCAGATGTTCTATCCTATCTACAGAGCAGAAAATTGAAATTCTCAAGTAGCAAGCCCATTATTAAAGTGCAGATCTGACTTTAAAGTCCATGTTCATTTTACACACCAGGCTGCCTCTTAAGATAGTATTTATTGAGCACCCACTTTGTATAGGTTCTGATTTTGGTAGATGTCATGCTTAATCTTTATAACACAACTATAAGAGGTATTAGCCTCACTTAACAGATGAGCAAGCAACAATCCAGAATGTGTCAGAAGACCCTTTTATAGACAGTTCTTGTTTTTGTTTTTCAGATGGAGTCTCACTCTGTTGCCCAGGCTGGAGTGCAGTGATGCTGTCTTGGTTCACTGCAACCTCTGCCTCCTGGGTTCAAGCAGTTCTCCTGGCTCAGCCTTCCGAGTAGCCTGGGATTACAGGCATGCACCACCATGCCCGGCTAATTTTTTTGTATTTTTAGTAGAGACGGGTTTCGCCACATTGGCCGGGCTGCTCTCGATCTCCTGACCTTGTGATCTGCCTACCTTGGCCTCCAAAGTCCTGGGATTACAGGCGTGAGCCACTGCGTCCAGTCTATACACAGTTTCTTATTGAGAAAAAATAGTTCCAATCATGTTTTTTGCCCCCTTTAGCTGCCATCTCTTGAACAGAAAAGTTTGTTTGGATGGTAAAAGTTGCTGACCAGGACCTTACCCAGGGAGTTGCTTTCTATTTAATGAAATTTCTGTCCTTGGGAAATATAAATGCAAGTAAAACAGGTTGTGAACTTCTTAACTTCCAGAAGACAGGAGGATGGGACCTGTGATACTGTGCTGCCAGTGGGAGGACTCTTCCACATCAACATTTGTGTGTATCCTTGCAATAAACTTCCATTGTGAATATTTGTGCTTCTCATCTTTCCATGTCGTATGATAGTAATTGCTTAAGAAGAGCTAGGAATATAGATCTGTCTGACTCTAAAGCCTTTGCTCTTTGGAGTTTGAGAGCTTCTATCTGCGAGCTCATTTGTACTTAACCTGCCTCTAGGCATGAAAAAACAAATGCCCCTCAAGCTGACCCATCAGTTGATCCCTTCAAATTTCAATCTCTTTTGTCCTAGTTCTTCCCTGTTTATAAATAAGTTCACGTGTAGGAGAAAAACTTTATTCCTACCACTCTGCCTTGTGTACGTATAATCTAGTCTTTCTCAGGTCTTGCCATAAAGTGATAGCCATTGGCATAATGAGAGCAAGGTGATATTCCAAGCACAACATTAAAGAATAAATGTTGACAAAGCTTTATCATGTTATTTATCCTGTTATCACAAACATAAACATTGGAGGCACTTTAGTGTTCCTGCCATTGTGGCTTCAGAACTTCCCACTCTTTTGCAAAGCCTCAATCTTTTGAGGCTAGTCATCCATACAACCCTCTCATTACTTATCTACCACTCTCATTTACTACGACTCTCCTGCTGCTTTACTCTAAATAGCTAGCTTTTGGTCTTCCTGTCCACTCCTTGATATTTTAATATTTACATAGACAATTTATTTGGTGTTTTGTCTCTTAGTTCTTTGGCCCAATCTCTGATAGTTTTCACTCTGTCTTAGCCACTCACTCCCTTTGTCATATTTTGGCCATTATCATGACCTCAAACTGCTCGATCTTCAAAATACTTGCATCTTATTATTTACCATATTCCTTCCACTTGGTTTATTGAACTGTTCCCTCTATCAGTCTCTGATTTCACTGCAGCCAATGCTTCTTTCCATTAGCTCCTTCCTTCTTTAGATTCCTAGATAGCTTAAACTAGTGATTTGCATAAAATAGGCTGAATTTCCTTGCCTTTCATCTCTTTTTTTGAACCCTTAAATAAAGTGAAACTTGTCTGTGCCTGCATTTGGACAGCTAAATGCCACCCAAGGAAACTACTATGGAGCAAATTTACACCACTATGAATCCATGGTTATCAGCTTCAAATGTCTCAGCCCCATAGTCCTACTAGATTTTTCTAGTCATTTTTACTTATCCCTGCAATTACTACTTCAAACCATATTCTTAAATCTGTTATTACCCCCCACCCTGCCACCATTATCTTTACTTTATGCAAGTAACTCTTTCTTCATAGACGAAAGTAGCAGCTATCGCTAATTCTCTGAACATCCCACAATTTATTTACCCACATATATGCATCATTCTCTTTCATCTAAACAGGGCAAGTATACCTCTTATCTAAGGCCAGTGCCTATTCCTGTGCTTGGAATCCTAGTCCTTTTCTCTTTGAGGATCTTTGACTTCTACTTTACTGAATTCTTATCAGTGTTTAAACATGCTAAAGACTCCTCTGTTAATAAACCACTTCATACCTCATTTCTTTTCCAGTTACCCTTCCATTTTTTCTGCTTTACAGTTAAACTTCTCAAAACAGTTGGTTTGGGCCTCTTCGTCCTACAGGTCATTTTCCATTTCCATTCCTCAACCCATTTATATTGAACTTCTGCAACCCTTATTCTATTGAAATGGTTCTAAGGTCACCTTGATGATGAACTTCCTATCTCGAATCCAGTAGTTATTTCCCAGTCCTCACTACCTCACTTCTCAGTAGCATTTGGTAAAATTTTCTAGTTTCTTATCATTGATACTCTTCCATTGGTGTCTGATTCTACTCTTATGGTTTTACTACTACCTCTTTGACCATAGCTTCTTAGCCTCCTTTGCAGGCTCATCCTCCTCCTAGCCTTTAAATCTAAGAGTTTCTTTAGGTACTGTTCTTCTCAGTCTAATTTTTCTAGGACAGTTTCATCCCCACTCCGAACTTTAGTTCCTGATGACTTCCAGATGTCCTCCAAGCTATTTGACATCTCCACTTAGGTATCTCAAAAACATCCCAAACTCAATATGTTTCCTAATAAACTATCCTGTGCCTGGTACTCATCATCCAGTTACAGAAGCTCGAAGGCATTTCCCTTTTTCTCTTGTCACTCAATTGCCAAATCTTATCAGTTTACATTTCTAAATATCCCTTGGTTCTCACTACCTTTCTCCATCTTCACCATGATCTCCCACCAGGATTATTGCAGTTGCTGCTGCTTCCTATACCCACTTTTGTACCCCTTCAATCTATTCTTCACTCATAAGCCATAAAATACAAACTAATGCTTAACCATTGCAATAGCTTCCCATTCTTAGGATAAAAACTGAGATTCTAAATATGACCTGCAATGCCCTGCATGATCCAGCCTCTGCCTACTCCCAGCCCTATCAGTAACTATCAAACACTGGACTGCCAGTACTGTTTGCTGAATTGATTCAAGTCACACTTCACTGTTTTTCCCTCTGTCTGTGCTCTAGCCACACTGGCCTTCTTTCACTTTCTCTAACTTGTCATGTACTGTTTCATCTCAAGGCCTTTGTATGTGCTGTTTCCTGCTTACAATGCTTTCCCCCTTTATCTACCTCTCATGCTTGAGATCCTAGTTATTATTTCCTCAAAGAACTCTTCCCCAGACTCCAGCTCCCATAATCCCTCATGCTTTTGGTGTATCACACTTTTTTCAGTATGTTTTTCAAGTTTTACTTTGAATTGTGTTAATTACAGCATTTGAAAGGGAGGATCTAATTTCACACAAAATAGAAGACTCTAAAATATACCCTTTAAACTGCTAAAAAATAAATTCAGTGGTGAGAATACAACAGAAGTCCAATTTAGATTCTGAGTATTGTCACCATGTGTTTCTTCCAAGCTTATATCTGGAGCTCCTGGAAGCCGTTTCATACTCTGGTGGAGAGGAACAAAATCACAGCATGAGAAGGAGTTAATTCCTGGATTACTGGCTTCATCACATCCACCCTCTCCACCCCAAAATGGCACAAAAAAAACAATTACCACACCCTGAAGACCTTTTGGTTTAAAAGAGGTGTTGATTAACTGGGTTGGAAACAGGTCATGAAGATCTGTCTAAAACAGTCCCTTTCAAGTGAGTTTGCACACACCATCAAGCAACGAGCCTCTCATTAATTAGGACTAGGAAACCAAGGTTTGATTCTTAGGAAATCACAATTTCATTCACTCAATATGATTTACAAAATGCCTACATATCAGCTTCCACGTGCAGTCATTTCTAGATAAAAAAGAAACCTGGCATCTCTAGAAGGGCCACCAAGTTCCCCTTCCAAGTGTATAGCTGAAAGGACTGTTTTTGGAACTGGGTTTCTTTTATACCTCTGAAAGGGTAACACTTTAAAGCTGAATTATCTTTAGGCTGGAAATCTAACATTTAGCAATGCTTGCATCCCAGACATACAGTAAGAGACAAATTCAGAAGGTAGCTCTGCTGCAAAATTATGTAAAAGTATTGTACAGTATTTATGCTCGAAATTTCAGTTCCAAACCTAGCGTGTGGCCATTGGCATTGTCATTCTTGCAATCCAGGACAGTTGACAGTGTCATTTTGATACCTGGTTTTAGGGTCTCAGTGTATTCTAAACCTATTTGGTTAGAGTTGTTCACTTAGCCAAGAAGCAGGTGTCAGGGTTGATCAGATACTTGGATATTCCAAAGTGAGTGTTTGTATTAGTCTGTTTTCACACTGCTGATAGAGATATACCTGAGACTGGGTAATTTATAAAGGAAAAGGTTTAATGGATTCACAGTTCCACATGGCTGGAGAGGCTTCACCATTATGGTGGAAGGCAAAAGGCACATCTTACATGGTGGCAGGCAAGAGAGAAAATGAGAGCCAAGTGAAAGGAGTTTCCCCTTATAAAACCATCAGATCTCATGAGATGTTCACTACCACAAGAACAGTATGAGGGAAACTGCCTTCGTGATTCAATGATCTGCCACCAGGTCCCTCCCCCAACACATGGGAATTACGGGAGCTATAATTCAAAATTAGATTTTGGTGGGGACACAGCCAAACCATATCAGTGTTACTGTTTCCTGCTGTCCAGGTGAAATTGACAGTGGTCTCCACCTTCTTATTCACCTTCTGTTAAATGGAGCCACCAAACTGTCCCATTATTCCCATTATTGTGAAATTGGAATTCATCAGACTTGTAGCCAATTGCAAAGTTGCTCTAAGTCATTCAGGATTTTGCAGTCTCAAAATTTACCTGGTAGCCAGCCAACCCTTGTAACCCAGCACCAGGGTGCCCCAGATTGAGGACCCAGCGATGTCAAAATCCAGGTTACAGCCCAGGTTGATGTGCTCCTGCTTGTACCTGGTCTTGATTTTAGCATTTTCCCCCCAGTATTAGGTGACAAGGATGAATGAAGGGTCAGCTTCAGTCCACTTGCAAGCTGATCTTCCACAGTAATCTCAGTCCTAGTGTGTTGTATGTTTCACTTCATAAACATCAGGCCATACTCAGTTTATCTGTATTTGGTCTCCGGACTGCCTGTCACTTTGGTGGTTTCAGTGTTGGCTGAGCCTAAGCTTACAAATGCCTTCTTAGTTTGTTTTCAGATCAAGTTTTAATAAGCCATATCCATAGCCCTTGGTGAAGACATTCCTGGCAGGTTTGCCAAGATTGGCATACTTGGGTGGCACAGCCATCTTCTGCTCAGAGCCAGTGGTGGTAGAGTTGGCGGCAGCTGTGATGGGGGATTCATCGGGGAGGCATAGAGCAGAGCGAGCAGCCGGCGTGTAGTGCTTTTAATGGTGTTTCATTATACACCTCATGAAGTCAGAGTCCAAGTCTAGTCTGTATTGCTCACCATTGTATCCTTATCACAGTACACAGCATATAATGTGTTCTCAACAGATACTTGTTGAATGAGCATCTTTGAATCTCCCAGCTCAATTTACTATTAACATAACTAAAAGAAAGGCCTATTACCAGAAGAGACAGAAGTGAACCTACATATCTAACCTTTGACCTTTTGGCAATGATTTAAAGATGTTTTTCACCCACAATCTCACTAGGTGGTATCTTCTACCCTTAATAGTCATGGATTGGTCAACATCTGAAAGGCCCTATTTGGAGCAAATCACTCTGCCATTCTAGTTTCCACCTAATTTCTAAGTCCTATAGTTCTGCTTAAATATCTCTTGAACCCTTTTCCTACTCTCCATCTTTGTTGTTACTACCTTAATCAAACTTTCATCAGCTATTTTAGTTTATTTTTTTGAGATAGAGTCTCGCTCTGTTGCCCAGGCTGGAGTACAATGGCGCTATCTCAGCTCACTGCAACCTTCGCCTCCCAGGTTCTTCTGCCTCAGCCACCCGAGTAGCTGGCATTACAGGTGCCCACCACCATGCCTGGCTAATTTTTGTATTTTTTGTAGAGATGGGGTTTCAACATGTTGGTCAGGCTGGTCTCAAACTCCTGACCTCTGGTTATCCACCTGCCTCAGCCTCCCAAAATGCTGGGATTACAGGCATGAGCCACAGTGCCTGGCCCTTTAAACTTTTATCAGCTCTTATACAGATGACAGCAGCAGTCTCCTAACAGCTTTTATTGTTGTTGTTGTTGTTACACTTAAAAATTTTTTTTTGATTTAATTTTTTAAAAAGGAATCCCTTCAGCTCCAGTGCAGGTGCAGAGGCTCAACAGAGTGCTTCCTAACAGCTTTTTGTCTTGAGTCTGGACTCCTTTTGATTAGTTATGAATTAGCTTAGTTACTTGTAATAAAGACTCTGTTTTTCATTTTCTGGCTATGCCCCACATTCATCTATATATTCACATATTCCACAGATATTTGAGTGACTGCTTTTACCAATTTTTAGTGTAAGCCCTGCAGATACAGAGCTGAACGAGAACATTCAATCCATGTTCTCTTGGAACTTAATGTAGTTATGTGAAGGTTAATGTAGGACAAGTAATCACAACTGTGATGAATGTTATAAAGAAGAAATATATCTTGTAATGGAAACATACAGTAGTGAAAACTTTCCTTGTTTGAAAGATGAAGGAGAGCTTCACTGGAAGTGTTTCTGAAGGTGAGACCTGGCATGGTTACTCACACCTATAATCCCAGAACTTTGGGAGGCCAAGGTAGGAGGATTGCCTGAGCCCAGGAGTTCAAGACCAGCCTGGGCAACATACAGAGACCCCATATCTTTAAAAAAAAAAAAAAAAGATACATGCAAAAACCAAAATATGCTGGACGTGGTGGCACATGCCTGTAGTCCCAGCTACTTGGGAGGCTGAGGTACAAGGATCACTAGAGCTCAGAAGGTTGAGGCTGCAGTGAGCCATGATCACATCACTGCCATCCAGCCTGGGTGACAGAGCAAGACCCTGTCTCAAAATAATAAATAAAATAAACCAGACAAAAGACAGGGGGAAGATCTGTCCTCCTTTCCTTCAAGTCCTTGCTCAGATGTCACCTTTTTATTAAGGCTTACTCTGATTATCCTATTTAAAATGGTAACCCATGCTCCCCTTAGACATTCCTTTGCTTCGTTTTTTTCCCTAGCATATATCACTTCTCACATGCTATGTAGTTTACTCATTTTATTCTTTATTATCTCTCTCCCCCACTTGAATGTAAGCTCCATAAATCAGGAATTTTTGTCATTGTTACTGTTTTGTACACTGATGTAACCAAACACTAAAAATAGTGCCTGATACAGTTGATACTCAATAAATATTTGTTGAGTGAAAGGAAGCAAGAAGGAATAGCCCGAGAGCAAATTTATAGAACTTGACTTTAGAGAGAGAAAGAGCATCTCTAATTGGTAACAGGAAGGATGGAGGAGTGGATAAGAGCAGAGCTATGTGCTTTTAAAGTTTGGCATTGGGAGATTGAGAGAGTTCCTTTTAAATAGCATGTGATGGTTAGTTTTGTGTATCAACTTGGCTAGACTATAGTACTCAGTTATGTAGTCAAACACTAATTTGGGTGTTCCTGTGAAGGCATTTTATAGGTATGGCTAACGTCTATGCTGAGTTGACTTTAAATAAAGGAGATTACTCTTGATAATGTGGATCAGTTGAAAGCCTCAGAGTAAAACTGAGGTTTCTCAAAGAAGAAGAAATTCTGCTTTAAGACTGCAACATCGGGCTAGGTACTGTGGTTCACATCTGTAATCCAATGCTTTGGGAGGCCAAGATGGAAAGATTGTTCGAGTTCAGGAGTTCAAGGTTGCAGTGAGCTATGATCTGCACTCCAGCCTGGGCAACAGAGTGAAGTTTTGTCTCTAAAAAAATAAAAATTTAAAAAATTTAAGAAGAAAGTGTAAGACTGCATCATTAACTTCGGCATGAGTTTCCATCATGCCAGCCTGTCCTACATATTTTGGACTTACCAGCCCCCACTATTGTGTTAGCCAATTTCTTAAAATATATCTCTTTATATAAATACAATTATCTTATTAGTTCTGCTTCTCTGGAGAACGCTGATTGATAATACAGCATCTCCTTTTTTCAAATAGAAGGTAAAGTCATCATCTGAGAATAAAGCAGAAGGAAATGGAAGATGAGAGAGTACAAGAGGTTTGAAATACTCATTACCCGGAATGGAAGAGTAAACTGACAAAAGAAACAAGAGTTTTAGGCAGTGTTGAGGGCTTGGTAGAGCTTACTGAACAGAATTCCTTTCTGTCTTTGTCTGAAGAGATTTGATTGTGTTTTTTGTTGTTGGTGGTGGTATTTGTTTTTTGAGACAAGGTCTTGCTCTGTTGCCCAGGCTGGAGTGCGGTGGCACAAACATGGCTCACTGCAGCCTTAACCTCCTGGGCTCAAGTGATCCTCCCACTTCAGTCTCCCAAAGTTTTTGGGATTACAGGAATGAGCCACCGCACCCACCCTTTTTCTTGTTTCAAGGCCTTAAATTTTAAGGCCTAATGTGACTCAAGTACTCTTCCTTGCCCTTTCATGAAGAGTTGTCCATGATCTTTATTCTTGCCCTTGCCCTCTATGAATCTTTTATCTTGTTTACCATTATGTCAAAATGAATAACAACCAAACACTTAACAATTTTATCAAGTGTCTACTACTTAGCAGGCTCTATTCTAAAGCATTTTGTGTGCATTACATTGATTCACTTAATCCTCACAACAAGGTAGACACTATCTATTATCTTCATTTTCCTTTTTTTTTTTTTTTTTGAGACAGAGTCTCTCCTTGTCGCCCAGACTGGAGTGCAGTGGTGTGATCTTGACTCACTGCAACTTCTGCCTTTTGGGTTCAGGCGATTCTCCTGCCTTAGCCTCCTGAGTAGCTGGGATTACAGGTGCATGCCACCACGCCTAGCTAATTTTTTTTTTTTTTGTATCTTTAGTAGAGACAGGGTTTCACAGGCTGTGATGGTTAATTTTGTCAACTTGACTGAGCTAAGAGATGCTCAGATAGCTGGTAAAACATTATTTCTGGGTGTGTCTTTGAGAGTATTCCTGGAAGAGATTAGTATTTGAATAGGTAGACTCAGTAAAGATCATCCTCACCAATGTGGATGGTCATTGTACAATCTGTTGCTTAAGTAGAATTTAAACAGGCAGCTGGTGGATTTGCTGTTTTAGCTGAGACATTCATCTTCCATCTTTGGACATCAGTGCCCTGGTTCTCGGGCCTTCAAACTTGGATTGAATTACACCACCAGATTTCCTCGTTCTGTAGGTTGTAGACAGCAGACTGTGGGACTTCTCAGCCTATCAGTTCTGTTTCTCTGGATAACCCTCACTAATACACAAGTTTTCTGCAGCTGCATAACAAGTTATTACAAACTAAGCAGCTTAAAAACAAGACCTATGTAGTATCTCACAGTTCTGTAGATCAGATGTCCAGCATGACTTGATTGGATTCTCTGCTCAGGGTATCATAAGCCTAAAGTCAAGATGTTGACTGGGCTACTCATCTGGTGGCTCTGCGGGGTGGGGGGCTCAGAGGGATCCACTTCCAAGCTATATTGTTGCTGGCAAGATTCAGTTCCTTGCAACTGTAAGACTGATGTCCCTGTTTCCTTCATGGCCATTAGCCAGGAGCCACTCTCAGGTCCTAGAGGCCACCTGTCTTCCTTGACATGTGGTTCCTCCATTTTCAAGCCAACAACAGTGCCTCAAATGCTCCTCATGCTTCAGACTTTTCTGATGTCCCCTTCTGCAACCATGAAGAAAACATTCTGCTTTTAAAGGGCTCATGTGGCTCATGTGATTAGGT
Organism: Aotus nancymaae; assembly: GCF_030222135.1. Lineage (NCBI taxonomy): Eukaryota > Metazoa > Chordata > Mammalia > Primates > Aotidae > Aotus > Aotus nancymaae. Next base: position 53,383,239 of record NW_026988473.1, on the reverse strand, counting down.
CAGGCCCACCCAGACAATCTCTCTTACAGTCAACTATGCCATATATTATAATCTAGTCACATAAGTAAAATTTGTCATATTCACAGTCAACGTTGGGGGTGGGGATATGTAGGGTATACTAGGAAGATATATACTAGGGAGCAGGAAATCTCTAGTCTAGGGAGACCGTCTAAAACAGTGGTCCCCAGGCTGGAGTGCAACCTTTTTGGCACCATGGACCAATGCAGTGGAAGACAATTTTTCCATGGACCAGGGGAGGGGGTAATGGTTTCAGGATGATTCAGATGCATTACATTTATTGTGAACCTAATTTTTTTATTATAATATTGTAATATGTAATAATTATACAACTCACCATAATGGAGAATCAGTAGGAGCCCTGAGCTTGTTTTCCTGCAACTACACAATCCCATGGGGGGTGATGGGAGACAGTGACAGATCATCAGACATTAGATTTTCATAAGGAACATGCCACCTAGCATGTGCTGTTCACAATAGGGTTCATGCACCTATGAGAATCTAATGCCACTGCTGATCTAACATAGGCAGAGCTCAGATGGTAATGTGAGCAACGGAGAGTGGCTGTAAATACAGATGAAGCTTCACTTGCTCACCCACCACTCACCTCCTGCTGTGTAGCCTGGTTCCTAACAGGCCGTGATTGGTACCAGTCTGTGACCCAGGGTTTTGGGGACCCCGATCTAAAACTTCTACCTACCCACACAAATGCTATAATAAAAAGACCCAAAATATCATGGCTTAAACATGATAGTTTATTTTTTTCTCTCACATAACCATGCAAATATAAGTACTCTGAGGCTACAATGGTAGACTTTAGTTGTTCTGCCTTCTTCAAGGAAGTAGTCCTTGTCAGCTCCAAAATAATTTACTACTATGTGTACCGGGTCCCATCCCAACTAGTGAGATAGAGGGAAAAGGAAAGGGGAAGGCATACCCTTTCCTTTAAGGGCATAGCCTGGCAACTGCTCACATCAATCACATGGTCACACCTAGCTGTAAGGAAAGCTACAAAATCTAATCTTTATTTTCAGTGGTCATATGCCAACATAAAATTTAGAGATTCTTTTCACAAAGAAGGAGACAATGGATACTGGGGACAACTAGTGGCATACACAACTAGCTGAACAGTAGAAGAGTGAACATTTCTTCCAGATGCTCTCAAGGCTTACTCTCTCATTTCAATTCTCTCCTCAAATGCCACCTTATTAGTGAGTTCTTCCCTAACTGCCCAACAGAAAATAGAAACTCTGTCCCCAACATCTTTATCCTCTTTACCTGCATTGCTTCTTTCCATAGCACTTATTGCCATTTCATATAATTATTTCCTTACTATTTCCCCTAACTAGAAATATAAGCTCCATGGCAGCAGAGATTCTGATTGCTGCCTATTCTATCCCCAGCTCCTATACTAGGCACCATGAATACGTGATCAGAAAATATTAGTGGAAAAAAATACATGTATAACAATCTTCGTTTGTGAGTAAGAAGATAGGCTCTGTAGTCAGACTGCCTGGACTGAAATCCTAACATCACCACTTACTAGTCATGGGATATTTTACCTCAGTTTCACTTTTTGGAAAATGAAGATAATAGGCCGGGCGCAGTGGCTCACACCTGTAATCCCAGCACTTTGGGAGGCCAAGGGGGGCAAATCACAAGGTCAGGAGTTCGAGACCAGCCTGGCCAACATGGTGAAACCCTGTCTCTACTAAAGATACAGTGTGATGACTCATGCCTGTAATCCCAGCACTATAGGAGGCTGAGGTGGGACGATTGCTAGAGGCCAGGAGCTCGAGACCAGGCTGGGCAACATAGTGAGATCCTGTCTCTACAAAAAATATAAAAATAAATAACAATCATAACTTGTGGATCTCCTAACTGATACACAAGCAGACAGCACAGCATGTATGTAGGCTGTGAGGTGGGAGTATGTTTGGTGTGATCCAGGCACAGCAGTAGTAGAGTGAATATGGAGAGAGAAGGCTACTAAGGTAGCAGGTAGTTATCAGCAATTTGTAGGCCATGATAGGACTTTGGCTTTCAGCTGAAGGAATTAGATGAGGGGGCATTAGTGAGCTTTTAGCAGAGGAGTGATAGGATCTGCCCATATTTGAAAAACAGCCCTTGCTGCTCTAAAAAGAATAAATTGTAGGGGCAACATTGAGAAGCATGAGAAGAGTTTGAGGCAAGGAGAACAGTTAGAAGGCTGTGGAAAACCCAGGTGAGAAATGATAGCAGCTTAGACCAAGGTTGTAGTACTTAAGATGGTGGGAAATGTTGGATTCTGGACATATTCTGAAGGTATAACCAATAGAATTTCCTGAAGGATTACTTGTGGGGGCAGGGGGAGAGAGAGAGAGAAAGAGAGAGACAGAGAGAGAGAGAGAGAGAGAGAAAGGGATAGAGAAAGAAGGCATTAGGAAGAGGTTGCAAACGTAACTCCAAGGTTTTGACCTGAGAAACCAGAAAGAATGGATTTGCCATTGACTCAGATGGGAAAGACAGTGAAAGGAGCAGGGTTTCTTTTTTTTTTTTTTTTCCTTTTGGTTGCATTTATTTTAATGCTGAATTTACTCCCGTGCCTTAAGTTTTTGTTTCTTCAGTTTCATCTGGGATATCTTCTTCTTCTGGGCAACCTCCTCTTCTGGTTTGGGAACAATCTGTTCCTTTTCAGTAAGAATCATCTCAGTGTGGCAGGGAGAACTCATGTATGGGTTAATCTGACCATGAGCTCTGTAGGCCCGGTCGTGCATCTTGGGTGCTTTATCCACTTGGCTATGCTCAATGACCAGAGAATCTACATCTAAACCCTTAAGTTCAGCATTACTCTCTGCATTTTTAAGCATGTGCAGCAAAAATTCAGCACTCTTTTTGGGCCACTGACCTTGTGTCCAGCCCCACTGCTTGGCCTGGGCACATCTGCCAACTCCACCATTCTAACGTCGGAATGGTACGCACCGTTTCTGTACAGTGACATCTTTCAGATACTTCGTGGCTTTTCGTATATGCATACCCTTGATGGCCTGGGCAGTTTCACGTGTGTTCATAAAGGGAACACGAAGATTGGAACCTCTTGATTTGCATGACTTTGTAGGGATCTCCGGATCAAGTGAATAGCGAACCATTTTCACAGATTACCTCAGGCCGCTTAGGGAAACAGCAGGAGCAGGGTTTCTTTGGTAGGGAGAGGGTGGTTAGGAATCTGCTTTTGAACATTTTGAGATACCTATAAACTCTCCAAGTGGAGACATTAAGTAGGCAGTTGGATACACTAATCTGGATTTCAGAGGAGAGGTGGGGCTGAATTTCTTTATTTTTAAAATTTTAATCATTCCACTTGATTTTTAAAAATCAGCCCCCTCCATAAGCCCTTCCCCCCGAGACCCCCTCCCCCGCCCACTCCGTGTGCCAAATAGATGTTGAGCTCCTTGAGATCAAGGATTCTGTTTTGTTCGGCCTTCTTTTGGGGAGGTAGGATGGCGTAGATAGAAACGTCGGGGGTGGGGATATACCAAAGGCCTGGCACTAGTTTAGACACTCAGTGAATGGAAGTAAACACCCGCTTACGACACCCTCTGGATTGCTAGTCTCCCGAGTCAACCGTGCTGCTCGTTCACACCCCGCCTGGTCCTCACAGGTCCCTGTCCCAGGCAAGCCTCAGCCCACAGGTTAGTCCCGCCCCTCCTGGCTCGCGCTCTGCCCTCTCGGCACCGCCCACATCAGACCCTGGCCCCTCCTCTTTCTGGCTCCCCTGGATGCTCGCGGCAGACTCGGTCCTTCTGGGGTCTTGTAACGGTTCTAACAGCTGGGTGCTGGGTGCGGGTGGAGCTGTGGTGACTCCTCGGCTCGGGATCTGTTTCTCTTTGTTCCCCAGGACCCGCTGTCGCCCCTGCGCTCAGCAGCCTCTCCCACAGAGTCCGCCTCCTCTTCCCCTCTCTCCCAGCCCCCTGCTTTGCCCCTGCTTCACGTCTTCCCCTCCCCGCATCCTGACCGTCATTTGCTGTGGCTGTTCCTCGGCTGTCTTCACGACCTCCTTAGCCTGTGGGAAAAGACGTCATGGGACTGGGGCTTTGCTGCCTCTGAGTGACAACCTGTTTCCCCGCTTTTCAGGTGATCGCCAACCCGAGTGTAGATTCCTTGCTGTGACCGAGGTTCAAAGTGGGCCCTGTCGGTTTGTCAGTTTGCCTCTTCAAGTGATTGCACGTGTGTATGCCAGTCTCTCTGTGTGTGGGTGGCTATGATTAGGGTAAGCCTGGGACTGGGACTCAAGTCTAAGTTTATTCACTGCTCCAGCAGGCACTCTTCAATGAAACCTCATCAGCAGATCGGGCTCTCTTCCCTTGCCTTGCCTCCTAAACCCCCTAGGTCAGGTGAAGGGGACAGGGTACTGGGAGGTAAGAAGGAACTCTTCTGCAGAGAGGGTTCTCACCTCTGTCTTAGGCCTGCTTCTTACCAGAGTCTTTGGGGAAGCAGTAGGGAGGGCCTGAGGGTCTCAGGAAAGGCTCTCTGCTATTTCTGTGTTCCGGGTCCTTTCTTCCTCCTAACCCCATTGACTCTGACCATCCCCTGCCCAGAGCCTGAAGTCCTTCTCTGGCCTTTCTCCTGGGCTGGCCCATGCAGGTGAGGCCAGGTGTCTGGCATCCTGGAACTGGCAGTTGGAGCCTGAGCTGTGGGCAAGGTCACTTCGACAGCAGTTGAATGCCCTGCTCCTCATGGTCCCAGAGGAGAGGAGGGTAGGTTTGTCTTCTGATGAGACATCATCTGATCCCCTTAAGTCTTGGCACTCCATATGTGTCTTGGACAGCAGAGAACAGCCCTTGGTCTCTCAGCAGAAACAGAGGCAGTTCCTGAAGCCAGCGACTGAGTCAGAGCAGCCCACAGTGCTGGAGCTCCTGCTAGCTGAGCTCCGAACTCTGTTCTCAGCTGTGTTGCAGGACAGTAGCCCTGCAGCTTGGTGCTATCTGCATGCAGTACTGGGTCTACTGCCTCCATATCGTGAGTTGCTAGTTGGTCACCTTGATTTGCTGCCCTTCCTGGAGCAGCTGTACTGCTGGGCACCCTGGGTCCAAACCCACCTCCATCTAGACCTGCTAGGTGCCATTGTCCAGGCCTTTCCTCCAGATAACTCTTTGTTAGACAGTGCTTCCCATGCTGACTGCTATCCCCAGAAGCAGAGGCTCCGTCACAGGCCCCCATGCCCAGCTTGCCCTTTTGTGCACGCCCAGTGGAGTAGGCAGCAAGTAAAAGAGGAGCTGGCCACCTGGCTGCGACCATTGACGTTGCCTGAGCTACAGTGCTGCCTGGGCATCATTGGTGCTGAGGTGGCCCTAGAAGAGGCTGTGTGGCTGGACGGACTTAGTCTCCTTCCCTTGGCACTGGCAACGGACATCCCTGTACGGTATGAAAGCAGTGACACTGCCAATGCAGAGGAGGAGCCTGTTGGAAGAAAAGAGACCAGGTAAGTGAGGGACTCAGTTTAGGGCTTGAGCAGAAGAGAAAAAGAAGCTGCTTTATGGGTGCCTCTAGGGCCACTTGGATGTTTAGATCCAGCGCTCTGCTGATCATAGGAATTAGCCCAGCTCCATGCCAAGCTAGTATGAGGTTGCTTTCCTCTTCCTTTTTCTTTGCAAAATAAACCCAGTGGTCTTAGTGTTAATCCCCATAGAGAAATACAGAAATTAATGAAAATCAGAAGTCAGCTATGAGGCAGCCAAAGCTTTAGAATAACAGCTTGACTTTTCAGTTTCCAGTCTTCTTTCTTGGATGATGCCAGAAGTCTCCTCAATTCTTTTTCTATAATTCATTCATAATCACTGAACATTGCCTGGTCTACTGTGAGCTGGTTCCTGGATGCTGGGTCCTTCCCCCAGGGTACCCTAGGGATTGCATGTCTGAGTGCCCTTCCCACATGTCTTTGTGAGTTAAACCAGCTTCCAGGGAGAGTGGAGTTGGCAGCACTACTGGATAGAATTTCATCTTGACTCTTCCAGAGTCTTCTTCTTGCCCTGCCAATGTGGGCACTTTGGCCCCTTGAGTGGTAGTTTTTTCTTTCTTTTTAAAAATATCTGGCTATCAGAGCTCTCTACAGGAATGCCATCTCAGAGTTCTTTAGTTTTTGATTTTTTTTTTTTCTTTTGAAATGGAAGTCTCACTCTGTCTCCCAGGCTAGAGTGCAGTGGTGTGATCTTGGCTCACTGCAACCTCTGCCTCCCAGGTTCAAGCGATTCCTTTGCCTCAGCCTCCTGAGTACCTGGGATTACAGGCTCATGCCACCACGCCTGGCTAATTTTTGTATTTTTGGTAGAGACAGCATTTTGCCATGTTGGCCAGGCTACGTCTCTGATCCGCCTGCCTCGGCCTGCCAAAATGTGAAGATTACAGGTGTGAGCCACCACGCCCAAGAGAGTTCTTTAACTTTAGTCTTGGAATTCTCCTTGTCCTCTGGCCTCATTTTCTAGACAGTGCTTTGCAGCTATCTGTGGCACATTCACTGTTCAGGAAGAAGGCTAGTTTTACTTTTAATTAAGCTTGACTTCCTCAGTTTTTGCTGTAATTTTATGGCTGGGTCAAGTCTTTCCATAAGAGTCCAATGTTAGATAGATAGGCAGGCTCCTGGGGCCCTAATGCAAAGTGGCAGTGCCACAAATTTATGCTTTCAGTAGCCCCATTGGAATCTTTTTCTTTTTCAAAGAGCTGCACTGTGCCCTGAGTACAAGTTTCCTTTCCTGAGGGAACTTAACTGAATTGGCAATGGGCTGAGATGTTGGGAAGGGGTCAAGTTCTTTGCCCTCACTTTGAACCTGGCAATAAACCTCTGAGGTCTAGCTAATATGGCTTAGTTTGCATTAAGTTCTCCAGGAGTGGCTTCCCAGGCATTCATTCATTCAATAAGTGTTGGATATCTACACTTATTAGGAACTGCAAGATTCTAGACAGACAGAAGTGAATGAGACAGACTCAGTCCCTTCCGTTGAGGTATTACAGTTTTAGGGAGCTAGATATCATTAAGTTGATAACAAGTAAAATATAATTACAAATTGTAATAAGTACTATAAAACAAAAGAATACTGTCTTTGCCTGGCTGCTCCTCTGGGGGTTGGGGGTGAGAAAGAGAGACAGAGAGGGAGTATAGTTAGGGGAAAGCACGTGTTGGAAGTGTTCAGTTCTAGATTAGATTAACAAAAATATCTTTGCAGGTTAGGAGGTGAAATAGAGTTTTAAGGAGGAGGGAGCATTCAGTAGTGTTACATGTTAAATGAGACAAGTAAGAAGGATGAAAAATGTTCATTGGATGTAGTAACAGGAAGAAGTTAAGTTTTGTGGGGAGAAAGCTAGATTGTGATGCATTGAGGAGTGAATGGGAGGTGAAGTGGAAATTGCATTTTAGCAGGGCAGCAGCTTGAAAGAATGTTGCTGTCTGAGTAGGGACTCTTTTATTTATTTATTTATCTATTTTGTATAGAGAGATGTTTATAGCCCTTAACATAGTGCTTGAGAAGTAGGTGCTCAATAAATATTCGTAGACTAAATGAATAAATAAATTAAGGTAAAAAGAAGAGTAGATTAAAAATATATGTAGAGAATAAGGGATCCAGAGCACTGACAGAAGAATCAGTCTTACAGAGAAGAAAGGATACCTCTTCCTCTAACATTGGGGGACAGATGAGTGTGTGGAAAGGCAACTAAAGTAGAGGGATTTGACTAATGACAAAACTTCAGCTTTCTCCAGGCAGGGAAGGAGGCAGAGAATGGGATGGAGCTGGGAGCTCGGCAGGGCTGGCATGGGGTTAGGGATAGCAATCTGAGAGGCCTGAAAGAGGTAGCTGCCTGAGGGCTTGTATGAAGACATCAGAGCAGAATGAGTCCACAGCTGATTGGACACCAGGAACTTGTAGAGGAGCAAATGTCCTTGGTTTTGTGATCTTCTGAATATATTATATCATATAAGACTTTGCTGAGAAAATGAACCTATAGTAGCAATATATCATTTAAGATGTCCTGATCCAACACAACAGTTCATCAAGGACATATTTATAGAGGTTATAAACCATATTGTCTTTTTGTTTTTTATCTCAGTCTGTGATTCAGTCTTTCTGGTATAAACCATATTGTTGATATGAACTCTAGAATAGGACTGCACTGTTATCCCTGGGCAAACTTGTGTTGCTCTAAGTTTGGGTCAATTAATGATACTGGTATATTCTGACTGGCTAAGTCTAAGTTAAATTATTTCAGAGTTTGTTTGTTTGTTTGTTTGTTTGTTTTTTCTGCTCTCAGGTCACCCCAACTAAAAATTATTACTAATTGACTTTTGAGTTATTGATAACGAAGTCCTACACCAATTTTGTTGACCAATATGTAGAAGAGTAAGAGGATGAATTTACTGGTGCAGGCTTGAAGGGGCCACCACTTGGTCTTGGCAGGAAAGGAAAAAATGTGAAGCTAAGAGGTTGGGTGATGGTGGGGGAAGAGCAGAAAAAGTGACAGGCATGGAGATCGTTCAGGGCTGTAAAGCAGGTATAATAGAATCAAAGATAGAATATTAAATCTGGAAGGCTAAGAAGGTTGACCTGGGAGGGAAATCCAGTACTGTGGGCTTACATAGCAATGAGTTGGGAAAATGAAGTCTTCCCATTATTTGTACACAGTATCATGTAATACTGACTTCACGGTAATTACAATCAATCCAGAATGATTATTTATTAGAAAGGGAGGGGTTGCTCACACATGTTTGTGTGAATATTTTTGCCTAACTGTGTTGCATCATCTACTCTATTTGCCCAGTATGTGGTATCTTTGAGTATAGATGGTAGGCAGGCTCTGGCAATGCCATGTCAGGTCTCCTCAGGCACCTAATCTAGCTCCTCCTTTCACGAGCCAACAGCGGAAAGACCTACCTCTAGGTACTTGACTTTTTTGCTCTGCCTTTTCTTTCCTGACTTTTTGTCCAACAGGTCTCAGCCTGACTATGAAGTTCCCAGGGAAGAGGCCTTCCAAAAGAGAAGCACTGGCTTCTCACCTGAGACTTCCTTCCGGAATACCCAGGTGATGACTGTTCTGAACGTGGAGAGATACCTGAAGAAAATCCAATTCCTCTATCTCAATGTGGCTCCCAGCCGGTACTTTAGGTGAGAGCTTAAGTCTAGGCCCCTTCTTCTCCCCCTGCCTGGTTTCCTCCTATGCTATCTTCCCCCTCCTTTTTCTCAACATGCGCACACCTCTCTCTGTCCTTTCTCCACATGCTCCTCCTGTGACTCCAGTGTCCCCACCTCTCTTCCCTTCTCCTCAGCCTCCTCCTCTCCACTCTATATCTCCACTTCACTTTCATAGCCTGTTGTCTTACACGTCCTTTTCTCATGTTTTACTCTTTCTTCTTTATCCCAGAATGATGGAAACACTTGTTCATAGTCTGAGAAGTAAATTTTATGGTGATCTCTTCCAACTGCAATGCAAGAATCATGTGTTTGTTTAAATCTTTGCAATGTCAGGGAAACTTTTTTCCAGATATCTTATTCCTTAGACTGAATCGAAATCTGCATTCTTTTAACTTCTACTCTTTTAATGTCTACCTCCTGGTCTTAGTTTATCTCTGGGGCTATAAAAAACAAGTCTCCTTTTTCTCCATGACTCAAGAGGCATTTATTCACTTTCCCTCATTACATCCTACTTTTAAAAATCACACCTACTTTAAAAAATTTATTATTATTAATATTATTATTATTATTATTATTATTTTGAGGCAAGGTCTCTATCACCCAGGCTGGAGTGCAGTGGCACAATCATGGCTCACTGCACACTTCTCTGGCTCAAGTGATCCTCTCACTTCAGCCTCCTGAGTAGCTGGGATTACAAGCATAAGTCACCACACTCTGCTAGTTTTCTAAAATTTATATTTTGTAGAACGAAGTCTCACTATGTTGCCAGGCTGGTCTTGAACTCCTGGGCTTAAGCGTTAGCTTCCCAAATTGCCAGGATTACAGGCATGAGCCACCATGCCCAGCTCAAATCTCACCTATTTTTAAAAGTGCTGTTCAAGTCCATCTCCTCCCAGAAATAATGGTAATAATTGCCTTTAATCAAACTCTTCAATATATTAGGCACTGTGCTAATCAACTCATGACATGTGTTTCTTAATCCTCATCTACCAGGTAGGTTCTGTTATTATTTCCATATATGAGATGAGTGGACTGATACATAAGAGAGGTTAAGTAATTTGTCCAAAGTTACATAATAAGTGGTATAACCAGGACTTAAACCTAGGACTATCTTAATTCAAAAGTTCATGCTCTTAAGCAGTATCTACTGTATTCTCCCAAAGAACCTTACTTCCTGTGCACACTGATCTCTTTCCCTTGAACTTAGGTAGTACTAATGATCAATATTATTCATTCATTTACTGATCAATTCATTTAATAAATGATCACTGACAGCATCTTGCTGATTATTAATTGATTGTCTCCTGACTCTAATTCTCCTCCTCCCTCTCTGCTTTGTGATACTGGGGCTGAGATTCTGCAAACTTTTTCTCCTTTTTCAGCTGGGCTCCTATTAGGTTTGATTAATGGAGGGTGCAAGGAGACTGGACAGCAAGATAAGAGGAGAAGGGACTTGCTACTTCGTTTGCTTGCTCTTTCTGTCATCATTGCCTCAGCAACGGTCTTTCACCCTGGCAGCAGCTCTTTCTTTTTTCTTTTTTTGAGATGAAGTTTCACTCTTGTTTCCCAGGCTGAAGTGCAATGGCGTGTTCTCAGCTCACTGCAACCTCCCTGGTTCAAGCGATTCTTCTGCCTCAACCTCTGAAGTAGCTGGGATGACAGGCATGCGCCACTATGCCCAGCTAATTTTGTATTTTTAGTAGAAACAAGCTTTCTCCGTGTTGGTCAGGCTGGTCTCAAACTCTTGACCTCAAATGATCCACCCACCTCAGCCTCCCAAAGTGCTGGGATTATAGGCATAAGCCACCACACTGGGCCCAGCAGCACTTTCTGAATCAGCCTCTTCATAACCCTGAGAGGTACCAACACCAGCTGGTAGCCCCTTTCCTTCAGAGTTCTTTTTGTTGTTGTTTTCTTTTTTTAAACAGAGTCTCGCTCTGTCACCTAGGCTATAGTACAGTGGCATGAACACAGCTTGCTGCACCCTCCATCTGCTGGGCTCAAGTGACCCTCCCACCTCTGTCTCCCATGTGTCTGGCACCACAGGTGCCTACCACCATGTCTGACTAATTTTTAAATTTTTTGTGTATATGGCATCTCACTTTGTTGCTCAGGCTGGTCTCAAACTCCTGGGCTCAAGCTATCCTCCTTTCTCAGCCTCCCAGTGTGCTGGGATTACAGGCATGAGCCATTGCACCCGGCCCCATCAGAATTCTAAGTCTCAACTCTGCAAGGGCCCTCCAGCCTCAAAGCTTCTTATAACCCAAACCTCTTCCATTTGTTCCTCTAGTTCTGGAGGTGGTTTTGTTTCATTTTGTTTTGTTTTGCCTATAGTTATCTCTGTGCTACCTTAGTGTTCCCCTTTTTCTTTCTTTTTTTTTTTTTGAGATGAAGTCTTGCTCTGTCACCTAGGCTGGAGTGCAGTGGTGTGAGCTTGGCTCACTTCAATCTCTGCCTCCCAGGTTCAACCAATTCTTCTGCCTCAGCCTCCCAAGTAGCTAGGATTACAGGCACCTGCTAATATGCCTGGCTAATTTTTGTATTTTTAGTAGAGACAGGGTTTCACCATATTGGCCAGGCTGGTCTTCCTGGCTTCAAGTGATCCACCCACCTTGGCCTCCCAAAATGCTGGGATTACAAATGTGAGCCATTGTGCCTGGCCCTCTGACATATTTTTAAGAAAACACTTTCTCTTTATTAAATTCACTTTGTTGAAATGCCTAGTACAGTTTCTGTTTTACTGACTGGACCCTAACACAGCCCTTGGTATTATAAGTGGTCCCAGGAAACTATCCTCAAATATAGGATCTTCATTGGCTTGGTAATGTCCTTGGTCTAGACCAGTACTGAATTCCTTGCTAATGGGAAATAGGATACTAGCAATCCATGACACATAGTGGCGTCACAATTAATTAAATTATCACTTGTGGTTGATTGTGATACCGACAGCTAGTGGCTGCTACACTTGACTGTCATGGCTGTAATGATAGTCATGGTAACAATATAGGATGGAATGCTTACAAACCATAGTGGAGAGCTTACAGAAAGCAAATGACAAGCTTAGGGCTTTATTTATTTATTTTTTTAGAGATGGGGTTTCTCCATGATGGCCAGGCTGGTCTTGAACTCCTGACCTCAGGTGATCCACCCACCTCAGCCTCCCAAAGTGCTAGGGTTACAGGCGTGGGCTACCGCGCCTGGCAAGCTTAAGGCTTTAAACTATCATCATCTGTTATAATCAGAGAAGCGTCACGATCAAAGACAATTAGGCACATAAACAGACAAGAAACTATTAACCAGAGAACTAAAAAGGCAATGACTGATTACAGGGCCAGGATCTGCCAAAGAAGGAAACCCAGTGCAGTGAGTTCAGCATTTGGTGATGCTTTTCCCCAAACAGAGGCACCTGTCAATTCCAGTAAAGGTAGTTATATGTCAATTTTACTACACATTCCTGATATACTGAAAAGAGGAGCCACGCTTTCAACAGACTCAGGGAATTAAATGAGCAAAAGTTGCAGTTCAGGTCCCATGCCAAGGAGGAGGCATATTTCTGGTTCCGCTTTACTCCTGTGTTGTAACCATTTGGGGTCTGGAACCAAAGACTGAGGATTACATTTTTGGGTTCTTTGATGTGTTATACAGATAGTTTCTATATATTATCCAGATAGTTGGCCTAGTTTTTCTAGCTGTTCTCAAGTGGGAATGTTGGTCCAAATTTCTAATGCACCATCAATAGAAAGAACCATTTCATTTTATTTATTTATTTGCCATGTAACAGGTGTTTTTTTAGATGTTCGAATTTATCAGATTTTTAATTCATTTTCTCCAGTGTTTGATTCACACTTAGGAGAGAATTTATTCCTACACCTCCCTTATTCCTCGAGTCTTTGCTCAGCTGTCACTTCCCCACCCTTACCACCCCATTTAAAATTGCCCTTCCTTCTCCCCTGGCACTGCCAATCTCCCTTTGCCTGCTCTTTTTTCCTCCTCCCTGTTGTTAATTATGTTTATCATCTTTCTTCTCTCCATCGGGGAGGGATTTGGGTTTGTTGTGTTTAATGATGTATCCTCAGGGCTTAGAACAGTCTGGCGTAGAGTAGATACTCAGTAATATTTGTTGAATGAATGAGTAAACTAGTTGTCCAGATTAGGGACAGATTTGGTGGGGGTAGATACTGAGTTTAGTATAGAACTTAATGAGTTTCGAGTGCATGCAAGACAGAGTTCGAGATATTTTCGAAACAGCTGAATGTTTGGGTCTGGGATTCAGGAAGATATTGATTTGCCCCATCTACTCTAGTATCATGTCATACTCCAGTTGATTCTGAGCCCTTTGAGAGTAAGGACTACATAGAAGTCATCTTTATGTCCCCATCTCTGACCACAATACTTGAACAGAGGGACAACTTGATAAATGGTTTAACTAAGTTCCATAAAGTCAGGGACTGGATTTTTCTTGCACACTGCTGTGTCCTCAGTGGCTTACACACTGCTTGCCTTAATAAGCATTTGTCGCATGAGTGAATCTTCTTCAAAGGAGTAGTGGCTGTTGGGAATGAGAAGAGTACTCCGTAACTCCTGGCCCTACACAGAAAGAGCAGCCTGCATTAAGCAGGTCATAGGGAAAGGAGTGCCTCTTAAGAAGAGTCAGGGCTCAGTTAAGATAGGCAGCTACATTGTGGGAAGCTAAATGGCCCACTGATTAACGGAGGGGCCATGAGTCAAGTAACTGGTTTTAAATCCTGTATTCTTCCCTTAACTGTCTTGGACAAAGCTTTAACTTCTCTTTGTTTCAGTTTTCCTAACTGTAATTTGGGGATATTAGCACTATACTTGATTAACTTTAGTAACTTTGTCAAAAACGAAACAAGATTTTTACGTGACTCGACTTAGTGCGTTCATTGTGGTATCTATCTAAATATTCTTAAGTCACTTGCTTAGCAATGTTTTCTAGGAAGTTGAGAGAGAAAAGAGATAGAGGAGGGTTATTTTATCTCTTAGGCATTATAGGACCTAGGATGCAACTTTTAAAGTGCTTAAAATATATATAATGCCTAAAACTACTGCTGGCTCTGAGTTCTATAAAGAAAACTGAAAAATAAAAATTAATAAATGCTTTATTAAATGTACCTAAACATAGCATTATGCTAACTGGTCTACTGTAACTAGATATACCTATTATATTACTACATATATATTGCATTCAATGTGGGATATAGGTGCACTTTGCTGAAGTAAGAGAACCCAAGACCAGCGACGATTTTAAGGTGGCTCTGAAGGTGCTTGTCCAGTTCATTAGGTTATAATTTTCCTCTTTATTTGCCTGTTTCTAGTTTTCTAGTTTCCCTCTGCTTTTCTTCAATCTCATACTCCACCAAATAACTTTCTCTGATTTTCTCTGCGTGTCTTTCAGTACCCAAGTATATATGTATTTTATCATTTCTAGAATGAGCATTTTTCACATTTTATCATCTCTAAAATTGTGATACATCTTAAAATTGATGGAATATCTTATTAGAAGCATTTTTATCTTAGCATTTCATAAGATAATGCTGCAGCTTATGGTTGATAGTGTCTTAGATTTAATGGGATGTAAGATATCTGGGTCTGAAGATATGAACTTGGAACCGGCTAGGTGCTTTTTTCTTTCTTCCCATCTGTCTTTGGCTTCAGTTTCTTCTTAATGATATTCGTTTCATCTTTCTAGTTTAAAAATCATTCTTCTCTCTTTCCCCCTTTTTCTGCTTTCTTCTGCCTGCCTTCCTGTTCCCCTTTTTCATCTCTTCTATCCTTCTTTGGTCTCTTAAGGTCTGACCAAGTTCTCAGGGCCCTCACTGATCAGAGCTCTTTTTTTTTTTAAAGGCCTTACAGCTTGATGGTGGTGCCACCCGACAAGGTGAATCCTGAGCACTACATCTTCTCTCCCTTTGGGATCTTGCACGTACATCCTGTGGAAGGCAGTGAGACGATGACACTGGGTACCTGGCACCATCACTGTGTTCTCTGGCAGCAGCTCCAGTTCATTCCATTCTTTAAGTATTGCCTCTTACGCAAGTCCTTGACCCGGTAGGTGACGATGGATATGTGATTTGGGGGGAAATGGATGACAGTAACAGCATATTACCACTGACCTCTAATTTCTAGCTGGAAGAAGAATGTGAGATTGCAGGGGCTGCATCGACTCCGGAATTTCCTAGAGAATCATCTGCTCTTGGCTGTGCCCCACTTTGGAGCTGGGCTACTCCATATTAGCAGGTGAGGTATTAAAAACACAACTTCATTGAGTTTTTCAAAATTAGTTTTACTAAAGGTAATAGATGTTTGTTGTAAAAAGTCTGAAAGATACAAAACAGAGCAAAGAAAAAACCCTTTACTCCTAATAACCACCATGAACATTGTGTTGGCATATCTTTCTAGTCTTTTTTCTATCACATACAAAATGTGATCATACCTTACATATTGTTAAATAACCAGCTTTTTTTTTTGAATATATATTCTAAACTAGATTATATTATAGTTCATGAATAGAATATATTCTCTGTGGAGAATATATGCTATGTTCTCTAGGTAATTATACATCTTAAACCATTTGCACTCACACACTTGTATAATGTCCGATCTGGGAGTCTAACTCAGTTGTTTGAATCCAGACTCTCTGTTCTTTCCAAGATATTACTTGGTTTTCTTTTTTTGAAAAGGTTGGTTATTCCTATTTTCAGTACTTCCTTGCTTTCCCTACACGACTCCTCAGCTACTCGTGGTATATTCTGTGATAGGAGTTGCAAATTCAGATGCCTAAAGGGCCTAAGCAGCAAGTATCAAAGGAATGCAGTGGGTTAGGTGAAAGACTTTAGGGAGCATGGGAACTGCAATCCTGAGACTGCACCTAAAGAGGACAGTCACTGCTCAGTTCCAACTAATTGTTGCCATTTGGGAATATAGGTCAAGTGTGATCAGCCACCTTACTTTTTTTTTTTTTTTTTTTTTTAGGGCATTAATCTCCCAAGCCACCTTACTTTTTAGGATTTCCCAGAAGTCCACATTTTGTTGTGAAATTTCTCAATTTTAGCTTAAATTTCAACCAAATTTTAACTCAAATTTTTATTAAAACACTGTATGTTAGCTTAGTGATTCATTTTGAAAAACTTTTTCATCTGAATTTAACCCAGTTTGCAACTTCTGCTCTAGGGAGTTTCATTCTCCAGTCTAGCCTAATCATCATGGTGTAATTTGAGAGAATAAGGGCTTGGGAGGCTGGACAGATCTTATTTAGACCTTAAGTACTACCAAAGTATTTGAGCCTCAGTTCCCTGATCTTCCAACTAGGATAAAGATTTCTAGGTTTAATTCTGTAATGAGAATTAAATGAGACTGTGAATACAAAGTGCCACTTTCAGTACTTCTCAGTAGGCACTGAATAAATGATGCCCATCTTGTCTGATTACTAGAAGTCTTTTATCTTTTTCAAGGATATTTACAAATGTGGAGTTCTCTGGGGCTTGGGAGGTATGGATAACAGGATTGGGCCTCCTCAGGGATGGTCAGCCCATAGAGAAGTTCAAGTTTCATCACATTTGGTCCTAAAACTTACCTGTCCGCTTAGACTTTTAGGACCCTTAGCTTTCTCTATTCCAAGGAAGAAGTCTCTGCTGTCTCTCCTTCTAAGTCAGAACTTGGTACCTATTTGACCCTCTCTTCTAGCAGAGAGATCACTAGGTATAAATACTTACACACACCCCAAGCCTTTTCTCAGCTTGTACGGCTGAGAAAGCAGCTTTCTGGGCTTGTACTCTTTCAAAAAACTCTTGAGAGCGTGCTGAGACTATTGGTCACTGTTGGTAATGTTACAATCTCTATAAATATTTGCTCAGTCTGAGCTAAGCTAAGCTGAGAAGAGGTCAAAGGTATCCAAGGAATGATTGGGATGCCAGGTCTGATCAGCTTAGCCCTTGATTCTAGGCTTCTGCAGGAGCTGTGCTCTGCGTCCTGGCTACCCCAGGAACTAGATCGGTGCTATGAGCTGCTGGACCTACAGAAAGCTCTAGCCGAGGAGAAGCATAAGGCTGTACAGCTGCTCCGTCGTTGCCTGAACCTCTGCACATCCATTCTTTGACTGGTAAGAGGCTCTACTTTACTGTGGACCTTTTCTCCAAGTTGAGCTCCCAGAGTTTCAGCCTCCTCTTAGTTAAGTTTCTCCTGGTATCCACTGTGTGACCTGAACTCTACAGTTGGATCAGAGCCATTTTTCTGCCCAGCAACAGCAGTTTCTACTCGAGGATGGATGAATCAATAACAGGTGTGCAGAGGATTGGACTTGACCTTTTCCTAAGGGTTGATCTTGACCTAGGAGCAGGGAGGAGAAGGAATACATCAATGTCTGTTTTGTCTGTTGTTTGTGCTGACTTTTGGGAATTAGGGAATTTGAGAACAGGAATCCTGGTCTTTTATGCTGCTGAGCTTATCTTTGAACCTATCTTGAACTTTTGGGAGGCTACTGTGGTTAGTAGAAGGATGCAATGATGGAGTCCTTCCTAATTATGCATACTTTGCATCTGTGATGCACATCCCCTGCCTAGGGTTCTGGGAGGCCCTCCTGTGTATTTGCCTTTTGCCCATGGCCTGTTATCATGGTTTGTTATCAGGTGGGGCTGGATATTCACACAGGACTTTGGCTAATTACCATGTATCAATAGTCCAGTTCTGAGAGAGGAGGCCCACTCAGAATTTGTGAAAATAACTAACGTGAGGGAGGCATACCTTGCCTGGCTTGAGCCGGGTTTTGGCTTCTATATGTTGCTCTGAACTTCATCAGAGGAGGTTAATCACAAAGGACAGAACTCTGAAGTCTCAAAAATGGCCTTGACTGCAAGGAATTCTATTCCTAGGAAGAAGTAATACCTTGGTTGAGATCTTAAATATTTAAGAATGAGGCAGGAGGTGGGGGGTGAGCTGCTCCACAGCCTTTCTCTACCTCTCAGCTCCTCAATCCCACCTTTGTTTTTAATGTTACAAAAATAGTTGTAACTTTCTGAAATTCAGTAGTTAATTTTTATACTAAGGTATAGTTCGTATACAATAGACAAATTTCAACTATACAGTTATTGAAGTTTTTGCATTTGTATTTGTATTGACATACATTTGTATACCTGGATTAAGATAGAGAACATTTCCAGCACCCCAGCAAGCTCCCTGGTGCCTCTTTCACTGATACCCCTGCAAAGGTAACCAGTACTCTGACCTGTGTCACCACAGGTTAATGTTGTCTCATTTTGAATTTCGTATAACTAGAATTGGACAGTATGTGCTCCTTTTTGCCTGCCTTTTTTCACCAACATTATGTTTGTGAGACTTATCCATAATGTTCTAGGTAGCAGTGGTTCACTCTTTTTGTCTAGCTTTGTAGTATTTCACTGTATGAATGACCACAATTTATATATTCATTCTCCTATTGTGAATATTTGGGTTGGTTCCAGTTTTTTACTATTATAAATAATACTGTTATGAACATTGTTGTATATGTCTTTTGGTAGACACGAGTGCTTATTTTTTGGGGGGTATATATTCCAGGAGTACAATTGCTAGAATAGAGTATATGTATGTTTTGCACTGCCAAACAGCTTTCCAGAGTGGTTGTTCCAGTTTACATTCCCATCAATGATGTCAATTTCTAGGTGCCTTTCCTTTCCCCCACCTTAACCCTGTGACTCTAGCCAAAGATTTTTTTTTTTTTTTTGAGATATAGTCTGGCTCTGTCTCCCAGGCTGGGGTGCAATGGTGCAATCTTGGCTCACTGAAACCTCCGC
The DNA here is from genome assembly GCF_030222135.1 of Aotus nancymaae. Lineage (NCBI taxonomy): Eukaryota > Metazoa > Chordata > Mammalia > Primates > Aotidae > Aotus > Aotus nancymaae. The sequence goes on along the minus strand of NW_026988473.1, from coordinate 53,364,257 downwards.
CTCCTGGGTTCAAGTGATTCTCCTGTCTCAACCTCGCAAGCAGCTGGGATTACAGGTGTGTGCCACCATGCCCAGCTAATTTTTATATTTTTAGTGGAGACAGGGTTTCACCATCTTAGCCAGGCTGGTCTTGAACTCCTGACTTCAGGTGATCCACCTGCCTCAGCCTCCCAAAGTGCTAGGATTACAGGCATGAGCCACTGCACTTAGCCTCAGTTGTCTTTCATTCTTACCAATACTTATTTTTTTCTTTTCCCTCCCTCCCTCTCTCCCTCCCTCTCTTCCTTCCTTCCATCCTCCTTCCCTCCCTCTTTTCCTCCCTCCTTCCTTCCCTCCTTCTTTCCTTCTGTGATTTTATATTTTGATATAATTTCAAACTTATTAGAATTGTAAGGATAGTATATAAACTCTCACATACCCTTTATATAGATTGTTATTTTTCCCACTGCTTTATCATTTATGCTCTTTCTTTTTCTCTAAACATGCACACATTATTTTCTAAATCATTTGAGAGTAAATTGCAGGCATCAGTCCCCTTACCCCTGTCTTAAGTTTGTTTTCTGTTGCTATAACAGAATACCAAAGACTGGGTAATTTACAAAGAGTAAAAGTTTATTTGGTTCATGGTTCTGGAGGCTGGGAAGTTCAAGACCATCTGGCGAGAGTTTTATCCCATAGTGGAGGGTATCACATAGTGACGAGATAGGAATACGAGGCAGAGAGAGGAGAGAGGGAATAAGGCCAAACTTATCCTCTTTATCAGGAACCCATTCCCATGATAACTAACCCACTCCCATGATCAAAACATTGATCCCTTCACATGGGTGGAGCCCTCATGGCTAATTACCTCTTAAAGGCCCTGCCTCTTAAAACTGTTACTATGACAATTAAGTTTCCAACACATGAATTTTGGGAAACACATTCAAATCATAGCAACTCCTATATATAACAGTATGTTTTTTCTGTGAATGAGAACATTTTCTTTTATAACTATAGTGCAATGATCAAAGATTAGGAAATTTCACTTTGATACTACTCTGTTATCTAATCTCCTATCCTTATTCAAAATTTGGTCCTTTATTACTTTATTTTTTCATTCTTCAGGCTCCAAACCAGAAATATGTGTTGAATTTAGTGGTCACTTCTCTTTAGTCTCTCTCACAGGGAGCAGTTCCTCAGCCTTTTTTTTTTCCCTTACTTGCTTCAAGGCATGACAACTCTACAATACTATTGGAACATTCCAAAGCCTCATTCCCTACTCCAGATCAGACCAAAAATAGAATTTAGCCGAGATCTTGCTGGGTACTTTTCCGCCTCTCTTTTCTGCTTTCTTCACTCCCTTAGAGGCTCTTGTTTCCCTGAAGATCATTCCTACAGTAAATCACATTTCTCCAAATCCCCGTCTCGGGGTCTGCTTCTAGAGAACCCAATCTAAGAAAATATGTATTAGACCAAGCTCATTCACTGTTTTATTCAAATATCCTATTGGCTATATATGTGTATATACGTATATATATATATATATATATGGCAGCTGATACCACCCCACCTGGCTAATTTTTTGTAGAGATCGGGTTTCACCATGTTGCCCCGACTGGTCTCAAACTTCTGGACTTAAGTGATCCACCCTCTTTGGCCTTCCAAAGTGCTGAGATTACAGGCATGAGCCACTGTGCCCATCCTAAACATTTTTTTCCTTATATTTAGACATTATCACCCCAGTACCAGTGCTTTAAAAATGTCTACTGATTATGTTATGTGGTACTAGTAATTAATATTGTTGTTGTTTGTATGATTTTATCCTAATGACACTCAGTAGGCTCTTTGAATGTGAGATTATGCATTCTTTTTACAAACATTTACTGTGGAACTACCCCATACCAGGCACTGTGTTAAACAATAGAAAAATGAAATAAGGTATAACAGAGTTCCCCTCCTAAAGGAGCTTACAGTGTAGTGGATGAGTTATGTAAATAACAAATGATGAGGCACTGGACTAAGGGTTATGAAGTGGGAAGCACTGGGTACTGGAAGTATTGTTAGAACATGGAAGAGAACACCTCACTGAGTCTCATATACAAAATCATCATATGCATAGGGCATGTTTGTGCATGATGTTCCATGCTTAGGACTTACCTGTCTTATGCTTGGGTCTGAGAAGATTGGGGCTTGAGCTTATAGATACCAGAAGTATAATTCACAGACACCAATCAGTTCTGATCACAGGCTCTAGGGAGCATCAAAAGGAACAGGAGAGCAGGGAAGACGACAGATCCATCTGGCCAAGCATAGCTTTCTGGTATCTCTTCTCCATTCTTCAATAGTAAAAGCCCAGAGCATTGGCAACTGTCAGCAGCCTTTAAAAATGAATGAGGAACTTCCTAGATCTGAAAAGAACCCACAAAAAGGCTCCCAGGCTTTTATTCCACATTCCCTCTCCCCTAATAGAAAGTCTATATCAGTACCCAGAAACAGCTTCTACTATAACGTAAAGCAATATCATGCTATTCAGCAGGCCACATCACCTGGCCTAATTATTATCCCGAGTCCATATCCTGAAATTGATGTTTAGCCTTTTTATCCCATCTTTTTCTTTTTATCTCTTCTATGCATTGTAAACCTCTATATTTACATATACATACATTTCCTATTTGAGTCCCACCCTGGGGGTTTTCAGTAGACAGCCCTGGCCTACCCCATTAGCATATTGTGACCTCTCAATATATGTTCTCTATTTCACATCTTCTCTGGTCACTTAAAAATTGAGGGGATGAGAGGCCCTCTTAGCGCAGTGGGCAGCACGTCAGTCTCATAATCTGAAAAATTGAGGGGATGCCAGGATGGGGGTAAACTCTACTAAAAAGGAACCCTCCATCTGTACATCTAGGTTCTAGGTCCCAGACTCCAAGACCCGAGAGTTTGCACAGACCAGTGGGTGGCTGGTTTGCTCTCCATCCCCCTATCTCTGGTGAGTTTCCACTCTATGCTCATAGGTTCACGAGGACACATACCACATGCGACAGGGCCTACAGGAGCAAGTGCAAAACTGCGACAGGATCAGGACAGGCCAAGGCTCCATATACCTTCAGAGGGTACAGCATAAGCAACTGGAGCAGAAGCTGAAGCAAGCAGAGGCCTGGTGGTTGCAGCTGGGAAAATTTGCCCGCCTAGTCGACTACATGATTTGTCAGAGCCTCATTTCTATCTTGGAAGAGGAGATAACCTCTTTTGTGGCCAACGTGCTTCAAGTGAGGTGGTGGGTGGCATGTGTGGAGGTGGCAGGCAGTCCAGGGCCAGATGGTGAAGAATGTATACTGACATCTAGCCCCTTGATTTTCCTGACCCTTCTTTTACAGGCCCCAAGGCAGAAACCTTTTCTCTCATCACAGCTGGTCTTTGATGATCATGGCCAACTGTCTCATGTGCCCTGTGTTGAAAATATGATCCAGATTCTAACTGGAGGCCTACAGTCTGTCAAGGCCTCTGCCTTGCAGGTATTCTGGATTGAGCGGAGAGCTGGCTGTGGGAATTCCCAGTTCCTATCCTCTGAGTAATCAGAAGCTTACAACCAGGTTTGAATCCCTCACTGTTTTCCCATTTCTGCCCCTTCTCCATATCCTGGCATGAAGGTAATGCAGTCTGCAGACCTGAAGACCTCCTTGGATTCCCTGTATTCTGAAGGTATTTAGGGAGATGTGGGCAGAGGATAGGAAGGCTGAAGGAGGGGAAGGGCACAGGTGCAAACGGCATGGGAAGCAGGCAGGAGGACCAGGGTAAAGAGTCAGGCATTGGGTGTGGATGGTGAAGCTCTAACCTGGGTACTGTACATGTGTGTTGTGGGTAGAAGGGTCAGGGAATGTTTTTGCTCACAAATTCATGTGCTTATGTATATGTGCCTGCAATGAGAGGATGTATGAAAGAATGTGAGTACATTGTCCTTCCAAAACTGGTTCATTCAAAACTCTGTGAGGTTTTACTCCAGTGCCATAATTCATTTCATTTACTACTGAATTTTATTTCTAAGTTAATTTGTACTTGTTTAAAGAGCTCTGCTTGCTCAATACTTGCTTTATGTCATATAGCTCTTTTTCATTTCATATGGAATTCATCGATATTATTGAAATATTTTATGGTTACCAATTATCATTTGTCATCAATCTTCACACTTATTAACCATCAGAATGGAAATACATCTTCACATTTCCCTTGTTTAGGATACTGATGCTGTCACAAGTAAAATCAATAAATGCAATCAGTCACATCTGACTCATCGATACTTTATTTAATTTCCCCATTCAACTTCTATCTGTTCATTAAGATGCTTTAAAGACATTAATTTTAGGGAATAGGTGACAAGGACAAAAAAGATTCATTGAAAGGAGCCTGTGTCTTTTACAAATTATACATCAGTCGGGGCACATTATTTTCCCCAAATAAATTTAGATTAATTGATAGGAACTATTGATATTGTTTTACATGGTGTAGTGGAAAGAAGAAAGGCTTTGGAGTCAGACTCATTAGTTTACTAGTCTGCAAAGTGGAAATAATGAAAATACCTAACCTGTAGAATTTTTAAAGATTTAAAAGAGGTGATGTGTCTAGTATGGTGCTCAACATATAGAAATACATGCTACAGATAGTGCCTTCTTACTATTAGTATTATAGAGGTAGATAAATCAGAAATTTCACAGCATTTCTCATATATGGTACTAATTCATGTTATAAATATGCTGTAGTATTTTTTTGAATGGTTAAATGGAGCAAAAGAACCCTTGAATTTGTATTCTAAATTCTAGTGAAGCTGAAAATATTTACCTGCCATGTCTGAGGTTGTCCCTTCTACTTTTAAAAAAGCACATGGACTGATACATTAAGGGGTGAAATGTCATGATGCTTGTATCTTACCTTCAGATTGTTTAGGACAATGAAAAGATAGAAGGAAAAACTAATAATGCAATGTGGCAAAATGTTAATGGCTGTTGAATCTAAGTGGATGGATAAGGGTGTTCATGGTACCATTCTTCAAACTTTTCTACAAAATTTGAAGAAAAAAGATCTGAATGGAAAGTCAGATTAATATCATGGAGTAATCAAAACCAAAGTTCTTTTTGTTGTTTATTTTCGAGACAGGGTCTCACTCTGTCACCCAGCTGGAGTGCAGAAGTACAGCCTCAACCTCCTGGGCTTAAGTGATCTTTTCCCCTCAGCCTCCCAAGTAGTCAGGACTACAGGCACATACTACCATGCCTGGCTAATTTTTAAAGTTTTTGTAGAGATAGGGGTCTTGCTGTGTTGCCCAGGCTGGTCTTGAACTCCTATCTTCAAGCAATCCTCCCATCTTGGCATTGCAAAGTGCTGGGATTACAAGCATGAGCCACCATGCCTAGCCAGACCAACGTTCTATTGTCCTTAAATTATTTAAAAAAAGTAAAAAGTTTTGATTTGTATTTCTTTAATAATCAATGATATTTAGCTTTTTGTTCATATGCTTGTTGGCTGCATGTATGTCTTTTTTTTTTTTTTTCACTTTTTTCTAAGACGGGGTTTCACCATATTGGTCAGGCTGGTCTTGAACTCCCGACCTCAGGTGATCCGCCCGCCTTGGCCTCCAAAGTGCTTGGATTACAGGTGTGAGCCACCGTGCCTGGCTGGATGAATGTCTTTTAAAAAGAATCTGTTCACGTCCTTTTTTAATGGTTTTTTTTTTGTAAATTTGTTTAAGTTCCTTATAGATGCTAGATATCAGACTTTTGTCAGATGCATAGTTTGCAAATATTTTCTCCCCTTCTTTGGTTGTCTGTTTACTCTGTTGATAGTTTCTTTTGCTGCGCACAAGCTCTTAAGTTTAATTAGATCCCATTTGTCAATTTTTGCTTTTGTTGTGTTTGCTTTTCTCTCTTACAAGCAGGAGCTAAATGATGAGAACTCATGGACACAAAGAGGGGAACAACAGACACTGGAGCCTACTTGAGAGTGGAGGTGGGAGGAGGGAGAGGACCAGAAAAAACAACTGTTGGGTACTAAGATTAGTACCGTGATGAAATAATTGATCCAACAAACTCTCGTGATAAGAGTTTACCTATATAACAAACCTGCACATGTACGCCTGAATCTAGAATAAAAGTTTAAAAAATGGAGTAAATTTTGAATAAAGATAAGTATGTAGCAGTTAAAACACTACTAGTAGTCTTTAAGAGACATACATCCAACTGAGAAAACTTTTATTTAAATGAGGCAACATTTTTATGGCCTTTTAGCTAAATTGCAAAATGATTTCAATAGCCCACTTACATACAAAAATATGAAAATTAACTCCTTTTCACTAGAAATGTATACATTGACTAGATTCTAATCAGTAAATAATTGTCAATGTATTAGTAATAGTTGCAACATATTCTTCAGTCTTAAACTGTGTTCTCCAACATTTTCCAGAGAACATTTTACAGCTAAAAAAGAGAGTATTAATATTACTATCTGATGTCCTTATAATCTTATGAGAAGTTTTCTGCTGTTCAAAACTCAGAAAACACAATCAGATAATCACTTTTCTTATCTGTCAGATGTCAAATTAAAAAACCCTAAAGTTCTTATATTAACTTTAATATGGCAGTATCTTATTAAGATTGGAATATCTTTTTCATATTTTTGGTAAGACAAATCTGTTACACTGAAAAGAGACAAAGGATTGACTAATTTTAATCATATGCTCTCTTGATGTACATTTTGGTTGGGATGGCCAAAATTAGCTTAGAGATATAATGCAAAGAACGAAAACATGATTTTTTTTGCCAGGGGACTGCATGGGGAAGGTCTCTTCAGAGTATGAGGTATGAGCAGTAGGACCAGGAAGAGGAAATACAGAGGGAAGCAGTGTGACCATGAGTAGATTTATAGATGAGAGGGAAGGAAAGATTTTTTTTTTTTTTTTTTTTTTTTCTGCTCTGTGAGAAAGAAACCTTGGAGGGATGAGGAGTTGTATAAATATGTTTAACAAGAAGCTTTGCTCTGTGTGGAATGTCTGAGTCACTCATTGAAGGAAACCTGTAGTAAAGATCTGTATCATTAAAGCCTTTCAATTTGGATTGATATTTTAAAATTCAACTCTATGTTGACTTATATGTATTATAGCAATATATATAAATTTTCAATGGAAGCCCCAAATCCTTTAGAAATGGCAGGTAAATTGTGTTTATTTGATTTAGTTGATTTCAGATTTCTTCTTAAGGCTAGGCACAGTGACTCATGCCTGTAATCCCAGCACTTAGGGAAGTCAAGGTGGGAGGACTGCTTGAGGTCAGATGTTCAAGACCAGCGTGAGCAACATAGTGAGACCCTGTATCTACAAAAAAATTATTAACTAGCCAGGTGTGGTGGTGTGCACCTGTAGTTCCAGCTACTCAGGAGGCTGAGGTGGAAGGATTGCTTGATCCCAGGAGTTTGGGGCTGCAGTGAGGCATGATCACACCACTGCATTCCAGCCTGGGTGACAGAGATACCATATCTAAAATTTTTACAATATTTTATCATTATAAGCAGTGTTTTATTTCATTCTTTCCTTGGCTATGAAGTTAGTGACTTCTGTTTTGTTTTGTTGGTATGTTCTTTTGCCGGATTCCATTGAAAATAGACTAGCTTTTCTTTCCATTGCTTGGAATCACAATTGACTTTGTATAGCACCATATTGCCTGAGCACTCTCATAGATCTTGGCGCCTTGAAACACTGCTCTTCAAGCTTGTCTTGTATTTTGGAGTTCACAAAACAGACAATTACTACATTCAAAGGTAGATAAGAAGTAACAGCACATATCTTCACAGAATTTGAAACTAGAACATCAGGAATAGAGCCCCTGTCTCTCAAATTTCTGCTTATCCTTTTTTCATCTCTTCTTCTCTCTGTGCATCTTTCCAGTTCCCCTGCCCTGATTCCTGAGACCAGTTATCTCTGCTTCCTTTGGGCTTTCTGCTCCCTTATTACTATTCCTTTCAAATAACTTAAACTTTTTATGACACCAACTCGTTCCTTGACTTTATATGATCTTCTTTAAGTTTTCCTGTCCGTGAGACTAATTTAGTTCAACTTTTCAAGATAAGGAGTATGATTGATTCAGTCTCTCCTGTAGATTGCATGATTTATTTATAAGCTATGGCAAGGGGATGTGTCATGGTGCAAAATAACTGGATCTTAGCTATAGGTAAGGGCAGATCTTCTTAGAAGATTGTCTATGGTGGGGCAGGTTACAGCCTTCAGCTATGCTTGTTTTTGGCTATAAATGTCTATTATATTGGCCTGAGTATGGGGGTTGATTTTGGATTAAATAATCTTAACTCAAAACTATGTATGTACTTTTAACTAAGAAATTCATGATGTAGCTAGAATCAGCCACAGTGGCCTAAACAATAAAAACAGAACTCTTGAGGTAGGTGCTTCCAAGGTTTGTTCAGTGGCTCAAAAGTGTCATCAAGTACCAGGTTCTTTGTATCCTTCCATCACTCCTTCCTGCTTTTAGCTATAGGTAAGAGCCGGTGCTGTTAGAGAGATGTGTGTGGTGGAGGAGGTCACAATAAAGGGTTTTTGGATTTTTTGTTTGTTTCTTCATTCTCAGCCTTGTTGCCTCATAGTTGCAAGACAAGCTGCAACGTCAAGCATCCCATTCTTAAGCAAAATCAGGCAGAAAAGGATAGGCAAGGTTAACAAGAGCGCTCTGTTTCTGATTCCCACTTTTTGCCAGGAAAAGGAATCTTTTCCAGAAACTCCCCATCAGACTCACTTTTACATCTCACCATCAAAGTCTTCATCATGTGTCTACCTCTAGCTATAAGAAAGGCTAGGAAACCAAATGGCCAACATTCTCAGTGCCTTGTGGAAGATGGTTCTACAACCATAGAGGAAGGGGGAAGGGAATGGCTATTGGGTAATCAACCAACGTGCCTTCAGAGTTCCATTCTTCAGGTAGGCTTTGTCCACCTGGCAAGCAAGAGAACCACCAGCATTCTCTACATCGTCATTTCATACTATACTTTTTCCTTATCCCTCACTTAATCTTAGTTCTGTAAGTAACAATATATTTAAGCCTACCAGCAGTCCTTATGTTGATGTCTCTAGTGATTTTGTTTGAAGGTCACTTTTTACTAAATTCCTGAGGAAAGGCTTGTAGGAACAAAATTCTGAAGTTCTTCTATGTTGATAACAGTTTGTACCTTTTGAAAGTTAGTGTTGCTGGATATAAAATTGTTGTTTTACACTTTTTTTCCTTTGCGTATCTTAAATATGTTATTCTGTTTTCTTAGGGCATTATGAGTTGCTATCAAAAAGCTTCCGATAATCTAATTTTATTTTCTTTACGAAATCACTTGTTCTTTTGCCTATATTTTTTTCCTTTTTATTGAAATCTACTTATTTTAGTTAGAATATATGTTGGTATTGAACATTCTGGGGAAGGAGTCTCAGGTATGTTCTTTTGCCTATATTTTTTTCCTTTTTATTGAAATCTACTTATTTTAGTTAGAATATATGTTGGTATTGAACATTCTGGGGAAGGAGTCTCAGGTATGCTATTTCAAAATGTGGCGTGATATCTTTTTTTAAATTTCAGAACAATTTTCCATAATTAAGGTTTAGTTTTAATGAAAAGTATGACTTTATTGTATTTTCTTGTCAAACGCCTTTACTTGAGGCAACAACTGAAGTATAATTTAATTCAGCAGGAACTATCACATTCCGAGGGAAAATACACACTCAGAAAAACCCTTAAATTAAAGTCAAACATTCTTTCCAAGGCACAGCACTGGCATTTTCAGATTGACAGCAGAACGAGTTTGTTTTCATGAAACAAAATCACGAGTCCAGAGTCTGTTTTTGAAACAGCTTTCCACTTAATCTCCATTTCTCGGGCTTAGGGAACGACGCTAGTGGCTTTCCTCAGGGCCAGGTAGCCGGTGACAACGTCGGAGGGTAGCCTCCGAATGCAGGAAAAGTCTTCCATGGTGCTGAACCGCGGTTTGCTCTGGGGGTCTGTGTAGTTGGGAAGAAGACCTGAAACATCGGAATACTTCTTAGCTGGCTTATAGGATGGAGGTGCATCAATACTGAAGTAGTGAGGAGTGTTCAGTTGCCCCGCAATGCCCTTTCTGAAGCGAGGATTTGTTTCAGGTTCTTCCAGGTTCTGTTCTTGCCAGCTACTGCGCCACCGTGCCCAGAGTGCACAAAGTTGGGATCCTTAGATGGCAAAGGTTTGGCAGCTTTTTCCACAGGTCCTCTGCTAAACTCAGAGGGCACCATTTTATTCTGACTCGTGGCTTCTATGCTGATACCCTGCACAAAGCTGGAGGCGGACGCTTTTTTCTTTTCACTGGCGCCATAGCCCCCGCCGCCGCTGCTGCTGTGGGCAGGGTGGCCGGCCTCTTCTTGCTGTTCCGGACTATTCGAGTAGCGGAAGCGGTGGCCACAATTGGAATTTGCGCCACCATCGCGCCCTGAGTCTTCCCCTGATCCCCCCACCTCTTTCCCAGCACCGGCCCTGGACCAATTAATATTTAATATTTGTTTTTAATATTTGTTCTCTTCCCTTTCTTTGTTTTTTCTTCAGGGAATCGTGTTACTGATACATTAGATCCTTATCACCTATCCCCAATATTTCTCCCTTTCTCTTAAAATCTTTTTAAATTTTTTATTTCCTTTTTAGTTGTATAATTACCCTTATTTTTCCCTTCTGTTTTTCTTAAGAAATTATCTGTCGAGTTTGTTTGCTCTTATGTTCCATTTCAGTTAAATTTCCATTATGAATTTTTTCTTTTATTTCTACTTCTTTCTGTAGTTCTGTCACATAATTTCTGAGTTTTTCTAATTCTGATATGTGTCCTCTCATGACTTCTATCATTTTTCTAGAGTCTTTTAGCTTGTTTTGAAATAGGCTATAGTTTTGCTCTCATTTTTGACATGCTTTCATTGCCTCTAGAGAATTTATTCTACATCTTGCTTTTTTGTTCTTATAAAAGCTTGGTATCAGGTTTGATGTTGATACTTTTCTACTGCTCATAGAAGACTGGAAATTTTAGCTTTTCTTAACTTTCAAAAGAAGACTTGGCTCAAAATAGTTCTCTAACCTCTCAGTTTCACTTCCTATTGTTTTTCTGTATTAAAAAAATGATGGGTTACCTTCTGAGATTTTCTGGTTTCCCTCCCCTTCCTTCATCTAGACTTTTCCTTTTTCTCTATTGCTGCTCAATCCTTATTCTACTCCCAGCATTTTCTCCACGTCAAGCTCTGTCCCAAAAGGGAGCCCTGACTGTTTGGTTTCAAGAGTACACAGCGCATAGATTACTTAAGCTTCTACAGACCTTACCTCACTCATTCTTGGAGGGGGTAAGACCACCCTCCAGTTTTACCTGCTGTTCTCAAATGGGCCCTCTGCCTCCCAGTAAATGCTTGATGGCTATTTGGGGGTTTTCTTATTCTTAGGTCCATCTGTTGCTTCATTGTTTCCTTCTGCGTCATTCATCACAAATGGCGATGACATGTGTGTTTTGAGGTTGCAGGTGGTTTGTCCCCACCTACTTGTATTTTAGGATTTGTGAGGATCCCTTGTCCTCATTTGTTAAAAATGTTATCCTTGGGCTTTTGGTTTTGCTATCTAATTGTTCTGTCATTTTTGTGTGGGCATTTGGGGGAGATTTCAAAATGATGTTGCCTTTGCCATCACCTCAGAATCCTTTCTGGCATTTTTTTAGAAGGATCATTCTTGTTCTTATATGGAGCAGAGACTATAAGGTGTAGGAGCCAAGGGCCAATGCAGGGAGAAAAGTTAGAAGGATGTTGCAATAATGCAGTGAGAGATGATGGTGAATTGGGCTGGGAGAGGAGGACAGGTGGTGGTAAATGCGGTGAGAATTGGTTGGATTCTGGATATATTTTTAAAGTAGAGACAACAGGATTTTTAAATGGGGGGATGTGTTGTGTGTGAAAAAGAGTCAAAGGTAACTATAAAGATTTTGATTGGAGAACCCGGAAGAACAGATTTTCCATTTACTGAAATTGGAAGACTGTGGTTTTGTGGGGAGGAATTAGAGTTCATTTTGGCCCTGTTAAATTTGAGGTGCATGTTAGACATCCAGATAGAGAAGTGAAGTAGGCACTTATTTAAATGGGATTGGAGTTAAGTGAGGGATCTGGGCTACAGATAAATTTGGGCGCAAATAGATAGTACCTAAAGCCATAAAACTGGATGAGATTTCCTAGAGAGTGACTACAGTTGGAGAAGAGAAGAGATCAGCTAAGAGTACTACAGGCTAGAGTGTGGATAGTATGGCTCTTATTTCTGAGCATTTTAATTCTTTCCTTTATTTTGTGTGAAGTTTTAACATAAATACTAAACTTGTCATTTAACCAGTTTCTAAAGAGTTAAGGAGTGGCCAGGTTCAAGAATATTCTTTAAGACCAATAACTGAGGACATGTTCAACGTTCCTTTTCACCAACTCCTCTGTTCTGCAGATGCTGGAGACTACAAACTATACTTCCCAGACCCCTCTGCAGCTAGGTGTCATATACAATTTAGGATCTACCAGTTAGACCTACAAAAGACCTCGATTCAGAATTGAATTAAGTCGGGGAAAGAGGCAGGGCATATGCCATCCATTCTGTGGATCATAGCAGAGGCAGTGTGTTTTGTAGTTAATGGTGTGACAGTGACATCCCATTTTGCCAGGCAGCACACAGCCCTGAATGCTCAATCTAGAGTGGTTTTGTATTTTAGCTTTCCTAATTATTCTGCAACCCATTTAATATTCTATAATAAGTCCCTTCCTGTTTAGACTGGCTAGAGTAAATTCTATTATTTGCACATGAACTCTAACTAATAAATCCCCTCCTTGGGTCTAGTATTTTATATTGGTGATATAGATATATGTGTTAACTTACTCATGGGCAGAGAATGTGTGCGTGTGTGTGTATGTGTGTGTGTGTGTGTGTGTGTGTGTACACACTGAGGGCAAAGAGAAAGGAAGGTTGTTTGTGGGCTCTGGAGGGTACTCACTGACAATTATGGCATTTGCTCTACTAGAAGAAGATGAAGAGGAGAACTCAAAAACTGAATTTCTGATGCCCAAGTTCCATGGCCAGCCCAGCGATGCCGTGAGCATCTTCTGTGGCCCGAATGTAGGATTGGTATGGCCCTGGAAGTCTCACTCAATTGCTGGTATCTTGGAGGTCCGTGGGTATCGGCTGCGGGGCCAGTACGTGCCCTCCAATTATAAGCAGCTGGAAGAAGACTTGGACAACAACCCTCAGATCCAGCAGGCACTGAACATACAACGGGTGCTGCTGGAGGTAAGAACAGTGGTTTAAGGGGTAGGGTGCTGCCCACCAATTCCCATTATAGCCACCTGCTCCTGCCTTACACACCTTGTCTGCCCTTAGGGTATGCTGCAGGAGGTGCAGGAATTCTGCAGGGAACATCAGTGGTTAACAGGCATTTATGAATTCCTGCAATCCTGGGGGCCTCAGAAGCTGGAAGACATGAGAGGCTGTCCCATCAAGAACTACGTGATGCTGGTGAGCCACCTGAATGTTTGGCAGGCCCGTGTCTCCAATATGCCTGTCGAGTTGCTCACAAAAGGCAAGTTGCTGCTGCTTAGCTGCCATGATGTACAGGCAGAGATGGGTGAGTACTGCTTCTCCTCCCTCTCCTTCCTCCTTCTGTATGTCTATTCACATGGCCTACCTTGGTCCTGGAATGTCCTCCAGAGACCTTTGGTGCAGGCCTCTTGTTGGACCTATGAAGCCTTCCAAAGCCCGAGGTTCCAGGCCCTTCCCTTTGCCATGAAAGGTATGCTCCCTGCAGAGGGCGCCTCTCTGTTTTGGCTCTGCTCATCCTTGTATTCCTTAGGAATTATGTTCCTGTGCTTGGGTTAGTAAGCTCAGTGTCTTTACAGAGATTCTTGGGAATCAATGATGCCTTCTCTTTGCATGTAGCAGAGTGAAATTTATACTACATTTTGCATATGTAAAAAGCTACTCTCTTTAACTAATCTTGTCTTACTCTGTAGCCCTAAATTCCACTGGTAGTGAAAGAATGTAACCTTTCCAATTAAAGAAAGCTCCTTTTATTTAAAGCAGTCACTTTTGGTCTGATTCAGTCTATTTGGGGTATCTGGGCAATTGAAAATTTATACTATAGTTCTGGGTTGTTTTACTCTCAAATGTCTTTTGCTCCCTTTTCCTTCCCAAGGTGCCACCTGTACTGGTGTAGGCCAGTCGGCTGGCTTCTGAGGTTTAATACATCCTTGCATGGTCTCTGCCCTCCTGACATTGCTGCTTCTGGTGCTGCTGTGTCCTGGGATTATAGAGCTGGGGTGTGTTTTCTTGGCCTAATAGGGGCCTGGAGTGCCTATCTTTGCTGACCCGTCCTTGCCTTGGCATTTGCTGGCATGGCTGATCCTTGGGGTTTTAGTGAATCCTTCATCCAGTCTGTGTCTTAGGCTGGTTACCCCCATGGCTTTTGCTTTAGGGTCCCTAGTTCCTCAAACAGGAACTTGATCCAGGCCCACTGGCTATCAACTCTCTGCTATCTTCTGTATCCCCTGCCATTTGGGAGCTGTGGGAAACTGATAAGCATTATATCTGCCCCTCTTTTTACTACAAAACATAACACTATGATTTCTACTCTGCTGTGACTGTTTCATGTTACCAAAGGGCACCCTAAAAGGTGGTCTCTTCCCAAAGTTCTGTATGGAAATTGGGGCTCAAGAGCATTCTACTATTTTCTCCTCAACTTACCTCAGGTTCCCTCCCCATGCCACTTACTACCCCTACTAAGCCAAGGCCCAATTGTTGGTATCCCTGGGTCTCTGAGAAATGTAGCTTATCACCTAGTCTTTTACCCTCTTTCCTCTTTCTCCCTTCCCATGGGAAGGCTATCTCATGCTATTGTGTACTAACTAAGTGCCTCAGCCTAGGAGCTCATGTTAGAGAGGCTTACAATGGGGTAGATTGGGAAGCCAGTGATTTGTTCTTTTAGGAAATATGGAGGTTGTTCTCTTTCCTCAGCTAGCCTCAAGGATGGCAATAGCCAATAGTATCTACTTCTGCAGAGACTAGATTCTATTGGACCCATGGCTTCCCAGGCCTACTTTCTTTATGAAGGTTAGAAGCCTTGGAACTGTGGCCTGGAAAGAGTTTGCTTGAATGCCCTGCTTACTTAGCCTTCCCTGTCTTGGCTCTCAATAGATGAAAGCACATGTGTCGTTAGGTATCCAATGGGCCACTAAAACTCCCTGCTCTCGTACAGAGGGTTCAGGCTGGCAAGGCAGGAACCGGGAAGACCTATGATTGTTTTGCTTTCTTTCTGGCCCTGTTTTGATCAGGCTTTACTTTACTGCTGCTCCAGAAGCTCACTGTTGTCCTAGTTTGTTAGCTTTCTGATCCTCAGTCCAGGACCAACTAGCCTCTTTAAGAGAAGCAGGTAGAGAGAAATAAGCACTGGATTTAGAACCCTGTCTCTGTTTTTCACTTGCTTTGTAACTTCAGATTACTGTGTTTTAGTTTCCTTATTTATAAGCTGGGCATGATAACGCAGTCACTCACAGGGTTATAGTAAGGAGGATTGAATGAGATATTATTTGCAATACTCTTAGCATTGAGTATGGCATTCAGTAGGTGCTTAATAATTTTTTCATTTCACCTTATCCCCTTCTGTCTACTCTCATCCTTCTTGCTGATCTGTTGTTTCTCTTCTTCCTGAGCTCCCTTGAACAACAAATTGTGTAATTAAACACTCTGATGAGTTAGCTTCACCAGAAACTTGGGGTCACCCTTTACTCCTCCCTCTCCTTGACCTTACTACATCCAACCTGTCACCAAATCCTTGTCATTCTTGTGCCTCCTAAGTATCTCTTAAATCTGTATTTTATCCATCTCCAGCTTCTAATCCCAAGTTCTGGTATTTTATCAATCCATTGCTCCTTTATACCATACGGTGTCGCTGTTGAGCTCCCATCTGCCTTCATCAGCCTGTTGCTACTGGTCCAAAAGCAGCACCATAAAAACAAAAAAGCAGCACCATTGCAATGGCCTAGTTACTGTTACGTTCCAAAGGATGAGTTTACATGTTCGTGTTGTGTTTTAATATAGGTTGTCCCTCAATAGGCTTTCTCTCAGTAGGTTTTCTCAATCTCAGATCTTAGTACCCAGTTGTCTTGGTTACTTTCTCCAAGTCTCTGAAAGTGACATACCCAGTATGTCTCAATTATCTGTCCCCCAAACTCACTGTGTTACTTTCTAGTTGCAGAGATGCTAATAGGGGATCGGCCAGTTTACTTTACACATAATATAAAATATGTATTTATTTATTTAAGTACTTTTTATAAACATATGTTTTATCTATGTTTACATTTATATTTATAACATAAACATATCTATATTTAAAATATAATGGAGTGAACCATACGGCCTGAGTTTGAATCCTTGTTCTGCCACTGCGTGATGTTGATCAAGTTACATAACCTCTTTGAGCTTCAGTTTGCCTATCTGTAAAATAATAGTATTTACTTCAAAGGGATTTGTGAGGATAAAATGGGTTAGTATAAAGTACCTGAAATAGTGTCTGGTATGTAGAAAGCACTCTATACTCTGTTTGGTGTACCATATTTCTATATTGTATTTTCCTATTCTGTGCATATTTTAACATCTCTGAACTTTAAAGGTGTCTCATGATTGAAGACGTGTTAGAGTTTAGATGGCATCAGTTTTTTGTTGTTGTTGTTAGTGGTATATAAAATAATGGTGCTGGCTGGGCACGGTGGCTCACGCCTGTAATCCCAGTGCTTTGGGAGGCCGAGGTGGGCAGATCATGAGGTCAAGAGATTGAGACCATCCTGGCCAACATGGTGAAACCCCATCTCTACTAAAAAGTACAAAAATTAGCTGGGTGTGGTGGTGCGCACCTGTAGTCCCAGCTACTCGGGAGGCTGAGGCAGGAGAATTGCTTGAACCTGGAGGCAGAGGTTGCAGTGAGCCGAGATCGTGCCACTGTACTCCAGCTTGGCGCCTGGTGACAGAGCAAGACTCTGTCTCAAAAAAATAAAATTCAACTAAATTAAATAATGCTGCTTCTTACAATAAGATCTTAGATTTCATGAGGTATCATATGGGTGTTATCCTTGCCCTCTGAGATAATAAAGTTGTTCATACTACCAAGGGCAGCTTCCAGGATTATCTTCTAGCCCCCTATCCACCTGAGACCTTCTTTACTTTAATCCTTAAAAAGAAAAGGCAGATCATACTACCTTCTTGGTCCCCCTTCTTCTAGAGAAAGGCAGTAAGACTCCAAAAGCAGAATACTTTTATCTCTGCTAGGGTATTCTGCTATTCACAAACATGTCATTTCCATACCCTTGCACACACTGTTTAATCTTTTTGGAGCATTAACTACTCAACACGTCCAACTCCAATGTTCCCTTCTCTGAGGAGGTCTTGCCCAGCCATCTCAGGATACCCCCTGCACCCCCACCTCTTAGCTATGCTGGCTGAAGGCTCCCAGGCACTCACAATGGATTTATCACACTGATTTGTGATTGCTCATTTATATGTCTGACTCTGCCTCATGTTATGAGATTTCAGGGTAGGGAAATTTTCTGTCTCATTCATTTTCTCTTGTCTACCAGTATAGGGCTCAGTCCGCAGTGCATAGCTGCTGGCTGGACATTGAGCAGGCATCCAACAAGCATTTAATGAGATAATTCATGGTCTGGCCTGCTGTTCAGCCTACTCCCACTCTGTAAGCACAGCACTGTCCCAGCACCCCTTCTTTTTTATGCATCCCTTCACACCTTACTCTCCTGTCTGCAGAATCCAAGCTGAACAGCATAAGGGAAGACATTCTTGCACAGGTGCAAAATGAATGCTGGAGCCGCAGTCAACAGCTCATGACAGAGCTCACAGATTTCATGCATGTCTTCCAAACCATCAACTCAGATATTCACGCCATTGCACAGTGCACTCAGAAGGTGGGCTTTCCCCATTCATCCTTCCCAGCTTATCCAGGGCCCATCCTGCTCAAAAGCTCAGCACACTCTCTTCAGGTCTGTGCTGGGCTTCCAGCAGGGCTTGATGCCCTTAAACTGTGCTCACCTAAGTGATCTACCCTTGCCAATTCTTATCCTGTCCACGTGGCCTTCAGGTTCCTCATGTCACAGGGAGGCCCTGGTGTGATGACAGAGTTCTGCTCTCTGTGACAGTCAGATAGAAAATTGTTGCCTTGTCATCAGGGTAATGTTGTGGTGGGTGAGACGTGGACCCCTCATCAGAGAGATATGGGTCAGAGAGGGATTTGATCCCAGATTGCCCCTGATTCCAGTTTGTTACAAGACTGCAACTGGGTCTGGAGACTTCACTCCAAAAGATGGGAGTTCCCCTTAGGAATGGGCCCAAAGAGACATGTAGGGTTTTGGGGGTGCTGGTCTCATGCTGTAGTTCCTGCAGTTGAATGACGCCAATGAAAAGTACATCGAGCTGGAGGAGCGAATGGAATACATACGGGCACTTCATGAACTCATCCGCAACCACTTTAGCCTCTTCAGTGCTGAGAATGAAGCACTGGACATCTCGGTGAGAAGGCAATTCAGGGAGTCACCCATCCCCGCCCCCGCCCTTCTCCCCAACAACCACATCTGTTCCACTGCCCTCTGCTTGCCCCGTAGCTTCTGGATATGTGGGATGCATTTCAGTTTGAGAAAAGCCAGGCTTCAGAGTTCCTGCTCAACAAGCGACATTCCATTATGCCCAAGCTGCAGCAGCTGATGGCAGCAGCATTGGCAGAGCTGGAAGGCCTGCTTGGGAAGGCCCTCTCTGGTCCCTTTATGGACCCCACACAAGATCAGAGGAGTACTGAGCACCAGCTCATCTCCCTAGAGCGTCAGTTCCAGAACACAGTCAGTGACCTCCGTGAACTGCACCACGCCTATGCCATCTTCACTGGTACTGAGGATCCCCACACCCTCCATTATCACTCTGTGATAGACCCTTCAACTGAAATAAGAGTTGGGACTCAGGGTTCTGTGTCCTGTATGACACTAAGCAAGCCTTGGGAAGCACATACCTTCACTGGTGTCTTTTATAAATGAAAATTGCAGGATGAAAACATCATATATTGATCATGTCAGGTGTTATGCTTAGGGTGGGGATATAGGGGCTCACAGTCTGATAGGGAAAGCAAACAAGTGAATGTTCCATCAGAATGTGATGGGGTCAGGGGCTAAAAGCATGTGCAGGAGAAATGTAAGGGTGCCCTCCTTATAGAACTTAGCCTTTGTGTAACCCTGTTCAACACAGTCCTACCCCAGGCAGCAGGCCCCAAATAAGAGTAGGTTTTCATGCTCTAGCAGATCACTGCCTCCAGCCAATGTGGTATAGAGAGGAGGCTACTGAGGGCCCCACTAGTACACAGGAGGCGACCAGATCAGAACTATTGGTCTCATTTCTTCCATACAGTAGTGCAGGTAAGCTGGTTCCCTTCTGTTCTTAAAGAACTTTGTGGGCTCTGAAAGGAGACCAGAGTAAATATAAGAGCCATTACCAAACAACTGAGACAGGATCTCAGGCTGGAGTGCAGTGTCATGATCACAGCTCACTGCAGCCTCAGCCTCTCAGGCTCAGGCGATCCTCCCACCTCAGCCTCCTGAGTAGCTGAGACTACAGGTGTGTGCCACCGTGCATGGCTAATTTTTATATTTTTTTGTAGAGATGAGGACTCGCTATGTTGCCCAGGCTGGTCTTGAACTCCTAAACTCAGGCAGTCCTTCTGTCACAGCCTCCTAAAGCACTGGGATTACAGGTGTAAGCTATAGCGCCTGGCCTTCCTTCCAGAACTCTTAGATGTATGTTGGATTTACTGGATCTCTCTTACTCATTTCTCTTATCTTCTTTATCAAATCACTCATTCCTTTATTCTTTTTCTCTGAGTTCTGAAAAAATGTTGTGAGCTCGTTTTATAAGCTTCCATTTCCTATGGTATCACTTTATATTTCTATTGCATTTTAAAACACATTTTGCATGTGTATGCATGCTTATGTACACATGTATATGCATGTGACTGTATGTTTATGTGTATATACATATGTATACATTTGCTACCTCTGTCTGCTGAAGAGGACAAGAAGCAAAGAAACCCCAGTAGCAAGAAGCTGCATTGTGCTCAGATCTTCATTTCTAATACCATTCCCCACTAAAAGGAACCAGGGCTCCTTAGAGAAATGGATGATACCAGGGCTGTGGCAGGGTAGGTATAAGATGAACCTAAAGTGTCTTTTCATGCCAGAACGTAAGAAAGTATTAAAGTGTTTAAAAAACTGATGAGAGCATGTCACAAGGATTCAGAAGGGATAACAACTGGCTAAATCTGGAGCAATTTGATCACCAAAGTAAGTACAGTAATAAATTCTAAGTTATTGAAGTAAAGGCATTTATTATCCATAATAATAATAAATAGATAAATCAATGAGAGAGAAATGAGGACTCATAGTTACAGTAAAATGCCAAGAACTGACTGGCAAATGTAGGAGGAAGGCTGGAGTGGGAAAATTACTATTTTGCAACCATCATGGTAATTACTATATCAGGTAAGGATCAACAGATGCCAAATCTGAGGCAAATTTGACAAGGAGGAGAATATTTACATTATCTTAGAGGGTTTCTCCCAGAGATCACTTATTAGTTGTAAAAAAAGAAAAAGAAACAATTAGTGGAGAAATCAGACAGCAATTTGACCACGTGATTAAAAATTAACATCACCAATGAAGGACATATGGATATCATATACCTTCAGATGTGGTACTGGAGAAGGATACAGTATCACCTATGCAGTAGTCCAGCTGAAAATGAGTATCGTATTCAAAAATCATAAAAACACAACATGAGGCACTTTTTATGAACAACAAAAAAATGGCAAAAGGGGACTGTATACTTCAAAGATGTCTGTTACAAAAGAAAGAAAGGCTATGGAAATGTTTCAGATTAAAAAAAGCTAAGAGGGTTAGGATTCGGCGCTCTCAAAAAAAAAAAAAAAAGAAAGAAAAAGAAAAAAAAAGCTAAGAGACGTGACAAATGCAGTGTTTGACCCTGGACCAGATGCTGTAATTGAGGCAAAAAAAAAAAAAATGCTATCTATGATATTATTAGGTCAGCTGTTGAAATATAGACAGTAGACTAAAATATTATATCAATATAACATATGAAATTCTGAGTTGCACTGTGGTTATGTAAAAGAATATCCCTATTTTTAGGAAATGCATACGTTAAGTATTAATGTAACATTCCCTTAAATAGTTCAGAAAAAAATTGTGTGTGTGTGTGTGTGTGTGTGTGTGCGCGCGTGTGTACATACACATGCCCATGCACAGAGCATGTTAATGCAAATGATGAAGCAAATGGGTAAAATGTCAACAAAAGGCAAAGATAAACAGTACAGAGATATATCGATACCTATGAAAGATAAAAGACACAAGTTTTTTTTTTTTACTATTTTTTCCTACAACTTAAAAAATTGGAACTCATTTTCAGATAAAAAGTTTTAAAACGCATAGAAATTATTAAGTGGATACCAAAAAATGTCCATCAAAGGACATTTTCTCTTAATCCCCAGTTTGCCTTTATCTTTTCCTGTGTTTGGAGATATCATGTCTGCTCTTTCTTACAGATAAAGTTGTTTATTTGTCCAATATTTGATGTTGAAACAGCTTCTGTCAAAGATTTTTTTTAAGAGTGACAGATTTATTAAGATGGAATGAAAGCATTAATTATATCCCGAATGAATGTAAATAACACTGGAAAATATGAGGCCTAGAAAATAAAGATTATTGATAACACCATGGAAATAATATATAAAGATGTTAGCATGGAGTTGGGCTGTTGAAATACTTTAATATATATATATATATATACATATATTATTGTACTTTAGATTCTGGGGTACATGTGGAGATCATGCAGAATTGTTGCATAGGTACATACATAGCAATGTGGTTTGCTGCTTCCATCCCTCTGTCACCTATATTTGGCATTTCTCCTCATGTTATCCCTCCCCAACCTCCCTGCCCCCTGCTGTCCCTCCCCTAGTCCCCCCACAACCAACCCCAGTGTGTGATGCTCCCCTCCCTGTGTCCATGTGTTTTCATTGTTCAACACCTGCCTATGAGTGAGAACATGTGGTGTTTGATTTTCTGTTCTTATGTCAGTTTGCTGAGAATGATGGTTTCCAAATTTATCCATGTCCCTACAAAGGACACAAACTCGTCGTTTTTTATGGCTGCATAGTATTCCATGGTGTATATGTGCCACATTTTCCTTGTCCAGTCTATCATCAATGGGCATTTGGGTTGGTTCCAACTCTTTGCTATTGTAAACAGTGCCACAGTGAACATATGTGCATGTGTCTTTATAATAGAATGATTTATAATCCTTTGGATATATAACCAGTAATGGGATTGCTAGGTCAAATGGAATTTTTATTTCTAGGTCCTTGAGGAATCGCCACACCATCTTCCACAATGGTTGAACTAATTTATACTCCCACCAATAGTGTAAAAGTGTTCCTATTTGTCCACATCCTCTCCAGCATCTGTTGTCTCCAGATTTTTTAATGATCACCATTCTAACTGGCATGAGATAGTATCTCAATGTGATTTTGAATTGCATTTCTTTAATAACCAGTGATGATAAGCATTTTTTTCATATGTTTGTTGGCTTCATATATGTCTTCTTTTGAAAAGTGTCTGTTCATGTCCTTCACCCACTTTTGAATGGGTTTGTTTGTTTGTTTCTTCTAAATCTGTTTTAGTTCTTTGTAGATTCTGGATATTAGCCCTTCGTCAGATGGGTAGATTGCAAAACTTTTTTCCCATTCTGTTGGTTGCAGGTTCACTCTAATGATTGTTGCTTTTGCTGTACAGAAGCTCTGGAGTTCCTTTGCATTGGGTTAGAACATGTTCTTTTAGCTCAGAGAAGTTTGTTATTACCCACCTTCTGAAGCCTGTTTCTATCAATTCATCAGAATCATTCTCCATCCAGCTTTGTTCCCTTCCTAGTATAGAGTTGTGATCCCTTGGAGGAGGAGAGGCGTTCTGGTTTTTGGTGTTTTCATCCTTTTTGCACTGGTTTCTTCCCATCTTTGTGGATTTGTCTACCTGTGGTCTTTGTAGTTGGTGACTTTTGGATGGGGTCTCTGAATGGATGTCCTTTTTGTTGATGTTGAAGTTATTTCTTTCTGTTTTTTAGTTTTCCTTCTAACTGTCAGGCCCCTCTGCTGTAGCCTGCTAGAGGTCCACTCCAGACACTGCTTGCCTGGGGATCACCTGTGGGGGCTACAGAACAGTAATGATTGTTGACAGTTTCTTCTTCTGTTATCTTCATCCCAGAAGGGTACCTGCCAGATGTCAGCCTGAGGTCTCCTTTACAAGGTGTCTTTTTGGATATACAGGGGTCAGGGAGCTGCTTGAGGAGACAGTCTGTCCCTTATAGGAGCTCAAGTGCTGAGCTGGGAGCTCCGTTGTTCTGTTCAGAGCTACTGGGCAGGTACCTTTAAGTCTGCTGCAGCAGAACTCATAAACACATTTTTCCCCAGGTGCTCTGTCCTGGGAAGGTGGGGCTTTATTTATAAGTTCCTGACATGCTGCTGCCTTTTTTCAGAGATGCCCTGCCCAGCAAGGTGGTAGTCTAGCCACAGTCTGCCAGCAGAGGCATTATTGAGTTGCTGTGGGCTCTGCCCAGCTGCTGTGTGAACTTCCTGTTAGAACTGCCTCGGTAATGGCAGATTGCCTGGGTAGTGGCGGATTGCCTTGGTCATGGCGGATTGCCTTGGTAGTGGTGGATTGCCTTGGTAGTGGCGGATTGCCTTGGTAATGGCTGAAGCCCTTCCCCACACTGAGCTGGACTGTCCCTGGTCCAGCTGCACTTGCTACGAAACTCTCAATCCTGAGAGTTTCAGATTGCTGGTCTTTTTGGGGGTGGGACCCACTGAGCCAGATCACCTGGCTCCCTGTTTCAGGCCCCTTTATTTCAGTTGAATGTTGAAATGGCCGCCCGGATTTGTGTGAATTTTTATGCGGACACCCGCAGCGCCAGCTGAAACAGCCGTGCTGGAAACTCATGGCACTTTTTAGGCCCGGAATCTCCTGGTCTATGGACAGTAAAAACTCATTTGGAAATGCAGTGATCACTCACCCTCTGCGTTCTTCTCCCTGAGAACTGCACTCCAGAGCTGTTCCTATTCAGCCATCTTGGATCTCTCCCTGCTGTCAAAGATTATATGGGACTCTAGCCATATCTTTTGTGTTTAGACAAAGAAAGACTGGAAGAGTTTAGATTTCCTGTCATTTTACTTTTTGTCAGATCAGAGCTTTGATAGCCAGTGATTCCAGCTTTTTAATATTCTGAGATCTCCGCAATGGATGATGTGCACACGTGTAAGATGCACGAGTCCCAGCATATAGGTGTAGCTCTATCACTTTTTGTCCCACTCAAGAAAGTAAACTGGAGTTCAAGTTGATGAGATGTGTGTTGTCTTTTAAGCAAATTGCAAACCTCAGTACTATAATTATTAATTATAAATTACTTTTGACACATATCTCACAACTGACTAAGTAATTGATTAAGAACTAATGTAGTACCCTGTGAGATGAAGGGGTGGAGGATAATTGCCAGAGGCAAACACAACAGGTCCCCTATGTGGGCCAGATATTTTTTCATATTCATCTTGCTGAAATTTCTCTTGGGCTGACCGTTCATTCATTCATTCATTCATTCATTCAACACATATTTGTTGAGAGCCTATGATGTATAGTAGGCTTGAGGTACACTAGTGAACAAATGACAAAACCTTTCCTTAATGAACCCCAACTTCTAGTTGGGAGAGAAAGACAATAAACAATGATGCATAACCAAATTCTGTAGTGTATAGGAAAGTGATAAGTGATAGAGGAAAAAAAATAGAACAGAGTAAGAGGGGTTGGGAATGCCAGGGAGGGTAGCTAGGAATTTTTAACTGGATAACCTGCATAGGCCTCATTAAGAAGGTGGTGTTTGAGCAAGGACTTGAAGTTGGTGAGGGCATGAGCCATGTGATTCTGAAGGAAGAGTGTTCCAGAAAGAATAAACTGCCAGTCAAAGGCCCTTAGCAGGAGGAAGCATGCCTGGTGCATCTCAGCAATAGTAAAGAGTCCAATGTGACTAGAATGGAAGGAGTGAGATGGAAACTAATAAAAGAGGACCTCTTCCCTTTCACTGCCATCTCATTTTCCCAGATGGTCTTTCCTTGGAGTAACTGTTCCTTGGATTAACCCCACCTCAATTGTTGAGCCAAACAATTTGGAAATCCACTTCTCCTACTCCAACCATCACTTTCTGGACACTACCTTCTGTCATTATGAGTTCATGACTGATCATTCTGCCACCCCCCCAACACACACACACAATGCAAGTAGCCCAGGTCTCAATCAGCCCTCCCTCACAGGGGATGAGACTCCTGTGCCCTTGCCAATCTGTGGGACACGTCCTATTGTGCAGCAGCAGCGCATCTGGCACCTGTACCGAGTCATCTCTGAAAACATCAGCGAGTGGAAGTGCATGGCTTTTGGCAAGGTGCTGACACCATTCCTTGGAGCTCTTGCCTGGGAGTGGAGGACTACAGTGGTGGGGGTGGGGAAGAGTCTCGAGCTGACAGCGAGCCTTCTCCCTGCAGTTCAGCCTAGCTGTGGCCCAGGAGAAGACAGAGGGCTGGCTGACGGAGGCAGCACGCATGAGCTCAACCCTGGGGCTGCACAGCCCAGTGCTGCAGCACTGCATGCACATGCTGGGGGAGTTTCGCTGCTGCCTGCCCCTGCTGGCCAAGCTGGGCAGCCTCCACCCACAGAGCCTCAACTGCCAAGGTCTCCTGCGAGGTATGTTTGATTAATGTCAGAGGAGGGGGAAAGGGAAATATATAGGGGTTAGAGCGATGCAACAACTCAGTTTCCTGCTGCTCCTGCTGGAAACACCTTTCCTCCCCACGTTTCTCCCTGCCTTTCCCACATATTTCAATCTCTTTTCCCCAACTGGGACAAAACTTTTTTACCTACCTCACTACATCCTCTCTGCTGATGGTGGCTGGGCTTGGGCTGGGGCCTTAGCTCTGGGCTCTGAGTTGTGCTCTAGATCTTGGGTTCTAAGCTGTTGGCTCTGTGTTGTGCTCTGAGATCTGCTATCTGGGGTGTGAGCTGAGTTGGGCTCTGGCATATGGGATATGGGCTGGACTCTGCCACATACCGGGTGTTGCTCTGACTTGTTTTCTCTACCTTCAGCCCTCGGGCTAGGCAGTCACCAAACTATAGAACTCCTAACGCTGGGCAAGCTGCTTACTTATCCACTGCTGGAGTTTGCAGATCAAATCAACCAGGTGGGGCCCACAGTTAGAAAGCAAGGGAGAGGGTCCAAACCCAGGACCTGTAATAAAGCCAGTCAAGGCCCAGCAGCCCCTTGAGACATGAGGGTGGCGGTTGTTAGGCATGTGAATGAATGGGGGATTGAGATTGCTAACCTGCCTGAAGGGCAGGAACAATTGATTTAAGTCTCCAGATGGGGATCTCATGGGTGATTCCAGACTCCCTGTGACTGAGAGTATATCCCCGATGGGGGAAGGAAGTGGATGGCAGCCCCAAACTTGTGGGTACACAGAATGGCAGGTGCCCCCCCAACACTTATCTTGTCCTGAGAGAGCACGAGCTGATTGGGGTATTTGCTCAGCTGGAGCCTTGCAAAAGTGGGTGGGGGTTCCAAAGCAGTGACCCTGTGGCAAGGTAGTTAGATGCTGCTGTTGGCCTATGTTTGAAGCCTGATGGTCCTCCTCCCCCTTCATCTCTGAGACCTCCACTGTCCTGGGCCCTGGCCCTTGAGTTCTGCCTCAGATCCAATCCCCAGGTCCCAACTCCAAGCCTATCCCCTAAGCAGTTACTCACTCCTGGTTCCTGAGACCCAGTTCTTCCAGGTCTGGCAAAGTGAAAACGAACGAATTCATGCCCAAGAGACTATACGGCGGTTGCAGCAGTACTGGGAAGTACGCCAGCTGCGCCTGCTCAACTTCATCCTGCACGTACCCTATGAGCCCCCAGCCTCAGAGCGCTCCAAGAGGCAGATGCTCCGCAGCGTCCAGTGGGAGGTAGTGAGCAAAGACAGTGGCACCTTCATCCTCTCAGGTGAGATGCAGTCCTTGTGGCCCGGTGAAAGCCTGCCGCTGAGGGCCATTTTCATCCACCATATCCATCAAGCCCTGCCAGATCTGGTTCTCTAGCCAGGGCCCATCCTTACAAGATAGCCTGAGACATTAGTCTGTTTTGAGACATTGTCTTCCATGTGGCCCCCTACTGTCTTAATCTCCTTGGGAGCCCAATGCCTGGGTCCTTCAGCAAAGGTCCTCCCCTTTTGGGGTACACTCAGAAATTCCTCATGGTCAGTTATCTCCACCTTTCAATGCTCTGTCCTCTAGATTGCACCCTGCTGTCTGATTTTATGCTTCACTCATTCATTAATTCATTTCTTTATTATTTCCCTCATCAAACCTGCATCCTCTGTGCTAAATACAGGAGACCATGAGACTTACAGACAGTATCCCTGTCCCTCAGAAACTCCTGAGTCCAGTGAGAGATAGACAGTAGTATAGGGATAAACACGATGGAGTACCTTACTGAGGGCAGTAGAATCTCAGAGAGAGGACCATCTCAAAGAATCAGAGAGAGAATCAGAGAAGTCTTCTTTAGGCAGAGGCCTTGTGCTGACTTTTTGAAGGAGTAAGAGTTTACCAAACTTGCCAGGTGAGAAGGGCAGACCAGACAAAAGGGACAGCATATACACAAGCATCCGAGGTGATATAGCTGGGGTATTTCCAATAGAGGAGAAATTTTCTTATTCAACACAATTGAGACCCAATTGGTAAATCCAAAATACTAATGATGCATACATAGTTTAAGACTTTTACTTTAGCTTAAAATATATACATGTACATTTATTTACTAACCTTTTAACCTAATGACAAGAGCTTTTGTTTGATTTGGGAGTTCCTCACTGCTTTTCTTGCGTTAGTGCATTCTCTACCATTTCTACTTTCACTTTCTGTAAAGTTGGGCAGCAACAGGAAGACACTTTTAAAGTCCCTGTGAAGGGAAGGGGCTTGGCTGCAGGACCCAGGCACTGTGTGGAGAGAGAAAGGTGAGAAGAGGACTTCCAAGGAGATTAAGACAGTATGGGAGTTATATAGAAGACACCGTCTCAGAGTCCAGAACTTTTCTAGGTTTTTATTATAAGTTCCCAATTTATAAAAATTGACTTGCCTATACCTAATAGCATATTTTTAATCACTTTGCCTTTACTGAGGCTTTCTGTGGTTTCCATAGAAACAGCAACTTTTTTCCCACCAATATATCAGTGGTTGTTACACTATTAGATTCAACTTTTTACTTAAAATCATAACATAACTCACATAAATAGATTTGCAAACACATCCTAACTCTTAGTGAGCACACAGTTTACCTAGTGGAAGCAAAAATGTTTGGGTGTTCTAAAGAATAGCTTGAAATCTGTGAGTTTCAGTTCAGTTAGGGCTTTAGTCAGTATATTTGATGGTAACAATGGGGAGCATGCACTAAAAGAGCTTCTATTTCTCTATGGCTGGATCCCAAAGAATAGTGGAGGAGGGGATGGGGCAGATGGAACTGGAGAGGGTCAGATCATGCAAAGTCTTGTGGGCCACATTAAGAATTTACTCAGGCTGGGCGCAGTGGCTCACACCTACAATCCCAGCACTTTGGGAAGCCAAGCCAGGTGGATCATGAGGTCAAGAGTTCGAGACCAGCCTGACCAACATGGTGAAACCCCATATGTACTAAAAATACAAAAATTAGCTGGGTGTGGTGGCACGCACCTTTAATCCCAGCTACTCAGGAGGCGGAGGCAGAAGAATTGCTTGAACCTGGGAGGTGGAGGTTGTGGTGAGCCAAGATCATGCCACTGCACTCCAGCCTGGGCAACAGAGGGAGACTCCATCTAAAAAAAAAAAAAAAAAAAAAGAATGTACTCAGTAACATGAAAACAATAGAGAATCACTGCATGGTAACATAATCAGATTTTAGTTTAACAACATCATTCTGGTTTCAATATGGAGAATGGATTGAAGGGAGGCAAAGGATGGCAATTGAAAGAACAGTTAAGGGACAACTGTGTAATCCAAGTGAAAAATAATAGTGGTCTAGACTAGGAAAGTAGCAATGGGGAAAGAAAAGTGAATGGACTCAAGCTATGTAGGACTCAACTAGGCAAGATGTGTAATTGGTTCAACTTCTGCAGGGAGGAGAATGTAGGTCCTTTCCATTCTAATATAGATGTTCCTTATTACCCAAATTCTTTATCCGTATCACCTTTTTATGCCCAGTATTTGGCTAGCGATGCCTTTTCCAGCCATTTGCAGCACATTGATAAATGGTACCCGGCCTCCTTTTTCACATCTCCCTCACCAAGAACTCATAAGTTTTGGTGTTGACTGACACAAAGGCTGGATGTCTGCAGTTAACATCTGCACCAAGATTGAAAGGAGATTCTCTTCCCACTTTTGTCCTGAGCACATTTTATGTGAATCCATTTGCCCATTTCTGACCCTGGTTCCACACTTTGCCAGTCTGCTCCTACTTGATCTCTGCCACTTTTCTGCCTCATCCTTGGATTTCTCTGCTACTAAAAGTAATAAATAAAAATTCATAGTACAGAGTACAGGCTCTGGATAGTCTGGGCCTTGGGCTGTCTGTGAGCATACGTTCAGATGCCGGCCTGGATCCTGCGAATCTTTACTTGAGCTCACAGCCCCTCCTCCACCTTTGCTCCTTTTCACTTCCCCCTTCTCTCTCTAAGCTAGCATTTGCATCAAACACTTGTATGGTTGAGGTTTTCCCCTATGGGTTCTCTCCTTTCTCTGTACTAGGCTTTCTTCTCCTGTTAACTCCGGGCATGTTAACCAAGGACCACATCTTTGTAGTGGCCACACACCGCGAAGCTGGTGACTTCATTCACCCAAACAATCACAAATGATGGACTTCTTATGTATTTAATTCTTACCTCAGGAAGACAGGTTGTTACAGGGTTGGGCACACCTACAAATCATTAATCTCCCTTTTGGATTCTTAACCAAATGAGAACAAGGATATATATGAAAATGAAAGTATAACATTGGAACCATCACCCTCAAGGAAGTTTGTGCTTTTTATATATCATGTTGGAAGAAACAGCTTGGATCTAGGTCAAGTGAGACTTCACGCTACCTCATCAAAACCTTCCCCAAATTAGTTGAGAACTTGAGGTCTATGTAGATATGCAGAGGGAAGCTGAAGTACACTTACACAGGTAGCTGTGTGGAGGCCTGTGGCTGCCTCATATCCCATAGAACATAAAAGATGGGTGTCTTTGCCTCCTCACATGGGGAGGAGTAAGTAAAGGAGATATAGGGGCTAAAAGCATTAGTCCAGTGCTGTTTTCTCTAGAGAGCAGAGTAAAAGTTTTGTCACTCTGAGGGAAGGATAATGAGTTTTCTTCATACCAGGAGTGTTTGGAGAGTCCTACATCTGTCTGAATCAACCTTGCTTGATTCTCCTCTCATTTTTACCCGTTAGTGTTCCTACCTCATTTCCAGCCCTAGTCTCACCAAGCACTTGTGGCATGATGGGATGACTCTTTAAGCAGCACCAGGGAGCCAAGTGCTAATACTATGAGAGAAGGTTTGTTCTCAGCTTCTCTACCAGGACCGCTTTTATGCCAGAATGACATTCTTGCTATAGAAATATTATGTAGGGACCTGGAGCCATTGAGCCCTCTTCCCAGGCTAGAGGCTCTAGTTCTTAGAAAGAACTTTGATGGCATAGGTGGATACTCATAACAGCTAACCAGGGAAATCAGCTGGCCTGGAGTCTGCCCACAGTGCCTTGGGAAAGGAGGAGTTTCTTCTCTTACTGTTTTGAGACCCCAGTGCTTTACTGGTTCTACATATTGACTGATGCAATCCTTAAAGACAGAAAGGGCAGTCGGGCACTGTGGCTCACACCTGTAATCCCAGCACATTGAAAGGCCGAGGTGGGTAGATCACTTGAGGTCAGGAGTTTGAGGGCAGCCTGGCCAACATGGTGAAACACCATCTCTACTAAACATACAAAAAATTAGCCAGGCGTGGTGGCACACACCTGTAATCTCAGCTACTCAGGAGGTTGAGGCAGTTGAATTGCATGAACCTGGGAAGCGTAGTGCAGTGAGCCAAGATTGTGCCATTGCACTCCAGCCTGGGCCACAAAGCGAGACTTTGTCTCAAAGAAAAGAAAGAAAGAGCATCAGGATCTCTGTAACTGTCTCTCCTGGAAGGTCACCCTGGTCTGCTCTTCCCTGCCCCAGCCCCTGCCCTTGCTCCATCTGACTGCCAGCTCAAGCTTTTTCTGTCTTAGATTACAGCAACCTGAAGGATTCCATCCAGGAAAGTCTTCAGGTGTTGTTCAAGATCCTGGCCATCCAAAAGTCAGGAGACTTAAACAAAATAGCTTTGGAGTGGGTGGCCATCATGCATGGCCTGGGTAAGTGCCAGCCTCTAGCTGGGCTGATGGGTGAGACCTGAGGTGGGATGTCCCAGAGGGATGGGTGTGAGAGGTGGAGGTTGGGTGCGAGAAGATATGAAGAACAGAGTGAGGACCTCCTTCAGGGCTGTTTCTTGGAATAAAGAGATCAGGTTTTTATTCACAGAGAAAGTTTTTTCTCCCTCAGGCAAGGTCCCTGAGTCCTGCTGGGCAGAGTATTTTTCTTGGGCTAGTTGGGTACCTGAGAGGTCAGGAGTAGGGTGGACTCCCTTGCAGAAGGGAGAACCCTAGTGTTTCCCACCAGCATTTCTCTGGCTGCTTACACAGGTGCCCTGCTGGAGGTGTGGGTGACTTTCCAGCAGAAGTGGATTTTTCTGAATAAAGTTCTGCATGAGATGAAGATTCAGTTTCCTAGTGCTGACCTGGTAGGGAAGGGGGTTAAGGCAGAGAGGGCAAGAAGGGTTCCTGAATAGCAGGGCTTGGGGTGGGAAAGGGGAGCTGCACTTCATACTGGCCCTTACTTTTATCCTCTCCCTCACCACAGAGCTCTCGTTTCAAGGTCATGGATGATCAGTATCGAACTCTGATGCGCATCTCTGTAGCTGACCCAATGGTTCTGTCACTTGTAGTGTCCAATGCCAAGAGGAACCCTTACTTCCAAGGCCAGCAGCTGCAACAACTGCTGCAGGCAGGATCGGTGGAGCTGGAGGGCATCATCATGACTCTGGAGAGCGTGCTCTATGGGGTGCGTGCTCACTTCCCCCGCCTCTTCTTCCTTAGTGACAGTGAGCTGGTAGCCCTGCTGGCTGCCCAACTGGAATCCTGCGAAGCCCAGCAATGGGTACGACGCTGCTTTCCTCATGTGCATGCTGTGAGCTTCAAGTCTCACCCAACTGGTGAGAAAAACAGGGATGACTGGGAGTCAAGCCCAAACACACAGACTCCGGTGGAGGCACTTGCAGTGCTAGGGGTGGGTGGGGAGGAGGTGAAGCTGCAGAGTCCCCTGCCTCTGCATTCAGACCTCCCTAAGTGGCTGGCCTCTCTGGAGAAGTGTCTGCGCTTGGCACTGGTGCACATGCTGCAGGGCTGTGTAGCTGCTCACCTCGCTCGAGGCCCATCTCTAGCTGAGGCCCTCAAGCAGCTGCCTGAGCAAAACCAGTTGTACCTGCAACTGCATGTCCAGCACTGGATCGATTTAGTCCAGGCCTTCCCATGGCAGTGTGTGCTGGTGGCAGAGGAGGTGGTATGGCGGGCCGAGATGGAGGAAGCTCTGCTTGAGTCGGGTACCCTGGCCATGGTCTCCATGCATATGCGCAAGCTTGAGGTACTGGTGAATTTTTTGCGGGCCCAGAGGGCTTCCCAAGGTAAGCAGCCCCTGCCTTCTGTCCGCCAGACCAGCCTGCTCAGTGCCCTGCTGGTCATGGCAGTGACCCACCGGGATATAGCACAGCTGCTGGAACAGCACAAGGTCAGTGACCTCACAGACTTCCACTGGGTCCGCCAACTCAAATATCACTTGGGTTCACCTCACATAATCCCCAAAAGCCCCCTACAGAGTCTTAAGACTACTGCATCTTCTGAACCCTCTCAGTCACCAGCAGCGTGCTGGATAGACGTGCTAGGCAGGTCCTTCCTGTACAATTATGAGTACCTGGGACCTAGACTAGGGCCTCTACCCAGCCTGCTGCCTGAACGGCCAGCCCTGGTACTACTATTGGCCTTAGAGGAGGTGGCCTGTGGGACCCTACTGGGTCCTAAAGGTGTGGGCAAGAGAGCTATAGTGAATAGCCTGGCACAGGCCCTGGGCCGCCAGCTGGTCATACTGCCCTGCTCACCTCAGATAGAGACCCAATGCCTGAGCAACTATCTGAATGGTGCCCTTCAGGGTGGTGCCTGGCTGCTGTTGGAGGCAGTTCATCAGCTGCCCCCTGGCTTGCTCTCTGCCCTGGGCCAGCGCCTGGCTGAACTGCACCACTTGTATGCCCCACTGTACCAGGAGGCTTCCCGAAACACAAGCACCATAGACCCCACCCAGCCCCAGCTCCTTGGCAGTGGCTTCTTTGAAAAACATCACGTGTCTATGCGCCTTGGCTATGGCTGTCTCCTGGAACTGCGTGCCCTGAGCTCTGCTGTGCCTGCCAACCTGCACCTGCTGCTGCGGCCTGTGGCATTGGCATTGCCTGATCTGCGGCAAGTGGCAGAGCTGACCCTGCTGGGTGCAGGGATGCAGGATGCTTTCCGGATGGCTATCCGCCTATCCAAATTCTTCTCCCTAGAGCGTGAGCTGGTGTCTGGGCCCCTGCCCTGCCGCCTACCACTGCTCAAGCAGATACTGAAAGACACAATACAGACACTAAATGTGACCAAGGAGGAACCAGAGTCCCAGCAGCCTCGCAGCCTAGCTGCCATTGAGGAGGCTGCCCTACTGCACGCCCTACTGCGCTCACCACTGTTTAGCATTCTCAATGGGCTCCACCTGCACAACCTCCGAGGGCTGCTATGTGTGCTTTTCCCTAGCGCCAGCCAAGTGCTGGCAGAACCTATGACTCACAGGCTGATGAAGCCACTGGTGGTGGAGGAACTGCAGCAGGTAGGTCTACATCCCAGCCCTGACATTTTGGGGTCTCTGGAACAGTTGAGCCAGGCCCTGAGCCGGGCCTCAGGCATTCTGCTCCTGGGTCCTGCAGGCAGCGGCAAGACCACTTGTTGGCACAGCTTATTTAAGATCCAGAATCGGCTGGCAGCCATGGAGGACACCTCAACCCAAGGCTGCCAGCCTGTGGAAATTACTCACCTGTACCCCAGTGGCCTCAACCCCCAGGAGTTTCTGGGATGGCTAGAGGGCCCCTGCTGGCATCATGGCATCTTCCCCCAGGTACTTCGTGCAGCCAGTCAGTGTAAAAACATGGACAAAAAGAGGCAGACAGAGAAATCAATGGCAATCCAGCACTGGATAATATGTGATGGGGCCTCCAGTGCTGCTTGGCTGGACTCCATCACTTGCCTCCTGAGTGAGCTTCCCCAGCTTAGTCTCCCCAATGGACAGCAGATAGAACGACCCCCAAGCACCTTTCTCTTGATGGAGGTGACAGATGCAACAGGCATGTCCCCCACAGTGGTAGGCTGTTGTGCCCTAGTCTGGTGTGGTGGAGAGCAGACTTGGCAGTGTATACTTAGTGCCCTGATGGCATCCCTTCCCTCTGAGTACCGCCTGCAGCACCAGACAGTCACCGAGCTCAACCACCTGGCTGAAGTTCTGGTGCCTGCAACATTCCGATTCCTCACCGGCCAAGGTGTCAGCTCTCTGCTGCAGGTACACGGGCAGCAGGCTGTTTGCCCAGGTGTGGCAGAAGTTACCAGCATGGCACGCATCTTGCATAGTCTGCTTGACCCCCACCTGCATCTAGAGGAGAAGGCCCCTGGTGCAGGTGGGAAGATGGAAGGGCTGGTTTGAGAGAGAAGGGGACTTAAGGGTAGCTGGGGTATATAGCTGGCGCCTGGGGCATGTGTTCTTTGGTGGATCTGGGCCAGGAGTGAGAAGTAATAGAGTCAACCTTTATTCTTTCTTTCTTTCTTTCACCTTCCACCTTTTTCTACTGGGGCTTCTATCGTGGCTATGACGACCTTTGCAGAGGACCTCAGCTGTAGTGATCCTGTGGCCCAAAACTTCAGGTCTTCAAAAAGAATCTTTCTAAACCGGTCCCAAGTTGACAGTGATGATGTACCAAATAAGAGCAGGAAACACTTGCTGGCTGTCAGCAGTTTTCTTTTTGCCTTGATCTGGGGCTTTGGAGCCCATCTTCCCTCCAGGTACCTATAGGGATGGGGGATGGGAGATGCAGAGGGTTGAGATGGACTGGCCCACGGAAGTAAAAAAAAAAACCCACATGACATCACTGTTAGGGTATGGTGGAGTGTGTGAGTGTGTCATAAATGGAAGTGTTGTACCTGTCTGACGCTTTTGCCTGTGTGTCCATCTGAGCAGGTTCTGGCCTGTCTTTGATACCTTCATAAGGGATTCTATTAGTCGCCTCTCCAACTACCCTGAGCCACCACCCTCAGCCTTGGTGTTTGATCTACATGTAAGCCCTGAAGATGGAACGCTGGTCCCCTTCACTGGCCAGTACCTGAGCAGCCACATCAAAGGAACTCTGGGCACCTTTCACCCTTCTATCCAGGTGTGAGGACAGTAAGGCAGGAACTAGGGTTAGAACTTCAGGACTTATCTTAGGGGTAATCCATGTTCGAAGATCAGCTGAGGCCCACCTGTTCCTTTTCTTTGATATAGTTTCACAATCACAAGAATACATGAAATGTTCTCCAAGCACAGCTCTAAGACAAGTCCCCTAGGCCTTTACTTTCAGCTAGATTGCTGTCTTATACTGGAGGTGCTCAGTAAGTCCCACTTCTGTCCTGCAGACTGAACGGCTCTTGTATGTGGTGGACCTGCTTCTGTCAGGGGGACGGCCAGTGCTGCTGGCTGGAGAGGCAGCAACAGGGAAGTCAGCCTTTGTGGAAGTGCTAGTGGAGCCACACCACCCTTACATATACAGCCCCAACCACCCTGCCTTCAGTTCCACCCACCTCCGTCTCCTGCTGAGCAGAGGAATCCAGGGCCAAAACCAAGCCAGCCCACAGCCTGGGCAACACCAGGATTCTAAAGCCTCCCTCCTCTTCTTGCTGGAGGATCTGCACCTGGCCACTTCTGGTAAGGAGCTGGGAGGAGGGAAGGAAGGAGCTACTATCATCTCTTGAGACTATAAAATCCCTGGCAATATTCATTGACTCTCAAATATATGTCTATAGATCAAACTTTAGTGTTCTGTTCTTAATATCTTCTCATTCTGCATATGCTTCCTGAATAATCCCATTCACTCTCATGGCCTCATCTCTGCTTTGACTGCTAAATCTCTGTCTCCAACCTTGCTTCTCTTCTAAGCACCAGATCTGTCTATCCAGCTGTCTACGTCTCCACCTTGTTGTCCTGTTGGTACCTCAGACCCAACCCTAGGCTCATCATCTCCCCCTGGCCAAAATCTGCTCCTGTGTGTCCTCTTAGTTTCACCATCCAACCAGTTATGTAAACCAGAAATCTTGTTGACATCTCTTTCTCTTTCACCAATACCCAGTCATTGTGTCTTTCAATCCTGCTTCCTGAATATTTCTTGACTATTTCCACTTACTTCCATGGTTCAGATGATCATTACTTGGAACGCTGACAAATGCTCTTACAAAGCTTTCTGTGATGAGGCTTTCTTCTGTGGCTTTTTACACTCTGTCTAATTGGACTCAACAAGTCAGGCTTCCTCTAGACCCGGTGTTGCTGTCCTCTCTGCCTTCTCTATGTGGCTAAATCCTAGTTATTCTTTCTAAATTACCTAAAGCAGTAGCTTCTCCAGGAACCTTTAGCCCTAGGCTAGGTTAGCTATGCATCTTGTGCTCTGTACATGACTTGTGATAACCATGATTTCATGATTGTATGCTTGTCTGTCCCTTTTGCCACTTGGAGATTTATGAGAACAGAGAACAGAAATTTGTCTCATTCATTTTGATAGACCCAACAGGAAGTAAGTTCTCAATAAAAGTTTGTAGAAGACAGCCAGGTGCAGAGGCTCACGCCTGTAATCCCAGCACTTTGGGAGGCTGAGGCACGTGGATCACCTGAGGTCAGGAGTTCAAGACCAACCTGGCCAACATGGTGAAACCCCGTCTCTACTAAAAATACAAAAATTAGCTGGGCATGGTGGTGTGTGCCCCAGCTACTCAGGAGGCTGAGGCAGCAGAATGGCTTGAACCTGGGAGGTGGAGGTTGTACTGAGCGAAGATCACACGACCTTACTCCAGCTTGAGCAACAGAGTGAGACTTCATCTAAAAAAAAAAAAAAAGTTTGTAGAAGACCAGATAGAAAAAAATTGTGCTGAAAGTTTGGGAGATTGAAGTGTAAAGTTTCTAAAGTGGTATGTCTTCCATATGTAGAAGATGGTAGCTTCTAAATATGGTCATGGGATTGGGTTGAAGTGAATTATATGTAGAGGTTGTTGGAAGTCAAGGAAGTCAATGGGCTAAAGCATTAGATAGGTTATCCAGTTAAACAGCAAAGTCCCTTATGAGATGTAGAAAAGTTGAACCAGATGTATTAGGACTTAGTAATAGCCAGAACAATTTACTGAATATCTACTATGTGCTACATGCTTTATGTATGTCATCTTCAGTGCTCATAAGAGCCAAGTAAGGTGGAGAATTTTTACAACTAATTTTAAAGATGCAGAAACAGAGACAGAGATTTTATAACTTGCCCAAGATACAAACAAGATGAAAATTCAAGTCTATTTGGCTCTAAAATCTGTAGTTCCTTCCAGCTATATTATTTGGCCTTTACAGTGAATTTGCACAAAATTAGAGACAATAGAAGGAGTAAAGGGTGGTACAGTTAGATCTGTGAGGAGATTTCAGCTGAGAAGAGATTTCAGCTGAGAAGAGATTTCAGCAGGGGGATTGAGAACATTGTAAGCAACACTGTAGAGTGAAGTATGTTACTGCTGGCAGAATGTAAAAGGTGTCCTTGAGTGACAGCCACCAAAACATCCAGTATAAAATAGAAAATGAATAGACATGCCAAAAAATACATCAATAAATAATGTGACCTGCTGTTAAAAAGAAGCAAGCAATAGAATAGAAACTGATCCTGAGATGGTCTAGAGCAGCAGTCCCCAACCTTTTTGGCACCAGGGACTGGTTTTGTGAAGGCAGTTTTCATGAACGGGGGATGGTTTTGGAATGAAACTGTTCCAACTCAGATCATCAGGCATTAGTTAGATTCTCACAAGGAGCATGGAATGTAGATTCCTTCCATGCACAGTTCACAGTAGGGTTTGTGCTCCTATGAGAATCTAATGCCACCATTAATCTGACAGGAAGCAGAGCTCAGGCAGTAATGCTAACTTGCCTGCCACTCACCTCTTGCTTTGTGGCCCAGTTCCTCACAGGCCACAGACTGATACTGGTCCATGGCCTGGGGGTTGGCGACCCCTGGTCTAGAGGTTTAGTTAATACTTTAGAGCAGCTTTTATAAAAGTATTCAATTGCTAAAGAAAAATATGATCTTAATGCATGAACAGATAGGGAATCTCAGCAGAGAAATGGAACCTACTAAAAGAATAAAATAGATATTTTAGAACTAGAATATGTAATACCTGAAATGCAAAATTTCCTGGATGAGTGTCTTAGTTCATTTTCTGTTGCTTGTAACAGAGTACTTGAAACCAGGTAATTTATTTTTAAAAAAATTTATTTTCTACAGTTGTGGAGACTGAGAAGTCCACGGTCAAGGGGCCACTTCTAATGAGGGCCTTCTTGCTGGTGGCAAGTCTCTGCAGAATCCCAAGATGGTACAGGGCATCACATGGCAAGAGGGCTGACCATGCTAGCTTAGCTCTTCCTTTCTCTTCTTATAAAGCCACCACTCTTACTCTCATGACAACTTATTAATCCATTAACTCATTAATCCATGAATAGATTAGTCCATTTATCAGGGCAGAGTCCCCATGACCCAGTCACCTCTTTAAGGCTCCATCTTTCAGTAATGCCACATGGGGGATTTAATTTCAACATGAGTTTTGTAAGGGACAAATATTCAAATCATAGCAGTGGCTTTAGCAGCTGATTGGAGATGATAGAAGAAAGCATCAGTGAACCCTGAAGAATATAAAAATATTGAATAGAAATACAGCTTCAGTCTAACACATGTAGAATTGGAGTTTCAGAAGAAAAGGAGAGTAAGAATAGGGTATAAAATTGTTCAAGGAAATAGTTACCAACATTTCCCCAAATTTCTTGAAAAATACTTTCATATATAAAAAGCTCAGTTATTCCAAAGTAGAATAATAAAAAGAAAGCTATGTCTAGGTCCATCATACTCAAACTGCTGAAAACCAAACAAAGAAAAATTATGAAAGTGGTTGGTGGGGAAAACAAAAGACATAGTATACACAGAAACAACATTAAGAAGATGATTAACTTCGCATTAGAAACAGTAGAGTCCAGATAATGGTGGGAAAAATATTTAACGTACTAAAAGAAAAAAAAGTCAACCTAGAATTCTCTATCTGGCAAAGATTCTCTTCATAAATGAAAGTGAAATTATTTCAGACACATGAAAGCTGAGAAAATTAATCACTGGTAGAACAGTACTACAGGAAATGCTAAAAGATCTTCTTTGGGCAGAAGGGAAATAATGGCAGATGGAAACTCAGATCTTTTAAAAGAATGAAGAGCACCAGAAACGGTAAATATGTGGATGCATATAAATGATTATCTTCCCTGATTTTCTTAAAAGCCACCTGATAGTTATAAAATAAAAATAACATTGTTAATGGGGTTGGTAATGAGTAGAAGTAAAGAGTCAATAGCTACAACAGTAAAAGCATGGGATGAGGAGAAGCAAGTAAACTGAATTATACTATTGCAAGGTTCTACATTTGTGAAATAGGACGTATGAAATGTGAAGTAGGAAGGACGAAATAGGAAGTGGGGAAGGTGTCAGGTATGAAGTGTAAAGTGGTACAATATTACTTGTAATATTGGTTAAGGAGGCATATTATTAGCCCTATAAAAATCACTAAATAATAATAACAAAGAGCATAGCTGAAGGACACGTTGGCTTCTGCCTGTCATCCCAGCACTTTGGGAGTTCAAGGTAAGCTAATTGCTTGAGCTCAGAAGTTTGAGTCCAGCCTGGGCAACACGGTCAAACTTCTTCTCTACAAAAAGTGCAAAAATTATAGCTGGGTGTAGTGACATGCACCTGTAGTCCCAGCTACTTGGGGGCTGAGGTGGGAGGATCACTTGAGCCTGTCAGGTCGAGGCTGCAGTGAACTGTGTTTGAACCACTGCACTTTAGACTGGGCTACAGAGTGAGATCCTGAGAAGAAAAAGTATAGCTAAAGAGCCAATAAATACAATGAGGTACTTAAAATATTTAAATTGTGCAAAAGGAAGCAAGAAAGGAGCAACACAGGAATAAAAAGAAGAGCCATAATGGATGATTGGATGCAGGAAAAAAAAGAGCCAAACAGAAAACAAATAACAAAAATAACCATATAGTGGACTTTAAACCAACCATATCGATAATTACATTAAATGTAAATAGACTAAGAATTGCAAATAAAAGGCCAACATTATCAGACTAGAGTAGATCTAGATATATGCTGTCCAAAAGATGCACTTTAAATATAAAAACACAGATTAAAAGAAGTTTTTTAAGGCAAAATATTTACTATAGAAATAGTTTGTATAAGGAAGTTGGTGTGGCAATATTAATACCAAAGCACTTTAAGACAAGGGGTATTACTAGAGATAGAAAACGACATCTCATAATTAAAAGATTCAACTCATCAGAAAGACAGAAGTCTTAAATGGGTACACACCTAAAACAGACATTTAAGTATATGAAAAAAAACAATAGAAACAAAGGAGAAATAGTAAATCTGAAGTCATAGTAAGAAATTAATATGCTTTCCACAATAACTGATAAGACAAGGAGCAAGAAAGTATGGACATTAAAGATCTGAGTAACACTAGCAACATACTGACATTTACAGAACATTACACTGACCAACTGCAAAATGCACCTTTTCAAATGCACATAGGACATTCACCAAGATAGACCATGTGCTGGTTTATAAAATAAGGCTCAATGAATTTCAAAGGATTAACATTTTAAAGAATATTTTCTGACCATAACAATACAAATATTAATAAGATACCTAGAGAATTTCCAAATTCTTTAAAATTAAACAACACACTTCTAAATAAATTATGTACCAAAAAATAAATTACAAGAGAAATTAGAAAATGTTTTGAACTAAATAATAGTGAAAATAAAACATATCAAAGTTTGTGAGATGCAGCTAAAGGTTACAGCTTTAAATAGCTATCTTAGAGGCCAGGCGCAGTGGCTCACACCTGTAATCCCAGCACTTTGGGAGGCTAAGGTGGGCGGATTACAAGGTCAGGAGTTTGAGACCAGCCTAGCCAACATGGTGAAACCCCATCTCTACAAAAAATACAAAATTTAGCTGGATGTGGTGGCGAGTGCCTGTAGTCCCAGCTATTTGGGAGGCTGAGGCAGGAGAATTACTTGAACCCAGGAGGCAGAAGTTGCAGTGAGCCGAGATCGTGCCACTGCACTCCAACCTGGTGAAAGAGCAAGATTCTGTCTCAAAAAAAAAAAAAAAAAAAAAAAAAAAATCTACCTTAGAAAGAAAAGTTTGGAATCAATGACCTAATTTTTCTGCTTAAGATTCTTGAAAAAGAAGAGCAAGTTATACCTAAAGCAATTAGAAGGAAATCAATAATAAAGATCAGAGCAGAAATCAGTGAAATAGAAAAATGGAGAATATCAACAAAGCCATATTTTGTTTCTTTGAAAAAGATAAAATTGACAATTGCCTAGGAACACAAATCAAGAAATAAAAAGGAAAACAAATTTTGAATATCAGGAATGAAAGAGGTTTAATTAGAGATATTTAAAAGGATGAAAAGGGAGCCAGGCATTGTGGCATGTACATGTAATCCCAGCTACCAGGGAGGCTTAGGCAGGAGGATTTCTTGAGGCCAGAAGTTCAAGACCAGCCTGGGCAGCATCATGAGACCCTCATTTAAAAAGAAAAAGTTGAAAAAAAAATGGATAACAAAAGAAAATTATGAAAAACTTTATGCTAATAAATTTAGTAACTTAGATGAAATGGATACATGGTGTATTAGTCTGTTTTCACACTGCAATAAGGAACTACCTGACTCTGGGTAATCCATAAAGAAAAGAGGTTTAGTCTGGGTGTGGTGTCTCATGCCTGTAACCCCAGCACTTTGGGAGGCTGAGGCGGGTGGATGACTTGAGGTCAGGAGTTTGAACCAGCCTGACCAACCTGGTGAAACTCCATCACTACTAAAAATACAAAAATTAGCTGGGCATGTTGGCGGGTGCCTGTACTCCCAGCTACCTGGGAGGCTGAGGCAGGAGAATTGCTTGAACCTGGGAGGCGGATGTTGCAGAGAGCCAAGATCACGCCATTGCACTCCAGCCTGGGTGACAAGAGTGAAACTCTGTCTCAAAAAAAAAAAAACCCACAGAAACAAAAACAGGTTTAACTGACTCACAGTTCCACATGGCTGGGGAGGCCACTTAAAATCGTGGCATAAGGCAAAGTGGGGAGCAGGGGTAAGGAGATGTGCCACACTTAAACCAACAGATCTCGTGAGGACTCACTCTCTTGAAAACAGCATAGGGGAAACCAGCCCCATGATCCACTCACCTCCCACCAGGTCCCTCCCTCAACACGTGGGAATTACAATTCAAGACAAGATTTGGCTGGGGACACAGAGCTGAACCATAGCACATCTCTTGCAAAAACACAACTTGTCAAAGCCCGACCAACAAAGAAAAATAATAGAAAATGAACAGCCTCATACCTATGAAAAGTCTGAATGCATAATAATAAATGTTTCCAGTCCCAGATGGTTATACGGTTGAATTATATCAAGTATTTAGAAAAAAAAAAGTACAACTTACACACACTTTTTCACAAAATTGAGAATACTAAGCCATGACAAAGACATTTCAAGCAAATTGTTATATTTCATATACCTAAATGCAAAATAAATTCTCACTGAAATATTATTAAAGTTCAGCAGCATACAAAAAGAATAACATCTTATGACCAAATGGAGTCTATCATGGGAATGCAAAGCTGACTATAAACATTCAAAACTCAATCAGTGTAGCTCACGTTAACAGAATAAAGGAGAAAAGGAGTAATATTAGTCGATAAAAATCACTTGATAAATTTCCAACACTATTCCATGACAGGAATAGAAGATAACTTTCTCAATTTGATGAAGAGCATCTATTATACTTACAGCTAACTACATATTTAATGGTTAAATATTGAATGCTGTCCCCCTAAGATCAGTTAAAAGGCAAGAACATGCTCACTGCTTCTATTCAATATTGTACTGGAGACCACATCAGTGCAATAAGAAAAATAAAAGCTTTTAAAATTAAAAGACAAGTTAAAACTATCTGTATTGACATATAATATGATTGTCTGCATAGAGACCCCAAAGGAATATTTTTTAAACCCTACAAAACTACTATAGTAAATAAGTTAATGTATCAGGGTCACAAGATACAGAATCAATCCACTGAAATCATTTGTATGTCTATATCCTAGTAACAAACCATTGGAAATTGAAATTTTAAAGTATTACTTAAAAGTTATTTAAAAGCATAAAACACTTAGGAATAAATTTAGTGAAAAACATTCAAGATCTGTACACTGAAAAAGACTAAGTATTGCTGAGACAGAGGTAATGTAAATAAATGGAGAAATATATGATGTTCACAGATCAGAAGAGTCAGTGTCATTAAGGTCCTCATTCTCCCCCAAGTGATTCATAGATTCAATGCAATGCCAAACTAAATCCTAACAGAGTTTTTTTTTTTTTTTTTTTTTTGGTAAGTTGACAGACTTATTCTGAAACTTATATGGTAATGCAGAAGAACTAGAAGAATCAAGCAACTTTGAAAAAGAACAAAGTTGGGA
The DNA here is from genome assembly GCF_030222135.1 of Aotus nancymaae. Classification (NCBI taxonomy): domain Eukaryota; kingdom Metazoa; phylum Chordata; class Mammalia; order Primates; family Aotidae; genus Aotus; species Aotus nancymaae. The sequence continues at coordinate 53,320,042 of NW_026988473.1, read as the reverse complement.
CACCTACACTAGTGATGTTAAGATTTGCTATACAGCTGTTGTAATCAAGAGAGTGTGGTATTGGTATAAGGATATACATATAGACTAATAGAACAGAAAATCTGATATATAGTCATACATGGCCGGTTGATTTTTAGTAAAGGTGCCAAGATAATTCAGTGGGGGAATTAGTCTTTTCAAAGAATGGTGCTGGAACATCTGGATATATGCATGGAAAAAAATGAACTGTGTGTTCTAACCTCAAAGTATAGATAAAAATATAGATGGATCACAGAACTAAATGTAAAAGCTAAAACTATAAAATGTTTAGAAAAAATTGGAGAAAAATCTGTGTGACCTTGGTTAGGCAATGATTTCTTAGGGCACAAAAACTAAATTTTATCAAAATTGAAAACCTATGCCTTTCAAAAGACACTGTTACAAAAATGAAAAAATCAGCTATAGACAGAGAAAACATGCATGATACATATATCTGACTAAAGACTTGAACCCAGAATACATAAAAAGCTCTTACAACTCACTAAGAAAACAAACATCATCCCAATGTTTTAAACAGACAAAAAACTTAAACAGAAGACACTTCACAAAAGATGTATGCGTGGTCAATAGTATGCAAAACGATGCTTGATATTATCAGGCATCAGTGAAGTGCAAATTTAAACCACCATATGATAATTAAGAAGACTGACAATAACAAGTGTTTTCAAAGATATAGAACAACTGAAACTCCTTCACTTTGATGGTGAGAATGTAAAATGGTTCATCCACTATAAAAAATATATGCCAGTTTCTTACTAAATTAAATATTACTTAACATATGAGCCAGCAATTCCACTCTTAGGTATTCACCCAAGTAAAATGAGAACCACATATCCTCAAACTTACGTGAACGTTCACAGGAGCATTATCCTGAATAATGCTAAATCCACATCCACACCCAAATGGCTCCAGGTGGTGGCAAGAGGTAAGAATTTAGAGGCATCTCTCCCACCTAGCAGGCTAGCTCCCTGCTTTCCTTTAAAAACAGGCCATTCAGGCATTTGCCTGAAAACTTAAAATGACCCACACTCTATTCCCTTATATACACTGCCAGTCCCGCCCTCCATTCCTCCTTTCTTCCCTCATTCCCTCTCTTTCTGTTTCTTTCTCTTTCTCCCTCAGTCTGACTCTTCCTTCTACCTCACGTAACATGAGGATGGAGGACTCACCTCCTGGCTTATCATGCCCTCCTTGCACAGGATTAAGTAAAAATCTTTGAACTTGTTTCCTATTGTTGTGGTATATTGAATTTGTCCTTCTATCTAAAGAACCAGGTCAAGTTTGCTGTGTGAGGGACTCTCTGGTCATAGGTTAGACAACTAGGCATTAGGCTGTCCACCAGATAAAAGAAGTATCCTGTGAAAGTCACACTGTAAACCCCCACACTCAGCTCCCCTTCATTTCCCTGATAGGGCAGGGTTGTTAGCTGCTCTGGTACTAGAATGCCAATTTAACTGGGGGCTCTCAGAAAAATACTACTCAGGAATAAAATGGAACAAACTATGGAAACATGTGAAAACATGGATGAATCTCAAAAACCTGCTGAGCAAAAGAAGATAGACATGATCCAGTACATACTGTATGATTATATTTAATGAGGTTTTAGAACAGGCAAAGCTAACCTATAGTGATAAGAATCAGATCAAATAACAATGCCTGTGGTGGTGGTGGCAGGGAGACTGATTGGCTTTAAAAGAGCATGAGGGAACTTTCTAGGGTGATGAAAATGTTCTAAATATCATTGGGGTGGTGATGACACAGGTGTGTACATTAGTCAAAACTCGCTGAACTATACATTTAAAATGTATACATTTTGTTTTATGTAAATCATGTCTTAATAAAGTTTATTTTTTAATTTAAATTTAATTTTTTTTTTTTTTAAGAGACAGGGTCTCACTCTGTCACTCAGGCTAGATGGTGGATCAGGGCTTACTCAAGCTCTTGTACTCAAGTGATCCTCCAGGCTTAGCCTCCCAAGTAGACAGGACTACAGCATACACCACCAGGCCCAGCTATTTTATTTTTCATTTTTTGTAGTGATAAGGTCTTGCCATGTTACCCAGGCTGGTCTTGAACTCCTGGCCTCAAGAAATCTTTCCACCTCAGCCTCCAAAAGTGTTAAGCTTACAGGGGTAAGCCACCACACCCTGGCCTAAAGTTGATTTTTTTTGAAGTGTACATGCGATTTAACTCTATTATCTTCGACTGAAATTATTGTGCTTTCCCCTAATTGCGATCAGATCTGGTTTCTATCCTTCTCAGCTTCCAAATCTTATTAGTCATTAACCTTCAGTCAATGACTAATAAGTCACAGAGGTAGGATCTAGGGAGAAGAGAGAAGAAATTCCTCAATTTTAGGGAGAATATAGGGGAGGGAGAATAACTTACTCAAATGTGACCAAGTCCTAACACGTCAGATTCACAAAATTCCTTTAGAACCGTGTATGGCAGGAATAGAAGGAACAGGTTGATACTCTTATGTGGACTTTTACATGTCCTCATTATTATTCCTCGTGTCCCACAGACCCAGAGAAGAGCTGCCAGCCAGTGTTGGAGACTCTGCGCCAGGCCATGGATGGCACTGTGTATGCACACAGCACCTTGGAACTGCAAAGGCTGCAGCCTACAGTCAACTTCCTTGCCACTGTCACAGTGCCAGGCTACTGTGAGCGCCCACTGTGTCCACGCCTCTTTAGACTCTTCACAGTCCTGGCCCTGGAGAGCATGACCCAGGCTACCCTGCTGAGCAGGCATGTTCCTATCATTCAGGCTTGGCTTGAGCGTTTCCCTTCTGTGGAGCAGGAGAGTGCTCTGGCACGAGCCCTGGTTAGGGCCTCAGTAGAAGCCTGGGAGGCTGTGTGCAATTGCTTCATGCCTTCACCCCTCCACCCACACTACCACTTCTCCCTACACTCTGTGAGCCACCTACTGAGCAGCCTGCAGCTGCTGCCCAACAGAACAGGCTCCCTAGGCTTTGTGGACTATCCCAACCTCCAGGAGCACTTGCGCCGGGTGACGGGCCTGCGTGGCACTCGTCTGACTGCTATGATGGCCACACGCAACATGGTGCGTCTTTGGTTGCATGAGGCTCAGAGAACATTTTGTGACCGGCTGGACAGCCCTAGGGAACGCTCCGACTGTGCCAAGCTGCTCCTAGTAGTAGCTCAGAGTGTCTTCTGCTGCAAGCCAGGGCCCCAGCACCTGGGCAAGGACCATGAGGAGGATGAAGAGGATGAGGAGGAGGAGGAGAAGGTGCCTGAAGTGGAATCTGAAGGGGAGTTGGCTCAGTGGGAGGACTTCAGCAGCAGCAACAGTGAAACAGAGGAGGAAGAGGACCTTTATGACCTTCAGGTCCCCAGAGGCTCAAACTCCAGTGATCCAAGTCTATCATCATCCACAGGGCCAGTAAGCAGGGGGATGATGGAAAGCATAAGTCACAAGATAAGGCAAGAGAAAGGCACAAGGGCGTCCAACTATAAGGTCCAGGTAAAGAGATCATTCAAAAATTGGTGGCAGAAGGCACCCGAGATGGACCTGGTCTCACCCCTGTTGTTACCCGTGCTACTATACCCCCAGGAAAAGCCCTCAGACCTGGTCTTCAGTCAGGAGCTGATACTTGGGTCTAACTCTGAGACCCCCAACTTGTACCTGGAACGACAGTGGGAGATGCTAGAGGAGCAGCTGGCCACCTCAGCTGCTCAACTGAAGCTGAGCCCCCACCTTGCCCGGTGTCATTCCATGGCCCAGCATGTAGCTCGCCTGGTCCGAGTGCTGGCCAGGCCCCGGCAGCATGGCCTGATGCTCTCAGGGGCTCTGGGTACTGGGCGCCATACTGCCATCACTTTGGCTTCTAGCATTTGTCAGGCCCATTTCTTTCATCTACCATCTGGGTCAGAGGAAGCCATTCTCCAATGTCTACGAGATGCCAGCTGGCATGCTGGCATGTTAAGCCAGACAGTGACCCTGTTGGTACCCAGTGGTGTGGATCTCACTACACTTCATCGCCTCCTGGCCCTGGCAACCTCAGGCAGTTTCCCTGACCAGTACACAGAAGCAGATTTGGACCACATTGAAGACCACCTCCCCAGGGAGAACCTTGGTGTCAAACATAACATCGAGAAGGAAATGGTGTTGCAGAGGTGAGGCCAAGAACTCCATAGCTAACTCCGCTCTGCTCCTCCTCTGTCTTGGCCAAAAGGCCAGAAGGAATTCTGTGGGCTGCCACAAGGGCTGAGAAGACTGGGGCTAAGTGGTCAGGTTGGGGCTGGGGCCTGGAGGGGCAAGCAAAGGTAAAGGGGAGGACATTAACTGACCCCTGGCCCACAGGTTCTACCAGCGAGTGTGCAGCCACCTTCACCTCTTCTTCCTGATTGGAGATAAACAGGCCCAGCAGCAGCTGCCCTCCACCCTTTTCCTAAGGCTCCTTCAGCTGACCACTGCCAGCATTGACCGCTATGAACCCTGGGACCAAGCTGCCCTGGTCAAGGTGGCCCAGCATCACCTGGAGGGTGCTCAGAGTCTACCCCTTGATGACGGTGGGCCCTTTTTACTTGTCCTTACCACACATCTCTACCAGGCTCTAATGAGGGTTATTACCTAGGTCAGTCTCTCTCTCTCTCTCTCTCTCTCTCTCTCTCTCTCTCACCCTCACCTACAGAGCCCCCTTCACATTTTCTACCCTTCTTCCTGAGCTAGGAGAGGATCCATTTCCTTTCCCGTTTTCCTACAAGCTCACAAAATGAAACTAAAGCCATGCCCATTGCAGGCTCCTGGAAGTACCCAGACCTCCAGCCCTCAATTCCCAGTGTGGCCAAAGCCATGGCTCTTATTCACCTTTCGGCCACCCTCTACCATGAGCACCTGTGCCCTGCATTGCCACTCGTCACCCCCAAGACCTTCTTAGACTTCCTGGACACTTTCCTGATGCTGCAGCAACAAATGATCCTGAAGATTACGAACAAGACCCAGCAGTGAGTGGCCCTGTCCCCTGTAATGTACCTCCTTCTGCTCCTTTGGGTTTCCTCACCAGCACATTGTATCTCCAGGGTCCAGAATGCCTTGGGGAATCTGAGAATGCTGATTATAGAGCACAGTAGCCATGCCGACCTGATCTTCGACTTGGAACAGCAGCTGAAAGCCTCCTTCAAGGTAAGGAGAAGATTTTAAGGCTTCTATGGTGGTGTCAAAGCAGGAGCCCAAAAGGGTACTTGAAAGGAAGCAACTAGCATGAACCTTAGTGCTTGTCCCCCTAAGGTTCCCCTTTCCCTAGGAAATCTCTCTAATCTCTGCTGCCTCCTCCTTTACAGCTTAGGCTAGAAAGTTTCCCATGACACAGCTAAGACCGGATTGATTCTTCATAACATGTGAAACCCAAGCATCTGCTTCTGGTTGCCCCTAGTGCCTTGACCATGTGAAGTTCAGTATGCTACCAAGATCTCTGTAAATTCCCATGCGGGTTGGGGCAGGGATTACATCTCAGTCACCACTCACTCATCTCTTATAGTTATCCTCTTTTTCCATAACACTTTGTCCCTGTACCTTTTGTTCCACAAAAGCACTAAACAAACAAAACTGTTGTAGACAGTGAGGACATGTGGATGGGTGATGGCGCAAGGAGAAATTTATATTATAGCATAGAACCAGAAGTAGATTTATAATGGTATACTAGACAGAAGTGTCCTGAATTTTCTTAATCACCCTCTTCTACCAGGCATTTTCCAGTGACCCAACTTTTCCTTTCCTCTCTCATCTCCCTACCACCTGCTCTACAGTGTTTTTGAGCCATCCCACTTTTCCTTTAGCGCTCCTTTCCAGTTGAAACATCAAAACCTTTTGCTGTCTTATACAGAACAATCTTATTCTTTGAATAAACAAACTTCTTATATGTGGCTAAAATTGGTGATGATAGGGCTTATCACACCTTCTAAACTTCTTAACTCCTAGTTAAGGGTGTTTTCCCAAATTAAAGAGCAGTTTTGTTTTTAATAAGAGGAATTCTGAAATAGCACCTTTATTTCTACTACACAAGATTTTGATAAATGTTCAGGTATAACTTCAGAGCAGTGAACTAGTGCTCACCTCACACTCAGATCATCTTTCTACTGGGGTTTCAGGACTTAAGCTCCTAAAACCTACTCGGCTCTTCTGATGAGTGCCTTTAGGACTATCACCCAGTGCCGCACAACTGTAGAGACATGGCATATGTTGTGTCTACTACTGTGGTTTTCATTGTGTTCCATGTAAGTGGTGTCCCCTGGAGTTTTAAAGGTACTGGTGCCCTCCTACTATTCACCACCTAGGATGAACAGCCTAGATCAGTCCTCAAGACTCAGTTAAGTTGCAAAAGAAAGTCAGAGGGCAACAGAAATCCCCTTTCCCAGTTTTTTGACTACCTTTTCCCAAGATGGTTAATACCAGGATTGTTGATCTGGTTTAGGGGTGATAGTATTCCTTGATCTGTGAGTCAGTTACATCAGAGCAGAACACAGTAAGCCAAAGATCTGGATAAGAGATGTTCATTGTCTCAGGGTCATTCAGAGTCAGATCCCTTGGTCATTCATTCAATAGCCATAGTAGTATGTACTTCTTCCAGTGTTTCCCACCCCAGGAAATGGCATTACCATCCACTGAGCCAAATCCTAGGACTCATTCTGGGCCCCTCCATCTCTTTTCTCTCTTATATTCAATGGGTTGATTTATTCATTATTGCACTCAACAAAAATTTATTGAACTCAACACAAATTTATTTTTTGTTCAGGCATTTCTTAATATTTATGTCTATGTCAGTATATGCCTACATTTACATCTAGATGGATGGATGGATAGAGAGAGAAGGGAAGGAGAGAGAGAGAGAGAGAGAGAGCGAGAAATAATAGAATCCTTGCCACAACTTTCTGAGGTAGCTATTTTCTCATTTTACAGATGAGAAAACAAAGATCCGCAAAGGTTGGGGAGACTTCCCTAACTTTATAAGGTTGTGATGAGGATTAAACAAGATCTTACATGTAAAGTATTTAAATGTGCTGGCACATAGTAAGAGCTCAATAAATGTTAGTTACTATTAATATTAGGTTAGGCTAGGCACAGTGGCTCACACCTGTAATTCCAGCACTTTGGGAGGCCAAGGTCAGTGGATCACTTGAGCCCAGGAGTTTAAGACCAGCCTGGGCAACATGGCAAAACCCCATATCTACAAAAAATATATAAAATTATTCAGGCATGGTAGCACCTGTCTGTAGTTCCAGCTACTCAGGAGTCTGAGGTGGGAGGGTCACCTGAGCCCAGGAGGTTGAAGCTGCAATGATTGCACCACTGCACTACAGCTTGGGTGACATAGTGAGACCTTGTCTAAGAAAAAAAAAATTAGATTGCTTCCTAATAAGAGGAAATAGGGCACTGTCCTTGCCTTCATGGTGCTTATAGTTTAGCAGAAGATATAGACTCATCCAGGCAATGACAAAACTGTGTTATAACAGAGTAAGTTCAGAGCACTCCAAAATATCAAGGAAAACTTTTTAGAGAAAGCAGAGTGCCCCGCTATGCAGCACAGAGCATGTATATAACATGGTAGGAGCTCAAAAACACTCCCTAACTATGTAAACACATGAATCAAGTACTTGAAAGTTGTTGCCTGAAAGTTAGGTTAGATTTGATCAGTGTTTGAAAGGGGCTGGGTGACAGAATGTCACAGGTTGATGTGACAGCATGTGAAAGGCCTAGAGGCAAAAGAGTGTGTGCCACATTGGAGGAACTATAAGTCAATAATGGCTGGAAAGTAGTGTGCTGGGAGAGATAAAAGAGATGAGATTGGAATAATGAGTAGGGGCCTGGTCATGGAGGTATTGTCAATCAAATGCAGAATGACAAGTGTTATGACACAGTGATGATGAGATTCAGTTTTTAGCAAACCAGCCAGGCTGCAGTGGGGGAATAAAAGGAGGGGTGTAAGAGTGTAAACTGAGAGACCAGTTAGGAGGCCAGTGCAGAAGGTCAGAAGTGAGAGAGCCTGAGCATGAGTGATGGATGTTGGGAAGAGGAGTGGACACGAGAGGCATTTAGGAAGTAGATTTAAAAGGCCTCAAAGATGGGCTAGATTTGGGGGAATGCAGGAGATGGAGCCAAGGGTAACAACTCAGTTTGTTCCTTGGGAAACTTGAGTGTTTTTTGCCACCATTCTCTGACCAAAAGACTACACAGGAGAGGAATCAGATTTCAGGAGAGCTGAGGAGGCATAACCAGTACATTCATTTGGGGACATGTGGAGTCTGAGGGGTCTGTGAGACACTCAAGAGAAGATTTCCACTAAGCAGATGAATACATGGTATGGGGTTGGGAGGGAACCTAGCTACAGAGAGAGATTCGGCAGTTGGAACATAAATAGGAATCAAAGCCATGAGACTGGGGAGGGCATTTAGAAGTGTAGAGTGAGAAGAGAAAGGAGGCCCTGAAAAAACTGATGAGAAATAGTTGAGGGCCAACATAGGATGAGAATGAGAAAGAGCAGCCAGAGAAGTTAGAGAAAGCCCAAGGAGAACACAGTATCATGAAGGCCAAGAGAGGAGGATGCCTCAAGAGGGAGGGAACTGTCTTCTGTGACAACTGCTGCTAATGGGTCAACTAAAATATGGAGTAGTGTAATATAACTGTTACACACATAGCCTTCCGGTGAAGCAGCTACAGACAAAGAGACTACACACACTTGGGGCTGCATTACTAGATGTGTAACTCATGGACTAATAAGTGACAGACCCACAGCTCAGACTCTATGTGTGGCCTACTTGGACATGGTCAATCTTTCAAGTGAGGAGTATGCTAGAATCCTAGGATCATAGGGTCTTCCCTTGGGGTGTTCCCGCATGGCCCAAGATCTGGAGCTGCAGGGCTTGGATCTCTGTTCACAGAGCCTCAGCGTGTTTCAGCAGCAGCTAGAGCAAAGCAAGCTCCTATACAAGCAGCAACTGGAAGAGTGTCGGCATCAAGAGAAGCTCATTAAGAACCTGGCCAAGCAGCGGGATGCCCTGCAGGCTCAGCAAGCGGCTTTCCTGGAGCCGGTGGGCTCTTCCTGCCACCTGCCCTGCATTGCTTCTCTCCTGGAAAAGGCCATCTCCTCTATGGATGCCAAGAGGAGAGGATGGAGTGACTCATCCTGGAGTCTCCTGGGGGGGAAGGGGCAAAGGTAATAGGATGGCTTGGGGAGTAGCCTCTCATGGGGACTCCAAGAGGAGATGATCCCTCCTAAAAACACCTTGAAGGAAGAACAGAACATCTCAAGAACTCACTTCAGAGGGCGTCTCTCCTCATTTAGATGAGCAAGGCATTTCTGGAGCCTCTGAGCCAGCTGCAGGTGGCTGACTTTGAGGAGATACGGAGCTATCGAGCACCACCAGAATCTGTGGTCCGGGTGACCAATGCACTGTGTGACTTGTTCCACCGTGAAACAGGCTGGGCCAGTGCCAAGCAGCTTTTATGCACTGAGGATTTTTATCAGGTAGAAAAGGTGGAACACAATGAAGGAGGGTAGGGGAGGGATAAAAGGATGACTTGGCAAGACTAAACTGTTGGGTCCAGAGCATCCATGTCTTCCCCATCCCCTTAACACACATCCTTCCAGGAGCTGGTGTTCTTCCCCAAGGAGAAGATGACAGACTCAGAGCTGATTAAGTTACACCTAACTCTGAAGGCTCCAGGTATGAGCGATGCAGCCCTGCGGGCAGTGAGCCTACCTGCAGCCAGCCTGGTAGCATGGCTCTGGGCTGTTCTGCACTACGGGCTGGCACATTGCCGGGGACTGCCCACGGGCCTGCTGCTGCAGCAAGTGGAGGCAACACTCACTCGGGAGCAGGCCCGCCTGGGCTACTACCAGTTTCAGGCCCAGGAGACCCTGGAGCATAATTTGGCCCTGGCTAAGATGGTGGAGGATGCCCAAGATTCCCACAACTGTGTGGCAAAGACCCTCAGTCAAGCACAGTATGGCCAGCATCACAAATGGCCCATGAAGGCTGCACTGCGCACGCCCATACCTGGACTACACAGCTCCGGGTAATCATCCCCCTCCCAGATGTCTCCCCCAATGTTCTTTTTATGCCGCTCCCCTGCTCCTCCCTGTGGCCTCACTGCCTCCCTCTGTCCCTCTCTGCACTCCTTGCCATGCTTTCCTCCACACCCCACCTTGCTCTCCCTCTGCCATACCTCCGCCTGCACCCTCCTCACTGGACTACACAGTCTCTGGTCTTCCCTTCCACTTCAGAAGTTGAAGGGACACTGCATGACCGTGTTTGGAGATGCCCTCCTATGTTCAGCTGCCATCATCTACCTGGGTCCCTTCCCACCATTGCGGCGCCAGGAGCTACTGGATAAGTGGTTGGCTCTGTGTGGGGGCTTTCAGGTGGCCCTGGGCCCAGATGATGTGGCACAGGCACTGAAGCAGAAGCAAAAATCTGTCAGCATGCCACCAAAGAACCCCCTGCTGGCTACACACTCTCCCTTCAGTATTCTGTCCTTGCTAAGCTCTGAATCTGAACAGCACCAGTGGGACCAAAACCTGAAGCCAGAGGCAAAGTCAGCCCGCCTGGCAGGCTTGCTTCTGCGAAGCCCCACCCACTGCCGTTCTTGCCGTTGGCCTCTGCTGCTTGACCCCAGCAACCAGGCCCTCATCTGGTTGGACCCGCTGCCTCAGGAAGAGAATAGATACTTGGCACCAGCCCCCGCTGAGGGTAGAGGTAAGCAGGCCTAATATATGCAATGCTGCTGGAGTATCTGAACTGCCCAACACTCAGCCTTATGTGGTCTTTTCCTTCATAATGAAGACACTGAATTTTTGTGATCAGGATGTCCCAGATTTCACCAGACCATATACTATATGAATAAATTTGGTCACATTTATAATTTTTTCTCTTTATTACAGTGATTCTGAATTTACATGATTGATTGGTCCATGATCTTCCACTTCCCTGGTCTGCTCAGCACTACTCAAACTTATCCAATGTTCAGAAATCCTGGGGAATATTTCTGTTGGCTCTGTTTGGATCAGGGACCCATCTGGGTGGAGTATTGGAAGGAACATTTTCTAGGAGAAGGAATAGAGTGTTTATCTCCCAGAAGAAGAGGTTGGGAATTGAGTTTGTGAGAAAAATGTGATCTTATTTGGAAAGGGGTCTTTTCAGATGTAATTAAGTTAAAAGGCTTTGAATGAGATCATCCTGATCCTTATCTGGGTGGAATCTAAATCCCACAAGTGTCCTTATAAGAGTCAGAAGAAAAGGCATAGAAAACACAGAAGAGAAGGCTATGTGAAGATGGAGGATGACTAGGATCCCTCCCTGGAATTTTAGAACAATAATTGTGATAGCCAACATTTACTGAGTGCTTACTATGTGCACATCTAAGTGTTTTCTATGTGCCATTTCATTTAATCTTCATCTAACTCGATGAGGTCATCACTAATATCAACCCCATTTTGCAGATAAGAAAATTGAGTCAGAGAGAGCTTAAGCAACTTTCCTAAGATGTCTTCTTGTAGACCTTCCCTCATGAAATGGAGCCATTGGGTGAATTCCTCCCCTAAGGAGTCCGATTTTTCCCCTAAGAGCTCCTCTGAATCTTTCTGCCCCAGGGAAAGGACTCATGAGAAATCAAAACAAAGAGAGTAAGACAGACATGAAAGAGAAAGCTGATGATAGTGAAGAGAGTAATGAGGCTAAGGACCAGACAAAAGAGCAAAAGTCAGAGGAAAGAAAAAATGAGCAGGAGAAAGAACCAGAGGAAAAAGAAGAGAAAGAGGAGGAGAAGACAGAGAGCCAGGGGTCAAAGCCAGCCTCTGCGACTCAGCTTCCGTCCCTTCCCTACCTTAGTGTCCTTTCAGGTGCTGACCCAGAGCTGGGTTCTCAGCTCCAGGAGGCAGCTGCTCGTGGTAAGAACTGGCCCCCACCCACCCTAGCCCCCTTTTGACTCCCCCCATTCTGTGACCCCACAAACCTCCCACACCTCAGTCTAACCTCAGTTCCCATCCTTCCTCCCAGGCACTTGAAGTGTCTTGAGGGAACCCTATCAGCCACAGGGAAGCTGGACAGAGCCAGACCTCGTGTATGGGGTATGGGGATCGTGGTTGCTGGCATTGTGGGTAGGGTGCTTTTGCCTCCCTCTCACAGGCCTTCCTGTGCTACTGACCAATGTGGAGCTGGGTCTAGGGTGCCAAGAACTGCAATGGCTGCTGCAGCGGGAACAGCTGAGTCCACCCCAGGTGCAGCCTGGCTTCTGTCTGTATCTCAGTACCACCCTCTCCCTCTGTTGCTTGGAAAAAGGTGAGGCCCAGAGAGCAAATTGCCTGCGCAGTTGTGTGGACACACTAGGCCCTCAGCACCAGCCCTAAGAGGGCTTCACTTAACCTGGCCCAGCGCAGGCTTAGGTCTGTAGCAGGGAGCCATACTCCCTGCCTACTCTACCCGCTTGCTCTGCCAAGGGGAAGAGGTTAAGCATCTCCCATGTGATCCCAAGTGCTAGGTTGTGAACTGCTGAAGGGGCTGAATGTGCTGGATCTGGGCCTGAATATGGAAATACTGGAAGAACAGATGCTGCATGAAATCTTGTGCAGAGAGTGTCCTGAGCTTGAGACCCACTGGCAAGACCTAAAGATCAGAGCCCTAGATGCCTGCAAGGATGTGGAGACTGCTGAGGTGCTTGGGGGCTCCGTCTGTGGGTTGAGATGAGCATTGGATGGGACTGGGTAAGGGGATGGAGATGAATGTAGATGTTTGGGGACTGGGAAAGGGCCAGATCCATTCAACAAATGAGTGTATGCAGGAGCAACTGCTGCTGATGCTGCTGTTCCAGAACCCAAAGATCCAGAAGCCAGCCAAGTTTCTGCGGAACATGGTGAGGGCCCAGGCAAAGCTATGCCAGCTGCGTGCCCATTATGAAGAGATAGAAGGACAGAAACTACAGGAGATGGTACTGTGGGCACCCTATCAGCCTGTGGTTTGGCATGGAATGGCCATGGTAAAAGCCCTAAGCCAACTGCAGAACCTGCTGCCACTTTTCCGTATGAGCCTAGAGAACTGGCTGGCAGCTGCCAAACAGGCTCTGGACAGCATGAAGCCACGTGAGATTAATCATGGGGAGGACTTGGCCAGCCATCTGCTGCAACTGAGAGCACACCTGACCCGCCACCTGCTGGGCAGCACCGTGACTGCACTGGGCCGTACCCAAGTACCCTTGGTGGGTGCATTGGGTGCTTTGGCTCTGCTGCAAGTGACAGGGAAAGCATCAGAGCTGGAAAGACTGGCACTCTGGCCTGGACTGGCAGCCTCTCCCAGCACAGTCCACAGCAAGCCAGTCCCAGGTGTGGCTCGACCAGCCTGGCTTGGGCCAAGAGCCTGGCATGAATGTGAGATGTTAGAGCTGCTGCCCCCATTTGCTGGGCTGTGTGCATCCCTGGCGGGCCACTCCAATGCCTGGCAGGCATACCTATCACTGTCATCCACAGTGCTGGGTCCTGCACCTGGGCCTGGGCCTGAGCCACTCAGCCTCCTCCAGAAGCTGATCCTGTGGTGTGTTCTGCGACCTGAGTGCCTGGGAGATGCCCTGGCTGACTTCACCACCAGCCTCCTGGGTCGGCCCCTGAATGAAAACATGGGTGCCCCCAATATGCCCTTTAAACATAGTCAGGCTACTCAGCCCATCCTGATCTTGTTGCCACCGCCTGGCCACCCCACAGCCACTCTGCATCCCCTGACTGTCATCCAGAAACTGGCTGCCAAGCATCAGCAGGTTTGAACCTAGTCTTTTGGCCACAGAGGGACCAGGCTCCTATGGGCTGGGGTGTGGGGACCCCCTCCAAGCATTTTCATGGATCCTTCTGTACTACAGGGACTTTTGGGATAATGGTAGCATTCGTTTGGGTCCCTCAGGTCACCCTAGGATCACTTTGAATCACACTGCCCTCTTTTTTGGTCCCCAGGGGCAGAAGCATCTGCAGGTGATAGCCCTGGGCTCTGAAACCTGGGACCCGGTTTCAGTTGTGGTCAGCACTCTATGCCAGGCTATGTGTGAAGGGAACTGGCTGGTGCTGGACAACTGTCATCTGATGCCCCATTGGCCGAAAGAGCTGCTACAGCTCTTGCTGGAACTGTTAGGCAGAGCCAGGGGTGAGTTTATTGCCTAGACTGGCTTCCAGGATCCTATCCTACATTTAGGCCTTTGCTTGAAATCTCAGGCCTCGTGGCCAGTGACCTAGCACCAAACTTGTTCATTTGGTCTTGTATCCGACTACTGACACCCCTAGCCTCAACTCTGATCCCTAGACTTCTGTCTGACCCTTTACCCAAGGACTGATCTCGGACCCTTATCTGACTCTAGTGATCGCAGACCTGAAATCAGAACAGCTTGTAGGTCAACCTGAAAGCAGGACTGTAGCCACTGTTCACAGAGATTTTCATCTTTGGCTTATTGTGCCTGCAGAGGCTAGTGCTTCTTTGCCAGGTGAGGAGCTTAACCCCCTACAGGCTCTCAAGTTGGAGGTGGGGGGGCAACTGTGCTGTGCTGACTCAGCACTCTCCTTCCTCCCCAGCTGTGCTGACTCAGCATTCCATGCCTGTTTTCTGGAACCAGTCCCTGGAGCTGGGCCATGTTTTGATTGACAGTGTGGAGCTAGCCCAGCAAGGACTCTACATGCAACCCCTGAGCCAGGCACTACCTCTGCTTCTCCTCCATGGCCTCCTGCTACACCGGCAGCTCTATGGAGTGAAGCTGCAGGCACACAGGGGGCGCTGGTGAGGGACCCCACCCATCCTGCTCAGTCAGTCACTCAACAAACATTAAGTTTCTTCCATATGCTGGGATGAGTAAAACTAATTCATCTTTGGAAGCTCCAAAGAGCGAGGGCAAGGGGAAGTCAAGGAAGGCTTCTCCAAAGACTTTGAGATTTCAGTTTGAATTGAGTCTTAAAAGCAGAGGCAAATCAGGTAGAGATGGACTTTTCTGAGCAGAGGGACCTAAACTCAGCAGAAGGGAGGAAACGAGTGTGGCTGACATGGACATGCTGGGGGGTTGGGGAGGGAGAAGTAATGCTCATCATAAAGGGACTTTAAGACTAGGGCAAGGTGCCTGATTTTATCCTGAAGATAGTGGGAAGCCACTGAAGGGTTTTAAGTAGAAGAAGAAACAATATCCTTTTTGTGTGTTGGGAAGATCACTCTGGATGTAATGTGGAGAATGGACCAGAGGAGGCAGGCCTGGGGGCAAGTAGAGCAGCTTTAGGAGACTCTACAAGTCTCCAGGGAAGAGACTATGGTATGGGTGGTAGGGTGGTAGCTATGGAAGGGATAGAGCATAAATACGAGGTGAGGAGGAAAGAGGAGTCAAGGATGACTCCCAGATTTCTGTTTTAGATAATTGGGTGGCTGGTGGTACCTCTCACTGAAATAGGAGGTGGAACAGGTTTTACAGGGGGAAACGATGATTTCAGTTGAAAGCAAGTTGTATTTGAGGTGCCAAATGGCAATGACCAGTGAACCTTCATGGGCCTGAAGCTTAGGAGATGAGGGTTGAACTGAAAAAAAGACTTGACAATCCTCAGCATATAGATGATATGTGAAACCTTGCTCTCTGCTCCCCTTCTCTAGGAGTCAAGTGACCCTAACCCAGGTTCTTCAGACCCAAGATCAGCTGTGGGCAAGTCTCAGCAATCCCAGTGCTGCCATGCAAGAGCTGGCTGGTGAGGCCCTTCCTGTCTCCTTTACAGTCATCAGCCCCTATGAGAGCCTGGAAAAGGGTGGGGATGGGATATAATTCACAGCTTTGGTTTTTTGGGTGGCGGAAACTAACTGTACTGGAACTGAGAAGCTCTAACCTCATCTTCAGCTTCAGTTTTCTACGGGGGTCCTCTGGGGGACACTGAGGACAGGGAGGCCCTGATTAGCCTCACGCAAGCCTGCCTGAGCCCCAGTAACAGGAGCCGGGTCCAGCCACACACACCCCAGTCTTTGCTGGCCATGCTCATGCCCCTCCCAGGTAAGCCTCACTCAGGTACCTGTGTTGGGGTAGGGAATAGTGCAGTGCAATGCCACCCCCCACAGGAATGTGGACAGCAGCCCCAGTAAAGGTATATGAAGGGGTAATATTCATACTGTTATGGGGGTGATGGCAGTAAAGGATCAGAGGAAGGCCTACTCTCTCTGGTCTAGGGTTGGGAGAGTCCATTTTGTCCCTCACCCCTCACCTCTACCCCAAGAGCTAAGGGAGCTGGATGCAATGGCAGAGTGCAAGGCCCAGATGCATCTACTGCGTTCACCACCTGAACCACGGCTATGCGGACTGAACGAGGGCCCCCAGGCCTGGCTGTTGCGACGCCAGAGTCGCGCTCTCTTGAGCGCGCTGCAGCGGAGTTCACCCATGTGGGTTCCTGCGTCTCGCGGAGGCGCCCAGCTCGCGGAAAGGCGACTGCGGCAACGCCTAGTGCAAGCCATCCGGAGGCTGGAGTCACTGAAGGATCTACTGACCCACCCGGTTGGCCAAAACGAGTCAGGTGCCCCGTGGTCAGTGCTGGGGCCGAATGCGCGGCGGCCTCTGGAGGGCGTCTTAGAGACCGAGGCTCTGGAACTGAGCCAGTTGGTGGGCACGCTACAACGCGATCTTAACTGCCTGTTGCAGCAGCTGAAGGGCGCACCCCCGTGCCCCTCCCGGCGCTGTGCCGCGGTGGCCCACGCTCTCTGGACTAGCCGCCTACCCTCGCCTTGGCGACCTCATGCGCCCGCCGGTTCGCAGCCACCCTGGCACTGGCTGCGACAGTTGTCGCGCCGTGGGCAGCTGTTGGTTCGCTACTTGGGCGTGGGCGCGAACGCGGACAGTGATGTACCAGAGCGCGTCTTCCACCTGTCAGCCTTTCGCCACCCGCGCCGCCTGCTGCTGGCATTGCGGGGGGAAGCTGCCCTGGACCAGAATGTGCCCAGCTCGAATTTCGCTGGTAGCCGAGGCTCCTTCTCCAGTCAGTTCCCGTATAAACGTCTGGAGATGAACAGCAACCCTCTGCACCTCAGGGTATCTTCATACCGCCCCTCGTTAGCGGTTCTAGTCCCCTCAAAGTCTCTAATTACACCTCGCAGTTACCCCTCTTGGTGATCTTGCCCCGCCCCCGTAATCCTACTAGCTTCTCTGATCTCGCTCCACCACGACCTCTCACTCCCTACCCCCCACTCCCCCGACTTGCCACCTCCCAGCTTCCTAGCCTTGCCTGACCTGCTTCTGACGCCCCCAGGTGGAGAACGGTCCAAACCCCACGGTTCCAGAGACAGGGCTGCTGCTGATCGGGTTACAGGTCCTACACGCAGAGTGGGACCCAACAACTGGAGCCTTGCAGGACAGTCCTTCCAGCCAGCCCAACCCTCTGCCTCCCGTCAGCATCAGCACACAGGCCCCAGGCACCAGTGACCGGCCACCCTCAGCGGGCCTGACTATGTACTCCTGTCCTGTGTACATGGCAGGGCCTCTTGGCACCACTAAGCTGCAAAGCAGGAACATCGTGATGCATCTGCCCCTGCCCACCAAGCTCAGCCCCAACACCTGTGTCCAACGGAGGGTCCACGTGTGCAGCCCACCCTTGCCTTGAGCCTACCAAAATAAAGTAGTAGTGATTCCATGAAAGATTTCTGAGATATGGGGGTAGACTAGGGTGTGTGCACACCAAGAAGGCAGAATGCGACACGCTAAGAAAAAGGTACAGTGTGCATAACTGAGAAAAGGGGAGGTGTATTCACACTGAAGGTAGGAGAGGGCATGTGCCTGGCAACTGGGAAGGGGAAAGTGTGGGTGCACTTGTGGGGGTGGGTCCTGGCGTTAATCATATATCCAAGGAGCTAGGCAGACCCAGCAATGGTTGACACAGAGAATCCTAAATCCTTGCCCCACTCTCTACTGTGGTCTCAGCACTTGTGCTAAATCCACAAGGGATATGATTTGAAAGGAGAACATTAGATCTCAAAAGTCTTTCTTAAGGCATTTAGTGGTATTCTTGGCAATGCCTCAATCCTGCCCTACCACTTATTCCTCCCCTGTGATGGATTATCTCAGTCATGCGTATGAAAAAAGCCACGTAAGATACAAAGTCCTATGTTCATTCAACAGTTATTCATTGAGCACTCCTTGGAACCAGGTATTCTTCTGTGTGCTAATAAGGTTATTCTAATGTAGGGCACAGGCAATAAAAGATCAACAGATAAATAATTTTGATGAATTTTAAGTCCTATAAAGAAAACAAAATAGATTGATGTGTTGAGAGGGTACGTAATGAGGGAAGAGCAGTTAGTATAGTTTGAATGGCCAGGGAAGCTTTCTGCATATTTGAAAGTGAGCTATTTAAAGATCTAGAAGGAATATTCAAGTAGATCCCTCAGTAGGTGCAAAAGTCTTCAAGGTGGGAACGACCTTGAACTGTTCAAGAAACAGAGTATGCAGTCAGAGCATGGTGAGTGAGGGGCAGAGTGACCCAAAATGATGGAAAGACAAAGAAAGGGGTGGCTCACATGGTCATGGTAATGAGCTTGTATTTTTCAAAAGTATAATGAGAAAGTATTGACAAATAGTAGGTGGGAGATGGTCTAATTTGTAGTTTTCAAAGGTCACTCTGTTCTATGGTAGATGGATGCTAGAAAAGCCAGGGTAACAAGGCAGAAGATCTATTTGAACCCAAATGAAGTAATTCAATTAAGGGATAATGGAGTTTGGGCAAGGGTCTTAACAATAGAGATGAAGAATTGACAGATTTAAGAAATATTCTGGAGGCAAAGCCAGCAGGACTGATGGATGCATGTGGAGAATGAAGGAAGAGGAAGAATCTAGGATGACTTGGATTTTAACCTTGAGAAACTAGGCGTATCATGTAGCATTAACTGAGATGGGAAATTTGAGGGAGCAAGCAGCTGGAGCTAAGAAATCAAGAGTTCTGCTGCTTTGATATTTTCTGTTATTATTAGTTGCATAATTGCATGCTATGCCAGGGCAAGTCTGTCTGACAAAAGTTGAGTTAGAGGCCGGGTGCGGTGGCTCAAGCCTGTAATCCCAGCACTTTGGGAGGCCGAGGCGGGTGGATCACGAGGTCAAGAGATCAAGACCATTCTGGTCAACAAAGTGAAACCCCGTCCCTACTAAAAATACAAAAATTAGCTGGGCATGGTGGCGCATGCCTGTAGTCCCAGCTACTTGGGGGGCTGAGGCAGGAGAATTGCTTGAACCCAGGAGGCGGAGGTTGCGGTGAGCTGAGATCGCGCCATTGCACTCCAGCCTGGGTAACAAGAGCGAAACTCCGTCTCAAAAAAAAAAAAAAAGTTGGGTTAGAGTATGGCAGAACTAAAGGCCTATATGAGCTTCACTCCTTGCCCCCAAGCACCAAAACTTATGAAGTATTAATACAACTGAGCTCCCTTGCTGTATGGCTAGGTACCAGCTACATGGTGGGAGGAAGTACAAACAAAAGTATATACAGACATACATTAAAGCTATTACGAGTTTGGTTCCAGCCACCACAATAAAGCAAATATTGCAATAAAGCAAGTCACAGGAACTTTTTGGATTCCCACTGCATATGGGTTACATTTACACTGTATTGTAGCCTATTAAGCATGAAATACATTATATTAAGTTAAAAAAAAAACGAGGTATACCAGCCTGGCCAACATGGTGAAACACTGTCTCTATTAAAAATACAAAAATTAGCCAGGCATGGTGGTGGGCACCTGTAATCCCAGCTACTCAGGAGACTGAGGCAGCAGAAGAACCTCTTGAACCCTAGTAGATGGAGGTTGCAGTGAGCCGAGATTGTGCCACTGTATTCCAGCTTGGGGGGACAGAGCAAGACTCTGTCTCAAAAAAAAAGGACAGACCTTAGTTTAAAAATACTTCATTGCTAAAAATGCTAATAATCATCTGAGGCTTCGGTAAATAGTAATCTTTTTGCTAGTAATCTTTTTTGCCTTAATATTGATAGTTGCTGACCAGTGTGGTGACTGCTGAAGGTTGGGGTGGCAATTTCTTAAAATAAGACAACAGTAAAAGTTTGCCACATCAATGGACTTGTCCTTTCATGAAGGATTTGTCTGTAGCATGTGATGGTGTTTTACAGAATGTTACCTACAGAACTTCTTTCAAAATTGAAGTTAATCTTCTCAAACCCTGCTGCTCCTTTACAACTAAGTTTATGTAATATTCTAAATCCTTTGTTGTCTTTCAACAATGTTCACAGTATCAGGAGTATAGATTCCATCTTAAGAAACCACTTTCTTTGCTCATCCGTAAGAGCAACTGCTCACCTATTAAAGTTTTATCGTGAGATTGTGGTAACTCAGTCATATCTTCAGGCTCACTTCTTATTCTAGTTCTCTCGCTGTTTCCACCACATCTGCAGTTACTTCCTTCACTGAAGTCTTGAAATCCTCAAAATCATCCATGAACATTGAATCAACTTCTTCCAAACACCTGTTATTGTTGATATTTTGACCTCATGAATCACACATGTTCTTAATGGCATCTAGAATGATGAATCCTTTCCAGAAGATTTTCAATTTACTTAGCCCAGATCCATCAGGGGAATCATTATAGTGGTTCCTATAGCAACAACAGTCTTGCAAAATGTATTTCTTTTTATTCATTCTTTTCAAAATGTATTTCTTAGTAAGATTATAAAACTATAGCAGCAATAGTCTTACAAACATATTTCTTAATAAGATCTGAAAGTCAAAATTACTCTTTGATTTGTGAACTACACAATAGATGTTGTGAGAGTTGGCATGAAAACAACATTAATCTCCTTGTACATGTCCATCAGAGCTCTTGGGTGTATTGCCAATGAGGAGCAAAATCTTGAAAAGAATGTTCTGTGCTGAGCAGTAGGTCTCAACAATGGGCTTAAGATTTGCAATAAACCATGGTGTAAACAGATGTACCATCATATAGGCTTTATTGTTCGTTAAGAGCACAAAGTAGATTTAACATAATTCTTAACAGCTGTAGGATTTTCAGAATGTTAAATGAGCATTGGCTTCAACTTAAAGTCACATTAGCCCCTAATAGAAGGTCAGCCTGTCCTTTGAAGCTTTGATGCCAGGCATTGTCTTCTCTTCTCTAGCTACAAAAGTCCTAGATGCCATCTGCTTCCAACAGAAGGGTGTTTCATCTACATGGAAAATCTGTTATCTAGGGTGGCCGCCTTCATCAACTTGCTGCAACTTCCACATTAGCACTTGCTGTTTCAACTTGCAGTTTTATGTTATGGAAATGACTTTCTTTAAACTTCATTAACCAACCTCTACAAACTTTAAACTTTTATTCTACAGCTTCCTTGGCTTTCTCAGCTTTCACAGAATTGAAGAGAATTAGGGCCTTGTCCTGGGTTAGGCTTTGGCTTAAGTGAATGTTGTGGCTGGTTTGACCTACTATCCAGATCACTAAAACTTTCTCCATATCAGCAATAAGACTGTGTTTTGCTTTATCAGTCACATGTTCACTGGAATAGCACTTTTAATTTCCTTCAAGAACTTTTTCCTTGCATTCACAACTTGGCTAACCAGCACGAGAAGCCTAGCTTGCAGCTTACCTTGGCTTCTGACATGTGTTCCTCACCAAGCTTAGCCATTTTTAGCTTTTGATTTAAAGTGAGAGACATGCGACTCTTCATTTCACTTGAACACTTACAAGCAATTGTTGTATTATTAACTGGACTAATTTCTATATTGTTTGTCTCAGGGAGTAGGGAGGCCCAACAAGAGGGAGAGAGATGGGGGAACAGACAGTCAATGAAGCGGTCAAAACACACACAACATTTATTGATTAAGTTTTCCATCTCATGTGAGTGCAGTCTGTGGTGCCCGCAAATGATTACAGTAACAGCATCAAAGATCACTGATTGGCCAAGCGCAGTGGCTCACGCTGGTAATCCCAGCAGTTTAGGAGACCGAGGGGAACGGATCATGAGGTCAGGAGTTCAAGACCAGCCTGGCCAACAGTGAAACCCTGTCTCTATTAAAAAACAAAAACAAAAATTAGCCAGGCGTGGTCGCAGGCGCTTGTAGTCACATCTACTCAGGAGGCTGAGGCAGGAGAATTGCTTGAAGCTGGGAGGCAGAGGTTGCAGTGAACCGAGATTGCGCCATTGCACTCCAGCCTGGGCAACAAGATCGAAACTCCTCCTCAAAAAAAAAAAAAAAAGGAAAAGAAAAGATCACTGATCACACTGATATAATAATAATGAAAAAGTTTGAAATAATGTAAGAATTATCAAAATGTGACACAGAGACAAAAAGTGAGCACATGCTATTGGGAAAATGGTGCTGATAGACTTGTACAACACAGGGTTGCCACAGACTTTCAATTTTTATAAAACACACTATGATGTGCAATAAAGTACAGCACAATATCAAATAAGGTATGCCTGTACTGAGGATCACTCTTCACAACCTCTCCAAAATGGCAACTCACCAGTGAGTGTGGTGCAACTGATGTCCTTTAACAAAAGGCTGAGCAGAGACAAAAACTCCCCCACTTTCCTCAGAGCCCTTTTCTTTTCTGTAGTCAACCAGGGTGCATGGCTGTGCCTTCAGGAAAGGAGATTAGTAGAGTATTAAAAGAAATCCTTTTGGAAAAATGAACCGTCTGTCTATGTTTACTATTACCACTATTTGTCCTCCAGTGGGAGCAGGGAACAATAGTGAGATATCTGCAAAACCATCTGAAATTGGTTAGAATATTTTCTTCAGATCCATGCCATTTTCTAGACTGAAGTCATTCTTGAATTATGCCCAGCCAAGTTGTTAAACTTTGTCAAGTAGAGATTATTAAATGAGTTCCATATGACAGCATAGCCCAAATACAATGACTGCTATGTAAAAATGTTCCAGATGTGATAATTGCACTATTAAGTTCTACTAGAGTAATTAAAATCCCATTAAGAAGTTAAAATCCCACACAATGAAAGGAAGGAAGAAGTAAGAGTCTTGACAAAGGGGAGAAATATGAGAAATATGTCTCTTCCCATTCTGATGAACAGGGGTAAATAAAGGAGTAGAGACGAGAGAGGAAAGAATATGATGTAATCAACCTGACCTGGGTTTGTGAGGCCTCAGAGAAGGAAGCAGCAGTACCAAGGGCAAAGATGAAAAGGCAAAAGCCTTTTCCCTACTGGGACTGTGGAAGGAAGCTGTTCTGCAGCATGGATGGACTAACTGTGGTCCCAGTAGCATTAAGAGAGCAGAGCAGCATGGTCAGGAAGAGGTGTCTTTGATCCCTATGTGGTGTAGATACTGATTAGAGAGCCTTTAGCCCCACAGGGGTATGAGGCAGAGAATCACTGAAGTCTCTAGCACCAAAGAGAGTTGTTGAGAGAGGGCCAAATTGGGGGAGCAGGGAGGAACAGGGGCACAAGACCACAAATTCATCAGCTTTAGAGGCAAATGTTGGCAGAATGCCCAGGTATGAAATTGGGCCAGCTACCCAGAGGATTCCAACTCGTACACAGCCAAAACCAGTATTAGGCTTGCGGATCCCTTTAGTCTAACATCAAAAGGTAATATAAGCCCTCCCCTCTACACCCAGATGCCACTTTAGAGAGGAGCAGAGATAGAATGGGAGGAATTTAAAATTTTGAGCACTTATTTCAAAGAGAATAAATGAAACGTAATGAAATGAAACCAAATTTATTTCCAGCCTCTTCCACTATCTGGTGATGAGGAAGGAGTAAGATATGTGAGGAAAATCAGATCAGTAATTGAGGAAAAAAGCTAAATTTTATTTATGTATCCAAATTTGTAAGAAAAATTGTGATTGTGCTCTGTATACTACATATACTTATCATCTAAAGACCAAAAATTTCTGACTAGTGCTCTGCAGCTCACCTAAAATCTCATTTATTTTTGCAGCTTTACAATCTAATTTGAAATCCATATTCAGAAACAGGATAAATGGGGGAAATGTCTGCAATAGAAAAAAAATGCCAGTTTCATTCACTAATGCTTTTGAAGCCCTAGTATCTGTAAAATAGGTACTGTTATTATTCCATTTTACAGATGAGGAAACTGAGACACATATTCAGTAAATTGTCCAAGGTCATACAGCCAGACAGTGGTAAAACCAGTTTTGGAACAAAGGCATTTGTCTCCAGTATCCATTATCTCTACAACACTTTGTTGCCTCTGTAATATCAATATTTAGTGAGACAGTGGAAAACAAAAATCCTCAAGCACTGTTGGTGGTTGCGGAAGCTGGTATAGTTACTCTGGGGAGCAATCTGACAGCATTTAGTAATATTAATTAAATATACTCTGTTCTAGCAATTCCACTCTCAGGTTTCTGTCTCAGATGGTCACACACAAAAAAGGCTGAGATTTGAGAGGCTAAGGTGGGAGGATAGCTGAGCCCAGGAGTTCAAGACCAGCCTGGACACCATAGAACCCATCTCTATAGAAAGTAAAAACAAAATTAGCTCAGTGTGGTGGTGTGCACTTGTGGTCCCAGCTACACAGGAGGCTGAGGTAGGATAATTACTTGAGCCCAGAAGGTGGAGTCTGCAGTAAGCTGTGATTGTATACTGCACCACTGCACTCCAACCTGGATGACAAAGTAAGACTATGTAGAAGAAAAAAAGAGAAAGAGAGAAAAGATGAAAGAAAGAAAGAGAGAGAGAGAAAGAAAGAAATAGAGAAAGAGAAAGAGAGGGAGAGAGGGAGGGAGGGAAGAAGGGGATTTGGGAAGTATTCTCTCCTCCACTTTCTCAAAGAGTTTATGTAGGAGTGATATTTCTTAAAAGGTTGATAGAATTTGCCAGTAAAGCCATCTAGGCCTGGAGTTTTTTTGTTTTGATTTTATGTGTGTGTGGAGGGGAGAGGATTTTAATTACAAATTCTGTTTCATTAGCAGATATAAGGCTATCAAGTTTTTCACTTCTGAGTCCATTGTGGTATTTTCTTTCTTTCTTTTGAGACAGAGTCTCACTTTGCTGCCCAGGCTAGAGTGTAGTGGTGCAATCTCCACCCACTGCATCCTCACCTCCCAGGTTCAAGCGATTCTCCTGCCTCAGCTTCCTGAGGAGCTGGGATTACAGGCACATGCCACCACACCTGGCTAATTTTTTTTTTTTTAATTTTTAGTAGAGACAGGGTTTCACCATGTTGGTCAGGCTAGTCTTGAACTCCTGACCTTGTGATCCACCCGCCTCACCTTCCCAAAGTGCTGAGATTACATGTGTGAGCCAACACACTGGCCCATTGTGGTATTGTCAAAAATTTTATCTTAGATGGAACCTAAGTTTTTGAAGTTACTGGTATAAGTTGTTCATAATAGTCCCTTATTATCCTTTTAATAACTGTTGGATCTATAGGGATATCCCTGCTTTCATTCATATTTTCAGTCTTTATACTTTTGATCAGTATAAATAGAAGATTTGTCAATTCTGTTGATCCTTTCAGAGAATTAACTTTGTGTTTCATTGATTTTATCTATTGGTTCTCCAGTTTCTATTTTATTGCTTTCAACTTTTATCTTTTAAAATTTCCTTTCTTTTACTTTTGTTTTAATTTTCTATTTTTCTAACTTCTTAATGTGGAAACTTAGATTATTTATTTAAGGTTTTGTTTATTTTTTGAGACAGAGCCTTGCTCTGTCACCTAGGCTGGAGTGCAGTGGCATGCTATCTCGGATCACTGCAACCTCCACCTCCTGGGTTCAAGTGATTCTCCTTCCTCAACCTACCAAGTAGCTGGGATTTCAGGCATGTCCCACTAAGCCCAGCTAATTTTTGTGTTTTCAGTAGAGATTGGGTTTCACCATGTTGGGTAAGCTGGTCTCGAACTCCTGACCTCAGGTGATCCACCCACCTCGGCCTCCCAAAGTGCTGGGATTACAGGCATGAGCCACTGCGCCTGGCCAATTTTAGGTGTTTCTTGTTTCCCATATAAGCATTTAAAGCTATACATTACTCTCTAACATTTCTTTAGCTGCATCTAATACCTTTTGCTTTGTTGTATTTTCATTTTATTTTTCTGTGGCCAGGTGGCACAGAGAGATAATCTGTGCACTTGCGGGAAAAAGAGCGGAGTGACTGTGGGACTTTGCCCTGGAACTCAGTGCTGCCTATCGTGGAAAACAGCACAGAACAGAATCCAGCCAGTGCCCATGAAGGAAGAATTTAAACCAGCCCTAGCCAGAGGGGAATTGTCCATTTCAGTTCCTGGAACCTGAGTTCTGGCAAGCCCCATGACATTATGCTAAAGTGCCCTGGTGTCCAAAATAAACTTGAAAGGCAGTCTAGGCCACAGGGACTGCAATTTCTGGGCAAGTCCTGGTGCTGTGCTGGGCTTGGAGCCAGTGGACTTGGGGTATACATGACCTAGTGAGACACCAGCTGAGGCAATCAAAGGAGTGCTTGCATTACCTGTCCCCCAACCTCAGACAGTGCAGTTGCAGCTCTGGGAGAGACTCTGCCACTTAAGGAGAGGAGAGGGGAAAGTAAAGAGGACTCTGTCTTGCAACTTGGACACTAGCTCAGCCACAGCAGAATAGAGCATGAGGCAGAGTCCTGAGGCCCCCATTTCAGGCCCTATCTCCCAGACAACATTTCTAGACACCCTGGGCCAGAAGGGAACCCATGTCCTTCAAGCGAAGGACCCAGTCCTAGAAGGATTCATCACCTGCTGGCTGAAGAGCTCTTGGGCCTTGAATAAACCTCAGTGGTTGCCAGGCAGTACTTACCCAGGGGCCTTCAGTGAGACCCAGTGCTGTGAGGGCTTCGGGTATCACCCAACACATTCCTAGCTGTGGTGGCCATGAGGAGAGACTCCTGCTTGAAGAAAGGAGAGGGAAGAATAAAGGGGACTTTGTCTTGCAACTTGGGTACCAGCTTGGCGAGGGTGAGGTAGATCACTAAGCGGGTTCCTGGGGTTCCTGATTCCAGACCTTAGTTCCTGGATGGCATTTCTTGACCTGCCCTGGACCAGAGGGGAGTCTCTTGCTCTGCAGGGAGAGATCCAGGCTTAGCAGCATTCACCACAAGCTGACTGATAAGCTGTCGGATCTTAAATGAACAATGGCATTAGCCAAGCAGTACTTGCTTCAGGCTTAGAGTGGTGGTGGCCACAGGAAGAGGCTCCTTTTGCTTCAGGAAAGGAGAGGAAAGAGTGGGAAGGACTTGTCTTGTGGCTTGTGTGCCAGCTTAGCCACAGTAGAATAGGGCACGAAGTATACCACTAAGGTTCCTAATGTCAGGCCCCAGCTATTGGATGGTATTTCTGGGCTGAGGGGAGCTTGCCACCCTGAAGGGAAGGCCACAAGCCTGGCTAGATGCATCACCTGCTGACTGTAGACACCTTAGGCCTTGAGGGAACATCAGCGATAACCAGGCACTAGTAACTGCAGGCCTTGGGCAAGACCTAGTGCTGTGCTGGCTTCAGGTGTGACCCAGCACAATCACAGTGATGGTGGCCACAGGAATGCTTGTGTCACCTCTTCCCCAGCTTCAGGCAGCTCGGCACAGAGAGAGAGAGATTCTGTTGGTTTGGGGGAAATTAAGGGAAGAGAGCAAGAGTCTCTGCATCCCAGTCAAGGGAATGCTCATGAATCTTACCCAAGATCACCAAAGTGGTACCTCTATGAATCTACAAGATCCACAACATTACTAGGCTGGGGGTTCTCACTAATGCAGATATGGCTACAGTGACCAAAGACTTATATCACGACACTAAATTCTCTTTGAATATTTGAATTGCATTCCCAAGAAGGATGAGTATAAATAAACCCAGACTGCAAAGACTACAATAAATACCTAACTCTTCATTGCCCAGACATTGATGGACATCCATAAGCATCAAGACCATCTAGGAAAACATGACCTCACCAAACAAACTAAATAAGGGACCAGTGACAAATGCTGGAGTAACAGAGATATGTGACCTTTTGGATAGAGAATTCAAAACAGCTGTTTTGAGAAACTTCATAAAAATCCAAGATAACACAGAGAAGGAATTCATAATCCTATCAGATAAATTTTACAAAGAGAGCAAAATGATTTAAAAGAATCAAACAGAAATCCTAGAGCTGAAAAATTCAATTGACATACTGAAGAATGCAATAGTCTGACGATAGCAGAATGGATCAAGAAGTAGAAAGAATCAATGAGCCTGAAGATAGTCTATTTGAAAATACACAGAGGAAACGAAAAATAAAATGAAAAGCCAGGTGCAGTGGCTCACGCCTATAATCCCAGCACTTTGGGACGCTAAGGTGGGTGGATCACTTGAGATCAGGAATTTGAGACCAGCCTGGCAAATATGGTGAAAACCCATCTCTACGAAAAATATAAAATTAGCTTGGCGTGATGGTGTGCACCTGTAATCTCAGCTACTTAGGAGGCTGAGACAGGAGAATCGCTTGAGCTTGGGAGGCAGAGGTGGCAATGAGCCAAGATCATGCCATTGCACTCCAGCCTGGGTAACAAAAGCAAAACCCTGTCTCAAAAAACAAACAAACAAACAAAACACATACCACCAGAGAAAATCACCTTCACAAAAAGGAAGATGGATAGACAGATAGAAGGAAGGATCACAAAATCACCAGAAAACAAATAACAAAATGGCAAGAGTAAGTCCCTACTTTTCAAAAATAACATTGAATGTAAATGCACTAAACTCTCCAATCAAAATACATAGAATGGTTGAACAGATGAAAAAACAAGACCCAATAATCTTTTGCCTGCAAGAAACACAATTCACATATAAAGATGCACATAGATTAAAAATAAAAAAATAGAAAATGATATTCCATTCAAATTGAAACCAAAAAAAGAGCAGGAGTAGCTATATTTGTATCAGACAAATTTCAAGACAAAGATCATTACATAATGATAAAGGGGTAAATTCAGCAAGAAGATATAACAATTGTAAATATATATGCACCCAACACTGGAGCACCTAGATATATAAAGCAAATATTATTAGGACTAAGAAGAGAGATAGACCCCAATACAATAACAGCTGAAGACTTAATCACCCCACTTTCAACATTAGGTCATCCAGACAGAAAATCAACAAAGAAATGTCAGATTTAATCTGCACTATAAAGTAAATGGATCTTATATATATTTACAGAACATTTCATCCAATGGCTGAAGAATATATATTATATTCTTCCCCTTAATACATGGATCATTTTCACTGATAAACCATATGTTAGGCCACAAAAACAAGCCTTAAAAATTTCAAAAAATATGTGAAATAATATCAAGTATCTTCTTTGATCACAATGGAATAAAATCAATAATAGAAGGAACTTTGAAAATTATATGAACACATGGAAATTAAATAATATGCTTAATGGTCAGTGGATCAACAAATAGGAAGAAAATTTTAAAAATATTTGAAACAAATGAAAATAGAAATACAATAGACAAAAATCTATGGGATACAACAAAAGCAGTATTAAAGAGGAAAGTTTATAGCAACAAGCACCTAATCAAAAAAGTATAAAAACTTCAAATGAACAATCCAATGATGTATCTTCAAGAACTAGAAAAGCAAAAGCAAATCAAATCCAAAATTAAAAGAAGACATAATAAACATCAAGCAGAAATAAATGAGATTGATTTAAAAAATATGAAGGACCAATAAAATGAACAGGTCTTTTGAAAAGATAAACAAAATCAACAAACCTTTAGCCAGACTAAGAATAAAAGAGAGAAGACCTAAATAAAATGAGATGAAAAAGAGTCATTACAACTGATACCACAGAAATTCAAAGGATCATCAGAGACTACTATGAGCAACTACATGCTAATAAAGTGGAAAATCTAGAAGACATCAATTCCTAGATGTATGCAACTTATCAAGACTAAACCATGAAGAAATCCAAAACCTAAATAGACCAATAACAAGTAATGAGATCAAAGCCATAATAAAAAATATTTCAGCCAAGAAAACCCCAGGATGCAACAGCTCCACTGATTAAATTTACCAACATTTAAAGAACTAATATGAATTCCACTCAAACTATTAAAAAAAATAGAGGGAGTACTTTGAAATTCATTCTAAAAGACACATCATAAAAAGGAAACTATATCACTGATGAACATTTATACAAAGATCCTCAATAAAATACTAGGAAATGTAATTCAACAGCCCATTAAAAAGATCATTCATCATGGCCAAGTGGGATTTATCCCAGGGATGCAAGGATGGCTCAACATATGCAAATCAATCAATGTGATATATCATATCAACAGAATGAAGAATAAAAACCATATGATCATTTTAACTGATGCTTTAAAAACATTTGATAACATTCAACATCCTTTTATAAGTTTAGGAAACCTCCAAAAACTGGGTATAGAAGGAACATACCTCAACACAATAAAAGCCATATATTACAGGCCCACAGGTAGTACACTGAATGGGGGAAAACCGAAAGCTTTTCTTCTGAGATCTGGAACTAGACAGAGATGCTCATTTTCACCACTGTCATCCAACATAGTACTAGAAATCCTACCTGAGCAATCCTACCTGAGCAATAATCAAATTATCCCTATTTGCAGATGATATTGTCCTATATTTGGAAAAACCTAAAGACTCCACCAAAAAGCTATTTGAACTGATAAACAAATTCAATAAAATTGCAGGATGTAAAATCAACATACAAAAACCGGTAGCTTTTCTATATGCCAACAACAAACAATCTGAAAAAGAAATCAAGAAAGTGATCCCATTTACAATAGCTACAAATAAAATATCTAGGAATAAACTTAACCAAACAAATGAGAGATCTCTGCAGTGAAAACTATAAAACACTGATGCAAGATACTGAAGAGGACACACACAAAAAGTGGAAGATAGATATTTCATGTTCATAGACTGGAAGAATTGATATTGTTAAAATGTCCATACTATCTAATGCAATCTACAAGTTCAATGCAATCCCTATCAAAACACCAGTGACAGCCGGGTGTGGTGGCTCACGCCTGTAATCCAAGCACTTTGGAGGCCAAGGTGGGCTGATCACCTGAGGTCAGGAGTTCAAGACCAGCCTGACCAACATGGTGAAACCCCATCTTAAAAAGAAAGAAAGAAAGAAAGAAAGAAAGAAAGAAAGAAAGAAAGAAAGAAAGAAAGAAAGAAAATACCAGTGACATTCTTCACAGAAATAGAAAAAATAATCTTAGAATTCATATAGAAGCATAAAAGAGCCAGAATAGCTAAAGTCATCCTGAGCAAAAGAACAAAACTGAAGGAATCATATTTCCTGTCTTCAAATTATACTACACAGCTATAGTAACCAAAACAGCATGGTACTGGCATAAAAACAGGCACATAGACCAATGGAACAGAATACAGAACCCAGAAAGAAATCAATACATCTACAGTGAACTCATTTTTGACAAAAGTGCCAAAAACATACACTGGGGAAAGGACAGTCTCTTCAATAAATGGTGCTGGGAAAACTGGATAAAATATGCAAAAGAATCAAACTAGACTCGTCTCTCTTGCCATATACAAAAATTAGATCAAAATAGATTAAAGACTTAAACCTAAGGCCTCAAACTATGAAACTAATCAAAGAAAATTTGGGGGAAACTCTCCAGGACATTGATTTGGGCAAAGATTTCTTAAGTAATATCTGAAAAGCACAAGCAATCAAGCAAAAATGGACAAATGGGATCACATAAAGTTAAAAAGCTTCTGCACAGTAAAAGAAATAATCAACAAAGTGAAAAGACAAACCACAGAATGGGAAAAAGTATTTGCAAACTATCCATCTGACAAGGGTTTAAGAACCAGAATACATAAGGACCTCAAACAACTCTATAAGAAAACAAAACAAAACAAAACAAAAACTGGCCAGGTGAAGTGGCTCACACCTGTAATCCCAGCACTTTGGGAGGCCAAGGCAGGTGGATTGCTTGAGGTCAGGAGTTCAATACCAGCCTGGCTAACATGGTAAAACCCCGTCTCTACTAAAATACAAAAATTAGCCAGGCATGGTGGTAATCCCAGCTACTTGGGAGGCTGAGGTGGTAGAATTGCTTGAACCTGAGAGGCGGAGGTTGCAGTGAGCTGAGATAATGCCACTGCAATTCAGCCTGGATGACAAAAGCAAGACTCTGTCAAAAAAAAAAAAAAAAAAAAAAAGAAAGAAAAGAAAAGAAAAGAAAGGAAGGAAGGGAATGAGGGAGGGAAGGAAAAAAAAATCTAGGTTAGGCATGATGGCTCACACCTGTAATCCCAGCACTTTGGGAAGCTGAGACAGGCAGATCAGTTGAGGTCAGGAGTTTGGGACCTAGCCTGGCCAACATGGTGAAACCCCATCTTTACTAAAAAAAAATACAAAAATTAGCCAGGTATGGTGGCACACACCTGTAATCCTAGCTACTAGGGAGGCTGAGGCACAAGAATCACTTGAACCTGAGAGACAGAGGCTGCAGTGGGTTGTGATCACGCTACTGCACTCCAGCCCAGACAACAGAGTGAGATTCCATCTCAAAAAGAAAATTAAAAAAAAAAAAAAAGAAAGAAAAAATAAAATACTCTGATTTTAAAAGCAGGCAAAGATCTGAATAGACATTTCTCAAAAGAAGATATACAAATGGCAAACAGGTAAATGAAAAGGTGTTCAACATCATTAATCATCAGATAAATGCAAATCAAAACTACAATGAGATATCATCTCACCTCAGTTAAATGGTTTTATCCAAAAGACAGGCAATAATGAATGCTGGCAACGATGGGGAGAAAATAAACTTTTGTACAGTGTTGGTGGGAATGTAAATTAATACAAGAATTGTGGATAACAGTATGGAGGTTTCACAAAAAAACTGAATAAAGAAATACCATATGATCCAGAAATCTCACTGCTAGGTATATACCCCTCCCCTGCCAAAAGAGAAATCAGTATATGGAAAAGTATCTACACTCCCATGTTCATTGCAGCACTATTCACAATAGCCAAGATTTGGAAGCAACCTAAGTGTCCATCAACAGATGAACAGATGAAGAAAATGTGGTACATATACACAATGAAATACCATTCAGCTATAAGAAAGAATGAGATCTTGCCACTTGCAACAACATGGATGAAACTGGAGGACAGATATTAAGTGATATAAGCCAACTAGAGAGAGACAAACTTTGCATGTGATGGCAGCGGTAGGCCGTCTAGCGCGGCTGCTGCTATCACTCTGGCTGCAGCAGGGAGGCACAGCCAGGGCTGCACGCTCCTTGGAGCCTGCGGGAGTTCCCCAGGTGTTGTTGCAGCCGCCCAAGCCACAGCTGTGGACCCAAGCATCCCTGTGCTCTCGGGACGGGAGCAGGCGGGAGCCCCGCCCTCCCAGGCAAAGCTGCAGCCACTCAAACCAAGGCTGTAGATCCAGGCCTCCCGTTCCATAGAGCAGGCGGGAGCCCTGGTCTCGATGCGTGGCTTCTCCCTGCTGTGGCACTTCTCCAATCTCATAGCAGAGTAGTGGCCAAGCCCAGGCATTGTTACATCATTGCCCGGCCGAGTGTGCACATGCTCTGGGGCAGTGCTACCACGCCAGATCCCTACTGCCTCGGCCCTCTCCAGGCTTTGGGCGCCAACGAGCATAGAAGGGAAGCTGAGGGAGGGGCTGAGGGCCGCTTGGTGCTGGCCTGCAGGCGCCCCTTGGCACCTATAGCCTGGGCGCTAGGAACAGTAGCAGGAGGCAGACAGGTTCCTGGGCAGAAGGGGTGGGTCCCGGGTGAGGCCCCACCTTCAGGCCAGGGAGGGCATGAAGGCTGGGGTCTGAGCTGCCAGTCCCACTAACAGGAGTGGGAACTTGTGGCGCTTTTCCCTGCCAGCCTGTGGCTGCCCATGGACCAATTGGTGGGCACTTCTTCCCCTGAGGTAGATAAATGCCCCGGTTTCAGCCAGAACTGAGCAGACGTTGGGACGACCAGCAGCAGAGAGGAGCTACCCTCTCCGCTGAGAACTGAACACTTGTCGGGATGACTTGCCTAGTGGAGAGGAGCTACACTCTGCCAGGAGCTGAATACTCCTTGGGATACCCTGGCTATGGAAAGGAGCTGCCCCTTGCAGGGTTCCTCTGAGCTGTTCTATTGCTCAGTAAAGCTCCTCTTTGTCTTGCTCACCCTCCACTTGTCTGCATACCTCATTCT
The DNA here is from genome assembly GCF_030222135.1 of Aotus nancymaae. Taxonomy (NCBI): domain Eukaryota; kingdom Metazoa; phylum Chordata; class Mammalia; order Primates; family Aotidae; genus Aotus; species Aotus nancymaae. Next base: position 53,285,861 of record NW_026988473.1, on the reverse strand, counting down.
TCCTGGTTGCAGGACAAAAACTCAGGACCCAAAAATGGTGAGGCCGAAGAGCTGTAACACAAACAGGGCTGAAACATGTCCTTTGCTCACCATGTTGTGGGCAAAGAGAAGGAAAGGAGAGCTGCAGCCCTTCGGAGAGCCCAGATCTGGGAGCTCCCCGAGCCGGGGCTGTGTCTCCCTCTTTGGGGCCCTGCAGTTCCTGGTGTCTCCAAGCTTCCAGGCACCAAAGTGTTCCCGGGTGCCAGCCATGGAAGCTGCTTGCCGTGCACAGGGTCCAGCTGCAGACTCGCAGAGAGCTGGCACCCGTGATGGCGACTAGACCTGTTTGCTTTGCTGCAGCAGCCAGCATGTCTGCCTGTGTGCAGTAGCCAGACCCCATGCTTGCTCACACTCCCCTTGCCATTCCATGCCTGACTTACCCTTGACAGGCATGGGACCCAGGCCAGTAGTGTGAGCCAAGCATAGCCTGCCAGGCTGAGTGGGTGAAACGAGCCCAGCGGGTCCCAGCAAAACTTGGGCAAAGGCGCTCCCGGCCACAAAAGTTTCTGTACAGAAAAATAACACCCCAAAGATCCCGTAACATATGTTCTCACTCATTTGTAGAAGCTAAAAATTGAAACAATTGAACTCATGGAGATAAAGAGTAGAAAGATGGGAAAGAAAGTGGTGGTTACTGTGGGAGGGGGGCAGATAAGTGAAGACAGTTAATGGGTACCAAAATATATTCATAGTTAGAATGATAAGATCTAGTATTTGATAGCACAACAGGGTGATTACAATCAACAAAAATTATTGTACATTTTTCAATAAGTAAGGAGTATTACTGGAATGTAACACAAAGAAAGGATAAATCCTTGGTGTGATGGATACCCCATTTATCCTGATGTGATTGTTATGCATTGTATGTGTATTAAAATATTTCATGTACCCCATAAATATATTCATGTATTACACACTCATAAAAATTAAAAATTAGACATTGGAAGAAAGTAAGGAATAACATAAGGAATAGGAAATGGGTGTGTCTGGGTTATGAAGCACTCCGTTGGGAAATACTTTGTTTCATTTGTTCTTTTGCTTTTATTAGACATTCTCAGCAATCAAAAGTGCTATAGATCAATTGGCCTTGCTTCATTGAAAAGTTTTCCCGTGACAATCTCAGACACTGTTGATGAGAATTTAGATCTGTTCAATTAGTCTGGAAGGCAATTTTGCAACACATATGCAAAAACTTTTAAATTGTACGTAGCCTTTGACCCAGTAAATCCACCTATAAGATTTTTTCCCTAAAGTACTGATTTAAAAAAAAGTCCTTAAACATGTATGTATAAAGGATGTTGATTGCAGAGAACATGAACATTTACAAAAATCAGAGAAAACAACTATCCAATAACACAATACTAGGTTATAATATAACCAAATAAAGGAATATGGAGTAGCCATTCTAAAAACAACATTCTTATTTGTAGATAATGACATGATTATTGTGCGTGCTAGTCTTTTAAAATACTTTAAATAAATGTGTACCCATTCAGTTCAGTTGATTTAATTAGAAATTATAGAATTGGCTGGGCGAGGTGGCTCACGCCTGTAATCCCGGCACTTTGGGAGGCCCAGGTGGATGGATCACGAGGTCAGGAGTTCAAGATCAGCCTGACCAACACGGAGAAACCCTGTTTCTACTAAAAATACAAAAATTAGGCAGGTGTGATGGGATGCGCCTGTAATCCCAGCTACTCGGGAAGCTGAGGTATGAGAATTGCTTGAATCTGGGAGGCAGAGGTTGCAGTGAGCTGAGATCAAGCCATTGCACTCAAGCCTGGGCCACAAGAGTGAACTCTGTCTCAAAAAAAAAAAAAAAACTCCTGTGTCAAAAAAAAAAAAAATCAGTTGGACATATTTGTGTGGGATTATTTCTGAGTTCTCTATTCTATTCTACTGATTTACATATCTATCTCTCCTTCCACCAATACTCTACAATCTTGATTACTGTAGCTATAGCAAGTCCTACAATTGGGTAAATTCATTCCTCCCTTTATTCTTATTTTTCAAAATCTTAGCTATCTTGATTCCCTTAACTTTCCATATAAATTTTAGAATAATCTTGTTTATGTCTACAAAAAATCTTGGCTGGGATGATGATAGGAATTGTGTTAGACTTCTTTATCTATGTGAGGATAATTGCCATCTTTACTATGTTGAGTTTTATAATCCATACACATGATATGTCTATTTAGATCTTTGTTTTTTTTCGTCAGGGTTGTATTGCTTTCAGCATGTAAGTTCTATACATGTTTTGTTAGATTTACAGCCAGTATTTTTTTGAGTGAGTATAAATGTAATTTTATTTTTAATTTTATGTGTGCACTTCTAGTATATAGCTTATTTTGTATTTTGTTTCTATGTTTATTTTGTATTTTGCAACCTTGCTGAACTCACTTATTAATTCTAGAAATTTTCTGTAGATTCCTTGGGATTTTCCACGTAGACAAACGTCATCTGCAAATAGGGACAGCTTAGTTCTTTTTTAATTTATATCTTTTATTTCTTTCTTGCCTTATTGCACTGGCTAGAACTTCTAGCACTATATTAAACTCAATAAGAGTGATGAGTGTGAAAATCCTTGCCTTCTTTTTAATCTTAATGGAGGCATCCGGTTTTTCACCATTAAGCGTAATAATAGCTGCCTTTTTTTTTATAGACGGTCTTTAAGAAGTTAAAGTTTTCCTCTAGTCCTAGTTTTCTGAGATTTTTTTATCATAAATGGGTATTATATTTTGTTAAGTGCTTTTTCCTTCATCTGTTGATATAATCCTGTAATTTTTTCTTCTTTAGTCTTAAAATATGATGGATTACACTGATTTATTTTCTATTATTGAACTATCCCTAGAATAAACGCCATTTGGTTATGGTGTATAATTCTTTTATATTGCTGCATACTATTTTGTTAAGAACTTTGTGTCTGTATTCATGAAAGATATTGGTCTGTAGTTTTCTTTGTTTACACCATTTCTTTCTGGTTTTGGTATCAGAGTAATAGCTTCATAAAATGAATTGGTAGATGTTCTCTTCTATTTTCTGAAAGAGTGTGTAGAATTAGTGTTAATTCCTCTTTAAACTTTTGGTAGAATTCCCCAGTGAAACTATCAGGCCCTGGAGTTTTTTTTCTTGGGAATTTTTAAATTATAAATTTAATTTCCTTAATAGTTACAGGGCAACTTATTTACTTCATATTGCATGAGTTGTGGTATTTTGTTTTGAGTTCTTTTCATCTAAACTGCCAAAAATATGTACATAGAGGTTCTGCAGTATTCCCTTACTGTTTTATGTCTACAGTCTGTAGTGGTATTTGCTGTTTAATTTCTGTTATTGATCATTTGTGTCTCTTCTTTGTTCTTTTTCAGTCTTGCTAGAGGTTTGTAATTTTATTGATCTTTTCAAAGAACCTGCCCTTTGTTTCACTGCTTGCTCTATTGTTTTTTTTGTTGTTTATTTCTAATTTCATGAATTTCTGCTTTTATCTTTATTATTTCCTTCCTTCTGCTTGCTTTGAATTTATTTTGCTCTTTTTTTCTAGGTTATCGAGGTGAGAGCTTTGATTATGAGACAGGTTCTCACTATATTGCCTAGGCTGGTCTCAAACTGCTGGCCTCAGGCAATCCTCCCACATTATATTTTAGTGGGATTACAGTCCACTTAGGTGTAATAATAAGTTGTTTCAGTTAAAATATGGTAATATTCAGCAATATAACTCCAATAAATTCCCTCACCCCACCTTGAGTTATTGCCATATATATATATATAAAATCAATATATATTATACATCCAGTACATAGTGTTATATGTTTTTTTATTTAAATAGTTCTATGTATTTTAAAGAAATAAGAAAAAATAAATTTTATATTTGTCCACATATTTGCCATTTCTGGTGCTTTTTATTTTTTTCTGTGGATCTGAGTTACTATCTGGTACCATCTTTCCTTTGCCCAAAGAACCTAATTTTTTGTAATGCAGGTCTGTTACTAATAAATTCCTTGTTTTTGTTATTTTCCCCACATTCAAAATGTCTTTACCTTGTTTTCACTTTGAGTCCTGGCAATGAAACTGCTTGATACAGAATCTTGTTTGATATATTTTTTTCCTTTTTAAGCACTTTGAATATGTCATTCCAGTATCATCTGTCCTCCATTGTTTTTGATAAGACATTGGCTTTTAAGTCATATCCTTGTTCTCTGTACATGTGTCTTTCTGTTACTTTCAATGTTTTATCTTTGGCTCTCAGCAATTTGATTATGATATAAAGGATTATGCATAAGAAAATTTAAGGACCTGGGTCTGGCAAGTTTAAAGCTGCTGTTTCTCTACGTCAGTGGTTTGGGAGAACATGGTCTTTATTTCACTCATTCTTTACCTCCTCTGTCTCTTCTAGTATTGGAATGGGGGAGGGCATATTAGAGGAAGAAAGTCTAAACTTATGTGATTAATGTACCATTGGTGTGTTCTGTAAAGACAGTGTTTAAATGCTAACTCCTGTGCGAGGTATTGTGGTTCTCTGGAGCTCTCCATGAGGACTGGAGCACTAACTGACTTTGAATGCCTCTTTGTTTCACTACCATCCAACTGGTTAGACTCAATCGCATGGCCACTCTTGACTATAAGGGAAGCTGGGAAATACAGTCAGCTGATTTCCCAATAGGAAATGGGTGTGAGAAACAGTTGGCAAGTCTCTGCCACAACATACATACACCAAAACCACCATATATTTTGCCAAAGACACATATATGTCTAGGGACATATAACAAATGCACTTGGGGGGAACACAAGAGGAACTGAAGTACAAATCAGGAATGAAGGGAACAAATTAAAGAACAGGAGAGGGGCCTTTCATGGACTGATCCTGACGTAGTGTCATGAACATAGGAGGGGGATTAACTCAGTTCTCATTAATTGAGAATTCTAATTAATCTATGTACCAAGAGCAACAGAAAAGTCCAATAGCAGTGGTGCCAGCAGTGCCATCCTTACCAGACTGATTATGTGACCTTAGTTTTTGCAGTTGTTCATCCTCTGTTGATTCCTGTTTCATGCCTCACTTCCAGACTTCACAGTTCTGTGAATTACTTATTGCTATCCTTCCAATAATTATTTTTGTTTTTGTTTTGAAACTGAGTCTTGTTCTGTCACCCATGCTGGAGAACAGTGGTGCAATCTCAACTCACTGCAATCTCTGCTTCCTGGGTTCAAGCATTCTCTTGTCTCAGCCTCCTGATTACAGGCATGTGGCATCACGACCAGCTAATTTTTGTATTTTTAGTAGAGATGGGTTTTCACTGTGTTGGCCAGCTGGTCTCAAACTCCTCACCTCGTGATCCACCCGCCTAGGCCTCCCAAAGTGCTGGGATTACAGGCATGAGCCAACACGCCTGGTCAGTTTTTCTTCTTAACCACAATTTATCGTAGTCAAACTTATAATGTTACAGAGTCGATTTATTTTACTTGTTGAATGTCCAGTCCTAGATTGAACTTCAGCTGTTACAGTAGACATTGTTGTTCTGTTCGTGGCTTCAGTGGGAACGCTGCAGGTTTTCAAAGCTGGAAAGCTGTTGCAGAAGGCTCAAAATCTACATAAACTTGCTTTCCAGCAGCAACAGCCAAAACAGCAGAAAGATAGCCTTCACCTCCCAAATCTCAAATGAGTAAGTCTAATTGGTGGAACTTACCTTGTACTCAAAATCCTAGCTTCAAGGGTTTTAATTTCTCCAGGTAAGCAAAGAATTTGAGGCAACCAGGTGAATGGATAAATTTACTATGGTGGATGCATACTATGGAATACTCCTGCAGCTAATGGAAGCAACAAACCAGATGAGCAGCTTGGATTACATTGGTTATTTACCTGTTTTCTTTCAGCTGCTAGCCTCTCCATATCTCCCCCCACAACTCCCCCATTCCCTCCCCTATCCACCCCCTCCCCCACATTCAGGTGGTGTTGCTGCAGCTGGGATTCTACAAATACACTTCCCAGAATCCACTGCTAGCTGATTTCCAGTTAGGGTCTGCCAATGGGAAGCACTAAAGGAAAACTGAAAGCTAGGAAGAGAGACTTCATTCCTGTTTTCCAGTTGTCACATGACCTCAGCTGCAGCCATCTGGCTTCTTCTAGCTAGTTCCGCACTCAGCATCAGCTTTGCCACACTTCTCAGAGATATTAGCAGCAGTCTGACTACCACTTGGCAGTCTGAGTCATCCCTTGCTTTCCAACCCTCAGGGCCATGCCTTTCCTCAGAGGTACAGGCACCAAGATACCTGGAGGGAGCTTCTCCCATAAAAGTCTGAGTATCAGTCAAAGAAGTCCCTTCTCTGAGCTTCTAGTTTCTGGTAATCACATCACCTCTTCCCTTGTGTTTTCCCAGGCCTTGGAATATTCTGATTTCTAAAGTTACTAATTTTTCAATAACAACAGCAACTTCTTTCTACTCTTTCAGTCCTCTAATACTTGTATTAAGTCTCTGTATTAAAAGTCCTCTTCTTGAAATACTTAGTGTGGTTTCTATTTTTCTGACTGGGTCCTGACTGATACATGAATGAATATTAAAAACTCAGTTGAGTGATTTTAAAAAGAAGTAAGACAAGATTTGTAGACAATACTCCATAGAAATAAAGCACACAAACAAAAAGGAAACTTCGTATTTTATAAAAATATTTGCATAAAAGACGAAGTTAGAGTTTTTCAGTTGTCTAAGATCTTTGGATAACATACCAAAACTGAAGACAAGAGGTGACAGGAACCACCACATTCCAAATAAGGGTACTAGATATATCCACATGACGTTTATTCTAAGACAGTAAAGCTGACCCAGAGACCACTACACTTTCCATTGTATATGAGATTAGAAATAAAAGGTTCATTGATGGGAATCATTATGAATAGGGATTAACTTCTCCCTGCAAGACAAAGGAATAGTGCTGCTCCCTTCATTCTAAACTGAGTAAGGAAGACTCCAATAGAACGATTTGTATGTATTTCATGTTCCCATGTGAGGAAGAGGCATTACATGCATTCAGCATTACATTCTCTAGATAGAGACTTGCTAAGTTCAGAAATGTACAGACCCATCTCCATCTGGCCGCCAGGGTGGAAGGTGGCATGGAAGATTCTTGGGAGAACATAATCTGAACCTCTTATGAGGATTTGGACCCACAGGAATTATAGAGACTGGCACTTCTCAGATGGAGAAGTAACGGTCAGGCTGGCTGGGACAGGGTAGGGTGAGAAAAGCAAGCTGCTATCTGGGCTGCACTTCCAGTTTGGTAGGACAAATATTCATGAGTTTCCTGTGGGTTCCTTGAAAGGTAACCAGTCTTGAGGGTTTGTTGGGACCTTTCCCAGGGGGTCTGCGTATGAGGGTGAGGAATTTTAGTACCAGGAGGCTATGGATACATTGTCAGGGTCAGAAGCTGAAAAGCCAAAGGGTGGTGTGGGCTGGGCATCACAAAGAGGCATTCAAAGTCAGTTAGTGCTCCAGTCCTCACGGAGAGCTCCAGAGAACCACAATACCTCGCACAGGAGTTAGCATTTAAACACTGTCTTTACAGAACACACCAATGGTACATTAATCACATAAGTTTAGACTTTCTTCCTCTAATATGCCCTCCCCCATTCCAATACTAGAAGAGACAGAGGAGGTAAAGAATGAGTGAAATAAAGACCATGTTCTCCCAAACCACTGACGTAGAGAAACAGCAGCTTTAAACTGGATGAGTTGCTGACAGGTTCCCGAGATGTGGGAAAGGGAGGGGAGGAAAAACATGTAAAAGATATAATATTATATATACACATATCTATTTACTTATTTATTGAGACAGCATATCAGTTATCCAGGCTGGAGTACAGTGGCACAATCATAGCTCACTACAGCCTTACACTCCTGGGCGCAAGCAATCTACCCACCTCAGGCTCCCTAGTAGCTGGGATCACAAGTATGAGCATTGCACCTGGCCCAAAAACGTATTTAAAATGTTAATACTTTAGATTGGTTTCAGTCATGTTATAGGGAATAATGGAACACATTTATACCAGAGTATTAACAATGTAGAAGGACCCTTGAGATGAAGCCAAAAAGACAGGGGCTGTGGTCATTAGGGAGACTTCCAAGAAGTCTGATACTAAGTAGGGTGTTCCTGCTTAATCAAGAACACATCATTTTGTGACTGTGAGACAAGAGAACTACAGAGAATGCACTCCTAACATATTTCAACTCCTGAACCAATGCCAGGTCACCTAACTCCAGGTTATATGACCAAAAAAATAATCTGTTTAGGACATTCTTTAGTGGGATTTGTTTTTCTGGTCACAGTCACAATGACTGATTAAAAAAAAAAAAGTATCTCACAGGGCGCAGTGGCTCACACGTGTAATTCCAGCACTTTGGGAGGCAGAAACTGGAGGATCATGAGATCAGGAGACTGAGACCATCCTGGCTAACACAGTGAAACCCCATCTCTACTAAAAATACAAAAAACTTAGCCAGGTATGGTAGATCACACCACTGCACTCCAGCCTAGGCAACAGAGCAAGACTTTGTCTCAAAAAAAAAAAAAAAAAGAATATCTCAACTTCCTGTTGTAAGAATATCTCAACTTCCTGTTGTAAGTATATGTTTTCCCCTAATTTTAAATTCATGGGACAAATAGAAAGTGTTGACTGGCATCTGGCAAGATAATTGTTTGGAGCACCCTGAAAAAAACAGAAGGTATTGTGGTCAAGAGTAAGATGGACAGGATACTCATAGAAGATATATCCAGTATATCATGATACCTGCTGAAACACCCTTAAAACTCACTAGCAGAACATAATCAAGGTTTATTTTCTTGTTCAAAATCCAACATGGCTGTTCTTGGTCAAGTAGCTATTATACTCTAAATAGTAACTCAGGTATTAAGACTTCTATGCTATGACTCCATCACCTTCAAAACACATGCTTAAAGTCACCTTGAAAAGGAAGGAGGAAGAGAACAACAAAACGGCTCAGTCACCCTTTAACTGCCTTGGTCTAGTATTGAAATATCGCTTACTCTCATTTTCCATTGGTGAGAACTACTCACACATGCCTAGATGCATGGAGCTGGGAAATGCTGTTTACTTGTGTTCACAAAGAGGACATTTTGGTGAGCATCTGGCCAGTTTCTTCCACAGAAGCAAAGGTGATAGTGCTATGAAATCAGGAAGATGAAAATAAGCTCACTGGGGAAAGAGTATTCAAGGAAGACGGAGCATGTGCAAAGACTCACAAACAGTTTGAAATGCTTGATGAATAAAAGCAAGACTGTGTAGCTAGAGTTTCGTGAAAGGGGAGGGGTGGGTTAAGATGCAGATGGTAATGGAGGCCTGGGCAAGATCACACAGGGCCTGGAAAGTTTGTCTTTTGTTCTCGAGGCAGTGAGAATCCATTGAAGGATTTTAGGCAGAGAAGTGACATAAGCCGATTTACATTTAAAAAAGATCACTTGGCTGTGTGGAAAATTAATTGTTTTGGGGACAGGAGCAGAAGCAATTAGACTGGTAAGGCAGTTACTGCAGGAGTTGGGTATCCTAAAAACAGATGGCTGGTCAGAGGATTCACCTGGGAAGGAGGATGACCTGGGGATGAAAGGCTCTAATTACTGGTCTCTGTGAAAAGCTGTAGAGTGTTTTGTGCAATTACATAAATGGTTGAGTTTGGAGCTGAGCAGTGTCTTTGCCAAGATCATGTTGTTTCTTTTAGAACTGTGCTCCCTTAGGACTGTATTATGGGAACAGAAGCTGGAGCACACCAATAACTGCAGAAGCAGTAACTATTTACTTGAAGAACTCTAAAAGGGATGCTGAACAAGTATGAGGCATGGATGGCCAAACCCAATTTTATTCTTGTCTCTTACCACCCCTTCAAATTTTATTCATTGGGGGGTACTCTCCTTGCTGTGGAGAAAAGCTGCAGCAACGTTGTGATGTTCTTGACAGTCCTGTGATCGGTTCAGGGAACAAACACAATCTCAATTAATTAATTAATTAGAATGTTTAATTCTGTGTAACAATCTGTACCTGTTGTAGTTTTAAATTTTTTCCCCTTCCAGCTCTGCTTCAGCTAAGTCTAGGAGCCTGCACTGAGAAAGGGAGGAGTGATCTGTATGCTCTTTGTTCTCCTCAGCTCCTCTCCACCTAATCGCTGCTGACTGCTCGGACCCATGTGATAGAAGAGGTAAGGGAATAAATCAGTCTGGCTTGACTGGGTAGTTCTGTGCCCTGTGAGCCTGGAATATATTTCCCCTCCCCCATTCCCACTCTCAAATTATAAACTGGCTTCCTGCTTCACTGAAAAATATCAAAGAAACCAGAAATGAACTTCTGGGGCCCTATCAGGAACTCAGAGAGGGCTTAGACATCTGCATTATAATGAGGCTTCTGGGTGCTTCTAATGCACTCTGAAGTTTGAGAGCCACTGCCTTTCACAATGGAGCACCCCTTCCCATTCCCATTTACCTCCTACTACTCTTGTCCCTCCTTCAATCTGTTCTAGCACTGTTCCTTAAACAGAGGATATGCTAAGTAAATATACTTTGTTCTCTCTTCAGTCTAGCCTCTCAGCATTAGATGCTGATGCCCAAGTGCAGAATTCAACAAGTGCTTGTTCTGAAGCCAATGATGAAGCAGGGAGGACCCATATAAAACTCAGAAGAGTTTTGCCTTCATAATCAGGGTGACTGATGGGGGTCATTAGTAGGGCCTGGGCTGAGGGAGAGCTCCAGGCCTGCATCACATCTAGACAGATGTTTACTCGAGTGGCCTGAGCCAGAGTAGATCAAGAGAGAATCCAAATTATAAGTAAAGAGGGCAGGCAGACCCTGACTGCCCTGTTGAGCATAACAAAACAGAAAAATTAATCAAGATCTAGGAATATATCACATTTGGCAAAGAACACAAATATGGAGCTATCAAAGGTGATGTGTATCTTTCTGTGAGATACACATTCCTTCCTGGGACTTTGTGGCTTGCCTTCCCCTGGGTTAGCCCAGGAAGCTCCTGCCTTCTGGAGCTGCCCCAATAGTCAGGTCTTCCCAGAAAGCCCCAGTGAATCCTGACAGGCTAGACTGGCTGCTGGGGCATTTTACACAGGCTGCCTGGCAGCCAGCTCCACTCACCAGCCTCACATCACCCCTAACATAGAAGTCTCTCTAGTAGGCTGTGTAAACCCTCCGCTCTTTTGAAATTTATGCCATCCTGTCCTTCCCTCCCTTTGTATGCAGATCTTCTGGATCCTCTCTCCCTCTAGAGAGGTTGGTACCTGTTCTATTGCCAACTTCCTGGAGAACTTAACGTCCATGTAGACAACCCCTTCCCACAATACCTTTATTAACCAATCTCCAGGCAACTGCTCTTACATGCCTCTCAGGCACTCACCTCACTCAGGGACCCTAGACTTTGCCATCACCCAGGGCTGCTCTGCTTCCGAAGTTAATAATTCAAGCAACTGAAAAATTCCAGTTTCTGACCACTGCCTCCCATCCTCCCGGGTCACTTGTTAAAGTATGCCCAGGACAAGAACCTACTCCTATCTTTATTCTTCTACCTGTTCTACAAAGTTCATGATAGTTAAGCATTGCCATCACTTAACTTGCTAATGGACTAAAACTCCTTTGCTCACTGTGCTTTCATTTCCATTGCCTGAAATGAAGTCTGGATGATCCCTCAGTACTCACCTCTTCCACAGCTATATCTAGATTCCTGAGTAGGGAAAGATACCCATACCAGTGGGATGACTGCTGTTAACTACAAATTTATGAATACTAGTACTATAAATTCAAACAGGCCCTCAACATTACTCAGAAATCCTTACCCCACTGCATTCTAACTTCTCTCTCATCTCAACAGCACTCGACAGCTAACAACCTGCCCATCCTCCCATATTTAATTTTTTAAAAATTGGCTGGGTATGGTAGCTCATGCCTATAATCCCAGCACTTTGGGAGGTCAAGGCAGGCAGATCACTTGAGGTCAGGAGTTCGAGACCAGCCTGGCCAACCTGGTGAAACCCCATCTCTACTACAAATACAAAAATTAGCTGACATGGTGGCATGTGCCTGTATTCCCAGCTACTTGGGAGGCTGAGGCAGAACTGATTGAACCAGGAGGCAGAGGTTGCAGTGACCTGAGAGCACACCATCGTACTCCAGCCTGGGCCACAGAGCAAGACTCTGTCTCAAAAAAAAAAAAAATTAAATCTCCTGGTTTTACTCCTACATCTCTGGCGGAACCTTCTATTCCATCACCTTTACTGGTTCATTTTCCTTTACCCATCCATGAAATGCTCCTCAGTTCTATTCTGGGCCATTTTCTCTCCTCATTATCTTACCCTGAATATCTCATCTATTGTGACTTTAATTACCCTCTAGGATGCTGATTCCCAGACCCCTAGCATAGATCTCACCCATGTCCCACTTCCTAAAATCCAACACTTTGAATGGCATCACCAGTTTACCCACAGTTGCTCAAGCCAGAAACCTGGAACTTACTTCAGATTCCTCTCTTACCCGCCCTCAGCATCCCACGAGTTCTACCTAATTAAGTTCTCCTGTCTCCCTACTTCTTCCATCATGACTAGTCAACAGTGCCTTCATCTTATGCCCTAGAACCTGGGTTTCTGTAACACCGCTGTTCTCATCTATCCCACTCAACTGGACCCTGTCACTCCTTATCTCTCCCTAGGTGAATAAGTATACTGGCTATATCTCAAATGACAAGCTCTTGGAATACAAAGATGAATATGGCTTCAGAAAACTGCAGCCAAATGCACAAAGCAATCACAATGTAATATTTAGAAGCTGAAGTAGCACACTTCACATAGTACTTTGAGAGTACAAAGAATTACTTTTGCTTTGGGAGCAGAATAGGAAACAACTAGGCTGTTTGGAAAGATAAGCAAACTTCCAGTCAGATGAGTATTCAGCAGAAAGAACAGTACATGTAGCAGCACTGTGCAGTGTCTGCCTAATGGTTCACAGCCCAGCCTCCAAACATGCCCTCTGGCCTACAGCCTGTTTGAAAACCTTCATCCCCTTATTAGAGGCATCCAACTGGCTCAGGGCTATACAGCCTATGATCTCCCGATAGGTACTGTCAGGTATTCCTGGAAACAAGTACAAGAGGTTGTATCTTTACACCTGGGCACATGGCAGAAACCTTCTGGGGGAGGCCTAGAATCTATCATTCAAGCTCACCTTCCCTCGGCACCTTGTGTATAGCTTTCCCAGGACATGCTGATCTGAGTCTGCTGCAAGGCAGAAACAACAGACAGACTCTTCTGCTAATGAACAGCCCAATCCTTCCAAGCCCACATGGCATCAACAAGTTGTTTATGTATAAAGACCCAGCTCCCTCACTACCCCTCCAAGGACAGACAGCTCAGAATCTATTAAGAGTCATTAGCCTATGAAGTAAGCCTGCTGAAAGGCCTGTCCTGTGCTCTCCCACAGGCTTCCTCAGTCAACAAATCCATTCTTTACCTCTCAGCCTCCAACCAGCCTAGGGAAGATCTTCAAAAAACAGTAAGACCTATAACACATAATAGTCATAGCTAGTTTATTGAGCACCTCCTATGTTCCCAGTCCTGGCTATAGAGTTCCCCAGTTAACCCACACAACCACCTTGCAAGACAGAAATTCCACTATTTTCCAAATGAGGAACGTGATATTCAGAGATTAAATGACTTTAAGTGGCTAGGTAGCAGGCCAGGAATTAAATCCAGGTCTACCTGATTCCAAAATCTGTGCTCTCAGCCATAAACATACCAAAGTCCCATAGGATAATAGGTGTTGGGAGTGGCTTGATGCATATGGTTCCAAAGATGGAGATGAGGGGAGAGGGGAAAGATAAACCACTAGAAATGCTCAGTATAGGGACATCCAAACAGTCTCAACCTGACGCTCAGACTGATGTGTTGAGCCAGGATGTTGGTGGACTACCAGTTGCCTCAGAGTCAAGCAGCAACAGCTGCCTATTTGCAACCTTGAAGGCCTAGGCAAACTGAAGCTGAAGGAACAGAAGCTATGGGTGAAGAGAGGAAGCTGATCTGTAAACAGATCAGACAAGAGCAGAGTGGAGATGGCAGGACAAAAAAGCCATGTGGCTTCTTAGTTGGAAAGAGAAGTCAAACCTAAAGATGTCTTGAATTTCAAACTATCCAGTTTTCATGACATCTAAAGTGGTCTGTGATTCCCAGATATTCCCATGTTCTCACAATAAACTCTTCATCGTTTAGCTAGCCCCAGTGACTTTATGCATCTTATAACCAAGAAACCTCTTGTACAGCAATTCTGAGCCAGAGGTTTTATCACACTTCGTCCTTGGGGTTCCACAAGGAACCAGGTCTTGGCTCACAGCCAGGCTGGATATAGTCTTCACAGTTCTGAACCTGAAGTTTGAGCTCTGCCTCCCCTTTCAAGGAAGATCCAGAGGTCACCTGCGCTTGTAGAGACATGGCTGAAGCTTCAGGCCTGAAAGTTGAGCCTTGGGCCCTACCTGAGGGGGCCCAGTCTTTTGGAAATCAAACAAGAAGAAATGGCTGTTGGTCAGGTCCTAGGGACAAAAAAGACCCAGTAAGAACCAAATCCTCACCCCAACTCCTTAAAACACCTCCCTCTATGCACTTACTGCCTCTGCTCAGAAAGCTTTGCAGGGCTCCCCCTTCTATTGGGGAGCAAAATGTCTGTTCCTGTGCCTAAAGCCTCCTTCCCGAACACCAGTACCCTGAAAGGGCCACATGAGACAAAAACAGGTACAGACTTCTCGGGGCCCTCACCTTGGAGACAACCTTGAAGCCTAGCTTGGTCACAGCCCGCAGAAAGGTCCGAACATCCTCAAAGCGGCTGCTGACCTCAGCCACTTTCAGGAGACCCCTGAGAAGGACAGAAAGTTCTGTGTAAATGCACAGACCCATGCATGCACACACATATATAGACATCTGTGTCCTAAGGAGTGGCTCTTACCCTGGCTTCAGTACTCGATTTGCCTCCTCTAGGAAGTCCCTGATGTTGGTTCCCATTAGTGAAAGGCAAAACACAGCCACATCCACAGACTCATCCTCCAGAGGCACCTGTGGAAAGTGAGAGTGTTGTGTAAAGCACACACAGTGCAGGAGAAAGCCAACCCTGAAACACCAGGATGGGAAAGGGGAAGGAAAGGTTAGAGATTAGCATATGGAGGTTGGGCCTGAAGCACAAGTCAGATAACATAGGGGTTTACCTGGGCCATGTCACACACAGTGACCCTAGGGTCCAGAGAGGCCAAGTCAAAGCAATGCACAGGGTTCCGGATACTTGAAGCCAGGCGGCAATCCCCACAACCGAAGTCAGCCACCACTAGGGACGCAGGCCTGAGAGTGGAAGGGAAGGGTCACATATTGGTCTGATCTGAGCCTATGACTGACCCACCACATGGCTTCTCACAGTGCCTGACCCCAATTCACCGCTGGCGAAGATCCTTGGCGATGCGGTCCACTGGTTGCAGTGGCCACTTCTTCACTTGGCTCTGGAAGCCGCGGTGGTAGAGAAGAAAGGCCTCAGGGTCTTCCTGGAAGAGACGCTGTGCAGCATTGCTGGGCCCGGAGTATAGCTGTTCATTGAGGTAGCGAAATCGGGCCCCATCCAGCCGCTGTGCCATGCGGGCTCGCAAAGCCCCTGCCCGAGCCTCATGGCTCTCTGTCCTGGGTACAGGAGGCACCTCTGTCTTCTCTGTGGGGGCCTCGGCTAGAGCCTGGTCTGGCACCTCAGGGGACCGAAACTTGTTCTTATGTCTTCTCTTGTTCTTTTGCCGGTTCCGCCACTGCTTGCGACTCAATGTATGAGGGGGTTTAGGGGAAGTGGACTCAGGGCTTGGCTTTGGCAGGTCATTTGTAGCACTATTCTTCCAAGCTTTGGGACCTGCAGGGAGGGAGATGGGACAGTGCACATGAGGCAAGATCTATTAAATTCAGAGGCATGGCTAGTCATCCCAGTCATATCTCCGTCTTTGAGACAGTGACTTGGTCTGAATAAAAGTACTTCTTATTGCCTGAGTATACCATTGACCCTAATACTAATGGCAGTGGATAACCTCTGTTGTATGTAGAATCAGCTGATCCCCCCCCTCCACACACACACACACATATACATCCAATGGTACCTGTTTGGTCAACATCATCCAGGTGCTGGGCTGGATTTAAAGGGGCATGTTTCTGGCATTTCCTCTTTCTTTTCTCTTCTTCAGCAGAGTTACTGCCAAGAAGAGCCTGTTTGCGGCATGTCTTCTTCCTTTCCACTTCTTCCTCAGAGTCACTGCAAGGTGGGCCCTGTTTTTGACATTTCTTCTTCCTTTTCTTCCCTACTTCAGCAGAGGCACTGGCAAACGATGCCTTTTTGGGGCATTTCTTCTTCCTTTCCACCTCCTCCTCCTCAGAGTCACTGCTAGGTAGGCTGGGGGGATTCTGGGAAAGAGATGCTGCCTCTAGGGTCCGTAATGTGGCCAAGAGCTGGCGGCACTTTGAGCCCTGGAGGAAAGAAAACAAGGGATGAGAGCGGGGCTGGAAAGAATGGATGAGGGCTGGAGAATAAGAAGGGAGAGATGTGGACCTGATTCAGACTGGCAAAAGCATCTGAATTCTTCCCAGTCAAGCCTGCCAGAACCCAGAGGAACTTTCACATCACCATCCCAACCTCTGGGAAGCTGGAAGGCAGAGAAACCACCTATCTGGCTTTCTTCAATGTGTAAATGAGCTAATGGAGGTTTTCCCAAAGGAATGTACTAAGGCCACACGCAACAAGACCGAGGCCAGAGACCAGGAGTTTCAACCCCTCACCTCAAGCTTTTGCCTCTAGCTGATACATTTCCACAAGAGGTAAGGAGGTTTCTGAACACAGCAGCGATGTGATCACACATGTATATTAAATATTTAACATGTCTCCACCTGCAGTGTAGAGAACAAACTGAAGGGGAGAAATGAAGACAGAGAGACCAGCGGCCTGCATTACGGTAATGGGACTAGGGGATGAAAAAGGAGGAAACAAAGCAGGCTGATTCCATGATGGAAGCAGACTGAAGGGTAAGAAAAGCCTGAGGAAGCACAGTCCTTACATCTGCAGAGGCTCAAAGGAGAAGGTGTGTTGTCGAGAAGGCTGATTCTGGCTTGCAGTCCTACTGGATAATCCTAGGCCAGGAACTTAGATTCTAAGTTTCCCACACCCTCCTTCGAACAATGATACTAACAACTCTTACTTTCTCCAATCCATCCTCCACACTGTAACCAATGACCCTTTCAAAATACCAATCTGAAAAAAATCATTCCATTGCTTAAAACCTTTCATTGGCTTCTCTCCATTCTCAATATATGCAAAACTTCTAATCTTCGTCTTGAACAGCATCTCCTCTCATTCACTCTGTATTCCAACCACAAGGATCACTTTTTTGTGTGTGACTCTAACAGAACATGCTCTCTTGTCCCAGGCCAGGGCTCTTGTACGTACTTTTTCCTGTCTGAAGAACCCTCTTCGCTTCACCAACTTCTACTCAACAACTTTCTCTTTGACCCAACATCAGTTTCTTTTGAAAGTTCTCGGATGTTCCAAGCAGAGTTCGCCCCCAACGGTGCCACAGGTATCCCTCCCCTCAATACACACAACACTGGGATCCACCAGTGTCCGCTTCGCGGCCTGAAACAGGTCTCACTGCCCCTGAGGGTCACTCACCTTGTTTTGCGAGGCGGCCGCAGGCAGAGGCCATGAGGTTACGGGCCCGATACCCGCGGCTACTGGGGCCGCCTCGGCCCACTCAGGCTCTTCGAACATCAGGGTCGGAGAGCGGGGTCCCGGAGTCCCCGCTCTTCTCACGTGCAGAGCGCCTCTCTAGGAGTCCGAGACCTCAGACCCGCCAGAACGGAGCCGGAAACCAAAGCATGACAGCCAAGGGCGGCTAGAGCGGCAGGCGCGGCGCAGTGAACCATCGAGTTTAGCCATTCGCGGCTAGAACGGCAGGGAGGCTGCGGGAGGGGAGGGACGGAGGCCCGCGCTGCTCAAGAGCGCCAGGGGCGGGGCGGGGCTGGCTGCTGGCGGCGGGCGGCGGGCGCGGCCGGACGGGAGTTCCCCGGAGAAGGAGCCTGCTGCCCGAGTCCTGGTAAGTGCGAGAAGGACCCGCGCCCCCTGCCTACGACTGGGGGCCCTGCCAACCTGTGACCCCTCACTTCGCCTGAGTTCCGATTAAGGAACGGAGCCAACCCTGGGGAGGACCCCCGGCCCCCTCCCCCAAAAGTATACGGAGCCTGAATCTCCCTACTTCCCCCAACTCTGTTCGCGGGTAGGGTCTAGTTGCCTGCTCTCGGACTTCCGTTCAGGAAACACTACCTCTTCATCACCCCCTGCCCCGCCCTTACCTCGCGCCTAGAGGACACAGTCAGGGATCATCCCGCAACCCCGAACTCCTTCACAGACCACCAGTAGCCAGGAACGCAGCTCAGGCTCCCAACCCCCAATACAAACACTTCTCCCCTGTAGAGGACAAAGCTTGGGGTTCATCCTCCTTCCCTGGATCACCCCACAGTCCCCAGGCTTCCCCAATCCAGGGGACTCGGCGCCGGGACGCTGGTATGGACGACATTTTCACTCAGTGCCGGGAGGGCAACGCAGTCGCCGTTCGCCTGTGGCTGGACAACACGGAGAACGACCTCAACCAGGGGTGAGCTGAAGCGGTTGGTGGATGAGAGAAAGGCTCGAGATCTCCTCTGGGCTGCGTGGAGTGGAGTGCTCATGTCTGGTGGGGGCGGCTGACTTTGCCATCCAGTGTAATGAGTGCTAAGCACAGCCTGTAGGGCACAGAGGGTCTTCACAGAAGACGCAGTGTTTGAGCTGAATCTTGACTGCTGAATAAGAGTTTCACAGGCAGAGGCTGCAGAGAGCTTTCCAGCCTCAGTAAACTGCATGGGCAAAGGCTAGGAGGCAAGGCACAGAGCAGACAGGAAATTGGAGTTCCATATGGCTGGAAGGTAGATGATCTCTGTGGGTTTGAACATTGGGCACAAGAGAAGAACAGGGCATAAGTCTGTAGAGGACTGCAAGGATCAGCTAGATCATGCAAGCATATTTAGACTCTAAGAAGGTCTTTGTTTTAAAGCAAGGTTTCAAAGCTGTATAATGACATAATGAGATTGTCCATTTTTCAGTATCATCTTGGATGCTTTGTGAGGAGTAGGTAGAAAGGAGGCAGTTGCCTAGTTCATCGAAGTAATGATATCTTGGACTAGAATTAGGGTGAGTGAAAAAAAGAGAGGTGATCACATTCCAGAAGTGTTTAGGACGAAGAATTGTGGAACTTGGTGTGGGGAGTGAGGAAGGGTAAAGATGAGGACCAGGGTTCTGGCTTGGGCACTTGGATAGATGGTGGTTGTTTTTACTGAGATGGAGAAAACTGGAGGATGAGGCGTTCTATTTTGGACATGTTAAAGTTAAGGTGACAATGCAACAAGGTGGAAATGTTGTGTTGTTGGTTATGCAGATTTGCAGTTCAGGAGAGGAATCTGACTTGGAGACACAGAATCAGCATATAGATGATACTTGAAGACATGGGTGTGAAGGAGAATGTCTCAGGAGAGTGGAAGGCAAGAGGTCAGGGGACAAGAAACCTACAAGACTGAAAAAGAGCAACTGGAAGTTGAAAAAGAAGTAGGAAAATGTGTGAGTAAAGCTTAGAGAAGAGAATGTTTTAATGAAGGGGAGGTGGTCAACAGCAGTACAGGCTACTGAGAGATCAAAGAACATTAATACTTTAAAGTAGCTATTGAATTTACAATTGTGAATTTTTTTTAATTCTAGGGGTACATGTGCAGGTTTGTTATATAAGTAAACTTGTGTTGTGTAGGATTGTTGTACAGATCATTTCATCACCCAGGTATTAAGCCTAGTACCCATTTGTTATTTTTCCTGATCCTCTTCCTCTTCCTATCTTCTCTTCTCTGGTAGGCCCCAGTGTCCGTTGTCCCCTTCAATGTGCGGTTAGGATATATTTGATGATCTGTGAGTATTATTTGAGAATAATGGGTGAAGAAATCACACTGCATTGGGTTCCTTCATTTAAGGGACTATGATGAACACCTTCTGTGCTGGGTGCTAGAGTCCCAGAATCTCACATAATTTCTGCCCTCCAGACAGCAGATTTGTGGCAGGTTGAAAAGTAGGCCGGGCATGGTGGTTCACGCCTGTAATCCCAGCACTTTGAGAGGCCAAGGTGGGTGGATCATGAGGTCAGGAGTTTGAGACCAGCCTGAGCAACATGGTGAAACCCGTCTCTACTAAAAATACAAAAATTAGCTGGGCGTGGTGGTGCACACCTGTAATCCCAGCTACTTGGAGGTTGAGGCCAGGAGAATCGCTTGAACCTGGGAGGTGGAGGTTACAGTGAGCCAAGATTGAGCCACTGCACTCCAGCCTGGGCCACAGAGTGAGACTCTGTCTCAAAAAAAAAAAAAGGAAAAAGAAAAGTGAATGGGAGGTGAGCAAATAGAGAAAGTGAATGTAGACCAGTTCTATAAGGTTGGCTGAGATAGGAAGGCAAGAAGAGTGATGTAGTGATGGTGACTCAGAGTGGCAGATTCTAATTATTTTTTAAGATTGGTAGACTTTAGTTTTTAGGTTTGACGGGTCAGGATCACCTGTCCTCTCAGTCTAGACTTCACTGGTTCCCATTATGTTCTACACTATTTCTCTTTAATACTTTGCAAAGTCATTTGTTACATTTTTCATCTAGTTCTCAAAGGGTACTCTTATAAAGACAGTTAAGCACTGTTACTATTTTGTTGGTGAGAAAATATAGGCTTAGGCAGTTGCCCAGTGGGCCTAGCATCTAGGAAGACTCTAGCTGAGTCTAGGAAGACTCTAGGAAGATGCTACCAAAAGGAAAAAGGGTGGCATTAATGAAACTGGAAGGTTTTGGTGCTGGTTTGAGAGGATAAGGTATGGGGGCCAAAGCTGGCTATATGCTAGATATGAAGAGGGGGTTAATTTCCTGCAGATCTCCTTGAGATAAAAGTCTAGGCCCTGGGGTGACAGGCAGCCTGATAGTGAACAGAACCCTTGTGCGCATACTTTTGTCCCCAGAGTCTGGCCTGCCCTGGGGCCACAGGCAGTACTGGAGGCTGATAAGTTAGGGCACAAATTAAAAGTCTAGGAGGCAAGACCAACTGATAAGCAGGGTGTCATTGCTTCCTGGGGATATCCCCATCCAAGAAAAGCTTTTGGCTATTTCTGTGTTAGCAGATGCGAGCAAGTTTTGGAGGAAAATGATTAAGTTAAAGGCCACACCCCCAATCTCTTCAGCTGCAGGGGCATCTGGATGGCCAGACCCCTGATCAGCTCCAGGCCTTGCCTAGAGTCCCAACACAGGAAGTGACCACAGCACTAAGGCATCTGGAGGCTGCTGGCCCAGACCAGGGACCGCCCCCTGCTCCGCCCCTTGAATCTGCAGCCCCGAACTAGAGGAAATTTCCTTTTATGGCCCCATGCTGTCAGGCAGGCACAGCTCCAAACCAATTGTTTTGTTTTGTTTGTATGCGTATTTTACTTTATAAAATACATATCTCTGGGAAAAGAAAAAAATCAGATATAGTTTTCCTTCCAAAACAGCCGTTCTCATTTTCTTGTTTTCTGTGCATAGGATTGCTAAGTAGGGGAATCCTGCTTTGCATGGTGGTTTGTTATCTGCCTCATCAGTAGTCAAAAGCATTTCTCCTTTTCAATATAAACCCTTCCAAAACATCATTTAAATTCCATCCCATTTTTAGATGTTAGTTTCAGTACCAGAGCCAAATAGTAAGCTTGTTCCCTCTCCTGTAAGTTGTGGTCTGCCTTCTCCAAGACACCCTTCTCCCCAACTAACGTGCACTGAACAGCTGCTGTCAATCCATTCCCTCAAGAAACTTAAAGTCTAGCAGATAAGACAGTATATTAACAGATTTTTACAATCCAGTGTGACAAGTGCTTAAGTAGGAGGATATATAAGACGCAGTGGAAAACAGAAAGGACCAACAGATGTTGTGGAAGGGGTGCAGGAGAAACAAGGGGAAGAGTGCTACCACCTCATGAAACGAGATGTGGAATATGGTGACGATAACAAAATTTTTATAGAGGTTGTTGAGGTATCTAGCTAGTTGGTTTGGTTTGAAGCTCAGGGGAAGGTCTCAAATGGACAGCTTTGGGAGTTGCTGGCATGAATGAGAATCAAAGTCCTAGAGAGGTAAGCCTTCCCAGAGAGTATATAATTATCAGTTTTTCAGGAATCAAACCCTTTGCCCCATCCCACCTCCAGCTCAATGACCATTGCCCCTTCCTCAAAGGGACGATCATGGCTTCTCCCCCTTGCACTGGGCCTGCCGAGAGGGCCGCTCTGCTGTGGTTGAGATGCTGATCATGCGGGGGGCACGGATCAATGTAATGAACCGTGGGGATGACACCCCCCTGCATCTGGCAGCCAGTCATGGACACCGTGATATTGTACAGAAGGTACGTACAAAAACCCCTTCATTACCCACATCACATACATGCCATGAGGGTTAGTCACAGGCACTGTTAATACAGTAGAAAGTACGTGTACTCTTCCCCTTTTTCCTATGCCCTGACCCAGTATCTCATTTGGGACTGACTGCACCTTCTGCCTCTTTTTGTCTGGACATGGGGTTCAGCTATTGCAGTACAAGGCAGACATCAATGCAGTGAATGAACATGGGAACGTGCCCCTGCACTATGCCTGTTTTTGGGGCCAAGACCAAGTGGCAGAGGTGAGTACTCAGGCCTGAAGTCCTAAGATGGGTGGGAAGTAAAATCTGAGCCTGGGTGGGAGATTTTGGAACCCTCAACCCTTTCTGTCAGTACTACTGTGTGACACCCACAGGATTAAGTACTACATTTGTGTGTTCATGGTTGGTTCAGTGACTGCCAGAGAGGTAGCAATGGCCCTCATTATAATGGCTTTTTCATTCCAGGACCTGGTGGCAAATGGGGCCCTTGTAAGCATCTGTAACAAGTATGGAGAGATGCCTGTGGACAAAGCCAAGGCACCCCTGAGAGAGCTTCTCCGAGGTCCATCTCCCCACCCGCTAGCTTGTGTCCTCTTGTCCCTTCCCACCTGTCTTCTTCCTTTGTACCACAGCTCAGGTTGTTTTTCTTCCCTAGAGCGGGCAGAGAAGATGGGCCAGAATCTCAACCGTATTCCATACAAGGATACATTCTGGAAGGGGACCACCCGCACTCGGCCCCGTGAGTCATCACTGTCGGAAGAAGGGTTGTACAAGTAAATAATACTGGGTTAGGGTGAAGCTGGGAACCTGACCTGCCCACTCTCTTAGGAAATGGAACCCTGAACAAACACTCTGGCATTGACTTCAAACAGCTGAACTTCCTGACGAAGCTCAATGAGAATCACTCTGGAGAGGTGACCCCTGCCCTTCTTGCCCTTCCCTCACTAAACCCCCATAAATTACCTGCTCTGTACCTGTTTTAAGTTTTTCCTCCAGTTAGTGGGCAAGGAAGTGGTAGCCACAGTTCAAGCCTTCTAACCTCTACCTGTCCTTCAGCTATGGAAGGGCCGCTGGCAGGGCAATGACATTGTCGTGAAGGTGCTGAAGGTTCGAGACTGGAGTACAAGGAAGAGCAGGGACTTCAATGAAGAGTGTCCCCGGCTCAGGTAGTGCAAGGCATAACCTAGAAGCTGCTAGTTCCAAGGAACCCTGAATAGCACTGAGAGATCTTTTATACTGGGTCTCAACCACTCCCCCCAATTCCAGGATTTTCTCGCATCCAAATGTGCTCCCAGTGCTAGGTGCCTGCCAGTCTCCACCTGCTCCTCATCCTACCCTCATCACACACTGGATGCCATATGGATCCCTCTACAATGTACTACATGAAGGCACCAGTGAGTAGAGATGCTGAATCTCCTTGGGGAGGAAATGGGAGAGAGGGTGCGTGAGCCTCTCTGAACTGACTCTTGCCTCCTCTCAGATTTTGTTGTGGACCAGAGCCAGGCTGTGAAGTTTGCTTTGGACATGGCAAGGGGCATGGCCTTCCTACACACACTAGAACCCCTCATCCCACGACATGCACTGAATAGCCGTAGTGTAATGGTGAGGCCATAAGCTCACTCCTGCCCCAGGCCCCAAAGCCCTTTTCCCTGTATAGGACTTACCTCCTTCTACATTATCCATTTTCTCTTCCTCAGATTGATGAGGACATGACTGCCCGAATTAGTATGGCTGATGTCAAGTTCTCTTTCCAATGTCCTGGGCGCATGTATGCACCTGCCTGGGTAGCCCCTGAAGGTGGGTGAGGGTATCACATTGGGAGGTAAAAAAGGACCACCTCAGTAGTAGTGGAAGGGGACAGAGACAGGCCAGGCCAGGCCAGGGGCCTGGAACAGACAAGCTGTATCCCTCCAGCTCTGCAGAAGAAGCCTGAAGACACAAACAGACGCTCAGCAGACATGTGGAGTTTTGCAGTGCTTCTGTGGGAACTGGTGACACGGGAGGTACCCTTTGCTGATCTCTCCAATATGGAGATTGGAATGAAGGTGAGCAGAATAGCATACATTTGTCGGGGGAGTGGTTGGTGATGGTGGAAATAACTGTAGTGGGCCTGGGTTCCTCCTGTATTTGTTCGGATATACAGTAATCCTGTCCCAAGAGCCAGTGGCTTCTCTCTACATGACAGACTCAAATTCTAAGGTTCAGTTTTTTCTTGTATTCACAGGTGGCATTGGAAGGCCTTCGGCCTACCATCCCACCAGGTATTTCCCCTCATGTGTGTAAGCTCATGAAGATCTGCATGAATGAAGACCCTGCAAAGCGACCCAAATTTGATATGATTGTGCCTATCCTGGAGAAGATGCAGGACAAGTAGGACTGGAAAGTCCTTGCCTAAACTCCAAAGGTGTCAGGACATGGTTGGGGGAGTGCACCTCCCCAAAGCAGCAGGCCTCTGGTTGCCTCCCCTGCCTCCAGTCATGGTACTACCCCAGCCATGGGGTCCATCCCCTTCCCGCATCCCTACCACTGTGGCCCCAAAAGGGGCAGGCTCAGAGCTTTGTCACTTGCCACATGGTGTCTCCCAACATGGGAGGGATCAGCCCCGCCTGTCACAATAAAGTTTATTATGAAAACAGGCTGGTGTGGGCACATGGGGACACACAAGTACATTTAGGTTGGGTGGCTCAGGTGAAGTAGTGTGGCTTCTTCACATTGATGCCATACTCGCTGAGGGCAGGGGTCAAGTCCTCCATGGTTAGAGTGTACTTGCGGTCCTGAGGAAAGAGCAAAGAGTACCAACTGAACACAGGACTCCTAGACTTCAATCCCAGATGGGTGACCCTGAGTAAGTCTTATACCTCCCCTAGGATTCAGTTTCCCCAAGGGGGTGGCAGGATAAGCCTCCACTGTTGTGGAAGGTAATTACTGATTCATTGAGCCTCCCCTCACACCTTGCTTTTGCTCCGGGAGCTGCCGGAGGCTGTGCCCTTCATTTTGCAGTGCTGTAGGGCATCATTGGCAATATCTGAGATGAATTTCTGGGCAGCTAGGGAGATGAGCCGAATTCTAGAGAGAAAAAACTGAAATGAGAAGGAGATGAACAACACACTGCACAAGCACCCAAAACTAACTTGCCCTGGGTTTACTTACATGCGTGGGTCTGAGGCCTCAAAACCAGCACGGTTCAGGTAGTAACCAGTCACTGCATCTGGGATCTGAGAAATCAATTAAGAGAACTGTCAGCAGAGCGGGAGGAGGATGAGGGAAATGTCGGATAGGCCTGGTTATCAGGAAGCTCAGTTTGTGGGGCAGAGGGCAAAAAAATCAGAAGAGCGACTAGGGAAGCAAACAGGACGCTGGAAAGCACGGAGATGTAGCTGAAAGTTGTGACGGCAGGCTAGGTAGCTTTGTTCGGGCGGGAAGCCCACCGTAGGCGTGTAATCCTCCAGCTGCATCAAGAAGTCCACCAGAGGCGTGCTGGATACCACGGGCTTCACGTCTCCGTTGGCCGCGCTCGGCAGTACGTAAACCCCGTTAGACATGGCCCCCTCCGGGGGCGCCGCGCCACCCGCCGACACCGGAGCTGGAGGAGAACCAGCAAAATGAGACACAGAGGTGGGAGGCGCAGGGTCCCAGCGAGGTCAGCCTGTACCTTCTGCCCTCAACCGCCGCTGGGCCCAGTCCAAGGCACTGCCCTCGCCCTCACCCGTCCTGGTCCTCACCTGCCCCGCGCCGCTCAGCTGGTTCCCCGGCCCGCGCCGCCAAGGGTCCCGTGCCCCCAGCAGCTGCTCCAGCCCCAGGCCCCCCTGCTGTCCCCGCGGGGCTGGCCTTGTTCTCCGCGGCGGTGCTAGCTGGCAGCGCGGCGGGAGCCGAGACCGGGGGCGCCGGGCCCGGGGCCGAGGCGGCTGAGGCTGGCGTCGCCTCGGGGTCCGCGCCGGAGCCGCTGCAGCTCATCGGGCCGGTGGGAGAGGCGGCGAACAGAGCCGCTTCCGCTTCCGCTCGCGCTGCGCACACCCCGGGGTGACGTCACGCGCCCACGACTCGCCCCGCCTGTCACTGTTAGCGCTCTCCGGCCCGCTCCCCACCTCCTCCCGTAGCGGGTCTGCGGATTAGAGGAAATAGGCTGAAGGGCGGAGACCAAGCCTTGGCCAAGTGCGCTTGCGGTCGCCATTCCGCCCTAGCCTGTGCAGTGCTCCGCGGCGATTCCGTCGAGACCGGAACCAGTGTACGTCCGGGACACCTCTGACTTCTCTGTCAGCTCATTCTGTCTGACGCTCAAGACCTTGCTTCGAGGTTTATGGCCCTACATCCCTCGACTACGGATTGCCTGCCATTCTGCATCCTTTCAAGTTCCCTTATTCAGCCTTTTAAGGGTTCGTAGTGGATTTGGAAAATCCCCCCTTCTCCACCAACTGCCCCGAGAGGTGGGGGCAGCAGTGGGCCGGCACACAGTGCTGCTGTAGGAGGAGGAGGGGTTTCAGCCTGAGTCAACAGCATACGCAAAAATCACAGCGAGTGAAAGACGTGGGGTTTTCAATGTAGCAGACATTTAATTCTTATTTGCCAACTCCTGAGCTAGGGCCTGGGGATACAGTTAAATAGGACGTGATTCTAGTCCTCTAGGCACCAGCGGTCTTGGAAAGGAAACCAAACAAGTAAACTGGCCATTTCAATACTATGTGGGCGTTACAATGCTAGAGGTAGACACAGGGGGTGCAGTGCAAGGGAGGAAGGGCGTTAACATCTGCCACCTACTCCCAGGTCCCAAGCACTCTTATCAACGTTATTTCACTTTATTCCCTGGTTATTATGAAAGGCAGGTATTGATATTCCCACTTAACAGACGAGGAAACAGCCTCAGGGTGATAAACTTACTTGACCCAGTCGGTCTCCTAGTCCATTTCAGAACCAAGATTCAAACAGGTTTTGTTTAGAAAATCTAGGGTTTTTTTTTTTTAACCCATACCAAAATAAAGTAGCCTCAGGGAATCAATCAAAACATTCATGACAGAAGGTGACTTCTGAGCTGAGTCTTGCAAGAATTCTGGAAATTAACCAGGCAGTTGTATCAAGGGTGGTGGTAAGGGGACGGAGCAGCTTGAGCAAGAGTGAGAGTTCTAGGAGTTTGGAGAGGGAGGAGGAAAAATGATTTGTTACTTAGGAACAAATAGCAAGGAAGGTTTGTGAGCTATGATTGGGAAAAAAAAAAAAAAAAAGCCTGAACTCTATCCAGTAATCCTTGAAGGGTTTTCATCAAGTGGCCTGATGGGATTTGCATTTTACTCTGGAAGATGGTTTGGGGATTGGCGGGAAGTAAGGACACTGTTTTTGTTTTTTGTTTTTTTTTTCCCAGGAGAACATAGCCCTAAACTAATGTAGTAGTAGTGGGGATAGAAGTGGATAAGTTCTAGATATATTTGGGAAATATAATTGGAAGGACCTGTGGACTGATAAAGATATATTTAAGAGGTACAGTCAGTAGGACTTGATTGAAGGTGGGGTAGAAAGATGACACGGGTTTCTGGCTTGGTTGGAAAAAGCATAGCATCATTTGCCAAGAAGAAACAAGAGATGGAATTGTTTGGGGTTGGGAAGGTGGAAGATGAAATGTTGAGTATCACACATCTTACATTTGAGGTATCAATCACTTTTGGATAGAAAGTCTTATTTAGTGAGATGATAATGGTTGTAGATGTCAGTGATTTGTTCCAGGGGACAATGAGTAAACTGAGAAAAGCAAAAGCCTACAAATGGAGCAATGAAGATCAGCATTCCATGAAGAAGCAGAAGTTGATGAAGGAGAAAGATAACAGTGGTCAGAGAAGTTAAGCCCCGAAAGCTAAGTAAGGAGAGGGAGTGGGCAACTATGATGGAAAGGCCATAAAGCAAAGATTGAGCAGTATGCACTGCAGGCCATTGTTTCTGGATGTCAGGATAGGAAAGAGTAAAAGGTGAGAGTAGAGGTCTCCTTGCAATGAATTGAGGCGTGAATATGAAGTGAAATAGTGCACAGACTCTGTACACAACCCTTTGGAAAAGCCTGATTGAAGATGAGCTGCAGGGGAAGAGGCATTCAAAAAATGGTAGTTACAGCATCTTATTGAGGAATCTAAGGCAGGAGTAGGGAGACCTGAGTATGATGGAGCATGGGAGGGTTGAGAGTCAAGTCAAGCTCACAGCATTTCAGGGTTAGGGAGATAAGCTGTCTGCATCAGTGTGCAGCTGAGGGTTCAGCAGGGCTTCCAACAGGGCAAAATAAGGTACTGAACTGCCAGCTTCAGGGCAGGGGACAAGCCACCTCTCCTGATAGGAAAGGGTCAGGGGTTGAGTAGAGTCTTCAGCAAAGCTGGGAAGTTGGGTGTTCCCCAGCCTGTCACAGGATCCCAGCCAGGGCCAGAGCAGAAACCCTGGCCCTCCACCTCTTCATCCAGACAGGACTCATGGCAGCCATGGGTTACCTAGGGAGGAGGCTGGCATCAGATCTGGGCCTGCTAGTACCAGTACTTAAAGAGTATACCTCCTTACCCTATATTCACATTTCAGAGGCTATTCCACACCACCCCAACTGCCCCCCAAGTACCCTGTAGCACTCCCCATAGTTGCATGAAAATGTCCACACCCTTCCCTTCCATACTCACATCAAAGAGTCCTGCCCCATGCTGCTGGTAGAGCCTTGGATTGAGAAAGCCAAGAGGGGGGCGGCCACTGAGGATTCTGTGCTCATTGATCAAGGATAGGAGCCCCCCAAACACTGGAGTAGAGGCCTGCAAGAGTGAAGGTGCAAGTAGAAGTCGGGGGTTCTGAGTGACTGGACTTTTTGGGAGTGATGCTTTAGAGTATCAGATATCTCTAAGTAGTTGGGTTCTGGATACAAGGTGCTCAAGGTGTTAATGGGTAAGAGTAATTCCTGAGTGAGAGTTTGGAGATGGGTTGATTCTCACCGAGGTTCCAGACACCCATGGAATGGGCAAACTGTTGCTGACCACCCAGTAGCCATCGGAAAGTGCAGCCACATCTGGGTAGGCACGGCCACTGGCATTGAAGTAACTGGATGGTGGCAGGTGGGGGCTAGAGTTCAGGAACTTGGCTACAGCTTCCTCCTGAAAGGCATTTTTGAGTGAGTATTGGCCTGTGGCCTGCCCAGCAGTCAGCTGAACTGAGGATCCCCCATCCCCACTCTCACCCTGCATCCATCCACACAAACACATGTACCTGGTATGAAGGCCGTGGGAACACATTGCTGAAGCCACCACCACTGATATAATCAACAATCTCATTTGTGATGCAGAAAGGATTCTGGAAGCTTGTGCCTCCCACTGTGGTGACATAGGGGCTGAGGGCAGAAGACAGCATTCAGATAGTAGGGGATGCAAGCGGACCTCCAAGATACGTGGGGAGGGGTGAGTATGGCCCAGGTCTTGCTGGAGAAATTAGACTTTGTGGGGAAGCATGTATATGCGATTGACTAAGACTTTTGAGCCTTCAAGGCATGGCCTGAGGTGACTGTGCACACTTTTCTCTGTAGAACATCCACCAAATCTTCCATTAAAATGCCTGGGGACTGAGGAAAAGAAACAGTGGGAGCTGTATCCCCCATAAGAGATTTGGGGACTGGGACCTACAGGAAGAAGAGACAGGAGTGCAGCAGCCAGGGCAGGCAAAGCTTAAAGCTGAACCATAGGAGCACGTGGTGGGGTCAAGGCAGGTTCTACATCATGAGTTCACAAGTGAAAGGTGGTGGTTATACCTGAGTGGTAGGCTAGAGTTCTTACCTGGAGGCAGGGAAGGAAGGACGGAACTGGTGTCTTCCAGAGACAGACCAACACCCAGCCCCACTGTCACCTGAGAGAGACCAAATGTAGCACTCATTAATTTGTTAGGGCTTAGTATGTGGGTTCAGATGTCAGAGAGGAAATTTAGGTGTCAGCTATTACTGCAGGAGGTCAGAGTTTAGAGGTCAGGTCAGTGGTCCCAGTTGCAAGGTCTCAGTTCAGATTGTGAGTTAGAGACCAGGCTCAGGGGTCACTGTGGGGTCAAAGCTTCCAGGTTGCAAGGGTGGAGGGGGTGTCTAAGTTTAGGGTAGGAGATCACCTGAGGCGAAGAGCAGGGTGAGACCCCGAGTGGCAGCCTTCATGAGCTCAGTGTTGACCCGCTGGATGTAGGCGCTACTGAGGGAGTCCTCATCATCTCCATAGCTCACAGTATGCACATGTGGCAGGGCTGACTCGTTACTGAGCAGCATGAGCCACTGCAGGAAGGGCTCCTGTCCCTCATGCCGGCCTGGATTTTTTTTTTTTTTTGAGGGGTGGGCACAAGGATAGTCATTGGAAATTGTCAGGATCTCTCTCCAGCTTACAGCATTCCCTTGAGGGAGCAGGGACCAACACCCACCTCCCACCCCCTTCCCCACTGTCCAGTCCTCTTGGCAGTACCAGGGCTACTGTAGACCCAGGTGGAGATGTTGGCACCGGCACTCATCAGGTACTGCACATCTAGACTGGCCTCAATCCCGGCCCGGCCCCGGCCCTTTTGTCCAACCACGCGGGCTACTGATGCCTGATGTGCAAAGTTGCCACCGAAGAGGCGCATGAACTCAGCCAGGTCTGAGTCACGGAAATACTGCTCCAGGAACTATGGAGGGAGTCAGAGCAGGGATCATGGGTCTGAGGGTGAGTCCCAGGGTGTTAAGGCACTGAGGACACTGTGCAGAGGCTATGAGGACCCTGGGGCTCTTTGCTTGGCTCACCTGGGCACAGGCTTGGCTGTTATTGCTGGTGCCAGAGCCCACGTCTTGTGCGGTCAAGTTATATCGCTTACGGATCACATTTGGGGTCACCCCCAGATGCATACCTACAGTCCCTGCCACCTGCGGCTCAGGACGTTGCCTCAGGGATGATGTCGGGGGAAAACGGTGCAGTCCCCCCACTGTAGGGAGAAGTCAGGCTTGAGGAGATCTTACAGACTGTAATGCCCACTCTACTACTCACCCCATCCCCAGTCCCCAATGGCATCTAAACTTTCCCAGCCCCTGGGTCTGTCTGCCTCAACCCCCATTCACCCCACTGGGTATTACCAAAGTCCACATGGGGGGCCAAGGCCTGTGGAAGCTGGTAGGGATGTGGGGACCTTACAACATGGGTCTCTGCAGGTCCTCCCACATAGTGATGAAACTCAGCCCCAGGGAGCAGCAGCTCTGCTTGTCTGGAGGTCAGAGAACAGAGGTCAGAAAGCTCAAAACAGAACAGAAGAAGCTGCCTCTGAGCATCCCTGGGCAGTCAGTCACTGTCTCCCCATGCATTAGCTCCCACCCACAAGCCCCAGCAACTCCCTCCCGTCCATCTCACTGATGGGATGACTGGTTCCCTCCATGGAGCAATCATTCTCTCTCACCGGATGCTCAGCCAGCAAGTCAGAAAGTCCTGTGTGATCACAGAATGGCAGTTCCGGGCTCCAGCTGCCAAGAGCCATTTTTGCACTGTGTGGAGGGTCAGTGGGGATGGCCTCACCAGATCAGCCACATGATCTAGGGTCAGGTATTTTCCTGCAGGGATTCAGAACAGGCACTTGCCCTCATTCATTTCCCAAAGTCCCCTCTTTGGACTTCAACTATGAGGAATCAGGACTTCCCAAAGCTTGGAACAGGGTAAAGGAGGGCTGTGCAGGTATAGGGTGTATTTAGGGAGCAGAGGAAGAAAAGGCTGGAGAGACTTGAAATACCATGGCCAAGAATATATATTTACCCTAAAGGCTAGTAAGTTGCAAATCCCACACCACAGCATGTATTGCCATGATCATGAAAAATGAATGAGGTTAATACATAATAAATTTTCCATTTTAAGCTTATCTCCAGTAAATGTTTTCAAAACTTTGGGCACCAGTTATCCAGTTTAGCTCAAATTTACATACTTGTTGATTTTAAACTTAACACAATGGTGAGTCACTGTTTCCCGCCATGCACACTAGTGCTCACCTTGGGTGAATCACACTGCCCCCTCCCCAGCCTCTGCAGTCACATGTGCACACTCCCCCCTGCTGTGAAGGGCTTTAACCAGGAGAAGGATCCAATCCATTTTGACTGTTGGAGAGACTGTTTTGAAGCAAAGTAGGGGAGTACAGTGAGGAGGAGTGTGGAAGGAGGAGACTGCAGATCAGTTGGGGAGCTTGGCAGTAATCCAGGAGAGGGAATAAACAACTGAATTGGTGGTAACAAAGGACAACAAGAAGTAGACTAATACAAAGGCTCTCTGGGAGTTAGAACTGGCAGCCTTAGTATATGAACAGAAGAGGAAATTAGAATGGATTTGAGGGTAGGGGGAGGAACTTAAGTTGTACCAGATGCTATTCCCCCATTTGCCTGGTAGATAGTAAGTAGCAGAGTCAGAATTTGAGTCCATATTTGACCATAAAGCCTGTATGCTGAGCTACATCCCCTTTTAGATTTCTAGCATGAGGAATACAAGTGTTTTGACAGGCCCTGACATCATCACTATCCCATGCCCAACCTAGCCCTATGTCCCTCCACTGCATCCCACATCCTGTCCCCAGTCCCGACAGGCACCGTATTGAGGAGAGCTGGGATCCGACACAGCCTGCACCAGCTCCGAGAGTCTTTCCAGGTTCTGCTGTCTCAGGGCAAAGGTGAGACTCAGCTCTTCCTCAGGGTCCGCACGGCCCAGGGACACCCAGCCTGGGGGCAGCCTGTAAGGTTAGGGGTCAGGGACATCGCTTTGGTTGGGGTGGAGATGGAAAATATTGGTTATGGAAGGTTCCACATTAGGAGCTGAGACCTTGGGTAGGATCCCTAGGAGCAGATACAGATCACATGAGGTGAATGATAGGGGACTGAGCCTGGGAACCTGGAGATGAAGCTATGGAGTGTGTACTAGGAGCTGGCACAGGGGTGAGGGAAGCTAGGACCAGGGCAGTGGGAGACAGAACAGGGCATGGGGAAGGGGGCGGTCTTTGCTAAGTCAACTCACGTCCTTTGCTGGTCAGGCTCCGGGCGGTAACTGCATTTGCCAGAGAGGATGAGGGCAAAGAGCCCTAGAAGGCTGTAGGGGCAGCAGGTGGGTTTCAGTGGGAGCTAGATTGTCTTTGTGTTCCCACCTTCCCAACATGTACTCCCTCGAACGTTATCCCTTTCTCCGAAGCCCTCTCAATTTCTCACCAGGCTTGGAGCCCCATTCTGCCCTTCCGCAGGTCTGCTGTCATGTGACAGATCACATGAGCCTTATATTCCACCACCGCCACCACTCTTCCGCCTAGTAACTAGTGACGGTGCTGGCTCCTCCCTTGCATGGGTGGTCCTGAATGCTAGGCAAGGGTAGGGCTGCCACTCGGATTCTCCCCTCTGGCCAGTCAAGCACTAAGCCCAGGGCTCCCCACCTGCGTCCTGAGCGGGGTCCCCTGGGAATCACTGTAAGTGAGTAGGCTCTGGAGACCCACAGACTGGGGTTCTTCCTAGGTGTGTATCAGCAAAATAACATCTCAGAGCCTAGGTTTCTGCATTTACAATATGGAGACTTACATAAAAGTGATTTGCCTCAAAATATTGCAGTGAAAAAACTTTTTTTCCTCCCTTACCCTCTATGTCCCCGTATTATCAATTTTGTGTTCATTCTAGGACTACATTTATGAACAGAGTAAAGCTTTTGCAAGACCAGGATCCTTTTATTCAAATCAGTTTCCAGTTTTAAGTAGCTTCCCAGGAGATCTACAATCAGCTGGGGTCCTGTTTATTATGGGTTCCTAAAGTTTTCAAGGAAATCAGCTTTGTTCCAAGAGCCATGGAGGAATCTTGCATCTTGTTTAGTGGGCTCAGGTGGATAAGATGGAAACAGATCTTTGCTTCTTCCTAATGGTAACTCAAAGCCCACAAGGAGGTCTGAGCTGACTACTTCTAATTGGGTTCATTGCAAGAGGATTTTCAATGACAGTACCCTGAGGATTCAATTCCCTTGCAGTCTTCTATTTTTTTTTTTTTTTTAAATCCATATGGAAGTTGTCAGCAGTGTTGTTTTTACTTCCAAAACCATTAATCCAATACTCATGTGAAATCCCTTGTTCTGACCTCAATACTTTTTTGTCCTACAGGCCACTGATATCCATAGACCTATAGATTATATCCCCACACTAAAGATTATGGCACTTCACCTTTCTGTCCACCCCAACTCCTATGATCATTTGATCTAGATGATCAAAGTATCTAGATAAAAGACAATTCAACACCCTAACCTTCCATTTCTTTCATCTCATTAAACCCATTCACTTCACTTGAGCAGACCAGTCCCATGACTACACTTGGACTTGCTATCTCTCAAAGCTGCTCTACCTTTGAAATTGTATTTATAGAATCCTCTCTTAGACTATAACCTTCTGGTTTTTCAAGCTATTGTTTTTCCTCACTATTAATCTGACTTCTTCCTGTCCATTGATCTCTCTACTTTCCCACTAAGCTTGGATCCTAGAGCTGTATGTACTAGCACCATGCTCAGAAACATTTCTCTTTGACCACAACCTTTTTTTTTTTGAGACGGAGTTTCACTCTTGTTGCCCAGGCTGGAGTGTAATGGCATGATCTCGGCTCACTGCAAGGTCTGCCTCCCAGGTTCAAGTGGTTCTCCTGCCTCAGCTTCCCGAATAGCTGGGATTAGAGGCATGCACCACCATGCCTGGCTGATTTTGTATTTTTAGACACATGGAGAAAGATGGGGTTTCTCCATGTTGGTCAGGCTGGTCTCAAACTCCCGACCGCAGGTGGTCTGCCTGCCTCGGCCTCGCAAGTACTGGGATTACAGACGTGAGCCACCACGCGCAGCCTTTTTTTTTCTTTTCAATTTCCTCAATCCTATGAACTTCTCAAACATTGGCCAATTGCCTTTTCCTCACAGCCTGGCTCTCCCACAGAACAGTCTACACCAGTGATTCCCAAATCCCTTTGTACCAAGTGAAAATTTACACTGAGATAAAGCAAGACAGCCTCCTGCAGAGAGCCTGACATGACAAAGATTCAACAAATTGAGCTATTATTACAATGTGGATTTTTAGTGGCCCCAAGAAAAACAAACCACTTGACTGGTCAACTCTTGTATCCACCTCAATCTATTTTAAGAACCTCAGGCCCAGAGCTGGTCATCCCTAAGATCCCCTCTCCCACAAAACCAATCCCTCTCAAGGCCCTGCTGGCCTCTTGCTCATATTAGAAGGAAAAGATTAGCTGCAGAGAGATGTGATCATCAGCCTCAGGCTAGGCTCCTGAGCTCCCAGTGCCATCCCCACCCCACCACTGCTCTGTGCCTCCTGAGGTGTCCACAGTACTCTGCCAGGTGTCTTCCAGTCATCCCTATTTGACAAAGCCGGAGACCGGATACAAACTGCAGTTTATTAAGGCTCCAGAGTGAGAATTGGCACTTGGTTCTGGGCAGGGGCAGGGGTGTCAGTGGAACCCAAAGGAGCTGGGTCCAAATATGTTGGAGGGACCTCCTCCATCCCCCTACCCCCTAATAAATAAAGTCTCAGCTCCATCTCAGGGTGCTGGTGCAGAGCAGGGAGCCCTCACTGAGGAGAACCCAGGGCTGCTACCTCCTTCATATTTCTCCCCACATTGGACCTGGCCACAGGTCAGTGACCAACAGGGTTTCTGTGGTCCTAGTGCTCTGAGGGGACTGGGGAGTTCAGGGTGGAGAGCTGGGGCCTGGTAGTGGCCTCCCCGTAGCCAGTCATGGTCCGAGGCTGCCCAGGGCAGGCTGAGAGTGGGGCCTGCATTGGGGACACTGTACGCATCCCAGGTCGGGGCCCAGCCTGGGCCACAGCTAGATGTGCAGCTCCGTGTCATCAGGTGGCTCCAGGCCAGACTCTGCGCTGAGTGCCGAGGCTGAGGGACCCTGGGCCACCCCAAATGGTGAGACAACGGGTGAGCGAGCAGCCAAAGGAGACAGAGAGGGTGAGAAGCTGGGGGACATGGCAGCTGAGGACAGGGAGCCTTCATGGCTGATAGGGGAGCGGTGAGAAGCTGGTGGGAAGATGGCCCGGGCTGCAGCTGTGTTTGCTGGCTTAGGGGGCACAGACTTGGCTCCTGGGTGGGCCACGGCAGTGATGAGGGGTGGTGGATCAATACGGGGAGCTGGGGGACATGGCCGAGCTTCATCCTTGAGCCGAGCGATCTCTGTGAAGACACTGGCCAGTGGTTGGAACTGAGGGCACCAACTCAGCAGGTAGTCCCAGTTATAGCTGCCACGGAGCTCCTCCTCACCGGCCACAATGGCTGTCAGTGCACCTGCGACACATGGCTTGCCATCTGCTGGGAAGCCATAGTCCCCAGTGGGTGCCGGGCTCAGGCCACAGCCCCCCAGGAAGGCTGTGGCAGTGGCCGGGGGCCCCTCCTCTCTGTAGAGAGTGGTTCCTGCACCTGGAAGCAGCAGCCCTGCCTTTCGGCCCTTATACCAGGTTTCAGGGGCAGGTGGCTCACAGGATGTGTCACTCAGTCCATCTGCATCCTGCTGGATGCCTGAGTCAGGGCCACGCGCAGCCAGAGAGGAGGCCACACTGGCCACACGGGGGAACTCATTGATCATGCGGATCTCATCATCCTCTGCAGCTTCTGCTGAGCCTCGGCCACTTGAATGTGATGGATCCAAGGAGCCACCACGGGGGTAGGGTCCTCCAGTTCCTGGCCCACCATAGCTTGGAAGAGTCTGGTGATAGAGGTGCTCAGAGGGTGGTGGACTGGGCGGCTCCCGGCCCAGCTTCTGCAGTGAGCCACTGGCTAAGGGTGCTGCTTGTGACATTGGGCCAGGGGCTGCCTCAGCCTTGCGGCTACGGGCCCGAACAAGTCCTAGGACAAGGGCTGCCAGTGCAAGCACCACCACAACTCCCAAGGAGGCTGCCACAGCCCCTACTAATAGCAGGTTGAGGTCAGGTGCCAGGCCCAGTGCAGTGTGGGTGATATCCACGGTCACAGGCACTGTGGCACTCCGGGAACCAGGCAGAGGCCCTCGTGCTACCACCTCCAGCCTCAGCTCCCGCGGTGCTTCCCGCCGGGTCCGGCCTCCACCCTCAGAAGTGGTTGTTCCACTGCCTGGTGCCCGACTGTCCACCCGCAGGTACAGGGCACCTGTAGTCTGGTTAATACCAAAATAGGGAGAAGAGGTGGCAAGAGAATAGAGAACCAGGCCATCGGCACCCCCATCCTCATCTGTGGCCTGCACATGACCCAAGCTATGGCCACGCCGGGCACCTTCTGGCACTTGGAAGTGGAAAGCTGGTGCCAGAAATACAGGGTCATACTCATCCTCTCCGGTCACCAGCACTGATACAGTGACAGAGGCTGAGAGATTCCCAGCATCAGCAGCACCCACCAGCAGCCGGAAGCTTTCTGTGTGCTCATAGTCAAAGGGCATTCGTGCACGCAATTCCCCTGTTGAGCTGTTCAGTGCAAATGCCTCACGGCCCTCAGGCCCCGGCCCAGCCTCCAACAGGCTATAGCGGAGCCTCCCAAAAGCCCCAGCATCCCCATCGATTGCATGCAGAGTGGTCACGAGAGTGCCTGGAGGCTGATTCTCAGCCAGGCTGGTGCTGAGTAAGTTCAGTGGGAAGGCTGGGCCATGATCATTCACATCCTGGACCTCAATTGTCACCGGTGCCAAAGCAAAGTGTGCACCAGCAGGGTCAGCAGCCTGCACTACAAGCTGATGTCGAGCCTGGGTCTCACAGTCCAGGGCATGGGCCAGTCGCAAGGTGCCCGAACTCTCATCCAGTTCAAAGAGCCCTGATGGGTCGCCTGAGCTAACAGCAAAATGCACGAGGCCATGAGGGCCAGGGTCAGCGTCAGAGGCCTCTACATGTAGCAGCTCAGCTCCAACAGGTGTGTCCTCAGGTACTGCCACACGGTAGGATGCTCGGGTAAAGACAGGTGGGTTGTCATTGACATCTAGTACAGTGACAGTGACTGACACAACTGAGCTTCGGGGTGGCTGCCCACGGTCAGCTGCAGCCACCGTTAGATTGTACTGTGTCAGGCTTTCAAAGTCTAGAGATTCAAGCAACACCAGGCAGCCCAGTGTCTGGGGGCCTGGTCCAGCACCCTTGCCAGCCTCAGCCAGCCTGGGTTCTAGCTGGAAGACTTGGCCCCGGTTGCCACTGATGATGCTGTAGTCCACAGCGGCATAGGTACGGCTTCCATCAGCATCTGTAGCTTCCAGGGTGAGCAGAGTGGAGCCAGGGGGTAGGTCCTCAGTCACAGCCACACGGTAGTGTGGCAATGTGAAGCTTGGGGCATGGTCATTCTGGTCCTGCAGCTGCACATGCACTGTGGCTCGTGCTGCCCGGCCTGGAGCCCCGTGGTCTCGTGCTTCCAGAACCACATCCACTGCTCCTGACCCCTCATGGCCCAAGGCCACTGTTTCCACTATTGTGAACAGGGTCCCTGAGAGGAGAAAGGAAGGGAAAGAAATATATTTAGCAAAGGCTGTGAGTGAGCAGAAGAGTGGCCCTTCAGGATCTAGGAAATGGTTTTAGAAGTCAGACTCAGGGAATGGCCTATGTGCTAGGAGACAATGGGATAGCCTCAAGGATTCACAACTTAGGGAACAGCTTCTAGACATGCAGTCAACAAAGGGCTTATAATGAAGACAGTGGGGAGGAAATGTCCTGCCTGGGCCAGAGATCCAGGAGTTAAAGAGTTTGAGTAACAAATTCTAGGAATGAGGTCAGATTATAGCCTAACACAGTCAAAAACAAGGGGTAGATCCTGGGAAAGACGCACCATTGTTGGGGTCAACACTGAAGCCATCAGCAGGGGAAGCCAGGTGGTAGGAGATGTGACCGTTGGCACCTGAGTCCCGATCAGTGGCAGAGACAGAGAGAATGGCACTGCCTGGGGGTGTGTGCTCAAGCAGCATTACCTGAAGTGTGAGGAGAAATGCTTATGGCCAGGCTTCCCTGTTGTCCACGCAGCCTGTTCTGGAGCTTGGTTCCTTGAGCCCTGCTTGGCATCCATTCCAACTTGGCCCCTACTCGTATTCAAATGGGAAATGCCCACCTTCTCCCCTTTCTGGGCACAGGATGCAAAACAGGATGTAGTTCATAGGACTTGGGACCTTCCCATTCCCAGATCAGCTCCAACATCCAGCCCACCTCTGCAGCTGCCAGCTCTGACACTTCCCTCCAACAGGAACAACCCAGGCCCAGGTGTACAAGAATCCAGGGGTGTCAATACCTGGTAGAGGCTCTGTGAGAAGGCAGGTGCATTGTCATTGACATCCTCCACAAGCACTGTGAGGTTGGCATAGCCCTCATGAGGCCCATCATGCGCCAGCAGCTGCAGCTGATAGCGGTCACACTGCTCAAAGTCCAGAGGCCCCGTGAGGGAGACACGGCCTCCATAGCGCCCAACACTGAAGGGATCCTGGGGCCCAGATGGGTTCAGCACATACCACAGCACTGGTCCTGAGTCTACATCATTTCCTGTTACCTGTGCAATCTCTGAGCCCAATAATGTATCTGAAATACATGAGACAAGTGTGTTTGGCATGGACCCACCCCCACCTTGAGCCGCAGGGTGGAGACAAATGTCTCTCTGTCACCCTTTATACCGCCCACTTTACCCAGCCTCACCTTCTGACACTCGGAGCTCCCAGGGCTGGGGGATGGTGGGGTGATTGTCATTGGTGTCAATGACCATCACTGTCAAGGTAGCTGAGCCCACCAAGGCTGGGCTCCCTCTGTCTGTGGCCATCAGTACCAACCTGGACACAAAGCACAATCATCAGGTGGGGCATGGCAATAAGGGGGAACCCTGGGCAGGGCTAGGACTCGGGACAGAGCTTAGGGCTAGGGAATTCAGGATGTGGTCAAGGGACCAAGGTGGGTTCAAGGCAGGACTTCAAACCGTACAGGCCCAAGATGGGGTCTTGGGTCCACAGGGCCAGACCTTACCGTGTTTCAGCCCAGATCTCACGGTCCAGGATGGCTGTGGTAGTGATAATGCCTGTGGCTGGGTCTACGTGGAACAATCCTCGTGCCGGCTGGGATGCGGCCAGACTGTAGGAAATCTGTCCTCCAGAGCCTTGATCCAGGTCATCTGCCTCCACCTGGTGAGGGTAGGAGACTGCTGGCACTGGTCTAGTCACAGACAAATCTGACTAGCTCTGCCTCCCATCTTTCCATCACACCCCACACCTGCAGCAGGGGCCCCTCGAAGGGCCGGGACTCAGGCAGGAAGGCCACATAATGGGGCCGCAGGAAACGGGGAGCGTTGTCGTTGGCATCTTGCAAAGTCAGGGTCAGCACTGAGAAGGCAAAGGCTCCTCCACTCTCTGCCTGCAGCACCAGTCTCAGCCGTGGACTCACCTCGAAGTCCAGCCCCTCTGCTGAGCGAACTGTGATGGCTCCTGGGGGAGGCAGAATGCATCAGTGACAGCCTCCTTTGCTTGCCCTGGAGCCTCCTTCTCTGAGACCCCTTACTCAGGGACAGCCCTTCACCCATCAAAGACTCCTCTGACACAAACAACCTGCTTCCCCAATAGCCTGTACTGTCCTGCACAGAGCTCCTGCTCCTTTTCCTTACCTGTACTAGGCTGGATGGAGAATGTCCCTTTCTCATTCCCACTGAGAATGCTGTAGGTGATGGGTCCATTTGAGCCTCCTGCATGGACAGCTCTGGGGGAGACAATAAGAGTCCCTGCAGAAAGAACGGTATTGTTGGACTGTAAGCACTAGACTGGGAGAGTTTGGGGGACATTCTCAATGAGCAACTCCAGACCATTTTGGAGTTCGAATCGGAGAGACACGGCTGGGGACCCACCTGGGGGCGCATTCTCACGAATCATAGCCTCACTGCTAGCCCGGGGAAAGCGGGGTCCACGCTCAGCTTCCCCCTGCAGTCCAACAATGATCACACCAGTGGCAGAGCGAGCTGGACGGCCAAGGTCAGTGGCCACAATGAAGAGGACACGATCCCGGGGGCCTAGAGCTACAGGAGAGCGGGCCACACGGATTTCACCAGTGTAAGAGTCCACAGTAGTGCCAGGAGGTGGTGTGCCTGCCAGCCGGTACAGAATGGAAGCATTGGCACCAGCATCACGATCTTCAGCTCTCAGTGTGGCCAGAGCCAGGGTTGGGGTACTGAAACTGGGGCCTGGGCGGGGCAGGCGCAGGCGCAGAGGACTGGTGGGGAAGGTGGGTGCATGGTCATTGACATCACGCACCGTGATGGTGACAGACACTGTGGTGCTTAGGGGCCCAGCGGCTGCACCATCTACTGCACTCACAGAAAAGGTGTAGCTGGGACACTGTTCTCTGTCCAAGGCTGCAGCTGTGCGTAGTTCTCCAGAGCTGGGCTCCAGCAAGAAGGCTCCTGCTGTACCAGCACCCAGGTAGTAGGTTACACGGCCATTGGCTCCAGCATCAGGGTCATGAGCCTGTAGCTGCAGCAGCAGGGTCCCTGCAGGCACATCCTCCGGCACCTCCACAGAGTAGGCAGGCACAGGAAAGGCTGGAGCATGGTCATTGGCATCCAGCACTATCACTGTCACAAGCAGAGTGGCACTGAGAGCTGGCTGGCCTCCATCCTGGGCCTCTATCTTCAGCTGGAATGCTGGCTCCACCTCTCGGTCTAGTGGCCTCATGGTGCCAAACTCTCCAGAAGCAAGGTCTAGGACAAACGCTCCTGATGGGTCCCCATCTGCAGAGAAGGGCATGCACATATAAATATACATGTGTCACAGGGATGGGGGTAATTTATAGGCTACAGCAGAGAGAGAAAGCGAGCGCATGCATGTGCACAAAAGCAAGTGAACACATGAGAGAAAGGGAGAGAAACAGAGAAAAACGGAAATGGAAGGTAACAGAAGATACTATAAAGCAGTTGGTATCATCTGTGTGTGGTCTGGGAACCCCTGGAGTTCCTAAGTCCTTTTCATATACCTAAGATAAAATTATTTCATAGCACTACTAAGCCATTATATGCCCTTTTAATTCTCATTATCTTACAGATGTACAGTAGAATTTGCAGATGCTCTGTGACATGTGATGATATGTCTTGGTTAATGGAATATGTTCTTATGTATTCCTGTGTTTTCTAAAATATTCTAGATAGAAAGATTAAAGCATGAATGTGTGTGTCTTCAGAGATTCAGTTTGTTCTAGCTATCTTCAGTTATACCTGCTGTAATCTCTGAAATTCATTACTGTCCAACAAATTGTTACTTGAAATCTTAGCATTTCCTTGTGCTTACACAGAAATACCAGCAAGCTGTATACTTCATTGGCTTGTTTCACAATCATAATTTAACATCATCTCAGTTTTAATATCTAATACAGTAAATACTGATATAATCCACATAAAAACTCTGTAGGATTCTCAAAAATTAAGTGTTAAGGGTTTCTGAGACCAAAAAAGCTTGAGAACGTCTGCTCTACAGGGATAGACAAATGAGAAATAAAAGAGGAAGACAGAAACAGAGACACAGAGGGAGATAAACAGCATGGAAAGAGATACCGAGATACACTGATATAAGCACGAAAGAAAAGGTGGATGACATCAAGAGGGAAAAGGAGACCCAGATACACTCACTGAGGCTGACAGCAGCCAAGAAGGAGCAAGAACCAGGCAAGTGGGTGCTGAGTTGGTGGGAGTGGGAAGGTTCTCACCTAGGATGCGGTACTGCAGCTGCCCATTGGCTCCCACATCTGGATCAGAGGCCCGAAGCATAGTAAGGGTCTGGGGGTCCTGGCCCTCAGGCACCTCCAGAGAGAGATGGGCACTCCCAAAGGTTGGTGCGTGGTCATTCTCATCCTCCACAGCCACACGAACGGTGACATGAGTTAACTGGGGAGGTGAGCCCCTATCCTGGGCATACACTGTGGGGAAGCAAAATCAATGAGGTCTAGCCTGCTCTCATCACATGGAGAAATCCACACCACACAGTGTTCATACATGTTCATCAGGTGCACAAACCAGAAAATGTCCATCTCTGCACACTTCCCAGGCACACGTGTCATGCATACATAAACATACATGTGTCCTACCTCCCATGCTTGGTGCGTGCAAGATATATCTTGGACTAGTGGTGGTGTAACAGGAAAGGCACTAAATGAGGTATGAAAAGATCTGAGTTCAAGTCCCAGCCCTGCCACTTCCAAGCTGCATGAGCTTGGGCAAGTCACTTCACCTCTCCAATATTCAGTATCAATATGCTCTTCTGTTAAATGGCTGCAGTATCTGAGGGAGGCCTGGAGGGCATAGCTGTGACATTATGCATTTTAGAATTTGTATGGTTACAGTCGTGACAGTCTAGAAGTCAGTTCACCTTGCACCCTGCCAAACTCTCGACTCCCCAAAAGGGTCTAAAAACGTTAACAGGAGCTTTGTGGTAATAAGCGAAAACTTCTAAAAGGTAGTACTTTGGGGGTTCTGTCTGTGTAACACTGGTGTTTACAACACCCCACTCAGGCTCTTGGGGTCCTGTCAATATGTACCTGTCAGGTTGATCTCCTCCTGCTCCTCTCGATCCAGGGCCCGAAGAGTCTTGAGAACACCAGTGTCAGGATCCAGAGAAAAGCTTTCGCTAGAGACGCCTCCATAAGTCACTTGCCCATTGGCTCCTAAGGAGGGGCAACATGGAGGGCGATCAGAGGGTAAAAATGCTTTTCTTGCCCCAGTCCATCCCACTCACGATTCATCCCCCCAGGTCTTACCCAGGTCTGGGTCGGTTGCTCGCAGTGTGAGGAGAGACGTGCCAGGCGGGCTGTTCTCACGCAAGAGGACGCTGTACTCCTGCTGCTGGAAAGTAGGCGCCTCGTCATTGACGTCAGCGACACTGACGGTCAGGACCTGCGTGGCCGAGCGCGGCGGCGAGCCATGGTCTGAGGCCACCACCGTCAGTACGTGCTCAGCTCGTTGTTCGCGGTCCAAGGGCCGCACCACGGACAGCGCTCCTAGGTGAGCGGTAAGGCAGGTTGGTGGAGACCTCAACACTCCACATCAGCACCTTCCGCGCCCTCACCCCGAGACCCAACTCTCACCAGTGCTTGAGTGCAGCCGGAAGTGGCCGTCCCCGCCAGATGCCAGGCGATAGGACACGCGTGCGGCCTCGCCCAGGTCCGGGTCCCTGGCTACCACGTGCAGCGCCGCGGGCCCAGGCGGCTGATCCTCTGGGAGGCGCACGCGTGAAGGCGAGGCGAAGACGGGCGCGTTGTCGTTTTCATCCGTGACAAAGACACGCGCAGAAACGCGTGCTGCACGACGGCGACTGGCGTTGGCGGG
Source organism: Aotus nancymaae (assembly GCF_030222135.1). Classification (NCBI taxonomy): domain Eukaryota; kingdom Metazoa; phylum Chordata; class Mammalia; order Primates; family Aotidae; genus Aotus; species Aotus nancymaae. The sequence continues at coordinate 53,241,035 of NW_026988473.1, read as the reverse complement.
CCGGTCGGTGGCTTCCACCAGCAGCAGCAGCGCGGGTGTGGTCTCTCGGTCCAGGCCGCGCGGAGCGCTGAGCGCCCCGGTGCGCGCGTCCAGGCGAAGCGCGGGCACTGGCGGCTCCTGGCGCAGCAGGCGGTAGCGCACGTCGCTATTGGGGCCGGGGCCGTCGGCGTCCGACGCGCGGAAAGTGTACAGCGCTGCGCCGGGTTCCGGGTTCTCCCGCAACGCGAGAGCCAGCGGGTCGCGCGCGAAGGTGGGCGCATGCTCATTCTCGTCCTGCACGCGCACCTGCACTCGCAGCAGCCGCGCGCCCGCGCCTCCCTGCCCCTCCGCGCGTACGGTGAGCGCGCGCCATGGGGGGCCCGCTTCAAAGTCCAGGGGCCGCGCCAGGTACAAGCGCCCTGAGGCCGCATCCAGCGCGAAGGTGCCCTCGGGGTCGGCACCGCCCACCAATGTGTAGGTGAGTGCCCCCACACCCGTGGGCTCTGGCGGTGCCACCGAGCCCAACAGAGAGCCGGGCCGCAGCCCCTCAGCTGCTGTCACCGTCAGCACGACCGGCAAAGGTGCCGCTGGGTCCCGCTCTGCGATATCTGGGGGCGGCTCGGCCAAGCGAGCTGAGGGAAGCACCTGTTGTGGACCAGGGAGGGAGAACGGAATAGTGAGGGCTGGTGTAAAAGGAGATCTGGGCCAGCTTCCCAGGTGGTAGGGAAGAGTGGTCAAAGTAGCCTGACTACTAGTGGGGCCCAAGGACTAGTATAGGCGCCCCCGGTAGCTCTAGCTTCTTGGGGTAGAGCTACTAGGGCAGAGGGGCTACAGCGGTAGCCAAGGGAAGGTGAGCAGACTGTGGGAAGGGCAGCCATACCTGCACTAGCAGCTGGAGGCTGGCACTTCGAGGAGGGCTGCCTTGGTCGTGAGCACTCAATGTCAGCACATAGTGAGGCCGCTCTGCTCGGATCAGGGGAGCTGCAGTCAGCAGCTCCCCTGACTGAGGGTGCAGAGAGAAAAGCTCTGAGCCAGGACCTGGGGACAGGCAAAGGAAGATGAGGGCTTGGGGCCCAGAGCTGGGCAGGCCATGAGGGCATGTCATCATCCACCAATTCCTTTCTCTTCACTCCCATACCAGTTAGCATGTACAGGATGGTCCCATTCTCCCCGTCATCTGGATCCTTCGCCTGCAGAGTTGTCACCAGTGTTCCTGGAGGCACGCGGTCTGGTACCTGTGGGAACACAATTCACCTAGTTGTCTCTTTCCTGTTCTTTAGACAACTCAGGATAAAGCTTCTCTCACCTGTGGGCAAGCAGAACCTCTTTTCTGCTCTCACACCCTATCCAGGAGGCAATTTCTTACCTACACCTACAGCTCTATGGGGAGATCCCCACTGCCTCTCACACTTCTACAGGACAAAGTCCTGCCACTTCACATACCTGTATAGGGAGGCCGCCACCAGCAGCTCCTGAAGCCTGCAGGAAGGTGGGGCTGTTGTCGTTGAGGTCAAGCACTGCAACATGCACAGTGCCTGTGGTGCTGCGGGATGGGCTCCCTCCATCCTGCACCTGCACCAGGAGCTGATAGCTGCTCTGCTGCTCACGGTCCAGGGTTTGGAGTGTGGTCACTTCTCCTGGGAGTGCAAGAAGGAGATCATGTACAAGATGTTTAGGGATGCAAAGTCTGAGACCTGCACCTAAGAAGCTGGGATTTGGGGGGTGGGGGAGGGAATGCCAAGGCTAAGTGCTTGTTCTTAGAGGTGAGATGGGAGCTGGGGTTTGGGGATCCTGTCTGGATGTTCATCAGGCTGGGGATAAGGCTATGGGGTCTTGGGATTTGGGTCTCTGTGCTCACCAGTCTGGGGGTGGATGCGGAAGGCCTTGCTATCTTCAGACAGCTGTTGCAGGCTGTAGGTCAGACGTCCATTGGGTCCCGAGTCTCGGTCATTAGCAAAGACTCGGCCCACACTGGTTCCTGGGGGCTGGTTCTCAGCCACAGCCAGGAAGGTGGGATCCTCAGACAAGCGGGGACTGTGTTCATTCTGGTTGAGGATGCTGACCCTCACGGTGGCTGTGCCTGTCTGCTGCCCCAACTCAGCTTTGGACCCAGACACTGCCATTACCTTCAGTGTGTACAACTCCTGGGCCTCACGGTCCAGTGCTGCCCGTACCCATAGCCACCCACTCTGTGGCTCCAGGCCAAAGGGGCTACTTGCTCCCTCTGCTGCAAGGTGATAGGTGATAGGGCCCCCATCTGGTGCTTGGGCCTGCACTTGGAGGACCTGAGTTCCAGGGATGGTGCCTGAGGGCAGGTCCACACGGTAGGTAGGGCTGTCGAATCGAGGAGCCAGCCCACGGGTTCCCACATCCTGTACCACCACCCGTAGTCGAAAGTGGCTGGTGCGTGGTGGGGATCCCCCATCCCGGGCCTCCAGCTCCAACTCATAGGCTGGCCCTCCTGAGGGCCCCAGAGGCCTCATAAGCCGTACATGGCCTGTGGTGGGGTCCACGGTGAAGGCTCCACCACCCCCAGCAAGCAGGGTAAAGGTGACTCGACTGTTAACACCTGAGTCGGGGTCAAGAGCCCGCAGTGTATAGATGGGAGTCCCTGGGGCGGTGTTTGGTGGTAGCAATACCGTGTCTTCAGGTGCAGGAAAGGCAGGGGAATTGTCATTCACATCATCCAGCAGTACACGCACCCGAGCTACAGCGAAAGCTGGGGGCACGCCACTGCCTGCTCGCACCTCCAGCTCCAGCACTGGTCCCAGTAGCTCCCGGTCCAGGGGGCAAAGTGTTTGCAACAACCCTGAAACCGCATCTAGGGAGAAGAGTCCTCGGGGGTCCCCACCTGATAGGGCAAGAGTCACAGGTGCCAAACGACCTAGGGAGGAGGAAAAAGGGGGTCAACAAAGAGAGGGGGGCAATTATTGAGTCAGGACCCAGACTCTGATCTCGAGAAGGACTGGGCAGTGCCCACACCCATGGCTTTCAAAATATTAGGAGGAGGGGAAGGGGTTGGCAAAGAAGTTGGTTGGCACTGAGGTGACATTCATGTGCCTCATGAAGCAGTGTGCCTGCACCATGCCTAAGGAGGTGTTGGGCATTGGTACCAGAGTGTTTTTTACTGGGGCTATCTGTGCTGTGATACTCTAAGGTACCTTCAGATGGTGCTGGTGGGTTATACTGGGGTATTTGGGTCTGGCACCAAGTGGGTATAAAGCTAAATAATACCTGATGGGTTGTGTGCCTGGACTATGCCCACACTGGTGCCTGGTGCCACATCTTCTGGCACAGAAAAAACATACTGTAGTTGCTCAAATATGGGTGGTGTGGGGGTTCCAGGCACAATGCTGATGTTCACTCGGGCACTGGGTTCTGCCTGCAGGCCACCTCCATCCTGAGCCCCGATCTCCAGCTGTACCACAGAGTTGGCCCGTCTGGCCAAGGGCCAGGCTACTGTCAACAGCCCTGGGAGGAAGGATAGAAGCAGAGATATATAAGGAAACATAATAGGGCTGGAAAGTTTAGGAAGGAAGTGGGTAGGACATCATTTAGGCAGGTGGGGAGGGGGACCTAGGGGAAGGCTCCAGGAATGGGAGGATCCTCACCTGATTGCTCATCCAAGGCAAAAAGTGCAGGGCTATTCCCAGCCAGGATATGGTAGGAGAGTCGCCCATGGGACCCCTGGTCAGGGTCATGGGCACGCACCCTCAGCACAGCTGTGCCTGGTGGGCTCTGGGCACTTAGACTCGTAGCATACTCCCGTGGATAAAACTGAGGAGGGTTGTCATTCTCGTCTGACAGAAACACCTTCACATATACCATGGACTTGAGGCCTCCCTAGTGGGACATGCAGCCATAGGTCAGGTGGGCCTTGTCTGGCCCTGGTGAGTGTCCTACCCCAACATCCCAACCTGCCCATGGTCTGCCGACTCACCCCATCCACAGCTGTCACTGTGAAGTCAAAGCTTGAGGGCCCTTGGTCGCGGTCCAGGGTCCGGGTTGTGCACACATCACCGCTGTGGGCATCAATGCGGAATGGGGGAGATCTGGAGGCCCCAATGCCAGCACCCAAGGAATAGGAGAGGAGGCCAAATGGGCCACTATCTGCATCTGTGGCTGTCACCTAGGGAGAGGCTGGGGTGAGTGAGTGGTGTTCCCTCTTCTTAGCCAGAAAAGCCAGAGGTAGGTGGCGATTAGAATGAGCAGCTGGTGCCTAGAGTCTCCGGATGGCAGACACACAGAAAGGATGAGTATGACATGGGCCCAAACCTGATCCCAGCCCAGACCTCACCACTTATGTTTCTGAGAGCCTCTAGCCATAACATTTTTTTTCAATTGGTCAATACATAACCTTGTTTGATGTGTGTTTCTCTTTAAAGACATCATCTTATATTTAATATACATTGTTGATTCATTAACATTGAACCCACAGCCAACAGCACCGTAACTCATGCCTGAATAAAGCTTATCTAACATATATTTTCTCCGTAAGACACATCACAGCTTTCTTGTACTTAGGAACATTAGACAGCACTTCAGCACTACACTTGGGGACCATTTAAACAGTGAAATCACCAGCAAAAAAGCAGTAAAAAAAAATATATATATATACAAAAATAAATAAATAAATAAAGGGGACACTTGTTTACAAGCATGAGAGCCAAAACAAGAAGGCAGAACATCATCTTGTTCAGTGTCTGTGGGGAATGTGAACATTAGGTGACTCAAATTTTTCATCTCTCTGCCCATGTTCAGGAATGCTAGCATTGATTTTGGAGTTACAAATAAATTTTAGAGAGTAAGAGAATTCACAAATAATGAGGACCAACTATACTTAAAAAGACAAAAGGGCTGTGACCTCAAATTCCAGGTGTGTCCAGGAAGTTCATACCCTTACCAAGTCTCATAATCACCCAAGCCAAGAACTCACTGACAATGGAATTGTTGAGACTGTTGTTATAGGTTTGATCTTTATGGAGTTTGATCATCACAGAGTGGGATCTGATTAATTCTGGAATCTGATCACTATAGGATCTGTTCTATGGATTTATGGGTGTGTGGCTCATGTATCTTTAGCCTAGTACAGTGCAAGGTACACAGTAGGTGCTCTACATGTGTTTTTTCACTGGGTAAATCATCCTACCTTGTCACAAAACCTTTTGCACTAAGTTTTATACAATGGGTATACATAAGGCCCTCAATAGTGGGTTAGTTGGTGCTGACAACTGTAGCCTGTGATAAAGTACTCTTTGTGGACATGAGGACCTCAGGGTCATGATATGCTGCAAGAGGAAGCTGGAGAGCTCCCCTTTCTCTGCCAGAAAATGTGCTCAGAGAGAAAGCTGACCAAAGATTTCTGATTGTTGCCCAGACCCTTGACAGAAATGATCTGTGCCGTTGTTTACTCTCCTGAGAGACACCAAGACCCTGCCATGGCTGAACCCTGGAAACAGCTCCTGCTCCAACTCTCTACTGTGGCTGTGGGCCCAGATATCCCAGGAGACGGACTTCCCCTGCATCAATCATGGCAGGCAGCAGCACAGCTGCGGCACCATCTCCAGAAGCTGTTAAAGACTTTTGCCCTCTGACTCGCTGCAGGAAGAAAGCAATAAACAGTGGTCGGGGGAAGTTGTCAGGAAGTGACCCCAAAAGGCACAGGGGCCACTGACTGGAAATGGGCAAGGCAGAAGTGAATTTCCTGGCCTGTACAACCCCTGCTCAGAGGTTTCACTGCAAATATAGTCTCCATTTTTAGCAGATTCTCAGCTTAATGTCTTAGTCCAAACTTGGTCAGCTCCCTCTCCCATTCTGCCCCAAAGCCATAAGAAACTTCACCCCTCTCCTCTTGCCCCCATCCCAATCCTTGCTCTCAGATGCACTATTATAAGGAGAAAAGAAAGACATGTATCTGTGAACTCTCTAAACTACCTACCAGCCTCCAAACTGACTCCATATGCCCATCCCAACCTCCTTCCCAGGTGTACCTCCTGCTTTGACTTTTTAAGACACAATTTATTTGTTTATTTAATTTTATTTTTGAGACAGGCTCTCTGTTACCCCATCTTGAGTGCAATGGTGTGATCCTAGCTCACTGCAACTTCGAATTCCTGGGCTCAAGCAATCCTCCTGCCTCAGCCGCCTGAACGACTAGGACTACAGGCATGCACCAAAACTAGCCTGGCTAGTTTTTAAATTGTTTTCATAGACAGTGTTTTACTATGTTGCCCAGGCTGGTCTCAAACTCCTGGCCTCAAACAGTCCTTCCACCTTGGCCTCCCAAAGTGCTGAGATTACAGGCATGAGCCACTGTGCCCAGCTTTTATTTATTTTTTAAGATGGGCTCTCACTATGTTGTCCAGGCTGGTCTGGAACTCCTGGGCTCAAGTAATCCTCCTGCCTCAGCCTCCCGAGTAGCTTGGATCACAGGGATGCACGACCATGCCCATCTCTCCTGCTATGACTTCTTGATGCTACTTTTCCTGCTTCTCCACCCACTGCTTCTCCCACCACCCACTACCAGTCTTCCTCCATCTCCCCTTACCTGCCTGTTCTTACACACTGTTTCCTGGAATCTCTCCTTGGCTTCTTCTCACTCTACATACTCTCTCAGGGCCTTGTTTTTCACTTTAGCCACTGTCTATACTTTTACTCTAGACTACTCCTCTGAGCTTTCCAAACATGTACATCCAGATGGCTGCTCAACACCTCCACTTGGATGTCCTGCAGCCACCCTAAATCCAGCCTGCCCCAAAATAAACTCATGATCATTCCAAGCCTGCTCTAATGACTCTTCCATCCACACAGTTGCTCAAGCCAGAAATCAGTTCTTCCCTTTTTCTCACCCGCTATATCAATCAGCCAGGGATTAAGTAAGTCCTCATTAACTCTATTTGTCTGTTCCTCTCCATCACCATTATCACCTTTCTGACTTAGGCCTGAGTTATCCTGAGTTATTGCTCCCCTGCATTATTTTAATTATCTTCTTATAGAAGTCTGACCCTCTGATCTGTACTCTACATGAGGGTTTCTCAACATTGGCACTACTGACATTTTGGACCAGATAATGCTTTACTGTGGGGGCTGTCAAGTGCATTACAGGATGGTTAGCAGCATTCTCAGCCTCTACCCACTAGATGCCAGTAGTATCCCACCAGTTGTGACAATCGGAAATTTCTCTAGATATTGCTAAATATCCCTTCTGGAGGGCGGAGTCACCCCTGGTTATGAACCACTGCTCTACACTAACTATCATTTGCATAAACAAATCTGAGAATGTTGCTCCTCTACTCAAAATCTTCAATATTCCCTATAGAAAAAAGCTCAAACCCTCTGACTTGGCTGAGCTTCCCTGCAGTCTCATCCCCCACCTCCCATCTCCAGTCTTAACTCCAGAGATCCGGAGCCCCTGGTAGGCCCTTGAACAAGCTGGGCCCTCCCACACCTCTGTGCACCTAACCTCTGCTTGGAAGTCTTTTCCCGTCTGATACTCTCATAAACTGCTCTTTCTTTAAGTCTCAACTCATGGGTCCCTTCCTTCGGGAAAGCGTTCATACTACTTATCTGTACCTCATATATGTCCCCAAATGGAAATGTTCTTATTGGAATGAAACTATTTCTTTGCACATGAATCTCCCCTCTAAATCCTTCAGATGACTGGGGTGACTCATTCCTGACCGTATGCTATGTGTCTAATACGGTGGCTGGCACATGGTAGACATTCAATACATTTATACTGAATAAATCAAATATTAAGACTTCTTGTAACAGTTATAAACTCCAAATGGTCATTTTTACCCCTGATTCCCTATGGTTACTAATAGTAAAAACTCCAGGAAACCACCTGGAGAGTTGCCCTCTTGCTTCAGGCACTAGTAAGGAGAGAAGTCTGGAAGCCATAGCCCATTGGTCCTGGCCAAGAAGGAGAGTAAACACATGGAAGAGTGGGTGGTGGGAGCTGCAGAGCAGCAGGCGCGCAAATATGCAGAGTCTGGCCAGAGGACGAGAGGTCAGCCAGGCCCAGAACTAGCCTGGAAGTCTATGCCGACAGGCAGCCCCTGAGGAGATGCTTAGGAGTCTGGTGGCATTTGGAGACATAAGGACGCCAAGCATCGGCCTCCTAAGAGGACTCCCTGCCTCCCGTCCTCTCTCCTGTTGCCATACTCCACAGTGCAAGCAAAGCAATCTTTCTAAAAGATGTATCAGGTTTGCTTAGAGTCCTTCACTTTCTCCCTATGATTTTTAAGATAAAGCTGAACTTGTGACCTGGCCCCTGTCTACTGTTTTGTCTCATCACCCCCAACTCTTTCTCATCAGTGCAGCTGATGCCAGCCTGAACAATACAGTCTCCTGAACACATTCTGGTGTTTGTTCAGCAGCTCTTTCCATAGGCCTGGAGTCTCTGTCTGCACACCTCATATTATCCATTTGGCCAAGTTTCATTAGTTCTTCAAGGCCTTGCCTCTGGGCTTCCATAGCACTTTATACGTCACCTGCTGCAGCACTAGTTACTGGTATGTCTCCCTATCTAGTAGACTGGGGCCTCCCTGGGAATAGGACTGTCTCCTTTTTTTGTTCTCTGAGCCTAGCACAGTGCCAGGCTTAGAGTAGGTAAATAAAATCTTCAACATATGAATGAAGGAATGATCTATCACACACCTGCTGATCCAATCACCCTTAAAGCCAGGTAGCTAACTTAAAAAAACCCAACCTGATCATTCCCTTCCCAGCTCAAAGAAGTTCAGTGACCTCCTTTGCTTTCCAAGTAGTCCTAACCCCTCACTGCTTGGTGTTCAAGGACTTCTGCGACGTGGTCTCAAGACTGCCTTTCCAGTTTCATGTTCCCTCCATCTCTCCAGGCCTGACTTGCAGCCAGTCTGTGTCTCCTTCAGCCTGTCCAGGGTTCCTGCCTCTTCCCCTGAGAGGCCTTCCTGCTCTGGATATCAAGATAATTCTTGCTATCTCTCATCCTCATGTCCGAGCCCAAGTGGCCAATTAAGCCTCTGAGGGCAGGGATGAGGATTTCTTCCAGCACAACCCAGCACTGGACTAGGAATGGAGGGCTCCATAAATTCTGGTCTTTTTTGGGGAACAGAAGCCACACAGCTATGTAGAATCTCCATCTCTGCCCGGCAGAACAGCTTTGAGATTTTCACTTCCTGACACCACAAATCATTTCTCCTCTAGATCCAATCTTAATTTCCTCACCTGCCAAGACCATCTGCCTCAGCTCTTGCACCCTGCTTTCTCATCTTCTCGTTAACCCTTACCATCTGCACAGATTTTGGAGCTCACAAGATAGGACAGAACCATCTAGCATAAATCAGCATCAACAGATGGCTTCATAAGGCTTGGTTCCTGCTCTGAGGTCCCCTGTGGCCCTCAGATGCCTCCAGTCCTATCCTGCTATGTGCCAGGCCTACCCACCTGCAGGAAGCAAGTTCCAGGCTGGGTGCCCTCAGGCAGCGAGGCATTGTAGAAAGTCCTCTGGAACTGGGGCTCATTATCATTCACATCTTGCAGGGCCACGCTAACTGTGGCGGAGGAGGCTAGAGGGGGCAGGCCACCATCTGTGGCCACCACAATCAGCTGTGGCTGAGGTTCCAACTCATAGTCCAGTGAGACAGCCGTAGTAATAATGCCTGAGGTGGGGTCGATGGAGAACCAGTGGGTGTGGGCACCAGGAGCTAGGCTATAGATGACCTGACCATTGGTGCCTTGGTCAGGATCCCGAGCAGTCACCCGCACCACAAAGCTGCCAGGCAGGGCAACCTCAGGCAGGGGCTCAGGTCGGTAGAGCTGGCGGTCAAAGGCAGGTGCATTGTCATTGACATCAGTGACATGCAGCACAAAGGCAGCCTCGGCCCGCAGTGGAGGTGAGCCTGAGTCTGTGGCTGTAACCCTCAAATTATAGGCATCCCTCTCCTCCCGATCCAGCCGCCGAGCCACACACACCAGATAGATGACGCTGTCTTGTGTGCTTAGGGCAAAGTGGCCCTCTCCACCTTCCAGAGACACATTGACGTGGGCAAAGTCACCATCATCTGGGTCTGACACAGAGATCCGAGCAACAAGCTGTCCAGGTGGAGCAGCCTCAGACACTTGGGGGGAGCCGTCTGCACTGAGGAAGATGACAGTCATGGAGGGCTGATTGTCATTGGCGTCTCGCACATGCACAGTCACGAAGGCCGAGCCCAGCTCAGGGTGAGCCCCGCCATCTCGTGCTTGCACCACCAGTTCATGGACCCGCCGTTGCTCAAAGTCCAGTGGCCGCTCTAGCCGCAGCAGCCCTGTGTGTGCATCAATGGAGAAGGGTCCATCACCCTCGCTCTGCCTCCGGTTGATCTCATAAGTCACAGCCCCATTGGCACCAGCATCGGCATCAGATGCAAACACCTGCAAAACAGGACTTCCGGGGGCCAGGCTCTCAGACACCACAGCGTGGTAGCGGCTCTGATTGAAAGCCGGGGCATGGTCATTGATGTCCAGCAGTGTCACGTCCAGCAGGGCCTGGGCTCTCCGGGGGGGTGAACCACCATCATAGGCCTCCAGCTGTAGCATATAGTGCGAGCGGTTTTCTCGGTCCAGTTCCCCAGTGACTACCAGCTCAGGCACTGGAGCCCCATCTGGACCCGGGCGTGTCTCCAGCCGGAAGGTCTCTCCAGCCCCATCACCAGATAGCGCATAGCCCTGGGTTCCCAGATGCCCAGCATCTGCATCATGAGCAGGCTCCAGTGGGTAGCGGGTGCCAAAAGCTGTATGCTCAGGTACCTGCAGGGCAGCCCGAGCCTGTGGGAAGGCTGGAGCATGGTCGTTGATGTCAGCCACTCGCACTGTAACTTCTACAGTGGCACCATCAGGAGTGACTGCAGTGAAGCGGTAGCGGTCCCGCCGCTCACGGTCCAAGACTCGGGCTGTGCGGACGACCCCACTGTGTTCGTCAATGGCCAGGTCTGTGCCCACGCCGCTGCCCTCCTGGGCGGAGATGAAGTACATGGGAGGAGCTGCCGTGCCTGCCGGAAGCCCCGCACTGATGTCCCCAATCAGTGTACCCGCTGGCTGCTCCTCATCAATCTGCAAGTCCAGGCTCCCAGCCTGACCCCAGGCACCTGGCACCCCAGCCCCCAGAAGCAGCAGCAGCAACAGTAGCAGGAGGCGGGGCCTGGGACTCTTCATGCCAGAGCAGGAAGGCACAATGCCCAGCTCCTTCTGCATGACAAGGATAGTCCAGCTGTGCCTTGGGCTCCAGCTCCAGGCCAGGCTCTGGGCCCAGCTTGACCTCGGACTTTAGGTCAGGTCCCACTGGGGCCCTGGTTCCAGCTCAGCCTCCTTGACCTGGGAGAAAACAGAAGGAAACAGGTCATGACAGAGCAGTCCAGAGAACCTGGACTAGGCCACATCAACATTCAGACATGCTCATCCCCAGCAGGCCCTTGAGCTGCCTCACACTCATCTCGGGCCACACGGATCTCTGCCTCAGTACTCTTTGGGGCCACTCCAGTCTTCCCCTTGACAGATCCCATCCTATCCCACCCTCAGCAAATTTTCTGCTTCCTACTTTTCAGGTCTGAATGCCCACAGACTCCCTTCCGCCTATTTCTAGGCTTAAAAATATGGACATTCTTTTCTCATTTTCTTCGCATCCAGAACTAATATTCACTTGTTCTAGCCTCCATAACCATGTACTGGGTAACCTTTCCTGAACTGCCAACCCTATCCTCTCTGCTGGAGCTTTCCATCAGTACTGCATATGCTCAAGTCTCTCTCTCCCACTACCCCCAACCCTGCTGGAAGGGAATGATATTCCCTTAACCCTACTTCCCTATTCCCCTTTCCATTCAACAAGAGATTGAACACCTACAAGGTGGAGGCACTGGTCGGGGGGATTCAGAACAAGGAGGTCAGGCTAAACCCAGGCCTGATTCGAAGAGGGGAGAGGATGAGAGTACAAGGATGGTTCCAGGGCCCAGATCAGGGATCTAGGCCCAAAGGCTGGGTTAGGGGTCAAGGGTTAAGAATTCGCCCTACTGATTTAATCAGTGGAGAGAAAACAGTCATGGTTTGGAGAGGGAAAACAGTGAGGCCAATGTGCTTATCATACTCTGTATTATAGTTTCCTGTCTTCCTACCCAGACAAGTAGATATTTCTGAGCCCAGACTGTATTTTATTCACCTTTGTATGTAGTATGGAGCACAGCATATAGTACATAATAAACAAATTTTCTGAATGAGAAATCTATGAATGGTATGAAATAAATCTCAGGTGAATGATCAGCCTTGAAGAGAAGAGACTCAGGCTCAGGCAGATGCCCTGTGTGAAAACAACTCCTTCTCCCAACTTGTGTTTTTTCCACTGCCAACTCCTACAGAACACTTCCACAGTAGACACTCAAAGGCACACACTCAGAAAGTCACAGCCCCATGCACTGCCTGGTACTTTCATGCTGTTAGGCTTATGCAGATGCATTCTCGTGCAGGCAGATTCACATGCACACAGGCACATTCAACACATGCTCCTATACACATGCAGAGAGGCTTGCTTTAACATATACACAGCCAGCACACACACACAGAGACCCCTTCCCACATACACACAGAAGCACATTTTCACACACAGAGGGGCCTATTCCTTCACGTGGAACCCACCCCCACACATATGCAGGCATACATACGCACAAACAGAAAGACACTTTCTCCTGACCCTCACACCAAGAGGCATGTTCACACCCTCAGATACGCCCCCACATACACACACACATGTACACACCTGCCCTCCACACACACAGGCCCACTGTCATGTATGCACAGACTGACAAGGCGAGCATACGCTCACACTCGAAGACCCACCCACACGCAGGCATGCTCTCACACATGCTGCCGGGGCACTCGTGGTCAGCTCTGCGGCTACAGCTGTGACCTCCAGGTCCCTGGGGCCTCTGTCTGGACTGTGCCTCATCACTTCCTGCTGCAAGGCTTCCAGTTCCAAACTCGAACTCCAGACTCTCTCCCGAGACTGTCTCATGCTCTCTCCAGCTCTCCTCTGCCCCATCTCCCCTAGACCGTCCAGTGTTTCTCACTCCTCTTCCCTAAGACTGGTTCTTCCTCCCTGCTCTAGTCTCTTTCCCTACCCAGGTCTGTCTCATCCCTTCCCCCAGATCTGGCCTGCCCTTCCACCTTGTCTCTTTTGCCAGTATGTTCTGCTTCCTGCCCAGATCTGTCTTTCTTCCCCTAAATCTGTCACAACTCTTCTCCCACCTGATTCTGCCTTGTTACGTGCCCTCACTCTGTCCCCGGTCCTGCTACTTGGTCCTCTGACTCCATTCTGCTCTCCTCCATCCCCACATCTGGGCCTCTGGAACCACAGCTGGTTCTCATTAGGAGGGGGAGGGGCAAGACCGTTCATTGAGGCCTGAAATGTGATGTCAATTCCCCCTCCCTCACTAACAGAGCCCCCCTCCCACCCCCAGCCTGTGTGTCTGTAGGACCTGGAAGCAGGGGGAACATGGGAGAGGAAAGAGAGGTGGGCTGGGTGGGAGGAGCAGGGGGACTACAAGGGAAGGGGGTGCTCCAGGAGGAAGCAGAGGAGTGGCCCGAGGCGCTGAAGGGGAAGCAGGCTGGGGGAGCTGGCACCACCCAGGCCTCCTCCCTCAACTTCCTGTCCCAGGGCCAGCGAGGGGCAGGAACGAGAAAGACAACAGGGCTGAGGAGGGGCAACACGAAAGGCAGATAGGCTAGAAGTAGAGGAAGAAGAGGGTAGCTTCAGTGACCAAAGGGGTGAGGGTACAGGGCCAGGTATAAAGGAAAGAGGAAGTGAGAAGAGGTTCTGGTAGAGGGATGATAGGGAGCAAGACTCAGGGAGAGTGACTGTGTATGGCAGAGGAAAGAGGGAGCAGAGCTAATTCAGAAAGGGGAGGTGAGTTGAGACAGGAACAGCCACAGCCCACCAGTGTGGTGCGGTGTGTGCTGGGCCAGAGCTGGAGGAAGGAGGAGGGGGCTCAGGAGGGAGGAGGAGACAGCTGACAAGCTAGCTTCCCTGGATATCTCTGGGACAACCTCATAGGACAGTGGCCAGGGCAGTGCCTGGGGCCTGGCTGTATCCCTCCTGAGGACTGGTTCCCAGGAGGCACTCTAGGGAGAGGCCGAGGACAGATGTGAGCAGAAGAGGCAGAGGAAAAATCTATTTTCTGAGCTTTTATGGTGTGCTGGGCTCTGTGCCAAGCAATTCACAGACAGTATCTCATTTAATCACCATAACAACCCTGTGTGTGAGACTCAGAGTGAAACAATTTTCCTGTGTTAACACAGCCTTAATTTGGTCCCAGGACTATATAGTCTATGTTGCTTGAGATTCAGGGAGGAGAGAAAGATGGAGAGAAAAAGAAATTAAAGGGAAGTTGAGTGGACAGAGTCCTGGCAGGACAACGGAGGCCTGAAGAAAGAAGAGAATCTGGAGGAGGAAGATGAAGTATGAGGCCTCTGGCAGAGTCCCGGTTAGCAGCAGTGAGGCTGAGGATACACGTATGAAAGATGTGAGGAGGTGAAGCTGAGAAGACTTGGCCACTGACTCTCCAGGAAGATGAGGGAGTGGAAGGACTCTAGACTCCAGCCTGCCTACCAGGGTTCCAGCCTGGTTACTAAAGTGGTTCCACTGGTACACTGCAGAGGAAAAGCCATTTTAGGGGGTAGCTGTTGGGATCCTCATGTGGAGATATGCAGATACAGCTGGGTTTGCAAGCTTAGCATAGAGACCACAGGGTTGGAGATATGGATTTGGACAAATCATGGGGTAACTAAAATCTGTGGGCTTAGAGACCCCATCAGATAGAAGGTGCAGAGTGAGAAGAGAGTCTCAGATGGACCCCTGATAACTACTCACATTAAGTGACAGTTGAAGAGAACTTTGTTCTTCCTAGGGGCAATATCACAGAAGGTAAGAGAGGAAACATTTCAAAAAAAGAAAGGGATCAATAATGTCCAATGCTGCTGAGAATTCAAGTAACATAAGGGCTGAGAAGTAGACACTGAATTTAGCAGTGAGGAGGTCATAGGGATAATGGAGAGAATTGTATCAGAAGAGCATTAAGGGTGCAAGCTTCTTGCAGTGGGAAATGAGAGAGAATGGATAGACTAACAGCTAGCCATAGACCAGACATCAGCATATTCATTCACCAAAACATGCTTACTGCACCCCTAGAATAGGGAAGACACTGTATCATAGTAAGGCAGGACAGGATAGTAGTTAAGACGCAGACTCCAGGGCCAAGCCAGCTGGTTTTGGTTCCCAGTTTCACTTACTGGCTGTGTGACGTTGGGCAAGCCACTTAGTTTCTCAGTGCTTCCATTTCCTAATTTATAAATAGGCACAATAATAATACCTACCACATTGTATCTGGCTGTTAGAGCAGTGTCTGGCACATAGTAAGCTTTGTAAGTATGAGACATTATTATAGTGGTTAAAAAGGCAGGCTCGACTGTCAGGCTGGAGTTCAAATCCTGATTCAACCACTCTGGGCAAGTTACTAAACATAAGTGTTAGTTTCCTCTTAAACTTCTGGAGCTTAAAGTGCTTACCTGAAATGGTTGATATGAGAGTTAATGAAATAATGCTAACAATAAACAGCACAATGTCCAGCACACAGTGAAAGCTCATTAAATGTTAGCTGCTGCTGTTGTATGCCACACACACACACACACAATAACTCTGCAATAAGTGTTATTTCACAGATGAGGAAACTGAGGGCTCAAAGAAGGTAGCCGAGAAACATTTAGAATGATCTAGAATGCAGTTCTGACAGACTTTAAAGCTAGTGCTTTCTGTTAGACCACATTGCTTCTCTGCTGGAGGGCTTGGGATGCCCAGATAAAAGGTCATATAACTGGTCAGGCAGCAAAACCGGGAAGGAGAATGATCAAAGTTCTGTTTTACGAGAATACATCTGGCAGTGTGTGCAGGGTGGGTTAGAGGAGGAGGAGCTCAATGCTGAGACAACTGTCAGTCCAGGCAGAGGGTCAGGTGAGCATGGGGGCAGGTGGTAAGAGAGGGGAAGGAACATGGAGGATGACTGGAGGCCTCCAGAAGACAAAGAAAAAAATGGAGAGGGTAGAGGAGGTAGATCCTAGGGTATGCATGTGAAGTGATTCATTGATAAATTTGTTAGTCAACAAATACCTGCTGAAGACTTACCATGTGCCAAATGCCATACTAAGCACTAAAGATAGACGTGACATGGACAGATCAAATCCTTTTCCTTTATGTTCACAGGTAAGGGAGACTTGGCAGGGACAGGTACGGCAGGTTGAGGGAGCTGGGGCACAGGGTAGTGATGGCCAGCAAGGCTTGCCACAAATTCTGACCCTGACAATCAGGGTTCAAGCTGTATAAGAGGCCCATGAGGCCAGAGCTAGCAGAAAAGTTGGAGACGTAGCAATCAGAGATGTTGAAATAGAAGAACAAATTTGGAAAAATGGGGGGCTGAGGGTAGGACAGCACAGTAGAGGGGCTGAGATGTTAGAAGTAAAGTTAACTAGGTTAATAGTTGAGCACTTAATAATTTTCCTTCTGAATCCCCAAAACAACTCTCTTAAGGAGATACTGCTACCTCCATTTTCATCTGATGAAAGGGGAGCTCAAATAAGCTAAGTCATCCAGGCCATAAATAGTGTGGCTGGAAAGTCTCATGTGTGGCTCCCTCTTCCCTCTTTCTTCTCTTTCCTCCTTTTCTTCTTTCTTTCTCACCATCCATATAATAGGTGTGTTCTAGGTTCTGAGAGATAACAAACTTCTTCCATCCAGTAGCTTAGAGAGAGAAAAAAAATAACAAGGACAGTGCAATGTACTAAGTGAGCAGAGAAGGGCTTGGAAGTTCCAGGTGGACCACCTGGAGGAGGTGCCCTCTCACCAGGGGACATGGGGAACTGGAAGCTCCTTCCCAGTGGCAGTGGTTGAAAGTGCCCTGGTGTCAGAAGGTTATCTAGGGAACGTGGACATGGGAGCGGAAGGAAGGGGGGTCAGCAGGAAGCTGGGAAGAAGCTAGGAGACAACAGTATGAATCCCTGGGAGGGCCTTTTGCTAGCAGCTACCAGGGCATTAGAGAAGAGAGAGTTCAGTCTTGCCTCTGCCACCACTAACAGACAGGAGAGAGAAGAGGAAAAGGGTACAAGAATCAAGGAACCAAATATGGGGAGGATTGGGGCCAGGATGCCAGGAGTTGGAGAGCTCAGGGTGGGTGAGTCAGAGGGCATTAAAAGAAGGACCAGCCTAGGACACCTCTGGGGAAAGAATCTGGTGAGGCATTGTAATGCCTTGTAGCCTTCTGTGACAGGTCACAGCTTCTGCTTCTTTCATCCCTTCCAAGAGCCCCAGTAGACACCTGGCTTAATGGATTTGGGTCTGCAAACTTCAGGTGCTTCTTAAATATTTGCTAGCTGAATGAAAGATAAAGTACAGAGAAGGGTGAGGAAGAGGATCGAGGGAAAGAGATGAAGGAAGGATAAGTTGTAGGGGAGGGGAATGGAAGTGTCTCCAGCGAGTAAGTGGGTAGTGTGAAAATTTCTTTATTATGTGGGCAGCTGAGACTAGGTGTCAGTCTTCTAAAGAGTGAGCGAGGGTGAGGGATGTGCTGTGAGGTACCCATGTATTCATTCATTTTGTTCACAGCCAAGCACCTGTGTGGGACCCTGAGTCACAAAGATGAGTAATATGTACTCTTGCCATCAAGGAGGTTCCAGCATGGTTGGGGTAGACAGGAGAGGAAAGAGGCAATGAAACAGAGTTCAAGCCTGCCTGGTAGAGTCATTAAAGGCAGGGCTTGAGACTAGATATGAAGAAGGGAAGGGATGAACCAGGAGAAGAAGGGAGTGAAGGGCCTTTCAGGCAGGCAGAGTGGTATGTGCAAAGGGCCAGAAGCATGGAAAGATGTAGTGTCTTTGGTGAACTACAGCAAATTCAATATGGCTAAAACTCAAAATGTGGAGGGGCTAGGGAAATAGGACAGGTGATGAAGCTAGTCTGACTTCCCCATAGTTTGGGGAAGTCAGACTATGATCTCATTAGCCTCATTAAAAAGATTTTGTTCAAGGAATTTTGAATAATGCTGAGCAGGGAGTAACATGGTTGGATTTGTACTTTAGGAAGGTTTCTATTACTGCAATGAAAAGAATGGATTGGAAGAGGGAAGAGAAGTGTAGAAAGAAAAGCTAGGAGGGTCTTGGCAAAATTTCACGTGAAAAGATGGTAGATGAGGGCAACAGCAGAGGTGATGAAGAAAAGGGGATGAAATACCAGAGATTGCTGGAGAGGAGATACAACCAACAGGTTCCAAGGGATTTCTGGATTATGGGATATGTGGAGAAGGGAGTGGTTGCAGTTAATTTCTGGGATTCCAGCTTGCAACCTGAGTGGGGATGGTCATTTGGGGGAGGAAGGAATGAGGAGATCAGGTTTGCACATAAGGGGTCTGTGAGCTATACAGTAAAGAGCAGGCATGCAGCAGGTATGCAGGACTGGAGCCTAGACAAGAGATGTTTGTGAGTCATCAACCTATAGATGTTAATTAAAGCCTTGAAAATCAATGAAAGAGATTACCCAGAAGTGTGTATACAGTGAGACAATAAGAAGGTTCAAGCTAGAACTTTAAGGAACAGTGACATTTAGGGGGCATACAAAGGATCCCTCAAAGCAGACTGAGACAGAACAGCTAGGAGGAGCTCCAGGAGAGACATGTACCATACTGTAACTTTCTGCTTATTTGCCGGTTAAATGTTGATACAATAAAATCATGGCTCAGAAGCCAAATGACAAGAACAACTCACAGAAAAAAGAATGGTCAATAATGTCAGCTCCTCCCAAGAGGTCAGGCAGTTAAGGACTTTTGAAAAGATCCTCCAGACTGAGCAGAAGAGATGTTACTCCTTTCTCCTAGGGAAAGCAGTTACATTTGAGGGGCAGGCACAAATGGGAAGTGAGGAAGTAGGAACAGCTATATGCAGAAGACTCACAAAATGTGACACTGAAGAAAAGTGAGGAAGCCTCTTAGCTAATGGGGTATTACAGGGTTAAAGAAAGATAGGAGAGGCTAGAGGATCTTTATGTTCTCCCAGGAGGAATGGGAGAAAGGACAGAACTGGAGACATGGGAAAGACAGGAAATAATCAGTTGAGTGAGGTCCCTGTGGAAGAGGAAGGGGATGGGATCCATAACATAGGTAGAGGATTGGCTTTAACTAGAAGAGACACTACTTCATTCTTCTAGGAAGGAAGGAGAAAAGATTGAAGAGGATGCAGATAAAATTTGAGGGAGGAGGCAGAAATCTGAGGGAATTCAAACCAGATGGCCTCAATTTCCTCAGTGAGCCAGAAGACCAGGTTGTCCACTTTTAATTCCCCCCTTTCCTTCACCCCTCATGTCTGCTTTCTCACTGAGCCCTGCCTAAAGAGCTCTTGAAACCATTCACCTTCTCTTTCTCTCCTGCCACTACTCCAGTTCAGGCCAGTGTTATACCCTCCTGAGTTTCTACAGCAGCCAACTGTCGTCCTTCTCAGGCTCCTTCTGCAGTCTCCACATGGCTGTCAGAGTGGTATTTCTAAAAATGAATCTGATCATATTGCTCCACAGCTTCAAATGATTTGGTAACTCTCCATTATTCTTGGGTTAAAGGAATTTCTTTATGTGGCCTCCTAGACTGTGCATGGTCTAAGCCTCCATTTACCTCTCCCACAGACTCTCTCCCTCATGCTGTGTCAGGCTCACTAAACTGCTTTATCCCTCACACATACACTATTTTCTTTCACATGGGCTTTTACATGCTACTCCCTTGGCTTGTCATATTCTCCACCCACTCCATCAAGTTTAAGTTTAAATGCCACTTCCTCCAAAAAGCCTCTTCTGACCTTCCTACACTGGCCTAGGTTTCTCTGCTGTGTGCTGCAATGTTATAACACTCACTCCACAGCCTGTAAGCTCCAGAGGATAAGGACCATGTCCATTTTGTTCACCTTTGTATTGCCAACTCCTGTCACAATGCCTAGCAGAGTAGGTGCCTACTATATGTTTGTTAAATGAATGAATTAGTGTATTGATTAATAAATCTACTGAAAACAATGGTGTGAGTGATGTGGGGTAATGAGTGTGAAGAAAATAGAAAAAATTCATCTATTTATTTATGAAGGGCCCAGTTAAGGGTGGAGTTTTTTAGAAGTATGAATTTATGGAAGCATCCCCTGGTGTGGTTGAAAAGTCATTCTAGTTAGGGGCAATAATTTGAGGGATGAGCATAGAAGATAAGAGAATACAGTGGCCAAGGAATGGTTAAAGGGATGATCCTTAGCATAGGAGCTGGAAAGAAAGCACAAAGTCAGAAAGGAACAGAGTAGGAGGAAACAAAGAGGTCAAGGGCAAAAGGTTATTATGAGGTTAAAGAGTATAATGGGAGCAAGGGCATCTGAAAGCTGGAAGGATATAGGAGGTTGTGGGCAGAAAGAGGAATGCAAGAGTTTAGAATATTAAAAGTGGAACAATTATGCAGAATGGTCCTGGGAGGGAAGAAGAAGGTAACAGGAGCTAAGGACATCAAGAATCTGTGAGGCTGTGGTGCTGAGGGACACTGAGAAACCATGGCAGGATATACTATCCAGATCTTGAAGTTTTCAGGGAACAAGAGGGTAAGCCTGGGAGGTCTATGGATGAGAAGGGGTGACGGTGTGATCATGAGAAGTGGAGTTTATTCAGCAGTTGGGACAGGTCTTCCTGTGGTGTCATGTCATCCATGACTATCTCCTGGGGGTTGTACAAGTGGCTGTGTGATAAGGGCAACTGTGGCACAGCCTCCTGTTAGTAACAGACCTCTGGGACACCCACTATGTGTGGGCAGCTCCATGAAGTAAACCTAATAAGATGTGCTGACTGTGACAGTGCTTCCGATGGATGTGGATTGCAGTGACAGTGTCTCCTGAGGGGTATGGGTATATGTGTTTGTTGCTGGTGACAGTGTCTCTGGAGAGGTGTTGGCAGTAACAGTGTCTTCCATGGTATGTGTTGGCCTTGACAATGAGCCTGTGGGAGTATGTTGTTGCAACATTTCTGCTGTGGGTGTGTGTTTTGTATGCATGAGAGCATTTTCCGTAGGTGTGTGTTGGCTTGATAGACTCAGCTGTGGGTGTGTGTTGGTTCTGACTGGGGTTGCTTCCTGGGGGTGGGTTTCCTGAAAGTGAGCGATGGCTGTGAGGGTATCTCTTGAGGATGTGTGTTGCCTGGGACTGTGTCCTTTTCTGGGTTGAGTAGGGCTATGACTGTGTCCCTATGGGTATTTGAGAAGTTGACATAAGTGACAATATTTTTCTGGCCTATGACCTTGTGGCTGTGGGCCCAGCCTGCTACACTGAGTTCATTGTGCTTCTAGACCTCCCTCTCCCCACCCCCTCCACGTGGGACCCACGCCTGCGGTGACCTTGCTCTGTCCCCTGCACGGGATTCTGACCTGGGTATCCCTGACACAAACTCCCAGTTGCTCGAACCTCCCACTCAGAACACGTCTGGGTGACC
Source organism: Aotus nancymaae (assembly GCF_030222135.1). Taxonomy (NCBI): domain Eukaryota; kingdom Metazoa; phylum Chordata; class Mammalia; order Primates; family Aotidae; genus Aotus; species Aotus nancymaae. Next base: position 53,219,515 of record NW_026988473.1, on the reverse strand, counting down.
CCCCTCCATCCACTTCAGGCTGTGCCTGCCTTTCCCCTGCTTCTGGGTACATCTCCCCCCTCAGTTTCTTTGTCTCTGTCTCAGTTGGTCTCTGTCACACACCCATCCTCCACATTCTGACACATGGGCTCCCACAGAGCGGGCAACACACCCTCACAGGGACTCGCTCCCCATGACACACGCTCATTCTGACCCTCACACCCTCAGAGTGACACGCACATGCACACACAGCCAGAGAGACACCCGGGGACACACAACCTCCCAGTGACACGCACTGACACACTCCGACGATGCACTGCACACAACCCTGTCGCACCCCACACCCCCGGCGCACGCTCGCGCGGCCACCCTCCCCGACTCGATGACACACGCACACAAAGACCCCCAGGCCCTGCCCCCACGCTCACATTCACGCTCGCCCGGGTCCCGCAGGCCCAGGCCCCCCCTCCCCCATTGTCTCCGGCTCAGAACAAAGCCCCCGGCTCCGCCGCCGCCGCCGCAGCCCCGGGGAGGCCGGCGAGCAGGGCGGGCACCGCCGGACAGGCCGGGCGGGCGCGGGCACTGACCTCCGCGCGACGCGGGCTCCCTCGCCCCGCGCTGGGGCGCCGTCCGGCAGCGGTCAGCCCCCCGGGCAGCGCCCGCCCGCGCAGGGCCTGAGGCCGCGCATCGTCCTCCGTCGCTGTCTCCGAGGCCCGCGATCCCCTCCGGGCCGCAGCCGTCGGTCCGCGCGCCCTCGGCCGTCGATCCGTCCGTCTGCGGACGCCCGGGCGCCGCCTCCTGCACAGCCGCCCCGCCGAGGATACGAGCTTCGCCGCCGAGGCCCCGCGCCCCCTCCCCTCCCCTCCCCTCCCCTCCCCTCCCCTCCCCCGCTCTCCGCGCGGTAACCCGAGCCCCCGCCCCTCCGCCCGCGGAGCCCCCGCCCCCGCCCCCACCCGCGCTCCGCGCCGCCGCCCCCCCTCCCCCCGGCGCCCGCCCGGCCTCCCTCCGCCCCTCCACTTCCCGGCCCCAGGCCCCGGCTCCGGATCCGGCCCCGGCGCCGCGCCCCTGTCCCGGTTCCCTTCCCTTCTCCCCGTCACTTCTCTCGTCCTCTCCTCCCATTCGGTTCTCTACGCCCTCCGGTCTCCTCCCTGTCGCTCCGCTCCCTGCTGCCCACCTCCTCCTCTTCCATCTTCTTTCCATCTCCTATTCCCCTCGTCTCCCTCACTGCCCTAGTCTTCCTCTCGCCCCTTCTTTCTCCCGACCGTCATCTCCATTCCCCTCGCCCTTTCTCCCATCCCCTTCTTCTCCCCTTCTCCATCCTTTTCTCCCCACCTCTTGTCCCCTTTCTTTTCTCCTCATCCCTTCTGCTCGATCTCTCTCCAGCCTCTTCACATCAGATTCTCTCCATCTCCTTCCCCACCTCTTCTCTGATCCTCTTCTTCCTAACCCTTTCTCCCCGTCTCTTCTCCCCACCTTTCTCCCCATCGCCTTTCGCCTCACTTCCTCGTCCCCTTTTCTGCACGCCTTCTCCTTTCGCTTTTCTCACCCCGCTTTTCCCTATCCCCATCGCTTCCCCTTCTTCCACCGTAACCTCGGCCTTCTCCCGTTAGTCACTTTTCGTTATCCCATGATTTCTATCTCTTTTTTCTCCTTCACCCCCAGGTTCCCTTTCCACCACTTTCTCTGTATCCCACATTTGAGGGTAAAGATCGGGAGACACTGGACCACCATCTGGGGATGGTGGTCCCACTCACAGTATACTCCCCAGAAAAATAAAGTGAGGAGGAAACTGGGCAGGGAGGTGGGAAGGGCATTGAGAAACCAACTTGGGAGAGAATATGGGGAGAGGGGAAATCAGACAAAGATGGAGAGCAAGCAATCTTAAAGGAAGTGGGAGAGTTCCGATTCCTGTCCTTCTTCCTTAGGACTGTGAGTAGGCTTTGAGAAAAACAGGTTTTCTCGACTTGAGATGTGTACAGATGACACAGAGAAATCGGGAACTTCTGGGGAGAAAGTACAAAGTTTCAGTTGAAGAAGAAGGGAGTGTGATTTTGGAAGAGGAGTGAGGGAGAGACTGGGGTCCTTGGTGGTATCCACAGCTCTGGCCTTGGGCAGTGGGGTGGACGGTGGTGAGGCTGGCTGTTCTCCACAAAAGGAGCAGGAGGAGGCTGCAGGGGGTTGGTGTGGGGAGATGATGATGTGACTTGGGGCTGCTGACTTTGAAGTGCCTGTGGGGAAGGTAGGTCTGCAACTTAGAGAAGCGGTCTGAGATGGACATAAATATTTGGGAGTCATCTGCAAATACCGTATAAGCTTGAATATAGGGTGAGGTTTTTGCTTTTTTGTTTTTCCAAAATCATCCCTCAGGAAAGAGGGAGTAACCTTATATTTGAGTCCTTACAAAGTCTCTCATATTACAGGGTTTGCTCTCATTTACTTTATTTTGAACAACAAACCACTGGATAGGGCAGTATGGTATGGTGACTAAGCTTGTGGACTCTGGAGCCAGACTCCCTGGCTTGGGGTCCAGACTCTCCCATTTACAAGCTGTGTGGCATTGGGGAAGTTACTTAACTTGTCTCTGCCTTAGTTTTCTCATCTATAAAGTGGGCCTAAGGATTAAATTATGTAATATATGTAAAGCGCTATATACCTGGCACTCTATAGCAAGTGCCCAATAAATGCTAACTATTTTTACTGTGTGGGTAAGACCCATTAACCTGACATGTCCTCAACAATGCTATTTTGGATGTATTGTAGTCAAAGACATTTAACACAGCTTTGGTAACTATTCCTGGTAGTATGACCTCATAACTGCATGTGTTGGATGTCTCAAAATATGCTTTTCAGTAGTACTTGGAAGAGGTTTTTGGGATGCCAAAAATGTTCTATTTCTTGACCTGAGTGGTTATATGGATGTTTCACTTTGACAGTTCATTGAGCTGAACACTTATGATGGCTTGTGCCCTTTTCTGTGTAGATGTTATATTTCAGTAAGAAAGTTAACAGAAATATAATTTTTAAAAAGCAATACATTAAGTGATGTTTAGAAGTCATGAATATACGCAGGCAGGATGCATGCCAAAAACCAACTGCCCTAGTGTGATGCAAATGAAACTTGTGACTTAGGATGAAGTTTCCAAGGACTCTATTATCTGTGAATTCAAACTGTGCTGTGTCCTCTCCCAAGCACTTCGCTTAGGCTGAAGAGACGGACTTCTATTCTGGGAAAACATGTAAGATGGCTGAAAAAGTGATCTTAATGATGAGAAAGACACTGCTTTTGAGGATGCCTGTTAAGATTATGCATAAAATTGTTTAATAATGTTTAAAAATCATACATTTTATATGACATATGAATTTAAATATATGTACAATGAAGTCCATTAACTCATTGAAGTACACTTTTGATTGTATCATCATCTTTTTATTTTTTATTTTTTATTTTTATTTTTCATCCTCCTTAAAGGTTTACATTTCTAGGTTGGTTGAAAAGCTTTTTGGATCTTTTCACTGGGAAAAATGAAAAATTACGGTTTGGGCAAGACCCATTAACCTGAAATGTCCTCAACAACCCAATTTGGGTTGCTTTGTATAGTAAGTGTGACAGATGGTAAGTGAAGCTAAGGGAGTGAAGGAGATTGCTAAGGGAGAGCACGTCCATTAGGAAGAAGAGAAGGTCTAGGACAGATGCTGAGAAGCTCCAACACGTAAAGGCTGAGAAGAAGAGGAGCCCCCAAAGGAAAGTGAGAAGGCATGGCCAGACAGGGAGGAGAAAGAAAGGGAGATGAGTGGTGTCATCAAAGCCCAGGGAATGACCAAGGAAGAAGCCATGAAGTGAGGAGCGGTCATCAGGGTTGAATGACGCAGAAGAGACCAGTGAGGTAAGGACTGAAAAGGATCAGTTGGATTTGGCTGGGGCCTAGGGGGCAGGCTGGTGACCTTGGGGACAATGTGGTAGGTGGAGTGGTAAGAATGAAAGCTAGTCAGCACTCAGTAGTTAAGGAGTGAGTGTCACCCAGGCTAGAGTGCAGTGGTGTCATCATGGCTTACTACAGCCTCAACCTCCTGGGCTCAAGTGATTTCTCCCACTTTAACCTCTGCACCCCCTACTCCGTCTCCCCCCACTCCCCCCCGCCGCACTGATTAAAAAGACTACGGACACATGCCACCACCTGGCTAATTTTTTGTACTTTTTGTAGAGACAGAGTTATGCCATGTTGGCCAGGCTGGTCTGAAACTCCTGAGCTCAAGCAATCTGCCCACCTCGACCTCCCCAAATGCTAGCATTACGGGTGTGAGCCACTGTGCCCAGCCTAGGTTTTTTGTTTTTTGGTTTTTTTTAAATTTTTTGTAGAGTGTAGGGGGTGTCACTATGTTGCCAAGGCTGATCTTGAACTCCTGGCCTCCAGTGATCCTCCCACCTTGGCCTTCCACAATACTGGGATTACAGGCATGAGCCACTGCACCGAGCCAGTACATCATTATTAACTAAATTCCAGACTTTGTTCTGATTTCACCAGCTTTCCCACTAATGTCCTTTTTCTAATCCCAGGATTCAATCCAGGATACATTGCATTTAGTCTTCGTGTTTAGTTTCCTCTGGTCTGTGACAGTTCCTCCATCTTTCCTTTTTTTTTTTAATGACCTTGACAGTTTTGAAGAGTACTGGCCAGGCAATTTGTAGAGTATCCCTCAGTTTGGATTTCTCTGCTATTTTCCATGTGATTAAACTGGGGCGAGAGACTACCACAGAGCTGAAGTGCCTTCTCTCTATATTATATCAGGGGTGCATGATAATAAATGCAAATTTTCATGGGTAATGTTAACCTTAGCCACTGCATTAAGATCTCTCCACTGTAAGGCTACTTCCCCCCTTACCATATATCTGTTCTTTAGAAGTGAGTCACTAAGTCCCATACTCAGAGAGGAGAGTAAACTCCATCTCCTAGAAGGGGTATGTATGATATGTATTATTACATCATATACGTTATTTGGAATTCATCTATATGCAGATTTGACTCTTCTCCTCTTTCCTACTTATTTTTAAAATTAGTTTTCAAATCAGTATTATGTATTCACTTAGTTTAAAAAATAGGCCTCATAACAAGAAGCAGAAATTCAGAAATCCTGGGGAAAGAGTCTGGATGGCCTGGGCTGACTTATGTGCCCATCAGATCAATCTTGAGAGCAGGGGCCAGGTCACTTAAAAGATGGCATCTCCCATTCAGACTGATTATTAAAAATGTTTTGGCATACACATGCCCTTTTGTTTAGGGGATACTTTGGTCCCTTCCTCTGTTAATTGACCTTCTCTCAGCTGAAGTACCACTTCATCACAGACATCTTCCCTGGCCTCTTTAACTAGGTCAAATCCCCATATTATGGATTGTCTTAGTGCCTGGTACTTCTCTGTGGCAGTTATCACTGTGGCAAGTTTACACTCTTTCTAGTGTGTGAATATTTGGTTAAATGTCTATATACTCCACTAAGCCGTAAAGCTGGTTTGTTCACCTCTGTAGCATGTACATGCTGTGCCTGCACACAGGTGCTGTTCAGTCAGTGTTTGTTAAGTGAATAGCTGGCGTGAAGGAAGTGGTTGTTCCAGAATAAAGACAGGATGTTAGTGGGACAACAGAATCAAGGACCGCTACTCAGTGAATGCAGGAGAAAAGAGAGAGAGGATAGTAACCTAGGTGGGAGGGTGGGGTGGGGTGGGGTATTGGCAGGAGGAGTGGGGAGCAGAAAGGGTTGATAGAGAGCTGTTTGGAAGAAGGCAACAAAAGCATGTTTAACATTGCAGATAAGGAGCTCATGGAGAGAATGGAGCAAGGTCCTGGAGGAGAGAGGAGAGACTGAAGAATTAACCATCACAACAAGGAGGGATTGGTCTTTGCCAGGAAGAGAAGTACCTCCTCCTTCAAGACTGAAAAGGAAGATGAGTGGGGTGCAGATAAGTGCATGGGTGTAGTATGTGGTAGTGAGGCAGGAAGGTGGACAGGGCAGGAATATGAGGCCATCATACCTGATGATCTCATTCTCTCTTGAGAGGAGTTGGGATTTTGTGAAAAATGGGCACGAGGTAGCCAATAAAGTTAGAAATCTTGAGGGAAGTTTTAAAGGAGTAGAGACGCTGTTAAGGGGAATGATAGCTGGTGGCCTTATAGGCCTAAAGGACCAAGGAGCTGAGGATACTGGCAAGAGAACAAAGGATATAGACACACCTACACCTGAGTCCTTGATGAAAAAGAGGAAAAGTCATTTCATGACAACACTGAGGAGAATAGAGGCTTGTGTAAGACAGCATAATCTCAAAGGCTGAGAGGTGAGGTTGGAGAAGTAGTTATCTCTGTTTAGGCCTTGGGAAGCCTGGAGAATTGAGACTTCTTCCCTCTTCCTTCCAAGATATGTGGAAGCATGTACAGAAAGGGAGTACTTAAGCAAAGCCAGGTCTCTTACACAGGAAGTGGAGGCTCAGAGGTATATGAAGGGGCTGAGATTTCAGGAGTTTGTTACCATGAAATGGAGGTTTCAGAACAGGAAAGATTGAGGGGTGGGTCCATGATGGGAAGGGCTAAAAGGCAGGGAAGCAGTGGGAGGGCCAGTCAACTAGGGGCAGGGAGGGGCACATCAGTGTGGTGATGAACAAATGAGAAAGGAGAGATGACCCAAAAGGCCTGCCTTGTGAATGATGATCCTGAGTGACAGGATGGGTGACAGTTTTTAGTGGTTCTGTTAGTCCTCTGTTCTTTCCTAGTGAGTTGGAGGAACTGGGTAGCATTAGTAATTGCTTTCAGACTGCTGCAAGCCTTAGTTTAAGATACTTATAAGTCACAAGTCATTAGCACTCCTTGGTACAGCCCAGCCCTGGAAGAAGTGAGCCAGGAGTATTAAAAAAAAAATGGCCAGAGTCCAGCACTGTTTGAATTGGGATCTTTCAAGAGTGAGGATGTTTTCCAGGCTCTGAAGGACTTCAACTCCCTGTAGAGACTGTAGGAAAGAAAAGGGAAACTCCCCATGCTCTCCCACAGAACAAGAGCCAGAGAAAGTAGAAGGAAATGGAATCTAGAACACAGGTGGAGGGATTAAATATGGAGAAGAGGAAGGACTCCTATCCACTGGGATGGGAAGTCAGGAAAGCCAGTCCTGTGGATTTCAATTTACAGAGTGATCAATTTGTTGGAACTTACCAGTTTTGTGTGTTTACCAAAATTTCGTTTCTTTTAATTATGTGTAAAGTTTACAACAATTTTCATGGTTGGGCTGATTTTAACTACTTTTAATGATTTCTACGAAGTATCAGTTGACAATTTTTTGAGTTTAGTTTAGCTTAGTTGTACTTCTAATTTATTTGCAGCTGTTTCCCTGAAATCATTTTACCATGGCTGGCCAAAGTTCAGTGTATTCTAAGTTTTTCCTTATTTTGGAGCTGTGACTTTGGGGAATGGGAATTTCTTGTGCATTTTACTCTGCAAGTGTTGTACAATGACTCAAATGTAAAAAAATTCATATACAATCTGGGAGGGGGTAATTCTCCCTTCCAAAATATTTTCAATCCAATAGTTTTTGTTTTTCTTTAATATTTTTTGTGCATTTATAGTTTTAATAGATATGTAGATGTAGGCTGAAATATAGCCATACTGTATTTCCATACTTATTGGTTGGTGAATAGTATAATAGTGACTACAGTAAGTGATAAAATTAATAATATAAATTATATTATAAACTAGTTAGTCTAAGACAGTTTTTGTAAGCTATGATGGCTATTGATAAATGGATCTCCTGCTGTAGTGACATCTGAGAAACATTTGGACAATTTCTGCCAGTCCCATTCATATCACAATAGGAATACTGTTTGAATTGGAATGGTACATTAGGAGCAGCCCTGCTTCTCCTTGTTGTTGATTATGTAGTTGTTACTACTTCTAAGTAGTCAGGTTTTTTCCTTTGGATTTATTATTTTTTAAAGTAATAGCTTTATTGAGTTATACTATATATACCATAAAGTGTATCATTTTAAAGTGTACAATTCACAGTAATTTTTAGTATATTCATGGAGTTGTGCATTATCACCACTATCACATTTCAGAATATTTTCATCACACAAAAAGAAACCCACACCCATTAGCAGTTACTCCATATCCTCCACCCCTCAGCTCCTGGCAACCAATAATAATCTACTTTCTGACTCTATGAATTTGCCTATTCTGGACATTTTACATACATTGAATCATACAACATGTGGCCTTTTGCATCTGGCTTCTTTCACTCGGCATGTTTTCAGTATTCATCCATGTCGTTGCATGTATCAGTACTTCATTTCTTGGCTGAAGATATTCCCTTGTATGCGTATATCACATTTTGTTTTTCTTTTCATCAGTTGATGGACATTTATGTTGTTTCCACTTTGGGGCTATTATAAGTAATGCTACTATGAACACTTGTATATACATTTTTGTGTGGACACATCTTTTCTCTTCTTGGGTAAATACCTAGGAGTGGAATTGTTGGTATGGTATATATTACAGTTCTATGTTTAACATTTTAAGGAAATATTTGAGAAAATTTGCCAAACTATTGCTAAAGCAGCTGCACTATTTTACACTTCCACCACCAGTAAATGAAACTTCATTTACTGGTCAAACAACAAGTGTCAAACACTTGTTGACAAGGATATGGAGAAACTGAAACCCTCATTTACTGTTGATCATTCTGCTGTTATCCAGCTGGATATAAAGTGATATATTGTTATGGTTTTGATTCCCATTTCTCTAATAACTAATGATGTTGAGCATCTTTTTTTGTTGTTGTTGAGATATAATCTCACTCTGTCACTCAGGCTGGAGTGCAGTGGTGCAATCTCGGCTCACTGCAACCTCTGCCTCTCAGGTTCAAGCAGTCCTCCCACCTCAGCCTCCTGAGTAGCTTGGATTACAGGCATGCACCACTATGCCCAGCTAAATTTTTTGTGTTTTTAGTAGAGACAGGGTTTCACTATGTTGGCCAGGCTGGTCTCAAACTCCTGACTTCAAGTTATCCACCCAGCTTGGGCTCCCAATGTGCTGCGATTACAGATGTGAGCCACCACGCCCAGCAGAGCATCTTTTTACATGCTTATTGATCATATATATATATCTTCTTCTGTGCTTTCTTTCAAGATTTTCTCTTTGTCTTTGTAGTTTCAATATTATATGCCCAGGCACAGATTTTGTTTTCAGCATTTATCATGCTTGGTGTTCTCTGGGCTTCCTGGGACTGTGGCTTGCTGTCATTAATTTCAGAAAATTCTCAGCCATTATTACTTCAAATATTTATTTTCTTGCTTGCTTTCTCTTTTTTCCTTTTTTTTCTTTTCTCCTTCCTTCCTTCCCTTCCCCCTCCCCTCCCCTCTCCTGTCCTCTCCTCTCCTTTTACTCCTCTTTTCTCCCCTCCCCTCCCCTTCTCTCTCTTTCTCTCCCTCTTTCTTTCTCTTTCTCTCTTTTTTTTCTTTCTTTCTTCTCTGGTATACCCATTACATGTATGTTATACCTTTTGTTATTGTCCCACAGTTCTTAGATATTCTGATTCACTTTTTCTCATTCCTTTTTTTCTCTTTGCTTTTCAGTTTGGAAAGTTTCTATTGATATATCTTTGAGCTCACTGATTTTTCCCTCAGCCATGTCCAGTCTAGTGATGAGTTCATCAAATACATTATTTATTTCTATTACACCGTTTTAAATTTCTAACATTTCCTTTTGATCGTCTCTTAGAGTTTTCTTTGCTCTGCTTACATTATCCATCTTGTATGTTATTCAGTTTTCCCATTAGAGGCCTTAGCATATAATCATATTTATTTTACATTTCCAGTCTGATAATTCCAAAATCTATGCCATATGAGTCTGGTTCTGATGCTTGCTTTGTATTTTCAGATTGTTTTTTGTTTGTTTGTTTGCCTTTTAGCCTGTCTTGTAATTTTTTTTGTTATTGTTGAAACTGGATATGATGTATCAGGTAAAAGGAAGTGAGGCAGATAGATGTTAATGTGAGGTTTTATGTTTATCTGGCTAGGAGCCAGGCTGTGTTTACCACTTGCTGTAGCCATGGTGTCAGAAGCTAATACCTAGTGTCCTTATTTTTGTCTTCCCTTTTTCCTTTGGGTTTTCCTAGAGACTCCTTCTTAAATAGGGTCTGAGACTTGCAGTTCTTTTAGCTGTAACCCTTGTTAGTATTCAGGAGCCTACTGATACCGTGAGAAGGTTGGGGTTGAGGAGGGAAGCATTATATAGTCTTATAACTATATCTCAGTCTTTTAATGAGCCTATGTCCTTGGGCTATGACCTTCACAAGTGCTTCTCAGCTTCCTTACTCCACTGTAGAGAAACAGGAAGGCTGGAGGGGGCTGAGGTTGAGTATTTCCCTTCCTCCATGTTGGTTAGGCTTTGGTAAAACTTAAGTTGGTTAGGCTGTGGTAAAATAGTTTTCTTTGAGGGTAGGCCTTGTTAAGGAGAACAGAGAGCTCTGGGTATATTTCAAATTTGTTACTTTTTCTGTCCCCCTGCTGGACGCATGAGGAAATTTTCTCCAGTCTCCAGTGAGAACCTCATGGGACTTCGAGTTCTTGTTAAACCAAAACTGTCTGTATATCTTCTTTGGAAAAAAAAAAAATCTCTATTTAAATCCTTTGCCCATTAATTTTTTTTTCTTGTTGAGTTGTTGTAAGGATTTTTTTTTTTTTAATGAGATGGAGTCTCACTCTGTTGCCAAGGTTGGAGTGCAGTGGTGCAATTTTAGCTCACTGCAACCTCCACTTTCTGGGTTCAAGGGATTCTCTTGCTTCAGACTCCCAAGTAGCTGGGATTACAGGCACCCGCCACCACACCTGGCTAATTTTTTTGTATTTCTAGTAGAGACAGGGTTTCACTATGTTGGTCAGAATGGTTTTGAACTCCTGATCTCAAGGGATCCACCTGTCTCAGTCTCCCAAAGTGCTAGGATTACAGGTGTGAGCCACTGCACCCGGCTGTAAGGATTCTTTTTTGTGTTGTTTTTATTTATTTTTATTTTTTTTTGAGATGGAGTTTCGCTCTTGTTACCCAGGCTGGAGTGCAATGGCGCTATCTCGGCTCACCGCAACCTCCGCCTCCTGGGTTCAGGCAATTCTCCTGCCTCAGCCTCCTGAGTAGCTGGGATTACAGGCAGGCGCCACTATGCCCAGCTAATTTTTTGTATTTTTAGTAGAGACAGGGTTTCACCATGTTGACCAGGATGGTCTCGATCTCTTGACCTCGTGATCCACCCGCCTCGGCCTCCCAAAGTGCTGGGATTACAGGCTTGAGCCACCGCGCCCGGCCAGGATTCTTTAGATACAAGAATTCTATACCTAGATACAAGTTCCTTATCAGATATGTGATTTGTGTATATTTTCTCCCCTTTTGGGACTTTTCATTTCCTTGATAGTGTGCTTTGAAGCATATACATTTTTAATTTTAATGAAGTTAAATTTATCTGATTTTCCTTTTGTTGCTTGTGATTTGGGTGTCATATCTAAGAAATCATTGTCGAAGGTCAAGAAGATTTACTGCTGTGTTTTCTTCTAAGAGTTTTAATAGCTTCAACTCCTACATTTAGGTCAATGATCCATTTTAGTTAGTTTTTGTATATGTTGTGAGGTAGCAGTCCAATTTTATTCTTTTGCATGTGGATATCTAGTTGTCCCAGCATCATTTGTTGAAAAGACTTCTCTTTTGTTTAATTTTCTTATTTTTGTCAGAAATGAATTGAACATAAATGTAACGGTTTACTTCTGGACTCTCAATTCTATTCCACTGATCTATATGTCTATAGATGCCAGTACCACACAGTCTTGATTATTATGTTGTAGTAAGTTTTAAAATCTGGAAGTGTGACTCCTCCAACTTTGTTCTTTTTCAAGATTATTTTGGCTATTCTGAGTCCCTTGAATTTCCATATGAATTTAAGGATTGCTTTAGCAATTTCTACAAAAAGATAGCTGTGATTTTGATAGGCATTGTGTTGAATGTATAAATTAGTTTGACATCTTAATAATGTGATATTTTCTAATTCCTGAACATGTAATGTCTATTTATTTAGTATTGTAACATTTCTCTCAACAATGTTTTGTAGTTTTCACTGTATAAGACTTGCCCTTCTTTTGTTAAGTTTATTCCTAAGCATTTTATTCTATTTGATGCTATTGTAAATAGAATTGTTAATTTCCTTGAGTTGTTTTTTGTTACAATGCAGAAATATAATTGATTTGTGCATACAATTAATTTTTGTATTCCCATCTTATATCCTGTAGCTTTGCTGAACATATTTATTAGTTTTCATAGGGTTCTTTTCTTTGTGTGTGTGTGTGTGTGTGTGTGTGTGTGTGTGTGTGAATTCCTTGGGATTTTTTTTATATACAAGACCTTGTCACCTACCAGTAGATAGTTTTACTTCTTCCTTTCCAATATGAAAATATTTTATTTATTTTTCTTGTCCAGTTGCTCTTGTGGAACCTTTAGTACAATGTTGAAGCAAGAATGGACCTCCTTGTGTTGTTCTTGATTTTAGAGAGAAATCATCCTATCTTTTAATATTAAGTCTAGTGTTAGGTACAGGTTTTCATACATGCCTTTTATCAGGTTGAGAAAATTGTCTTTTTCCCTAGTTTACTGGGTGTTTTATGATGAAAAGGTGTCCAAGATTGTCAAATGCTTTTTCTGTGTATACTGAGATGATTATGTGTTTTCATTTCTTATTCTCTTTATATGATATGATGTATTATATTAATTGATTTTAGGATGGAAAACCAATGTTCTATTTTTGGGATAAACTCCACTTGACATGATGGTAACTTTTTATATGCTGTTAGATTCAGTTGACTGGTATTTTGTTGAGGAATTTTGCATATTCACATGATATATTGATCTGTATTTTTGTTTTCTTGTTACATCTTTGTCTGATTTTAGTATGAGGGTAATTAACTTGCCTCGTAGAGTGAGTTGAAAAGTGCTCATTTTAATGTTTTAAATTCTGAGACTTTTATCATCTTGATCAAATGAGCATTATCTGTTTGTTTTAGGCATTTGAATCATAAGTGTCTGAAATGTGTATCACACAGAAAAACCATAGACATTCAGTGGAGTTTGACTGAAATCCACTGTGCAATGAGTCTAATGAAGAAACTAGTAAAACTAAAACTAAGTCAAACTGAAATCAATTGCAAACCTTAAAGAACAGAATCCATAACACTATTAAACTTTTCCATGCAACACAGTTGTCATAAACTTTATAAATTGCTGATGTAAACAAATTTTTGAATTGATAATTTCACCAAATTAGATTTTGGTGTCCAAAAGCAAATTTTTCTAAGTTGATAAATTTGGAAAATTTGGTCAATTGGACTCTGGGTAGCTCGGTCATTGGGTGAATTGTCTTTCAAATAAGTGCCTAGTTTGTGGGTACAGATAAGGATCACGGAAGACAGGGAATTGAGAGAACTTTGCCTACAGACTCCTTTTTTTTTTTTTTTTTCCCAAAATAGACAGTAAGGTAAAGTGCTGAGAGAGGTGAAAGTGAAGTAGAGGGTTTAAGGAAAGTGGAGAAAGGCCGGGTGGGGTGCTCACACCTGTAATCCCAGCACTTTGGGAGGTCGAGGCAGGACGATCATCTGAGGCCAGAAGTTCGAGACCAGCCTGGCCAACATGGCAAAACCCCGTCTCTACTAAAAAAAAAAAAAAAAAAAAAAAAATATATATATATATATATATATATATATATATATATATATTAGCTAGGTGTGCTGGTAGATACCTGTAATCCCAGCTACTCAGGAAGCTGATGTAGGAGAATTGTTGAATCTGGGAGGTGGAGATTGCAGTGAGCCAAGATTGTGCCACTGCACTCCAGCCTGGGCGACAGAGTAGAGAAAGTTTGCAGGAGTCAATGAGGTGATGGAATTGGGCAACCCAAGCTTGCTGAGTTGTGTTCAGGACCCAGCTCTGCTGGTGCCAATTCCATTGGTTCTTGATGCTTCTTGTTCCTAGGAGTGCTCAGTGATGAGGGCACAGGAGTAGAGAAATCTGGTGATTAGTAGGTAGGTGGGAGAAAAAGACAAGGGGTTCAACAGGGGATGGCATGAGAATGGTGTTGTTGGCTCATGACATCCAGGCTGGGATGAGAAAGAAGAAAGGCTTGGTACACAAAAAGATAAAAGAGAGAGTCCAAAGGACTGGAGTTTCAAGAGGCATGAGGTTTAATATCTGTGTGCAAGGGGATGAGGGAGCCAGAAACAAGAAGCTGGGTTTACAGAGTGAGATTCTGGAGGGTAAAATTTCAGGGGTAACGCAGATCTTGTCATGAAAGGGCCAGAGGCCTGGTAAACAGAGTGGGCCGGTTGAATGGGTTACTGGAGGTGAAGACAATATACAACAGTGGGGCCAGAGACTTGGATGGAGCAATTAGCGGGGCAAGCACATGGATGGAATGATAGCAGGTCTTAGGATGGTGAGCAAGACTCTGGGACTAAGACTTCACTGAATCTGTAATTAGGAGCTGTCTTCTCCCAACCCCAAACTCCATAAACCCAGCATTAATGAACCATCTTGTCATGAAAAAGGTGGGATGGGGAAGGGAATCTTTTTCTCGAGTGTTTGCAAAACTTCTCTGGAGAGGTCTTTATCTTCCTATATTTGCTTCTATCTCTGTCAGCTCTGTATTGACTGCTCAGTCAGATTTTGAATTCCAGATATTCAATCTGCTCCAGCCCATCCTGTTAGGTCTCTGACTGACTGAGTTTAATGATTTTTTTGACTAGCTGTGGCATGCTTTCTTCTGAAAGGTAGACCTGCTTAAACTGTAAGCTTGCCAATTGACTTCCTGCTGACTGGGCTAACAGATGCCCTAGAATCCTTATCCCTTAGCAGGTATGGCCAAGACCATTAAGAGGAAGTGGTATAATCAATGTCCCGAGTCCCAAAAGGTAAGGTGCTTTGCACAAAAATGGAGGAGCTATGGAAGCAACAATAAGGATTGATAAGAAAGCTCCCTTTCTTCTTGCTCTCAACCCAAGATTTTGAATTTTTCCCTCAATTTACAAATACCCTTTAAATGTCTATCTGTACAACTAAATGACCTTGTAAAAGAAAATCGCCAAAATTGACTTTTTAAATGTGCCTCCCTTTCACGTTGCTGGTGTGTCTCTGCCTTGTCTTCTCTTTTCATGGTCACCAAACTTCTTGAGCTGTCTTTATGGTTTCTGCTTTTGTCCCTCTCAAGAGACAACTCTATCAGAGGTCAACAGTAAATGTCCTAATTTTGAAGTCCAATGGCCAAAGATATTCATGAAACCACTACTCTGGAGCCTGGCCAACATTAGGTTCTGAGAATACAAAATTAACTATTGTCTGTCACCCAAGAACTCACAATCTGCTGAGGGAGATAGGCTCAAATTGACATTTTCAACACTCTTTTCCCCTGGATTTTGAGACACCAGTGTTGTAGTTGTAGTGCTCCTTTTCAGCCTTCTAAGAGGGCTCCTCTCTTTCTCTGTCTCTCTCCCTCTGGCCTTTGTATATTGGCTCTATGCTAGGACTCTTTTTTCTCTTATACCATATTTCCTGTCTGAGAAATCTCATCTAAACCAATTGCCTCATTTCCCATGTATGTGTGTATGACTCTCGAGTTTAAATTGCTAGCTTACATCTATCCTCTGCGCTCCAGAACAACTGTTAACAAGACAGTTTCTTAACATCAGTATACTTACAACCAGGTTCATCACTGTAATCTCTGATCCACTTCCCCTCTTACTTATCCTCATTCTCTGTGAATATGTGAATAGAATTTCTCTACTCAACTACCCAGACAGAAACCTGGTGTTATCCTCAACTCTTAATTTCTCCTCTACCTCATGTAATCACGTACAATGTGTCTAGTCTATACTGCCTTTTCTATAGCTGTTTGATCTGTTAGCTTCTCTAGGTCTTCCCTGCTTTTTCCTTAGAAAAAGGTTTCCAATTTTCCTTAGATTCCTTAACTAGCTTCCTGTTTGGTTTACGAGCTTCTAGTCTTGTCCCTCTGACCCATCTTACAGTCTGATGCAAGAATGATCTTTCTGAAATGTAAATCGTATCCCTCTTTTCTCCATTTAAAAATACTAGTGGCATCCCTTAGTTTTCAGGATAAAATCCAAACACTTTATCAAAAGTAAATCAGGTTACAGGGCCCTTTGTAACCTGGTCTTGCCTGGCTTTCCTTCTTCACCTCCTTCACTTTTTCCTCAAATCCTAAATCCCTGCTATACCAAATTACTTGGAATTTTTCAACCACTTTATACCATTTCATAATTTAAAGCATTAATACTTGCAGACCTTGCTGCATGGAATGCCCTCCAAACTGGCTTCTTTCCCTGAAGCTTGATGAACTCCTAGTCATTCTTCAAGATTCAGCCCTAGCATTGTTTCTTCTGAGAAATTCTGCATGGACCGCCTCCTTTCTTGGTACTCCAGTAGGCCTCAGATGCAACCATGTTCATAGTACCTGTTTTACTATGCTGTACTTACTTTTGATGTGTCTCTCTAACTAATCTTTTGGGCCTTTGAGGGGACATCCTTATATTTCAAACAGTGCTTTGGAGGGAGAAAAAATATGCTTGCTAAGTTAACTGATTAATTATTGAATGCCTCCTATGACAAAGAAGACACCATGCTAGGCACTGTGATGCATTTTTGGAGGTTCCCTTTCCTCTCTTAAAAACTTCTCAATCTCCTTCAAAAGTTCTCTATCCTGTCTGTTCCCTAATGTCTGACCTCAGCCTTCTCTTGCTCTACATACATACTCTGACTCACTCTATCCATTTATTTAGCTTTAATTGCTGACAACTCCCAAATCTGTTCTTCCAGCAAAAACCTCTTTTTCAAGCTCCAGATGCTCCCAGGCATCTCAAATGCAGCACATATGAAACTGAACTATTTTCTTTCTTTCTTTTTTTTATTCCTTCTGGGATAAAAGGAGAAGATAATTGTAGGAAAGGTTCTGAAACCATTTTAAGGAAAAGTAGTTAGAAATTAAGCCAGGACAATGTCATAAAGTCTTCAGTGACATCCCTAGGTACAGCTTTTGTGTTTTCGTCTCCTTTTGTGTTTTCAAGTGAATAGCAGTAAAATTCCTTTAATGCTGTGCTTCCCATACTGGATTATACAGTAGTGTACCAAGGTATATTCGAAGCCACAGTGTAAACAAGGCTTGTCTTCCCAATACATCTGATAGAAAATTGTGGGTGTGTGTGTGTTTGTGTAATGTACAAAATTTAACTTGTGAGAATTAAAAACATTATTTTTCTATTAAACAGATACGTTGTGGAACAGAATGCAAAACGTCAGAAAAGTTAAAGGTCCTTTCCTGAAAATGTAAGCACACAAACCATTTCTATTATTAAGATATCTCAGATTTAACTACCAAATTTAAGGCTGGGCTTGGTGGCTCATGCCTATAATCCCAGCACTTGGGGAGGCCAAGGCAGGCGGATCACCTGAGATCAGGAGTTCGAGACCAGCCTGGCCAACATGGTGAAACCCCATCTCTACTAAAAAGTACAAAAATTAGCCAGGCCTCATGGCAGGTACCTGTAATTCCAGCTACTTGGGAGGCTGAGGAAGGAGAATCGCTTGAACCTGGGAAGCTGAGGTTGCAGTGAGCTGTGCCATTGCACTCCAACCCGGGCAACAAGAGCGAAACTCCATCTCAAACAAACAAACAAAAACTGAAACACCAGTAACTACCAAATTTATATCCCAGAACTAGAGGAGAGCTAGACTATGCCCATGCATTTAAGAGTACAGAGAGGAAAGCCTTAAGGGTACAAACCTTACCTAGGCATGAACAACAGGGAATCAGCTTTGCGGGAAGTTCTTTTTTAGATGAAGAAGGAGGAAACAGGAGAAGGGAGGAATCAGTGAGTCCAAAAGACAGAGCTAAGCAGAAGAACTCAGTACAACACATTGATTCATTCAACAGACATTTATAGATGCCTATTTTGTCTCATGTTCTTTACAGGGTGGTAGGAAAAGAGAATTAGATGTGTTTGTGCCCTTAAGTAGTTCACTATTTAGTAATGAATGCTGAACAATATAATTATACCGTTGTTGTAATAAAGAATATATAATGTGAAACTGGACACTGGAAAAGGAAATAAAACAATCTTGTTTATAATGGCATCAAAAAGAACAAAAATTTGAGAATAAATTTAACCAAGGAGTTGAAAAATCTATACACACACACAAAAGATCTATACACTGAAAACTATGAGATGCCAATGAAAGAAGTTGAAAAAGAGCAAATAACTGGAAATACATCCCATGTTTATATATTGGAAGAATTAATAATATTAAAATGTCCATGTTACCCAATGTGATCTACACATTTAATGTATTTCCCTATGAAAATTCCAATGGCATTTTTCACAGAAGTAGAAAAAATACTAAAATTAATATAGAACTGCAAAAGACCCCAAATAGACTAAATAATGTTGATAAAGAACAAAGCTGGAGGCATCTTTGCTGATTGCAAACTACATTACAAAGGTACAGTAATCAAAACATTATGTATCATACTGTTTTGCATGTACAGCCATGCATAACAGTATATGCATAACAAAAATAGCACATATGCATAACAAAAATAGACACAGTCCAATAAAACAGGATAGAGAACTCAGAAATAAACTCACACATATATGGTCATATGGTCAACTGAATTTTTTTTTTAATAGGGTTTCACTGTGTCGCCCATATTGGAGTGCACAGGTGCAGTCTTGGCTCACTGCAGCCATGACTTCCCAGGCTCAAGTGATCTTCCCATCTCAGCTTCCTGAGGAGCTGGGACTACAGGCACACTCCACCTCATCCAGCTAAATTAAAAATTTCTTTGTAGACATGAAGTCTCCAGATGTTGCCCAGAGTGGTTTCAAACTCTTGAGCTCAAGTGATCCTCCTGCTCCTGCCTCTCAAGGTGCTGGGATTATAGATGTGAGCCACCATGCTCAGCTGGTCAACTAATCTTTGATGAGGCACCAAGAATACACAATGGGGAACAAAAAGTCCCTTCAATAAATAGTGTTGGGAAAACTGGATAGACATATGCAAAATAACAAAATTGGACCCTTGTCTTATATAGAAATGAATTTGGAATGGATTCAAGACTTAAATGTAAGATGTGAAACTGCAAAACTCTTAGAAGAAAACACAGGGGAAAAAGCTCCTTGACATTGGCCTTAGCAATGATTTTTCAGATATGACACAAAAAGCATAGGCAAACAAAATAAAAATAAACAAGTTGGATCACATCAAACTAACAGGCTTTGTACATCAAAGGAAACAATGAACAAAATGAAAAGGCAACCTACAGAATGGGAGAAAATATTTGCAAACCATATCTGATAAGGGGTTATATATATATATCCAAAATATATAAGGAACTCACACAATTCAATAGCCAGAAAACACAAAAAATCTGATTTGAAAATGGGCAAAGGATCTGAACAGACATTTTTGTAAAGAAGCAGTATATGAAAAAGTGTTCAACACCACTAATCATCAGAGAAATGTAAATCAAAACCACAATGAGATATCATCCCACACTTGTTAACATGACTATTATAAAAAAGATAGGAGATGGCACGTGTTGGCGAGGATGTGGAGAAAGGGGAACACTTGTATACTGTTGGTGGGAATGTAAATTGGTACAGCTACTATGGGAAACAGTATGAAGGTTCTTCAAAAAATTAAAAGTAGAACTACCCTATGATCCAGCAATCTCACTTCTGGGTATATACCCAAAAGAAACGAAATCAGGATCCTGAAGAGAGATATCTGCGTTCCCATGTTCACTGCAGCCTTATTCACAATAGTCAAGATATAGAAACAATCTAAGTGTCTGTCGACACATAAATAAAGAGAATGTGGTATATTTATACACAATGGAATTTTATTCAGCCATAAAAAGGAAATCCTGCCATTTATGACAACATGGATAACTTATTCACTTAGACATTATGCTAAGTGAATAAGTTAGACACAGAAAGAGAAATACTGTATGATCTCATTTATATTTGAAATTTAAAAACATTGAACTCATAGAAACAGAGTAGAACAGTCATTGCCAGGGGCTGAGGTATGAGGGAAATGGAGATGTTGATCAAAAGGTCCATGCTTTCAGTTATTAGATGAACAAGTTCTGGGGATCAAATATACAGCACAGGTGGTGATGGATGTGTTAATTAAAAAAGAAAAGAAATTGGATCATTGGAATAGTGCTGAGCTTTGCTGGGGGGAATTCTGTCAACACTTTACAAAAAAAGGCAACCTTTCAGCATTTGGCTAGTCTTGTAAGATGTATAGGTGTTTTCTGCCTGTAGGTTGGTTAGAAATATTCCAGAAAATTGGAATATAAAATGTGTGGGAAATGAATTAGAAATATGCTCACATTCTTGACAATCATTATTAGCATTTAAGTCCTGGAAGAGGAAGGAGACCATTTCTTTTGCTTGGCATACTCGGTAGCATAGCTTAACCCTGTCTCTGCATATGATACCATGTTTATTGTTTTGTAAAGCTCAGCCAGAGAGTTGAATATGGCATGGATGTAGCTTACTCCTCCTTATTTAATGAACATATATTGAGCATCTATTTTGTATCAGGCCTTATGGTAGAGTTATCAAGAATGAGTCCCACTTTCTGGATTCAGTAGTTTGGCTGAATGAAGGGATCAGTTAAGTAGACAGGCAACAGTAGTATATATGATTGGCAGGTGTATGCCCAGAGGATTATAAATAATGGTACACAGGAGAGGCCTGAGCCCATCTGGAGGGTGATGCGGAGTTTGGGGCCACTAAAGTGACTTCTGAGCAAATATTTGAATGACAAGTAGGAGTGGACTTGAAAGACGGCAAGCATTATAGAGGGAACATCATACACCAAGTAGTGATATAGTCAGAGAATAACAAGCAGTTTCTCATGAAGGGTGGCTGCAAATAATGATAGGAGAGGAGGCCGAGAAGTAGCTGGGACTAGGTCACAGGTGACTTTTGTGTCATTAAATGTCTGGATTTTATCCAGTGAAGGCAATGGTTAGTCATTGGAATACTGACTATGAAAAGTGTTTTTCAAAGAGTAGATTGTTAGAGGGTTGTAAAATCAATTTAGTGAATTGGGGCCAGCATATAAAAGGTGAACAAGTAGAAACTACGAGTGTAGATCATATTTGTAAAGGTAAATCACTTTTTTTTTTTTTTTGAGACAGTCTCACTCCATCACCAGGCGCCAGGCTGGAGTGCAGTGGCGTGACCTCGGCTCACTGCAACCTCCACCTCCTGGGTTCAAGCAATTCTCCTGCCTCAGCCTCCCAAGTAGCTGGGACTACAAGCACGCACCACCACACCCAGCTAATTTTTTTGTATTTTTAGTAGAGACGGGGTTTCACATGTTGGCCAGGATGGTTTCAATCTCTTGACCTCGTGATCCGCCCGTCTCGGCCTCCCAAAGTGCTGAGATTACAGGCGTGAGCCACGGTGCCTGGCTGGTAAATAACATTTTATGAAGATTTTATTTCAATCATTTATGTTTTTGAATAATCTGATGTAAAATGCTTTTTGGTCTGTGGGTCACAGTCACAATTTTTGAGAAGCACTAGCGTAAAGGTTCAATGGTACACAAATTATCAGATTACTTTTAGTAGCAATTAACAGAAAATTCACACCCAAATGGAAATAATCACTAAAAAAGATTATTATCCAACATAACTAGGATTCCAGTTTGGGAGTTCTTGGTTTTGTACTTTTAGTTGTTCTAATCTGCCACTCTCAGTGTTATCTTCTGCCTAAAGCCAGTTCCCCAGTGACACTTAGAATAACATGCCAATGTATTCCTCTAGGCAGAATAGAGCCTAGATTCTCACTGCTTCAACTTAGTTTAGGCCTGTCCACCAGAACCCATTCAGGAACTAATCCACTATAAGGAACTGAAATGCAATGTGTCAAACTCAGTGTATTATGGAAATATAGAGCACCTTGATTGACAGTCATGAATTTAGGTGTGGGGATGGTCAGGGGAGCCACCTAGATGATGACAACGGTTTATATGTAAGTTCAGTGGGTTTTAAAAGGGAGAAGGCTTTCTGCAGGGTAGGGACTGCTTGAACAAAAGGCTGTGGACAGGGGAGCTGTACACAAGGAAACATCCAAAATAAGAACTTTTATGCTTCTAAGCCATAGCATTTAGAGGCACAGGAAGTAGCTGGAGTGATGAGTAGATGTCTGAACAAGGAGGGTAGTCCTGTCTTTCCCATAGGAAATAAACAACTGAAGATCATTGCCAGGGAATTAAGATGATCAGATTCCCATCACTACAGCCAAAGTGTAGAGGAGAGAGGTTAGGAGGTAATCCAGGAGAGGGATCATGGATTTCGTATTAGGGAGCGAGTTGACTGCAGATTGGAGAAACATCATGGAAATAAACGTGTTCACTTCAGTGTAGATGAGTTTAAGGAAATAATCACTGACTTTTGTAGTCATCTCCCCAGGACATCAGGTTTATAGTGTATTAATTGTAAAGCCTAAATTTGTTACCTTTTGAGAAAGGAATGATCATTACTTTGTCAACCTTACTATAAAGAACTGGAGCCCAAGATGGGGGGAACCTTTGAGAGTGCTGCTCTAGGGTTTGGAATGTATTTAAAGAGGTACCTAGATGGACTTGGGGGAGCATTCCACTAGGTGAAGAAAAGTTATTTATTTATAGGCCAGATTAGTAAAATTCTTGATGCTGTTATTTTCCTTGTGTTATCCCTGAGCCTTTAGCAAATGTCTTAGGATTCATGTACTTTTATTTGGACCAAAACCCAAAACATTAAAGGGAAAGCAGTATCCCTTGAGGCCACTGTGGTAGTGGCAGTGGCCTGTTATTGTGAGCTCACTGATGATACAGGTTGTTTCTTGTCTTTAGTCTCTATATGACAAACAGTAGATATTGTATCCCTGCTGCCTAAATTGATGCTGGCAACTAGCAGATGCTCAAAAAGCATGTAGGGAACTGTTTAAAGTCCCAAAGGGAGATACATTTCTGGGGTCTAAGAGGAAAAGCTCCAGGAGCCTAGCCACAATCCATCTATTCAAAATAAAGATGTGGTTTTAAGGAAAGTGATTTCTCCAGAAGTCAGGTAGGACTCCTAGATATCAAGCTGGGGTGGATGTTCATGCTAAGACAGGAGGAGGGGTATATTTTTTAGCAGAAGCAGAATTGTAGCTTTATTTCATAAATGTTTTGAGTGTCTACTATATATCATCATTCAAAATATAAGAGCTTTCTGGCAACAGTGTGAAGAACAAAGTAGAGTAGAGATAAAGAGCTCTGCTGGGAGTGGACAAGTATCAGACTAAGGCAGCTGCAGCTAAATAACCCAGAATAGTCCTGTCACTGAAGCTATGTCTACTACACCAGTGACCCTTCTACCCTTACTCTTGCTTATTGTCTCAGATAATGGATGGGTTCCGTGGGCCAAATATACTCAGAAGATACAGCCTAAGATAAAATCTCTTCTACGTATTCTACTGGGGATATGGCAGTTATTGGGCACTGCTATCAAGTGTTCAGCCCAAGAGCGATGGCTCCTTTCCAAGTCTTTCCATAACTACCACACTATGAAAGCCTCTGAACCCAAGGGAACAGCAGTCTGGCTGTGCCAAGAAAGGGGCTCCCAGCTTCTCACATTCTGTAGCCGGATTTCCCTTTTCTGGGTTCCCAGAGAGGCCAGATTTGACAACAATAAAAACTTCCAGGAAATTCCCAGGAGGTTTAATTTCCTAATTCTTCTCTAGCTTAGACTTTCTTACCCATTCCCCCCACCAAAAGGAAGGAGCTTATCCTGGAGCCTAACATCCTCTGCTGAATGTCTCCACCCCTTTGGCCAAAGTGGTGGAACATCTGAGTTCTTGGGTCCTCTCCTCTCAGGTCCATTCAAGGGGTTGAGGGGAACACGTGAAAGTAATGTGTGATCCTGCCTCAAAACAGAGGAATGACTATAGTATCCCCAGAAGGTTCGTAGGGTACTAGATTGTTTAAGGAAGTTTCACTTGCACATTGTCACTCCCCTACCCCTGTCAGGAAGTAATCATTCTCTAAGAAATCCCAAGCACTCAGTCTCTAGGAGACCAGATGTCAAAACAACCACCTCTGGCAACATTTGGAATTATAGGATGCACTCCCATCTAAACTGGCATTAAGAAAAACAAAACTGCACTAACCAAAAATAACCCAAATTTAAGGACCAGAAGCATAAGTCATGGATTTACTATCCCAGGTAGACTGAGCATTTGGATAATTCTCATTCTCCAGATACCCCACAGGAAGGAAAAAAGAAATGAATTTATATATATTCATATAAAGACTTTTATCTATTGTGCAAAGAGAGGGCCATCTGGCTCCCCAAAAGGTTCTCAACCCCATCAAGACTGTCCATTTTACAGCTCTAGCTCCAGTTCTTCTCAGAGAGTAAAAGCACTCCAAAGGCCTGTGATCATGGACACTGATTAAGGGCTGCAGGCTCTTCAGATCCAGTTAAATCCCTGGTGTTTGAGCTGTGTGGGAGCTGTGGTTGCTTGCTTGCAGGCTCTGGCTGAGGTCCTGCCGCAAACCCTGCAGCAGCTGGTTTAGGAGTGTAAGGTGGCTGTCTCTGCGAGGCAGAGGCAGGGGTGGGAGGCAATTCCCTTTATACTCGATCACTGCCATCTTGGCCCGATCCGTACTCCGATTTGGGATCTGCAGCATTCTTGTGTAGCCCCCATTTTGATCTTTGTACCGAGGGGCCAGTACTTGAAACAGCTTT
This sequence comes from Aotus nancymaae, assembly GCF_030222135.1. Taxonomy (NCBI): domain Eukaryota; kingdom Metazoa; phylum Chordata; class Mammalia; order Primates; family Aotidae; genus Aotus; species Aotus nancymaae. Next base: position 53,194,675 of record NW_026988473.1, on the reverse strand, counting down.
GGGATCAAGTCCTTCTCCTAGAGGGAGAAGTATCCAAGAGACAGCAGAGTCAGGCACAACTGCAGAGGCATTTAACTTTACGCCACTCCCAAAGGTAAGGTCCACCCACAAGTAGAAAGACCTCCCCCTCCCCCACCAATCTGGTAGAGTCAATGTTACACAAAGGGTTATTTATAGGCAGTTGTGCAGAGACATATTCACATCGACTTCAACTAACTTAAGACACAGTTTCTAATTTAGTCAACAACACTGACCGGTAAGTGAGTACCCTAGCTTAATTCTGTCCAGTTCTCCTTCCTCCAACCCTTACCCCCAGGGAGCAAAGGGTAGGATTTTGAAGGAGGCTAGGACGCACTCACTGTGAGCCAGAAGTCAGCCATGCGCATGGCTCGTTCGTTGGTGTCTCCCAGCTTCCCATAGTCAATGAGCTGTGGGGACAAGACATCACGGATCCGACCGAGCAAGAAAACAAGGCGTTAATCTAATTTCTCTAATGCCGGACCGCAATCCATGCATTCCACTAGCAAAGCACCTCTAATCTACGCCACCCTTAATTCCGCAGCCCTAACCAGTCTTCCATTAGAGGCGATGGAGAGGCGGGTTCAGCTCAGGGTCCTAGGGGACTCAGACTTGTGGAATGGTTTAACAGGTTGGTCCCAGTCCCTTCCCACCTGCAGCCGGCACCCCCCTTCAGACCAGACTCGCACAGTGGACAACGGGACCCGCTCCTCACCTTCTCCGCATAGCCCCTCATCTCGTCCACACGCGCCCATGGTGCCTCGATGCGTTCGTGCCGCACCAGCCCTGTGAGCAAGTTCCGCAACAGATGGATGCGAGACTCGGGACCAAGGCCCAGACGGCGATATACTCGGCCATGGGAGATGGCTGCAGCGACCGACAGCCGCATCTTCCCACCTTCTGCCCGCCCCTTGGAGGCCGGAACTGGAAACTGGAAGGTACACCGGGTGGAGGCAATTTCAAGGAACGCATGCGCCTTAGCGCGGAGCGTGGCAAACGTGGTTGCGCATGCGCATCAGAGCCTGCCTCGTTGGCAGTCTCGGAAAGGGCGGAGAAACGGTGTTGAGCTTTTCCAGAGGCGGCGAGCTGGGCGGGCTTCAGGCAGAGTGAGCGGTCGTTGGCAGCCGAAGAACCGGGCGCCCCCTAGTGTAGGGTAAGCGGGCATCGGGTTTTTCTTGAGCTGAGTCAGCCGAAGTGTGGCATTTAGGGGGATGGGACTCTCCGCCGCTGAGCCCCCTGGGAAAGAGAACGTCTGAGGAGAAAGGTACTCGGAGGGTTCGGGGTCCTGCGGGCTGCCCGCCCTACCCGGCCCAGCAGTCGCCAGCTGGCCTGGCTGACACCTGTGCGCATCGTTTTTAACACAGCAATTTTCAGTAGTAATGGTGAAATGGATAATAACGATGCCCTGAAAAGAAACGCTGATAGTGAAATTTTATTTTGTTGAAGTAATCATTCCAGTTAAAAGAAAAAATTGCAGCACTAAAAGGAAAAGTAGTGGATTGTTAATTACACCAGTGTGATTTTTTAAGGGGAAAAACATACCTACACATTTATGTTAATGAACAATAATATTATAGTTTGTTTTTGAGCCTTAACATCTGCAAATTGGCAATGACTGTCGAAATTGTTCCTTGTTATGGGTTGAGTTGTGTCTTCCCCATGATTCTTCCTGTCCCCAAAAAGCTATAAGTCTTAACCTGCAATAACTCAGAATGTGACCTTATTTGGAAATAGGGTCATTGCATATGTAACTTGTTAAGATGAAGATATACAGGCATAGGTGGGCGCCTAATCCAAAATGCCTAATGTCTATCTATCTATCTGTCGACACTAGGCATTTTGGATTAAGCGGGCCATCGGGTTTTTCTTGTGCCGCATCAGCAGAAGTGTGGCATTTAGGGGTTGGGACTCTTTGCCGCGGAGCCGCATGGGAAAAAGAGCATCTGAGGAGAAAGGCGCCTGGAGGGTTCGGAGTCCTGCGTACTGACGGCTCTATCTATCTGTCATCTATCTATCCATCCATCCATCCATCCATCCATCCATCCATACATACATACATATATGCAGGCTGGGCGTGGTGGCTCACGCTTGTAATCCCAGCACTTTGGGAGGCCGAGGCGGGCAGATCACCTGAGGTCAGGAGTTCCAGACCAGCCTGGCCAACATGATGAAACCCTGTCTCTACTAATAATACAAAAATTAGCCAGGTGTAGTGGCTCATGCCTGTAATTCCAGTTACTCAGGAGTCTGAGGCAGGAGAATAGCTTGAACCCGGGAGGTGGAGGTTGCAGTGAGTTGAAATCAGGCCACTGCACTCCAGCCTGGATGACAGAGTGAGACTCCATCTCAAAAAAAAAAAAAAAAAAAAAATGCATATGATGAGAGAGAGATGGACACTCAGGGTGATGCTGACCAGGTAAAGACAGAGACATATAGGGAGAAAGCCATGTGACCTTGAAAGCAGAGATTATGGAGTAAGCAGTTGCAAATCAATGAATGAATACCAAGGATTGCTGGAGCACACCTGAGACTAAGGGAAAGGCATAAAATGTATTCTTTTTCAGATCCATCAGAGAGCATGATCCTGCTGCTGACACATCAGTTTCTTTCTTCTAGCCTCCAGAGCCACAAACAATAAAGTTCTGTTGTTTTAAGTTTTACTGTTTGTGATAGTTTGTTATAGCAGTTTTAGGAAATGAAATCACTCCTCTTTACGTGTACATATTCAGTAGACAGTATAGTTAGATTTATCACTCTGTCAGCTTATAGGTGACCAAAGAACATTTCTTTCCTAATTTTAATTTTGAAAAGCTTCTTTAATATGAATCAACAAATAGGCAAACAGGAAAAGTCATAAACATATCAATTCATTGACAGAGATTTATACAAATCACACTTCACAGTTACAGAAATTACAATACCATTCATGTCTTGTTTCTATGGGAACAATTCTTGTAGTTTTCAATTGTCTTTGCAATTAAAAAATTTCACTAAGATATTTTCACCAGAAGTTTTTTTGAGACAAAGTTTTGTTCTTGTTGCCCAGGCTGGAGCGCAATGGTGTGCTCTGGGCTCACTGCAACCACGCCTCCCAGGTTCAAGAGATTCTTGTGCCCCAGCCTCCCAAGTAGCTGGGATTACTGGTGCCAGCCACCACACCCGGCTGATTTTTTTGTATTTTTAGTAGAGATGAGGTTTCACCAGATTGGCCAGACTGATCTCAAACTCCTGACCATAAGTGATCTGCCCACCTTGGCCTCCCAAAGTGCTGGGATTACAGGCGTGAACCAATGAGCCTGGCCCACCAGAAAATGTATCATAAATTTCTATTGGCAAAAACTTGTTAAGAGTCTCTTCCTCAGCAAAAATTAGGTAAAATGAAACATTGATCCATTGTTTTAGAAAATGCTTACACTTGGTAAAAACAATTATAGCATCCAACATCATCCTTTTGACTTTTTCTGGCAATACAAGACAGTTATCTCTTGTCTTTTCTGGTAGTCTTCAAAATTTGATTCTTTTTTTCTATGTCAGTTTCCTTACATTTTGTTTTTGTAGCGTTACTACCGGCTTTCTCTGCAATTTCTGTGGGCTGCTGTTAGTGGAACAATTTTTTTTAATAGTCTAGGAGTCTTTTATTATTATTATTATTTGCACCTATTATGTCATGAATACATAGGGAATGGGTTCCAGCAGCTCAGGCTCCTCTCCATTGGTTCTTACAAAGTATGCTTCTCTTGGTGCAGCAGGCTGGCCCATCAGTTGAATCCAGGTACCTTTCTCTTTGGCTCTCTTCTGTTTCTGATCATTTTCTTTCATGCATTCTAGGAGGCTACTTTGTCCCTTAGAGTGTTTAATGTGCTCCACATGCACATTAATTCTCTTGGCAAGAATCTTGCCCTTAACTTTTTTATTTTCCTTTTTACAGCATTGCCAACAGCATGCTGAATAACATTATAGACTCTTCCAGTTTTTGCCCTGGTAACACTGTGAAGCATTTCTTTTTGAACCATACCCATTCCCTTGATGTCTACAGTATCACCTTTTTTTATAGATTTCCATACATTTGGCCAACTCCATGTTTTCTAAAAGGTCTGGAGAACATACAATGGGTGCCTCTCCTCTTTTCCTTGTTTTGGTAATTTTGGTGAATTACCAGAATATTGAGGTTCCAGCCAAAAGGAAGTTAAAGCAACAATTTAAACCTTAATGTTTTACTGACTCTGTGTTGTTCAAGGCTTAGTCTGGCTCTTTGCAGATACTTTTGTGTTTGATTGGCCTTCTTTGAAACTTTGCATTAATTTAAAAAAACTCATAAAAGAAAAATCCCACAAAACTAAAGTTGTTTGTCTTAAATCTACTGTTTAAAAGCAAGGATATCTTGTACAATAGGAGTTGGAGTCATGAAATGTGCCTGAAGTGAGCCTAAAAGCTAATTAAACTCTTACAAATTTATGTCAAAAGTAATATATGGGAGGCTGATTTGAGTAATAATAAAACTCCGGTTTCCTGCACAGCCAGTTCTGCGTGAATTACTCTTTCTCTGTTGCAATTCCCCTGTCTTGATAAATCAGCTCTCTCTAGGTAGTGGACAAGGTGAACCCATTGGGTGGTTACAAATTTGGGGGCTTGTCTAGGATTGCCTGTGTGGCTACCTGCCCATGGTTTGGTAGTCCCCCTCTGGTGATGGATACTGATGTTAGCCCAAGCAGCTGCCTAGTTCTTTTGGACTGGGGGCTGACTCTGGTACTATCTCTATAGACAGGGCACTGCTGACCCAATGTGCATGGATTTAATTACAATAGAGAAATAGTCCTGGGAAGATGTCCTATAACTGTAACCCAGTCATGGAGTGTCTGTAGCTGTAGCCTCATTACAGGGTGTCTGGCTTGGTGAGAATCCTAGGCACTCATCTGATCTTGTAGTCCCCACCCAGGAACTGACTCAGTTCAAGAAGACAGCTTTGACTCCCTGTGATTTCATATATGACCTGACCAATTAGCACTCCCAGCTCACTAACTTTTCCCCCACCCACCAAGTTGTCCAGACTCTGATCCCCGAATGCTCAGGGAGACTGATTAATAATAAAACTGCTTTCCTGCCAAAAAAAAAAAAAAAAAGTAATATATGTGGCAGAGTTTGTGTAACTAGTGTTCTCCAAATTAATTTCCATGTAGAACACACTATTTTTAGTGAATAAATGTAAAAAGTGATAATTTGAAGATTGCATACATATTTTTATAATGTAACAGTAACTGCAGCAATTGCCTAGAACTTAGATTAAAAATTTTTTTTTTTTTTTGGTGAGGGTTATTGTATCACTAAAATTGCCTAGAATTGTTGTACAAGGTGATGATAAAAATCAGATAGACTTTTAGTTAGTTTTATTACTATTTAAACACTTTTTGCAGACAATTCACCCCTTATTTCTGTACCCCGGCCAGGCTGCTCTTACCTCTCAACCCTGGTACCCACTGGTTCTCAGTATGCACCTGAGATCCCAGGGAAGGTGCTTGGAATAGATCTGAATGTTCTGCCTGAGACAGGACTTGGAGTGACTCTGATGAGAGTCCAGGTGGAGCCCCTGAAGAGGGTTGGTAGTGACCACAGTCAGTCTGGTAGGATTGAGGAAAGTGTCCCAATCAGTGTTTTGGGAAGCAGCTGATGAAAAAAGATCCCAGCTTCTAAGAGAATTTTTGTCCATAACCTCTACTGGAAAAAGGAGTTGGATCTGCTGACGCCACTGCAGAGAACCTCTAAATGCCTGCATCCTGTTCTGCAGGAGCCTCTGTGAAGCAGTGTTTGGGGAGCCAGTTTAGGGGAGTGCAGGAAGTGTTTGGTCAGGGATTTAGTGATGATGGCGGGAAGCTATTATTGAGTAAACCCCAAACCAACTTCTGATTCTATCTCTAGAATCCTGAATGTCTAGAAATATCCTAGGAACTGGCTCTTTCTTGACATATATTAATTAATTCCTATCTCAGAGCAGGGTATTAACCCTTCTCTGAATCCAGTGTTTTGGGAGGCACTGGACAAAGACACAGCCTATCTCTAATATCTGATGGAATGATGATCATATTAGGTGATCAGTAGAATGAGTTTTTCAGAGTCAACAGAATACTGAGGATAACAACAAATCAAAACACATCCCAAGTGGAAACAAGAAGCCTTGTAAGCAATTGAATTTAGAAAAATTAACTCTGGATTTACATGTAACTAAAGTTGAGGTGGTCCAGGGTGATAGAGGGCCAGAATTTGGATAGAATCAGCACAATCCTCTACAGTGACTTCATTCTGGAAATGGTGACTAGCTGTTTCCGATTTGGCTTATTCTCTTCATGTGGTGTTCTTTCCCCTCCCTGCTATATTTCCTTGTATTATTAGTGAGATGAACTGCCTGCTGCTGAAATTATTAGGTCCTTCAAGGTCAGAGAAGGACTCTGACTCATGTATCCCATTTCCTCTCCCCTCCCTTTTATACCCAAGCTAGCTCTGTGCTTTTCTAAGTTTGTAAAAATGTTTACAAGTTCATAAAAAAGAAAAAAAAAACTTAAAAGAGAAAAATTGATTTCTTTATGTTTCTTGATGGCTTCACCATTACTTAGAACAATTATTCATTCTCTCCTTTCTCTTTCATTTGCTAGTTGAGAATTTTAAATTTATTTTAATTTTTTGAGACAGGGTCTTACTCTGTTGCCCAGGCTGGAGTACACAGGTGAGATCTCTGCTTACTGCAACCTCTGCCTCCTGGGCTAAAGGGATCCTTTCATCTCAGCCTCCCGAGTAGTTGGGACTACAGGTATGTGCCACCACACCTAGCTAATTTTTGTATTTTTTGTAGAGACAGGGTATCACTATATTGCCAAAGCTGGTCTCAAACTCCTGGGCTCAAGCAATCCTCCCACCTCAGCCTCTCAAAGTGCTAAATTTACAGATATGAGCCACTACACCTTGGCCTGTTATTGATAATTTATTGTGTGGCTAGGCCCATTTCTTGTCAGCTAGCTTTCATTACACCTCAACACCAAACATCTCTCTGATTGTGCCTCTCTGACCTTTCCCGTTCTCTGTGACCTTTCACTACTGGGTCCAGATCTTTTAAAAGGTCTCTCCAGTTTAGTTCTTCCTGTGAGTCTGAACTCAAACATGTTGCTGACTGTATTATTTGCAAAGCATCTGATTTGTTTTTGCTTTGGGTCCTTTCTCTCATCCTCACTGATATATTTCTGCACCACTGGAAATTGGTTCTTTTATTTATTCCCTACTTATCTATTTTGGAAACCTTTGAATCAGATAAAAGTTGGGCAATAGTCACATCAGAGGAGACAATAGCTATAAACTGGATTCATTTGGAAGGAGACTTACTGATCATCCAGTCTAAGGGTTCTTAGCCTTTTTTGTGCCTTTTGGCCAAGAATGAGCAATCTTAATCTTCTGAGAATAATGCTTTTAAATGCATGAAAGAAAATACAAAGGATTACAAAGGAAACCAATTATGTTGTTTTCAAAATACTTTTTAAAAATCTACAAATTGGTGACATTGTAATATGTGCTATTTAGAATTAGAATCATATCGACTGATACTATTGTGGTTTGCCACCTACATACAAATAGAAGAAAATGCTACATTGAAGTAAAGGTCAATGAAAATAAAGACACATTTTTTTTCCCATTCAAGTTTATGAACATCCTGAGTTTTATTCATTGACCCCTTGGGTATCAGACCTCCAGACTAAGAACACCGCAGTTATTTTGCAGGTGAGGAAACTGAGAAAAGCCCTTGTGAAAAAAGTTAAGAGAAGTTTTATTCTTGGAAAGAGAAGAACTACGTTTGAATTCCAGTATAGCTCAGTAAATATCAAGTCACTACCTTCCACCCCACTCCAGGTTTCTTTCTTTTTATTTTTTTTGAAATGGAGTTTTGCTCTGTTGCTCAGGCCGGAGTTCAGTGGCATGATCTCAGCTTACTGCAACCTCTGCCTTCCGGGTTCAAGCGATTCTCCTGCCTCAGCCTCCTAAGTAGCTGGGACTACAGGTACCTGCCAGCATGCCTGGCTAAGGTTTTTGTATTTTTAGTAGAAACAGGGTTTCACCATGTTGGTCAGGCTGGTCTTGAACTCCTAACCTCAAATGATTCTCTGCCTCAGCCTCCCAAAGTGCTGGGATTACAGGCATGAGCCACCGTGCCTGGCCTAGGTTTCTTTCATTCATTCAATATGTGTTGAAACTTACTATGCACCAACAATTGAATTAGCTGTTTGGAATTCATTGGATAACTGTTCTTATAAGGTGTATAATCTATGAGGAGTTAAACATTAAACAGATATGTAGAAGTGGATTTACATGCTTAGGAAGGAACAATATAGGTTTTTCTGGAATATATAATGGAGGAAATTTAAGGTGTATGTAGTTTAGTAGGTCACAGAAGGCTTTTCTGAGGAAGTGATGGCTAAGCTGGGACCTAAAGCTAAATAGGAGTAGGCTACATGAAAAAGTAGGGGAAGAGTGTTCTGAATGAAAGAAATGGCATGTTTGAAGGCCCAGAAGAAAAAGTACATGGGACAGCAAAAGAAACTATCATTAGAGTGAACTGGCGACCAACAAAATGGGAAAAAATTTTTGCAATTTACTCATCTGACAAAGGGCTAATAACCAGAATCTACAAAAAACTTAAATAAATTTACAAGAAAAAAACAATCCCATCAAAAAGTGGGTGAGGGATATGAACAGACACTTTTCAAAAGAAGACATTTATGCAGCCAACAAACAGATGAAAAAAAGCTCACCATCACTGGCCATTAGAGAAATGCAAATCAAAACCACATTGAGATACTATCTCACTCCAGTTAGAATGGCGATCATTAAAAAATAGGGAGACAACAGATGATGGAGAGGATGTGGAGAAATAGGAACACTTTTACACTGTTGGTGGGAATGTAAATTAGTTCAACCATTGTGGAAGACAGTGGTGATTCCTCAAGGATCTAGAACCAGAAATAACCATTTGAATCAGCAGTCCCATTATTGGATATATACCCAAAGGATATATAACATTCTATTATAAAGACACATGCACATATATGTTTATTGTGGCACTGTTTACAATAGCAAAGACTTGGAACCAACCCAAATGTCCATCAAAGATAGACTGGATAAAGAAAATGTGGTACATATACACCATGGAATTCTATGCAGCAATAAAAAAGGACGAGTTCATGTTCTTTGCAGGGACATGGATGAAGCTGGAAACCATGATTCTCAGCAAACTGGTACAAGAACAGAAAATCAAACACTGTGTGTTCTCACTTATAAATGGGTGTTGAACAATGAGAACACATGGACACAGGGAGGGGAACATCACACACTGGGGCCTGTTGGGGGGTGGGGGGCTAGGGGAGGGATAGCAGGGGGGTGGTGGAGGTATTGGGGAGGGATAACATTAGGAGAAATACCTAATGTAGACGATGGGGGGATGGATGCAGCAAACCACCAAGGCATGTGTATAACTATGTAACAAACCTGCACGTTATGCACATGTACCCCAAAACTTAAAATGTAGTTAAAAAAAAAAAAGAAAGAAAAAGTTCATGGGAACCTTTCTGGATTGAAGAAAAGTTCACTGTGGCTGGAGGAGTGACTGGAAAGGGATGAGCACTGAGGCTGGATTGAGACATGAATCCCATTGTGTATAAATTATACTGTAAATCAGTTTAATAATTTCAAACTCTGTCTTTATCATTTTAATAATTTTGAACTCTGTTTTAAAAGGTAGTGGGAAGCCACTGTAGCATTTAAGGTAGAGAAATGACATGATCAGATTTCCATTTTAAATATAGTCACAGGCCTCACATGGCTTTATTGAGCTAAATTCACATACCATAAAGTTCTTTCATCAGCTTTTGATAAAGTTTGGGTCCTATAAATACATATTTGTTTTTACCCTGGCTAATGACTTTTACTTCTTACTCTTCAACCAATTCTCTTGTCATTTATTCATTCCTACCATCCATTTAAGATATTTAGATTAGCTTTATTTGAATATTTTGTTAATCCTATTGTAAAAACCCTTCTGTAACAATAATTAATACACGTTTTAAACACCTGCACTTCTAAGTGGCCCAGTACATTTACTGTTTGCTCTCGATCTCTACTAAACCCAGTCATATTTTAGCATTGGGTATTTTGTTTGTTTAAGGATAAGCAAATGAATTTTTAAAAAAGGCCGGGCATGGTGTGGGTCACGCCTGTAATCCCAGCACTTTGGGGGGCTGAGGTGGGCGGATCACCTGAGGTTGGGAGTTCAAGACCAGCCTGACCAACATGGAGAAATTCCATCTCTACTAAAAATACAAAATTAGCTGGGCGTGGTGGTGCATGCCTGTACTCCCAACTACTCAGGAGGCTGAGGCAGGAGAATCACTTGAACCTGGGAGGCAGAAGTTGTGTGAGCCGAGATTGTGCCATTACACTCCAGCCTGGGCAACAAGAGAGAAACTCCATCTCAAACAAAACAAAACAAAACAAAACAAAAAAACAGACTTCCTCTGTTCATGTCTTTAGAATATGTATTTTAGTAAAAAAAAGTACTCTTTTTGTTTAAGAATTATTTATCACAGATTTGTAAAATACTTTGTTTAGCTTAGTTCTATACTATAAAACTGAAATGGTAACCTGTATGAAATCGGTTTAAATTTACATTTCAAATTTATGCACATATTTTGTGGCCCAAGTCATGTATTTAACTCTTATAACTGACAAAGGGCTTGTTGACAGAATATGTAAAGAAGTCCTATAAAATCAACGCAAGATAAAAATGGGTGAAAAACTTGAGCAGGGATTTTATAAAAGTGAATATTCAAATAGTCAATAAAGGACAAAAATGTAAAAGTTCGTTATTAAGGAAGTGCATATTAAAACTATGTTGAAATAGTACTCTGTACTCAGAATGGCTAAAGTTAAAAAGACTATCTGATAAAATTAAGTCTTGTTGAGTATGAGAAGCAACTGGAATTCTCATACATTTCTAATAAAGGCATAAATTGCGACATACTCTTTGAAAGCTGGTTAGTACTCTTTACAGAAGTTGAAAATGTATATGCTATGACCCAGAAATCCTAGTCCTAGTATATACACACATACCTAATGGAAATGTGTATATATGTGCACCAGAAGATATGCAGCAATGCTTATAGCAAAACTAGTTAAAACATTCCCAAGGTGGAAGTTTAATACTGACAAATAAAGGGCCCGGAAGATATCCACCTCCTACTCCCCTGAACCTGTGAATGTTACTTCATGTGGCAAAAAGAACTTTGCAGATGTGATTAAATTAACAATCTTGAGATGGAAGAGTATCCTGGATTGTCCAGGTGGACCCAATGTAATCACAAGCATCCTCATAAGAAGGAGGCAGTCGGGTCAAGGCACTGAAAAACTTGACTTCTCGTTGCTGGCTTTGAAGATGGAAGAAGGTCATGAGTCAAGGAAGGTAGAAGCAGAAAAGGGAAAAAAAAAAAAAAAGAATTTTCCCTGAGTGTCTTTAGAAGGTATGAAGCTCTGCCAATACCTTGTTTTTAGTTCCATAAGTCCTAATTTTAGACTTTGACCTCCAGAACTGTAAGATAAATCTGTTGTTTTATTGTTTTTAGCCACCAAGGTTGTGATAATTTGTAATTATAGTAGGAAGAGGAAACTAACACAGTGGGTTACACATTGTGCCTTTCAGAATACATCACACATAATAGGTACTTCATTGAGTGTGTATTGAATGAATGGCCAAGCTTGCAACATGTCTGATTCTTAATTTTGATAAAGAAATTTTACAAATAGATAAAGGTGTTTTTGTCTGTGAGTATTCAAGATCGGTGTGGTGTGGTGTGACCAGGTATTTTTCTTGTCTCTCTCCTGCTAATCTTCCATACCTCAGCTTTTCCAGACCAAGGTCCTGGAGGTGAAGTGAACAGAGCATGGGCTTTGAACTCATCAGGCAACAAAATTGAAGATGAGGATGTAGATAAAAATGTCATTATTAGGGCTTCTCCTTAGTCTATTGGAGGCATTCATTTGTCTGGAGGGAGTTAGAATTTTGTCCAAAAATATGAGACAGATAATATTAGTCATTTGCCATCCAAATGGATTATGCCATGCATCAACTTTAGGATTCATTCACAGAAATGTAGCACATCATGGTTAGGTAGAAAAAGACTTAATTTTACAAAGATACCTTGAGTTTTTGTGTGGTTTGGATACTGGATTGAAACCCAGTGGACTGTCCTAGGCCTACAATAGCAAAATGAGTTGATTCAACAATAAGGTAATGTGGACTGCTGGACCAACTTGCACACTGGAGGATGTGGCAATCAACTCAGGGTTCTGCAGACAGCAAAATTTTTCTTAACAGCCTTAGCAACTCAGGAACATTGTCCCTATAGAAAGTATAGACCCATGTGAACTAGCCAATTCAGCCATGGTATCCCACAGAATGTTGAATAATTAGGTGCCCCAGAGACCAGCAGATGGAGCTGCCACAACGTAAAAACCAACCTGAGGCTATATTTCCTTCTCTGTGGCAGGGGATTGCATAACTATAGTCTCTCCATCATACACTGGGGAGAGAAGCAAGGGAAGTAGAGGCTTTCAGAGTGATCAAGCATTATTTTATCCAATAGAAATAATAATTTCTGAAGGTATATTTATATTGTCAGGTTAGACTAAATTAAAATTAGATTGAACTAATTGTTTTTTTTTCTCCTGCTAACCTGTAGATAGGGATTTGAGAGGGACATCAGATTATAGACTAAAATAAAGAGAGTAAAATGTTTCTGTACATAATCTGGGGTGTAGTGTAAGCCTTAGGATCATCCCCAATTGCCCTACTGCAAGGTCATTGAGAATTTTCCTTGGATAAGGTTGCCAGAAAAGGAAAGAGATCACAGAAAGAGCAAGAGATCACAGAAGTGCATATCAATTTACCTTTTCTGCTTCCTTTCTCCTCTCTTTCTTATACATGTTTCCTGATCTGCCTTTGAGTCTGGGAAGTTGGAGGGAATTTGAACTTGAATCCATAACCCTCTGTCTCCTACATGATCCACCCTTCCCTTTGTTTTGGAGAATGCTCTTCAAGCTCTTCTTCCAATAAATGGCTCCATTCAGTAAATGTTTACTAAAGGCTTGATAAGTGGGAGGCCTGTAATAAATACAGGCTGTATAAAGAACAGAAAGCTGGCCCTAGCCTGCACACAGGGGAGCAGGGGAAATATGCATTTTTTCTTTATTTGAAAATTATTTGTATAGATGGAGTCTTGCTATATTGCCCAGGCTGGTCTTAAAATCCTGACCTCAAGTGATCCTCCTGTCCCAGCCTTCCAAAGCGCTGGAATTACAGGTGAGAGCCACCATGCCCAGAGGAAATATGCATTTAAACAAATAATTTTTCTAAGTACTATGGTTGAAGAAAAAGGAGCTGAGATTAACTTTTTTTTTTTTTTTGAGATGGGGTTTCACCATGTTGGCCAGAGTGGTCTCGAACTCCTGATCTCAAGTGAGCCACCTGCCTTAGCCTCCCAAAGCTCTGCGATTGCAAGATGAGCCACTGTGCCTGGCTGAGACTAACTTTTATGTTGCCTGTATCTAGGCCCATGTCTGTGAAGGTGTCCCTGATATCTAATCAGTTATTTCTCAATTTTGCCAAATATTCCACCTTGCATTTCCATATCATTAATTATATTTATTCTATCTTCTATTCACACTTTTTGTTTTTGAAATGGAGTCTCCCTCTTGTTGCCCAGTCTTGAGTGGCATGATCTTGGCTCACTGCAGCCTCCACTTCCCAGTTCAAGTGATTCTCCTGCCTCAGCCTCCTGAGTAGCTGGGATTACAGGCACCTGCCACCACACCTGGCTAATTTTTGTATTTTTAGTAGAGACAGCATGAGCCACTGCACTAGGCCTGCTCACATTTCTTTCCACCAGTTTTTGTACATCTTTGGAAGAATTTCTATGTCCAAATTACTTAGTAAAGCTGTGGGTCCTGTCCTGGCAAAATTGTAGATACACAGGAAATGTGGAGTGGAAAACTGTCACACTCAAGCTGTGCAAAGATGTATGTTCAGCCTGGGCTTGGTGGCTCATGCCTGTAATCCCAGCATTTTGGGAGTACAAGGCGGGCGGATCACCTGAGGTCAGGAGTTCGAGACCAGCCTGGTCAACATGGCAAAACCCTGTCTCTACTAAAAATACAAAAATTAGCTGGGCATAGTGGCATGCACCTGTAATCTCAGCTACTTGGGAGGCTGAGTCAGGAGAATCACTTGAACCCAGGAGGCAGAGGTTTCAGTGAGCCAAGATTGCGCCACTACACTCCAGCCTGGGAGACAGAATGAGACTCTGTCTCAAAAAAAAAAAAAAAAAAAAAAAAAAGCATGCTTAAAGCTCTATGTTAACTGCAGTGCCATTTATGAGTGAAATTTAGGAGTATGTATATTGTACATTATCATGGATGCAAAATTCTATGTTTTTTCCTATGTGTCCATATGCCTAGAAGGATGATCATAAAAATGTTCACAGAAGTTGATCTGAATGATAGGATTTTGGGCATTTTTGATTTTTTTTATGTTTTTCCACATTTTTGAATTTTTCAATAAATGTAATTTTATACAAAATAACAAAGCGTTTCAAAAATTTCATCAAAATTGCATTCATTTTCTTTCTCCTATTTAATTCTTAAAACACTTCATTTCACTGTGGTTCTCCACTGGGGCAATGCCAATGTTTCAGGGACTTTTGACAATGTCTAGGGACATTTATGTTGCCATAACTGTGATAGTGGCACTAGCATTTAATGGATAGAGGCCAGAGGTGCTGCTAGACATCCTATAATGCATAGGCGAGTTTCTCACAATAAATTATTACTCTAAATGCTAACTGTGCTCTAGTTGGGAAATCTCAGAATTCATTACCCTGATCGGCTCTTTATCACCATCTGGTGGTGAGAGAAGTGCCTGCAACTTCAATGTAATTTTAGCCAGAAGCCAAACTAGGGCCTCAGAAAAAAGTTAGGAGGCCATAAGAAGCGTAGCTATAGTTAGAAAGGGAGGCAGAAACAGAGCAAGTTAATTCATGGCTGAGAGGGTCTGTGATGCTCTTACTAAGACCAGTAGTTGCTCTTGACGCTGCCATTCTGTATCTATGACCCCTACATTATGATTTCCGTTTTCTAGCTGCACTGGGACTCCAGAGACTCAGAAGAACTAAGTTAGATGCTGAGGCAGAAGAGGCCTTGGGAAAACTTTATGGATTTAATGTGGCTGATGTAAGGGTGTAATCTCTACTTGCATCCATATGTACCTCCCCAGTACATAGGATGATAAAGCTTTAGCTCTGCCAGGAACAAGTCTAGATCACAGCATGTGGGACCAAGACAAGGCTCCTTGTTTTGGCTTGATGTAACTGTTATTTCCATTTCTCTTCTCCTAAGGGACACATTTGCAAGGCCTAGGCTTCATTCCTTGACTCCACCCCTTCTATCCCTAATTTGAAAGCCATGTAGAAGAAATATCTGTTCTTACTTACTTATCAGTTTTACTTCTTTTATTTTCATCCTCCAGTTTTCTGTTTTCTAATGATCACTTACTAATGAATTGCTCATCTGACAGCTATGTCTCATGCTCCTCTCTGCTTCTCTCAACAGGGCTGTGGGCCACTTTCCTGCCTGCTGGTCACTTCTGAAAGGTCTGCATTCTCTCACTCCTTGAAAGGATGCTTTCTTCCTACACATGTTGGGAAGAGGAGATTGTTATACAGCCCTCATTTTCCTTTTGCACTACTTCTTTACTATTCATCACCCCATTGTTCAAATCTATCTGAACATAGCAATATCTACTAATGCCTTGAAGCATGTTGCAGCTTGATTTCCCCAAGAGCAGATGGCGAAACTGTGGAGGGCAAGATGTTTATTAGAGATCAACACCTGTGAAGAAAAGGGGCAAAAGTAGGATTTGGCAGAGAAAGAAATTGAGCCATGATGCAGGTCTTACAAACCTTCCCTGAACCGCCTGTGTCAGGCTAAAATGGCTGGGTCTTTCTTACTGTTCTGTCTCAGCCTGTGGATACAGGCTACACCAGGAAGGGCATGGCCTCAGGTGAAGGGCCTCTCTGCAATTGAAGTAGATTGGGAAGATCTGACAGCTGAAGCCTGGCTGCTTACTTCACTCCCCTCAGCTGGGCAGCAAGTCTTCTCTTGAAGGAGGATCTGGGTGGCACAGTTCCATGTCTTCACAGAGGAGTGAATGGGATTTACAATGTACTGCAAGATAAACATGATTGTTCCTATGGCTCAAAAGAAAATCACCAAAGATACATAAACTATCAGACAGTTTGTTCCTGGTTTACATCTTTTCCAATTTGGATTAAATGCAAATTCCTTGAATTTCATTAGAAATAACAATGACATTGGAAAACTGTGCCTCTGGAACCCACAATAACACTCTAATTCTGTCCTGGCCTACTCACATATCTTCCCTCCATTCTTCACCCCTTTTTTGAGGTTTATGTTTTAATTATATTTTATTTTAAAAATCCTATTAAGAGAAAATAAAATATAGATACAGGAAACAATAAGGCAAGCGCATTTATAACTACTGCTTCAGTTAAAGAACTTGGACAGGCCTGGCGTGGTGGCTCACACCTGTAATCCTAGCACTTTGGTGAGGCTGAGGCAGGCGAATCACCTGAGGTCAGGAGTTCGAGACCAGCCTGGCCAATATGGCAAAACCCCATCTCTACTAAAAAATATAAAAATTAGCTGGGAGTGATGGAAGTTGCCTGTAATCCCAGCTACTCAGGAGGCTGAAACAGGAGAATTGCTTGAGCCAGAGAGGTTGCAGTGAGCCAAGATCGCGACACTGCACTCCAACCTAGGTGACAGAGCAGAACTTGGACCCTCTTCTTCAGGACCTTACAATTAAGATGGAGTGTGGCCATAACTACGTTTCAGTATAATAGCAATAATAATGTTAATAAACGCTATCATTACTTCTATTAACATGACTTTTGCTGCAGTTATTGCTGCTTCTGCTGCTGTTGGCAGTGCTGCTACCTAACATTATTGGCACATGTACCATGTTTCAGGCATATATATTATTTCAAGTTATTCTTAACACTTTGCGGAGGTTGCACTATTTTATATGTGAAGGAAATGAAGCAGAGACAGATTAACTAACTCATCCGAGTTCACACATGTGGTAAATAGTGGAGGCCCTTTGCACAACTAACAGCCTAGCTTCTGAGTTTGTGCTTTTAATGACCACTGCAGGCTGGCATTCTCTAACTCTCAACACTTGGCTTATACCTCCTTCTTCGTCTTGAATTACCTTCTCCTTCTTGCTGCCTCTCTCTCTCTTTGTACCTTTTGACCAACATTTCTGCTTTCCCCCACCTGCTATCCCAGCTTCTGGTAACAAACATTCTACTTTCTTTCTTTTTTATTTTTCTTTTTTTATGTTTTTGAGATAAAGTCTCCATGTGACACCCAGGCTGGAGTGCAGTGGTGCGATCTCTGCTCACTGCAACCTCTGCCTCCCAGGTTCAGGTGATTCCCCTGCCTCTCTTCCCGAGTAGCTAGGATTACAGGCACCTGCCACAACACTCCGCTAATTTTTGTATTTTTAGTAGAGACGAGGTTTCACCATGGTGCCCAGGCTGGTCTACAGCTCCTGACCTCTTGTGATCCATCAGACTCAGCCTCCCAAAGTTCTGGGATTACAGGCGTGAGGCACTGTGCCCGGGCACAAACATTCTCCTTTCTACCTCTATGATTTCAAATTTAGATGCCACATGTAAGTGAGTAACTCACAACTTATTCATGTGATTTAATGTTGTTCTAGAATCCATCACCCTGCTAGCCCCTTTTCTATAGGCCTTGTGACTCCTTTCTCACTGTACTTGGCTCTCTGCCTTAACTGACTGGAACATCCCTATATCTACTGAAGTGATCCCCAATTCCCATGTCTATGGAGACATGGTCCCACTTGCAACAACTCTGACCCATTCCACTGACCGTGAGAACTCTATTCCTGCCAACCTCATAACTCTGGCCAGCTCTAATCCTGTGAGCTGCACCTAGACCCAGTGTCTCTCTCCGACCCTTTTATTTATTGGTTTCACAAAACAATTTGTTAATAGATGACGTTTTCATTTTGAATTCCTTGTACCATGGTGATTAGTAGGTCAGTAAATAAATTTGATAATCATACAATCTTAGAACTAGAAAGACTGGTCTAATTTTTTTACAGAGTGAGGATTTTGAATGCAGGTGTCTCCCTTCTTGATGATCTCATGCCTCCTGACTCCTGAGGTCTCCTGCCCCAGTGCTGCCCAACCCACTGACACTGTAATCCTCTCCAATCGTAACCCCACCTTGGTGGCAGCGCTACTGTCTCCACTCTATCACAGAAATCTCCATCTCTACGTAGTCATGTTTGCTTTATCTCAATTTACCTCTTCCCCATTTTTTTTTGTGATCTCTTGAGAACAGCCTCTGAATCTCATTTAATTAACCATGCAGCTTAAAATCCTGAGGAATTTATCAAAGACTTTTGAAATTTTATACACACTAATTTTAGTTTGAAAGTCAAAGTTAACATACATGTGATACCTTGTTAAAAATGTTTAATTCACACAATATTTGTACATATTTATGCAGTACAGAGTGAGATTTTTAAAAGCTTTTATTCAGGTTCAGGGTTACACATGCAGATTTATTATATAGGTAAACTCATGTCATGAGAGTTTCTTGTACAGATTATTTCATCACCCAGGTACTAAGCCTGGGTGATGACAACTGCAGGCTGGCATTCTCTAACTCTCAACATTTGGCTTATACTTGCTTCTTCATCTTTCTGATCCTCTTCTTCCTCCTACCCTCCACCCTCAAGTAGGCCCCAGTGTCTGTTGCCCTCTTCGTGTCCGTGAGTTCTCATCATTTAGCTCCCACTTATAAATGAAAATGTGCAGTGTTTATTTTTCTGTTCCTGCATTAGTTTGCTAAGGACAATGGTCTCCAGCTCCAACCATGCGCCTGCAAAACACATAATCTTGTTCTTTTTTATGGCTGCATAGTATTCCCTGGTATATATGCAGAGTGAAATTTTGGTACATGTATATAATGTGTAATGATTATCAGGGTAATTAGCATATCTTTCACCTTAAACATTTATCATTTCTTTATGTTAAGAACATTAAAATCTTTTCTTCTCACTATTTGAAAATATACAATGAATTATTGTTAACTATAGTCACCCTCCAGAACTATAGGACTATAGAACTTATTCCTCCTATCTAGCTGTAATTTTGTATTTTTTTTTTTTTTTTGAGATGGAGGTGGTGCAATCTTGGTGCACTACAACCTCTGCCTCCTGGGTTCAAGCAATTCTCCTGCCTCAGTCTCCCAAGTAGCTGGGATTATAGGCATGCGCCAGTATGCCTGGCTAATTTTTAAAATATTTTTAGTAGAGAGTGGGTTTCACCATGTTGACCAGGCTGGTCTCAAACTACTGACCACATGATCCACCTGCCTCATGCTGGGATTACAGGCATGAGCTACTGTGGCCAACAATTTTGTGTTATTTAACCAACCTCTCCCTATCCCCTTTCTAGCCTTTCCCTTCCCAGCCTCTAATAACCACTCTGTTTAATTCTATAAGAGCAACTCTTAGTCCTGACCTATGAGTGACAACATGTGTTATTTATCTTCTTTTTTTTTTTTTTGAGACCGAGTCTGGCTCCATTGCCCAGATTGGAGTGCATGGTGTGATCTCGGCTCACTACAACCTCTTCCTCCTGGGTTCAGGCAATTCTCCTGCCTCAGCCTCCCGAGTAGCTGGAATTACAGGCGCCCACCACCACGCCTGGCTAATTTTTTTGTATTTTTAATAGAGATGGGATTTCACCATGTTGGCCAGACTGGCCTCAAACTCCTGACCTCAGGCAATCCTCCTGCCTTGGTCTCCCAAAGTGCCAGGATTACAGGTGTGAGCTGCTGCACCTGGACAAACATGTTATTTCTTTCTTTCTATGCTTGGCTTATTTCACTTTAGTTAAAGACTTTTACAAATTCATCAAACAAACAGCAAAAGCATTCTGAAAATGTTAATTGAACACTGAGCAGTTTTTAAGGATACAGTGATGTGAAAGACAGGCACCATGCAGGGCAGGGGTTCTGCTTCCACCATGTTTCACTTTTATTGTTTTAGGAGATCCTTCCAACTCTCACTAACCTTATTTTCTAGAGAACAAAAGAAAAACTATACTCTTCAAAAAGCTAGAGGCATCACACTACCTGACTTCGAACTACACTACAAGGCTACAGTAATCAAAACAGCATAATACTGGCACCAAAACAGAGATATAGAGCAATGGAACACAACAGAGGCCTCTGAAGTAATGCTACACATCTACAACCATTTGATCTTTGACAAACCTGACAAAAACAATGGGGAAAGGATTCCCTATTTAATAAATGGTGTTGGGAAAACTGGCTAGCCATATGCAGAAACTGGATCCCTTCCTTTTACCTTATACAAAAACTAACTCCAGATGGATTAGATATTTAAACGTAAAACCTAACACCATAAAAACCCTAGAAGAAAACCTAGGCAATACCATTCAGGACATAGGCATGGGCAAGGACTTAATGATTAAAACACCAAAAGCAATGGCAACAAAAGCAAAAATAGACAAATGAGATCTAATTAAACTAAAGAACTGTACAGCAAAAGAAACTATAATTAGAAAGAACGTGTTTCAAAATAAAAAAAAAGAACACGTTTCCTTTGTAATTTTTCTATCCTCAATTTTTTTTTGGAGGGATTAGTCATTCGACGTGACATTGAGAATATGCTTGAAGCCCTTTGAGAGGACAAAGGAGATACAGTCAGCATTCCTATCTCCAAGCTCTGAAGATCCAAGTCACTTGGCTACTACTTCCTGGACTATCTGTTTTCATTGTTTATGGAAGATAGAGTACACCTGTAAATGGAAGCCAATGGGTGCATTTATGTCCAACATGAAGAAATTTTCTTCTTTGCACCAGGATTCCTTTAGATCATCAGCTTTGAGAACCTAGCATAAGGTGTAGGTTTGCAGAAGGGTGATTTCCTTCCCCTATGAGGCCCTGGTTGGATTCAGAGTGTTCTTCATTTTTATTCTAATTATGAACTTATGGCTCAAATGGTGTGAAGAGTTGCAAATATGCCCAATGTGGAGGAAAGCATTTCATTACACTTTTACATATAAAAATAAATTTCTTATTGAAATATTAGAATCCAATTAAGTGTAGTAGGATATTTGTAAACACCATATGCTTTGTTTTTTTTTTTAACATGTAGTCTCGCTCTATCGCCCAGGCTGGAGTGCAGTGGCACATTCTCGGCTCATTGCAAACTATGCCTCCCGGGTTCAAGCCATTCTCCTGCTTTAGCCTCCCAAGTAGCTGGGATTATAGGTGCCTGCCACCATGCCTGGCTAATTTTTGTATTTTTAGTAGAGACAGTGTTTCACCATATTGGCCAGGCTGGTCCCAAATTCCTGACATCAGGTGATCTGTCCGCCCCAGCATCCCAAACTGCTGGGATTACAGGCGTGAGCTACTGTGTCTGGCCTTAAACCTGTATACTTTTTGATATTTTCCTTTAAGTAATCAGTTTAAAATAATCAAGGAATCATTTTAAAATAGCTAATCTAATTGAACCTTGTCCACAGACTTCATTAAAGTGGTACATTTTATCTGGTCATCATAAATTTTGTTCCAAAAACCAATTCTTAGACTTGTACATCAAGTTGTACACCAACACCAAACTTTGAATAACAAAGCTTTGTGACTATTTTTTTGTCTTAGCTTGCACAGGGAATTGCCAATATACCAAGGAAGAACAACAGGGTGAAGGTTAAGTGAGAAAAACAACTATTTGATTTCTACTTCCCATATTTGCTTGATAATGTTTCCTGATTTGATGATGTCTCTATCTTGGTCAAGTCTCTGATTTATTCTCTCCAAGAACAGAATATGCATAAATATTGCTATGCTTGGGAATCATGAATGTTCCATGATTGTTTTTATGTTTAAAGATTAATGAGTTTTCTTAAAACTTTAGAGGGGGAAAACAATCCACTAAAAAATTGAAAAGCCTGGCAGTGTCTCATGCCTGTAATGCCAGCACTTTGGAAGACTGAGGTGTGTGGATCACTTGAGGTCAGGAGTTCTAGACCAGCGTGGCCAACATAGTGAAACCCCATCTCTGCTAAAAATACAAAAAAAAATTAGACAGGAGTGGTGGCGCGTGCCTGTAGTCCCAGCTACTCGGGGGGCTGAGGCAGGAGAATCGCTTGAACCCAGGAGGTGGAGGTTGCAGTGAGCCAGTTTATAGCTTATAGTCAAGACATGTATATTGGCTGAAACACTGATACAGTTATTCTGTAGAAATTTGTTGCAGCCTCAAATGATTTTGATTTTCCTCTGTTAAAATGACTTTCTCTGAGACTTAAATATTTTAAAATAAAAAAGCAATATTTAGAATAATAGTTTAAACTATGAAACAGGTTTCTAAAATAATGTTATTTGATTTCATTATATATTAACAGATTTTAATCAGTTGTTTTTAAACTAGAGGAATCGAAGCAGAGAGAAATGAAATCCTTTTACTGGAAATGTTCATCTCTTAATGTGTTGATTGATGTTTACACATTTCATTTTAAAAATGGAAATGATGAAGGTTCTAATTGTAAGTAGTTGTTTTGGATTTTTCAGGTATAGTGCCTCTTTTCTTCAGATACCGGGGGTCTTTTGTGGTCACTGAGCATTATTGTTTTTTCAAGTCTTCAAGCATGTCCTGCTTTGTGATTTTGGCCCATGCATTAGGGATTTTACCTTTACCTGCAAATTTTTTCTGATATTTGTCTTCTGGCTTTGATCTGAAGTGAGAGACAAACCACTGCCAGTACAGCTGGATGGAGGTATCTGAGGTGATGCTCCACGTGGCATAATCCCCTCCTGCTTGTCGATAATTTTTAAATGGGAAATTCCTGCCATCCCGAAAAACCAACCAACAATCACTTGCTACCAAACTAGTACAGCAATCAATGACAAAATGGTCTGTTTCATACCATTCCTCGCCATTGACAGCCTGAGGACGGTGGAAGGGAACACTATGGTCTTCTTCATGTGTAGGAATTGTGTTTGTACAAATTGCTCCACAGCTGGGACATTGTTTCCAGCAGCCACGGAGATGTTCAGAGAGCATTTTCTTAATTCTAGAAACCATTGCTTCCATGGGCATACTTGAATAATTCTGTTCTATTTTCTTCATTGTAAGATCAAGAGCTGCACTCATGGCCTCTTTAAGAAATTCAGTATGTTTTATCTCCTGATGTTCGATGCTTTTCAAGTCTTTTCGTGGGAAGATCAAGTTGCACCCCAGGCGATCACAGAATAAATCCAGCCACCCAGAAGCAGTGCTGCTTTTATCTTTAGCTACTGATGTGGATTCATGAATGGTAGAGAGGATGATATTCTTGGTATAAATTAAGCTATTTTCAAAAAAAGTCTTCATTTTTACATCTCCATTGTCTGAACAATATCTTTTAATATGATTTTTTATGTAACTCCTAAAAAATGATTCTGAATTATGAAGGTATTCCCAGTAATTATCAAAGTTTTCTTCTTCTGCCAGAGAGATGAGAATGTGTTTCTCCAGGTTAGTCCTGTTTCCATTGAATGCAGGGCAGGTAGCTTGCATGTCCCCTGCAATTTTAATGGTCATTTCCCCTCATACGGTAGTAGAGACCGCAGGAGTGAGCTTATACCACAGAACATCAACAAGTGTTTTGATGGAGATTGCTCCTTGACAGGAGATCTTAAAACTTGTGAAGAAATCATCTTTCTTACTTTCTAGATAACTTACAGGATCATTTGCTCTCTTGAATGCCCTCTGCATTTCCTTAAGACATGTGTATTGGTTGAAATATACATGTCTTATGTAAGGTAAGCATAGTAGACATGAGCATTTCCTTAAAATTCTCTGTTGCTCTTTGAAATAAACATACACACAAGTCAATGATATATGTATTTGTAAATGTGTATCTTTTGTGAGTAGATGCAGATTTCACTTCCTCTTGTATTGTCTTTAGAATCTCATGGAAATAACTTGGATTATAACCACACTGTTAATAATTTTATTAAATCTTGAAACAATGTGGTCAGTAGTCATATTAATGAACTCTTTCTCAAAGACTGTTAATGTCGTTGGGATATGGCTGTATTTCTTACTCACTTCGATATGTTTTTCATAATTGATTTGAAACTCCTCTGCAGCATTTCTCATCAGTATGCCCACAACATTCGTCTTGTTTTTGAAATACTCCCAAAGGATGTTTTCAGAATCTAAATCTATGTCAGGCTCTGTGACTTGTGGGAGAGTTGTGGATACATCACAGACCCATTTTTTCCAAAGCTGATTGAATTTCTCATGTACCTCTTCCTCACTCAATTCTTTACCCTTTACAGTTAAAGCCAACTGTCGGCTCCTTTCCAATAATTCGTTTTCATAATCTGTCTTTATCTTATCCAGCCTATTTTGACCTTTTCTGTTAAAACTAATGAGTTCATTGGCTTGTCTTTTGCTATCTAAAATAAGTTTTTCTTTAAGTTCTATTAGTTTATTTTCAAAATTTGCTTTCCATTGAATCAGTATTTCACTATATGGGTCTTCATTAAAATATTTTTCAAGTTCCTCCTTGACAGCTTCATATTTTTCCGTAACCAGAACCTCAAGTGTGGTTTCTTCAAGTGTCTGGATTTTCCCATTCTGAATCTGGTCGATCAGTTGGTTCTGCAAGCCCAGCACATGACTCCTCAGCTCCCAGGTCCATTGATTATACCTGGTTTCCAGTTTGCTCATGGCTATGACTTCTTGGGTGTTTCTGAAACTGAAATTAAAGTTCTCATTCATCAGGCCTCTCCACAAATCTTGAACTTGGGATTTTACACCAGATATCTTCATGCTGTTTCCCCTGGATTCCTGTGTGGCAGTCATAAGAATTCTACTTTTTAGTTGCTGGACATTGTGGCTGTAGCGAGGATTGGGAGGGGCCGTTGGGGGGTTGTCATCCCAGAAGTAAGCAAAGTAGTAGACGTGAATATTGACATCAAACCTAATGACATCACTGAAGCAGGTTACGTCTGAGCTCTGTTCTTATTCAGCAGCTATTGCTGCCATTTCATCTAGTTTTTGCTCTAGCCATCTTTATCCATCCATAGTTTGATCTGTAGCTGCAACTTCCCCCACATTCTGATGGACAAAGAGGTAACTTGGAAAGATTTTTACTTGTTTCATTCTCAGAAAGTCTTGGACAACTATTTGAAGGATATCTTGCATCTCTGATGGATTCTCCCCAAAAATATTGATCAGGATCAAGTTTGCAAGTCCAGTGACAAAGGTTGCCAACTCATTGTCCCTATTCTGGGATTTGTTGCTGAGTTCTGGTGCCTGAAGTCCTTCTGTGCCCACAACCAGCACAAAGTCAAAGCCAAGTTCCTCCATGAATGTCTCCTCTACCTTCAGGAGCTGCATGTAGGCCCCTTGGGTATATCTGCCTGCACTAACAGTGAATTGAAGCCCAAAGGGCATTCAGCAAGGTGGATTTCCCTGAGCTCTGCAGGCCAAGGACAGAGAGAACAAATAGCTATTTGTCTCCAAGTTTCTCAGAGACCTTGTCAAAAATAGCTACCATCCATGTTAGAGGCACAAATGCCGCATCCCCATCCATCAGCTCAATGGGAACACCAGATATCATCAAGTCTGCAGCAATTTGGGGAAAGAGAGAAAAAAAGGATATCTTTTATGGAGGAAGCTTCTTTCAGAGCTTCATAAATCTGACCAGCTTCTCTGAGAAGTTGCTCAATTCCCATAGTACAGTCACTAATCTCTGTGGAAATAGCTTCTGTCTCATTTTACAGGCATATCAGGGAGTCACTATTAGGTGCCTTTTGCTTTACGACCACCAACATCTTTGTTTGTGCAGTTCTTCCAAGTGCCCTGCAGGCAGTTTGTCCAAAAATATACTCAGCCACTGCAAGAAGTATAGTTTGGCATGAGTTTCTGAATGCTCTTGAAGAAACTCAAGGACTGATTGCATTAAATCATTGAGAGGAAAGGCTCTGGCCAGCTGTTCATGCCGTATTATTTGTTTATCTGTCTCAGTCTCATTCTTGTGTTGCTCAATGCTCTGATTTCCCTTTTCTCTAAGATGATAAAGTTCTTTGTCCTTCTTACACCAGTGATGCCACAGTTATCCCTGAAGGGGTAGTAATTTTTCTTTAATCTGAGATAACTTCATTTTCCCCAGTAAGGCCATTAGTGCCTGTGCCTTTTCTTTGGCTTCCTTGCAATCTCTCTGGTCTTCATCAATAAGAAATCCTTGCTGGCAAGCAATCTGGGAACAGTCTTCTAAGCTGAGAGCAGTGTCTGAGACCTCTAGCAAATGTCCGATTGTAGTTGTGAGTTCCTCTGTTAATTCTGCCTCATTTCTATTCTTTTTTTTTTTTTTTTTTTTTTTTTTGAGACGGAGTTTCGCTCGTTACCCAGGCTGGAGTGCAATGGCGCGATCTCGGCTCACCGCAACCTCCGCCTCCTGGGTTCAGGCAATTCTCCTGCCTCAGCCTCCTGAGTAGCTGGGATTACAGGCACGCGCCACCATGCCCAGCTAATTTTTTTGTGTTAGTAGAGACGGGGTTTCACCATGTTGACCAGGATGGTCTCGATCTCTTGACCTCGTGATCCACCCGCCTCGGCCTCCCAAAGTGCTGGGATTACAGGCTTGAGCCACCGCGCCCGGCCTCATTTCTATTCTTGATACCTATTCTCATTCTTTGGCCAGAATTATTGGTCATGGTTGCTTCTTTGTCATCAAGCAAGCAGATCAAAGGCCTTGATGACTGCCACAAGTTACGGACAATTTTTCAGTTTTCTTCATTGTCATCAGAGGCTGACATAAGGACCACAATGACAGTAGAGACCTCCTTCAGGAAGGTGAGCTGCTGCTCATGTTCCTTTGCATCTCCACGAAGATTGATGAAGGTCACACAGTTGTCAAATCTGTCCTCATCTGCTCCTCCTGGAAACAACCAATAGATTTCCACCACACCCTCCATCAAGAGGCAGTCTTTCCTGCTTCCTCTGTAGTATTGGTGAAAAAACACATCATGTTTATGTTTACTGAGAAGACAGTTTATAATCTGAGAGAGGCCATTTCCAACTCTTATGAAGGACACAGTGGAGGTAGAGACACAACACATCTGCTGATTCTTATACTAGTTCTTCCCTTTTGGTGATTTCCTTGCTTCCTGCCAACTTCTTGTAATTTGACAGAAAGACCAGAGAGAGAATTCAATTTGAGAAGTACAGGGATTAGGCACCAAAAGGAGGAGGGCAAACTGACAAGTGGAAAGTTTGGCCAAAATATATTGTCTGACAAAATCATCTGCACACTGAAAAATTGCCATCTGAATATCCATCGGGTGAATGTGGGGCCTAGGCTTAGTGGATAAAGATTTAGTGGAACTATCACTGTGTTCAAAAAAGTTTTCATGTGGATCAAAAGCCTCATCTTCCTGATCTGAGGCATTTGGATATACTTGGTGTTCTGTGTTTCTATCATCTTTGAGGACAAGGTATCTCAGCCCATAATCCATCATTAGTAGTTTCTGCAGGAAATAGAAGGGAAGCCCCCATTCAGAGCCGGGCTGGGTGTTGTACACAGAAGTCTTATAGATCAGATGGAAATTGGCTTTGTTCAGTTTTTTAAGGTAGTAATGTTCTAGGCCTAGACACCGGAGTAAGTCTAGGAAGGCTCCATTTTTGATCGTCTCCCATTTGTTATTTTCATTGTCATGTGGTTCATGGGGCTGTTTCTTTCCATAGAAGAGACTGTTTACTCACCTCTTCCATTTGCAAAGAAGAGATGGTGACTTCTTCTTCATAATCCCCATTAATAAGTAATCTTGTCTTTCTCTATGTTTTCCCAATCATGATCTGCTCCAGGTTTGGTGAGGATATGTGCAACTTCTTTAGACAATGATTGTCCCGTGTGATGTCTCATTAATGACATGCATTGTGTTTTCTCTTCTGAAGAAATAGCTGTGTCTCCAACTGTGACTGTCAGACCTGTGAGAACCAGGAATGCCTGAGCCCTATAGCTGCAAATATTCTTAAGCTCCTGTTATTTATTTTGGGCAGTTTGCATTACATCCAGTAGGAAGTTTAATTCATCACACCCCAAGAGACTCTGAAAAGTATTGTTTACCACACGATATCCTGCAGCAGCTGCAATGGAAATTAGCAAGAGTTGTGTGTCTGTCTGCTTTGTTTTTTGGAGATAATTCAAGAAGCAGCTGAGAGCCAAGCTCACCTCATCAGTGGACTTTCTCTGAGCTTCTTCCACTGTCTCTGAGGACTCAGATTTGATCTTCACTTCCATGAGGTTATTCTGGGTTTCTTTTAAGAGCTCAATTAATTGAGTAAATTGGGAGATATCGACCTGTTCTTGCTCTGAATCTGATTGCAAGGTCCACTGCATGATGGAGTGAGCCTAAGGAAAGTTTGTCACTCTGTAGACGTGGGGATCCAGAAAGCTGCGTAAATGTGATTTAATACATTTAGTCTTATGAATGGAAGACTTTTTGCCAAAGTTGTTGTTTACTAGAAAATTCTGCAGATTCCAGTCTGAGACATATATTAATCTAAGTGTCATAACTTTTTAGTTTTTGACTCAACATTTTCATGAAATTTATCAGTTTTTTAAGTTGCTCTTCAGGGTCAGATACCTCCCAATATTTTACATCCTTTAGAAAAACCCTGGCCTCCTTCCCAGCACTCAGTAGCTCCTCCTTATCTTGGATATGGGTAGTGATGCTAGTCACAGCAGTGTAGCTGTCTTTCAGGAAGTTAGCCACCTGAAGAGGATCCTTAAAAGTGCTTCTGTGGCTGGAGAGGATAATGTCCCAAATTGGTACCAATTGAAGCCCGCGGTCAATAACACACCAGGTTTGACTGCTGGCAATGAGGCCAGCTTTCCACTGGACAAGGCCATCTGCTTCTGGTGGGCCACCTGTTTGGGCCACAGATAATTGGACCTTGGTTTGGAGGTTTTGGAAAATTTTGGTCTGAATGGCTGTTTTTGAATTAGAGTCTGAAACATTCACACCTGCAGCAACTTTCACTCCGAAGCCGCTGTAGCTGTCCCTTATGAAAATGTCCAGGGCCTCTGCTGACTGCTGCCTCACTTCTGCCAACTGCTCCCTGAAATAACCCTCTGAAATGGCCTTCCACCAGTAGATTCCTCCCAGGTGCAGAGGGTCTTGGTTAACATGAGAGCCAAACCTGTGGAAGAAGTTTTCAGTCCTGTGCCTCAGCAAGGAGACTCTGTCTGGGTTTGCTGTCTGACCCAGAAGGTCTTCAGTGCATTTCAGTACCTGGAGAGCAGGCTTGAATAACTGGAGCTGATCAGTGGGAAAGTGGCAGGAGGCAGGGGGATGTAGCTGAACTTGGTTGAGCAGAAATAAAAATGCTCAGAACTTGATTGTTGGGTTTTCTTGGATTATGAATGTTTGCTGTGATCCAAACCAGCTTCTAGACTAAATCCCCAACTTCTGTCCTTGGCTGAAGTAGTTAAACTAAAGCCCAGCTTTTCTACCATCTGGGTAAACATGAATTCAGCTTGAGGAGATGTGAATTCCTTTTTTTCCATTTGTGTTCCTTGCTGAGGACCCAAGAATAAGAGCTCTTTGGGGACACTGAGCAACTCCTCTCTCTTCTCTGTTAGTCCCCTTTGGTGGTTGGCTTTGTAAATTCCCTGGAGGGCCAGCCTTCCAGATGCCCATCTCACCATGTCTCTATCTGGGAGGTTCTGCCTGTGGCACAGTGTCCACTCTATGAGGTTGAGTTGTCTCTGCAAGGTTTCCATGACTTCCCTTAGAGGCTCTTCAGGAGATGGCTAATATTCTTCAGGGATGTCGATCACTTGCCTCAGCTCTGCTTCTCTTGTCCTCACTGCCTCTTCTTGTCTCTGCTTCCCTTCTGACAGCAAGACCCTCAGATCCTGCAGTGCTTGTTCTGGCTCCTTCTGCTTTCTCTTTGCCATCTCCACCTGAGACTCCTGTAACTCTGAAAGACTGTTTGAGTGTGACAGGTTAAGCAGCTTCTCCAGGGCTCTTTTCTCCCATGGATGTTGTGTCTGGGATTTCAGCTTCTGGAGGTTGTTTTCTTCTAGGTGTTGTAACACCTGGGCACAGTCACACCCAGGTGTTCCTGCAGCTTGGGTAACCAGTACTCAACAGCCAGGCCCACTTCTTGCCTTTTGCCTCTGAGCAGAGGCTCATCAGGGATGTGCTGTCCTGTGGCCATGGCTGCATAAAAAACAGACACTCAGCCTGACTGTTTTGATCTTAGGAAGTGTCAGCCACAATGCCAACAGTGTAAGTGTACTAGTATGCAAGTCTACAAGGCTTTCTTATTCCTCATTTAATTGTTTTAACAAAAATTTTTAACACCCTTTTTTTGTGTGCAAACCATCATATGGGTATTCTCAACATGGATTGCCTTTATGGTTTGTAGGGTAGGTTGCAACTTACTAGACTGATTTTGACACTTCATTTTACATAGAGTCAATTGCATATGAAATATTAAAATGAGAGATGGAGTTTGAAAATATGCTTGAGTTTGGTAGCTTTTTTTTTTCTTTTAAGGAGTGATGGCATCAATAGATTATCTTTTCTTTACTAGTTTCTGAAATCTGTGTTGCCTGCTTTTCTTCCTGCCTCTGTGTCACTTCTTCCTAGGGAATTTTATAATATTTATTTGTTTTCTTGCCCTTTTAAATGTGCTGCTAACTTGGTTTATGCTTGTCACCCCTTCTTACTTTTAATTTTCCCTAGTTATTATCATCTTTTGGTTAACATTAATACCTGTCTCTCTGTTGATGCCACCTTCGTTTGTGTCTGTAGACCCAGATGCTCCTCTGTATTTAATGTTTCATTAATGTTGTGTTTTCCCCTCACTACCTCCAGTACAGATCCTTGACCAGCAGATGGGATGAGATTTTACATGTTTCAATTTCATACTTTATTCAATTTCCCTTCCTCCTGTAATTCTTGTCCTACTGAATGGCACCACTATACTTTCAGACCAATGGGTGTCTTATTCATCCTTCTTCTTCTTAACATGAATTTAGTAGATAATATCTTTTCAATTTGTCCTCTTAAACTTCTATTTAAATTCAGTTCTTTTTGACACCCTAGCATGTCTCCCTTAGATTTTGCCTTCATCATGTGTATTGGATTGCTGCAATAGTCATTTCATCTTCTATGGTTTGAATGTTTGTCCTCTCTAAAGCTCATGTTGAAATGCAATTGCCCTTGTAATAGTATTAAGAGGCAGGACCTTTCAGAGGTGAGTAGGCCATGAGGGTTATATCATGGTTGGGGTTAATGCTGTTATGAAAGGTTGAATGTTGTCCCCTTTTGTCTCTTGTGCTTCTGCCTTCTGCCATGTGATGACAGAGCAAGAATACTCTTGCAAGATGTTGACACCTTGATCTTGGACTCTCAGCCTCCAGAACTTTGAGCCACAACTTTCTGTTTATTGTTAGTTACCATGTCTCAAGTATTCTGCTATAGCAACAGAAAACAGAGTAAAACACCATCTTGCAGTCATTTTTGCCTTGTGCATTTCTTCTTCTTCAATGTCCCTACAATTTAAGTCTGGACTTTAATTAATGGTAAACTCAGCAGCTCAAACCAATCTTTCCAATTAAAGACATCCAAAATAGGTAGATAAATGTATAAGACAACTTTTAAAAGCCTTAAGTAATTCACCTGGTAAAACATATCTGACAGAAAAGGTAAATAATTTTAAGCAATAATGAATGAAAAATTTCCATTATAAATTAAAGACAACATTTAAGACCTTAGCAAACATTAGGCAAAAAATTAAAGTGAAATAAAATAACTTTACATTCAGATGTATCAGAATAAAACTGTGGAAAACAACAAGAACAACAACAAAACAACAAATACATGGCATCCATAGAAAACAGTTTACCTTTAAAAACCTTATAGAGAGCTGATTTTTCAACAGCTATAGTGGAAGCCAAAAGACAATAGAATGAAATATTGTTTCATTGAAAGAAAATATCAGACAAAAATTTTATGCATAGTGAGATATCCTTAAAGAATGATCATAAAAGGGACATTTAAAAGAAAAATTAAAGACTTACAGTTACAAAAGTATGGCATAGGGGCAAGCTGGCTTTACTCTCCCTGCTCAGAAAACCGAAAACAAATATGTAGCACTGAAATTTTTACCATCAATAACCCAGAGCTTAAGTATCGGGATGAGACAGTTCCCAGGACCACACTGGTACTAAAAGCATCGAAAATCTCCCCCCACCCCCAACTCAAAGTTTCTACATTGGAAAACGTGAAATTGAGGTGGTCAGCCAGCTTTCCCACTTTTCTGAGTTCCCTACAAGTTGACCTGTCTTTGCCTTAACCCACAGGAAGCATCGTGACTACCTAAAGGGATGAATACCCCTGATGATAAGCAAAGACAAAGGGAAGAAGTGAGAATATCATCCACAGCCTAGAGAATTCTGCTCTGTTACTTGGTCAAAGGAGATGTCAAATCAGAGAGGCTGTTTAGCAGCAGCACATTGTAGGAGATAGGTTTTATAGGTACCCTGGCATGAACCATTAGCCAGCCTTTCCACATTGCTGGGATAATCCCTTTGAGACTTCCCCCATTCATCAGTCAGTACTATAATCATTTACTAGAGCCAAGGTGAACTTAGGCCTAAGGCACCACCTAAACCCCAAAAGGAGGCAGCAATGTAGTGGTAAATATTCATTAAATATAGTAAATAAAAACCACAATAAGCTGAAGAGAGAAAACTGGAATAAGTAACTTCTCCTTCAATGCAAAGACATTGATACATGCCCACAAGAAACAACAACAAACAGGGAACCATTACCTCCTCAGAAAGACTAAGCGAAAATCCAATGACTGACTCTAATGAGATAGTGATCTGTGAGTTCTCTGCCCAAGAAAAACTCTATCTCTACAGCAAAGCAGTTCAGAAGCACATCAGAAAATATAACAAAGAGATTAAAACAATAATTTAAAAAACCAAACAAAAATATTGGAACCGAGACATACGTTTGCTGAATCAAAGAATCCTTTAGAGGCTTTCAACACAAGAATGAAGTAAGCAGATGAAGGAATCAGTGAGCTCAAAGACTGGATATTTGAAAGTAGGTAGTCTGATGAGAAAAAATAATGGAAAGGAACAAAGACTGCCTACAAGATACAGAAAATTACCTCAAGAGACCAAATGTAAAAATTGTTGCTGTTCGAGAGAGCTGAGCGAGAGTAAGAGAGTAAATGGTAGAAGGCTTATTTATAAAAAACCAAAAATAAATGGTGTTAGGAAAACTGGCTAGCTATGTGCAGAAAGCAGAAACTGGACCCCTTCCTGACATCTTACACTAAAACTAACTCCAGATGGATTAAAGACTTAAACATAAGACCTAACACCATAAAAACCCTAAAAGAAAATCTAGGCAAAACCATTCAGGACATAGGCATAGGCAAGGACTTCATGACCAAAACACCAAAAGCACTGGCAACAAAAGCCAAAATAGACAAATGGGACCTAATCAAACTCCACAGCTTCTGCACAGCAAAAGAAACAGTCATTAGAGTGAATTGGCAACCAACAGAATGGGAAAAAATTTTTGCAATCTGCCCATCTGACAAGGGCTAATAACCAGAATCTACAAAGAACTAAAACAGATTTACAAGAAAAAAAACAAGCCCATTCAAAAGTGGGTGAAGAATATGAACAGACACTTTACAAAAGAAGACATACGTGAGGCCAACAAACATATGAAAAAATGCTCACCATCACTAGTCATTAGAGAAATGCAAATCAAAACTACATTGAGATACCATCTCATGCCAGTTAGAATGGTGATCATTAAAAAATCTGGAGACAACAGATGCTGGAGAGGATGCGGAGAAATAGGAACACTTTTACACTGTTGGTGGGAGTGTAAATTAGTTCAACCATTGTGGAAGACAGTGTGGCAATTCCTCAAGGACGTAGAAATAGAAATTTCATTTGACCCAGTAATCCCAATACTGGGTATGTATCCAAGGGATTATAAATCGTTCTATTATAAGGACACATGCACACGAATGTTGATTGAAGCACTGTTTAAAATAGCAAAGTCCTAGAACCAACCCAAATGCCCATCGATGATAGACTGGACAGGGAAAATGTGGCACATATACATCATGAAATACTATGCAGCCATAAAAAATGATGAGTTCGTGTCCTTTGTAGGGACATGGATGAACCTGGAAACCATAATTCTCAGCAAACTGACACAAGAACAGAAAATCAAACACTGCATGTTCTTGCTCATAGGTGAGTGTTGAACAATGAGAACACATGGACACAGGGAGGGGAGCATCACACACTGGGGTCTGCTGGGGGGAAATAGGGGAGGGACAGCAGGGGGTGGGGAGTTGGGGAGAGATAGCATGGGGAGAAATGCCAGATATAGGTGATGGGGAAGAAGGCAGCAAATCACACTGCCATGTGTGTACCTATGCAACAATCTTGCATGTTCTTCACATGTACCCCAAAACCTAAAATGCAATTAAAAAAAAAAACACCAAAAATCAAAAACAGGATGGGCATGGTGGCTCATACTTGTAATCCCAGCAATTTGGGAGGTTGAGGTGGGTGGATTGCTTAAGCCCAGGAGTTTGAAACCAGCCTGGGCAGCATGGAAAAGCCCTGTCTCTACAGAAAAATTTAAAAATTAGCTGGATGTGGTGATATGTGCTTGTGGTATCAGCTACTTGGGAGGCTGAGGTGGGAGGATCCCTTGAGCTCAGGAGTTGGAGTTTGCAGTGAGCCATGATCATGCCACTGTACTGCAGCCTTGGTGACAAGAGTGAGACCCTGTCTCTAAATAAATAAATAAACTATACTATGAAGCTACAATAATCAAAACAGCATGGTACTGGTACCAAACAGAGATATAGACCAATGTAACAGAACAGAGGCCTCGGAGGCAATGCCACACATCTACAACCATCTGATCTTTGACAAACCTGACAAAAACAAGCAATGGGGAAAGGATTCCCTGTTTAATAAATGGTGTTAGGAAAACTAGCTAGCGATGTGTAGAAAGCAGAAACTGGATCCCTTCCTGACACCTTACACTAAAATTAACTCCAGATGAATTAAAGACTTAAACGTAAGGCCTAACACCATAAAAACCCTAGAAGAAAACCTAGGCAAAACCATTCAGGACATAGGCATAGGCAAGGACTTCATGACTAAAACACCAAAAGCATTGGCAACAAAAGCCAAAATAGACAAATGGGACCTAATTAAACTCCAGAGCTTCTGTACAGCAAAAGAAACAATCATTAGAGTGAACCAGCAACCAACAGGATGGGAAAAAATTTTTGCAATCTACCCATCTGACAAAGGGCTAATGTCCAGAATCTACAATGAACTAAAACAGATTTACAAGAAAAAAACAAACCCATCCAAAAGTCGGAGAAGGACATGAACAGACACTTTTCAAAAGAAGATATATATGAGGCCAACAAACATATGAAAAAATGCTCTTCATTGCTGATTATTAGAGAAATGCAAATCAAACCGCATTGAGATACCACCTCACGCCAGTTAGAATGGGAATCATTAAAAAATCTGGAGACAACAGATGCTGGAGAGAATGTGGAGAAATAGGAACACTTTTACACTGTTGGTGGGAGTGTAAATTAGTTCAACCATTGTGGAAGACAGTGTGGTGCTTCCTCAAGGACCTAGAAATAGAAATTCCATTTGACTCAGCAATCCCATTACTGGGTATATACCCAAAGGACTATAAATCATTTTATTATAAGGACACATGCACACGAATGTTCATTGCAGCACTGTTTAAAATAGCAAAGACTTGGAACCAACCCAAATGCCCATCAATGATAGACTGGACAGGGAACATGTGGCACATATACACCATAGAATATTATGCAGCCATAAAAAACGGTGAGTTCATTTCCTTTGTAGGGACATGGATGAATCTGTAAACCGTAATTCTTAGCAAACTGATACAAGAACAGAAAATCAAACACCACATGTTCTCACTCACAGATGGGTGTTGAACAATGAGAACACGTGGACACAGGGAGGGGAGCATGACACACTGGGGTCTGTTGGGGGATGCCAAGGGAGGGACAGCAGTTGGGTGGGGAGGTCTGGGAGGGATAACACCGGGAGAAATGCTAGATGTAGGTGACAGGGGGATGGAGGCAGCAAACCACATTGCCATGTGTGTACCTATGCAACAATCCTGCATGATCTGCACATGTACCCCAGAACCTAAAGTACATTAAAAAAAATTAAGAAAGGCTGGATGAGAAAAAAAGAGATTGTAAAAATAAATTATTGGAAAGGAGCCAAAAATTGGCTTTAATTGTAAAGAATAAAAAGTTGAGTGAGGAGGACTTACAAGAGAAATTCAATCAATGTTGGAAAAAATGGGTCTGTGATGTGTCCACAACTCTTCCTAAAGTCACAGAGCTTGACAATGATTTGGATTCTGAAAATATCCTTTGAGATTATTTGAAAAATGAGATAGATGTCATGGATGTACTGACAAGAAATTCTGCAAAGAAGTTTCAGATTAATTATGACAAACATGTCAAAATGACTAAGAAATATAACTTAATCTTGAAACAATTTGATCAGTAGTCATATTCATGAACTCTTTCTCAAGGATGATTAATGTCATTAAGAAAGAGTTCATGAGTATGGCTAACTGATCACATTGTTTCAAGATTTAATAAAACTATTAACAATATTTGGAATAAACAATGTGATTGCAATCCAAAATATTTCCAGAAAATTCTAAAGACAACAGATGAAGTGAAATCTGCATCTACTCAGGAAAGATACACATTTAAAAATAAATATATTATTGATTTATGTGTGTGTTTATTCCAAAGAGCAACAGAGAATTGTAAGGAAATGCACAGGGCATTCAAGAGAGCAAACGATCCTGTAAACTATCTAGAAAGCAAGAAAGATGATTTCTTCATGAGGTTTAAGATTTCCCGTCAGGAAGCCACCTCCAGCAAAACACTTGTTGATTTTCTGTGGCACAAGTTCATTCCTGGTGTCTCTACCATCATATGGGGGCAAAACAACCATTAAAATTGCAGGGGACATGTAAGCTACCTGCCCTGCATTCAACGGAAACAGGGCTAACCTGGAGAAATACATTCTCATGTCTCTGGCAAAATAAGGAAACTTTGGTAATTACTGGCAATACCTTCATAATAAGAATAGTTTTTTAAGGAATTACATCAAAATCCTTATTAAGAGATACTGTTTAGACAATGCAGGTAAAAAAAATGAAAATATTTTGAGAAAAGTTTAGTTGACATTAATAATGGAATTCTCTCTGCCCTTCATGAAGCCACATCATTAGCTAAAGATAAAAGCAGTACTGCTTCAGGGTGGTTGGATTTATTCTGTGATCACCTGGGAGTAACCTAATCTTTCCACAGAGAGACTTGACAAGCATTAAACACCAGGAGATAAAAGATATTCAGTTTCTCAGAGAAGACATGAGTGCAGCTTTGGATCTCACAATGAAAAGAATAGAATGAAATTATTCAAGTATGCCTATGGAAGTAATGTTTTCTAAAATTGAGAAAATGCTCTCTGAACATCACTGTGGCTGCTGGAAACAGTGTCCCTGCTGTTGAGCAATTCATGCAAACGCAGTTCCTACACATGAAGGACACCATAGTGTTCCCTTTGTCTGTCCTCAGGCTGTCTATGGAGAAGAATGATATGAAACAGACCATTCTGTCATTGATTGCTGTACTAGTTTGGTAGCAAGTGATTGTTAATTAGTTTTGCTCAATGACAGAAGAATCCCATATAAGAAGTATTCAAAAGGCAGGAGGGGATTATGCCACGTGGAGCATCACTCTAGATTCCTCCACCCAGTCATCTTGGAAATGGTTTCTTTCTTACTTTGGATCAGAGCTAAAATATAAATATCAGAAAAAAATTACAGGTAAAGGTAAAATCCCTAACTCATGGGCCAAAATCCAAAAGCAGGACATACTTAAAG
This sequence comes from Aotus nancymaae, assembly GCF_030222135.1. Classification (NCBI taxonomy): domain Eukaryota; kingdom Metazoa; phylum Chordata; class Mammalia; order Primates; family Aotidae; genus Aotus; species Aotus nancymaae. Next base: position 53,156,383 of record NW_026988473.1, on the reverse strand, counting down.
ATTTGAAAAGACAATAATACTCAGTGATCACAAAAGAGCCCTAGTGTCTGAATAAGAGTCAGTGTACCTGAACAATCCCAAAACAAATCCTCCTCATAATTAGAACTGGTATGGTTTGGCTCTGTGTCCCCACCCAAATCTCATCTTGTAGTTCCCATAATTCCCACATGTTGTGGGAGAGACCTGGTGGGAGATGATTGAATCATGGGGCTGGTCTTTCCTGTGATGTTCTAGTGATAGTGAATGGGTCTCATGAGATCTGATGGTTTTAAAAATGTGAGTTTCTCTGCACAAGCTCTCTCTTTGCCTGTGACCATCCACGTAAGATGTGACTTGCTCCTCTTTGCCTTCCACCATGATTGTGAGGCCTCCCCAGCCATGTGGAACAGTAAGTTCAATAAACCTCTTTCTTTTGTAAATTGCCCAGTTCTTGTGTGTGTCTTTATCAGCAGAATGAATACAGACTAATACAGTAAATTGGTACCAGTAGAGTGGGTTGTTGTTGAAAAGATACCTGAAAATGTGGAAGCGATTTTAGAACTGTGTAACAGGCAAAGGTTGAAACAGTTTGGAGGGCTCAGAAGCAGACAGCATGGAAAGAGGCTTTAGGGACTACTCCTACTAACTTTGGCTCAGAGCCAGCCCCTGTGGACGCAAGCTCCAGGTCCACCCCAGCACCAGATTAGCCTGATGGAAACAAGGTTTAGTCTAGTCCCTGCAGATACAGGGCTCTAGGGTAGCCCTCATGGACACAGGCTTGAGGACCACTTTTGTGGACCCAAACAATAGGTCCAGCCCAGTGAATCCAGGCTCCAGGCCTAACCTCTAGAACACAGGGGCCAGGCTTTCCCACCTCCTGACCCAGGCACCAGCCAGCCTGACAAAGGATTCCAGCAGCAAGCCTTCCTGCACTTCACAACAAGGACTTTTTCAGAATCTCTGGATAGGCTGAATGGTGAAGGTCTCTCTCAGACAGAGACAGTCTGGAAGAATTGAAATAAGTCTTTTTTTTTCAACAAAAGCATGAAACCAGTGTAGTAACAGGGATCAAGAAAATCAGGGAAATGTATTACCACCAAAGGAACAAAATAAAGCACTAGGAACTGATCCTAAAAAATGGAGATTTATGAACCGTCTGACAAAGATTTCAAAACAATTGTTTTAAGGAAGCTTAATGGTGTTCAAGAAAGTAAGAGAGACAATTCAATGAAAACAGGAAAACCATAAACTACCAAAAGAGAAAAATTAACAGAGATTATGCTTATACAAAAAACTCAAACAGAAATTCTGGAGCTGAAATATAAAATAAATGAATTGAAAACTGTAATAGAGAGTGTCAACAGCAGAACTGATCAAATAGAAGAAAGAATCTGTGAACTCAAAGACATTTTATTTAAAAAAATATAGTCAGGAGAGAAAATAAATGAAAGGAATGAAGAAATCTTAGAGAATTTATGAAAGACCATCAAGTGGGGAGAGATCCAAGATGGCTGATCACTAGCAGCTTGGGATTGTAGCTCTCAGTCAAAGTGCAGAGAATGAGAGGACGCCACACTTTCAGACGAATTTTTGTTGCTCACAGACCAGGAGATTCCCAGCGGAGGAGCCCCATGGGTCACCAGCGTGACTCTTGTGGCCGGCGTGGTGGTTTTGCCAGTGGCTTGGTGCGGCAGTTCTTGGTGCAGAGTGAGTGGGACTGGGTCCCCTTTCAGCCGATGTTGTTTGGAGTTGTGGGAGGACAGAGTCGCCTGTTCAGCTGATTGGGGGATGGACTCAGGAAGGGAGCTAGACCGGAGATTCCTGGGCAGAGAAGCACCATCAATCTTGACGCTGCTGTTTTGGCCGGCGCAGTGGATTGCTCAGATTTCGGTGCTGGGAATCAACAAGTTGGACTTCCACTCAGAGACCTAATTTGAAAGTCAGTAATCACAAAGACAACAGGTGGATAAATTTACAATGATGGGAAGAAACCAGTGTAAAAAGGCTGAGGATACCCAAAACCAGAATGTCTCTTCCTCTACAGGGGATCACAGTTCCTCATCAGCAACGGAACGAGGCCTGATGGAGAACGAGTGCATTCCATCAACAGAAGTAGGCTTCAGAAGGTGGATGATAGGAAACTTCTGTGAATTAAAAGAACTTGTTCTAACCCAATGCAAAGAAACTAAGAACTTTGTAAAAAGGTTGACGAAATCCTAACAAGAATAGACAATTTACAGAGGAATATAAGTGAATTGATGGAGCTGAAAAACACAACACGAGAACTTTGCAAAGTATGCACAAGTTTTAACAGTCGAATTGATCAAGCAGAAGAAAGGATATCAGAGATCGAAGACCAACTTAATGAAATGAGAAGTCAAGATTAGAGAAAAAAGGATTAAAAAGAATGAGCAAAGTCTCCAAGAAATATGGGACTCTGTGAAAAGACCTAATCTACGTTTGATAGGTGTACCTGAATGTGATGAAGAGAATGAATCCAAGTTGGAAAATACTCTTCAGGATATTATTCAGGAAAACTTTCCCAACCTAGTAAGGCAGGACAATATTCAACTCCAGGTAATACAGAGAACACCACAAAGATATTCCTCAAGAAGACCAACCCCAAGGCACATAATCGTCAGATTCATTAGGGTTGAAATGAAGGAGAAAATACTAAGAGCAGCCAGAGAGAAAGGTCAGGTTACCCACAAAGGGAAGCCTATCAGACTTACAGCAGATCTCTCAGCAGAAACCCTACAAGCCAGAAAAGAGTGGGGGCCAATATTGAACATCCTTAAAGAAAAGAACTTTCAACCCAGAATTTCATATCCAGCCAAACTAAGCTTCACAAGTGAAGGAAAAATAAAATCTTTTGCAAACAAGCAAGTACTTAGAGATTTCACCATCACCAGACCTGCTTTACAAGAGCTTCTGAAAGAAGCACTACACATATAAGGGAACAACCGGTATCAGCCTTTCCAAAAATATATCAAAAAGTAAACAGCATTAACATAATGAAGAACTTACATCAACTAATGGGCAAAACAGCCAGCTAGCATCAAATGGCAGTATTAAACTCATATATATTATTAACTGGATAAAAAGCGAAAACCCATCAGTATGCTGCATCCAGACCCATCTCACATGCAACGATACACAAAGACTCAAAATAAAGGGACGGAGGAAGATTTACCAACCAAACGGAGAGCAAAAATAAATAAATAAATAAAAAGCAGGAGTTGCAATTCTCACCTCTGATAAAATAGACTTTAAAGCAACAAAGATCAAAAGAGGCAAAGAAGGACATTACATAATGGTAAAAGGATCAATGCAACAAGAAGAGCTAATGATCCTAAATATACACGCACCTAATACAGGAGCACCCAGATACATAAGACAAGTTCTTTTTTTTTTTCCAAGTACTTAATACTTCTTCTTTTTTTTTTTTTTAATTGCATTTTAGGTTTTGGGGTACATGTGAAGAACATGCAAGATTGTCGCATAGGTGCATACGTGGCAATGTGATGTGCTGCCTTCCTCCCCTTCACCTATGTCTGGCATTTCTCCCCATGCTATCTCTCCCCAACTCCCCACCCCCCGCTGTCCCTCCCCTATTTCCCCCCAGCTGACCCCAGTGTGTAGTGCTTCCCTCCCTGTGTCCATGTGTTCTCATTGTTCAACACCCGCCTATGAGTGAGAACATGTGGTGTTTGATTTTGTGTTCTTGTGTCAGTTTGCTGAGAATGCTGGTTTCCAGGTTCATCCACATCCCTACAAAGGACGTGAACTCATCGTTTTTGATGGCTGCATAATATTCCATGGTGTATATGTGCCACATTTTCCCTGTCCAGTCTATTATTGATGGGCATTTGGGTTGGTTCCAGGTCTTTGCTATTGTAAACTGTGCTGCAATGAACATTCGTGTGCATGTGTCCTTATAGTAGAACAATTTATAATCCTTTGGATATATACCCAGTAATGGGATTGCTGGGTCAAATGGAATTTCTTGATGACTTATAAAGAGACTTTGCCTCCCACACAATAATAGTGGGAGACTGTAACATCACATTGTCAATATTAGACTGATCAACAAGATAGAAAATTAACAAGGACATCCAGGACTTGAACTCAGACCCAGAACAAGTAAACTTAATAAACATTTATAGAACTCTCCACTTCAAATACACAAAACACACATTCTTATCAGTACCATATCACACCTATTCCAAAAGTGACTACATAATTGGAAGTAAATCACTCCTCAATAATTGCATAGCAATTCATAGGTTTAAATGAAATATTGGTTGGCTGCTTGTTTGTTATTTTCTTCCCTTATTCCTTCCTGTCTCCATTGTTAAGCACAATTATTGGCATAAAAGAGGTTTTCAATTCCCATTTTTAGACTGCATTCTAGCCTGGGCAATAAAGCAATACTCCCATTCTCTCTCCCTCTTTTTTGTCCTTTTTCTTCCTCTTCTTCATTCTTTTTTTTTCTTTCTCTCTTTCTTTCTTCCTTTTTCTCTTTCTTCTTTAAAAAAAAAGACCATCAAAAGGGCAAATATTCACAGTGCAGAAGGTCAAGAAGTAGAAAAGAAAGATACAAAACAAAAAGCTTAAAGAAATAATAACAGAAAACTTTCCAAAGCTGAGGGAAAATACAAATATCCATGCACAGGAAAGTCAATGGTCTTCAATAAGATTCAATACAAACAAGATTACATCAAGATATGTTATCATCAACATGTCAAAAATCGAAGACAAAGAGGGACCCTGAAAGCATCAAGACAAAAGAAGAAGATCACATATAAGGGAGTCCTAACATGGATAGCAGTGGGTTTCTCAGGAGAAATTTTGTAAGCCATGAGAAGGTTGGATGATATATTCAAAATGCTGAGGGTGAAAAACCAGCCAACCAAGAATACAGTACTCAGTGAAGCTGTCCTTCATAAACAGAGAGACAAAGACTTTCCTAGACAAAGAAAAGTATAAAAATAAAACTATTCTATTAAAAACAAAAATAATTTAATAATTTGTTAAATTATATAAATACAATATGAAAAGGTGTAAATTGTGACATCAAAGACATAAAATGTTGGGGGGAGGGTGCAGTAAAAGTATAGATTTTTTGTATGTGATCAATGTTAAAATTGTTACCATCTTAAAATAGCCTATTATAGCCATAAGATGTTTTACGTAGCCTCATGGTAACAACAAAGCAAAAACCTACAGAAGATACACACAAGATAAAAAGTAAAGAATCAAAGCATGCCAGTGGAGAAAATTACCCATCTACAATGAAAGACAGCAAGCTAGAAAGGGAAGGACAAATAATCTATGAAAGAACCAGAAAACAATAAAATCATAGTAGTAAGACCTCACCTATCACTTGAATCTAAATGGATCAGCTTATTCAATAAAAACACATAGAATATCTGAGTAGACTTTTTTATAAAAGAAGAAGAATCGACCAGGTGTGGTGGCTGAAGCCTGTAATCCCAGCACTTTGGGAGGGCAAAGTGGGCAAATCATGAGGTCAGGACATCGAGACCATCCTGGCTAACACAGTGAAACCCCGTCTCTACTAAAAATACAAAAAAATTAGCCAGATGTGGTGGCTGTAGTCCTTGGGAGGCTGAGGCAGGAGAATCACTTGAATCTGAGAGGTGGAGGTTGCAGTGAGCTGAGATTCCACCACTACACTCCAGCCTGTGCGATAGAGTGAGACTCTGTCTCAAAAAAAAAGAAAAAAAGAAAAAAAAGAAAAGAAAAAAGAAGACTCAACTATATGCTGCCTCATATGCAAATCAATAAGTGCGATATGCCACATTTATGCAATGAAGCTTCTGCATGGCAAAGGAAATAAGTGAAGAGACAACCTATAGAATGGATAAAAATATTTTCGAATCATACATCTAATAAAGGGTTAATATCCAAAACATATCAGGAACTCAATAGCAAGAGTAACCTAAGTAAAACATGGAGAAAGAACCTAAATTGACATATCTTAAAAGAAGACATAAAAATGGCCAAGAAGTATATGAAAATGTTCTCAAGATTAATAATCTTCAGGGAAATGCACATCAAATGAGATATTACCTTAATACGAGATATCACTTTCCATCTGTTAGATTGACTATTATTCAAAAAACAAAATATGACAAGTGTTGGTTAGGATGTGGAGAAAAGGGAGCTCTTGCACACTGTTGGTGGAAATGTAAATTGGTACAGACATTAGGGAAAGCAGTACAGAGGTTCCTCAAAAAGTTAAAAATAGAACTACTATATGATCCAGCAATCCCACTCTGGGTGTATACCCAAAGAATATGAAATTAGTATGTTTAAGAGATATCTGCACTGTGTTCACTGCAGCATTATTGTCAATAGCCAAGCTATGGAATCAACCTAAGTGTCCATCAATGAATGAAGGGATTAAAAAATGTGAAATGTATACACAATAGAAACTCCTTTAAAAAAGAAGGAAATCTTGTGATTTGTAACAATGTGGATGAACCTGGGGAACATTATTTTAAGAGAAATAAGCCAGGTATAGAAAGAAAACTATCACATGATCTCATTTATATGCAGAACCTGTAAGTTGAATTCACAGAAACAGAGAGTAAAATGTTGGTTACCAAATGCTGAGGTAAGGGGATTTGGGAGATGCTGGTCAAAGGACGCAAAACTTCAGTTAGAGAGGAGGAAAAAGTTCCAGAGATTTATTGTACATCACGGCAATAATTAGAATATATTGTATACTTGAAAATTGCTGAGAAAGCAGATTTTAACTGTTCTTAACACAAAAAAGATAAGTATGTGAAGTAAAGCATATGTTAGTTGGCTTGATTTAGCAGTTCCATAAAGTATACATATTTCAAAACATCATGTACTACATTAATACATACAATTTTTGTCAATAAACATAATGAACAAATGTTTCATTTCTAAAACGAAACAATAAAATAATATATTTTTTAAAAGGCTTTTTACAATTTATCCATATAACAGCCAAAATGTTTTAAGCACAATTTACTAAGCTGTGGTCTAAGTATCTGATATTTATTATCTTATTTAATTTACCCAACAATATCATGAGAGCAGGCCTGTAAATATCACCACTTTTAACAATAGCAGACTGAGGTACAAAGAGTTTAATTTAGTGTCCAAAGATGCATAGATGACCAAAGGAAGAGAGGGATTCAAATGCAGGCACTCTGGTCCCCTTCCTCATCACTACTTTAAAATATCCCCTCACAGCAAAGAAGAAGATTCACTAAATTTCACATGAAAAAACCCAGGACCTTCATCATCATGGATATTTAAATTCAGTAAAATACATATATGTACAACAAAAAAGAAAAATTTATGTGATTTTTTATTCATTCTAAATTTCTTAATTTTCTGTTTTTATAATAACAGATTAATTTTATAGATTAGCTTTATCTTTTTTATGGTTTAGCTTTATAGATTAAATAATGTAATACTATTTCTGTAGAACAAATTATTATGTGCTGACAAAGCACTATTCCTAAGAATCATAACACCTATATAAGCCAAGTTATTTTGGAAATTCTGCACTCAACAAATTTAAGTTCCCTGATTTTGCTATAAATCTTCCCATACCATGAATAAAATGGAAAAAAAAAAGCATATTTGGCTAGCTAAAAAGTAAATTATATATTTTATGCTTTTTTTTCCTATGGACACACAGATATACATGTACTTACCTCAAGAGTATAAGGTTTTTCAATTGTTTTAATGTTTAAAAACACATTCTTATATCCACAAGTCCACATTTTAAAAAATTTAGACAATATGCCCAACAAATTTCTCTTATTGTTATTGTACTCACTTTAAAAGTGGTACTTTCAATTCTATTTTATTCATCCTTTATTTTAGTTTTATTTTAGGCAATGTAAAAATGCCCATTTTCAAAAAGACTCTGTCAAAATATTCAAGTAGAAATATCTTTCTTTATCCCTTTCCACTTTTTCTATTTATTTATTTAGACAGAGTCTCTGTCACTCAGGCTAGAGTACAGTGGTGTGATCTTGGCTCACTGTGACCTCCACCTCCTGGGATCAAGCAATTCTCCTGCCTCAGCCTCCAGAGTAACTGGGATTACAGGTGCCTGCCACTATGCACAACTAATATATGTATTTTTAGTAGAGACCGGGTTTCACCATGTTGGCCAGGCTGGTCTCGAACTCCTGACCTCAGGTGATCTGTCCGACTTGGCCTCCCAAAGTGCTGGGATTACAGGCGTGAGCTACTGTGCCCAGCCCCACTCTTTCAATGTAATTATCATTACTTAGGTACCAATGTGAATGTCTCTTCAGGTGTAGAGTACAAATGCAGTCATATATCTCTTATTCATTTCCACTAAGTACTCAAACAATTATTTCCTTAATAAACAGGAAGCCTAATATATTTTCTGAAAATTCTTCCCTCTATTAATAAGGGAAGCAGTCCTCTGGTGCTGAGAGGCTACTGGAATTTGGTCAGTCCAAAACTACTGCTGCTTTTCACTGCTACATGATGTTAAAATGGAAAGCTAATCCCCTACCATTTCTACTTGGTAATGTGTCAGGATGACGCCCTACCAGAGAGTGAGTCTACAATACCCATTCAAGGCTTTCTCCCCCCATCTAGTTCTTCTTATAACATGGGTTTCCAAAGTCAGGATGATGTGTGCCAAATGAGTTTAACTCAAGATCATTGTACACACCAGCTACAGAGTAGAAAATAAAAGTAGAATTTAAAAAATGTTTGTCTCATCTCAGACAGAGTATAGTAATAAAGAATGAGTAAGTAGAGATTTTATATGGAGGAGGAATGGTGAGGCAAGCCATGAGCCGTCCCTAGAGTGTGGAGTGTGCCAGCAGCATGTATTTTCCCAGGACCCTCCTCAAGGCCCCCATGACTTCCTTATTTCTCAGGCTGTAGATGAGGGGATTCAAGGCTGGAGTGACAATTGTGTAGAAAACAGATATGATGTTGTCTTGTTTGGGACTGTGGAAGGAACTGGGCAAGACATACATGAATGTGGCAGCTCCATAGAACATCCCAACCACAGTCAAGTGGGAAGAGCAGGTGACAAGGGCTTTCTTCCTCCCCTCATTTGATGGCATATGGAGCACAGTGAATAAGATTAGTGTGTAGGAGGCAACAATGGCAGAAATGGGGAGCAAGAGAAAAGTCACACCTGTCACATATATTATAAGTTCATATCTGGAGGTATCAGCACAGGCCAACTTCAGCAAGGATGGGATCTCACAGAGCAGATGCCTGATTTCCCAGGACATGCAGAAAGGAAAGTGCATGGTGTATGTGGTATGTCCTAGAGCAGTCAGAGATGCCAGGATCCAGGATGTGGCCACCATGCGCCTGCAGACTCTTAGGCTCATGAGGGTCATGTATTTCAGGGGATGACAAATGGCCACATACCTGTCATAGGCCATGAAGGCCAGTAGGAGGTCCTCAGCGCCACCCATTGTCAGTGCCAGGAACATCTGAAGGGCACAGCCTCCAAAGGAGATGGTGTTTTCTCTGCGCAGAAAGTCTGCAAGGGCCTTGGGAGTGACAACAGATGTGAACAGGAGGTCCATGAGAGAGAGCTGCCCAAGCAGGAGGTACATGGGCATGTGGAGCCGGGCTTCCATGGTGATGGCCAGGAGCAGCAGGCCATTGCTGGTCAGGGCCAACAAGTAAAGGACGGTAATTGTAGCACAGACCACTTCAGGAGACCCACTGTCATTCAGAATTCCCACCAAGATGAAGGCACTTCCCAAGGTGGAGTTCCGGAGCTCCATGATGTGGTTTTTTTTAGTGGCCTAGAACAAAATATATTAGTGGAAGCTTTTCTAAAAGTGTTCACTCTAACTTTGGATTGTTCTAAGTCACTGTGCATTGGCCAGTAGGAATCCCATAATATGGTATCTTTTTCATCTCTTATTGTAACTCTGGTTTCTGAATACCTTTATTGAATTATGATAAACCATCAACTAAATTAGTATCAGGTATTTTGGTATGTTGTTAATAGTTAATCATTTAGAAATCCCTTCAAATAAGGTTCCAGAAGAACAAGCCCAAGCAAACATCTTTGTAGATAGATGAAAGCGTCTCTCTTTTTACAATGAACAAATACACTGGGCATTGGTTTAAGATACAGCTATTTTTCTGCTTAACATGTACTTGGAATTCCAATTCAGTTTTTAAAGTTTTATTTATAAAAAAAAATCTTTACTGTCTTCTCCCTTAAACCAGTCTCACTGTTGTTGATTACCTTAATAGGAGACTCTCTGGGCTCTTGGGCTGCTTGATCACCTGGACTCTTCAACTGCTACTCTGCTGGACGGAAAGAGAATTCTCGGCTGAATTTAGCAGTCAGGTGGTATAGATTTTAGAGGTAAATCTAGAGGAACAGTACAAAAGGAGTTTGCCTATTTGAAAATAACAATAAGATGTTTACTCAGAAACAGGCAGGAATAAAGGCAATGAGATTTGTGGAGGCATGGCAGGTGCTTGTGTTTAGGGCACATGATACAAGGGGTGAGCTACAAAGGAGGAGACATTGCAGAAAAGGCCCAAAGCAATAGCATTACCTGTGAGCCACAGCAACACACTCAAGGTGAGAAGATTTCTCCCCACAAATCTTAGGAACACAAGGAAGAATGGTGGTCCTGCTGAACCCTGAATCCATATGATAGCACTGCTGGTAGGGATTGAGGAGAGGTGGAGTGTGATGTATGTGTGAGACAGCATTCATTTGGCTTGCTCTTTATGAATGCAGCTTTTTTCACAGTTGGATGGAAGACTTAGGAGGCCTTTTGGAAGAGAAAAATAATTCTTCATCAAATTAGTTATCTTTCCCTTGCATAATCTGCACCTACTTCTTCAAATATCCATTTATGTCACTATCCTGGTCAACTCAGAGTTAGAACTTTTAAGTGGTAAGGTCATAAAAACCTGACATTGGAAGGCCCATCTGTTCCAGCTCCTTTTATCCATTCAATAAATATTTACTAAGGACCTAGGATTTATCAGACACTACACTTAGGCAACTGTGTAGATGTGAAAAATTGATCACACAAACACCTACATACAGCCAATGGTGATGATTGATAAATGAAAGAAAATATACTAAGAGCATATAAGTGAGGTTTCAGGAAAGGATTCATCAAGGAAGTGGCATACAAACTACAGGCTGAGGATAAACAGGAGCTGGCTAAATAAAAAAGGGTCAGGATATAATTTTTAAAAAGTAAGGGATAGCATCAGAACATTAACATATTAAAAATATAGTACAGCAATGTCCTCCCTGCACTTTTGCCAGTGAAGTCTGGGCAGAAACCAGCCAGAAAAATGCCCTCTACCACTCAGAGTCTAAGATCTTTCTCCTGTCTTACAAAACAAAAACTATAATTTTAACCTAGGAACCACTGACTGGAAAAACTTATTTGTCTGTTGACAACAAAAAGACAAGTCCAAAAACAATTCTAAGCACTATTTCTGCTAAATATTAGATTTGAAATGCTTTTGTTTTTCTTGAATAAAAAGATGGATGGACAGGGAAATAAAATGAGTAAAACTATTAGCTGGGCACATTCCTCTAGATTCCTGCACCAGATGTTTGGACAGAATTTCAAAGAGAACAAAAATCAGGGCTTGAGTAAGGTGGCGTAACCAGGACTCAGGATCCTACATACCTATCTCTTCCCTCTGATCCTGGACTATTGTTTTTCCTTCCTTTTCCATTCATTGGGTCCTCTCCTCTGGGGTCATCTAAAGGGAAAGGCCAGAGAACACACACACAGCCTACGGAGGACGAGCTTCTTTCTAAAAAACTGCTGGTGGTTGTGGGTATTTCAAACAAAGAGAAGTCAGCAGAGGCTGAGATTAAGAGAGGCATTGTTATATTTCATGGAAAATGGTCAGTCAATAATAAGGTAGAGCTAAATTTTTAAAAGCATATTTGTATAAGTTTTTTTTCTCTTCTCAGTAGATCTATTTTTTGAATTTACATCAATTGGCTTTTTTTTTCTGTGGCACTGGACTTAGTGCCAAGCAGGCCTGCAGGGGAAAGTCACTTCAGCATATTTTAGATAGTCCTCCTTTGAGGTACTATTCATTTGGGGACTCACATCAAACTATTGTAGGCCAGGAAAGTTCAGATGTAACAAAGGTAAGAACTGAGACTTTTACCAGGAGACCAGCATCAGGAATTCTAGGAACTCACAGCTGGCTAGTGGTACAGAATTATTTTTGGTGTTCCCACATGTGCAAGATGGTACATGTACAAGGTGCATAACGTATAGATGGGAGTGAGTGAACAATGAAGCCTGAGGAACTAGAGAATCTGAGAAGGAGAGCAGTGTACAATCTTGACCCTGTATCTCAGGACTTCCAGACTTCACATATTGCCTTGAAACAGAGACACAGCCCTTACCTCATATAGGAAGGAGCACAGCATCCAGACCACACCAACTCTCTTGAGAATCATTTGAGGGATAAAGAGGTTCAAGAAGACAAAGAAAGAAGAGTTGGTTCTTCTGGCAGGAATGAATGTAGATGTGTGTATGGCTGTCTCTGGGATGAGAGGTCAAAGGCTCCTCCAGTCACCGGCACTTCAAATCCTCTCTAAAAGTAGAGATAGATGCAGACAGGCAGCTGAGAACCCAGGGCAGGATCCTGCAGAAGCAAGGAGCTGAACCAAAGTTTTCTCATCCACTGTCCTTACAAAAAAGTCCTTACTGCTTTGGAATAGTTCTAGCTGAGTTCTTGAGTCCAGGTCCTCAGATTTCACATATTCCCGTTATGCTGTGATCAATGATAAAAGAGGAGCACAGCAGGAATGTGGGAAAGGGAGGTATAAGAGGAGCTGCTTTAAAGAGACCCACCAATGCCCAGCCTCACTATCCCTGGGCCAACAGTGAGCCTTGTCCTGGGGGAGGCTTCATAGTCTCACCCTCTCAGCTGACATGACCTCCCTGAAAATGTTGCTCCAGGAAATGGGATTTTAATGAGTCCCCTTGGGCATGTCTCCTGGCCTGCCATTTCTTCAAACTTTACCACCAAATGAGCTCTGCACCTTGAGGCCTTGTTCTGCCCCTCATGAACTTGCTATGTTTCACCACTCACTGGAGTCTAAATCTTTCTTCTGCCTCACAAAACCAAAACTATTTTTAACCTAGAAATCACTGACTGGAAAACCAGTCAGAGGCTGTTTCTGACCAAATGGCTGTTTCTTACCTCCCTGTCCAGCCCTCTATCCATATTACAAAGTATGTCTCATGGGTTCTATAGATGCTGCCACTCCCATATCCCTCTTTGTGCCACTAGCCTGGGCTACTACCAGCTAGAGGGAGTTAACTATGCTTCTGTTAATATCAGATCTTCCTTCCTTGAGCTTTAATGAGCATCCAACACTAATTTATTTTTCAGTCCTTTGTTTCTCCTTTCTACTCCCTCTTGTGTGTGTGCACACAGGTACATGGGACTGCATATTCTGTGATCAGTCCACTCAGCTGCTCAGAGCTCTGGGATGATGACACAGAACCTGCCTGCACTCATCACTGCTTTTGGTTCAGGCTTTCCCATCCCTCACCAGATTCTTTCCTTGATCTTCCTCATAAAGTGATTATCTCTTTAATCACTCATTTCACCAGGAAATGCTGAAAATTGCTGCTGGAGTTATCACATCTTTTCTCTTTGAACTTAAAAATTGAAAATAAGTTTCTACTTTCTGTTTATATAAAAATATACTCAAGAAAATTATTTCAGAAGTGCAACAGAAGAAATAATTTAAAAGTTATTTTTCATTATAAAAAGTATGTACTGAAAAGAAGGTTCTAAACATGTAAAGTATAAGAGCAGTATTATTCACAATACAATAAAAACTGGAAACAACCTTTATGCCCATCAACAGTGAAACAGATAAATATTCACCAAAGGATTACTCAGTAGCAATCAAAGCAAAGGAACCAGGGCACACAACACAAGAAGGAACTCAGGAAACTAATATCAAGGGGAAAAAGAGAGACCTTAGGATTTTATATCATGGTACTTCGGTACTTCTTTTACGGAGTTAAGAACTTAAGTGAAAATAAACTTTTTATGAATAAGTGTACATTCAATAAAACTACATAAAAATGAAGAGAATGATGGACATAAAATTTGGGTTAATAGTGATAGTGAAAGGAAGCAGAGAGCTGGACTGCTAATGACTATTGTCAAGTCCAAATCTACTACTTGCTACACAACAGCCAATAAGTTGAGAGACAAATTATTGGGGCAAGGAAGACAACTTTATTTCAGACAGCCAGCAAACTGAGAAGATGGTGGACTAATATCCTAAAGAACTATCTAAAGTTGATTAATTTTTAGGTTTTTTTTTATGTTGGGGGAGGGGGAACAGGGATGGGGCTAAGGCCAGGAGGTAGCTGGTGACCACTGATATCTGGGCATCAGCAAGTGTCTGAGAAGGTTGCAAAACTTCTTCATTCATGTCAACTACTTTTCAAGTCCACCTCGTTTCTATAAATCTTTAATCATTGTTACTTATATGCATACTTCCTTATTTCCTTGGGGGTCTGTCTCAAAAGAGAGGGAGTCATTAGTTCTAAAGTTAAACTATAATATAAATTCTGTTTGTGATTAGTTTGGTCCACATGTAGGAATGAGCAAAGTCAGTTAGCTTGTGAGCTCAGAAGTAAGATGTAGTCAGCCACATTAGATCTCTCTCACTGTTACATGATGTTATGGGAAGATGAGGGTATTATCAAGGTCCTAGCTTGCATTCTGGGTGCTGACTTTATGGTAATAATCAATTAGTCTCTACATATCTGACATTCAACCTTTCTTTCTATTTAATAGGTAAAAATAAAGATCACAGATGATTAAGTTTCTCAGATGGAAACTTTCTTATACATTTTCACTATCTTATGCAGGAACCGTTTTTACTCCTTGCCCTTTTATTTCAGAGGAGTAAGTGCTCCTTCTCCAATTTAGGGTTGACTTCTCCAGTTATTACTGAGATCCTTCCTTTCTCATCTTCATTCCCTACCCTCTCTCTCTTTACTCCTTCATTTATATATTCTTCTTGTAGCATAAGCCCTCTTCCAATCCTTTCATTTAGCTTCCAAGGACAATCAAGACTTCTCCATTCAAAAAATAATCTCTTGGTTTTCATTTTTTTCATACTATTTCTCTAAATTTCTCTCATTTTTGTAATAGGTTTCTTTAAAAGTTTTTAGCTGAAAAGTAAAAATTGTATATATTTTTTTGTGTACCACATGATGTTTTGAAATAAATATACATTGTAGAATGGCTAAATTGAACTAATTAACTTGGCATTGTCTCATATATTTATCTTTTTTGTGTGGTGAGAACACTAAAATATACTGTCAGTAATTTTCAAGAATATAATATATTGCTATTAACTTTAGTTACTATGTTGTACAACAGATCTCTTAAACTTACTCTTCCTGTATAACTGAAATTTTGTATCCTGTGACCAGCATCTTCCTAATGCTCTGCACCCCTACTGCACCCTGGTAATTACCATTCTACTCTCTGCTTTTGTGAGTTCAACTCTTTTAGATTCCACATATGAAGAGAACATGCAGTCTCTTTCTTTCTGAGTGGATTACTTCACTTAACATAATATCCACCAAGTTAATCCATGTTGTCACAAATTATAGAATTTCCTTTTTGTTGTAAAGCTGAAAGGTATTCCAATGTGTGTGTTTGTATATCTATATCTAGCTATATATATATATATATATATATCACATTTTCTTTGTTCATTCATCAGTTGATACTTAGGTTGATTTCATAGCTTGGCTGTTGAGAAGGATGCTATAAACATAGGTGTGCAGATATCTCTCCCACAAACTGATTTCACATCCTTCGGGTATATACGCAGTAGTGGGATTGCTGGATCCTATGGTAGTTCTATTTTTATTTTTTTGAGGAACCTCCATACTGCTTTTCCTAATGTCTGTTATGAATTTGCATTCTCACAACAGTGTTCAAGTGTGCCCTTTTCTCCACATTTTTTTTTGCCAACACTTGTTATCTTTTGTCCTTTTGATAATAGCCATTCTAACAAATGGGAAGTGATATATCTCATTGTAGTTTTGATTTGCATTTCCCTGATGATTAGTAATGTTGAACATTTTCCATATACCTGTTGGCCATTTTTATGGTCCTCTTTTGAGAAATGTGTTTCAGTTTCTTTGCTCATTCTTTAATCAGACTCTTTTCTTACTATTGAGTTGAATTCCTTATATATTTTGGTTTTAAGTCTCCTATCAAGTGTATGATTTGCAAATATATTCTTTTATTCCATAGGTTGTCTCATCACTTTCATAATTGTCTCCTTTGCTATGCATTTTAGTTTGACATAGTTCCATTTGCTTATTTTTGCCTGTGTTTTTGGGGTCATATTAAAAAATCTTTGTCCATACCAATGTTATGTATTACTTCACGTAACATAATATCCACCAAGTTAATCTATGTTGTCACAAATTGTAGGATGTCATGGATCTTTTCTACCATGTTTTATTCTAGTAGTTTTACAGTTTCAGGTCTTACATTTAAGTCTTTAACCATTTTGAGTTGATTTTTTTGTATATGGCATAAGATAAGGTCAAATTTCATTCTTCTGCATGTCGATATCTAGGTTTTCTAACACTTCTTATGGAAAAAACTGCCCTTTTCCCATTATGTTTTCCTGACAGCTTTGTCAAAAATCAATTGGCCAAAGCTGTATGTATTGATTTATAGGTGTCTATTCAATTCCATTTCATCCCATCTCATTCCATTCCATTCCATTCCATTGGTGTATGTGTGTTTTTATGCTATCATGCTATTTTGATTACTATAGTGTTACAACCATATTTTGAAATCAGGTAGTGTGATGCCTCTGGCTTTGCTCTTTTTGCTCAAGATTGCTTCTGTTAGTTGGGGTCTTTTGTGGTTCCATATGAATTTAGATTTTTTTTTTTCTATTTCTGTGTAGAATGTCATTGACATTTTTATGTGGATTAAATTGAATCTATAGATCTCTTTTGATAATATGGATCTTTTAACAATATTATTTTTTCCAATTTATGAACATGGGATATATTTCCATTTTCTGCATCTTCTTCAATTTCTTTCATCAGTGTTTTATAGTTTCAGTGTGCAAATATTTCACATCCTTGGTTAAACTTATTTTTAAGTATTTTGATTTATTTTATTTTATCTTATGGCTATCTTTAATCTTTTTATCATTTATCTTATCCTTAATTTATTATTTTACCTTATGGCTATTGTGGATGAGATTATTTTCTTGATTTCTTTTCAGATAGTCCATTTTTAGTCTATAGAAATGCAACTGCTTTTTTTTTTTTAGAAAGAAAGAAAGAAAAAGAATAAAGAAGAGGAGGAAAAAGGAAGAGAAAGAGAGAGAGAGAATGGGAATATTGCTTTCTTGCCCAGGTTAGAATGCATTTTAGTAATGGGTATTGAAAACCTCTTTTATACCAATAATTATACTTGATGTAAACAGGAAGGAATAAGGGAAGAAAATAACAAACGAGCAGCCAACCAATATTTCATTTAAACCTATGAAATGCTATGCGATTACTGAGGAGTGATTTACTTCCAATTATGTAGTCACTTATGGAATAGGTGTGAGGTGGTAATGTATGTTTTGTGTATTTGAAGTGGAGAGTTCTATAAATGTTTATTAAGTTTACTTGTTCCGGGTCTGAGTTCAAGTCCTGGATGTCCTTGTTAATTTTCTGTCTCATTGATCTATAAAATCGTTAGCTCTTCTTGTTACATTGATCCTTTTACCATTATGTAATGTCCTTCTTTGACTCTTTTGCTCTTTGTTGCTTTAAAGTCTACTTTATCAGAGGCGAGAATTGCATCTCCTGCTTTTTATTTATTTGTTTATTTTTACTCTCTGATTGGTTGATAAATCTTCCTCCTTCTCTTTGTTTTGAGTCTTTGTGTATCGTTGCATGTGAGATGGGTCTGGATGCAGCATACCAATGGGTTTTGGCTTTTTATCCGATTAGAATATATATAACTTTAATACTGGCATTTGATGCTAGCTGGCTGTTTTGCCCATTAGTTAGTGTAAATTTTTCGTTGTGTTAATGTTCTTTTCTTTTTGATATGTTTTTGGAAAGGCTGATATTGGTTGTTCCTTTATATGTATAGTGCTTCTTTCAGAAGCTCTTGTAAAGCAGGCCTGGTGGTGGTGAACTCTCTAAGTACTTGTTTGTTCGCAAAAGATTTAATTTTTCCTTCACTCATAAAATTTAGTTTGGCTGGATAGGAAATTCTGGGTTGAAAGTTCTTTTCTTTAAGGATGTTAAATATTGGTCCCCACTCTTTTCTGGCTTGTAGGGTTTCTGCTGAGAGATCTGCTGTAAGTCTGATAGGTTTCCCTTTATGGGTAACCTGACCTTTCTCTCTGGCTGCCCTTAGTATTTTCTCCTTCATTTCAACCCTAATGAATCTGGCAATTATGTGCCTTGGGGTTGGTCTTCTTGAAGAATATCTTTGTGGTGTTCTCTGTATTACCTGGAGTTGAATATTGTCCTGCCTTACTAGGTTGGGAAAGTTTTCCTGAATAATATCCTGAAGAGTATTTTCCAACTTGGATTCATTGTCTTCGTCACATTCAGGTACACCTATCAAACGTAGATTAGGTCTTTTCACATAGTCCCATATTTCTTGGAGACTTTGCTCATTCCTTTTTATCCTTTTTCCTCTAATCTTGACTTCTCATTTTATTTCATTAAGTTGGTCTTCGATCTCTGATATCCTTTCTTTTGCTTGATCAATTCGACTGTTAAAACTTGTGCATACTTTCCAAAGTTCTCATGTTGTGTTTTTCAGCTCCATTAATTCACTTATATTCCTCTCTAAATTGTCTATTCTCGTTAGGATTTCATCAAACCTTTTTTCAAAGTTCTTAGTTTATTTGCATTGGGTTAGAACAAGTTCTTTTAATTCACAGAAGTTTCCTATCACCCACCTTCTGAAGCCTACTTCTGTTGATGGAATGCACTCGTTCTCCATCAGGCCGTTCCGTTGCTGATGAGGAACTGTGATCCCCTGTAGAGGGAGAGGCATTCTGATTTTGGGTATTCTCAGCCTTTTTACACTGGTTTCTTCCCATCATTGTAAATTTATCCACCTGTCATCTTTGTGATTACCGACTTTCAAATTAGGTCTCTGAGTGGACGTCCAACTTGTTGATTCCCAGCACCGAAATCTGAGCAATCCACTGCACTGGCCAAAACAGCGGTGTTAAGATTGATGGTGCTTTTCTGCCTGGGAATCTCCAGTCAAGCTTCTTTCTTGAGTCCATCCTTCAATCAGCTGAATAGGTGACTCTGTCTTCCCACAGCTCCAAACAACATCGGCCAAAAGGGGACCCAGTCCCGCTCACTCTGTACCAAGAACTGCCACGCCGAGGCACCGGCAAAACTACCGCACTGGCCACAAGAGTCACGCTGGTGACCCGTGGGACTCCTCCGCTGGGAATCTCCTAGTCCGTGAGCAACAAAAATTCGTCTGAAAGTGTGGTGTCCTCTCATTCTCTGCACTTTCACTGAGAGCTACAATCCCGAGCTGCTAGTGATCAGCCATCTTGGATCTCTCTCCAATATGTTTTCTAAGTACTCCCCTGGACTCAGTCTTTACCTGGACAACGTTTCCTCTTCAACATGACATCTAAATATTGAAGCAGCCTTTGGCTCCATTGCAAATCTCATTTTCTTCTCATTGAATACTCTCTGGCAATTTCATCATCCCATAGGTTTAAGTGCATTTCAACTCCCAAGGGCATGACTTCCTCTGAAGCAGAAACTCATTTAGTAAATCTGTATAATTTACATATCTCAAAAAAATTTTAAGGAATTTTGTAAGAACATTTTCAATGTTCCTAACTAGACAGCACTTAATTATGATAATCTTTTCAGTCTCTAACTCAAAGCATGTATGCATGTATGTGCTTTCTTAGACGATTTTCTGTTTTGAATTGTACCTCCTTCTTTATCTGCATAAATAATCCTGTTTCTTTTACAAAACTCCTCTTTTTTTGTTACATATTAACTGGGAAGACTTGAAATGTAAGGCCTCAGGCAATATTTCATTCATTTTGAGTTAGAATTAAAAAAAAAGCCTATAGTTCACAGCTTAAAAGAATGCAAAATGGAAATAAAATTGGGAATGCAAAATGGTTTAGTCCATACAAAAAAGTTTGTCAATATTTTATAAACCTAAACATACACTTACCACATAACTGATCAGTTTTACTCTGAGATCTTTTCTCAGGTGAATAGACAATTTATGTTCATGTCAAAACCTGTATATAAATGTTTATAATGGCTTTTTTTAAATCAACAAAATAGGAAAAAACAGAAATGTCCTTTAACTGGTGAATGGATGAACAAACGATGATACATCCACACAGTTGGATACTATTCAGAACTAAATGGGAAAGGACTGCTAGTAGATAAAAGAATAGGGATAAATCTGAAACATATTATTCTAAACATTATATTCTAAACATATATTCATAAACATTCTAAGTGAATGAAGTTAGACTCAAAATGTATGATGTCATTTATATGACAAAATAATAGTGACAGTAAACAGATCAGATAGTTGGCAGGAGCCGAGGGGGAGGAATACAAACAGGCACCTGAGAATTTCTGTGGCTGATGAAAGTTGTATGTCTTGATTTTGGTGGTAGTCTCATGACTATATACATTTGTCAAAACTTGCAAAACTGTATACTAAAAAAGGTCAATTTTACCGTATGTAGATTGTACTTTAATGAATAGTGAAAACAGAAAATTATAGTGTTAAATAAATGAGTATGAAGCTTCTAATATTCTGCTTCTACAGACTTCAAGTACCCAAAGGAAAATTCCACTCATGTTATTATTTTTGTGAAGAATTTTGGTTTGACTCTTTTAAAAATATAAACTTATTTTGTTTTTCAAGAATTAAACTTGACAATTCACTTATTGAGTCAACTTCTAAGTTCACTGTTTCTCCTTGTATACATTTTCTAGGCACCACTTTTCTCCTTGCCGAAATTATTTTATTGAGAGTGTTTGAGGATAAATACTTTCAATGCCATTTTTAATTAGACCTAATTCATTAATAATGGCTCAGCTGTGCCTGGAATTCTAGGTGTGCAGTTACACTTCTTCAGCACTTTTGAATATATTTCTTCCTTGTCCTATTGCTGCTATTGATAGTCCACTATTATCTAGTTGTCTTTACTTCGTGGCTAATCTGTCTTTTATTTCTGGGAGAATATAAAATGTTTTCATTGATATTGATACCCTACAAGTTCAGTACTCTATGAATTCCTTTTTGTTTTCCTTTCTAGAACTTCGAAAATTGTCCATTTACTCTTTAGGTATCACTGGTGGCAGAACACAGTAACACCAAGACACATAAGCCATACTGAATTGCCAAAGGTCAATAAAGGGAAGACCTCACATTTAGACTCCTCAGGGAGCAGTCATATTGAATAGGAAATAGTCCAGGGTAAAAAGACCATAAAGAAGGAAGCAGCATGCCACATAAGTAAGGAAATCAACCTTATATTCTGGGATAGAGGGCTGGCCACACAAGGAGGCTTTGTGTCCTGCTCTATTTAGTTAATTTAGAAATGAGCCATCAGTGCTTTGCTTGTGGAATAGAAACACAGAGCCTCAGAACTTATTTAGTGAAAGAAGAATACAGGAATTCCAGGCCAGGAAACACACCCACGAGGATTAATTATCATCCTGGTCCTGGGCCAGCATTTCCAGGGAGGCCATTTGAGCTGAGATGATAAGTCCCTTGAAACATAAGGGTAAAATAGAGGGAAAAGATTACGGGTCAGAAGACAGGGCAACCTCTCTCAGGACAAGGCTCTGGCTCACCTTTGGCTCCAGAGAGAGTGAGGCAGGGGACAACAGAATCTTCTTTGGGCAGCTCTTTCAATATCATCAACTCAATATCTAGTTCCTCCAGGACCCTGCAGCCTTTATCTTTGCTCCCTGACCCCAGCAAGAATGAAGGAAAGTCTGAGTATCTGAACCCAGGAAGTCAGTCTGGTAACTGCTCTAGGGCTAGAGGGGTCTCTCCCTGGGAACCTGTATGAAAGTAGTAGTTTCTACTAATTCTTCACAGGTGGGAGAACAGGAAAGTAATCTTCTTCCTGTATAGGAAACTACCCAAATTCTGTATTAGCTGTCTTTCTGCATCCACTTCCATCTCTAGGGTAGACCTGCAGATAAGTGGAAGGAATAGAAGGGCCCCAATGTCTTATCTCACTAGGACTTTTCAGACACTTAACCCAACTTGGCAAAAATTAAACCAACTGAATACTGCTGAACAAAGCCACATCCTTTCTTCCCATTTTGACTGGAACATCCTTGACCTTCAAACAATCCCTAGGAAAGTCTTGAGTGGGCAGACAGCTCAGCTTCTCACCACCTGAGGTAAGGATTTTGTATCTCTTTCAGGGAAAGGTGTGCTTCTAGGCAAGTTGTGTAGGAAAAACGGAGTCCAAAGCATATCCTAAGAACTTAAACTACTCTGTCTGCCAGACTTCCTAGTATAATATGTGGACTTCATAGCCTGTTCCAATTTGTATATTCTTAATTTTCCAAACCTGAAAAGAGAACCAATAAGGGCTGTGCTACAGCCCAGGCATGGGTATCTGCTTCCTGGTGGAAATTGCAATACTTGTCTTTAGACCCTGTGTGCTATGCTTCCTTTTGGTAATGAATTTTTGCAACTATCAGATGATGAATATCCCTCAAAGGGCCATCTAAAACATGATGATGTGCCCATTACATGTTCTCATACCTTTTAACCATTAAGGTACTAATGGCCCCATAAAAGGTCAGTGGAAACCAGTGAAATATTAAAACATAGATGCCATATTATGGAGAGATGATTTATAGAAGGACGCTTCATTTCAAAATCTTTAACTGCATGTTCAGATTTGGCTTTATCTGTCCAGTTTCATGATGCCCATAGACTCCTATCAATCTTAGGACCTTGTCCTCCTTGGCTTCTCCATGGCATTGGGTACCACAATGCCAACAGCTGCTTTCCAGAAAAGGAGTTCCTCTCTATCACTGTGATCCTTCTATCAAGTTTAAATGTTCTAGCCCTGCAGAAGGGAGAGTGAACATCTGGTCAAAGGCAGGAGAGAGGATAAAATTATTGAGCATGATTACAGCATAAAATAGATGCTCTTTTGTTCCCTTTCACCATTTCTCCTAAACACAAACATCCCACTCTTCCTACGAAGGACCTCATATATTATATTTCTGAGCCGTTCCAAGCTAACCTGTTTTAAATAAACATGTTTGCATTGATCCTAAAGTATTTAGCTCTAAATGCAACACCTCCTCAAACACAACATTTTCTTGTCTCAGACAGTCCATCATCCCTTCTCTCTCAAGCTTCTGTAGGGCTGGCTAAGAGAGGTAATTGAGGTGGACAAGTTTTAGTCTACTAATGAGGCTTTCATCTACTGCCTTGAGTACTGCAAACAAATGTGGCTCTTAGCTCTATAGAGAAGAAGGGGAAGTGCTTTATTGAAATCTATCTCAGTATCTGTTTGGAATTTCATATCAAAACAGGTCTATGAAGAAAACTAACTGAACAGGTCCAAGGATAATCTAGGGTGTATGTGGCAGAATATTTCTTTAATCTTAAGAGAAAGATAATTTAATTTTTCTGGAAAGATACATGTTCAGGTTCAAGGTCTTAAATAAGATTTTATGTATCTCTTAATGTTTAGTTATTACTGTGATGTCTGTTCTCCATTTAGATAGATCTTTTATTAAAATACTATGAAAAAAGTCAGACATTCAGAAATCAAGAGGAAAAGCCAATTATCAGTGGAAAGGGTATTATCTCAGTGGATTCATGTCCTACGGAGCCCCTAATGTTACAAAACTAGAGTTCATCTTAGCAAAAATTCATCGAGTATCCATCTTGTTCTAGGTAATGAAAGAAGCCACAGCATGGAGCTCTGGAACTCCACCTTGGGAAGTGCCTTCATCTTGGTGGGAATTCTGAATGACAGTGGGTCTCCTGAAGTGGTCTGTGCTACAATTACCGTCCTTTACTTGTTGGCCCTGACCAACAATGGCCTGCTGCTCCTGGCCATCACCATGGAAGCCCGGCTCCACATGCCCATGTACCTCCTGCTTGGGCAGCTCTCTCTCATGGACCTCCTGTTCACATCTGTTGTCACTCCCAAGGCCCTTGCAGACTTTCTGCGCAGAGAAAACACCATCTCCTTTGGAGGCTGTGCCCTTCAGATGTTCCTGGCACTGACAATGGGTGGCGCTGAGGACCTCCTACTGGCCTTCATGGCCTATGACAGGTATGTGGCCATTTGTCATCCTCTGAAATACATGACCCTCATGAGCCCAAGAGTCTGTTGGCTCATGGTGGCCACATCCTGGATCCTGGCATCCCTGAGTGCCCTAGTATATACCGTGTATACCATGCACTATCCCTTCTGCAGGGCGCAGAAGATCAGGCATCTGCTCTGTGAGATCCCACCCTTGTTGAAGTTGGCCTGTGCTGATACCTCCAGATATGAGCTCATGGTATATGTGATGGGTGTGACTTTCCTGATTCCCTCTCTTGCTGCTATACTGGCCTCCTACACACTAATCTTATACACTGTTCTCCATATGCCATCAAATGAGGGGAGGAAGAAAGCCCTTGTCACCTGCTCTTCCCACTTGACTGTGGTTGGGATGTTCTATGGAGCTGCCACATTCATGTATGTCTTGCCTAGTTCCTTCCACAGTCCCAAAGAAGACAACATCATATCTGTTTTCTACACAATTGTCACTCCAGCCTTGAATCCCCTCATCTACAGCCTGAGAAATAAGGAAGTCATGGGGGCCTTGAGGAGGGTCCTGGGAAAATATATGCTGCTGGCACACTCCATGCTCTAGGGAGATCTCCTGGCTACCTTCCAAAATTCTTTCTCCTCAAAGTCAGAAAATTCATGTTATGAATCAAATACTAATGGTAAATTAATACAGTTCAGAGTATAGCATTTAATAGAAAAGTGAAGGAATGTAACTGGATTTGTCAAATGCTCTTTCAATCTTCTCTCCATGAAATAATTTATAGGGCATGATTTATATTATCTAAAATTACTCTTCACTCTATATAAAATTTACTCGATTTTTCCAGGAAGGTACTTAGTTAAATGGGTCCCACCTTGGGACATGACCTCTAACCTTGGAAGTTTATATTGGATCAGAGAAAGAACCAGAGAAAGGAAAGTTTCAAGTGGGTGGCCTAAGCAAAACCCAAACATCAAAGGGGGAGATGTCTTGAGATTTGCACAAACTTAGACCAACTGATCTTCTTAAAAGATTATGTAGACTTTTTGTCAAATGCCCTAGCTGGTAGTAGTTTGCTTGTATTTGCATTGTACTCACTCTTTTTTTCTTTTTCTAAACATCAGCCACATGAAACACTCCAACAAGTGTCTTTGCTTGTTTGTTTTTGTTTGTTGGTTTTTGACATGGAGATATTTTATAGTTCCTAAAATTCAATTATTAATGAAATGAAGAAAATAGAAGGTGAAGGCAGTCTATAAGCAAAGTTTATGATAAATAACTGCTTATTTCTTGCTAATAAAAAAACAAGCAAAATAGTGATTTTTCCATTATCCAAGGTTATCTTGTAACATTCCAACAATTGCAGTGTTCACATGTGTGGTGGGTGTGGATATATGAGTCAGTGTGTCTGTGTGTTTGTGCTCAAGAAGGAGAGGACAACATAATGCATTTTCTCACCAGCTTAATTATGCTGCACTACTATTAGTTTGTAAGTCTACGAATACCGAAAACAAAAGGTGTCAACAAAAACTGTGAGTTGCATTTTGAACCTTAAAAACAATTTAAAATAATATGGCTAATTAAATGACACTGTTTTGGAGGATATTGCTGTCTGAAGATCGCTAACACTTTTTAAGTCAATTCTGTAGTAATTTAAAACAGTAACTGACACTAGGTTCAGAAAGTATAGTGGTATATCATGTTTGGAAGGCAAGGCTGAGTAGAGATAGTTCCTACACATATTTATATGAATTTCCTTCCATTTTAATACAGGCATGCATTTTACTGATTTGATATGTGTGTGTAAAACAGATTTTCAAAACCTACTAGCATATGGTTATTTTTTCCTATAGTATATAATGGCAGTATACAGCACTGCAAAGAGTCTAGGATCTATTGTCAGCGTCCAGGGTTAGAATTCAATACACCCCACTTACTCATTCTGTAACTTTGAGCATATTACTTAACTTGTTTGTGCCCAAGTCTGCAAGTTTGCAAGACTGCAAAGTGTAAATTGACATTAACAATAAGACTTACTTTGTAGTGTTGTGAGGATTAAACAAGTTAGTAAATATAAATATAAGGCATCTTTATATTTGTAATCAGCATGTGTCATATAATAAGTACTTAATAAGTTTAACACCTATAGAATAAATGGCTGTGAAAATACTGTTGAGTGATACTATAACATTACATCATATGGGTGTTTTGTAACATTATTAGCTATCGTGGTTTTACCTTTAACATTGTCGTATGTGTGTGTTTGAAATCAGTAATGTCAATCTCTTGGATGTAGGACTGTTTTTTCTATAGAAAATTCCTATGAGTGAAATTACTGAAACAAAGGTTAAAAATCTATTTAGTACCCTTGATAGGTAAAGACAAGTTGGTTTTTTAAAAATGTTAAATATTTTGCATTCTTAACAGCAACATATAAGTGTCCTTAACCCACTACGTCTTTTTTCATGTTAAATTTTACATATAAATAGTCTTCACTAATTGATAAGGTATAATATTTGTTTATTTTAGTTTGCTTAAGTAACTTGTTCACATTTTTCTTATCAGTTTGTTGAAGTTCTTTACAGGTTAGGAACATGGAGACTTTGTTATATTTGCGGTAATAACTTCTTTTCAATTTGTTATTTGGCTTCTAGTATCTTCACAGTAGATATTTTTAGACAGAGAAATATTTAAAATATTTTCATAGTGAAAGATATATTTTATTTCATGTTTTTTTCCAGTGATTTTTACTGTTAGGATATAATTTTCTATTCTCATTGACATCTTTGATGTCTGTTACACAGTCCAGTTTAGGTAACAATTTATATACTTTACATATTTTGTCATTCTATAATTTAACTTTAAAAATAAATGTTTGATTTATCTTTTCATGTGAAAATGATATTTTAACTTTCATCAAAGCTACCGTTTTTCCAATAATATTTTAAAACAATCGTTCAGTTTTTTTTTTTTTTTTTTTTGTGAGCAACATGGCTGTTTTTTCACCTGGGTGCAGGTGGGCTAAGGCTGAAAACAGCATTAGCAAAGGGCAGTGGGATAGGAGTTGGTTTTATAGGTTTGGGTAGTTTTGTGGGGGATGAGGGTGTTACAGAGTAAGTTCAGTTACTGTGGTGGGGGCAGGGGCAAGGAGTATACTAGTTCAGTTACAATGGCAGGGTTGGGTGAGGGGCTTGTGGGAAGCTCTGCTGGGCCATTAGGGACAATGGCTAACTCAGGCAGAGGGTGGGAGACTTCAGCCCAGGCAAGCAGGACTTCAGACTTTCAGGCTCCAGACTTGCATATGGAGACCTGACATACGTATCTTTTTATATATAGAGAGAAAGAATTAGAGAAGAGGGGGTGATAACAGGTTTTAGTGGGTGAGGGCGAAGTTTCTCAAGGCTTCTTTCAGCAGGATTGGGGGCAGGGTGGAAACCTAAAAATAGGAAAGGCTTTAAACTGCTGGGAGATTTTGGGGAAAGGGGTGATATTGTGGGGTTGTTAGAAGGAGAATTTGTCATATTGACTGATTGGTTATTGCTTGTATACGATTTTATAGGAATTGAGAGATTAATTGGAAAAACACAGGGTTTAAATAAGAGAAGGAGAAGGAGTATTAGAGAAGGTTAACTGTGTGGAGGGAGAGCTTTTGTTTTTATGGTGTGTGAGGAAGCTCGTGGTATTTATAAGTAACCACTCACTTTTAACAAGATTGGGTTTGAGCAGAGGATGGGAGCCAGATTAAGAGTGAATTATTAGCTGTAATTACCTGGAGGAAAAGTGTAAACCAGCAACTTAAACAAAAGCAGGGCATATAGAAGTAAATGAGTACAGTGAATTTGAGCACAGTTAGACAGAAAATAATAGAAATGGACTTTTTGAGGTGTGGTTTAAGTAGTAAGGGCGACTGCATAAAGGTGGAGGAGGTGAGGGGCTGAAAGTGTGTGAAGTGTAAAGAGAAAACTTTGGAGGTTGTGAGAGCTAGAGGGTAAATGGTGCATAGCCTGTGATTCTGAGGGATTTTAAGAGTATTAGGGCGGCAGCTGCTGCTTGCTGCGCGTTGTCATGAGGGCCAGCCCAGGACTGTTAGGTTAAATTGTTTGGATAAAAAGGCTGCAGGCCATAGGCCTGGCTCCTGTGTGAGAATTCCGACTGCACAGCCCTGGATTTTAGCAGTATATCATGAAAACGTGTTGAGACAGGTTGGGGAGAGCTAGTGAGGGAGCAGTTTTTAGAGCTGTTTTTTAAGGAGTGAAACGAGGAGTGAGGAAAGGATTTAGGATTAATAGGGTTAGATAAGTTTTATTTAGTGAGTTTATACAATGACTTAGTTAGAATAGCAAAACCTGGTATCCACAGGTGAAAATAGCAACCACACCCAGGAAAGAGAGAAGCTGTTGTTTGGTGGATGGGGTTGGGGTTTAGGAAATTAATTGGATACAGTTGGCAGGAAGGGCGTGTGTATGCTGGCGAAAGATTATAACAGATGGGGAAGAAATTTGGGCTTTGGAAGGGGATGCACGATACCCGTTTGAGTATAGATGCTGAAGAAGCAGGAGGGTGAATTAAAAGTCCATGTTGCAATACAGGGTGATAACAGGTTTTACATTTAAAGCCTGTTGTGGGATTTGGTGCTGGGGCTGGGCAGGGTAAGGGTGGTTAGGTTTTAAGGGGATGATGAGCGGGGAGTGACTTGTAGCAACGGCTGGGAAGGTGGTGTTTTACACCCTAGGGTTAAGGTTGGGGAACATAAGGGGAGATATTGAGGGAGGTACGGGTTTGGGGAGGAGGGCAGCAATAAGGTGTGAATGTAGCCCAGGAATAGTTAAGAAGGCAGACAATTTTGCTCGGATATCTTGGCCTAACAGGGGAACTGAACAAGTGAGGATGATTAGGAAAGAATGTAGAAAGGAATGCTGGCCTAATTGACACCAGACCTCGGGAGTTTTGAGAGGCCTGGAGGCCTTGCCATTAATTCCCACAATAGTTACGGAGGCCAAGGAGACAGGTCCTTGAAAAGAAGGCAGCGTGGAGTGGGAGGCCCCCGTGTTGATTAAGAAGGGGATGGACTTACCCTCCACCATAAGTTACCCGAAGTTTGGCATCCATGGTGGTCCAGGGGGCTCCCAAGATGCTCGGGCAACGTTAGTGTTTAGCCGCCAAGCTGAGGATTGGAGCTTCAGGAGCTCTGGGAGCAGCAACGTAAGTAAGACAGTCGACTTTCTGTGGGGGCCTCCGCACAGACGGGGCAGGGCTTAGGAGAAATCCCGGGCTGTGGGCATTTCTTGGCCCAGTGGCCAGTTTTCTGACACGTGAAGCAAGGTCCAGGAGGGGTGGCTGGCTGCAGTCTGGGTGCTTTGAAATCTTTGTGAGCTGGTGGAGAGGCTGGGGTTTGTCTTACGGAAGAGGCAAGCATCTGTAGTTCTGAGATGAGCTGCCTCTGAGCAGATTTTTCCCTATTATTGAACACCTTGAAGGTGAGGTTGCTTAATTCCTGTTGTGGGGTTTGAGGGCCAGATTTTAATTTTTGTACCTTTTTGTAATGTTGGGGTTGATTGGGTGATAAAATGCATATTAAGTGTTTTTTAAGGGTGAGAGTAGAAGTAAGGATGACATTTAAGTCACTCCAGGTGAGGTTACAGGACTGGGTTGAGTATTGGAGGATTTGATGAAAAGGAGCCTAACTGGTGGCCAATTTGGAAAGGCTGGATGAAGGAAAAGGAATGTGCACCCTAACTATGCCTTTGGCTCCAGCCACCTCTGGAAGGGGGAATTGTTGGGGAGGGGCAGAGGAGGTAGCCGCAGGACTAAACTGTAAGCTGGGAGTCAAGATTAGGGAGGGATTGGTGTGTAAAAAAATGCCTGGACATAGGGAATTTCAGACCATTTGCCCATGTTGCAACAAAAATTGTTTAAATTTTGTAAAACAGAGAGGTTGAAAGTGCCATTTTTTGGCCATTGGAGCCATTGTTTAACTTGTATTGTGGCCATGCAGTGTTACAGAAGATGAGACGTTTGGGTTTTAGGTTACAAGACAGTGAAGAGGCTTGAGGTTTTTTAGAACACAGGCCAGTGGAGAGGTGGGAGGGATAGAAGATGGATGATAGCCCATGGTTCTGGAAAGGCAGCAGAGACAAGGAAAATGGGCACGCAACCCAGCCGCTCAAAAGGCGTCCCGAGCTGAGCCTGGGTTGAACCTCCTCATTGGTGAGTGGTCAAAGAGAGCGTCCTCTATGTTGACCTGCCACCAATATCGGCCACAAGCCTGGTGGGCGAGTGACTAGGGTGAACGTCTCCACCATAGTATAACACCTGGGGAAACTGGGTCCCCGGATCTGTGACCTACGTAGGATTTTCTGGTCATGAACCTCACAGAAGAACCCAGTTTACCTGATTTTCCTTGTTTTTGCGGTGGAAAAAGGACAAAACTGAAAGGGGGATGAAGTGGAAAGGAAAAGACAAAAGGATGGGAAAGCAAAAAAGAGAGACTGCTTACAAAATAGCCAGTGGTGTGCGTCTGTGGGCTGGTCTGATGACCCCAGGTCGGCAGGTAGATCTCTTCATGGAGGGAACATAAGAACAGGGACGGTGATTTGGTCTCCCGTAGGAGTTCCCCCGTCCCGGGTTTCTGGCACCTGATGTTGAAAAACTTGAGCTTTGAATGAAGATACCTTCCAAACAGGCTTTGTGTGAGCAACATGGCTGTTTGTTCACCTGGGTGCAGGTGGGCTAAGGTCGAAAAGGGCATTAGCCAATCCTTTGGTTTTCTATTAATTTATTCTATTGCTTTCATCAGACATGTTCTAATAAGGTATATTTTGGCTAACTATTCAGTTATAGCTTCTTTCTCCTGTTTACTCTTTCGGAATACATTTTATTCTGTCATTCACATCTTAATAGCTCATTTGTAATTTGATTGTGAATATATTTAACTGATAAATTAATTGGATAATTTGAGCATTTTTACAATACTCAGCCTTGCCTTCCTGAACATGGTGTACTACTATACTTCCCGAACCTAGTCTAAAGCAGTTTTAAAATGACCATTTCACACCATCATTCTCAGCTGATGCCTTGCCTCACACTTCATGAGAACAGAAGCAGTTGGCTACAAAGCCCCTCTTCAAATATTCCGCACACCTGTGCCTGCATGTACACTTTCTGTCTTCCCTCATTATAACTGCTTGAACCAGGAGGCGGAGGCTGCAGTGAGCTGAGATCACACCACTGCACTCCAGCCTGGGCAACATAGTGAGAATAAAATAAAAATAAATTAAAAAATGAGAAGCCTTTCCATGACTCCAATCTCCCTCAGTTACTGTAGCATTATTTTCAGCTTCTCTTGCCAGGAAAAAAAAATACAAAGGGAGTATCTATGCCCATTTTCTCTTTTGCTGATCTTCTGTTTACATCTTAACCCACTTTGAATCAAGCTCTGGTCTCTTTCTATGGATCCGTTTTTTTTTTTTTTTTTGTCAAAATTATCATTAATGTGCTAAATAAAATGTTCACCTCCATATTCTCCTCTATCAACCTTTCAGCAACATTGATATAATTGACCACATCCTTCTGTTGGGAAATTTTTCTTCTTTTGGCTTCCAGACACCACACATCCCTGACTTGCCTCTGTAGTCCCTTTTTTTGCCTTATCTTTTTTTTTCTGAATGTTTCCACATTCAGATGATACTAATATGGAATTCCCTGTCTTCTCAATCAAGAATAGCTTCCTGAGTAATTTCATCCACTTATATAGATTTAAATTCTGTCCATATACTTTTGAGTCCCAAAGACCACACTACTTGCATAATGCACAGACTCATATATCTAACTGACCACTTCCTACTAATAGAAATTTTAAATTTAAAGTATAATTTTGATTCATCACTCTACTGATTTGTTCTTCCCTCATTTTGTTCCACCTAAATCAATAGCATCACCATCCACACATGTGATCAACTGAAAGCTTAAATATAAACACTGTTTTCTCTCTTTGCCTTACCACATTAACAAGTGAATCCTATGGGCTTCATGCATACAATAGATTCCACATATGTGTACTTCTCTTGGTTTCCCCTACAAATGTCTCAGTCCAAGTCACTGTAACTTGTTTACTGTTGCTCCATGATACATTCCTAATAGGTCTTTCTTTTTCCACTCTCACCCCAAGATAATCTTTTTTTACCCCCTAGTACATTGACTGATCTTCATAAATATAAATCAGGTCAAGCCATTTTTTCCATACAGATGCCCATCATCTAGTTTCTGCCAGCTTTTCAGCCCAAGTCCGAAACTGTGCTCCCTGACACTCACTCTAATCTTAACCTATTGACCTCTTTGCTGTCCATCATACAGTCCAAAATTGTGCCTGCTTTAGGGCCAATTAGTAGCTATTCTCCTAGCCTGTGATCTCTGTTAAAGCTTGTTTTAGTACTTCACAGTATTTAGTTCTTATCTTAAATGTTAACTTCTCAAAGAAGTTACCAATGCAAGTAGCATGCACCCAAACCAAAAGGCATTATGGCACACTTCGTTTTATTGTCTTCATTGCACTTATCATTATAGTAAACTTTCTTTTTTTATATTTTAGTTTATTTGATTACTCTCTGACTTTACCCTCCAAAATGAAATCTCCTTGAGAGCATGAACTATGCTTTGTGTTTGTCATCGTTTTTTCTCCATAAAATCTAGGAATACCTGTAGCATAATATCTATAATAACAATGTGAAAATTATATGAGCATGAGTGTGTGTGTGTGTGTGTGTGTATCTCTTTGCTGAAGAAATACAGGACTATGCCATGATCCTAAATAAAAATACTTATTATTTTTTATTTCAGGATGTTAATCTTTTGGTAAATAACCTATACGTTCAATGTATGAAATCAAAAACATCATGGCATATTAAAAAGTGGATTTTGACAAGGTGAAAAATAGAAAGGTTGAACAATAAAATATCCTGGAAAATAATTGATTCACTGCCTCTTACCCCTACAATATACCTCTACCTGGTTAACTCGTTGTTAGTCAGTTCTTGAGCACAGTTGCTTGAGCCTAGAAGTTTGAAGCTGTAGTGAGCAATATGTCTGCCTCTCCATTCCAGCCTGGGTGACAGGGTAAGACCCCATCTCAAAAAAAAAACGAAAAACAAAAAAAGGATAGTGAGATAGTGAGAAAGAATCCAGGACAGAACCATTCAGTTCTCAACTTAAAGGGTTGCCTTCTCTGGAATGCATTCTGTATCTTTGCTAAAAGTCTGTACTATGTGACTCCATCATTCTGTTGCAATAATGTTTACCAAGATCAGTAATGACATAACTGACAAATTTAGTAGGCTTTTATCAATACGTAAAACTCCTCAGACATTTAGAAATCCTTTCCAAAAGCTCTCTTTTCTTTTTTTTTTCTAATTATCTGAGTTTTTATTTATTTATTTTTTAATCGTACTTTAGGTTCTGGGGTACATGCGCAGATCATTCAGGGTTGTTGCATTGGTACTTACATGGCAATGTGGTTTGCTGCCTCCATCCCCAATCCCCCACATCTGGCATTTCTCCCCATGTTATCCCTCCCGAACCTCCCCACCACCTGCTGTCCCTCCCCTAACCCCCTCAACAGACCCCAGTGTGTAATGCTCCCCTCCCTGTGTCCATGTGTTCTCATTGTTCAGCACCCGCCTATGAGTGAGAACATGTGGTGGTTGATTTTCTGTTCTTGTGTCGGTTTGCTGAGAATGATGGTTTCCAGATTCATCCATGTCCCTACAAAGGACATGAATGCATTGTTTTTTTACGGTTGCATAGTATTCCAAGGTCTCTTGTCACTCCTGACATGCTTTTATTTGGTTTTTCCTCCTGAATTTCTGATTCTTGCTGCTCCAGGCTTGATTAGCTACTCTTCACTTCCCCAGAAATGTTGGTAACTCCAGGGTTCTGTCCTGGATTCTTTATTTTATTTTTTTTTTGAGGTGGGGTTTTGCTCTGTCACCCAGGCTGCAATGCAGTAGTACAAATATTACTTACTACAGCCTCCAACTCCTGGACTCTTGGACTTCTGGACTCAAGCAGTCCTCCCAACTCAGTCTCTCAAGTACTTCTTTCCCATTATCTTTCTGCAATGTCAAGTCTCATCCAGAATTGCATTACAGGTTTAAATCGAGATCTTTCAATAATTATACATATATATTATGAAGCTATATATAATATATATACACACACCTCCCTCATATATATGTCTATAAACACACACATGTGTATACATATATGCATAATTATATATGTGTGTATACACACATACATATATATGAGTAGGTGTAAAATTAGAAAAATAGTGAGCTATGAGGTTCATATATATATGTGAGAGAGAGAAAGCGTGTCCATCTTCATCACTCTTACGGTCTGCTGTAGGACCAGGTACCTGCATTTTAATGAAACCACCTATACATTTCATTTTCTGGTTAAAATTTGTCATACATCTTTAAGAGTATTAGATTGCATTTCATTTATTTAACATCCAAATTTATTTCTCTAGTCCATATCTCTTTCCCAAACTCCAGCTCTATTCATTGATTCAAGTCTATTTCTTGAGCAGCAACAATGGCTCCACATTTTATTACAGTGGTAATATAGAGATCAGCAAAATGGTCACATTCTTTGCCATGGAGCTTACAATCTATGGAAGATTCGAACTTAAGCAAATAATTGCATCCATCGTTTATATTAAAAGTTATCTTATTACCTAAAAAACAGCATAAATGTTTTCATGTGTTAAGAATCACCTGGAACCTATTATAAATGGAAATTCTTGGGATAAACTGCCTCACCCTACCCTGTACTGAGAAACATTTTTAACAAGCTATATAGGCATCACTGTGGGTCATGTTATGCAAAACTACAGCCTACATTATGAAGCTCAAATGCCTTTCCTGTAGTTTCTAAGGCATAAAAAGTGCCCCAGACTTCCTTTTCTTACATTTATCTTCAGTTTTCATCACCATCCCACAAATCCTCTAATCTTCTGTTTTCTCAGAATTACATGCTGGGAATTCTTTAGTATTGAACTCAAGGCACTTCTCAATTTGCACCTTTTGTCTTACTTTTCAGCCTTTAACTCACTATATTTCTAACTTTACACGTACTCTTGGAAAAATTCTACTATTTGTTTCCCCTCAAATGTGCTCTCTTTTCAATTTCATAAATTGTTAAATTTAGAATCCAAGGCCATGTTAGAAATATGACACCATAAAACTTTGTTTTTTATATGTATATCCCTAGCTTCATAAATGTACCTAGGATATGTAATATGTGTTCAAAAGATGTTGGCAGAAGTATGTTCTCATATTTGTGATAGTTATATTTATTATTTATTAGTACTTTGGTATTGATGTATAGTTATATTCCTACTTTTTAAAATTTCCTTATTAGCTTGTATGGGCCAGGAGAGAAGTGACTGTCCGTCTGTCCGTCCTTCCTTCCTTCCTTCCTTCCTTCCTTCCTTCCTTTCTTCCTTCCTTCCTTCCTTCCTCATTCTTTCCCCTCCTTTATTTTTTCCTTCCCTTGCATTTTCTTTTCTTCCTTTTAATTTATTTCCTGTGTCTACTAAGGTACCTTGCTCTGAATAGGCAATTTGTTGAATTGCCTTTTTGAGAAAGATATAGGAAAAGAGAAAAAAAAAGTGAAATGGAAAAAATTAACAAGAAAATCACTTCTCTCCAAATCCCTAAAATGGTCATCATAATTATTTTGCAGTTACTCTCCTGAGAGCCCCTTTGACATCCTTATTCCTTAAACTATAAATGATGGGGTTCAGCATGGGTGTCACTGCTGAGTAGAACACAGAGATCATTTTATCCCTTTCATTCATTATCTTGGAGTTTGGCCTCATGTAGGCAAATATTGCTGAGCCATAGAAGAGAACAACAACAATGAGATGGGAACCACAGGTAGAGAAGACCTTCAGCCTTCCCTCCCTGGACCGTATCTGGATCACGGTGGAGATAATATTCCAATATGAGACAAGGATGAGGGAGACAGGAGCCAGGAGGATTACCACGCCCATTGCAAAGATGGCCATTTCTGTGCTGTAAGTGTCTGCTGAAGCCAGCTTCAGGAGGGCAGGAGGTTCACAGAAAAAATGGTTAATGATATTACTTCCTCGGTAGGGTAGACGCAATGTGAATGTGGTGTCCACCAGGGACACAAATGCTCCACTGGCCCAGGACCCTATAGCCAGCTGGACACATACCCAATGTGTCATAATGGTGGAGTAGTGCAGGGGCTTGCAGACAGCCACGTACCGGTCATAGGACATCACTGCCAATAGTGCACACTCTGTACATCCAACCAGAAGTAAGACAACAATCTGTGTTGAGCATCCAGCAAAGGAAATGCTTTTCTTTTTCACCAGGAAGTGGATTAGCACCTGGGGGACAGTGGTAGTAGAAAAACAGAGATCAGCAAAGGACAAGTTTCTAAGGAAAAAATACATAGGTGTGTGGAGTCTGGAGTTGATGTGAATGAGTACAATGATCAGCAGGTTTCCCAGCACAGTGAGCAAGTAGATAATCAGGAAAATGAAGAAAAGCAGAACTTGTGTCTCTGGATCCTGTGAAAGGCCCAAGAAGACAAATTCATTCACATAGGTTTTGTTC
This sequence comes from Aotus nancymaae, assembly GCF_030222135.1. Lineage (NCBI taxonomy): Eukaryota > Metazoa > Chordata > Mammalia > Primates > Aotidae > Aotus > Aotus nancymaae. The sequence continues at coordinate 53,119,359 of NW_026988473.1, read as the reverse complement.
TCTTCTCCCATCAATGTTTATTCCTGTTTATAGGACAGCAACAAGAAAAGGAACACATATTGATCAATTATTTAAAAACTCCAAGTAATGTACATATTTTATTAATCAGAGTCCAAAATTGAACGATTGATTTTTGTCTCTTAATAGCTTCCACGTGAAAAAAAAAAACTGCATTCTCCTTTTGCTCAATAGCTCTGACAATTAAAAAACATTTCTGATATTTTCCCTTTGAATCTTTTAGGAGCACCTTAGGGGAGAAATCATCCTGAGTATGCTACATGACCAAGCCTTGACTGGACCACCTAATGATTTAGAGTCCTTAGTGATGTCTTTAGCACTTATTACAGTGCATCCTTCCTTTTATGTAGGTTTGGGAAGCAAACAAAATGATTTGCTTTAAACCAATTAGCAATGTACTGTAAACTTTTTTATACTCTAAACTGTTTGACAACATTTATGAAGACTGATTTTAAAAATTATGTTAGCAAAATGATCCTAATTCACTCTGAGCAGCAATGGAAAATTAGGATTAGGGTAAAGGAAAATGTCGTAGTCTGTGATCCTGTCCCTTGTCCAAATTCTCCTGTTGTTTATTTTCAACACATAAAGGGTGCTGAGGCTCAGCAATAGAAATAGCTGCTTCACTAGGAGTTGTGCTCAATAACATCGTTAAAATATCCCCTAATCGGTCCTCTGTATTCCTTCTTTTTTTTTTCTTTTTTTTTTTGCACAGAGTCTTTGGCAATAATAACACTAATTATTTTGTATTGGGCATTCTCCTGGTGCTAGTCATTATTGATGTTTGTTTGTTTGTTTTTTTGCATTCACTGAAAAAAATCCTCTTTAAGTCAGTATGAGGCAGTTATAATTATCTCCATTATACAGTTGAGACAGAGGCTCACAGAAATTATCAAACTTGTTCCTGTGAACCCTGCTCATTATTTCTGTATTCTGCAATTATTTTTCTTTCTTCCTCAAAAACTGCTTGCAGAGATTAAACTTTTTTACACAGTTCTATCTCTCACATCCACTTTTGGGAGAAAAGCCCACACAGTGTCTCCATTTCCATGATTTTAGGACTAAGCCACAATAACAGAGTGGTCAATAGGCACAAAATAACAGCCAAACATATTTTAACAGTTATTTTTCAACACTTCTAGAGGGTCTTATCTGCTGGGCAATAGGAAGTATTAAAGGAATAAATATTGAGAGAAGTGACAAACATTATTTGCAGATAATTTGATTATATATCTTGAAAGAACCAGAGAGCCAATTCAACCCTGATAACTGATTGGAAATGTGGTTTGATGCAAGATGAACAACTAAAAATTCTTATGTTACTATGTACCAAAGATAACCAAATAAAAATTAAAGCAAAAAGAATTCCTTTGGAAAAGGAACAATATCTAAATTTAACAAGGTATGCACAAGAAAGATCCAAGACCTATTTAAAGATAAGTGTGAAACATGATATCTGAATAGATAAATAGATACATTGATTTTATAAATAGAACCATAAGGTCTTATAAAAAAAATTCACTGTAATTCCAACCATATTTACAGAGAATTTTTAGAAAGGAATTTAACATATTTATTCCAAATTTTATCTAAATGAGTAATTCAATTATAAAATATATTGTAAATTTCCTCTTATTAATATAATGAATACCGAAGAGACATAAAAAATTTAAGCAATAAATATAGTGTAGGAACATATCTCATTATATATGGAAATTTAATACATGATAAATGTGACATCCTAAATAAATGTAGTTCTTTAAAAAAGGGACAATTGCTTCTTCACTTTTAAAATTATTTACATATGTATGTATATCCATGTGTATACACACATAATGTAAATATAAGCAATAATTCAACCCAAATGTATTGCATTTTTTTAAATTCAGGTTTTTTGGTGGGAATGGAGATTGGTATAGCCATTATGGAAAATAGTATGGAAGTTTCTAAAGAAATTAAAAATGGAACCACCATATGATCCAGCAATCTGTCTTCTGGGTATATACCAAAAAGAAATGATGTCACCACCTAGTAAAGATATCTGCACTCCCATGTTCAATGCAGTATTATTCACAATAGCCAAGATATGAAAACAATCTGTTTGTCAATGGAAAAAATACACACACACACACACACACACTCTTACACAGTGGAATACTATTCAGCCCTAAAAAAGAATCAGATCTTGCCATTTGTCACAACATGATCAACCTGGAGGATATTATACTAAATGAAATAAGCCAGACACAGAAAATAATATAGTGTACGATCTCACTTGTATGTGGAATCTAAAAAGCAAAAATGAAATATACAGAGATAGAAAACAAAACAGTGGTTAACAGGGACAGGGCTGGGGTTGGAGGCAGAAATGGGAAGATGTAGGTTGGAGGATAAAAGGAACAGATATGTAGAGATCTAATGTACAACATGAGGACTATCAGTAATAAAATTGTATTGTATTTGAGATTCATGCTAAATGAGTAGATTGTATCTGCTCTTGCCATAAACATGAAAAATGGGTAACTACATGGGATAACGTATATGTTCATTTGCTTCACTAGGTTAACTTTTTTACTTATTTATATATTAAAATATATTTTAATAAAAGCTTCATATAAAACACGTAGTCTGTTTTGCTATCTGTCTAGCTAATTATCTATCTCTCTCTCTAATTTCTGGATGGTGAAAGCTTTTCTATACAGGTATCCAAAGAAATCATAAAGGAAAATGCTAACAACTTGACCATTTATAAGTCAGATTTCTACGAAGTAGATGCCACTATAATATAAGTAAAATAATCTGGGAACATATTTGCAAACAATTTAAAAAGAATTTTAAATTATTTTTAATATATAAAGACTTCTTAAAAATTAGTACTGGTCAGGGAATGGTGGCTAACGCCTGTAATCCCAGCAATTTGGGAGGCTGAGGTGGGCAGATCACAAAGTCAGGAGTTCAAGACCAGGCTGACCAACATGGTGAAACCCCATCTCTACTAAAAACACAAAAAATTAGCTGGACGTGGTGGCACGGGCCTGTAATCCCAGCTATGCAGGAGGCTGAGGCTGAAGAATCGCTTGAATCCAGGAGGCAGAGGTTGCAGTGAGCTGACAGAGCAAGATTCCGTCTCAAAAAAAAAAAAAAAATTAGTAATAAAAGACCTATAACTCATTATGCAAGGACTTTAATTCCTGTCCACAAAATAGATAAAACCAAACAATGAACATGAAACAAGAACATGTACATTAATAGAACAAATGAGATACAATATTTATAATATTTTGCCTTTTAGATAAAATTTCAAAGGATATTACTTTTAAGTTTGATAATATAGATATGATAGATTATCAAATGAAAAGCCATCATACTTTATATGTGATATGTCATTTTAAACTTTTAAATGAAGTGTAAATGGGTGAGTATCTTTGGGTACATATGGGTATTTATGGGATGTTTACATTTCTATAGATGTTTCTCCTACAATGAAAGTCCACTCATCATTAACTGCTATTGGCTGTAAGGGGGCGGCACAGCTCACTGATTAGCTCTGGAGGTTCTGAAGCTGTACTGCAGGTTTGAATTCCGGCTTCTCTAGTTGATGTTTGGCCAACAGCAAATTACTCAGCTTTTCTGGGCCTAGCTTTCTTCATCTGTAAAATGCTGTTGTAAGTAATACATATCTAATAGTGTTCATGTAAAGATTAAATAAAATATAAACCATTTAAATAATTAAGGTCAGTAAACAAGTCTAGCTTATTATATTATAAAATATCCCATTATAAAAATGGGATCATGATCTAGAAGTAAAAAATTATGAAAATAGCCATTAAGGACAAAGCATAGTAACACATGGCTGATGTGTTTGAGTGAGGAAGATGATTATTGTCATTAATTATTTTGACCCTTAACGTTCTTTTATTTTTTGTTTATCCTTTGAGATTGGAACTGTGTTGCTAGCAAAATTCAAAGTCAAGACCAAATATGGTAAGAGAGAATGAGAGGCATCTAAGCATATAGAATAAAGGATGAGGGCAAGCACCAGTTAATTTAATCAGATTAGTCTATCTTTTTTGAAAAAACTTTTCTTATTTTGTAAAATTTTCAAACATATAAAGTGGAAAAAAACCCAGTAAACGAAAATCTCAAGTACCTAACAATAAGATTCAAATGTGCTGATCAATTTTGCCTAGTTTATTAGAGTTTGATTATAATAACAAAATATATTTTAAAACAAAAACTTTATTATTAAAGGTCTAAAAATTAAGATTGTCATATAGGTCTAACAATAGAACCTAAACTTTCCCCAAAATTAAAAATTAAAAAAATAACCATACATAAGGAGTCATAGAAATTCAGTATTAAATTGTAGCAGAAAAGTTTGTATACATGGCTTGGAGATTCATAGAAAATAAACTGTTAATAGTGCTTACCTCCAGGGAAGTGGAATTCTTTTGGGAACAGGGCAAAATGGCTGGAGGGAGACTTTATTTTTTAATGCATATCTATATTGTTTTATTTTATAACCTAGATTGCATTTTTTAAGCAAAGAAAGAAAAAATGATTTAAAATAAGTACGTTTAAAAATAAAATATGAATAAATTATAATGATGATAGAATACAGCCAATATAAGCTATAACTAACAATAATGATAATGTTAAGAGTGTTGCAAAAACAGAAAGACAAATCGTTGGATCAGAGTAGAAATCAGAATCAACAAAGGCTGCCTAACAATTAAATAAATGCTAAAGTTAACATTTTCAATAGAAAAGTGATCATCTGGACCCTTCTTATTTCTTTATCCTCATCTCTTTCCCTCTTTCTATCCGCCAACTTTACATTCTGGAACATTGCACACATCCTTTCCTAAAGTTGCTGTTTATTGATAGGCCTTGTTTTAAGCTCTTTGCATGCATTATCTCATTTGATCTTCAGAATGTTCTAACTCTGCCAATTTTATGTAGATAAGGGAACCGAGGAGTAAGGTGATAAGGTAATATTCTAGGAGTGAATACCTGGGATTGGACCCCAGGTCCCCAGATTCAATTCTCACGTTCTTCATCACTTACACATACTGCCTCTTTTTGAAAATCGAAGAATTTTGAAATAATAATTAGGGAGATAAAGCAGACCGAGAGTGAAATCAAGCCAACTCTTGTTTTGCTGTACACTAATACCAACACAGTTTTAAGCCTTTCTTAAAACTTATTTTTTCTTTTTTTCTTGATTTTGTTTTTATTCATTTAGTTCCATTATAAAATATTCTCAATATCTCTCACTTTAAAGAGAAAAAGCCAGCACAAGTCACAATAGCCAAGAGTTGGAAATGTCTATCAAGCAATGAATGGATAAACCAAATTTGATATGTACAAAAAATGGAATATTATTTAACCTTTAAAAAGAAGAGAATCTTGTCACATGCTACAATAAGGAAGAATCTTGAGGGCAATTACGCTAAGTGAAGTAAACGAATCATAAAATTACAAATGCTGAACGATTCCACTTACATAAAGTATTTAAAGTAGTCAAACGTCATAGAAGCGGAAAGTAAAGTGATGGTTTGCAGTGGCTAAGGAGAGGGAGAAATGGGGCATTATTGAATGGGGATAGAGTTTCAGTTTTGCAAGATGAAAAGACTCGAGTTCTTTATATAGCAATGTGAATATAGTTAGCACTACTAAGCTGTGTGTACCTAAAAATGGTATGGATGATAAATTTTTGGGGTTTCTAAACCAAAATTTAAAAAAATTATATTATTTGAAAAAAGAGAAAGCCACCCAACCTCCCTTGGTTCTATTATTCCTTGTATCCATTATATAAATTTTGTTTATTCTTTTATTAAATTTATTAAATACATGTTCAGCACTTACTGCTTCTACTTTGTATCATATCACTCATCTCTCAAATCCTTTCAATCTCATTTTTGTTTCCATAATTGTATCCATGATCCTATCAAAGCCATTATGTTCTCCTATCCTGTGTCTTCTTCAGTCTTTATGAGACTTGGTATAATTTAACTGTAAATAGTTCTGAAACCTGTTTTTTCTGTGATTGTAGAACATTGTATCTTACTGCTTTTCTTCTTGCTTCTACTAATCATGTTCTCTAAACCCCATTCCCAAGTTAATACTTGTTTTTTCCAGACTGTCTACATCTCATATGGAAAAACAAATCACAAAAAATGCAAAGTGATACTACTAGAAATTGTTAATGCTTATCTCAGCTTCTTATGTTAAACAGCTTTATTGACATATAATTGACGTGTAAACATTGTATATATTTAAGGTGTACAGCTTGATATTTTGATATGTATACCTTGCAAAATGATCACCACAATCAAGCTAAATTGACATATCCTCTTCATACAGTTACCATTTCCTTTTCCATCCTGTGGTGAAAAGACTTAATTTAAGATCTACCCTCCTAGCAGACTTCAGTACATAACACATTATTATCAACTATATTCACCATGACGTACATGTACATTGGATCTCAAGGTTTTACTCATTTTGCATAAATGAAATTTTGTACTATTTTATCACTCTATTTCTTCCATTCTTTTAATTCTCTGCCAATTCTTTGAGTGGTTTGTCTACTACCAATATGCACAAAAATTATTTTTGCCGCTTTCCTCACCTTTTATTCCAGGCTTCTGCCAAAAATACTCTGCAGTTTCCTAAATTTCACATTTCCCACAAAAACATTCTGGCTTCTTTGGCTTTAACCATTCATTAATTGCCTAGAGACAGCTTTAATATGACTACTTTCTAAAGTTTTTTTACTTAGTCTAGAAGGCATTATTGACCTTTATCTTCACAATATTCAAAAAATATTCGTACACACTTCCTTTCATGCAGTTGTTACAGTCTTTTATATTTGTTTACCTGTTCGTCTCCCTGTACAGAGTTGCTGTTTGAAGGTAGTGTAACATAAATCATTTATTTCTATCATCTGTATTTTAATATCACCTGACACACTGTATGGTTTTAATAAAAATTAATTTAATGAATGAATAAACAGACTCATGCCTAGACCCACACCAACATGTTAATTCCCTCAAGAAAAGTGTGACCTGGAGATGTGGGAAGATCTTGACTTAGAAATTTCCAGGATTGATCACCCAGTGAAAGGGAGATTATGGACACACTGTCAGCAACATCTCCATGAAGAAGGGTGAGGTCAGTGTGACAGAGACTAAGTATAGGGAAGAGAGCAGCATGCCTTCTCATGCAGACTACCATGCTCACACAGCCTGGTGGGGCCATCCAGGGACATCTGACTACAAGCAGTTTCTGTCTGCGTATCTGGGGCGGGAGGCTTAGGTTCTATCCTAATCTTGCTGACTCTCAATGCCTAAACTCACATGGTTAAGAAGAATGAGAAAGGGAGCCTTGAATGGGGTGCACTGAGACAGCAAGGGGCAGAGGAGAATCTGCAGTAAAATTAGCTTTTATTGCAGAAGGAGAGGCAGTGGGTATCCATAACCCTTGCAGTCACACTCTGGTATCCTTGGTCGAGGAGGAGTTGCAATACAGGATTTATGAGGCCATTACTCAGGAGAAGCAACAAAGAAGAGCACATATTCTCTCCAGAAGCCAGATGGTGAGGAGAAAGAAGCAAAAGAAGGAAAGGCAAAGTCCTCATGAACAGAATCAAGATTTCACACTCCTTAAAGAATTAATTACTCCTCCCCATTCTAACCACTCCCACCTGGAGCACTGGCATGAGGCAAACACAGGACACAGTGCAGTGATGAAGAGATAAGCAATGAATGAAGAAAGTTGTGGTTTCTGCAGGCTGCTAATCCATATCCTACTAGGCACCCTCCACTGCAATTTACCAAATACGCTGAAGTTGTGACATCATCTGGGCCGAGTTTTATTCTAGCTCAACTCAAGGAGCACCATCTTATTAAAGGACACAATCCAAAATTCACCTGGGAACAAGTCTAGAGGGTTTCCTTAAAGGTAATCTTTAAACCTGAGGCCCCAAGAGCTGTTATAATCAGGATATTCCCTGGAGCAGTCAGTGCTGCTAACTTTTAAAACCCTTCTACAGTAAGAGATATCCATGGGCATTTTAAATTGTAATCTCAAACTGAAATACCTGAATCTCATCTAATGTCAGGTATTAGACTAATGTTTCTCAAACTAACGTAGACCTCTGGGGTCTCCAAGTGCTTTGTCATAATTTTTAAAATAGAGGTTTCAGTAATGATGATAATGTAAAAGGTAACTAATATAAGTATATTCTGCATCTGGATGATGCCTGCTAAACTAAGAACTGCCAGAGGATTCAGAACTCTTGTCTGCATTTGTACTCAAAATGCTCTAATTGTCTTCTGCTAATGGGGGAAACACACTAGAGGTACATGTGCAGTCCAGGATGTTATGACTTTAAATGAAGGCTTTATTGTATCTATGAAAATACGGAAGAACAATGTGAAAACTAAGTCAGCACATAACACAGGACCATATAAACATGTCCAAAGGAAAACTGATTTTTCCAGAGTCTTCCTTTTGAGTCTTCCCCAGAATCCACAGCATTGCTCAGGCCAAAGACTTAGCAAGGATATTTCTATCCTCTCTTTTTTCACTTTGAACATCCTATATACTCATGTCTTGGCATCTTCTCTGGTTCTCTATTGCTACAATCCTAGTTCAGTCCATCATCTCTAACCTGGGCTACTGCAAGACAGCCAGCCTCACTGATTGCTTTTCCTGCTTCCATGCTTGTCCCCACAATTCATTACAACACTCAAAGTGACCCTCCAAGACATAGTATCATGATGGGTTTCCACTAAACATAAAATCAATCACTTTTTCAGAACTCCCAAGGCTGCCATGGCTTAATTTGTGTCACCTAAAAAGATAAGTTCACCTGGAAGCTCTGAATGTGACCATCTTTGTAATAAATATCTTTGCAGATGTGATTAAGGCAAATCTCAAGATGAGATCATCCTGGATTAGGGTGGGCCCTACGTCCAATGTCAGGCATCCTTATAAGAAGAGAAGATAGAGACAAAGGGAAGAAGGTGACATGAAGAGGTGAAGATTGAAGTTATGCTGCCACAAGCTAAGGAAGCCACCAGAAGCTGGAAGAGGAAGGACCGCCTTTGGGGGGAGCAGAGACTATAAATAGATTGACTAGAAGCCACCAGAAGCTGGAAGAGGAAGGACCGCCTTTAGGGGGAGGAGAGACTATAAATAGATGGACTTCAGACCTCTGTCCTCCAGAACCGAGAGGATATGTTTCTGTTGTGTTAAGCCACAGAGTTTGTGGTAATTTGTTATGGGAGCTGTAGGAAACTAATACATAAGACCTACTGGTCTGGCCTCTGCCTGTTTCGGTACATTCATTCCCACTCTCTTGTCACTCAGCCTCCAGACACACCTTCCTCTGCCTTGATCTTAAACATCGTATTTTTTTCCAAGCCATTAGACTCCCTATTCTGTCTGCACCCTTTTCCTTCGAATCTTTCCTTGGTCAGTTCTTTGTTCTCCACCTTTTGGTCACAGCACAAATGTTAATTTCTCTGCATGTAAGATGTCCTTTAACCATTAGGTAGCCTTTCCACCTACTTAAAATTGCAATCACCTTCCCTTGTTTTTATTTTCTCATAGCACTTAACATCAGACAAATTATGTGTTGTGCTTGTTTATTTTGTATCACCCTCTTTCAAAATGTAAGTTCTAGAAAATAAGGAATTGTGACCATAGTTCATTGCTATGTATTTAGCATCTAGAAGATTAATAAATAAGTTAGATGGACTCAGTCTGTTACAAAAATTGATATTATATGAGTTGATTAAATACAAAAGTAATGGTCATACAACCTGCGGTTGTATGAAAGAAAATTTATTACCTTTAAAGTGTGAAAAAGTGTTTGTTCTAGAAAACATGAGTATTTCCCAGAATGATGTAACTATGGTAATTTGTTAGTGTCTCAAGTGCTATACATTTATCTAGAAACTGCTGCACAGTCACTGACGGTCTGGCATCTAGTCAGAAGTTGGTGCTTTCATTTAAAAATTATTGCCACTATTTGTATTTTCTTACCTTGTTGACTCCACTAGTTTTTTGTTGGTGACAAGGTATACAATTTTTTATAAACTCAAAGTGATCCATGAGCACTTTTTCATTGATCATTCAAATTATGTTATATGACTTCCCTATTACTTAATGGCAAGAAAAGAGAGAGTGGTCATGAGACAGCAGAATGTCTAAGAGTAGCTGCTGTTATTTATAACACTGCTTCTCAAAAGATCTGTAATGCAGAGCTAGTTTTCTTCTTTTTGTATTTTTGAATTTTTTCATATAATAAAGACTGATAATTTTTTTTTTTTTTTTTGAGACCAAGTCTCACTCTGTCACCCAGGCTGAATTGCCGTGGCATGATCTTGGCTCACGCAACCTCTGCCTCCTGGGTTCAAGCGATTCTTCTGCCTCAGCCTCCTGAGTAGCTGGGATTATAGGCATGCACCACCACGCTTGGCTGATTTTTGTATTTTTAATAGAGATGGGGTTTCACCATGTTGGCCAGGCTGGTCTCGAACTCCTGACCTCGTGATCTACCCGCCTTGGCCTCCCAAAGTGCTGGGATTACAGGCATGAGCCACTGCGCACAGCTGGACCAATACTTTTGTAAAGCATATACATTACTTGCAGTTCATAGAAAGTATCTACCAGCTCATGGATCACACTTTGAGTAGCACTTATTTATAGTATTGGTTTTTATAACACAAGCAGAAATGTGCGATATGAATTTCAAGGGAATACCATACCTTTGTTATGATTTCTGAAGATTTTGTTTTAATGCCTCCTTAGGCTGAAAACCTAGTGATCTTTCTATTTATAAAACTAGAATGGCGTGCTAGTCGCAGTTTTTGAACAGTTGGACACAATTTTTCTTCCATCTCCAAGGGGTGTGATTGCCCCTTGAGATGGACTTTGCAGACCACTACAGTCCTTCCATCATCTGTGATGCACAACCTGCCATCTGTGGAAAAAACATTGCCTGCTTTTTGAATTTTCAACTTTACCACTCAACAAATCTGAAGGTTGATAAAACCAAAAGTGCTGGTATTGGTTATACTGACAATTGACCAGAACTTTAGGTTAGAAATATTATAATCTGGCTAAATCAATATATAGCATTTCTTCTGTAAGCAGTTTTGTAAGTTTATGTGTGCATGATAATTCTCTTTGGCATGCCCCATTTTAAGACCCTTTTGTAGAGTCATCTTCATCTCAAAACTGTTTCACAGTCTCAGTCTTTTCTAATAGGTAGTAGCCATTGTTTTAAAAGCCAGCATGCCACTATTTGACACTATCTACCCACCAACCCACCTTTCATGAGACAATATGCAGATGACTACAGAATTTTGAACTGACTATTTGCAAAAACAGACATATAGACTGACTTTTTCTGTCCTAATAGTCATTATTACCTAATCTTTGGATAGTCCTTATTCCCTTTAATAGCACAGAGGGCAACATATTGAACGCTGTAGGGTACAAAGTTGCTTCTAGCAGTAGGCAAGTTACCAGTGTAGTAGGTTTAAATACTTAAATTACTAATCAAGAAAGGTCTTTGATAGATAAGCACTGAAATAAAATGATTTCAATAGGCTTTATTATCTGCTTTCTTATACTGCAATAAAACAATACTGATTTTTTATATGCCATATTTGATATTACAGGCTATATATACATATATATCTATAGAAAACCACATATTGATCCCAAAATTCTGCTTAATACTTTAGAAATATAAATTTATAATCTGTATTGATTTACACATTTTAGGTACATTATTAGCCTTTGCATCATTAGCTTTGTGTGTTAGTCCATTCTTGTGCTGCTTTAAAGAAATACCTCAAACTGGGTATTTGGTATAAGGAAAAGAGGTTTAATTGGTGTATGGTTCTGCAGGCTGTGCAGACTTCTGCTTCTGGGAAGGCATCACCAAAACTTATAATCATGGTAGAAGGAGAAGGGGAAGTGAGCACATCTTACATGGTGGGAGCAGGAGGAGGGGGGCGGGGAGGTGCTACACACTTTTAAACAAGCAGATCTTTTGAGAACTCTGTCATAAGACAGCACTGGGGGATGGTGCTAAACCATACGAAAGCATCCCCATGATCCAATCATCTCCCACCAGGCCCCTCCTCCAACACTGGGGATTACAATTTGATGTGAAACTTGGGTGGGGACACAAATCCAAATTACATCACCTTGCATTTTTGCAGTTCTTAAGTCCAACTTTCATTATCCAACATTTACAGATAGTTCAGTGTCTGATGAAAACAATGCCAATTTCATCAAAGATCTGCTTCTTTTTGTATTAACATGTTAGTCCACATAATCTGAAAACAGTATACCTCACATGTACATAGTGAAGTGATTAATGCACACATTTATTTTCCCATGCAGAGTTGTTCTGTATACAATACATCCAATTCAGCAAGGACACCATCACATAGAATAAACAATACTGGAAAGTAAGGACAGGCCATGGGCATTGAAGCTATAGCAGCTAGAAGTCAAAGTAGCAAATTTGACTCATATCAAGGCCAACCCATTTTCTATGGTCATGTTATCCTTCACCCATAATTGTTTTATTGTAGATACATTAAGAGGAGATCATGAAGTGAGAGGCGAACTCCGCATTTAAACTACTTCCAGGAAAACAATAAAGTACCTCTATACTTTTCCCACTTCACAAAAAGCAATGGACAGCTATAGATGATGTTGGCATGCTATGAGTCTAGCAAGCAGCTGTGGAGTTTAGAGACAGAAGGGGGCATCCCTAGGCGAACATGGATTGGTGCACTGTAGGCACCACGTGTAAAAGATTGTATTCACTGTTAAAAATATTCTTTCATATACTAGCCAAAAAAGCTGTTATGAGGTAAGTGAGTTGCAGCCACAGTAAATAAGCTTGAGCAAGACTGCATTAGACAAATCTGAAAACATTTCTAGGGATGCAAGGGCACCTGTATGACTTTTGCTGGTGTCTCAGACTAGAGCTAGTTCAGGGAAAAAAGCTGTTAAAGATGTTAAACCACTTTAGAATGTCTCTGCCCTCTGATTACATACCAACATAGACTACTGCCTCAGAGACACCATTTTCCAAATACTTTCCTAAATGCTTCCTTCACATCCTTGTTCCTTAGGCTATAAATGAAAGGGTTCATCATTGATGTTATGACTGAATAGAACACTGAGACCACCTTATCCCCTTTATTCATTTGCTTCAAATTAGGTTGCATGTAGGTAAATATTGTTGACCCATAGAAGAAAAAAACAACAATGAAATGAGATCCACAGGTAGAGAAAACCTTTAGCCTCCCCTCCTCTGACTGTATTTCAATCACAGTGGAGATAATATTCCAGTAGGAGAAAAGGATGAGAGAGACAGGACCTAGGAGAATTACAACACCCATTGCAAATATGGTCATTTCTGTGCTGTAGGTATCTGCTGAAGCCAGCTTTAGGAGGGCAGGAGGCTCACAAAAATAATGTTTAATTATATTCTGTCCCTGATATGGGAGACATAAAGTGAACGTAGTATCTACTAAAGACACAAATGCTCCACTGGCCCAGCACCCCATGACCAGCTGAACACAAATTCTCTGGGTCATGAGGGTGGAATAGTGCAGGGGCTTGCAGACAGCCACATAGCGGTCATAGGACATCACTGCTAGAAGTGAACTCTCTGTACACCCTGCTATTAGGAAGAAAAGCATTTGAATTGAACACCTAGTAAAAGAAATGGTCTTTCTCATGATGAGCAAATGGGATAGCATCTGGGGAACAATAGTTGTAGAGAAACAGAGATCAGTAAATGACAGATTTTTAAGGAAGAAGTACATTGGTGTGTGAAGTCGAGAGTCAATGTGAATTAGGAGTATGATGAGCAGATTCCCAAACACAGTCAACAAGTAGATGATGAGAAATATCACAAACAGCAGGATCTGGGTTCGGCGATCAGAAGAAAAGCCCAGCAAGATGAATTCAGTCAGATAGGTTTGGTTTTCTTTGCCCATTATTTATTCCTGTCTATAAGTTAGCATAATTAGTACAATCAAACATTAACTATGATGGAGTGCCAAATACAGAAAGTGAAGGTCTTATTGGAAGAACAGATGTTCTTCTCTGTGGCTGCCAGCAATAAAGACCCTGCAATTTGGGGGGGGAAAAAAAAGAAAGAAAAAAATGTAAACATTGGACACACTTGATTTTATAATTTTTCTATCCTTATATTTCTACTAAAGTCATGTGGTTGGTAGGTATGGGAAATTCAGGAATATGCCTTCTTGTTGCTCCTTGCTGGCAGAACATTATCATCCATTGAGTCATTGTTCAACAATTGTGTGGCTAATGTCAAAAAATGTCTTCTTAGAAAATTATATGTTATTTGAACTAAAGAAAAAGGATGCATATATATTATAATGACTTGAAAAAAATAACGATTTCTCCCTTTAATAGAAATCTCAGGTTGTCTTTTATTTTCTAGTTTACTTATAATACAGTAGATTTTTTCTTTAATTCCATCAAATAGGAGAGACCAATAATCAACTTTTCTATTGTTTCCAATGAATTCTCTATTATCCTTCTAAGCAAGAAAAAGAATTTTAAGAAGTTATTTTTGATGATGTTATTGACCCTTAGTCCCGATGCTTTCCTAAATTCTTTATTGGAAAGAAAAACTATCCTTCATGGTGATGCTAGTTTACAAGAGCAAGGTATGAAGAGACCTTATTGTCATGGATCTAAGACAGTGGACAAGTGGCCACATCTAGGCAGCACCACACACTGTGGTAGGAAGGGCCCTTTGTGAAGACCAAATGCAGCTGCAACTACTGCATAGTTGCAGTATCTTATCTGGCATAGCAGTGTTTGACCTCATTCATGCTGAGGTTTGTTGCAGAATAGTCAACCAGTTGAATGGGTGCATTGATAGGAAACCAGGCACTGTTCCAGTGCTCCGAAGCCAGGCAGGAAACTATTCCAAGTCTATACTTTGCTGTACATCAGCAGTAAACAAGGAATACAGTAGATTTTTCTACTGTAGCATAATAGAGCACAGTTAGA
This sequence comes from Aotus nancymaae, assembly GCF_030222135.1. Taxonomy (NCBI): domain Eukaryota; kingdom Metazoa; phylum Chordata; class Mammalia; order Primates; family Aotidae; genus Aotus; species Aotus nancymaae. The sequence goes on along the minus strand of NW_026988473.1, from coordinate 53,104,245 downwards.
GCAATCAGTCAAATGTTGACTATGGTGGAGCACCAAATACAGAAAGTGAAGATCTCGCTGTAAGAGCAGATGTTTGATTTAAACATTTCTTGTAAATGTCTAACACATTTGATTTTATAATTTTTCCATCCCTATGTTGGTTAGAAATATTGAATCTAAGCTAATGCAGGGTCAATCCAAAACAATGGGTAAATAAATCAGAAAGAGTTAGGAAAGGTAGCAGGGTCATGGGAAAATGGCTGGGACTCACATCTGGAATCTGATATCCCTGGAAAGGATTGAGCTACCTTTTAGAATGAACAAGGTATCAAAGTAGAAATTCAGCCCTCCTGGCAGGAACTTCTTGAAACGGAAAAATCAAAGATGACAAACATATCAGAGTTTGTTTTCACACAGAAGTTTCTATGTCTAGCTGGCAGTATAAGAGAAATGTGAAATGTGGCTGGGGCACTGGCACATGAGCTGTCAAATCTGACTTAGCTTCAAGACTACTGAGTGACAGTTAAGTTTCTAATCATGCATTCCCATGAAGACTGGATCTGAACTGGATCCATCCTGAACCTACAGGAGGGTCCAACCTGCGGGAGGGTCTATTGGCTTTGAGGGACTAGGAAGGCAGAGGCAGGGAACACTTGGAGGGATTGGTAAAATTAAATGAGAAAGATTTTCCCTTTAGCTTCACTCTAAGGACATGACACAAGAGAATCAGTGATAAATTCTGACATCAAAAGCCAACATAACCTCTTGCTTAAGTCAGTGTTTTTGAAACTGATTTATAAAACATTCATGGTTAATGAGATAGATTTAGTGAGTTAATGGCAGTATTTATTAAAATTTGAAGAAGAAAAAAATACTGTTTCTTACAATATGTACATAGTTACGAGAAAGTATTAATTTCAATTTTTTTTGTGTGTGTGTGTGCACTGAGTTACAATGTAAACTGTGTTCCTGATTAAGGGTTATTGTCAACAACTTTAAAAAGAATACTGCTGTAAGTCAAATGTTCTTAAGGACATATAAAATAATTCATTACTGACCCCATTTCCAACAATTTTTTATAAGTACATCTTCTTTACTGCTTCATTATGAATTTTTATGCAATAAAATGTGCATATTTAGTGTGTAGAAATGGATATGTTTTGATATATGTATAAAACTATATGCTTTTAAAAGATACTTATTAAATTATCCATGATTATTTATGAAACTGTCTCCCTGACATGATTCTAAGTTTCAAAGGGTAGTAACTCTGCCTCACTCTATATGTCTGAATCCCCAAGTATGTAGTATGTTTTCAAGAAATGTTCCTTGAGTGACTGAATTAGTGAATGAATAACTGAACACATCCAGGAATGAATGGACTCCTCCTTGCACAAGGCACTGTCACGTACACGCACTCAAATGTTCCTAGGCACTATTCATCCTATCTAGAGCACAGTATGAAATTTGGAAGACACAATTGATGCTGGTCCACCTAGGTGATCTCTTTGGAATGGGGACATCTCATATGTAATAAGGAGGAACATGAGGTATGTACATGAGAGAGCATGATTGGTAGTTGCTCTTATTCCAGTGGAAATCGGAATAGACCCTCAATCTGCAACCCTGTTCTTGTTCTCATTCTTACCCCTCGTGTTTATCAATACCTCTGAAGACTACTGTACTGGTGCTTATAGCACACATACACCAAACATAGTACTCACCAAGCTTTGGTTTCCCCCTGTTTCTGAGACAATGAGTGACCAATTTCAGGAAGCTCTGTCTTGCATGTTAGGCAGTGTCTTGTGAGTCCAGAGGTTTCACCAAGAAGAGATCATGAGAAAAGCAAGAGGAAGAGAACACCTGTCGTGAAATGACTGAATGATTACAGGACAAGGAAATCCTGGTAGCTGAAAAGGGGTAGATAGTTTGAGCTACAATAATACTTTTCGTTTTTTGGGACTCTCAGCACCTAAACTGTCCCCCCTCAAAAACAGCCCAGTAGTAACATTTCTAAGGCTGAGAATTCTAGAGAAGGGAAAAAGAAAAATCTCTTCTCTCAAATAGGCTGTGGGTTATAAAAGTAAAGATTTGGGTTTCTCCTAGGACAGACAAGATTTCTAGTTTGGGAGGTTCTTGTTCCCTTCAGAACCTTTCTTTCTTAGTCACTTTAGCACCTTCCTTTTTACCTGGAGTCTTAGGATGAGTTTTTTTCTCACACCAAGTACAACAGACATCCAGAGAGCTAAGCTGTATATCTGGAAGTAGGTGTTGAATCCTGGTGATTCTCAATCATCTCTCCTGACAGCTGAGCAAAACAGGGCTTTGCAGCAACTTTCATTTCAAACTCTTGCTGTATTCTTGGATGGGGTAAACAATTATTTTTCAAGCACCAACACTGATCTGAATAATTTTCTATGAGGAATTCCTAAAAGATTGAGGTCCTGAGAGGTGATGCAAACAAGATTTTCCCTAGGGAAGTCCTTGGAAAAAGCTCACTTTATACAATGAGATACTCTTCACATAATGAGATATCTTGGGACTTTTTTTTTTTTTTTGTATTTGTAGATTGAATTCTGTGAATCTTATCTAATTCACATTCCTTAATTAAACAAAGAAAAAACTGTATATGCTCTGAGTCTCAGAAAGACTCAAGGAGCCACCTCTACCTGTTTCATCTCTCTGCTTGGCAGCAGAGTCAAGACTATAAAGTACATGCAGACAGGCACCCTTGCATTCTTTACTCATTTTTTTTTGTATTTTTACTGATACATTATTATTGTATATATTTTGGGGATACATGTGATATTTTGATACATGTATAAAATGTGTGATGATCAAATCAATGTAATTGAGATATCCATCACCTCATTAATCTTTTCTTTGTGTTGAGAGCATTACAATTCTTCCCTTCTAGCTATTTTAAAATATGCAGTTAAATTATTCTTAACTGTAATTTCCCTACCTTACTATTGAATACTAGAACTCATTTTTTTATCTAACTATATTTTTGTACCCATTAACCAACTTCTCTTGATTCCCTCCTCCCCTCTTCCTTTCCCAGCCTCTCGTAACCACATTTCTATTGTCTACTTCCATGAGATCCACTTTTGTAGCTCTCACATATGAGTGAGAGCGTGTGACATTTGTCTTCCTATGCCTGGCTTATTTCACTTAAATAATGACCTCTAGTTCCACCCATATTGCTGCAAATGATAGGATTTAATTCTTTTTCATGATTGAATAAGATTCTATTGTGCATATATATCACATTTTCTCTATCCATTCATCCATTGATGGATACTTAAGTTGCTTACAAATCTTGGCTATTGTGAGAGAGCTTCAGTAATCAGAGTGCAGGTATCTCTTTGATATATCAATTTCCTTTCTTGTGGTTGTATCAAGCAGTGGGATTGTTGAATTATATGGTAGCTCTATTTTTACTTTATTCAGAACCTCCATACTGTTCTATAATGGTTGTACTAATTTACAGTTTCACCAACAGTGTAATAACATTTCTTTCTCAGCTCATCTTTGCCAGCATTTATTGTGTTTCTTTTGTGGTTGTTGAGGTGAGATGGTATCTCATTGCAGTTTTGATTTGCCTTTCCCTGATGACTGGTAATGCTAAGAATTTTTTTATATGTCTGTTTGCCATTTGCATGTCTTATTTTAAGAAATGTCTGTTTAGATATTTTGCCAATTTTTAAATTGGATTATCTGTTTTTTTTTACAATTGTTTTAGTTTTTTTATATAGATACTCTGGCTATTAATCTCTTGTTGGATGGATAATTTGTAAATATTTTTCCCCATTCTTTCTTGGCTGTTGTCTTCACTCCATTGATTGTTTCCATTGCTGTGCAGAAGCTTTCTAGATTAATAATGTAATACTGTATGTTTATTTTTAAAATTTTTGTTTGTAATATTATGGATACATAATAGTTGTATAGATTTATGATATACATGTGATGTTTTGATATATGCGTGGAATGTGTAATAATCAAATCAGGATAATTGGGGTTACCACCACCTCAGGCATTTGTCATTTAAGCATTTATAATTTATTTTTGTCAGAAACATTCCACTTGTCTACTTTTGCTTTTGTTGTTTGTGATTCTGAGGTCTCACCCAAAAAAATCTTTGCGCAACCCAGATCCGATAACTTTTTCTCAATGTTTTCTTCCAGTAGTATTACAGTTTCAAGTATTATATTTAAGTCTTTAATACATTTTGAGTTGTTTTATTTTACATGGTAAAAGATGAGAATTTAGTTTCTTCTGTATATAGATATCCAGTTTTCTCAGCACAATTTATTAGAGACTATTCTTCCATGATGTATGTTCTTGGTGTATTGTTAAAAATGAGTTGGCTGTAAATGGATTTATGAATTCTTTATTGTGTTCCATTGGTCAATATGTCTGTTTTTATGAAAGTACCATGCTCTTTTGGTTACTATAACTTTGTTATATAATTTAAAATCAGATAGTGTGATGCTTCTAACTTTGGTCCTTTGTTGTCAGGATGACTTTAGTTATTTGGGAACTTTTGTAGTTCCACCAGAAGCTTAGGGGTTTTTTTTTTTCCTATTTCTGTGAAGAATGTTATTGATATTTTGATTATAATTGCATTGAGTATATAATTACTTTGGGTAGTACAGACATTTTAACAATGTTAATTCTTCCAACTCATCAACATGGAGAATACTTTCATCTGTTGTGTCTTCTTCGATTTCTTTCATTGGTGTTTTATAGTTTACCTTATAGAGATCTTTCACTTTTTTTGTTTAATTGAATCCTAGGTATTTTTTTGTAGCTATTGGGAATGGGATTGCCTTATTTCTTTTTCAGATTGATCATTTCTAGTGTATAGAAACGTTATTGACTTTTGTATCTTAATTTTAAATTCTACAAGTTTGCTAAGTTTATTTACTAGTTCCAAGAGTAGAAGAAACCTGAGTACTGAACTGCTTCACCACCAGCTGACTATAGTGGTGAAGAATCCGAGAGTCCTAAATAAATTTTAGGGGCAATCAGGCCATAGTCACCACAGTCATTGGATAAGCCCTAGTGCTGCACTGAGATAGGAGATCATGTTTGGGATGCAACTTAACATGACATCAGCTGGGGTGGCCATAGGAGTGCCTGTGCCATTTCTCTCCAAACTCAAGGTAGCACAGTGTGAAAAGAGATGGGATAATTCCGGGGACATTAGCCAGGGAACTCTCCTTGATTCCAAGTTTATTAGACGTGAAGGACCTAGGAATTTGCAAGAATTGCAGTGTACCTGGGCTTAGGGCACCTTCTAGTCCTGAAATGGCTGCAATGAGCACAGGCTTAGAGATCTCAGCAGGCAGTCCCTTTTGAATTCCTGGAAGGCTTTCTGAAGAATAGGTGCAAACTAGACCAAGATGTGAAGAGTGGAATAGATACTTAATTCTCCAGTGCCGAGATATTGATGAATATCACCAAGCATCAAGAACATAAAGGGAAATATGACTTCACTAGACAGATTAAATAAGGTGCCATTGATTGATCCTAAGAGATAAAGATGTATGACTTCTCAGACAGGAAATTCAAAACAGTGGTATTGACGAAGCTCAGTAAAATTTAAGAAAACACAGAAAATCAATTCAGAAATATATCAGAAAAATTTAACAGAGATTAAAATAATTCAAAAAATCAAACCTACATTATGGAATGTAAAAATATGATGGATGAATTGAAAAATGCATTAGAGGATTTTAACAGTGGAATTGATCAAGCAGAAGAAAGAATCAGTGAGATTGAAGACAGGCTATTCGAAAATACAGTTAGATAAGAAAAAAAAAGGAACAAAGGTTGTTTAAGAGACATCTAAGATAGAATCTAAAAAGCAAATGAAAGAGTCATTGGCTTCAAAGAGAAAGCAGAGAAAGAGAAAGGGGTAGAAAGCTTATTGAAAGAATAATAAAAAAACTTTCCAAATCTAGAAACAGATATAAATATCCAGCTGCAGGAAGGCTAAAGATCACCAAGCATATTCAATCCAAATAAAGTCCAAGACATATAATAATCAAACTCTCAAAGATCAAGGACAAAGAAAGGATTCTAAAATTAACAAGAGAAAAGCACAAATAACCTGTGAAGGAGCTCTGATGTGTCTAGCAGTAGACTTGTCAGCAGAAACCCAAGGTATCTTATCTTATCCTGTACCATAAGTGAAGTTCGTTTTGTGATGTTGCAGAAAAATAGGTCCTGAGAATTAAAAAGATGAGTATAAATAGGTTTAGTGGAATAGAGTCATTTGTTGCTGTTTTGTCTCAGTAAAATAAAAGTGGATTTTAGTTCTATGAATAATAATCACTTAAGTTATCCTGTTTGGAACCTTTGTTATAGATCTGGAGTAGCAGTATCTTATTTCTCTCAAACAAGATATAATCCACAGAATAACAGCTGAAGAAAAAAATATAATGCTACCTCTCAATGACAGGACAGATGATGTTATTGATCAGAACCAGGTATGCAGACAAGCAGACAAGAATAAAGAAAAAAGAATAAAAAGAAATTAGTAAAACCTCTAAGGAATATGAGATTATGTAAAAAGACTAAACCTATGACTGATAGGGATAACTGAAACAGGTGGAAGAATGAAATCAAGTTGGAAAACATACTTCAGCATATCATCTAGGAGAATTTCTGCAATCTAGTAAGACAGGCCAACATTCAAATTCAGAAAATCCAGAGAACCCCAATAAGATACTCCACAAGAAGATCAACCCTAAGGCACATAGTCATCAGATTCTCCAAGATCAAAATGAAAGGAAAAAAAATGTCAAGGGCAGCCAGAGAGAAAGGCTAGGTCACCTATAAAGGGAAGCCATTCAGATTAACAGTGGACCTCTCGGTGGAAACCCTACAAGCCAGTAGAGATTGGGAGCCAATATTCAACATTCTTAAAGAAAATATTTTCCAACCTAGAATTTCATAGCTAGCTAAACTAAGTGTTATAAGTGAAGGAGAAATAAAATCCTTCAGACAAGCAAATGCTGAGGGAATTCGTCACCACCAGAACTGCCTTGCAAGACCTACTGAAGGAAGTACCAAACATGAAAAGGAAAAACCATTAACAGATACTACAAAAACAAAACAAAACAAAAAAATACACACTGAAGTACACAGACCAGTGACACCATGAAGCAAATACATAAACCAGTCTGCAAAATAACCAACTAACATCAAAATGTCAGGACCAAATTTGCACATAACAATATTAACCTTAAGTGTAAATGGGCTAAATGCCCCAATTCAAAAACACAGAGTGGCAAGCTGGATAGGGTCAAAATCCATCAGTGTGCTGTATTCAAGAGATCCATCTCACATGCAAAGTCACACGTAGACTCAAAAGGATGAAGGAAATTTATGAAGCAAATGGAAAACAGAAAAAAGCAGGGACTGCAATCCTAGTTTCTGACAAAACAGACTTTAAACCAACAAAGATCAAAAAAGACAAAGAAGGGCATTACATAATGGTAAAGTGTTCAATTTAACAAAAAGAGCTAACTATCTTAAATATATATGCACTGAAAACAGGAGCACCCAGATTCATAAAGTAAGTTCTTAGAAACCTATGAAGAGACTTAGACTCCCATTCAAGAGCAGTGAGACTTTAACACCCCACTGTCCATATTAGACAGATCATAGAGACAAAAAAAATTAACAAAGATATTTAGGACTTGAACTCAGCTCTGGATCAATGGACCTAATAGATGTCTACATAGCTTTCCACCCCAAAACAACAGAATATACATTCTTCTTGGCACCACATGGAACTTACTCTAAAATTGATCACATAACTGGAAGTAAAACACTTCTCATCAAATGCAAAATGACTGAAATTATAACAGATAATCTCTCAGACCACAGGGCAATCAAATTAGAACTCAAGATTAAGAAACTCACTCAAAACCACACAACTACATAAAAATTGAATGATCTGCTCCTGAATGACTCCTGGGTAAATAATGATATTAAGGCAGAAATCAAGAAGCTCTTTGAAACCAATGAGAACAAAGAAACAATGTACCAGAATCTCTGGGACACAGAAAAAGCAGTGTTAAAAAGAAAATTTATAGCACTAAATGCTCATATCAAAAAGTTAGAAAGATCTCAAATTTTGATACCTTAGCATCACAACTAAAAGAACTAGAGAACCAAGATCAAAGAAACCCCAAACCTAGCAGAAGACAAGAAATAACCAACATCAGAGTGGACTGAATAAGATGGAGACACGAAAACCCCTTCAAAAAAATCAATGAATCTGGGAGCTGTTTTTTTGAAAAAGTAATAAAATAGACTGCTAGCTAGACTAATAAAGAAGAAAAAGAGAAGAACCAAATAGACACAATCAGAAATGATATGGGGATGTCACCACTGATCCCACAGAAACACAAACAACAGTAAGAGAATACTATAAACATCTCTATGTACATAAACTAGAAAATCTAGAAGAAATGGATAAATTTCTGGAGACATACACCTCCCCCCAAGACTGAATGAGTGAAAAATTGAATCACTGAATAACAAGTTCTGAAGTTGAGGCAGTAATAAAAAGCCTACCAAAAAGTGGGCAAAGGACATGAACAGACCCTTCTTAAAAGATGACATTTATTTGGCCAACAAAACATATGAAAAAAACCTCAACATCATTGATCATTAGAGAAATGCAAATCAAAATCACAATGAGATACCATCTCATGCTGGTCAGAATAGCAATTATTAAAAAGTCAAGAAACATCAGATGCTGGTGAGGTTGCAGAGAAAAAGGAGCAATTTTACCCTGTTGGTGGGAGTGTAAATTAGTTCAACCATTGTGGAAGATAGTGTGGTGATTCCTTAGAGATCTAGAAGCAGAAATACCATTTGACCCAGCAATTCCATTACTGGGTTTATACTCAAAGGAATATAAATCATTCTATTATAAATATACATGCATGCATATGTTTATTGCAACACTATCTGCAGTAGCAAAGACATGGAATCAATCCAAATGTCCATCGATATAATTGATAAAGAAAATGTGATACATATACACTATGGAATATTATGTAGTCATAAAAAGCAGGGACCTTTGCAGGGACATAGATGGAGCTGGAAGTTGTTATCTTCAGCAAACTTATACAGGAACAGAAAACCAAACACCAAATTTTTTTCACTTGTAAATGGGAGTTGAATGATGAGAACACATGGACACATGGGCAGGGGAAACAACACACAATGGATCCTGTTGCGGGGTGAGGGAGGGAGAACATCAGGAAGAATAGCTAATGGATGCTGGGCGTAATACCTAGGTGTTGGGTTGATCTATGCAGCAAACCACCATGACACACATACACTTACGTAACAGACCTGCACATCCTGCACATGTACCCCTGAACTTAGAATAAAACTTGAATTAAAAAGAAAACTGGAGTGGGGACATATAGACAGATACCAATACCTCTGGTGACATGGAACTCCTGAGTTCTGCTGTTTCTTTACCGGAGAAATAGCTCTTATATCCCTGTCTGAGGAGTTTAGTCCTCCTCTGTGTTAAGAATTTGTACTCCCCTGAGGCACCAAAGCACTGTGGATTTTCCTCAGGGCCAACCCTCACCACCTCTCTTTGCTTCTAAACCTATTAAGTAGACTCATGTCATAGCAGCCCTTAAAGGGTGGAACACAAAGTATGTTCCATGAGATGTGCTATATACCAAAAGAATGGCATAATTTTTTCAATTTATACAGACAGAAATCTGGGAAATATATGTGGGTATGGAAGTTGAGGGTGTGGAATCATAGTGGAAGGAACAAAAAGTTGATCAGGCGGAATTTATTAATATGGATGTGCTAAGTTAATATGCTGAATTTGATGTTTCAGCTGAAGAGGTTAGAAAGGGCTCTAAGTTTATTTACTTCGTTGGCTGAAACACGGACCCAAAAGTGGCCTACACTAAATAAAACTGAAATGGTAGGACTGTTTTTGTGTATTGTAGAGTAAGGTGTCCAAAGGCTTAGGGAGATTAAGCTGTTAGAGTGTATTTACCATGTAGCACCTGCTTACCCACTCAAGGAGGACATACCTTTCACCACCACTGTGAGAAATAAATTTATGAGGGGAGATCCAGCATCCTTGAAGAATTCTGTGATGTCTTTTCTCCTTAGGTCAGAAATTGCAGTGGAAGTTGTTATCATCTAACTGGGAATCCTAAATACAGCAGGAATAACAGGATCCCAGAGTGGCATTGATCAAGTGATTGCACGTAATCATCACATATAAAGTGAGTGTGGTTGCTGTAATGGACAGAAGAGATAAAGCAGTAATCATAGTAGCCTGACACCATTACTTACAGCATGGCTGGTTAATGATGATGTCTCTAGAAAAGAAATAGATGGGAAGTTTACTAAATTTTTCCTTGGACTGTATAAGTGAAGGAATTATAGATCAACTGAACAGAATTTTACTTTAATAATTTTACTTTAATCACTAACAAAGACAGCCATAGCCCCTCAACCAATCCCCAGACTTAAACCAGTTTATAGATGCACAACTCCTTGGATGAAGGACAGATTGAGTCCTCTTGAGAAAGGACCTTTACCACACTGCTAAAAATTTATACCGTTAATCTTTCAGTCTTCTGCAAAGGGACCTACAGCTATATACCAGACTGAGGTGCATTGGTGAAAAAGAAATAATCAGCCATTGGGGGGATTACTGGACAATGACTCTGAAGTGACATTAAATCCCGGAGACTCAAACATCCACTAATAAGAGTAGGTGCTTATGGATATCAGGTGATCAATGGAGTTTTAGCTCACATCTTTCTCACAGTGGGTCCAGTGGGTCCTCCAGTCCATCCTGTGTTTATTTTCCCAGTTCTGGAATGAATGCATAATTGAAATACACATACTCAGCAATTGATAAAATTCTCACAATGATCTCCTGACCTTTCAAGTGAGGGCTATTATGGTGGGAAAGTCTAAGTGGAAGCCGCTATATCTGCCTCTGTCTACAAAAATAGCAAAGCAAAAGCCACACCTCATTCTGGAGGGATTGTAGGGATTAGTGATGCCATCAAGGACTTGAAATATGCAGGGGTGGTAATTCCTACCATCTCTCTGTTGAACTTGGCTCTTTCACTTTTGCAGAAAACTGATAGATATTGGAGTATATCATCATATTATTATAATCTTGCCTAGATAGTGACTCCAATTGCAGCTACTGTTCAGATGTGTTCTTACTGTTTGTGAAAATTAACATATCCCCTAGTACCTGATATACAGCTATTGGTCTGAAAAATGCTTCCTTCTTCTATGTCTGTTAATAAAGACCAACAGAAGCAGTTTGCTTTCATCTGGCAAGGCCAGAATATACCTTCACTGTTCTACCTCAGGGACTTCAGTCCAATGTTATAATTTAGTTCATGACAGCCTTGATCATCGTTGCCTTCCCTAAGAAATCATGATGATCCATGCATTGATAATATTATGCATATTGGGTCTGGTTATGAGGATGTAGCAACTACTCAAGACATATTTATTAATATATTTTTATTGAGGTTGTAGATAACTCAACAAAAATTCAAGTACCATCTACTACAGTAAAATATCCAGGAGTCTGGAGGTGGGGAAATGTTGAGCTATCCCTTCTAAGGTGAACAATAAGATAAAGCTGTTTTATCTGCCCTCTCCTACAATTTTTTAAAAAGGTACAATGCTTACTGGGCCTCTTAGAGATATTCTTTTCTTGGGTGTAGTTCCAGCTCATTTACCAAATGATCCCAAAAGCTTCTAGTTCTGAGTGGGACCCAGAACAAGGGAAGGCTCTAAAAAAGGCCCAGTCGGCCATGCGTGCAGACTGCTCTGTACTTTGGGCTATACAATACAGCAGATTAACAGTGCTTGAAGTGTCAGTGGAAGATCAAGTTGTTTATTTAAGCTTTGGCAGACCCTTATAGGTAAATCACAGCAAAGAGCCTTAGGATTTTGGAGCAAATTCTTGCCGTACATTGTGGGTAACTACTCTTGTTTTGAGAAAGAGCTTTTGGCTTGCTACTGGACCTAGTAGGCACTGAATGCATAACCATAGGCCAATAAGTTACTATGTAACCTGGTTGTCCATTTGTTAACTGAGTGTTATTTGCCCCACCAAGCAGGAGGTTGGACATGGAAAACAGCATTTCAATATTAAATGGAAGTGGTGTTTATAAGTTTAGGCTTGAACAGACCTTGAAAGCATACTTTACATGAAGAAGTGGGCCAAATGCCCTGGCCCTTAGTTTTGCTACGTTACCTTCTCTCTCTCAACTCATACATATGACCTCCAATTTTCTATGACAAGCTGGCTGAGGAAGAGATAACTTGAGCTTGGTTTATAGTTGGCTCTCTGTAATATGCAGTAACCATACAAAAAATCTACCAAGCACAGAAATACAACCCCTTGCTGGTACATTCCTGAAAGACAATTGTAAAAAGAAATCATCCCAGTGGGCAGAACTTCAAGCATTGCATTTGGTTGTTCATTTTGCCTAGAAGGAGAAATGGCCAAAATTAAGAGTTTAGACCTCTGAAAGAGAAGTCTAATAATAAAAAATCATATCTGTGTTCCATGTGAATGCTCACCAAAAGTTATCTCAACAGAAGAGAATTTTAATAATCATGCAAATAGGATGATCCATTCTGTGACTATCAATCAACATCTTTGCTCAGCTACTCCGGTTATTACCCAATGGGCTCATGAACAAAGTGGCCATGGTGACAGAGATAAAGGCTATGCATGGACTCAACAACATGGAATTCCACTCATCAAAGACTACAGCTAGTGCCCAAACTACCACATTACTGTGTCCAGAGCATGATATATTTCCCAGTGTGATCAATGAGTTACCTGGTGATGACAGAATATAGCATGCTGTGTGGAGTACCATGCCAATAGATAACTCATTCTGTAAATCTATGGATGCTAGCTTTGACAGAAGTATTGTTTTCAGAAAAAGGCAAAGTCATATCCAGAGTTATTGTCTCTTCTAGTATGAACAAAGTGCTGCCATTACTTCTGTGGTGGAAGTAATGAAATGTATTCAGCTCCATCCATGTTTCTGCAAAGACATGATCTCATTCATTTTTGTGGCTGCATAGAATTCCATGGTCTATATGCATAAGATTTTCTTTATTTGATACAGTGTTGATGAACACTTAGGTTGATTCCATGTCTTTGCTATAGTGAACAGCACTGCAATGAACATATGGGTGCATGTGTGTTTTTGATAGAATGAACTATTTTCCTTTGGGTCTATATCCAGTAGTGGAAATATTGGGTCAAATAGTAGTTCTATTTTAACTTCTTTGAGAAATCTCTAAACTGCTTTCTACAGGTGCTGAACTAGTTTGTATAAGCGTTCTCTTTTCTCTGCAGCCTTGCCAGAATCTGTTGTATTTTGTCTTTTTAAAACATTAAAAAAAATTTTTTTAAATTATACTTTAAGTAGTTGACTTTTTAATAATAGCTATTTGTAACTGGTGCGAGATGGTATCTCATTGTGGTTTTGGTTATTATCATTTCTCTGATTAGTGATGTTGAGCATTTTTTTTGGATCTTTGTTGGACATTTGTATCTATTCTTTAGAGAAGTGTCTGTCCATCCATGTCCTTTGCCCATTTTTTAGTTGGATTTTTTTGCTTATTGATTTGTTTAAGTTCCTTGTAGATTCTGGATATTAGATCTTTGTCAGATGCACAGTTTGCAAATATTTTCTCCCATTCTGTAGGGTGTCTGTTTACTCTGTTGGCAATTTCTTTTGCTGTAGAAGTTCTTTAATTAGGTCACACTGGTCCATTTTGATGTTTGTTGCAATTGCTTTTGGGAATTTAGCCATAAATTATTTGGCAGAGGCTATGTTGAGAAGGATATTTCCTAGGTTTTCTTCTAGGATTATATTTGTTACTTTTTTGTAGAGTTAAACGTTTAAAATATTTTAAATATTGAAGTAAAAAATATAAAAAGTAAATTCATAACAAAAGAGAGAGAAAATGTTCTGTTATAGAGATAATTAAATAACTCACTTGCTCACTTGGAAATCCAATTTATCAAGAAAAATAAAATGCAAGCAAGATTACAAATGATTTGTACTGAATGATACAGTGGCTCTACATAAAACTTTATTTAAATACCTTTTAAACTATTAAACTTTATATATTTAAATAAGTAAATAACGTTTTATACAGAGCCATTAGATCATTCATTGGAATGGTGTTTGCTTATTTATTATCTTTTCTAACTTAATATTGAGTTACAATTGGTATGCAAAAATTGCACATAGTTAATATATACAATTTGATGAGTTTGAACACATATCTACATTCATGCTATCATCATCGCAATTAAGGCAATAAATATATCCAGCATTTCCAAAAGTATCCTGATATGCCTTGTGTGTGTGTGCATGTGTGTGTGTTGAGAACACTTAACATGAGACCTACTCTCCAAAAAATTTTAAGTGCACAATACCTTATTGTTACCTCTAAGCAAATGCAGTACAGCAGATTTATGGAACATACTCATCTTGTATAACTGTAACTTTATACTCATTGAAAAGTAACTCCTTATACCCCCATCTTATCACCCTCCATAACATGTAAAACTTAAAAATCAGGTGGTCTAAACCAGAAAGTGAATGTTAGGCTACAAATATATATGACAGTTAAGTTATAGTAATAAATGAACCTCATAGCTGCTGAATTAAAATTAAAAAGCATTTTTATATTGATAAATAATAATATGTATTTAAGGAATACAAAATAATGTTTTGCTGTTTGTATACATTGTGGAATTATTCAGTAAAGCTAATAAATATATCCATCACTTCACTTATCATTTTATTGTAGTCAGAACATGATAAAAAATAACCTTGTGAGATCTCAAAATAGCAATAATCATCCATTAGTAATTAGTAAAGGTTTTTAAGCAGAAATACATACAGCAGAAACTGCTCTCTTTTGACAAAAGATTAGAAAATTCTAGGATTGGGGTAAAAAAATTGCATAATTCAAATCAAAGCATTCTATACTATTTTTAGTGCCCCGTCAGAGCCATGGCCCAGGACACTTTTTTGACTAAAGCAAAATGGCACATATCATTGGAAATATACAGTGTTTAGGCTAAAAGTAATGACATGATTTCTTTCTCCACTAAGAAGAATTATCCTTTAGTCAGTTTTAACAACTCTGTCAGAAAGGTAAGTTTTGCTCAGAAGGTGTAATGTAGTATAGAAGCACATAGTCTAAATCCAAACAATATCCCGACAAGGATGTGAAGGAATTTTTATATGTGAATGCACACTCAGTCATGTCTGATCTTTCAGGAGTCATAGATAACATGAGTAACATAGCAAAAGACTCAACATTGACAAAAGGAGCAGAATTCTAGTCCATGATGTATCACTTATTACCCTTATAATCTGAAGCAAACTTCAACATGTCTAAATTTCAATCCACTTATGAGTGAAAAAAAGCTATAATACTGAAAAATGCTGCAAATCAAATAGAGAAATTTTAGTATCATTAGTGATTATGATAAAGATCTAGTGAATATTTATTTGGGGCCTTGGCCCCACACTGGAATATTGAAAACCTAATGATGAAAAAGTCAGCTTTTCCATCCAAAATCTTGAGGAAGAGACATATAAGTAAGGCATTACAGTGCAATGTGTTACAGCCACAAGAAAGATTTATGTTCAGGTAGCCTATCGGAGGGAGGACCTAACACCACCTGCAGCAGTGGCCTTTAAAAAAGCAATAGGACTTTCTTCTTATCTGCTCCCCAAGAGCTGTGCCTTGCTGGACAAAAATCACACAAGGGGACATATGATACCACCATACATTTATGGTCGTAAGCTCAGTTGGGTCACAAAAAATGGCTATAATACTGCTGTCCTGCAATGTGTTTTCAGTAAATTAACTCTCCACTTCTCCCCAAGATTCTTGACTTTGATCTTCAGTCTCCAATTCCACTCCATCTCCCAACTCTTACAATATCACCTCTTATTTTACGAAGATAAATGAGGGTATCAGATTGGATTTTATTCAGCTTCCCACTACCAAATCATTAATGTTCACCCTCCATCTTCTCTTCTTACTTCTTATCTCCATCTACTCTTGATTCCATTTCTCAGGAAACTCATGTATCAGGTATCATACTCTTTCTGTATGTTAAATTTATTCTGACCACGGTCATTGAGCACCTATATGATATGTCTATTCTGAAAGTCATTTGGAATAGCTCAGTTGACAAAACAGACAAAAGTGGGCAAAAAGCCCTAATCTCAAGTAGTAACATCCTAGTGAAGGGAGACAGGCAAATAAACAAGAAATAAACTAAGGACATACATGTAGGAATTGATAAGTTCTATGGGAAGCATAATTAGACCAAGGAAAGGAAAATCAGGAGTCCAGGTAGTAGTAGCAGGTTGATATTTAAATAGAATGATAGGAAGAGGCCCCACTGAGCAGTCATGATGAAGGCAAAGGCATTAGCCATCTGGCTGTCTGATGGAAGAGATTTCCAGACAAAAGGAATAGTCAGTTTAAAGACTCCAAGGTAAGGCACAGTGTGAAGAACAGCAAGTAGTCCAGTCTGATTAGAGCAGAGTTAGTGAAGGGGTAGAAATGAATAGCAGTAAGGGGTGGAAGAGGTGATAAGGATCAGAATATCATGGTCCCTCTAAGCAGTTGTAATTTCGTTGGCTTTTACTGAGTGAATTGGAGACTTTGGAAAGTTTTGAGCAGTTGTGTAATTTTATTTATGTCTTAAGGATTCTTAAAACATCTTAATCTTATTAATGTTTTAAGAATGAATTTGGTACATTCTTCTGTATGGAATTGTTTCCCACAATTTTTTTTCTTTTTTTTATTATCTTTTTTTGTTTCCTACAATTTTTAAAAATGGTCAATAAATTGTCTCTAAAAATAATTTCTCTTATTCTTTACTGGTCATATTTTTGTATCTGTTTAACAACATTGTACTATCAATTAACCCTTCTCTTTCCTTTCTTTCCACTGCTTACTTTCTGAAAATATTTACTTCTCTGAAAATATTGAGGTTTTTCTCATGTTACAAATGTTTGTTTCCCACTCCTTGACCTCTCCCCTCATCCCATCCTCTACACCTTTAATCCTACCATGGGCCAGGTAGTTCCAAGCTTAGAAAGCACCAAGACAAATATATACTGGAGCTGTTTAGCCAAGGAGGCACACACAAAAAAAGAGAGAATTACACTGTACTAAATATTTCAATAGAAAACTGAGGGTAGAGATTAAGTCTTTCCATTGGGAAGCCCAGAAAGCCTTCACCAAGGAGGTGTCATGTGGACTGAATGAAGCATTGCAGAGTTTTGGAGGGGAGATAACTTCAGAGAGAGAAAATAAAAAATGCAAAGGTACAAAGTAGAGAGATGAAAAGTTAATGGTGGCATGACTTGCATCTTCATTCAAAAGACTTGGTGGTGTGGATGAGAGAAATGGACAGAGACAAGGCTGGAGGTTGAGGTTATGTATGATTGACCCTTTTACTTCACATGTTTTTCTATAACCTTCTACTAATTCTCCCCATTTCCCACACACTGAGTCCTGCAATATCTGGCAGAATAGTTCCTGTCATATTGGTTTCCTGTGGAAAATGAGATGAATCCCATTTACATGGTCTCTAATATTAGCCTGAGCTCCCTTAATTTTTAAAGTTTATATTTTGTTCTTGAAACTTTGAGTAGACTCATAGGACTATATTGCTTAGGACATTACCTAGATGTGTGCCTACATTCCACTATTCTTGATAGATGAATGAGAGACACATGGGACTGCTGTACTACACTTTCTCCCCACTGAAAACTCATCCAGTTTTCCTACTTTGCCTTCACCTTCATTGCCCATCTCTGCCTTTGCTATACTCAAACCCATATAGTCTGTTCAATAATAATAATATTCATTATTTACTAGCATTTATCACAGGACAGATTTTGTTGTAGGTTCTTTCTAAACATTATATCACTGAACTCTAACAATAACCTGAGAAGTTAAATATTAATCATCACATATTATAGATAATAACAAAAATAGTTCAACTAAATTTACACAAATAAAAAGTATCAGGGCCAGGCGCACAGGCTCATGCCTGTAATCACTTTTGGAGGCCGACATGGGCAGATCACCCGAGGTCAAGAGTTCTAGACCAGCCTGGCCATCATGGTGAAAACACGTCTCTACTAAAAATACAAAATTAGCTGGACATGGTGGTGGGGGTCTGTAATCCCAGCTACTTGGGAGGCTGAGGCAGGAGAATTGCTTGAACCCGGGAGGCGGAGGTTGCAGTGAGCTGAGATCATGCCATTGCACTCCAGCCTGGGCAATAAGAGTGAGACTCTGTCTCAAAAGAAAAAAAGTGTCAGAAATTGAATGATAACCTAAGACTGCCTATCTCCAAAATCTATACACTTTCTACTGTGCAATAATCCTACCTCTGTCTCTGCCCATTGCCACACTTCTAGTACCCACATCAAATTTGTGTTTCCATAGTCTGCTCTTTCCCACCTCACCCACTCTCCTGATCCCTTGTTTTGACCCTTATAATGAAAGCAATTTTTCTTTTGTTCAAAGCTTTTATGTCCAAGCTCCTCACCCCTGAATTTAGTCTTTACACCCCAACTGAGCTTTCATGATTAAAGTTCCCAAACTTTATTGGTCTAGTCATTTTCCATGGGCAACTTGCCTCCCAAGTCTATAGAACATTCAAGGCCCACTGATATTTGTGATGCTCTTGGCCCACCCTTACTGGAAACCCTATACGTGTCTAGAGTCTGAATCTACACAGCTTCCCCCCCACTACACTGTACACTGAATTCTGATGCAGCAGTCTAGGATCAGAAGTCAATTTAGTGTCAGGGGGAAGCTTCCACACTGACTAGTTGTGTTCCACCCATCTCTTAACTTTGAAAGTGTTTTTTAGGAATAGAGGCTTAGCTCATCCTGAGAAGGAGGCTCACTTGCTGAGTCAAAGGAATAGAATTGATATGGATTACTCAGAAGATGTTACAGGTGGGAAGTAGGTTTTCTCAAGAAGGAAGAGGAAGTTTTATGAGAACTAGGAGAATCATGAAAATAAAGGAAGGAAGGTTATTAAATTAGGGTGGAAGGTAGGCTTGAATGGAAAACCCAAAGTCCAAGTGTTAGCAGAGAAATAGTGGATATGCACCGCAAGGAGCTGGGACTTATACAGAGGGTGAAAAAAAAGTCAACTGTCTATTTAAGATAACACTTATAGATACTAAATAGTATTGCCATCTCCAGACTCAGTGACCTTGCTAAAATATAAATGTGAACATGTGATTCTTCAGTTTAAATCCTTCAGTGGCTTCCTGTAAGTCTGACCTCCTTATATTAGATAGTGGGTCACTCATGATCTCACCCCACAGTCCTCTATATCCTAATCTTCTGCCTTTGACAGATACTCAAATGAAGCTTAAGCCACACTAAAAAATTTGCAGTTCTTCAGTGCAACATTCACCTTCAAGACTCTGTGCAGTTGTACATACTCTGTCCGCTACCTGACATTCCTTATAAATCTTGTCACCCAGCAAGTGCCTATTCAGACTTCATTCTTTCTTTCAAACCATGCCTAACAAATTTCTTCCATCAGTCACCTCTTGTTCATTACCCGTAGCTAGTTATTCAGTGCCACCTCTGGTTTTATAACATTCTGGACCTTATGACATCATATCATAATAACAGGTATCATTTATTATTACTATTAGATTTGTGAACTCCTTGAAAATACAAATTTTATCCTATTTCTGGCCTATCCTTTTATCTCTAATATTTAGACTTTCTGATCTGTGTTTGTCACTCAGTAAGTAAGTGATTTGTGATGTTTAATTAAAACCAGAAGCTTCACCATACTTAATTCTGTTTATTTCTCTTCAGGAACGTGGTGGAGTAGGTCATCTTGGTTGACTCTGACTTGAAGATCTTGGTTCACTTGCCCAGTGGTCAGATATGTGGGAAGGTGGCTCAGAGAACATGGCCCACATCACATCATGAGTCTTTGCCTCTCCACCTGAAAGGAGTGGCAAAAACATTACAGAAAGGAAAAAGGAAAAAGAAAGCTTTTAAAGGGCCTTGGGATAGCCTAAACCAAATCCTGAAAATCTGTTCTATGACGTTCATAAGTTCCATGACTTTGTGATTTTCCTTGCCTGGGAAAGACTGTGGAGTCCAGATGATTGTAAGGAAATGAAAATTTATTCTGCTGTTAATTCAAAGAAAAAGAAACATTACTTCAATTTGTAGATGTGGTAAAGCTTTCAAATCCAAAATTCATAGGTTACTTCTGGGAAGTAAGATGAGAGTGATCCTTCTGTTTGTGTGTGCTTCTTGACTCTGTGTCTTTTCACTGTGTGCCTCTTCCCAGTCTTCTCTCACTCTCATTCCTGATCTGTTTCTCTGCCAAGGCTGGGCTGGCTTTGTGTGTTGATTCCTTGCACAGTCTCACCCAGACAGTACCGAGAGCTGGATGAGTTCAGGGTACAGTGAGCACACTGCTCAGCAGGGGCGACTGCTCTTGAAAAGACACATCCTTAGGCATCTGATTCATAAAAGCTACAGGATTTTCAAGCGCAATAGTAACACAGAGGTTAGAGAAATTTCTCTAGTGAGCTCAGTAGATCAGCAGAGAAAATACTAAATGATTATCAGATGGAGAAACAGAGAAGAGCAGCACCAGGTTCATGACAAATCAGCCTGGTGACTAATTCTAATCCTAGTCCTGATTCTCAATTTTCTTTGCTCTCTCTGGGGAAATAACTATTACACATGATCTGTTTCATTAAAATATTAATACTATTTGGGGAGAATGCTGGTGAGAGGATCAAAGTACAGAAAATAATGATTTAACAGTGTTGATAGAGCATATTAAACGTGAGAGAAAAGCAAAATCTTCTCTTCACTCTCTCCACCCAAGACTCAAAGATACAGAATTGTACATACAGCTAGGGAATCTAACTTTGTTGGGTAAAGCAAATTTAAGAGTTCTATCTTTTGTGTAGCTCAATTTTGGCTCTTTTATTTTTTAAGGAAAATTCTTTTCTCTTGGCTTTTCCTTTTGAATTGTTTTACATTGCTCCTCTTTCTGTCTTATGTGAATAGTCACTGAGAATAACCTGAGGAAGAGGTTTAGGAGAAATATTGATCCTTAGCGATCCAAGAGGAAACCTGCACCAGGATCCAAAGCAAAGGAGAGTGGAAGACAAGACGAAGTGCACATGGAGCAGGGAGCTGATGGCATTTGCCCTCTAAACTAGATTGCAACATTCTGTTTCCCCTAACTTAATCTTTCCATGTAGCCTGTTACCATCAGAATGATAAGAAGAGATCCTTGATTAGACTGTGGGTCCGAGGGAAAGTATAATAATATCGTTTAGTCTTTTCAAGGTCTAGGAAATAGGCCAGGGGAGCAAGAAATGATCTTGTGTCTCAGATCTGGTCAAGGCCTTGTCAGCAATGAGAAGACTGAAGACATAAATCTAATGTGTAACAAAATGTGTCTTCACCTACAACATTTCCTCTTATGTTACTCTTTAAAAACAAGTGAGATGGCAGCAGCTGAAGATTATTATGCAATATTTAGAGATTTTCTTAGTTATCTGTCAAATGTTACTAGAGAGAAGAGTAACAAACATAAATACATTGATAAAAATTTTGGTACCATGTTCACAGTATTCATTTAAACATTTTTTGCACTAACATTTATGAGCAAGAACATTTTAAAACATTTTGAATTTACTTTTATAAAACACATAGTCATAAATAGTATGTTAATTTGTTCATTCCATTAATAGCCTTTATTTAAAATAAAAGTAGGTGAAATAATGTTAAAATTCACAAAAACATAGTTATTACTATAATTACCTTGTAATTTTTAGAACTAATTTAGGGGTTCATCTCATATTATTGCATGTTATGCTTATAAAGAACTCTGCTTCTCAATATTCATAAGGTTTACTGATTTGGTTAATTTGGTTATTAATAGCTGAAACATTGTAACTCTAGGATATTCCAGATCCTTTGGGGACTAGTAAAACTACCTGTTTAATCTCTTAAACCAGAAATCTTTAAATTATTATAAGGTGTAATTCCTTTGCCTTAATGCTCCACAGTCAATCAGATGACCACGGTCATCTTTATTTTAAAAAGGTGGAGACTGCCATGGGTAAGGCCATAAGGACATCTATATATACACAAGATGAACTCTTTATACAAAATGGAGACTTATGTTAATACATTGTGTGCCTGCTCTGTGCTAAAGATGTCACATGTGTTATCTAACTTAACTCTTCCAGGAATTCTATAAAATGTTATTACTATTCCCAGTTTTCAAACAAGAAAATCAAGTTTCAGAACATGTAATAATTTTCCTGTGTTGACTATTAGTTAATGTTTTGTTACATATAATGGAATCCATTTTAGGTAGTTTAAGCAGAAAGGGAATGGTTCTTATAAAATTATTGAAAGGACTGGAAAAGAATGCTTTAGACTGAGCCCCAAGAACAACTTTCAGCTCCAGAACTTTTTATCTCGTCCCAATAGAGCAAGTTACTGTTGCTGCTGCTTCCTCTATAGGACTGATGAGTCAGAAGCTGCTGGCTTCAGACCTTTGGCTGTAATCCACCTCAGTGAAATGCATGCCCTACTCCCTGCTTCCCTCTGCCTGTGATGCGTGTGAATCAAAGTCTCATATAAAGTTTTTAGATTCCACGTATAAGTGAGGTCATACGGTATTTGTCTTTCTGTGCCTGGCTTTTTTTCACTTAACAGGATGTCTTTTAGATTCATCCGTGTTGCCATAAATGAAATAATTTCCCTGTTTTATAAGGCTTAATTGGTGGAAGAATAAGCTTTAGTGCCTTTTGCACAGGAAGATGACTACGATAAATAATAATGCAGTCAGCCATGGTGGTTCACAACTATAATCCCAGCACTTTGGGAGGCCAAGGCGGGCGGATCCTCTGAGGTCAACAGTTTGAGACCAGCCTGGCCATCTCTACTGAAAAAAAAAAATACAAAAATTAGTGAGACATGGTGATGGGCACCTGTAATCCCAGCTACTCAGGAGGCTGAGGTAGGAGAATCGCTTGAACCCAGGAGGCAGAGGTTGCAGTGAGCTGAGATTGCGCCATTGCACTACAGCCTGGGTGACAAGAGCAAAACTTCGTGTCAATAAATAAATAAGTAAAATAATAATGCATTGTATATTTCAAAATTGCAATTTTAAATGTTTTCATTACAAAAAATGTTAAGTATGTGAGGTGATGGATTTATTAGCCTGATTTAATCATTCCACATTGCAAACATATATCAAAACAGCACATTTTCTTACATAAATATATACAATTATTTTTACAAATTAAAAACAAAAATTTAAATGTCCACAAGTTAATCAGAGGGTAACCTAAACACAAATAAAACCCTTAGAACTATAGTTTTAAACTTTCTGGCTTCAGCATGTTAGAAAGCATTAAAACCGATATGTTATTTGCTTCAATTATATAATTAAAAATTGGAAGAGTCAGAGAGAACAGAATATTTACAATTGGAACTCTGCCAAAAATTTGGACGATATGAGAGCACTTTGGCTATAGATTGAAAGTGTTACATTTATTAAGACAGGGAATTCTTCACCAAATAGTTACTGATCATCAAATATATACATAGAGATGAGTTTTAGGAGTCACAAACATGTGCATGTGTTATAAGAAACATACAATCTAAAATATAATAAATGTATTATGGATAATATATAACTTATATAAAATATCGTATATTGTATAAATTATATATTTTATATATTATACATGATATATAGCAAAATAATTTATATTATATATAATTTAAATAATAAATATATGAATATATGTTTATAATATATAATATGTAATTTAAATAATGTATAAATAATATATGTTTTGGGATCATTATCAGTAGAGGCCGAGTCTGAAGTGTGTTATAATCATGATATTGTCACACTGAACAGGAGTTAAGTGCAGCTAGAGATTGATTCTTCTTGATAGATGTGAGGCTAAATCAGCACAAGCTGGAAGCTGGGGTAAAAAACAGGGAAAGCACCATGGGAGACCTGAGGCTTCAGCTGTATTTCAAAGATGCTATGAACAATCGTGCTTATCATGTACATTGTTAAATAATTTAAAATAGTACGTGTCAAGCACTGTGCCAGATGCCTTCACATATATTCATTCTCATTTAATCTTCATATCAACTTTTGAATGTAGATATTATAACTCATATTTTACAAACGAGGAAACTGAAGTCCAAAGAAACTGAAGTTGTAATAACCTACAAAAATTATGAAGCTAACAGCTGAGAATTCTAGTCTTAAGCTAAGTATTTGCCTCCAAATCTCATCCACTTTCCTAATATTTTCCTACTTACTCCATTTCCAGTGAGGCAGTTTTAAAGGTTAAAATATGGTGTTTGTTGGAAGATAGCGAACCTGAAGGAGTGAATTAGAAACACCTGGAAAAAGATATCAGAGAAATTCTTCTGTGGATCTTAAAATATAGTCTGATTTGCTTTGATGAGAGAATGAGAAACATAAAAGGGAAAAAGCAGAAGGTGGTTCTCTGGGTAATAAACTTAATCAAACTAGTTCTACAGGAACTTACTGCTTCCTATGGCACAGGGAGTCTTAAATGGCAGAAAAATTGAGGCACAATATATTTAATACTTCTGTTTAAATTTTCTGACTGTGTTAGCTCAGACATCTCAGAATCAATTCAATTTGCAAGTGGCATCAATGTGGTGGAAGAAAAGTAGAAGTTATATTTATGGAGTAATACTTGAAAATTTAAATGTGGAGCAAAGCATTTTGTATTTTATTCAGTTCCACCATATATCATATTTAAGTAGAAAATGAGCTTTGTTTATGTTATTGATTTCAAAATATAAACACTTGAGTTTTTACAATGATACATTTATTCCATGCATTACCACTGAGATTTGCTTCAATTTGACTAATATTTATCAAATGGCATATTGATGAGCAAGAAACAGAAAGCAATTCCTGCACAAGTTTTTGAGTAGAATTAAATGTTACAACTATTAACAGAGGTCAGGCAAGGTGAAAACAACCAGCAAGAGATGTTGAGTGACTCAAGGATGAACAGCGCAGAAACCCAGTGGCAGCTGCATCCTGGGAAGGGGTGCCTCTGTTACTGGAGTTGTAGCTGCATCCTTGGAAGGGGTGCCTCTGTTACTGGAGTTGTAGCCATTGCTCAAGTCACCGAACCAGCCAGAGAGGAAATCCCTTGTCTTCCCTTTGATTGCAGACTTCAATTCCCCTTCTCGTGCTTCTCATTGGCCCAACCAAATTGGAAGCCAGAGGCCAAGGGAGCCAGGGGGATACAGCCCACAGGATCAATTTTTCTCACCTCATTAAATGAGTGTGCAAAGAATAGAAAACTGGGGACTAGGAATGAGAACTAGTTACCTGCACAAGTGACTATCAGGCACTGTGGTAGGTATTGTAGGTACAATGATGAATAAGGTTAGTTTCTACTCTAAAGGAACTCACAACATAGTGAGGAAGTCAAACATATAAATATGATGGATATCTGTTATTTGAAATCAAAAGGTACTGTAGAGGAGTCCAGATATTTAGTCAACTCACCTTGTCCCTGCCTCACTTTATTAGTGACTACCATTCATCTGGTAGAAGTACTAGAGGTTGACGATCTAGGATTTGTAGAAACTGGAAAATGCCTTTAAAGAATTTATTGTATATTCATAATTTCTTGATAAGATAAAATTCAGAAATTGCAAGATTTTTATTGATAAAGATGAAACTATTTCCTCATGTGACCCCTTTTTTCTTCATGTCCCTTTATGCTGCAGACGTGTTAATCATCTTTCAGTCTTTGAAGTGCTGTTGTCTCTCATGATTTTTGTCCTTTCCTCTCCCTGCAACCCCTGACCCTCACTATTACCCGCCACTTTTCATCTGTCTAATTGCTTCATGTGTTAGCCTAAATGCCTCTCCTGCTAGGTTAGAATATATCTCTGACTATCCTAGTCATCTGCCTACCATTTGCTTTCATAGTACACTTTTCCTTTCCTGTATCTTCAAGCTATAGCGTGTAATATAATCGTTTTTATCTTCCATACTTATCTCTAAACTATTGATTGGAAGAATTATGTCTATTTGTATTGTTTTGTTGACCATTATATCCTCATATATAATCACAGTGCCAGGCATAGAATAGAACACAAGAAACAATAAATAAGTAAATACATTAAGTAAGGAAAGACTGATATATTATAATTACTGATTACATATAGTGACTAACATCAGAATAAATGTTTCATGTTGGTGATAAGTAAAATATAAGGCTGGGCTGGTGTAGATGGAGAGAAGATATTATTAAGATTTATGAATGCTAGAATAATTCTGAAGCAGTAATAATAAAAATAATGAATAGGTCCTATTTAATTCAAATCAAGAATTCTGAAGCAGTAGAGTAATATTATGAGAGCAATATATGAGGACTACTAGTCAGGTATTTTGAATAACTTTGAAGGTGGCTTAGATGAAAATGGTAAACAAATTTTGGACTCCCACTTAAAAGAGATAGGGTATACAGCTGGAATGGCTCTTCCTATTTTTTTTTTGTATATTTAGTCTCAATTTGATGAAATTTTGTAGAATTTTCTCTGGTACACTATATTTCATTATCTAGCCAGCACATGCCTCGATGATATTAAATACTCTCATTTGTCTTAAAAATTTTGCATTTGTTTTTCACCTAATTTTTATGTAGACCTATATTGTAGGAATGTATTGAGAGTTTCAGCTCAGACATATATTGATGGAATGATATTCCATTAGTTTGCTGATGGGAGTCATGATATAGCATAGAGGGACACAAAAATTCAACAGCACTAAAGAAAGTGTCTCAAGAGATGCAAATCAATGGCAAAAGTTGCAGTCATATCATTATTTAATCTCTCATGAATCTATTGATTCACTCTTGTAATGAAAAATTAGCTATTACAGACTTAGGAGGCAAATATTGGAAGAAGATTGTAAAATGATCAACATTATTAATATCAATAGTAATTGATAATCACTACATGTATATTAATACTAGTTAATGCTTAAAGCAATATATATCAAGTATTCTGTTCCTCTTTTAATTTTTTTTGCTTTGCCCATGTTGTGATTTATTTCAGAATCCAGGCCTATAGATCAGTGATAATAATAATAGAGCTATGATAAATGTCATGGGAATGGCATCCTGTGTAGGATACTGTCTTCTCCATAAGGCAGTAGGGCTCAGCGGAGCAGGAGACATTAGCCATCTCTCAAGGTCTTTTTGATAGCATTCTTGACTTCCTGGTTCCTTAGGCAGTAGATGAATGGATTTAGCATGGGTGTGAGAACTGCATACACAGCTGAGATTAGTTTGTTGGAATTAAATGATGCAATAGCTCTGGGCCGAACATATGTAAAAATCATGGCTGTGTAAAAAATTATGACTACAGTGAGGTGAGATGCACAGGTGGAGAAGGCCTTCTTCCTTCCCTGGGTGGAGGGTATATGCAGAATGGTGGAGACAATGTAGATATAGGAGAGGACAGTGGTAATGAGAGGGAACACAAGAATGACAATAGCTAAAGCAAAGTCCACTAGCTCAGCTGTGGACATGTCTTTGCATGCCAGTTTGAGGACTGGTGAGATATCACAGAAAATGTGGTTCATAACATTGGAGCCACAGAAAGCAACATGTGAAATGAAATAGACCTTGATGACAGAGATCATGAAACCACTCATGTAAGAGAAAGCCACAAGCTGTCCACAATAACCTGTGGTCATGATGACTGAGTATCGAAGAGGGTGGCAAATGGCTACGTAGCGGTCAGAAGCCATGGCTGCCAGGAGCACACACTCTGTGCAGGCAAGTGAGATAAAGAAGTAGAGCTGGATCATGCAACCTGTGAAGGAGATGTGCTGTCTCTGCAGGAGGAGTCCGTCCAGCATCTTAGGGACTGTGACAGAGACATACCAGACCTCCAAAAAGGACATGCTACTCAGGAAATAGTACATTGGCTTATGGAGGGAGCTAGTGACCCAAATAGTGAACATGATGACAAGATTCTCCACTACCACTAACAGGTAGACCACAAGGAAGAGGAAGAAGAGCAGAACCTGAAGCCACGGGGCAGTGGGAAAGCCCACCAGGATGAACTCACTGACCAGAGTAATGTTTAGCTGCTTCATGATTAAAAGCACTGAAAACATTGAAGTCTTTCCTTGTAACATTACAAATAATGAAGATGACCATGGCATGAAACGTAAGACAAAAGTATGTCAATAATTCAGTCTTCCCTGTGAATGAGATGCGTAAAATAATTTGTTAATGGGAACACATCTTCAAAGGTGAAGCAAACATTTTCATTAATTCTTTTTTAAGTGCACTTCCATCCCAAGTCTCACGTACTTGATGACAATGATTGGAATCTCAATATTTACATCACTCCTAGCTCCTTTGGCAATGAATATAGACCCATTTGTCTCTCCCATGTTGATTTCAGTTATCCGTTTCATCAGGAACTCACGGCACAAACATTTGTTCTTACCTGAAAGGAAACATAAATGATAATATCAAGTCAGAAAGTTAAGAAGTTTAATATTTGGGTGATCCCTGGGCCTTGAACTAGGATAGTTTATTTAGGGTCTGAGGAAATTTAAAAATTAGAGTAACTATTGGAAAATTTTTTAATGACTCTTGCATTGACTTCATATTAAAATGCAGAGGTTTCAGTTATCACACACAGGAGGCACTTCATATTTTGATCCTTACCTATTTCTCCAACTTCATCTCTTGTGACTGTCTAAGTGATAGTCCATACTCCAGACATACTGAATTAGTTTTTGCTCCCCAAGCACACTGTCATCTCTCTGACCTCCTCGGCTCTCCATACTCTCTTCCCAATTCCTATTGCATGCTCCCTGATCTTTATCTGCTGATTCAAGATTCATAATTCCATTTAGGAGGCATCTACACAGACTGGGTTGAGTACATCATCAGCATTTTCTTCCCAGTGCACAGCCTTCACATGCATCAAGTTTTTTCCCTGTTGCACTGCAAACTTCCAAAACTCAAGAACTTGTCCTTCATGACTGTGAGCCAAATGCCTAGAACAGTGACTGGGAAACACATATGTTTTAATTGAATATAAACTAACAAGTGAATTAATAAATCCTGTGGTGCTTTGGGAATCACAGGAAATAGGTCAGAGACAGAAGGAAGTGATTATCTGGGTCTACACTGGCAGGAAGTGTGTATCTATACACTGCCTATCTTTGAAACATCCACTGCTTGCATACCCAGGACACTTTAATGACAAACACATCCCTAATGTCTGAGCACATTATATCTGAGCCTTGGTGTTAACTCACCTGGTCGGTCCTTGTTTCTAAATATCAGCTATTTTTTTCCTGCTCTTGTCCAGAAAGGTATGGAGAGGAAGGAAGGAACATGAATGCTGAGGGTTAGGTAGATCTTGTAATGCTGGAAGGCAGAATTTTTTTTGTGAGCTAGACCAACTAGCTTACTAATTGATTTTGTTAAATGACCCCTATTCTTAAAGCATAAATTCAGGTGCTGCATTCAGACCATTGTTCATTTTTTCTGACAACTTCTTGTCGACTATGTTCTTCTCTTGGCACGGAAAGAGTGGTAGGTCAATCAGGGTTCACTCTGACCTTCCCCTGGACTAGAGATATTCTGGGCATAGCTCATGGGAAGGAATTAAATGATGGGGTGTTAAATGCATATTATTGGCACCACTGTCTCTTTTCCACAGCAGCACACACTGGCAGAGCTCAGGACTCTTTGCTGGGTGGGAAAAGATTGTCTCTTACTCCTAGGTTCCAAGCTGCACTTTACTCATAGTTTACTAGCAAAGAGTTCCTGGCCTAGTTATTCAATACCTTTGATCAAATGTTTTTCTTGGGGAAAAGAAACTGTTCTGGGAGCAGAGAATAGCTAGCTTTACTTATGATCTAGCCCCAGTAGGAAACATCACCAATGTAGAGGCTTCGACTCTTCAGGACTTTTGTAACAATCCACAATTCCATCATCAGCCACACAGTGTACCAAAAATTCACCTCTGCATAGAATTTAAGAACACTGATTTAGAGTCAGAACAATATTTCAGTCTTATTTTCATTTCACAACAGTTGTGTCATACCAAACAGATAGCTTAACAATTATTCCATATCCTCTCCTGTAAAATGAGAAAAGCTATAATAACACCTATCTTACTGGATTGTGTTGTGATAATTAAATGTGAGAATGCATGGAGGATTTTTAACATAGGACTTGATCCAAAGTTATTTCCTACAAGCATGAATTGTTATTATATCATATTAGACCCATACATGTTTACTTATTTAGATATGCTCACGTTTTCACTCACATATATTCATAAACACAGTCATTCTCTCTTTACTCACTTTTCCTGTAATATTCTGGGGAATAAAATAACCCCAAACTTCTGGAGAACAGGATTATAGACCACTTATGCCTTATTCCTAGTTCACACTTCAATAAATTGTTTTTATTACTTAAGCATATCCATGTTTCCTTCACATTTTTCTCCACTTTTTAAAGCAAATGTACTTCCAGAATGCTCTAGTTTGAAGCATGTGAGGATAAAGAACAATCTCATTCTAATGTCTTTGTTTTAGATCCAAAGCCTTGAACTATGGGCTCCCTACAATATCCTAGGGGAAGAAAAACCACTTTATTATACATAAGACTTCTTTTTTACAGTTATGATCATACTTGTACTCAAGAGACAACATCAACTCTTAAGACTACTTCAAGAACAGGCAGCATATCCCTTATGTACTTGTCCAACATTCAGAAGATCCGGAGCTGCACCAATTCCCCCAACTTTGAGTAAAGATGTACTGGATCTCATTTCCCATTTGCCTCACCAACATACCTTTATCTATTCAGTAATGATACCTCCAGTCATTTTCCCAAGATCTTCCTCATCTTCCTCGGAGTGTCCTTCAGGAATCAGCCAATCTGTCTTGGTGTCTCCTACCACTCATCATGGTCTGTCTGTCCTTACTCTGAGAATATAAAATTCTTCAGACATTTACACTGATCATGAGAAAGCAAACTAGTCTACAGATTTGTATACTTTCTATAGAAGCGTGTATGGCCCTTGCTTGCTCTACACGGTAGTTATTGCGGCTCTAAGGCATGAAGACATGAGAAGGTACAGAATAATATATTCAGCTCTAGCCTACTCTTTCCCCATGTCTTCTCCCCAGGGACCAACTTACTCTATCTTTCCTAGCTCTAGGGAAACTTGATGTGTACTGCCAAGATAGGTCCATGGGACCTGGGAAGCTGAACCCCCATTCATGTCTAAATTCTTGTTTGATCCTGAATGAATGTCATTTGTACCTATGAGTATGGTGTGGTCCTTTTCACTTAGTCTTATATGCAAGGTGATATAGCAAGTGACTCAGAAACCACAATAAGAAACTTAAGTGGGTTAAAGGTAATAGAGACTTTTTTTTGGAGACAGAGTCCCACTGTTGTCACCCAGGCTGGAGTACAGTGGTGCGATCTTGGCTCACTGCAACCTCTGCCTCCCAGGTTCAAGCAATTCTCCTGCCTCATCCTCCTGAGTAGCTGGGACTACAGGTGCTTGCCACCACGCCCAGCTAATTTTTTTGTATTTTTTAGTAGAGACGGGATTTCACCTTCTTAGCCAGGTTGGTCTCCATCTCCTGACCTTGTGATCCACCTGACCCGGCCTCCCAAAGTGCTAGGATTACAGGTGTGAGCCACCTCACCCAGCCTTTTTAATTTTTTTTTTCTCATTCTTTACATAAAATATGCTCACTGCTTTCACTTATCTTATACTATGTATAGGGCAGTGTGCTATACATTACCTGGAATAAAAACATATGTCCTGATCCTTCTATTTTTGGAGCCTATGATGTTTTCAGTAAAATAAGAAATATATAGTATAGTTAAGATAGAATGTGACATGTGCCATAAGAGAGGTACAAACAAAATGCTCTGAGAACTCCAAGGAGGGACAAATTCTTTTTAACTGAAGAACTTGGGAAAAATTTCATCTAATAGATATTATTTCAGACTCATGGAAGAAAGATAATTTGGAAGCAGTATTATGGAAAATAACTTTTGTTCACCAATTAAAAGACTTGGTTTCTAATCTGGATTTCACTAACTTTTTTGACAATTGACCTCAGAAGCTTGTCTTTATTCCTTAATTTATTCATCCATTAAAAGGGTTAGCAATGTTTTCCTTGTCAATATTTCCATTGTCAACAATTGACAATGTTTTCCTTGTCAATATAATATTGTCAATATCATATAATTTATATTAGCTTGAAAAGTTATAGTATAAGGGGAGTGATATTAGCTAGATGGCAGAGTAGGAGATCTCTGTCTTTGACTCCCACAATAATTAGACAGCTATCCATGAAAGTAGCTCTGGGAGAAGTCAGGAGTCCATTTTAAAAGGTGTAGCAACTCAGTGCAGCAAAAAATTCTCAGAATAGTTACACAGAAAGGTTAGTAAAATTATCATTTTGCTGGCATCCCATTCCTCAGGCAAGAATGCTCCCCAAAAAACTCCCCAGCCCATGAGTTTCACTCACAGAAGAGGAAACAGGGAAACCAACCAGCACTCTCACCATTTTGGAGCACTGCCTGAAGGACCCACTTCTGTTCCACCCCACTAGTTTGCTGGTGATGTGGCTAGGAGTGAAGAAGGGTTGAGGCTACCAGCATTTGTGATGCAAGGGGAACCTCTGCAGTTCCAGGTAACCTGTTCTGACCCCCAGCAACTTTTGTTGTTCAGGACATCAACAGTGTTTGCAGCTGTCGTACACCCCCTGCAGCTTTCACTAATGAGGA
The DNA here is from genome assembly GCF_030222135.1 of Aotus nancymaae. Classification (NCBI taxonomy): domain Eukaryota; kingdom Metazoa; phylum Chordata; class Mammalia; order Primates; family Aotidae; genus Aotus; species Aotus nancymaae. The sequence goes on along the minus strand of NW_026988473.1, from coordinate 53,071,222 downwards.
CCCCACAGTGTTTGTAGTCATGGACCTCAGCTGCCTCCTTCACAGAAGATCCCCCATAGTTTTTGTCACTAAGGGTGCTGTAGTTTCCACCCTTGCAGAGCTGAGCTGTCACCCTTCTCACTCACTCCTCACCAAAAGCTGTCCCAGGTGGTGATGTCATGGGCACTTGCAGCTAATCCTAGACTCCTACTACAAGCCCTTACCACTGTCCAGGCACCTGTGGACGACTCCTGCAGCCTTATATGCTCTTATATGTGCTGTAGCTTGATGTGTGCTCACTACTGGTCTCCATACATATGTCTATGATTGGTCATGGCCCCTTCCACTTGCCTAGGCCCTTGCTACCAGACTCAGTGGCACTGCTAAAAGGACCCCAGCAGCCCTTGCAGTCACTTTGAATAGCACTCCTATCTGAATAACCCAGGTGTATCCAGTACTCCCACCGCTTGTACTGATGCAAGAGGTTAGAAGTTTCTCCAGATACTGTACTAGCAAAGGGAAATTATAAAAGACTTGTATTATATAAGCAATACTTTGAAAGATTGGCAGATTACAAAGATGGTCTCAAATGAAACAAGGATAAAATAAAGTTCTGTATCTGGGTTTATGGGAAAAATCAGTTATACAAATGGAGGATGGGGAATACTTAATCTGATAATCAATACTTCATGTGAAAAAGCTTAGGAGGTTTTGCGACCTCAATTTAAATATGAGCCCTGAGGGTCATATGTTTACTAAAAATTCAGTTCAAGTCTAGAGAGGTGTCAATCTCTCCATAATACACAAGACTCAAACTCATTCATGGTTTATTGAAAGATGAGTATGTGAGGAACACTGCCCTAAACCCTATTCCAATACCTGAAATCAGAATTAGAGGTGTTTTAAAGCATGTTATACTAAAAAGCTTGGAAAGTAAAAGAAAAGCACAATGAAGAAATTCAACATTATGCTTTCATTTCCTATGAACTGGAGTTAACCTAAAAGGGAAGTTTATATAATAGCTGTAATAACAATGCCTAGAGGAGGACTCTCCCATCACCGATTACAACCCCTTTTCAGAAACTTCTTCTGTGGGGACACTTGGACAGTAGACTTTTGATGAACTTCATATCCAGTCATTAAAAAAATTATTACAAGATACTTATACTGTTTTGACACAAATATATATGCATATTATATTAAAACTTTTAATAAGTATGGGCTAGCAAATAATGCATGATATTCTTGGTAGTATCCTTTTGTAAACTTTATTAAGTAACAGACAACAATAAAATTAGATCCCACATCTTGAGCAACAGTTGGATCCCATATCTGGAGATAGAATCATTGTCTTCAGAGATTTGGTTGTTGGGTGACAGTAAGGAGCTAAATTTCTGAAAATCATACTGACATACTCTGTATCCATCTCCCTGTCCAAATGAATAAAGTTATATATAGCATACACTAAGAAAAAACTATTTAAATAAATATCTTGATGGCAATGCTTTGCCACAGAATGCAATTTACAGGAGTAAGGAGTCCAGCATAGCTACAGTCAACATTTAAGTCAAATTCCTTCTAGTCTTGTTTAAACAAGCAAATATGGCTGATACTTATGATACTGTTATATAACATAATATTTTTATGAAGTTAGAAATATTTTTTCTTTTATTAACTCTATTTAGATCACTTTATTTCAATTTATGCATAGTTTTCCATGTATACATTTTCTATGAGCTACAATTTATTTAACCAGTGCCCTGTTGGCAAAAGTTAAGCATATTTTGCTTATTTCCTTTCCTTGTTTCTGTATTTATAAGTAAAACTGTCTATTTGCACAAATCTTTCTTAATCAGAATGGTTGCAATAATTTTAGGATTTGTAATACATATTTTCAAAATTTTTTCTGGTAAGGCTGAGACAATTTGGATCTCTCTGCACACTAGTAAAGTATGAGGGGTTTAGTTCCTGCACCTGCCAACCCCACATATATGCATGACATACATGTCTTGCTTACATGGCTCCAAACTATGTTCATTAATTATGTGTATTCATAGCTGTCATGCACTAGATACTCTTCCTGCCCATGGTGATAAAATGATGTGCAAGCAAATCTGATCCTGTCTCCATGGTGCTTATAGTCTAATCAGGGAGACAAAGTGTTGAAGAAACAACTGTTCTCAGCCACTAGTTCAATGTGGACACTGACCACAGTAAATTAGAAAATAAATCTAGAAACTGCTGTGTTTCATCAGGTGATATATTTCAAACACAAAAATTCCTAGTTTCTTATCTCTTTGTAACACGCACTAGAATGACTACTGCCTGGGCACTGCTACCTAATAGGCTACAGTCAGTGGCCTGTGGCTGGAAGAGACCTTATTGAAAAGCCTTGTGTTGCTTTTCCATAATGAAGACTGTGATTCCTTGATTGGAACCATGTCTATGCAAATTACAATGGGGCAGACAATAGTGGACCCAGCTCTATCCTGCATTTTATGGCCCTCTTCTGCAGAAATCCGTTTTCTGGCTTGCAACCTATCCCACCTTCTCCTCTTGGACAGGTTACAAGCAAGTATTGCTAGTTCCTTAGTGATGGTTTTGAAACTCTGGCCTCCAATTTAGGCCCTAAGAGCGCCACTGGACTTCATAGAACACATCGATCCCAAGTTTAATAGTGTTTTATCAGATTTCACACATCCCTTCTACACATTTCTACTAGCTTTCTTGGGGTCAGCATCCTGGCGCTGGTACAGGTGCAGAGTACAGCGTAGAGCTCTCTTGACCTCTTGATTGCGCAAGCAGTAAATGACGGGATTGAGCAATGGTACAATGACTGCATAGAGTACAGAGACCAGCTTGTTGGTGTCAAAAACAGAGAGTGCCTTTGGCCGGGCATAGATGAAGATACTGGCTGCATAGAAGATTGTTACAACAGTGAGATGAGAGGCACAGGTGGAAAAGGCCTTATAGCGTCCAGCAGCTGAAGGAATGTGCATAACAGCACCAGTAATGGCCACGTAGGAAGCCCCAGTGACAGAGAGTGGTCCTAGAAGAATAAAAATGGCCAGGATAAAATCTGTAAGCTCTGCTGTGGACATGTCAGTGCATGAGAGGTTGAGCAATGGGGAGACATCACAGAAAAAGTGGTTGATGATGTTGGGGCCACAGAAAGAGAGACGAGAAATAGGAAAAACTTTGACCATGGAGATGCCAAAACCTCCAGCCCAAGAGCCAGCAGCCATCTGCACACACAGCCGGCCACTGACTATGACTGGGTAGTGGAGTGGATGGCAGATGGCCACATAGCGATCGTAGGCCATAACTGCAAGAAGGACACACTCAGTGCAGCCCAAGCCCAGGAAAAAGTAGAGCTGTGTCATGCAGCCCTCAAAGGAGATTAGCTGTCCATGATCCTGTTTGGACCCAACAAAACCAGCAAGCATCTTGGGAATAGTGACAGTGACGTACCAGATCTCCAGAAAGGACATATTAGCTAGAAAGAAGTACATGGGCTTGTGGAGGGTGGAATGGTTCCTAATTGCCATAATAATGAGTGTGTTCTCAGTCAGCACCAGTACATAGGCCAGCAGCAAAAGGGCAAACAATAGTACCTGTAGTGGCGCAGGAGCAGGGAAGCCCAGCAACACAAACTCGCTCACTCTCCCACTGTGGTTCCTCCACTCCATGGAACTGGTCTCTCCTACTGCTCTTCAGGAGAGGAGAATAGAGAGTCTTCAGTAGGCTGCAACAAGAACCCAGCCTTTCTCTTAGTGGGTTTATACTGGTCGAATGCCACGTAAGAAGTTCATGTAATTAATCACTGAGCTGAGGCCACTGCTCTCTTCTTTAATCTGAAAATGAGCTAAGGTAAACATACAGAAATAAATGGTTTTGTATTGGGGACAAGAACAGACTCCTGACCTTTGGAGAAGCGTGCATTGACAAGCACTGGGTGAAAATGACACTAATGTGTCCCCAAAGAACATAGATAAAAACCAAAAACTAGAAAGAGCCTGGACTGCTCTAAAATGAGAGTTTGTCTATGAGTTGGATCATGACTCTGTTTTGAGGAAATCCATTACACAATGGAGGAAAAATAATCATGTATAACATAATTGAATTATACTATTATTACTATTAGTGCAGGCACTATTATTAATGCAGGCACTGTTGTGAAATATTTGCAGTATTAATTTGCTTGATCTTAACAATCTTGTAGGCTAGTACTATTAGTAGCCACAACTTTATACCTAAAGACACCAAAATATAGAATTAAGTGACTAATTCTGGGTTGCAGAAATAGCATGAGGTGGAACTAGGAAGTCAGGACCTTGGAGCTTCCAAAATATTTAGGTGACATAAAGGAAGGACTGTACAATACATCCTGGATTTACATCTGGGAGAGGGAGTCTTTGGGACTCCGTTAGAGAAACAGTTCCTTCCTACCGGGAAGAGACCAAAGCAGAATGCAAGAAGGTCACAGCCCCTGTAGAGTAGAAGTCTATAGAACCCAGTACTTATGAGGAAGACCAGGAATTCACAGGGAAATCAGATTAGGAAATGGATGCTGGATGGCAGAAAGACTAAGAATGCCAAAGTTCTGAAAGTTGCACTAAGTATCTTGGAATGAGAGTTGAGTACTTTCCTTTAACATTAAGAACAGTATGAATACATATGTTTACTAGGATACTCTTTGTTTGCCTTGGTATCGAAGATAAAATTTTCCCTTTCCCTTTAAAAACTTCAAGCCATTTTTGTGTCTCGTGGAAAAGAAGTTGACATTTCTAAATGGGAGCTGATATGAAGGAAGGGTTATTTTTACCCTGTGCCCCAGTATAGGTATAGCATTGGGAGACAGTGTAGAGTTTAGAAAGGAGAATGGGGTAGAGTCAGCTGGACACCTCATTGCTATTTCTTCTCAGATTTCTTAATTTTTTTTATTCTTTTTTTATACTTTAAATTCTGGGGTACATGTGCAGAATGTGCAGGTTTGTTACATAGTTACATGTGCCATGGTGGTTTGCTGCATCCATCACCCTGTCATCTTAATTTTTAGTCTTAGATATTTTCTTATGAGGCTAGCAAGGGCAGAATGTGCTAACAAATCAAAACAACCTACTAATGATTTTATATCTTTATATCAGAGTTTCTCTTCTCTTTATGTTCTCCTGTTATTACTTGAGCATTACTCAGTACTTGAATCCTTGAAGTTTCTCTTAACAATGTAATGCAATTACAAAATACCTATGTTCTTGGCTTTCATTTCCAATCACTTCCATTCTTATCACCACACCCACGATTTTATTTATGACCTTAGCTTTGATGCTTTCTCCTCAATACCTGCCTTATACACCCTTCTTTGTGCTTTTGATCCTCTTGGCCTCAGACTTTCTTTCATTTTCTCTAGTCACTTCAACCTTCATGTTTGATGCTCTGTACATTTGAAAAAAATAGCCTTTCACACATGGGCTCCTAACTGATCTTTCTTCTTACAGTCTCACCCTTAAAGGTGAGACCTGAGCTCAAAACAGATGATTTTACTCTCCTCCTTAAAGCTTGTCCATAGTGCCTCTTTGTGTACATAATAAATGTTCAAACGATTTAGCCTACAGGTACAAGGCCTATAGACACTTCATGATCTTGGCTCTGCTTTCACCTAAACCTTATTTCTTTTCTTTTTTTTTTGGAAGACTATATTTATTTATTTTTTCTGTGTTATTTTTTATTTTTTATTTATTTTTTATGCAAGATTGTTGCATAGGTACACACATGGCAGTGTGATTTGCTGCCTTCCTCCCCGTCACCTATATCTGGCATTTCTCCCCATGCTATCTCTCCCCAACTCCCCACCCCCAACTGTCACTCCCCTATTTCCTCCCAACAGACCCCAGTGTGTAGTGCTCCCCTCCCTGTGTTCACGTGTTCTCATTGTTCAATACCTGCCTATGAGTGAGAACATGCGGTGTTTGATTTTGTGTTCTTGTGTCAGTTTGCTGAGAATGCTGGTTTCCAGGTTCATCCATGTCCCTATAAAGGACACGAATTCATTGTTTTTGATGGCTGCATAATATTCCATGGTGTGTATGTGCCACATTTTCCCTGTCCAGTCTATCATCGATGGGCATTTGGGTTGGTTCCAGATCTTTGCTATTGTAAACTGTGCTGCAATGAACATTCGTGTGCATGTGTCCTTATACTAGAACGATTTATAATCCTTTGGCTATATACCCAGTAATGAGATAAGGTGCGTTGGTGGTATAGTGGTGAGCATAGCTGCCTTCTAAACCTTATTTCTTACCACAGTCTGCACAGTATTTTATACCTTGCAGCTCTCAGCCCATACCATGTGCATCACCTCATAGCTTTCCTCATGCTGCAATCTCCATAAGCATGGCTAACTTTTATTTAGCCTTCAAATCTTGGCTCATGGGGCATCTCCCCATAGAGACATTAGTTACTCTTCTTTTTTCCTTTTTCCTTCACAGTTTTGGTAAGATTCCTATGGTTACTTGTCTCATTAGCGTCTATGAAATCCTATATATCATTTTGTTTGCTGTATCACTGCAGCTATTGATCAGGTGGATATAAAGGAGGATCTTGGTAGCTGAAGTGGTTCCACATGTCCTTAATGGTGGAGGATAGAATGGATATAATTCCATGGATGTCACAGGGGTTCCACAAATACACTACATCTAGAATAAGTTTTCCCAAGCAAGTTATTTCTCTATTACAATAAATGGCATTAGCTTTCACACAGTCTCCTGTGCAAGGCATCTGGAAGTTTCCTAGATATTTTGTACCCATCCTCCCCTCCCCACAACTCACATCTCACACTTGACTAATCCAAGTTCTAGCCAAAATGCCTCTTTAATTATCTCTCATATCAGTCCTCTTTCTTTTTCCTATTTCTACTGCCTTCCTCCTAGTTCCTCACAGTAGGTCCTTGGTATTTCTTGATTTAACTATTTCAATAGGATTTTACCTGTTTTTTTTTCCTCCAGCCTGTGCTCTCATCAATTAAAATTCTACTTGTTTTTAGAGTCATATTTCTCTGTAGAAACTGCTGACCACAATGGCATTCAGTTTTTGAGAACAGATACAAAATCCTCAATAAAACATCAAAATATATTTCTTTTTAACGATTATACAACAGTCCAGTCACTTCCTGGTATTTAACTTTTTAAAAACATGTGATGACGTTATATAACTCTGTAACTTTACACATCTCTCTGTTAAAAACACTCTCCCTGTTCTTAGGAACTTTTATCTTTTATGTTTTAGTCCCTTAGTTATTACCCCTCCCAAAGTACTCCAATTTCTATTCACTAGATTATTTGTTGGAGTGTCTATCTCTCCTTCTGACACTAGTTCTCATTATAAGGTCTGTTTTAGTTACTGATTGTTAAAGGTTTATAATGTGGATGCACGAATGCATGGCAAAATGGAGAAAGATATGATGCGGGCAGAACAGATGAATTGCAGATAATAGGAATGGAATATAAAGAAAAATATAAAAAGCATTTTAGTGGAAAAACCATTTCCACTAAAGTTTGTTGTAAAGGAATACAAACTTTAAGCATTTACCAGAGAATATGAAAGGGCTGGAATTATATGGAAGTAAAACATGCATTGATTGTAGATATGCAGGGACCAGATAAAACATGAGGACATTAGATTAAGTGCAGGAAGATTGGAATTACATGAATAAGAGGTGTAATATTTGGGTAAAATGAACTTGATATATAGGCAATAAATCCAGAAAGAGATTAGGTGAAGATAACTTGAATATGGAAAGGATAGATTAGAAATAGATGATCAGAAATACTGTAAGGAGGGTAGGTAGATTATGAATAAATTAAGGACCACCTATGAGAGGAAAAGATTAAGAAGGTGATATTAGTCTAAGTATTAACAGAATTAAGCAGATGTGGAAAATATTGAGGGGTTTGGGATTTTATTAGGTGTAGAGAGGACTAATAAGATGGGTATATTAGACAGAAGTAAAGAAAGCATGGGATAATTGACCACTTGAAGAGGAATCAGCATATAACAGAATCCACTCACTTGATTCAGATGTCATTGACTCATCAGGGCCCTCTTTGATGGCTGGGTTGTTTAGGAGAGGACTTAAAGGATGCATGTAAAAAAAAAAAAAAGGTTGAATCATCAGGACTAAGAAAGATGATACAGAGACTCCACTTTCTCTTTGTTCTATGGCTAGAAAACACAACCAAGCTAGGAAAGATTCTTTTATCCTGCACCTTGCTCCCTCAGTCCCCATTTTGCCCTCCTCCTTCTGATGCTTTGGGATGTCTCCAGGGTGGAAGCCCAAGAGACCAAAAGACATACAAGAGGGGAAAGAAAGACTGGGGCAGAGGACAGAGAAGGGGAATGTTTGGAAAGCTCAGGTCACAGGCTTTTATCAGGAAGTTTCATGAAGGAAAGAATGTCAAGATATTCCTGCGATCTCATACTTCCCTCCCTTGCCTTCCTGTTCCTTTTCAGTCTCCCCTTTCTATTATGACATACTCCTGCTCAAAAGAAAGACAAGGGCTGATATTCTAACTCTGATATGTAATTTTGGGCAATTTATTTAACCTCTTCAGGCCTTACATTCCTAATCAATATAATGGGATTCATATGCCTCACAGGATTGTTGAGAGGAGTCAATGTCATTAACATATGTACAGAGCCTGGAACATGACAGGGGCTCACCAGTGCTAGGCAGTTCCTTCTTTATGCCCTGATGCCATCTGGGTGACACTTATTAACTCCATGTTGTCATATGAGGAGCACTGAATTGAGAGTTAGGGTTTCTGGGTTTTAGTTTCATGTTTGTATTGGATATGATTTTTAATTTGGGGTTTTGTTGCATGTGTTTGTTTTCCACAAAATGATACAAACACGTAAAAATATTATTAAAGTGTTTTGAGGATTAAAAAACCCAAAATTTGTGGCAAGATTTGGCACCCTATTCAATCCACAGTATTCAGTGTCATACTGAGGTCCAGCAAAATAATTACATGGGATTCATAGTCACATTGCTTGTGTTCAACCATGTAACCTTGGGAAAATATTCAGACTCTTTGGGCCTCTGTTTTCTCAGCTGTAAAATGAGAATAATTCTAATGTCTACTTCACCGAGTTGTTGTGAGGATTAAATGAATTAATATATGAATGGAAGTTTTTTAGAACAGCACTGGAAGCATAGTATTTCTCAGTAAATATTAGCTATTGTTGAAGAATATTTGTTGAATCTGAGTCTGTTGGTATAGGAGAAAGAATTATTCATGAGAACATTGGAGATTTAAGAGAAGGATTTTTGAGATTCTGAGTTTTAAGTAGGTTTTTTATAGGTAATTGGGTGAAAACATTTCTCAAAATTTAAATAATTAGAACAAAATGAGTATGATTGGGCAGTGATTGTATCAATGTGTTACTCATAAGTCTCACACATCCCATGATAGGAATGAAACTTAGTGTTTCTGAAATGGAAAAGGTACTCAAGAAATCATGGGGAATTGACCAAGTCAGAAAAAAATGATTAAGCAAATTTGCAGCAGCAAGGAAGAGTAGAGTATAAAAGACTATCTGAAAATACTCTTAAAAGCCTACTTTAGAGTAAAATCATATGCCAAAGACTCTATAATAAACTGTATTTTGAGTAAAGCACAAAAATGTGTTTATATGTGTGTGTGTGTGTGCAAATTCATACACACATATATGTAATTAACATGCTATATTGTTAGTTGCAAAGCCTTTAAAGCTAGCAATTGGTTGAATTAGTGTCGGTTTGATTGGCAGGGTAATGCTGTCTAAATGAGGAATATTTTCAATAGTTTAGATTTATTGAGGTTTATGTCAGTTTGCTTTTAGCTATTATTACCAGTCAATATACCACATCAATAGGTTGAAATAAACCATATTCATTTCAATGTATGTATTGTTCAATCTATCTGATAAATTAGATACCTATGAGGATAGAGAGATATATTCTTAAATAAATAAAGGTCCACGTTTCTTTATCTACAACAAATTGGATTTTTCAGATTTTAAGAAGCAATATGCTGCATGTATCATTCATTTTCAACGCCCCTGAAAGTTCTGAAGCAGCATATCATAATCTAACATATGAATATCTTTACAGTATAATATGTGACTATTTATACAATGTGAAATAAATAAAGACTATAAACAATCTCCTATCAGTTCACAACAGGTTTTGTCCATTTCAGGTCCAAATGTAAGAACAAATATTCATTTATTGAAGCTGCTTGTATTTTGGAATTGCAGATAAGGTTGGTAAAACCTTTTCCAGTTTAAAACAAAAGCATATATCAAATGAGGAAATACTAGGTACGTTCTTATTAAAACAGAAGATGGCAAGAACATTTTTATCCCCTTATTTTACATGGCTTTGGAAATTTTTGTCAATAAAACATGTAATAAAAATATAATATTAAAAGGATAGATGCGACAATCTCAGTTGAATATAATATGAACATGCTCATGGAAAATAGGACTAAGCTATAACTATTACATAGTACTATCAAAAATATTTAAGACTATTTAATACTACGCGGTCTCACTTGTATGTGGAATCTAAAAAAGTTATTGAACTCATAGAAGCAGACAGTAAAATGGGAGTTACCAGTGTCTCTTCACTCTGTTGGTACAGAAACATTTTAGTTTGATGCAATCCCATTTGTCTATTTTGGCTTTTGTTGCCTAGGCTTTTGGAGTTATATATCCAAAAAAACTTTGTTATGATCAATGTCAAGTGGCTTTTCCCCTATTTTTTCCTAGTAGTTTTAGAGTCTCATGTCTTATGTTTAAGTCTTTAATGCATTTTTAATTGACTTTTGCATATGGCATGAGATAAGAGTCCAGTTTTATTGTTCTGTATGTGGGTATCCAGTTTTCCCAACATTATTTTTATTGAAGAGATTGTTCTTATCCCATTATATTTTCTTGGCACTGGTAATAGGTTTTTGTAGATGTCCTCTATCGAACTGAGCAATTTATCATGTGTTTCAAGTTTCTGGGATTTTTAAAATCATAACTTGGTTTTGAATTTTGTGGAAAGTGTTTTCTGCATTTCTTCATGCAAGAATATCATGCATCATTTCTTTAGCCTGTTAATATTACAAATTACACTGATTGATTTTCTAATATTGAACCAGCCTGAACTTCTAGAATATACCACATTTGGTCATCGTGCATAATTCTTTTTATACATTGCTGAATTATAGTTTCTAATAGTTTGTTAAGAATTTCTGAAACTATAGTCACAAGATATTGGTCTATAGTTTTGTTGCTGCTCTTTTTGTTTATGTACTTTATCTGGTTTTTCTATCAGGGTAACATTAGATTCATAAAATGAACTGGAAAGTGTTCTCTCCCCTTCAATTTTCTGGAAGTGATTGTGTGGATTTGGTGTCAATTGTTTTTATACACTTAGCAGAATTCTCTAGTGAAACCACATAGGTCTGGATATTTCTTTTAGGGAGCTTTTAAATTAAGATTTAATTTAAAGATGATTTTTAACTTAAGATTAAAGTCCTTAATAGTGAGCAGGCTAAATAATCTATTTCATAGTGGGTTAGTTGTGATAGTTGATGTTTTTTTTTTTTTTTTTTTTTTTTTTTTTGAGACGGAGTTTCGCTCTCGTTACCCAGGCTGGAGTGCAATGGCGCGATCTCGGCTCACCGCAACCTCCGCCTCCTGGGTTCAGGCAATTCTCCTGCCTCAGCTTCCTGAGTAGCTGGGATTACAGGCACGCGCCACCATGCCCAGCTATTTTTTTGTATTAGTAGAGACGGGGTTTCACAATGTTGACCAGGATGGTCTCGATCTCTTGACCTCGTGATCCACCCGCCTCGGCCTCCCAAAGTGCTGGGATTACAGGCTTGAGCCACCGCGCCCGGCCAATAGTTGATGTTTTTTAAGGAACTGTTAGTTTTTTTTTGTAAGTTATTAAATTCATGTGTGTAGAGCTGTTTATAATGCTCAATTATTATCCTTTTTATTTCTTTAGGGTTTATAGTGATCACTACGTTTTCATTTCTGAAATTGGTCACTTGTATTTTCTTTTTTTCTTTGTAATTTTTCTAAAGGTTTGTCAATTTAACTCACCTTTTCCAAGGACCAGCTTGTTTTTTTCATTTATTTTCTCTATTGTTTTTGTTTTCAATTTTATCATTTTCTGCCCTGATTTCTATTATTTCTTTTGTCTTATTTGCTTTATTGGTTTTTTAAAAAAAATTTAGATTCTTGAGGTAGGGGCTTAGATTATCAATTCTAGAAATTTCCTCTTTTCTAATTGTGTATTTCGTGCCATAAAATGTCCTCAGCACTGTTTTAGCTATGTCCCACAAATTTTGAAATGCTTTAACTTTCATTTAGTTCAATGTTTTTTCATTGAACTAAATCAAAATTAGTTCTCTGTTGAGACTTTCTCTTTGACCCATTGATTATTTAGAAGAGAGTTATTTAGATTCCAAATGTTTGAAGATTTTTCTGCTATCTTTGTGTTATTGAAATCTAGTTTTATTCCACTGTGGTTGGAGAACATATTTTTTTAATCTCAAATGTGTTGAGCTTTGTTTTATGGCCAAACATATGATTTATTTACATATAAAATGTACATATAAAAATGTACATTCTGCTGTTGGAAAGATTGTCCTATAATGTTGATTAGGTCCTGCTGGTTAACGGTTTTTGGTTGAGTACTTCGACTTTTGCTTATTTTCTGCCTTCTTATTTTATTAACTACTAAGAAGAGGATATTAAGGTCTCTAACTATGTATAGATTTGTCTGTTCCTCCTTTCAGTTCTAGTAGTTTTTGCTTCATGTATTTTGCAGCTGTAGGTTTAGAGGACACACATTTAGGACTGCTATGTCTTCTTGATAGATTAATCCCCTTATTATTATATAATGTGTTTTGCTAGTGTTCTATTTTTGCTAGTATCTTCTCTATTTTTGCTGGTGTTCTTCATTCTGAAGTATACTTTCCGGCTGGATGTGGAGGCTCACATCTGTAATCCCAGAACTTGGGGAGAATTTCTTGAGACCAAGAGTTTATGTCCAGTATAGATAACATAGCAAGACCTCGTCTCTTCAAAACAAAGCAAAACAAAAAGTAGCCAGGCACAGTGACAGGCACCTGTAGTCCCAGCTACTTAAGAGTCTGAGGTGGGAGGATCACTTGAGCCCAGAAGTTCAAGGTTGCAGTAAGCTATAATTACATCACTGCACTACAGCCTGGGTGACAGTGAGCTCTTGTCTCAAAAAAAAAAAAAGAAAAGAAATGAAGTATACTTCCCTATGATGTTAATATAGCAATTGTAATTTTTTTTGTTTGATTTGTTGCATGTCTTTTTTTCCATTCAACCTGCCCATATCATTATATTTCATATGAATTTCTCACTGACAGAATATAGTTGGGTAATGTTTTCCAACATAATCTGTCAATCTCTGTCTTTCAATTAATGTATTTACACCAATTACGTTTAAAATAATTATTGACATTTTAGAAATTAGGTCTGACATCTTACTTTTTGTTTTCTGTTTGTTCTTTCTGTTTTTTTATTTCTCTGTTTTCAGTGAATATATTTGTAGTTTTTAGTGTATTTCTTTCAGTAACATTTTAGGAACTGTTTCAGGTATTGTATTATATATACATAACTTATTGTATTGTATACTGGTGTCATCGTTTTAACAGTCTGACTAGAGTGTAGACTGGTACGCTTTCTTTTTTACATCTGTTTGCTCTTCAACACTTGAGAACATCAGGTGGTGTTATGTTTTTTGTTTCAACTATTAAACATAATTATCACTAAAATTTTATAATGTATTTGTAGAAATAATGTATCAAATATTTCTGAATATCCATATACTCTTATATGTAATGTTGTTAATGTCAATTACCAGTGAAGAATTTAGCTTTTCAAAAAATATACTTTATTAAAAGTATCTCAAGATCTTTATATCACAAGAAAATCTATCAAATCTATCTCCACAGAAATAGGATATTGAAACAAATAAACACTGAAACTGACATAAAGAATTTTATTTTCACAAAAATAGGATGTTACCTTTTTATAATTATTATATCCTAGTGACTTTGAGTTCCTATCATTACTAGAAACTTACATTTAAATATAGTTTATGTTTTATAATTTGGTTCAAAAAATTTATACCTGTTGTAAAAATTATGTACATAATTAATATCATCATGTTACTAAAAACTAAAGATAAGTTGCTATATAATCTTTTTGAAATATATACATATTCTATATATTCAGAAATGTTTTACTTGAGAGTAAGGTGCTTATATTAGTCTGTTCTCACATTGCCATAAAAAAAATACCTGAGACTGGATAATTTATAAAGAAAAGAGGTTTAATTGTCTCATGGTTCCACAGGCTGTGCAGAAAGCATGATGCTGGCATCTGCTCAGCTTCTGGGGAGCACTCAAGAAACTTAAAATCATGGTAGAAGATGAAGAGCAAGCACACACATCACATTGCCGGAGTAGGAGCAAGAGAGACAGGGAAGGGGAGATGCCATACACTTTAAAACAAAATCTCAAGAGAACTCACTCACCATACAGTACCAAGAGGAGGAGGATGGTGCTAAACTATTCATGAGAACTCTGCCTGCATGATCCAATCACCTCCCACTAGGCCCCATCTCCAGCACTGGGGATTACATTTCAACATGAGATTTGGGTGGGGACACAGGTCTAAACCATACCATTCCACCCATGACCCCTCCCAAATCCCATGTTCTTCTCATGTTTCAAAACACAGTCATGCCTTCCCAACAGTTCCCCCAAATCTCTACTCATTCCAGCATTAACTTAAAAGTCCACAGTCCAAAGACTGTGACTTTTCTCTGAGAAAAGGCTAGTCCCTTCCACCAATGAGCCTGTAAAATAAAAATCAAATTAGTTACTTCCAAGATACAATGGGGGCATAGGCCTTGGGTAAATAATCCTATTACAAAAGGAAAAAAAAAATAGCCAAAAGAAAGCAGCTATAGGCCCCATGTAAGTCTGAAACCCAGCAGAACAGTCATTAAACCTTAAAGTTCCAAAATAATCTCCTTTGACTCCATGTCTCACGTCCAGGACATATTAGTGTAAGTGGTGGGCTCCCAAGGCCATGGGCAGCTCCACCCCTGTGGCTTTGCAGGGTCAGCACCCACAACTACTCTCATGGGCTGGTGTTGAGTGCTTGTGGCTTTTCCAGGCACATGATACAATATGTTGGTGGCTCTACCATTCTGAGTTCTAGAGGAAGGTGGCCCTCTTCTCATAGCTTTACTAGGCAGTGCCCATGTGGGTTCTCTGTGGTGGCTCCAACCCATATTTTCCCTCTGCACTTCCCTAGAAGAGGTTCTCTGTGAGGGTTCCACCCCTGCGGTAGGCTTCTGCCTGAACATCTAGGCTTTTCCATATATCCTCTGAAATCTAGGTTGGGGCTCCCAAGCTTCAACTCTTGCATTCATTGCACCTGCAGGCTTAACACCACGTGGAAGTCACCAGGCTTACAGCTTGCACCCTTTGAAGCAGTGGCCTGAGCTGTACCTGGTCCCTTTTAACCATGCCTGGAGTTGAAGCAGCTGAGATAAAGGGATCAGTGTCCCAGAGTGGTGCTGAGCAGTGGGGACCTGGGTGTGGCCCTTGAAACCATTCCCTCCTAGGCCTTTGGGCCTGTGATGTGGGGGGCTGCCTCAAAATTCTCTGAAGTGCCTTCAAGGTCTTCTCCTCATTGTCTTGTCTATTAGCAGTTGGCTCCTCTTTACTTATGCAAATTTCCACAATCTGTTTGAATTCTTCCCCTGAAAATGGACTTTTCTTTTCTACCACATGGCTAAACTTTTATATTTTCCAAACTTTTATATTCTGCTTCCTTTTTTTTTTTTTTTGAGATGAGGTCTCACTCTTGTTGCTCAGGTTAGAATACAATGGCAGGATCTTGGCTCACTGCAACCTCCACCTCCTGGGTTCAAGTGATTCTCCTGCCTCAGCCTCCCGAGTAGCTGGGATTACAGGCACTCACCACCCCACCCGGCTATTTTTTTTTTTTATTGTTAGTAGAGATGGGGTTTCACTATGTTGGTAAGGCTAGTCTCGAACTACTGACCTCAGGTGATCCACCTGCCTCAGCCTCCCAAAGTGTTGGGATTACAGGTGTGAGCCACTGCACTCAGCCGATTTCACTTCTTTTTTAAATGTAAGTTCCAATTTCAGATCATTTCTTACACATATGAGCACAGGCAATTAGAAGCAGCTAGACTACATCTTGAAAACTTTGTTGCTTAGCAATTTCTTCTAGTAGAGGAGAGTATGTGGAGAAAAAGGGACACTTTTACACTGTTAGGAGTGTAAATTAATTCAACCATTGTGGAAGACAGTGTGACAATTCCTCAAGGATCTAGAACAAGAAATACCATTTGACCCAGCAATCCCATTATTGGTATATATCCAAAGGATTATAAATCATTCTATTATAAAGACATATGCACACGTATGTTGATTGTGGCACTGTTTACAATAGCAAAGACTTGGAACCAACTCAAATGCCCATCAATGATAGACTGAATAAAGAAAATGTGGCACATATACACCATGGAATACTATGCAGTCATAAAAAAGGATGAGTTCATGTCCTTTGCAGGGACATGGATACATCTGGAAATCATCATCCTCAGCAAACTGATACAAGAACAGAAAACCAAACACTGCATATTCTCACTCATAAGTGGGTGTTGAACAATGAGAACACATGGACACAGGGAGGGAGAACATATCACACATCAGGGCCTAGGGGTTGGGGGGCTAGGGGAGGAATAGCAGGGGGTGGGGGGATTGGGGAGGGATAATATTAGGATAAATAGCTAATGTAGATTTACGGGGCAATGGATGCAGCAAACCACCACCATGGCACATGTATACCTGTGTAACAAATCTGCACGATCTGCACATGTACTGCAGAACTTAAAGTATAATAAATTTTAAAAAATAAAAATAAAAGAAATTTCTTCCAGCAGATACCCTAAATCATTACTATCAAGTTCAAAGTCCCATAGATCCCTAAAGCATGGGCACAATGCAGCCAGGTTCTTTGCTAAAGCATAGCAAAAATGACCTTTACTCCAGTTCCCAATAAGTTCTTTATTTCTATCTGAGACTTCCTCAGCCTGGACTTTAATATCCATATCACCATCAGCATTTTGGTCACAACAATTTAACAAGTCTAGGAAGTTTCAAACTTTCCCTCATCTTCCTGTCTTCTTCTGAGACCTCCACACTCTTCCAGCCTCTGCCCATTTCCCAGTTCCAAAGTAGCTTCCACATTTTCAGATATCTTTATAGCAATGCCCCACTCTTCAGTACTAGTTTTCTGTATTAGTTCATTCTTGCATTGCTATAAAGAAATACCGGAGACTTAGTAATTTATAAAGAAAAGAGGCCTAACTGGTTTATGGTTCCACAGTCTGTACAGGAAGCATGACACTGGCATGTGCTCAGCTTTTGGGGAACACTCAGGAAACTTACAATCATGGTGGAGGGTGAAGGAGAACACATATATCACATGGCTGGAGTGGGAGCAAGAGAGACAGGGGAGGGGAGGTGCCTCATACTTTAAAACAACCAGATCTCCTAATAATTGACTCACTATAGAGTGCCAAGGGGGATAGTGCTAAACCATTCATGAGAACTCTGTCCTCGTGACCCAGTCACCTCCCACCAGGCCTCACCTCCAGCACTGAGGATTACATTTCAACATGGGATTTTGGCAGGGACACAGATTCAAACTATACCAGAGCTATTTTCTAATTTACAGCAAGTAACCATAAAACAGATTTGCACCTACTAAAGTCTAGGTACCTTTATGAGAGCACTAATTACACAATTGATTATTTTATATCTTCCCTATTAAGTTATTTAAGGTTTCTTAGCACTCAGTACATCACTAACTTGTAGTAGAGGCTCAAAATCTTATTGAATCACCAGTCTATTAAAGAACTTTGGGTGACTTGGTATGATTACCAACCAGAATTATAAATGGTGCAATAGCTGCAAATGAGGCCAGAAAAATAAAATGAGATAGTTTATAAAATAATTTATTATTTGATAAAAGATTGTTATTTTATTCCATATGTGATGAGGAGTCCTTGTAAGGTTTTGAGTTGTTGTAGATATAGATTTCAATTTGAAAATATGTTCCAATATTAGTGAGAAAGATGAGTTAGAGATGAAAACCTAGAGACAGAGATGACACAGGCTACTCTGAAGCATATTATTACTATTGCAGTAGTCTACATGATGACTGATAAGGATTCAACTTAAGATAATATAAAAGAATGGGAACTGATAAATATAAGAGAAATATACAGAGAAGAGTTCATAAGATTTAGTGGACAATTAAGTGGATGAGATGATGGAGGAGATGAGTTTATGAGTCATTTCGACACATATTAATTTGTTGTATCATTCTTTGTGTAATGAATGAATATAATATTCAATGAGCTAGTGGAATGACAGAAAATACAGAGGCTTATTTTTGGCTCAACTATAAATAATAGTAGTACTCAACAAGTCATGAAACATGACAGTGATAATATACATTTGTGTGCTTATGTCAAGCATCGATTTACTTGATTGTATTATCTCATTTAATACTAATAACTACGTATGAGAAGTTAATATTATACCATATTATAGATGAGGATACCATGTCATAGCAGTGAGTAATCTGCTTGAGGTCATAAAATAAGTGATAGAAACAGATTTTGAGTTCACATTCTGTCTCAAGACCCCTAACTCAGATTCACCATACCATACTACTTTTTGATTAATCAGTTGCTAATTTATGTTAGAAAGAGACAGCTGAGCCAGTGTTACAGCTGATCCAGTGTTACAGCATAGTTTTTAAAATGAAAAGCTGCATTTTAAAAACTATGCTAGGTTGAGAACAAAAGAAAACTTAATATTTATTTGCACGATCTTTATATTTCATAAAATTGAAGAAATAGTTGATATTTGAAAGAATGGAAGCAGAATTTTAGCAGCAGCATCTCTTGATCTTAAGAGAATTCTTAGTTGCTGAGCACAGTGGCTTAGACCTGTAGTCCCAGTGCTTTGGGAGCGTGAGGTGAGAGGATCACCTGAAGCAAGAATTTGAGACAAGCCTGGGCAACACAGCAAGATCCTGTCTACACACACACAAAATTGAATTAGCTGGGCATGGTGGCTCATGCCTGTACTGAGCATCGTACCCAATATGTAGTGTTTCAACCACATTCCCCATCCTCCCTCCTCCCTCTAGTAGCTCACAGTGTTTATTGTCCCATGTTTATGTTCATGTGAGCTCAATGTTTAGCTCCCAATTTTAAGTGTTAACATGAGGTATTTGCTTTTCTGTTTCTGCCTTAATTTGCTTAAGTTTATGGCCTCCAGTTCCATTCATGTTACTGAAATTTCTACTGAGCATTATTTCTTTTTCTGGCTGCATAGTATTCCATGGTATATAAGTACCACATTTTCTTTATCCAATCCACCATTGATGAACACATAGGTTGATTTCATGTTTTTGCTATTATGAATAGAATGTCTGTGAACATACATGTGCACATATCTTTTTGGTATAATGATCTACTGTCCTTTTGGTATATACTCAGTAATAGAATTGCTGGGTTGAATGGTAGCTCTATTATAATTACTTTAAGAAATCTCCATACCGTTTTGTACAGTGGTGAACTAATTTACATTCTCACCAACAGTGTGTAAGTGTTCCCTTTTTTCTGCAGCCTTATCATCATCCCTTGTTTTGTTTTTTTTTCTTTTTAATAATGACCATGCTGACTGATGTGAGGTGGTATCTCATTATTGTTTTGATTTTCATTCCTCTGATGATTAGTGATGAGCATTTTCCCCATATGTTTGTTGGGCTCTTGTATGTCTTCTTTTGAGAAGTGTTTGTTCATATCTTTTGTCCATTTTTTAATGTGGTTACTTGTCTTTTGCTTGTTGATTTGTTTAAGTTCCTTATATATTCTGGATATTAGATATTTGACAGATGCATAGTTTGTAAATGTTTTCTCCTATTCTGTAGGGTGTCTGTTTACTCTATTGATAGTTGCTTTTGCTGTGCATAAGCTCCTTAGTTTAATTAGGTCCCATTTGTTCATTTTTGTTTTTGTTGCAATCGATTTTGGAAACTTAGCCAAAAAATCTTTGTGAAGGCTGAGGCCAATAAGAGTACTTCCTAGGTTTGCTTTTAGGATTTTTATAGCTTTAGGTTTTTAATTTAAATCTTTATCTTGAGTTGATGTTTGTATATGGTAAGAGATAGGGGCCCAGCTTCACTGTTCTGCATATGCCTATCCAATTTTCCCAGCACCATTCATTGAATATAACGTCCTTTCTCCAGTGTCTATTTTTGTCAAGTTTATTAAAGACTAGTTGGTTGTAGGTTATGTGGCTTTATTTCTGGGTTCTCTATTCTGTTCCACTGACCTATGTGTCTGCTTTTGTAGCAGTACTATTCTGGTTTAATTACTATAGTCTTGAAATACAGTATGAGGTAAAGTAATGTAATATCTTCAGCTTTATTCTTTTTGCTTGGGTTTGCTTTAGCTACTCGGACTCTTTTTTTGAAATTCCATATAAATTTTAGGATTTTTAAAAATTCTGTGAAACATAGTAATTTGATAGAAATTAAATTGAATCTGTATATTGCTTTGGGCGGTATGTTCATTTTTAAAACATTGATTCTTCTAATCCATAAGCATTGGGTGTTTTTCCATTTGTTTGTGTCATTTATGATTTCTTTCATTTGTGTTGCATCATTCTACTTCTAAAAATCTTTTGCTTTCTTGGTTCAATGTATTTCTAGGTACTTGAGTGTGCATGTGTGTGTGCATGTGTGCGTGTGTGTGTGTGTCTATCATAAATGCATTGAGTTTTTGATTTGGTTCTTAGCTTGAACATTATTAGTATATAAAAATGCTATGAATTTTGCATGTTGATTTTGTGTCTAGAAACATTACTGAAGTCATTTATGAAGTTTAGTCTTTTGGAGGAGTCTTTAGGATTTTCTAGGTATAAGATCATCATCAGCAAATAGAGATAATTTGATTTCTTCTTTCCTAATTTGGAGGGCTTTTTCTTTTGTTCTTTTGCCTAACTTCTCTGGCTAGGACTTCCAGTACTATTTTGAATAAGAGTGGTGAGAATGGGCATCCTTGTCTTGTTCCAGTTCTTAGAATGCTTTCAACTTTTCCTCATTTAGTATGATGTTGGCTGTGAGTTTGTTATATATGGCATTTATTATTTTAAGTTATCTTCCTTCTATGCCTAGTGTCTCAAGTGTTTTTATCCATGGATTTTATCGATTGGCTTTTCTGCATCTATTGAGATGGTCATGTGGTTTTTGTTTTTCATTCTTTTTATGTGGTGAATCACATCTATTGATTTGTGTGTGTTGAACCATGTTTGCAACCCAGGAATAAAACCCACTTGATTATGATACATTATCTTTTTGATACACTGTTGGATTCAGTTTGCTGGTATTTTAGTGGATTTTAGCACCTATGTTCATCATGAATATTGGTCTGTAGTTTTCTTTTTTTAATGTGTCCTTGCATAATTTTGGTATCAGGGTGATACTGGTTTTGTAGAATGAGTTAGGGTGGAATTCCTCCTCCTCAACTTATTTTGAATAGTTTCAATAAGATTGGTATCAGCTCTTCTTTGTAAGTCTGATAAAATTCAGTTGTGAATTCATCTGGTCCTGGGCTTTTTTTTTGAGAGATTTAAAATTACTGATTCAATTTCATTACTTATTGAACTTTCAGGATTTCTTTTTGTTTCCTGGTTAAATCTTGGGAGGTTTTATGCTTTCAGGAATTTTTCCATTTCCTCTAAGTTTTCTAGTTTGTATTTATAAAGATGCCCATAGCAGTCTTTGACAATCGTTTGTGTTTCTGTGGTATCAGCTGTAATGTCACTTTATTATTTCTGATTGTGCTTATTTAAATCTTCTCTCTTTATTGATTACTCTAGATAGTGGTTTATCATTTTGTTTATCTTTTCAAAAATTCAACTTCTCATTCCATTGATTCTTATGTTTTTTTGATTGCAACCTCATTTAATTTTGCTCTGGATCTTTGTTAGTTCTTTTCTTCTGCTCACTTTGGGTTTGGTTTGTTCTTGCTGTTATAGGTTCTTGAGGAGTAAACTTAGGTTGTTAATTTGAGATCTTTCTTTTTCATGCAGGCATTTAATGCTATAAACTTTCCTCTTAACACCACTTTTGCTATATCTCAGAGGTTTCAGTATGTCATGAGTTTATTTTATTTTTGAATTATACTTTAGGTTCTGGGGTACAATATGCAGAATGTGCAGGTTTGTTACATAGGTATACACGTGCCATGATGGTTTGCTGCACCCATCAAACCGTCATCTACATTAGGTATTTCTCCTAACGCTATTCCTCCCCTAGCCCTCTACCCACTGACAGGCCCTGGTGTGTGATGTTCCCTTCCCTGTATCCACGTGTTCTCATTGTTCAACTCCCACTTATGAGTTAGAGCATGTGGTGTTTGGTTTTCTGTTCTTGTGTTAGATTGCTGAGAATGATGGTTTCCAGTTTCATGCATGTCCCTGCAAAGGACATGAAGTCATTCTTTTTTTATGGCTGCATAGTATTCCATGGTGTATCTATGCAACATTTTCTTTATCCAGACTATCATTGATGGGCATTTGGATTGTTTCCAAGTCTTTGTTATTGTGAACAGTGCTGCAATAAACATATGTGTATGTGTCTTTTTAGTAGAATGATTTATAATCCGGTAGAATGATTTATAATGGGATTGCTGGGTAAAATGGTATTTCTAGTTCTAGGTCCTTGAGGAATCACCATACTGTTTTCCAAAATGGTTGAACTAATTTACATTCCCACCAACAGTGCAAAATTGTCCCTATTTCTTCACATCCTCTCCAGCATCTGTTGTTTCCTGCCTTTTAAATGATCACCATTGACTTTATTTTAATTCATTTCAAAAATTTTTTATTTCTACCTTTGTTTTGTTGTTTACCCAAAGGCCATTCAGAAACAACTTATTTAGTTTTCATATGTTTGTGTCATTTTGAGAGTTTCTCTTGGTCTTGATTTTTAATTTTATTCCACTGTAGTATGACAGGATACTTGTTTTGAATATTTTGAATTTATTAATTATGGCCAAGCATATGGTCTGTTGTGGAGAATGTTCCATGTACAGATGAGAAAAATGTATATCCTGCAGTTCTGGGGTTGAATGTTCTGTAAATGTGTTAAGTTTATTTGGTCTAGAGTCCAGTAAGTACACAGTTTCTTTGTTGATTTTCTGCCTTAGTGATAGGTCTAGTACTGTCGGTGGGATGTTGAATTTCCCCACTATTATTATATTGCTACTTATTCCTTTTCATAGGTTTGGTAGTGTTGTGGAAATTCAAGCTGAGAAAAACAGAGAGACCAAGAGACAAGAAATTATCTCTTTATTGGAGCTCCGGCTGATGGTGGCCTTACTCCCCATAATGGCCGCCAGTCCCACACAAAGGAAAAACTCTTGCTTATATAAGTTTTGGCACTGGAAGATAAGGCAGGAGAAAAAAACAGGTTTAAACAAAGACAGTTATGAACTTCTGACAAGTTTACAACCTTGAGAATACATACCTTTTCTATGCGGTATCTCGCTCCCACAACTGGCAGCTGGGGAAGAGAACAGGTTTTTTACAGAAATATGCTTGTGAGCTGTGGGTACAAAGATACGCTTGGGTGCCTTATCTTGGAAGGAGGAGGCTATTCTGGGTCTGCTTTAGTTAACTACAGGAAATTTAGGCTAGGAGGGGTAGTTTACTTGCTTCTCTGCTCTTCATAATTTTTTTCTTTTCTGGCCTAGTCTTAAGCTTATTATTTACTTTAAATTGATTTTTATTTTAAATTTTATTTTTCCTCTTCAGTAGTATTTGTTTTATGAATCTAGATGATCTAATGTTGTATGCATATATATTTAGAATAGTGATATCTTTTTGTGGGATCAAACACTTTATCATTATATAATGACATTGTTTATCTTTTTTAAACTGTTGTTTCTGCAAGGTATGATTTATCTGATGCAAGTGTAGGTACTCCTGCTTATTTTGTTTTCTTTTTTCAAAGTATATTTCCCCCAGCTCTTTACTTTGAACATATGGGTATTTTTATCTGTTAACTGGGTCTCTTGTAGGCAGCAGGTAGTTGGGACTTGTTTTTGTATCCAGTTTTGCCAGTCTATATATATTTATATATATATATATATTAAGTAGAGTATTTGGGCCATTCACATTTAAGGTTAATATTGATATGTGAGGTTTTGTTCCTGTCATAATGATGTTACCTTATTTTTTTGTAGTCTCAGTTGTGTAATTGCTTTATACTAATGAGTGTTTTTGTGATGGCAAGTATTGTCCTTTTGCTTCCATGTTGAGAACTCCTTTGAGCATTTCTCATATGACCAGTGTAATGGTGATAAATTCTGTTGGTGTTTGATGGTCTATAACTTTATTTCTCCTTTATTCATAAAGTTTACTTTAAGCTTTATTAAAAAACTCTTAAACATTTTTTTTCTTTAAGAAAGGTAATAATAGGTCCTCAACTTCTTCAGGCTTGTAAGGTTTCTGCTGATAAATCTTCTGTTACTGATGGAATTTCCTTTTTAAGTGATTACACACTTCTCTCCAGCTATCTTTAGAATTTTTTCCTTAACATTGACTTTGGACTGTCTGATAACAATATACTTTGATAAGATTCATTTTGCAAAGAATCTTCCAGATATTCTTTGAACCTGTTGTATCTGGATGCCTAATTTTTATCTAGACCAGAAGTATTTTCCTGAATTATTCTATCAAATACGTTTTACAAGATTTTTACTTTTTATTATTATCCCCAAGGAATAGCTATTACCCATAGATTTGCTTGCTTTCTATAATTTCATATTTCCTGACTGTATTTTTAAAAATTCTTTTCCTTTTTCCTTTTTATATATAACTGGGTCCATTCAAAGGACCAATCCTCAAGCTCTGAAATTCCTTCTTCTACTGTGTCTAGTATGTTGTTAAATAGTTCAACTATATTTCATAATTCCTTAAATGGACATTTCATTTCCAGAAGTTCCATTTGGTTTTCTTTTAATTTTATCTCTTTAGTAAATTATTCTTTCAATTGTTTTTCTGATTTCTTTGTGTTGGTTTCCGACTTTCTCAAAGATCTCATTGAGCTTCTTAAAATCCATATTTTGATCCTCTCTTTTTGTCATTTCAAAATTTTTGTTTTGGTTAGGATGCATTGCTAAAGAGCTAGTGTAGTCCTTTGGGGGTGTCAAAAAACTGTCTTTTTGTCCTGCCAGAGTTCTTATACTCATTCCTTCTCATCTAGAGAAGTGTGTGACTTCTGATTTTTGAATTTTATCTCACTTGAATGGTACCTTTAACTTTTTTATTCTTTTTTTCTCCCTTGAGGGTATGACTGTAACATATGTTCTGTATGATAGTTTGGCTTCATTTCTCAGTGCTTCCAGGGGGCCAAGGATATGTATGAGCTCCGTAGTTACAGATAGCTTTTGTGCAATGGCTTTCTCAAATGTTGGTTGTTTTAGTGATATATTGGGCATAGGAGGTGACTCATCTTCTGTGGTGCTGGGAGTCTGGAGGTCTCAGGAGGCTTATCTCAGACCCTAAAACTGTGCCCTTCTGTCAGCAGGTTTATTTGGTGGTGCAGTTCAGTCTCTAGTCCAGTAGATGGCGATTAGGAGTAAGAGTGGGCTCATCCTCTGATACTCTGATGAACAATGGAAGCACTTGCTCTGACAGGGGTGATGGAGGAAGCTCATGGTGGGATGGGCTGATGTCTCAAGGCAGGGGATGCCATGGAGGGGACCTCACCAATTCCTTATCCTGGGCAGCCAGGAACACAATCTACATGTCTATTACACCCCTGTCACAAGGCGTGCTACTTTCAGTTCATATAGACACTGACCTTTTTCTCCAGGTCTCAATGTAACTGAGGTCCACGGAAAATGCCCATCTGCAGGTACCAGTGAGATAGCCTTGAGGCTGAACCTCTTTTTCCAGTTTAAAACAGGTAACTCTGTGGCTGGTCTGCATTCCATTGCAGGAACACAGCAGCTCTGTGTAGGGAGGGGGAGATGAGCTCCACCTTTATGCAATTCCAGGAGGCAGGTACACTTTGCCACCTGGGATCATGATGAAAAGGCTCACTCTGAGTGCACCCATGCCGATTCACAGTGGGAAAAACCTTGGCTCTGTCCACAACCATGAACTGGGGGAGTGAGAGAAGATTCCCCTCATCCATTTCCAGCCACTGGTGTGCCTGTCTGCTTGGGCAGAACATTTTTCCCTTTCAGAGATAAGCACTGCACCCATGACTCTTCTTGGAAGGGAACAGTCACCCAATGGACACAGGTAGAGGACTCTCAGGCAGGAGAGAGCTTTCTATTTGGTTTCCTTTGTCTGAAGGGGTGCTTTGGTGGGCTGCACTGTGCCTTCTCCCAGGAGCAGCCCATGCTGTGAACTGGATATCCAGGGATCTTGCAACTCCCAAGTATCCCAGTGATACCCTGGGTTTGCTGCAGTTAAAGTAGCATCTGGGAAATGTTTGTTGGGGATCTAGTGGTGTGGAGAAACAAAGTCTGAAATTCCCTGGGCAGGACAGTAGCCCACAATGGGTGTACAACCAACATGGTGCCTACCATTCCAACTTGGGTTCAAGGGGAGTGTGTGTGAACCTACACAAACTGGCTACCAAGTGCTGGGCCCAGGGAGTTTCCAAATTCCTCTTGACAGCAGTGCCTGGGCTTACAAGAGCAGAGAGGCTCTTCAACAGTTTGGTCCGCAGCAGTCTGCCACAGAGGTGAGGAGAGCAAAGAAACACTCCCACCTACACTTCCTGTGGGACTGCAAGTTCCTCAGGAGTCAATCTCTGCCAGTCTTGTTGCCTTCCTTTTCTGCACCGGAGCTTCTTCCTGTGGCTTCTCCAACTGGTTGTTGGCATTCTTCTTCAGCATTCCACTCCAGCCATGATCACTCACCTGTAACGTTGGCTCTTCTTTCCATAGAGAACTCACATGTGACATCCCTAGTTAGCTGTCTTGAAAAAAAATGTTTTTTTCCTATAATAGAACATAATTCCTTTTATGAGGCCCCTTTTCTGTGGAGATGGTATAATTTCATATCAGTCATTTTTAGATTCCCAACTTTTCCCCGGATGTTATATCTAAGTTCTTAAGGACTTGCACAATGTTAAACAATCAAAAAGATGGAATGATGTTTATAAATGGTTCTGTATTTGCACAAGTATTCTTCTAAATAGCAGTCAGACTTTGTTTTATGCAGATCATTGCTAAAACGTTCCACATATTTTATGTTAAGATTTTAGCCTCTCAGCCAGGCATGGTGGCTCACACCTATATCCCCAGTACTTTGGGAGGCAAAGCAGGAGGATCACTTGAGCCCAGGAGTTTGCGAACAACCTGGGCAGCATAAGGAGACCCTGTTTATACAAAATATTTTAAAGTTAGCCACGTGTAGTGGCACACACTTGTGGTCTCAGCTACTCAGCAGGCTGTGGTAGGAGGATCTCTTGAGCCAGGAGGTTGAGGCTGCAATGAGACACGATAGTACCCCTGCATTCCAGCTTGGGTGACAGAATGAGACCCTGTGTCAAAAAGAAAATTTTAGTCTATCAAGTCATAGGGAACACTCAGCTAGACCTAACTGCTACTTTGGAGTTGTGGGAAGCACTGTTTTTAAGCCCCTCTCAAGCACCGAGGCACAATCTACTTGTCTTGTAATATACATGGGAAGGGTCAAGACTTGCAAATCTTCCTAGCTCTATCGCACTTGAGCCCTGGTGGTCCAGGTTGCAGTGAGACAAAAGGAAGCCACTGCACTCCAGCCTGGGAGACAGAGCAAGACCCTGTCTCAAATGCACACACACAAATTCCTCAGCATACAAGGCCCTTCTATATATAGAATGAATTGCAAGAAGACACAGTCTGTGAGATAGAGACCAGTCAAAAGGCTTATACAATTATTCATAACTCACAAATTCAGAGCAACACAAAACCACCTCTTGATTTCAAATGTTAAAGCTCTCTATCAAAATGGGTCAGCAGAGCAGGCATTAAGCAGAGTTGACAGCTCAGAGGGAAATCACTGCTGCTCTGAACCACATCTACTCCTGTGTACTTATAGGCCAGCAGGAACTTGAGCTTCAAAGTGGCTGCTTGCCAAGATGAGTTTATTTGAAGCTATGGCTCTGCAGTCCCCATCATCTGCCCTCTCTTCCAGATCTGATCCCTTCTATTCACCTGAGCTTTCCCTCCAGGCACCAAGATAGGCCACTGGGAACCTCAGTAGACTGTACTCCCTGAACAACAAAGTGCCTCATTAGCTACTTTTTAATGAGGTCACAGCCTGTGACTGCTCATTAATAGACTGGTTAGTCAGCATCCCTGGGGGTAAAGCAGACTGAAGACAGTAGTCAGTGATAACAGAGCTCAGCCCAGGTGTAGTTATGTTAAAAAAAAAAGAGAAAGAACTGAGCAGAGACTCTTAGGCTTGTACTCTGATGTCTCCAGGGTCCCTTCCAGCTCTGAGACTATGATTCTGAAGAAGGACATCCAGAGGGACCAGGTCTTTGGTGGGAAGCAGTGACAACAGAATTGAGTGATCCAAGGCTAGGAACAGCTATTGGTCTAAAGAGATTCTTGAGGAAATCAAATGGTCTTCAAGTTATCTTGGGTGCTTGTGTAAATGGAATTTAGCTCTTGAAACTTTTTATCATCTTGCCTTCTATAACCGTAGATTCTCTTGATATTCCCCCTATGTGTCCAAGTACAGATTCTTTGTGTTATTTTCCAAGTCTTTTAAAATTATGTTTGTCCTGGGAGTTAATTCATTGGCCCTCTTCTCTCCACCCTGTGTACTGTCCCCTAGACAGCCTGTCCATTCATGGGATTCCATTCATGGGATTCCAAACATGGCCCCTGCGGAGATGAAACTTCGGTATTGACTCATATCTTATATCTCCCACCCGGATTAGTGTTGGAGCCTCCTAATGTTACTGAGCAGGGGCTCACTGCCCAGAGGACATAGAAGCCAATATCATGTCAATAGCTTTTGAGAAAAGCAGCTTTTTTGCAAGTCAACTGGTAAGGAAACAGAAGGAAATGCTCAAGTCTGTCTCCCTGAGCTGGAGACTGGGGCAGGTTTCACAGGCAGAGTAATGAGGTAATGCTGGGAGGCATGATCTGACTGGATTATGCCATGGGGTGATGCCAGGGCTCATCTGATTGGATTATGCATTAGGCCATGTGTTGTCTGCTTCTTAATTTGGTCCCTGTTCTTTGTATTATGCTATTAGGTTACACTCATGGTTGTGTACTTGGTTCATTTGGGTATGCAGGTTACCTAACTTGCAACCTAGGGTCTGTGGCAACTGAAAAATGACTCATTCCTTTGTTATATAAAAGTTAAACCAGATTGGTTTGGTTTCATGGTTACACTAATTGGTCTTCCTGCCTCCCAGCCTGCTGCAGACTTACACATACAACTCATTTCAATTCATACTTTTTAGCGTCCCCAGAGTTTTTTTCTAAACACACGTGATGATCTGTCATTATTATGCTTAAAAATTCTTGATTCACTCTCATCATCAAAATAAAACTAATGTTCTTAGCATGTCATATAAGAACTTCAATTCTTACCATACACTTATTCATTCAATTATAGTCATACTGAACTTTTTTCTTTCCCCTTATACAATGCATTTTTAGGTTCTTTATGCTGCTATATAATATCATAGAAGTGTTCAACAAGTTTTCTAATCTTTTTTTTTTTTTTTTGAGATGGAGTCTCACTCTGTCACTCAGGCTGGAGTACAGTGGTATGATCTCAGCTCACTGCAACCTTTGCCTGCCTCCCAGGTTCAAGCAATTGTCCTGCCTCAGCCTCATGAGTAGCTGGGATTACAGGCACACACCACACCACCATGCCCAGCTAATTTTTGTATTTTTCACCATGTTGGCAAAGCTAGTCTTGAACTCCTGACCTCAGGCAATTCGCCAGCCTCGGCCTCCCAAAATGCTGGGATTATAGGCATGAGCCACTGCACCCGACCAAGTCTTTTAATCCTGGTAATTCTCTGTTGGAAAAATTCTTACTCAAACTTTGGTTCAATTCCCATTTTCATTGCTACTAACGTGAGCCTAGCCAGGCCCTTATTTCTAAGCTGTTATCATAAAAGCCACCTCACTGTTCTCAAATTCCATGCTCACTTCCCATCCTCCTTTACATATACTAATAAGTACTTTACAGTGGTGAGCAAAACCAAGTCCTTGTCCTCAGAGACATTGTTGCCCTATGAAAATTAAATAAAGAATTTACAAATAAATATATAATTATATATTGCTATTATTGCTAAAAAAAAAAAAAAAAAGAACAAAATTCTCTGAGAAAGAGTAAATGGAAATCCAAATATAAAGGAGTTAGGAAAGTGCTTTCTAGGGGAAATGACAACAGAAAATGACAAAGTGATATCAGAAAACTGCATAGGAGTTAAGGTGAAAATTAGGGGAAAGACATTAAAAAATAAATGTATTAACTGACATAAAGGTCCTGAGGCAGGAGAGTTTGGTGTATTGGAGGAAAGGAAAGAAGCCAATCTGACAAACCCTGAGTGTGATGAAAGAAACAGGGTTGATGGCAGTAATAGTAGTAGTGATGGTCATCATAGAGTCAGCTGGAATCCCCCTTCTCTTCCTTAATTGCAACCATCAAGTTCAAGGTCAAATAGTATCATGATACGGCCTTATCATATATGACATTCACCAGGATTTGGCATGTTTCCTATACTTTATCTCATTTCCTTTTCACAATGGGTATTGATACATGGATTAATTTTAATATCTTTATTTGAGTCATAAGGCAAGAAACTTGGGAAAATAATCAGAATGAAGGTGTTGTTTTGTTTCAGGTATCTGTCTTTTTCTAAAAAATTTAATAAACATACATGATAAATTTAATGAAGTATGAAATAACATATAATCAAAATATTTCCCTCTCAATGCTGACCTTTTTGGTTCCCCACATCCCTGTCCCAAAGGCAGTACTATTAACAATTTTTTATGTATCCTTCCAGAAATTTTCTATTTACAGTCAATTCTCTCTATCTTGTACATTGGTTCTAGGAACCCCTCCATGTGTACTGATATTTGTGCTGCAGAGACAAAAGTGACTCTGTCTTGAATGCTAATCTGCCATGTTGACTTTGGATCAGCCCCGGTCTCATGAATACTTTCTGATTCTTATTTTATTTTCCATCCTTTGTATGAGAACTTATACTCACTATAAATTCTGCCTTTGTGAAATTATCATACAAGTTATAGGCTATGATGGATATAGCATTCTTTTTTTTTTTTTTTTTTTGGAGACAGAGTTTCGCTCTTGTTACCCAGGCTGGAGTGCAATGGCGCGGTCTCAGCTCACCGCAACCTCTGCCTCCTGGGTTCAAGCAATTCTCCTGCCTCAGCCTCCTAAGTAGCTGGGATTACAGGCACGCGCCACCATGCCCAGCTAATTTTTGTATTTTTAATAGAGACGGGGTTTCACCATGTTGACCAGGATGGTCTCGATCTCTTGACCTCGTGATCCACCCACCTCGGCCTCCCAAAGTGCTGGGATTATAGGCGTGAGCCATCGCGCCCAGCGGATATAGCATTCTTTTCTGTTCCAGAAGGTTGCCTTTGTCTTATACAGAGCACATACACCCTTTCCTTATGGTATATAAGCCCGTGGTCTGAGTGTAATAGGTGCAGAGATCTACCTGTTTTGCTGCTGCCCAAGACCATGCTTCCATCCGTAAGTTCCCCAATAACCCACCCTTTACTGACAAACTGGATTTGTATGCCTTGTTCTTTGGTTTCTTGGCTCTTTCTGCACATTTAGGGGTTGTTTTCCATATTGTGCCAAATAGAACTCAAGTGATAGAACAAATAATGAACAATATGGCACTCATCATGCTGTGTTAAATTTGGCTACTGCCTTCTTTAGCGTTGCTTTATGCTGTGATTCACAGGCATTATATCGATGACTATGCTAACCCCCAAAAACTTGTCATTGCTACAGCAACACCTGGATGCACTGTGTGCCATTCTCCAGTGGATAGGATAGGTCATCAACCTGCAAAAGATACAAGGGACAGGGTTGCTGTAAAGTTCCCCAGGGGTCACTTGGTTGGGTAAGACACATCTTATCCCAGGTGCACTTTCCTTAGGTAAGACACATCTTATCCCAGGCACAGTCATTGACAAAATACAACAGTTTTCCACATCTAAGACAGTTAAACAGTTACAAAGTTTCCTTTGTCTTTTTGGATATTTACTTCACATTTAATCCAATGTTTGTGTCCCCTATGCCAACTAGCAAAGAAGGAATCTAGTTGGTGCTGAGATAAAGAAGAGGATGCACTTGAGAAGGCTAAAATACTACTGGCTCGGGCACAAGGCTTAGGGTTCCCCCTTCCTGGGATACCAATGTCTTTGGATGTGACCATAATCTCTGAGGGGATCAGTTGGGCCCTATGGCAAGTCCAGCATGGGACAGCAGTTCCCTTAGGATTGTGGTTGCAACAATGGAAAGATGCTGAAACCTACTATTCCCTCATGAAACAACCAGTCCTGGGGATATACAAAGCTTTATGACAAGTTGAACCTGTAACTGTTGCTTTGCTAGTAACAGTAAGAAGAGTTCTTCGTACTAAAGGCTGAATAGAAGTGTTGTTTGTTAGCCTTGTATCAGCTATTGCTCAAGCCTCCTCTTTACAAAATTGGCATGCATACTTGTAATCTGTACTGACCTCTCCACAAGTCCCTTGGGGAATGAACTGCATGCTATCTTAGGGCCAGTACACTATGAGGCCAGTGCTGCCCTTCTTGAGAAGCCCCCACAGGAGATCCCTCTAATGGTACCCAAAGGCATGGCCCTCTTTCCTGAAAACACTTAGTACTCAGATGGGTACAACTGAGGTAATCCTTGTGTATGGACAGAAGTCACTGTACAACCACAGACAGATGCTATCTGGTTTGAGATGGGAATGCAGCAAAGCAGACAATGGGCAGAACTCTGAGCTACATGGTTGATTTGTACCCATGAGCCATGGCCTACATTTATCTTTACAGACAGCTGGGAAGTATCTAATGGTCTTACAACTTGGCTTACCCAATAGTTCAAGATGAATGTACTTAGAAAACCCTTTTGGGTTTTTTTCCACCTGCCAGGTGGAAGGCTACAAGAACCCCTGTGAGCCTAACTGTGTGTCATGTTTCACCACACCACTCAGATTCACCTCCCAGCACCATGAAAGCAGATACCCCAGCCAAAATTAGAACACTGGCTTCCTTTCAATCATCTGAGCTTGCTGACTGAATGCATAAACACAGTGGGCATTGCAGAGCAGTAGTGGGCTGAAAAATTGCTTCTTCACTATGCAGGTGTAGTGGCAGCAGTAGCAGCAGTGCTTTCACCTGTGCCCCACCGTATCCCACCCCCACTGTATCCCACCCCCACCGTATCCCACATAACGCTAGACAAATATATAAGACAGCTGCCCCTGTGAGAGACTGGCAATGAGACTACATTGGGCCCCTGTCAGTAAGCTTTGGATGAAAGTATGCACTAGCATGTGTAGATACTGCCATGGGATTGTTGTAGGCCTTCCCTTATAAAAGGGCAAACCAAATAGCAATCATCAAGGCCTTGGAACAACTCCGTGTCATGTGTGGTTATCTTTGATCCATTGATAGTGACTGAGGCACACATTTTACTGAACATGATGTCCAAGAGTAGGCATATGAAAAAGCTATAGATAGAGAATTCACTTGCCATATAGTCCCCAAGCAGCAGGGTTGATTGAAAGGAAAAATGGCATTTCGAAGGTACAACTATGTCCATTCTCACAATCCAATACCTTGCATGAGAGGGCAAATGTTTTGCCTCAAACCATTAGATTTCTTAATTCAGTTGAAATGAATATGAGGTTGGCAATCTAATAATGACTCAGGATCACCAAAGAGGAAGGTCCATTTATCAGAGTTGTAAAAAAGGCCTAACCAGATACATTTCTATTGGAGCGATAGAGGGCAATGGCAAATGTTATTTAGCACTCCCCAAGATCTCAAGCCAGGGGAGGGGACACTTCTCTCAGGTCATATAGAATATTTAACCTACAAATAGGGACTGGACTGAGAACATCTCCCAGGTTCAATAGGGCATTTCTTGCCAGACAGAGGAATTCCCCAGTCAACTAAAGTGGTCCCCTTTGATTCTACTGGAGTCTGGGTCAAGATACTCCACACAAGACACTGGAACATGGACCCATGTAAAGGGCAGTCTGGTTGGCCATTTGACATGGTTCTTTGCCACCCCTGCAACTTTACAGATAATGCCAGCACTTCACCCCTAGGGCAATATTCTTGGTATGTACCTCCAGCCCATTACTGTTGGGCTGCCCATGTCTTAACCAACAGAGACAAAGCTTGATGGCAAAGAGCTGCCCTGTCAAGTACCTACTAAACACTTGTATTTCCACCTATAGTCTTCTGTTCCTGTTGCTTCTCTGCTTTATGCCTTTTGGTTTGGACCCTGAGGAACATGTTGGTAAAAGGCATTATTAATTCTTTGTCTTGGCATAAGTGTCATCACCTGTTGTCATTTGTATTGTTGCTGGAGCCTCTGCTTACAAGCAGAAAACAAACTGTGCAACGTATCACCCATGGCATCAGAAATGACTGTAGCCCTCACCCCTGCCAGAGGCTGAGGGACCACCATGAATCGGTGGGTGCATGTGATTGTAAGAGCTGAATTAGAGAGGCTGAGTATGGAGACAAAAGTGATTCCATCTCGGATGCTAAATCACCATGTTGACTTGAATAACTCCATTCCTGTGAATGCCTCCTGATTCTTGTTTTATTTACTGTTTTTACTGTAAGAATATCTGCTTACTATAAATCCTGCTTTTAAATCAAAGCAACCTTGATGTTACTGCACAAATTATAGGCTATAATGCACATAACACTTTTGCCTGTTCTTTAATTGTCTGTATAGAGCTGCATACCCTTTCCCTATGGTATATACACGCTGGGGCTGGGGGTAATAGGTACGAACATCTATCTGCCTGGTTGCTTCCCAAGACCACAATTCCATTTGGAAGTTCCCCAGTAAATTATCTTTTACCGACAAACTGGATTTGTCTGCCTTGTTCTTTGGTTTCGCAGTTCATTCTGCATCTGGGGGTTGTTCTGCATATGAAGTCGTTTCACAGAACACACTCATACTTAGGTCCCACTGTGTGCCCTGTGGGACCTGTGAATACAAAAAACCCTCCACATGGCATCCCATGGAAAAAAATTGATATATACTGAAACCACAAAGTTCAAACCCATGACGTTCAAGGGTCAATGTGCATATTTTATATATCTAAGTACAATATTTATTTCTAATTTTGTGTGATGTGAATATAATGTCACTCATCTCGCTTTTAGCTCACATAAAAAATTATCTGGGAGTTTATTCCATGTGTATTTATCCCATATTAATATGACATATGTACAATTCATTATATTCCAATGGAAAATAGACAATTTTTAATCAATTACCCATTGATGGAATTAAGATATTTTTCCATTCTTTTGCTGTTAAAAATTGTAGTCCAACAAAAAATCGTAATTTTTCCTGTCTCTAAAACTGTATGATTCTTAAAGACTGAATCGCTATTTCTATCTTGTGCTGCTCACTAACCATTTCAAAATCTTAGAGCATCAATTCATTTAATCAACATTTGTACAAGAAATTGTATCTTCCACTTATACATTTTCCTTAACAATGACCAGCCTAAGATTAGCCAAACCCCGCCCCCCCAGATTTATACTAAAGGAAGTCTACTTGACTGAGTCTTTTCTGTCAGCAGTTTCCTGTTCCTCCCATCTCAGATTTTGTTTATAATGGGTACTTAGTCTTATGTACTTAATCAATTATTTGTTCAGCACCTGAATTCCCCCATTCAAATGTATGCTTTATGAGACAGAGACTTCAGTGTTTTGTTCATTTCTCTATCTCAGGGTCTAGAGCAATGCCTGGCATGTAGTAATTACTCAGTAAGTATTTGTTAAATAAATGAAAAGTTATTGCCCTACAGGTTATAGTAACATCATGTTAATATGAGGTATTTATGTATGCATATATGTTGTAACATATTAATATGATTGCTAATATACCTCATCTCATCACACCAATCCTATAAAGTAAGCCTTATGATCTTTGTCTAAGCCATATGGAAACTGAAACTCAGAAAGTTTAATAAATGACTAAATATCACAGGTCAGTGAATTTGAGAGCTGGTTTTTAACTTAGATCACTAGGAATTCAAAACTTTTGTGCTTTACTCTGCACAACCCTATATCCCTAGAGTATGGTTTTTCTTTTTGAATTCATCCTTTCGACATCTGATATTTCTTTGGACCCCAAAGGACAATAGATTCAAGAAAGATCAGGTCCTCCTGCAAAAGGGAAGGAAGAGGAACTTAGATGATCCCAGAAACACCAGGGATGGGGGGGGGAAATACAGGTGCCAGCCCTTCAGCTGGCCCTGAGGACAAAAGAGGCACGACTGGGAATAATTCTCTGAAAGCCAGGGCAGGGAGCATGGCCAACACTCCTACTGCGCTCACTCACCTCTGACACACCTCTGACATACAAGGCAGCAATGAGCTGGCTACAGCTCCAGTCATTTAATAGTTCAGCCAGAACAAGGAATAGGACTTCCCTGATTCCTCTTTTGGCTTTGCTGAAACAGAGAGAAAGCTCTTAGATTACATTTGTGAAAGTTGTGCATGAAGGGCATGCATAAAGCATGGATGTCAGGCAGAGCTGAGCAAGACACATGTTCCTGTTGGACACAGGTAAGGCTTTTTACCAAGGTCCTAATTTATCAGGGACCGCTCTCCAGGTTCAGTTGCTCAACTGGACAAGGTTTGAGCAGGGTTTGTGGGATACTTAATTTTATTCCTCTGCTCATACTAGGAAGATCTCATCAGTTCCTCATTTCTTTAGGTCTCCGTTTTCTTTGCCTATAAGGTAAGTGAGATCTAAGGCTGCAGAAGAAATAAATGACAGGATTTTTTTTCATAACTCTATCCTGTAAAGCTTTCTGGGTTAGAAAAATTTTAGTAGCTGGAGCTTCCATAGGACATACACCTCCTCCAGGTTTTGGTTTTCTTCTGATTAATTCAGGGAAGACTTTCCTCACTAGAACATTCATGAGGCAGAGGACATCAGGAGACCCTACTTCTTCTTATTATTATTATTATACTTTAAGTTTTGGAATACATGTGCAGAATGTGCAGGTTTGTTACATAGGTATATACATGCCATGGTGGTTTGCTGCACCCATCACCCCATCATCTACATTAGGTATTTCTCCTAATGCTATCCCTTCCTAAGTCCTCCACTCCGCAACACGCTCCTGTGTGTGATGTTCCCCTCCCTGTGTCCATGTGTTCTCATTGTTCAACTCCCACTTAAGAGTGTGAACGTGTGGTGTTTGGTTTTCTGTTCTTGTGTTAGTTTGCTGAGAATGATGGTTTCCAGCTTCATCCATGTCCCTGCAAAGGACATGAACTCATCCTTCTTTATGGAGACACTACTTCTTTAGGACAGTTTTATGGTTACAGAAGGCCTAGGAGAGTGGGTTTCCATTCTATGGACAGTTGGTCAGATGATTAGCAAATAGCTGCTCCTGGGGATGTTCTACAGGAACTGGCAAGGAGCCTGTGGGCTGGCCAAGGGCCATCAGCTTCTTCAGTGTCTCCTACACTGGAGGCAGGTTGCCAGTTCTTCTTTCCCAGTAGTTTCCAGAAGTTCTATAGGAACCTTAGCAGGCCCTTTCATCTCTGCCCTTTCTCTTCCACAGTCCTCTCCACCAGCATCACACACAACACAGCTGTCATGAAATGGAGCTTCTAGTGAAATGGTTTTTTGTTTGTTTGTTTTTGAGACAGAGTCTCACTCTGTAACCCAGGCTGGCATGCAGTGGCGTGGTCTCGGCTCACTGAAACCTCTACCTCCCAGGCTCAAGCAATTCTCCTGTCTCAGCCTCCCAAGTAACTGGGATTACAGGGATTACAACTGGGATTACACCACTGTGACTGGCTAATTTTTGTATTTTTAGTAGAGACAGGGTTTCACCATGTTGGCCAGGCTGGTCTTGAACTCCTGACCTCAAGTAATCTGCCCGCCTTGGCCTCCTAAAGTGCTGGGATTACAGGCGTGAGCCACCGCACCCAGCTTGAAGGTCATTTTAGTAGGATGTAGTTGGATATGAAATCCAATGGAAACTTAGGAATAATGAACTTTCTAAAATTCATATATTTATTCTTATACTCATTCACCCAAAAATACACATAAATTACTTAATATGGGCAGACATTGGGCTCATTCCTATAAAGAAAATAAGAAGTTTCTAGTCTGAAGGAGTTTACAGATTAAATTTGAAAATTCAGATATCATTAGATAACTTAAATACAACTGAATAATTAAAGAATTTTTAAAAGAATACAGGAATAACCCTATCTGGAAGCATCACAAGGGAGACACATTTTAGTTTTTAAGATGAGAAGAAAGAAGTCAGCCAGGTGGAGGAGGGGGCACATGCAATCACAGGTGATGTCATGAGCAAGGGTATAGGCAGTTATTAGCAAACTAAAACTCATGGACAAAATCTATTCAGCCCTGTTTTATATGGCCCATAAGCTAAAGATGACTTTTATATTTTTCAAATTGTCAAAAATATTAAAAGAGTGATAGTTTATAGCGTCTTAAAATTATATAAAATTTTAATAAAATTTTGATGTCTATAAAGTTTTATTAGAACTCAGCCATGCA
Organism: Aotus nancymaae; assembly: GCF_030222135.1. Lineage (NCBI taxonomy): Eukaryota > Metazoa > Chordata > Mammalia > Primates > Aotidae > Aotus > Aotus nancymaae. The sequence continues at coordinate 53,032,190 of NW_026988473.1, read as the reverse complement.
CATTTGCTTAGGTATTGTATATGTTTATATACCTAATTCTATATTTGTATACCTATATTGTATACATTAGGTATCATATATGTTGTTTATTTATATGTGTGTGTGCACGCATGCATGAATTTGTCTAGGTATTGAGTAGTTATGACAGATCATATGGTCCACAAAGCATGAAAAATTTTATGTCTAGCCTTTTACAGAAAGAACTTTTCCAATTCCTGGTATAGAATCATATAAAAGAGTAATTTGTTCAATAATAAACAAATATGTTTACCCTCAGCATTGGTGAAGATTAAGGTACCTGGATGACAAGGGGACAAAAAAATGAGACTTAAAGATATGCTGTATTCATATTGCATACCTTGTTAAAACCCATATGTTGCTTTTGTTATATTTTTTCTAATTATGGTTTTGAATGCAGACTCTGCCTTTTACTGCCCATGTAAACAAATTACCAAATTCTTTAACGAATTACATAATGTATCTAAACTTCAATTCATCCAGTGGCAACAACGGGAGGATAATTATAGCATCTAGATCAGACAGTTATTGTTAGAAGAATTTGAAAAAGGGAAAAGTAACACACATAGCATAATTCTTTTATGTATTAAGCAAATATTACCAACATGAGGCCATAATTTTTATTTTATTATTACTGCTTTTATTGCTGCTATATAACATGTGTGGCTCATTGTAGAATGCTTGAAAACCCAGAAAGCAAAATTAAGGAGATAGAATCCCATCTCTCTTCCTACCACTTGAAAGTGACTATTGATAAAAATTTGCAAATTGCTATGCACATATTTATGAGTTTGAAATTTTACATGTAATCATATGTATTTTTGTGATTTTTTTTCCATTTACTATTTTATGGTGAGTATTCAATAGTGGTAATGTTCTTTAAAAATGACTTACATGCTTACATGGTATTTACTTAAATGCTTGGGTTATAATTGACCCAATCATGTGTAGATTATTGACACAATTTTGACACTATAATGATGCAACATCAAATGTGTTTATATGTGAAATCATTGTGACTTTTGCCTGTGTGGATGTGTGCATGTGCTAAGAACACTTAAAACATGAGATCTACTCACTTCAAAAAATTTTGAGTACACAGTACTGTATTGTTATCTATAGGTACCATGTTATACAGCAGATCTCTAGAACTTATTCATCTTGCCAAACTGAAACTTTATGCCCTTGGAAAGCAACTCCTGACTATTACCCTCTCCCCAGAATCTAATATACACTACTCGACATTCTGTTTCTGTAAGTTGGATTGTTTTAGATACCTCATATAAGTGGAATCATGCACTGTCCTTCAATTACTGGCTTGTTTCACCTAGTATAATCTCTTCCACATTTATCCCTGTTGTTGCATATAGCGGGCTGTCTTCTTTTAAGGCTGAATAATGCTCCACTGTATTTATATACCGCATTTTCTTCATTCACTAATCTGTCAGTGAACATTTAGGTCGTTTTTGTATCTTGGCTCTTGTGAATAACGTTGCAATGAGCATGAGAGTGCACATATCACTTCAAAATCCTGATCTCAGTTCCTTTGGATATATTCCAAAAAGCACGATTGTTGGATCTATTTTTAGTTTCTAGAGGATCCTCCATACTGTTTTCCACAGTGGCAGCAACATGTTACATTCCCACCAACAGTGCACAAGGCTTCCAACGTCTCTACATGCTCACTAAGACTTGCTTTGTTTTGTTCCTTTGTTTTTGTCTGTTGGGTTTATTTATTTGATAATAGCCATCCTGACAGGTGTAAGGTGATAACTCACTGTAGTTCTGATTGGCATTTCCCTGATAACTACTGATGTTGAGCATCTTTTCATCACCTGTTGGCCATTTGTATGTCTTCTTAAAGAAATATCTATTCAAGTCTTTTGTCCATTTTAAAATCAGCTTACTTATTTTCTTGGCTACTGAGTTGTAGGCATTTATTATATATTTTGGGTATTAAACTCTTATCAGATATATGGTTTGCAAATATTTGCTTGCATTCTGTAGGTTGTCTCTTTGCTCTATTGACTTTGCTGCATAGAAGGTTTTTAACTTGATGTCCCACTTGCCGAATTTTGCTTTTATTGCTTGTGCTTTTGGTGCTATATCCAAAAAATTGTTGCCAGACTGAGGGTCATAAAGCTCTTGCCTTATATTTTTTTCAAGTCATTTTATAGTTTCAGTTTTTTTTTTTTTTTTTTTTTTAGATGAAGTGTCACTCTTGTCACCCAGGCTGGAGTGCACTGGGGCAATCTCGGCTCACTGCAGCCTCCGCCTCCTGGGTGCAAGCGATTCTCCTGGTTCAGCCTCCCAAATAGCTGGGATTACAGGTGTGCACCACCACACCTGGCTAATTTTTGTGTTTTTAGCAGAGACGGGATTTCGCCATATTGGCTGGCTGGTCTCGAACTCTTGGCCTCAGGTGATCTGCCTGCCTCAGCCTCCCAAAGTGCTCGGTAGTTTCAGTTCTTGCATTTACATTTTTAATTCATTTGAGTTGATTATTGTGTGTGTTATAATAAAAGGTAAACAAAAAATTCATGATTTTGCATTTGAATATTCAGTTTTCCTGAAATCATTTGTTGAAAAGATTATCCTTTTCTATATTGTGTGTTCTTGGCACACTTGTTGAATATCAGTTGACTGTGTGTGTGTGAATTTATTTCTGGGCTCTCAGTACCACTGGTCTATGTTGGCTTTTATTCCCCCTCTACCTAAATTTCTACTCTTGGAACATCTGTAGGAATCTTTTGCCATATATCTTAAGACATTTTCTTATTTTAATTTCAATTTTTTTCTAATTTTGGGTTTTATGTTTAAAATTATTTAATTTTTATTTGGGCTAATCAATCATCTTCAGGAAATTTGCCTTAGTATATTGCTTAGAAAGACCACAAGCATATACAATAAAATATAAACATATTTTCTTCATGCTCAACCAGAGCAGAATTTCAACATTTAAATCATCATCTATATTGAATGTAACATTTTATGATATTTAACTGGTGAGAATTTAACTGGGCTTTTTTGCATTGCCCCAGAGTTCTTCGTTGTATTTTTCTGGTATATACACTATTTCTGGACTTCATTATGTTTCCATGATTTGTCTAATACAAATATATTATACTTAAAGCATGCATAGAGATTTATAAAATATTTTCATGTTATAAATAATGTTATAAAATACAAATAATATTACAAAATATTTTGCCATATGATCACAAACATAGGGTTTTTTTAAATTTTGGAATTACTTTAAATATTTTTAATAATTTGACAAAAATTTATATTTTTATAAAACTATTTCTCTAGTCATAAACACAATATGACATTAAATTTGTTCAAGATTATATTATGACATTTCTTAAGGCTTTGATTATTTTAAATAGGATACTAATTGTTTCCTGATGTGTTTATTTCAAGATTTTTGGATTTTATTGATAACATGAAATTTATTTTTTACTGTTTTTTCCTTGTATATAAGAAAAATATTTCTTCTTAAACTATGTTGTATTACTAGTCAACTCATTGAACAACTTAGTTTTCTGTCATTGAACAACTTTTCTTCTGAAATTAATGATAATTCTCTATTTTCTTTTTCAATGTTTATGCCTTATTATTTTTATCATATTACTTTGGCCAGAATTTTTAAACCAATAGTGGCATTAAAATTTCAACAACATCTATGATCTTCAGAATATCCATAAACCCTCCAAAATTATATGCAAAATTTTCTACATATGGATATATGTAAATTTGGGAGGAGAAAGAGTTCATAACTGTTGTCAGATTGTGGAAGGGTTCCATAATTCCCAAATTCTCAGAACCATTGCTCCAATATTATGCTCCTAATCTCAGAATTGGCTATTGTTTATATAATATTCAGGTTTCATTAAGAAAGTAGTCTTCTCAAATGTTATAAAACTTTACTGTGTTGGATTTTTTAGAGATAAATGTTGAACTTTCAAACAGTTTTAGGATTTGCTGAGGTTAACATTTTTCTTGATTGAAATCTTGATGAGATAAATTACATTTGATTATTTCTGAATTACAAAATATATTTGCATTCCTATAATAAATCCTACTTGGCCATACATATTTAGTTTTGGATGTAAAATGATTACATTTTATTTCTTAATTTTTCACTTATATTCACAAGTCAGATTAGTCTTTGGGCTTTTTTGTGTACGTATTGTATGTGCCGCTTTGAAAATAGGTATAGGTAATTTTCATGATATTAGTTGGAAAATACTGCATCTTTTTCTTTGTTCTGAAACAGTTCATCTAAAGATAAATCACAAGATTTATGTGTTCCCTGGAGGAATAAATACCTCAAGCACTAAACTATCCTGGTTAATGGACTTTTGAATTGTAATCTTTTGATAAAATTACTTTGAACCACTCATTTTTTATCTGTTTTATTCAAGGCTGACCCTTACATTCTACTAGAAAGCTACTTTGTTTTAAAAATCAGACATTTATTACTGTAGTAGTATTTGCTTATAATTTTTAAAGTTTCATTCTATATCTGAAATTATTTTACATATTTTGTTGCTAAATTAAATATTTTTGTTTTCTCCATTATTTCTTTATTTGGTATTTTCAACAATTTATCTTTACTTAATTTTTCAAAAGGCCAAATCTTAGATCTATCAGTTTTAAATTTTTGAAATTAATTTCTGCTTTTAATTCTATTTTCTCTTTCTGTGTCTGTTTTATTTTCTAGGTTGATTTGAAGAGCAATTTAGTTTTTTTTGTTTCTTGTGTGATAATAAAATTATTCTCATCCAAATTCATATAAACCTGAATGTACTATATTTTGTCATATGTGTGTTCAGCAGAATCTATTGTTCTTCTAAGTTATTTTATCTTTCTTTTTCTTTTTTTTGGTGTATATCCTGAAAGGTGTTTTGGCTGTGGCTTGTGTGGTTTTGTGGATTTGAGTTTTCTATTTTATTTGTTTTCTCTCTGCAAACTTAAAGTTTTCTCTACCCTCAAAATTAAAAGGAAACTAGGACAATGATTAAGATATTAGTGAGTATATTTCCATAAATTTTGTAGTATAGTAAGAAATACTTTAAGTTTAAAATTATTAGCTCAACAATTTTTATTTTTTGCTAGCATTTTGTCTGTCATTTTTCCACTTTGATGTGCCATTCTATGTTTCCAGAAATTTATCTATTTTTATTTCCTCAGGTTTGTTTTTTTTTGAGACGGAGTTTCGCTTTTTTTTGAGACGGAGTTTCGCTCTTGTTACCCTGACTGGAGTGCAATGGCGCGATCTCGGCTCACCGCAACCTCGGCCTCCTGGGTTCAGGCAATTCTCCTGCCTCAGCCTCCTGAGTAGCTGGGATTATAGGCACGTGCCACCATACCCGGCTAATTTTTTGTATTTTTAGTAGAGACAGGGTTTCACCATGTTGACCAGGATGGTCTCGATCTCTTGACCTTGTGATCCACCCGCCTCGGCCTCCCAAAGTGCTGGGATTACAGGCGTGAGCCACAGCACCCGGCCCATTTCCTGAGTTTTTAATTTAGTCTATAATTTTTATCATTTCGTAATATTTCTCAATTTCTTAAACTTTCTCTTAATTCCATTTCCTTCAGTATCCAGGACTGTTTTTCACAGTCTTTTAATTTCCTAATGACATTTTTTATTTCCAGGTGTATTTTTCTTACAATATGTTGAACATGTTTGTGATTACCTGTTCAAGAGTATTTTATTTTATGTTGTTGGTAGTACAGATTACAGATGTTTACATGTTTCTCCTATTATTTACTTTTTGTTTTCAGAAGAGGGACATCTCCTTTGATATCTTAGATATGTCCCATTAGTTTAAATTGTTATGTTCCTGTCTCCCATGACTTTATTCTGTTTATTCTGAAGTACAAAAGTCTAGATTGTCTTATAATAAAACAGAAGTTTCTAACTGATATACTGTGCTTATTAATATCATTGATCCTTTTGTTTCATTCAAAATTTTATAGGGTGTGTGTGTGAGTGTGTATGTGTGTGTGCGTGCGTGTGTGAGAGGGAGAAAGAGAGAGCTTGAGCAATTACAGTTGCTAAAATCGCCAATATTTTCCTCAAAATTATGAATTTTGGTTTTTTTACTTGTTAGTGCCACAGAGCAGTCCAATTTCAGTGTGTTAAGTATTATTTTAAGAAAAAATTTTTTTCTGCATAGATTCTGCAATGTTTTGAATATATTCTTGAAAACCAAATTGTTCACAGGGACACACTGGTTGTTAGTCATTCTTTGATTTTCTCTGTTGTTTCATGAGTTCTCACCATTAAATGATGATTTCTCTTTGCTTAGTAACATCTTCATTACCTTTCTTACTATTTATTATTCCAGCTCCATTTGTTTGGCTCACTTTTTCAGGGACATTAATTATTTGTCTTAGGCAGTCTTAGGCAGGCTGCCACTGGGTTTTTTTTTTTTTTTTTCTTTTTTTAATTAGAGGCAGGGTCTCCCTATGTTGCCCAGGTTGATCTCGAACTCCTGGGCTCAAGCCATCTTCTCATCTCAGCCTCCCAAAATATTGAGAATACAGGTGTGAGTCACCACGCCCGGCCTGGGAATTAAAAAAAAAAAATACACATGTGTAGCTCACATTTAGTATATGACCAAGTTAATTAAGAAGTCAAAAAGAAGTCAAAAAACATGTTAAATTTAAGAACAAATAGATCGGTTGTGGTGGCTCACGACTGTAATCCCAGCACTTTGGGAGGCCGAGGCAGGTGGATCACCTGGGGCCAGGATTTCTAGACCAGCCTGGCCAACATGGCAAAACACCATCTCTATTAAAAATACAAAAATTAGCCAGGCATGGTAGGGCACCTCTGATCCCAGCTACTCAGGAGGATGAAGCATGAGATCGCTTATACCTGTGGGCAGAGGTGGCACTGAGCCAAGATCAGGCCACTGCCTACAGCTTGGGTAACAGACTGAGTCTCTGTCTCAAAAAAAAAAAAAGTACAAATAGTTCTTTGAAAATTTTCTGACATTTATTTACTTCTTGACAAACAAATAAGTGGGAAGAGCCATCAGTATAAGCCTCTTTTAATTTTAGTCTTTATCCTTAAAATTGCCTCAGTTCTTAGAACACAGAAAAAACAAATTTGAATGCATTTGTAACAGTTTAATAATTTATATGTCTCATTATGATCTTTTAGTGGAATGTTTTAAAGCCAAAGCACAATTTACTGCAAAGATAAATCAGAAAAGGCAAATAAACTTTTGAATAATATGTTATAATGACCTGAACAAAATGGATTATTAACTAGTAATATAATAATTAGCACATGTAATAGATCGAGAAATTAAATCTGTGCTATATACTCTTTAAGTATTTTGTCATACATGAGATATACTTAAATGTTTCCATCAATTGGATTCCTTTTGCCACATATATTAGTTTTTATTTAAAACAAGAAAACAATTCTCTTTCCTCCAGATTCTCATGTTAATCAGTGCATAACATTGCAATTTTAGTAAAAATTGTTTATTACAATGTTATTTTAGAAAGGGCATTCCACAAACGATCAAAAATGTACTTAAAAGACATCCAAATTATGAGAATGATCAACTTCAGTGGCTTCCTCTGCATCCAACTTGGCTTCTCCATGTCCTTCCTGTGACTTATCAAGAGAGGCCAGGGCCTCATTTGTGTCACTTGCAAAAGTTTCTCATGATATATCATCATCTTGAAAATTTAGACTTTTAATCGCTTATTTCATGTTTTCCCCCAATACTTGTGTTCTCCTCTTCCTAGCAGCTTTTTTATTTTCATATTCCTTTTGATTTTCAATGTAGAAAACATCTTTAATTTGTTCCTTACTGATACTAGAAATGTTTTTCAAGAGATTCAGAAAAAGTCCAGCCGGTGTTCTTCTTCACCTACCATTCATTATAAAGAGGCTGCCATTTTGTTCCACTTCAGCACTTTCCATCAGAAGTTCAATTGCCTGTTGTTCCCAATAATCCTGACTATTTGAGCTATCAGATCTTTCTGTGGTTCCTATAACCTGAATGAAATTTCATCAGCCACTTTCTCTTGAGAATCTTCCTCCGTGATCGTGATCTCATATCAATGTTTATGGTTTATTTCTGGTCTGTTCCCTAGCCTGTCTTTGATAGGTCATTTCCTTTTGAGATGACCTTGCCCCTTTTCCTCTTCCTTTGATACCATTGTTTTGCCACCATGCATATATTCATCTAATTCCTTGTCTAGTCTTTTTGTATGCTCTTGGGATTCACTCTTAAGTTTCTTAGCAATCAAATAATTGTAGGTCTCGGACTGTCTGCTTCATTCCCAAGATACCAAGTTCAGTGGCCACTGCCACTGAAGTTGCAGAAGGCCACTAACCTTCTTTCCTCCAGCAACAGGTGGTTTCTGACTGCTATGGCCAAACTGAAAAGACTCTGATTTGGGAGGAGGGTTAAAACATTTCTGTCATTTGTGCTTCCAAAGACAGTAATCATCATCTGAATTAGAAAAACTCTCTTCACTTGAATCCACACTTTCAACAGTTCAATACTGTGATACTGGTGCACATACAGTTTCCATGGTCTGGAAGGCCCTCATAAGCACTGTCCCCGCCTAGCACTTTCTACACTTGCTGTGGCCTGTCGCTGGGTGCTACCTTTATGTCAGAATCTGAGTCATGTCGGAAAGCTGCCCATCTTCCATGTCGCTGGCCTCCAACACCATCTTCCCACGGTGCCTATTCCTATATTTTAGCCAACTTTATTTTCATCTTTGTTGCCTAGAAAGCCTTTAAAGACTACATTCTGTGTTCCTGTGCCCCTCTAAGGTACAATATAGTTCTGTATTTTGACTTCCATTGTGATGTGTTATAATTATTTAAATATTTTCTCTATTAAATTCTAAGCTTCAATGAATAATCAATCATTGTATAATCAGTGCTGCCATAGAAATTGAATAAATACAGACTTTCTTTTTATATCATTTAAGATTCTGTCTCTTGTTTCATAACTTTTAATCCATGAATGTTTTCCTTTGAAATTTCACTCAAATGTTTCTTATATTTTTTACAGATTTTTTTGTGGGAATCTGTTTTGTTTTTTTCCAATTTTCCTGTTCTTGAAAGAGAATTAGTCAGAATCTCCTTGGACACACTCGCTTTCCACAGAGTTGTAGCATAATATTCCTCTCAGATCTTAATTCTGAGAGTCAGTGGATTATGCAGGTAGTAAGAATCAGTTGTCAATTATAGATATGCTGGACCAAAGAGGAAACTCCTAACATCGTTTCCCATAGTCTGATTTGGCAAGAAAAAATAACTATCGTGTGATTTGAAGTAGTCTACAGTTCTTACACTGAGTGAGGGGGAAAGTGCATTAAAACAACCACACTCTGTAAACATTATTCTCACTCATGCTTTTACCTCTATTATTTCTACTTTGAATAACTTTAAAATAAAATATGATACAATACATGGTTTTTACTGCATATCCTGTCAATTGTTTTGGAACTGGAGTTCCTAAATGCATGCAGAAAGTGCATTAAAACAACCATACATGGCCGGGCGCGGTGGCTCACGCCTATAATCCCAGCACTTTGGGAGGCCGAGGCGGGTAGATAACGAGGTCAAGAGATCGAGACCATCCTGGTCAACATGGTGAAACCCCGTCTCTACTAAAAATACAAAAATTAGCTGTGCATGGTGGCGTGCGCCTGTAGTCCCAGCTACTCGGGAGGCTGAGGCAGGAAAATTGCTTGAACCCAGGAGACGGAGGTTGCGGTGAGCCGAGATCGCGCCATTGTACTCCAGCCTGGGTAACAAAAGTGAAACGCCATGTCAAAAACACCAAAAACAAAAACAAAAAAAGTCACACACTGTAAACATTATTCTGACTCATCCCTTCACCTCTGTTTTTTTTTACTTTGAATAGTTTAAAAATAAAATATGATACAATACGCGTTTTTACTGCATACCCTCTCAAGTATTTTGGAACTGGAGTCTCTAAATGGATGCAGAAAGGTAAGTAATAGTTTTGACAGCAGATCAAGATGAAAACGATGTGTCTGCTGAAGGCTGATATATAACAGGTACAAATGGAAACTTTCTACTTACTTTATCTTTCATCTTCATCTTTTTCATCTTACTTCACTCCATTGCCTCAGGATCCCTTTCACTTAACCCTGTTACAAAAGTATTAAGTGTGCAGAAGAAAATGAGTGTGTGTGAACAAGATCAGGTTTGTTTTAGTAAAAATGCTAACAAGATAATAGAACATAAAAGAGAGGAGAAAGGTGACATATTGCTCACTTTAGTGCTTAGGCTCTGACTAAAGGCTCTTTATTGTGTCTTTTTTCTTAGCCAATAAAAGACCCTTCCTCTTCCAGCTGAGGTGCTGATCTTGTCTCTATCCCTGACATTAAGAGAACATCTGAAAAAGAGATTGAGTATCTGAATTCCAATCAAGAGTCTCTCTCCAGGACCACAGTTGGGGATTTATGCTCATACTTATGGCTATGGGAAACTGGACAAGAATAAGTGAGTTTATCCTCATGAGCTTCTCTTCCCTGCCTACTGAAATACAGTCATTGCTCTTCCTGACATTTCTAACCATCTACCTGGTCACCCTGATGGGAAACAGCCTCATCATTCTGGTTACCCTAGCTGACCCCATGCTACACAGCCCCATGTACTTCTTCCTCAGAAACTTGTCTTTCCTGGAGATTGGCTTCAACCTAGTCATTGTGCCCAAAATGCTGGGGACCCTGCTTGCCCAGGACACAACCATCTCCTTCCTTGGCTGTGCCACTCAGATGTATTTCTTCTTCTTCTTTGGGGTGGCTGAATGCTTCCTCCTGGCCACCATGGCATATGACCGCTATGTGGCCATCTGCAGTCCTTTGCACTACCCAGTCATCATGAACCAAAGGACACGTGCCAAACTGGCTGCTGCCTCCTGGTTCCCAGGCTTTCCTGTAGCTACTGTGCAGACCACGTGGCTCTTCAGCTTTCCATTCTGTGGCACCAACAAGGTGAACCACTTCTTCTGTGACAGCCCACCTGTGCTGAGGCTGGTCTGTGCAGACACAGCACTGTTTGAGATCTACGCCATCGTTGGAACCATTCTGGTGGTCATGGTCCCCTGCTTGCTGATCTTGTGTTCCTACACTTGCATTGCTGCTGCCATGTTCAAGATCCCATCAGCTAAAGGGAAGCGTAAAGCCTTCTCTACGTGCTCCTCACACCTCCTTGTTGTCTCTCTTTTCTATATATCTTCTAGTCTCACATACTTCCGCCCTAAATCAAATAATTCTCCTGACAGCAAGAAATTGTTATCATTGTCCTATAGTGTTGTGACTCCCATGTTGAACCCTATTATCTATAGCCTGAGAAATAGTGAGGTGAAGAATTCCCTCATCAGAACCTTCTACAGGGTCCTAGCCCTCAGAAACTGTATCCCATAGACCTTAGGAAGTAAGGCTAATTCTATTGAATGACAATTAGTTTCATGTTTGGGACACCTGTCTGCCTTTCTTCACATCTCTATTGAAATGAAGGCCAGCTATTGAAATGGCTATTGGAAAGTTTTGTGGAGAGGAGCGAGCACAGTGTTGATGTAGACCTGTCATTGTCATCTGCCAAATTCTTTTACCTGCCCACCATAGACTTACTGTGTTTTTCTTATTGGTGCAATTGGCCAAACCATTCAAGATATTTACTTTGCTAATGAGCACAAATATGACATATATTGTGGACAGTATGAAACTACTTGTAATGTGACCTTGGGGACATACAATATGCAAGACAATGACAAGTGTCAAATGTCATCTTGGCCATCATCTTGATTTGGACAACTCTGACACCATTTAGTAGAAAAACACTATAATACTTCTAGTACATAATTCTTGTTCTTTTCATTTTACATGCCCCTAAGAAAGTATTGGCTTTTATGTTTGTTGATACTTAGTGTGACTAGAGAAAAGAGGATCACTAATCCCTATACATGTTTTTCAATAAGCCCAATACCTTAAAAGAGTCCTTCCTTAGGCTACTCTTCCCAGGCAGAATGAGCTGTTTCCAATTGTCTCTTGCAAATTCATTTCCATGTTCTTAATCCTTGGTAAAGTAATTTCAAAATTTCACAAACATAATTTCAATCATATGCTGCTTTTTACCAGGATTACAGTGGATCTTAACTGACTCCAATATTTTCTCAGTGACTTTAAAGTTTAAATTTTTTTTATATTGTTGATATGAAAATACAAAATATCATAAAGCAAAGTCATTGCCATCAGAAGTTAATAATTTAATCAACAATGAGGGATTTAGATGAGGTAATTGCTAAAAGCAAATTCATTTTACAGTTAAGCAAAGTAAGATTTGAGTTCTTCCTCTGCAGAAGCCAAGCAGATGCCATTGTCATGCTTTTACAGCCATCAGAACCATGAGTCAATTAAATCCTTTTTTCTTTATAAATTACCCACTATCAGGGATTTCTTTTTAACAATGCAAAAATGTTAAACTTTGTAACACAGAAAATTGGTACTGGGAGTGGGGCATTGCTATAAAGATACCTGAAAATATGGAACCAGCTTTGGAATTGAGTAATGGGCAGAGGTTGGAGAGTTTGTGAGGGGTGCTCAAAAGAGACAGAAAGATGAGGGAAAGTTTGGAACTCCTTAGAGACCACTTTAATGGTGGTGACCAAAATGCTGATAGTGATATGGATGCTGAAGGCCAGGCTGCTAAGGTCTCAGATGGAAACGAGAAACTTACTGGGATCTGGAACAAAAGTCACACGTGTATGCCTTAGCAAAAGCTGCATTCTGTTTATGTCTTAGGGATCTGTGGAAGTTTGAACTGAAGAGTGATAATTTAGGGTATCTGGTGGAGGAAATTTCTAAGCAGCAAAGTGTTTGAGATGTGATCTGGCTGTGTCTAACAACCTATGGTCAGATATGGGAGCAAAGAAATGATTTAAAGTTGGAATTTATATTTCAAGGAGAAGCAGAGCATAAAAGTTTGGAAAATTTATAGCTTGCTCATGTGGTAGAAAATGAAAGCCCATTTTTAGAAGAAGAATTCAAGCAGGCTTTGGAGCAACAATTTGCTAGAGATTTGCATAACTGAAAATGAAGCCAAGTGCTAATAACCAAGACAATAGGTAAAAGGTCTTGAAAGCATTTCAAATACCTCTGTGATAACCACTCTCATCATAGGCCAGAGGCCTATGAGGGAGGAATGGTTTTGGGGACCAGGAACAGGGGACTCATTGCCCTGTGCAGCCTCAGGATACTGCTCCCTACAGGGGTGGATTCCTTAGGGTTTTGTGCTTTCCTCATGATAGTGAGTCTCACAAGATCTGGTTGTTTAAAAGTGTGTGACACCTTCCACCCATCTCTTGCTTCTGCACCAGCCAGGTGATGTGCCTGTTCCCGCTTCACCTTCCACCATGAGTGAAAGCTTTCTGAGGCCTCTCCAGAAGTTGAGCAGATGCCAGCACCATGCTTTTACAGCTTGCAAAGCCATCAGCCAATTAAGCCCCTTTTCTTTGTAAATGACCCAGTATCATCTATTTATTTATAGGAACCCAAGAATAGCCTAACACATTGTCATTTCTCTCTTAACTTTGCTTATGGCAATATTTTATTCCTCAGGCTTAGGTGTCATACTTGGGTCTACTAAAGTATTCTTTCATTACTTCCATTAATGCTTCTTTACTTTCATTGTTTAATATTTAAATCTTTTTTGCAATGTGGAATTTATCTGATAGGAGGTATGATTTTTTTTTTCTTTTTCTCCAATAGCTAGCCTTATTGTCCAAACACAATTTATTGAAAAATATGTTATTTCTCCTAAAAACTTGAAACATCAATATACTCACATATAGTTAAAATATTCATAAGAATATGCTTAGGAGGTCTAGATAACACTAAGAAACTTAAAATTTAATGGTTTTAAAGTTTTCAGAAAGTTAACAATACTGTACTTATTACCATGAAGAGACAATAGAAAATTATCATCTTCACAGGAATCTTCAAAAGATGTCAACACAATTGCAATTCATCCAATTGGGTTGCTCTAAATTTTATAAATAATTTAAAAAATTCATTCTGAAATTTGGCTTTGAGCAAGTTCTAGATGTACTGGGTAGTATTTAAAAAAATGGCTTTATACTTATACAATTAAAAGTTGTGAAAATTGCCCTAGAGGGAAAAAAGGAATGACAACACAAATAATAACAAAATAATATTTTAGGGTTCCTTAGATGATGATATTTAAGCTAATTTTTGCAACTAGGTTAAGAAGTAGGAAAATGGCATTCTAGGCTGAAAATGATCACAGAAGTCAGGAGAGGAAGAACTTGGTGCATTTTGAAAGTACAAGAACACAAATTTTTGCTGAAATGTTGTAAATATGGGAAAGAAAGGTGAAAAATGGCTTGATAGGTAGGCATATATCAGGTCATAGAGGAATTCCTTTTGAGCATGCAAAAGATTTTGGAGTTTAACCTGCATGCAATAGTGTATTAGTCCATTTTCACACTGCTATCAGGAACTTCCCGAGACTGGTTATTTTATAGAGGAAAAAGTTTTAATTGACTCTCAGTTCCACATGGCTGGAGAGGCCTCAGGAAACTTACAACCAGGGTGGAATAGGAAGCAGGCATGACTTACATGGTGGCAGGGAAGAGAAAGAGAGAGAAAAAAGCCCAGGGAAAGCACCATTTATAAAACCATTACATCTCATGAGAACTCTCTCACTGTCATAAAAATAGCATTGGGGGAACCTCCCACCAGGTCTCTCCTCAACACCTGGGAATTACAATTCAAGATGAGATCTGGGTGGCAACACCATATAACTGTATCATTCTACCCCAGCCCCTCCCAAATCTCATGTCCTTACATTTCAAAACCAATCAGGCCTTCCCAACAGTCTCCCAAAGTCCTAACTCATTTCAGCATTGACTCAAAAGTCCAAGTCCAAAGTCCCATCTGAGACAAGGCAAGTCCTTTCTGCCCATGCACGTGTAAAATCAAAAGCAAGTTAGTTATTACCAATGGAATACAGGCATTGGATAAATGCTCCCATTCCAAATGTATGAAATTGGTGAAGACAAAGGACTACAGGCCCCATGCAAGTCTAAATCTGGTGGTGGGGGCAGCCATTAAATCTTAAAGCTCCAAATAATCTCCTTTGACTCCATGTCTCACATTCTCGTCATGCAGATGCAAGGGGTGGACTCCCACAGTCTTGGGCAGCTCTGCCCTTGTGGCTTTTCAGTACAGTACCCATCCCTGCTGCTTTCACAGGCTGGCATTGAGTGTCTGTAGCTTTTCTAGGTGAATGGTGCAAGCCGTTGGTGGATCTACCATTCTGAGATCTGAAGGATGGTGGCTGTCTTTCACAACTCCACTAGCAGTGGGGATACTGTGTGGGGGCTCCAACTCCACATTTTCCCTTTGCTCTGCCCTACTAGAGGTTTTTCACCCTTGCAGTAAACTTCTGCCTGGACATCTAGGCATTTCCATACATCCTCTGAAATGTAGGTGGAGGTTTCCAAACCTCAGTTCTTGACTTCTGTGCACTCACAGGCCCAACACCACGTGGAAGCCACCCAGGCTTGGGGTTTTCACCCTCTAGAGCAACAGCCCAAGCTATACCACTTGGCCCCTTTTAGCCCTTACTGGAGCTGAAGCAGCGGGGATGCAGGGCACCAAGTCTTGAAACTGCACAGAACAGGGGAGCCCCGGTCTGAGCCCAGGGAACCATTTTTCCCTTGCAGCCCTCCAGGCCTAAGGTGGGAGGGGCTGCCACCAAGATCTCTGACATGGCTTGGAGACATTTTTCCCATTGTCTTGGTGACTAACATTCAGCTTCTTGTTACTTACGCAAATTTTTGCAGCTGGCTGGAATTTCCCCCCAGAAAATTAGTTTTTCTTTTCTATTGCATGATCAGGTTGCAAATTTTTCAAAGTTTTATACTCTGTAACTTCTTGAATACCTTGCTGCTTAGAAATTTCTTCTGCCAGATACCCTAAATAATCTCCGTCAAGATCAAAGTTTCAAAAATCTTTAGGGCAGGGGCAAAATGCCACCAGGATCTTTGCTAAAGCATAGCAAGAGTCATCTTTGCTCAGTTCCCAATAAGTTCCTTATCTTATTGGGCCATAAGAAATAGCCTGACCTTCACTTTGGTCCAGAATACAAGGATTAGTTTGATGATGTAGGTAAGCATCAAATCTTGAAAGTTCTCTATGCTGAAGTGTTTAAATGCTATCTTGTGAACTATGTAAATCAATTTAAGTGTTTCAGCATTAAAAAACAATCAGATACACATTTTGGAAAAATTATTTTGGTAGTGGTATGGTAAGTGGGCAATAAGGGGACACAACCTGTAAGATAGAGAACAAACACTTCTGTAAATGAGCAGTTAAGAGATATAATATCAAAACCCAGTGCAAAGTAACCCTCTTCTTAATCTTCAGAAATTCAAGTCCTTATCAAAATAGGCCAGCAGAGCACTCATGCTAACAGCTCAGAGGAAAATTATCACTGCTACTCTGGACCACATCTACTCCTGTCTACCTGCAGGCCAGCAGGACTTGAGCTGCAAAGGTGGCTGCTTGCCAAGATGAGTTTATTTGAAGGTATGGCTCTACAGCCTGAGTCATTAGCCCTCTCCCCCATATCCGATCCTTTCTATTCACCTAAGCTTTCCCTCCAGGCCACAAGATAGGCCACTGGGAACCTCAGTAGACTGTGCTCCCTGAACAACAGAGTGCTTCATTAGCTACTTTTTAATTATGTCACAGCCTGTGACTGCTCATTACTAGATTGGCTAGTCAGCATCCTCAGGGATGGAGGAGAATGAAGACAGAAGTCAGTGATTACAGAGCCTAAGTGTAGCTGTGTTAGAGGGAGAAAGAACTTAGCAGAGGCTCTTAGGCTTGTACTCTGAGGTCTCCAGGGTTGCTTCCAGCTTTCAGAGACTATGATTCTGGAGGACATCTTGAGGGACTAAGGCCTTGGTAGGAGGAAGTGACAACAGAGTCAAGTGATCCCAGGCTTGTAATAGCTGTTGGTCTAGAGAGATTCATGAGGAAATCAAGTGCTCTTCAAGTTCTCTTGGATGCTTATGAAAGTGGAATGTTGCTTTTGAAACCTTTTGTCATCTAACCTTCCATAACCATGGATATCCTTGCTATTCCCTATACATGTCTAAGTGCAGATCATTTGGGTTATTTTCCAAGTATTTTTAAATTGTATTTGTCCTGGGAGTTAATTTATTGGCCTCTCCTATCCTCCTTGTTTACTGTCTCCTAGACATCTCCTCCATTCATGGGATTCCAACACATGACCCCTCTGGTGATGAACTTGGGCATTGACCTGTATCTCCCACTAGGATTAGTGTTACAGCTTCTTAATTGTATTCCCTGCCTCCAGTCATGCTGCAGATTTACACATACACTGCATTCCCATTCAGTCCTTAGTCTCCCCAGAGTTCTTTCTAAACACACATGTGACAATCTATCATAATTATGCTTAAATTCCTTATGAATCACCCTCATAATAAGAATAAAACTACTGTTCTTAACATGTCATCCAAACCTCCTTATAGTTCAGTTCTAGTTTCTCTTTCAAATTTAGACCCCATCCATATAGTTGAATGTGGTGTGATGAAAATAGTTCATCATGCTGAATTATTTTCTTTTCTTTTATACTATGCATTTTAAATTTCTCTAAACGTGCTTTTTTGTTTCTCTCAAAAATTTGAAGTCTAAAAAACCTAAGTTCAAACTGTGTGTCTGCTACTTACCAGATATGAAAATTACTCTGTGTTTCTATCCTTCTATTTCCTTTTCTGTGAATTGAGTGCTAATATCTTGTGGATTTAATGCAAAGATGAAATGAGAATAATGAAACCTACTGTGAAGATGTTAAAAGGCCAGCTGTTCTGTGACAGCAGAGGTACCAGCTGTGTTAATCAAATGATATCAGCCAACCACTTACACCTGTGGAACTTCATGATTTTTGTCTATTCTTTGTTACTTTTTACGTTTAAAGTAGTATATCAGTTATGTCATATTCTCAATAGGTATTTGCTACCACTCATAACACAAGTAAATTATTAGGTTCTCTCCTTTTCCCAGTGAACAGAGTAAAGACAGGAAGTAACATGGTAAATATGACCTACATATTGTCAATAAAGCATCATTTACTCCTTACAGGTATTAACAAGATGTATAGAACATGGCAAAGTAACAAGTAATGGGTGTCAAAGTTTGGATTTGAATCTAGGTCTATCTGATTCCACAATATCATGTTTAAGATAGCATATTTAATCTCTAAAACATAAAGAAAGAATCTAAGAATATAGAAAGATATTTGGAAGTAAAGTAATGTAATATGGGCAGCCAAGAGGCTTCAGGAAGGTCATAAGCGGAAAAAAACCTTTGAGGCCAGTAGACATAAAAGTATGACATATCACCATATTGTAAACTGTTTCTTTGGGAAAATTGAAAGACATGAACAAGTTACTTTTTATTCTCTAATTAAAGCTCTTTATTCACTAAATCAAGCTACTTGGCAAAGAATATGTCTTCAACAGAAAGTAGACATTACTATTAAATCTTTATATCTTTACTCACCCCATACTCGCCATACCAAGTTAATCCCTACATATTATTTAAGATTCATCTCTAGTGTTTTCTTTCCTATGCATCTCTCCCTGATTCCTGTAGGCAAATCTGAGTTCACTTTCCTTTTTACATATGTGATACCTTGTATATATAATTGTTAAGCATTAAAGAGATTGCAATTGTATCTTTATAAGCATAGAGGATACAGTAAGAGTAGTTCATCATTCTTGCTTGTATTTCTGACACCTAGTCTAGTGCCTGGCATACAGTAAGTACTCAATAAATGATTGAAGAAATGCATAGTACCAAAATTGTTTCTCTAGCCTTGGTCTGTTCCACTCTCACTGAAAAGTGAGTTTCATATTTCAATTGTCTCAGAGACATTTCTGCCTAGGTATCAAGGCACATGTCAAATAACAACAAGCTCCCAGACAAAATTTTCTCCCAATCTCTAAATTGTGAAAGAAAAATGTCTTGTTACATATTTATTGTTTTTATCCCACCTTTCATGGACATATTCTTTCATTTAATCAGTGAATATTCATACTGAATCCTGAAGGTACAACAGTGAACAAGGTGCTTCCCTCTAAAAGCTCCTGGCTCCTTAAGTGAGACAAAGTAAATACACAGCTATAGACCAAAAGACAGTGCCATGGAAAAGGCTTTACTATATTATAATTTTGCACTGATAAGGCTACCAAAGAAGTGTTCAACCAGTCTCCTAATCCTGTTAACTCCTCCTTGGCAATATCTTTTTACTCAAACCTTGCTTAAATACCCATTTTCACTGCCATTTCCATGAGTCTAGCCAGTGGATCTTCTCAGAGAAACTTCTGCCTGGACATCCAGGCATTTCCATTCATCTTCTGAAATCTAGGTGGAGGTTCCCAAACCTCAGTTCTTGATTTCTGTGCACTTGTAGGCTCAACACCATGTGGAAGCTGCCAAGGCTTGGAGTCTGCACCCTTTGAAGCCATAATCCGAACTCTAGGTTGGCCTCTTTCAGCCATGGCTGGAGCAGCTGGGATGCAGGGCACCAAGTTCCTAGGCTGTACACAGCATGGGGACCCTGGACCCAGCCCATGAAAACATTTTCTTCTAGGCCTGTGATAGAAGGGGTTGCCATAAAGCCCTTTGACATGCCCTGGAGACATTTTCCCCATTGTCTTATGGATTAACATTTGGCTCCTTGTTACATATGGAAATTTCTACAGCCAGCTTGAATTTCTCCTCAGAAAATGGTTTTTTTTCTTTTCTATCACATTGTCAGGCTGCAAATTTTCTGAATATGCAGTTAAAATTTTCTGGACTTTGCAAGGATGCTCTGCTTCCCTTATAAAAACAGAATGCTTTTAACAGCACCCAAGTCACCACTTGAATGCTTTGCTGCTTAGAAATTTCTTCCACAAGATACCCTAAATCATCTCTCTCAATTTCAAAGTTCCACAAATCTCTAGGCCAGGGGCAAACTGCTGCCAGTCTCTTTGCTAAAAACATAACAAGAGTCACCTCATCTTGGACCTTATTGTTCACATCACTATCAGCATTTTTTGTCAAAGTCATTCAACAAGTCTCTAGGAAGTTCCAAACTTTTCCACATTTTCCTGTCTTCTTCTGAACCCTCCAAACTGTTTCAACCTCCACCTGTTACTCAGTTCCAAAGTCACTTCCCATTTTCAGGTATCTTTTCAGCAATGCCCTGCTCTACTGGTACCAATTTACTACATTATTTCGTGTTCACCCTGCTAATAAAGACATTCCTGAGACTGGGCAATTTAAAAAAGAAAGAGGTTTAATTGGACTTACAATTCCACATGGCTGGGGAAGCCTCACAATCATGGCAGAAGGCAAGGAAAAGCAAGTCACATCTTACATGGATAGCAGCAGGCAAAGACAGAGAGCTTGTGCAGGGTACTTTCTCTTTTTAAAACCATCAGCTCTCATGAGAGTAATCCACTATCACGAGAACAGCATGGGAAAGACTTGCCTCCATGATTCAATTACCTTCCACTGGGTTCCTCCCACAACATGAAGTCAAGATAAGATTTGGGTGGGGACACAGCCAAACCATATCAGTTACTCTTTTCTCCCCTTTTCATACCATACTCTTTGTAAAGAGATCACCATGCTAAGCCCACACTCAAAAGGTAGAGAGTAATGCTTCATCTCCTTATGGGCAAAGTAACTACATAAATTATGTTGAGTTCTTCTAGACTTGTTGAGCCTTCCCCATTTATTTCTTTATTCGATCATTTATTTACATCATACACAATCATGAACATTTATTTTATATATTGGTTTATAATCCAATACTACCTTATTTGTTGCTTAAAATTCCAGCTTTGGCCAAAGCTCTTCATGTGGTTTCTGTGTTCCTTTGACATACTCAACAATGTGGGTTTTTTTTTTCATCACTTTCTTACTTTCTGCATTACAAGTGTCTCCAGGCTCATCTTGCATATTTCCTACCTCAGTCCTAGAACCAGCCATTTCTCCAGGGAACACTAATTCCTTTTATTGGTAAATTGTATTAGAAAGATAGGCCATTTTGCGGGAAGAGGAGTAGCTCTATCTGCACTGCTGCTTCTCTTGCCTAGATTCTAGGAAATATCCAAGCTTCACTCCCCGCAACATACCCAAAGGAACGGAGAGAACCGGGACATCCCTGCGGGGACCCGGAACTGATCTGACATAATGGCATCTGATGACTTTGATATAGTGATTGAGGCCATGCTGGAAGCTCCCTATAAAAAAGAAGAGGATGAGCAACAAAGGAAAGAAGTCAAAAAGGATTGTCCTAGCAATACCACCAGCAGCACCAGCAACAGTGGCAATGGGACCAGTGGAAGCAGCACCATTGGGGAGACAAGCAAGAAGAAGAGGAGTCAGAGCCATAGTAGAAGCAGGGATAGAAAGCGCAGTCATAGTCGAGACCGGGATCAGCGTAGACGGAGAAATAGTCAGAGTCGAAGTCGAGATCGTCACCGTCGTCACCATCGTCACCGTAGCCGTAGCTGGGATCCTCGACATAGTGAGTCATGAAGTCGGGACCATTGTCGTGAGGATCGTGTGCGCTACAGGAGTCCTCCACTTGCCACTGGCCATAGGTATGGACACAGTAAGAGTCCTCATTTCAGAGAGAAGAGCCCAGTCAGGGAGCCAATTGATAATCTGAGTCCTGAGGAGCGTGATGCCCGCACAGTTTTCTGTATGCAGTTAGCTGCCCGCATTAGGCCTCGAGATCTGGAGGACTTTTTCTCTGCTGTAGGCAAGGTTCGTGATGTACGTATCATCTCAGATCAGAACTCACACCGTTCTAAGGGCATTGCCTATGTGGAATTCTGTGAAATCCAGTCTGTGCCACTGGCCATTGGGCTAAGTGGGCAACAGTTGCTGGGAGTACCTATCATTGTACAGACTTCACAGGCAGAGAAAAACCGATTGGCAGCCATGGCCAACAACCTGCAAAAGGGCACTGGTGGACCAATGCGCCTCTGTGTGGGTTCCCTGCACTTCAATATCACTGAAGACGTGCTCCGAGGCATCTTTGAGCCCTTTGGTAAAATTGATAATATTGTCCTGATGAAGGACTCAGATACAGGCCACTCTAAAGGTTATGGTTTCATCACGTTCTCTGACTCTGAGTGTGTCCGGCAGGCCCTGGAACAGTTGAATGGCTTTGAGCTTGCTGGTCGACCTATGAGGGTTGGCCATGTGACTGAGCGACTGGATGGTGGCACAGACATCACTTTCCCTGATGGGGACCAGGAGCTGGATCTGGGATCAGCAGGTGGATGTTTGCAGCTTATGGCCAAACTGGCAGAAGGCTCTGGAATCCAACTGCCAACTACCACTGCTGCTGCCGCCGCCGCCCAAGCTGCTGCCTTGCAACTGAATGGAGCGGTTCCCTTGGGCGCCCTGAACCCAGCAGCTCTGACTGCTCTGAGTCCAGCCCTGAACCTTGCCTCCCAGTGCTTCCAGCTCTCCAGCCTCTTTACCCACCAGACCATGTAAATTAGTGGCACAGCAGACTGCCTCCCTTTGCCTCTGGGTCCTGCTACTTCACGTCTACTCTTCCATGGCCTCATCTCTCCATTTTGTGGACCAAGCCATCCTGAGGGCATGGACATTGTCTCTGAGGGAATTGGGGCCACCCTTAAGACACCAAGAAGAGCTCCTGCTCATGGCCCCACTGGAAATGGACTCTGCTGAGCAAAGCACCCAGTTGAAGAAAGCAGAATCTACACCTGCATTGAGTACCTGTTTCTCCATGTGTATTGTCTCTGAGATGACTTTCTTGTCCTTTCCTACACCTTAATGATTCCTCAATTCCTCCCCCATTGGGAAGGCCATAGGGCATTAACTGAAGGCACTGACCTCTCTCCTTTTCCTGCACCTTTATCCTTCAATCTGTCAAGGAAAACCCTTAGGACCTCTGAATCAAGAGGACTGAGTTTGTGGGGTGAGCCTTGAAGGTGCTCTTTTTCTGCTACAAGGGCCCTAAAAGATAGCATGGATTCGTGCACTGAGAAGCCAACCTCAGACCTTAGCTTGATGCAGCTTGAGGCCAGACCTAGTATAGACTCAGCATCTTGCTAGGAGGCATGGGAGTGATCTATCCTGCCAGGCATTTAGAGGCTTTCAAGAATTTAGTAAGAGATGGAATGTACCTTTCCAGTGTCTTCCATCTTCCTTTGAATACTTGTCCTTCCTCGCAGGTCCTCCCTTTGGCCCGGGGTGGGAGGATGGAGGGAGGCTGCTACTTTCTACCACTTCCTGTGTGCCTCTACTGTGGCCTCAACCCTGGCAGCTAAAGCTGCTCCCATTTCCTACCTGGGCATGTGTGAGCCCTTCTCACTGGATTTTATCCCCTTGTGTCTGTGTACATAAATTGTGTGTGTGTGTGTGTGTGTGTGTGTGTATAAAAACTTTGTACAAAAGGCAAGCCTCCTCCTCGTGGTGGCTGTTGCCCATTTGTGTGTGGTCTCTGTTGTGTATCTGTCTGACAACTTCTTATTAGCCCAAACCATGTTTCTGGGGATTATAAAAGATTAGTAACACCAAAAAAAAAAAAAAAAAAAAAGATAGCTGGGTATTAGGTGTCCATATTAATTTGTAACATAAATATTAACATATATCCCCAGTTACATAACATTCCATTGTAGTCTATGAAAAATCCACAGGCTTTGAATCAGTCTCCTATTAATGGAATCAATATTTTTTTTTTACATTATTTTGCAAGTAAAATGTGCTGCATTAGCAAAAGTATCAATACAGTAAACAGACAACCTATAGAATGGGAGAAAATATTTGCAAATTATGCACCTGATAAAAGTCTAACATCTAGCATGTATAAGGAATGTAAATAAATATACTAGTAAAAACCAAAGAACTCTATTAAAAAGTAGGCAAAGGATATGAACAGACACTTTTCAAAAGAAGACATACATGTAGCTCAAAGGCAAATGAAAAAAAGCTCAATATCATTAGATAAATGCAAATCAACACAACAAACAATGAGATATCATCTTATACCACTCAGAATGGCTATTATTAAAAAGTCAAAAATTAATAGATGCTGGCAAGGTTATGGAGAAAAGGGCATGCTTATACACGTTAATAGGAGTGTAAATTAATTCAATTATTGTGGAAAGCAGAGTGGCAATTTCTCAAAGAGCTAAAAACAGAACTACCATTTGACCTAGCAATCCCACTACTGAGTATATACCCGAAGGATTATAGACCACTCTACCATAAAGACACGTGCAAATGTATGTTCATTGCAACACTATTTACAATAGCAAAGATATGGAATCAACGTGAATGGCCATCGATGGCAGATTGGATAAAGAAAATGTGTTACATATACACAATATTACATATGGAATATTTATGCAGTCATAAAAAAACAAGATCATGTGCTTCGCAGGAAAATGGATGGAGCTGAAGACTATTATCCTTAGGAAACTAATGCAGGAACAGAAAACCGTATACCACATATTCTTATTTACAAGTGGGGCCTAAATGATGAGAACATATAGATATTAAGAGGGGAACAGCAGACACTGGGGCCTACTTGGGGGTGGGAGGTGGGAGGAGGGATAGGATCAGGAAAAAATAGCTAATGAATTAGTACTTGGGTGACAAAATAATCTCTATGAACCCCCCCGCATGACATATACCCCTGAATTTAAAATAAAAGTTTTTTAACAGTGGTGCTACATTTAAAAATGATAATTTTCCTTTCTCCAAAATGAGTGACTTTTAAAAGCTCGGATCAATTTAATATCACTTTATTTCTATCTTGTACTGTTCACTAGCTATTTCAAAATTAGGTAGCTTCAATTCACCTGAACAACCAAGAGACTGGGGATCATGTCTCCTACATTTTCCTTACCGATGACCAGTATAGGACTAAATAACAACAACAAAAATTCTTATGCCAAAGTCTACATGTCTGCCTCCTACTTTCCCTACAGTTTCTTATTTCTTCCTTTTGGATTCAATGACAGCCATATTAATCGTATGTTCTTAATTGTTATCTTGCAATTTACTTAACCATAGTTTAAATTTCCCCATTAAAATGTACACTTTATGAGTAGAGAAACCAAATCTGTTTTTGTTTTTGTTTTTTAATTCCATAACCTAAAGCTTGGGAGAGTATTTGACGTTTAGTAGATACTTAATGAACAATTATTCAGCATGCAATAGGTTTAACTAGTATAAACCATTTAATTTCATCATAACACTAACTCTGTAAAGTAAGAATATTTGTTATCTTTAAGAAATGTGGAAACTGAAGCTCAGCGAGTTTAACAAAATTGCTAAACATTACAAGCCAGAGAGTTCCAGTGCTGAGATTAAATTTAGGGTATTCCAACTTCAAACTCCTGTAGTGCTTCTCTACACAATGCTGCTTCCCCTAGCCTGGAGTTTGGCTTTTCTTTCTTGAATTTTGTGTTGTTGGCATCTGAAATTCATTATATACCCAAAGGACGGTAGATTCAAGAAAGACCAGGTCCCCTGAGGAAGGGAAAGAAGAGCCTAGAAACGCCTGGGGAAAAATACAAGTGTCATACCTTCGACTGGCCCCAAGGACAAAAGAGGCACAGGTGGGAACAACTCTCCCAAAACCAGGACTGGGAGCATGGGCAAACTTCATAGTGCGCTTGCTCGCCTCTGACACACAAGGCAGCAATGAGCTGGCTACAGCTCCAGCCATTAATAGCTCAACCAGGATAGGGCATAAGACTTCTCTGGTTCTTCTTTTGGCTTTGCTGATACAAAAATACAGCTCTTAGATTACATGCATGAAGGATATGCATGAAGCATGGATGTCAGGCAGAGCTAAACAACGCAGATGTTCCTATTGGACACAGGTAAGGCTTTTCACCAAGGGCTGAATCTACCAGGGGCCACTCTCCAGGTTCAGTTACTCAGCTGTGCAAGATATGATCAGAGTTTAGTGGATACCTAATTCTATTGCTCTGTCCACACTGGAAGATCTCATCAGCTCCTATCTCCCTGGGAGTCAGTTTCTCCATTCTATGTCATAAGATAAGTGAGATCTGGGTTCACAAAAAGACTAATATTACCTAGGCTTTTTCTAATTCTGTCCTCTAAAGTTTTCTAAGTCAGAAGCTTCCAAGCCTTACAACCTTCACAGGACATATACCCCCTTCAGGTCTTGATTTTCATCTAACTAACACAGAGAAGACTTGCCTCAGTGGAACATTTATGAGATGGAGAACATCAGGCAAATTACTACTTTACAACAGTTCTAGTCATAGAAGGCCTAGAAGAGCAAGTTCCAGTTCCTGGGACAGTCAGATGATAAGCAAAGGTATGTTCCCAGGGAAGTTTTAGAGCGAGTTTGTCTAACCTGTGGCCCATGGGCTACATGCAGCCAAGGATGGCTTTGAATGTGGCCCAACACAAATTTGTAAACTTTCTTAAAACAATATGAGATTTTTTGCTTATAAGCTATCATTAGTGTTAGTGTATTTTATGTGTGACCAAGACAGTTTTTCTTCTTCCAATGTGGCCCAGGGAAACCAAAAGATTAGACACCCCTGTTCTAGAGAACCCTGTAAGCTGGCCATGGGCTGTCAACTTCTTCAATGCCTCTCCCATACTGGAGACAGGGCACCAGCTTTTCTTCCCCAGTGTTTTCAGAAGTTCTGTGAGAATCCCAGCAGGTGTTTCTACCCCTCCTTCTCCCCAGTCCTCTCCACCAGCACCACATATTACACATCTGTCATGAAATGAAGCTTCTAGTGAAAGTGCGGTTCTGACAAAAAAAAAAAAAAAGAACAGTCATTGAGAAAAACAAACATTCTAATGGTGAATAAAAACTCCAAGAAGAATGAACTTTGTAAATTCATGTAATCCTTTATACAATCAGTTGTCCAAAAACAAGTATAAATAGCTTACTCTGTAAAAACACTGGGTTTCTTCATATAAAAGATGACTAAGACAGTTTATACTATGAAGAAGTCTAAAGAGTGAGATATATATTGGCATTGGAAATATCTGAATAATTTAAAAATATTTTTAAAAGATAGAGGAAAATAGAGAAGGTGACTAATCCTATCTGAAAGTATCACATAATAGAGCTGAGTTTTGAGGATTTCAATGAGTCTGCCAGATAGAGTAGGGGATGTTTGCAGGCAGAAGTGATGTCACATACAAAGGCAGATGCGAACAAAAAGAACTCTGTTCCGTAAATAGTAAAAAGCTCAACAGTGAAGCAGATGAAGGAGAGATGGATGTGGGAGACCAAAGATGACATTTCTGGTGTAGCTTAAGTTCATTTCATATGGCTTGTTAAAACCCCAATTTTTTTATTATAAATTTTTGTCATGTTTTAAGTTCAGGCTCTGCCATTTATTTCCCATATAATTACAAAATTTATTAACCATAAAATTATATATCAGTTTGAAATTTGCTTATTCATCTCTCATGTGGAGAGGATAATAATGGCACTTAGATCATAGAGTTGTGAGAAAAAAGTGAATTACTGTAAAGCACAAAGCATAAATCCTATTACATACTCAGGGAATATTACCGGCTTCATCATTATTACGATCATCATCATTTTCATTTTTAATGTTTTTATTGCTAATGCAGAGCAAATATAGCTCAGTGTAGAAAATTTGGAAATCCAGAAAAATAAAAATAAGAACATAAATACCCTCCTTATACCACTTGAAATAAGTCAGTTTTACATTTTGCATATAGCCCTTCAGTCTTTTTATATAGCATATATTTTAAAAATTGTAAATATATCACATGTGTGCAGGCTGTGTTTTTCATTTAATATTATATGGTGATTATTATGTGACAGCATTAAATGTTCTTGAGAAGTGACTTTAAAGATTACAGGAGATTTCCTTAAATACATGCTTCATAATTGAGCCATTCATTCTATTAATGATCATTTTCAATTTGTAACTATAAAGGTCAGCACTGAACAAACTTACACAAAAAATTATTGCCTTTATCTCTTGTACCATAAGGGGTTCTTCCATCAAAATGTATGAACTAGAAAGAAATTATATAAAAGGTCATCATAAAATTATGCCAAATGGATTTCTAGAGAATTTATACTAGTTCAATAGCCTTAAACAAAATAAGATATTGCCTACTACACCATCCCTTACTATCACTGAATATTATATTTTTCAGTATTTTAGATTTAACTTAAAAATTGCATCTTTATATCGAGTTTTTATTTTTATCACTAGAAAAATAAAGTAATTTTTATATGTTTATTGGCTATTGGCATTTCTTGGTAAATTAAATTTTTGTATCCTCTATTTCTTTTTCTTTGTAGGCATTTGTGTCTTTTAAAAAATGATGTAAGTGGCTCATTATATATTAAGTATAAAATACTTTTAATTGCTGTTTTTGCAAATATTTTCCATAATTTATGATTTATATTTCCCTTTTGTTTATGGGTTGATTTGTGTTATCAGTATTTTATTCTTAATAATATCCAAGGATTTGCTTTTCTAAATAAAAAGCAATACCTTTTTACTGTGGACAATGTAAAAAATATAAAACACAAGGAAAAAATTTAAAACATTCATAATTATACCACAAAAGTATTAACGAAGAAATAGAAGTGAAGGCTTTCTCTCTCTCTCTCTCTCTCTCTCTCTGTGTGTGTGTGTGTGTGTGTGTATTTGAATCTTTTTTCTTCCTCATTTAAAAATATTATAATTATTTTGGGTAAAAGTGAAAGAACATAAACAATGGCCTAAACACTGTGGATCTAAATAACAGGTGGATTTTACAGGGTGTTGAAATACTGTAATTGTTATAAATAAACATATATTTTCATTTTACAATGAATGACTTACACTGAACATTGTATTTTATAGCCTACTTTATCAGTGTAGCAAAACAGACTGAATATTTTGTCACATCACTTAATATTTGTCTACAACACACTTTTAAACTGCTGCATAGCATTGTATCACAGATACAACAGAATTTATTTAGCCAATTTACTATTTTTATATATGTAGATTGTCCTTTATTGTTTGTTTCAATTACTCCATTATAAATAAAGCTGAGAGAAGTATGCTAAAATATAGCTAAAATATGCACATAATAAATCTAAAATTGTCCTGTCATTTGGTGTTGCATAGAAGTCTGTTGCTCTCTTTATTTATTTTTTATTTGTTTTTAACTTAGGTTGTAAAATATGTATATTATAAAATATATATCACCAGTAGAAATTTTAAAGGAGCCAGTAAGTATATAATAAAACATTTTAAATTATATTTATTTTTATTACAAAAAGGAGATAATAACTTGCCTTCACAAAATATGCTGATTAAATTATATAAAACTAAATATCAGCATTAATAATATTTCAGAGGAATGTGATTTAAAATGTTCTATTTTTAAAAAATTCGACTTGACACTTTATAATACATTAATTTGAAGATCTAGTTCTGAGTATAATATATTTATATATATGTTCAAAATTTTTAGGCACAAAAATAATTATTTTGATGGCTATAAAAAACTATAAATATGTAGAAAAAATAGAAAAGGAAGAAGGTTATTATTGGCTATGCTTACTAAATATTCACACTGATTCAATAGTTCTGACCCACAAATATACAAAGATTTTGTTGAAATATGGCTGGGAAATTTCTATTTTTCTTGAGATAATTTTTAAATAAATTAAGACGACATTGCCTTTTATTAGTTTTAAAAATGTGTTCAAAGCTTATTGCAACTCTACATTTAGCAGATTTTAAAAATTCATTAGTAAATTCACTTTATCAGTTTTTTATGTGAGTAAATATGAGAGTTTTAGAGGAGACATAGTCATAGTCATTTCTATCAACAAAATCACATAATGATCTAAATATTTGCAAACATTCAAATGACCCTTCATTGCAGATGATCATTCAAAAAAACTAATTCTCCTTCACTTCTTATTAAAACATCATCTTTACTTTGAAGAAATTGTATTCTTTCTCTCTTTCTTTTAACTTTCTTTTGTGAGATCATTGTAGATTTGCATGCACTTGTAGGAAATAATACAGAGACATCTCATGTAGTCTTTACTCAGTTCTTCCCAAAAGTAGCATCATCTTAAAAAACTATAGTACAGTATCGATACCAGGAAATTGACATTAGTACAGTCAAGATACAGAACATTCCATTGATAGGAGAATCTCCAACCTTGGTCTTTTATAGCCAAACCTACCTCCCTCTTGTCCCCACCCTCTCATTAGCCACTGGCAACCACTAGTCTCTTTTCCATTTCTATAATTTTGTCATTACAGGGATGTGTTATGTAAGTGGAATGATAAAATATAATAAATATTTTAAATATTTAAAATAATAAAATATGTGTCTGATGTTTTTCACTGAGAATTCTCTGGAAATTCATGTTATTGCATCATCCTCTTTATTGCTGAGTAGTTTACCAAGGTATAAATGCATCACAATTTGTTTCATCATCTGGGTTTTTGCCAATTTGAGGCTATTATGAATACAGCACTGAGGAATATTCATGTTTTTGTCTGAACATAGTTTTTGTTTCTCAGGGATAAATACCTAGAGGTACAATTGCTGGTTATATGGCAGTTGCATGCTTAGTTTTTTAAAAGAACTGTCAAACTGTTTTCTATAGTGGCTATACCAAACTTGTCCAACCCTGTGGGTCATATGCAGAACAGGATGGCTTTGCATGTAGGCCAACACAGATTTGGAAACTTTCTTAAACCATTATGAGATTTTTCTTTTTGAGACTTTTGTTTTGTTTTGTTTTAGCTTATCAGCCAATTCTTCTTCTTCCAATATGACCCAGGGAAGTCAAAAGATGGAACATCTCTGATATCATTTACATTTTCGTCAGCAATGTATGCATGATCCAATTAGTCAAATCCTCACCAGCATTTGGCATTGTCACTTTTTTTTTTAACCCATTCTAATATGTGTGTAGTGATATATCACTGGGGTCTTTATAAGATTATATGCATTTCCCTAATGGTGAATGCTTTTTATTTTTTGTTTAGTTGTGCTTTATAGGGGGCATTTTTGTTTTGTTTTATTTTGTTTTAATCATTTTCCAGTTTGGTTACTTATCAGAACTTTTCTCTATTTTCAGAATTTTAAAGAAATCTTTCATTAAAATAAAAACATGTTTGCATGAATATTTTAAAATTTTCTTTCATACTTAGTGATTCTTTTGGTTCAGAAAGTCATCTCTTCCATTAGATCAGAGATATTTATTCTTCCCCTGGTACTTCTTTGAATATTATTTCTACCCCTCTTGGTTCTTTATGTCATTGTGGAATACCTGTTATTTTATTTCTTGTATTTTACTTCATTATTCTTCTTATAATTGTTATGTTTTCATAATTTTTACCAGTAACTTGGGTGTAATTTTTCAAACTTGTATTCTAATTAACTCAGTTTTATTAAGTTTCTGGCATTTTGCTCCACAGGGTTTAGCTTCAATAATCATGGCTTTGTTTTGTCCCCTAGGTGGTCTTTTCTGGCCCAATACTGTCATTTTCATGAGTACATATTCAGTATTCAATTATTATTATTATTATTATTATTATTATTGAGACAGAGTCTCCTTCTGTCACCCAGGCTGGAATGCGGTGGTGAAATCTTGGCTGACTGCAACCTCTGCCTCCTGAGTTCTTGCAATTCTCATGCCTCAGCCTCCTGAGTAGCTGGGGATTGCAAGCATGTACCACCATTGCCAGTGAATTTTTGTAATTTTAGTAGAAACAGGGGTTCGCCATGTTGGCCAGGCTGTTTTCAAACTCCTGGCCTCAAGTGATCCAACCGCCTCAGCCTCCCAAAGTGCTGGTATTACAGGCATGAGCCACTGTGCCTGGCCTAAATATTCAATCTTTTATAGGGCTTTGTTGAGAGTAAGTAATAAAGACAATTCAATGCCTTTCAGTGTTCTTTCAGATTCTTTTTTTGAAAAGGAAAACAATTGCTCTGATATCTTGGATTTCATCTCATTAACCTAAAGTGTTGTGTCTTCATATCTCCCATAACTTTCTCTGTTTACTTATTCTGAAAGACAAAGGGCTGGCTTGCCTTGCAATGTCAGTAAGAGAGTTTCTATTTTTTTCTTTACTTTTTTCCTTTTTGTTGAGACTGAGTCTCACTCTGTCACCCGGGCTGGAGTGCAGTGGCACAATCACAGCTCACTGTAGCTTCAACCCCCTGAGCTTTGGTGATCCTCCCACCTCAGCCTTCTGAGTAGCTGGGACAACAGGCATATGACAAACCCAGGTAATTTTTCCATTTTTTGTAGAGATGGAGTTTCGCCACCTTGCCAAGGCTGGTCTCAAACTCCTAGGCTCAAATGATTCACCTTCCGCAGTCTCCCAAAGTGCTGGGATTACAGGTGTGAGCCATCATGCCTGGCCTGCAGTGAGAGAGTTTCTAGTTGAGACGATCTATTCTTTCATCATTGGTTCTTTTATTATTTTTTAAACTTACATTTGTTTTTCTGAAACTGAGCTCAAAACTGTAGTCATTGCTTCATTTAATGTTTAGCACTTCTGAGAAATCTTACATCAGTTTGATTATAATTCTTTTATAAGAATGGTGTTTTTTCCTTCACAGATACTCTGAAGTTTTAAACATAACCTTGAAGTTCAAATTATTCACCAAGACCTGACTAATATTTAATCTCTTTTAAATAAGTTGTCTGCTGCTTGAAAATGAGTAGAAGATTGAGAGTAATTATGGATATGCCACCTAGTCTTCTTGATCCCAGGCCTACAGCTTTTGATCCCTTCTCCATCCCGTTCTGTCAACAATGTCAGAGTGATCCTTCTACATAGCATTATGACAATGTCACTCTGCAGCTTCAGATATTAAGGTGACTCTCCTCATCTATAAACTCCAAAATTCTCAGCATAGAATAAAAGTCTATTAATGTAACATATCCAAAACATTGACCACATCTTGTTTATCTTTTACTTTTTGTCAATTTACTGCTCCTAATTTTTTTATTTTTATTATTAAAATTTTTTTTACCATAGTTTGCTAACCACATTCATTTCTTTTTTTATTTATCCCAGCCTCTCAGCCAATTTCATTTTCCAGCTTCCTATCACCATTTCTCCATTAGACTTCAATATTCTAGATTACAAATACAGTAAGAAGAGCCTCTAGATAATCAACTAAAATTAGAAACCAATAATACAAAATTGGGATCCACTTGTGTCTAGGAAATCTCCTAAACCTCTTAAATGCTAATGATGTTGGTTCTCTTGCTTATCTTTTCGTCTGTCTTCACTGTGATTTTGCAGAAATCCGAATTCTAATTCTCCTACAAATTAATGAGTTAGTCATCAGATAAGGCATGACAGTTCAACAAAGCATAGTTTAGTAAAAATCTGAAGGCTTTTGTAATCCAATAGATGTGGCTTTGATTCAAGATCTGCCATGTAATTGGTGTTCCTTAAATTATCTGGGATCAGTTTCCTCACTTATAAACCAGAGATATAAAAGAACAAAAACATGCCTATGTAAATGGTCCTCAATATATGCTAACCTCTCACCCTCCTTTCAAATTCTAGCCAGTCAAGAAAGATTCATGAAGAGTAGAAAATTTATCAAATGCATTCTTCATGATAGTTATAAATGTATTTCTAAAGTTTTGATAAATTTACGTGTATGTGTTCTTTTATGAGATTATGAACACTGGGTGTGTTTCATAAGTTTAAGTATTTTCAGAAACATCGCTTTTTCATGGCTCCTTCACAAACTCATGATTCTGACTTTGCATGGCATTTCTGAATAACTCAATATGTGAACAGATATATCAACTCCTCTAGAGCCTGATTCAGGCCCATCTCATAGATTAGGCTCTGGCTATTCTTTATTGTGTTTTTATTCTTGGACAACCCAAGGCCCTTCCTCTTCCAGCTGAGGTGCTGATCTTGTCTCTATCCCTGACATTAAGAGAACGTCTGAAAAAGAGATTGAGTATCTGAATTCCAATGAAGACTTTTTCTCCGTGACCACAGCTGGGGACTTTTGCTCATACTTATGGCTATGGGAAACTGGACAAGAATAAGTGAGTTTATCCTCATGAGCTTCTCTTCCCTGCCTACTGAAATACAGTCATTGCTCTTCCTGACATTTCTAACCATCTACCTGGTCACCCTGATGGGAAACAGCCTCATCATTCTGGTTACCCTAGCTGACCCCATGCTACACAGCCCCATGTACTTCTTCCTCAGAAACTTGTCTTTCCTGGAGATTGGCTTCAACCTAGTCATTGTGCCCAAAATGCTGGGGACCCTGCTTGCCCAGGACACAACCATCTCCTTCCTTGGCTGTGCCACTCAGATGTATTTCTTCTTCTTCTTTGGGGTGGCTGAATGCTTCCTCCTGGCCACCATGGCATATGACCGCTATGTGGCCATCTGCAGTCCTTTGCACTACCCAGTCATCATGAACCAAAGGACACGTGCCAAACTGGCTGCTGCCTCCTGGTTCCCAGGCTTTCCTGTAGCTACTGTGCAGACCACGTGGCTCTTCAGCTTTCCATTCTGTGGCACCAACAAGGTGAACCACTTCTTCTGTGACAGCCCACCTGTGCTGAGGCTGGTCTGTGCAGACACAGCACTGTTTGAGATCTACGCCATCGTTGGAACCATTCTGGTGGTCATGGTCCCCTGCTTGCTGATCTTGTGTTCCTACACTTGCATTGCTGCTGCCATCTTCAAGATCCCATCAGCTAAAGGGAAGCGTAAAGCCTTCTCTACATGCTCCTCACACCTCCTTGTTGTCTCTCTTTTCTATATATCATTAAGCCTCACATATTTTCGGCCTAAATCAAATAATTCTCCTGAGGGCAAGAAGCTCCTATCATTGTCCTACACTGTTGTGACTCCCATGTTGAACCCCATTATCTACAGTCTGAGAAATAACGAGGTGAAGAATGCCCTCAGCAGGACGGTATGCAAGGCCCTAGCCCTCCAAAACTGTATCCCATAGGCCTTAGGAAGTAAGACTGCATTTTATTGGATGAGAAACAATGAGTCCCAGATTTGAGATTCCTTTCTGTATCTTTCCACATATCCAATGAGATGAAGTCCAGCTGCCATTTTCAAATGGCTTTTGGAAAGCTGAGAGGAGAGAATAGAGCACAGAAGTAGTTTCAACCTAGCACCACCAATTAAGAAAACTCTGTCTGCCCATTGCAGACTTACCTTGTTTTTCTTGTTTCAATTGGTATGTCAGCACTTCTGTGGCCAAGTATTTCCAGATATTTACATTTGTATGTGGCATGCATTGTGTACAATATGATAATGCTAGTCATTATAACATGGGGGCACACATAGTAACAGAGGGTAAAACCCATTAAAAATCATCTTGTCACTTTTCTTTCTCTGGGCAGATCTGACTCTCCATTCGTGAGACAGAAAATCCCATGATCTTTCCCAACACATAACTGTCCTCACCATCTTACTTCAGTTCTCATGCCCTTGAGCAGTGTTAGTTCTTTCAAAGCTTACTGGTATGCAGTATGCATATACAAGGATAGATCAAAATTTCACATGCATATGCCTTTATAACCCCAATACCCGTTTCCTTCTCACTAGATTTTTCCCAGGAAGAATAACCTGATCTTCCCTAAGCTGTCTATTCCATATTCAGGTTCTTATGTTCTGTTGAAGTAATGTCGCAAATTTCAGTCATAGCTTTTAAAACAAATCCCAGCTGACTTCAGAATAAGTGTTCGATAACCACAAGATTTCTCCTTCTTCTTATAACCTGATAGTACTCTATTGGTAGATGTGCCCTAATTTAGCCAGTCTTTTAGTTCTACAAATCATGCTGTAAATAACGGACTTATGCATATATCTTTTTTATATTTTTGCTAGTGTACCCGACAATTAGAAATCTAAAAATTGGATTTATTGGGCAAAAGTTAAATACGTGTTAAATAACATTGCTGTATATTGATTGTCTGTCTAGCTCTCCTCTGAACTTACTGTATCATTTTATGCTCTCACCAGCAATTTATGAGGTGTTTGTTTCCCCATAACTCATCAATAACATTTGTCATGAAACATTTAGAATTTTGATTATTTAATATTTTATAAAAACTCAATGAAATTTTAATTTGAATGAAATAAATTTTGAATAAAAAAGAAATGGATGATTAAATCAGAGAAAAGGCAAACTTCTGAGTTATAGATTAGATCATTAGCAATTGGTGATGTCTTGGTGTTCCATTTTCTCTTCTTTTGAAAGGTTCTTTATTTTAGCTGAATCTATTCCATCTCTCGAGACTCCATCCACTGTGAGTCCTCAAGCAGCATAAATCACTCCTTCCTACATGCACCCATTTCAAGTTTATTAATAAATAAGTTAAGTTTTGTATGTACTACATGTACAAAATGTACATGTACTTATTTTTACATGCTTGTCTTCTTCCAACATTTCTGTAACTCTTCAAAAATGAGAACTGCTCAAATGTTTCTGGTGTTTTGTTTTGTTTTCGAGACAGGGTCTCTCTCTATCACCCAGACTGGAGTTCAGTGGCAGAATTATGGCTCACTATAGCCTCAAACTCCTGGGCTCAAGCCATCCTCCTGCCTCAGCCTCCCTAGTGGCTGGAAATATAGGTGTACACCACCATACCTGGCTATTTAAAAAAAATTAATCGAGACAATGTCTTGCTACACTGCCCAGGCTGATATTGAACTTCTGAGTTCAAGCAGTCCTTCTGCCTGAGCCCCTCAAAGTGCTGAGATTACAGGTGTGAGCCACTGCATGCAGCATGAGTGTTTCCCTTTCCTTTCCTTTCCTTTCCTTTCCATTCTTTTCCATTGCTTTCCTCTTTTCTTTTCTTTTCCCTTTCTTCCTTCCTTCCATCCTTCCTTCCTTCCTTTTTCAGGGTCTGCTCTGTTACCCAGGCTGCTGGAGTGCAATGGCACAATCTCGGCTTACTACAACCTCTGCTTCCTGGGTTCAAGCAATTCTCATGCCTCAGCCTCTCGAGTAGCTGGGATTACAGGCATGCTACACCATGCCAAACTAATTTGTGTCTGTGTATGTGTTTTTAGTAGAGATGGAGTTTTGCCATATTGGAGCTCCTGGCCTCAAGTGATCTGCCTGCTTCAGCCTCCCACAGGCTGGGATTACAGGCATGAGCCACCACACCAGGCC
Organism: Aotus nancymaae; assembly: GCF_030222135.1. NCBI lineage: Eukaryota > Metazoa > Chordata > Mammalia > Primates > Aotidae > Aotus > Aotus nancymaae. Next base: position 52,994,843 of record NW_026988473.1, on the reverse strand, counting down.
AAGTGTTTCTCTTTTAATATGACATAGGCATTCCTGAAAAGCTTATGTTATACAAACCGTTGCATTAAAGATATTATGGGGAAGTAGGGCAGGGTTAGGACTAGACTCAAAATACATGCAACTTTGAAGACAGGGCATTAATAGAAACAACATTTGGTCCCCAGAGAGACAATGTAGACTGCCCAGACAGGCAGCTCATTGAGGTTAGAGGTTGCCACAGTAGATAGTTAAAATATGCAACAACAGTAGAATGAAAATACCAACAATGCTTTATTAGAACAATGATGTTTGATGCTGAGACAATTTGAACTGGGGTAGGGAGTAGTCCTTAGGTGGTCATGGGAGTCTATGCCACTTGTCAGGAGCCAAAAGCTGCATAAAGCAAGGGATACTCCTCTCTGGGGATGAGACCTTAGATGCAGGCACACTAAAATTTTTCTATAACATAGCCATAAGGGTTCCTCATGCCAAAGCCTAAAGACATTTACCTCATTGTTGAAGATTTGTCTTGCCCAAGAAAAATTTTCACATTGCAATGAAATCACTCTCTGTTATTTCAGTAGTGTATGTAAGATGAATAAATGAATGGGTAGTCCACCTGAGAAATGATGGTGACCTGGAGTGGAATGATATGTATAGGAATTAATTTAAAATAATTTTTGGAGGCAGAATTAATAGAAGTCTTATCAATTATAGGAATTATAGGAATTAATTATAGGAATTAATTATAGGAATTAATTTAATTATAGGAATCAATTATAGGAATTAATTTAAAATAATTTTTGGAGGAAGAATTGATAGAAGTGGGGAAATGCACTGCTCAAGAGAGGAGGGCTGATTCTAGAGCAAAACCAATTCCTGTAGTAGAGCATAGGTGTTCTGAAAGCCTGGAAGGGATCCATAAAAGAGGTATAAAATAAATGACTATTATTTACACAGAAAGTCAAACCTGAAGCTTTTTCCTTCATATCACTGTGTTATGAATCCCTTTCCACCTTTTAGGAATATCTACCCTAAACCCATGGGAATTAGACTTGTCTTAGGACCAAAGACTTTGATCACAGGTCAGGTTCTCCTAGAATCGGATATGGAGCTAAGGACTCAAATAAAGTGGACTTGTTAAGGCAAAACCATTAATTGAATGGCGAAAGTTGAGTAGAAATGGAGAAGAGGCTAAACAAAGGTGCAATTTCAATTGAAATCCCAAATTCAACCTGATCCAGTGAGGAACTCCAGAGCATACATAAATCTCAGAGTTTGTTAATATCGGGGCATAGGAAGTAGGCTTTTGTTCCACTCCAGCCATCCATTGGCTACTGGTGGACTGTGAGGTGAGTGAAGGGGACAAGTAAAACTCTCAGGTACCTCTGTGTCCTGGAGAGGGTTCCTAATGCCCAAGGGCATTCTTCTGAAGCTCTCAGATGCAAGCTGTTAGAAAGAAATCAAGTAAAGGCTGAGCTAAGTGTTCACACACACACACACACACACACACACACACAAACGTTTGGAGGTGGTGGATGTGTTCACTAAGTTGATAATTTTTTTTAAAGTAAACCTCAAAGAAGCTGAGAAAGGAGGCACAGAGCCAGTAAAAGTGACTCAGAAGGATTAAGAAGAAACTACAACAGTGTCCACTACAGTCCTCCTGTTAGAAGTGCTTGTCATCACCTGAGTGTATGAGTCAAGAAAAAACCAAAAGGGTTTAACCAGAACATTTAAAAACGACCCTTGATAGGATGACTATAGTTAAACAAAAATGTATGGCCGGGCGCGGTGGCTCACGCCTGTAATCCCAGCACTTTGGGAGGCCAAGGCAGGCGGATCACGAGGTCAAGAAATCAAGACCATCTTGGCCAACAGGGTGAAACCCTGTCTCTACTAAAAATACAAAAATTAGCTGGGCGTGGTGGCACGCGCCTGTAATCCCAGCTACTTGAGAGGCTGAGGCAGAATTGCTTGAACCCGGGAGGCGGAGGTTGCAGTGAGCTGAGATCGCGCCACTGCACTCCAGCCTGGCGCCTGGCAACGGAGAGAGACTCTATCTCAAAAAAAAAAAAAGTATTGTTCCAGGGTGAGAGACACCCTAAATACTCTGACTTGATCACTTGATCATGCAGCATGTACATGTAACAATTTGACATGTACCCCATCAATTTGTACAAGCAAAAAGATTACCATGGAAAATAATGATCACTAACACCCTAAATGTAGAACACAGTTCAATGTGTGGAGACCTTTCCAAGTTCAATACCTACCCACCAGTGTGGGTAGATGTATCAGCAACTGATATGTCTATTTTTCTTCAGATTGTTCCATGAGTAATTTGAACCAAACACAAATATTCAAACTCATCTCCCAAAGATATACATTAATTATTAGAAATGAGAGTCTACACACATGTAGAAAATAAATATTTTCTTATTTAATTCATTATTTTCAAGGTATCTTTATTTTTCACAATGGATTCAGAACCATACATCATTACACAGGGCAGTGATTTTTTTTTTCTTCATCTCCCATTTTTATAGTGGTCCCCTTTGAGATTTCTGGGACTGAGACAGTAGGTCATGACTGATTGATTTACCTCTTAAAGGCTTCTTGTTTAGCAATCCTAAAATAAAGCTGAAGCTTTGGGGTTGCTGCTCATAATAATTTTATTAAATTATTATCCAGGTCTCTCAGGCTTATAGTTTACGTCCAGGGAAAGGAGAAATGGTGGTGCTATTTTTGAAGATACATAGCTTTCTTCTAGTTACATGTTCATTACAGTTATAATTTCACATTTTTACATGGTTGTTTGATGTTTGCCTCCCCCTCTAAACTGTATGTTCCATGAGGCCAAGGACAATGTCTATTAAATTTGATTTAAATTTCTAGTGCCTGCTACTTGTTAGACATCCACTAAATATTTGTTGGATGAATGAAGCAGGACTCAAAGTGGATCTTGTGCATTTGTTTATTGGCCATTGCAGCCTGTGTTACAATTGTTCCTCCTCCAAATTCTAGAGAGCAGGACTAGGGGAGAGGGAGAGGATGAGATGAAGAATGGCAGTGAGGACTCAGGTGACCATATCTACTCTCACATTATCTTTGGTTGTAATCCCAAGTAAGCATGGGAACCAACAGGGATTTAGAGTATATACTGGAAGAAGAAAAGGGTTATCAGGGGAACAATAAATAGCTATTAATTTTTATCCACTGAGTAACCTGTCTATTATCAATTTTTTGGGAAATGTGAAGTATTTCCATAGAACAAAGTGCAAGATAAGCATGCCATCCTAATCAATCAAAATAGAAAATCTCAAGATATATAGATAGGAGTGAGACAGATCAGTACATTAAATATGCCTTGTGGAAAAATTCAAGTGCATAAGTGCAGATACCATGCTAGATACTAACCAAACAGTAACGATCAATGCAGATAAGATTGCTACTTTCAATAAGAAACATGCAATCAAAGATCTCTTTCAAAAACAGCAAGAAATATTCAGATGCCAATTTGGGTCTTTGAATGAAGCCCCTATTATCTGGGGGAAATTTTATCCCAAAGCATTGACTTTGCCTTACTTCCTCAACTTCAAATCCTATTGCAGAAAGGTTAGAATGTTGAAACTATTAGTTGGAGTTTTTTCATCTTAACCTGGAGATAATCACCGCCCCAATCAACAGCATCCCCAATGAACTGTTGATGGTTTTTATTAATAGTCTCTACTTGGTTTAGACAATGATTAATTGGTTGTCCTCTTCATGCCTGAAAACTTCTTCTGAGTCCAGATCAGAAATACTCTTGATAATCAGCCCAAAAGAATTAAAATTGAGGAGAACTATGGAAAGAATACTGGTATATTCCTCGAATCTCTCCTGGTATAAACCTTGGAGGATAGACCACTGAGTTTTGTCCCCTTACACTTGTAGCCTCATAAGTGCATAAAAAGTTGGAGCTGCAGCAAAGACCTTCCTCTAATTACAAGATTGCAGCATCTTCAAGAATTTTTGCACTCCTGGGAACTCCCCAAAACTCATACCTGTTAGAAAGTGAATCTATGACTTCACCTTAGGAAATGAAGCATTGAGGGAATCACTTCCCTACAGTAAACAGCAGGGAATGAAATAATCCTGAGACTCAGCCTGGAATCCTCTAGAGTGACTGACACAGACCCAGTGCAGAACTCCTCTAGAGTGACAAAATTCTGCACAGCTCGGGGCTTTTTCACAGGGACTGACCCAGTCACAGCCCAGGATTTACCTAAGAGTGACCGACACAATCCTGCAACAAAACTTCTCTTAGCATGTGACAAAGATGCAATCCAGAATTCACCAGCATTGTGGACTGAGACAAGCACAGCCCAGAGCATCTTTGGAATGACTGATGCCACTGACACAGCCCAGGGCTTCTCTGGAATGACTTGCAACAGACAAGGCCATAATTTAGGACTCTCCTGGAGTCACTCACTCAGAAATAGCCTAAGGCTGCTCTAGAGTGACTGATATAGACCAGGGCTTCTCTGGAATTTATACAGACAGATGTCACTGGCAGGAGGTGAGTAAAGGCTGAGAAGATGGGGCACAGATTTGCAACCTCTTGTATATGGTGTAGAGGCTTACCACAAAAAATGTGTCTTCTTGGACACATTTCTCAAAGACAGGAAAGGAGAGCATGGGCCCCAAAAAAAGAACCTGGAGTTTTATGGGACTTGACAAAATAGGGAATCTAGGAAAGGATAGAACAAAATGATAAGATATGTATTGTGCTTTAGAATGTTAAAAATGTTTGCATATATGTTATCTGTTATTTTGCTCTCACAACTACCCTCTCAGGTAGGTAAGACATTTATTATAATTATCATTTTACAACTGAGGAAAACATAACTTAGAAAAGGTCAAGTCAGCAGCTCAGCATCTCAATTAAAAATAAATGAATGAATAAATACATAGCTAGAATTTTAAATCTGAACTTAGGGCTCCAAAGTCCTTGCCATTAGGTCTCAGACCATCATATATGTGGTAGTTTCACAAAGTTCTTATGTTATCTAGTTTTTCCTATTGAAACAAAACACAGACTCTCTAAGATATTATCCCTGAAAGTAGACACTCTGGACAGAGAAGTGGCTGACCAGGCAACCTCAACTAAGTTTCCCATAGCTTTTGCCTCCCCCTAGGGTTGTCTCCCATCTCTCTCTGATGTCTGCAGTCACAACCACACTTATCAAAGATTCTGTGCTTTGCAAGGCTAGTAGTAAAATAGTGCCTGAATTATACTGCATAACATCCTGACAGCCATAGCTACATGCATGTAGTTACAGGAATTCTTCACATCTTCCCAAAAACTTTCCCTCTACCATCCCTTCCCTACTTAGTAGAGGGAAAACCTAAAAAAAACTAGAAACAAGAGAAAATTGAAAGATATGAAAGAGAAAGTGAGGGAAGGATGGATCCAAAGAGAAAATATGAAGGAGTAGGTTAAAGAGGGATAAAGACAAATGAAGGAAAATATAGAATTACAAGTATGAGAAGGAGGCATTTCAAAAGTCCTGAATCAGATTTTCACATTTTGTTTCTTGCAGCCCTAGGGCCCTTAAGATGCCTGAGGGGGACATTTCAGGGGACAGGAGAAAGTAAAACCCAAGCAGTAGAGCCCTGAGGCCCTGTCCCTGCCCTTGCTTTTCCTTATGGATTTAAGTATTGTGATTCCCTATAGAATTTGGCTTGAAAAAAGGGATAGGACATCCCTGCTCTAAAAGTAAACAAACAAACAAAAAAACCCAAAACACAAACAAACATACTATTAAGTATATTCGGGTTCTCTCAGCTTCATTTACTGAATATGCAGCAATACTCTGATAACATCTGAATTTTTGGCCTGAGAACCTTTTTCTTCCCAGCCTTTAGTCCCATGTTAGTCAGTGGCTAACTAGTATCATCTGGTGTGTATCTTTAGGAAATTCACAAACTATGCTGTGCTGCACTTTTTCTCTGGTTTCAACTATAATGGGTCTTAACTACACTTCACTGGATTTTTTTTCTATCCAACACTGTTTCACCAAAAATTTGGGTTTAGAGGTTTTTTGTTTTGTTTTGTTTGTTTTTCTATAGTGTTATCAATGATAATAATTAGGACAATAAGAATTCAATTTGTATAGAGTTTTAGAATTCTACATTTATTTCCATCTCTCTTATAATTTAAAAGACAATAATTCAAAACATTGTTAAAAGGACTTTTTACAAAAACTTAAAAAAATAGCAATTACTTTAATCCATCATGGATTCACTAATAATTTTATGAAAAAGAACGTCATTAACTTTTTAAGATAAATATTCATATGGTAGGCCAATTAACTAATATCATTAAAATAAATGTTAATTCATAATTCAATAAATAATTATTAATATGTACCAAGCAATGTAATATGAACATAATGATGGGTATGATTTTGTTTGTATCTCCAAGGAGTATACAATTTACAGGAAAGGACGTATATGTAAAAATAATTAATACATAAAACCATTGTTATAATAAGTATACTTTTAAATGTTATGATGAATACAAGGAGAGAATAATTAATTATACCCAGTTGGGGAATGAGCATGGTCGAAAAGCCTTTACAAGGAAGTTGACATTAGATCTCAGATTAAGGAATGAGGGCCAAAATGGTTTGGCTGTGCTTCACTAAGACATTTGATTACTTCTTTCATGAGATATTTGTTGTCACATTAAAGAGATATGTTTCAGATGACACTACTTATAACTGTGTTTTTTTTTAAACCCAACCAGTATCTGAAATGATTTAAGGTCACTGATAGAAAAAGTAGATGGTTCTGCCCAGAAAGTATAGATTAAAAAATTGATGTCAATCAATTTTAGGATATGTTTTAATTGATGTGCCTCAGTGTCTTGACTCTCTCCCAGAAAACAGTTTGATTAAATATTTTAGGGGAGTGGATACCTGAGGCACACTGAGTGATATAAAGCTATTACATTAGAGTAAAGCTTTTAAAATATTTTCTCAGAACATAGCAAAATATTTAAACAAAAGAAATATACCTTGGAAGACAAAACCCAATATACTACTTATTTAAAAAAACACTCAGAGTTCTGACTTTGACTGTAGGCTCAGTTAGAGATCCAACGGTGTCATCAAAGTACTATAAAAATAATTAAACCTTAGGCTGCATTAAACACTGAGCCCTTGGAGTTAGCATTTTAGGTGCAAACGATACAGGGTGAACACATAGATTTGTCCTCATGATGTTAACAATTAAGATAGCATAAATAGATGCACAGGCACATAATTATAAAAGTACTCTAAGAGAGCTGTACACAAAGGGTTATGAGACAGCCAAAAAAAACCATTCTTCTTTCTGCCAAGGGAGGGCAGGAAACTTTAAAAAGAAAGTGATGTTTTAGCCAATTCTTGCAAGATGAGCAGAAAGTTATACTTTTTTAAGCTCCTACCTATAAGTAAGAACATGTGATATTTGTCTTTCTGTGCCTGGCTTGTTTTACTTAACATAATGACCATCCCAACACAAAGAAACGGTAAATGCTTGAGGTGATGGATATCCCAATCACCCTAATTTTATCATTATACATTGTATATACATGTATCAAAATATCCTATGTACCCCCAAAATATGTACTATACATATGTACTATGCTATTGCATATCAATTAAAAATAAAGAGAGTGTGGGTAAATAATTTGAAGTAAAGCAAATAAGAATAACGCAAAACCTAAAAAAAAGTTGTACATATTTTCAGGGAAAAGATTCCAACAAAAGAGCGCCACATGCACAAACGCAAGGAGTGCTGAGAGACTATGTCGCGTGTAAGGAACACAAAGTGTTTTTGTATGACTGAAAAATCAGCTGCACTGGGGATTTGAAACTGGAAAAATAAGCAGAGATCATAGGAAAAGACCTTGTTAAAGAATTTACTTTATCCCAGAGGCCACATGGAGTAATTGAAAGACATTGAGCAGGTAAGTGACTTAACCAGAGTTGCTGACAGATCACATACAAGCCAAGGATGGTTTGAAGAGAATGAACTGGAAGCAGGTTTCTACCATAGTCCAGGCCAGAGAAATCCAGAACCTAAATTCAGTGGTGGTGGAGCTGGAGAGGTGACACTGAATTAGTGTTTAAGAGTAAAAATAATCAAATTTGGGGGATAAATTAAAGGATTATATCCCAGTTCCTGGCTTGTACTTTGGGGTGGTGCCATTTACTGAAATAAGGGAACTACAAAGAGGGATTTTGAGATGGGGGAAGCAGACAAGTACATTTATATCTCTTACTATTGTTTAAGTCCAAGTTAATTGTATGATGCTATATCGCATTCTTTTGCGTTTTTGTCAAAATTCCTTATGAATGGGGCTCATGGTACCTACTTTGTGTAGGTGTAGATGTTTCCTTGATTATTTACCACATTTTCTTCATTATCTATTAATTCATTCGATAACAATTTACTTGGCATCTACCTTTCTTGGCATTGGGGTAAAAAATTGAATAACACAATTTCTCTTCCAAGGAGCATGTCATCTACAGTGTGAGACAGATACATACATAAATGATTATTCTAAAATAAGAACTATGAACGTGGTATTCTAGTTCTCCAATGTTACTAATGTATTAGAATTTCTGCCTATCTTTAGAAATTGTGTTGCTTTGCTCTTACTACCACCCTGTACTGAACACTGGCTTGTCCTCACGTGTGGGCTCAGATTTATTCCCATTCTGAAAAAGTGAGTGCAAGTGTTACTTGATGGCCAAATCCCTGACATGGACGCAGACCATCCAGGATGCAAACACTTGCTGAAATAATTACTCAACTTCTTTGGGTCTCAGATTCCTTGACTGTAAAATGGCTGTAATACTCTCTGTATCTTCAGGTGTTGTGAGAATTAAATAAGATAATACATGCAAAACACTTAGAATGGTGTGTGGAGCTTATTTGATGCTTCATAAATGTTCATTCTTAGTATAAAAGTAGATAAGGTAACAAGGATGTTTTCACAAAAGAAGTGATTCCCTGGCTGGGCGCAGTGGCTCACGCCTGTGATCCCAGCACTTTGGGAGGCTGAGGCAGGCAGATCACAAGGTCAAGATATGGAGACCATCCTGGCCAACATGGTGAAACCCCGTCTCTACTAAAAAATACAAAAATTAGCTGGGCGTGGTAGCATGCGCCTGTAGTCCCAGCTACTCAGGAGGCTGAGGCAGGAGAATTGCTTTAACCCAGGAGGTGGAGATTGCAGTGAGCCGAGGTTGTGCTACTGCACTCCAGCCTGGCGCCTGGCGACAGAGCAAGAGTCTGTCTAAAAAAAAAAAAAAAAAAAAAAAAAGTGATTCCCTGGTTGAATTTTTTTTAATGAATATGAATCAGCAAAAAAATTTAGCATTTTCTCATTTTTTTCTCTTTACCTACCTCCTTCCTTCACCACTCTAAATTCACCTCTTGCTCCTGCTCAGAACTTTACTTAAATATCATCTTATCAGTGAAGATTTCCCTGACACTTTCCACCCCAAGTGTTTATCTCCTTTTCCACTACTTTATTCTTCTCCATTTCTCCATTTCTCTTATATACTATAATTTCTACTAACATAATTTGTTTAACCTGTCTTCCCTATGATAAGATGAGTTTTATAAGGGCAGAGATTTTTGCTTGTTTTATTTACAAATGTATTATCTTCAGTATCTAAAACAGAGCATGGCATACAGAATTATCTTCTGATAATCAATATTTATTGAATAAACTATTATTTTATCTTAGAGATTGAATAGAGGGGCTATAGTGAGTTTTGGCAATGAGTTGAATAAGAAAATTTTAGAAGATAGGCCTAGCATTATATCAATAATTATAATGGTCAACATTTATGGACTATATACAGGATAGCAGACAACATGCTAAGTGCTTCAGACTATTCCTCTATACATTTATAGTCATCACAAAGAATTTCAGGTTCCCAATTTCAAAGCTTAGTTATTAATGCAATGATGAAATCTTTTGTTTCCTTTTCATAGGATTTCATATTATTAGTCACACTTGCATATTGAAGTTGGATTTTATTAACATGTAAAATGTGAGCTTCAAGTTTCTTGAGAGTCAAGACACAAGTGAACCAAGAGAGCTAATGAAAAAGTTCATGCTTAACCCATCTAGATTCTGTCCATGGTTCTGATGCTATCTTGATACATATAACTACTTGGAAAATACTCATCCCTGGGATCAACATAAGCCACACTGCCTATGTTGTGTGTCTTCTGTTTACACTGCAATTTTCAGAGTGTAGAAAATGAGATTCTTACAATATAATGAAACCTTCCTGAGTATGGGCTTCTTGAGATTGGGACCCATTTGGATCTCCTCTTCAGGAGTCATTTGGTAATTGTTGAATCAATTTCTTTGATTTTCTCCTTCCTACATTTTTGTTTTGCAAAAGATATACCTGCCTGACTTCACCACTTTCATTATGTATCAACACCTCTCTCTTCATAAATGCTTGGTCTGGCTTTCTTAGCACCATTATTGAAGAGAGATAAGTTAGGAGCATGAATGTAAAGCTGTGATTTTGGCCATTCTCTAGAGAGAACAGAAAACTCAGGACATGTATAGATATATATGGATGCTAATTCAGTCTGGAAAAGTAGAATTCTTCCCCAAAAAATGTAAGTCTAATGGTAAAATTTCTTTTATTACATTTTGGAGAGTATAGATGTTTGATCCTCAACAACTATAACAAGGAAAGTAAAGAATGAGGCCACAGGAAGTCCCTTTTATAAGAGTATAATAGAGGTATAAATAACATATGAGATTTCTTCTACCTTCCTAGATTTTGAATGCCCAGTGAAGTCCTGGGCAGAAGAACGATGTGGGAAAACTGGACAATTGTCAGTGAATTTGTTCTTGTGAGCTTTTCAGCCCTATCCACTGAGCTTCAGGCTCTACTGTTTCTCCTTTTCTTAACCATTTACCTGGTTACTTTAATGGGCAATGTCCTCATCATCCTGGTCACTACAGCTGACTCTGCACTACAAAGTCCTATGTACTTCTTCCTCAGAAACTTGTCCTTCCTGGAGATAGGTTTCAACTTGGTCATTGTGCCCAAGATGCTGGGGACCCTGATCATTCAAGACACAACCATTTCCTTCCTTGGATGTGCCACTCAGATGTATTTCTTCTTCTTTTTGGGGGCTGCTGAGTGCTGCCTCCTGGCCACCATGGCATATGATCGCTATGTGGCTATCTGTGACCCCTTGCGCTACCCAGTTGTCATGGGCCACAGATCCTGTGCCCAGCTGGCAGCTGCTTCTTGGTTCTCAGGGTTTCCAGTGGCCACTGTGCAAACCACATGGATTTTCAGTTTCCCTTTTTGTGGCCCCAACAGCGTGAACCACTTCTTCTGTGACAGCCCTCCTGTCATTGCACTGGTTTGTGCTGACACCTCTCTGTTTGAACTGGAGGCTCTGACAGCCACTGTCCTATTCATTCTCTTTCCTTTCTTGCTTATCCTGGGATCCTATGTCCGCATCCTCTCCACTATCTTCAGGATGCCCTCGGCTGAGGGGAAACACAAGGCCTTCTCCACCTGTTCCTCCCACCTCCTGGTTGTCTCTCTCTTCTACACCACTGCCATCCTCATGTATTTCCGACCCCGATCTAGTGCCTCTCCTGAGAGCAAGAAGCTGCTGTCACTCTCTTACACAGTGGTGACTCCCATGTTGAATCCCATCATCTACAGCTTAAGGAATAATCAAGTGAAGGCTGCACTGAAGCGGGCTATCCACAGGACCCTGGGCTCTCAGAAACTATGATTGACTTAGATGGAAACTGAAGGGGTAAAATGTAAGCACACAAAAAAATGAATTCCTCAAGTGGGTTTTGTGTCTCTACTCTTTTTAGGTGACCCAGTATGCCTACTGATTTTTTTTTTTAACTTTCTACTAAGACCTATTTATGAAAGAAAGAACATGAGGAATGAAAGAAAGCATTGTCGTAGTCTGAGTATTCTATGGGAGAGTGGTACCAGTGTCTCTGGAGATGCTTCTAGTTTATATAAATTAGGATCCTCTGAAGAGCAATAATTATAATCTACCGTTTTAAAAGATTTGTTTCAGCCTTTCTCAAACTCCCTCATCCATTTCATTTTATAATTTTCTGCTTTACTTTCTTCTATTTGTCTAAAACCTACCTGCATATTTCTAGGCTGTCTTTGTTTACAACATAATTAAAATAACAATAATAATGCTAATAAATAGTAGAGTTTTGTTTTATTCTTATATTCATTTTTTCCCAACAAATTTTGAGTTTGAACTCAACATTTTAACAAATTTATATTTAGCACTCAGCATATGTCACACTCAGTTTAGGCCCTGAAGACACATTGGTAAATAAAACAGATAATTTTTTTACCCCATAGAATTTACAATCTAGTGAGAAAAAGAGATAAAAAAAAGATACAAAAATCCTCCAGTGGTTTATAAAGTATACATGTTTAGAGGACTAGCAATTGAAGAGCAGACTGACTCACAGAGTCAGTCTGCGCCTCTCTGACTCACAGAGTCAGTCTATGCCTCATCTGGAGAAAGGCTGTTCCACAGTGACAACTGCCTAAATCTCACATTATCCACCTGGTGTATGAGAGCTGCTTGACATAAAAGGTATAAAGAACTCCCAGTCAAGTGAAAATGGAGAAATTATGGGGAACTGCCATGAGATTTTTTTTTCTGTAATCTTATTGTGATTGGATGGAATCAATTGTCTTTTTCAAGCTGTGTATCTTTCAACCAACATAGTAGCCTCTCTTTATGATTTTATCTAGTGAACATGGTCCAACTCTGGACTCAGCAAACAGCAGCCTTGGGTACGGGCAACATAACTGTGTAAACATACTCATAGCAATTCATTGATAATTAAGGGTGAAATTATATTTACTACACAGGCATGTCTGCCTTACCAACTCTATAAACAACCTACTTCCGTGTGCCATAGAAGTACCAGGACCAGTTTCCTTTCCTGCATGAAGTGTCCTTTAGCTCTCTTGACACAAGAGCTTCTGAAAGATAACTCATTCTGTAAAATGACTGTAAGAATTTTCAAAAGAAAAGGCAGATCATGGGGTTCTATTTGCATGAAGGCAATCACACAATCAAACAGATTGACACCATTAAAAATTGATAGTCTCCAATTTCGGTCAAACTTCGATCACTTCTTCACATTCCTTTTGCTTGACCTTGGTGAATAAGGTAAACAGCGCCCCCTCCCTGCAAGGATATCTATATTCTAGTCCCTGGAACCTGTGAAAGTGGTACCATCCATGGTAAAAGGGCTGCAGATGTGATTGACTTAAGGGTTCTAATATAGGGAGATTATCTTGAGTTACCTTGGTGGACCCCATCTAATCACAAGGGTCCTTCTAAGAGGGAGGCAAGATGATAAGAAGGAGGGACAGGGCCAGGCGCGGTGGCTCACGCCTATAATCCCAGCACTTTGGGAGGCCGAGGCGGGTGGATCACGAGGTCAAGAGATCGAGACCATCCTAGTCAACATGGTGAAACCCCATCTCTACTAAAAATACAAAAAATTAGCTGGGCACGGTGGCGCATGCCTGTAATCCCAGCTACTCAGGAGGCTGAGGCAGGAGAATTGCCTGAACCCGGGAGGCGGAGGTTGCGGTGAGCCGAGATCACGCCGTTGCACTCTAGCCTGGGTAACGAGAGCGAAACTCCGTCTCAAAAAAAAAAAAAAAAAAAAAGAAGGAGGGACAGAAAAATGGAAGCATGGAAGCAGAGGTTAGAGAAGACAGAAGGTGATACATTACTGATTTTGAAATTAGAAAACAGGGCCATGAGCCAAAAAAAATAGGCAGCCTCTGGAAGCTGAAAAAGTCAAGGGGACAAAATGTCCCCCTAGAGACTTCAGAAAATAATGTAGGTCTTGCTGACACCTTAATTTTAGTGCACTGGAAGTGATTTTGGACTTTTAAACTCTAGAATTCTTAGATAACAAATCCACGTTGTTTTAAGCTACTAGGTTTGTGTTAATTTGTTACAGCAGCAATAAGAAAATAATGCAATTGGTTATACCGTATCCTTTTCAACTAATATCCAAGTTTTTGCTATTTTCCCCTGTAACTTTCTTCCTTCTTTCAGGAAAACAACTTCTATTTCATCAGGAAAATTGGGGTGATCAGATTTAAATGATTTTTACTTATGCCCTTACATCTAAAAATATGCCTATCTATGCCCACATCTAGGCCTATTTCTCTTAATCTGAGAAATACTTGATTTAATTGCCTCTTGTCTATGAACCATGCTCCCTGTAGTATCTTGTCTGTTTCACCTGTAACTTCAACTTCTTCCTCTCTTTTGTCTCAAGCTATAAACATGCCTTGATCCTTAAAACAAAAATGAATTACAGTCTTGATCACGTTTCTCTTGTCTTTCTCATTTACTCTCTGACTTTTGTACCATCTTTATTGAAATAACTTACATATTATAAAACTCAGCTATTTAAAGTTCATAATTCAATTTTTTTAGCATATTCACAATGTTGTGCAACCATCAGCACAATCTAAGTTTCCAACAAATTTATCATCCCTGGAAAAAGCCCATACCCATTAGCATCAGACGACTTCCTAGGGAAAAAAAAGTTTATAATTTCTATTTTATTTTCATTACATTTACTATTTATTCACTGAAATCTAGTTTCTGCTCCTATCACTTCATCGAAATACATCTTTCAAAATCATTAATGGCCTCTATATTAACGTGTCCAATGTTTAATCTTAATTTTGTTACTCTCTATTACAACTCTTACATTGCTCATGCATTTCTTTTGAATATTTCTGTACCTTTTATTTCCCAAATACCACTGTGTTCTGGTTTTCTTTCTGCATCTGTGAACACTCGTTCTCAATATTCAAGGAGTTTTCTCACAAACACTTACCCATTGCAAATACCGTGTTCCCCAAAGTTCCAATAATAACCTTGGTGCTTTTTTTTTTCACTGTTACTTTTTTAAAAAATAGCTTTATTGATGTATAATTTATATACAAAACTGCATATATTTAATGTATACAATTTGAGTTTGTGCACAGGCATATACCCATACCATACATACCACAAACAAGGTAAAAAAGGGAGAGAAAGAGAGAGAGAGAGAAAAACCTCATCACTCTGAGCTTGAGAATCAGATTTTTGCAACTGTCTGTAAGACATATCCACAGTGATTTCTGAAAGGCACCTCAAAGGTATCTTTTAACTCATAATCAAAAACTAAACTCATTTTCTTTATCAAACCTGCTTCTTGAACTGAATTCCTGTTTCAAAGACTGTGACTAGCATTACCTAGTCAACCAGATCAGAAATCTGATCATCAAATGAGGCTCATCCTTCATATCAGAAAATCCAATAAAAAGTCCTCACCTAACCTGCATGTTGTCATTTCCTTTGGGCCACAATACTATATTACATATGATCTTCAGTAAATTCTACAAGGACTATGTGATTCTTTTTCTGGATCATAACTTAGAAATACTGTTTTACAAAAGAAGAGTCAAGTATACTTCTTCCTAAAACTTTTTTATTGCCCATTTAAAATTTTTATTACTATTCTGCTCATTCAAAATACTGTGATACATTCATAAATTGACCATCCTACAAGTTGTATTTCAAATATTACCTCTTTCATGGCATGAGTTCAATTGCTTTCAACCTGACAGTATTTTCTTCTCTGAGAAAACACATGCACACAAACATATGATCTATTTTTATTCTGTCTTACTTATTTGCTCCTTGATTATGTTGCTTTCTTGTAAGGACAGGGTTTATAACATACTTATATCTCCTGCATGGCCTAGCACAGTGACTTAAGCACGGTGAAAATGCAATTAATAGGCCGGGCGTAGTGGCTCATACCTGTAATCCAAGCACTTTGGAGGCCAAGGCGGGCGGATCACCTGAGGTCAGGAGTTCAAGACCAGCCTGACCAACATGGTGAAACCCCGTCTTTAAAAAAAAAAATGCAATTAATATACCTTTGATTTCCCATGAAATAAATTGGGAGTGTTAAATAAGTACAAACATTCAACTATCCAGTATCCCTCCTAGATATTCACATATAATCCCTGCAGAGAAATGTTGACTTACCAATATTTTAGGTTTCCAATATTTAAAACAATTCTGTATTTGTGATTAAATGTGTGAATTAAAAATGATAAAAACTTTTTATCTGTCCACCAGAAGGGTGTCTGTATCATCCAAGAAAATGTGTAAAATACATAACTTCTGCATTTACTCCCTGCCCATTGCAGTTAATCATTTCTATGTAAATTACATAATAGAGTTGGATTAGAAAATATAATAAAAAATACATATTTCTATAGTTTATAAGTTACACTTATAAAATTCTACTTTTTTCTTTAAAACAGCCCTTTGAATTAACTATTGTTATTATTCCCATATTAGAGATTATCTAAAAGATTTTATCTGGTTTCATGCCTTTATATACTACGTGTAGAGTACTGACCCCCAAAATTATATCTTCAAATGTGATATCTCCACTGAACTCAAATCCAATTTCCAATTGCATTCTTCATATCTCTGCATTTATGTCAAGTAGGCATCTCAAACTTTCAAAACATTTTCATAAAACTTGCTTTGGACATGGATGAATCTGGAAACCATCATTCTCAGCAAACTGACACACAAACAGAAAATCAAACACCATATGTTCTCACTCGTAGGCGGGTGTTGAACAATGAGAACACTGGACACAGGGAGGGGAACATCACACACTGGGGTCTGTTGAGGGTCCAGGGGAGGGACAGCAGAGCAGGGGAGGTTGGGGAGGGATAACATGGGGAGAAATGCCAGATATAGGTGATGGGGGGATGGAGGCAACAAACCACATTGCCATGTATGTAAATATACAACAATCCTGCATGATCTGCACATCTACCCCAGAACCTAAAGTACAATTAAAAAAAAAAACTTGCTTTTTTTCCCCTCTTCTACTCACCAGCAAATATTATCACCATTTATTCAGTGACTCAAGCCAAAACCTGAAGAACCATCCTTATTTACTCACTACCTTTCATCCTTCATATTCAACCTATCAGCAAACCTGACAAATGATTTCCAAAACATATTCTACATCCAATTTTCTTTGATCTTATACTGCTATTATCCTAGGCCAAGGCTCAATCATTCTTTACCTTGACTACAGCAGTACCTCCTAACATATCTTCCTATTTCTGTCTTGCTTCCCTATAGTCTGCTATCCATGGAGAATCCTGAGTAGTCTTTTAAATATGTAAATAAGATTATGTCATTCCCTTGCTTGAAGACTTTTCACAGCTTTCCATCACTATTCAAGTAAAATGCAAAACCTTCACTAATTCTACATACCCAACTTGTGCTAATCTCTAACCACTTTTCCAACCATTCTTAAAATCCCCTGGCCTCTCAATTGCATTGATATAATTGAATGATTTTGAACTGTGAATCAGAATCACCTGGAGAACTTTGACGACACATTTAATGTCAGCACTTTTGGCCACAAAGAAGTACTTTGCATTTAAATAATTCTTCCTCAAACAACTATACAACTACAAAAGACTGACAAAACACAGGAAACAAGTGCTTAAAGATACAGGAGAGCAGCAAACACAGGACTTGAAGAGAAAAGGTGGGATGAGGGAAGAACAATAAGGCAAGTGCCACATTCACCCAGGTATTTTCCCCACAGGCATTCATCAATTCTCTAAGAGGAAAAGAGAGTGTTAGCATAAAGTGGCGGTCACTGAAACGAGAAGATAGAAATTAGAATTTGGGGTTGCCAAACATATTGACATTGAGAATCAAATCACAAAGATGAGGGAACCACAGATAAACGAGTCCAAATATTTGCATGCAATATGCTTCTAAGTTGTTTGTCACTCCTAAACAGTGTATGCACAAGAAAAGACTCAGGAAAACTCAGAAGAAAGCAGCATGTGAAAGGCTTAAAATATGAGCTGAGCATCTGGTAACTGATTGGTGCTGGGAGATAGAGGGTGGGGTTTAAGTTTTATGAGGTAGATGACTCTGTGCTTTCAGCTGAGAGTCCCTCAAAGATCATAATTTAGGAACAAATGCAAAGCTAGATAGAATAAGCTTAACAAAGACTAAAACAAACCATCAACTGGATTGAATTGATCTGCTTATCTTTTTACCCTGTCAACAGAAAACTGCATCCCCTTAGGAAGAAAAAATCATCCAGAGCCTCTACAAGGGGAGAATCTAGTGAAAAAATTATAAGACATGCTAATAAAAGGGATAAAAAATGACTGAAAACCAAGAGAAAAAAAATAGAAAATTTATCTATAAATGTTTGTGACATCTGTGACATTTGTTTTGCCAATCTTTTATGGACAATTTATTTGTCTATGTCTAGATATATTGCCATTATCCATAAAAAATTTAGAGGTGATTTAGGTGTTAGAGTTCAAAGTTCAAAATAACTATTATTAATATTTTTAAGAAAAGAAAATTTTTTTCATGAGATAACTACAATTCATAAAAAGATGAATAGACATAAAACTAAAAAAGAAGCTAAACTGAAAATTCACTAGGTAGGCTCAATAACAAATTATACAAAAAAGAAAAGATAATTTATAAACTGTGGTCTTGTTCAGTAGAAAGTATGGAGACTGAAGCACAGAATAAAAAGGAGAGAAAATAAATAAGCATAAAAGTTCAACTAAGCAAAAAGGTCTAAATCATGGTTAATCAGATTTCCACGAGACAAAAATAAAGTAAAAGAGATGCAATATCTGAAAAAATACTAGCTTAGTGAACACCAATCAGATTGCTAAAACAAACAAACAAATAATAAATCACAGCAAAATGCTGTAAAAAGAGGGAATATGTAGGAAGCATCTATACAATCACAAAAATCAGTGAAAGACAGAAGACAGTGGGATAATGCTTTTAAACTGCTGAAAGAAAATTCTGGCTGTATAAATTTTTGTATCTAACAAAACTGTCATTCAAAACTACTCTCAAGGACTTCTACTTTTCACCAAAATTTGATAACAGGAATTGGATTTACCTGTCATCTAAAACAGTAAAATATGAGCACATAAAATACATGAAACAATGATCTTTCAAGACACGGGCATCAAGCAACAAAGGAAAGTGATTGCTGAGAGACTAAAAATAAATGAGGTAAACCTTACGAATGTGTAACAGAGAAGAGAGATCGCAGAGAAAGAGAACCTTAAAGATCTAAAAGGGGTTCATTTTGGCTATTTAATAGAGTCAAGCACGTACATCTGAAGAAACTGTCCAAGGCTGGGGAAATAGCCATCAGAAATAATCTGAGGCAGTATCAGAGGTGCTTGGCATGCACATAGTGTCCATAATAGTTCCTGTTCCCAACATTCAGGTTGGAAAAACTCATAATTCATGGAATATTGGATAGAGGATGCAGCAAGGTCTAATTTCAGTAATGGGGAATACTTGTCCCTAGACTGAGCACTGCTTCAGACCCACCTAACAAATCATACAGCAAAACATAAAAGGACAAAATTATCTTCAAGTAAATTAACTGAATTCTAAAACAGAGCTCAAGAAGATTTATAGGAGTACCAAAAATACCCAGCATTCAGCAAAGTACAATTCACCAAATCTGGCATTCAATAAAATATTCTGAATTATATAAAGAGGCAAGGAAATAATGATTTGTAATCCTTTGAGTATATACCCAGTAATGGGATTTCTGGGTCAAATGGTATTTTTTGTTATAGATCCTTGAGGAATTGCCACACTGTCTTCCACATGGTAGAACTAATTGATACTCCCACCAACACTGTAAAAGTGTTCCTATTTCTCCACATCTTCTCCAGCATCTGTTGTTTCCTGACTTTAATGATCGCCGCTCTAACTGGCATGAGATGATATCTCATTGTGGTTTTGTTTTGGAATTCACTAAAGACCAGTGATGAGCTTTTTTCCATATGTCTGTTGGCCTTATAAGTGTCTTCTTTAGAGAAGTGTCTGTTTATATCCTTTGCCCACTTTTTGATGGAGTTGCTTGGTATTTTTCTTGAAAATTTGCTTAAGGTCCTTATAGATTCTGGATATTAGATCTTTGTCAGATGGATGGATTGCAAAAATTTTCTGCCATTCTCTAGGTTGCTGAACAGACACTTTTCTTTCTTTCTTTCTTTTTTAGTTGTACTTTAAGTTCTGGGTACGTGTGCAGATCTTGCAGGATTGTTGCATAGGTACCCATATGCCATGGTGGTTTGCTGTCTCCATCCCCCCGTCACCTACATCAGGCATTTCGCCCAGTGTTATCCCTCCCCAACCTCCCCACCCCCCACCCCCCAACAGACCCCAGTGTGTGATGTTCCTCTCCCTGTATCTATGTGTTCTCATTGTTCAACACCCGCTTATGAGTGAGAACATGTGGTGTTCAGTTTTCTGTTCTTGTGTCAGTTTGCTGAGAATGATGGTTTCCAGATTCATCCATGTCCCTACAAAGGACACAAACTCATCATTTTTATGGCTGCATAGTATTCCATGGTGTATATGTGCCACATTTTCTTTGTCCAGTCTATCACTGATGGGCATTTGGGTTGCTTCCATGTCTTTGCTATTGTAAACAGTGTGGCAATGAACATACATGTGCATGTGTCTTTATAATAGAACCATTTATAATCCTTTGAGTATATACCTAGTAATGGGATTGCTGGGTCAAATGGAATTTCTATTTCTAGATCCTTAAGGAATAGCCACACTGTCTTCCACAATGGTTGAACTAATTTATACTCCCACCAACAGTGTAAAAGTGTTCCTGTTGCTCCACATCCTCTCCAGCATCTATTATATCCAGATTTTTTAATGATCACCATTCTAACTGGCATGAGGTGGTATCTTAATGTGGTTTTGATTTGCATTTCTCTAATGACCAGTGATGATGAGCATTTTTTTGTATATTTGTTGGCCTCATGTATGTCTTCTTTTGGAAAGTGCGAACAGACACTCTACAAAAGAAAACATACAAGTGGCCAACAAGCATATGACAAAATGCTGAACACCACTAATCATTAGAGAAATCAAAACCACTGTGAGGTGCCATCTCATACCAGTCAAAATGGCTACTATTAAAAAGTAAAGAAACAACAACAATAACAACAAAAACCAGACACTGTCAATGTTGCGGAGAAAAGGGAACACTTCTCTGGTGGGAATGTAAATTAGTTCAGCCACTGTGGAAAGCAGCTTGGTGATTTCTCACATAACTTAAAAACAGAACTACCATTTGACCCAACAATGCCATTACTGGGTATATACCCAAAGGAATATAAATCGCTCTACCATAAAGACAAGTGCATGGTTATGTTCATTCCAACACTATTCACAACAGTGAAGACCTAAATCAACCTAAATCAACCTATTTACAACAGCAAAGACCTAAATCAACCTAAATGCCCATCAATAGCAGGAGATGTGGTACGTACACACCACGGAATACTAAACAGCCATAAAACAGAACAACATCATGTCTTTTGCAGCAACATAGATGGAGCTAGAGACCATTATCCTATCTTAACACAGGAACAGAAAACCAAATACTGCATGTTCTCACTTACAAGTTGGAGCTTAACATTGAGTACACATGGATAGAAAGAATAAAACAACACATACTGTGGCCTACTTGAGGGTGGAGGATAAGAGAGGGGTGAGGATTTAAAAAAAAATGCCTATGGGGTACTATGCTTATTACCTGGATGATGAAATAATCTGTACACCAAACCCCCGTGACACACAATTTACCTATGTAATAAACCGGCACATGTACCCCTGAACCTAATAGTTAAAAAAAAATAAACACAGAATCATCAAGAACTCAAATATTACAGGTAAGACGTTTTGGGTTGCCACACCCATTAAAAAAACTCCAGCAAGCTGAGCTTAAAGCAGAAAATAAGAAATCCATGAAAGGGTAATGAAAGAACAAGCTATAATTACCAAGTTATGTCTAGTGCAGGATTAGGAGCTACAGCAGCTATGTTTCCTTCTAATTATTTCCTTTTTTATTGCTCTTCATTTTTCAATGTTTTTATGTTAATAATCATGATGGGAGCTATTCTGTTATGTATCAAGTAGAAGTGTGAGCTACTTAATATCATGCTGCTATGATAAAGTTCTTAAGGGAATTTTATGTGTTTCCTGTATTAGAAATATGAAGTAATCACTGAAAGAAGAAGCGGATGCTGAGGACAAAATGGGTGTATTTCACTTGTTGACATTTTCAGATCTGCCTTCTATCCTTTTTCAGCTTGCTATGTGCTTCAGAATGTTTGATGTCTTTTATGGATTATGCAAAAAATCTCCTCGTTCCTTAGCTTCTAATTGGAATACAATAACAGGGGATTAGAAGGTGGGTGGAAAATGGGCTTGAGAAATATTTCTTCTCATGGTTTCCTTGCCTTCATATAACCTATGTCCACAGTTCGTGTTTTGTACCCTTAGCGTTTAGCTACCCTTTCCAGGTTCTAATTCCCTCCTCTTAGTCATTCAAACTTACCATCAGTTAGGGCTTCTTACTCTTGGTCTATGTCACTATTCTTGGAAAATGTCACTATTTCTTGCTGGTTTCCACAACCCTTTTATTCATCTTTATGAAGGTGTATCCTGATAAATATGATCCTTATGCTTCTAAAAAGAGTGTGAGAAGGACAGCAGAGCTCATATTCTGCTTCATTGTACCCATGCTCTTCGTTACTCAATTTAAGCACACATACAGGTGCACATGCCAGCCCACATGTAGCATCTAGCTCATAGTAAGTGATTCAGTAATGTCTGTTAATTTGTTGATCATTTGATGATGCAGAGAGACTCTGAAGTACCAAAAGATAAAGGACTTGGAGTAAGATCTGGGATAGACAGGTGATAATAGACAGCATTATTAAAAAGGTAGATTTTACTAGGCTTATAAAATGTGCATGTTTCTCAGGAGATTTCTTTCTTTTTTTTGGAGACAGAGTTTCGCTCTTGTTACCCAGGCTGGAGTGCAATGGCACTATCTCGGCTCACTGCAACCTCCACCTCCTGGGTTCAGGCAATTCTCCTGCCTCAGCCTCCTGAGTAGCTGGGATTACAGGCACGCGCCACCATGCCCAGCTAATTCTTTGTATTTTTAGTAGAGATGGGGTTTCACCATGTTGACCAGGATGGTCTCGATCTCTTGACCTCGTGATCCACCCGCCTCGGCCTCCCAAAGTGCTGGGATTACAGGTGTGAGCCACCGCGCCTGGCCCCAGAGATTTCTTAAGTCAGGTGTCAAAGGACCAACCAGAAGGAAGCATATCCTCCATCCAATTGCTCCATGAATTATTGTCCTTCTCCTTCTATGAAAGAAATGTGAGATGAAGGATAGAGGGAGTGTCTATAGATAAGGCCTGAGAATAAGAATCTTACCATATTTTTATTAATTTTTTATTCACAATAGACATAATTATATATAGTTTGGGAATACGGTATGATGTTTCAATGCAAGTAAACATTGTATAATGATCAAATCAGTGTAATTACCATATCCATCACTTTAAGTCTTACCATATTTTAGATTCACAAAGAAGAGGGCTATCCAGCAAGTTCTCTTTAATAATATAATTTTATTTTATCTAATATATCAAAATATGATTTTCATGCCATCCATTAAAAATTATTAATGACATGGTTTATATTCTATTTTCATATTGGTGTGAAAATTCAAAATCCAATGTGCATGTTTTTCTTTTTTTAACTTGTATTTTAGAATCGGGTGTACACATGCAGGTTTGTTAGAGAGGTATATTGCGTGATGCTGAGATTTGGAAATGAATCCATCACCCAGCTAATGAGTAGGTAATAGGTAGTTTTTTTAAAACGCTTCTCCCTCCCTCCCATAATCTAGTAGTCCTCAGTGTCTATTGTTCCATCTTTGACTTCATATGTACCCAATGTATGAGTGAGAACATGAAGTATTTGGTTTTCTGTTTTTGTGCTAGTTCACTTAGGATAATGGTTTCAAGCTGCATCTATGTTTCTGTGAATAATTTGATTTCATTCTTTTTTATGGTTGCATAGTATTCCATGGTGTCTATGTACTTTTTTCTTCAGAGCAGGAGTGAAAGTTTATTAAAAAGCTTTGGAACAGTGAGGAAGGAAAAGAAAGGAGAAAAAAGAAGAAAAGTACAACTTGGAAGAGGGCCAAGTGGGTGACTTGAGAAATCAAGTACACCAAAATCCAATCCCCCTGGATTGATTCCATGTCTTCCCAGCAAGTCTTTGAAGTAGGAAGCCAACAGGGTCTCTGGGCTCACTATCAGTGTGAGATTCCAAGCTTGCATGGGAAATTTCTTGTGGCTACTTTCCTCAGAGCTCCCTTCACATCCTTGTTTCTCAGGCTGTAGATGAGGGGATTAAGCATGGGAGTCACCACTGCATAGAAAACAGACACCAATTTTTCCTGCTGCTTGGAAGACTTGGGTGTCATGTAAGTGATAATTGCTGATCCATAAAAAAGTATGACCACCATCAGGTGGGAGCCACAGGTAGAAAATGCCTTCAGACTCCCCACAGTTGACTTCATCTTGACCACAGTTACTATGATATGGCCATAGGATACCAGAATTAGAAATACAGGTATGAGGAGAATCACGACTCCCATAAGAAAAATGACCATCTCTGATGTGTGGGTGTCTGTGGATGCCAAGATCAATAGTGCAGGGGCCTCACAAAAGAAATGAGCAATACTGTTACTGCCTCGGTAGGGTAGCCTCAGTGTGAAGGTGGTGTCTACCACAGACACCAGAATGCCACTGGTCCATGATCCTGTGGCCAGCTGGACACACACTTTCCAGGTCATGATGCTAGGGTAATGCAGAGGATTGCAGATTGCCACATAGCGATCATAGGACATCACTGCCAGAAGGGCACACTGTGTACACCCAAAAATGAGGAAAAAGAGAAGTTGAGCTGCACAGCATGTGAATGAAATGACCTTCTTCCGGGAAAGCAGGTGGACTAATGCCTGAGGAACTATGTTGGTAGAGAAACAGAGGTCAGCCAGAGACAAGTTGCAGAGGAAAAAATACATGGGTGTGTGAAGTCGGGAGTCAACATGAACAAGGGACACGAGAAGCAGATTTCCAAGCACAGTGACCAGGTAGACACCCAGGAATAAGATAAATAGCAGCTGCTGGGTGTGCAGGCCATCTGAGAGTCCCAGAAGGAGGAATTCTGTCACCTGTGTCTGATTTATCTGTCTCATAGTTTGTTGCCCTTTTCAGTAAGAAGTCACTATGCGCTAACCATAGGCATGCGTACATATAAAGTTATATAATTCAGAGGTGCAGACTTAGGAATTGCCCCAATTGCTACTGAAAATTTCAAGAATCCCCGTCATAAGATGATCATGTTTCTTTCGTTAGAACATTTCAGTGTTGTAAAACAAACTTTAAAAGATGATGCATTCATCGTTGGTGTCATCTGGCAAGAATAGATTTTTTAAATTATTTTTCTTATTCTGAATACCACGCTTTTCATAATACAATAATAAATAGAGATTGGATTCATCTAGAAAGTTATACCATTTAATTTCAGTTTGTTCTTAGCTAAAACCCCTGAGTCTCAGGTGCTCTTGTCACATCTCCTCTTACCCATTTATGATTGTGTAGATTTCTGTTGTATTTTCCCTGAAAAGACAGACATGAAGGTATAAGAAATCAGAAAGAGCCAAAGTAGTGATATGTTTTGTTTAAGAAACTAACTTGTCTTGTAGGAGCTGGAAAACCAAAGGGTAACTCAGGATACCCTTGGGAATCCTAACTGAAGCCTCAGCTTGATTTCTGTTCAGTCTCAACTGTGAATGAACTTCCAACATAACAGACACACCATCACAACATAATTTTCATTTTAAGCTACCAGCTTGGCTAGTTTCATAGTCAGCCCAAATAGCACTACTCCCCAGCTGTCTCTGCTAAACATTATATGCATTATCTGTCCACTCCTTCCCAAAATTAAAAGCACCTTGAAAATGGTGTCCATGTCTTTTCAACTCCGTGTCCTTTACAAGACATAACAAAGAACTTCATTCCATAAATGACTATTAAATAAATAAATAATTTGATCACATAGTTAAGCAGGGTTGTTTAGAAGGTTTGCCAATATCCCTAGAGAGATTTATAAGAATTTGGAAAAAATAATACAATTTTGTGGAGCTGTTCCAAAAAGAAGGGAAATAAATTTAAAATGTTAAGTTTAAGATCGTATACTCGGGTTGGGCTATCAATCCTTTAACTGTCTGGTCAAAGTATGTCAGAATAATGTTTTAAATACATCAAATAAAATATATAGGATTACCAAAGAAACCAGTTATATCAAAATGCAGTTATCAAAATAATTTTAGAAAACAGATTTGTAAACAGCAATGTATGTGCTTCTTTATTAATACACTAAAGTTTTGAAATGTAGTGGTAGATCTAATAACCACCTCCATTTCAAAATAATGATGAGCTTAAATGTTTGGAGATCTCTTAACAGCTGCAATATAATATAAAAATTCATGTAATTTCTACTGCTGACAAAGGCATAGATACTTCTAATATTGGTATGGGTTGGTCACTTGAATTCAAATTGGAAGGAAACATCAACTTTCAGTTAGGGGGAAAAAAAGAAGTAGCATTTTACTCCAAGTTGAGAAACTCCCTTGGATCTCCAGGAGTTTTCTTTAAAAAAAAAAAAAAGACATAATTACACCCTACATAATCTAGTAACAAAGTCTCAGCATCTGGATTGGTCTGTGAGTCAAAGAAATGAAATATTTTAACTCATAATTGGTCTTAAGAGTAAAGTTGGAATTTGGCATTGGGAGAAAGATCCCTTTTCACTTCTACTTAACTGTTTGGTGCTTTTGATTTTTAGCATTGCTCCTTGCTCAGTTCATAGACAGAAAGACTTAAGCAAATAGTTAGTCCAACATGCATCACCTGTATGACAAAATTCAATTCATAACCCTTCCACCTTTACACGTTACTGGTTAGCCATGGACTCTACACTCCTTTCCTCACTTCCTGGGATTTCTCCTGCGACATCTTTTCTCCAGACAGGAATTCAGTTGTCCTGGGCCAATGTTACCACTAACAACCATTTTGTGAAAAGTTTGATCCAATGTCTCTTCTCTTCTCCACTTTTGTTTTAACTACCGGAGGAAGAATCCTGAAAACAATTTCACCTTACTGTTCTACTTTAACAATGTACAGATTAGTTAAATATTTAAAAGTTTCTTTTTTAACTCAAAATACATGTTTTCTTTATCCTTTACGTTATTCTCCTCTCTTACAAATCTAGGAAAATCTGTCAAAACAAAAACACTCTCATGTCAAATCATATAAACGTAATGGTTACACAATATTACCATTGTATCAGGTAAATGGAGGTGTGGATGTTGATTCAGTAATAAAATAAAAACCAGTGCCACCAAACTCTAAAATCTTTGAAAGGATAAAAATCTCTTACCTAACTCCTAAAAGGAACTCTATATTCCTTCTCAGTTTTGAAGATTATAAATTACTTAATTTTAACATTTGGTTTAATTGTATTGTAAATAAACATGAAATATACATTTTCAGAACAAAAGAAAAACATGGATAAATTGGACATCATCAAAATTAAAAATGTTTGTGCTTCAAAAGACACCATTAAAGAAGTGAAAAGACAACCCACAGAGTGGGAGAAAATTTTTGCAAATTATTTATCTGATAAGGGACTTGTATTTAGAATATATAAGAAACATAATGTGTTAATAAAAAGGCCAATAATATAATTAATAACTGGGCAAAGGATCTAAATAGACATTGTTTCCAGAGAAGGTATGCAAATGGCCAGTAGGAATGTGCTGAATGTCATTAGCAATAAAGGAAATGCAAACCAAAACCATAATGGCATACATTATACCTACTAGGACGGCTGGCAGATTATCATATGAATCAGACATCCCACCAGTAGGTATGTACCCAAGAGAACTGAAAGCGTATATTCTACACAAAAACTTATACATGAATGTTTACGGCAACATTATTCATAATAGTCAAAAAGTACAGTGATCCAAAGAGACAGTCAAATGTCTTTGAATGTATAAAGAAAAGGTTGCATGAGGAGGCTCGTGCCTATCCAGCACTTTGGGAGACTGATGTGGGTGTATCACTTGAGGTCAAGAGTTTGAGACCAGCTGGCCAATATGGTGAAACCCTGTCTCTACTAAAAATATAAAAATTAGCTGGGCATTGTGGCGCATGCCCGTAGTCCCAAGCAGTTGAGAGGCTAAGGCAAGAGACTCATTTGAACTGGGGAGCAGAGGTTGCAGAGAGCCAAGATCACACCACTGCACTTCAGGCCCAGGTGACAGAGAGAGACCTTGTCTCAAAAAAAAAAAAAAAAAAAATATATATATATATATATATATATATATATCCATATAAAGGATTGGACATGGTACAACATAGATGAACCTTAAAAACATTATGTGAAGTGAAAAAAGTAGTCACAAAGGATGACAGGTTACATGCTTCCATTTATATTAACTGTAAAGAATAGGCAAATCTATAGAGAAAGAAAGTAGATTGATGGTTACCTAGGGCTGGGGGTATAGGAGGACTGTTTGATGATGACTAAGGAGTGTATGATTTATTTTTGGAGTGACGAAAATGTTCTAAAATGAATTGTGGTGATGGCTGCACAACTTTGTGAATATTCTAAAAGCCATTGAATTACACATTTTAAATGATAAGTTGTGTAGTGTGTCCAACATGCATCGCCCAAATGTATGGTAATAGTAAGTCTCTCTCCAAACACCCTCAAGCCCAATAACCTTTCCGTTAGTAACCACAGATCACAGCTTGGTATACATCTTTC
This sequence comes from Aotus nancymaae, assembly GCF_030222135.1. NCBI lineage: Eukaryota > Metazoa > Chordata > Mammalia > Primates > Aotidae > Aotus > Aotus nancymaae. The sequence continues at coordinate 52,965,896 of NW_026988473.1, read as the reverse complement.
CAGATGTCTATTAATTCAAATATGCATGCATGTATGTACATGAGTATACACACTTTTGTACTTCAACATATGAGTTAGTGACTTAATTTTCCAGACAATCGCTATATCTTGGAGACACTGCCTGACCAATATATATAGCTCTACCTATGTCTTGCTGTTGATTGCTTTATATTCCACATTACAGCTAAACCAAAACTTAGTTGGCTATTCTCTTATTGATGAACATTAAGATTGTTTATGCTACCACAAACAACTGTGTTATGAACATTCCTATATATATGTGGTTTTTCACTGCTACCAATATATCTGTAAGGTAAACTACAAACCTTCCAATTGCTAGATATAAGTTTTATCAAAGACGAAAGATAGAAGGTTAAGCATATCTTTACTTTTGATAGATGCTGCCAATATCTAAAAAGTGTAGTGCCTAGCAGTTATAGAAGTGCCTACCTTTATTTCAAGGGAAATCAACTCATTCAATAGATGAAACAATACAAACAATTACATCTCTGCTTGATTTCTTATGGCCCCACACTGAATTTAGATTAATTTCACCCTCCCTTATCTATCCACAGGCAACCTTTCCAGCCTTATCCCATACCACCTAACTAGAACACACTACATTTTTACATCCCACTGTGTTTTGCTCAGCATAGTCCCTCTACTCAGAGACACACCCACTAAATCAAGGTATTACTTTCCTTGGGCACTCATCATACTTTGAATATTCAATCAATCTTTTTTAAGCAAATACTATGTACGAAGCATATGCTAAAGACTGGGGATACAGACTGAAAACCCAGTTCCTAAGACCAAAGAATTCCAGCGAAGAGGGGCCAAATTGTTTCATCCCAGTGCCTGGAGTGGTCCTTGGAATATCATAGAGTCACAGCAGATATGGTTTAAAGAATCTATATATTCTAATACATCAAACTAACAAAGAATTGCTTCAAAAGAGAAATATAGTGTATTAAAACAGCTGATATAAAAATAAATTTTAAGAACACAGTAATTAAAACATTGCTACTCTTTGCCATCCATCTGGTAGAAGGTGTTACCTGGTTGGTCCTTAGAGGCTCCAGGTTTTGGTTCAGCTCAGTTCTTCAGACTCAGTCCTCTTTCTGCCACAATTTTCACTCTTCCCAGAGTAGAATTTTCTTTTCTTTTAAGAATTTGATTGCAATGGTATAAATAATGTGTCTAAATCTCAAGGAAAATAAAATGATAGACAAACCATCTTTCTCAGTTTTAACAAAAGAAGATATAGAGCATAAAACTAAGCATCTTTCACGAAATTTAAAGTGATGACTACAGTCAGTGACTAATTTAATGAAAGTGAAGCTACAGGACATTGCTATGACTTTGATCCCTTCTTCATTTGGCTAATAACCATAGCCAGATGCATTTTTAAAGATTCTGTCTAGGAAAAGTATTCTCTGGAAACAATTCCACAAACTTTCCCCATTCCTACCTGTGATACACATAGACATATACATACCAATACACACACTCACAAACAACTAGTCTATCTTAGATGCACAAGTATGCCTACAGCATCTTGTACTTACCTCCATCACAGCTCTTAACAAATTATATTAAAACTATTTGTCTTTCTCTGTGACCGTAAGATAGTCAAGGGCGGAGATCACATCTGAATCATCCTTATTCACAGAAAATAAGATCAGTCATGTACATTATAAGTGTCCAACAAATGTTTCTTGAACTGATTTCATTTGAGCCAAAGTAGCAAGAGATAGAGAGAGGAATGTAAGGAAGCGATGAGTGTGATTTATGACTTGTCAGATGCCAGGAGCTCTCACTGACCCTGGGATTATGCACTAGAAGGCAACACCCCAACCTCTCCTGATTTTTCTTTAAAAATGTTATTCTCCCATGCAAATGTAGAGGACAAAATGTTCCTCCAGGTGACTTTGAATCTGTTCCCAGGGTCAAGAAGCTCCTATAAGAAAATCATGTTCACTGTCAACCTTTCTGTCATTTCATTTTGCCTTTTTCCAGATTTAACATAAATTTGTGAATTCATTTCTATAATAATAAAATGTGTCACTGGATATGGAAAAGGAATACAGGGTCACAGAAACATGCATTATCTAACCTGATATGAATTTTAGGAAGAGGAGACTGAGTAAATCCCTAAGGAACCAAGAGAAAAATACTAAATTTCTCTTCCAATTCCAAGATCCTTCATACTTCAAATCACCTATTCCTTATCATCCATACCTATTTATTTTCTTCCAAGTCAAGTTCAACAAGGCATTAGAACACTACCCAAGGGACCAATACTGACTCCATGAAAGTTCTGCTTATATCGACATAAGGTGAACATCAGGATTCTTCTCACATAATTTCATATCGTAATTGTGGTTTGATAAAGTAGATCCACTGTGGGAAAAAAATACCTTGGCTAAATCTATTCAGAAGATTTACCTCTATGAATCAGATTATTGGACAAAATAAGTTGAATTTTAAAAACCAAATCTATGGTGAGGTTAAAACCAATTCACTCCCAACATATTTCCAGTTATCCTTTCTTTGTTCATCTTATGCCTTATCTTCCCCTCCCTCTAATAGTCTTACCAATATTTTGTCACTTGATGGAGATAAAAAGATCAAATTAGCATGTGAAAGCCAATAAGGACACTCCATTATTGATGGGAAAGTGCTTCAGGTGCACTGGTGGCAGCATGGGCAGACCGCAGACAGTAGGTATATTTTTATAAAGGCAAAGGGCTCAGTAGAATCTCAAGGCAAGAACAAAGCAGGAAGGGGAGTCCCCACATCATGTCCTTCTGCTCCATCCAAAGGTCTTATCATGGACTTCAGGGTATATTGTGTAACAATAGTTGCATTTAAATGAGGTGAATGGCGGGGATACTAGAAGCAGTCTCTGGAGCAGGTGAAGTGCTCAGGAGAGTTCTGAATCATTAGGGGTAATCTTGAGCTGTGCTTCCTCTCAGAAGGTCCCCAAACGGTAATAAAAGGGGCAGAAAATAACATGCAGTTAGCAGTCACATCTCTGTTTACAGGTCCCATCATGAAGTCTTACATGTCTTCTCTTTAGGGAAGCATTGTATTGTTGCAATTAAGTATTTGGTTTCTGGAGGAAAAAATGCTAGGTTGCAAATGTATAATTTTGAGAAAGTTTATCATTTGTAGAGTATGAATGTGATGTGACCTAGATAATAATAATTAGATGAATGTGATTAACATAATGTATTCATGTAGTAGGAGCTCAATAAATACTATCTCTAATTATTATAACCAAGGCTGGGGGATAGAGATTATAAACAGGTATCTGAGTTTTGGCAGATATCATATTTTGACATTATTCAGGAAATCTATTATACATCAATGAATCCTAAACTTCCCAGAAAGATGAGAGGCTGAAAAACCTTCAAGTACTCAAATTATCTTTTTAAAATTCCTCCAAAGAGTACTTGAAGCTGTGTTGGGCATGATGGAGGGAGTGAAGATCAGGGTCTGAAAAGAAGAGAGCCTTTGGCAGAAATCCTGTTCTTTCAGTTGCAGCTCCTGAATAATGACTATCCTAAGACAAAAAGTCAACGGAACATGAACCAGCTCTCACAAAACCTGAGTAGAATATTCTATTAGGTCAAGTTTGTCAATTGGGTGGTTAAAAATCTTCATATCTCTACTGATTTTTCTGTTAGTTCATTTATAAAGTTACTAAGGAAAGTTCATTGAAATACATGCATAAATTTTATATTTAGTTTTGTTATTTTATAATTTTGTATTTTAATCTTAAGTTTTCAAAAAAGTTAAATAGTACAAAAACTCTCATACTTCCCTTACTCAGATTCTCCAATTATTATTTTGTCACATTTGTCTGTATTTATATACATATTATTTTAAGAACTTGACAGTAAGCTATAGGTGTGATGCTCAGAATACAATGAACTACTAAAAATGAATAAGAAAAGTCAGAAATTTCCAGTTTTTTAAAATGGGCAGAAGATTTGATATGTACTTTCAATATAGGAAATACAAATAGCTAATAAGCACATGAAACAGTGCACACATAATTGGCCCCCAGGGTATATAAACTAAAACTATAGTGAAATGCCACTAATCCTCATCAAAAAGGATAAAATGACTGAGGATATGGAGCAATTTACATTGCTTATAGGAGCATAAATTCATAGCGTCAATTTTAAAATTCCACCTGGAAGTATCTTTGAATACAAAGCTAAACATGCCTTCCCTATGACTCAGTAATTCCACTCCTGAGCATATACCTAATCAAGATGAGTGTTTATATCCACCAAAAATGTGTACAAAGATGTTTATAGTATAGCTTTATTCATAGTATCTCACACTGGAAAGTATAAATTTATATGCGCAATAGAAAAGATGAATTTTGGTACAGTCATGCATCAGAATACTATCAAATAATTTTTAAAAAATGAACTACTGCTACAAACAATTATATAGATGAATCTACACAGTGATGTTTTAGTGAAGAAGCCAGGCACACAAAGAAGGGTACACTGTATAACTCCAGTTATTTAAAGCTCAAGAACAGGCAAAACTAATTTATATTTTTAGAATTCCAACTAATGATTACCTTTGAAGGAGTGATGATTTAGATTTAACTGGGAGTCTTGATGTGCTGTGAATGTTCTACATTCTGATTTGCGTAATGGTTACATACATTACATATGTTAACATTTCTTGAGCTAGACTTAAGACTGTATGTATTATTGTATATAAGTAATACCTCATTAAAAACAGAGAGTGAAAAGAGAAAAATGGAGTTAAGCATTTAATTCAAGTTGCTGGGGGTTGAAAAAGTACACAACATTTTCATATATAGACCCAGATGGAAATCTAATGTACAATGAAGTTAAGTCCAAAAATCATCAGGGAAGGGAAAATAATTTATTAAATAATGTTGGTAAAATGGGTTTACTACATAGAGAAAAATAAAGCTGAATTCCTACCTAACATGGTAGAAGAAGGTAAACTCTAAATGAATTAAATATCTAAAAGTTACAAGAGAACAAGGGCACAATTGAATAAAACATAGAACATCTTCCTGACCTAGAGGGAGGCCCTTCTAAACACAAACCATGATAAAAATTTTGATAAATTTGATTTCATGAAAATCTGGTGTTTGTCTTCAATGAAGGACATCGTGGACAAAACCGAAAGATAGATGAAAGAATCGATGAGATATTTGCACTGTTTAAAACCAAAAAGAAATAAAAATCTAATATCAGGAATTCACAATAAACTTCTAAAAACCAATAAATGAAGAGGAAACCCCCAAAAGAAAAAAAGGTCAGAGGTAATAAAAAGGGAATTTATTAAAAAGTAATTTCATTGGGCTACAAGAATATAAAGCAATACTCAAATTCATTAGCAATCAAAGGTATGCAAATTTGAGCAACAAAGACATATCTAATAGGCATACAGCTATTTAAAAGTCAGATACTGTAAAGTGTTGACAGAAAAAGTAGGATATAACACTCATTTACAGTTGGGAAAGATGTAGAGAAGTGTAGTCACCCTGGGAAAAAATCTGGCAATTACTTGGTCACCTTATACTTGCTTGTTCTATGTTATAGTAATTATTGTTAAAGATAGAGCCAAAAAAAAAAAAAAAATTGTCTTGCAGACACATGTGGTACATTCCTGAAATGTTTAGCAAATGTTTTTCCTACATCACTGAGATTATTATCTGACTTTTATCCTTCAGCATAATTCATAAATTTCTTTGTAGGGTTTCTGATGTTGAGACATATTTACATTCCAGACAGAAACCACATTTCATCATAGTGTTTTATTTTTTAAAAACTTGTAGATTCAATTAGCTCTAATTTTAGTTAAGACTTTTGCATTGACTGATAAGTAAAATGAATCCATATTTTACTCTTCTTATTTATACTATTATGTAGTTTTGTACTACTCAAGTTTACACAAGCCTTGTAAAATAAGAGAGGAAGAATTAACTCCTTTTTCCTACTTTTTAGGGAAAATACATAAAGAAAATAATGAATGGTTTCATGAAAGTCTGGTATAACTCAACTATAAAACTACTCAGACCTGGAGTATATTAGGGGAGGTATTTGCAGTTTTATTTTCAGTGATATTTGTCATTTCAAGTTCAGTGATATTTGTCATTGATACAATCATTCAGTTGTATCAATTATTTTATACATTATTTTGCATTTATATCTTTCTATGAATTTACTCACTTCCTCTGTTTTAAAATTTATTGGCATGTAATTGTTTGTAATAGTCTTTCATTTAATGAAATTTTATCTGTAGTTATTTTTAAATACTCTATTTTTTGTGTGATTTCTCCTTTTAAAAGGTATTTTTAAATAAAAATGGTGGCTTTTATCCAAAAACAATGTATTATAAGAGAAAAACATTATTCTGCATAGTTTGCAAGAAAGTCAGGTTTGATTTGTCTTACTTGAAGAATTAACAAAGTCTTTGGTTCACTTTTATTATGCATTTTATTTTCTTTTTTATTTTTTTGAGACAGAGTCTTGCTCTGTCACCCAGGCTGGAGTGCAGTGGTGTGATCTTGGCTTACTGCAACCTCTGCCTCCCAGGCTCAAGTGATTCTCCTGCCTCAGTCTCCCAAGTAGCTGAGACTACAGGTGCATGCCACTATGCACAGCTAATTTTTGTATTTTTAGTAGAGATGTGGTTTCACCATATTACCCAGGCTGGTCTTGAACTCCTGACCTCAAATGATCTTTCAGTAAGTTTGATCTCCAATATTGTCATTATTTTTTGTGTTTCTTATAACACAAAGCTCTCCTACTTAGTTTCAGCTGTCTTTTCTTAACTAAATATTAAGTTGTTGCTATAAACATCTGACTGTTTTGCAGAATTCAGATAATGTTTATTTTAATAGTATTTTGAATGGCTTTTTCCTTTTTTGGTATTTCTTTGGAGGAATGATAGCCCATTGGAGTCCCCTACTTCACTCTTTTCACTTTTAAAATTAATTTGACAGAGTTTTGACTTAGTAACGTTCACAAAGAACAAGTTTGAGATGTTATTAATCTTATTTTTATTTTGTTATCTATTTGGTTCATTTATCCTTTTATCTTTATTTTTTCCCTGACTGTGCCTTTGAATTTGCTCTGTGATTCTTCCCCCAACCAGTAAAAGCATGCAACTTTATTATAACAACACATTTAGAGCCTTCATTGTCATGTTGATATTAGGACAGTGCTAATCAAATTGAACTCCACCATGTAAGGTGTTCACACAGCACTCAAACAACCATGAACTAAAATGAAAGGACAAGGTCTGAAATCAAGTTGCATTAGTCAATTTGAAAGTCAGCATCCAGCACTACTTGCTCATTTTCATTTTTATTTAATTACCGTATAAACAAAGACGCAAGTTTGAAAACTTATGAACCCCTGAGAATATATCTGTTGATGCCATTTTAAATGACAATGGTGTAAGGTTTGGAAAAGGATGAGTATGATTTAGAAACTTTAGTCTGTGGTTTCAAACTAATGAAAAGTGCCCCAGGGTGTCTCAGAGGATGGAAAAAGGTAATAAAGTTTAGGGCTCTAAAAGCTCCAGGGAATGTCCTGTTGACATAATTCTCAGGACCTCACCTTTAATTGTTTTCTCAAAGGAGAAACCGTTGTTCAGAAGTGGAGCCTAGGAGAATCAGAATTTGTATCTTGAGTAAAGTAAAAAGGCTTGGAATGAAGTCAGACTCCTAGGATGACTCTAGTACAGGCCTTGGGAGGAATTGCTCAGGGGTCAACCTACACACAGGTGAATGTCCTTGAAGTGTGGATCTGCAGACACAGAAGTTGCTCCCTTCCGTACTAGATCCTTGGTTCCTTCACCAATGACCTAACAGTGCTAGTCCTGTTTTGTCTCTGCCCTCAGGTGAGAGAGAAGAAGCCACTGATTGATAGGCCTCAAACTGTAGGATTCTGCAATACTTGTTGGGGGTAGGAAGAGGGCAAGGTATTGGGAAGGTGAACTTTGTCATTTTCTGTCTTACACATCGATTTTTCCCTTGCTAGATTCCCAGAGACAATTCAATTCCCACTCTTCTCCTCCAGAATCCCAGCCTGAAAACCCTCCCACAGACTTTCTCCTTCATGGACAAGACGGTTTTCAGAGAAATCGCAGAGGCAGTACCCTCCTACATTACTTTCCTCTTACTGTTAAAAAGGAGCTCTCGGCCGGGCGCGGTGGCTCAAGCCTGTAATCCCAGCACTTTGGGAGGCCGAGGCGGGTGGATCACGAGGTCAACAGATCGAGACCATCCTGGTCAACATGGTGAAACCCCGTCTCTACTAATACAAAAAATTAGCTGGGCACGGTGGTGCGTGCCTGTAATCCCAGCTACTCAGGAGGCTGAGGCAGGAGAATTGCCTGAACCCAGGAGGCGGAGGTTGCGGTGAGCCGAGATCGCGCCATTGCACTCCTGCCTGGGTAACAAGAGCGAAACTCCGTCTCAAAAAAAAAAAAAAAAAAAAAAAAAAAAAAAAAAAAAAAAAAAGGAGCTCTCCCTGATTCTCCCCTGCCCTCTGCTGTCAGCCCTTTGGTCTTCGTTGCCTACCTCAGTTTGCATTTGTTCCATCATCTTCCCAAGTGGATGGCCCAGTAAACAGGCAAGGAGCTGGAAGGACACTAGGAATCTTGCTTTGAGAAGCTTCATCAAGAGCTTGATCATGCGTTTTGTCTAAGAGATATGAAAGAACCAAGAGTGCATGAATACACTGCTGTAAGAATGCTAGCACTGCTGGCTCCAATCTGCTGGTGGCCTAAGGTACATGGAGGAGAGTGGGTCCAATTACAGTCGGTGCTGTCCTCCCAGCATGGGCAAGGATACCCACTACAGGTGCCATCACACATATACTCAATACTCAAATATGCTTCCCATACAAGTCAGGCAGAATAAGTTCCCACGTGACTCAGTCTTGGTCAGTATACAGTTGACTCAGTATCTCCTCTGATACTGTTTAATATGTGGAAGATTTGGTGGCCATGGGAATGCATATAAACAAATATAAAATAATTGTGTGAGTATATCTTGAATATCTGCATGTTCTATGAGATATTAAGTTTGTAAAGCTGAGAGAAAGTACATGTGGCTTGTGATGTGTGTGTGACAAGGAAGAATTCCTTTGTGTGCAGCTCTGTCTCTGTGTGAGACTCTTAAGAGAAGATATCTGGCAAGGACATGTTAATTAAAATGCTATTAGGGCCTTAGAGAGATAACAGATTTATCACCTGTCCTTTCAGTTTGGAGAAACAACCTGCCCTCCGTATCTCTTCCTGTACTCCCTTTCCTCTTTCCGCCTTCTCTCCACATCTCTGAATTCCTGGCCTCTATGTTCAGCTTCCTCTCCCCGATTTCTTCTGAAGTCTATTTTCTTTATTTTATTTTTGCCACTTATTTTCCTTCTCATTTTCTCTCGGCATTAGATAAAGAGATACTTTTGTTGAATTAATTAGAAAAGTTTACAAAGTTACATGAAATCTTCATAGTGTGAAATTATAATTACCCAAGGTCTTCCTTAGAATATGAATGATACTACATTTCATCTTAATTATTCCTTTCGATTTGATTTCTTTCCTGTTTTGAGATTAAGCTACATTCTTCCCTAATCCACATATATACACACATAAATGTATACATCCTATCTTTGAGATATAGCTAACCACGCTTTATATACTCTACCTGAGTTCTAAGTTTTTGTCGTGTGTTAAGAATTATTAATGTGGTAAAGATATTTTTAACAGAGTCATCTCTCATACACATGCTCTCATTCTCTCTCTCTACACACTCATTCACACACACACACACATGCACCGTATATATATATAAATCATACCTATACATGCTATTTTGCAATCTACTATTCAAATTTAGCTGTATGTCAAACATCTTTCCATGGAAAATACATACCTACTTAAATTTTTAACGACATAAGTTTATCATATTATCATCATCATAACCATAACCATCAATGTTGCAGTCATTTCTTTACTATAGTTTCCAGGCATAATGCAAATTTTCTACTAAGTTCTTAATTTAATCTTTACATCTAGATTATGAAGTTATGGTTTTATGTTCATTTTACAAATTAGGAAGCAGACAAAAAGGAGTTAAATTGTCTAAAGCCACAGAGCCTGAAAATGGGGAACAAAGATTCAACCATGTATGTATGACTAAGACATCTTGCACTCTTACCCACTTCTCTTACTGTGTAGGTTCTATTATATAGGAAAATTATAATTTATTTAACATAACACCTATTATTTGACTGTGGGTTGATTTACTCTGGAAATAATTCTGTATGTGAGTATCCTCTGAAACAAAGCTTTGTGCATACCTATAATTATTTCCAGAATATAAAGTCCTGAAACTTGAGCTGTTCAGGAAAAAAGATAAGTTCATTTTATAATTTTTAAATATCTTCAAGATGGCTTGCAGAGAGATTTTATAAATGTACATGCCTACATTTTTTGTATCTGTTCTACTCTCAAAAATATAGTGGGTAATTTCAATCTATTTCACCTTTGCTAATAAAATGAGAAAGAATCAGTAACTACTTGTTTTATTTTACATTTCTCTGATTCTAAGTGAGGGTGAACATTCTTTTGTAGTTAGCTTTTTGGATATTTGAATTTCTTTTACTAATTGCTCATTAAAATTTATTTTTCCAAACTTTCCATTAAGAAGTTCTTCGTATTCTTGATTTTAAAAGCTCTTTGATGTGGTAGTTTTTCTATTTGTTACTTATATTTTCATATATATGTCCTTTAATCATTCATTTAAAATAGCTGTATAACAAAATATACCAATCTTAAGTTAATGGTTATGGTTTTCATGATGTCCATAGAAGGTCCTTTCCCACTCAAAGATTACAGAAAATAATTTAGTCTTTACAACCATAATATGAAGTTGTGGTTTTATGTTCATTTTACAAACGGTTTTCATGATGTCCTTAGAAGGTCATTTGCCACTCAGATTACAGCAAACATTGACCTATTATTTTTCCTAGTAATATTTGGGGATGTTTTTATTTTGTTTTACATTGAGATATTTAATCCATCTAGATTTTGGAGAAGAACTGATGTGAAAATACTTCCTTTCTCAACAGATAACCAGATATTCTAACATCATTTTATTTTTATTTATTTAACTTTTTAAAATTGTATTAATCCATTTATTTAAAGTTCACAAAGAGGCAAATATTATTTATTGTATAAACAGCCAGTATATAAGTTTCTCTTGGGGGAACAGTGATTGAAAAGGAGAATAAAGGAGGGAGAGTGCCCAGGTTGTTCACACTCTTCCATCACTGGGTGCTGGGTTCATAGTATATGTATTTTGTAAAAATTCATCAAGCCATTCTTTTTTAAAAATTTATTTATTATACTTTAAGTTCTGGGGTATATGTGCAGATCATGTAGTTTTGTTACATAGGTATACACGTGCCATGGTAGTGGTTTGCTGCATCCATTGCCCCATCATCTACATTAAGTATTTCTCCTAATGCTATCCCTCCCCAATCCCCTCACCCCCTGCTACTTCTCCCCTAGCTCCCCACCTCCCAGGCCCCAGTGTGTGATGTTCCCCTCCCTGTGTCCATGTGTTCTCATTGTTCAACACCCACTTATGAGTGAGAACATGTAGCTAACACCATTTTAAATAATATACATCTATTGATTTAGATGATACCTTTATCATTTATTCCCATATATACTTGAGTTTGAGTCATTTCTCCATTTTATTCCATTGAAGTATTGATATCTGCACTAGTACGATGCATATAAATTATCCTAATTTAATAGGAAATCATAATATCAGATAGGTTAAATCTCCCCACCCTCCCTACCACTACAATTCTTTTTCATATTTTTTCTCTGAATATATTTATATATATTTGTCTGGGTAAACTTTAAAATTATTTTGTTAAATTTCCCATCAGAGATTATTTATTGGCTTTGATTGTAACTGCAATTAATTTTTAGATAATTACTGGGGGATATTTCTCAAAATATGTTCATGGAATACTCATATCAAAATCACCAAATGGACTTGTTAAATGTTAAATTAAATTGTTCAACCATAAACCTACTAAGAATCTCTAGAGCTCAGAAATTTTTATTTTTAACAACCTCTCACAAAGAGAATTATTAGGAACATTAATATATGAGAATCAATAATTTATTAACAATAGCTATCTTTATAATATTGAAATCTTACATCTAGAAATTAGGTTTATTTCTCCATTTATGCATGTTGACTTTCCTGTATTCTTTCTCAACATATTCACATTAAATTCACACCTACATATTTTGGCAGGGTTGTTATGAATTATTTATTTTTAAAATTAACTTTATAAGTAGTTCTGATTAATATACATAAGAAAAACTATGCACATAGTTACATATATATGATAACTTACCTGTTTACAGATTTCTTATTTATTCTGATCAGTTTTCAGATTGTATTAAAATTTACAAAGAGAAAATCAATCTACAAGCAGTGATCAATTCCTTTCCGATAATTATACCTGTCATTTCTAGTTTATATTTCTAATTTCATTTCATTAGCTAACTCTAGAAAAATAAACAGACATCCTTCATGTAACTCAGAATTTAATGTGAATCTTTCTAGTATTTGACCATTAAGCATGATGCTAGCATTTTATTTCAAATGTGTATTGTTATACAAAAGAAGAAATAATCAGATTTCTTCTTAAAAATGTATACTTAAGTGTCTGTTTGACTAAAAGTACTTATTAAGAGTGAAAGACAAATTTTATCAAGTATCTTTTGAGGCATTTACTATTTTTTCTCATTCTAATCTATTAACATGTAGAATTGTTTTAATAAATTTACTAATGTTGGCCTAAATGAGCACTTATGATAGGAGCTCACTTGACCACAACGCTTTATTCAAATGGAATATGATTGTATCTATACACTTTCATTTTATTTTGACTTTATATCTATTTTATATGTATTTATTTAATGTCAACTTCATTTAAAAACTGACTTTTCCTTTCTTCTCTACAAATGAAATAAATGAAATAGTAATCATAATTCCTTAAAAGTTCAAAATAATTCTAAATTTGTTAAAATGCTATTTTTATTATAATTCAGTTTAAAATATTTTACAATTTCATTTCCTCTTTGACTCATGTGTTATTTAGAATTGTGTTGATTAATTTCCAAATGCTTGAGGATTTTCTAGATATCCTTTTGTTATTGGTTTATAATTCCTTCATGGTCAGGGAATATGCCCTATGTGACTTCAATCCTGTGTTATTGAGATTTGATTTATTGCCTAGCATATATAGTCTAACCTTGGTGAACATTCCCTTTGCATTTGAAAAGGTATATATTCTATACTTATTGGGTACAGTAATCTATAGATGTCCTTTAGGCCAAGTTGATTGTTCATGTTGTTCAAGTCTTCTGTACCCTCACGGATTTTCTGTTTGTTCTATCAGGAAGACTGTTGAAATCTTCAACTATTTCTGTATTTTTCTTCTAATTATCCTTTAAATTACATCAGTTTTTCTTTGTATATTTTGAAACTTCATTAAGTGCATTCACATTAAGTATGATTTTGTCTTTGAGGCGAATGACACTTATCGTCATTAAAGGTCTCTCTTTGTTTCCAGTAATACTTTATATATTCATATATTCTACTTTTCCTATGACTAGTGTTTTTGTGGGTTTTTCATCCTTTTGCTTTCACACAAATGTTTTTATATTTAAAAATGAATTCCTTGTAGACAAAACATTGTTATGTCTATTTTGTCCAATCTGATAATCACTGCCTTTTAATTGGAATGTTTAGTCCATTTATTTTTCATGTAATTATGGATACAATTTAAGTCTACCATCTTACTTGCTTTCTAATATTCCTATCTACTGTTTGTTCTTTTCATATCCTTTTCTTGCATTCTTCTTGAGTATTTTTAAATTATTTCATTTTTAGTTTTATTTTTAACTATAACCTTATTTTATATTTTAATGGTTATTCTAGGGGTTACATTATGCATCCTTGACTGATCATGATCCTCTCTTAATGCTTACCTTCTCTGAGGTATCAACTTAGTGCCAGGGATTTTCAATTAAGATTCTTTATTCTGGCAGGCTGAAATTCCAAAATCTTGTAACCTTCCATAAGCCCCCTGGCAGTTGCTGTTTTGGGCCTGGCTGTCCTATCCTGTGTATGTACAGCTTAATATTCAGCCATGACTCAGAGATATTCTTGGAGTCCCTACCTGCAGCTTCTTTCATTCTGCTATTCGCTTCCATAATTCCAACTATCGATTATGGATTTCCGTCTCATTAGTTCAGCAAGGGTCTCATGGTCTCCTTAGACTCCCACCCCACGGACCACAGTCCTGAGAGTGCCTCCAGGCATAAAGCTAGTGTGATTATAGGGCTCACCTTGTTTGTTTCCTCGCCAAATGGCATTGTTTTATGGGTTGGCTGTTCGTTGTTCAATATCTGAAAATAGTTGTTTCACATATTTTGTTTCGTATTTGCTTTCTGCAAGAGGACTAGTCCTATAACAGTTATCCATCAGGACTTCTTATCAAGAAGGAGTAAAGAAATAACTTTAGAGCATCCTCAGTTAGGTGCTACTACATTTTCTCATTTTATTTTTTCTTATATTAGTAATATAGGGCTTTTAAAAGTATCAACACATTAGAAAATAAAAGTAACCTACCTGTAATCCCAGTAACCCAGGGTCAACCACTCTCCACATTTTGGAAAATTTTTTCTTCTAGTCTTTTCTGTGCATTTTGAAAACATGTATTAGCATTGGCTTCTAAGACAACAGCAAAACCGCTTTTGGTTAAGTACCAATGGGAGGTGATTCTCATTATTATTGATAATAATATTAATAATAATTATCTGTAGGATCCAAAGGAAATAATGGTGATCATATAGACCTAGACAACCAGAGAAGGGGAAAAAGAAAATGACAGGCCTCAACTATTCTGGAGGCTGAGGTGGGAGGCTGGCTTGAGCCCAGGAATTTGAAGCTGTTGTGAGCTACAGTAGTACTGCTGCACTCCAGCCTGGGTGACAGAGCAAGACGCTGCCTCAAATAATAATAATAATAATAATAATAATAATAATAATTGCAGGAGAAGAAATGGTTCTTTGAATAGGCTGAGTGTTTCATTAATTTTGGTAACTCCAATTATAGCTAGATAAATAGATACTGTGCCCTTATATTGTTGATATTTTGCCCATATTGTGCCCCCTTTCACTGTTGCAGCTACATATATTTGAAAACATCCTGTAAGTAAATTTTTAAGACTGAATTTTGAGTATGGGGCAAGTTTTTCCCTGCCTCATCCTATTGAGAACTACATCAAAACACATGAATATTTAAATATTTTACTGTAATTGGCAACATTTTTTTCCAGAAAGATTAATACAAATTCTCCTAACCACTTGCTTTTGCAAATGTGTCCTGTTTTTTCACCTCCATTATATTGTTAATTGTATAATTTGGGCACAGTAACTTAATCTTTCCATGCTTCAGTTTCCTTATCTGCAAGACAAACTTAGTAGTATTTTAATTCACCTCATAATGTTATTAGGAAGATGTAATCATATGAAGCCCTAAAATTAATGATGTTATGTGTTAAATGCTTAATGAATAGACTAGTTATTTTTGTTATGATTTTTGGTGTTAAAATCTTAGATAATTACCCAAGTGAAAATTTATCTTCCATTGTTTTAATTATACTCATTGAGTTATAGTAATATTGGATATTTTTCTTATATTTAGTAACCATTTGCATGTCTTCTTTGTAAGTAGTCTGCTCATATTCTTGGCTTATTATTTCTT
Organism: Aotus nancymaae; assembly: GCF_030222135.1. Taxonomy (NCBI): domain Eukaryota; kingdom Metazoa; phylum Chordata; class Mammalia; order Primates; family Aotidae; genus Aotus; species Aotus nancymaae. The sequence continues at coordinate 52,950,013 of NW_026988473.1, read as the reverse complement.
TGACTTCACAATTTTCATAGAGCTTTATACAAACTCTTAATATAATAAGGTCATTTAACTTGACTTCTTCTCCTATTTGGATGCCTTTTATTTCTTTCTCTTCTGGTACTATGTTGAAAACAAGTGGTGAGACTGGGCATCCTTGTCTCATTACAGTTCTCAATCAGAATGGTTCCGGCTTTTGCCCATTCAGTAAGATGTTGGCTGTGGGTTTGTTACAGATATACCATCTATCACCAGTCAGAATGGCTTCTGCCGAAAAGTCAAGAAATAACAGATGATGGCAAGGCTGCAGAAAAGAGGGAACACGAATAGCCAGTTAGTAGGAATGTAAATTAGTCCAGCCACTGTAGAGAACAGTTTGGAGACTTCTCAAGGAACTAAGAATAGAAGTCACATTTGACCCAGCAATCCCATTACTATATATACACCCAAAGAAAAATAAATCATTCCACTAAAAAGACACAGACAATTATATGTTTATCACAGCACTATTTGCAATAAAAAAGACATAGAATCAACCCTGATGCCCATCAATGGTGGATTAAATAAAGAAAACGTGGAACATATGCACAATGGAATACTATGCAGCCATGAAAAAGAATGAAATCATGTTCTTCACAGCAACATGGATGCAGCTCAAAACAATTAATCCTAATTGAACTAATGCAGGAACAGAAAACCAAATACCACATGTTCTAACTGGTAAGTGGGAACTAAACATTGGGTACACATTGCCATCGACATGGAAACAACAGACACTGGGGACAACTGGGAGTGGAGAGTGAGATGGGAAATGGCTGAAAGACTACTTCTTGGATCCTATGCTCACTACCTGGGTGGCAGATTCATTTGTATTCCAAACTTTGTAACCAACCTGCACATATACACTAATTCTAAAATAAATGTTGAAGAAAAATAAAATTATTTAACTTTTATTCTGCCATCTCCTTCCAACATTTTCCTCTATTTGTGGCTTATCTTATGATATTATTATCTCACATGAGTCTTTAAATTTATGTAGTAAATTCTATACATATTTTTCTTCATGGTTTCTTAGAAAGTGTTTGTGTTTTTCAAGTCTAGTCCTATCCAAATATCACAACAATTTTAACTTATTTTTTCTTTTTGTATTGCTTTAATTTTAATATTGTATTTCTTAATCCAAATAGTACAGACTTTAGTGTAGGATAGCTAAGGCTTTACTTTTAAACCCAGCAAAATCTGTTGCTTCCGAAGAGGTCAAATTAAGTTTGATTCCTGAAAACTGCTTCACATTTTTCAAGTGTGTGTTACGATTAAATGTGTAGTGTTTTGAATAGTTAGTGGTAGAATTTTCTGCATAAGGATAGTCCTAACACTATATACAGTCATTTCCTAACAGTATATTTAGGCCAGTTAGTAAAATCCACATGAACTCTAACATCCTTACATCAGAACTAGTCGAGAGGGCTTTAACAATATCATACTCTATTAAAAAGCAGCACAGTAGAGAGAGAATTTGGAAAATAACAAGTTGGTTTAAATTGCAATCAACTAATAATAATAAATATATCCATTTATTGTTAATTAGAACAAGCTGGATAGCAAAGAGCTAGAAATACTCAACTAGGTGTCAGTTTTTAACATGAGCCTCTTCTACAAGACTTGATGTCATAGACCCTACAAAAATGTGTTCTTTCTTCTTGTGCCAAACAGGTAAACAGGCAAAAATATCAATGGGAGAAGAAAACCAAACCTTTGTGTACAAGTTTATCTTCCTGGGCCTTTCACAGGACTTGCAGACCCAGATCCTCCTATTTATCCTTTTCCTCATCATTTATCTGCTGACCCTGCTTGGAAACCTGCTCATCATCATTCTCGTCTTCATGGATTCTCGCCTTCACACACCCATGTATTTTTTTCTTAGAAATCTTTCCTTTGCAGATCTCTGTTTCTCTACTAGCATTGTCCCTCAGGTGTTGGTTCACTTCCTGGTAAAGAGGAAAACCATTTCTTTTTATGGGTGTATGACACAGATAATTGTCTTTCTTCTGGTTGGGTGTACAGAGTGTGCGCTGCTGGCCGTGATGTCCTATGACCGGTATGTGGCTGTCTGCAAGCCCTTGCACTACTCCAACATCATGACCCAACAGGTGTGTCTCTGGTTGTCCCTTGGGTCCTGGGCCAGTGGGGCACTAGTGTCTTTAGTAGATACCAGCTTTACTTTCCATCTTCCCTACTGGGGAGAGAATATTATCAACCACTACTTTTGTGAACCTCCTGCCCTCCTGAAGCTGGCTTCTGCAGACACTTACAGCACAGAAATGGCCATTTTTTCAATGGGCGTGGGAATCCTCCTGGTTCCTGTCTCCATGATTCTTGTTTCTTATTGGAATATTATCTCCACTGTTATCCAGATGCGGTCTGGGGAAGCAAGGCTCAAGGCTTTTTCCACCTGTGGCTCCCATCTTACTGTTGTTGTCCTCTTTTATGGGTCAGGAATTTTCACCTACATGAGGCCAAACTCCAAGACTACAAAAGAACGGGATAAAATGATATCTGTGTTCTATACAGTGGTGAGTCCAATGCTGAACCCCATAATTTATAGTCTGAGGAACAAAGATGTCAAAGGGGCTCTCAGGAAACTGGCTGGAAGAAAGTCCTTCTCTCATAGGCAGTGACCTCTGAGTCTGACTTTTAGAGCTATGGTAACATCCTTTACAAAAGAGCAGGATTAGGCGAGATGGGTCGATCACGAAGTCAGGAGATCGAGACCATCCTGGCTAACACTGTGAAACCCCGCCTCTACTAAAAATACAAAAAATTAGCTGGGCGCAGTGGCACGCGCCTGTGGTCCCAGCTACTCGGGAGGCTGAGGCAGGAAAATCGCTTGGACACAGGAGGTGGAAGTTGTGGTGAGTCGAGATTGTACCACTGCACTCCAGGCTGGGTGACAGAGTGAGACTTCATCTCAAAAAAAAAGAAAAAAAAAAAAGGAGCAGGATTTTAGGATTTTAGTAGGCAATTATGAATTAGGTTATTTCAGGAAGAAGTGTAAAAATGAACATGTTCTAAAAACTGTTAATACTACAATCTAAACTAGAACATGGGGGAAAATACAAGATGAAAAGTTAGATTACTTCCTGATTGTGAAAGGTGTCAGGTGCTACTGTGAGGAGTTTCTAGTTAATTAAGCTGCCATGGGCATGTTTTAAGCACAATCACAATTGAATCTAGGTTTCAATCATATTGTTTAAAATAACAGCTAATACAAATTTCAAGCATAATTCTAACGTCAAAGACGTCTCAAATTTGCATGTCTTTGGCATACAAACCTCAGAATAGACTCTGATTAAAGCAATTAAAATATCCATTAACAGTCTTTATTACTGGGTTCATTTGATCTGGAGCATTTCAGCTTGCGAAAAGGTACCAGAGGAAATAATATTTCCTACTTCTTTATGTTCTCTCCTGAAAACCCCCCAAAATTTTATATAATCACCTCAAATTTCATAAGCATAGACTATCAGAATAAAAAGGGAATTCAATGGTAATATAATCCAACTACATATCTGAGGCTTAAATTATTCTGTAATAGCTCTATTGAATAATTGTTCAGTGTTTACATAACCAGGAATGATACAGCTCCTTACTTTGTTGGGCCACTCTCTTTCATATAAAGGTAGTTTTTACTATTATAGAGATCTTCCTCATGATAAGTCAAAATCAATTTTCCTGTATCTTCAACCAAGTTTCTCTAGTTTTAGTTCTGGAGCAATTGTCATTCTTCTATACCAGAACTCACTGAGGTCAATTTTAGTTTTTGGCCACATTCAATTCTCGCCACCAACTGCCCACGAGTTTCTTTAAAATTTCTTTATCTAATATGCTTTAATACCCTGTATTCATCTTGGTCATCTTCTTTTGAATGAGCCCAATTTACCTAATGAATATTTCTTTAAAAAACGAGAGAAATTAGAATTTTAGAAATTGGAGTTTATGAATCCTAGGCTGACCCCTCCACAGGTTTTGATGCCCGCACGCCATGTCACGCTGTGGCCCAACTTGTCTAAAATGGTCGATTCTGGAGTCTACTTTAGTTCTCATAAATCTGTAACATAAATAAACTGGCTGGAAGTTGGCTCTTTCACCTAAACTTCTAACATTCACATGTTTAGAGGAGATAACATGTTTAGAGGTGGTTTTCCATGGTAACTATTCTACAGCCATCACGAACATGGGGTCCAGAAACCACAGACCTCAGATTGACTGTGTATTCCTCTCCAGTGAAGAGCTATTTAGTAGCTGTACTTATTTCTTACTTCTTTAATTCATGTATACATCCATCCATTTTAAAACCAGCTATTGAGCTCTTATTTCACTTTGTCTTATCCAATTCTATGTTTGATACACCAGAGTAATGACTGAGATATAATGTATTTTCATACACATTTTTTACTATCTTTTTAAAATTTACTGGAACCGTACCACAATAGGCAAACTTTCATCTGGGGTATGATAATCACTGAAAACCTTCATTCAAAGGATATGTGCTAGTTGAGGTGATATAGAGAAGGATAGGAAATTATTAGTTGAATTTGATAACTTTGGCTGTTAGTTATGATCTAGATGAGATCTAGTTCAGTCACCAGAGGAAAAATAAAAAAAAGAAACAGACAATGTGGACACTAATTTGGAGATGTTTTACCATGAGGGAGAAGGAGGATATAAGGTATAGTTAGGAAAGTGGAATTCTGGGGTTTTATTTTATTTTAGATGTCTAGGTTACTCTCCAACCCATTCCTTGAAGATTCCCCTGGCTCACTGCCACTCTCCCCAAGATACTGCTCTTGTTATAGTGCTTGGTTATTTTAATTTTCACATAGAATAGTTTGCATTCTGAGATTCCTTAATCCTCACTTATCCAATGATTTTAGCCATTCATTCCCACGGTCATATTTTAAATATTGGCATTAATGATAACTGCCATCCTCTCTGACCAAATTTCAAACACACTCCTAAGTAAAATAAAATGATTGCTGTTTTGAAGCACTAAATTTTGAAATGGTTTGTATGCACCAATGGATTACTGACATATTGAAAATTATGTTCCTACTCATCCCACCAAAATAGATGCCAGTGGGGCTTCCTAACAAAGCTGTCTTCATGAAATCACTAATTCCCATGCTAGAGAAGGAGGGGGAAAGTAAAGACCCAGAAAATGTCTAATGAAAAGATATTACAACAAGGATAAATCATGTTGATACTATGTACCTGTGATATGATGTAATAAAAATGGTATTTTATCTCTGTGACTGTCATCTCCAGTCTAATCATAAGAAAAACATCAGAAAACTCCAAATAAAGGGAGATCATATAAAACACTCGACCAGTACCCCTCAACACTGTCAAGGTTATCAAACACAAGGAGAGTATAGGAAACCATCACAGTCAAGAAGAGCCTAAAGAGACATGACAACTAAATGTAATGTGATGTTCCAGTTGGGATCCTGCATCAGAGAAAAGAAAAAAGATAAAAACAAACAAATAAACCAACCAAAGAAATCTGGTCATTATCAGCCTGGACAACATGCCAAAAATCTATCTCTATAAAAAATACAAAAAAATTAGCCAGGCCTGGTGGCATGTACCTGTAATCCCAGCTACTTAGGGGGCTGAGATGGGAGGATCACATGAGCTCAAGGAGGTCCAGGTTGCAGTGAGGCGTGATCACACCATGGCACTCCAGCCCTATAGCCTGGATGACAGAATGAGACCCAGTCAAAAAAAGAAGAAAGAAAAGAGAAAGAAAGAAAGAGAAAGAAAGAAAAGAAAGAAGAAAGGAAGGAAGGAAGGAGAGAGAGAAAGAAATAAAAGAAGGGAAAGAAGAGAAAGAAGGGAAAGAAAGAAAAAAGAAAGAAGAAAGAAAAGAAAGAAAGAAGGAAATAAAGAGATGGAGGGGAAGGAAGGAAGAAAGGAAAGTTAATAATAAGGTATCAATGTTATTTTATTTTTTAATTTTCTTAATTGTAACTAATACACCATAATAATGTAAGATGGTAATAACAGGGAAAAAACTAGTTGTGGAATAAAAGGTAACTCTCTATACTACCGCCTCAATTTTTCTAAAACTTTGAATCCAAAACTGATCTATAAAATAAAGTCTATTTAAAAATAAATAAAAGAAACTATATGGTGTGTCCTTGTTTTTTGTGTCACTAGCTGTTCAAAGTTTATACTGAGTGCACCTAGTTAATTGAGTCCAAGTTACATGCTGTGCCCTAGTTGCAACAAAGACAAGAAAAGTGAATTTTCACTTTATTCGACCTCTATGGAGGGGTTTCTAACTTCCTGTCAAGCTCACATTAAAGTATAAAAATAGTAAAGACATTCAGTTGGTTGGAAGCCAAAAATGGACAAATACCTAACACATGACCTATGAAATGAAATTACCATCACTAATAACTACCTACAATTCTAGATTGAATACTGCAACACACAATTTATACAACACAATATTCTGAGGGTGTATAGAATATAAAACTTTGAAGAAATATATAATCTTTGAATAGAAAATATTTCTGTTGGGTGTTAAGGCAGTCCTCTTCTTGTTGTATTTACTAATATATTTCCAATGCTAGTAAAATATTTGCCACATATTACATTCTCAATAAAAATGTGTTGAATGAATAAATAAGTGGTCTAAGGAAAACTGTTGGTTAAATTAGGTCCAGTCTTCACTATATCTTTTTCTAAATTCAGGTTGAGTATTACTTATCCAAAATTCTTGGGAGCAGATATGTTTCAGATTTTGGATTTTTTTCTGATTTTGAAATATTTGCATATACTTTTCTTTTTGAGACAGAGTCTCGCTCTTTCACCCAGGCTGGAGCACAGTTGTGCAATCTTGGCTCACTTCAACCTCTGTCTTCAGGGTTCAAGCAATTCTCCTGCCTCAGCCTCAGGTGTAGGTGGGATTACAGGCATGCACCACCAGGGCTGGCTAATTTTTAGTATTTTTAGTAGAGATGGGGTTTCACCATGTTGGCCAGGCTGGTCTCGAACTCCTGACCTCAAGTGATCCACTTGCCTCGGCCTCCCAAAGTGCTGGGATTACAGGCATGAGCCACTGCGGCCGACCAATATTTGAATATACATAATGAGATACCTTGACATGGAACCCGAATCTAAACACAAAACTCATATTTTACATACAGCTTATACACATAGCCTGAAGGGAATATTATACAATATTTTTAATAATTTTGTGCAGAAAGCAAGGTTGGTATACATTGAACAATCAGAAAGCAAAGATGTCACCATCTCAGCCACTCATGTGGATGATCTGTGGTTTTTGATATCACCATCATTTCTGACTCTGGATTTATAAGTTATCTATAAGCAATCACTTACAATTATTCACACATCAATACTAGACAGTAAAATATGACATACCACTAACACAGTGAAAAAAGTAATGCATTCAGGGTAACTAAGCAGCATGGCAGCATCACCAGAATACCTGGGGACAATGAATAAACTGTGTGTTTTGCACCTGTGTGGTGACTGCAACCCATTGGATGGGGTCATCTTTGGAATTTTCCATTTGTAGCATCATGTCAGTGCTCCAAAAAGTTTTATTTTGGAGCATTTTGGATTTTGGATTTTCATATTAGGGATGCTCAACCTGTAAATACAGACGGATGTTAATCCAGAAGAGCTGGATTTCATGATGATAGAAGAAATGGGGTTTATAGCAAAAATTTCTATGCATCCTAAGGAGCTAGTCCCACATGGCTTCAGAATCCTTCACCTCTACAAGAGTCATATTGTTACGGTTTGAATGTGTCCCCTGCAAAATTCTACTAATAAAATTTAATGGCAAATGCGATAGTATTATGAGGTGGGGCCTTTAAAAGGTGACTAGGTCATAAGGGTTCCTCCCCTCCTAAATGGGAATAAGGCCTTATTAAAAAGGTTTAATGCAGTTGTGGGCTTTCTTGTCGTTCCACGTTGCCTTCTATCATGGGAGGGGACAGCATTCCTCCCCTCCAGATAATGCAGCAATAAAGCACCATGTTGGAAGCAGGTAACAGCTCTCGCCAGATAACTGAACATGCTGGTGCCTTGATTTCGGAGTTCCAAAATCAAAAACAGAAATTTATGTTCTTTATAAATTAGTCTGTTATTTTGTTGTAGTAGCACAGACTAAGATAGGAATGCTGAGACAAACTTATAAACACAACTTATAAAGTTGTGTCATTTAAAAAATAGCTGGATTGTTAGTAAGGTGACTGTAGCCTGAAAATTACCCTTGTTCAATCAGTGGACCTTTGAAAATACTGGTCAGAAACCTTATACCTATGAGAGGTATTAGAGGAAAACTAGTCATTCTCCCTCCTACTTTGTGCCTCTTCCATTTCCTTACCTCTTAACTGGCTGTATACCATGCTTGAGCCTGTTTACTGGCAACACTTGGAAGTTAAAATGCTTATTTCACCTAATTAGTTAAATATGACTTTTATAAAGATCAAGGCCCTCACAAATGATTCACACACCATATACCCAATTTTAGAAAATGTTATTCCACAATTCCATCATAACTTGTTAATGGCTAAGGCTTGAAGGATTGAGTGGGCAGCAGTGGGATAAGTATGAAGTGACAGAGCCTGAAGCCCCACCCTGCCATCTCAGTTTCAATAAATTTGGGGATGATAACCTCTATCTTAAGTGAAGTAATAATAATTACATGAGATGACATCTATAATGTGTTTATGATTTAAGAAGTACAAAGTAGGTTAGCAAAAATTTCTAGTTGCTAGCTTGCTTTACCATAGTCGACTCCTGGCCTAGATATAAAGCTCGCTCTGGTTTAAGTTCTTTCACTTTGCTCCTACAGCACTGTCTACCTGCCTCTATGCAAGCACTAATCATATCATCATTTACTAAGCATTCTCTCCTCTGTTACACACACATCTCTTCCCTCTGTGTCTCCACACCCACCAGATTTCCTCCTACCTCTCAGGCTGATCCTTCTCTCTCTCTTTTGCATGCCCACCTTCCTGACTCAATCAATGCTGTTGGTGTTCCCCAGGCCAATCCCAGTGCATTTCCTTCTATTCTATTTTCTCTCTTCCTCTCTGTCCCTCCCTCTGCAATCCTCTTCCAATGGAGGGCCTCAATCAGTATCTACCCAGTTTGACACAAATTTTACGGGTCTAGGCCCAGATATCTCTAAACTCCCAGAAGCCTACATCCAATGCCTAATTGACAATGCTTCTCAGATGTCACAAAGTACCTCATTCTTATCAAGCCAAAACTGAACAAAGAACTGCAAGACTTTTTATTCCATACAAACTGAATGAATGAATCTGCGAACCAATAAAGACCATGTAAGACACCAGATTTCTTGTCAAAATTGACGTTGTTTTTTGATTCCAGATAAAAAGGGTGTGGGGAACAGAAATGTGATTTGGAGTAGCTTTTCCGTAGGGGGTGAGTAAGCGCCGGAAGTATGACGCTCATTTCTTTTAGCCACCGGAAGCATAGCTTGAGTCCACTCACAGGGCCAGAGTTGCAAACGTGCGGCGTGGGCGGGGCCTGCAGAAAGGGGCGGAGCTTGAAAAGGCCTGGTCTACCTTACCGACCCGCGTCGCGGGGGCTCCTGGGGGTTCCTTCCACAGCTGGTGCGCGTACGCAAGAGTGCACCGAGGGTGTGCCGTGGCAATTTATGAAACTCGAAGAGGGCACGGAGTTGAGGGTTCGGCGAAGTCAGGGGTTCCTAGTTGCGGCGTGATTACCAACGCCAGCTCCCTTCACTGGCCAAGACAGCGATTCCGCGGCTCCTCTCAGAACTGGCGCTTGGGCGTGACGGAACGGGCTCCTGGAGAGGAGCAGTGCTCACAGGTATCACCCTCGTCAGCGGGCTGTGGGGGCGCGGGGACGTGGAATTGGGAATCATTCTTGAGCGCGTCTTGCGGAACGTGCAGCTCCCCTCAGCTTGCTTGCAGTTAACCTATTCCCACGCTGCCCTCCAAGGTCTGTGCAGGAGAACCTGGAGGAGAGCGCGAGCTGACGGGAGGGATGGAAACGAGGGCTGCGGAAGGAAGACAAGCGTGAGAGCAGCGACAGAGGGTTAGGGTTGGGCGATGGGACGGCTAGAGTCAGGATCCAGCTCCGCTAAAATAAAGATTTAACTACACTCCTGGCGCCTCTTCCATTCTGTAATAGGGGCACTCTCCAGACTCGCAACGTGGTTAGGATATTATGATCAGCTGGTTTGGGAACGGCTGGTATTGATACCTCATGGGAAAACCAAGTGTGACTGGATCGATCAACTGGGAAAGTAAATGGAGTTTTAATTAATTCCATATTGCCTTGTTTTCCCATTCATTCCTGGCCACCTCCCTAAGACATTATAAAACCTCCAAGTGTCATACTTATTTCAGTCACTTATTTGCGAATTGTTTTATGTTCCTCTTTGTCTGAGCTAATCTCTCCAGGTGGTTCTTATCTCAAGCAGCCGTCCTATCTACCACTTGTTTGATTAGAAATAACCCTCTTCACAGACAGATACTACCCCTTTTCCATAATGAGCAGCTATTCAAGTTCCTGGCGGCCATAAAACGATAGAACCTGTGCCACCTGGTGATATTAGTCTAACCCTCCACTACGACGTTCGGGTCCCTCCAACACAGTAACACTGGCTCTCTGTCTTAATCCTGAATCCCACCGTTATATCAGAGACCTCTATTCAGTACTTCAGAGTTCAAATGTTGTATTTCTTGGCTTTGTATAGTCCAGCGTTTATCACTTACAAACCATTTAAGTTACTTGGAGTCATGTCACACCTTGGATCTCTATCATCAAAACTGTTCCACCTCGGAAATCTTTTTTTTCTTTAAATTTTACTTTAGGTGTATACTATATCCAGCATTTCTCCCCATGTTATCCCTCCCCACCCTACCCCCGTCCCTCCCCTACCCCCCCCAACTGCCCCCAGTGTCTGATGCTCCTCTCCCTGAGTCCATGTGTTCTCATTGTTCAACACCCACCTATAAGTGAGAACATGCAGTGTTTGGTTTTCTGTTCTTGTGTCAGTTTGCTGAAAATGATGGCTTCCAGATTCATCCAGGTCCCTACAAAGGACAAGAACTCATCATTTTTTATGACTACGTAGTGTTCCATGGTGTATATGTACCACATTTTCTTTGTCCAGTCTATCATTGATGGGCATTTGGGTTGGTTCCAGGTCTTTGCTATTGTACACAGGGCTGCAATGAACATACGTGTACATGTGTCTTTATAGTAGAACGATTTAGTTCTTTGGGTAATGGGATTGCTGGGTCAAATGAATTTCTATTTCTAGATCCTTGAGAAATTGCCACACTGTCTTCCACAATGGTTGAACTAATTTACACTCACACCAACTGTGTAAGAGTGTTCCTATTTCTCCACATCCTTTCCAGCATCTGTTGTCTCCAGATTTTTTAAGGATGGTCATTCTAACTGGCATGACATGGTATCTCAATGTGGTTTTGATTTGCATTTCTCTAATGACCAGTGATGATGAGCATTTTTTCATATGTTTTTTGGCCTCATATATATGTCTTCTTTTGAAAAGTGTCTGTTCATATCCTTCACCCACTTTTGAATGGTTTTTTTTTCTTGTATATCTGTTTTAGTTCTTTGTAGATTCTGGATATTAGCCCTTTGTCAGATGGGTAGATTGCAAAATTTTTTTCCCATTCTGTTGGTTGCCAGTTTGCTCTAATGATGGTTTATTTTGCTGTACAGAAGCTCTGAATTTTAATTAGATCCCAGTTGTCTATCTTGGCTTTTGTTGCCAATGCTTTTGGTGTTTTGGTCACAAAGTCCTTGCCTATGCCTATGTCCTGGATGGTTTTGCCTACGTGTTCTTCTATTGTTTTTATAGTGTTAGGTTTTATGTTTAAATCTTTAATCCATCTGGAGTTAATTTTAGTGTAAGGTGACAGGAAGGGGTCCAGTTTCTGCTTTCTGCACATTGCTAGCCAGTTTTCCCAACACCATTTATTAAACAGGGAATCCTTTCCCCATGATTTGCTTTTGTCAGGTTTGTCAAAGATCAGATGGTTATAGATGTGTGGTGTTGCTTCTGGGGCCTCTGTTCTGTTTCATTGGTCTATATCTCTGTTTTGGTACCAGTACCATGCTGTTTTGATTACTGTAGCCTTGTAATATAGTTTGAAGTCTGGCAGTGTAATGCCTCCGGCTTTGTTCTTTTTGCTTAGGATTGTCTTGGCTATGCAGGCTCTTTTGTGATTCCATATGAAGTTTAAAGTGGTTTTTTCCAGTTCTGTGAAGAAGGTCATTGGTAGCTTGATGGCAATAGCATTGAATCTGTAAATTACTTTGGGCAGTATGGTCATTTTCTCAATATTAATTCTTCCTAACCATGAGCATGGCATGTTTCTCCATCTGTTTGTGTGCTCTCTTATTTCGTTGAGCACTGGCTTGCAGTTCTCCTTGAAGAGGTCCTTTACATCCTTTGTTAGCTGTATTCCTAGGTATTTTATTCTCTTAGTAGCAATTGTGAATGGGAGTTCACTTTTGATTTGGCTCTCTGTTTGTCTGTTACTGGTATATAGGAATGCTTGTGATTTCTGCACATTGATTTTGTATTCTGAGATTTTGCTGAAGTTGCTTATCAGTTTGAGAAGATTTTGGGCTGAGACGGTGGGGTTTTCTAGATATACAATCATGTCGTCTACAAATAGAGACAGTTTGACTTCCTCCTTTCTTATTTGAATACTGTTTATTTCTTTTTCTTGCCTGATTGCTCTGGCTAGAACTTCCAATACTATATTGTATAGGAATGGTGAGAGAGGGCATCCTTGTCTAGTGCCTGATTTCAAAGGGAATTCTTCTAGCTTTTGTCTGTTCAGTTTGATATTGGCTGTAGGTTTGTCGTAAATGGCTTTTATCATTTTATGATACGTTCCGTCGATACCTAGTTTATTGCCACCTTGGAAATCTTAAATGCAGCATCCCATCCTGAACGTCTTTCCCTGTCCTAGATCTATAACTATTTACAGTGAGTAATTCATTAATTCGTGGTTGTCACCTATAAAGTTCCCAGTATATTTGTTGCTTTTTCTATTTCCTGAGTTGGATATTTAATGCACCTCATTCTTGTTTAATTATGTGTAAGGCTTTTCCATTGCCTAGCGGGAGCTTCAGCTGTGCTGTTTAGATTTTGATGTACAATATTTGTACTGTTTTTGGTTTTTAGATGCTTTGCAATTGTACTTTTGATTCTTTGTTTTTTTTTTTTTGAGACGGAGTTTCGCTCTTGATACCCAGGCTGGAGCGCAATGGCGCGATCTCGGCTCACCACAATCTCCGCCTCCTGGGTTCAGGCAATTCTCCTGCCTCAGCCTCCTGAGTAGCTGGGATTACAGGCACGCGCCACCGTGCCCAGCTAATTTTTTGTATTAGTAGAGACGGGGTTTCACCATGTTGACCAGGATGGTCTCGATCTCTTGACCTCGTGATCCACCCGCCTCGGCCTCCCAAAGTGCTGGGATTACAGGCTTGAGCCACCGCGCCCGGCCTTCTTTGTTTTTTTTAGAAGCAAACATTTGAATTTTAAAGTAGGTGAAATTGTTTTTCCCATGTGGTGTTAATTTCTGGTTTTACATTCTAGTAATAAATGTGGTTTCCTATACTTTTGTTTACTATTAAGGATTTTCTGTTTGGTGGTCTAATAAATAGCTTCTGTAACCATTCCCACGGGTGCTTGAACAGAAACTACATTTCATCTAGTTTTCTTTATCTATTAGACTAAGCATATCCATTATACTATTACTTTTTTAACTTTATCTGTCAACGTCTTAGTTACCTAATGTCCCATTTCTATTGTATTGTTGTTGATTTCATTTCTTGTTTTCTGAGAATTTTGCTAAAAATATTTCAAGTATGTTATACATTTAAGGACAGTTGTATTTCATTATGAGTTATTATCATCTAGTTTCCTGTCTAATGTGTTTGTGCTTTAAATTCATTATAATTTTAATTCACTACACTTTTGCATGTTTTTTTAAGTTTGCCTGGTATAAAAAAAATCCTTTTACTTTTAGTTTTGGAATTCTTTTGGGTTGGATGTCTTTTGAGTTTTTATGTAGTTTTCAGTTTAAATTTTTACACAGTACATTTTTTGTTGCAATAAATATCTTTGTTATTTTTACTTTTTAGCATAAAGCCTTTTTTGTTTTGTCTTTGACATATGGCCTGTGACCTCATAATTTTTCTCTCTCCATTTATGTTAATTTCAAAGTATCTGGGCCTGTAGTTCATTTTTTTCTATTGAACTCACTTCAGGACTATTCCATCAGTCATATTTAAGAGATCTCTCTTGGCTGGTGGCTCACGCCTGTAATCCCAGCACTTTGGGAGGCTGAGGTGGGTGGATCATCTGAAGTCAGGAGTTGGATACCAGCCTGATCAACATGGTGGAACTCCATCTCTACTAAATATAAAAAATGAGCTGGGCATGGTGGTGTATGCCTGTAATCCTAGCTGCTTAGGAGGCTGAGGCAGGAGAATTGCTTGAACCGGGGAGGCGGAGGTTGCAGTGAGCTGAGATTGTACCATTGCACTCCAGCCTGGGCAACAAGAGCAAAAACTCTGTCTTTAAAAAAAAGTGGGGGAGAGAGATTTTAGTTCAATGATTGTTCTTTTCCCATAGGATTGTGCTTATTTTCTTTAATTGGGCTTGTGTGTAGAGGTGGTTCTGATTTGTTTTCTGTGTCGAGTGGGACCATGAATCCTCTAAGTGGGCCTTTCATCTGCAGAAAACTTCACTGAGCCAGCTGCCCCTCTTTGTTGCTTGTTTTGTTTTGTGTCTTCATGGAGTAAGGGCTGAGTGGTATATTTCTGGAGCCTGTAAGGATCTGTCTGAAAATTGTTAGTGTCCTGAAAAAATACAGTTGCATAAACCAAAGGTGGAGCTAATGAGGCCGTATCAGGAGTGTCGTGGATGTCAACAGTTGTGGCAGGTTTTCAGTCTGTTGTCTCAACTGTGAGCCTTGGCAGATGTAAATGTGTAGAAAGATAGACTTTTGTTACCCATTTGGGGAGATGTCAGGGAGTACTCCAGAGGGATTCATTATAGGCAGCACTTGTTTCAGGGCAACTGGAAACAATTTTCTATTCAGTGAGACCCAGGAATAGCCCATGAAAGGCACCATTGCCCTTTTTCTCCCTCGGCCATGACAGCCTAGATGGGATCTTTCAAGCCAGAAGGCACCTGCCTCTGTGGCTTTTCACTTGCTGTGGGGAATCCTTTGGGGAGTTTGCATTCACAGAGGAAAAAAAGTTTCTAAATAAATTCAGTAAAGTTACAGGAAAATAGAGAAGATAGTACAACAGACTGTCCATATACCCTTTCACTCATTTTTCCTATTAGTAACATTTTATATTAGTATAGTACATTTGTTACAATTAATAATACTACATTAACTAAAGTCCATGTTTTATTCAAGTTTAATTTTTACCTAATGTCTTTTTTACTGACCTGGAATCCATCCAGTATACCACATTACATTCTGTCTTCATGCCTCCTTAGGCTTCTCTTAGCTGTGACAGTTTCTCAGACATTCCTTGTTTCTGATCATGCTGACAGTTTTGAGGGAGTATTGGTTAAGTATAGAGAACCATCTGTTGGATTCTGATGTTTTTGTCATTATTAGACTGGGGTTATGGGTTTAGAGCAGGGAGATCACAGAGGTAAAATGCCATTTTTATCACCTTGTCTTAAGGCTACATGCTGCCAACATTACTTACTGCTGCTGATGTTAATCTTGATCACTTGGCTGAGATAGCGTTTGTCAGGTTTTTCTACTGTAAATTTACCTTCGCCCTCCCCCACCATACTATACTCTTTGGCAGGAAATTCCTACTCAGAGCCCATACTCAAGGGGTGGGGAGTTATGCTCTATCTCATGGATGACTGAGAATTTGCATAAACTATTTGGAATTTTTCTGCATAGGAGATTTATTTATTCTCCCCCATTTATTTACTTAATAAGTTACCATTTATATCAGTATGGATTATGAGTTTTAATTTAATTGTTTGAATTATAATCTAATATTTATTCTGTTGCTTATATTGTTCCAGATTTGGCCATAGGGAACTCTTTCATTTGGCTCCTGTGTACCTTTGATGTACCCCAATAAATATTTTAGTTTTATTTATGTTTATTTTTTGAGCATTTCTTTACTTTATGTCCCTATAAGATACCCAGTGTTTATCTTGTATGACCTCAGTCCTAGAATCAGCCATTTCTCTAAGAAATCCTGGTTCTTATTGGAGAACGGTATTAGAAACCAAGATCTGGAAGCTAATTGTTCTTTTGCTGCTGGGCTATTCTTGCTTCTAGACCTACTCAGCCAACAGAGCAAGGAAATGTGTATTTATACTAATCTATGTATATATACATATCTGTAAATATTTCTGTATGTAACCATCTTCATCTAAATTGAGCGAAATACAAATTCATACTTATATCTCCAGTGCTAATCCATTATCACATGGATCATTTTAGCCTCCTTCCCTTGGTTATTTGTAAATTTCTAGTCAAACATTGAGAAACCTCACTTTCACCAGTAATTTGCCACTAAGCTGTCTTTTCATAATTCTCTGTATATCCTTCCCCAGCTCTGTTCACTAATCCTTATTTGAATGTTGAATGATCTATTCAGGTAGGCATTGCCATGGATAAGGTCACACAAACTTTTGGCCGATAAGATCTACAAACATTGTAATACATTTGTGTGCATATGATCTATTGAGTGCTTACTGTCTGTCAAGAAATGAGATGAGAATTTAATCCCTATAATTTGATCAGCTATTGTTATATCCATTTTACAGTTGAGAACACAAACTTGGGTTAATATAACTTGGTCAGCTTAACATATGTAGTAATTAGTACAGCTGGGATATAAACTGACTACAAAGTATGTACTCTCATTCACTATATATGCCTATAGCAGAGTTTCTAAACCTTGGAATTATTGATACTTTGGGCTGGGTAATTCTTTGCTATGGGGGCTATCCTGTGTAGGATATTTAGCAACATCCCTGGCTTTTACCTCCTAGATGCCAGGTACAGTCTCTAGCTATAACTATCAAAACTGTCTCTAGACATTGCCAAATTTCCCCTGGTGGCAAAAGCTCCCAATCAAGAACAACTCACCTTAGATGATTATAATCAAAATGATGCCTGAGTAGTAAACTGCATCTGGACTTGGAGAACTGTAAATCAAATAGAAAGCTGTATCTGGACTTCCCTGAATGTAGTGACTCCTATAATTTGGCAGCCTTTTTGGGGCAACCCTAAAAGTTGTCCTCAGTTGTTATGAGAGATATTGGCTCCTGGGGGAATTCTTTTGAGTCAGAGTGTTTCCTACACCACATTTATGGGTCTCGTCTCCCTGTACTTGAGCTAAACTCTGCAGACTCACACTGAATAAAAGTGAATATTATTCTTTTGCTACCAAGTTGTTTTTTGCCTTCTGAGTAAATTGGTGCCAAATATGACCTGTGGTAGTCGTGTGAGTCTAAATGTTCAGTTGTGCCTAAGACTCCCTGGTGGTCATTGTATACTTGTCCATAGTGAGTCCTAACAAATAAAAACTTTTAATTGTAGTCGGAGACTGTACTTTTTGATTTATTCCTAATAATAAAATAGTTTATGGATATTGTTCTAGTATATTTTATATAATTGCTTCTTACCTTTCTCGTGCTATTGCCAGTTTTCCTCATCTTACAGAATTTTATTGGCATTCTAATGAGAACTTGGGGAAAGGTTTTTCAGTCATATCTAGTCAGAAGCCTTAATATCCTACCTGAAGATTTGTGTTGCTTAATTTTAAAGTAAAAATTATTTGCTACCTGATACAGAATAAATCTAATTGCAATTCAATTATGAAGTCTTTTTAAATCCAAGGACTCTTTCCTTATCATTTGTTTTGAGATGTCTATTTATCTGCGTGTGTTTCTCTGTCCTGTGGGAAACTGGTTAGGAGAAAGGGAAAGCATATTTTCTAGTTCTAAGAAAGAAAAACAAAAATAGAAGGAGAATCCATGATATGTATTTTTTCTTAGGCAATTTTAAGAATATTATTTATGTTTTAGTGCTATACTAATAGATGTTTGTTACCTGTGGGTTAATTCCTTTTTTTTTTTTTTTTTTTTTTTTTTTTGCAGGTTCTTAGCTCAAGCCTGAGAATTACTGCAATCTAGTAAGGCAGATTTGAACTACTGTGGGAGTACTATTTAGGAAGATGCAGCCTCTGAGCAAGTTGATGGCTATCTCAAAACCTCAAAACCTGTCTCTACATGAACAAAGAGACTTTCTGAGAGCAGATCTGTCTTGGCAGCAGGAAACCATCCCTGTCATGGAGACACAGGACTCTGAGGCATCTCGTCAAAAGTTCAGACATTTCCAGTATTTGAAAGTGTCTGGACCCCATGAAGCCCTGAGCCAACTCTGGGAGCTCTGTGTTCAATGGCTGAGACCAGAGATTCATACAAAGAAGCAGATCATTGAACTGCTGGTGCTGGAACAATTCCTGGCAGTCCTGCCTGAAGAAGTCAGGACTTGGGTGAATTTACAACATCCAAACAACAGTAAAGATGTGGTGACCCTCATAGAAAATGTGATTGAAATGCTTAAAGATGAAGGTAAGAATATAAAAAAATTAGAGGTAAAATACTTGACCTTTCCATGTGAAGAGAAGTTATCTTTTTCTGAAGTTAGAGGGTATCAAGTGCCAGATATTGAAGGAGTTTATATTACTCTATTAGGAAGCCTTAACTTTATTCTGTAGGTAATAGAAATAGAGAATTAGATCTCACAGACTGGATAAGGGAGTGAGACAGCTGGATTTGCCAGTTGAAAATATTACGTTGACATCAATTTAGAGCAGGAGTTGGTAA
This sequence comes from Aotus nancymaae, assembly GCF_030222135.1. NCBI lineage: Eukaryota > Metazoa > Chordata > Mammalia > Primates > Aotidae > Aotus > Aotus nancymaae. The sequence continues at coordinate 52,931,049 of NW_026988473.1, read as the reverse complement.
AATATGGCAAACAGGCCAAATTTTTTAAAAATAAAGTATTATTGGAACACAGCTATGTCCATTTACATTTTGTCTATGGTTGCTTTTGTGCTATGACCAGAGTCGAGTACTTGTAGCAGAGACTGTATTGTCTGCAAAGTCTAAAATATTTGTTATCTGGCCCTTTACAGAAAATGTTTGCTGACATGTCATGTAAAGGAGAGAGTCTGAGGATTCTGAAAATAGGAAAACCAGTTAAGAGACTATTGTGATAGATTAGGTGTTAGAGAATGAACTTTGGGAAAATAGGAGTTTGAACTGAGAGGAACTATAAACGTATAAAAAGGATACGTTTTGAAATAAATTCACATGTACTGACCTGCATGAGTGGAATTTGGGAAAGGGGAGAAGGGTGTAATACTTTAATTATATGGTAAGTTTTTTTGAGGCCCTTGTGAGATTTTCACAATGAATAAACCAATATATAGTTAATAATATGGCTTTAGTGGTTAGAGAAGATTTGGAAGCTTATAGGTATGAACAGAGAAGTAGGAGAAATACAAATCCTTAGGGAGATCAATATTTAAGAGCTGGTCTAGATGTAACTGTCAGTTACAGGAAATGCAGAGGATAGTGGAACATGTTAAACTATACCATGGTAATACCCTTTGTAAAATCCAAACTGGGGAACTATAAGACAGTCCAGTTTTTAAGGGAATTGGGAGGAGTATGGCAAAGTGATATAGAGATATATATCTTTTAAGTTTTTTAAATCATGTGAATGTGTGGACCTTATAAGACATGAGGCCGTGACTGGATATTTGATGAGGAATTATTGACTGGGGACAGTGATTATGTTGATATTGTGGTTATAGTTAGTCTTTTAAAAATATTTTTTTTTAATGAGCAAAAGAAAAGCGAGGTAAGCAGCCTAGAAAGGAATAATTTAGGAAGTCAGAGAATCAGAAAAGATTGGTATCTGAGTTAAAAAAGGAGAAATTTTCAAGAAGTAAATGTTCAACAATGGTATAACAAAAAGGTCCTATTAAGATGAATATTAAAAGTAATTTACTGAAATTGTTGATTTGGAGGAATTTTAAGCTTTAGTTTGAGCAGTTTTAGAGGATTTGAGGGGTGCTTATCTGTAGTGAGTTGTATTAGTTTTCTATTGCTACTATATTAAATTGCCACAAACTTGTTGGCTTAAAACAACATGAATGTAGTATTCTACAAGTCTGTAGATCAGAGATCCAACATGGGTCTCCCTCAGCTAAAATCAAGGTAATGGTGGAACCATTTTCTTTCTGGGGCTTATGTTCCCCTTCCCCTATCTTCAAAGCTAGCAACAATAGGCCAGGTCCTTTTCAAACTGCCACATCTCTGATGCTTTATTCTGTTGTCACAGTGCTTGCTCACTCATGGTGCTTCTTACTGTTTCACCATACTGGGAAAAGTTCCTCACTTTTCAGGATTCATGTGATTAGGTTGTGATCACACAGATAGCTCAAAATGATCTCTCTCATCTTAAGGACCTTGACTTTAATCACATCTGCAGAGTCACTCTTGCCATGTATCCAAGGACTAAGACATGGATATCTTTGGGGGCTGCTATTCTGCCCACCATGTGGATTAAAAAAAAAATAGGCATGAGGTGGGAATGTGATCATGATTATAGACTATTCTTGAGAAATCTAGTAGAAAAGGAAAATGAGAGGTTGCAGGGTAATATAAAACTGAAGAAAGGCTTTTGGTGGTTTCTTTGATTTGTCTGGTGGCTTTCTGAAAAACCTGCTCATAGGTCTTGCCCTTCTTTTACCTAACTCAAATCACTCAGGACTGAGGTGGCTACCTGGGGTGCATTTGTCAAAAACATGGAAATGTATTAGCTACTGCTGTCTTAGATAATAAATAACAGTTGAGATGTAGAACTAACCAAAAAGATTAGGAGGAAAGGCTGGAGAATGATATGCTTTGAAGGAATAAGGGATTTTGAAAGCTCCCACATATATCTGAAAATCTGGAAGCTTGGTGACATGTTCAGAAAGACCTAAGAAAGTGCTACGCCTCATCTCTAGCTGACCTTCAGGTGCTATACAGGAAGTGAAGACTAAGGTAGAGTTAAAACTGAGTGTTGAGTGTGCCCTAACACACACAATGCATCTGCAGAGACCAGGTGATGGCTTTTGTTTTTGATTTTGTTTTTATGTTTCAAGGCATTTAAGAAAACCTCTGTGGAGTCACAAGCTGACCACTAAGCTGAAGGAACAGAGATTCATGCAGGTACACACTACACACAACATAGAATATAGACTTTACAAAATTAGTTCAAAGGTTAATAAATGAGCAATAACTACAACAGTCAGAGCCTCAAAATATATGAAGCAAATACAGAAGTGAAAGAGAAATAGCTCAAGAATAACAATTGGAGATTTCACTTTTATTAACAGATAGAAATACTAGAAAAAAGATTGAAAAGGAAATAGAAGACTTGAGAAACACTATAAACTGGCTTGAACTAACAAATATACAAAGTGTTCTACCCAAAAAACAACAGAAGATATGTTTTCAAGTATATATGGAATAGTCTCCAGGATAGACCAAATGTTAGGCTAAAAAACAAGTTTCAGTACATTTAAGTAGATTGATATTCTATAAAGTATCTTTTCCAACAACAGCAGAATTAGAAATCAGTAACAGAAGGAGATCAGGATAATTCACAGATAAGTGGAAATTAAAAGTCGCATAAACAATGGGCCAAAAAGGAAAGCACAAGGGAAATGAAAAGATATTTTGAGAAATGGAAACAAAAATACAACATATCAAAACTTATGACATACAGTATGTCATAAGGCATGGCTTAAATTATGGCTATAAATGCCTACATTAAAAAAGATCTCAAATAACCCTCCACCTGAAGGAACTAGAAAAAAAAAAACTAAAAGCAAGATGATGAAGTACGTAAATAAATATTAGAGCAAAGATAAATGGTGTGGAGAACACAAAATAATAGAACCAACAAAACTAAAGTTGGTACTTTAAAAAGATCAGTAAAACTGACAAAGGTTTAGCTACACTGATCAGGAAAAAAAGGACTCAAATTACTAAAATCAGGAAAAGTGGGGGCATTACTACTGGCCTATGAAAGTGCTCATAGAATACTATGAACAATTAAATGCCAACAAATTAGATGCACTTAGATGAAATCCACAAATTCCAAAAACACAAAAGGACCAAAACTGACTGAGAAGAAATAGAAAATCTGAACTCAACTCACCAATAACAAAAGACTGAATTAGTTATTTGTAAACTTTCAACAAAGAAAACTCAAAGATGATATGGCTTCACTGGTGAATTCTACTAAACTTTTGAAGAATTAACACCAGTATTCTCAAACTCTTTCAAAAAATGGGAGGAATACTTACTAACTTATCCTGTGAGGCAAGTATTAATCTGATGCCAAAGCCAGACAAAGGCATCGCAAGAAAAGAAAATAGCAAACCAAATCCAACAGCATTTTAAGAGGATTATATAAAATGACTTAGCGGAATTTATCCCAGAAATGCAAGTATGGTTCAACCAATGAAAATATATCAGTGTCATATTAATACATCATATTAATACAGTGAAAAGGGAAAATTAGAAGATTATCTCAATTGATGCAGAAAAAGCATCTGACAAAATCCAATGCCCTTTTATGATCAAAAAAAAAAAAAAAAAATAGGACTAGAAGTGAGCTCACTCAACCTGACAAAGGGCACTTAGGAAAAACCCACAGTTAATGTTGTACTTGATGAACTTGATGAAAAGTGAAAGCTTTGTTCTTAGAATCAGGAACAAGACAAGAATGTCCATTCTTGCCACTTATATTCAATGTCATACTAAAGGTTCTAGCTATGGAAAGGAAGAAGTAAAACTATCTCTATTGGCAGATGATATACTCTTATATAACCAAAATTCTAAAGAACCCAGTAAAAAACTACTAGACCTAATAAATTCAAAGTTGCAGGATACAAGATCAACAAAAATAGATGATGTCTCTATAGCAATGAACAAACTTAAAAAGAAACCAAGAAAATAATTTCATTTATAAAATGTGAAAAAAAATCAGAGGTATTGGACTTGTCTGCTGAAAACTACAAACAATTGTTTAAATAAAAGACCAAAGTAAATCCTGTGTTCATGTATTAGAAAACTTAATATTCTAAAGATGATAATACTCCCCAAAAGCAATCTACAGATTCAAATGCAATCCCTATCAAAATCCCAGCTGCCTTTTTTTTTTTTTTTTTTTTTTTTTTTTGGCAGAAATGGACAAGCTGATCCTGATACTCATATAGAATTGGAAAGGACCCAAAATAGTCTAACTGCCTTCATAAAGAATATAGTTTTAGAGTGTATACTTCTCTATTTCAAAACTCACTAAAAAACCGCAATAATGAAAGCTATGTGGTACTGGAATAGAATTGCGAGTCCAGAAATAAACTCATACATCATGTCCAATTAATTTTTGACAAGGGTGCCAAGACATTAAATTAGAAAATAATAGTTTTTCAAAAAATGTTGCTGGGACCACTTGGTTTCCATATTCAAAAGATTGGAGTAGGGGCCTTACCTCATATTATGTACAAAAAATGAACTCAAAATGGGTCAATTGTCTAAATATAAGAGCTAAAATCATAAAATTCTGAGAAGAAAATACAGGAATAACTCATCACCTTAAATTTGGTAATCAATGCTTAGCTATGACACCAAAAATACAAGCAACAAAAGAAAAAGTAGATAAATTAGACTATCAAAATTAAACACTTTTGTGCATCAAAAGACATCAAAGCAGTGAAAAACCTACAGAATAAGAAAAAATATCTTGAAAATCATATCTGATAAGGGTCTAATATCGGGAAAATATAAAGAACTCTTACAATTTGATGACTTGATAAGCAACGCAGTTTTTTAAATGGACAAAAGGCTTGAATGGATATTTCTCCAAAGAAGATATACAAATGCCCTAATAGTATAGGAATAAATGTTCAGCATCATTAGTCGTTAGAGAATTGCAACTCAGAACTGTAATGATACCCACTAGGATGGCTATAATAAATTACAAAAAAAGGAAAAAGAATGAGGTTAGCTAGGATATGGAAGAATTGTTTGGAATTGTATATTATTGGGAATATACAATTTTCAGCCACTGTGAAAAACAGTTTGGTGGTTCCTCAAAAAATTAAACATAGAATTACCATATACCCCAGAGAACTGAAGACCCATATTCACATTAAAAAGTAGAAACAAGGGCCAGGTGCGGTGGCTTGCACCTGTAATCCCAGCACTTTGGGAGGCCAAAGCGGGCAGATTACAAGGTCAGGAGATTGAGACCATCCTGGCTAACATGGTGAAACCCGGTCTCTACTAAAAATACAAAAAATTAACCAGGTGTGGTGGCACGTGCCTGTAGTCCCAGCTACTCAGAAGGCTGAGGCAAGAATCACTTGAACCCAGGAGGCAGAGGTTGCAGTCAGCTGAGATCATGCCACTGCACTCCAGCCTGGATGACAGCAAGACTCCATCTCAAACACACACACACACACACACACACACACACACACACAGATGGACCTCCAAAACATGCTAAGTGAGAGAAGTTAGACACAAAAAGTCACATACTCTATGATTCAATTTATGTGGAATGTCCAGAATAGCCAAATTCATAAAGACAGTATGAGGAAAGTGAGTATACGGGAGTGACTCCTAAATGAATATGGGGCTCTTTCTTGGTAATGAAAATGTTCTGGAATTAGATAGTGATGATCATTGCACAACATTATGAATGTATTAAAAGCCACTGAATCGTATGCTTTAAAATAGCTAATATGGTGAATTTTACATTATGTGAATTTTACCTTGTTTTAAACTTAAAGTCTAAGTTTCAAAGAGAATGAAGTGATTTCATGAGAGGCATGATAGAATGGGAGAAAATTAAAGAATTAATTTAGTGTAGTGGGACTCTGATAAAAGTTGGAGAATATACAAAAAGCAAGGATGTGAAAATTGAAAGGATAGGAAGATATATTTTCCAATTGATTTATCCAAGTTTATTCTCATGGTAGGATAGTTCTAAGTAATAAATACCAGGGTATAAACAAGGAAGTAGATTGGTTGCTGATTGTTATTAGAAATAAGAAAGTCAAAGGTTTATCAGTCTGGGTTGCTGGAAGGGTTGTCTGTGCCAGTGTTGAAGTTACCTATTGAAAGACTGTCAGGATTTGGAGTGGAAAGCAACAAGTGAACCAAGTAACCAAAGTTTTTATTAGCCTAGTACAATTACTTTAGTGTTGGTCATTCACAATACACTAGACTCTCTGAGGGTGGGTATTTGTGTATCTCACATAGGAGATAGTAAATATGTGTTGAAAAAAATTAATGTGCAATAGCTTAATACATTCCAACATCAAGAACAGTACAGCTAAATGGCATAAACCAGTAAGAAATATTTTTGCATGAGAGAAAATACAAGGAAGTGCAAGGGAGGTACAAGTATATCAGAACAATTTCCAAGATCACAGTGTTTAGAGGATGCAAAAAGGTCCCTTTGATGATGCCAAGATCCATTTAGATAAGGGAGAAGGAAGAGACTATAAAGAACTTGAGACTATGTAGATTTTTTTTTTAATGGAATGAGGTCCTCAGAAAACACAATGTAAGAGTTCAAGAAGGGCAGGTCAGCAGGGAAGAAGTAAGGGAAGAAAAGGATCTTCAGAGAGCAATAAATAAGAGGATAGCTGCTTGGAGGTATTTGTACCTTTCGAAGATACCTCAAATATTTCCAAGAATGTCAAGAACAAGAAACAGTATTGTATTGACTGTCCTAAAGATTATGGAATTGAGCAGATCGACATTCCACAAAGTGTTACAGACCTGAATAAAGTTAACAGATATTAGGGCCAAGCTCACACTTGTAATCCCAACTCTTTGGGAGGCTAAGGCAGGAGGATCACTTGAGGCCAGGAGTAAGACCAGTCTAGTCAGCATTGCAACACCCTGTCTCTAAAAAAAGAAAAAAAAAATTATCCAAGCATGGTGGCATGTGCTTGTAGCCTTTGCTATTCAGGAGGCTGAGGCAGGAGGATTGGTTGAGTCCAGGAGTTTGAGATTGTAGTGAGGTATAATCGCACCACACTGCACGCCAGCCTGGACTAAGCGAGACCATGTCTCTTAAAATAAATAAATAAATAAAAGGTTAACGGACCACAATCTTTGCAACATTCACATGGTATGTTGCTGAGAAATTTGGATTTTTGTTTGTTTTTATTTATACAGAGTCTCCTTCTGTCACCAGGGCTGGAGTGTGGTGGTGCGATCACCACTCACTGCAGCCTCCACCTCCTCCTGCCTCAGCCTCCCAAGTAGATGGGACCACAGGCACACACTCCAACACCTGGCTAATTCAGTATTATTATTTGCAGAGAAGGGGTCTCTCCCTATGTTGCTTAGACTGGTCTTATATGCTAGGCTCAAGCATTCCTCCCACCATGGCCTCTCAAAGTGTTGGGATTACAGGTGTGAGCTACCACACCTGCCCTGATGTGTTTTAAGAAGCCCCATGCAGTTGTTTACATTATCATTGAATCCAATTATACATTTATAATGGAGAATTAATGCTTACTATTATAATGCTGCATGGTTCTAAGATTTTGGGGGGGTTTCAAAGGTCACTAAAAGTTTTTAAAAATGCAAGTGGAGACGATATAGATTTGCCAACTCCTTTTAAGTAAAAACATTTTTTAAATCAATAATTAACACATTAGAAAACATTTAATATCAAAGAAAGTCCCTTATCTTGAATAAATGTAATGTTATACCAAACTTATTACATTGTTTCTACTCTTTTTATTTCACCCTGAATCAGTGAAAACTTCATCACAGACCAGTATTAGTCCATAGTCTGGCACTTGAGGATTACTAATATAACTCATGAATCTTCCAGAGTGGCCCTTGGATAAACTTCTCACTGAATGGCTGGATAAGAGAATTGGTTCTCCTTCAGAATTTTATGTCTTGAAAAAAGCAACAGTTCAAGGTGGACAGGTTGTTTAAGTCTATGTATAGTAAGCACAGAGCAACTTACAGGAAAATAATCCTTGAACAGAATTCTCTATGGTATGTTTGAGGAAGGGATTGGTTGGATAAAATATTATTAGTTCCAAGTAGAATTACAGCCTGTGATGGCTAAGCTATAGTGAGGCTTTAGTTATGACGGAATTAGTTATTTTTTAGAATCTGCTATAACCGTAGATGAGGTCTGAAAATATTATTTTGTCCCTCTTTCTGATTCAATAGATCTCAAGCCCTGGTAGCATATCAGAATCACATTAAAAATTTTTTAAAAGATAGGCCTGACCTTTGAAGATTGTGACTGGCGGTAGTGCCTGACCTTATTTTTTCAAAGTTCTATGGATAATTCCTGTGAATATCACATTAAAACAACTATAATTATTAGAGGTTGCTCCAGGGCAAAACTTGTCTCCCTAATATTTTCCTTCATCTTCTTCAGATACACCCTGCAAGGACTCTGTGCCCCAGAAGGGGAGCATCAAGGATAAAATGAAAGCTGACTCACAAACTGGCAAACCACAGGTGAATTAAGATTCTAGTCCTTACTGAACATATATGCTTGTTTTTAGTATTACCTGCCTTCACTTTTTTGACTTTTGAACTTTTGCCAAACATGGTTCCATCCAAGGACATGAGACTTTTATTTTCCTACAGGACATTGGACCTGTTGGTGATACGCTCTTAGCCAGATACTCTCTGTGTATCTGTTCCCTCAAAAATATAGTTTCTGTTTTATCTGTAGAAGCTATAGATGTAGAGTCTACTCAGAAAATGTTGAGAATTAAGGCTCAAGAGTAGACTCTAGAGCAGTGTCACTTACTAGGCAAAGTAGAAGAAACCTCAAAGCATACTAAAAAGACAGGACCAAAGATGTAGGAGAAAACTCGGGAAATGGGACATCATTGAGGCCAAGGGATGAGAATATTTAAGGGAAAAATGCTTTAAAAGGTCAAGATAATACAGCCCAAGTAGTGTCTATTCACTTATTGTGGTGATACTAAAATGCACAGGAATCTAAGCCAGATTGTGGTGTGTTGAGGAAAGAGGAGGTGAGAAAGCAGACAACTTACTCATAAAGACTGGCTTGAAGGAGAGGAAAGGAAGATGTTTATATAATTTCAGTGTGATTGAAAGTGCCAATAAAGACAAGGTTGAGATGCTGGAGAGACAGTGGAATAATTGATGGTATGATACAGGTGGGAATTAATTCATTAGCCAATATTTTATGTAGTGCATAGTATGCCAAATACTTTTATGAGGGTTGAAAATAAGATTGATAAAATGAAATTCCACCCTTGTGAAAATCACATTCTAGTAGAGGTATACAGGCAAATACAAGCCAAATAAGATAATTGTAAATAGTAATAATTATTACACAGAAAATAAACAATTGTAACTGATTAGTAGGGAGGATACTTTGGGCAGTCAGGCAATCTTGCCTATTTGATGAGTGACGTTAAACTGTGAGTCCCAAATGATAAGAGTTAGTAGGCAGCATTTCTCAAAGAAAATGCTCTACCTCTCCTCCCAGCAGATCCTAAATTTTCATAACAAATTTTCCTCAGAACTACCGCAAACTCTTCCTGTTCTCAACTCCTTTTATGTAAATTATTTGTACAGCATAATAATTTTTTGTTTGACAGTTATTTCAGTTGTTTTTCTCTCCCACAACCATAATGTAAGCTACTCTGGAATAAGGACTGCACTTCACTTTTTTTTTGCAGCCCTCACAGAGTATATATAATGCCAATTTGATTGGCCCTTAATACAATTTGATTTTCATCACTTAGAAACTAAAACATTGTCCTATCAATTCCTTGTGTATTCTGGCTCCTACCCTATTCCTTCAAACCCATTCCTCCTCTGGTAGTGTTTTGGGGAGTGACACCTTTGATTAAAAAGGAACTTAATGTTTTAGGAACCAGTGACATTCAAAGATGTGGTTGTGGAATTCAGCAAGGAAGAGTGGGGGCAACTGGACTCTGCTGTAAAGAACCTGTACAGGGATGTGATGCTGGAAAACTTTAGGAACGTGAATTCGTTGCGTAAAGGTGGTTTCTATATGTTTACCTAATCTGTCCATTTAGTAGTCTCTTCTTACTGCTAAAAGCTATAGGACTGCTGAAGTGGCTAAGTTCACTTTTGGGTCTGGGTTCAGGCTTGCTAATGTCCTTTGGACACAGTAGCAGATTTTCTGACTCTTATCTGGTTGAAGTTCTTTCTGATATTGAGCCAGAGAAACACAAGTCCATGGTGCTCTTCTGGCCTTACCCTTCAGCAGCTTAGATTACTGTGTTTAGTTAGAATTATCTTCCCTATAAAAATGTCTGAACTGTTATGTATGTTAGTTGTTGTTCTTTTTATTTTCTCCATGAACAGCACATCTACTTTCCAAACCAGTTGAGAGCCTTGAGTTGACAAAGAAGAAGAAAAGATGGATAACGGAGAAAGAAATATCAAGGAAGACTATTTCTGGTAAGAATCAGGTAGATATGAGGCCATAATAAGAGGTCTCTCTTTCTTAAACATACAGATAATGTGCAACCTAATCTTTGAATTGTTAGTTGGGAAGGAGATAGCAAAACCTACACTTTGAGGGGAAAAGCACATCATTGCCTTTCGTTCACAGGTTCTTTTTCTTATGTGGTAAAATAGTCACATAAGGTTAAGGATAGGACCACAGACACTTAAAGCTGTGTGACCTGAGAGAACCTTTGTGCCAGTTACCTCATCTGTAACATAGAGTAATAATAGTACCTACCTTCCGGTTACTGTGAGTACTAAATGAGTTGGTGTGCCTAACACACTTAGAACAGTATGTGGTCTATGGTAAGTGCTACATCAATGAATATTAGCCAACCTAACGTTGAATATTATTCTGTATTTTAAAGAAAGTAAATCGACTTTATACTAGAGTGATTTCTAGTAATCTTCCATTTTTCCTTTTTTTTTTTTTTTTAACCTATATCACTTACTTTGTTTTCTGGAAACAGAGTTCTCACTGTTGCCCAGGCTGGCCTCAAACTCTTGAGCTCAAGTGATACTCCCTCTTCAGTTTCCACCTGGAGAACTTCTTAACTTTTGCCTTAACTCCCTATTTTCATCACTTTTTTATTCTTCATTCTTGTTAATACTTTATAAGAGAAAATTATTGTGAGATTAATATAAGTTCTAGTAAGTATAGAGAAATAAAACAAGGAATATAATTTGCCCATTACTTCACTCTCCAGAGCTATGCAGTATTAATTTTTTTTAAGCCATTTTCTTTCTTTGTAACGTTGTATCTCTGTGGTTTCTGAAGATTTCTTTTCTGAAATTGTGGAACAGTTTTGAAAATTTTTCCAAAAGTCATCAGGAATATGTCATTTTATATCCTGCTCTTTTCACCTAAAATGCCATCATGAGTGATTACCTATTTCACTAAATAATCTTTGAATATGTGGTTTCTAATTCCCATATAATATTCTATTTTATCATAATATATTTAACCATCTCCCCGCCCCCCCCACTGTTAGACTTTTAGGCTGTTGCCAATTTTTCAGGCATGTCTGATAACTTCCATAGGATACCCTATTAGAAGAGGAGCTTGACATTAAAGAGTATAAATGCGTTTAGTTGTCTTGTTATGTTTTGCCAAATTGTCTACAGAAAGATTATACCAATTCATACTCTCACTAATAATAGAGTATTATTATCTCTTTATTATCATCATATCAAACACTGGGTATTATGTACCTGAATTCTTTATTAATTTGAAAGACAAATTACTCTTTTCTTCCTTTCTAAGATAAATACCCTCTGTCCCCACCCCCATTGTGCTTTGGACCTCACTTCTCCCTGTCTTTTCTCGTTTACATTTTCACCATTTCTGTCTCATCTTTCCATCAGCTTTTTAACCTTTTTCTGGTCATTACCAATTTTTAAAAAAATGTTTATTTTTGTTTTACTTTAGGTATATACTATATCCAGCATTTCTCCCATTTCTCCCCATGTTATCCCTCCCCACCCTCCTCACCACCCACTGTCCCTCCCCTACCCCCCCCACAAACTGCCCCCAGTGTGTGATGTTCTTCTCCCTGAATCCACATGTTCTCATTGTTTAACACCCACCTATGAGTGAGAACATGCAGTGTTTGGTTTTCTGTTCTTGTGTCAGTTTGCTGAAAATGATGGCTTCCAGATTCATCCAGGTCCCTACAAAGGACAAGAACTCATCATTTTTTATGGCTATGTTGTGTTTCATGGTGTATATGTACCACATTTTCTTTGTCCAGTCTATCATTGATGGGCATTTGGGTTGGTTCCAGGTCTTTGCTATTGTACACAGGGCGGCAGTGAACATACATGTGCATGTGTCTTTATAGTAGAATGATTTATAGTTCTTTGGGTATATACCCAGTAATGGGATTGCTGGGTCAAATTGAATTTCTATTTCTAGATCCTTGAGAAATTGCCACACTCTCTTCCACAATGGTTGAACTAATTTACACTCCTGTTGAACTGTGTAGGAGTGTTCCTATTTCTCCACATCCTCTCCAGCATCTGTTGTCTCCAGATTTTTTAAGGATGGTCATTCTAACTGGCATGACATGGTATCTCAATGTGGTTTTGATTTGCATTTCTCTAATGACCAGTGATGATGAGCATTTTTTCATATGTTTGTTGACCTCATATAAGTCTTCTTTTGAAAAGTGTCTGTTCATATCCTTCACCCACTTTTGAATGAGGTTGTTTGGTTTTTTCTTGTATATCTGTTTTAGTTCTTTGTAGATTCTGGATATTAGCCTTTTGTCAGATGGGTAGATTGCAAAAATTTTTTCCCATTCTGTTGGTTGCTGGTTTGCTCTAGTGATGGTTTCTTTTGCTGTACAGAAGCTCTGAATTTTAATTAGATCCCATTTGTCTATCTTGGCTTTTGTTGCCATTGCTTTTGGTGTTTTAGTCATGAAGTCCTTGCCTATGCCTATGTCCTGGATGGTTTTGCCTATGTGTTCTTCTAGTGTTTTTATGGTGTTAGGTTTTATGTTTAAATCTTTAATCCATCTGGAGTTAATTTTAGTGTAAGGTGACAGGAAGGGGTCCAGTTTCTGCTTTCTGCACATTGCTAGCCAGTTTTCCCAACACCATTTATTAAACATGGAGTCTTTTCCCCATTGCTCGTTTTTGTGAGGTTTGTCAAAGATCAGATGGTTGTGGATTTGTGGATGTGTGGTGTTGCTTCTGGGGCCTCTGTTCTGTTCCATTGATCTATGTATCTGTTTTGGTTCCAGTACTATGCTGTTTTGATTACTGTAGCCTTGTAGTATAGTTTGAAGTCCGGCAGTGTGATGCCTCCGGTTTTGTTATTTTTGCTTAGGATTGTCTTGGCTATGCAGGCTCTTTTGTGATTCCATATGAAGTTTAAAGTGGTTTTTTCCAGTTCTGTGATGAAGGTCATTGGTAGCTTGATGGGGATAGCGTTGAATCTATAGATTGCTTTGGGCAGTATGGCCATTTTCATGATATTAATTCTTCCTAACCATGAGCATGGACGTTCCAATTTTTAAAAGTTTTCTTTCAACCCTACATCCTCTTCTAGCTATTACTGTCTTCCTTACCTCTTCTTTGTAGCCATTACTGTCTTTCTTACCTCTTCTTTGTAGCCAAACTTCTCAAAGTACTTTATGCCTGTTTTTCTCATTTCCTCACCTCTTATTCTACATTCCAGTTTAGCTCTTATCCTGACATTCATCTGAAACAGCTGTTGCTAAAGTCTTTAATGACTTCATGTAGCTAATTCCTATAGATATTTTAGAGAACTTCCTTATCTCACTTGCATTCTCAACAGCAAGTTACACTGTTAACTGTACTTCTTTCTTAAAATATTTTTAGGTTCTCGTAATACTTCTGATTTTCTTCTTTGTTTGGCTATTCTATCTCTATTTTTTGCAGACTTAGCTTTCTCTAGCTTTCCAATAAATTTCAGAGTTTCTCAACATTTAATCTCATTTTTTCTTCTCTTCTTGCTCTTTTCTTCCCTAGTTTGTTACAACCACAACTGAACTTAAATTATCTTACATATATAGGGGATTTACAGATGTATATCCTTACCTCAGACTTTTTCTTTGGAGGTTTAGATATGCCATGATATTTCTCTGGGATATCTTAAAGATGCCTTAAATTCCATGAAACCAAAGTCTGATATTTTTCCCCCTTTCTACTCTTCTGTTATTCCCCGATTCAATGACACTGCCATCTACCTAGTTACACAAGATACACTTTAACTATTCTTGACACAACTTCTTCTCCTTTACCTCTGTAATGTTTGTTTCTGTTTTACTTTTCTGTTACTTTGTGAATGTCTCCACTTTTGTCCATCTGCAGTGCTGCTATGTTAGTCCAGGTAGCATCATCTCTCACCTGAACCACCACCTTGGCATACTTCTTAGCTCTGTTATTTTTGCCCCAACTCCAATCTTTGAACCATACTGCAACCAAAGAGATAAGATTTTGTGATCTGCAATTTTTAAATACTATATTGATTTCAGTATTGTTTATTTCACAACATTCTATTTCCTGCCTACTTCTCCAATCTCATCTTGCACCACATCCTCCCCTCACTTTTTGTACTCAGGCCATACCTATCTGCTTTCAGCAAATCAACATCAAATACATATTAAGCATCTATATACTGTGTCCTAAGCACTCTGACAGGTGTTGGGGTGCAGTAGAGAAAAGATGATTCTAAGGGAACACATTCTGGTTGTCCCTTGAATGTGGCTTGCAGTCTCCCATCACAGGACCTCTGTACATGCTTTTTACATAGAATGCTCTTCTCCCTGTTCTTTACCTAATTGACTCTTATTCCTCAGATCCCAAATAAGTCCACATTTCCTTAAGGAAGTCTTTCCTGACTCAGTTTTTTTCTGTTGTACACTTGCACAGCACCTTATTCTCCTTTTACCAGTTATCATAATTATATTTTACATGTATCTCTGTGAATATTTGTCTCCCACACTAGGCTGTATGTTCCTTGAGGGTAGGCATAATGTTTGTGTTTACCCTACCTTTACATCTTAGCCCTTGGTGCATATAGGAATCAGAAAAAGAAAGGATGGATGAATAGATATAAGATAAGAAAGGTAAGAATTATTTTTTTGGTTGTCATTTAGTAAATGGCTCTTTATGTCCTTTATTGATTAAAGCTGTAGGGGTTTTTAATTACTATATTAACATCTTATATGAATTTTATGGATCATAGTGTGCAAATGAGATATCTCAGAGTTTTGTTTTTTACTTTTATTCATGGTGTATGCCACACATTTTTAAAATTTGTGTTAACTGTATATTTCCCCATTGTTTTATATCTCATCATTTTGTACATGGTTTTCCATCCTAAAGCTAGCAAACATTTTCTGATTATATTCTAAT
This sequence comes from Aotus nancymaae, assembly GCF_030222135.1. Lineage (NCBI taxonomy): Eukaryota > Metazoa > Chordata > Mammalia > Primates > Aotidae > Aotus > Aotus nancymaae. The sequence goes on along the minus strand of NW_026988473.1, from coordinate 52,915,551 downwards.
TTCATCTATATCTAAGCATAATAAATTAATCTGGAATTTACTTCAGTAAGTGTAACTTATTTTCTCAAATAGTTAATGGATTGTAGTAGATTAAAGATGCCCACAAAATCTATGTCATAGTCTCCATCATAATGTAGACTTTGCCAGCGCAGGAACATTTCTTGAAGCCAGGAATTCAAGACCAGACTGGGCACCATGGCAAGACTCCATCTCTACAAACAATAAGCTGTGCATGGTGGTGCATACCTACAATGGTAGCTGCTTGGAGGATTGCTTGAGTTTCAGGAGTTGGAGGCTGCGGTGAGCTGTGATTGCATCACTGCACCCTATCCTGGGCAACAGAGCATGACACTGTCTCTAAAAAAAGAAAGAAAGAAAAAAGGCCGGGTGCGGTGGCTCATGCCTGTAATCCCAGCACTTTGAGAGGCCGAGGCGGGCGGATCACAAGGTCAAGAGATTCAGATCATCCTGGCCAACATGGTGACAAAAATTAGCTGGACATGGTGGCACACACCTGTAGTCCCAGCTACACAGGAGGCTGAGGCAGGAGAATTGCTTGAACCTGGGAAGGCAGAGGTTGCAGTGAGCCGTGATGGCGCCACTGCACTCCAGCCTAGCGCCTGGCAACAGAGCGAGACTGTCTCAAAAAAAAAAAAATTGAAGTTATATGGAAAAAATGAGTTGCACAGACATGAGTAAAAAAGATTTACTTGGGCAAATACAACTGGAAATTCTGCTATTACATAAATACTACTAGAACACTGTTTTTGGCTATCTGTTGCTTTTAACAGATTACCCAAAACATAGTGACTTAAAAGAGCAATCATTTTATTAATTCTCAAATTCTGTGAGTTGACTAAGGAGTTCTCATGTTCTATATGATATTAGCTGGTAATGCAGTGTTCCAGGGCTCAAATGGAATGGAATGTCCAAGATGGCACGTCACATGGGTGGAATGCTGGCTGTTCCTTGGAACTTAACTGCTTTTTTTTTAAATGGTGCTTTAAGTTCTGAGGTACATGTGCAGATCTTGCAGGACTGTTGCATAGGTATACACATGCCATGGTGGTTTACTGTCTCCATTCCCCCCATCACCTACATCAGGCATTTCTGCCAGTGTTATCCCTCCCCATCTCCCTGCCCCTCACTGTCCCCCCCAGACCCCCCAACAGACCCAAGTGTGTGACGCTCCCCTCCCTGTGCCCATGTGTTCTCATTGTTCAACACCCGCCTATGAGTGAGAACATGTGGTGTTTGGTTTTCTGTTCTTGTGTCATTTTGCTGAGAATGATGGTTTCCAGGTTCATCCATGTCCCTACAAGGGACACAATTAACTGTTCTTATGGACCAGAGCAGCTACATGTGGCATTTCTTTGAGGCTTGGGCTTCTCACAGCAAGGTGGCTGGGTTCTAAGAGGCGACATCCTGAGAGAAATCAGAAGCTATCACCTTAAAGGCTAGATCCAGAACAGTATCATTTCTGCCACATTCTATTGGCTCAGCAATCATAGGATCAGCCCAGATTCAAGGAGAAGCAGAATAAACTCTATTTCTGTATGAGGATCGTGGCAAAGGATGTGCATCCATTTTGATCTACCATAATCTGTCCTCTGGCTACAAAATATCTATGTTCTTCCCCCTTGCAAAATATATTTACTCTCTCCTAAGACCCCAAGAGTCTTACCTATTATGGCATCAAGGTTGAAGTCTAGGATCTCATAATCTACATTAGGTCCAGGTTTGAAAGATATTTCTTTCTCTGAAGACTTATGAATTAAAGGGACAAGCTGTCTGCCCCCACACACCCAGTGTACACTGGTGAGACAGAGGCAGGAAATTTTATAAAACAATAGAACAAAAGCACATACTTGATTTGAGAGATGAAGGACAATGGTTATTCAAGTTTTTTTTTTATGGACTCCAGTATAAAGATTAGAAAAGCATTGACTCAAACAAAAATGAAGACATCGAAGGAAGTTCTTTCACCATGGAAGATAACTTCAGTCTCTCATTTGTTTAGAAGACTATGATAGTCAAGTGGAGATGTCCTGGAGAGTGATGAAAACAAGGGACGGTAATATATGTGAGTGCAAAGCTGACGTGATTTGGTCACCAATAAATGTTGGAGAATAAAATTATTAGGCATACTTGAAGTTACAAGGAAAAAGAAGTCAGCGAGATTTAATTTTTTTAAAATCACTAGAATATATAGTATAGTGAGTATATAGAAGCTAAGTGAGAGGAATTTTGAGAAAGGATGTGGAACATTATTAAATAAAACAAATGAGGACAGGTGAAAGGAAGAGAACCCAGTCTTAATCAGAACAGGTAAAGTTTTGAGTTCTAGGAAGTACAGTAGAAAAGTACCAAAGCACTAATGTTAGAATCGGGAGTTATTTTGAGGCCAGAACAAGGATTTCCTGCTGCCTTATATTAGAGTTCTTTTTGTCTTTGTTATATGTAGGGAGTAGTTGCAGCTGTATGGAAAACAGGGGCACTATGATTGCAAGTTTCTTTTTAGCTTGTCAAGCTGTGGTGCCTGGGAATACAGACATGTTCTTAAAATTATGATTAAATTGATATTTTATAGAAAGGAATATTTATTATTGGTAAACAGCTTGGGATAAACAAGATGCTGAAGAAAAAATATTAGGCAGAGTCTTTACACACTAGTTAGTAACCAGTGATAACTTGAATTATGATGTGATATGCCATCCCATTCATTTAACAATATTTTACTTGAGCCCTGTGAAGTTTAATATTCCCAAATACCTCTCCTATTTTATTTACTAACCTCCTTTTAACTTTTTTGTACCATTTATTTCTTTTATACATCTTTTCTCTAGCCTTGCCTCGCATTTCCATTCTGTATTTAAGACCCGTGATATATACATATACCTTATACAGTTCAACCTCCATTTCCTAATTAAGCAGTTTCCCTTATAGTTCATGGCAGTTTTTATTTCTCTTTAGACATGCAGAGTATTTCTGGAGAAGAAACATCCCATGGAGTGATTATGACAAGGCTTACCAAAAGTGGACACCCTTCCTCAGATGTCTGGAAAGATGAGGATTGGTTATATAGGAACCAGAAAAAACAGGACATAGATTTGCCGCAAGAATTTCCTGAAACAATCTACACTGAGGAGGAAGATTTTGAATGTAGTGAAAATAAGAAAAGCTTTGATATTAATTCACTTAGCTCAATTTGTGCTATACAACAGGGAATTCGAAAATGTGAGGGGTCTCCAAAATGTGATAAGTTGAAAACTCATTTCAAATTTAATTTAGACTCAGTAGGTAAGCAACATTCAGAATATGATGAATATGGGAATGACTTCAGCCTGAGTACAGATATTCAACACCAAAAAAGTCATACTACAATGAATTTCTATGAATGTTATCAATGTGGGAAAGCCTTCTGCCGAAGTTCATCCCTTATTCGACATCAGATCATTCACACAGGAGAGAAACCCTATAAATGCAGTGAATGTGGAAGATTCTTCAACCGACGTACAAATCTTACTAAGCATCAAAAACTTCACACTGAAGCAAAGGCCTGCACAAGCAATAAAAGTCAAAAGGCCTTCTGTAAAAGTGAAGACAATAATAATCCAACAGTCCACTTTAGAAATAATTCCTATGAATGTGTTAACTGTGGAAAATCCTTCAACCGGAGCTCCTCTCTTATTCGACACCAAATAATTCATACAGGAGAGAAACCATTCAAATGTACGGAATGTAATAAAGCCTTCAACAGGAGTTCAAACCTTGTTAAACATCAAAAACTGCATACTCAAGATAAGCCCTGAAAAGAGAAAAAATGAAAGATTACCTTCAGTCAAAATGCAGAAATCATGCAACATCATGGATTTATGCTGGATAAAATCTCATGAATATAATGTAAGAAAACATATTATTTAAATAATAAAGATTATTCTTTAAATAGAAAACATATTTAAAGAATAATCTTTATTCTTTAATGAATAATTAAATTTATTCATTAAAGAATAAAGATTATTCTTTAAATAATGTTTTCTTACATTATATTTAATAATTAAATAATATCTTTAATATGTTTTCTTACATTCTATTTAATAATTAATAATTATTCTTTAAATAATATGACAGAATTAATAATGGATAGAAATATCATTGGATAGTAATCTGTTTGAAGGACTTTCCCTGGCTTTCAGATGAAGCCATAAGGCTTTGGAGTTAAACACAGTATCACCATACAAGTGTTTATGTATCGTTATTTTGATATCCGTTGCCCACACCTTTCCCTAGTTCATAAATAGGGCTACAGCATACTAATATCCACCTGATTTATTGATGAAGCAGACATTAGGCAAAGCCAAACAATACTCTTAAAGCTGCTATTTAATAAAACTCAGCCCTTATAAGAAGGTCAGAAGAAATCAGGAGCTCATGAGAATATAAGAGAACATGCTAAGGACAGAAGTCTTTGAATTAATACCTAAGACAACAGTAACAGCCATTTTCTCCACCCCTGACAGTATCCTTTGATGTCTTGGTGATGAATGGAAACTAGAGTTGAGAGAGGGTTATCAATTGCAATAGGAGAAGGATGTATTGTTGTTAATCTATATGTATTCTTAAAATCTGCATTTTTTAAAAGTATAGCAGGTCTTTGAAAAATGTTTTTGTTTGTTATAATGTTTTAATTGTTATAATGTTGATGAGACAAATATCAATTCCCAGCCAGGGACACTGTCTCTGTAGAGTTTGCACATTCTCCCCATTTTTCCAGGTGCTCCAGTTTCAAACCTCAAAGATGTACTCATTAGATTAATTGACATTTCTAAATTATCTCAGTCTGAGTTTGCATGTGAGGGAGAGTACCCTGCAGTAGAATGGCTTCTAATCAGGGTTGGTTCCCATCATTGCCCTGAGCTGCTATGATGTGCTCTGTTCACCCATGGTCCTGTACTGGAATAATTGGGTAATAATTATGTTACCTGTATTTGTTAATCCTTCTTAAATATGTGTATAGCTCAGATTTATCTTCATCTCTAATACTGGAAGCATTTGGGGTCTTTAGAAGTTTGGCGATGTTGTGACCAGACATTTGCCATAGGAACTTAACTCTTGTTTGTATCCATTAGTCTATGGTAAAATTGATTTTGTTATACATCATTTCACTTACAGTTGTAGTTTCTAAGAACCTATTGATGATGTTCAGTGCAGACTTACTGTACCTTTGGGAACCTAGGTTGGAGAGACATTCATAGCCTTAGTTATATCATTTATCCCAGACATGAGCTTATTGAAGTGTCCTAATACTCTGTACACCAGAACTGTGTCTTCTGTAAACTACCTCAGGATCCCTTCGGGTTCTTGAGACAAGAAGAATGACTTAATCTACCCCCAAAAATTCACACTGGAGACACTCTCAATTAATGATGATGGTAGCTTTTTGTGGAAGTTCATACTTTATTCAAAGGCAGAAAAGGTATACTGGAGTGAACACCTATGATTCGTTAAATAATGTCAAAAATTCTATGTTTGTTCATACTTTATGTTGCAACGTAAGTTTTATTAGGACAAAGCCCTATATAAGTAATTGATATAAAAATTCATATAAACAAAAGGTAACTTGTAGAGGAGACTAACAAAAGAAAAGCACTCAGAATGTAAAAAATTCTTGAGGTATATACTTCATTCAATAAAGTACTTACATTAAATATAATGGTTTCAGACTTTTTAAGTATTCCAAATCCAGTATTTCACTTTTTTTTAATAAGCTGTGATTTTGTTTTGGATGGTTGAAAGAAGTACTATTTTCATTCTTTATCTTTTCTATGAACTATTAGTTGTTTGAGCCTAAGTAAAATGCTTATTTTTTTCTCCTAAATCTCTAAGCTTTCTTTAAAAAGTGTTTACTATGTTCACTAAGTTTAACATAACATAGCTTCAGATAATTTTTGGAGTGCATTTAAAGTTCTCATAGAGCATTTATAGCCAATTAACATATTCTCCCAGACTTGTTCCACAAGCCTACTATTTATTTAGTACATTGTATTAGAGTTCTCTAGAGGGACAGAACCAATGGGATAGATGTATATATAAAGGGGAGTTTATTAAGGAATATTGATTCACACGATCACAAGGTGAGGTCCCACAATAGGCTGTCTGCAACCTGAGGAGCAAGGAAGCCAGTCCAAGTCCCAAAACTTTAAAAGTAGGGAAGCCACAGTGCAGCCTTCAGTCTGTAGTTGAAGGTCCAAGAGTCCCAAAGCTGATGTTTGAGGGTAGGAAGCATCCAGCACAAGAGAAAAATTTAGGCCAGAAGACTACATCCTTGGAAGTCCAACTCCTTCTTGAACTGGTTTCTGTACCCTATTAGGTTATCTACAGCAAGTGGAAGTGTATTTTTTTAAATTTGACTGCTCATCTCACTTGGTAATGCTTGATGTCTTCACCTTGTAACACAATGTAAGTGGTTATTGCAGGTCCCCAGACCAGCATCATCAACATCTCTTGGGATTTGTTAGAAATACCAGTCCTTGGGCCCCACAGCAGACCCAATCAGGCAGAAATTCTGGAAAATGGACAGTAATTTTTCTTGTAACAAGCCCTCTAATTCTGATGCAAGTTTGCAAACCTCTGATCTAAGCTTGGCATCTGGGCCTAATCTTACCAATAATGCTGACTGTAAATTTCAGAAATGTTTCTAAAATTGGCCTTGCATCAGCTATCACCTATATTTTTCCTGTGTCTTACTGCATGTCTTAAGTCCTTGTTTCTGAAGGGCCCTTGTAGTCTAAGTTTGACTTCAGAGAGAAATAATATATTCAGAAACTATCAGTTGATGATGCCCTTCTCAAGCAAATTAACAGCTTTACCCATTTTCTTAGTGCCCTTTATTTCTAGTCTACTCATCCACCTTTCCTGGGCATGGTCTAATTTAAAGAGTCTTAGCATGTATTTAATTAGTAAATTCAATTGAAAAGACAAAAGGAACCTATCTTGTTCTATAAAGTCAGGCTGAATAGTCTTTGAACACGAGGATGCTTGTTGAATCACTTTTTAACTTTTCACAGATTGGTAGATAATAAGCTATACATGTTATGTGTATGGTTTTTTTCCTTCAGAATTAAGGGAGCTATTTTTCTGTTATCAGAGTCTAATTTCTATTCATATTGATATGATTCAGCTGCGTTTATTTCTGTGAACTGCCAAAATCAAACACATTTGTCCAAGAGATAGTATTCAGGTAAAAAATAATAAAACTCCACCAGAGAGCAATTTACAATATTGCACAAGTCTTTGACATTGGGATAGAACATAAAAAATGCCTCAAATAAGAGTAGATAGATTATAGAGAAAATATTTTAAGCATTGAAGAGAAACATAATCAAAAAAGCAGTGTGACATGGTAGTTAAGCACTGTACTTCTAAAATATTTCTGAATTTCAATTTCATCTCTGCCACTTTCTAGCTGTGTGAACTTTAGAAAGTTACCTAACACATCTGTTTTTTTATAAAATTGGATGATGATTACTGACTACCTTATAAGGTTTTCTGAGGACTAAATGAGATAAAGTATGTAAAGTTCTGAGCACATAAGATCATAGTGGTAGCTTTTGATAAAGAACTCTAAAATGTACAAAAATAGGAAGATGTATATAATAGTAATTATAAAGGAAAACCCCAGAAAAAAAATTTTTGCTTAAAATATGATAGGGAATAAATTTCCATATTTTATCAAGTTTAATACAAAGTAATAAGAAAGTGAAGACCTGGACAGTTAAATGAGCAAAGATATTTTAATAGAGCTATTTTTCAAAACTAATGAAAAATTAGAATGTATCCAAAGGTATGTGAATTTTTAGTTTTGATAGTGATTTTCAGAGCTGTCAATGGATAATACCAATCTGCATTCCCACTACAGAATTTGAGTGTGACTGCTTCTGTTAATTCTTGCTACTTTATGAACTGTAAAATCTGAGCAAAACAGATGTTCATGTCTGACTCCCCACCTAGAAAATAGAGATAGTGCAAATTCTAAGGCTAAGAGTTTAAAATTACACATTGAATTTAAAATCACTTTTAAATTCAGGGTGATTTGTGGGATATTACAACTGCCTCATTTCACAAGAAGAGATTTCTTGAGAATATTTTTAGATGAAAATTAAAGCCCTGAACTCTGTTATCTCTTTGTATTTAATAGTGTTGACCCAGGAACTATCACTATATAGCAATTGTGTACAAGTTTGAAATAAAGTTACCTTCCCTGATAAGACAAATCAAAGAAAAAATACTTAAATTGTTTAACCTGTGTTTTCTATAGGGAAATATAAAATGAGAACAATAAGCATCAAAACTGACACTTTTTATTCTTAACATCATCAAACTGACCTCAGTGATCCACGTCTTCACAAATACCATTTTCAAATATTTTCACTATGGTAAGGTGTCTGTCTAATCTGTTTTAAAAGGCACACTAACTATATAACGCTCAGTATATTTTATATTCAAATTTATGTATTTTAAGATTTTATCAAATTATACAGACACATATGTCATGTGGTAGAGTGTACAGATATATTGTTTACATTTGAACCTGGAGTTCGGGCTCTTTTCTGCGGTGGTTTGTTAGTTTCTTAGGTTTTATTGAGGAATAACACTGTAAAATTCACCCTTATTAGTGTAGATTTTGTGAATTTTGACAAACTCTTATAGTCACGTAACTACCACCATAATCTGTATATAGAACAGTTCCACCACTACAGGAAATTCTCTCCTGTTCTTTTATAGTCAAGCTGTTCCCCCAACCCCTTGTCACCACTGATCTGGTCTTTATATAATTTTGCTTTTTCCAGAATGTGATATGGATGGATTCATATAGTATATAGGTTTCTTAGTCTGGTATCTTTCACTTAGCCTACCTAATTGAGATTCAAACATGTTATTGCATCTTATTTATTGCTGAGTAGCAATAAAATAAAATTGATATTAAAATATGGCTACATATATTCTGTGTATATATGAACCATCTGAGTTATTCATATATGTTATTCACTTTAAATTTTGTTATTTAATCATATATATATATATATATATATATATATGAATAACTCAGATGGTTGTTCATTCACCAGTTGAAAGACATTTGGATTGTTGCCAATTGGAGTTAAGTATAAAAAAATTACAAAATACATGTAAGAGTTTGTGGTAAGATATATTTTCAGTTCTCTTTGTACATACCTGGTGTAAGATTGTTGGGTCCTATGGTAAGTGTATGTTTATCTTGATAAGAAACTGTCAAACCGTTTCACAAAATGACTGTATCACTTGGCATTCTGACCATAATGGATGAGAGTACCTGATGTTCCACATACCAACACTGAATATTCCCAGTTTTGTTTTGCGTTAGCTATGGTGTACTAGAATAAGTTCACACTGGCTCACAAGAAGTAAGTATTAAATTATCAGGAATTTTGTGAGCTACGTGAAATTATGTTATAGCTTGGAATCAATCAGGATGGGAGAATTTACACCAGAGAAACTAGCAAATGCTATTAATCAGGGCTTTTTAATGTTTTTTTGGAGACGTAGCTAAACATTTATCATACCACTATGTTAGCAATTGTAATAAATATCTAATAGCACCTCATTATTCCTTCAATTTGCATTTTCTGAATGACTAAATTATGTTTTCATGGGCTTGTCTTACATATGTATTTTTTATGAAATATCTTTTTAAATCTTTTGCCTATTTTTAAATCTAGTTGTTTTCTAAGTTTTGATAGTTTCAAAAAAATATATTCTAGATGGAAGTCCTTTATTGGATGTGTATTTTGTGTAAATATTTTTGCACAGTCTATGGCTTGTCCTTTCATTTTTAACTGTCTTTCAAAAGGCAGAAGTTTATAATGTTGATGAAGTTCATTTTATCAATTATTTTTCTTATTGATTGTGCTTTCACTGTCCTATCTAAAATATTTCTTCTGTTTCTTCTGGAAGTTTTAGAGCTTTAGGTTTTTCATTGAGACTTATGAGGCCATTCTTAGTTAACATTTGTACATTATGTGAGATATGGGTCAGAGTTTATTTGCTTATGGATATTCAGCAGTTTCAGTACTCTTTGTAGAAGAATGTAGATCGAATTACCACTGAACATGTGTCAAAAATCAATGAACATTTATGTCAGTCCATTTCGAGTCTGTTTTATTTCACTGATCTTTGTGCCTATCCTTTCAGTAATAACTTAGTTTCTTGATTAATGAATATTTAGCCTTGAAATCAGATCATGTAAGTCTTCTTAGTTTTTTTTTTTTTTTCAAAAATTTTTTTGGCTTTCTTTTTCCTTTGCAGTTCTATATAAATTTTTAGACTTAGCTTATTTCTACAGAATAATCATGATTAGATTCTATTAGGGTTATATTAAATCTAAAGATAACCTTTTATATATATGTCTTTTAACACTGTTTTACATACATTAGTGTGTGTTGAATGTATTCACTCACTGAAATAACATTCTCAAATGAGTGCTCAAGTAACATTCTCAGAAAACTCTTTCATACATTTGTATTTAAACAAAGTTTTACATGCATTACATTATAGTGAATACATCCATTCACTGAAATAATACTACTCAACAAGCTGTACAAGTAGAACTCCTACATCATCTTTTGTACATGGGTCTTCAAATGCATCATTTGTGGTGAACTCATATGACCACCACATTAATGTGAGTAGACAGTGTTGTAAGGCAAAGATTCGGAAGAAATATCTGAGTGAAACTTCCATGCTAAATTGAGAACAGTGTTATTTCAGTAAAAGTATTTATGGAACACTGTAATACATGTTATACAGAGTTTTAAGTCACACATATAAAAGTGTTTCTGAGAGTGCCACTTGTGTACCAGTTTAAAAATGGTGTTATTTCAGTTATTGGATGTATTCACTATGCAATTATGTAAAACTTGTTTTTAAACACATGAGTAGAAGATGCTTTCAAAGTGCTACATGGACATCAATTTGAGAAACAAGGTTTTAGTGTACAGATGTGTTCACGACTCTGTTCAGTGTTTAAAAACATCTAAATAAAAGATGTTTCTAAGACTGCTACTTACAAATAAATCTAAAGATCAATTTTGGGAAATTTCACATCTTAAAAATATTGTGTCTTTCAATACATTAGCATGATGTGTCAAAGATTTTTTATTTCTTTTATCAGTCTTCTGTAGGTTTCAGCATACAGAACTTACAAAGATTTTGTTAGATATACTTCCATGCCATTAACATTGTTAGTACATTATAAATAGTACTGTTTTTATTACTTGAATTTCCGTTTGTTCATTCCAGTGCATACTAACAAAATTATTTTATATTGACTTAGCATCATATGAGTGAGCTAAACTCACTCTAGTAGGTTTTTGTGATCTCATTGAGACTTTTTATATAGACATTCGTCATCTGTGACTATTTCTTAGTATTTTAGTTCTATCTTCAGGGAGGATACTGGTCTTTTTCTTGTAATGTCTAGTTTAGATTAGACTAATGCTGGTATAACTAGATGAGTTGGAAAGTTGTTCCTTGTTTTCTGTGTTCTGGAAGAATTTCTGTAAAACTGGTATTTCTTCCTTAAATATATGATAGATTTCTCCAGCGAAGTCTTTAGGCTTTGAGCTTCCTTGTTGGAAAGTTTTAAATTATGAAATCTATTTTTTAAGAGATACACAGCTATTCAGGTTGTTTCTTCTTGAGTAAGCCTTAGCACTTTGCGTCTTTCAAGAATACACCATGAAATATTACACAGCCATAAAAAAGAATGAAATCATGGCCTTTGCAGCAGCATGGATGGAGCTGGAGGCCATTATTCTAAGCAAGTTAATGCAAGAACAGAAAACCAAATACCACATGTTCTCACTTATAAGTAGGAGCTAAACATTGAGTACACATGCACACAAAGTAGAGAACAATAGACATTGGGCCTAGTTGAGGGTGGAGGGTGGGATGAGGGTGATGATTGAAAAACTACCCATCAGGTACTATACTTATCTGGGTGATGAAATAATTTGTACATCAATCCCCTGTGACACACAATTTGCCCATGTAACAAACCTGTACATATATTCCCCCAAACCTAAAATAAAAGTTGGAAGGAAAAAGAATGTTTATATCATCTAAGTTGTAGAATCTATGGGCATAACTTATTCTATGGATAGAACTGTTCACAATATTACCTTGTTTTCCTTTTAGTATCTATAGAATCTGTAGTCCCTTTCTTGATAGCATAACTTGTCTTCTCCATTTATCTTAGTCTGGCTAGTGTTTTATCATTTTCATTGGTTATCTTTATTTTTCTATTTTAAATTTCGTTTTTATAATGTTCCTTCTGCTTGATTTGGATGTACTTTTTTTCTTAAGGTGGATGCTTATATTTTTAAGTGGGAATTTGACATTGCTAATTTTTATGGATACATAATAGTCGTACATATGGAGTACATGTGATTTTTTTGATACATGAATACAATGTCTAATGATCAAATCAGAGCAATTAAGATATCCATCATCTCAAATATTTATCATTTCTTTGTGTTGGGAACATTCCAAATTTTTTCTTTCCAGCTTTTTAAAATACACAATTATTGTTAACTATAGTCACCCTATTGTGCTAATGGACACTAAAACTTATTCCTTCTACCATGTATTTGAGCCTGTTAACCAACCTCTTTTCATCCCTGCCTCCCCCATACCCTTCCCAGCCTCTAGTTACTACCATTCTATTCATGAGGCCAATTTTTTAGCTCCCATATATGAGTGAGAACATGCAATATTTGTATTTTTGTATCTGGCTTATTCCACTTAATATCCTCCAGTTCCATCTATATTGCTGCACATGAGAAGATTCCATTCTTTTTTATGACTGAATAATATTTCATTATGTACATATACCACATTTTATTTATCCATCCTTTGATGGTCACAAATGTTGGTTATTGTGAATATTGCTGCAATAAACATGGGACTGTGGGTTATCTATTCAATAAGTTGATTTCCTTTCTTTTGGTTATATAACCAAAAGAGGGATTGCTAAGTCATGTGGTAGTCCTGTTTTTAGTTTTTTGAAGAATCTCCATACTGTTCTTCATAATGGCTGTGCTAATTTACATTCCCACCAATAGTGTATAAGCATTTTCTCTCACCAGTATATAAATGGTATTGATTTTTGAACATTGATTTTGTATCTGTAGATTGTCTGTTTACTCCCTTGGTCGTTTCTTTTGCAGTGCAGAATATTTTTTATGTCCCACTTGTCAAGTTTCATTCTTATTGCAGTTGCTTTTGAGGACTTAGCCAAATATTCTTTCCCAAGGCTGATGTTGAGAAGGGTATTTCCTACATTTTCTTCTAGGATTTTTATAGTTTGAGGTCTTACATTTAAATCTTTAATCCATCTTGAGTTAATTCTTGCATATGGTGAAAGGTAAGGGTCTAGTTTCACGCTTCTGTCTATGGCTAGCAAGTTATCCCAGCACCATTTATCAAATAGGTAGACCTTTCCTCATTGCTTCATTTTGTCAGCCTTGTTGAAGATCAGATAGTTGTGTGTGTGTGATTTTCTTTCTGAGTTTTCTATTTTGTTGCATTGGTCTATGAGTCTGTTTTTGTACCAACACTATACTATTTTAGTAACTGTAGCCTTATAATTTAAAATTGAGTAGATTGATGCCACTGGCTTTGTTCAATTTGCTTAGTATTGTTTTGGGTATTTGGGCTCTTTTTTCAATCCATATGAATTTTAAAATAGTTTTTCCTAATTCTGTGAAGAATGACATTGATAGTTTGATAGGAATAGTGTTGAATCTTTAAATTGCTTTGGGCAGTATGGTAATTTTAACAAAATGATTTTTCCTATCATGAACATGGAAAGATTTTTCACTTATTTGTGTCATCCTGATTTTTTTCAGGCAGTGTTTTGTAGTTCTTTTTGTAGATACCTTTCACCTCCTTGGTTAGCTGTATTCCTAAGTATTTCAATTATTTCATAGCTATTTTAAATGGAATTGTGTTCTCGATTTCAGCCTGGATGTTATTGATATACATAAATCCTATTAATTTTTGTACATGAATTTTGTATCCTGAAACTTTACTGCAGTTGTTTATTAGTTCTTGAAGCTTTTTGGTGGAGTCTTTAGAGTTTTCTAAGTATAGAATCAGAGCACCAGTGAAGAGATAGTTTTATTTCTTGGATGTCTTTTGTTTCTTTCCCTTGCCTGATTGCTTTGGGCTAGTATTTCCAGTACTATGTTGTATTAGTCTGTTTTCACAGTGCTACAAAGATACTACCCAAGACTGGATAATTTACAAAGAAGAGAAGTTTAATGGACTCACAGTTCCACATGGCTGTGGAGGCCTCAGGAAACTTATAATCATGGTAGAAGGTGAAGGAGAAGCAAGACATGTCTTACATGGCAACAGGCAAGGGAGAGCAGGGGAAGCACCAGACACTTGTCAAACAGATCTCATGAGAACTCACCATCATGAGAACAGCATGGGGGAACTGCCCCCATGATCCAGTCACCTCTACCAGGTCCCTCTCTCGACAGGCAGGGATTATAATTTGGATTACCACTCAAGATGAGATTTGGGTGGGGACGTAACCAAACCATATCATTCCATCCCTGGCCCCACCCAAATTTCATGTCCTTTTCACATTTCAAAACCAATCTTGCCTTCCCAACAATCCCCCAGAGTCCTAACTCATTCCAGCGTTAACTCAAAAGTCCAAGACCAAAGTCTCATCTGAGACAAGGCAAGTCCCTTCCACCTATGAGCCTGTAAAATTAAAAGTTAGTTACTTTCAAGATACAATGGGGGTACAGGCATTGGGTAAATGTTCCCATTCCAAATGGGAGAAATTGGCCAAAATAAAGGGGCCACAGTCCCTATGTAAGTCTGAAACCTGTCCAGGCAGTAATTAAATAAAGCTCCAAAATCTCCTCTGACTCCATGTTTAACATCCAGGGCACACTGATGCAAGGGGTGGGCTCCCATGACCTTGAACAGCTCCACCTCTGTGGCTCTGTAGGGTACAGCCTCTGCAGCTGCTTTCACCAGCTGGCATTGAGTGCCTGTGGCTTTTCCAGATGCATGGTGTGAGCTGTCAGTGGATCTGTTC
This sequence comes from Aotus nancymaae, assembly GCF_030222135.1. Classification (NCBI taxonomy): domain Eukaryota; kingdom Metazoa; phylum Chordata; class Mammalia; order Primates; family Aotidae; genus Aotus; species Aotus nancymaae. The sequence continues at coordinate 52,900,394 of NW_026988473.1, read as the reverse complement.
TGGGCTCTGGAGGATGATGACCCTCACAGCTCCACTAGGTGGTGCCCCAGTGGGGACGCGGGGAGGGCAGGGGACCAACCCCACATTTCACCTCTCACCCTAGTAGAGGTTCTCCATGAGGGCTCTGCCTCTGTAGCAGGCTTCTGCCTGGGCATCCAGGCATTTCCATACATCCTCTGAAATCTAGGCAAGAGTTGTTTCCAAAGCTCAACTCTCATCTTCTGCACACTGCGGACCCAATGCCACATGGAAGCCACCAAGGCTTGGGGCTTGTACCCTCTGAAGCAATGGCCCAAGCTGTACCTTGACCCCTTTTAGCTATGGATGGAACTGGAGCAGCTGGGAGGCAGGGCACAAAGTCCTGAGGCTGCACAGAGCAGCAGGGCCCTGAGACCAGCCCATGAAGCCATTTTTTCCCTCCTCGGTCTCCAGGCTTGTAATAGGAGGTCCTGCTGCCAAGATCTCTGGCATGCCCTGGAGGCATTTTCCCTGTTGTCTTGGTGATTAACATTTGGTTCCTAGTTACTTATGCAAATTTCTGCAGCTGGCTTAAATTCCTCCCTAGAAAATGGGTTTTTCTTTTGTACCACATGATCAGGCTACAAATTTTCCAAACATTTATGCTCTGCTTCCCTTTTAAACATAAGTTCCAGTTTTAAACCATCTCTGTGAATGCATATAACTGTATGCTTTCATAAAAAGGTTACCTCCTGAATGCTTTACTGCTTAGAAATTTCTTCTGCCAGATACCCTAAATCATCTCGCTCAAGTTCAAAGTTCCACAGATCTCTGGGGCAGGGACAAAATGCTGCCAGTCTCTTTACTAATGCATAGCAAGCGTGACCTGTCCTCCAGTTCCCAATAAGTTCCTTATCTCCACTGAGACAACTTAAGCATGGACTTCATTGTTCATATCACTATCAGCATTTTGGTCAAAACCATCTATTCCAGGGCTTTTATTTATTTATTTATTTTTATTTTTGGTTATTAGGATTTTTATTAGTGATTCAGTTTCAGAGCTTGACAACAGTCTATTCAGGGTTTCAGTTTTTTCTTTATTCAATGTTGGGAGGTGGTATGTTTCCAGGAATTTATCTATTTCCACTAAATTTTCTAATGTGTGCATACTGTTTTCAGAGTTGTTCCTAATAGTTTCCAAGGATCTTCTGTATTTTTGTGGGATCAGTTGTAATATCATCTTTGTCATTTCTGACTCTACTTATTTGGATCTTCTATTTATTTTTGTTAGTTACTGTAGCTAATGGTCTATCAATCATTTTTATATTTTTGAATAACCAACTCTTGGTTTCACTGATCTTTCATATGGATTTTTTTTTCCATCGGAATTTGATTAAGTTATTCTCTTTTTTTTTTTTCTGCTAGCTTTGGTGTTAATTTGTTCTTTTTTTCTACTTTAACTGCAAAGTTAGATTGTTAATTTGAAATCTTTCTAATTTCTTGATGAAGGTGCTCAGCACTATAAACTTTTAACACTGCTTTGGCTGCATCCCAGAGATTTTGGAAGAATGTGTCCCTATTTTCATTAATTTCAAGCAATTTTTTTTATTTCTACCTTAATTTCAATGTTCACCCAGGAGATATTCAGGAGCAAGTTGTTTAATTCCCATGTATGTGTGTAGTTTTAACAGATCTTGATACTGATTTCTAGTTTTATTGCACTGTTGTCTAAGAAGGTGCTTGGTATAATTTCAGGGTTTTTTTTTAATTTATTGAGACTTGCTTTATGATGAAGCATGTGGTGGATCTTAGAATATGTTCTGTATGCAGATAAGAAGAATATATTCTGTGGCTGCTGTGTGGAAAGTTCTGTAGATTTCTGTTAAGTCCAGTTGGTCAAATGTTGAGTTTAAGTTCAGAGTTTTCTTGTCAGTTTCTGCCTCAATTATCTGCCTTTTAATATTTCTGAGTATATTATGAAATTCTTATAGTGAATTTTTCAGTTCTGGAAGTTCAGTGTAGTTCTTTGTTAAAATGGCAATTTTGTCTTTCAGCTTATGGATTATTTAACCAGATTTTTTGTATGCTTTGGACTGGGGTTCAACTTTCTTCTGACTCTCATTGAGCTTCCTTGTCATCCAGATTCTTATTTTTATGTCTGTCATTTCAGTCACTTCAGTCTGATTAAGAACCATTGCTGGGGAGCTTGTGGGCTCATTTGGAAGTAGGAAGATACTCTTACTTCCAGAATTGGAATTTGCCAGAGTTCTTGCACTGATTCTTTCCCCTCTGGGAGGGTTGGTGTTTCTTTACCTGTGGTATGGGTATAGTCAGCTGGCTTTATTCCTGGACCTTTTCTGAGGGCCAAAACTCTTTACAGGGTCTTCATTTATGGCTGAATTCTTGCCCTTGGTTTCACAGAAGGATCTATTAGCAAAATATTATTGGTGGTGTAGTTTGGGCTGTGATCCAGTAGATGGTGCTTAAGAGTAATGGGAGGTGGATAAGCTCATACTTAGCCTTGTGGCTCCTCTGTATTTCCTCTCACTTGCCACCGTGCTCTGTGGTGTAGCAGGGAGAGAGGTGACCCCTTCACCAGTTCTGTTCCTGGACCTTCCTCAAGCCCCTTAAGATCACTGGCACTGTGCCTGTATTTCTTTTGTTAGGTGTTCTTGGCTGCAAGGGTCCTTCAGGCAGAGGGTGCAGCAGAGAGACAGGCCACACCCTTTCTGGGCCACCCCAGCCGAGGGAGGCATGCCCTATTCCTGTGCTGTCCCACAGATCAGCACAACTCATACCTCTTGGTGCTCTGAGAGTGTGGGCTCCTCTCCCTCTTAAGTGCCTGCCACGAATCTAGGCTTGGCACTTCTGAGCTATGCGCTATAGCCCTGGGGTGCTATTATCGGCTCATGGCTCCATTCTCTGGTCCCTCAGAGTCAGGTTCTGGGTACACTGGGGGATCCTAAGTGTCCCCAGAACACTGAAAATGTATTCAGGTAAGCAAAGCACCCAGGCTGGGTAGCAGACACTGCTCTGTATACATGTTCTTGTGAGACAAGTCTCGCAGGAGACCACAGAGTGGCTGATAAGCAGGAGGGCTGGCAGAATTGATGTGTCCTTGTCCTGTGGGAAAGCTGGCCCTGCTTTCTCCTGGCCTATGGGTCAGCTGGGACTAGAGGTTCTTGGAGGGTGATGAGTACCTATGGCCACACTCCACTGGAGCTATGCCACACACAAAGGTCCCTGCCTCCACACAGAGGAGTCTGTTTCTATGCTTCACTGCCTGGATTTGGGGGAGGGGTGATGCAGGTTCTCCTGTGGACACTACAGGTGGTGCCACACTTGGTCACACCCTGAGGCCACAGCCTTTGAGACCAGTTCAATGATTTGAGACATTTCTTTCCCAATATACTCATTCCATGCTGTAAATATCCCTCTAAGAACTGTAGCATTGGATATGTTTTGCATCCAAATGTGATATGCTTTTCATTTTCCTTACATGTGAATTATTTTATAATTTGCTTTGTGACTTTGACCCTGTAATATTTAGAAAGGAACTGTTTTATTTCCAAATATTTGGGATTTTCACAGATATCAATGTTATTGATTTGTGGTTTAATTCCTTTTTAGTCAGAGAACATACTTTTGATAATTCTAGTTCTTTTAAATGTATTGACATTTGTTTTAAGGGCAAGAATATAGTTTATCTTGGTGGATATTCCACGTGCATATCTTCTGTTTGCAATGGGGTATTATAATAAAAATAGTAGTTGAGCCTGGTTGGTTGATAGTGTTGCTCAAATCTTCTATATATTTTATTTTCTGTCTATTTCTGTTAATTTACTGTGAGAGGAATATTAAACTCTCCAACTATAATTGAGGATTTCTCTTTCTCCTTTCAGTTATGTTTTTATTCCATGAATTTTGAAGCTCGGATACATACACATTTAAGATGTTTGTTTTCTTAACATTTTGTAAGGCCCCTCTTTATACCTGCTCATATTCCTTGTTCTGAAGGTAACTTCTAGCATTAAGATAGCTACACTAACTGTCTTATAATTGTGATTGCATGATATATATTGTTTCAACATTGTTTTTAACCTGACATATATTTAAAATGGATTTGTTGTTGATAGGATATGTATTTTAACACAATCTGAAAATCTCTGTATTAGTTAGTGTAACCATTGATATTTAATTAGTGGTATGACTGAATATAAAACTATCATTTTTGCTAAACCATTTCTAATTTTCTGTCTATTCTCTGTTTTTCAAAACCTTTCTTCTACTTGCTTTAATATATTATTTTAATTTAGTTTTTCAGTTTACTTTTTTATACTTGTTTTTAGTTAAATACATTTTTAGGGTTTATACTGTATGCACTTGTGTGCATAATTATTACACTAAGAATTTACAGTCTACCTTCAAATAGTATATAACTTTGTTAGCAAAGTACTTTATAATAGTATATTACCAATTCTTTCCTTCCATCTTTGATGCTGTTCATTTCATATATTTTAGTTTGAAATATGCTACAAATCTAAAATATAACTAATTTTATTTTAGACATTCATAACATCATATCCTTTATATTTACTTTTATTTTGAATTTATCATTTTACTTATGTAGATCCAGGTTTCTCTCTGGTATCATATTCCTTCTGCCTGAAACTCTTCCTTTAAGATTTTTGTACTTCAGGTCAACTTGTAATGAATTCTCCTAGGCTTTTGTTCATTTGAAAAGTCTTTTTAAGCACTTTTCTTTAAGCACTTTACAGATATTATTCTGTTGCCTTCTGACTTACATAGTTTCTGATGATAAGATTGCTATACTTCTTATTTTTGTTCCTCTCTATGTAATGTGCCTCTTTTTCCTTTTTTCTTTGGATAACCTCATAAATTTGTCATTATCACTTGTTTAAAGCAGTTTTAATGTAATTCATTCACTTTTTTTTTTTTTTTTTTTTTGATACAGAGTCTCTGTGGCTCAGGCTGGAGTACAGTGGTAAGATTGTGGCTCACTGCAGCCTCAAACACCTGGGCTCAAGCAGTCCTCCTGCCTGAGCCTCCCAAGTAGCTGGGACTATAGGCATATGCTACCATGCCTGGCTAATTTTTTATTTTTAGTTTTGTTCTTGGAGAAATGGGATCTTGCTGTGTTGACCAGGTTCATTTCAAACTCCTGGGTTCAAGCAATCCTTTTGCCACAGGCTTCCAAATTTCTGGGGTTTCAGGCATAAGCCACTGTGTCAGACCAGTTCAGGTATTTTTAAATATTTTTTTTTTTATCAAGCTCAGGATTCTCAGAGTGTCTTGAGTTTTGGTTTGTTGTCTTTCATTATTTTTGGAAAATTATTGACCTTTAAATATCCAAGTATTCCTCCTACCTAGGTTTCCTCTAACCCTTTCTCTTTTCCTGTCTCCTCCTCTCTCCTTTTATCTCCATCTTCCTTCCTTATATTCCACTTCTTCCTCCTTTTTCTCCCCCTCCTCTTCCTTTTTTCCTCTTCTTTTCTTTGATTTCAACTATACAAATAGGCAATAGATGAACTTTTCTTCACTGATCACATTCACAAAGTTTATCTCCAAGTGTAAATTCTCTCAGGAGCAAAAGAAGAACTGCAGCTGAATATATTCCCACACTTTATACATACATAGGGTTTGTAACCAGTATGAATTACCTGGCATACAATAAGGCTTGTAGTATGATTAAAGGCATTTATAAGGCTTTATGTTATTTCTGTTTAGGTTTTTCTCCACTATGAGTTCTCTGATGTTTAATTAAATTTGTATTTGAAATAAAGGCTTTTTCGTATTGTTTACACGCATTGAGTTTCTTACCAGAATGAATTCTCCTGTGCTACAGGAGAACTGAACTCTTGATGAAGGCTTTCTCACATTTCTTACATTTATAGAGTTTCTCTCCAGTATTATTTCTCTGATGTTAAATGAGATATGTTCTCTAACCAACGTCTCTTCCATAATTAGTCCTTATAAAAGGTATCTCTGCAGTACAAACATGCTGGCTTTTAATGATGTGTAATTTCTGGGGACTCTTTCTGGCATTCATAGGATTTCTCCATAGTGTCAGTTCTCAGATGTGCTATGAGGTTTGTACTTCCACAATGATTGCATTTATATGGTTTCTCCCCAGTATGGACTGTCTCGTGTATGGTAAGGTTTGTATTATGACAGAAAGAATTTCTGCATTCATAAAGCTTCAGCCCCAGTGAGTTTTCAGATGTTTACTTAGGCCTCCAGTTGATTTGACAGCATTTCCACATTCTTTACACCCATAGAGTTTCTTCCAAGTGTGCGTTACCTGATGTTTGATAACATTTGTACTTCAGTTGAAAGCTTTTCCACGTTCTTTACACCCAAAGGATTTTTCTTCAGTATGTGTTCTCTTATGTTTAATTAGGTTTGCATTTAAATCGAAGACTTCCCCACATTTATTACACCCGTAGATTTTCTCCCCAGTATTAATGATCTAATGCTACATGACAGTTGAATTCTAGGGAAAGGCTTTTCCACATTCCTTACATTCATTGAGTTTCCCTGTGGTATGATTTCTATGAATACTAATGAGATGTGCTCACCAACTAAAGTTTTTTCTACCTTCTATATATTATTCTGTATGATGATATGTGTTTTCTTTCAACTTTTGTTATCATGCGTAAGATTTTTCCCCTCTATGTTCTTCAATGTATAGTAAGGTTTGAATTTCTAATAAAAGCTTTCCCACATTTCTTACAGTCGTATGGTTTCTTCCCAGTATGAACTCTTTGGTAGACAATAAGGTTTGCATTCTGATGGAATGCTTTTCCATATTTATCACATTTGTAGGACTTCTCTCCTTTTTGAGTTCTCTGATATGTACTGAGAGTTGCAGTTGAAATCTTTTCTTTGCTCTTTACATCCATATCACTTATCTCCTATAAGAGTTTCTTGATGGGATATAAGACTTTAATTATTTTAAAAGACATTTCCACAATCCCTGTATTTGTTGGCTTTCTTCCAAATATGGATTATATCAGGCTAAGGTCACAGAAGTACAGCTGAATGCTTTCCCACAGTTACCACATTCATAAGGTTTCTTCCCAGTGTGACTGCTTTCATTTGTATCAGGTGGCAGTTTAAATTGAATGGCTTTTCCTACCTATTACACATCTGCATTACCGAGCTACTCCCTAGTATGAATTCTTTGATTTCTAGCTACTGTTTTACTAGCACTGAAAGATTTCCCACATTCTTTGCTTTCAAAATATTTTTCTTTATGGATTACATAATGTTGAATAAGATTTAAATACTCCATAAAGATCTTCCAAAATCCTTACATTTTAAACTTCTTTTCCAGTACAGATCATCCTATGCCTCAAAAGCTGTGAGATAAGGCTATACACATCACTGTATTTGTTATTTTTTTACTTTTATTACACATTTCATCTCTTGATTGCCCTGAATTACATTTTAAGCTCTTTGGCTCACATATATGGAGTCTTTTTTTTTCTTTTTCTTTTTTTTTTTTTTTTAACAGGCACTCTGATATGTAACAAGGTTTGAAATCAAATTTAAGCCTGGGCACAGTGGCTTACACCTGTAATCCCAGCACTTTGGGAGGCCAAAGTGGGTAGATCATTTGAGCCCAGGAGTTCAAGACCAGCCTGGGCAAAAGGGCAGAATCCCATCTTTACAAAAAAACACAAAAGTTAGCCAGGCATGGTGTCACATGCTTGTAATCCCAGCTACCAGGGAGACTGAGGTGGGAGGATCACCTGAGCCTGGGAGGTTGAAGCTGCAATGAGCCATGAGCATGCCATCGAACTGCAGCCTGGGCAACAGAGCGAGTCCCTGTCTCTGGGTAAATGTGTTAATAAAACAAGGCTTGAATAAAACAAACTGCTTCCGGTTTTCCAAATGCCTCCCTAATTGTTCATTAGATTTTATGATTTCTTTTCATGGGAAATAGTCACTGTTTCTTCCATATCTTTCCATTATTATGCCATGTACTGATCCTTCTAATAAACTGGGCACTTTGGTGTTGAATCACTGGATTTTATTCTGGTTTCCAAGTCTAAATGAAATCCAAAATGCAAATTTATTCCATGTCCTTTTGCTTTTAAGAAAGAAAGAGCTCTCATATTGACAATTAAAATCTCAGTAACCGTGACTTTGCTTCTAAGGATCAACTTGTAAGCTATGAAAGAACATGCCAAGTGTATTCTCACTTTAAGGCCATTGCAATTACTGTTTACCTTCCTCTATGAATTTTTCTCCACTATACACTTGAGTTACCCCTTGTGGAATTAAGAACACTCATAGTTTTCCTGATTATCTTAATCTCTGATTACTGAGATCTGATTGCCACCACAGAGAAAAAGCTCTACTAAAAAAGATACACTTTTTTCCAAAAGCAAACAGAAAAATTTTCAACTTATGTGGACAAAATAATCTGAATGCACTCTATTTTTAATTTTGACTTTAGAATCATATAAATGTTTCATATAATTAAACATAATTGCATGAGTAAAGTGAAAAGCAATAGCTAAAAAAATTTAGTTAAAACAAATGAACCTAATTATAGCAAAAGCACAGAATTTTCTGAAGATTTAAGATGTAGTATACTTATTAAACATAATGGATTATATCCTAAGAAAAAAGAATTGCAAAGAACTTTAAACCACATATTAAGGCTCTCATCTTTTCATAACTAATATTCGCATTGGTAGAATGTTATTTTTTATTTTTTGAGATGGAGTCTCACTTTGTTGCCAAGGCTGAAGTTCAGTGGTGTGGTCTTGGCTTACTACAACCTCTACCTTCTGGGCTCAAGCAATTCACCTGTCTCGGCCTCCTGGGTAGCTGGGAATATAGGCACCCGCCACCACACCCAGCTTTTTGTATTTTTAGGAGAGCTGGGGTTTCACCATGTTTGCCAGACTGGTCTCGAACTCCTGACCTCAAGTGATCTGCCCGCCTTGGCCTCCCAAAGTGCTCGGATTATAGGCATGAGCCACCGTGCCCGGTTAGCATTGGTATTTTGAAATACATATCACCCCCATGACACGTTCCTGTTAAAACAATTAAAACTCAATCTATTCAAGTTTCTAGATCTACCAGTGCAGAAAAATATGGAAGTACAAATAATACAGGATGATGATACCACTACAAAATGCAATCAATGAAATAAAAGTATAAAAAACTGTACAGAAAAAAAGATCCAATTTCTTTAAAAAAAATGCATGAGAACAAGTTATCGATGACAAGTGACTTAACAGCCATGTTAACCAAGTTCAATGTCTTGCCCTTGTTTACATCCTGATCCGAACCAATCTATTGTAAAAAGACATTCTTGTAACATTTGCAGAAAACTGAACATAGACTAAATATTAGAAAATATTCAGGATTTACTGCTATTAACTTTGTTAGCTGATAAAATATATTTTGGTTATTTTTTAATCCTTGTGTATTAACAGTATACACTAAAGTGTTTGTGGGTGAGTAACACCTAGGATTTGCTTGAAAATATGGAGAAAAATAAGGGATAATTTAAATAAGAATGACAAATTATTGACAATATCTGAAGTTTGGTAATAAATAATGGGCATTCATTAAACTGTTCTCCCTGCTTTTGTGTATTTTTGAAAGTTTTCATCCTGAAAAGTTTAAAAAATAACTGTTACCTTCTCCATCTCACCTGTGTCAGAGTGCAGGTACCTACTGCAACATATGCTCTGCTGCTTACTGAGCACACAACTAGACATTCCCAGACTTCCTTCCTTGCAGGTACATGTATACATGTGATAGTTCTAAACAATGGAATGTGCACCAAATGTGATAAATGAAGGTTTCAGATCTGCCCCTTACAACCCTGTGGAGCAACTCTATCATGCTCTTCTCCCTTGCAAGTGATTGGTAGAACAATGACCAGAGCAATCTTGAAACCCATGTGTTGAAGATGACAGAGTGTAGACAGCCAGAGTAACCTGAAGGCTCATGTGGAGCAAATACTTTGAAATATTAGCCAACTTGAAATATTAGCCCTGGACTGTCACATGAAAAGAAAAAGCAACTTTTATTAAGTTTGTGTCGTTACATTTGAGTATATTTCCTAGAGAAGTCTGCCTCCTTAACTAATATTGACCATCTCTTATTCTTGCTTAAATCCTCACTGCCTAGCACAGTGTCTGAACATAGCAGATGTTAACAAATGTGTAAGCATAATAATCCTGGATCCTTTCCATCACATTTGTCAACAACGAATTGAATTGATCACATCTCCTTCTATGAGAGATTATTTTTCCTCCATGGCAGAGTTGTTGCTCCTCTGCATTTACATAGCTATTTGGGCTAGCTTGTATTATAGTTTTTTCATCGTGGTTTGGTAATACCTTCTCTTCTATCTCCCTGAAGAAACGAATAAATTTTTCTTTACTATTTTGTATCCTGTCACCAATCAGAATGTCAGGAAGATAGTAGATACTCAATAAATGCTGACTAATAAATGTCTATCACAGAGAAAACAAAATGGATAGATTAAAATTCAAAAATCTTTTAGTTCTTTCAGTGTGTATCTTTAGAAAGGAGTAGAGAAGAAAAGTGAGAATTCTTAGATTTTTCTTTGAGAGGGGAAGCCATGAAATAGGAATTCGAGTTATAGAAAATTGTTAGGAAGAAACCTATGAAATGGTATTATTATAAGTTCACACACATTCTCATTCAGCCTTAGTTAAAATTGTCATTGAAACCGTAGACATATAGTCAAAACAATATTTAGCAAGAACTCAAGCTGGGAAGAAAATGTTGATACAGGTGTTTTTGAGTACATAAAGCAGGGTTAGCCATTGTCTTGTTTTAGGAAGAAACTGGAAAATGTTAGAGTATTTACAGAATTGCTAACAAATTTTAAATTAAAGTCTATTTTTAAACTACATATTGTCACTGTAAGGTTGTTTTTGCCAAGTCTATCTACTAAAGGAAATTTCTTTTTTCCTGTACTACTCAGAGATTTGTTTTAATACTTGTCTTCCTAAGACTACTCACTGGAACCTTGAGACTGCCTACTATTATCTGGGAAACTACATTAAATTTTTGAATGAGATAATTATATTTGTTTATTTAAGATTATAGATCAGGCGTCAGTAACTTTTGGGTTTTTTTGTAAAGAATGAGATAGTAAGTATTTTAGGCTTTGTAACTTATATAGTCACTCTTTGTCAAAACTACTCAATTTTTTTTTACAAAAGCAGCCATAAACAATACATAATGAATGGGTGTGACTGTGTTAAAATAAATATTTATAAAAACATGTGACAGGCCAAGTTTGGCACACATAATTTATCAGCCCCCTTTATACTAAGTTTATCCTAGGAGATTGTTTTTTCTAACCAATCTTGTGCAGTTGACTTCTTATGAATTAACAGGTTGTTTTTTATAGTTAATAACCATTGAATAACTATAAACACTGTAAACTCTCCTACTAAATTAGGAATATATCTGTAAGTTTTTCTCCTTGTAAGAGAGTTTTGCAAGTAAAAGTCGTAAGTGATTTTAATAAATTGATTTTAAATTAGAGTGGAAAATCTTTTACTTTCATAAATTCCAAAACTCTTGTATCTTATAAATCAATGGAGGGTGGAATTTCAAGGAAAGTAGAAATTTTCCCTGGCAAATGCCAAAGAAATTTTGACAGAGATGAAACTAAAATAATTTCATTGTATTTTCCTATTAAATGATTACCAAGACAGTAGTAGAATAGTGTGAACTAATAATTGTAGGACTCAAAAGACTAGAAAGAGCTGATATGTAGACAAATTCAGACTGTGCATTTCCAATGTCAAAAAATAACCCTTAGTAGTGAAAGGATTTTAAAAAATTTTTTAATGTTTAATTTTTGTGAGTACATAGTAGGTGTATATATTTATGGGATACATGAGCTGTTTTGATACAGGCATGCAATGTAAAATAATCACATCATGGATAATAGGGTATCCATCCCCTCAAGCACTTATCCTTTGTGTTACAATCCAATTACACACTTTGTTATTTTAAAATGTACAGTTGTTATTGACTGTAGTTCCCTTGTGCTATCCAATAGTAGGTCTTTTTTATTCTAACTATTTTTTTGTACCCATTAACAATTCCCACCTACCTCCCAGCTTCCAACTACCCTTTCCAGCCTCTGGTAATCATCCTTTTATTCTTTATGTTCATGAGTTCAATTGTTTTAACTTTTAGATCTCACAAATAAGTGAGAACATGTGATGTTCATCTTTCTGTGCCTGGCTGTATCACCTAACGTAGTGATCTCTAGTTCTATCCACATTGTTGCAAATGACTGGATCTCATTTTTTTATGGCTGAATAGTACTCCGTTGTGTATATGTACCACATTTTCTTTATCCATTCCTCTGCTGATGGACACTTAGGTTGATTTCAAATCTTAGCTGTTGTGAACAGTGCTGCAACAAGAGTGAAAGTGCAGATATATCTTTGATATACTGATTTCCTTCTTTTGGACACATACCCAACAGTGGGATTGCTGTATTAGATGGTAGCTCTATTTTCAGTTTTTTGAGGAACCTCCAAACTGTTCTCCACAGTGGCTGTGCTAATTTACCTTCTCACCAACAGTGTACAAGGGTTCCCTTTTCTCCAAATCCTCACCAACATGTTATTGCCTGTCTTTTGGGTATAAGCTGTTTTAACTGGGATGAAATGATCTCTCATTGTAGTTTTGATTTGCATTTCTCTGATCAATGATGTTGAGAACCTGATAAGTGTTTATTCAAATCTTTTGCTGATTTTTTGACTGGATTATTACATTTTTTCCTATAGAGTTGTTTGAGATCCTTAAAAGGAATTATTTTTAAAGAAGAAAAACAAAACAAATCTCATGTAAAAGTAGCCTGAGTATCATAAAATTAATTTATTTTCCAAAAGGTCTAATTAATGTCTTAAAATATGCAATGTTGAAAAAAAGACAAAGGAAGCTAAAAATAATATCTTATGAATATAAAGGCCTAGTAGAGGTTACATGAAAATAAATCCAGAGAACTGGCAGCATGTAATTGATGAAGTAGTACCTACATTGAGTCAAGAAGATCATATCAGATAATCCATACATAGAAAATATGTGAAAATGATGTAGTAGTGAGGGAACTTAACTGACTTTAATCTTATCCTCAGACAAAGGAAACTTGGAGGAGTTTCTTGTTGTTGTTGTTTTATTTAATAATTTCATTTAAGAAGAAATTGCTTCCTCTCTGACTGGCAAATACTTTTTGGTTCTCACCTGGAGGGTTAATTTAGAAATTATTTTTTTTCCCACTAGTCATCACTCTTCCCCATGCTCTAGCTGAGTGATTACAATTGGCTTGAAATATCAGTATCTTGTTTGTGGAGAGAAATACAAATGTATATGTTTTCTGTTTCTTCTATCAGTTTCCTATGGCAAATTACCACAAACAACAAAGGGTTTAAACCACAAATAGCTTAAATCAATACATCTTTATGTCCTTAAAGTTCTAGATATCAGACGTCTGAAATCAGTTTCAGTGAGCAAAAAGTCAAGATGTTGGCAGCATCGTGCTCTCTCTCAGGATAATTGGTTCCTCACCTTCTCTAACTGGCATTCCTGGGCTTGTGGCTATATCACTTTAATCTCTGTCTTGTGGCCATATCGCCTTCTCTTCTGTGTGAAGTTGATAGGGACTGAATTGTGTCCTCCACATGTGTTGAAGCCCTAATTCCCAGTACCTCAAATGTGACCGCACAGTAGTCCCTCCTTTTTCATGGTTTCACTTTCTGAGTGATCAACCACAGTCTGAAAATATGAGATGGAAAATTCCAGAAATAAATAATTCATAAGTTTTAAATTGTGAGCTATTCTGAGTAGAGTGATGAAATCTTGTTTTCCTGCTCTGCCCCACCCTGTCCAGCCCAGGATGTGAATGATCCCTTTGTCCAGCATATCTGTACCATATACTCTACCTGACTGTTAGTCACTTAGCAGTTATCTTGGTTATTAGATTTTAAAAAATATATATGTATATAAGGTTCTGTACTATCCAAGCTTCCAGGCATCCACTGGGGGTTTTGGAATGTATCCCCTGTGGATAAGGAGAAACTATTGTATTTGGATATAGGGCCTTTAAAGAGGTGATTAAGTTAAAATGAGACCATTAGAGTGGGCCATAATCCAATCTGTCTGGTATCCTTATAAGAAGAGGAGATTTGGACACACAGAGAGACCCAGGGATGCATACAAATAGAGAAGAAGCATATGAAGACAGATGGAGGCCTCAGAAAAAAATTAAACCTGCTGACACCTTGATCTTGGAATTTTGGCCTCCAAAATTGTGAGAAAATAGATTTCTGTTGTTTATGCCATCCAGTCTGTGGTATTTTGTGATGATGAATACACTCTTGTGACAACAAACCCACTCCCAAAACAATATTCATTCATGAGGGCAGAGCCCTAACAACGTAATCACTGATAAAAGTGAAATATGCATATTCAACAGTGTTGCACTGAGTTTTAAGTTTCCAAAACATGAACTTTGAGGGACACATCTAAGCCACAGCAAAAGGAAACCATAAAGATCAGAGACTCAAATCTGGGAAAAGGCCCTAGTGGAGACTGAACACCTACTTGGAACATCAAATTACTGGGTAGTCCCACCCACCCATGAGCTGGGTATTGTCAGATCAACCAAGTTATACAATTGGATAGGTACTAAAGGAATCCATCATACGAGGGAAATGGTATGTTTGAGATTGATTCAGAGGGCTAAAATTTCATGAATAGGTGGCCCAGACCCCCATGTTCCATAGCTCTGCTGCACTCTTGACTCTTCCTAAACATGTATCCATGGCCCTAAAGGGAGTTTGCTGTGACCAGCTGACAGAGGAAGTGAAAACACAGGCCTGGGTCACAGAAGAGTGGCTCAATACTGCAACCGCACCAGACAAATCTGGTTCAACTTTTTAACAAGGTTGTGAGTTATTTTTCAATTGCCATGGACCCACAGGTCACGTAAACTGAGTATGCCTGGATAAATGAAGCCTGCAACCATAGGGAGAACCTAAATGCTCAGACCTAGGATCAGAAACTGAATTAAGAAGCAGACACTGCATGTCAGAATCCAGGATCAAATCAAATTGAGCTCTGGCATCACCCACATGGCAGGATCCAATCAGATAATGCCTCTCAGCACTACTTTATTGCAAGATCCAATCAGATCATGCTTCATTACCCTATGCTTATAAAACCCAACCCTGCCCCTAGCTCAGGGAGACAGATTTGAGACTTTCCTCCTATCTCCTTGCAGGTCAACTTAAAATAAAGCTTTTTCTATTTTCAAAAACTTGTGCCATGGTATTGGTCTCCATGTGTATCAGGCAACAAGCCCATGGATTGCTTGGTAACAGTATGTTGGAGCCAAAATCATACTGCTGCTGTACCTCAGCCTCACTCAAGGATAGCCTTAAAGAACAATGGTGAAGGGAAATCTTTCCAGTGGTAAAGTCACAACAAAATGGTGAAAAACCTCATCTGTTAAAGTATTATACACAGAACTGTGTATAGAATATGCTGCTATTTTTATTAAAAAACATTTTTAATACATGCACAAGCAAATAGACATGCTGTTTTTTAATAAAACAGAATGCTTTGAAAGAATTTATTAGACACGGAAAAAACACTGCCTGCAGAGATTGGTATGGGTGTGTCAGAGATAGGAGAGGGAGGCTTACACCTTACACCCTATGTATCTTTTGTATTTACAGCCACATTAATGTATTATCTATTTTTAAAGGAAAATTAGTGTTCAGCATAGAATGGAATGTACTGTTTTTCAAAAATTCTTAAGAATGTCTTTCTGTTGTCTTTATATACGAACAGCTATTAGTGGATATTACCTAATTCTAATTTGTCAATTCCAGATCCCCAAAATACACCCACACACACCCCAACCACACACACAGAGGATGTTGAAAAAGAAGGGTGATGAAAATATATTTGGCCCTACCAGATATATATTCACATTATAAAACCAAAGTTATTTAAATTAGTGTGGCACACGGGCAAAAATTCAACAGACCAGGAAAAATGAGAATTTAGCAACAATTATAAGAACTTGTTTATGAAAAAGAATCACAAGCCGGTGACTGGAGAAGGCATTTTGGAAACTGGCTAAATATGTAGGCATAGGCAGGAAATCAAGTTAGCATCACACAAATTTCACACACACATTTGGTATGTGAAATTTGGTAATTTTCACATACCAAAATTATATCCTCCTTTTCAAAGCCTTCCAGCCTCTTACCATGTGAAAAAAGTGTTTTCATCAATTCTCTGACTAATCCTAGACAAGCTGCCTGGTCTGTGGGAAAGGGCACAGAGTCTCAGGTCACAAACCTTATAATAATCATGGTAGAGTTCTGGACAACCACTTAGTATCTCTTTGCCTGCATTTCTTCATGGTCGAAATGGTTGAGTCCTTGTTATCTGTGGTTCCACTTTACCCGAGTCTCCCTTCTTCCCTCTAGGATGTGCAGCACCAGCCAGTGTACAGGCCCAAGGTCTGGACAGCCTCCCTTCCTCTGGTTCCCCTAGGATGCTGCCTGCAACAGCACTGAGGCTGGGGCAGCACACACCCTCCGGATTAGTACTCCAGTGCTCCGTTGCCCCCTCCAGGGTCCTACCCTAGGGCCCCTCAGGCCTCCTGCTCTTACTGCCACCAAACTCCCAACTCACCCCTAACTGCTTTTTTATTTCCTCTTTAAGAGCTCAGGCTCAGCCTTCTTTTTCCCTCTGTGTTGTCAGTATCTCATCTCAGTTCAACATTTGTAAGTAAACTAAACAATGCCTTAGAATCCTTATGACTTCTACACTTTTAGAATTTTTGTATTTTCATTGTGTGGTTCATATTTTCATTGCATGGCTCATATTTTCATGATTTTGTATCCAAATTCTACTTTGCCCCGACTTTGTGTAGGATTAAGTATAACTTCTCAGTTGTGCTAATATTTTAATACCACTTTTAATTTCCAGTATAGTCTCTTAGATTCACTGGTTAGCAAGAGCAAGCTTATTATTACAACAGCTAGTTACTTATCAATACCAAGAGGCGGTTCATGGGGAGATGCCACTGGTTCTATTGGCATCTCCCCATGAACCACCTCTTGGTATTCATAGCATTGTGTAGTCCCCTTCCTGTGATCTAGGGTGGTCTTGTGACTCTTTTTCCCTAATAGAATACGGTAGAAGTGATTGTTTGGACCTAAATTTCAAGAAGGGCTGGAAGCTTGCTCTTGAGCTCGTAGGATTGCTGAGCAACCCAGGAAGAATCTAGGAATTCTGCTGGAAATGCCATGTAGAAACTACTTGAAGAGGGTAAGTCTGAAACTACATGGAGAGAGAAAAAGCACAGCCCAGCTTGTTCCTTAATGCAATCAAAGAATGCATACTGCCAAGACCAGCAGAACCAAGCAGCTCAGCTCAGCCCAGCCCAGCCCAGACTTCACAATCGTGAGCAAATAAAATGGTTGCTGTTATGTAAAATGGCAATGGACAACCAAAACATCAATGTTAGCAAAGGGGCAAAATTAATATATTGTCAAAGTTGTATTTCAAGAGCTAAGACTGCTAATAATGGCCAAAGAATCTGTGAAGCTTCCGCAGCCATCAATAGGATAAACATGCTTAAATAATATGACAGGATATCAACTTTGTCTTAAATCAACTTTTTTACACTAACACTAAAGTGTAAATGTGTAAATTGTCCTCAGAGGGAAAAATACTTAGTTATGTTAGATTTGGAGGACAGGACTGACGGATCACGCTGTGCCACAGAATTATGTCACATGCTGTGAGAAATCTGTTCCTCACCAAGGGGCCCATAGAGACGACCATTGGAACTTTTCTTTCAGCTTCTACAATGAACACATTTCTAATACCATGTACAAGCTGTGAGGTCTGTACTACTCATCCAGCTATGTAGGCTTTCATTCTGGGACCTCTGACCCAGGTTAATGCTTTGGCTAGTCACATTATTGTTAAGTAAACAGGTGTATAGGAGAGCTACAGTAACACTATTTTTTAAATCAACTCCATCTTAAAACTAGCAAGGCACATTCCTTGCCAGTCACAACACACAGTCATAAGATGTTTTTGGCTAAGGAAGCAGCTTAGTAATGCTTGCAAGGACAAACTCCTATGACAGCAGAATGTCCTGATGTCCCAGTAATCACATAACAATGTATGCTTTTAAGATACGGTCATGCTTTGATGTGCTTATGCACTAAAATGCCAAAGAAAACTTTTTAAAAATCAACGAAGTACTAAATTTTGTCACGCTGTCAGCCTACCCCAACATAGACATAATAGCTTTTACATAGATAAGATCCCTATACAAGAAGAGTTTAAAACAAAGAAGGCACATTCCTCCATTTGCTTTCTGAGGACAGCCTACTCTGTATCTTGGTAGCTTTCAATAAACTCTCTTCTCATTGTATTCTGTGACTCTCCTTGAATTCCTTCCTGCTTAGACCCAAGAGTTCTCTCTTGGGGTCTAGATTGGGACCTCTTTTTCTGGCAACACTATTTCCTACTCCATTTTAGCCTCTGATCCTCAGAGGAATCACTTTGAGCTGATTCTTTTTATATCTACCTACTAATTTCTAAATACAGTACTATGCTTACGCAGTTAAGATTGACAATTTTAGGTACTCCTTTCTGATTTTTTTTCTATTATGGGAAGTGGAAATTTGGTGTTTTTATACCCCTCTCACCCTTCCCTGATCCTACTAATATAGTTTCTATCAATTTTTGGTGAATTTATTTTCAGTGTTAGCATTTTTATGACTATGCCAATATTGTCCAAATGGAGACAAGCAGTGTGCTATGAATATATTTTCTTCTGTATCCTATTTTTTGTTTTCTTTTATGCCTTTATGTTTGATTGGCTTATCTAGCTTTTTATATACAGGCTAACTTCATTACTAATGGATTTCATATTTGTAAATTCACCTACTCACTATAATTTATTTGTAACAAAAATCAATACTTGTAGCACTTTCCCCAGTCATTTGTACACATATGCAGAGCAGGGAAAATTTCGAGTTGTCCAAGGTACATGTGCCCAGCTGAGGTGGAACAAAGCAATGCCATGCCTTCTTGTTTTAGGTCTCATACCATAAAAAGCATCATTTTCACAATATATTTAGTGCTGTTTTAGCATCCCAAGTATAGTGCTAAAGTGCTGTCTAGTGTTCCTAAGCACAAGAAGGCTGTGATATGCCTTAGGAGAAAATACGTGTGAAAGAGAAGCTTCCTTCAGGCATTATTGTGCTGTTGTCTTATGAGTTCAATATTAACAAATCAATATAGTAAATATTATATTTTTATATATTCTATATTGTGATATATTAATATCGCTTATTAATACTAATTGATATTGCACATTAATTATTAAAGCCAAATTACGTATTGATCCATTGAAAAAAGATTGTGATTAGGACCTCACCCTCTGGTGAATCATGAACTTTTCTATGCCACAATTTCTCTTGACTATAGAATGTGCCCTGTTGGACCTTTCGCAAAGCAGTTGTGAAATTTAAATGACATTAAACTTTTAACCCTTCTGAGAATCAGTGTGCTGTGAAAATTAATACTTTATTATTTGAATAGGCACTATTCTAGAGAAAAGATAAATTTGTTTGGGCAGTAGCCTTAGGACTCATCTTATTTCAACATTTTATTTTGTAGCTGAGGCTGCTTAAGCTCAGAGAGATCAAAAGATTATCACAACCCCATACCATTGGTAAAGGACAGATTCTGGGTAAAACCCAAGTGAGTCTTTTGGATCCTTCAGCCACGGTGCTGTCACTGTTCACCAGGAAACTATTTTAAAGAATGTTAGAGTTCTAATTCATCTGACAATTAATTTTAATGTTCAGTGAAGGACATCTTATGGGTGCAGTGATTGTGGTCTGTATTCCAAATTTTAAGGCCTGATAAGAGAGATAGAAACACATCATTGTATTACTTTTTTGACTGGATCATAGTTTTTCAGTCTCTGCATACTCCATGTAATATTCAATAGATATTAGGACTTTTATAGGAATTTCTGACAGGATCTGCCTGACTCTGATACTTTTTTCACCAGAATTGCTGATAAGAGTCTATTACTCCCAGTTCACATTGAACCAATGATTATGTTTGTTGATATTAGGTAGAAATATATTTTGTCTTCACAAAAACTGATCTCAGCTCAGGAAGACTTGCTCTTAACCACTAGGCTATATTTATTCCTAAAACTTTGCATTTTTCTCACTTGCTTAAAACACTTTTAACTCCTCTTTGTGCACCCCCTCAGGTTACTGCAATTTATGCTGGACTAAGATGAGAAGATGAGAACCACTCTCTCTGGAAAGCCTAAAGTTGGGCCCCCCAAAGTTGGGCATGACTATTCCCACGGCACAACTTGAGCTTTATATTATCCAGATGAAAAAACAAAAACAAAACCCTCTAGTCCCTTAAAAGTAGCTTAAATCTCAACATTGATATTTGAGATTAATATTTTAATTAACCTTAAAACATTAATCTAGACAGACTGATCTCACTGTCCCTAAAACACTGTGTTCAACTGTAAAATTTTACAAGCAATTCTTCCTGTCTATAAAGTAGTAAAGGATTTTGGCCTCCTCTTTACCTATTAAAATACTACCTAAAGCCCTGTTTTAAAATTACTTTCTGATATATTCATCATGCTCAAAATATATCCGAAATTTATTATTTATCGCACCTCCACTGTTAACACTATGTTAACACCTTATCTCTTTTAGGGGTAACTGCAATACCTCCTAATTGGAATCCCTGCTTTGGCTCTAGCCTCTATTTTGTTAATTCTTAACAGAGCATTCAGAGTAAGCTTGTTTAAATTTGTTAGATCATGTCACTTAAAACCCTCCAGTAACTTTTTATTTCACATAGTGTAAAAGACAAAGCCTTTACAATGACTTACAAGGCCCATATTACCTTTAACTTCATTCCCTATTTTCCTCCTCCCTTACAGTGCTGCAGTACATTCCAGGTCCATTCCTAGCCTCAGACCCTTTGCACTTGCTCTACCCTCTACGTGGAATTCTTTTTTGATGGAGAGCTCCATGGCTCACTTGCTCCCTCATTTCTTTTAGTAAGATAACATCCTGGGATCTATGTTTGTGTGTGTGAGATTATGTAATGTTATCTAACCCTATTCTTTACAAGAGATCACTTGAGTGGATCTCTGTTCTTTACAAGCACCCTAATATTATGAAACTCTATTTCCATAGAATATATTCCTAGATATAGAATTATTATAGAAAAAGTAGCAGCAATTTTAAGGCTCAGGATTAGTCAAATTGTTTTTCCAAAAAGTCGTTATCAATTTACCCTCAACCTAAGTAAACATTACTCCATACTCTTGCTGAAAATGGCTACTGTCATTTTTGTTAAAGAAAAAAAAAGGATACTTCATTGCTTTAATCTGTTTATATCCTTTGTCAAACTTTTAAACTAGATGTCCACTTAATTAAAAAGAGTTCATAGGTCATAATCATGGCAAATAAATCTCCTATTTTTATCTAACATGTTTTTCACCCACAGTTTAAAATTTTTTATGTGGTCTAATTATGTGGTATTTTTTTTCCTGTTTAAAAATCCACTCTAGAGATTTTTGAATATTTTAGAGTAGTGGAACCTCCTTTAAGAAAATAAAGTCTTAAGTTATTTTTGTATATGAAGAGATAAAATGGGGCTAAATTTACAGTTCTTGTTTCTAAAGGTACTAGTCTTCATGAAACCACATGGAGGTTCATGGAACACAGCTTGAAAACTTGAATTCAATTGTTTTATTCTGATAAGATCGTGAAGTCTACTGTGTTATTAGAGTTAAATAATTATCTCAGCATGATTTACTGAATAATCCTCCTACTCACAGATCTTTATCATGTGTGAACTCTATAAATATATGTACTATATGTTAAGTACACATATATAATCCATACACTGGTATATTTCTAAGCTATTTAGTGACTTAGAATCCTTTTTATTCAAATATACAATTAAATTCTCCATTATTACAACTTCATATACCAATACCATTTATTATACGTTAGGGCAATATCATTATTCCTTCTTATAATTATCTTTGCCCTTCTCCAATGTCTATTTTCCTTAAAAAGACTAGAACATTTTTATCTCAAATTCATTGGGATTTCCATGAGATCTGAAATAAATCTATAAATTAGGAACATTCCTTTCAGGAAAAGTAAGACTTCTCTAGTCCTCTTTTATGTTTCTCCTTTTTAAAATTATTTTCATTCAGCATTTTTATTGTTCTTCTTTAAATTTCATTATTAAAAACCAAATATTTTGACATTTTTCTGAATATCACTAGTTTAGAATATTTTTACCCACCTTAGTAAGTTTAAATTAGTGCATTTTTAACCTTTAAAAACATATTGTAGGTACTCCTTTATGTTTGTCTAATAAACCTTCACCTGGTCTCTAAGCAATATGTCCTTTTCATCTGTTATAGCACGTAATTAGAAATTTTTAACCCATTGTTTCAACATTTTAAAATAAAGCATTGAACATATTTTGATACATTTGGCTTTAATCATCTTGATCCATTTCTTTTAATATTTTAGGCCAACTTCTTGGGGATTTTTTGGTAGTCATTGCTATAGAAATTTAATATTTTTTGCTTTTATCTTCTCCCATTTTGAAAGGGATATGCACTCTTTTTAGTTTTATTAGTTGCAATTTTAAGTTTGTAAAAACAAAAAAGACCTTTCTTAAATTGTTAGTCAAAAAGAAAATGTTATGGTGAGTCCCTGCTATTTGACATCAGAAATGTGGCACTTTTGCTCTCCCCCATCATAGGGTAGCTAGATGTAGCAAATAAAAACAGAAATGACCAGATAAATTTGAATTTCAAATATATAAAATTTTAGTGTAAGTCCCATGCAATATTATAAAACAATTTATACTAAAACAAGTATTCTCTGCTTATATAAAATAAAACTTAACTGGGTGTCCCAACAACCTTACTCTCCTACGAGACTCAGCATTTGTACATTTTACACTCAACATTTATATATTTTCTTGCACATTTAATTTTTTGAAGTTTTGCAAACTATTCAGACAATTCCATGTTTAATTGATTTCAGGGCTCATCACTAGTCCTTTTATACCATGATTTTCACATTCATGAACTCTAAGGGACATGTATGCTACACTGTTTTCTTGCTTATCAAAAATATTTGTTTCCTGTACATATGAAAAACACTTTTGTTATAAAACTGTTTAGTGGTAACAAACTTGTCAAATCTCAAAATTCTGAAGGTGCTGTTCCATTGTCTTCTGAGTTACTGTTGCAGAGGTCTGTATCAACCCTCCCTTTTTTGGTTTTGCAGATAACCAGAATTTTTATTTCTGCATGCTTTAAACTGCTTTTACTTCTGTTTCTAAGGTTGCTTTGATACTGGGTTTGCCTAAAATTTAGTGACTGTATACTTTTAACTCAGAAAAAGTTTCTTAATGTCTTTGATCATTGATTCTATTCCAAATGTTCTTTCACCTTCCTTAGAAACACCTTTAATTCTCACACTGGACTTCCACTCTCTGATCTTCATATCTGCCTTTTCTCAGTTTCCATCTCATTATCCTTTTCCTATACATTTAAGATCAGATCAAGTTTACCCATTAACTATCAATTATTTTATATTCTGCAATGTTAATTTTACTTATTGCCTTTTATTCTGATATAGCATTTCAAAGTTCCCTGAAGTCCTTCTTTGTTGTACCTATTTCTCTTTTTACTTTAGAGACTCTCCCCTACTTGTATATTTCTACTCTAGCTTTATTGAATTCAGGTTCTCTGTTATGCCACTGAGGATACCAACATTTTGGAAATTTCCTCTGGAGGCTGCAGTAGCTAATTTTCAGGGCAGTAAGTTTCGAAGTCTTTAGGATGATATTGTTTTCTTTGGTATTGCAATTCCCTCTTATTTTCCTAAGCAGGTCCCCCCCACCCACCCCCGCTTTTTTTTTCTCTTGGGAAGTATTACCTAAGCATATTTGTATATCAATAATTAGGACTGTGTATTCCTATTAAATCTATTCCATTTTTATAATGGCCAAACTCTCTTCTTACATAATTAGCTTCAGGGTACACCGTTGCACAGAATTCTGAGTTCAATGCTATCCTAGCAGATAGTTCTCTATTACCACTCTGTTCTACTGAGATTAAATAAAATTATACTGCTTGGATCTCCAATTCTGAACCAATGAGTATCTTACATTTCTAGCACTTCTGTCCAAACCCTTTACACCTTAGATAAACTAAATTCTGTACTTCTTATTTGAATTCTGAACCTGTGAACAAGCATGGAAAACCATGAAAGGGAAGGGATAAGAGTGCATTGTGGTTACCTCAAAGTTCAGCACCCCTGCAACAGAAGGATGGTCGCTGGGTTTTCTGGTTGACAGAGATAACAACTCACAGCTACACTATCTCAGATACAAAGTTGTACAATGCTTTCCTATCTTTCATTAGGTGGATTTTGTCCATAAATAATGGAATTCTACTGGTCAAAACTGAGTTTTAAGTTTTGTGTGTTTTCATCTTTTCTGTGACTTCCTAGAGATTTTTTAGGGTAGTTAAGGGATGTTGTTTAACAGATGGCCAGTTTCAATTCAAACCAAAATTTAAGTAAATGTTTTGAAGTCAGTGAAAATACAAAGTTGAACACACAATATAATTTCATGCACATTAAAATGCACAGAAAAAAAGACTAGAATGAAACAGGATGAAGTTTTCTCCTTAAATATTTAATATATTTTATTATTACATATTATATTTATAGTAGGTAAAGAAAAATACTGTAATTTTAAATATATAGGGATTTTTCTAAGGATCTCTTTTTGAAGGAAATAATTCTTATGGGAGATAAGGGAAATGATAAATCTTGCTTGATATTACTTGTGTTATTTATAGGATTTCCTTACCAGCAGCATTTATAGAGTTTAAAGGTTGGGTAAATTTTGATTAAAGCTGTTAACTAAATGAACAACATTTATAAGTTTTCTCTTCTATGATTATTAAGAAGATGTGAATTATGATCAAATCCCTTATAATATTCATGGCATTTATAAGGTTTCCCTCCTGTGTGGACTCTTTGATGAATTCGAAGAGCTGAACTATGACTAAAACCTTTACCACACTTAGCACATTGATAAGGCCTCTCTCCTGTATGGACCCTCTGATGAATGTGAAGATTAGAACTGTGACTAAAACCCTTTCCACAGTCATCACATTTATAGGGCTTTTCTCCTGTATGGACTCTCTGATGAATGAGAAGATGTGAACGTTGACTGAATCCCTTGCCACACTCTTCACATTTATAGGGTTTCTCTCCAGTATGTACTCTTTGATGAGTGTGAAGCTTTGAACTCTTACTGAAGCTCTTCCCACATTCAGGACAAGTATAGGGTTTCTCCCCTGTATGGACTCTCTGATGAATGCGAAGATCTGAGCTGTGACTAAAGTCCTTTCCACAGTCATCACATTTATAAGGTTTCTCTCCTGTATGCACTCTCTGATGAATTTGAAGATTTGAGCGTTGGGTAAAGCTCTTACCACAGTCTTCACATTTATAAGACTTCTCTCCTGTGTGTACTAACTGATGAATTCGAAGATTAGAGCTCTGGCTGAAGCCCTTACCACACTCATTACACTTATATGGTTTTTCTCCTGTGTGGACTCTCTGATGAACATGAAGTACTGAACTCCGACTAAAACTCTTGCCACACTGATTGCACTTAAAAGGCTTCTCTCCTATGTGAAGTCTCTGGTGAATGTGAAGTAATGAATTTCTACTGAGGTCTTTATCACACTCAATTTTATAGAGTTTCTCTTCTGTGTGGACTCTTTGATGATTGTGAAGACTAGAGATCCGGCTGAAGCTCTTACCACATGCATTACAGCTATAAGGTGCCTCCCCTATGTCAACTTTCTGATGAAAGTGAACTCCTGAGCTCAGATGAAAGTTACTGTCGACTTCATCACATCCATACAGCTTCTTACCTATGTAGAATCTTGGATGTCTATACAAGTCTGATCTCTGAGAGAAGCATGGTTTACTGATGGAACACTGATAGAGGTTTTCTCCAGGTTGATTTCTCTTGTGAAAAACACACTGTGAGTTCCAATAATAAATTTCTTTACATTTATTACATCTACAGTATTTCTCTTCCATCGAATCTTTCAGCAGGTCTTTTTGACATATCACGCCAATGTACTGTGGAAGGGCTTCCTCCATTGGGATATAAGAATGCTGAACTCTGAGCTTCTGTTCTTTTTCCATGGAAAGGTTTTTCCTGGATATACCAAGATGGTATCTGCCCCCTTGAAAACCATGTGAACCACTCATGTAGATTTCTCTACCACAGTCTTGAATGGTTTTTGTTTCTAAGGACTGCCAAGGTAAAAAGTTTTTATATTTTAAGTTCCTGTGACTTTTGCTTTCAAAAGTTAGTTCATAGTTCCCATACCCTGGTACTTGTGTAGAGAATATTAACCATTCCTGACACTGGGAAAAACCTTGCTGTTTTAGGTCTTTGGAATCTTCCCCTTGGACAGTTTCCCCATAGTTCTGAATCTCATATATCTGAGTGCCAGCATTCCACCAGGCTTGCCAGCAGGAAAAATTTTCGTATTCTAAATATCTGAATTTTTCTTCTTGGGATTTGTAGCTCTCATTCCAGTTTCCTAGAAGAAGAAAATACCATTGTGAGGTAAAAGTTGTGTTGAAAAATGTTCAACTCTCTAAATCAATGACATCTAAATAATAGGATGTGTGGGTGGGGGTAGAAAAGAAGGGTTATGACTTTGGCTGATCCATCTGGGTTTGAAATTCATTTGTTTTGTCCATTCATGTATGTATTCATTCATTCACTTATTTATTCATTCCACAAGTATCTTGAGCAGGCACTGTGAGAAATATTTAACTGCTATTTACCCAGGCACTGTTAGAAATGAGAATAATGCCAACTGCTTAATGGAAATAGTCTTAAAGGCTAAGATTTAATTAGATTACTTTATTTTGGATATTATTATAAGAAACAAAATATACTGTTCCTGTTTTTCTGTTCTAGAATAGTGTGGCAGATTGAGAAAAAATGACTACATTAACTTGCTACTTTGCCTACACCATTGGTGTTCTCCTTCCACACTCTCTCTATGTTTGGCTACACAATTTGCTTTGGTAAGTGAGAAAATGACAAAAGTAACACAAGCAGAGACTTGAAAAGTTCTTGTCCTCTCTCAATGCTTTTGAAAATCCTGTGACCACCACCATGTAAGTGTCTTTGGGGTGGCTTGTTTGAAGAGAGATATATGGCCAACACATTCTCACTATCTCCACTGATACCAAGCCAACTGCACCACATGTGAGTCAGGCCAGCCAGCTTAATCTTAGACCATTCAGCCACAACCAAATATCTCCATGATAAAAGATCCATCCAGCCAATAAGAATCATAAAAAATAATAAAGTTTGTTTTTAAGCCACTAAGTCTGGCATAGTATGTTATACAACAAAAGCTAACATAAAAATAGCATGAAGAGAGAGAACATTCAGGATAACACAAAATTGACTATGTATGGAGATATGTGCTTTAGGGGTAATGCAGAAAATAACTAAAACTAATAATCACAAGTACCTATTAATGATATAACCTAGGTGTCCTGGAATCTGTCTTGCTTTATCTTCTATTTGTAACCTGATTTAAGAAATATTTTTGAGACTATCTCTTACAACACCTCAATATAACACCCAGATAAAAAACAAAACAAAACACTCAACAAAACTGTTCCAAGAAGAAACTCTGACTATTCCCTATGAGACGGGAAAACTTTACCTACTGACATGACATTTGTGTAGTTCTCCCACATGACTTCCCTGTAGAGCCTTTTTTGAGAAGAATCCAGAAATTTCCACTCCTCCCAAGTAAAAATAATCGTCACATCTTCAAATGTTACTGCCATCTGGCCAAAGATCAGGCTTTCTAGGAAGAAGAAATCTAAGTAAGAATTTGAATAAAGATAAAGACATTTAGCAGATAATGTAAGTGACAAGCCAAATAGAAAAAATAAAAAATAAAGAAGAAAACCAAGAAAGGTAAGGAGAAGTATAACAACAGTAGTGAAATTACTAATATATCCAATCATCAAACATCATCACTATCAAAAGAAACACCTATCTAGCACTTCTCTACTAACTACTAAGTTTTTTACCTATATTTCAGTTACTCCTCACAGAAATCCCATGTTGTAGGTAGCTTTCTACTACAATTATGCATTTCAGAATGAAGAAGAGATAAATAGATGTATTCAAACTGCATAAGTATTTCTTTTAGTGGAAAGAACAAATCATAAATTGGTTATGTGACAAAGCCATTTTATTTCTTTTTAAATTTTTCATTTTATTTCTTTGATCACACATTCTCAGTTCTCAATTTCGATTTAAAATATGGAGTACCTACTAGGAATAAAGGA
The DNA here is from genome assembly GCF_030222135.1 of Aotus nancymaae. Taxonomy (NCBI): domain Eukaryota; kingdom Metazoa; phylum Chordata; class Mammalia; order Primates; family Aotidae; genus Aotus; species Aotus nancymaae. The sequence continues at coordinate 52,871,829 of NW_026988473.1, read as the reverse complement.
TACAGATACTTTAAGGAGTTTACAATAAAATGGAAGGAAACACAAATACTATCATCAGCAGCAGCACCATCATAGCAGCAGCTAAATCTTACTGAATGTTTCTTATATGAATAGGGCTATGTTATCTCATTTCCTCTCAGAACAATCCAATAAGGTATTATTATTCACACTAAATGAATAAGCAAACTAACATTTAGCAAGACTAAGTTACTTGTACAAGGTTATGTAGTTACATCATAGAGGTTTTTAAATCTAGGCCTACCTATTAAGTAAAAGTGAGATAAATTAAAAATGTTTGATGAAGGGTTGTCAATTGAGATTTCCATATACTGTCATAATGTATTAATGAAGAAGGGCAAAGGAAAGAGGCACTGAAATATTCAAGGGTGAAAAATATACCACCAAACTAAAAATAAACATGTAGTTTATTTTCCAAATAAACTACATGAAAATGCATGTCTAAACAATAAAACATTAACCACAAATAACTCAAGAATGAGAAAATTCAGAACTACATATTTAAATATCTAGTGGTCTATTTTCACTTTTTATAAAATAAATTTAATACATTTAAAATATAATGAATCCACTTTAAATATATAAATAAAGAAATTTGGGATGCTCAAAAACCCAAACTACATGACTGAAAACTGTGAAAGTTGGTATCTGTCTGGAAAATAAATGGACTCACTGATCTCTAATTTTATAAAAAGTACAATAAAAATCAATCTGTAGTTATTGGATTTTTTTAAAAAAAATGTTAAGCATTTAAAAAACATAATTTCTTTTACTGGAAATAAGTTCATAAATGTTTAAAATACTGAAGTAATATAAGTAAAAATTAAAAGCCTACCCTCTTCCAAATAATTTAAGATATAACCACTATAACCAGTTTTCACTGTGTTCTTTCTAACCTTCTTCCATGTATGTACACATTCACACTTCACTGATTTTTTTCTTAACAAAGACATGTAATTCTGCAATTTTCTTTTTTTTTTTAATCATTTAATATATGGTGTACAACTTTCCACTTCAGTACACGTAGACCTAGCTTATTTGTGGTAATTTTTAAATATGCCCACAAATTATTTGATCCTTTCCATTCAAGAAGTGAAGCCTAATTCCCTACCCCTTGAATATGGGCTGAACTTAGTGAGTCACTTCTGATAAATAGGAAATAAAGTAGAAAAGAAAGTAGTGTTGTGCAACTTTGGAGGCTAGGTCTTAAGAGTCACTGCAGGTTCTTTCTTGCTCTCTCTCTCTGATCACTAGCTCTGGGAAAAGCTATATGCCATGTCATGAGAAAATCCTGGGTAGCCCTCTGGTGAGGAATTGGGACCTTCTGCTTTCATTCAGAAATGAGACATCTTGCCAATAGCTATGTGAGTAAACTATCTTAGAAGTCGATCATCCAACCCCAGTGCAGCCTTTAAATGACTGCAGTCCCTTCTGACAGCTTCACTGTAACTTCATGAGAGACCTTGAGACAGCTACACTTCTTCCAGATTTCTCAGCCTCAGAAACTGGGTGAGATCATATTTAGTGTTTTAAGTAATGAATAATTTGTTATGCAATAATAGATACCTAATACGTTATTTGTAAAAGTTACATAGCATTTCACTTTACTGATGTCCAAGACTTGACTGTTCCCATACTAATGGATGTTAAGACTGTTTGCGGTTTCTTGGATATAACATACAGCAAAATAATTCTCTTAAATATATCATTATTTCTATTGTAATATTTCTATATGATAAATATATCTATTTGATAAATATAAATATTTCAATATGATAGATATATTTCTATATGATAAATTTCTAGAAGTGAAATTGTCAGGCATCTGTATTTCAGTTTACTAAAACATGCTACAAAATGTCTCTTGAAAATACTTTAAAAAATATGTTACAAATATTTTCCCCCAATGGAACAATAAAAGCAAGACACCTATATTCAAAATTAGTAAGTACAATAAATCTAAAGAGAAAAAAGTAAAGAATAATATAAACAATAAACTAAGATGACAAGTAAACCTACTGATAGAAAAAAGGATACTAAAATTGTTTTAAAATAAAGTGGCATACTACTTATAAGAGATATACTCCAAACTAATGAATTATGAAGAGTTAAAAGTGATATGACTAATCGTTTTCTTGTGGTGTTTAAGTTCTTTATTCACTTCCTTTTAGCTGGTTCTTTTTTTGTTTTTTTTTGAGACCGAGTCTCACACTGTTGCCAGGGCTGGAGTACAGTGGTTAGATCTCGGCTCACTGCAATCTCTGCCTCCCGGGTTCAAGCAATTCCCCTGCCTCAGCCTCCCAAGTAGCTGGGATTATAGGTACCCATCACCACGCCTAGCTAATTTTTTTTGTATTTTTAGTAGAGATGGGGTTTCACCATGTTGGCCAGGCTGGTCTAGAACTCCTGACCTAGTGCTTCACCCACCTTGGCCTCCCAAAGTGCTGGGATTACAGATGTGAGCCACTGCACCTGGCCACTGTTAGCTGGTTCTTTTATCCCAGAGACTTAATTACAGTTTTCCAAAAAGAATGCCTGCCTGTATACTTCCTATAGTACATTTCAGTTAGCTAAACTGAACAATGGCTTCAGGTGCTGTCAGCCCAGTCCTTTCATTCTAACATTCTCTTAAACCTTTAACTAAAAGATTTAACAGTAAATGATGATCATTTTCTAGATTTGTGACGTTATTAGGTTTTATAAATTGGTTGTCTAATTCTATAATTCTACCATTCCTTATGTATATATATGCTATAATTCTTATATAATGAAAAATCTGCCATTGCAAATATTCTGGTTACCCTGAAATGTAGTCCTAAAGAAAAGGACAAGATAAAATGTTTATCTCTCAACTTACTCTCTTTTAAAAATCAATTTTCAGAGTATGAGATGGGACAAAGCAATCACCAACTATGAACAATGAGATTTGTATTGCTTTTCACTGTTTTTATAAACTCATTGATTCTTACATACTGGATGGGTTGCAATTAAATTGCAGTCATTTTTCTTTTAGATGTGCAAAATTCTCTCATCTTAAACTAGCAGGAATCCCTTCAGGTGGCTGCTGGGTGTGTAATATGACCTTTTTTAGCGTTTGAGAGCTTCCTTATTTTCTGGCACAGCCAATGTCCAGGTTCATTCTTGTTGCATTTCCTTTACCAACGAGGATGTACTGTTTCTCCCAGGGGTTTGCTAATTTTCCACTCCTCTTTTGGTATATAAGTAACCGCCCAACAATATTATATAAACTTGGTATCTCTTTTGTCTTCTCATAGCTCTCTCCAACTATTAATTAGTTTTCTTTAAGGTCCTTTTCAAGAAAGGTCAGTTAAAATCATTCTCTATACATCTGGAATTTTGATTCCTTCTTGTTATTGTCAGATTTTGCTGTATACAATTTGAAACGCATTCTTAGCTACATATTAGTTCATGATTAATACATCTCCTTGATGGATCTTTACCATTATTTGACATGACTGACCTTTTATTGTGACATTAAATAGGTCTCTTGTAAAGAGCATAGAGCAAGATTTCTGCTTTTCATCCAATCAGTATGACTCAGTTACCTTACTCGTGTCCATTTACTGTGATTACTAATATAGACTTATTTCTAACATATGATTTTTTAAATTCCTTTCCTGTCTCTTAGATTGACTGATAGTTTTATGCTTTGATTTCTTCTCATCTCCACCTTTTCATCTATGTTGATTTCAATTTCACATAGTTTCTATTATTTTAATAAATAACCTAAATATATTTAAAATATATACACTTACCTCTCTATTTTTCTAACAAGTCAATTAAGATGATAAATCCAGGAAAGGCTGCATGAGATATGACAAGAAAGGTGATCAAGTACCTTGGTAAAGTTTTTTATTATAAAACAAAACAAACAAAAAAATAGGAGCAAAGAAAAAAAGAGACATAGAAAGTATATCAATTCCTATATATCTGTCTGAACTACAATTCTTGACAATACAAACATGAAGGGAGAAAAAGAAGGACTAAGGGTGTGCTAAAGTCCATGTCTTATCAAAAATATGACCTAGATATTAATACATTTAAAAAGTCAGTAGGGGTAAATAAAAGTCAATGTGGGTTTTAAGTTAAGCACAGCCATCATAAGAACCAAAATGGAATCTATAAAAAACAAAAACAGAAGACAGCTTGCTCTAAAGGAAAATAGAAAATAAAAAAGAAAAAGATGGAAAAAATAATGTAACAGTTATAATAAATTTAAATAACTTAATCTCACAAATTAAAAGACAGACGCAAAGATTAAAAAATAAGATTTAGCATGTGGTTTAGAAGAGATACACTAAAAAGAAAAATTTTTTAAAATACAAGGATAGAAAAAGATATGCCACAAAATATGAATCAAAACAAAGCTCAAATAGCAAACTTAATTTCAGATGAGGAAAATTTATGGCAAAAATACCATAAGGAACAAAAACATTTTTTATATGAACAGTAAGAAAAAATATCCAAAATAAATTTCTCAAAAAATTATAGATCAAGCAAACAAAAAAAACTCCAATAATAATGAAGACTACTACAACTAATAAGCTTCAGTTATTTTATCTGTGTTGAACTCTACACCATCAAAATACAAAATACACATTATTTTCATGAATACATAGTAGTATCATAAGATAGACCACGACGTATTAGCCCATAAAAGAAATCATGATAAATTCTAAAGCATAGACATAATACAGAATACATTCTCTAGCTACAATGTAATAACATTTGAAAATATTAACAATAGAATTTTTAAAGTCTGCACTTCTGAAACCCAAGTAACATATTATTAAGTAACCTTTGGATTTAAAAGGAAAATATAACAACAAGTCTTAACTGTTTTTTCTTAAAAATCTAAACGTAATAATGACAATAATTACACAAAAATATTTGCAAGATCCAAATGAAATACTTGAAGGAAACAAATATGGCTAGAGCAACTGGGCAAAGTGGCACACACCTATAATCCCAGCACTTTGGGAGGCCAAAGTGGGCGGATCGCTTGAGCCCAGAAGTTTGAGACTAGCCTGGGCAACATGGAGAAATCCCATCTCTACAAAAAATACAAAAATTAGCCAGGCATGGTGGCACAAACCTGTAGTCACAGCTAATCAGGAGGTTGAGGTACGGGGATCCATTGAGCCTGGAAGGTCAAGGCTGCAATGCGCTGTGATTGTACCACTGCACTCCAGCCTGCAAGACAGAGCAAGACACTGTCTAAAAAAGAAAAAAACACTAAAAAACCCAGCTAGACTAACATTAAACTGACTAAGTGAAAGTATTCATCTTGAGAACTAGAAAAAGACAAAAATGCCCACTCTCACCACTCCTATTCAACACAGCACTAAGTACTGGAAGTCCTAGCCAGAGCAATCAGGCAACACAAAGAAATAAAAGGCATCCAAATAAAAAGATGGGAAGTCAAATTATCTCTGTTTGTAGATGATATGATTCTATACCTAGAAAATCCCAGAGTTGCTGCCCAAAAGCCCCTTCAGCTAATAAACAACTTCAGGAAAGTTTCAGGATACAAAACCAATGTATAAAAATCAGTAGCATTTCTATATACCAACAAAATCCAAGCTGAAAGCCAAATCAAGAATGTGATCCTATTTACAATAGCCACAAAAAAGAATAAAATATCTAGGCATACTGCTGACCAGGGAGGTGAAAGATCTCTACAACAAGAATTACGAAGCACTACTCAAAGAAATCAGAGATGACATATGCAAATGGAAAAACATTCCATGCTCATGGGATAGAAAGAATCAACATCATCAAAATGGCCATACTGAAGCAGTATACAGATTTAATGTTACTTCTATCAAACTACCAATGACATTCTTCACTGAATTAGAAAAAAAAACTTTAAAAATTCATATGAAACCAAAAAGTAGCTCAAATAGCCAAGGCAATCCTACACAAAAAGAACAAAGTTGGAGGCATCATGTTACCTGACTTCAAAAGCTACAATAATCAAAACAGCAGGGTCCTGATATGAAAACAGACACATATACCAATGGAACAGAATAGAGAGCCCAGAAAAAAAATGCCTGACACCTACCACCATCTGTTCTTCAACAAAGTTGACAAAAACAAGCAATGGGGAAAGGACTCCTATTCAATAAATGGAGCTGGGATAACTGGCTAACCATATGCAGAAGACTGAAACTAGACCCCTTTCTTATACAGTACATAAAAATCAATTCAACATGATTTAAAGAATTCCATGAAAACCTAAAACTATAAAAATCCTGGAAGATAACCTAGGGAATACCACTCTGGACATAGGACTTGGCAAAGATTTCATAACGAAGACACCAAAAGCAATTGCAACAAAAACAAAAATTGACAAATGGGACCTAATTAAACTAAAGAGCGTCTACACAGCAAAAGAAACTAAGAGAGTAAATAGACAACCTACAGAATGGGAGAAAATATCTGCAAACTATGCATCTGACGAAGATCTAATGTCCAGAATTGATAAGGAGTTTGAACAAATTAAGCAAAAAACAGCCCCATTAAAAAGTAGGCAAAGGACATACACAAACACTTGCCAAAAGAAGACATACACACAGTCAACAAGCATATGAAAAAATGCTCAACATCACTAATCATCAGATAAAGGCAAATCAAAACCACAGTGAGATACCATCTCATACTAGTCAGATGGTTATTATAAAAAATTCAAAAAATAATAAGATGCTGACAAGGTAGCAGAGAAAAGGGAATATTTAAATCCGCTGCTGGTGGGAATGTAAATTAGTTCAGCCATTGTGGAAAGTGGTGTGGCGATTTCTCAAAGAACTTAAAACAGAATTACCATACCTAGCAATTCCATTACTGGGTATATGCCCAAAGGAATATAAATTGTTCTACCATAGAGACAATGAGTATGCGTATGTTCATTACAGCACTATTCACAATAGCAAAGACATGGAATCAACCTAAATGCCCATTAACAATAGACCAGAAAAAGAAAATGTGGTACACATACCCCATGGAATACTACACAAGCATTAAAAAAGAACAGAATTATGTCCTTTGCAGCAACATGGATGGAGCTGCAGGCCATTATCTAAGTGAACAAACGCAGAAACAGAAAACCAAATACTGCATGTTCTCACTTATATGTTGAAGCTAAATATTGAGAACACATGGACACAAAGAAGGGAGCAACAGACATTAGGGCCTACTTGAAGGTGGATAAAGAGAGGAGAAAGAGAGGATCAAAAAACGACCTATCTAGTACTATGCTTTACTTGGCTGACACAATAATTTGAACGCCAAACTCTCATGACTCACTATTTATCTATATAACAAAACTGCATAGATACCCCTAATATTAAAATAAAAGTTAAAAAAAAATGTGTAGAAATAAAGCATTCAACTCAGGAATGTAAAAAAGAGAAACTATCTCCCTTTTAAAAAAAATAGCAAACCTCAAAAAAGAAGAATGAAGTGGAAGTGAAAGATATAAGAAACAAATGATTGAGAAAATGCATAAAGCCAAAAGATGTTCTTAAATATTTAATGTCAGATCAATGAAAGTCAGATTTTCAAAAAGACAGTTATGAAAAAAATACAAGGCAAAATGGGGAAATAATTTCAGACATAAGATTTTTCAATGATGCAAAGGTGTTGTGAACTATATATATAAGGATATTTATGAGCTATAGGCAAATATACATAAATATGTACCTAAATAAAGGGATCAATTCCTAGTAAAGTACAAAGAATAAAATATGGCAAAAAATATGAAAGACAAAAAAATTATATAGACTAGTAAGTACTAAATTAAAATGGTAGCCACGCTCTTCCTCTCTCTCCCTAATCCCAAGGTTCTAACAGTTTTATAGTTGAGTTTTATCAAACATGTAATTAAGTTAATTACTATTACAATACATTGTTTTCAAAAGTAGAGAGTGAAAATTGCCAATTTATTTTATGTAGCTAGTATAATCTTTGATTCCAAGACCATGTAAGAACAATATAAATAAAATTAAATTACAGGCGCATTTGTAAATTTTGTAGATATTCAAAAATCCTAAATAAAATATTAGCTAATTAACATGAGAAAAACCTATTAACATAATTCACTATATCAATAGACTATAGAAGAAATCCATGATAATCTCAACTGATGCAGAAAAACCATGTGATATAAAGTTCAGGAAGTTCAACATCCATATATTGTCTTAAAAACAATTTTAGCAAACTAGAGGAAAAACATAAACTCCCTAAAGTGGCAAAGGTTAAATATCAAGAACTTTAAGCTTAATGGAGAAACTTCATATATTCCCTTTACACTGGTAACAAGAATGACCACCACCACTGCTGCTTTCAAGAAGCAGAGATTCTGGCAAATACTATAAGAAAAAGAATTAAAAGATATAAGGATTAGAAGCAAAAATATAAAATGTCCTTATTTGCATAGTTATGGCTATGAAAATAACTAGAAATGTAATTTCTAAAATAACTAGCCATGTAATTTTTTTCTACCTAGAAAAACCAAGAGTATACAATACACTATAAGTTAAGAGAGTTCAGCAAAAAAAAGAAAAAAAAAAAAACAGATACAATAAAGAAATAGCCTAACTGATTTAGTAATCAACTACTAGAAAGTAAGATACCATTCACACCAGAAAAAAAAAAACCTATCTTAGCCAAGAATACAAAGAATTCTTTGAAGATAGCTTCTAAATTCCAATAAAGAAGAAAGATTATCTAAATAAAAGGAGAAGCATGCTTCCATCCTCTTGGATGGAGTAACAAATTTCCAGATGGCTATTTTGAGGAACACAATAGACTTCTTTTCCTTAAAACTGACAAGGAAGGAAGGAAGTTGGTAAAGACAAGTGAACCAAACAGGAAGACTACCAGATACTGACATATCACCAAAACTATAGTAGTAAAATTAGAATCTCTCACAAGATTGTTGAGTTGTTGGATCTGCAGTCATCAAAAGGCTTGACTGAGAAGAAGGATTCAATTCCAGGGTGGCTAACTCACATGGCTGTCAGGCTGGTCTAAATGTTGATGAGAGATATGTTTCTCTCCACATGGTCCTTTCAAGTGTTGGGGACTATCTGTCAACATGGTGCAAGTTTCCCAAAAGAAAGAAAGGCAAGCAAAAGCTGCATTCTTTTTATGACTTAGCCTTGGAGGTCACATCCTATCACTTCTGCTGTACTCCACTGATGAGGCAATCACAAGCCACGGCTATATTTGAAAGGGGCAGGACAAAGACCCCACCTTTCAGTGGAAACAGTGTCAGTCATGTTGTAAGAAGAGCATGAAAATAGCATAAATTATAAGTATGGCCATCTTTGGAAAATTCAATCTATTGTAATACCAAAGAATATTATAGCATGGTAAAGTGGTAGTTTACTCCAGAAAGTAAAGGAAGCTTCAAATTAGGAAAGCTATTAACTTTAAACTTTTATAATAACATCAAATAAGAAAAGCCACATGATTATTTTAGTAGATGCCAAAAAGTATACTTCTTAAAATTCAACATGCATCCTTCATTTAAAACTACAAAGCATGCAAAACAAAACAAAGCAAAAGGCACACAAGTATATCTTAAACCCAAAGGTAAAACATTAAAGTCATTCTAATTAAAACTGGAAACTTAACAAGGATACTGCAGTTCCACAATTTTTAAACTACTACTATGAAAACACATGACAATACAATTAGACAAAATTATCTGTAGAGGATATAACTGCATATCTGAGAAATCCAAGAAAATCAGCTGAAAACTATTAGCAACTATAAGGAAATTCATGATCTCAGAAATTCTACTACTAGAATTATAAACTAGAGATTACACGTGTATACCAAACAATCTGTACAAGAACAATTAGAGCATAATAAATCCTGTAACAGTAAAAAACCAAAACAATCCAAAAAGTCCAACAACAGTAGAAAAGATAAGTTGTTCATACTATGAAATAGTACACAGCTGTGAAAATGAACTACAACTACATGAATCAACATGGATGCATTGTAAAAGTTAACATTATGCAAAAGACCCCATTCATGGAAGAATATATAGTGATTCTACTATAGATTGAGCAGTGTCTTCTTGTTTTTTCAACCTTATTTTTTTGTGCGTTTTTTTTTTTTTTTTTTTTTTTTTTTTAATTTTGAGACAGAGTCGTCTTGCTCTGATGCCCAGGCTGGAGTGTAGTGGCACAGTCTTGGCTCATTGCAACCTCCACTTCCCGGGTTCAAGTGATTCTTGTGCCTCAGTCTCCCGAGTAGCTGGGATTACAGGTGTGAGCCACCACGTCTGGCTAATTTTTGTATTTTTTGTAGAGATAAGCTTTCACCACGTTGGCCAAGCTGGTCTCGAACTCAAGTTATTCGCCTACCTTGGCCTCCCAAAGTGCTAGGATTACAGGCATGAGCCACCATGTCTGACTCCAATCCTATTTTTAGCACTGAAAATTCTAAAACTATATATAGGTTCTAAATATTTTTGGTAAATGTATTTTTAGGAATTTATATTCTTATTGCTATTGTAAACGTCATTTGAAAATAATTTATAATTATTACTTATATGTCTGAATTCCTTTTCTATACTCTTAGATTTTATGTAATTTGAACTTTATTGTGATGTATTTCATATAAGCAAAAGAATATATGAAAACATATAGATGTACAATTTAAAATATAATAATGTGGATAACCACCATTGAAATCAGCATATACTTTTTTTCTTTTTAAGACAGACTCTCACTTTCTCTCCCAGGCTGGAGTGCAGTAGCACAATCTCAGCTCACTGCAACCTCCACCTCCCAGGTAATGTTTCTATTTTTTGTAGAGATGGGGTTTCGCCATGTTGGCCAGGTTGGTCTCGAACTCTTAGCCTCGAGTGATCTGCCTGTCTCAGTCTCCCAAAGTGCTGGGATTGTAGGTGTAAGCCACCATCCCAGCTTAAATCAGCATAAAATTTTAAAAGCTGGCTGATGATTCCAGAATTTCTTTCCCACTCCTTTCCTAAAGGAGCAGCCATATCTTAAATGTTATTCCTTAGTTTTTTTTCCCCTGTGCTTTTAACTACGTATACATTTCTAAACAAAATTGTTTAGTTTTTCATATTGTTGATTCCACTACACTCCAGCCTGGGCATCAGAGCAAGACGACTCTGTCTCAAAATTTAAAAAAAAAAAATGCACAAAAAATTAGGGTTGAAAAAACAAGAAGACGCTGCTCAATCTTAGCAGAAATAAATATAATTTTGTTCTAACTAAACTTATCTCTTTTAAAAGGGATTAAATCAAGATATTAATCTTGATTTTGATGTAGGGGTGGAGGAGCTGTAACAAACTGATTTTCAGATGCTTTTCCAAGAAAATCATTTTGAAAGAGGAATAATGAGGAGAGACTGATTCAATGGCATACTGAAACTTTAATAAGGACTCTGTAATTCGTAACATGGCTTGACATGGGAGCAGAGAAGATCAACGGAAATGGCTACGAATCCAGAAATGGACACAAGTACAACAGTGCATCTTACACACGACAAAGGTTACATCAAATGTGTGGGGGAAAGAAGGCTTATTCAATTAAAGAAGTTGTGACAAATGATGACATCTGCCCCCACAAAAAATTAAGCTTGATTCTCTGGCTCAATTCTTATGTTTTAGTGACTAAAAAGAATTATCTCAGATATGCATTATATTTCAAATAATAGCTAACTTAATGCAATAATTGTGAGTTCTTTATGTCCAGCACTGTTCTAAGTTAATTTTACATGTCTGATCTTATTTAACATTCTTAACAGCCCAACACAGTAGTTGTTATTTCTCCACTATAAAGATGAAAGACAGGCTAAATAATTCAATCTAGTTCAGAGTATTAAGAAGTGATAGACATGCAACAAGCTTAGGTAGTGGAATTAGAGTCTATACTATGACCAATGTGCTATATTGATTAAACATAATGAAAGGTTAATATGTTTATTATCTAAAACTTATTACATGTGCCTTTTACATCTTTTGGTCCAAAATGGCAATCATCATAATATTATTCTGTGGAAAAAGCCATCCTCTCTCCTTTTTATCTTCATCGAGTGAAAAAGAAAGGCTACATTCTTCTTCATTGCCTATCAAATGCACTACACATAAAGGAACAACAATAAAAACATTCTGATACAAGTATAAGAATTGAGAAAAGGGTTGACAAAAGAGGACAGCTTCAAAAGTAATCTTTGTATACATATGTGTATGTGTAATTTTGTATATGAAAAGGTAGCACCACAGTCAATAGAGAAGATAAATGTTAGTGGAAAAATTAAATAAATAGGAAGTAAAAAGAAGGTTTAAATTCTGTCATTTCTCACATCAAAATAAATTCTTGATAGATTTAAAAATTAAGATTTTAAAATACTTAACACAATTAAGAAACAGGAAAATGAAAAGAAATTATGTATTAAATTTGGAAATGAACAGATTTCAAAGCACAAAACTAAATAAGTAAAAGAAATAAGATGTCATTTCATGCAAATTTAAAACATATAAACAAGTCCTTAAAGTAAAAGGCAAATGATAAACTAGGAGAAGTATTTACAGCATATGACAAATGGTTTATATGTTTTACATACAAGAATATCTACTATCAAATGGAAACAAAAAATTTGGCAGGAAAACAGTGATGTATATAAAAAGGTGATTCATCACAGAAGGAATACAAAGAGTCAATGAATGTATGTAAAAAAGTCAACCCTACTAAGGATTAAAAGGATGCAAATCAAGGCAAAATTTAAAAATTAATACTCAATGCTGGTAAAGACTCAGTAAGATAGAATCATTTATCAGATGGTTGTAGGAGTTAAAGTTCATGTAACATTTCTAAAAGAGAACTTGAGTTTTTTCAAAAGCCTGAAACATGCTTATATTCTTTGATTCTGTTTTTCTATTTCTCACAATTTATCTTGAGAAAGTAAAAAGACATATACTTAACAAATTATGTATAAGAATATTTATTATATTTATAACAACAAAATACTGAGAAATACTAAATTTTCCCCAATAAAAGCAAACTTAATGGGAGGCCAAGGTGGGCAGATTACCTGAGCTCAGGAGTTTGAGACCAGCCTGGGCAATATGGCGAAACACCGTCTCTACTAAAATTACAAAAAAATTAGCCTGGTGTGGCAGTGTGTGCCTGTAGTCTCAGCTAGTCAGGAGGCTGAGGCAGGAGAATTGCTTGAACCCAGGAGGCTGAGGTTGTAGTGAGCTGAGATGATGCCACTGCACTCCAGCCTGGGCAACAGAGCAAGACTCCATCTCAAAAAAAAAAAAGCAAACTTAAATAATGCACAGTATATACCTAGAATGGAACAGTATGGATTCAATAAAACTCATGCTACCAAAACATGCTTGGAAAAATGCTCATTATATGTTAAGTGAAAAATTTATACAAATAACAGCTATTCATACATTCAGTAAATATTTACTGAGTGCTTAGTATATGCACGGTACAATTCTATATACCAGGTACATTTCCTGCCCTCATGGAGCCTAGATGTCATGACTCAAATTTTTTAATTTAATGTTTTATATATACTAATCTCTTTATATACGTGTGTGTATATGGGTGCATATGCCTATATGTGTATATTTCTACATGTGTATGAACATGTATACATACCTATCAGTATTTGTACAGACTAGTGAGTACGTATATACAATAAGTATCAGATAAAAGACTACAAGTAAATACACCCAAAGGTCAACAATGGCTATCTGTCAATATGGTTCATGTGAAGAGACGCACAAGAATAAATTACAAATTTAATCATTAATTGCCCTCCACAATGTGGCTTTATACGTTCATATTACACTTCCCTGTCGCTAGCCTGGTTTCCTTATTTGTTCCCTCAAATTGTACCTGAAACTAAATGATGGCTTTCCTGTTTAGAATGGTATCTTCCTACTCATAACTGTTCAAATCTGAGTTCCTCTTGCTGTGTTTTAAGTGCCACTCATTCTAGCACTGCTTAATGTGGATAACTTCAGAAATTATTACTAACCTCATACAGTTTATTCCCCCCAATGTGAAGACATTTTTTTTTCTTTTATTGAGACGGATTCTCCCTCTGTCGCCCAGGCTGGAGTGCAGTGGTGCCATCTTGGCTCACTGCAACTTCAGCCTCCTGGGTTCAAGCAATTCTCCTCCTTCAGCCTCTTGAGTAGCAGGGATTACAGGTGCCTGCCACAATGCCTGGCTAATTTTTGTATTTTTAGTTGAGACGTGGTTTCATCATATTGGCCAGGCTGATCTCAAACTCATGACCTAAGTGATCCACCCACCTTGGCCTCGAAAGTGCTAAGATTACAGGCATGAATGAGCCACTGCACCCAGCCATGACATTCTTATATTCCTTTATCTCAGAACACCAAGAACAGTATGAATTATACCGTAGACTTGAGTGAGTGAATAAATGAATGAATAAATGTTGGGAAAAGACACTGGGTGGGGCAAAGTCAAGCCTGCATGCTTGAAATTTTCTCAGGCAAATGAGGAACATTTTCTGTGCAGTCCATCCATCCTCAATGCCGCTTCCACTACCTCCTCCACCCATGGAGAATGCAGGGACATTTTATAAATGAGAAAAGACAGTCATCCTCACCTGGGATCAGACTATGAGGAAAACAGTGTACATTTCTTCCTCCTTTGTGCTCCTCTTCTGGGGAACGGTAGAGTGCTGAGATGGCTGAACTGAGGAGGAAACGGGGAATTGAAAACATGGGTATGACTTTAAATTCCCAAACTCATTAAATTCCCCATATACTGACTGGGTATGACCCACAAATCTCCTAACAAGAGGTCAAAAAGAAGCATATGAATGTTCTTGTTTCCTTTCAACGACCAGAAAGGAGAGCTATGAACACTGGCACCTTCGAATTTATTTCCGACCCTCTAGAAACTTCAAAGGCTACAACTCATTTATTTATTATTATTATTATTATTACTACTACTACTAACAGAAAAGCACCAGCACACTTAAATAGTATCTATTCTCAAGGTATTTTTCTTATTTTGTTCCGTTTAAGTAGAAAATCATTCCATTGTCTTCCCCTACTTGTTAAACAGGAATACTGGATTTGAGGTACCTGGAGTCTTAGAGAAGTAGTCCAGAACTGGGGCTTCCAGGTCCTGATCAGCTCAACTCTGCCATCAAACACTTGTAGAACTTTAAAGAGGACCAAACTTCTAAATCTCCAAGCCCTCAGTTTCCTTACCTGTAAAATGGGGGCATGAGCCTCTGTCACCCCAGTCCTTCCTTGCTGATCACAGGTAGGTTCCTGGGCAAATGATAAGCAATTAGTTAAGAGCCCTCTTTCTCTAGATGAAAAACGTTTCATGCGTGCCCCAAGAGCAGGACAGGTTTGGGCTCCCCTAAAGCGTCACGGGCTGCTCAAATGTAAACGACAAGAGAACCAGACACACGAACGGTTCTCCAGGAGCGGGATCTCCGGGTCTCGGCCACAGATCTGCAGAACCTCTGCTCCTGCAGCGAAGACTCGCGCGGCCTCCGCTGCTTATCCAGATTCCGGCCAGAACTGCCCTAGAACCGAACGCCGGGCACCCATACCTCAGGGTCCAAACTACTTCTGCCCTCCTCTCCTTGCCTTTATTCAGTCTTAACGTGGGAGAGAAGCCGTGACGTACCCACCTACACGGGTGTCTCCGGGATTTCTAAACAGGAGTCGCTTCTCAGTCCCGGACCCTCTATTTTCTGCCACTCTTCCTTCAAACACAGCTCGTCCTGCTCTTGTCCGCTTTTGGCTCAGTCCTCCCGAGAGTTCACGTCACTTAACGGAACCTGAGAGAGTGGACCGGGATGACAAAAACACTGGGTCCACACAAACAATGGCCGCAGCCCTGCTGGACCGAAACGGAAGTCCCGGGTCTTGGAGTAGACACTTGCAGTGTTTCCAAGGATACGGGGGGGGCGGGGCGGGAAGCGAGCGCTGGTGAACGTGACCCCTGATTGGCCAAAAGATCCCGGCGCCTTCCGACCTTTGGCCACTGTCATTCCTGCTCTGGAAGGCGGTGCGCTCGGGGATGAGGCAGGGACATAGCGGCATTAATGGAATAGGAGTATTCCCGATGCTTTTAGGGCACCGGGAAGTGGGGCGTGGCTGGAGTTAAAGGGAAATGGAGCGACTGGCTTCGGAGAATTCTGTGACCCTCACCGCCTGCCACTGCGGAACCCGTCGACGCGACCCAAAGGAAACGCTGTCAGGTCGCCTTTGGTTGGCAAGGCGTGGTTGTCCTCGCTGTCCCGCGCCCTCGGCGGAATGGGCACCCCACTGTCCCTGGCACTAGCTAGCTTCGCTCTAAACTCGAGGTTAGCGCTTTTCAAATTCCGCCCTATTGTTGACAGAGACCCTCTTCGTTCCTGGTAAAGTGGGGCTATCCTCCCTCCCGCATTGCTGCCAAGTCCCAGGCTCCTCTGGAGACTCCAGACAGTGAAGGGAAACGCACAGTGGAGCTGAGATGAAGCCATGAGAAGATGAGCCCCTCCTCAGTGTCCTGGGACCACAGAGAGAGTTGCAAGAGCCTGTTCCATTATTTAGCTGAGTGTGTTAGGAAAATATTTTCGCATCTTTGGGCCCTGTCCCTCAAACTTGGGCTAGATTAGTAATATTCAAATATTTTATTGGGCAAGGAACTTTTGGTAGGATAGTCATTAAAAGCAAGAGACTCCTTGGATTCTAATCTGGCAACACCACTTCTGAGATAATTGGCTGGATTACCTAACCTTTAAGCATCAGCTTAATAGGCTTAATATTAATAGTCAATAATAATAGTAACTATTTTACAGTCTTGTTAGATTGAAATGAGTTAGTATAGTTAAAATGCTTAAACCAGTTCCTGGCACATAGGAAGTACTCTAAATGTGAACTGTTTATTTAGTTTGGTGTTTAGCAGGGTTGGGTGGCCCAGCGCCTATCTGCTTGAGTTCGCCACACAATAAACACCTCCATTTTTTACAACTCTGGCGACCACATTTTGAAAATTACTGGGCGTGGACCCTCCCTGGCTTCAACATTTAGAGAGTATAGCATAGCATTTTTAAAATGTGGGCTTTGTTGTCTGACTGAACTAACTTTAAAACCTATCAATCATTGTTATCCACTAGGTGGTGTTGAGCACGTTGTTTAACCGCTCACCCTTAAGTTTTTTCACCTGTAAATTGCAATGTATTTAAATAGCTACAATTGATAGCTGAATTACTGAATGCAAAGACATTGACCAGTAAGAAGGAACACTGGAAGTGGGCTGTTCTGCCACACTGCTTCTGCCCTGAGAATATTACTCATTATTGTTAAGGAGTAATCTGGATAAGCCATGTAATTTACTTTTCAGTATTCCTAGAACAAAAATATCAAGTGTTGGCTATTGATGTTTATAATTAACTTATCATTTTAAAAAAATAGTGTGCTTTGAAACTAAATTACTTTGTATCAAGGATGTGAAAGGTGTAACTGAGTCTCCTGGATTCTGATGTGTTTGAACTTATTTTGAGAGGGAAGTGGAACCTAGGATTTTAAGCAACTGATTGTTTGCTAATTAACTAAGAACACTAATCCTTAAGGCCTTTAACTCCAGACACACTGATAATCTTCTCCATGCCAAGGTTGGAAAATACTGGGAAAAACCAGGTTTTTTTCATGTAAAAGAAAGTGAATAGTTCTCCCATTTCATAAGATGAATCACAGGAAGGCTCTCTGTAAAAGATATATGAGGATTGTGGGGAGATGATAAGAAATGGCTGCCTAAATGAACTCCTCTATTTCCTGCTTATTGCTGTCTGCCTCTCCTAAACCAGAGTACTGAGGTTTATAAAGAGAAATGTTGGGATTGAGCACTCTCTTAGAGACCTAGTGTTAGACCTCTCCACATCCCTTTCCTTATGGGCCAGATAAGAATGTGGAGAACAGCATCAAAGCCTAGGCATGGTAACTTAAACAGCATTTTTTCAAAAGACCCTGGACCTCACATCTGTGGACCATCTAAGAGACTTCTATAAACTTAATGGGGTTCCTTGACTCTCAGAGGCCATGAAGAAGCTGAACATGTAAACTGACTGTCCCTGTGCTAAATCTGAAAGATTATAAGGAGATGAAAGAGCAAAAAGATTTTCTCCAGGTTCTCCCAAAGGCAAATGGCAGGCTTTATGATTCTATTCAATGGTCAACAGAAGTAGAGACCTCTTTGTCATACCCATCTGTATGACTGTTGCCACTTAAAATATTCCATTAATCAGACCTGAATCTCAATGAACTAACCAAAATTAAAAGAAAAAAAAAGCTAAGAGGATCCAGTTTTCAGAGAAACAAAATGTGTATCTGAAGAAATATAGCTGCTAAAGGGCAGAGGCCAATATGAATAATAAAGAGCACCAAGTACAGCATACACAAGACTTTTAGGAATGAATTCTACCCAGTTACAGTTTGGAGTTTAGCAGGGGTGGGTGGCCCAGAGCCTATCTACCTGGGTCTGCCACACAATAAGCATCTGTATTTCTTATGACTCTGGAAACTACATTTTGAAAATTATTGGGCATGGACCCTCCCTGATTTGAATGGGCAGAGACCCAAAGCACCAGCTCTGATGGGGGTCCTGGGACTTGAATGGGCAGAGACCCAAAGCACCAGCTCTGATGGGGGTCCTGGGGACAGTCACCAGATGCCTAGAGATGTACCTGGGGGAGGAGTGAAGAAACTGCCTTGCATGGGAAGAGAGAGAGAGCCCAAGTTCTTAGTCCAAGATGTTACAGATTCTTCATAGCAAAAAATTGAAGAATCTAGGAATAGTGTGGTAACCTAACTTTGGCTAGCCTGACTGACTCCATTTTAGCAGTAAGCTCCAGCTTAGCTTCTCCCTCCCTGCCTCAGCCCCCACAGGTGCATTACTGGGTCATGCTGCACTGAAAGCTTTGAACCATTAAGAGTGGTTCACACTGTTCACAGTACCTGTAACCCATCGTAACTGCATCCTGCTTGGCAAGTCTACCCGCTGTTGTGAATACCTTCCTTGGTGATTGATTGTATGGAAAATACCCCCTGCTGCTCCCCTTGATGACTGTATGGAAATACCCTTAGCAACCAACAATCCTGGAAACCTCCTGCCTCCTGGTTACCAGCTTCCTTATCTAACTTGCTTGTTCTACTTCTGTAAAATTACACTTCAGCTAGGCTCCCCCTCCCCTACCTAAATCAAGGTATGAAGGGAAATCAAGCCCCTTACTTGGGGCCAAGAGAATTTTGAGCGTTAGCCGTCTCTCAGTTGCTGGCTAATAAAGGACTCTTAATTTGGAACTCAGAGTGTGGCATTTTCCTTCTAACTCACTTGGATACAACAATAGGACTGTGGCTAGAGGGCATAGAATTTTCCCTAATTTTGGTCAATGTCACATAACTAAGAAAAAAATTAAAGTAATGTCTGACAAGACAGCAAGGAATTTAGGGGCCAAGATCCTGATGAAAAGGGAATCTTTCTTTAATCAGCCAGCACAAAACTTGGTGGTTTTCTCTTCAACAGTTAGCAGAATTCTTAAGATGAACAGGGAAAGAAGATAAGAAGAAGGCTGTTGATATGCACAGAAAATTTTCAGAAGTCTCATCACAGATCAGGGGAGATCAAAATTGTAGTTCAAAACCCACCAAGGAAGAGATAGCCAATTAGAATTCCTGCCTCTTAAAATATTCCATTAATCAGACCTGAACCTCAAGGAACTAACCAAAATTAAAAGAAAAAAAAAGCTAAGAGGATTCGGTTTTCAGAGAAACAAAATGCATATCTGACGAGATATACCTGCTAAAGGGCAGAGGCCAATATTCCCCCAAGTTAGGGAGAATAAGAACAGAAGCAAATTGGCAGTAAATAGAGATGTAGCTGCAATTCAACTTTGAGTCAACTCCATACCTAACTGGATTGGTGTTATCTGCCCTCTCTATCTGCCTATGAGAGGAACACTCTCAGGAGGAATATTGTTCAGAACTTCTACAATATTTCATATTCAATGCCTGATATTCAACCAAAAATTATAAGGACAGAAAGAAAAAAGACAATAGAAACAAATTCATGGTTGACTAAATTATTGAGATAAATATATATTTAAACATAATTCTGATTAATATGTTCAATAATGGAGAAGAGTTAAGATTAGAAATTTTAATCAAAAAATTAAAATTTTATGAATAAAATTAAAATTGAGAATGTAAACAATGTATATGATAGCAGATCAGCTCCACCAGAGGAGAAGAGGAAAGACTACAAATACCTGAATAGAAGATTACCATTTTATATGCGTGTATAAAATTTTAAATATATATTTTAATTTTATACATATAAAATCTTAAAATAGATATTTTAAGATTTATAAAGTATATATTTTATAAAATAAAATTTTAAATATATAATTTTAATTATATACTACATATAATATAGTTCATATGTTTAGCTTGGAGATTTTGGTTTTATATAAAAACATTTGTATCACAAAATTTTAATTTTATATATAAATCTATTTTATATATAAAATATATAAATCTATTTTATATAAAAATATATAAATATATTTATATAAAGATATATGTTTATATGTAAATAAAATCTCCAAAGCTAAAGTACAGAGTAGAAGGCACATAAAGAACATAAGAAATTGTATTAGGCCATTCTTGTATAAAATATATATCTTGAGACTGGGTAATTTATAAAGAAAACAGGTTTAATTAGCTCACCATTCTGCAGGGTTTACAGGAAGCATGGTGCTGATATCTGCTTGGCTTTTGGGGAGGCCTCAAGCAGCTTACAATCATGATGTAAGGTGAAGGGGCTGTGGGCATGTCTCACATGGTGGGAGAAGGAGCAAGAGAGAGAGAGAGCATAGGGAGGCTCCACACACTTAACCAGATAGCGTTAGAACTCACTGTCACAAGTACATTACGAAGCCGTGAGTGACCCACCCCCATGACCCAAATACCACCTACCAGACCCCACTTCCAACGTTAGGGATTGCATTTCAACAAGGAGATTTCGGTGGGGACAAACATCCAAACTATATCAGAAAGATATGGAACACAGCAAAAAGATCTAACATACAGAATTAGAGTCTCAGAAAAGATAAAATGAGCAAAGATCAATATGTGAAGAAATAATGATTTAGACTTTTCTACACCGATGAAAAATGCTAATCCACAGTGTATTATTTCATTGTAACTCTCAACTGGTATATTGAAAACCTACAGATATTTCCAGGGATGCCTGGAGCCATGATATTGATCCTTGGCCAAACCTGAATAAAATATACTACATAGGAATTAATGTAGCTTTGTGCTAACATAGTTTTCCAAAAAATACCAAGAGGGAAATCTGCCAGTGTTGCTTATAGAAAATGTATTGATTAATGGTTTGCCTCTGATTTCTGCTATTGAACCTGGTCTCATAGCCTGGTTTTAGCTACATGACAGGAGTAGTATAAAAGACCCCCTACTTGAATGAGCTGTGGCTTCCTTGAAATCAAATATCTTGTGGTTCACTTGCTGGACATAAAGCACAACGTTGTGACTGAGAGAGGTCTCTGGAATCTGTGTGGGTATTGTGGACCTCCTTTCTTACCCCTGCTGTCCTGTATCCATATCTGTCATAAATCTTTCATGAGCAAGTATGTGTGCATGCATACAAGTCTATGTTACACTGTATTTTTATAAATATCTCTAATAAGCTTAGAATATTTGTACATTTTAATGAGAAAATATGTGAGTAAAATGTGAAAAGAAAATCTGTATTTTTTTCTAATTAAGCGTGTTAGCAATTGAATTGGTGGGGAAAAATGGTCACTTTTTGAGCTAAAATGTATCCTATATGAAATACCTGAAAGCAAAGAAGAGGAAAAAGAGTTTGAAATCATGAAAAACAGATAATAGGCTTAAATAATAGATATATAAAACCTATTATGCAGACATAAAATTTCTACAAGGAGAAAAATGAGTTTATAAAAGTGAAGAAACGAATAACAGAACAGTAGAAAATGTCTTTGTGTTGAAATTTTTTGAGAAGGCATGAATGCAGGCAAAATAACTCACTACATTTCAGTCTGGATTAGTGAGTAAAGACTCACACTAGACATATAAAGATATAATTCATATACTGTAAGGGTAAAGAGAAAACTCATAAGCTTTTAAGTAAAAAGGGTAAGTTATCTAAAAATAAAAATGAAATTGGACTTCTCTTTTGTAATGTTGGAAGCTAAAAATGTGTTCAATAGCAGTATAGACTAGTAGGATAAAGGGGCTTCAATACATCAGCCAAAAACGTCATCTATCCCTAATGCAGTGAAAGAAATGTTTAAGGTATTTCAAGAATTCAGAGCCTGTATCACTCAGATGTCCCTAAGTTAACAATTCAAGAAAGGATTCTAAACAAATAACAAACCAAAAACAGAAATACCCCACAAAAAAATATGGACAAGGAAACAGAGAAAGCCATGATACAAAATAAATAATAAACCCAAAGTTACATACATAAAGAATGCAATAAATCATTAGTCATTATGCTAGATGTGAATGGACTGAATTTTTCAATAGAAACTCTCAGTCACTCAAGTAACAAAATCTAACCATATGCTATTTTCAAGAAACATCTATGAGGTGTGTAAAAAAAGATACTAGGCAAACAAGCAAAAAATTCAAATAATTGAAGGTTAATTTAAGAACAAAAGAAAGAGATTGACTTTATATCTTGATAAAAGGTACAATTTATGAAGAAGTATAATGCCATCAAACCTGCTAAGTACATGGAGCAATAATGCATACATTTGAGTACTTGATTAAAAAATACAGTTCTATGGGAAAATTCAACATGTTTGTTTTAGAATTAGAACTAGGACACAATAAAATAAAGCCATACACAGATCAAGTAGTATAATTAATAATCTGAATTTCAAAGGTATACACAGAAACCTTATATCCCTAGAATTGATAATATATTTTGTGTCCATAGAGCATTTACAAAACTGATGATGAGTTTTGCCATCTTCATCCTCAACTGATTAATGTATTTTTAATTGTTCAGAGTAAATAAGCAAAGAGAACTTCCATACCCCTGCCCATCCACACAATGTATTCATACACCTACCTGCATCAGTGCCCCTTTATAGCTGGAAGCCTGATCATGTAGTCACTAGTTTCCATCCATTCTTGCTCACATGCATCTAAATCCACTAATTTCCTTCCCTTGCAATATCAATTTTCCCTCTTTACTATATCTTTCCCATCATCAAGAATGCTGTCATTTCTTCAAAACAAAATGGCAAAACAAAAAGAAATTTTCTACAGCCCTATTTTAGTTAGCATGGGCTGCTATAACAAAATACCATAAACCAGATGGTTGACAATAACAGAAACACTGCTCACAGTTCTGGAGGCTGAAAGTCCAAGATCAAGGCACCAACAGATTCAGTTTAGTGAGGGCCCACCTCCTGGTTCATTTATGACTCTCTTCTCGTGGAGTCCTCACATGGCAGAAGGGTCCAGAGAGCTTTCTGGAACCTCTTTTATAAGGGCACCAATTCCATTCATGAAGGCTCTGCCCTCACAACCTAATCATCTGCGAAAGTCTCCACCTCCTAATACCATCACATTGGGGATCAGGTTTCAGCATATGAATTTGGGAGGACACATTCAGTCTAAAGCAGGCCTACTTCCCTGTCAGCTGCTGTATCATTTCCCCCCTTCCTTTTGAGCCAAACTTCTTAGAAAGTAGTCTATTGTCTTCATTTTTTTCTCCTTCCAATCTTTTTTTGACCCTACTTCAATTAGGTTTTCACCCTACTATGTCAGTGAAACTTCTCGATTCAAAATCACTGATGATCTCAATGTTGCTAAATTCAATGGTCAGTTTTCAGTCTCATCTTGTTCTGAGAATTTGGCACAATTTATTTCAAGCATTTGGCAAAATTAATCTCTCTTTCTACCTTGAAACATTTTCTTCACTTACAGCACACCCTTCAGGTTTTCCTCTCTCTTCTTTTTCATGATCTCTTGAAAACAATTTTATTGCCCCTCCCAGGTCTGCTCCCTCTCTGTGACTTCTAAACAGTAGAGTGAGTCCTCAGGGATCAGTCTTTGAATGTTCCATTCTCACTCCCTGAATGATCTTCCATGGCTTTAAATTCCACCTATAAGCTAGTAACTTATAGTTTTTATTTCCTGCTCAGACTTTGAATTCCAACTCTAAACTCCCTCCTTGTCAATTTGACTTCAATGTTCAATATTTAATATGCATCCCAAATTTACCAAAAATGTGCTCCGGAAATGCCTCACATACTTACTTTTTTAACAGTCTTCTCCATTCCATTCTTCCAAATTCCCAAGTCAGTATCTTAGATTTCCCTTTGACTCCTTTCTTTTTTCTTACCTCTCATATCTGTTCTGTCAGCAAATCCTTGCAGTTCCATCTTAAATACCCAGAATATGACTACTTTCACCACCACGGCTGCTACCAGCCTTGCCCTAGCCATCATGTTCTCTCATCTGGATTATTATAATAGCCTCTTAACTGGTCTGCTTGCTTCTGCTATTGCCCTACTCCAGGATACTTCATATATATCCAGGATGATTCTCTTAAAACAAAATCGTTATTATTCACTTTGCCCAAAACCCTCAGTTGGCTTTCTAGTTTCCTCAGAGTGAAAGCCAAGGTACTTACAGTGACCTATAGGGCCCCACATGGTATCTCTCTAATTACTTTTCTCATTTTCCTCCTATTTCTCTGATTCCATATTCCATTATTTTGCTCCCTTATCCCATGTTAGCCATTCTGGACTTTCTTCAACTTGTCATTCTTGTTTTCACTTTACTCCCTTCTTACATTAATGAGGTGCTGTTGATTTATTCATTCACTGCTTTAGGTGCTGAGAATAAAAAAAAATGAATGAAATAAATAAAAATCTTTATCTTTTATGGATCCATTCTCTAGGTGGGGAGGATTGGAGTGGGGAAAGACAAATAGTAAATAAATAAAATTATTTATTGGGTGACAGTAAAAATACAAAAAAAAGTAATTCAATCTTTGTTACTCATTGTATTTGTGCATCTGACTGTTTATGCAGCATGAAGAAAAAAATGTAAAAGGATACATATGAGAGAATTGATGTGTTCAATGTGGATTGTTTATTGAGAGGGATTGATGTAAATAAAAACAGGAAGAAATCAGGGGCCTATAAGGAAATCTCTCAAACTCTTAGTAAAATGGAATACTACCACTTTTATTTTGCCTTTATGCTTGTGGTAGACAGGGGAAGTGACAGGTTCTTTCAATTTGACAAATCCTACAAGCATTTTTACCTTTTTGCAACACAGAGATGTCATTTAAAGTAGGTTACCAGCAACAAATGAACAAGTACTACAATCGCTCACAATTGCAGACCTTTTAGATATTAAAGATTACTTTCATGAGGTATTGCATTGCAATAATTTCAAAAGTACAGGTTTCTGATAAGATCCTGCTGAATAAATAACCTTCCAAATATAAATTTATATAAACTGAAAATACAGCAAGATAATAGCAGCCTTCATGGGACAGCAAAAATGTTCTATTTCATGGTTTTATGTGCATGTTGGAAACAATTTCCAAACAAAACCTTCTAGCATTTAGTTTCTCTTAAGATGTACATACTTGTGGACATATTCCGCACATTAGCACATTATAGCAATTTAATATCGTATGTTGGAACCAAACTAAAAAGAGTTTATCCTTTCTCTCGCCCTACACTTGGTTGTCCTTTTGAGGTAGTTTTTGTATGAATCCTTGTAACCTAGCCCTCTGATTTCTGGCTGTTACTGAGGTTGTTGGGCCCATCTTGCTAACTAGCACACCTGAGTCCTTAGTGTCAGCTGCCTAGAGTGTACATTTTCTTAATGCCAATGAATACTGGCTCCTCCTTTGCCAATAAAGCTTAAAGTTTTCCTTGAGGAGTCCAGCTGGAGAAATGCTACCTTAAATAAGGTTAGAATCTCCCAAGTCTTGCTGCTATGTGAATATGAAAACTTGTTCCAAATGAATAATCCTTAGAAAAAGGAAGCCATCTGAACTGAGCATCCATTTACCCATGTATCCAGAGGTTTCTCATCTGAGAGGCAATTCTCAATCTCGAAGCTCCTGGACCTATTAGCTTCTAAGACTGTCTTTAGGGGCAAAGGCCATGAATTCATCTTAGAGCAGATCTAGTCATGTGAGATTTGAATGAAACTGCATTATCCATAAAGCAACAGAGCCTTGGTGACCATTATAGTTGATTTGACTCAAATGTTCTTCAAATATGTCAAGTAGGCTCTTGCCTGAGGGCCTCTGCACTTGCTATTTTTTTACTCCTGCAATTCTCCACCTCCCAGATATCTTCACTGCTCATACTTTCACGTTCTTCAAATGTCACCTTAGTAGTGTCTTTCCATTCAAAGAGAAATAGGACCCAACCCCTACCTCCCACCCCCAGAGCTGTATTCCTAGCCCCACTCTGATTTTCTCCACAGCAATGATCACCACCTGATATGCTACAATTCATTATCTGTGCCCCTTCAACAGAATGTAAGCTCCATGGAGGTAAGGGCTAGAGGAGCGAGACTTTGGATATTTTATTCACTGCAAGAGAGGGCACAGAAAACTGTCAGGCACAAATAAGATGCTCAATAATTGTACGGATATTAGATGGATGAGAAAGGGACACCGCTTATTGGGAGTCAGCCAGTCTGGGAAAGGTCCTTCAAAGCTAGGGTTCAATTCCCCGTCTTCCTCTTCCCCACATCGGGAAAGCAAGGAGGAAGGCCGTGCGCCCACAGGTGTGCTGAGGGAAACACTGTATCTTCTGCGGTAAATGCGTGGAAGAGCGTAGGCGAGGGCAGAGCGGAAGCAGCGCTTTCTTGGCCTCTGCAGCCAATAGGAAGAGAGATTCGCTAGGCCTGGCCGTGGTCCAACCACACAGGCTGGCCTGCAGCCCTCTTAGAGGGTTTGCTCCTTTCGCAGGGGAGGAGGGAGATGAGGTATTAAGAGCCAAAGAGTGCGTTCCCCATTCTTGTGGAACGGAAAGTGCCTGCGGATCCTTTCTTTTCCCTCTGATTCCTGGCTTTCGGTGCTTTTACCCTTGGACACCGACGTCTGGTGAGACCCGAGGTATGGAATGACCCTCCTCTTCTCTGGATGGGTACTTTGTCCACTCTAAAATGGGAAGTTGGGTTCAGTGCGAGTTCATCCAGCTCCCACATTCTGTGTGGAAAAGGAAAGGGATGTGGACTCGGGGTCCCAGAGGATGAGCTGCCAGGACACCCCAGGGTGGGACATTTCTGGGCATGCACCAGCCATGACCAGGCTGGAAAGGCGACCTTGAGGGTGCCAGTCCACGGTCAGCTGCAAGTAGCCTTCGGTTGGAGACCTAGTGTTGTCTGCATCCATTTGTCAAATTCCAAAGAGATAAAGAGACCTATGCACCTATGCAACAATCTTGCATGTTCTTCACATGTACCCCAAAACCTAAAATGCAATTAAAAAAAAAAAAATGAATGCCTGCCAACTATACTTGAATTCGGCAGGCACTGCGTGCAGTGCCCGCTTCTTGAATCTCCCGGATTAAAGCGGTATGAATAGCACCAGTTTCACTAGCCTTGACGAATGCAGGCAAGCCCCTTGCCTCTCTTCCCAGGAGCAGGTGTTCGTCTTTCAGTCGTAAGCTATTCCCACCACCTGTGTTCTGCCGTCTTTCATTCACTCTGGGTCTCCTCCTAGACCCTCTCCCTGCTGAAAACGAAACCGCCTAAAAACTGCTCTGCAGGTGAACCAGCTGCTCTCGCTGGTGCTCCAGATTAGCATATCTTTCTCTCTACTTCCCCCTAGCAAAGTTCAGGAAATATTAGTAAGGTAGCACACGCTTGTCCCTGCGTTGGTCATCCTCTAGCCTATAATGCTTCAGCACCCCCACTCCCTCTTCTCCAGCAGTGACCCAAAATTGCTCTCTCTCTGCGAGTTAGCAATGATTGCCAACATGCCAAATTCAAGTACAGATGACAGACATTGATTTCTTTAACTGGAATTTAACAAATGGATATTGTCTTTTACCTTTTCATTTCTCCACTTATTTAAGGAATGTATTCTGATGAAAGATAATTGTCACAATTGTTCTAAACTCAGTTGTGTTTTGAGCTTAGGACAATTCGTGACAATTATTTTAAGTGTATTTTGTTTTTTTTTATGCAAAGCTTTTGTTTTCGTTGCTTAGTAGTTTCATTGCTTCATATACCTGCCACCTGTTTTGCTGTATGATAAAAATCACGTGTGTGCTATATTTTTATGCATTTACTTTATTATAATTGAATCTTTATTGACAATTATTTACTATTCTAAATAAACACTCTTATGCACAAAAGTTTTTTTCTGTATTTAGGATATTTTTCAGGATTTTTATTAGTTGGGATTATTTCCCAAAGAAGATACTGTTTGAAAAGTCATGCATGTTTGTAAAGTTCTCAGTAGGCATGCAGATATGCAGTTTTTCAAGAGTGTAGTAATTAACATTTATGTTAACTCCTTTATATGATATTGTTTTTTAAAGCTTATTTTTGCCATTTCAATCTTTGAGAAGAGATGTTTCCTGGTTTGCATCAGTTCGCTATCTGCTTAAATTTGAAAATTTTCTGAAATACTTGTTAGCCATTTGCTTTTTGCCTTTTTTCCCCCATCCTATGAATAGGCTATTCACAATAAATTTGTTTTATTGCTATTCTGACCTATTCGTATCATGCCATTTTAGGGATATGAACCTTTTCAAAACAATATTTTAGTGTGAACTGTAACTCATAGAAGACTGCACTAAACATAAACATGCAGCTTAGTAAATGATTAACAGGTGATCACTCAAGTAAACCATCAGCAGGTCAAGGAATAGGACTTTCATTACCAGGACCTAAGGCCCCCTTCATCCCCCTCCACCACATCTCCACAGAGGTATTAGGAAACCGACTTTTATGACTTCATAATCTTGTTTGATTTGACTTATTTCACTAATTATGAGATTTATTCTAGTGGCATATTCTAGCTGCAATCATATATTTTCTTTGCTGTTAAGGATTTCATTATATGAATTTACCACAGTGTATCGATTGGTTCTACTATAGATGGACTCTTGGGTCTTTTCGAGTGCTTAGGAATTAAAAGCAGTGGGTCTGTAGTTATTGCATATCTCTTACTGTACCTACACACATATTTCTATTGGATATTTTCTAATGACTGTAATTGCTATGTCATGGTGTATGTATATTTCCAGTTTTAAGGAATAACCATTTTAGAATAGTTTTTTTTTTTAGAATTACAGAAATGTATTGTATACCTGTCACCCAATTTCCTCAATTTTTAATATCTTGCATTACTATGGTATAATTGTCACAATGAATACGATAAGGCAATTAAGTTGCACTTAATTTGGGTTTTACTAGTTTTTCCATAGCATTCTTTTTCTTTTCCTGAATATTACATGTAATCATTTTGTCTCTGTAGATTCCTCTAGTCTGTGAAAGCATCTCAGTGTTTCCTTGTTTTCTGATGACCTAGACAGTTCTTAGAAGTACTTATCAGGTAATTTGTAGCATGTCCCTCACTTTGTTATTTTCTTATGGCTGGACTAGGATGATGGGTTTGGGGAAGGAATATCATAGTGGTAACATGCCATTCTTGTCACAATATCAATAGTACATACTATCATAGTGACTTACCGATGATAATAGTAGCCTTGATCTTGAGGCAGGTTTCTCACTAAAAAGTTTCTCCACTCTCCCCACCTACTCCCATATTCCTCTCTTTGGAAGGAAATCAATAAGCACAGTCAATGCTCTTGGAAATAGGGTACAGTTGGGTTAAGAGCCACTTCCTGGAGGAGAGAATATCCTACATAAAGTATTTGGAAATCTTCTGTAAGAGAGATTTGGCTCTTTTCTCTCATTTATTCAGACATTTATCTATACCAGCACAGACACATGGATATTTGCTTTGTACTTTGGGCCATAATCCGATACTTTTATTTAGGCCATTGGGATCTCTTTCTGGTTGTATCTTGGGTCTTTTTGATATACACCATTATTTTCTTTTCCTTGTTTCTGACACTATGAGATGCTATAGGCTTATCTTATCTATTCCCTGTCCCAGCCCTAGAATTGGCAGTTTCATTGAGGAGCCCTGATTCCATTTATTGGCAAATGGTACAGTTAGAAACCAAAATTTAGGTCTGGGTGGACATCTCCAAATTTAGTAGTTAATACAAACAGTTTTAAAGTGGTTTTATTAATTTACACTTCAGCTGTTTATTTGCCATATTCCCTGTAAACATTTTTGCTGTTTTTGGTTGACTATTTGTGTTTGAATTCTAAGGGCAAGAGGTTTTAATTTCCACATAGTTAACAATATATTTTCAAATATTCATTGTGACTCTTGGTCAGTTCCTTTATTGTGTCCAAACTGGTAAGTCCCTCCTTTCCTAAGTTGTGATAAATATTCCTTGCTGTTTTTTCCTCCCTGATTTGAAGTATTAATGATGTACTGACTTACTATATCTGAGATTTATTTATTTATTTTTATTATACTTTAAGTTCTGGGGTACATGTGCAGATTGTGAAGGATTTTTACATAGGTATACACATGCCATGGTAATTTGCTGCATCCATCCCTTCCCCCCCATCATCTACATTAGGTATTTCTTGTAATGTTATCCTTCCCCAATACCCCTACCCTCTGCTATCCCTTCTCTAGCCCCCCCACCCCCCACCAGGCCCATTGTGTGATGTTTCACTCCCTATGTCCATGTGTTCTCATTGTTCAACACCCACTTATGAGTAAGAACATGTGGTGTTTGGTTTTCTGTTCTTGTGTCAGTTTGCTGAGAATGATGGTTTCCAGCTTCATCCATGTCCCTGCAAAGGACACGAACTCATCCTTTTTTATGGCTGTATAGTATTCCATGGTGTATATGTGCCACATTTTCTTTATCCAGTCTATCATTGATGGGCATTTGGGGATACTAATTAATTCTTGTCAAAATGGTTTATAAGTTGTCCTAATAAACAACACTGAATTATTTCCTCCCAATTATGGTATCTCTTCTATAATATATTAAAATCTAATGAGAACATTTTTTCTTGGCTATCTACTCTTTTTCTTTAATTATCATGATAAAAGTTGTACACAGGCTGGGCGCCATGGCTCACTCCTTTCGCCTATAATCCCAGCACTTTGGGAGGCCCAGGTGGGTGAATCACTTGAGGTCTGGAGCTGGGGACCAGCGTAGCCAACATGATGAAACCCTGTCTCTACTAAAAATACAAAAAAAAAAAAAAAAAAAAAATTAGCCAGGCATGGTGGTAGGCACCTGAAGTCCCAGTTACTCTGGAGGATGAGGCAGGAGAATCACTTGAACCCAGGTGGGGAGGCAAAGGTGGTAGTGAGCTAAGATCTGCTACTGCAGTCCAGTCTGGGTGACAGAGGGAGACTCCATCTCCCAAAAAAAGAAGTTGTACACTTAGCAGTAGAGGTTAGACTCTTGAAGTTTTTTCAACTGGGGGCAGTTTGCTGCCCTGGGGATGTTTGGCAATATCTAGAGACATTTTTTGTTTGTCACAACTGTAGAAGATCCAAGGTTCTAATTGGCATCAAATAGGTAGAAGCCATGAGTGCTGCTAAACATATAATGCACATATAGTGTGGATGCCAAGGAAGTAGTACCAATCTCAGCCTAAAATGTCGGTACTACTGAGGTTGGGAAACTGCTGTAGGAGATTTAATTAGAGCGACCAAGAAAGGAAATCAGTCAGGACTGTATGAAAAGGGTGGAAACACCTGGCTTCCTAGGTCAAATCTTACTTCCCTGAGACCTCCTTGTCTCTACTCTCTCTAGGCAAGAATCCCTTATTCCTTTGTGTTCTCCTAGAGCTACTCTAGTCATGATGATTGTCATGCTGTATTTAGAGGTCTTCCTTTTCTAGTCCAGTATTCAGCATAGGGTCTGCTATCACAGAGCGTGGCCACACAGATTCCGTATAACTCTGAATTTCCTTTTAATTTCACTAGTGAAATTAAAAGGCAGTGCTATGTAGTAGAAAGTGAATGAGCTTTGTAGTTTGATAGGTCATTTGTCAACTCTATAACCTGGGCAACCTGAGTCTCTTAATTTCTGAGACTCTTTATCTGTAAATTTGGATAAAATCAAACTTTCAGGTCTGTTTTAAAGACTAGAGAAAATTTTTATAAAGAGCCTATACACACTAGGTCCTTACAAATATATTCGTTAATATGAGCTAATTATTTTGAACAAATATGCTTTGTTACAGGCAAAAATTTATATCAATAAATTTGCAAATTGAAGTCCTCATGGATCATTGGTTCCCATTTTAGTTCAGGGCATTTCTGAATGAATGCATGCCTTCATATAAGAGAAACAGTGCCAAACATGTGTTCCTCTTTCTAAAAATGTAAAAAGACAAAACAAAACAACAAATTTCTTCAACAGCATGAAACCGTTGGGAAGGAGACTAAAGTATATTGTACTCTATTATAATTATGGATTTATGTAGTAGAAAGCCAGTAGGATTCAGACCCACATAGATCTTGGCTCAGAAGGATACCCAGAAAGGAGAAGGAAAATGAAGAAAGTGTGGGATTATGACAGCAAAGAGGCATGTGAGTATCCAGATGTAAGACATTGTTAAAATAGTATTACTAACATATGGCACCTTGTTAAAGTTAGATGCATAGATTAGCTTCTTTAATCCTTGCAGAGGTAGGTACTCTTGCTATTCCTGTTTACAGATAGGAAATTTGTATCTCAAAATGCTCCTTGGATTTTGCAACAAGGAGGTTATTGTTATTTCAGTGAAATTGTGGTGGCAAAAGTTCGATTGCAGTGGATTGAGGAGGTATAATATAATAGGTGATAGAGTACAGAAGACCGTAGAAGTTTGACTATGAAGATGAAGGGGATTTGGAGTAAAGGGAATCTTTGTAAAAGACTAAGTTAGATTTGGGCACATTTAAGTGCTAATGAGAAGGACTTAGTGGACAGGGAGAAGTTGAAGAAAAAGAAGATAGATTTCTAATGGATTAAATCCCTTTGGGAACAATTGCTTATGAGATTTAGATCACAGGTGGAGGAATAAGCTATAAAAAAGGGAAGAGAGCTGCCCTCCTTTGTTACAGGAAAGACAAAGATAAAGATGGACACACATGCAGTGGTATCTGTCGATTTCTAGACAGGATGTTGAAGATGTGTTCTATGCCTTGCTTTCCCTCACCTACCATATTCTGTATGTCCTGGAGAAATTTCAGTGTTATTCTTTCAAATTTCCTCAAATCTTTTCCTTTTTACTTTAAAAAAAATTACTATAGGACTTGTTTTTGTCAGATTTATCTGTAATCTAGAATGTTTTTACTGTGTAAACAAACAAGCTTAAAACAGCTGATGGTTCACCAATTACTGTAGGAGAAAATCCAGATTTACTATACAAGTTTTGAGATAATTCACCTTCTGTTTAAAAGGAGAACTCTCCCTTCTATATACTTTTATTTCCCCCATCCATCTTTCTTTTCCAATCGTATTAGCAAGAATGGGGGAGACATTATTAAAGACTAGAAAGGGCAGGAATTTTAGTGAAAGATCTAAGTTGAGTTCCAGCTGTACCACTTACTAGTTCTGTCTCTTCAGGCAAATCACCAAAAGAGATTAAGAAAACTTGATGGTGCTTGGGAGAGTATGGATTAAGTGATTAGAAGGGATAAGGATGGACAGTTAGCAATACCTAGGAGGAGCCAGTTCTGTGCCAGGTTATATATGAACCCTAGTTCGTTTGATCCATACAAAAATTAGAGGTTGGCTCTGCTATCCCCACTTAGCAGAAGAGTAAACTGAGGTTGAAAGAGAGAAATTATCGTTAGTTTTATAGCTCATAAGTGGTAGGACTGGGAATAAATCCTAAGAAGGTGGAATAAATAGTATAGTGGTCTATATTAGAAGAATGCTTTGTGAAAGATGTATTACAGAGGACACTAGGTCAGTACCAAACCTAATACAGTGGACTCCTGCAAATGTTTGTTAATCTATATAGGTATTTCATTTTGAAATCTGTCTTTTCCCTGTGTCCCATTTATTCCATGTGCTTTTGGTTATTTTTTTCTCCCACAGAGGCCTGAATATTAATTCAAGGACAAGATGGCAGATTCATCATCATCTTCCTTCTTTGCTGATCTTGGGCTGCTATTGTATTTGGAGGAGCTAAACAAAGAGGAATTAAATACATTCAAGTTATTCCTAAAGGAGACCGTGGAACCTGAGCACGGCCCGATACCCTGGACTGAAGTGAGGAAGGCCAGGCGGGAGGACCTGGCCAACTTGATAAAGAAATATTATCCAGGAGAGAAAGCTTGGAGTGTGACTCTCAAAATATTTGGCAAGATGAATCTGAAGAATCTGTGTGAGAGAGCAAAAGCAGAGATCAACCGTGAGTGATTCTAGGGGCTAGGCGGGAAGGAAGTGTTTCCTGGAGCCCATTGGAATGATTCTGTAAGAGGGATTTAGGGATTAAACCATTTTGGGGAACAGAAGCTCCATGGTGGTCTTGTGCATGGGGAGCTTGTTAGATTATTTGAGGAAGGAGAGGCAGAAGGGTTTTGAGTACTGCTACTCAGCCTAGCTCCTTAATTGGGGGCAATTCATCCATCTTGTATTAATTGAAATGATTAAAGGAATTAAGTGATAGGAATTGTCCCATAAAGTGCCTTCGCTAAACTACAAGTTATAAGTTAGGCAACATTTTGAGGAATCAAATATGATTTAACATATTTGCTGAAATATGAGGAATGAGGTAAAAATTATTATTGGACATAAGCCAAGCCAGTATTTTTAGTCATTCTCAGATATGAAATATTATAGACATCTAGAATTCCTTACTCATGTACAAGGCTTTACAGTTATATATATATATATATAAAAGTATATATGTGTATATAAAATATTCATATCCATTGTCTCCTTTGCACCTTACCATATCCTAGTGAAGTCAATATAGACAAAGAAACTGAGGCTTACACTACACCATTTGCCCTGGAGTTAGTTACAGGGTGGAAACCAGGGCAAGAGGTCTCCTACTTCAGTGTTGTCCATATCACATTGTTTCTTCCCCCAGCTAAGCTTATGGAGTCTGAGGCTCTGGCATCTCTAGTTTTCTTAAATCCAGATAACCATAGAATTGTACCACTGATGAGAATGCTGGCCTCTGTTCTGGCCATCATGAAAGCTCACTTTGTTTTTGTTAACTCTCA
Source organism: Aotus nancymaae (assembly GCF_030222135.1). Classification (NCBI taxonomy): domain Eukaryota; kingdom Metazoa; phylum Chordata; class Mammalia; order Primates; family Aotidae; genus Aotus; species Aotus nancymaae. The sequence continues at coordinate 52,836,417 of NW_026988473.1, read as the reverse complement.
AAATTCCACTGGAATCTGTTGCAGGGTCGGCCCAAAGTATAGGACCAGATGATGCTACCGCTGAAGACACACAAAGAGATCAGGAGGCAGTGCTGGGTGAGTAATTAGGCCTTTCGTCTGACTTGGGAGGCATTTAAAGTTTTTATACAGAATGGGGATTTATCTCCCAGAGAACTTTGTTCAATGCTTGCTGTCTTTTTTTTTTTTGAGACGGAGTCTCGCTCTGTCGCCCAGGCTGGAGTGCAGTGGCATGATCTTGGATTACCGCAACCTCTGCCTTCCAGGTTCAAGCAATTCTTCTGCATCAGCCTCCTGGGGAGCTGGGACTACAGGCACGCATCACCATGCCTGGCTAATTTTTTGTACTTTTAATAGAGATGGGGTTTTACAGTGTTATCCAGGATGGTCTCTATCTCCTGACCTCGTGATCCATCTGCCTCGGCCTCCCAAAGTGCTGGGATTACAGGCGTGAACCACCGCGCCCGGCCAACTCTTGCTAACTTCTTCTAATACCCCACCTGTTCCCTGAATGTCACCCCAAAAGAGTTAACAAAACTGACTCTCTGGCCAAAGTCAGAATCAGGGCCTTGTTAATTCAGGCCCTCAAGAGAGAAGTATTTAGAATGCCTGCTCAAAAGTTGAAGGGCTGATGCACAAAGGTATATTAATGTTTATATTTTATGGACTAAAGAGTTCACTGAGTTGGCAAGAAACTTTCAGTTTATCACATCTCCTTTCTTTCAAGATGGTGCTGTAATTAAATTCTAAGAGTGGTGACAAACTGGTTCATATAAAAACTGATTTCTAGAACCAGGTCTTCTCAGTTGTAGTTAACACAGGGGTCCCCAACTCCTATGCCATGGACTTTTACAGGTTGTTGGCCCCTCAGGAACTAGGTCACATAGTAGGACGTGAGTGGTGGGCCGAGTGAGGATTACCACCTGAGCTCTTATATGAGCAGGAACCCTATTGTGAACTGCGCATGCAGGGGATCTATACTGTATGCTCCTTATGAGAATCTAATGATATATGTAATGTAATTGAATCATCCTGAAACCATCTCCCCTCCCTGCCCTGTCACCCCTGCCCCTGATGTTCATGGAAAAATTGTCTTCCACTAAACTTGTCCCTGGTGCCCAAAAGGTTGGGGATTTCAGACCATTGGTCTAACACCAGTTCCCCACTTTGTTTGGAATTCTACATAATTTAATTCCAGTTTATATAAATGGAATTACAGTAGAAAGAAAATTGGATCAAGTGAGAAACCTTTATTCTTAACCCAGCCACATTCTAACAAGCCACTTTATTTCATTCAAGAAATAATTGAAAACTTCATCCTAAGCACTAAAATATAAAAATTGCTTGCTACATTAAATGACCTTGAATTCCCACTGTGACCTTAATTTCTGATTCAATATAAAGAAGTTTATGTTTGTGGTATGAGAAAAAAACTCATGGTTAGTAAATTTTGTTTTATTATTTCAAACCTAATGGGTATTTCCTTCTTATGTGCAGGTAATTGCACACAGATAGCTAATAAATGTCTCCAAATTATTTGGCAAATTGTGATAAAAGTAAACTGTATTATAGAAACTTTGGAAAATACTGTAAGTACAAAACAGAAAATAAAAAGTACAACAATGATTTACTTATTATTTTCTCTATGAATGTACTGACATCACACTGTTTGAATTACTATAGTTTCATGGTAGGTTTTAATTTTGAGTAAATAGTGCTTTTTCTTTTTTCTCCCTGCTTGGACAATCATTATTTTTGCTTTTCGGAATTTTTTAGTTATCATTTATTTATGTTTTAGCTTTGTTTTTAAACTTCACATAAGCAAAATGACCTTTTTTTTTAAAAAAAAAAAAAGATTCAAATATTATTTAAAAAGTACATAAAGTGAGTTTCTCACTCTTCCCACTCCCCATCCCCAATCCTATGATTCAGAAATAACCAGTGTTAATATATTGGTGGATATGGTATAGGTTTTCAGATACATAAAGTTGGTTCATTTTTTTTTCCCCAGGAGAGGATCATATTGTACATAATTCCCAGAAACTTGATATCTTTTTTGTTTGTTACTTGGGGGGATATCAGTATCTATAGTTACACTTTATTCAAAAGTTGTAAAGTACTCAATTACATGATTGTATTCTCTCATTTTTTATTGCTCAAATATATTTGACACTTCTTGTGTGCAAGGAGATGTGTTAGACACTAAACATGCAATGATGAAGCCCCTAGCCAAGTGCATCATTTATTTAAAAAATTAAGTAATTATAGCTTGTGACATGTATGTGAGTGAAAATGTACTGTTTTGAGAATATATAAAAGGGAGAAGTCCTCTAGCAGTGAGGGTCAGAGAAGTCTTCCCTGAGATCCTGTCCTTTTATTAGAGATCTAAAAGGTCTCTACAGGATCAGACTTAAACAGGTAAAGATGAATTATATTTTCATTCTATTTCACTTAGGATATTTTTCTTTTTCAAAATATTACTTAAGCTATGATTCAATGTTTATTAACTTTTTACTTGTACAAAGTAAATTATTTTGATCTGTAGATTCAGGTCTGTCTTGGGGTCTTCCCTATTATTGTTAATGGTTGCTTCTGTTCTTTTTTTTATCTGTATGACATCTCTGTTCTCCATGTCTATCACCTTTTTTCTCTGTAAAAGGAAAAGTGGAAAGAAGAAAAAATATTTCTAGAGTGTATCTGGCTTTTATTTCCCACCACAAATTCATTTTTCTGTATTGTCAATTCTGGTTTTTGTTACAGCATCTAATACGGGTTTTAAATTCATAGGAATATTTTTGTTTGATTTATATAATTTTTTAAAAATCTAAACCAGCTCTGATTTCAACCTATATTCTTTCTTGTTCCTAACTCCAGGTTTGGTATCCTTGACATTGCATTTCATAGAATTTGTTTTAATCATGGGTCTTTGTTTTTGTGTTTTTAACCTATGCCATTCTGACTTAGGTGGTGGAACAGAATACAGAATTCGAATAAAGGAAAAATTTTGCATTGCATGGGACAAGAAATCTTTGGCTGGACAGCCTGAAGATTTCCATCATAGAATTACTCAGGAAGACAGAAAACTGTTGGAACAGTTGTTTGATGTGGATGTCAAAACCGGTGAACAGCCACAGACAGTGGTGCTTCAGGGAGCTGCTGGTGTTGGGAAAACAGCCTTGGTGAGAAAGGCAATGTTGGATTGGGCAGAGGGCAATCTCTACCAGCAGAGATTTATGTATGTTTTTTATCTCAATGGGAGAGAAATTAACCAACTGAAAGAGAGAAGCTTTGCTCAACTGATATCAAAGGATTGGCCCAGCACAGAAGGCCCCATTGAAGGGGTCCTATCCCAGCAAAGTAGCCTCCTGTTTATTATTGACAGTTTTGATGAACTGAACTTTGCCTTTGAAGAACCCGAGTTTGCACTGTGTGAGGACTGGACCCAAGAACACCCAGTGTCCTTCCTCATGAGTAGTTTGCTGAGGAAAGTGATGCTCCCTGAGGCATCCTTATTGGTGACAACGAGACTCACAGCTTATAAGAGACTAAAGCAGTTGTTGAAGAATCACCATTATGTAGAGCTACTAGGAATGTCTGAGGCTGCAAGAGAGGAGTATGTTTACCAGTTTTTTGAAAATAAGAGGTGGGCCAAGAAAGCATTCAGTTCACTAAAAAACAATGAGATGCTGTTTAGCATGTGCCAAGTCCCCCTAGTGTGCCTGGCCACTTGTACTTGTCTGAAGCAGCAAATGGAGAAGGGTGGTGATGTCACATTGACCTGCCAAACAACCACGGCTCTGTTTACCTGCTATATCTGTAGCTTGTTCACACCAGTAGATGGACGCTCTCCTAGTCTACCCAACCAAGCCCAGCTGAGAAGCCTGTGCCATGTTGCTGCCAAAGGAATATGGACTATGACTTACGTGTTTTACAGAGAAAATCTCAGAAGGCTTGGGTTAACTAAATCTGATGTCTCAAGTTTTCTGGACAGGAATATTCTTCAAAAGGATGCAGAGTATGAAAACTGCTATGCATTCACCCACCTTCATGTTCAGGAGTTTTTTGCAGCTATGTTTTATATGTTAAAAGGCAATTGGGAATCTGGGGACCCTTCCTTCCAGCCTTTTGAAGACTTGAAGTCATTACTTCAAAGCACAAGTCATAAAGACCCCCATTTGACACAGACCAAGTGCTTTTTGTTTGGCCTTTTGAATAAAAATCGAGTAAAACAGCTGGAGAAGACTTTTAACTGTAAAATATCACTGAAGATAAAATCAAAGTTACTTCAGTGGATGGAAGTATTAGGAAAAAGTGAATATTCTCCATCACAGCTGGGATTTCTGGAGTTGTTTCACTATCTGTATGAGACTCAAGATAAAGCATTTATAAGCCAGTCAATGAAATATTTCCAAAAGGTTGCCATTAATATTTCTGAGAAAATCCATTTGCTTGTATCTTCCTTCTGTCTTAAGCACTGCCGGTGTTTGCAGACCATCAGGCTGTCTGTAACTATGGTATTTGAGAAGAAGATGTTAAAAACAAGCCTCCCAACTAACACTTGGTAAGTGTGTTAGGGCCATTCCCTAGAAGTGCCTTGTAAGGGAGAAAAGTAGATTTTGTCAGAGGAAGGAGTTGTTTGGCTGAGGTCCCAGAGCTGAGATAACCCTTTAGATTTGTCCCATCTTGAGGCAGGGAGGTCAAGCATTTAAACCCTTTATTGACCATTCATGACTACTGGTGATGAGTGTGCAAAAACTTTCCTGAAATGACTTTTTTGACCTGAAGGCAATTCCAGGAGAGGGACTGGGCTGGGGACTCTTGTTGACAATTCCAACAACTCAGGGGGAATGAGCACTTCATTCTTCAAGGAGGAATGTGGCCTGGCACAAACTTGCATCCATGTTAGTAAGTATCTTTAATGTCTAAAGATAATGCCATCAGAAGAATAAGGAACCAAAAATTTCCTGCTGAACCTGGTAAACACAGGTTATCTCTCTGTATTACATTCCTGTGTACTTGGCTGACCTAGCTCACTTTCCCCATTGCTCAGACATTGGTTGGCCTTTGTGTTGTAGTTCGTGAAGGGTCTCAGCCCTTTAATGCCTGTCTGGAGACATTGGAGGTTAGTAAGAAATAATAGATGCTAAATGAATATTTTTGAAAAAAAGAAATGAACCTTAACATTTTATGTGTATTATTCTACTCTATCTCCTTCCTTAAGTTGGCTTTTCTGACTCTAGTCATCTAAATCTGAGGAAAGAATTGAACTATGGAATTCATTCCCAGATGGATATAAAATTAATTGAGGACTTTCTATGTGCTATATAGTTGTATAGTGAACTGGATGTTTAACATAATATCCAATTTAATGCTGGCAACCATCTGTATTTATTTTTAAGATTACAAAACTGAGACTCAGAGATGTATACCTAGAAAATTTCTTGATTCAAGCACACATGAAATAATAGTTAAGTTGCTGAGTGCTTACCACATAACCTGGCAGTCTTGTAAGTCCTTGATCTCATTTAGTCTTCCAATAGTCCTATGAGATAGTTGCTATTATTTCCATTTTACTTAGGACAAAATTGTGGTACCAAGAAGGCATATGACTTGACCGAGGTAACACATCTGATTGTACTTCCTTGGTTTGCTAACTTTACCCAAGCTGTTGAGTGCCATTATATACAATTGCAGAAGCATTCCTCTCTTATAAGAGCATACATTACTTACAGCATGAGACATTTGCTAAGCATTTTTTATATACTACCTTATTGAATCTTAACAGTAATCCTAAAAAATAGATACCATTATCTTCATTTTTCAAGATGATGAAGCTGAGGCTTGCATGGGTTAGTAAATTTTCCAGAATAACTCAGTTCAGTGAGTGACAGAGCTGAATTGGGACTCAGAACTGCTCCATTGTTGAGTTTATAATCACCAGGTTGTTCCCTGTTTTATTCTTTATTATTTGAGTTTATTGATGATATTCCTAATAATTAAATTATAAAGTATGTAGCATTTACAGACTGCTTTTTGTGTACCATCTAAAATGCACTATTAAATTTTCACAACCCTGTGGAAGGAGACAACATTTCCATTTTATAGTCGATGAAAACTTGGAACTTACAGAATTGATGAAACTCTCTTAAAATAATATAGCTAGTAATTGGTAGACCTGGGGCTCAGGCCTGTGTTTTTTAATCTCTACCACTTTATACCTAATGTCTACCCATTAATCCTAATCATATTCTTTGTGGCCAAATTTTATTTTATCTTTTGATAATTGGCTCTTCAAGTATTTGAATACTTCTCTCTTATTCCTCCTGAGTCTCTTCCTCTAAAGTAAAGCCTCTGGTTTTTATTTTGTGTGTGTTGAGGGGAGCAGACGGGAAGTGGGAGAGCCATTGGACAAATAAGGCCTCTGGAGTGCCCAGAGAAAGACTTCTTGGTGACTGTGCCCACGTTGGAGCTGCACTAGATGCTCTTGCCTTTCCAAAGTACACTTACTTTTACCCCAATACTATCTTCTGAGAGCTGCCTGGGCTGAAATAAAATCCGTGTTGTTTTTCTTTTTTCAATTATTTATGCAAAGGGATGGTGATCGCATTACTCATTGTTGGCAAGATCTCTGTTCTGTGCTTCATACAAATGAACACTTGAGAGAATTGGACCTGTCCCATAGCAACCTTGATAAATCAGCAATGAATATCTTTCATCAAGAACTAATGCACCCAGACTGTAAACTACAAAAGCTACTGTAAGTCTGGTATGAGAAAATTTAATGGAGTTACTCTAATTTCTTTCTGTGTCCCACCTTCCACTCATACTTGTTAGGTGAAGCCAATGCTAAACAAATGCTTGTAATCCATTGTGTAAAATACTCGAAGAACAGGAACAATGGAATCCACTGGGGACATGGGATCATGACTAACTTGTTCTCAGCGATTCCACAGGGCATAGTAGCTGTTCACACGGGTTTTTTGGGCTTGATTAGGAACTTTCTAAATGAAGAGCACAGAGCTAAAAGCCTAGGCAGGTCACTAACACACTTTCAAGGACATGTTCTGGAACTTACTATCTTCTTAAATTTTTCTCTATTAAGGAAAAATTTACATTTAATAAAATGCACAAATAATGTTCAGTTTGTTGAGTTTTGACAAGTGTATTTTGTGCCTGTCACTGTGTGCAAGGTGCATTTGTTGCTTAGTGTGAACTGAATGCTGAACAAATGATAGATCTTTGTTTCCATTAGCACTGGAAATAGATATTCTTTTGGGTAGGGGGTGGGGACAGGCTTCTCACCAAATATTTTCCTACCAATCTCAGTGTTTTTAGTGAGTTCTGACCTCAGATTTCAAGCATCTAGAGTAGGTCTGGTCTTGCATATAGATGTGGTAAGGCAACTGGGTATGTGTTATGATTAAGCGGTTCCTGGAAGTCCTTTCCACTCATCCCTAAACATTTCCCCCACATTGTCCCTTCACTGGATGTCACCAATCTGGATCTTCACAAGAGTCATTGCCTTCTCGGTTAAAAGACTTACTTCCTTTCTTAGAATGGGAGGGTTGCATTGGTGAGATGGCACCATGATGACTGGTTTCAATCTGTGCCACCTTAATGTGATCTTACTTAGTGTGGTCCTTTTTCCCTAATAAGTGAGGTGGTGCCATTTATATTTATGAAGTGCCTTAGGCACTTTTACTAGATGAGGATGGTTAGTGCTGTAAATGGGTAAAAGCTTTATTTTCCTGTGTGTACTTGCCTGGGGTGGGTGGTGGGCAGAAGGGAGGAAAGGTGGTGTTACAAAGCAAGATTTTGGGCTGAGGAGGTAGAAAATAAGACAAAATGGCAGATTTAACTTCATTATTTTGCTTGAGCTGCCTCTGTATACCTAACAAAGTCACCGAGCAACAAACAGTGGATGCTAACTGTGAATTAACCTTCGATTATTTAAAGATTTGGCTTTTGTAAATTAATGTTATTGTAGTACTTGGAATGGTCCTGATAATTTTTGATAGTCATTCCTGGGATTACAAGTTTCAGAGGCTCCTCTTCTTCTTTTCCCTTAAGGTAAAAAAAAACTTGGGAGTATCAATTATCAGGACATAGATAGAAATTGAAGTCATAACCTAATTTTTTTAGATAAAAATAAGATAAAAAATATTAATATATCCAAGAATTAGATTGTAAAGAAAGGGATCCTGTAACCAAGGAGAGATGGTTTTTCTAATATCTCCTGTATATTTTTCTTCTGAAGGTTGAAATTTATCACTTTCTCTGATGATTGTCAGGATATTTCTACTTCTGTGATTCATAACCAGAATCTGATGCATCTTGACCTAAAAGGGAGTGATATAGGGGATAATGGAGTAAAGTCATTGTGTGAAGCCTTGAAACACCCAGATTGTAAACTACAGACTCTCAGGTAAGCCTTCAGTTGTTTTGTGTTGTTTTGTTTTTATAATTGAGGCTTTTGTCTGTCCAAGTACACTCTTACAGCCTGGATTTGCTATTTATAGGACTGGCTTGAATCTACTTTCATAATACGGGGTAACAAGCATCAGCAGAATCAGACTGATTTCATCCTGGTAGGACTTCTTACTCCTCCCATGTCCCCACGAAGATTGCTCAGTGTATAGTTTTCTGTGTCTCCATCTCCTAAATCTGCTGGTGGAGAGAATAGAAGCAGATTCAGAATTTGTAAACAATTAGCACTTCTAATATTTAAGTACTGGAACAGATTTATTGTATCTTTGAACTCTCATAGAAAAAAATGCACTGGGGGATGTTCTTTAACTGGGAGCAGTGCTGGGACAGACTCAATTTTATTTGATTTTTGATGGTGACTCCCCCTTAATTTAGAACTGCAACTCAGTGACCAGCCCAGAAAGCTGAGAAAAAACAGCATGGAAATGGTCATCTTTCAAGGTGCTTGCTGGCTACCACACACTACTTAGTGGTGACTCTTCTTTGGCTGATTTTATGTCTATGAAAGTGAGAAGATTCACAATCATAGTGTTCTCCACATTGTGTGACAGGTTTTAAGAAAGATCTTATTTTCCAATGAAAGGCGGTGAAATAATGTTTCTGACAAAACCAAACAAAACAGTTACAGTAAGTTTTATATTAGAAGTTTTTATAAGCCCTGGACTCAGTTCAGGGTGGCCAAGACTGAAGCTTGATGCATGGAGGGCCAAAGTAGATTTGTATTTGTAGGAAGCAAATTATAATCCAGACATGGGAAAAATAAGTGAAGTCTGGAATAAGACTTTCTTTGACATTTTTAAAACTCTTATCAGTATAAGATGGAATTCACTTATAGCATGTCTGGAAAGTTGTTGAATAATTTTCAAACAGGTTGAGTTCAATTGTGAGCAGGCCAGGTCAGAGTAAAGGTTTTACCCACTAAGAAGTAGTTTAAAGATATTATGAGGAATTTTCTGTAATCTACATTACAGAAATCTCTGGTCTGAAACTCAGGTGAGAAGTATGTCACTGGTTCCTATGTCTAAAAATAAAATATATTAGTAGCAAAAAGCTATTACATTGAGGAAAAGAGGAAAGATGTTTTCTTACAGTGGAGCTATGGATCCAAGACAAAAAGACTTTGGCACTTGACAGATCAGGAGGACTTGATAAAGGGTCCTTTCATTTGAGGTTTGAGTAATGTCATCCTTTGGTAAACCTTGATACAGACAATTGCCAGGCTTTCAAATAGGAAACCATCTTTCTGGGTCAACTAGCAGGGCTCCTTGCAACAGTGAATACGATGCTTTGGCAAAAGTCATCAGAGCTTTGTAATAATCTAATACTCCATTATGTGGGACTGCATGTTCCCCCAGTGTGGGTGGCCACTGATGGGTAATCAGTGATCCTATTAACATTTCATGTGGGAGAAGGTCTAGTTTTCTGTTTGCTTCATATCTCATAAGAGCCATGGGCAGTATGAATGTCCTCATTAGTTTGGTTTGTGTATAGACCAGGCACACGTTTTTAGAATTGCATTTTGATGTTATACTCTCTCTCTTTCTAGATGATGGGCAGTGTTGATACATCAGTAGTGTAGATACATTGGTATGACTTTGCCAGTCTGCCTTCCAACACATAATCCCCATTATTGTGAGAACTTGGTTAATCTAGAAATAAAATATCTTTTAAAATTTTAAATTGTTCATGTGAGCCCTTGTACATGAACATACTGAAAAGATACACAAATAATCACTAATTTTCATGAGAATGCTTCACTAAAGTATTTACCAAAGGCTCCTCTCAAGAAGAGGAGAAAGATCTATTCTTCTTGTCTTGATAATTTTTTCCACATCATAGACCTTATAATAGGTCTTAAGGTATGTTTTAAAGTGAGCTCTTAAAATTTGCTGAGCAAGAAGGGAGTTAAAACAAAAACCTTGGCATAGTCCAGTAATTTCTGATTGTGCCCAGAATCTCTTCTTAGTTTGTGTATGCTCTGCCATTGGGGCTTTATAAGCAAGGTAAGGGAACGATTGTTGCTTCCACAGAACAGCCACCTGAAGGGTACCAAAATGGTATATAAATGCAGAGCACTCACTATATCTTCATGGAATTAGAGGACGAATATTTCAGAATATTAGATAAGGCCAGGTGTGGTGGCTCATGCTAGCAATTCTAGCACTTTTGGAGGCCGACCACTTTGGATCACTTTGAAGCCAGGAGTTTAAGACCAGCGAGACCAACATGGCAAAACCCCAGCTCTACTAAAAATATAAAAATTAGCCATGCATGGTGGTGCATGCCTGCAATCCCAACTACTCAGGAGACTGAGACAGGAGAATTGCTTGAAACCCGGAAGGCAGAGGTTGCAGTGAGCCAAGATGGCACCACTGCACTCAAGCCTGGCTAACAGAGCAAGACTCTGTGTTTAAAAAATGTCAAAAAACAACAACAAAAAAAGTTGGCTAAGAGGAACTTGCCTCAGAATGGCAAATATCCACAGCTGTGTCTCATTATCAACTAGAGTAAAATATTGCTTAACAGGTAGGTAGCATATGGACCAACAGAAATTTTTCCTTCTTCAGGAGTGAGGAAGCTTTGTGGCTCACTACAGTTGTTTATAATCATGAAGTATCTAATGAGTCATCATAAATATAAACAGAGTTTGGAGAAATGAGAATACTCACTTTAAAACCAGAAGTTCTGCCACCTGGGCAGACTGCCCAGCAAACAGAGACTAAACTACCAGTCCTCTTCTCCATTCAAAAGTGTTTCATTTATTCATTAATAAACCATGATATATGTGCATACATAGCACCATAATTATACCAAATAAGGTGTAAGTTAAATATTTTTTAATGGTTGAGACCAAAAGTTTTTGATCTCAATATGGAATATAAAACCATATATTGATTTTTGCTGTCTTTATTTGAATAGTATGAAGAACAAATGGGTAACAAATTGTGTGGTAAGATTAATTTATGTTCTCTCATTGAAACTAAACCTCTCTAGAAACATTTAGATAAACAAATTGAGAACTAATTTTTAAAATATTGTATTACTTCAACATTTCAGAATCAATAAGATTGGAAACTATATTTAAGTTAATATTAGGAATAATATAACCACTGTTGTTAACTAACAATCTAGCCAAACAATGTGATACCTCAAAACTTGACCCAGATAGTATAAAATATTTACAGTCTTGACTGATACCCAGATTTACAAGCTTCTAGTTTATAAAGATGCTGGTCACTTATTTAACTCATTTTAATTATATATATTTATATACTTTAACATGTTAATATAAGTAATAATTATATGTCTACAAGAGAATTGTAGGATACTTAGGAAATTCTTTAATTTAGACTTCTCATTAAAGAAATACAGAACCTTTTGTGATCTAAAAAGCCATTATTTGTATTTTTTTTCTGAGAGGATTTTGTATTTTTTTACTTTCAATTTTTTATTTTCAATTTTTGTAGGTACATAGTAGGTGTGTATATTTATGGATTACATGCAATATTCTGATACAGACATGCAATGCATAATAATCACATAAGGGTAGGTGGGTTATCTATCACCTGAAGCATTTATCCTTTGTGTTATAAACACCCCAGGCATACTCTTTTAGTTATTTTAAAATGTACAATTATTTTTTTCTATAGTCACCCTGTTGTGCTGTCAAATACTCAGTCTTACTCATTATTTCTAACTACTTTTTGTACCCATCCCCCTCTTTTCCTCTTTTCCCTACTACCCTTCCCAGCCTCTGATAACCATCATTCTACTCTTTATCTCCATGAGTTCAATTATTTTAATTTTTTACTCCCACAAATAAGTGAGAACATGGAAAGTTTGTCTTTCTGTGCCTGGCTCGTCACTTAATATAATGATCTCCAGTTGTATCCCTGTTGTTGCAAATGACAGGATCTCATTCTTTTTTATGGCTGAATAGTACTCCATTGTGTGTGTGTGTGTATGTATGTGTGTGTGTATATATATATATATATATATATATATATATATATATATATATATACACCTCATTTTCTTTATCCATTCACCTTTTGATGGACATTTAGATTGCTTCCAAATCTTGGCTATCGTGAGTTGTGCTGCAGTAAACATGGGAGTGGAGATACCTCTTCAATATATTGATTTTCTTTCTTTTGGGTATATACTCCACATTGGAATTGCTGAATTGTATGGTACCTCTAGTTTTAGTTTTTGAGGAAACTCCAGAGTGTTCTCCATAATAGTTGTATTAATTTGCACTGCTACTAACAGTGTACAAGGGTTCCCTTTTCTCCACATTCTCACAAGTATTTGTTATTAACTAACTTTTGGATAAGTCATTTTAACTGGAGTGAGGTAATCTCTCACTGTAGTTTTGATTTGCATTTCTCTGATGATCAATGGTGTTGAACATCTTTGCATATGCTATTTGTATGTCTTCTTTTGAAAAATGTCTATTCAGATATTTTGCCCATTTTTAATTAGATTATTAGATTTTTTTTCCTGTAGTGTTGTTTGATCTCCTTATAAAATATATTTCTGTTATTAATCCCTTGTCAAGTGGCTAGTCTGCAAACATTTTCTCCCATTTTGTGGGTTCTCTGTTCACTTTGTTGGTTGTTTCTTTGGCTGTGCAGAAGCTTTTTAACTTGATATGATCCCATTTGTCCATTTCTGCTTTGGTTGCCTATGCTTATGGGGTATGACTCAAGCAATCTTTGCCCAGTCCAATGTCCTGGAGAGTTTCCCCAATGTTTTATTTTTATAGCTTAATAGTTTGAAGTCTTAGATTGAAGTTTTTAATCTATTTTGATTTGTTTTTTTTAATATATATTGAGAGATGGTAGTCTAGTTTCCTTCTTTTACATGTGAATATCCAGTTTTCCCAGCACCATTTATTGAAGAGACTGTCTTTTCCACCATGTATGCTCTTGTCACCTTTGTCAAAAATGAGTCCACTGTAGATGTGTAGCTTTATCTCTGCATGTGGTACTTTTATTTCTCATTGTGGTAAAATCAAAATCTCAAATTACACAGCCAATTAATTTATCTAATGATTCACCTTGATTTAGAATAGGCCCATGAAGCCTATCCTGTTAATGGAAATGCTCCTTCTCTTGGAAATATCATTCTTCTGCCACCTGCAGTACATTTATATTGATCTTTAGAAACAAACAGCTCCTGCAGCCACATAGCTTCAGCAACAACTCTCCTGTTATCTCTCAATTTCTATTCATATCAGAAAAAGAATATTACACTCAAAAAAACAAAAATAAATTATGAAGTTCTTGAGCAACCTGGAAATTACACAGCAGACATTTTCAGAAGGGAAAAATATATTCACACAGCTTCTCTGAATTCCTGGGAGCTCATCTTCAGGAGTAGCAGTTACTCTTTACTGAGGAATAGCTACTTTTTCAGGTGATAGTTTTCTGATCCTAGTTTGCTAGCAGGACAGGAGAACTTAATCCCACAGGGCTCAACTCATAAAGAAAGCTCCAGCATCTTGCATCAGTTAAAATCCTACCCTGACTAACCTCAAACCAAGAGCTTATTGTAGGTAGATGGAACTCGGGTTCTCTAAGTCAACAGCATTTTTGCCACCTTATGGACCTTTACTTAATAGCAGCTGGTCAGAGCTCCAGACAGCAAGCGATAAGGACAACAAAACCATTTATAATTTGCTTACTTTTAAAGGGGTTTGGGCCTTGGGAATTTTTATCCAAGGGTGTTGTTTTGGTGGCACTATTAAGAGGAAGCTGTGCAGGCTCCTAAGAAGGACCTAAATGTAAGTGATAAGCTAATCTGTCTCGTTTTGCTGGCTTATATTTAGGGGTCAGTTCCCTTTGATTGAATCACTGGTAATTGATATTATAATTAATACAGGTGAGGAAAAAACCTCCAAACTCTAGAAAACTAGAAAAGAGTTATATTCTTTATTACTTTATACATGTGAGAGTATTAATGATTTTTTTCCCATTTGAAAAAAATCTTTACAATATTTGTAAAATTTAGGAATTCAGAAATACAATGTGGCTACTACAAGAGTGACACAAAGTAAGACAACTGATAAAAATTACAGACTTAATAGTAGGTAAGGGTTGTTTTCACAAGGCATAGCAATAATTTCTAAAGTCCAGGTATCTTATAAGATTTCATTATTATAATGAGACAAAATCATTCTTATAAAATATTTTCTGATTTGTAATACTCTCTGCTTTTCTTTGCAGCTGCAAGGGAAAGGGGAAACATTTTATTTTTATGAGGCTGAGATTTCATACATAAAGAGGTAGGCAGTCCCATAGCTGAAATTCTATTAGCACTAATACAAAAAGACAAAATCTCAAGAAACTCATAATATGGAAAGGATGAGAGAAAATGGACTACCAAGCATTTAATATTTATAGTTAGAAACATTTTTAAATATTTTCAGTACCATTTTTCCTTCATAAATGGGATATATATATTTTTTCATTTTGTTCTGTGTACATTTGTGTCCAGAAACTTCCAAGTAATATTGCCTGTTTTTAACTTAAGGTGATTATTAGTTATGTTTTGGTGCAAAAGTAATTGCGGTTTTAGGCAACCTGAGCTTTTTCAGCATTAGCCCATGTTCTAGGTCATCTATTAAAATCTAATTCTGGACTGAAGAGGAAGCTCTCCTGTTCCTTCCTCTATATACCCTGATTTTGATGAAAAGAAACAATTCTTGAGTGGCTCAAGTTGGTAAGTCTTGATTAAAAGGAATACCCAGAGAAATTCCAAATACCAGAAATGCTGCTGCCACTGCCTGACTCTTACTACAAAGAGTTAGTATCACTCCCGACCATGTATAAGGCACAAGTTGTTTCTAAATATGAGTCTCTCTACATGGACTTTTACTGTTTCTCTTCTTCTTTTACTTTATCTTTAAAAATACTTTTGTTTTATGTAGGATTTACTTCTTGTTTTTCACTCTTAAGAACTGGATTCCTCAGAAAACATGGCCTCATGAATCAATGAGCTGTGGGAGACACACTTTGCTCCCAATTCCCTGTCCATTTCTGTTCTGTTTCAGAAGTTGGAGTGTAGAGGGATACAGTCATCCTTTGAGCCATTGTCTTCTAAGTTGTAGTTAGAGAAAATTCTTCCCAGACTAAAAAATATTACCATTTAAAGATACTTTTGAATGCTCTCAAATATATTTTCATGTATTTATGAATTAAGGGGGTGGGAATTAAGGGAATTAAGGGGGTGGGAATGTGATAAACAAGCTCCCTCCCTTCCTTCCTTGACTCTGTCAGAGCCTTATGCTTTAATTAAATAACTTTTTTTCTGTGTAGAGAAGTTGGATTTTCAGGCAAGTTCACAAAGATTGGGAAACTTCCTACCTTCAGGCTGGGTGGGTGTTGGTTGTAATTTTTCTCTAAGGAGTGGTAATTTCTGTTTTTCTGTGTTGTTTTCCAGGTTGGAATCCTGCAATCTAACTGTATTTTGTTGTCTAAATATATCTAATGCTCTCATCAGAAGCCAGAGCCTGATATTTCTGAATCTGTCAACCAATAATCTGTTGGATGATGGAGTGCAGCTTTTGTGTGAGGCCTTAAGACATCCAGAATGTTATCTAGAGAGACTGTCGTGAGTATTTCTGTTTTGTTTTCTGTAGAGTCATTTTGCTTGGTTCTGTGTAGCTTAATTACAATCTGATGGGGAAACTGCTTGGGTCTTGACACTAACTGGCTTGATTGTCAATCCTGAATAAGCTCTACATGCATCCACCTTCTCTTCCTCTACTTCCCTCTCTTATTTCACTTTTAGACCTACCTTTTTTTTTTCTGATTGACCTCTTTATTTTCATTCTTTTTTAAGCTTTTCCTCTTGCCTTCCATGTTTTGTTTCATCATATCCTGGACACAGCTGCAGTGGAATTCGTAATTTAAATGGGTTTGTTGAGGTTACTTCTATAGTTGAGGTATCGGGGTTATAAGTCCCACTGATTTCCCTGTGAAGGAGAAGAGAAGCATGAGCTTCAGGAATTGACAGATCCTTTCCCATCTGTGTTTCTCCTTCAGCTTAGAAAGCTGTGGTCTCACAGAGGCTGGCTGTGAGGATCTTTCTTTGGCTCTCATCAGCAATAAAAGACTGACACATTTATGCTTGGCAGACAATGTCTTGGGAGATGGTGGAGTAAAGCTTTTAAGTGATGCCTTGCAACATCCACAATGTACTCTACAGAGCCTTGTGTAAGTGTTCAAGTTTTTATCCTTTCAATATATTATACATTTAGAAATAAGTTTAAAATAGTAAAGTGTTATGAACACATTCTGTCCCTTGCTTTTTCCCTGTTACCCTTAATGAAAAAGAAGGTGATGATGATATTAATAATTGCCATTTATTGTGTCCTAACTCTACTCTGGATCTTGTGTTAAGTGTGTTTAATTTGCACAATAGTACCTGATGATGTCAAATTGGCCACTTGATTTTGAGGTGCCTCACTCTATAGGTGATGAACGTGAGCCTTAGAAAGATAGTGCTTAATGTCTCACAAGAAAATAACGAATTCAGAACTAGAGCCTACCACCTATCCTACTCTATAATCTGAGCTCAGAACAGAAATACAGCACTTTGTTGTATGTCTGAATCACATTGTGATTATTCTGTTCAGTTCTGTTAGGTAATTTTATAAACATGGAATTAATAAGCCAAAGTTTTAACTTGGTAAAATATGGTTAAATTGCCTCCCAGATAGATTGTTTATATCCCCAGAAGCAGTCTAGGGGCCTACACTTTAATACCTTCTTTGGACATCTACAATCTTTTTGACCAATGATAGATGTTGAAAAGTAACTTTTAAAGTAATTTAAATATTGAGCATTTTTTTCAAGTGTTTTTGGCCTTTTATATTCAGGAATTTCCTCTTCATAGGCTGTTATCTTCTGATGTTTTCTATTATATATGTTATATATTATACTTATTAATACCACATATACATTATATATATTATAAACAATTTTCTTAGCATGTTGCTTTATTTCTAGCTTTATGGTCATTTTTAGAACAGACAAGTTTAAAATTTTTTGTGATGTCAAATTCTGCCTCATGACTTCAAGAAGTTTTGTCATAATTGGAAGTACCTTTCTTTAAAAAACTATGTTTATGTCATCTCAAACTCTTTATAGTTTAATTTTAACATTTACATGTTAAATTATTCCAAATTTATTTTGTTATAAGGCTTAAACTTATTTCCCCCATATCAGATCTGTTTTACAAAAAGCAATAATGACATAATATGTATTTTCCTTACAGATTGAAAATGACACTTCTGTTACAAACAAAGAGTACTTACTTTATTGTGATTACTCTTATTCTACTCGATCTGTTTCTCTGTTCCATGGAGCTAGTTCTGCAACAGGGTACTAAACATATATATACGTAATGTAACAAGGTTAGCATTTGATGTATCATAAGAAAAATGCTGGAGAATATGAATCTAGTTTGTAGTCCAATTTGATATAAATCTATTTCCCAAATGAGATAGGCTGGTAGTGAGGGTGTTTCCTTTGAGATGAAATGTTGGCAAATAGATAGGGATCAAATCATGAAATCTTTTCAAAGAGAGAACTATCTGGACAGTACAGCAATGATTCCATCTCTCCTCACATTGTCCATCCTGTAGGCTGAGGCGTTGTCATTTCACTTCACTTAGCACTGAGCATCTGTCAGCTTCTCTCCTACTCAACAAGAGCCTGACGCATCTGGATCTAGGATCAAACTCTCTACAAGACAATGGAGCCAAGCTTCTGTGTGATGTCTTTCGGCATCCAAGCTGCAATCTTCAGGATTTGGAGTAGGTTTTTTGTTACTTTACTTTTGTGTAGTTTCAACAACAGAGTGTCTGGGGAAATAAAGAAAGGCTGAGAACTGAGAACTAGCAGAGGAAAGAATATACAGCTGATTTTCTCTCATTCTGCCTGGGACAAGCCGAGGAAGGCTGCTCATCAGATTTTTAAAAATAATTACCATAGTAATTCTAATCAACTTTCTTCAGGTAAGGAGGACCACAGGCATCAATCTGAACAGTAGCCATTTTATTCTTTCCTTGGTTGTGCCCTAGTGAATCTACTGTGTGTCCTCTACTTTTATCCATGAAGCCGAAATTGTGCTCTCCTGATTTTTCTTTTAGATTTATATTTAAACTCAGGGTTGTAATTAAGTCAACTTTGAAAGAATGGGAAGGGGATTTTTAACAATATCCTGCAAAATTTTAAACTCCAACCATTTTTATTAATATTATGTTTTCTCAGTCTGTGAGCAGGTATACATACATATGCATTGTATGTGTATACCTAATTGTGATTGCTATATGGATATGACTTTGGGGTTTCCTTTTCACTAGATAGTATTTCAGAAATACATTTATCAAGGTGTGCATGCTGAGAATAAAAAAAGAAATACAATACTTATTTCAAATTATCTTCTTGATTATTTTAATGACTGTATGGTATTTAGTATTTCATTGCATAAATATTTTGGCTGGAGTGAATCAAGACAGACACATCACTTAGCAATCTCAGCTTATTTTCCTACCAGGGCCTCCCATGTGACCAGTAACTTTTGTGAGTCATTAAGGGTCTAACCTCAGAATAGTTTTTTAGATCTATAAATTCGAGCTCTTTGGTAGACCCAGAGGTATTTGTCTTGACCAGACCAATTCATAATAACTAAACTTCCAAATCAGTTTAATAGTTTAATGTGACATCTATAAACATTAAGGTAATTACACTCCAATTAATACCTTTATTTACTTTAGGAAAATATAGATGATATGGGTTACTATGTGATTCTCTGGAATTACATTGATCATTATTCAACTGGAAGACAAAGTTTTACTTAATGGAAAACTTTGCTAAATCCAATGTCTTCATTTAACTAAAGAGATATAATTTCTAAGTGACCTATATACTCAAGGTCTCTGCTAGCCCATTTTCTCTCCTTACCATTGCTGTAAACAAAGCTGTACTTTTCTTGGTTACCTTCCAAAACCTCTATGCATACCATGTCAATTCTCCTAACCAATGTTTACAATCAATATGAGCTAGATGCCAAGGGAACTAAAAGTCACTAAGGCGATGCGTTTGTCCTCAAGTAACATAAAATGCTGATAACAGGGAAATAAACGTAAAGCAAATGATAAAATATATATTCCATATGCTGTTGTAAGGATACGGCAAAAGTCTCAGGGATTAAGGTTGGGACTTCACAGTAGAGACAGAATTACTTTAGGCTTGAGAAATGATGAAGATTCTTTTATGTGGGGATATGCTAAACAGAAGAAAAGGAGAGAGAAAGTAGAAGAGAAACAACAACAAATATGGTATAGTTGGAGAAGATGCATGCGTATGGTTAGAGAATAACATAGGGGTAAAGTATGGAAAGAGAAAGCTTGTGGCCAGATTGTAAGTGCTCTTGAATGCCATGCAAAGGACCTGGAATAAATATCTTTTTATGTGTAGCTTTCTTCTTTGGAGATAATACTTTGAGATAGATTCCTGGAAACTTTTTTCACTTAAAGATATATTAAAAACTGAAAGCACAGAGATCTATGGGTTTCTTGGGAAAGTTTATATTTGTTTTTTAAAGTATTGTAAAAATAAATGTTTATACCCTAGACTTTTAAAGCTCTTTGTGGAAGTAGATAAGCTGTTTGTGGAAGAAGACAATTTTACCTGCTGGTTTCATCTGCTCATTAAGAAATCCCATCTGTTTTACTGATAAATTAGAACCTTTCATGTATGTCCTGGATTGTAGATAGAAAAGAGACAGAAAAGAAGTTCAAATACTTGGGTATATCTCCTGGGAAGAAACTTATTAAGCTTCACAATGGAAGGATTCACTTTTCCTATTGTATTTCTTATAGATTAATGGGCTGTGTTCTCACTAATGCATGTTGTCTGGATCTGGCTTCTGTTATTCTGAACAACCCAAACCTGAGCAGTCTGGACCTTGGGAACAACAATTTGCAGGATGATGGAGTGAAAATTCTATGTGACGCTTTGCAACATCCAAACTGTAACATTCAGAGGCTCGGGTGAGTTCAGTTTTCCATTAGGAAAATGGTGCCTATTTGGTAGCTGGTATAGCTAGAAGATATCTAGTGTATGGAGAGAGGGAAAAAAATAAATGGGGCTAGAAGGTAAGTTACTCTCAGAAATAAGAATCTAAATTTCAAATAAATGGGCCAATGTACTGTATGTTCTTCAGTGTAGAAGCCATATTTCGTGTTTCTTTGTGTCCTCTTGAGTACCTTGGACAGATACTTATTACGTAAGTGGTACCTAATTTGGGTCTTCCATGTTCTGTCATCCTTAAGATATTCTATTTGTCTTTGAATTGATTTTTTAAATTAAATTTAAGATTTTACTAATTATCTTCTATCTGTAAAATACTATTTTCTTAAGGAACTTGTAAGCTAATAAAATCACATTCTGTGTTGTGGACATTTCTTATGTTCAATTCTGTATTTAGATTTTATTTAATTTTGAACTGATATTGGCTAGTATATTTTCACTTATTTAACATGAATTCTTGATCTCAGGGTCAAGAATTGTGCTCAATATGTGGGAAGCTCAGACATAATTATATGTCTCAGCCTTTAGAAATTTAACAGTCTTCCAGAGAACTCTTCCCGACTCTTCCTAGAAAATGCAGCTTTTATATTTCCACTGACTGTATATTTTTATAATAACAATGATGATGCTATAACTATGAGGTCTGTGATTTAATTTTATCCTACTTATAACCTAATAAATCTACTTGTTACTGTTTCATGATGCTGGCCCAAAACAAAACCCACAAGACTCTTATCAGAGACAAAGGACTTTATTACTTGTAACAGAGCAAAAGCATGAGCATTAGCATGTTTGTATCAGTTCCTTTTGTCCACCAAGCTCACAGGGCTGACTGACAAAGAGGTCCCAGACAGATGCCTGCACGTGCAACACTGAGTTTGAGAGACCTGGGATTTTACAACAAGCAGTAATAAGCCTGTTCTTTGTCCCTCAAGGTTGCTCATTACAAACACAACCCTGGAAAATGGCTCAGGTAAAGAGTTGTCAGGGCCTTGCATTTGTGTTTGCAAACATGTAGGGAAAGAAAGACCTATGGAAGAATATCTCCCAAAAATGCCTACCCCTTGTTTCTACACAGTGAAGTCTTGGCTTCTGGTGAATTTTCACATGAATATGCTACTCCATTGGCCATTCTAATTAACAGAGACTGGGACCAAATCTGTTCAATTAATCTCATCTACTTAATCAAAGCTACTAATAACAAGACTCCAGGTACAGGATGAGGCCGACTTGTAGTATTGATTTCAAACATTCCCACAGGGTTCTGACTCAGTCAACTGAGTAAGTCCCAAGAAAGACTAATAGATCTTTTATACATTAGAACCCATAAAAGGGAGTCTAAAATGACGTGCCAGTCTTTGGCGTCTCTGGCAATAAATAAAGGGCAAAAGATGGCCCAAAAGTAACTGTCTTCCACAGTAAAGAGAGAGTTAGCAGTCCACTCTTCCCCACATGCAAGCACATAACTAAAAGGAGCACAGGTCACTCTAATTTTGGATTTGCTATTATATTTTATTTGGGTAGCTATTGCACTAGTTTGGTTAAGCCAGCTGAGCAGTCTCACTGGTAGTTGTAGCTGCCTCATTTCCATACATGGTATATTCCAAGACTGTTCTGGCATCAAGAGAAGCTTGCAGATTTGTATCAGATTGAAACAAGGTTGTGCTAGTGATTGTGTTTGTATACATATGATAAGGCTCCACATTAGGAGTCTGCTATTGATGGCATCAGGCACAGCAAAGTAGTTCAGGACCTGCTATGTCTACACAAGATTTTCTGTTTTCATAGTATACAGATAGGCATGACAAACCAGGCAGTTGCTGCTTAGACTCCACAGACTACATAATTATTTTGCCAGGCTGAAATGTTGCATCTAGGAGAAAAAAGAGAGCATTAATTATTCTCCTCAGTCTCCACACCTCCAGGTTCTAAGGTGTTCCTATCCAAATATTGTTGCTACTCTCCCCCTACAACGATGAAATCAGTTTGTCCCATCCCAGTGGCTAGAACTTCACCTGTTCTCCAATTATCTTTTATTTGCACGCAGACCTTTGGTCTGGAGAAACCATATAGATGGGAGAGAGAGAAAAACATCTTCACAATATTTACAGAAACCCATTATATCCCATATGTTATATTCCAATTCTATATTCTCTCTTAATTATCAAAGGCAAATTATGAAACTTTGGAGTCTCTAATCTACCTTTTAAAAATATGGGTGAAGATAAATTCAATTTTATAATTTTCCTGTATACTCATTTTTTTTCCAGCAAAATATATTGAAATTTTTCTCTCCTCTGCTTGGCAGGGACATCTTTGTTATAAACCAAATATTTATATGTGCATGGATCTGTTCCTGAGTTCTCTATTCTCTTCCGTTGACCTGTTTGTAATTCCCAGTTCCAACAATGCATCGTCTTAATTAATATAGCTCTATAATAAACCCTGATACCCACAACAGCAAGTCTCCCCATCTTCTTAAAGAGAATTTTGGCTCTTCTTCCACTTTACACTTGCAAATAAATTGGAAATATAAACTTAACAAGTTACGTGCACATGTACTCCCCTTAACCTACCTATATGTTGGCATCTTGAATTGAATTGCAGTAAACCTATCAGTGAGTCTCCTGATACACCAAAAAGACGTATCTCATTTATTTAGTTCTATCAATAATGCTTAGTAATTTTTTCTTGAGTGGTCTTGTATTTTATTACTGGTTAACTATTCCAAAGTGCTTGCTATATTTCATGCTATTGTAAATGATTGTTTTAGTTATTTTTTGTTGTGTTTATACACAGGAACACAGGGTTTTTTTTAAAAGTTGGTTTCCTATCCAATAGCCTGCCACATTATCTTGCTTATTCTAGTTGCTAATTTGTAGATACTTTTGTATTTTCTGGGTATACAATCACATAATTTAGGCATAATACAATGTAGTTGTTTTTCCTTTTCTGATCTTACATTCTTTTTTCCTTTTTAATATGCCTTAGTAACTGTTAATATATGTGACACAACATTAATATGTTGGGGATAATGAACTTTCATATGTTGTTCCCAATGATTAAAGCACAATTCACAATTTCAGTGGTCCACCAAATTATCAATTTAAGGAAATTGCCTTCTAACCTAGTTTACTAGGAGTATTCTTTTTCTTTTTTTAAAAAAGTTGTACTTTAAGTTCTGGGATACATGTGCAGAATGTGCAGGTTTGTTACATAGGTATGCACATGCCATGGTGGTTTGCTACACCCATCAACCCATCATCTACGTTAGGTATTTCTCCTAATGCTATCCCTCCCCTAGACCCCATCCCCCGATAGGTCCCAGTGTGTGATGTTCCCCTCCATGTGTCCATGTGTTCTGATTGTTCAGCTCTCCTTTATGAGTGAGAACATGCAGTGTTAAAAAATATATATTTTATTACATCTTAGGTTTTGGGGTACATGTGAAGAACATGCAAGATTGTTACATACATACATACATACATGGCAATGTGGTTTGCTGCCTTCCTCCCCATCACCTATATCTGGCATTTCTCCCTATGTTATCTCTCCCCAACTCCCCACCCCACGCTGTCCCTCCCCTAGATCCCCCCCACAGACCCCAGTGTGTGATGCTCTCTTCCCTGTGTCCATGTGTTCTCATTGTTCAACACCCGCCTATGAGTGACAACATGCAGTATTTGATTTTCTATTCTGTCAGTTTGCTGAGAATTATGGTTTCCAGCTTCATCCATGTCCCTACAAAGGACATGAACTCATTGTTTTTTATGGCTGCATAGTATTCCATGGTGTATATGTGCCACATTTTCCCTGTCCAGTCTATCATCGATGGTCATTTGGGTTGGTTCCAAGTCTTTGCTATTTTAAATAGTGCTGCAATGAACATACGTGTGCATGTGTCCTTATTGTAGAATGATTTATACTCCTTTGGGTACATACCCAGTAATGGGATTGCTGGGTCAAATGAAATTTCTATTTCTAGATCCTTGAGGAATCACCACACTATCTTCCACAATGGTTGAACTAATTTATATTCACACCAACAGTGTAAAAGTGTTCCTATCTCTCCACATCCTCTCCAGCATCTGTTGTCTCCAGATTTTTTAATGATCACCATTCTAACTGGCATGAGATGGTATCTCAATGTAGTTTTGATTTGCATTTTTCTAATGACCAGTGATGATGAGCATTTTTTCATGTTTGTTGGCCTCCTATATGTCTTCTTCTTTTGTCTGTTCATTTCCTTCGCCCACTTTTGAATGGGCTTGTTTGTTTTTTCTTGTAAATCTGTTTTAGTTCTTCGTAGATTCTGGATATTAGCCTTTTGTCAGATGAGTAGATTGCAACAATTTTTCCCCATTCTGTTGGTTGCAGATTCACTCTAGTGATTGTTTTTTTTGCTGTGCAGAAGCTGTGGAGTTTGATTAGGTCCCATTTGTCTATTTTGGCTTTTGTTGCTAGTGCTTTTGGTGTTTTAGTCATGAAGTCCTTGCCTATGCCTATGTCCTGAATGGTTTTGCCTAGGTTTTTTTCTAGGGTTTTTATGGTGTTAGGTCTTATGTTTAAGTCTTTAATCCATCTGGAGTTAATTTTAGTGTAAGGTGCCAGGAAGGGGTCCAGTTTCTGCTTTCTGCACATGGCTAGCCAGTTTTCCCAACACCATTTATTAAACAGGAACTCCTTTCCCCATTGCTTGTTTTTGTCAAGTTTGTCAAAGATCAGATGGTTGAAGATGTGTGGCGTTGCCTCTGAGGCCTCTGTTCTATTCCATTGGTCTATATCTCTGTTTTGGTACCAGTACCATGCTGTTTTGATTACTGTAGCCTTGTAGTGTAGTTTGAAGTCAGGTAGTGTGATGCCTCCCGCTTTGATCTTTTTGCTTAGAATTGACGTGGCTATGCAGGCTCTCTTTTGGTTCCATATGAAGTTTAAGGTGTTTTTTTTTTCCAGTTCTGTGAAGAAGGTCATTGGTAGCTTGATGGGGATAGCATTGAATCTATAAATTACTTTGGGCAGTATGGTATTTTCTCAATATTGAGTCTTCCTAACCATGAGCGTAGAATGTTTCTCCATCTGTTTGTGTCCTCTCTTAATTCATTGAGCAGTGGTTTGTAGTTCTCCTTGAAGAGGTCCTTTACATTCGTTGTTAGCTGTATTCCTAGGTATTTTATTCTCTTTGTAGCAATTGTGAATGGCAGTTCATTCTTGATTTGGCTCTCTTTAAGTCTGTTATTGGTGTATAGGAATGCTTGTGATTCCTGCACTTTGATTTTGTATCCTGAGACTTTGCTGAAGTTGCTTATCAGTTTCAGGAAATTTTGGGCTGAGACAATGGGGTCTTCTAAATATACAGTTATGTCATCTGCAAATAGAGACAATTTGACTTCTTCCTTTCCTAATTGAATGCCCTTTATTTATTTTTCTTGCCTGATTGCTCTGGCTAGAACTTCCAATACTGTATTGAATAGGAGTGGTGAGAGAGGGCATCCTTGTCTAGTGCCAGATTTCAAAGGGAATGCTTCCAGTTTTTGCCCATTCAGTATGATATTGGCTGTGGGTTTTATTATTTTGAGATACGTTCCATCTATACCTAGTTTATTGAGAGTTTTTAGCATAAAGGGCTGTTGAATTTTGTCGAAGGCCTTCTCTGCATCTATTGATATAATCATATGGTTTTTGTCTTTGGTTCCGTTTATGTGGTGAATTACATTTATAGACTTGAGTATGTTGAACCACCCTTGCATCCCCAG
The DNA here is from genome assembly GCF_030222135.1 of Aotus nancymaae. Classification (NCBI taxonomy): domain Eukaryota; kingdom Metazoa; phylum Chordata; class Mammalia; order Primates; family Aotidae; genus Aotus; species Aotus nancymaae. The sequence continues at coordinate 52,810,052 of NW_026988473.1, read as the reverse complement.
GATGAAGCCTACTTGATCGTGATGGATAAGCTTTTTGATGTGCTGTTGCAATCAGTTTGCCATTATTTTATTGAAGATTTTTGCATCTATGTTCATCATGGATATTGGCCTGAAGTTTTCTTTTCCTGTTGAGTCTCTGCCGGGTTTTGGTATCAGGATGATGTTGGTCTCACAAAATGATTTGGGAAGGATTCCCTCTTTTTGGATTGATTGGAATAGTTTCAGAAGGAGTGGTACCAGCTCTTCTTTGTATGTTTGGTAGAATTCAGCTGTGAACCCATGTGGACCTGGGCTTTTTTTGGTGGGTAGGCTATTAATTGCTGCCTCAACTTCAGTCCTTGTTATTGGTCTATTCAGGGTTTCGACTTCTTCCTGGTTTAAGCTTGGGAGGATGCAAGTGTCTAGGAATTTATCCATTTCTTCCAGGTTTACTGGTTTGTGTGCATAGAGTTATTTGTAGTAATCTCTGATTGTAGTTTTTATTTCTGTGAAATCTGTGGTGATATCCCCTTTATCGTTTTTTATTGTATCTATTTGATTCTTCTCTCTTTTCTTTTTTATTAATCTGGCTAGTGGTCTGTCTATTTTGTTGATCTTTTCAAAACACCAGCTCCTGGATTTATTGATTTTTTTGAAGGGTTTTTTGTGTCTCTATCTCCTTCAGTTCTGCTTTGATCTTAGTTTTTTCTTGTCTTCTGCTAGGTTTTGAGTTTTTTGATCTTGCTCCTCTAGCTCTTTCAATTTTGATGATAGGGTGTCAATTTTAGATCTTTCCTTCCTTCTCATGTGGGCATTTATTGCTATATATTTTCCTCTAGATACTGCTTTAAATGTGTCTTCATTCTCATTGGTTTCAAAGAACATCTTTACTTCTGCCTTCATTTCTTTGTTTATCCAGTCAACATTCAAGAGCCAGTTGTTCAGTTTCCATGAAACTGTGCAGTTCTGAGTTAGTTTCTGAATTCTGAGTTCTAACTTGATTGCACAGTGGTCTGAGACACTGTTATGATTTCCATTCTTTTGCATTTGCTAAGGAGTGATTTACTTCCAATTATGTGGTCATTTTCAGAGTAGGTGCGATGTGGTGCTGAGAAGAATGTATATCCTGTGGATTTGGGGTGGAGAGGTCTGTCCATGTCTATTAGGTTTGCTTGGTTCAGGTCTGAGTTCAAGTTCTGGATATCCTTGTTAATTTTCTGTCTTGTTGATCTGTCTAATATTGACAATGGGGTGTTAAAGTCTCCCACTATTATTGTGTGGGAGTCTAAGTCTCTTTGTAAGTCATTAAGAACTTGCTTTATGTATCTGGGTGCTCCTGTATTGGGTGCATATATATTTAGGATTGTTAGCTCTTCTTGTTGCATTGATCCTTTTATCATTACGTAATGTCCTTCTTTGTATCTTTTTATTTTTGTTGGTTCAAAGTCTATTTTATCAGAGACTAGGATTGCAACTCCTGCTGTTTTTTGCTCTCCATTTGCTTCTTAAATCTTCCTCCATCCCTTTATTTTGAGCCTATGTGTATCCTTGCATGCGAGATGGGTTTCCTGGATACAGCACACCGATGGGTTTTGGCTTTTTATCCAATTTTCCAGTCTGTGTCTTTTGACTGGGGCATTTAGCCCATTTACATTTAAGGTTAATATTGTTATGTGTGAATTTGATCCTGTCATTTTGATGCTAGCTGGTTGTTTTGCCTGTTGAGGCAGTTTCTTCATTGTGCTGATGCTCTGTACCATTTGGTACATTTTTGGAGTGGCTGGTACTGGTTGTTCCTTTCTATGTTTAGTGCTTCTTTCAGGAGCTCTTGTATAGCAGGCCTCGTGGTGATAAAATCTCTGAGTAATTGCTTGTTCGTAAAGGATTTCATTTCTCCTTTGCTTATGAAACTTAGTTTGGCTGGATATGAAATCCTAGATTGAAAGTTCTTTTGTTTAAGGATGTTGTATATTGGCCCCCACTCTCTTCTGGCTTGTAGGGTTTCTGCTGAGAGATCTGCTGTGAGTCTGATGGGCTTCCCTTTGTGGGTGACCTGACCTTTCTCTCTGGCTACCCTTAGCATTTTCTCCTTCATTTCAACCCTGGTGAATCTGAGAATTGTGTGCCTTGGGGTTGTTCTTCTTGAGGAATATCTTTGTGGTGTTCTCTGTATTTCCTGGACTTGCATATTGGCCTGCCTTGCTATGTTGGGGAAGTTTTCCTGGATAATATCCTGAAGAGTGTTTTCCAGCTTGGATTCATTCTCTCTGTCACATTCAGGTACACCTATCAAATGTAGATTAAGTCTTTTCACATAATCCCATATTTCTTGGAGACTTTGTTCATTTCTTTTTACTCTTTTTTCTCTAATCTTGCCTTCTCATTTTATTTCATTGAGTTAATCTTCAACTTCTGATATCCTTTCTTCTCCTTGTTCAATTCGGCTATTGAAACTTGTGTATGCTTTGCAAAGTTCTCGTGTTGTGTTTTTCAGCTCCATCAGTTCATTTATTTTCCTTTCTAAGCTGTTTATTCTCGTTAGCATTTCGTCAAATCTTTTTTCAAGGTTTTTAGTTTCTTTGCATTGGGTTAGAACATGTTTTTTAGCTCAGAGAAGTTTCTTATTACCCACCTTCTGAAGCCTGTTTCTGTCAATTCATTAGACTCATTCTCCATCCAGTCTTGTTCCCTTGCTGGTGAGGAGTTGTGATCCCTTGGAGGAGAAGAGACGTTCTTGTTTTGGGTGTTTTCATTCTTTTTTGCACTGGTTTCTTCCCATCTTTGTGGATTTATTTACCTGTGGTCTTTGTAGTTGGTGACTTTCAGATGGGGTCTGTGAGTGGATGTCCTGTTTGTTGATGATGAAGTTCTTTCTTTCTGTTTTATAGTTTTCCTTCTAACAGGCCCCTCTGCTGTAGGACTGCTGAAGGTCTACTCCAGGCCCTGCTTGCCTGGGGCTCACCTGCAGTGGCTGCAGAACAATAAGTGTTGCTGCCAGTTTCTTCTTCTGCTATCTTTGTCCCAGAAGGATACCTGCCAGATGTTAGTCTGAGCTCTCCTTTATGAGGTGACTCTTTGGATATATGGGGGTCAGGGAGCTGCTTGAGGAGACAGTCTGTCCTTTACAGAAGCTCAAGTGCTGAGCTGTGAGCTCTATTGTTCCATTCAGAGCTGCTGGGCAGGTACATTTAAGTCTGCTGCAGCAGAACTCATAGCAGCGTTTTTTTTTTTTTTTTTTTTTTTTTTTCCCCCAGGTACTCTGTCCCGGGAAGGTAGGGCTTTATTTATAAGTTTCTGTCATGCTGCTGCCCTTTTTCAGGGATGACCTGCCCAGTGAGGAGGCAGCCTAGTCACAGTCTGCCAGCAGAGGCGTTGCTGAGCTGCTGTGGGCTCTGCCCAGCTGCCGTGTGAACTTCCCTGCAGTCCTGTTTATAGGAGTATAGTTAGAACTAACTTGGCAATGGCAGCCAGCCTCTGTAATGGCGTACTCTCTCTGTAATGGCGGACTGCCTCAGCAATGATGGATTGCCTCAGCAATGGCAGACTGCCTTAGCAATGGCCAACCTCCTCAGCAATGGTGGACTACCTCTGTAGTGGTGGACTGCCTCGGTAATGGCGGATGCCCCTCCCCTACAGAGCTGGACCATCCTGGGTTCAGCTTTGCTTGCTGTGAAACTCTCAATCCAGAGCATTTCAGATTGCTGGTCTTTGTGGGGGTGGGACTGGCCATGATTGATCACCTGGCTCCCTTCCTCAGACTCCTTATTTTTCAGTTGAATGGTCAACTCTGTCTCCCAGGTGTGCCAGTCACCAGTTGAAACGGCGCCCGGATTTGTGGGAGTTCTTGTGCAGAGACCCACTGCACCAGCTGAAAAAGCCATGCTGGGGGCTTGTGATGCTTTTTCATCCAGGAATCTCCTGGTCTGGCTCCCTGTTTCAGTCCCTTTTTCAGTTGAACAGGTGACTCTGTCTCCCAGGCGTTTCAGTCATCAGTTGAAAAGGCGCCCAGATTTGTGTGAGATTTTGTGTGGCAACCCACTGCGCCAGCTGAAACAGCCATGCTGGAGGCGCTTTTCCGCCCAGGAATCTCCTGGCCTGGCTCCCTATTTCAGTCCTCTTTTTATCAGTTGAACAGGTGACTCTGTCTCTCAGGAGCTCATTGCCAGCTGAAACAGTGCCCAGACCTGTGTGAGTTTTTTGTGCGGAGACTCATGGAGACCCTCCGCACTGGCTGAAACAGCCACGCTGGCCGAAAGAGCCACGCTGGAGACCTGTGGCATTCCTCCACCCAGGAATCTCCTCGTCTGTGGGCAATAAAAATCTGTCTGGAAATGTGGCGACCACTCACCCTCTGTGCTCTCTCTGGGAGCTGCAATCCAGATCTGTTCCTACTTGGCCATCTTGGATCCCCCTCCAGACCTTTGCAGTGTTTAGCTTTCTGTTCCTGTGTTAGTTTGCTGAGAATGATGGTTTCTAGCTTCATCCATGTCCCTGCAAAGGTCATGAATGCATCCTTTTTATGGCTGCATTGTATTCCGTGGTATATATGTGCCACATTTTCTTTATCCTGTCTATCAGTAATGGGATTTGGGTTGATTCCAAGTCTTTGCTGTTGTGAATAGTGCTGCAATAAACTTGTGTGTGTATGTGTCTTTATAGTAGAATGACTTATAATCCTTTGGATAATATACCCAGTAATGGGATTGCTGGGTCAAATGGTATTTCTGGTTCTAGATCCTTGAGGAATTGCCACACTGTCTTCCACAATGGTTGAACTAACTTACACTCCCACCAACGTGTAAGAGCATTCATTCTTATTTCTCTACATCCTCTCCAGCATCTGTTGTTTCCTGACTTTTTAATGATCACCATTCTAACTGGCATGAGAAGCTATCTCATTGTGGTTTCTCTAATGACTAGTGATGATGATCTTTTTTTTCATATATTTGTTGGCTGCATACACGTCCTCTTTTGAGAAGTGTCTGTTCATATCCTTCACCCACTTTTAGATGGGGTTGTTTTTTCTTGTAAATTTGTTTAAGTTCCTTATAGATTCTGGATATTAGCCCTTTGTCAGATGGGTAGTTGCAAAATTTTTCTCGCTTTCTATATGTTGCCTTTTCACTCTGATGATAGTTTCTTTTGCTGTAAAGAGCTCTTTAGTTTAACTGGATCCCATTTGTCTATTTGGTTTTTGTTGCCATTGCTTTTGGTATTTTAGTCATGAAGTCTTTGTCCGTGCCTACATCCTGAATGATATTGCCTACGTTTTCTTCTAGGCGTTTTTATGATTTTAGGTCTTACGTTTAAGTCTTTAATACATCTTGAGTTAATTTTTGTATAACGTGTAAGGAAGGGATCCAGTTTCAGTTTTCTGCATATGGCTAGCCAGTTTTCCCAACACCATTTATTAAATAGGGAATCCTTTCCACATTGCTTGTTTTTGTTGTGTTTGCCAAAGATCGGATGGTTGTAGATGTGTGGTGTTTTTTCTAAGGCCTCTGTTATTTTCCATTCGTCTATTTATCTGTTTTGGTACCAGTACCATGCTGTTTTGGTTACTGTAGCCTTGTAGTACAGTTTGAGGTCAGTAGCATGATGCCTCCAGCTTTGTTCTTTTTGCTTAGGATTTTCTCAGATACACAGGCTCTTTTTTGGCTCCATATGAAATATAAAGTAGTTTTTTATAGTTCTGTGAAGAATGTCAATGGTAGCTTGATGGGGATAGCATCGAATCTGTAAATTGCTTTGGGCACTATGGCCATTTTTATAATATTGATTCTATCTATGAGCATGGAATGTTTTTCCATTTGTTCATGTCCTCTCTTATTTTCTTGAGCAGTGGTTTGTAGTTGTCCTTGAAGAGGTCCTTCACATTCCTTTTAAGTTATGTTCCTAGGTATTTTATTCTCTTTGTAGCAATGTGAATGGGAGTTCACTCATGATTTGGCTGTTTGTCTATTATTGGTGTATAAAAATTCTTGTGATTTTTGCACATTGATATTGTATCCTGAGACTTTGCTGAAGTTGCTTATCCTTGAAGAAGTTTGCCAAATGTGATGAATCACATTGATGTATGCATTATATCAACCTTGCATTTTTGGACTAAAACCAACTTGGTCATATCTCCTATATACATTGTGTAATTTACTGTGTTAATGTTAGTAACAGCATTTAACCATCTTTGTTCACAATGGAGATTATAATTTATTTCCTGTGCAGTCTTCATCAAGTTTTTGTATCAAAATTACAGTATTTTCATAAAATGAGTTCAGGAGCATTCCTTATCTTTTAGTTTCCTGAAAGGATTTTTGTAAAATTGAAATTATTTTTTCCTTGAAATTTTTGAAGCTGTCTAATCTGGAGTTTCCTTTGTGTGTAGGACTTTTGACTTCGGATTCTATTTTTAAAATATTTAGGTTTTCTCTTTCTCATGGCGTACTTTTTGGTAAGTAAGTAATGTTGATTTTTGTCTATGTTATCTAAATTTTAAAACTTACTGGCAGGCATCTAATATTTTATTATTTGTTTAACTTCTTAATCATCTATATTGATGTCTTTTTCTCATTTCTGATATTAAATTTGACCCTTTCTTTATTTTTGTATTCAAAGAACACAACATTGATCCCCTCTATTGTACATCTACATTCTATTTCATTAATTTCTGTTTTTATCTTATTTATTTTATTGTACTTTTGTTGGGTTTATTTTACCTTTTCCTAAATTCTTGAATTGGATGCTTCGATCGTACATATTTTCTTTTTCTTCTCCAACACTTCTTTTCAAATGATTACATTAACTTTATCATAAGATTTTGATATTGTATACAGTGCTTTTGTTACTTTTGAGTCCACAATATTTTTAAACGTCCATAGAACTTTTTTCTTCAACTAATAGGTTATTTTTAAACACACTCCTTAATTTTCAAACATAAGGCTTTTCTTACCTTTTCATATTCAGTCTGTAGAATTGTTGTCTGAGAACATACTGTGTGTGAGTGCTGTTCTTTGAAGTTTGTTGTCATTTGCTACATGACTTTAAACACACTTAAAAAGAACATGAAAAATTATTGGTTTTAATTTAATTTTTATTTTTTCTAAAGACAGGGTCTTGTTCTGTCACCCAGGCTGGAATGCAGTGGTGTGATCCGTGCTCACTGTAGACTGCAATCAGCTAGGCAACCAATCATCCCAGTCTCATGAGTAGCTAGGACTACTGGTGTGCACTACCTTGTCTGGCTATTTTTTTTTTTTTTTTTTTTTGGTAGAGATGAGGTCTTGCTCTGTTATTAAAGCTAGTCTCAAATTCCTGGTCTCAAGCCACCCTGTTTCCTCAGCCTCCCAAAGTGCTGGGATTACGGGTGCCAGCTACTGTGCCTGGCCAGCTGCAGTATTCTGTATCAGTTAATTAACATTATTAATTCTGTTCAAACTATATAAATTTTAGTGATTTTTTTCCAGATAGTCAGTTATTGTGAAAAATATGTTAACATTTTTATTAAAATTCTAGATTTGAGTCTTTCACTTTGTAGTTCTGTCTTTCTGTCTTCCATATTTTGAGACTAATTTGTAACTGAAAATGTAACATTACTGTATTTCCTGATGAATTCATGATAACACTTTATGTTTTATAATGCTTTTTTTGCCCTAAGGAAGATTTTGTGTGATATATATATACCCTGTCTCATAATTTGTGGGACCATTCTTCATCACATAAATGTGATCACTTAACAAAAAAAAAAAATTTTGTATGCTCAACATCTATATAGGCACTCAGTTGTTCAATGGCCAGGTAAACATAAGGTGAAAATTAGATTCAAATTGGTTAGGAGAATGTTCGGTGCAGAAAGTTGAATTTGACATAGTTCCTCAGTTCCTCAGTATATACTGTTGGCTTGTGCAGAGGCCCTTGACTGATGGATGGGTGGGTTGGTTAATTTATCTCCCTTAGCCATTCTCCTTCCCACCTATAGGCAGCTGACCTAATGTATTTGAAATGTGCCGTAGAATTGCATTTTTATTTGCATCAATGGCATGATGCTAAAGACCTTATTATATTCCTTGCTTTTTTTTTTTTTTTTTTGTGATGGAGTCTTGCTCTGTCACTCAGGCTGGAGTGCAGTGGTGTGATCTTGTCTCTCTACAACCTCCACCTCCCAGGTTCAAGCAATTCTCCTGCCTCAGCCTCCCCAGTAGCTGGGATTACAGGTGCATGCCACCAGGCCAAGCTAATTTTGTATTTTAGTAGAGATGAGATTTTCCCACATTGGCCAGGTTGGTCTCGAACTCCTGACCTCAGGTGATCTGCCCACCTAAGTCTCCCAAAGTGCTGGGATTACAGGCCACCATGCCTGGCCTATTCCTTGCTTTTTAAGTACTCACTATCAAGCTTCTAATATCTTGTTATAGTGATATATTTTTAGTGATGTTCAAGGATTCAGCTGCTTCATAGTATTTTGTAATGTGCTTGCATGTTTTATTCCTTAAACAATAATTACAAATTTGTAATTCATTATTTTGGAAGGGATAAGTTCAGCCTAGAAATATCTGGTAATAATGAATATTATAAGTACTTACAGTCCTTGAATTACACTAACTGCTCATTTTTTAAAGTTTCTGGAATTATCCTCCATTTTGAGTTCACAGATCTCCTGTGGGCTTCTTCTCTGTCATCAAAGTCATTTTCTTCTGTTGTCTCTCTTCTCTACAGTTTGGAATACTGTGGTTTGACATCTCTCTGCTGTCAAGATCTCTCCTCTGCTCTTAGCATCAATCAAAGACTGATAAAAATAAACCTGGCACAGAATATCTTAGGGTATGAAGGAATTGTGAAGTTATGTGAAGTCTTGAAGTCTCCTGAGTGTAAACTACAAGTTCTAGGGTAAGTCTCCATTGTCTTCTCATGGGGAGCATTTCCTGTACTGAGTGATTGGGGAGCCACTCATTTATTGTAGGCCTCAAAATCAACCTGATTTTGTATCCTTGGGTATATTCTAGACACTTGTTTTTCTCTAATAGAACATTGAATTTTGAGAGACACAGTATAGCATGGTAGTTAAATGTTGAGTAATCTGGAACCAGCCTAGCTGAGTTTGAATTCTGACCCTACCACTTACTAAATGTTTAATTAAGGCTAGTCCTCCATTGTTCTTAGTTTGGATTTGCTTATCTGTAAAATGGGTGAAATGATAAAATCTACCCATAAGGTTATTGTGAGGATCTGAGTCAAGTTCTTAGAACCGTGCCTAGCATAATAATAAACAATAAATGTGTTAGTTGTTTTCACTACTATTAGTGGGTAGTATTAATTTTGCTTGGATAGCAAGGCTCTTGGAGGATCCTTTTTAATTTTAATCAGTTTCTCTTTCTCTTCTGTTAATATATTCTATTTTCCTTCAACTGCTGTATCTCCCTCACTGTATCTCTCTCAGTTCCCTTCCCCACTCCTCACCCATGTTGTAATAGTCTCTTTCTATTTTAACGGAACAGTTTCTTTTTCTCCTGAAATAAATTCTTTACAGAGAAAGTAGAGGGCTGTAGGGAAATTGAGTGCAGGAAAAGAGATGTTCCCTTGTTTTCTCAGGTTGTGCAAAGAGGCATTTGATGAGAAAGCCCAGAAACTGCTGGAAGCTGTGGGAGTTAGCAATCCACACTTAATCATTAAGCCAGATTGTAACTATCATAATGAAGAAGATGAGTCTTGGTGGCAGTGTTTCTGATTTGAAGAACCTGACATTCCAATCAATCAATCAATCAATCAATGCCGACACTTGGGTGCTTAGCTTTAGATACTCTATGCCCAGAGATAGTGCACTTGATATCTGTCAGATACTGTTCACCCACTTCTCTGTAAAATGTTCTACTTCACACAGGGGTTGAGAGGCTAAAATAAAATGAAAAGCATCAAACTCTCTGGAAAGTATAATATGTTTTTCATTGGAGATAGAGCTTAAGAATGCAGATAAGGGAAGCCTGGATATGAGGCTGAAGGATGGGGACAGGGAAGATCAGTTAAAGTGCCTTGTTTTTTCCTAACTTCCACTGACCTGGTTTAGTTCGCAGCCCTGCTATCTCTGGCACCTTTTATTAAAATGTGTCTCCATGTGTGTTCTTGGAATCACCAGTGTCAAGATCACTTGGGTATCTGTCTTAAAATGGAGATTCCTGAACCCCACACTAGACTTACCAAATCAGAATGTCTGGGTGAGGGCCCTGAGGAACCAGCATTTTTTATAATTTCCCAGGCAAATTCTTAAGTATAGTAATAGTTGAGAATCACTAGTTTAAGTAGAAATGGGAGTCTACTTCTACAATAAACACTTTCTGTAGCTTATTGTAAAGATAAGGGAGATTAATTTCCTTTAAGAGGATATAAGGTTACTTGGGGTAGAGCTAGAAACAGTCTTTCATTCGGCAAAAACATGACACAATAAAATTTTTTGGTGTGAAATATCGTTCTGGTTATTTACTGCTGTGTAACAAACTATCCCAAAACTTGGTGGCTTAAAACAATAACCATTTTATTAAATCTCATAACTTGGATTTGAATTCAGAAAGAGCCCAGCTGAGCATTCTTATCCTCCATGTGGTATCACTTGGGGTCTCTTGATGGTATTCACCTTGCAGCCAGGTTGCTCTGGAGGCCCCAGATAACTTTTACACATCTCTTGCCCACTAGGCTGGATTGGGCCAGATCCCTCTTCTTTGTTACCAGCAGCAGTGTTTTGCAGTAGTTTCCGTCCCTGCCCCCTCAGAGGACAGAATTCAACTGAGAGGCAGAAGTAGGTTTAAAGCAGAGGCATATTTTATTAAATATAGCAAAGAAGCAAAGTACACTTGGAAGAAACCAAGCAGGCAGTTTGAGAGATTCAAGTGTCTCTCTCTTGATCCTTGGCCTGGGACTTTTACATTGACTCATCTTCTAGTCTCTGTGTTCTCCTCCACTGAGCCCTCCCTTGGGCAGGTTGTTGCTTGATTACTCCATGTGCTGTGGCCTGCCAGCAATTGGGGCCCCAATCACCTTGGGGTGATTTTTCCTTACTGGTCAAGCTCCCCCAGAGGAAGGTCATATACAGGTCAACGTCCACCATCTTGCCCCCTTTTGCACACGCTTAAAACCTTATCAGGGATTGTGGTTCACTGGCCCCAAGTGCTTTCTATCTGTTGGAGGCCTCCTTTCCCTCCTGGTGTCAGTTGTGGCCACTTATTGTCTCAGAGGGATAGTTTTATGGTCATCTGTCCTTCACCTGAGGTGAGCCAAACATCTCTGGGGGCTCTCCCTTGTCCTGCTCATTGTCTCAGAGGAAAAGGTTTATGATTGCCTGACTACAGCTCAAAAATTGGTTGGCATTCCTGGGGGCCCTCTCTCCAGCCCTGCTTATATCTAACTACCTACTCTAACATTCCCTCTAGTCTTAGGGCCTCTCCATGTGGTTTCTGCAGGGTGAAGATTCAGGATTTGAAAGGGCCAAGTGGAAGCTTTTCTTAAAAGCTAGGCCCAGAACTGGCATAAAGTCACTTCCATAATCCTCTATTGGTGAAAACAGTACAGGCCAGCTCAGATTCTAGGGCAATCAATTATTGATTGGAGTAGTGTCAAAGAATCTGTGGCCTTCTTTAGTTCACCACAAATGTAATGTTTTTTTCCTTGTCTGTGGGAGATAATAAAGCCTCTTAACTGATTGTAAGGCAAAAACCAACACATTTTCTTTGCTAACACAGTCAATTCTCACACAGTTTTGGTCACCAAAATGTGTGGATTTTTACCACACCAAGCAAATTTCCAGCACTAGCTGGGTGTCCTATACTTCAGTTCCATTCTGACATTATCATCCTGGAGAGAGCATTATATCTCACAGGTAAGGATCTCAGTCCCACAAGACTGTCCCCTATTTGAAGTACCAATTGCAAGTCCCAGGTTGTGACCTGTACTTCTGACAAACTGGCTGTAATTCAGGGTTCCCCCAACTCTCTTTCCCTGGGTTCCATAATTTGCTAGGATGGCTCACAGAACTCAGGGAAATATTTTACTTACATCTACCCATTTATTATAGAGAATGTTACAAATGATACAAATGAACAGCTATATGAAAGATACATAGGGCGAGGCTCAGAAGGGTTCTAATCCTGTGGATTTAACTTGTGCCACCCTCTCAGCACGTGGATGTGTTTAGTAACCAGGGAGTTTTCTGAACCCTATCTTTTTATGTTTTTGTAGAAGCTTCATTAGGTAGGCATGACTGATCAAATCACTGGGTTTTGTGATAAACTCAACCTTCAGCACCCCCTTGCTTCTTTGGAGGTCAGGATGGGGAGTGCTGAAAGTTCCAACCCTTTAATCACGTGGTTGGTTCTCCTAGCAACCAGCTCGCGTCCTGAGGCTATCTAGGAGCCTCTAGCTACCAGCCATCTCATTAGCATGCAAAAACACTTATTGTTTCAAATATTCCCAAAGTTTTAGGAACTGTGTGCCTTGAAAGGGGCCAGGAAATCATACTCATATGATATTCCCTGGGTTAATGTGGCAGGACTGGAAAATAGACCTTGGCAGTCAGAGGGGGCAAATGTTTTTCATGAAAATTTGCAAGTAATATTACTGGTGCTGATATCTACACAAAACTGATACTGCTGACATTTGGCATAGGTGATATATAGAGAGGTAGCTTTTCTGAGAGTGATTTCCAGTGAGAACAGTTTTGCTAGTTAGAGAAAGCTAACTGGGGCTGTTATAACAAACACAGAAAGAAAGTATATACCAAAGTGGTGACACTTCTTTCACATGATAGAGGTGTCTATCACCATCTTGAGCTGCAGTCACCATCTCATCCTTCACAGGCAACAGGATTTTCAAGCAGCCCGAGGAAAACGCCAACAAAGATAAATGTTTCTTAAGATAATTTCTACCAGACTGTCAGAAAAAGAAAAATTCTTATATTTCTGAAATCATTTCAGAGCATTATAGAAGAAGACAGGTTTTCCAATTTATTTTTTAAAGATGGAAAACTATTGATAATAGAATCTGACAACTAAAATGAGTGAGGCATAAGTCTCAAATCATCAGGATTTATTGAGCCAGCTTGAGAATGCATCTGGGAAAAATATGAGTCACAGATGCATCTGTGGCTATTTTTTCCATAGAGGGTCTCAAATGGTTTAGAATTTATATATCTTCCTTTTAAAAGGAGATATGGCAGTGAGATTAATGATTATAGAGTTTTCAGACTTTAGTGCCCAGTAGATCCACATTTTATATAAGGTGAACATTTGAAGTAAAAAGGAATAGAGGAAATAGATGTCTCATGAAGGAGTGAAGGAACAATTTTTGTCTTTTTTTTTTTAAACTGGGGGAAAAAAGTGTGGAATCTTTTTTTTTTTTTTTTTTTTTTTTTTTTTTGAGACAGAGTCTCACTCTGTCACCCAGGCTAGAGTGCAGCAGTGGTGCAATCTTGGCTCACTGCAACCTCCGCCTCCCAGGTTCAAGTGATTCTTCTGCCTCAGCCTCCTGAGTAACTGGGACTACAGCCACATGCCACCATGCTGGGCTCATTTTTGTATTTTTAGTAGAGACAGGGTTTCACCATGTTGGCCAGGCTGGTCTTGATCATCTGACCTCGTGATCCACCTGCCTCAGTCTCCGAAAGTGCTGAGATTACAGGCATGAGCCACTGCACCTGGCCAGTGTGGAGTCTTTTGAAAGGGCTGGTTTCTGTTTAGCCTATAGGGAAGAAAGCCGAACGGTAGTTAGCTAGGCAGAGGGAATAATGTGGTGTGTCTGACCTCCCATCTCTCCTAACGTGAATGGAAACTCAGCTTCCAAGGTTTTTCCAGGGTTCCCCTGGGGTCCGTTCAGTCAGTTGGGGGCTTCAGATTTTATTTCTCAAACCTAATAGCACTATCAAGAAACTTAAAGATGAATGTTGCTTATGAATATGCAAAGATCTAGTATTAAAATTTTTTTAAATTTCAACATTTAATTAAAATACACTGATTATTGTGACTTAGAAGTGCAAGAGTGGGCTGGTGTTAGGAATATTATAATTTATCACATTAATTGGATGATGTGGAAAAATTATTTACTTCAATTTATGTTGAAAAGGTATTTAATAAAATTCAGTCTCTTTATGAGGTAGTTTCATAACATGAGGAATGTTTATATTAAACTAATAGCAATACAGTTAGAAGCATTAGCATTTAAACATTGAAAACAACCATTAAGACTATGAATTTCCTTTTGCATAGCTGATCCTCTCTGGCCACCCTGCTTCTCTTCCTGCTCTTTACACAGCTGGCTGTCAATGATCCCTTAACGTGCAGTTGAAATATCACCTCCTCAGAAAGGTTGAGCACTCTATGTTATATATCATCATTGCCCCGTCCCCTTTCCTAGCAAAACATCATGTTTCTTTTTTTTCTACCACTATCATAGATATGTAATTATTTCCTGTTGCTTATCTCCTTCATCACAATGCAAGTTCTGTGAGAACAGAAGCTATGACCCTTTTCTTCACTATTTTATTTCCAGCCTACAGCACAGTGTCTTCTTGCACATGTGAACTATGATTCAAGAATGAACAAATGAATGAATGAATGAATAAAAATTGGTGAATGAATGAAGAATGAATAGAAGCAAAAACATCCTACTCTTCCAGGGAACATTTGTATTATTTTTCAACTTCCCAGCAACTCAGTAAAGTAGGTGATCTTGTTATCATGGGAAGCCCCGGAGACTCCAGCAGCCTGGGAAGTCACTTCCTGAAACACCTCAGTCTCTGGAGACTCCTGAAATTGCATCCGGTGGGAGTCCCAGGATTTTAACCCTGGGTGCCCCACGTTTCTAGGTGTCTTCTTACATTTTTTTAGTTGGGTGTGGCGAATCAGCTCTCAGGTCCTGCCCTTCCGCTTCTCCTTCTGTGTCCCTGAGCCAGACACCCTCGGAATTTGGCATGGGGCCCCTGGTAAGGGCGTGGATGCGGCTGCAAAGGAGTTGACTCCAATTCTGGTCTCCACCACCAGAGAAAGCAGGACGCTGGACAGCGCCAAGGGCCCACAACCACTCGCATTTCTCCCTTTAGTTCTAAATTCTTTACCCACAGGGTCAATTTCGCCAATCTGAGCCGAGGTCCCAATCTCTGAAGCCGCTCTCCTAAAGACAGAAATGGATTCCCTAAAAGTAGATGCTTACCATTCATTGAAGTAACTTACATATATGTGAATTAAGAAAAACATTAAAAGTCAACCAGTCTTTTTCATGCTGTTTGAATAAATGAGGATGTATTAGTCCATTTTCACGCTGCTGATAAAGACATACCTGAGACTGAGCAATTTACAAAAGAAAGAGGTTTAATGGACTTAAACAGTTCCATGTGGCTGGGGGAAGCATCTACTTATGGGAGAAGGAGGGTGGTTGCGGGCTCTCGGCGCTGTCCAGGGTCCTGCTTTCTCTTGTGATGGAGAGACACGGTGGTTCACTCCTGCAATCCCTGCACTTCGGGAGGTCAAGGTGGGTGGATCGCCTGAGGTCAGGTGTTCGAGACCAGCCTGGCCAACATGGTGAAACCCCGTCTCTACTAAAAATGCCAAAATTAGCCGGGTGTGGTGGTGGAGGTGAGTACTTGTAATCCCAGCTACTCGGGAGGCTGAGGCAGGAGAATCGTTTAAACCCAGGAGGTGGAGATTGCAGTGAGTCAAGATCACACCGTTGCACTTCAGAACTCAGAATAAAAAAGAAGGAAACAAATTAGATTACATTAAATCATTAAATCTTTTAAAACTTAGGAGGTAACCAAATTGGGAGTTTCCCTCCCCACTGCTGATGAACTTGTGGGATAGTATAGAACCATGGGGTTGCTCCACATGTCTGGAGTATTGAACCAGAACTCAATCCCTGAAGAAAGCAGAAACAAAGTAAGGGTCCCAGGCCACAGGCACTTGGTTCTGCTTCAGGGAAATTTCCCTGACCTTTCTAGTTGGAAAGAGTCTCATTTAATTGTCTTAGGAACTTATACCCTAGAGAGATAGGGATTTGCAAGACAGTTCTTTGTATTCTCCAATTCTTCCTTGTCAGGACATAGCCCTATGCAGATTTTGGGGGTGGGTAGGGGAAGAAGGTGATTCCTCTTTCTCTTTTTCCATAGTGAATACATTTATCTTCTTCATCTTGGAGCTTTTCTGCCTCCTAAATTCTCATCTAGAGTCACCTGTTCCAGTTACTCTCTTGGAGGATACTGAGGCCAATGTAGCCAGTAAAATACTCTTTAGAGAATGCCTCCTCTTTACCTGGTTCTTGTTCCTTTGGTGTACTCTTCCTTGTTCACCAATATTCACACCTTCACTCATCATTCAGATATACCACAATTATCTGCCATTAGTTGTAAAAGGAATAAAAAATATTGTGAGTCATTCTTTGTCATAATCACATAGAGAACAGTATATAAACCATAAAATATTCATCTACTTAATGTATTTTTGCATTTTCAGGTATTATACATTAAATTATTACTTAATAATTTTTCAAAATGAATGGTCTAAACCATGGGTGTTAGAATTCATGAAGCCCATATATGTTAGAACCCCTTTATTGCAGTTTACTTGGCAACTGTTTAGGTATCCTGGGGACCCCATTTGCAACTGGCATCTGAAGTGAGGGTAGCCTTATTGTGACTAAGCCCTTAAAATGTGCGTCTGCACTAATTCCTGGTACTTCACGTCAGAATTGAATTGTAGGACACATGGTTTGTGGCAGAAAATTAAGAATTGTTGTTGGAAAATGATATACTATATTTCCTTGATTACTGCAATAGTCTCCCAGTCAACTTGAGGATTTCTACAACCCCTCAGGTTCAATAATTTACTAGAACCATTCACAGTACTCAAGAAAGGGCTATACATTTTGTCATGAACAGTTCAATGTTAGAAATAAGCAGGTCCACGCATATTTCTGTCTTTCCACAATGTCAGGCTTTTATTGATGCTATTTCAATCACAAATGCCACCTGGAATTCCCATGGAGACAATTATTCATAGTACTTCCTGTTTACTCCCTAGCCAGAGCCATGGTCACACAGGTTCAAGCCACTCCATAAGTCAGTCAATATGGCAAACCATACATAATAGTATAGTTAATCAATATTCAAATGTTATAGGTTAAACATTCCACAAAAAATGAAATAACATTTATCACCAAGAGGAAAAAGAGATAGTGTAAGACTTAAAGAAAGAGGAAAGAAACACGAAATGCAGCTTGACAGTCAAAAACAGATTTCTTTAATTAAAACCTGAGAGGTGCTCCTGGCCAATTGTGGTCAGAGGCACTTTCTCTTACAGACTAAGAGTATTCATTGGTTTTAGGGTGAGGGAGCTTATCATAAGCTTGGAATGTTTATGTGTGTGGAGAAGTTTATGGCAGGGTTGGAATCTCTCAGGGAGAAAGGGAGGTTATCTTGGGGCAGACATCTTTCTGGCCTGGAGGGGGGTTATCTCAAGGTTGGCATCTTCCAGGCTGGAGGCGGGGGGGTTATGTCGATGCTCGCATCTTCCTGGCCAGAGGGGGCTTATCTAGGGGATAGAATGCCTCTGGTTGGGGAGGAGTTTGGAATGTTTCTGGTTGGAGATGTTATTTGTGATTTATGATTATGCTGACCTTAGTCATTTGGCTAATGCCCTTTGGATTTAGGCGGTATTTTGTTTGTTTGTTTGTTTGTTTTTTTAGATAAACTTTAGAATGAGGGGCTTGTCCAAGTTGACAATGCTCCTGCTCTGTCAATCCAGACTCTATAGTTATAAAAAGGAGGAAGGACAGTGTGTTCTTTCTGGGTAGTTCCTGCTGATGAGGGGATGGAGAGTTTTCTGGTCTCGGGTTTACTATAGGAGCAAAGCTGTCTGTAGATGTTTTTGGGTAGCTGTTTGTGAAATGGCCATGATCCTGTCAGTTAAAAATCTTGAAAAAGGTTAATTAGTCAGGGTAAGAACATTAGTTCCAGGCGTATTATTAGGAGAGGGCCCAGGAATGGAATGACGCATTGTCAGGAACAAATGCTTGGTACTGCAAAGAAGAATCAACACTGAGACAAAGGATATCTCAGCAAGGCAAATTTACTTTGCGCAGAAAGGGAACTACTCATGATGGAGGGATGGCAAGAGAACATTGAACAAAGAAGGGAAGGAGTTTTTACTAGTAATGCAGTTCATCCTTGCTACTATGTCTTGTCTCCATTGGCTGGAGATGGACTGCACAACCTAAGCTGAACCCGGTTTGCTAACTTGAAAAGTGCAGGAGTGTGGTTACACCAGCTGAGAGTGCCGTTTCAACAGGAAGAGTCATTGCAACAGGAGGGGTAATCTATAGAGTGGGTAGCGGACGTGGAATGTAGTCTCTATAGGTAAAGACCAGTGGGAAGTTTGTTTACCAGGGTGGGGGATACAAAGAGTAAAGAAGCCTGGCCTTGAAAGCAGGGATCAAAGAACAAGGACTCTGAGCAAGTTAACCCTTTGAAGAGGAACTCTTTTTATATGTAACAACTCATGCTATGATTTTGTTCCCAAACCAAAAATTTATTTGGTTGTTTTGGTACTCCCTTAGCTTTTTAGCTCTTTCTTTAAGTTTTTTTAGCAGTGTCTTTTACTAGGCCTGATTTGTTGATATAGAAACAACATTTATTACCTAATGAGAGGCAGAGGCACATATTTAGAAAGGCCCGTGTGTTATTTTCTGTTAGTAACTATTATTACTGCTATGAGGGTAATAATTAAGCAAGATACTACAGTAACTGAGATTTTCTGTCTGATATTCCACCCTGAGAGTGCTGCAGTATATAGTCCTATTGCAAACAGTAGAGTGAGTAAAGCAATTCCCACAAGGATGGTGTAATAAATAATTTCCATTAAAAAGTTTTAATATTTGGCTTGAAAGAAGAGGTAGGAATGACAAAAGTATTTGGTGAGGTAGGGGTGAGACTGCGTAAGATGAGTAGTTCTCAGTTACTTATCTTTTATGATTTTCAGCTTAATATTTTCTATTTCTTTACACTGATATTTAGAACTTTTTGGGGGGCTCTCAGGGGTTGGTGCCTTAGTTTTCAAGGATTTGACTTGAGTGTGATGTATTTAGGAGTTGATTCCTGCAACACATACCATCTTAATTACCCTGGGTTCTGTGGACTTACTAAACGTGGGGCAAAGGATTCCAGGTACCCTCAGTTATTAGTTGTCAGCAGCAGCAGCAAAGAGATTTTTTCCTGTGATGGTTGGGGGGCTCATAGGCAGTGCCTGCTGAAACATCTAGTTTTCTGTTTATAGGCCTTTAAGAAAGCACAGCTTATTTTGGAAATTTGTAGCCAGAAAAAATAGAATTTAATTTAAACAGTAGAAAATAATAAAAATAGAAAAACATTAGGCAATACTAGAATTTAACAACAGGCAGTGCTATACTTTTTGAAACATCATTTTCTCTCTCCAGTTTTCCATTTTTATTAAAAGATAAATTATGGTAGGACTGGTGTGCTTTATTATACTTGGCCTAATTATTTGCATGCAGTGCAGCAAGAATAATTATTTGTTACATAGGACTTTTAAATTGGCTTTGATGGAACTTTGTTTTGTAGAAGAAATCTAAGATGATACTTATTTAAAGCCGAGCCTAGCCATGGATTTGTGTCATCAAATACCTATGAGTTGGTGAATTCCACTCCTCTTGAGATCCCAAGATAACTTGGGGTTCCCAGCCGGCTAGAAAGTGACATTCTTTACTTCCCACAAATCAGAAACCCTGTACAGGGACTGTGCACACCAAATATGAGACCTATTTTCCAAGGGCTTTATTGGCTCCATAAGTCAAGTTTGAGTCCTTAAAGGAAAGCACACCATTCCATCAAGGCCTTGGTAAAATAACCAGTTTCTCCAATTGTGTCCTCTTACAAAAGAAAACAGATTCTTATTGTTCTTATGCAAATAATTATATTGCCATAACTTAATGATAGTCACAGATAGTTTCCAAATTCTGGAGAAAATCAGAGAGAAACAAGTGTGTTCCAAATTTTGTTCATGGGAGTATACTAAATTGTTAAAAGCTGTTAATAGCTCAAAAGAGACGTTTCTTTGACTTTAAAAAGCAAAACAAAGGATTAGCAATATTTTAAGCAAAACATTAAAAAGATTACTCCAGTCTCCTATTAATTTAGTTGATGCAGTTAATTCCTGTCCCGCTTGATATTAATTAACATTTTAGCTCTTCAAAAGTCCTGAATGTTTTTCCTCTATTCTGATGATGCAGTGTCTAAAGTTATCAGAAACCTGCATTTAAGAGCACCTGTTAGAGCTTTATAGCTGATTATAAAACCACCTTTTAAAGAGGACCAAAACTTTTTGTGGATGACAAAAAGTTTTAGGGTAACCATAGTTAAAGACACAGTTGACAAGGATATCTCTTACCTCTGTGGCAAACAATAATTTTAACATAACAATTATTACTGATAAGGTACACTGAAATATATTAGAATTATAGGAGTCCCCCATAACTTTGGAACACATGTGAATAACATATTTATACAAATATAGCCCAAAGAAAGCCAAACACCATTTTATATTTGACAATGCTTCCTGTATGATTTTATACCAATTAAGCCAAACTTTACCTTTATGTTAGTGTGCTATTAATGTTAAACTCAATTTTAATAAAACCTTGTGGGCATATTTACCCAATTTTAATGTCTGACCATAAGGTAACATTTTTATAGACTCTTTTCAACCCTTTATAGTTTTTGTTAAAGAATAGGTTAGTGCTTTAAGAAAAACCCATTGTGCTTTTACTTTAATGCTCAATTTATAGAAAAACAGGATGATACCCCTTAAACTTTAGCCAATATGTTTACACACAGAATTTCTTTTACAATTAACATTTCAAAACTTGCTTAAACCTTTAAAACAATTCCTTAACCATTTAATCTAGGTAAAACTCCACATTCTTATGCCTCCTTATAATCTTTTTGCCAAAAGTATATTTTACTTTCCTTATACACCTTGCACGTAAACTATTTCTTCAATAGTTTTAAATACATGTTACACTGTTAACTTTTAGCAACCTTTACCTTTGTTGAAAACCGTGGTAAGTTTGGGATTTTAATTATGTGCTAGGTGTAGATCCTAGGACCTAGACAGAAGTGCAGATAAGGTCTGGATTATTCCAACATGTAACTCCATGTGCCTTACGTTTTACCTAGCTGCAAAGCAGGCAAGCTGTACAGCTAGGAGTAAGAGTTATAGTGTCATTTTATAAAGTATTCATGAGGCCTAATTAATTTTAAACTATACAATATTTATTGCATAAATTCCCTTTATGAAAATTTTTCATGACTTTCACAGACAATTTCTGACATGCCTTAACTTTTTGACTTGTTGTAAACATCCCTTTCTTTAAACAAACAATTTACTTTAGGACAAGAATTTACCATATAAGATTCTTTTTATATAAATTTCCTTTTCTTTAATATTAAAGATAACAGTTCTTTCCCAAAACAAACTTCCTTCATGTCTGTGGACCAGACTGCCTAAAAACACAAGATTAGAAGTTAGGATATTTTACTAAATAGTTTAAGATGTAGCTATCTTCATTAAATCAGTATTAATGCTTCATTTATTTAAAAATTACACAAGCAAAGATTATTTTGTTTGGGCTGAGTTATAGTTTTGTAGCCTCTATGCCAAATTTTGACTCCTTATACTATGTGGCAGAGATAAGTATGAAATTACTTGATTAACAAATGCAAACAAAAATGTATGCTGGCAACTCTTAAGACATTTCTAATCTTACTGTACCCATAAGTTTAAAGCCACGTGAACAGAAAGGTTCCACAGCTTTTACTTTTTCCTTTAAAAATATTTTATTTACGTGCTTATTTTTCTTAGGCCAATTAATTAGACCTCTTTTAATAGATATGGCACTCATAACAACTATATATAGCCACAGAGACAACCAGAAGAAGTTTCAGTAGTGTAAGATTTTTTTTTTTCCTGCTAATTTCCCAATTGGATTATTGGCCTTCAGGTGAGGCCCTTTAAGAACAGGGCTAGGAAAACAGTTTCTAGGGCCTAATAAACAAGCGTAGCTGGAATACAAAGACAGATATTGAGAGGTACTTATTTACCTCTAATTCCAGGGGTTCCATAAGAATAATAGATTTTTCTCAAGACAGGATTTGTGGTGTCTTTTCTGTTTTCCCAAGGAGTCCCAGGCCACCAGAAGTTATTTTAGAGTTTTTTTTAGTACATGCATCAAGAGTGCCAAGACAGAGTGGAGAAAAGTAATTCAGTTAATTGAGAAAAAGCTTTTCCAGGAAAACAAGATCGATGAAGAGAAAAATATAAAGCCCTTTTAAATATACTTATAGCTTTGATTTATGACAAATCAGACATGGAGAAAGGAATATTAACCTGAGCAATGTCTTTAACCCCAGCCACTTCCCAGAGAGGGAGAATGGCAGAGGTGGTTTTGAATGGGTAACAGGTGGAGAAGGAGGAGGAGTGGTGTTTGGGGCTGAGGGCATAGAGGCAGGAGGGGCAACTAGGGCAGAGGGTTTGGATGGGCAAGGAGCGGACGCAAGGGGATAAGAATACAGAGGGGGTTCATCTGCAGGGTCAAAAGGAGTTTCAGAGGAAGGAGAGACCCAGAGATGGTTTTTATTAAGAAGATAGATTTTATGAGAAGAGTAAGTTTGAACAGGGAGGGTTGGAATTTAAGGTAAAAGTAGAAGAAAGCCTGAATATAGAGAACATCTTGCCATTTGCCTTTCCTGGTTATAAAGTTGTTAAGGTTCCTGAGAATTTGCAAGTCAAAGGAGCTATTTTGAGGCCATTAGCTGTCATTATCTAATGTCTATTGGGTCAGGACCCTTACAGTAAATGACTAAATGCTTAAGCCAAGTTTGGTGAGTTTGTGAAGGAGACAGCACAGTGGAGAGGGCTTACGAATGTGGGAATTGTTTGGCACCCATGTGGACTGGTGAGAAGAAGCCAAGGGTGTCTGTTTTTGTTCTAGGTGTCCCCAGACAGAAGACAAAGATCCAGAATCCTCTTTCTAAAGAAGATGGTCAAGTTGAGAAGAAACTGGGCATCCCCAAGATTTCCTCTAGCTTAGTCCCGCTGGTCCTCCGAGGACTGAGACTGCTCACCTGACTTTTCCTGGGTACCATGAGAAAGCCGGAGGAGAAAGAAGGGTGAGTAGATCTTACCAGTCTGCTGGATTCGTGTCCAACGGATGTTCTGGTTGGAATTGGAAAGGACCTCTTGGACTGCAGCCGCACAAGGAAGAGAGAGAGGAAAAAAAAGGAGGATGAGGGAAGAGTGAAGTGAAAGAAAAGATGGGGCAGGTGGCCAGAGACCCTTAGGATTCAGAAATTAACTCAGGATGAGCTGCCTCTGCTTTCTGCGTTGCAGGAGATCCTCTGCCCCCAGCACCTGTCCTAGGTTTTGGCACCAAATATAAGAGTTAAAGAGGAAAGAAACATAAAACATGGCTTGGCAGTCAAAGACAGGTTTTCTTTAGTTAAAACCTGAGAGGTACTGCTGGCCAATTGCTGTCAGAAGCACTTTCTCTTACAGGCTAAGAGTATATATTTGTTTTAAGGTGAGAGAGCTTATTACAAGCTTGGAATGCTTATGTGTGTGGAGAAGTTTATAGCAGAGTTGGAATCTCCCAGGAGGAGAGGAGGTCATCTTGGTTGGGGCAGACATCTTTTTGACCTGGAGGGTGGTTATCTTAAGGTCGGCATCTACTTGGCCAGAGGGGGCATATCTAGGGGATAGATAGCATGTCTCTGGTCGGGGAGGAGTTTGGAATGTTTCTGGTTGGAGATGTTATTTGTGGTTTATAGTCATTCTGACCTTAGCCATTAGGCTGATGCCATATGGATTTAAGTAGTTTTTTATTAGGTGAACTTTAGAATGAGGGGCTTGTCCAAGATGATGATGCTCCTGCTCTGTCAGATAGGAGAAAGGGTTAATGAACCAGTCCAGGGAAAGTGAAGAAGACAGAGTCCTGGTCTGGGTGGTCTGTTGGTCTTGCAAGGAAGAGTTATTGACTGCAAGATGGTATCACTTAAGATGGCCATTTTGAGCTGCTGAAGGCCTAGTCTTTTATAGTCATAGAGTCCTCTGATGAGAACAGATAGTAGAAGAGTGCTTGTTTGTGTCTTTATGTGGTTGGATGCAGTCATTATTTTTTTAATTTGTATTAAACAAAACATCTTGTTCTTATTGCCAAAGTGTCCTGTGAAATATCAAGTGGAGTCTTTTTCTAAGATGGAGTTAGTTAGGTCAAGGGTGCTCTATATACTTGTGATTACAGTTTATTATAAAGGATAGAAGGGAACAGCCAGATGAAGAGGTACGTAAGGCAAGGAAGGGGGAAAGGTGTACAGTTTCCATGCCCTCTGTGGCATGCCACCCTCCCAGCACATCCATGTGTTCATCAACCTAAAAATTCCCTAAATCCCACTGCTTGAAGTTTTTAATGTGAAATCTCATCATATAGATCCGACTGATTAAATGATTGGCCATCAGTGATTAAATACAACCTCTAGCTCCTCTCCTCTCTCTGGAAGTCAGGGCGGGAGGTAGGGCTAAAGTTCTAACCCTCCATTCACAGAGTTGGTTTCTCTGGTGAACAGCCCCCATCCTAAAGTTATCTAGGGCCCCCACTATGAATCACTTCATTAGCATAAACTCAGGTATGGTCAAAGGGGCTCTTTATGGATAACAAAAGACAGTCCTACCACTCAAGAATCTTCAAGGGTTTTAGAAGCTCTGTACCAGCAACCAGGACAAGGACTAAATATATATATTTTTTTGTTACATCACAGGTTACCCCTTGGTCTTTGACTATGGATTCTTTTTAGCAAAAGGATCACCTGTCTGAGCAACATTTTGAGGAGGGAGTGTGGTATAGGAATAGGAGGCTTTTAACTCATTTTCCCAATTCATTTGACTATAGATATTGGCATTGTAATTTTTACCAACAATGCAAGTGTAAGACCAGATTACATTATGGTAGATGTAACTTGAAAAATAAAAAGTCAAAAAATGCTGGCACTTTGCTATAGCCCCATTCAGTCCTTAATAATTAGTTCAGTCCTTTATCATATTGTATGAAAATGTCCCCTGGGATGAGCCACTCCAGTTTGCAGGCTTCCATTTGATCCCACCTAGTTCCAATAGCAGGAGTGGTATCAGCAATAGATGGTTTCACCCTTTGAGGCATCAGATATAATTCAGTAAAAGAAAATAACATCTTTTGCTCTGAGCATCCTTCAAGGTGTTAAAGTACTATTGAGTTTCCCTCATTCCAGAACCCCTTTTTTGTTTCTTTATCCTCATCTACCTTTTCTCCTTCTCTTCATTTATACAAACTTTTCCACCTTTGGAGGGGACGTTAGGTTCAACCACTGTGCTGGTCTAATTGCAGGCAGCAATACTAATCTAACTAGTAACTCCCCATCAGTCCACTGCTATTCATATAGGTAGTGTTACATAGTTATAGAAATGGGCTGTTTTTACCATTAGACAATATAACTGCGTTCACGGCCAATCCTAATCTTTCTAGATGAAGTGAAGGCACAATCTGCTCCATCAGGCCTGTAGAATTTCTGACATAAAGTTTAGAATATAGCTATACTTTCTTGTTTAGGAATCATCACCGCCTCCAGCATTTGCAGTTGCAGGCTTGAGCCTGTGAACATGAAGTAGGAAAAGCAAAATTGAGGTGACATGGCGAAGAAAGAAGAAAGTAGAGTCACCAGTCATCTTCCCTGCGGGAAAAAATGCATAGTCATACCAGTATCTTCTCTGACTCCCCATCCTGCTGCTCTACCAGAAAACCAGGAATCTATCTAGTGGGGACACTCTTTCACTGTCTCCTTGTTGTTGAGTGTGAGCACACATTTGTGAAGGCATGCAAGCCAGCTCTTCATGCTTTTATATTCTCCCATTTTAGGCAACTGATGTTTCAAATGCCATTCCAGCTCTCTACTGAATTATTATATTACTCTGAGGAAAATATCTCTCTGCTCATTGTTGAAATTATAGGTTGTGAAAGGTGTTCCTCAGTCTGAAGAAATGTTACTTGGTAGTCCAAATTGGTGCAATATCTTCTATTCTGATTCTTTGACAGTTCTCTGAACATTTGCATCTATCACTGGGTAGGCAAAGCCAAGTCCAGTGTCTGTTCCTGTCAAAACCCACTCATAGCAAGCACCAGTCCCACCTACCAGCTATGTTCAGGGTCTTTTCCCAGTGACTCCAACACCACCATCTGCAGTGTCTGTCTCTTATTTTTGGAAGATAAAACTGTTTTTAGTGGTATTTTGTGCTTGAGAGGTGCAACAGGAATATGTCTAGAATTAATCCATCTCGACACTGCGGCAGGCCACCAACGTCCACTCATTTCATGGACCCAGGTGGCCACTTCAAGCAAGCAAACTGGAATATCTACTAGTCATTTCCAGTCACCTGCTGAACCTACAAGTGGATTCTTCTGTTAGACATCAACGTACCTTAATGGAGTACCAACTTACTCCTCCCCAGATTCCCTTGGTGATTTTCCTACCACCACTATTTAAAGGGTATGCCTTTAATAGACAGTTTTCCATTTCTCTCTGTCTGGCCATATGGTCAAGCCATTGGTCACCATCCAAAAGGCAGTAAAAACTCAAGCAGGGGGTTTTATCCTTGTTCAATTCTTCCATCACTATAAGGAAAATAGCACATAATGTTGCCCATCAAACTGGTTTATTTTTATCTTCTTCCAACATAGAGGTGGCCTTCCAAATAGGATGCTGTCCATTCACCCTGAAACTGCTATCTATAAACCAGACAACTCTCTGCTGGTCAATTGAGAACTATTCACAGGGTACTATCTAAATAAAGGAATCTGGCATCTCCTCACAATATTCCAAAGTCAGTCCTGGGGAAGAGTCTACCTACTCCCTTAGTAGTGTATTCCTATTTTGACATAAGAAATATATGTTTGGGTTCTGCTCCCAGTTACTGACACAAAGATCCTAAAACCTTTGGAACTTCTTGGGTGATACCCATACCCTTTGTTTTAATGAGTGAGTCTCAGCGGGCTCCTGGATAGCTTTGGGATGGTGGCTGGTCACCAGAAATACCAAGCCATGATTAGAGGTGGAGAATTTTCAGCCCCACACCCCATCTTCCAGGGAAGGGAAATTGGCTAGAGATTTACTTAATCAATTGTGTCTATGTCACGAAGGCTCCATAAAAATCTGTAAAACACTGGCTTTGGAGAGCTTTCAGGTTGGTGAACACATTCACTTGCCAGAAGGGTGGCACGCTTCAACTTCATGGGTCAGAAGAAGTGCCTACGCTCTGGACCCTTCCAGACCTTGACTTATGTACATCTTCATCTGTTGTTTATCTGTATCTTTTATCATAATCTTTATAATAAACTGGAAACATGTTTTCCAGATTTCTGTGTACATCATAGCAAATTATCAAATCCAAGGAGAGGGTTGTGGGAATCCCCAATTTGTAGCCAAGTTGGATAAGAAGTGTGGATCATCTGGGGACCTACTTCTTGTGACTGGTGTCTGAAGTTGGGGTTAATCTTGTGTAAATAAGCCCTTTGAGGTCTGCAATAATTCAAGTAGTTAGGGTCAAAATTGAATTATAGGACACCCTATTGGTGTCCAGGAGCTGGAGAATTGGTTGGTGTGGGAAAAACCCTATATTTAGATAAAATTTAATCTGTGGTAAAATACATATAACATTGTGTTCACCATCTTAATCAGTTTGGTAGTGTTAGGTGTATTCATATTTACTGTGGTAAAATACACAAAGCATTGTGTTCACCATCTTAACCAGTTTAATAGTGTTAAGTGTTTTCATATTGTTGTGCAACCAATCCCCAGAACTTTTTCATCTTGCAAAACTGAAACTCTGTACTCATTAAACAGCATCTCTTCATTTTCCCCTCCCTCTAGTCCCTGGCAATGATGTTCTAGTTTCTGTCTCTATGAGTTTAACTAGATACTTCATGTAAGTAAAATCATACAGTATTTGTCTTTTTGTGACTGATTTATTTCACTTAGCATAATGTTCTTAAGTTTCATCCATGTTGTAGTCTATGTCAGGATTTCCTTCCTTAAAGCTAAATAATATTTCATTGTGTGTATATAGAATAGTTTCTTGGTATTTATGATGAATTGGTTCCAGGACCACCAAGAATACCAGGGATGCTAAGTCCCTGATTTAAATGATGTAGTATTTGCATGTAACCTGTACATATCTCCCCATATGCTTTAAATCATCTTTGGACTACTGATAATACCTAATACAACGTGGATGCTACAGAAATAGTTTTTATAAGATGTTGTTTATGGAAATAGTTTTTATAATGTATAGTTTTTATAAGGTATTGTTTATAGTGACAAGGAAATGAAGTCTGTACATGTTCAGTACATACACAGTGTTTTGTCAAATATTTTTGATCCTCAGGTGGCTGAATCCATGGATGTGGAACCCACCGATATGGAGGGCTGACTATGCTACATTTTAAAATTATCTGTCAATGGACACTTGCATTATTCCCACTTCTTGGCTATTGTGAATACTGTTGCTATGAGTGTGGGTGTACAAATATCTAAGAACCTGCTTTCAAATCTTTTGGTTAAATATCTATAAGTAGGGTTGTTGAATCCTATGGTAATTCTATTCCTAATTTTTTAAGAACTGTCATACTGTTTTTAGTAGTGGCTATACCATTTTATATTCCCACCACCAGTACACAGGGGTTCCAATTTCTCCACATCATCACCAACACTTACTCTTTTTGTGCTTTTGACAATAACTATCCTAACTGATGTAAGATAATAAGATTATTACATTTTCTTCCATCATGCGGTGGGTTCAATTAATGTCCAAGATTGAGCTAGTAATTGCCTCTGATGTAAATTCTCCACTTCAAAGTCCCTGTAGTTGTTGCTGGGAGGCCCCCCAGGCTTTTGCCACAAGCCCCAATCTACCCTCTGCGCAGGTCCACTGAACAGATAATTTGTCCTTTCTAGTACTTCAGGTTTTATTCCACGCTGTGTGGGCTTGGACAAACTTCTTCCTTTCTGTTTAGCAAATATAAGTACTGTTGCTTAAAGGTGGAATTTATATACCTTGTTTTATAGTACGAGGTAGGGAAACATTCCCCAGTCAGACACAATATCCATTCCCAAAACACATTCAAAACATCTTCAGGTAAAAGTGACACAATCATTTCACATAAAGCCTATGCAAGCATTCCAGTTTTTGCCCAAACTTTGATCTTGATTCTATATCATTTATTGCAGAACAGAGACCCTGTTTTAGGGGCCTGTGCAACCCCTCTCCCACAAATATGGAAATAAAGGAAAATCTGGAGTTCTTGTAAGAGAAATTCCATGCATCTAGCTAGACCTGAGGAATGAAGTTAAGGAACTTCATCAAATTTCTTAAATGAATAAGGAACTTGATAAGCAAGAAAGTAATAGGAACTTAAAACAATAACTTACGGAAGTTAGAGTCAGGAGATTTTTTTGTTCCCCTATAGACGCTAAATATAACATCTAAACATACGTCCCGGAGTTGTCTTTCAGAAACCCAGATCCCACCAAAAAATTCCATGGCTAGGTAGACCTCAGATGAGAGGGACTGGGGACTAAACTCTGACAACCCTTCTTTGTTCTAAATTTCTTCCTGAGGGGCCTGGAGGGAATCCCACTCAGGAGCCAAAGCTCATTCTTTTCTGCTGACTGCAAATTCTCTTCCTTCACAAACTGCAAATCAGAAAATCTTTGAATCTACCTCTGACCTGGGAGACCCCCATTTCAAGAGATTTCTCCCTTTTGGGCCAATACCAATGTGTAGCCTCCATGTATTGACTTAGATTTTGCCTGTAACTTCTGCTTTCCTGAAATTTACATTTTCCTTAAAAAAACCTTTACCTGCAAGCCATTAAGAGGTTAGAATTTAAGAGTAGCTGCCTGATCTTCCTTGCTTGGAGCTCTGCAAATAAATGCCCTCCTTTTTCCTGCTGCAAACCTCAGTGTACATATCTGGTCTTATTGTGCCAGGAGAGCAGATCTCAGTTAGGTTTGATTAATAAATGGCACAACTGAACCCTCTGGAGTGATGGAAATGTTATAGATTTTGATGTAGATAATGGTTACATGGATACACACATGTAAAAATTAAGCAGTAAACTTGATTTTATAAGTAAATGTATAAACTTAGCATTTTTAAGTTAGCATTCAATAAAAATATTAAGGGCAGTCATTCAAAAAATACAAATAGAAGGCCTAACTTCTTCATAGTAGAGGAAAAAGAAACAAAGACAAATTACTACAGAAAAAGGGAAGAAGGATGAAAAAAAGAAGAAAGAAAGGCATGGTTAATAGCAAAGATTTACAAAGAAGTTGCAAAAGCGCTGAAAGATATAAGCATCACACAAAACAGACTAAGGTAAAAAGGTTTTTATGAATAATGAGGATAATTACATAAAAAATGTATTTACCAGAAATACATAGCAATTCTCATTTTTTATGTATCTCACCATATTACCTTAAATTACATGAAGCAAAATCCAGACATAAGCACAAAGAGAAATTTACAAATCCACAATTATGGGAAATTTTAAGAGTATTCTAGTGTTTGCCAATTCTATCAAAAAGGGGAAGATTTAAATATTACAAAATAAGAAAGAACTTCATCCAACATTTGGAGAATACAGTTTCTGCTCAGTATATATGGAACATTAATTACACCATATTTAGGTTA
Organism: Aotus nancymaae; assembly: GCF_030222135.1. NCBI lineage: Eukaryota > Metazoa > Chordata > Mammalia > Primates > Aotidae > Aotus > Aotus nancymaae. The sequence continues at coordinate 52,779,267 of NW_026988473.1, read as the reverse complement.
CAAAGCAAGTCTCAATGAAAAACAATGGATCTTGTACAGAGCATATTAAAAATAACCAAAAGGTACATACGTTTGAAAATTTACAAACATCTTTATAATTTATGAGCCAAAAAAGAAATAATAAAAATAAGAAAATCTTATGAACTAAACAACAATGAAAACAACATGTATTACAGCTCAAGGCATGATATTAACCAGTACATAGAGAATAAATTTTAAACTTAAATAAAACAATTAGAAGAAATATTTTTTAAACCCTTAATGTGCTAAGTGCCTTATGCAAAAAATTAGAAAAAGATGATTTAAACTACAAATCCAATAAATGTAGCAAGAAGAAAATAAAGACAATAGCACGAAATAAAATTATTTTGAAAAGATTAGTAAGATAAAGAAAAAAGAAAACTTCTAGCAAGACTAGTCACAAAAAAGAGAAAACAAAACAAGGCACAGCTATAGATAAAATAAATTTGAAAATATAAACAAAAATAAATAGGAATGTATATCTTGGAAAAATATACATTCTTAGGAATGTATATCTTGAAAAAAAGTCAAGAGAAAATTCTTAAAAATCTGGATAGACTCAAAACTAAAAGAAATTGAATCACTAGTTAGTTAAATATACTTAAAACACAAGCCCAGATGGTGTTTCTAAATAAAGCATGAGCAAACAAAATTTATCAATTTTTAGAAAATGAATGCATTCCTTGGAAATGCAATATTTTAACAATAAAAATCTGTTACTATATTTCATCGCATGAACGAATGTGACGCATTTAACTTCCATTCCAGCATGCTAAAAAAAATTCTAAAACCTTAAAATTGTTCCCACTAAAGTCAGAAATATCATAAAAATGCCTGCCTTCACAAACTCTTTCAAATTTATACACTTACTGCAATAAACCAATATAATATATATATGTGTGTATATAGACTTCTCATGACTGTGTTAACTTTTCATCATAACAGCCTTTGAAAAATGTATATCATTTTTGAATAAATAGCCCCTAACCACATTAAATCAATACAGTAAAGAAAAATGGGTTTTAGATATTACTATTTCAAGCAAAGATAAGCTCATCAATTTACTTTTCATGCTTACTTCTATTCAGAGAATATCGTATGGAACAAACTTGAATTATGTAATTTGCTTGAATGAACCCAGAAAGTTGTGCTATGCCAAAATGTACTACTTCTTTCCAAGAAAGCACGCTGGGTGAAGTAGTAAAGGCTTGCTTGTTATGCTTGCTCAGGGGCTACTTTGATGACTGTCCAAATGCTCTCATGTTTTGCCTAAAGGTGACTTTCTGTGCTGTATCCTTTTTTAAAAAGGCAGTTTGAATACAATATGTTGAGGGTTGAAAAACTGAAGAAAAGAGAGCAGAAGGGAAAAAAATGGTGCATCCAAAAAGACTCTCTCCTTTGGCCTCCGCCAACCAACTCCCACTATAGTCTTCTCTTCCCCTTTAGCAAGTGCACAAAAATTTTATATTAATTTTATGTACAAATTTCATTTTTAAACTTGTAAATTGTTACTCTATTTTTCAATAATCGAAAAGTGATTTTTTAACTTAATTGTAGTAATTTAAAAAATTCGTATTTTTTTTTCTGTGTAAGAATAGTTTGGGCAACTTAAGTTGGGATCATTATCATTCTTCTCATAAAAAGTAATAGAAAAAGCTTTTTTCCACCTAATGGCTTTTCCTTGAGCCACAGAGCTTTCAGAAAGCCATTAAAGCCGTTAAGCCCGGGTCAGGTGAACAGGAAGTTAGACTGAAAGGAGACACAAAACTGCCAACCTACCAGACGGCGAACCTGCCCAGCCGACCAATCACAGGCAGGAGGCGCGCGCCCGGCAGCCCGGCTGAGGCTGAGGTTCCGGAGACTCGGCTACTACGCGCCGCCCAACCGGTAGGAGCCACCCTCAACGAGCGTGCCCGAAGGCCGCGACTGGCGCCGCCTCAACGCCTCCCGCCGCCACTGACCAACCGTTTGACCCGCAGTCATGGTTGAAGCGGATCGCCCAGGAAAGCTGTTTATTGGGGGCCTCAACCTCGAAACCGACGAGAAAGCCCTCGAGGCTGAGTTCGGCAAGTATGGCCGCATCGTCGAGGTGCTCCTGATGAAAGACCGAGAAACCAACAAGTCGAGGGGCTTCGCGTTCGTCTCCTTCGAAAGCCCCACAGACGCCAAGGCCGCCGCCAGAGACATGAACGGCAAGTCCCTGGATGGTAAGGCCATCAGAGTGGCCCAGGCCACCAAGCCGGCATTCGAGAGCAGCCGGCGGGGCCCGCCGCCCCCTCACAGCCGCGGTCGCCCGAGGTTCCTGCGCGGAACCCATGGGGGTGGCGGCGACCCGCGGGGACCCCCCTCCCGGGGCCGGCCCAATGACGACGGTGACTACCCAGGGGATTTCGACCTGCGGCCCTCCAGGGCCCCGATGCCCATGAAGCGCGGGCCGCCGTCGCCGCGCAAGGCCGGCCCACCACCCAAGAGGGCCGCGCCATCGGGCCTGGCTCGCAGCGGTGACGGTGGAATGCGCGGGAGGGCTCCCGCCGCGCAGGGAAGAGATGGCTACTCAGGCCCGCCACGCCGGGAGCCGCCGCCCCTGCGCCGCGTCCCCTACCTGGGCCCGCGGGAGGAGGGCTACTCGTCCAGAGACGGCTACTCGAGCCGAGACTACCGCGACCCCCGGGGTTTTGCCCCCTCGCCCCGAGAGTACAGCCACCGCAATTACGGCCACTCCAGTGTGCGGGACGACTGTCCTTTGAGAGGCTATGGCGACCGAGACGGCTACGGGGGTCGCGACCGTGAGTACGGGGATCATCTGAGCGGAGGCTCCTACCGAGAGCCCTTTGAGAGCTACGGAGACCTGCGCGGTGCTGCCCCGGGGCGGGGGACCCCGCCATCTTACGGAGGAGGAGGCCGCTACGAGGAGTACCGGGGCTGCTCGCCCGACGCCTACAGCGGCGGCCGCGACATTTACAGCAGCAGTTACAGCCGGAGCGACCGCTACTCGCGGGGCCGAAACCGGGTGGGCAGACCGGATCGTGGGCTCCCTCTGTCCATGGAAAGGGGCTGCCCTCCTCAGCGTGATTCTTACAGCCGGTCAGGCTCCAGGGTGCCCAGGGGCGGAGGCCGTCTAGGAGGCCGTTTGGAGAGAGGGGGAGGCCGGAGCAGATACTAAGCAGGAACAGACTTGGGACCAAAAATCCGTTTTCAAAGAAACTAACAAAAAGAAGAACCTGTTATGATAACTACCCAAGGACTAGTAACTACCCAAGGAAGAGTTGTTTTTACGTTTTAAAAGTTTCCTGTTAAAATCTCCATTTTTATGCTTCTCGGAGAAAAAAAATTCATTTAGTTTTGGAGTTGTTAACGTTTCTTTCAACAAGCTCATGTTAAAAGCCTACGAACCTGAGTGCTAGTCTTCTTATATTTTCAAGCAGAAACTCGATTAATGGCTTCTTCCCTTGTAATTTTTCCTGATAAATGAGGCAAATAGTTCTAAGATCTTTCATAAACATCTGCTCACCTAAAATGGAAAAATGGATCATTCTGCACATTTAAACCAACTAGATTTTGGGTGGCAAATGGGAGGGATTGTTGTATGCTACTCTTAAGATTTCAAGATATCTTTCAAACTGAATCTGTGTTCCCAGTATTAAAAACCAAACAACCCTCAATAACAACACAAATGATTTAAATCACATGTTTGTATTCACTCAGTAAATTTGAAAAGCAAATGGATAATGTTGGCCATATTTTGCCTTTTTGCCTTTTCTTTGGGAACCTACAGGATCACCTGTTCTCTCCCAAAGGTAGTATTTATGTTTTGAATAAGAGTGGAATACTGTATTAAAGATTTGGCCAACCAACCACAAAGTTGCTGAAAACAAGCAAACCCAAAATTCTTCAATTGATAGCATTTATTTTCACCACCAACTAATTATTAAGAAACAAATAGAAAATAAACCAATGGTGGATTTGGGGACCATAATGGCTTCCATTCCTAATTCCAAGCCACTTGCCCTCAGCTCTAGAGCCAGCCACTGAGTCCTGTGGAGAGAATTCAGCTTCTTCCATTAGGGGTGAAGGAACCAAAAGAGCTCAGGAGCAAAACCGGAGAATCCCTGAAAGAGCTTGGCATTTCAACCTCTGAGGATCTCAAACTGGCATGAAGGGGCTGTTCTTCCTGTCCACAAAAGGCGGGATTGGATGGATTGTTTCCTAGTTTTAAGGTGGGGAGAAGGGCTTGAGCAGAAAAAGAGTCTCGAAGATGTGTCAGCAGGAACACGTTTCCTCTTTTAAACAAACATCTTTTCCATTCAGCACCTGTGGATTTCCCAGTTTATCTGTGAGAAAGGTAATTGTACAGTCAAGGGACTCTAGCAACCAGAGAAAGAAGGATCAGATTAACGATTAGGAACCATGTTCAGTGTAATACTTGCTGGAGGAAATAGATGAACAAGTGAACAACAACAAAAAGTACTTAAAGGGATCTGAATGCAACACACTCACATACACAACTCTTAAAAACATGATTTTTTGACAAAATAATAGGCGCATTAAAGGAGAGTACACACTAGTGGCTCAGAAGACCAAATGCAAGAAGTAGCTCAAAAATGATCCAGGGATTAATCTAGCAAAAATGTGTAAGATCTTTATGGAAAAATTTTTAATCTTTATTAAAGGACATAGAAGAACTATAAGTGGAGATTGATATGCTCATGGTTGGGAAGACTTTATTATAACTATTCTCAACCTCATCAAATTAATTTGGAAAAGCAATACAACTTTAAATGAAGTCACATGATTTTTTTTCACACAGCTCCCCTCCCCTCTTTCCTAGTAACATTTGTGTTGATAAACAATGGAATAATAAAAGATTTGGTAAACCAACCATAAAACCAAAAAATCAATAGCTTCATTTCACCACCAACAAATTATTAAGAAACAAATATTTAGAAAAGAGACATTAATGGGAGATATAGCTAATCCTCAAATTTGCATAGTGGAATAAAGAGCAAGAAAAGCCAAATCAATTCAGAAAAATAGTTGTTAGGAAGGACTCATCCTACAGACACCAAGACTTATAAAACTCTAGCAATTTAAGTGTATGATATCAACAAACAAGGATAGGCCGACCAATAGACCAAAACTGTGATCCTAGAAACAAGTCCACTTCTGTCACAGTGTATGACAGAGGAAGTTTTAAAAGTCATTGGTGGCAAAATGAACTTCCAAAAAAAAAAAAAAAGACCAACTGTTAAAGTGAGATTCCATAACAGTATACACAAAAATACATTCCAGATGGTTTGAAGATCTAAATGTGAAGAGGAAATTTTTAAACACAAGAAAATGAAGACATGTATTCACCACATTGGTGTTGAGAACTCCATTTTAAGACAAAAAGCACAAACTTAGAAGGAAAATGCTGATAAAAATTTCCACATTTTTATTAAGGTATTTTTATGACAAAGGTCACTATTAACAAAGTGAAATTCCAAGTTATAAATTGGAAGAATATATTTACATTGAAATGACTTCCAAAAGAATGCTTAAAAATCAATAAGAAAGAAAAACAAAAAAAAAATGAGCAGAGGACTTATATTTCTGGCAGATGTATAAATTGATACAATCATTTTGGAAATAATTTTAGCAATGCCTAGTAAAGTTGGAGGGTACATACTTTACGACCCAGAAATTCCATTTCAAGGAATGGACTTAGAGAAATTTGCACATGTTCACAAGGAGATATGCACAACTTTGATCAGTAAAGCACTCTTTGAATGTTTAAAACCTGGAGTGGATCAACTGAGATTTACTCCTACGGTGAAGCTCAGTGTAGAAGCTAACATGAATCAGCCAGGTCCACATGTATCATTATGGGTAAGTATCAAAATATTAATATTTGGTGAAAATGCAAATTGCATAAATGTAGGTGTAGTAAAAAACAAAATAGGATTTGAATGATAGCATGAAAAATCAGGATATTTAGAGTTAAGAGGAAAGAAAAAAGATGGGATGAGGAGTGGGCTTTAGCTGAATAATGTTTTATGTCTTTAAAAGTGATGGCTATTAAGCAAAACTGACAAGTTTAGCATCTTAAATTTTTTTTTCTGTGGTCTGTCCCATCTCTTATTCTGTGCATCTCTTATTCTATAAGTTCAAAATGAACAAGAGATTCTGTACGTCTCTTATTCTGTAAGTTCAAAATACTTTATAATATAATTTTTAATATTAAAAATAGAGCTTAGCATACCACCCAGCATCTACTCAAAAACGTTTGTTATTAATATCCTGAAACTCAGATGCAACACTCCTATCTTGGCAATGATTCTTTTTCCTGGTTTTGTTCTTTCATCACTATGGGTGATGCCTTATTCTACTTTAATGAGTTTTTAAAACCTTCGTATCCTGAACTGTGCCCACAGCTTGTTTACCATAACCTCAAGGGTAGAACCTGCAATATCTGAGAACCAAATCTTAGAGAAAGGTGCAGTTTTTCCCTTTGTTGTCTGTCTTGAAGTGTAATATAGCGAAGAAAAACATTTTCCAATCAACAGCTAAGCTGTTTCTGAAGAGTAATCTCCTGAATATTGAAACTATTAATACCTTAAAGTATTAACATTTGGAAAATACTCACTAGAGTTCAATGAGTTTAAGAGATTATAGCATACAAAGGTTGGAGATCTCTCATACATATATAATTCAACAGTCCCAATATTTCTTTACTGGAGATTAATTTATTAGAGCTATCTTTTTAGGAAAATATGCCAGAGATCTAGTCAGTTGAGAACTCTATAATCACTTTCATTGATGAAAGAGAGAGCTTATCACGTGTTTTCCACAACTCACCCACTGAGTAAAATTTAAGGAATTTGTATCTCAGTGAAAACCTTTGTATTTTCTATCATGTAGTATTCTCCGCTTACTCCTAAAACCCCATCTCCTTCATATTCCCTTCCAAAATGGTTTCAGGAGCATTCAAATTGTCCATGTGGCAACTGACAGCATTACTAACTCCCCACAAGGCGAGGCTTGAACATCTATTTCTGATCACGACCTGAATCCTACTGTGGCTCCTGGGACTACCTTGAAGAGTGCTAGAGGTGGATCAGGTGCAGTGGCTCACACCTGTAATCCCAGCACTTTGGGAGGCCAAGGCAGGCGGAACACAAGGTAAGACCAGCCTGGCCAATACAGTGAAACCCTATCTCTACTAAAAATACAAAAAAAAAAAAAAAAAATTCCTAGCATGGTGTTGCATGCCTGTAATCCCAGCTACTCGGGAGCCTGAGGCATGAGAATTATTTGAACCCAGGAGGCGGAAGTTGCAGTGAGCCAAGATTGCACCACTGCACTCCAGCCTGGGTGACAGAGTGAGACTCAATCTCAATATATATATATATATATAGTGCTAGAGGTAGAATTTTTTTTTCCTATAGGGCAATAGTTCCCTTTTTCCCCTTGCTTCAGGCTAGGTGAGATAGAGAAGGCGTTCCTGCTAGTATTCCTCCTAACTGGGGCCTCCTAACATTTCTTAAACTTTATGTGGTTTCCATGACCCCTCCCTTTTAACCTTTACTTTAAAAGTGATATCACTTTCCTTCTTTTCCTCCATATTAGTGTTCTTTTTGGGGACAGTAACTATGTTTTGAAAAATGTTTTCCTCTTTAGGATATATTTTAGAACTCACCAAAAAAAAAAAAAATGAGGTCTTATTGCTCTTGCTGTGCGTACATGATATCCAATGCTCATAGAAATTTCTTTCAGAATGTACATGTTCTATTTGTGGTGAGGTTTATTCTGAAGCTAATTTCTCTTACAGTGTAACACATCTAATAATGATTTTAAAAGAATTTTGATAAATATTTTGTGAGTGACATTGAACGAACGTAGCAAGAGCAGAAAATTAGAGGAACTACATAGCAATGATGTCCTTGTTGAATGCATCTCAACTATCATATTTATTAAAATGCTCAAGAGAAATAAAAAAATACAGGAACCTATTATGAAAATTTTAGAGAAAACATTGGGAAGAAATAGTAAAGCTTTCTCATAGGTTTGAAGCCTATTTGTTGTAGTAGAGAGAAAATCTTTTGGTCATATGCATAAGCTCTCATCCTGTTACTCATGTAGCTTGGACAATTTTCTTAAAAAATTGGACCTTCAGTTTTTTTCATGTGTGATGATAATATAGTTTCATAGTATTTGTGAAAGTTTTAAATTAGATGACTCATATATAGCACCCAGCGCAGTGCCTGGAATGCAATGGGGTTCATTGAGTGGTAGGATTACAGCATTGTACAAAACAGTAGCACAGACTTTCCTTTGGAATTTATCATTTGTGTTCCTAGTAAAATTGCTTCTGTAACTCAAAAATCTTCATAAAAATTACACTTGAGAGTTTTAATTATATCTTCTCAAGCTGCACTCATCCAGGTTGAAATCTTGGAGATATATTTGACTCTTTAAAGTCCCCATTAATTTTCTGCTGCCGCTTCCTTCTTCACCTCTTAACAGTTCAGGGGACCAAAACTTCCCCCATGGGCTCAGTGCCCCATTCCTAACCAGTCTGAATTAAGGCAGGTTGGTATTATTATAAAGGCCTTGATTCCTTCAAATCTATTAGGGTTTAGAATTACTACTCTCTGGCATAATTAACTTAGACTCAATTTTGCCCCAGAAATAAAGTACCTAATACAGTGCCCAGAATTTTTTTTTAATGTAGCTATTTTTATTGTTATTTGCAGCTGACTTGGGCTTTGGGGCACTGAGAGAACTCTCTGAGTTGAAGAGTTTAGTGATATAGAATAAGTAATATATAATCTGGTAGACCTGAATTTAAATCCTGTGTCCACCATTCACTAACTGTGATCTTGGTCAGGTTACTTAATTACTCTCTGGTTTTAAAACCCCTTAACTATAAAATAGGGGCAAGAATGCTACCCTCATGAGACTGGTTGTCCATCCATTTATTCATTGAATCTAATTTTTATTTATATAGTACCCACCACATGGCAAACACTGTGCTAATATCACGCCAACTAAGGCAAGTAGCAAAGTAGCACCAAGATCACAGTTAGTGAATGATCTTGGTCAGATTACTTAAATACTCTTTGTTTTTTTTTCCCCTTACCTATAAAATAGGGACAAGAATGCAATCATACTTGTTTGTTAGATTAATAGTCATTAAGGGCGATTTACAGAGACAGTGAAGTAGTGGTTACTGGTTGCCCAGATGCATTCTATGGGAACGCACAGAGATTTAGCAGGGTTGGACATTAGCTTTGGGAGAGGAACTCCTGCATTTGGGCTGTGGGGCTTTTGAGTTGTATAATTTGGGAAATACCAGCCCCTACCCTGGAATAATTAGGGGTTAGGATACAATAGCAACATGTCATGGCAGAAACAGCTGAAACCCTATCACTTCAGGGCTCATGGTTGGGGATTTGCAGGAGTTGAGGACTTGATAATCGCATCAGTCTGCCTTACTTCAGACAGGATAAGAATGGGTCACTGAACCTTGCTATCAACAGCTGGAGAAGGGAGAGGCAGTAGAATATAAATGGGGCTGTGAAGAACATGTTTTTTGTGAATAATACTTTTATCTAAGGTGGTAAGGGGCTGGAGTCAAAGTCTTGCAGTTGAAGCTATGTGACAGCAAACTAGAGGCAGGACTTTCTACATCAGCATTATACTAATATTATAGCTTCAGGGGTAACTCTGGCTCAAGATGTCCAGCTGACCATGATTGATTGCATTAAAAATAGGTCAAAACCAGTTTTCAGTGAAATTTGCAGAAGGCCAATCTTTTCTAGGATGCCAATCTACTGAGGATTAGTTTTGGATAAATTATTGTCTCTTAGCTAAGCAATGGAGACATATTGGTGAGCCAAAGTAGACATTATTAATCCTCACATGGATGAATGTTCAAAAGACATGATAGACTCATTAAATTATCATACAAAAAGCAACATTTTAACAATGACAAGCACTGTGAAAGAGAGATACATAGCACTATGAGATATATTTTTAAAAGCTTGGTGTAGTATTACAGGGGTCCCCAACTCCTGGGCTAAGAACTGGGCTGCATAACAGGAGCTGAGTGGTAGACAAGTTGGCAAAGCATCATCTGTATTTACAGCCACTCCCCATCATTTGCCTTACTGCCTGAGCTCTACCTCCTTTGAGATCAGCAGCAGCATTAGATTTTCAGAGTATGAGCACTGCTGTGAACTGCACATGCAAGAGATCTAGGTTGCATGTTCCTTATGAGAATCTAATGCTTAATGATCTGTCACTGTCTCCCATTACCCCCAGTTGGGACCATCTAGTTTTAGGAAAACAAGCCCAGGGCTCCCACTGATTCTACATTGCGGTGAGTTGTATAATTATTTCGATATATTACAATGTAATAATAGTAGAAATAAAGTGCACAATAAATGTAATGAGATTGAATCATTGTAAAACCATCTCTCCCCACTCCCTGGTCCCTGGAAAAATTGTGTTCCATGAAACTGGTCCCCGGTACCAAAAAGGTTGGGGACCACTGTAGGATAGGACACCCAGAAAATGCATCCTTAAGTAAGTGATAATTGAACTAAGTTGCGAAGGATGTATAAGAGCTATATTTCTATGAAAATTAAATGAGATAATACATAAAAATCACATAGCACATAGTAATCATAAGTGGAGACTGATTTTCTTATAGCTATTCTCTTTTGACATCAAGGTAGTTTTTGCTGGGAATTTGTGCTATATAAATTAAGGTAAAGGAATGCAGATGAATTACTATTAGACACTAATTTAAGAGGGCATATCTTGAGGTTGATTACCAGGAAAGTAGAAATGAGAAACACCAAAATGTGAATCAACAAATAAGAGAGGCAAATAACATGAGATCAGTTAAAGGTCAAACTAGTAAGAAAAAATGAACAGATAAAATAAAGAAGTTGGGAAAAAGACAAGGATTGGCTGGATTAATGACCTAGGAGTAACTACTGATACCCTCTTTAAAGTCTCAGAGCCAAGTTTGCAGAGAAAGTCGCTTTTAAAGACATCAGGTTTGTTTGAATCTGAGATGAATCAGACACTCTTTATCCTTCAGGCACTCACAGTTTAATGTGGGTAACCTTTTTCTGCATAAACTACCTAAAATGCAAAACAGAGCGAGAAATGTTATGAAATAGGCATGGGCAATGTGCCAAGCAAACCAATTAATTCTGATTAGGAGAAGGCTTTCCAGGTGTGTGAATTTCAGGATTTTTTTTTTCCATGAAACAGAGAAGCTCCTCTTTAGTATATGTTTGTTATCTACTTTAAACAGAGATAGGTTCATTTGTTTCTATTTGTAATTAATTTTAGAAGTGTCCTCATCTTTGTTGACATTATATCCCATTTCTGCTAATTTACATGGAAACTATTGAAACTTCTGAGGATAGGAGTGATTATCTGAGCTGCAGTTTGGCATCTGAGAGATGGACGAGAGAGAAAGGTTGCAGGGAGAGGGCCATCCTAAACATACTAAGGCTTGCATTTTTTTTGTATTTAAAAGTGCCCTAGTATATTAAAAAGCTGAGTGGAAGAAAGTGTGCTTCCTGACACTGAACAGAACCTACCACTAGATGTCACCAAAAGCTCAAGGATCAACACTTTATGGTTCATTCCTTGAACCTGCCCCCTGGAACTTGAACTCCAGGGTCTGGGGATTTAGGCTGGGTGCTGTTTATGCTTTTGACTGGAAATCCCCATCTAATCAGATACTGAGCATTATGTACAGTTGAAAAGACCAGAATATATCCAAGTGTATACAAGTATTCAAATTGGTGGAAAAGTAATTCAATAAGTGATACTGATTTAATTGGCTAAGCACTTTAGAAAGAAATAATAACGATCTTGGTTATTCACCAAAATGAGTTCCAGGTGGATTAACTTTTTTTCAGGGAGGATTTAAACTTGTTTTTAAAAATGTGGTAAAATACAACAAAATGTACTATCTTAGCCATTTTTAAGTGTACGAGTTCAGTGGCATTAAGTACATTCACATGGTTGTGCTGCCATCACCACCATTCATCCATAGAACTCTTTTCATCTTGTGAAATTGTGGATTAACTTTTTAAATGTGAAAAATAGAAACAACAAAATTTAGAAGAAGATCTATTTGTGTTTTTATATAATCGAGTTTTGGAAGGTTTTTCTAAGCTCAACAGTAAAGGAGGTATCAAAAGTTATATATTGATAAATTTTATTACCTAAAGATTAAAATTTTGTTTACATCTAAATAAGCTTCAGAGTTTTTTCATTTATCATATATATGAATAATTTATCATATATTCATTATCATGTGCTGGTTTTTAGCAAGGGAGGACTTGCTGGTTTTTAGCAAGGGAGCTGCTGTCAGTTCCTGGGGACCTCCCACAATTCCTTGCCATGTGCCCCTCTCACAGGTCCTTTAACAGTATGGCAGTTTATTTATTGAAAGCCAGCAAAAGAGAGGCTCTCCAGTCTGCTAATGCAGATTCTTAAATGCCATAACAACACGATTATTTTTGTCATGTAACATAACCCAACGAAAGGAGTGCCATCCCATTCATGTTTATAACATGGAGGAAACATGAAATATAAGTTTTAAGAAGACACTAAAACATTGGGGGCTGTGGTGGGAGGAAGACCCCTTAAGCCCAGGAGTTCAAGGCTGCTGTGAGTTATGATTGTGCCACTGTACTCTCTGGGCAACAGAGCAAGACTGTATCTCTTTAAAAAAGAAAAAAAAAATACTAAAATATTGAATAAAATAGAGGTTTTGCAAGGTTTTGTTAAACAATATAGAGATTATATCAGAGATCTGGGGGAAGAAAACTCATTTTTATATTTTCAATTAGGGGAAATGTTCTTGGGAAAGTAATCACTCTGGGCGTTTAGACAGCCTGGAAAGCAGTTCCACTTTTCAGATGCTTACTGGTATCCAAGAAAATGTCCACCCATTGAGGAGGAATGAAGAGGCTCGTGACAGGGAACCACTATGTGCTTAGCGTTGTCCTCAGCCTTCTGTTCACTCCTTTAGTACAGATCAATTCAATATATAGATTACAATGTTGATGTATTTTATTTCTAAATAAATTTAAAGTCTAAATTCACATTGAAATATTTCTATAAAGAGCCTGTCCAGTGGGAAAAAAAGAAGTTGGTATAATTAGAATAAAGAAAGGACTATTAGTGAAAATTATGCAATCATTTAGTCTGTTAGCCTAATATTCTTCAAAATTAAAAATTAGAGCTTGAGAGAAGTTAAAATAATTTTTATGTATCTGTTCTCTAAGTTACATTTCAGTTCTAATAATAATCATAGAAATAACTAATATCTTTGAGTAATTCCTCTCAGCAGGTAATAAGATAATTTACCCAATTTAGTCTTCCTAATGACTCTATGAAGTAGATACCATTTTTATAGCCACATTACAGGTGAGGAAACTGAAGCCTAAAGAATAATTTAACCAAGGTTACAGGGATAGAAATTTGGTAGGATAATAATTTTAATCTGATTAACTGACCTCTAGCACCCAAGGTTTTACCCACTAGGTTATACTGCCTGAAAGTTACCTGTGCCAGGCAAGGTATAGCATAAGAGCTCAGATCTCTATTTTTTAATGTCAAGCTAACTAGCTCAGTTCTCAACCTAAAGTTTTAGGGAAAATTACTAATGAGAAGTATTCACTCTCTATTTAATAAGCATTCATATTAATAATCATAGAAAAATATTTAATGAGAAGCAGAAATACATTAAAAATTAGTATATAGATTACTTAACAAAGTCCACATAATACCTAGTTTTATCCAATAGTTAATATCTTTTTATAACTCCCACTTCATACTTCCTCCATGGAAAAGATACATGGGTAGGACATGAGGACGTCCTGGGTAGTTGCTATGGCATTGTTTGCTGGGTACTGATGATTCTTAATTATTTTGACCATTAACTTCTTTACAGTTAGTATTTTATCACTTGATAGTTGTTTTGAATTAAGAAATCTCACAATGAATCTTGAATTGGAACTGATATTTATGCTTTAAAAAAAATGTATAGTGATGTTTGGTATCAATTCCAGAGTTAAGCTCAGCTTTGTTAGAATGTTGGGACATACGTCCTTCGTAATGGCTGCTTTCTAGTGACAGTTCTCACGATATAACTTGAGGTTAAACCCTTCTCAGTGTTCCATTCCCTGGTTTAATTATGCCCTCACCTGAATCTTTCAACTACCTCACAGGCAGCAACTCATTGACTCCTATCTGGTATGAGACTATAAACTAAAAGATGTCCTGATTTCCCCATTACAGGATGATACTGTCTTCTATCAGTCAGCTGTCTTTATCAGTAACACCAGAAAATTATACATAATAGGATTTTATCTCTGGTCTCAAATTTGTGCTGAGGAACTTAATCATCATAACGTTCTTGTTTTCATTTGTGTTTTGTCTTATTATGTAGCCACACATACATGGACAGTGTATATGGTTTTAGCCTTCCATTGTATCTGGAAATTTAATTGTTACAAGCCTTTTCTTGTAGACCTTATTCTGTATTTGGATGAGACTCTACACCTTCTACAGTTGGTACAATTATGTTTTTCCCTATCAACATCAGAGATCTGGGAAAACAAGCCATAATGTTTATATTTTCAATTAGGGGAAATGTTCTTGGGCAAGTAATCACTCTGGGTATTTAGACAGCCTGGAAAGCAGTTCTACTTTTCAGATGCTTACTGGTTTCCAAGAAAATGTTCACCCATTGAGGAGGAATGAAGAGACTAATGACAGGGAACTTGCAAGTGTTCCGCGTTGTCCTCAGCCTTCTGTTCACTCGTTTAGTACAGATCAGTATATTCTACTGGCTGAGCTTGGTTCCGAAGGGTAGAAATGCAAATCTGAGGCACTGATTATGATCTCTATCTTTGAGCATTTATTTCTCAGTCTAGTGGGGGAAGAAAAGCACAAACTAGAAATTGCAATTCAACTCACATGAGTACAAATGAAAATACTTCATCCTGGAAGCAGAAAATACTCTGGTTTGGAGTAGGAGCAAAATTGAAGACTAGAAGTGAACCTGAAAAGAAGGCAGAAGTGAAGTAGGATCTGGATAAAGCTGTTATATGTTTTCTCTTTTTTGTCCAGTGAAATGTTTTTGACAGTAGAACTGAAAAAATATTTAACATTGAATTGAAAATTATCTTTTTAGAAATGTTGAAGAAGCACCATTTCTTTGATTTAAGGAAGTCATAAATATATTTGAATGTTTGATATACCAAAATTGCAAAGTAATATTAGTTTTTACTAAATGGATTTTATGACCTCAGTAATAATACTGCTTATTTACTTTTATTATTTCCAGTGGAGTAAACACTCCACATGTAACTAATATATATGGATTAACTCTTCTGTGCTTCATTTATTTTAGGAAGGATTAGCAACAAAGCTAGATTTAGGAAACTCGCAGGAGGAGTGTGCTTTGCTGAAACACTCATTTGATTTTATAAATGTTTCTGAATATCCAGGAGAGATGGAATTAACCAGTCCTCAGCTCCTTAAGGATATAAGTGCTGGCTAACCAGAACAATAACTATAAAATTAAAAATAGCAGTGGAGCAGTACTTAATCTAGGGCTAATCCAATACTATGGCAACAAGCACTATTCTTGGCCCTATGTGAGGGACAGGTACTGCTTCTTCTAATCATTTTGGACTGCTCTTTCCTCAGCCTCAGATAGCTTCCTCACACATATGCATGGATCAATACTTGGCTAAATATTCTAGGCAGACCCTCTGGAGATGTCTGGAGTTTTTTCTTAGTGCAGACTCTTTTCTCTCTTACTCTGGCCTGCAAATGGTAGCACCTTTCTTCCCTTCTGAACTGTTGTCTCTCTATCCTCAACTAAGGGTATCAGCCAAGCTCTGCCTGGGTTCCTCCTCCCTGCTTTCCATAAAGATAGATATTTTAATAGAACAATATAATTCATAGAAATTGACTCAAGAATGAGTGGAATATATAAATAGGGTTATTACCATAGTAAGCAATTTTAAATCTGTGAAACAATTCTCTGAAAGCATGATTATTTTGGTTAGATTGCAAATAAGTAAAATAAAATAATTTCCCTGCTATATAAATCACTGAAGTATATTTTAAAAGATAGACAATATTTAAGATCATTTTACAAGCAAGTATAAACTTGCTATCAAAACCTGGCAGATATGAAGATTATAAACACTTTTTACCCATGAATATAGGTGAGAATATATTCTAAATAATAGTAAGAGTTGAATCACACAACATGTTAAAGAATATGAACAAATAGGAATAGCTGGGCGCGGTGGCTCACGCCTGTAATCCCAGCACTTTGGGAGGCCGAGACGGGTGGATCACGAGGTCAAGAGATCAAGACCATCCTGGTCAACATGGTGAAACCCCGTCTCTACTAAAAATACAAAACATTAGCTGGACATGGTGGTGCACGCCCGTAGTCCCAGCTACTCGGGAGGCTGAGGCAGGAGAATTGCCTGAACCCAGGAGGCGGAGGTTGCAGTGAGCCGAGATCGCGCCATTGCACTCCAGCCTGGGTAACAAGAGCGAAACTCTGTCTCAAAAAAAAAAAAAAAGGAACAAATAGGAATATAGCTTTGTACAATGTATTAATAATTTATATTGATAGACCAAAAAAAGTCACATGAGCATCTCCATAGACTCCCATGAAACATTAATAAAAATTCAATATCCACTTTTGATACAAACTCTTGGCAAACCAAACATAGAACATGGCAAAATGTATCAATCTCAAGGTAACAGCTACAGAATTTTTAATAGTGAAGCAGAAGGAATATGATTGAAGTAAGAAATGAGACATTTACTGTTGATCTGGAATGTCAGAAAATGAAAAGAAGGAAGTTAAAAAGGCAAGTAAAGGAAGAAATAATATTCAAATGTAATTATTTACTGACAACATGATTATTTACATTTAACTTTTTTTAAAAATGAGGAAGGACCTATGCTCTCAATGTCAAGAATGAAAGTATTTTTGGCCCCCCACCTCGTTTTTTAAAAAGAAAATTATAATGTATCTGTTTCCTAGTTTCTTCCCATCACCCTTTACAGTTTTGAATGAAATTGTTGGAATTTTAAATTTTTACAATTTATGTTGTTGCTGCTCTGCCAAAAATAGTGACAAATTACATTCAATTCCATTTGTGTATTTTAAAATTATTTAGATTAAGTTTTGTTTGTTTTCAACACTTACTGCCAATTTTTAAATATGATCTTCCTGTTTTTATTAAGTGAAAATGTTATCAATTGATTTCATGGTCAGCTGAAATAGAACCTATAATAACTTTTAAGAAAGGATTAAAGATCTAAACATAAGACCTAACACCATAAAAATCCTAGAAGAAAACCGAGGCAAAACCATTCAGGACATAGACATAGGCAAGGACTTCATGACTAAAACACCAAAAGCAATGGCAACAACCAAAATAGACAAATGGCATCTAATTAAACTCCAGAGCTTCTGTACAGCAAAAGAAACAATCATTGGAGTGAACTGGCAATGAACAGAATGGGAAAAAATTTTTGCAATCTACCCATCAGAAAAAGGGCTAATATGTAGAATCTACAAAGAACTAAAACAGATTTACAAGAAGAAGACCAACCCATTCGAAAGTGGGCAAAGGATATAACAGACACTTTACAAAAGAAGACATCTATGAGGCCAACAAACATATGAAAAAATACTCATCATCACTGGTCATTAGAGAAATGCAAATCAAAACCACATTGAGATACCATCTCACGCCAGTTAGAATGGCGATCATTAAAAAATCCGGAGACAAGAGATGCTGGAGAGGATATGGAGAAATAGGAACACTTTTACACTGTTGGCAGGAGTGTAAATTAGTGCAATCATTGTGGAAGACAATGTGGCGATTCCTCAAGGACCTAGATATAGAAATACATTTGACCTAGCAATCCCATTACTTGGTATATACCCAAAGAATTATAAATTGTTCTGTTATAAAGACACATGCACAGGTATGTTCATTGTGGCACTGTTTACAATAGCAAAGACTTGGAACCAGCCCAAATGTCCATCAATGATAGACTGGATAAAGAAAATGTGGCACATATACACCATGGAATACTATACAGCCATAAAAAATGATGAGTTCGTGTCCTTTGTAGGGACATGGATGAATCTGGAAACCATCATTCTCAGCAGACTGACACAAGAACAGAAAACCAAACACCACATGTTCTCACTCATAGGTGGGTGTTGAACAATGAGAACATGTCGACACGGAGGGGGGCATCACACGCTGCGGTCAGTTGGGGGTTTAGGGGAGGGACAGCAGGGGGTGGGGAAAGATAACATGGGGAGAAATACCAGATATAGGTGATGGGGGGATGAAGGCAGCAAACCACCTTGCCATGTATGTACCTATGCCACAATCCTGCATGATCTGCACATGTACCCCAGAACCTACAGTACAATAAAAAAAGAAAGAAAGAAAGAAAGGAAATATGGTGGGTAGATTTTCTGAGTTCTTATATGGTTGGTAATAACTTTCAGCAGATTTTCTAATGAATGTATACTTGATCTAATAGAAAACATTGGTACGGTATGTCTGTTACTTTCAAGATTCTTTAACCAATGCTAAACTGGCTTTTTATTTTATTTTATTTTTTATTTTATGGAGCAGAAATCTGAGGCCAGCAAGACACTATTTTTCCTTTCACCTTTTCTTTCTACTCAGAATTTATTTTTTTTAATCCTTAACATTCACAAATTTTATGAAGATATGCCCTCTTAAAAAGTATGTTTGCTTTTGAGTAAACTGAGACATTTCACCCCCAAAATTCAAGCAGTCTTTTAGTTTCAGGCATATGTGTCTTTTATTTCATTGGTTTTGCTTTTCTTCAGTTGGTTTCTCTTTTGGAGATGCTCTTTGTATGTGTATTCCGTGTTCTCGATTTGTCCTTCACGTTGCTAACATTTTCTCTCCTTAGTTAAGTCTATATTGGGTGATCTTGAGTCATTTCTTTTGAGGTTTGGTTTTTCATTAAAATGTATCTATATCTAGTTCATTATCTCAATATTTTCTCCTGGCAAATCTTCTGTTTGTTGACTCCATAGAAGAATTCAGCTATCATGCTTTTTAAATCTTGAAAGAAAATTTCCTGATGTTATATTATGCTTTTTTCATAATTTTCTATTTTAGTTTCATAAATCATTATGTCCTCCCAAATCATTTGAATGTGTGAATTGTAGATTTTTCAATGATTTTTTTCTTTCAGGGCAACAAGTCAGTTTACTTGGGGTGGCCAGAGGGTAAAACATTGCTGGGATTTTTTTTCTTCTTGATCCCTCTTTTTCAGTGCTGAGCATTGTTATAGTCCAATTAATTATCTTTTTCATTTTTCATTATATCTACTGAGGGATGTCTCTGTTTTATAACTAGGAAAGCAAGGTGGCTTTTTCAGAGACTGTGTTGGTTCCTTTCAAATACTTGAAACACTGACAGAAGGAGACATTATAGATTTCCTCAAGGTTTGCATTGCCGTTTTAGAAATCTGGAAGCCTATAAGGAAAATTAAAACTGTAGAGCTAAGAGCAGCCAAGGCAGAGGGCACTGTTGTGGTGCTCAAAATCTAGGATTCCATGATTATTGTGACATTTCCAGTTAGAGCTATGTGTCCTCATCTTTTCCTCCTTTTCTTCCTCTTTCTCCACTGCCATCTTCGCCCCAGTAGTAGTATTTATTTTGTCTTAGTTTTCTACATAATGTTTATTGAAAGATGTATCATACCTGCATAAAAGAGCATAAAATTATTTGTTCACTTTACAGTAAAGCCATAAAGTGAACACATGTATAATCACTAACTAGATCAAGCTAGCACACAAGAAGTCTTTTTTTGCCTCTCCCCAAATGTAACTCCTCTCCCTCCTGGAAGTAATCACTTTCCTGACTTTTGCAAAATCATGTTCTTGCTTTTCTTTATATTTTAATAACTAGTTATATTCTTAAATAATATGACATAGTTTTGCTGGATTTTATACATTTATGTGAAAGGAATTATGTAAGCTTTTGTGCCTTTTCTTTCCATCAATATTATATTTGGGATGTGTATTTGTTTTTTTGAATGAGGTTATAATTTGTTAATTTTTGTTGCTGTCTGGTGTTCCATTGCATGACTATAACACAATTTATTCTTCCATTTTATGGTTGTACATGTCAACATCATTTCTAGTTTGGGACAGTTGTAAACAGTGTCACTCTCAACATCCTTGTATTTCTATACCTAGAGTGATTGCTCAGTAATGCCAAACTGCTTTCCAATTGTGATAATTTCAGTATATCATTCACCTAGCTGCTTGTGAATAGCTATTGTTTCAACTCCTTTCCAACCCTTGATATCTTCACATGTTCACTTACCAATCCATTTAGTGGATGTTCAGTTCAGTGCCAAAGCAGTCTCCAGGTTGTGTGAGTAGGTGAGGTAGTTTATGTCTGTCTTTCTCTTTTATGGAGAGCATAGCTCTTTGGATTCCCAGCTCTATGGAAGTAAGTTCTCCTTTTACAATCCTCACCAATTTGTACCTTGGATTTGGTCTTCTGTCTCCCAAGCCACTACAAGCCTTGGAAACTACTGTTAAAGGTCAGGGGACTTGGCAAAATGCTCTCCTAGCAAAAGTGCCTTCACTTACATATTAACCTGATAATTTCTTACTATTTTGGCATGTCTTTGATTCATTTAACATTTATTTTTGTTATGTATTTTGTTCAGTTTTTCAAGTTTTTATGAAACGTCTCCAAAGCAGATTGGGTTAGTCCAAATATTCTGAAACCTACACTTTTTAGACAATGCAGTTTCCCTTAAGTTGATTGATTGATTGATTAGTGTATAAGCATCCCCCTTTCTCTGCAGTCTCACTAACATCTGTTATTTTTTGACTTGAAAAAATTATTTCAATAGTTTTTGGGGAACGGGTGGTTTCTGGTTACATAGTTAAGTTCTTTCTGGTGATTTCTGAGATTTTGGTGTACCTGTCACATGAACAGTGTACACTGTACCCGCCACATGAACAGTGTACACTGTACCCCCAATATATAGTCTTTTGTCACTCACCCCCATCCTCCCTTCCCCCAGAGGCCCCAAAGTTCATTATGTAATTCTTAGGCTTTTGTGTCCTCATAGCTTAGTCCCACTTATAAGTAAGAACATATGATATTTTGTTTTCCATTTTTGAGTTATTTAGGTTGGTCCAAAGGTCCAAAGGCTTTTTTTTTTTTTTTTTTTGGCCTCAATTTCAATGGCAAAACCGAAATTACTTTTACACCAACCTGATACTTCACTTAAAATAATGGTCTCCAACTCTATCCAGGTTACTGCAAATGCAATTATATATATATATATGGTATATCTATATGTGTGTATGTGTGTATATATATATATATACACACGCACACAGAGACACATATAGACATACCACATTTTATTTACTTGTTGGTTGATGGACATTTAGGCTGGTTCTATATTTTTGCAATTGCAAATTGTGCTGCTATAAATATTCGTGTGCAAGTGTCTTTTTCATATAATGACTTCTTTTCCTCTGGGTAGATACCCAGTAGTGGGATTGCTGGATTGAATGATAGTTCTACTTTTAGTTCTTTAAGGAATCTCCATATTATTTTCCATAGTGATTGGTTGTACTAGTTTTCATTCCCACCAGCAATGTAAAAGGGTTCCCTTTTCACCACATCCATGCCAACATCTACTTTTTAAAAAATTATGGCCATTTTTGCAGGCCAAGGTGGTATCTCACTGTGATTTTAATTTGCATTTCTCTGCTAATTAGTGATGCTGAGCATTTTTTCACGTTTTTTGGCCATTTGTGTATCTTCTTTTGAGAATTGTCTGTTCATATTCTTTGACCACTTTTTGATGAGATTTTTTTTCTTGCTGATTCGTTTTGAGTTCTTTGTAGATTCTGGATATTAATCCTTTGTGAGATACATAGTTTGTGACGATTTTCACCCACTCAGTGGATTGTCTGTTTACTGGTTATTTATTTTGGTGTGCAGAATCCTTTTAGTTTAATGAGGGTCCCATCTATTTATTTCTGTTTTTATTACATTTACTTTTGGGTTCTTGGTCATTACTCTTTGCGTAAGCTAACATCTGGAGAGTTTTTCGCTTGTTATCTTCTATAATTTTTATGGTTTCAAGTCTTAGATTTAAGTCTTTGATCCATCTTGAGCTGATTTTTTTATAAGGTGAGAGATGAGAATCCAGTTTCATTCCTCTACATGTGGCTTGCCAATTATCCCAGCACCATTTGTTGAATTCGGTGTCCTTCTTTCCCCACTTAATGTTTGTGTTTGCTTCATTGAAGGTCAGTTGGCTATAAGTATTTGACTTTATTTTCGGGTTCTCTGTTCTGTTCCACTGGTCTACATGTTTTTATACTAACACTATGCTTTTTGATTAACTATAGCCTTGTAGTTTCAAGTCAGGTAATATGATGCCTCCAAATTTGTTCTTTTTGCTTAGTTTTGATTGACTAAGTGGGCTCTTTTTAGGTTCCGTATGAATTTTAGGATTGTTTTTTCTAGTTATGTGAAGAATGATGATGGTATTTGGATGGGAATTGCATTGAATCTGTAGATTGCTTTTGGCAGTATGATCATTTTCACAATATTGATTCTACCTATCCATGAGCATGGGATGTGTTTCCATTTGTTTGTGTCATCAGTGATTTCTTACAGCAGTGTTTTATAGTTTTTCTTATAGAGTTCTTTCATTTCCTTTGTTAAGGATATTTCTAAGTATTTTATTTTACTTTATTTTTACAGTTGTTGTAAAAGGAATTGAGTTCCTCATTTGATTCTCAGCTTGATCGTTGTTGGTGGCTAGCAGTACTACCAATTTGTGTACATAGATTTTGTATTTTGGAACTTTACTGAATTCATTTATCAGATCTAGGAGCTTTTTGGATGAGTCTTTAGGGTTTTCTAGCTACATGATTACATCATCAGCAGACAGTGACAGTTTGACTTCCTTTTTACCAATTTGGATGCCCATTATTTCTGGTCTGATTGTTCTAGCTAGGACTTCCAATACTTATTGAATAAAAGTGGTGAAAGTGGGCATCTTTGTCTTGTTCCAGTTCTCAGAAAGAAAAATGGAAACAAACAGCAAAAAATATAAAATATAAATGAAAATATGGAACCAGCCTAAATGTCCATCAACCAATGAGTAAATAAAATGTGATATGTCTATATGTGTCTCTGTGTGAGTATATATATATACACACACACACACACACATAGATATACCACATATAGATATACCACATATATATATATATATATATGTATAAAATTGCATTTGCAGTAAACTGGATGGAGTTGGAGACCATTATTTTAAGTGAAGTATGCTTTCAGCTTTTCCCCATTCAGTATAATGTTGGCTGTGGGCTTGTCGTAGATGGCTTTGGTTGCATTAAGGCATGTCTCTTCTATGTTGATTTTACTGAGGGTTTTAGTCATAAAGGAATGCTGGATTTTGTCAAATGCTTTTTCTATGTCTATTGAAGTGATTATGTCATTTTTGTGTTTAATTCTGTTTATGTTGTGTATGACATTTATTCACTTGCAGAGATTAACATCCCTGGTATGAAACCCACTTGATCATGGTGGATTATATTTTTGATATGCTGTTGGATTTGGTTAGCTAGTATTTTGTTGAGAATTTTCGTATATATGTTCATCAGGGATATTGGTCTGTAGTTTTCTTTCTTTTTCTTTCTTTTTTTTTTTTTGTTATGTCCTTTCCTGGTTTTGATATTAGGGTGGTACTGGCTTCATAAAATGATTTAGTGAGTATTCCCATTTCTGTATCTTTTGAAGTAGTTTCAGTAAGATTGGTACCAATTCTTCTTTGAATATCTGATAGAATTCAGCTATGAATCCATCTGGTCCCGGACGTTTTTTTGTTGGCAATTTTTTTTATTACTGTTTCAATCTCACTGCTTGTTATTGGTCTGTTCAGAGTTTCTATTTCTTCCTTATTAAATCTAGCAGGGATGTATATTTCCAGGAATTTATCCATCTCCTCTAGATTATCTAGTTCATGTGTATAAAGGTACACAATCTAGAAAATCTAGAGGAGATGGATAAATAGTAGCCTGGAATAATCTTTTGTATTTCTGTAGTATTGATTGTAATATCTTCTGTTTTGTTTTTAATTGAGCTTATTTGTATCTTCTCTCTTCTTTTTTTGGTTAATCTCACTAATAGTCTATCAATTTTGTTTATCTTTTCAAAGAATCAACTTTTTGTTTGATTTATGTTTTGTATTTTTTGCTGTTGTTTCAGTTTTATTTAGTTCTGCTCTGATCTTTGTTATTTCTTTTCTTCTGTTGGGTTTGGGTTTGGTTTGTTCTTGTTTCTGTAGTTCCTTGAATGTGACCTTAGATTGTTTATCTGTGCTCTTCAGACTTTCTGATGTAGCTATCAGGGGTGATCCCTTTTCCCTAGGGATGGGGCTTCCTGAGAGCCAGACTGCAGTGACTGTTTTTGCTTTTCTGGGTCTTGCCACCCAGCGGGGCTACTAGGCTCCAGGCCACTACTGGAGAGTGTCGGCAAAGAGTCCTGTGATATGATCCATCTTCAGATCTCTCAGCTGTGGATACCAGCACCTGTTCTGGTGAAGGTAGCAGGGGAGTGAAGCAGACTCTGAGAGAGTCCTTGGTTATAGATATGTTTAGTGTGCTAGCTTTCTCAAATGCTGATTATACTAGCAGTCAAGTTGTCACATGGACAGACTCAGGAACTCTCACCAGCCAGGATGTTGCAGGCAGTGAAATTAGCTGTTGTTTTCTCCTTCCTGGGAGCAAGAGCAAGGTTATTCTCTCCAGTAGCATTTTAATGGGCCTCTTTTCTTTGTTTTCTTTTGAGACGGAGTTTCGCTCTTGTTACCCAGGCTGGAGTGCAATGGCATGATCTCGGGATCTCGGCTCACCGCAACCTCCGCCTTCTGGGTTCAGGCAATTCTCCTGCCTCAGCCTCCTGAGTAGCTGGGATTACAGGCACGCGCCATCATGCCCAGCTAATTTTTTGTATTTTTAGTAGAGACGGGGTTTCACCATGTTGACCAGGATGGTCTCGATCTGTTGACCTCGTGATCCACCCGCCTCGGCCTCCCAAAGTGCTGGGATTACAGGCGTGAGCCACCGCGCCCGGCCTAATGGGCCTCTTTTCTTGCAAATGCCTTAGTCTATACTCCCTTTAGCATCAGATAAAGGCACAGTGAAGATGAGCCAGCTTTGATTAATTCGAAGTTATCTTGGCATTGATTTCCACTTATTCCCAGATGGGTTTTCCTGCTTCTTGAGTGGTATTACAGTTTGGTGTTCCTTTTTACTACCTTGCATTCATTATATTTTTTGATATAGACTCAATATAACTAACCTGTAAAATACATCCATTGTCCACTTACTGATTGATTCCCTGCCCCTTTCATTATAACACTTTGGTCCTTTCAATGGCAGTTTGGAAAGGATTGAATGTAGTTGTTAAAGTATTATGTTTGTGATGCCACCCTGAGCAAAAATTTCATATACCCCGAAACTGTCTTTCACTAAATGTTCATTTTGTTATAATTTTATTCTGGGATTTACTATGCCCCTCAGGTATTTAGAATTTTTTTTTTTTTCAATTTCAACTTCTCCCCTTAGACTGACTTTTCACCATTGGCATTTAAACACGCTCAGCTCTCTTAAAAATTCTCATGAGCCTCCACATCGTTTTTAGCTATCACCTATAACACTCCCTCTTCACAGCCAAATTTGTCTCCAATTTTTTTTTTATCTGTGAAGTCTTGTCAAGTTTTCCCTGTATTATAAAATAGGAAATCAACTTGTAAAATTTCTTTAAAATTATGTTAGTTTCTGATTGGAAATATACCAAAATTATAGGTAAATTTTGTGTGAACTCGTATTTCTAATATTAAATTTTCACATCTAAGAATACAGTTTGTTTCTCCATTTAATCCAGTTTCTTTTATGTCCTTAGGTAAAATTGAGTCACTTTCTTTATATAGATTTTGCATATTTCTTGAAAGGTGTATTCTAAGATATTTAATAATTTACCTTCTGCAGTTAATGCTTTTCCCTGTTACTGATTGATAAAGGAGGCTATTGATCTTTTTATATGTTTCTCATATAATACCTACTTAACACAATTTCTAATCGTTTTTGGTTGATTCTATTGTGTATTCTAGGGAGACAATCATATAGTTTGTAGGCTGGGAGTGGTGGCTTATGCATGTAATTTTAGCACTTTGGGAGGCCAAGGTGGGTGGATCACTTGAGGCCAGGAGTTAGAGACCAGCCTGGCCAACATGGTGAAACCCTGTCTCTACTAAAAATACAAAAATAAGCAGGATATGGTGGTACTTGCCTGTAATCCCAGCTACTCAGAAGACTGAGGCATGAGAATTGTTTGACGCTGGTAGGTGGAGGTTGCAGTGAGCCTAGATCCTGCCACTGCACTCCAGCTTGGGTGACAGAGTGAGACTCTGTCTCAAATAACAATAAAAATAAACCCATTTTTATTAGTAGGCAGTGATCATGAGAATCCTTATTAACTTTACTGCAGTTGTTTAGTGGGATTGCTTTTGATGTTTAACATGAGGCATGGTATTTGCTGTGGGGTTTGTTAAGAGAATTTTACTTTATTCCTAGTTTACTAAAAGTACTGGGGCTTTTGTTTGTTTTTACCAGGAATGGTTGTTGAACATTAACAGCTGCTTATGGGATATCTCTCAATCAGGTTATATGTTTTTCCTTTAAACCAACAATGTAGAAATGTCTTCAGATAAACCCTGTGGAGTCATGATGTTTTATTTTTTAATGTAGCACTAGATTCAGTTTTCTAATATTGATTTATATATTTTTTCATCTGTGGGCATAACTGAGATTAGTCTATAGTTTGTGTTTGTTTTTTCTTTGTCTTTTCTAGTTTAGCTATTAGGGTTAGGTTTGTTTGGTATAATGTTACTATTCTGCTGGAAGTCTCTGCATTATTTGCAGAAAATATGATTTCTATTAAAATACCTAAGATAACCAATAGAAAACTATAGTATTTCAACTAATGAGAGAATTAGGCAAGATTGCTGTATATTAACTTATAAAAATAAATGTCATTCCTCTAAATGGGCAATTACTATTTCTAGGAAAGAGAAAATGAGATAACATTACAGTAATGGGGAAAAGTATAAATTATATGGAAACTAACTTAACAAAGATTTTCTAAGACCTTTAAGTAGAAAAACACTAAAAGCTATATGAGGAGCTAGAGAAAACTTCATATGCTGTGTTTAAAAGCAGTCTGACTTAAGACTGTAGAGGTTCAAATTTCTTTCAAGTAAACATGTAAATAAAATAAAATTTGAACAAAAATCTAGCAAGTTTTTTGAGAAGAACATACATATTTCTCAACATATAGAGTATATATGAATGTCTTCTCAGTTTTAGATTTTGCAGATATCTTCTTCCAGTTGATAATTCATTCATCTGTGTCCTTTTTCTGTGATAACCTTCACTAAAAAGTAATTCTTAATTCTGATGAAAGCCATCAGTACTTTATTGTCTGATTTAAAAAGTATTTTTCCATTTCAAAGTTACAAAGATATTAACCTATATTTTCTTCTATTAGAAAACAAAATATATATGAGATAATAGGAAAAGAAAAAAAGGAAAGGCTCACTCTACCAGACTTTTAAGACCGATTACAGAGCCAAGTAAGGTGAGAATGGCAAAAGAACAATGGAACAAAGTAGGGAAGCCCAGAAATAGGTGTAGATTTGTGTGCATATGACTTCATATATAATACATGCAACAGTAAGGGAAATAATTGTTCAGGTTTTGTTGGGGAAACTGACTTATTCTGTTGAGAAAAATAGAATTAGATCACTATGTTATGCCATAAACAAGGATAAATTTAAGACCATATAAGTTGAAGACCAATATGTAAATAGTTAAATTATGAAGTTAGTTGACAAGGGATTAATATCTGTAATATATGTATTATTCTATATAAATCAAAGTAAATGGAAAAACATAGGCAAAGGAGAGCTATTTACAGAAAGAGAATGAACACTGAGTGGATAACAAGTATATGATGAGATGCTTAGTTTCACTTGTAAATGGAGAAATACAAATGAAAACCATGAGATACTAACTCATACTAACAAAAATTGGTAGGTCGAATGTGGTAAACAAGAACCTTTATGCTCTGCCGGTGGGAATATAAACTAATACGGTCATTCTGGAGAGAAATCTGTCAGTGTTTGAGGAAATTAAAAGGTTGTATAGGCCAGACGTGGTGGCTTATGCCTGTAATCTCAACACTTCTGGAGGCAGGGGGATTGCCTGAGTCCAGGAGTTTGAGACCAGCCTGAGCAACATGGCAAAACCCTGTCTCTACCTCTCCACCCCCCAAAAAAGGAGTAGTCAGGTGTGGTGTTGTGCACCTGTTGTCTCAGCTACTAGGGAGGCTGAGGTGGGAGGATTACTTGAGTCTCAGTGGTCAAGGCTGCAGTAAGCTGTGATCACACCACTGCACTCCACCCTAAGTGTCAGAATAAGATCCCCCCCCCACCCCCCACTGCCTCAAAAAAAAAGATGCATGTTCTATAATACAACAATCCTGATCTTGGAACTTAACTGAAGAGATTCTCCCATGGGTCTAATGAAGAGAGATGTAAAAGAATACATGTCACTGCATTTTGGGTGGTGGTCATTAAATTGTAATGCCATTGTCATACCCTTGAAACTAGTCATTCCATTTTAATACAATCCCTCCATTTCCTCCATTCCTACCTTTTGCTTTCAGACAACAAGCTACCATCTAATGCTTCATCCTTTCAGGCACCATCTTAACTGCAACCAGAAATCCATTCAAACCTACCATTTTTCATAAAACCTTCCTTTCTTCATGTCTTTGTTTCCTTCCTACCCAGGTTAAATTTCATGGTTCAACTTAATCTCTTCATTAACTCCGTTGTCTCTCTCTTGCTCTGATATTTTCACCTGGCAAAACCGCAACCCTGTTAGATCTAACTCTCCACACTTCACAACTGTTCCAAGGGAGCTAAATATAGTTAGGGGAAAAATTCAAAATACTGCTAGCTGGTATCCCTTTAAATTTATGGTTATATATATCAAGTAGATTCTTAGTGCTGCCAGCAAACAATGTGTCACCAAATCTGTTCATCCTCCTAGTCTTCAGAATCAGTGAATGTGTTATACACAGAGCAATATGGGATGATAACTAAAACAATGTTGATTGAAAAATAAGAGTGAAATCTACAATAAAATATCCTTTAAGTAAATTTAAAATGCATATTTCAAAACAACACTAAAGTGTATGTGAGATGTTCCCATTTTTCATGAATACATACATGTTTAACACCTTATGGAATGCATTTAACTTGCCCATGAAGGGAAATGGAATAGGAGGGTGGATGGGAAATTAAGAAAAAAAAAATAGACTAAAGTATAACAAAAGAAGTACCTTGCATAAACTGATAGAGACCTGTGGAGTATGATCAATTTAATTCCCTGCACCTGGAGTTTATTTTTTATATTGAAAAAAAGAAAACAGACGAGCAAATGATCTGTCCAGAGAGAGCAAGGGCAGCTAGCCTGATGTGGCACTTCAGAATACAGTTGTCTTCATCCTAGTATGTAAGGATTCTCCAGCATAAAATTTAGTCTCCTTCCTACTTACTCTCAAGTAGATATTTTAAATTCTGATGTCAATAAGGAGCAGATATGTCACACATATACATGTGTAAAATGGGCTTCAAGCAGAATAGCTACCAACTCGTCTGCTGGCATTTGTCAATGTGGGCCTAGTGTTGCTAGAAAATTTACAGTTATTTTTAAAAAGAAATCAGACATATAAATTTTATGTTAGATTTCACAGTTTTAGATATTTGCAATCTGATTTACAAAGTTCAGGTTACTACGTGAGTCCTGATTAGGCTCATGGGCCAACAATTTGATACATATGAATGGATGTGAAGCCTGCCAGTTGCTAAATTCCACCCATTTACAACAGAACTTTTAGTTAATACTGTTCCCTTATTCTTAAATATGAATGGGCAACTGTGAGTCATTAGATATTTAAGGAATGCCTGCAGCATGACTAAGTTATACATATTGAAAAAAGCAGTCTCTTGGGAAACAGAGATAATTCTGGAAACAGAAGTTTAACTATATCACACGTCGTAGTAATCTCCTTTCCAAGTCTAATAACTATTTCTGAGTTCCTACAGTGACTTTTAGGTCAAAAGCTAGTCTCCTTATTGTCCAGCTGGGCTTATTGGACATTGATTATTTAATCTAGAATGTAACTCACGTTGTGAAATATTATTGTGTTCATGGATTGGTCACTTTTGACTTTTTTCTCCATACTGTCTTCAGAGTAAGATAAATATCACCACACCACCAGAGTTCTCAGGTGGCTGGCAGAATGATGACAAATTTAATTCTCACGAGAAACACTGCTGTATTGAGGCTGTGCATTGTTCTTGAGAAGGCACATCAGTCTCTCCAGACCCAAATCAGGATTTGATGACAGGAAGTCATCAAATGCATTATGTTACCCTATTAACTCTAAAAATGTCATGATATTTTTAGAGTTACATAAAAAGAAAGTGTCAGTTCCTTCATATCTTCTTGTATTTTTTTAGAGTAATAAGACAGAAGAAGCCCAAGAGCAAATATTTTATTATAATAGGCTAATTTTAAGGGATAATTAGAACGAATTATAGACATCCTTAGTCTGAACTCCAGTCTTACCAGGGATTTTATGATTGATGAATTCTGACCTTTTAATAGAAAAGTAAAAGAAAAATTTGCTTGGAAATCTTGGCCGTTTATTAAGTTTGGTGCCTTTAGTGATTTTTTTTGGTGACTAAGGTTCACATTTCTCCATTCAAAACTGTTTGCCACTTACCTTTTATTTTTTATTTGTTTACCTGAAATATACTGAACAACTGCCAAAGCACAAGGCCTGGGCTGGGGTAGAGGAGAAATACAAAGATAAATCAGATGTAGCCTGTCCCATTAAATGCTCATGCTCACCATGCTGAAAACTGCTGGTAATTTGCGTTAGGTCCAAAAAGAATGCTGTATTATACTTTGCCCAAAATAGAATAATTGCAGGATCTGGAGTCAGACTGCCAAAGTTCAAAACAGCTGTGCAATTTAATAGCAGTGTGACCTTGGATAAATTACATTTTCTGTTTCTCTGTTCTCTTATCTGTACAGTTGTAGTAAAAAATAGTGCAGACATAGATGGTTGTAAAGATTTAATGCAATACTACTTGTAAAAGGGAGGTGAATTGCTTCTGGATTCTCACATAATATAGAAATTTGGTATTTAATTCTTGTAATTGCATTTGAAATAGATTTTATTATGCCTGTTTTGTGATTTAAAAAAACACAAGGTTTTGAAAAGATTGAATAACTTTTTAAAAAATCTGTAGGTAATACCAGAGCCAGAACTGAATCCTTATCCAATTTTTACATTGCAAACACAGTTATAGAATTTTCTGAGTGGATCACATTTTCAGATGTTCTTTGTCATTATACCACAGTGTCCCAATTTTGGGTCTGTAAACTATAATCTCCATAATCCTCACTGCCTCTTATGAATGCCTGGTATTTTCTTTTTTTTTTTTTTGAGATGGAGTTTCACTCTTGTTACCCAGGCTAGAGTGCAATGGCGCGATCTCACCGAAACCTGTGCCTCTTGGATTCAAGCAATTCTCTTACCTCAGCCTTCCAAGTAGCTGGGACTACAGGCACGTGCCACCATGCCCAGCTAATTTTTGTATTTTTAGTAGAGATGGGGTTTCACCTTGTTGACCAGGATGGTCTCGATCTCTTGACCTCGTGATCCACCCGCCTTGGCCTCCCAAAGTGCTGGGATTATAGGCGTGAGCCACCACGCCCGGCCATGTCTGGCATTTTCAAGAAGTCACAAGCTGCATTCATAATCTTCTCCCTAAAACACCCTTTCCATTCTCTATTAGTGAATGTTACCACCATAATTTCAGTCCCCTATTCAAGGATCATAGATGTCCCTGTATATTTCAACTTTTTCCACATTCTCCACCTCTAATTGCCATTAAAACATATTGATTCTATCTCCTTAACACTTCTATATCCACCTTCTTCTTTCCATTCACATGGCTATTGTCTTGGTTCAGTGCCTTCTAGGTCCCTTCCCTGAGATATCACAGCAGTCCTTCAACTATTTCCCTCCTTCAGTGTAAGCCCCATTTCAATTTTAATCTCAATGCTTCAGACAGAGTGACATTTTAAAAACTAACATTTAGAACTAAAATATCTCCGATGTTAAAACAAGACAATAGCTCCCCATTAACTATGAATAATTTTTAAACATCTTTGTAAATCATGTATAAAACTTGTATCTTGCCTACTTTATCTCATTGCAACTCTCTGCATGCTTTGTCTTCTGCTTAAAATTTTCTGAATAGAAAAATCTGCTTTATACTTCCATATCTTTGCTCGTGCTATGCACTCTACCTGTCCCCTCTTTGTCTCTTTAATTTTGAGGGCTGAACAGTGGTTAGCTTATACATAAAGTCTTTCCTAAACCTGTCCTCCACTTTTTGTATGTACACTGAACCTTGTGCAGTGTTGGATTATCACTTACATATTCCACCAACATGCAGTTCTAAGGCCCTAGTCTATTTACATTATTATTCCTATTCTTCCAATGCTTAATTGCAAAATTGTCTATTCCTGTGGGGACTGCAAGGCCTGGGTGGAGGAGGCATTCAGGGCCTAAAAGACAGCATTGGCTAATGGATCCTGTGGGGCTGAAGCTAAAGAGGTACTGTTTGTAAATAAAGGAAATGACCAAAAGTAATGGGAGTCAAGTTTCTCACTGTAAGAGAAAGGATATTGAATAATTTAAAGGGTGGAAATTAGGATGAACAGAATGGTGTTCCATGGAATTGGAGATAGCAGTATGATGGACTCTTCAGAGAGAGCTATATATTTATATCATATATACACACACATATATACACATACAAGAGCACATGAAAGAAAGAAAAAGGACATAGCCCTGTATGTGCATGTGTAGATAGATATGGGTGTGTGTACATTTTCTATATTTTCTAGCTCTTTCTGCTGAGACAGCCTAAAAGCAATGGAGCCCCAGAAGCAAAGAATATACTTAGTGTCCAGATCTTGACATATATATATATATGTTTCTCCATTAGGAGAAATGAAACCTTTTTAGAGGAATATTTAATTCCAGGGCTGGGCAAGGAAAGTAAAAGATGAGCTCAAAATATCGTGATTTGTCATAGGGAGTGAAAATCATGTACACTTATCAAAATGACACAGTAAGCAGCTTGAAGGACAATTGGGACAGTTTGAGCATCAAAATAAATAAAGACAGTAATGGATTATAACCTATTGATTAAAATAAGGATCAAGGAGTCCATAGTGAAATAAATGATTAAAGAAATTTGGGAGAAGTAAAAGCTCTTCCTTACAGTACAATATCAACTAGTAAATGTAGAAGGAATGATAGAAAGTTAAGAAGTCAGACATCATAGTAATTATTTAGGGGTGAATCATCAATAGAGTATAAAACTAGTAGGTAAAAGTTTGATGAGGAATTAGACATTAATCTCAAAGGATCTCTCCACAAAACACTTATTAATTACAAAGAGAAGACTATAAAATTATAGTGAAGAAATTTGGCAGGTACCACCTTTACCCAGTGATAAAAAAATTAACATCACTTAGAATGGTACAAATCGAATTGTGTTCTTGTTATGATCTACTGAGAAGAACACAGCATCACTTCAGTGATGTTCCTGCCATAAATGCCTAACCTGAATCTAATATTGAAGAAACATTATTCAACTCAAGCTGAGGGGAGTTCTACAAAACAGCTAGTTTGTACTCTTCAAAAATATCAACATCATGAGCAAGAAAAGACAAGCTGTTTCAGTCTGAAAAAAATGAAAATAAGTGACAATGAACAGTAACATTTTATCTCAGGTGGACCTTGAACCAGAATATCCTTGTACTTTGCTTTGCTATAATGTACAATATTGGAACTATTTGTGAAATTTGAATGGAATTTATGAATAATATGGTCTCAGTGTTTGTTTTCTCAATTTTGTGCTTATATAGGAGAGTGCTCTTTTCTTAGAAGTATAGACATAATGGATTATCATGGCTTCCACTTATTTTCAGCTGGTTTGGGGGGAAAATTGTGTGTGTGCGTGTGTGTGTGTGTGTGTGTGTGTGTGTGTGGATAAAGGCAGGGTGGAGTGGGAAGAGAGAATGGCAAAGAAATTGTGTCAAATGTTAACAACTGAGAACCTGACAAGGCATACTGAAATTCTTTTAACTCATCTTGCAACCTTTCTATAACTTTGAAATTATTATAAAATAAAATGTTTTTAATCACTATTTCTTTACCAGTTTTTCCACTTCTATTTTCTTTCCTGACTTCAACTACCTTCTAATGATCCCCAAAGGCTCGTAGAAATAAGTTTATAAGCTACAGAAATAAATTCATTAAAAGAAGTAGTAAGATGGTGTTTAGTCTTCTGGGCTCTCGAATCAAACTGCCTGAGTACAAAATCCTAATCCATACGTGATTTCAAGGCAAGTCACTTAACCTTTCCATGTCTGTTTTCTCATCTGTATAATAGGATTGACAAAAAATGCTCACTCTATGATTTTTGGGGAGAATTAAGTCATTTAGCATGTTTAAAATACATAGTACAGTGCTCAGTACATGGTAAATAACTTGATTAATATATATTCAAACAATTTTGAAGGACTTACTGAGAAAGATTACCACAGAAAAAAAGCTGATTTGTGTAGCATTTTGTTTACTAGAATCTCTGTAGAACCCTGAGTGACTGACAATCCTAAAGAACCGCTTATATCCACATAATAATTAATTAATTTAATATCTCCAAGCCATGAAAATCTGAGTGGAAGACTGAGGAATCAATCCATGTAAGAATTTTAATTATAATAATGAGTGGGTTTTCCTATTGACATACTTAAAGACCATTGCCACCACTGCCCAGAATCATCAGACAACAGGGAAGATGGGGAAGGGCAAGGCAGCTGCTTTTACTGAGATTCAGAACAGAACAAACCCTGAATACTGCAGGCAATGCCCAACAGTGTTTCCATGGGCTATTTAAAAACTTATTTTAAGAAGTATTGGCTTTCATGAGGTCAGTCAGTGAAGCAGAAAAAGCTCAGCTTCCCTGTGATGCTCCTGGAATAAAAGAAATATATCTGCATTAGAGCAGAGGAGCAATGTAGGGAAGGAACTATAAGAAAACTGGATGAAGAAAAACACAATTAAAATCACATGCTCCTAGCTCTCAGTCCGAAATAAAATCCTTCCCAAGTTATTGTCTTTGAAGGATATTATGGCAGTCAAGAGCACTTGTTTTAAAGCCAGCCAGATCTAAATGTGAATCTTGACTTTGTCACTTGATGCTCAACTGTTAATCTTGAATAAGTTACAGAACCTCTCTAAGACATAATTTGTACCTTTTTATTGCTGATTAGTATTTCAAGATATAGATGCATCTCCTTTTTTCTTTTTCCAGACAGCGTCTCATTGTGTCTTCCAGGCTGGAGCTCAGTGGCGCTACTTGGCTCACTGCAACCTCACCTCCAGGGTTCAAGTGATTCTCATGCCTCAGCCTCCCAAGTAGCTGGGACGACAGGTGCCCACCAACACACCCAGCAAATTTTTGTATTTTTAGTAGAGACATGAGTTTCACCAAGTTGGCCAGCCTGGTCTTGAACTCCTGGCCTCAAGTGATCTGCCCACCCCTGCCTCCCACAGTGTTGGGATTACAGGCGTGAGCCACTGCATCCAGCCAGATGCATCACAGTTTAATCATTCACTGCTTGTTTTTTTTCCAATTTTGGGGAATGATGAATAAATCAGCTATAAATATTTGTTCACAGGTTTTGGGGTGAACATAAGTTTTCATTTCTCTGGGATA
Source organism: Aotus nancymaae (assembly GCF_030222135.1). NCBI lineage: Eukaryota > Metazoa > Chordata > Mammalia > Primates > Aotidae > Aotus > Aotus nancymaae. Next base: position 52,743,108 of record NW_026988473.1, on the reverse strand, counting down.
AATGCCCAGGATCATAAATTGCTGAATCATATGGTAGTTGCATGTATAGCTTTTTAAAAATACTGCCAAATTGTTTTCCACACAAGCTGTACCATTTTACATTCACACCAGCAATTTAAGAGTGAGCCATTTTCTCTAAAAGCTTGCCAGCATTTAGTGTCGTCACTATTTTTAATTTTAGCCATTTTGATAGGTGTGTAGTGACATCTCATTTGCGGTTTTAATTTGCATTTCCTGAGTGACTAATGGTGTTGAACATCTTTTTTTGTGCCTATGCTCTAATGATGTTGAACATATCTTCATGTGCCTATGTGCATGCCAGAGGACAACTACGCAATATCCTCTGGTGAAATGTCTCTTCATATCCTTTGCCTACTTTGTAATTGCGTTGTTTATTACTGGTTAGTTTTGAGAGTTCCTTATATATTCTAAATATTAGTAATTTGTTAGATATGTGGTTTGCAAGTATTTTCTTCCACCCTGTAGCTTGCCTTTTCATTCTCTTAACTGTTTTTCACAGAGACAAGGTTTTAATTTTTGATGTTCAATTTATCAGTTTTTCCTTTTATGAATCAGGGTATCAAGTTGAGGAAATCTTTGTTTAACTCTGATTCCTTAAGGTATTTTCCTAGGTTTTTTCTGCAGTTATCATGTGTTGCATTTTACATTTATGGGCATAATTCATATGCATTTTGGGTTAATTTTGAATAAGTTGTAAAACAGGTTGAGGTGTGTGTGCACACGTGTGGCTGCTTTTGGTCTAAGGATGTCCAGTTGTTCCAGCACCATTTGTTGAAAAGGCAATCTTTCCTTCATTAAATTACCTTTCTTACCTGTGAACTTTTGTCAAAAATCTATTGAGCGTTTTCGGGTAAATTTCTGAATTCTCTGTTGAGTATATTTTGGGTAAATTTCTGAATTCTCCTATTGTTCTGTTGACCTGTTCCTCCACTAGTACCACACAGTCTTGTTTACTATAACTACACAGTAAGTCTTGAAATCATATAGATCAATTCTTTCTAATTTTTTTAGCTTTTTTTTTTTTTAGCTTTTTTAGTTCCTTCGACTCTTCATATAAATTTTAGAGTAGTCTATTTCACCTCTATATATGAAAAATCTTGCTGGGAAGTTGATAGGACTTGTGTTAAACCTGCATGTGAATATAGGAAGAATTAACATCTTTACTGTTTTGAGTCTTCCAATCTGTTAAACCAGTATGTCTCTCCATTTCTTTTAATCTTTGATTTCTTTCATCAGCATTTTGTAGTTTTCAGCATCCAAATCTTGTACCTTTTTTTTTTTTTTTTTTTTTAGATTTACACCTGTGTCATTTTTCAAGTGATTATACATGGTGCTGTATTTTTATTTTTATTTTTATTTATGTTCTGGGGTGCAGAACATGCAGGTTTGTTACATAGGTATACACATGCCATGGTGGTTTGCTGCATCCATCCCCTGTCATCTACATTAGGTATTTCTCTGAATGCTGTCCCTCCCCAATGCCCCTGCTATCCCTCCCCTAGCCCCCACCTGCTGACAGGTCCCAGTGTGTGATGTTCCCTTCCCTGTGTCCATGTGTTCTCATTGTTCAACACACACTTATGAGTGAGAATATGTGGTGTTTGGTTTTCTGTTCTGTGTCAGTTTGCTGAGAATGATGGTTTCCAGATTCATCCATGGCCCTGAAAAAGACATGAACTCATCCTTTTTTATGGCTGTGTGGTATTCCATGGTGTATATGTGCCATATTTTCTTTATCCAGTCTACCATTGATGGGCTTTTAGGTTGGTTCCAAGTCTTTGCTGTTGTAAACAGTGCTGCAGTGAACATTTGTGTGAATGTGTCTTTATAATAGGACCATTTATAATCCTTTGGGTATATACCCAGTAATGGGATTGCTGGGTCAAATGGTATTTCTATTTCTAGATCCTTGAGGAATTGCCACACTGTCTTCCACAATGGTTGGACTCATTTACATTCCCACCAACAGTGTAAGAGCATTCCTATTTCTCCACATCCTCTCCAGCATCTGTTGTCACCAGATTTTTTAATGATCGCCATTCTAACTGGTATGAGATAGTATCTCAGTGTGGTTTTGATTTGCATTTCTCGAATGACCAGTGATGATGAGCATTTTTTCATATGTTTGTTGGCTGCATAAATGTCTTCTTTTGAGAAGTGTCTGTTCATATCCTTTGCCCACTTTTTGATAGGGTCGTTTGTTTTCTTTCTTATAAATTTGTTTTCATTCTTCGTAGATTCTGGATATTAGCCCTTTGTCAGATGGATAGATTGCAAATTTTTTTCCCATTCTGTTGGTTGCCAGTTCACTCTAATGATTACTTCTTTTGCTGTGCAGACGCTCTTAAGTTTAATTAGATCCCATTTGTCTATTTTGGCTCTTGTTGCCATTGCTTTTGGTGTTTTAGTCATGAAGTTCTTGCCTATGCCTGTGTCCTGAATGGTGTTGCCTAGATTTTCTTCTAGGGTTTTTATGGTGTTAGGTCTTATCTTTAAATCTTTAATCCATCTGGACTTAATTTTAGTGTAAGATGTCAGGAAGGGGTTCAGTTTCAGCTCTCGGCACATGGCTAGCCAATTTCCCCAATGCCATGTATTAAAGAAGGAATCCTTTCCCCATTGCCTGTTTTTGTCAGGTTTGTCAAAGATCAGATGGTTATAGATGTGTGGTATTACTTCCGACACCTCTGTTATGTTCCATTGGTCTATATCTCTGTTTTGGGTACCAGGAGCATGCTGTTTTGATAACTGTAGCCTTGTAATATAGTTTGAAGTCAGGTAGCATGATGCCTCCAGCTTTGTTCTTTTTGCCTAGGATTGTCTTAACTGTTCAGACTTTTTTGGTTCCATATGAAGTTTAAGTTGTTTTTTTCCAGTTCTATGAAGAAGGTCATTGGTAGCTTGATGGGGATAGCGTTGAATCTACAAATTACTTTGGGCAGTATGGCCATTTTCACAATATTGATTCTTCTTAACCATGAACATGGAATATTTTTCCATCTGTTTGTGTCCTCTCGATTTCCTTGAGTAGTGGTTTGTAGTTCTCCTTGAAGAGGTCCTTCACTTCCCTTGTTAGTTTTATTCCTAGGTATTTTGTTCTCTTTGTAGCAACTATGAATGGGAGTTCACTCATGATTTGGCTTTCTGTTTGTCTCTTATTGGTGTATAGGAATGCTTGTGATTTTTGCACATTGATTTTGTGTCCTAAGTCTTTGCTAAAGTTGCTTATCATCTTTGGGAGATTTTAGGCTGAGATGATGGAGTCTTCTAAATATACAATCATGTCATCTGAAAATAGAGACAATTTGACTTCCTGTTTTCCTAATTGAATACCCTTTATTTCTTTTTCTTGCCCGATTGATCTGGCCAGAACTTCCAATGAAATTTGAATAGGAGTGGTAAGAGAGGGCACCCTCGTCTAGTGCCACTTTTCAAAACAAATGCTTCCAGTTTTTGCCTATTCAGCATGATATTGGCTGTGGGTTTGTCATAAATAGCTTTTATTATTTTGAGATATGTTCTGTCAATACCTAGTTTATTGAGAGTTTTTTAAAGGGCTGTTGAATTTTGTCAAAGCCTTCTCTGCATCTATTGAGATAATCATGTGGTTTTTGTCTTTGGTTCTGTTTATGTGGTGAATTATGTTTATAGATTTGCATATGTTGAACCAGACTTGCATCCCCAGGATGAAGCTGACTTGATTGTGATGGATAAGGTTTTTGATGTGCTTTTGGATTCGGTTTGCCAGTATTTTATTGAAGATTTTTGCATCTATGTTCATCACGTATATTGGCCTGAAATTTTCTTTTTTAGTTGAATCTCTGCCAGGTTTTGGTATTAGGATGATGTTGGTCTCATAAAATGATTTGGGAGGATTCCCTCTTTCTGTATTGTTTGGGATAGTTTCAGAAGGAGTGGTATCAGCTCCTTTTTGTATGTCTGGTAGAATTTGGCTATGAACCCGTCTGGTCCTGGACCTTTTTTGGTTGGTAGGCTATTAATTGCTGCCTCAACTTCAGACTTTGTTCTTGGTCTATTCAGGGATTCAATTTCTTCCAGGTTTAGTCTTGGGAGGGCGTGTGTGTCCAGGAATTTATCCATTTCTTCTAGATTTACTGGTTTATGTGCATAGAGGTGTTTGTAGTAATCTCTGATGGTAGATTGTATTTCTGCAGAATCAGTGGTGATATCCCCTTTATCATTTTTTATTGCATCTATCCAATTCTTCTCTGTTTTCTTCTTTATTAGTCTGGCTAGTGGTCTATTTATTTTGTTGATTTTTGAAAAAAAAAAGCTGCTGGATTCATCGATTTTTTGAAAGTTTTTTTTCTTCTCTATCTCCTTCAGTTCTGCTCTGATCTTAGTTATTTCTTGTCTGGGACACATTTAAAGCAGTATCTAGAAGGAAATTTATAGCACTAAATGCCCACATGAGAAGCAAGGAAAGATCTAAAATTGACACCTTATCATTACAATTAAAAGAACTAGAGGAGTAAGTTCAAACAAATTCAAAAGCTTGCAGAAGACAAGAAATATCATAGGAATCTTATGGAACCTTAGTCCTCTGGAAGAATGATCCTCTCATGTCCAGGGTCATACAGTGGAACTCAATTAGGAATGATCTAGTGATACAGACCTCTAGTAAAGTCCTGCCCCTCTTTCATGTAGCTATATAAAATGGGGTAGGAGGGACCAATCCCTGCTACCAAAGCTAACTTAGCAAGTCAGTATGGTGAGAGATGAAGACTCCATTCACCTTTCCCCTGTCAGAAGTATACTACATCTCCATGGTCTACAGTATACTACTTCTCATCAATCTCTATATCACAAGAAGCCCTTGACCACAGAAAAAGAAAACGTAGTTCTTAGAATAATAGAATACCTCTTCCACCCTAAACTAGAGAAAGGCAGTTCTACAAAAGTTACTCTTGGTAACTGTCCAAGTTCCTAAACTATCTGTGCATATCTGTTTCACATCAAGGTTTAAAAAATGATTGCAATTTTGGCATTTTAAATTTCTGAAGGAATGCTGCTATCCATGTCTGGATGGATGATTTCTCCTTTTTGCATGTAAAATATTGCTGAACAAAAAAGACACAATTGAAAATTTTGAATCTGTATCCTTTATTACCACAAAATTGACCCCTGAAAAGATGTATTTCCTTTATGTCTTTCTTTTTGACTGTTGGTTTATTTTTGTTTTCCTTTTTCTTATTTCTTCTAAAAAAAGTGGGAGGGGATACATGTGCAGAACATGCAGGTGTGTTACATAGGTATACATGTGCCATAGTGGTTTGCTGGACCTATTGACCCATCCTCTAAGTTCCCTCCCCTCACCCCTCACCCCCCAACAGGCACTGGTGTGTGCTGTTCCCCTTTCTGTGTCCGTGTGTTTTCAGTGCTCAACTACCACTTATGAGTGAGAACATGTGATGTTTGGTTTTCTGTTCCCGTGTTAGTTTGCTGAGGATGATGATTTCCATGTCCATGTCCCTGCAAAGGACTTATCTCTTTCCTTTGTCCATGTCCCTGCAAAGGATATTATCTCATTCCTTTCTATGGCTGCATAGTATTCCATGATGTATATGTAGCACATTTTCCTTATCTAGTCTATCATTGATGACCATTTGGGTTGATTCCATGTATTTGCTATTAGAAGTAGTGCCGCAATAAACATGTGTGTGCATGTGTCTTTATAGTAGAATGATTTATATTCCTTTGGATATATACCCAGTAACGGAATTGCTGGAACAAATGGTATTTCTGGTTCTAGATCCTTGAGGAATCACCATGCTATCTTCCACAATGGTTGAACTAATTTACATTCCCACCAACAGTGTAAAAGTTTTCCTATTTCTCCACAGCTTTACTGGCTAGTAGACATATAGACCAATGGAGCAGAACAGAGACCTCAGAAATAACACTACGCATCTACAACCATCTGATCTTTAACAAACCTGTTAAAAACAAGCAATGGAGAAAGTATCTCCTATTCAGTAAATGGTTCTGGGAAAACTGGCTAGCCATATGCAAAAAAATTGAAACTGAGACCCCTTCCTTACACCTTATACAAAAAATAAGTCAAGATGGATTAAAGATTTAAATGTAAAACCCAAACCACAAAAACCCTAGAAGAAAAGCTAGGCAATATCATTTAGGACATCAGAATTGGCAAAGACTTCACGATGAAAATGCCAAAAGCAATCAATTGCCACAAAAGCCAAAATTGATAAATAGGATCCAATTAAACTAAAGAGCTTCTGCACAGCAAAAGAAACTATCATCAGAGTGAACAGGCAACCTAAAGAATGGGACAAGAATTTTGCAATACACCAATCTGAAAAAGGTCTAATGTCCAGAATTTACAAGGAACTTAAACATATTTACAAGAAAAAAACAACACAATCAAAAGCAGGCAAAGGATATGAACAGATACTTCTCAAAAGAAGACATTCACATGGCCAAAAAACAGGAAAAAAAAATCTCAACATCACTGATTATCAGAGAAATGCAAATCAAAACCACAATGAGATACCATCTCATGCCAGTCAGAATGGCGATTATTAAAAAGTCAGGAAAAGGTTTATTTCATGTGAACAGCCAGTGATAAAGAAACCCAAGAGAATAGTGTGGTATCTTAGGAATACAATGTAAATGATATTTGGAATTATCTGGGCAAGTCTTTGACATTTAGAAGGTCTGATCACAGAGACAGGGTCCCAGATTGGGGATTCACTTAGACAATTAACTCCCATACACTGGTAATGAGCTTTTCCAAGAATGTGGCAGAACCTCAGTTCCAGAATGGGACTGACAGATGAGGCAGGCCACAAGTCAGTAAGTAAGGACCTCAAAGAATTTCAATTTCATCAGAGACCTTGGGGAAATGCCAGAATCGGATAATGCCAAAAGTGTATGCTATGCTTTTCTTCTTGCTTGAACTGAGTTTTTTGAAGAACTTACCCACGTCAAATAAAGAGAAACCTAGACTTAGTATGGTTTATCTCTGGAGGAAGAATTTCCAGGAGTGGAAGAGCTGCTTCAAAATAGTGGTGATTCTGTGCTCCGAATTTTATCCATTCCTTGAAGGACTCTCTCAGCTCAGTTTCAACTGAGGCCATCCTTCTAGGGCTGGTAATCACCAGGTCTTTGGCCTTAGCAGGTCTAAGACAGACTGAAGCTGTCAAAGATAGAATATGAAGGAAAAGCACACACACAAAAAAATCAGAAATAGATGGAATGTCAAAATACTTTATTTAACAAAATCCTGTGATCTAATTCCATCATCATAGTTTAGTAGCATTTCACCATCTCTTTAGAGATTTGTGTATTTGGCCCTAGTTCGTGGAAATTTTATCTGTATCCCTTACTTTTTAGTTTCTGATTAGTCTATATCAGTTTTAATTTTGACCACCCCATTCCCACTCCCTCACTGATGAATTTCATTAAAAACTTCATCACTTCTCAGGCAAAAAGAGAATTTTTTACATGTCTGTTACATACATATATCTTTTGAATATCTATTTGTCTACTTTTTCAGTTCCAGTTTTCAGTCTGAAAAATGGGTTTATTCCTTGTGAAACTGACACTAGGAATAATTTTATAAACCCATGGCTTTTCTTGTAGGCTGAGATGTTTAGCTATCTCATTTAAATGCAAACATGCTATCCCTATGACCAGGGTTACACATATACCTCGTGGTAGTGGGTGAGTTATTCCCTCATATAAGGACCAGTTACTTATATATTAAAAGCAGCTTAGTCTTTCTGTTCCTTAGTAAGTAAAGGAGTTTAACAAGGGTTCCTCTACTCTTTTACTTATAGGGAGGACACAAAGTTACCAGAGAGAATGGGGGAAATACTATAAATAGTGAACCTGAAAGGATCCTAATGAACTGAAGAATTAAAGCCTCATCAAGAGTTAGGGTATGGAGAGGAGTACTTAAAAAGGTTATGGAAAAGATGCAGAAGAAACTCTGAACAATGAGAGATACACAATCAGTATGATTCCTACAAAGAAGAAGACAGATTCAGGGGAGATAACTCAAAATAAGAATGTGTCCTTGTCAGGAAAAAGAAATGGTGGCATTTGGTAAACTACAGGTGTTACTGTTTTCAGGGAACCTAGGAATAACTGAATTGTGCATCACAGCAAAGCTACACATCCCTATTAAGTTCCCGAGAGAAATCTTCCTGCAAGGAGTAATGGAAAATGGGAAGCAAAATATGACTTGTTTTCTAAATTGGGCCCTTAGCTTTAAGGCTAAGAATGGCATCTAAGTTGTACTGGAGGACACAGTTAAGGGGCTTCTATTTCATCTTCCTTCTTAGAAGCCCCAAGACTCAATCTCAGAATTGTGTACCTACCTGGAGAGAGTGGTCCAAAGTCAATTTGTCATTTTAAGTGGAAAGGAAAGGAGAGAGAACCAGTATGTGGGTGATCTGTAAATCTACAATGTCCCTTTTTCATTATTAAATGTGGCCCAATTAGTGATATGGATCCAACTAATGAAAATGATGTTCCTTTTCAGTAGGAAGAATTAAGAAAAGGCAGGCGTGGTATAGGAGAAGTAGTGATAATTTTATAATTATCTCTAAGTCTCTGTTCCCAGTCTCACAAGAGGCACAGATAAAAAGGATGTTCTGGTGAATGCTCGTTTTAAAAAATAATTTTACTCTAAACCATTCCAGCTCTCTTCATAATATTTTACTTGAATGCTCACCAACTCCTCCTTGCTATCTACATGACTGCTTTTTTTTGTTGTTTTTTTCCTTTTGTGTAATTGCAGATTTTTTTTCTGATTGATCTATTAAATCTTAATAAAGTTAGATTAAAATAGCCCCTTATGATGGTAGACTTTTTAATTTCCCCTTGTAATTACAATAAATCTTGCTTTCTATGTTTTAAAGCTATGTCATTAATGCCTACAATTTTAAAATATTTATATTTTTCCAGTGACTTGAAACTTTCATTAATTAACAGCACCCATTCACAATGAAAATGAAAGCTCTACAGGTACATGCATCAACATAGATAAATCTCAAATACATAATGTTGAGAAAAACACGCAAATTATAGAAGAATACAAATATTATGACACAAGAATTCAACACACTAGAAAAAAAAAGAATGCTTTGTTTAGGGACACACTATATAGATGGCAAAAGTCTTTAACAAAATCCAGAATAGTGGCAACTTATAGGGGAAGCGTGAGGGCTGTGATTATAGAAAAGTACACAGGGGTCGTCAAAGGTTCTGGTGATGTTCTGTACCTTATGTAGGTTGGTAAGTATACAGGTATAGGTTTTATTTGTTTATATATGTTATATATTCTTTTGTAATGATGTATTTTATAATGAAAATCAGTAAATAATTGTATGAAAAAAGTGGTTAAACACAATTTAAAGATGCTGACCTGCCTGACCCACCAGAGATCTTTAAACACGTGCTGATAAGGTTGGGGTAATCTATAAAGCCACATTCTCAGCAAGGGCTTCTAGACCTGGACCAAGTGTAACAGGGTAGATTGTTTTCACTCCATGTATGACCATGTTACAGTCACCCAATCTATTGTGCTGAGAACATGCTTCGCTAAATTTTCAAACCTGAAAACATCCACAATTCTCACTTAATTTACTTCCTAAGATTAGCCTTCTGCATTAGTTCCTATTGAGATAACCTATAAAATAAGAACAGAAACTAAATTGGAATGTTTACATATTCTAATTGCAAGGCTTTACATATTCTGGTTTACATATATTAATTTAAACTACTTTATACCAGTTCGGTGAAGTGAGTACTTTTAGTTGTTTTCACTTTGCAGATAGATGAAAGAAACCAGGATAAAAAGAGATTAAACAGCTTTCCCAATATTTTTTGGCTCTGAAATGAGTCCAAAACCAGACATCCTGGCTCCAGAGTCTGCACTCTTAACCACCAAAGTCGGGCCTTGTTCTTGTTAATTCTCTTTCCAAAAACTGTGGTCATGTCCCTGAACTTCAATCTAGCCAATTAAACAAAATATGTTGGGTGCCAGCAGCCTGTCTCCTTGTCCTTCAGAGTTTTTTCCCACAATGAATTCTCCGTCACTGCACTCTACCTCCTATTGCTTCAGCAGCAACTTCAGTACCATCTTTCTGCCCAACACTCAGTAGTTCTCCACCACTGAGCTTGTGGATGTGGCTTGACAACCACTATTAGCCATGAGGGTCACTCAGTATCTCTTTGCCCTGACCAGGTGGGTGAACCCATTGCCAGGTTGCAGTGTCGTTTCCTACCTGTATTTATCTTGCAGTGAATAAATGACTAGCTTCGCCTATGAGTTATAAGCCATAAGTAATGTGCAAAATAATACATAAATAAATAAGATTAAAAATCTGGCCGGGCGCAGTGGCTCACGCCTGTAATCCCAACACTTTGGGAGGCTGAGGCAGGCGGTTCATGAGGTCAAGAGATCGAGACCATCCTGGCCAACATGGTAAAACCCCATCTCTACTAAAAATACAAAAATTAGTTGGGCATGGTGGTGTGCACCTGTAGTCTCAGCTGCTTGGGAGGCCGAGACAGGAGAATTGCTTGAACCCAGGAGGCGGAGGTTGCAGTGAGCCAAGATTGCGTCTCTGCATTCCAGCCTGGTGCCTGGTGACGGAGCCAGACTCTGTCAAAAAAAAAAAAAAAAAATCTGACAAGAAGTAAGAAAAATACTGCTTGAATATGAAGAAGAAAAGTACCTGCAAGGAAACCCAGAGACTGAGCATGGAGCCTTTCCTCAGAGAGTGTGGACAAAGCTGGCAGGATAGAGTAATAGAGAGGAATACGGGTGTCTGTATGCCCCTAAGCAAGATGAAAGAAGTGGATGATTCCTGGCACAAACCTGCTTAACATAATAGGTGATCAAGACAAATTGTTTGCTTGTGAAGTAAATGATTGAATAATGTGCATACCTGATGCAAATCATGAACCTGACAGTGGCAGGATATTTATTGTATGAAAAGGAATAAGAATTAACTGGGTAACTGGAGGAAACCTCTGGCTGAAAGCAGTCTGGAAGGACCTGGATTCTTCTCTGAAATTTTATTTTCCAAAAGTAGATCAAACACTAGGAAATATAGCTACTAAGGGCCTGTGATGATTAATCCCATGATGGTTAATTTTATGTGCCAATTTCACTAGGCCAAAGAATGCCTATATATTTAGTCAAACATTATTCTGAGTTTGTGCACTTCTGGATGAAATTAACATTTGAATTGGTAAACAATTCAAATTGTGTATCGGAGTATACATTTGAATTGGTAAACATTAGATACATTGGATACCAATTCAAATGTCTACATTGGATTATATATTTGAACTGATAATTCAAATTGTGTACTGAAGTATAGCAGATTGTTTTTCCTAATGTGAGTGGACCTCATCCCATCAATTGAAGACCTGAATAGAACAAAATGGCTAAGAAGGTACCCCTCCTGCCTGACTGCTTGAGCTGAGACATCAGGCTTTTCCTGCCTTCAGACTGTACCTAAAACACTAATTCTTCTTGGGTTTTAAGGCTGAAGGCTTTCAAACTGGAACTTGTACCATCAGCTCTCCTGGGTCTCCAGCAATTGCAGATCTTGGAACTTTCCAGCTTCCATAATCAGGTAAGCCAATTCCTTTTAATAAGTCTCTCTCTCTCTCTCTCTATATATATACACATATATATATACACACACACACACATATATATACACACACACATACATATATACGTGTATATATACATACATATATACATGTATATATGCACATATATGTATACACGTATATATACACGCATATATGTATATACATGTACATATGTGTGTGTATACATGTATACATATGTGTATGTGTGTACATATATGTATATATATGTGCATACATATATATATATATATATATATATGAAAAGTGCCTGCAAGGAAACCCGGAGACTGAGCATGGACCCTCTCCTCAGAGAGTGTGGACAAAGTCAGCAGGAGAGAGTAATATGTATTTTATTTATATTTATATATATATATATATATATGACACACACACAGTTCACTAATTCAGTGATGTGCTGCATAATAAAGTTTTGCTCAATGACAGACTGCATATATGGTGGTGGTCCCATAAGATTATAATGGAGCTGAAAAATTCCTATTGCCTAGTGATGTTGTAGCTCTCATAATATCATAGCATAACAAATTACCTTTTCTGTATTTACATACATTTAGATACGCAGCTATTTACCATTGAGTTACAATTGCCTACAGCATTCAGTATGGTTAAATGCTGTATAGCTTTGCAGCCTATGAGGAATATGCCATACCATACAGTCTAGGTATACAGTAGGCTGTACCATCTAGGTTCGTGTAAGTACACTCTGATGTTTGGACAACAATGAAGTTGCCTAACAACACATTTCTCAGACCATACCCCTCCAATTAAGCAACATACGACCATAACAGGATATATATATCCTGTTGGTTCTGTTTCTCTGAAGAACCCTGACTAATACAGGGCCAAATTCTTACAAATAAGGAGGAATTTGTTGCTGATGTACAGATTGCAAAAACGTGAAAAGGTCATATTGAATTTGAAAATAAAGATATGAACTAGTTAATGTGATAGATATTCTAAAGATAAGAAAAGTGATGATCATAGTTCTGCACCGTGAGACTTTAAATTGAAAATTCGCTTTGAAAGTATTGGAAAATTCTGATTTAAAAAATCCAAAATATACTAAACGAAGAGAAAAAATAAAAAAGACACATGAAGATGCTAAGAAGACTGTAGAGGGAGCTGTCTGATCAGCTTAGATATTAAAGGACACTCTAAGATGAAAGAAAAGAACACACAACCAAAGACTGCCTTACATGTGCAATTTATTGAGAAGTAACTTAATAAACATTTATATGAATAAGCTGAAATGAAAGACAATTATATATAAGAATTGTGTCCAGAAAATTTATGTTCAAGTATGCTAGAATTGCAAAAAATGCTGTGTGAGAAAGAAGGAGTGGGGTGCTTTGTTTTTAGTCACAGGTGAAACCAAGACAGAGCAGAACAGGCCCTGCTTGAGGATCACACTCTAATAAATACTTCTGCAGACGGGGATAAAGTAGATGTCTCAGTCCTGGTTTGGTTCTGTCTTCTCTTTCAAGGTATAATAGTGGACTGGGAAGAACTCTGGATTTTGAAAGAAGGAAAAGAGTGCAGAGGGAGGGTGGACCATCAGAGTTTCTGCTCACACCAGACCTAGAGTTTACAGTCTATATTCTAAGAATTTGCAAAAGAGATTCTTAATATATTCACAGTTTGGTCATTTAAATAATCATTTATGAAGCACTCTGTCCTATTATTGGCACCACGCCAGACACTGGGAATACAGATGAAGACAGTACAATACAATTTCCTTGGGAGTTTCAAGAATTCCAGAGTATGGAACAGAAGCTGGAGAGGAGGAAGTGTTCTGATTTTTCCCAGGGGAATGAAGTGTGTTCCTCTAGCTACTGACTTCCTGGTTTTTAGACAATAAGGCTTCAAACCAGGTTGACACACCCCATGTCAAACATTTGGCGGGCAATAAAAGTGAGATTCAGGCTTCTGAATTATAGACTCATCTTACTTTGATTCTACTTTAGCTCCTAGTCCTTATTCTTTGCTATGTCCTCCTAGTTTCTTGTCCTTGGCTTTGTCTCTTGGTTATAGCTCCGTCCTTACTCTCTGAATAAAATACTGAATTGACTTTAATTCATTCATTCAATCAATGGATATTGACTGAATGTCTGTCATATGTCAGACTCTATTCTAGATGCTGGGGATACAGCAATGAGTAAAACAATGTCTCTGTCTTAATGGGATTTACCTCTGGTACTGGTCAAAATATAAACTCTCACTCTCCTTCTTCATATGTATATAAATATACAATATATATATTGTATACCATCTATATATGGTATACAATAGTGTTATGAAGAAAAATTAAATCATTGTAAGAAAGACAAGGAGACTGGGGGTTGCTGTTTTACATATGTAAAACAGATAAGATAATACTTAAGATAATACTTGAACAGAGATTGAGAGGAATTAAGAGTGAGAGTCATGCTTGTATCTGGTGAGAACATTTCAATAGAGAGAAATACCAGTGTAAAGGCTGGAACAGAGTGAGTGGCGGAGACTGGTAAGAGGTCATAGTTGTAATGAGAGCAAGGGGAGCATAGGATGTAGGTCCTTCTAAGCCATGGTAAAGATTTTACTATAATCTTGAGACTGAGCTCCTGAAGGGCTTTGAGCAGGGAAGTGCTATCATCTTATATGTTTTAATAGCATATCTTGGACTGTCATGTATAGAATAGGATTGGGGTGGGGAGATGAAATTAGAAGAAGAGAGAGGAGTTAGGAGTCTATCATAATTAACTGAGAAAGAGTTGATGGTAGCTTGGGACAAGCTGTAATAGCAGAGGCAGGAAGAAGTGATGCAACTCTGAATATGTTTTGAAGGAATAGCTGAAAGGATTTTGCTGTTGGATTAGATGTGGGATATGTAGAGTAAAGATGTAACATTCCTGGTTTGGCCATAGTGTCCTCTAAGACATGGTTTATCCTCATCTTCTGATTTTATCCACTTCTAGATACTTTGGAGGCTGACTCTTCCTACTTCCATTGCGAATCCTGGCACCCAACTCTGGCATTGGCCTTCCTTGCCTGCACCCTGGTAGGCTTGCTCTAAACTCCCCATGACACATTCCAAGAGGAGAATTAAACAGGTGTTTTCTTCCCTGAAGATAAACAAACCTCTTAATTAAAATGACTTTCATTGTGTCTTAAAAATGTATATCAATCTAAGGAAGATTGGGTTTAACTATGTAGAAATCTGTAGCATTTTATTTTTCTTCTTAACTAAAGAATCAATATTTAGGAAATTGAGTCATCATAAAATAAAAATGGGCACAGAAATCCTGACTAAAGAGGAAAAGGTTCCAGGAAGATGAACCTGTGTTTTCATATCAAGTCAAAATATAGATAATTCAGAAGTCTTTTCCTCCATGTCATGATATGAATTTATTTCAGAAATGTCCGGCTTATTCTACCAAGAGCCTAACGGCTACGAGAGAAGCTAACTGTTCTATTTTCTACAGTTGCGGTGCGTGTCATGCTTTCTCCGCTTTACACTAATTGGAACCCAGGCCAATGTCTTTGCAGTGGGAGCTAAGGGTGGCAATACTGCATCCCTGGTCAGACCAAGGGAATTCAGCTTTTCTTCTCTGTTTTGACTGTTGCACAGATGCCTTGCCATTCCCAAAAATGAACAGGAGGTGATTAGCACTCTGGTGCCCTATTTAAGCTTTCTAGCTCCAGAGAGAAGCTATTTTGAAAAGTGAAAAGATTACACTCCGATAATAGACCAGAGGCCTTACACATGTGGATGGCTCACAGAGGATTAAAAGAGCAGACCCAGAATAAATGCAGCCTATACCTGATGGAGCAAAGAGGGTGAATTGCCAGCACACTGACTACAGGGGCTGTTTGAAGAAAGTACCTTACTCAGATTATTGATGCCTCTGTAAGCCAACATAATGGTGGGAGTTTTAGGGGGGCAATGACTGATCCAACTGCTGTCCTCTTGAGGAAGCAGTTAGACCACTTCATAGTCTTCTGATGTCTCAGGGATCATAGGTCCTAATTGGTAGACTCTTCTCTTCCAACTTTGATTTCCTTCTGAGTATTCCTGCTTGGGAACATTTTCCCAAGGTCGTCAATCATCTGAAGAAGTGTATGCGTGGAGGAATTCACATTTGTTCTAATTTATTTTAAACACAAGATGATGTAAATTGGAATTTTGTTAATTTCAGACCAAGACCCCTAGAAGTTGCACTAAGAGGGGCCCATGGGTGCACAAGGCCTTTAAGTCCTATAGGTCAGATTTAAGGAGGTCAAAGCTTTGGGAAGACTAGCTCACTCAACTGTGATAATTCCTGTATGTTAATGTGTTGAGGTACCAGGAGAAATTACATGGTCTGAGGAATCAGTGTTTATTCAGTGTAATTATTGAAATTGGTCTCAATTATTTTCTGTCCAGGAAAGCCAACCTAGGAAACTAAGAAAATCAACAAATATATTCAATACTATGATTATTATTAAACACATATTATGTGTCAAGAGCCTTGCCTGGCACTGGACATACAATAATGAAAGAGGACAGAGACGTTAGTCTTAGTGTCCATAATTAAAGAGGAAAACCCTGTTAAACCTGCACTCCCATTCCCCAACCCTACGTATGGCAAAGAGGCAGGTCCATTTTGTAATCCATTGCATTTGCATCCTAGAAATTTCCAGGTGCCCCTCAGGTCTGGTTTTGACTCCATGATATCTGTCATAGGGGGAAATGATTTGTAGGGTACCAGGCCAGATTTACAGGCACAAAATATCCTAGCATTTTATATTATCTGAAGTGCCCCACATGATAATGTTGTAGCAGAGACATAGTGTGTTAGTAGAAAATGTTCTTGCTGTTTGGAGTAGGAGGCCTCTGAGTATCCCCATGTGTCTGGATGGTGGAGTGACACTGCGTGATGTCGGCACTTGCTTATTGCTTCTGCCTGATCATCTTGGTCAGTCACAATGAGGCTAAGGGCTTCCAATTTCCTGAGCTGGAGACTCAGTCAGGATGTCCTCTGCTGTCCTGGTTTCCATGCTTGTGGGGCCTGGCATCTGCCTGGCGGATCTGACTATCTGGAAGGTAGGATTTGAACCTCTTTGGGGAAACTCTCTGGTATTCTGCTTTGAAACTGGTAGTAATAAATTGCTGCCAAGAGGTGTGTGATCCTTTGAGGATGTATCTCTGTACTTCCAAAGTGTCATAACTATCAGTAGTTACTATCATACTGGGTTTTTTTGGTGTATCTTTTTTTGTCCTTGTCTTAAGATGTGAGGATTGGATTGTGTCAATGGTGGTTTGTATGAAAGAAACAATTTGAAAGGAAACATCAGAGGTAAGTGTCCATCAGTTTCAGCCATGGTTAATCAGGTATAATTGCAGGCCTGATGGATACAGTGGGAGTTCCTCTCCTGGAGCCTTTTAGTGTATTCTGTTTGTCCATATGTCTGATCATGAACTTGTGCAAGTGTGGCACAATGAATTTTTAAGTAGGTTTTAAAAAATTGTTTTAATAATTTTCATTTTATAATAATTTTAGATTCATAGAAAAGTTGTAAAGATACTATAGAGAGTTTCCATATACCCCCAACTCAGTTTCCCATATGGTTAATATCTTATATTACTATGCTACATTTATCACAGCTAGGAAGTAAACTTGGTAAATTATGATTTAACTGCATACTTTATTCAGATTTTGCCAGTTTTTCCTAATGTAGGGCTTTAGAATCATTATATACAATACTATACAATATAATGCTATACAGTACATTATCCTACACAATACTATCCTATACACAAATCATTATCCTATAAAACACAGTACTATATAGCTGATTTAGCATTGTCTTGGTTAGATTTTGATATCAGTGTTATGTTAGCTTTATAACCTTTCACTAAGTCCTGGAACCATTTCAAAGGGATTGGAATTATTTACCTACTGGTTTGGAAGACCTGATCTGTGAAATTGTCTAGTCTTAGTATTATTTGGGGGAAGACATATTCACTAAGACAATGGGTAAGAGAGGAGCATCAATGTATTAGCCAGGACTTTGGTCTGAAACTCCAATGCCATCCTCACATGAGCTATGCTGGGGTACTTGGAGAATTCTCACTTAGGCCAGGTTGATCTGTATGTCCTTGTAGAAAACAAGCTGAAATGCTACCTGAGCCTCTTTCCTGTAAGCTCACACATGAATCTGGGATTTTATGTCTCTTTGATAAAGAAAGGCCACCCCAGAGCCTTCTAATTGGTGAAAAATAAGAAAATAAAAACCAAGTCAGAATTAGATCTACTTCTTAGAGAGCGCCATTTTAATCCTTTCAGGCTCAGGCCCATCCACAGAATTTTCATTCCGTAGGTCTAAAGTGGGGCCTAAGATTTTATATTTTGAACATATTTTCAGATGATGCCTCTGTTCTAGGGACCACACTTTGAGAAGCACTTCTCTAAGGTATAGTTTGTGTAGAAAAAAACCAAATAAATGCTTGACCATTTGTTTTGGGAATAATTATTCAGTTCCCTAAGAACCTTGAGAGGTGACCAGTAATTTTTATTCTAGTAACATTATGAGCGTAAGCATTTCAAAACATATTTTATGTGGTCCAATTACTTGTAGCTATTCGTATTCTTTTTGGTCCTCAGATTGTCTCATGTTTGGACAGTGGGAGTCCCTTCAAGTTGGCTCCTGTGTTCTTTTGGGATGACTTACCCCAACAGTCTTTGAAAGCTTCTCCACTTTTGGATACCAACAAAATCCTTCATGCATATCTTATAAATGTTATACTCCAAATTTGAATTCAGCCATTTCTTCAAAGCATCTTGATTTATTTTAATATGAATTTGTATTGTATTTTTGCTGTTTTCTAATTCAAAATCATATTCTCAATGCAGAAATGTGGAAATAACATAATGGTGTGACAAAGCAAAAAAAATCCTACAACTTTAAGGCAACTATAGATAACACTTTAAACTATGCTTTTCCAGATCTTTTGTGATGAACTTCTACATAATTGAAATCGTATTACATGTAATTTAATATGTTACATTTTCATTTTAAAAGGAACATTCATAACAACACTCCTATTTCATTCAAAACTCCATGAACATTATTTTAACAGTAACATCATGTCCCACTATATGGACTTACTATAATTTCCCCTAACCATTCTCCAAATATTGGACATTTGGCTCATCCTTATAACTTATGCTTTAAAAGACTGCTGTGTGTTTAAATCTTTGATCTCATTATATTTATATATTTTTGAAATCTAATCCTGAAGTAGAATTCATGGATCAAAGGATATGAAGATACTTAAAACTCTGGAAACCTATTACTAAATTGCTATCCAGAAATAATTATACTGTACCCTTGCCAGCATTGAGCATTCTCATTTTAGAATAAAGTTTGTTACTGTGATTGCTGAAATATTACTATCATTGTTTTCGTTTGAATTTATATTCCAAATATATTAACACTTGATCTGTTATGTTACTGCAAATGTTTCCCTGGTTTATCATTTGCTTTTCAGTTTTTGATTTGTTTTTGATCCACAGAAACCTTCTATTTCATCTGCCAGTATCTTCTTTTGAAAATTCTTTTGGTACATGTATTATGTCTACATTGATAACAGAAATAAAAGGCATGTTTATATTCAGTTTACATAAATTAACTATAAAACTAGTTTAGTAGAGCACATATGTTCCCTAAAGAAAGAAATAAGAGCAAGAAAGAGATTAGCTAGTGTACTGCACAGCCATGTCAGTGGAGCCCCTGGCCTTACTGTAATCTGGGTGTGGCAAGGGCCTTCTTTTTTAGCTCTATTCATCTGTGAGGAGCAATCGAGTCTCTCATATCTGGCAGAGGCCATCTTAGTCACTGCTGATAACCAGTTGTAATTGAAAAAGCTGCATTGGCTAAAACTCTTAAAAACCAAAGTTCTTTGATAGAATCAGCAACAACAAAGCCTTCCTCTGGCAGCTCTACCAGAGTCTCACTGTTCTTTATCAGAGCAAATGGGCAGAGCTACGATAATAGAAGGGAATGATGAGGTCATCTCAGTATAGGAGCATAATGTGGGAGGAATAAGCTCAGAATCCATCTAGTTCCTGCCATGAAAAACTATTCATGCTCTGCAAAGATGGTGCCCAGTGGGCATTTCCTCCAATTTACTCTCTCCCTCTCTTTTGCCGCCTATCCCCATGTCAGCTTCCTTCTTTCCTTCTGCAACTCTCTCTTGTTAAGTCATCAATATCATTTATCTGCAATCTCTCTTTACTCAGAAAACCCTCTTTACATTTTAGGATTAAAAGTTTCATTCTTTGCATCTTGCAAACTCCAGCAATATCTCACATTTCTCTGATGTGCTAATTGCAGTTTCCTTCCTCATTGCTGGTTTGGAGGGGTGGTGTAGGAATATGGCTTAACTTTATGTGGTCCCTTCTAAACAGAAAACTAGCTTCTAAAAAACTATTTAACCTAAGATGTAAATACATCTCATCAAGGTATTATTTTTTGTTATAATCAACACAGTTTAATGTATGCCAAGAGAGAAATCATTTGTAGCAACATGACTCTGGGCCTTGCCCACTGTGAAACCTCACTTTTGATTGTATTATGTTCAGGAGCATTTGGCTCTCTATGAGCCTGGCCTGCTTTACAGCAGGAACCACACTAGCTATAAAAGGCCCTTTCCTTGCTGTGCAGAATGGATACTACCTGCTCCAGTTAATCTGAAAGTCAGTTCACCTCACCTCAAAATGACATGCTTCCCACCTGCCACCAAGATAATTATGTTTCTGCACAATTCTCAGTCTCCATATTTGCTTTGGCTCATCTACCAGTAGTTCTCAGAATAAGTTTGTACCTACACATACACATATTTTTAAAATTTAGGTAAGAACTCAATTTTGCTCATATAAGTGAGTAACTTTTGAGTAGAAAATTTGCCTTAATGGAAGTCTTCTATTTCTACTGATGAAAATAGCAATTGGGAAGATTTTCCTCATTGTAACAAAACATTGGAATGGCTGCTTTATTTATTTATGTGTATGGCCAATAGGCCCATCTTGCCCTGGAACTAGGTTTAAAAGAACATTTTTCTCTCTTATTTAAGTAAAAGCTATCTATTCTCATGGTCCTGTCCTGATGGTGCTGAGCTTCAGAGGAGGACATGAAATGGTTTGTATAAAGAGATGTTAAAAATTGCATAATTTGATGATAGGAAAATCTCCTGGAGTCTATATAGCTACAAACATGAGGCCTAGGGAATGGAAATGACACAAAGGGCCCTAAATGGGACCTCTTCATGGGAGAGGTCTGTGGCCCAAAGAGTAACATATGAGAACTTGAATAGGGTTAGGGGACTCTGCTTCAATATGTGGTTGTGGTTGGCAAATACAGCTGGCATAGCCACCCTAGTACAATGTGAAACTTCAGGGAGAAAGACTGAACATAGGTTTCTTTAGAGTTAACTGAGTCACAAACATGGAATCCAAGGATAAAGCATTGCTATGGCAGTCAAGGATATTTATGGAGATTATTGGCACACCTATGGTAGGCAAGCACCCCTCTGATCTTATGAAACCAGTGATGAAATATCAGGAGGTAGTATTGGGAACAATGGCGATTATGGAATGAACACGCTTTCTGATTTTCCTTCTTCATCTATTTTTGGAAGCAGGATGGGCCCACTGAAACCAAGTAAACCTCTAGTGTTCTTGCACATTTGGACACCGTAGGGGCTTTAAGCAGTGAAACTGGATTCCTCAAAGTTGCTCAAGCCAGGAAACTGAAACTTCTATTTTCTATTTTCCTGTTTTCAATCTATCAGTAATTCCCAATGACTTTACTTCTAAAACCCTAATGAATCTATCTGCTCTCTTTTATTTCTGCTTCTCTGATGCTTGTTTGGTTACTGGTATTGCTTTTGCAGTTTACTGGCTTCCTAACTCCTGTTTCATCCTCCACCCTTACAGAAGTCACTCTCTGCAGAGTTAACTTTTAAAAATATAAACCAAACTTGCCACTTCCTTGCTTAAACGCTCAAATGGCTTAACATCCTGCTCAAAATCAAATCTCCCTGTACTGGCCTACAATGCCCTACAAGGTCTGACTCTTTCTCCAGACCCTTCTCTTAGCATGCTTCCCTTTGCCTCTGCCTTCCAGCCAGGAGACTTTCTGTATGTAGAACAGGAAAGTTCCTTACCACCTTAGAGCCTCTGCACTCACTATTCCCTTTGCCTGCATTGCATTTCCTCTGACTCCTTAGTTTCCATGGTACATCCCAGAGAGGCCTTTTTCAGACACCCAAGTTAAAGTAGTCCCCACTCTTATCACTCTGATATTTTCAAATTAGCATTTACTACCACCTAATTGTTTAAGTTATTTTTATCTTCCTATCTCTATCATCCTCTAAACTGGCTACTAATATATCGTCTACTATGGTGGGGGTGGGAGGAGAATTGTAAAAGATGAATGAATAATTGAATGACTGGCTAGTTATTCAATTCATTCACTTAGTATTTCTCCCAGAATTAGGCTGCAAGTTCCAGGGGAGTAGGGATTTTGAATGGATTCTCAGCTCCTGGAATGATGTCTACTATATAGTAGTCATTCTATAAGTGTTTATTGAATGAATGAAAGGGTTGAGATGAATAATGAAAAAAATAAAGCATATGTGTTCACATATTTTTCCTAAGAGCATGAAGTGCATCTCACCTATTACACGTAAATAGTTAAAATGTTTTAGTGTTTTCCAGGAGAAAACAAATATGCAAAATGCTTTTCCAGTGTTTCCTTTAATACTTACAACTTTCTGAGTTACATACCATATTATTTCCATTTTATGGATGGACACACTGGGGCTCAGAGATTAGGTAACTGCTATTTAAATCAGAGAGCAGGATCTGTGATCATTTGAAACTATCTAGTAAACTGTACGATTTTATCCTAGTAAAGTGTGCTTATTGTAGTTATAACTTTTCTAAGTAAGATTTTATACATCTTAGAACAGTAGTTAACAATAAATGGTAAAAAGCATCCTTTCTTGCTTCTTTCTTGTTCAGGGGGAATGGCTAGCTTTTCGTAGAAATAGCTATCTGCTTTTTGATGTGCTATTGCAATCGGCTTGCCAGTATTTTATTGAAGATTTTTGCATCTATGTTCATCATGGATATTGACCTGTAGTTTTCTTTTCCTGTTGAGTCTCTGCCAGGTTTTGGTATCAGGATGATGTTGGTCTCATAAAATGATTTGGGAAGGATTTCCCTCTTTTTGGATTATTTGGAATAGTTTCAGAAGGAATGGTACCAGTTCCTCTTTGTATGTCTGGTAGAATTCAGCTGTGAACCCATCTGGACCTGGGCTTTTTTTTGAGTGGTAGGCTCTTAATTTCTGCCTCAACTTCAGCCCTTGTTATTGGTCTATTCAGGGTTTCGACTTCCTGGTTTAGGCTTGGGAGGAGGCAAGTGTCCAGGAATTTATCCATTTCTTCCAGGTTTCCTAGTTTATGTGCATAGAGTTGTTTTTAATAATCTCTGATGATGGTTTGAATTTCTGTGAAATCTGTGGTGATATCCCCTTTATCATTTTTTATTGCATCTATTTGGTTATTCTCTCTTTTCTTTTTCATTAATCTGACTAGTGGTCTATTTTGTCGATCTTTTCAAAAAACCAGCTCCTGGATTTATTGATTTTTTGAAGGGTTTTTTGGGTCTCTATCTCCTTCAGTTCTGCTCTGATCTTATTTATTTCTTGTCTTCTGCTAGGTTTTGGGTTTTTTTGATCTTGCTCCTCTAGCTCTTTCAATTTTGACGATAGGGTGTCAATTTTATATCTCTCCTTTCTTCTCATGTGGGCACTTACTGCTATATATTTTCCCCTAGAGACTGCTTTAAACGTGTCCCAGAGATTCTGGTATGTTGTGTCTTCATTCTTGTTGGTTTCGAAGAAAATCTTTATTTCTGCCTTCATTTCATTGTTTATCCAGTCAACATTCAAGAGCCAGTTGTACAGTTTCCATGAAGCTGTGTGGTTCTCAGTTAGTTTCTGAATTCTGAGTTCTAACTTGATTGCACTGTGGTCTGAGAGACTGTTTGTTATGATTTCCATTCTTTTGCATTTGTTGAGGAGTGATTTACTTCCAATTATGTGGTCAATTTTAGAGTAGGTGTGATGTGGTGCTGAGAAGAATGTATATTCTGTGGATTTAGGGTGGAGAGTTCTATAAATGTCTATTAGGTTTGCTTGATCCAGGTCTGAGTTCAAGTGCTGGATATCCTTGTTAATTTTCTGTCTCGTTGATCTGTCTAATATAGACAATGGAGTGTTAAAGTCTCCCACTATTATTGTGTGGGAGTCTAAGTCTCTTTGTAAGTCATCAAGTAGGATTCATCCCGGGGATGCAAGGTTGGTTCAACATACACAAGTCTATAAATGTAATTCACCACATAAAAGAACCAAAGACAAAAACCACATAATTATCTCAATTGATGCAGAGAAGGCCTTTGACAAAATTCAACAGCCCTTTATGCTAAAAACCCTCAATAAACTAGGGATTGATGGAACGTATCTCAAAATAATAAAAGCTATTTACGACAAACCAACAGCCAGTATCATACTGAATGGGGAAAAACTGGAAGCATTCCCTTTGAAATCTAGCACTAGACAAGGATGCCCTCTCTCACCACTCCTATTCAATATAGTACTGGGAGTTCTAGCCAGAGCAATCAGGCAAGAAAAAGAAATAAAGGGTATTCAAATAGGAAAGGAGGAAGTCAAATTGTCTCTATTTGCAGACGACATGATTGTATATCTAGAAGACCCCATCGTCTCAGCCTAAAATCTCCTGAAACTGATAAGCAACTTCAGCAAAGTCTCAGCATGCAAAATCAATATGCAAAAATCACAAGCATTCCTATACACCAATAACAGACTTAAAGAGAGCCAAATCAAGAACTAACTGCCATTCACAATTGCCACAAAGAGAATAAAATACCTAGGAATACAACTAACAAGGAATGTAAAGGACCTCTTCAAGGAGAACTACAAACCACTGCTCAAGGAAATATGAGAGGACACAAACAGATGGAGAAACATTCCATGTTCATGGTTAGGAAGAATCAGTATTGAGAAAATGGCCATACTGCCCAAAGTAATTTATAGATTCAACACTATCCCCATCAAGCTACCTATGACCTTCTTCACAGAACTGGAAAAAACCACCTTAAACTTCATATGGAACCAAAAGAGAGCCCGCATAGCCAAGTCAATTCTAAGCAAGAAGAACAAAGCGGGAGGCATCACACTACCAGACTTCAAACTATACTACAAGGCTACAGTAATCAAAACAGCATGGTACTTGTACCAAAACAGAGATATAGACCAATGGAACAGAACAGAGGCCTCGGAGGCAACACAACAGATCTACAACCATCTGATCTTTGACAAACCTGACAAAAACAAGCAATGGGGAAAGGATTCCATGTTTAATAAATGGTGTTGGGAAAACTGGCTAGCCATGTGCAGAAAGCAGAAACTGGACCCCTTCCTGACACCTTACATGACAGATGGATTAAAGACTTAAACATAAGACCTAACACCATAATAACCCTAGAAGAAAATCTAGGCAAAACCATTCAGGACATAGGCGTAGGCTAGGACTTCATGACCAAAACACCAAAAGCATTGGCAACAAAAGCCAAAATAGACAAATGGGACCTAATCAAACTCCACAGCTTCTGCACAGCAAAAGAAACAGTCATTAGAGTGATTCAGCAACCAACAGAATGGGAAAAAATTTTTGCAGTTTACCCATCTGACAAAGGGCTGATATCCAGAATTTACAAAGAACTAAAACAGATTTACAAGAAAAAAACAAGCCCATTCAAAAGTGGGTGAAGAATATGAACCGACACTTTACAAAAGAAGACATACATGAGGCCAACAAACATGAAAAAATGCTCACCATCACTGGTCATTAGAGAAATGCAAATCAAAACTACATTGAGATACCATCTCACACCAGTTAGAATGGTGATCATTAAAAAATCTGGAGACAACAGATGCTGGAGAGGTTGTGGAGAAATAGGAACACTTTTACACTGTTGGTGGGAGTGTAAATGAGTTCAACCATTGTGGAAGACAGTGTGACGATTCCTCAAGGACCTAGAAAAAGAAATTCCATTTGACCCAGCAATCCCATTACTGGGTATATATCCAAAGGATTATAAATCATTCTAGTATAAGGACACATGCACACGAATGTTCATGGCAGCACAGCTTACAATAGCAAAGACCTGGAACCAACTCAAATGCCCATCGATGATAGACTGGACAGGGAAAATGTGGCACATATACTCCATGGAATATTATGCAGCCATCAAAAATGATGAGTTTGTGTCCTTTGTAGGGACATGGATGAACCTGGAAAACATCATTCTCAGCAAACTGACACAAGAACACAAAATCAAACACCGCATGTTCTCACTCATAGGTGGGTGTTGAACAATGAGAACACAAGGACACACGGAGGGGAGCACTACACACTGGGGTCTGTTGTGGGGAAACAGGGGAGGGACAGCGGCGGGTGGGGAGTTGGGGAGAGATAGCATGGGGAGAAATGCCAAATATAGGTGAAGGGGAGGAAGGCAGCAAATCACACTGCCATGTGTGTACCTATGCAACAGTCTTGCATGTTCTTCACATGTACCCCAAAACCTAAAGTGCATTAAAAAAAAATTAAACTTCACAGCATTCTTATCACAAAAAAAAATAGTTATCTGCAAATGACCAGGTTATAAATTATCAAATATTGGAACAAGGTTCTATCTTCTTCAGAATATATATGGATAATAATTCAAAATGTGGGAAAGGAATCAATGAAGGAGTGACATAATCGTTTATTAAAGAATATGTAAGAGACCCAGTAGTGAACTAATTTGTAATCTCTTTCTCTTATGTAGGAAAAACACTCTGCAGTTTCCTTTCAGAAATCCAGACCCCTTTTGGAGGCAGAAGTTTGCCTCTCTTAACTTCATGGGGTGCCCCGCTCCCAGGAGCAGGCTGCTTTGGAAGGTGGCCTCCACCTCCAGCTTTAAGTAGGTCTGCCATTTGTCTCTTTTTCAGCTCCATGACAGACAGATGGAGCTTGATTCTAAACCGACCTGCTGGGCTTGGGTATGAGGCTTTCAGACATGAAATCTTGATTAACAGCAAATGTTAATTGAAGCAGTGAATTATTAAAGCGTTTTTCCATAAATGATAAATGCTGTTGTTGGCTGTTTTACCCTTTGTGACATCATAAAACTTTCCAAGAAATTGCTAGCTTTGACCAAGGAAAACAGGAAAAGATGACAGCATTTGGTGGTGGTCACAGTGATCTGTTTATGCTTTGTGGCCAGGCCTGGCTGGGATGATACATCTTTTTTTCTGGAATCCCATATCATCTCAATGAAACCAACAAATCATCTTTCCCACAAATGCAGAACTCTCTGCAAGTGATCTCATGCAGCCTCCTAGCTTCAGCTTGCACCAGTAGCTGATGACTCTCAATCTTTACCTCAAACCCAGATTTTCTCCTGAGCTCTAGACTTACAAATACTGCAATTATTATTGAACAACTTCACTTGATGTCTAATAGAGCCTCAAACTCATATTCATTCATTTAACAAATATTTATCAAGTAACTGTCTTATATCCTCAGTGCCACTTTATTCTACTTTATTCTAGGTACCAGGGAAACAATAATGAACAAAATAGCTATAGCTCCTTATGGAACTTACATTCCAGAGGGGACAGGAGGAGAAAAAATAAAGCAGAGAAAGAGGAGCAGGGAGCGCTGAGCATTGGTGGTGGTGGTGGTGGTGGCGGTGGAGGTAGGGGTTTGTATAGGGTGCTCAGAATATCTTGTTAGATGACATTTGAGAGGAGACTTAGAAGAAATTCTAGATAGATCTATGTTTTTAACATAAAAAGTAAAATTATAAAATATACCACAAATAGTTTCTTTTCAAATTGTCCTTTGTACTGCATTTGAAATCTTGGGGAATGTGTTGTGCAGTCATTAGAGTCACAGGCATAAGGCCATCTTCCTCCCCCATTTCAATATTTGCAAGGGAAGGCATCCTCCCACCCATCCTGACAGCCCCAAGCAGGAACTTGTGTCCTCACAGAGGTATCAGATAGGGCTTTCTGCCTCTTGTCCACCTATCATTGACTTGTTACCATGGGAGAAGTGATGGATCTAATAGACCAGATGGAGAAAATAATCTACTACCCCGGTTTCTCAGTACTTGTCAAACTGTAGTGTGCATTAAAAGTCAGCTGGAGGATCTTCAAATGTAGACTCTGACCCAGTGGGTCCTGGCTGGGGCCTGAGATTCTGCATTTTGATTAAGCTACCAGATAATGCTGAGGCTGTTGGTCTGTGGACCATACTCTCAGTAACAAGAGTCAATGGGGATGCGAGTTGACTTCAGTTCTTCATGCTAGGTACTTTCTCAGAAGCTCCAACTCTTTTCTTCTGTAGAGCCCAACATATGTACTATAGAGCAAGTGTTAGGAAGCCCTTTTTTATTTTTTAAAAGCAAATCCAAGCCAGAGACACCCATCCGGATTTATCAGATTAAAGCTTTTGATTTCTGTTTGACACTTGTCTGTTCCACAATTGGTCTAGAAGTTAGGAGAGAGAGGGTTGGTACTGTCATTTCCATTTTACAGATGGTGGACTAATGACCGGTTGAACAACTGGTCTAAAGCCAACTGGGAGAAAGTGCAGACTGGGATATGAAGCATATCAGTCTTGCCCTAGTATTTACCCTTTTACCTGTTGTTTTATACTGTCTTCAGTTAAAATGCCTTGTCCCACATAATCTGTCCCCCCACCACCATATGCCTGTCTTTTTTTACATACTGTAGTCACTATACCCTGTTTTGTATCATTGACACCTGTTCTAGCTTTCTTGTCCCTTTTTATTACTTGGCCACCTTCTCATCTATCAACATGAAATCAAGGTCTGTTGCTTTTGTGAAGCTTTTATTCAATGCTTCAGCTATAACGAGTCCTTTTCTATGTGGCTCCTGGTTTACTGTGTGCAGAATTTCCTATGTTCCCTTGCCATAGGCATTGCATTTCTTTGTTACATGCCAATTTCCTCTACTATTTCTATCTTTTGAAAGACAGGAATCCACTTTGATTTATCTTTTCTTTCCAGCACTGTGCTCAGGGTGTGTACGTTATTAAGTGCTAAATATATACTGAATGAATACTTAATACTTAGATTGGAATTTAGTGGCTTAATATTTCTATTCTTAATCTTCCTTTTTCTGTCTTCTCTGCACTCCTGTGAAGTTTGTTTGAAGTGTCTGTTTCCTTCTCCACTGTATGAGCAGAAATAGAGAGAGCAGGATCAACATATTATCATGTTAGAGATCCACTCATCACTTGCTGAGGAACTTGCACAAACTTGTGGTAAAATAAAAGTTGTGTATATATATATTATTTATTTATTTATTTTTTTAGATAGAGTCTTGCTGTATGGCCCAGGCTGGAGTGCAGTGGTGCAATCTCGGCTAGCCTTCCAAGGCTCAAGTGATTCTACTGCATCAACCTCCTGAGTAGCTGCACTACAGGTATGCACCACCAAGCCTGGCTAATTTTTGTATTTTTAGTAGAAACAGGGTTTCACCATGTTGGCCAGGCTGGTCTCAAACTCCTGACCTCGTGTTCTGCACACGTTACCCTTCCAAAGAGCTGGGAGTACAGGCATGAGCTACCACACCCGGCCATAGTAAAATATTTTTACATCCTGAGAAGAGGATAATAAAACGTTTAACTCAAAAGTAAAAAGAACCAGCTTTTTAATTAACTAGTATATGGTCTTAAGCTAGTTACCTAAATTATCTGAGCTTTACTTTTCTCATCTGTAGAATGGTGGTTTTGACATCTATATCACAGTATTATCAAAAGATTAGATGAAACAATGCATTTTGAAGAGCAGCGGGGCTCTAAAACTGCCAGTCTCCCTGCTTGCTCTTATCCATTCAGCTACCATGATGTTTAGGCTCTCATCATACTTGCTTCTTTTCTACTTTCTGTCTCTCTCACTTCTATGCATTGTACATCTGCTCCCATGGTTCACTCTCTAAATGTAATATTCATCCTGAAGCTCTTCTGCTCTAAAATCCTATCACCAAGAAGATACAATCCAAGGAGACTTATACCACGCTTCTCCTATAATCTTCCTGCATATCCTGACACCAGTTCCTGCTTCAGGCAAATGGGCAGCCTCTCCTTTTTTTAAAATACTTTACTTTTTTTTGTCCCTGAGATATTTCTTACATGTTCCATGTACTAATTATGCCCAGTTATTTAAGAATCCAAATCCTCTCTTCGAAGCATAACACGAATCTTAATTCTCCCAAATACCATATTCAATGTGTGCTTGCTCATCTGACCTGTGTGTCCCACTTATATAGTAATTGCATTTTCCTGTCGGAAAAGTCCTTTTTCTATTGTTTGAAAACACCCTTTAAATTTTGTCTCACCATTTTTTTCTCTCCTACCAGATGGTATCAAGCACTATGGGATACTCAAGAACAGGGACTGTCTTGTATTCCACATAGATTTGTATTCTAATCACTGCCTAACATGCAATATGATATTCATTCACTCCTATATTGATCAGTTTACATTGTACAGTCACTTAGTATATTAAAATCAATATCAAGAGAAAGCTTATGAAGATTCCTCAACCTAGTTATGGAGATAGACAGTACACAGGTGGAATACACTGAATTAATGGATAAAAATGGCCATGGATTCTTTACAACTGTTTTCATTGAAAGGTGAAGTCTATTCTCTTGTCCCTTGAAGCTGACTGCTCTTGTGATGTGATTTTTCAGTGGAATGTAGCAGAAGTGACATTGTATAACTTTTTGCAGCATCTTCTCTCATTCCCTTGGGACACTTCAACCATGAAAACAAGTCAGTGCTGGCTTTGCTGAAGATGATAGACCATATGGAGTAGGGGAAGCCCAGCCTTCCCAGCTACCTCTCTAGATGAGTAAACTCAGCCAACCATGTCGAGCAGAGATTCTGAATTCAACCCAAATTGCTGGCCCACTGAATCATGGTAAATAAATGTTTATTATTTTAGGCGACTGATATTTGGGAATAGTTTTTGGTACAGTGGAATAAGTAGTGTGATAAATTAGTATAGTAAAACCCAGCCTACTGGGCAGAGGCCAGCTAGGGAAACTCTCTAGGGATGATATTTGACCTTAATATTTTATGAGTAGAAGTTTCCAGAATGAATGATTAAAGGTGGAACACATAGTAGGTATTTAACTAAATTGTGTTGCTTTAGTAATCAGAAATACTCTAAATAAAATTTAAGAAAAAATACAATTATGTCATCATCTCATTCCTACCCACAATCAGACATTTAGCAAAGATATAAGTTACTGGATCAGTGAATGGGGACAAAAAATATAAGATGAGTTAATGCTGTGAAGCAGCTAACACTTTAAGTAAAATACAGGGCACATAGGCAAAAACAAGGTACTGATTCATGGTATGTGTAATAAGTGGAATAGGCAGTGGAATAGCAGGTGGGCAGACGAAGGAATTTTAAAGAACTGGATCCCTTAAGAGTAAAGGAAGTATAGGGACGAGATTGTAAAGAACAGGGAGTGCATGAAACAGAGAAAACTGAGTTTGAAATAGGAAGAAATAGGGCATTATTCAGAAAGAAAAATAAGAGCAAAACATGAAGGCAAGCATATGGCTCATCTGGATCAGGAGCAGACACTTGGAAGTGCAAATGTAAGTGTAAGAGGATGGTTTTGTAAAGATAGTTATGACCATGTAGTAATTGGTCTTGAATGCCATAGTAAGAAAATTTTATTTTATTTTGAGTAAATGAGAGCCATTAAATACTTTTTAAATAAGGGCATGACATTAATGGGGTGAAAACCCAACCTGGGTCAAAGTCTTCCTGGTGGCAACACTGAGACTTTTCTCTGAAATCCAGAGGCTACACTCCAAATATTCAGTCTGCTTTTTTCCTAAATTTTTGTGGCCAAATTTTGTTTAGGAAAATATTAGGAAATTCCCCAAATATGTAGATCTGGAGTTTGGGCATATTCCAATACAGAAAGTGGTATGCTAGCATACCTACTTCTCATTCGAGAAATGGCTGAATTTGGCATAACAGATCTAAGTTCCTATTGCTTTTCCAGTGGGTGAGCTTTTCAGGCTCACCCACTGGCTTCTCAGTATATAGAGAGCATGTCAAGTCAATAATTAGCCCAATAGTGCCCCATATTCTCCTATGAACTTGATGGCAAAATAAATAGGAGATGGTGAAGAATTATTCCTCATTCCACAAATATCTATTGATGTCTTGTCTAGGCTAAGTATTTGGGATTAGAAAAGTCATATAAGACACTGTTTCACCCCTTTTTGAGCCACTAATGAAAGTAAATACATCAAAATATACCCTGAAAGATACCATAGTGAGTCATACAGATTGGTTCACTCAGCTTCAGTTTTCTTCTTTCTGCTGAGTCTTGCTGTTTGCAAAGGCTGAAAAGTTAAAGCCTTAATTTTCTAGACTCCTCTTCAGCTACAGTTCTGGTTATAAATTTGGTTCCACCAATTGAATGCGTTCACACATGGTTTGAAAGGACAAATTTCTTTCTGTTTGATAATTTTTTGTTGGCAAGCAAGGTCCTGGGGACTGCAGTTTTCTGTTGCAGCATCTAGAAGCTCATCTACCAACTTTATGACTGTCAAGAGGCAGTTTCAGCTGTTGTGTCAGCAGCTTTCCAACTCCGACTTTCTGAGTGGGTCATGGTTATGATGCGTGCTCTTGTACTAAGGTCAGTTCTGTAGTGTTCTGAGTCATTTCAAGAGACCCAGCCTAGAACCCTTGTAACAGTTTTATAAACATCTAATTCCCTGTATTAAATTTTCTGCCCAAGTTACTAAGAGTGGTTTCTGTTTTCTGCACTGAGCATTTGCAAATTGTATAAAAGGTGTATAAACAAAATAATGAGAATCTAGCCAAGTGAGTGACTAATTCTGCTTGGGGGATTTGGAGAAGTTTCCATGTAGGAAATGACAATATCATGTATCTTTAAAGATGAGTAGTAATTATTATTCAATAGTCAGCTAAGGATGGAAAGGGCAGTCTAGGCTTGAAAACATCTGGTATAGAAGCACCAAAGTATTTAAGAGAATAGTGTTGGAGAATGATAGACTATTGAACTTCCACTGACATTCCCAGGCCATTTTTAGTACTTTATTTTAATAATACAGTTTTACCTTAGTGTTTCTGCATAAAGTGCCAATTTATTATTCTTTACTGTGCTTTTCATATAAGTAGCATGTATGTATATTTACGTATATACACATATACATATATGTGTAGATATATGTATATATATGTGTGTATATGTAAATATAACTCAGTAAGCTTCAGAATTGTTTATAGTAGAGTCTCTATGTCACTGTCCATAGTACCATCCTGGTGTGCCAAACAGTTATTAGTCTGCAGTAATGGTTACAATACCCTTTAAAATGTCAAATCATTGGTTGCCAGAGGTTCAGGGAAGAGGACCACTGAATAAATGAAAGACAGGAATTTTTCAGGGTTGTTAAACTATTATATAATATATAATACTGTAATGGTAGATACATGACACTATGCATTTATCAAAACCTATAGAGCATTAGAAAAGTAGAGTGAACCTTAATGTATGCAAATTTTAAGTCATTTAGAAGGTCAGGGATTCCAATGCAGACAGTGGCAGAAGAATCTAGTTGTATTACAATTGTGTTGTATGAAACAGTCTAATTGAAGGGAAGGGAAAAGTGGCAGAAAAAGATGCTGACATAAATAATTTTTAAAATGAATGAGGTCTCTAACAATAAAGATAAAGGAATATAAGCATCATCCTCTCATTGATAATTTGATGCCCATGGGGATATGGGTTAATAATTCTGGAACCACTGTATGTGTAAACTGGAATGGAACAATTAAGTACATGGATGGAAGATAGTGGGAGCCAGGTTTCTCACTGTTGGAAGTCACAGACAAGCAAGGGAGAAAGCTAGAATGGTCCATGTGGAAATGGATTCAAGTCACATATATCACTATGAATGCATGTTTAGCTTAATATACATATAGCTGATTATATGTAGAAATAATTATATCTAGAATTAAAACATCTAGATTATGATGAAGTATTTATAGACGTACATAGCACCCAGATATTACTTTACAATACTCATTTACAATGAGCGTACATAGCACCCAGATATTACTTTACAATACCATTCTCCAAGAAAAGGAACTATGGATTCATAGGAAAATGAATGTTTCTGGGACAGAGTTTGAAAATCGTCAATATGAACCTGGAGCATCTTATGCCAGAAAGGAAGTGCTCAAATAGATATGCACACATACACAGACACATAAACACATCAAAAAAACAGAGAAGCCAGTTGAGCAATAAAATAAATACAATAGTATTGGATTATAAGGCAAAGTATCAAATAAATATCCATGAGTCCACACTAATGTGAACATACATAAGTAATTGAATATATAACTAAATGAAGGAGGAGAGAAATATCTCTCATGACAAAGAATTCCAAATAATTCATGCAAGCATCTGCCCTTAAGAAGGTGGAGCATAACTCACCACCCCACTAGTGTGGGCTTCATCTATGACTTTCTCCAAAACAGCATAGTATGGAAAGGGGGAAAAGAAAATAACTTTTAGTGGAGAAACCCAACAAACACTACCTCAGCTAGGTGTTCAACAGCAACACCGATAAATCATGTTGATAGTGTGCACCTCTGAAATGATGTGATAAGAATGTCCCTTTTCCTTCATGATCTTCCCAAAAATCCATAGCCCTAGTCAAATTGTCAGAAAAATATCAGACACATTCTCATTAAGGGACATTCTACGGAATACATGACCAGTGTTCTTCAAAACTGTCAAGGGTCATCAAAAACAAGATCTGAGAAACTCACAGCCACATGGAGCCTCAAGAGACCTATAACTGAGTTTAGTGTGGTATCCCAGATGTGTTCCTGAGACATAAAAAGGACATGAAGGCCAGGCGCAGTGGCTCACGCCTGTAATCCCAGCACTTTGGGAGGCCGGGGCAGGCGGATCATGAGGTCAAGAGTTCCAGGCCATCCTGGCCAACATGGTGAAACCCCATCTCTACTAAAAATACAGAAATTACCTGGGCATGGTGGTGTGCACCTGTAGTCCCAGCTACTTGGGAGGCTGAGGCAGGAGAATTCCTTGAACCCGGGAGGCGGAGGTTGCAGTGAGCCGAGATTGTGCCACTGCACTCCAGCCTGGCGCCTAGCAACAGAGTGAGACTCTGTCTCAAAAAAAAAAAAAAAAAGGAAAAAGGACATGAAGTTAAAAACTAGGGAAATCTGGATAAATTATGGACTTTAGAAAGTTATGTATCATTTTTTAAAATTAATTGTGACAAATGTATCATATTAATATAAGTTGTTAATTATAGCAGAAACTGGATGCAGAGGTATATGGGAACTCTGTACTATCTTCATAACTTTTAATAACTATTTAAAAATAAACATTTTATTTAAAAAGTAAACACACACATCCATACACATATGCTGTGTGCACACACATAGGCACAGTCAAAATTGAAAGAACTTTTTTTAGCCCAATATGGAACAATCTGAGAATCAAAAGGAATGATGATTACAATAATTTGAAACATACTAAAGACACAGAAATCCATGAGTTTATATTAATATTTCAAAGGAAGAAAAGCACAAGGTCAACCAGGGAATCAGCTCCTAATGCTGAAAATTAGTAATAAAAGGAAAAAAAATAAACATTTATTTTATCTTTTTTATGCAAATCCCATTTCAAGGTATCCATACAGCCCTAGCTAATAAGGGAAAGTTCCTGAAGAATTATACATAATAGGTTAGGAAACAATAATAGAATTAGAAAAAAAATTTTACAACCCCTAATGAAATAACTGATAGATGAAACTATTAGATAGAAGATGAATGGATAACTTTAAAATAGAGAGGTCAGGTTGTCACCATCTGAAACCAGAGGTCAGTCTCATACAAGCAGACATTGTGAGCTTCCTCATTTGAAACTGAAGCTATACTATTTATAAAGGATTCTTGCTCTGCCTGCCCAAAGGAGAATCTATTCAAACCTAACTTCAATCTACAGGAAGCAGGGAAAATAGAACAGATTAAATGACACTATGAGGAAGCAAGTAGATTTATCCAGAATGTGGATGTCCAACAGGACAAGTTACATGGTTTCCTCAACAAATTAGATAAATTTTCTTAAAAGAAGGAAGGATTGCTTAAGATTAAAAAACTTTTAGAAGATATGATAATCAAATGCAACGTGCAGACCATGTTTGAATTCTGATTCTAACAATCAACTGAAAAGATAGTTATGAGATAATCGGGGAAGTTTGAATATGGATTTGGGTATTAGATAATATCAAAGAATTACTGAAATTTTGTTTGTTTAATAATGGCATTGTTCTTATGTAAGAAAATATACTTTTAAAACACCATACCTACTAAAGCATATAGGAGTGAAGCTTTGCAATTTGCTTTAAAATGCATTTTCACCAACAAGTTAAAAGAAATAGATGAAGCAAGTAGAGTGAATTTTAATAATCATTGAATGTGGATGAGGGGTATAATGGGAGCTCATTACAATATTCCAATATTCTTCTTATTTTGTGAATATTAGAGAATTTTTATTGTACTTCCTAAAGGTATATATCTACATATATAGATATACATGCATATATATATATATACAGCATGTGTGTGTATTTATGCATGTGTATGCATATATATATATAATATAAATACACACACACACACACACACACACACACACACATACCTGTGGTGTTGCAGGTTGCATTCACTGGAAAGTAGATAGTGAGATGGAATTTACCAAACAGGACATATATTAGGGAGTATCCTTAGAATCAACATCCATGGAAGAGAGGCAAAAGAAGAAAACAGGAATGTATAGAGGGAAAAGTCAAGCTGCAATTCAGGCCCAACCTCAGTGAGACTCAGGAACTACAATGGCCCTTTAAAGTCAGATGGCCAAGACTTTATACTCCTGCATCAGTGCGTCACTGGGTGTGGGCCAGCCCAGGAAGGAGTGAAACACTAGGAAAGGCAGCTCTCTGCAATCTCTAAAGGGGCTGGCAGCTGAAGGCTGTGACTGACAGCACTTCAAGCAGCTGGGAGAGCAAGTCTATCACTGGGTCCACTGCAAGATCACACAGGTATGAGAAGTAAAGTTACCAAGGATTAATAACCAGAGCTGTCTGGATGTCAAAAGAAGACTAATAGGATGGATCCAAGATCAGGCAGGCCTCCAGAGTCCATGGAGGCATGCAAGAGAAGAAGCAGGCAGAAGCCAAAGAGGCAATGAGAAAGGCTTCCTAGTGCCTCAGGATGAGAGAGCTTTGCAACTGTAGCACATGTATGGCCTGGCCAGAAATTTTCACCCAAAAAGTCAAGAGCAGGTGACCACTAAGGCAACGAAAGGAGGAAGGAAGAAGCAGTAACTAAGCTTTGAATGACATGAACTTAGAGTTCTGTAATTGGAGAAGAATCTATGCTTTGCCTGCTTGGTAGTAATGCTAAACCACTGCTTGACAGGAAGGGGAAAATGCTTTTGCTAATGCAGAAGTCTCTTTAAGTGTGAATGTTTAGGTAGATTTGAAATACCTCCCACATATATGTAGAGGGGTGCAGGAGCAAATTCTCCAGTCCATTGTGCCTTCTTGTTCTTTGCCAGTGAAACCCATCATTGTCTGCTAAAACCTGAGGGGAGCCTCAACTCATGTACACTGCTTATTCATGGATTCATACAGGCATGTGGTGTGACTAGCCATTTGACCACTTCCATTTTTCCTTTGTATTGTTCTGTACAAAACTTCCATTTCTAGTGTAAATCTGGAATATCCATAATTTGTTTTGTGTATTCCCCCATTCCTATAATTAGTGAAAAAGATTAAAATTTCCTAGTTTTTCCCCCTACTTCTTACCTCTAATATTAAATCTTGCCAATTCTCTTTGTTAAATAACTCTCAAGTGTATCACCTCATCTTAATTCCCATGACACACAGTACTCCTGACTAAGTTCAGGTTGTTATTACTTATTGGGTAAATTGTGGTTATTTTTTTTCTACTGTTATACTTCAATTGCATGATTATCAGGGAAGTCTTGCTTCACAGTCTTTGGAGATACTTGTCTATTCGTCTATTTACTTGTATGCCCACAAGAAAAAACATTTTAAAATAGAGAAATTATACCTATCAATCCAAAAAGAGCTGGCATAGGCAGTGGTCCTGTTCAAAATAAAGTGGTACTTGTCTTTTTAAAACCAAACAAATATGAACTTGACGTAGCTGTCAACGTGAAACAGAGCCAGGTAGTAGTTAAAGCTATAAAAACAGATTTTATTCAGGAACTATTGCAATAAGGGAATAGAGATATTAGTCTAGACCTGGGCATAATTGCAAATACAACAAAGACAGCTGGAGATTTGCAGCCAATGAGCAAAATAAAGGGGCCAATGGATGAAAAGCTACTGAGGAGACATAAAAGAGGAGGGGGATTCCTGCTAAATCAACAAGATTCTTGCTGAAGACAGGCCAGGGTGATGAGATATTAAGGGTCGAGGGATGAGGAATTCG
Source organism: Aotus nancymaae (assembly GCF_030222135.1). Classification (NCBI taxonomy): domain Eukaryota; kingdom Metazoa; phylum Chordata; class Mammalia; order Primates; family Aotidae; genus Aotus; species Aotus nancymaae. The sequence continues at coordinate 52,704,655 of NW_026988473.1, read as the reverse complement.
ATCTGGTATTGATGGGGGATCAGATTTCAAGAGTGGGAGATTAACTTAGCAGAATTTTTTGATAAAACTGGGTTATGCAGGCCCAGAAGAATAGGAGCCAAGATCGAGGTCTTGTCATGAAGAGGGCTCAGAGGAACCTGACTAAATTTTGATCAAGGCGGAAGTCTTTGTCAGTAAACGAACTGTCAATAACGTAGATCATATTCATATTTGATAAATTACCCATAAACAAAGAAACCTGAACTTCAGGAGAATAAAGATCAGTACTTTAATTGGCCTGTTTCAGACATAGATGGTTTTAGGCTAACTTTTGAAGTTACTAAAGCATATTAGTCATACCTAATGTCACTCTTTATTTGTAAAAAATTCTTACTGCAAAAATGTCAAACTTGTTTTCTTGACATATAAAATCCATGAAAAATCTTTGCCGTAAGTATGTTCCTATACTCTTTTCCTTCATCTCCTCAATACGTTTTGTGAATTGCAGGCAAGCTAGGCTATATGTGATCTTTTTCTTATATGTGATGTTTCTTAAGTCTAAAACTTTACTCAAGATGTTCTCTCTTTCTACCATGGCTTCCTAAACTTTGTAAATTCTTGCATTATCTTTCAAGACCCACATCAATGTCACCTTTTCCCAAAAGAGTTCTCTTGTCTTTCTAGTAGGGTTTAAGTGTGCCTTCCTCTGTCCTCCACTAGGGTCCTGCCAGTACAGCAGTTATAGCATTTGTAATATTGCACTGCAGTTACTACTTTACATGTTTACTGTCCCCAAGTGACATAAACTATAGAGAGGCAGTGACACTGTTTCAGTCATCGTTGTGTACCCAACAGCCACTTCAGGGCCTGGCACCAAGTAGGTGCTCAATACATGTTGGTTGATTGAATGAATGGATACATGAATAAATAAACAAGGATTCTGTAGCTGGTTGACTTAACCTAACATTTGGCAGTCAGTAGAAACAATTGTTTAAAAAAATCAATATCTCTGGTTTCTCTATGTAGCAAGGAAGAGACATTTGTAATTGTTATTCATGGGCAGTTCCAGAAAATGGCAGAATTACAGACAAAAATTGGCACACTACCAAGCATTAATCCCTGTGAGTTTCTGAAAGGCATTCATATGGCCTAAACAAACTCCTTTGAACTGTGTCTATGTACTGTTTAGGTCTCATAACTCAGAATATTATCTCATCAACACCTAAACCATTATGTTGTAGGAACAATGAGAAAATAGGATATGCAATAGAACTGGGGTCAGCCTTTTCACAGAGGCTGGAACAGGAAGCAAGGATTTCCAGAATAATCTGTACACAAACAGCTTCTTTTCTTCTCCCAGGGACCCAGGCAACTGACTAACAAGATACTATCTGCCATCCCAACTTAAGGTCTGAAAGCAGAACTCCGGGAAAGAAGGAAGAGGGCATTCTTAGGTAAGCAGCAGGTGTGAACAGCACAAAAACCAGGATCACAAAAACCAGATCAGTAAAATCTGGCTATAAATAAACAAATAAGCACCACAAACAAAATTATAGATGTAAAGAGACATATGAATATTTATCCCAGAAAGTATGTAAAAACTTTGGAAAACAACTATTTTGTATGTTAAAGAAAATTCAAGACATTACAGACTCTAATAATCAAGACTCAAAAAAAGGGATCCTAAAACCCTAGACAACAGGTAGCTGGAAAAGCCAGAGAGCATATAAATAGACAGACAGATAGATAGATAGATAGATAGATAGATAGATAGATGTCATTCTTTATTTTAAAATAGATTTAGAAACTAATATAAAATGGATTTAGAAGGAATACAGAACAGAAACAATGTTGCAGTTAATTATATTTTTAAAAAGCAAAACCAAAGGAAAAGGTAGTAAGATGAAAAGCTTTTTTATTCCTTTACTGTTATTTTAATGTGATCAAAAAAAGGGGAGAAGATAAATACTTGCGGCTGAACAACCACCTTTAACAAGAAGACCCCTCTTTACTTTTGGAGGAAGTGAGAAAATAGGACTATTGGAAAAGAATATAGGGCATAAACCATTAGCAAGTGTTAAGGAACCTCAAGAAACCCTGGATGCCTATTATGTAAAAGGGGTATTTCTAATTTAGACTACTGATGACTTTCCTATCATATGTGAAATCCTTACTTGGGCAGAATGTGACTCAAAAACTTTACTCAAGGCTTTTAAACATCATTTTGTAGAATTTGTCTCATATATGTGGCATCAGCTGCTCGAAAACTGATGCCACTCTAATACCTGATAATTCGCATGTGATCTCTTTTTTCAAGAAGGTTTTGTTGTCCTCTTTAATGTCAATATCCTGATATTTTACAATTTTTCTTGGTTTGAAACGTCTTTCATCTATTGTACTGTGTAGTTAGTGAGACTTTTGACTTGTCTTTCAGTTCATGGAAACTTTCTTGAGTTAATTCCTTGATAGCTTATTTCCTTCCATGTTTTCTGTTTTCTCTTTCTGGGACTTTTATTAATCATATTTTCCAAACACTTTTTTTCCTCTAAGCAAAAGAGGATTTAGAGAGTTATATACCCCTTGTTCTTATTCCATGAATATAACACATTCTCTCAGACGTATAAGGATATTTATAACACTATTATTTATTGTACTTTAAATTCTGGGATACATGTGCAGAGCATGCAGGTTTGTCATATAGTATACATGTGCCATGGTATTTTTCTGCACCCATCAACCCATCATCTAGGTTTTAAACCCCGCATGCATTAGATATTTGTCCTAATGCTCTCCCTCCTCTTACCTACCACCTTCCAACAGGCCCCTGTGTATGGCATTCCCCTCTTTGTGTCCATGTGTTTTCACTGTTCAACTCCCACTTATGAGTGAGAACATGTGGTGTTTGGTTTTCTGTTCCCATAATATTCTTTTTTAAAAATTCCTTCTGATATCTTCATTAAAATAAATTATTGGTGTTCTTTTCTTATTTTGGTTTATGCCATCTTCGTTAGAAACTTTCTTCAAGTATCTGATGATCCTTGGTTGCCATTTATGTTTGGAGTGAGATAGTATAATGCCTATTGGAAGCTTTGTGTTCATAGGAATATTGTAGACAGTTGGTCTTTTCTATTGAGTAAACAGTAAGTGCAAATCTATTTTATTTGAGGATCACAAAGTGTCAATATCCATGTGTTTTATCTTTGTCAGATGTTTGCCCCATAAGTGAATCCCCCAATTTCCTGCTTATGTATATAGTTAGGGGCAATTCTGACTGTCACCAATTTAGAAGCTGAGAGGGCAAAGGGGGTTTAAAAGGTTCTTATTTAATTTCTTCCTCTAGTTTACACTGCCTTATACTAGCTCTTATATGTGCCTGGTGTCTCCATACTAAATCTGTCTAGTTTATCTTCTCTACATGATTAACTTTCAATCTTCTGCTGAGGTAGATGGTCAGACGATAATCCGTAGAACATCAAGGAGAGGATATAGACACTTAATTGCTTCTTTTATGTAATTTTTTCTCAGTCCTTATTTTTCAAGTCCCTATGGAACACCACCAAGGTACTCCAATTCTAGAACCTTTCTGAAGTTTAGGGGTGTGAGTCAGTCTGTTTATGAGACTCTCCCATTTCTGGTTTTAATTGCAGCACTCTTTTTCCAATTGGGAAAATTGTTCACATTGGTCTTTTTCCATATCCCCAATTTCGTTGTTGTCACCTCCCATCCTTTATTCTTTCTCCTTCAGATTTTTATTCCTCTTCCTTAATTGGGTGTAAGGCATAGAAGAGAAGGCACTGGGTACATTTAGGCAATCTGCCATTAGGAAGTCCTAATCCATGTTTGTTCTTAACATTTTATTTTGAAAAACTTCACACATACACAAAAGTTGAAATAGAATAGAAAACACTCATACACTCTTCACCCAGATTTACCAATTGTTAGATTTTGCCATAATTGCTTTTACTCTGTTTCTGTTTGTCTCTCTCTGGTTGAATTTTGGATGATTTGAGCATCAAAAAAGTAAATAAATAAAATTGTAATCTATTTTTGCTGACTGATTTGAAATTAAGTTGCAGTTACTATAAACTATCCTCCAAAATATGTACACTACCGTAAGTCCCAGAGGGATACAGAAATCCTCCTACATAAGCACAATATCCTTCTCACACTTAAAAATAAAACCATAGCATTATCTAATATCCAGTCCATATTAAAATATCCCCCACTGTCACCAAGTGTTTTTTTAAATTATACTTTAAGTTCTGGGGTACATGTGCAGAATGTGCAGGTTTGTTGCATGGGTACATACGTGCCATGGTGGTTTGCTGCATCCATCACCCTGTCATCCATATTACATATTTCTCCTAATGCTATCCCTCCCCTATCTCCCTACCATCTTCCCCTGTCCTCCCACCCCCTGCTATCCCTCTACTATGTCCCCACCCCCTGCTGTCCCTCCCCTAGTCCTCCACCCCTTGACAGGCCCCAGTGTGTGATGTTTCCCATTTGACCCAGCAATCCCATTACTGGGTATATACCCAAAGGATTAAAAATCATTCTATTATAAAGACACATGCACACTTATGTTTATTGCAGCACCAAATATTTTTTATATCTATTTTTGTTTGTTTAGATGAAGGATCTAGTTAAAGATAATGAAATCTAGTTAAAGATATCGCATTTGGATGCTGTATCTCTTCAGTCATTTTCAATCTAAGACATCCTGCTAATTTGTTGAGGTTTGTAGGAGGTCCACGTTCTGGATTAGGTTGATTGTTTTCTCATGGTGTCATTAAACTTGTTATTTTTTTCTAAGTTTCCTGCGAACTGAAAGACAGGTCTGAGGCTTGATTTTATTCATGTAAACTTTATTGACTGTAACATTTCACAGGTGAAGTCGTATTGTTCTTAGCGCATTGTAGCAGCAGGCACATGAGGTCAGGTTCTCTCAGTCAGTGCTAAGTTTAATAATGTGATTAAAGTAATGAACATGAGATGTGTTAGAAGCCAACAGTTTTCCTTTGAATTAGTAATTGGTCGGTGGGGTGATACTTTTAGATGATGTGAATCTCATGCACCCTACTCACCATCTACCTAGTAGTCATTAAAAAAAAATAATTTCAACTTTTATTTTAGATTCAGGAGGTACATGTGTACCCATTTGTTACATGGGTATATTGTGTGATGCTGAGGTTTGGGATACAGATCTCATCACTTAGGTGGTGAGCATAGTACTCAATAGGTAGTTTATCCACCCACAACTCTTCCTTCTCTCCTCTCTCTGGTAGTTCCCAGTGTCTGTTGTTCCCATCTCCATGTCCATTTGTACTCAATATTTAGCTCCCACTTATAAGTGAGAACATGTAGTATTTGGTTTTCTGTTCCTGTATAAAATCACTCAGGATAATGATCTCCAGTTTCATTCATTTTGCTGCAAAGGACATGATTTCATTCTTTTTTATGGCTGCATAGTATTCCATGGTATACATGTACCAAATTTTCTTTATCCAGTCCACCACTGATGGACATCTAGGTTGATTCTATGCCTTTGCTATTGTGAATAGTGCTGTGATGAGTGTACGCATGCATGTATCTTTTTGTTAGAACAATTTATATTCCTTTGGGTATATACCCAGTAATGGGATTGCTGGGTTGAATGGTAGCTGTTTTAAGTTCTTTGAGAAATCTCCAAACTGCTTTTCACAGTGGCTGAACTCATTTACATTCCCACCAACAGTGGATAAGCATTCCCTCTTCTCCACAGCCTCGCCAGTCTCTATTATTTTTTGACTTTTTAATAATAGCCACTCTGCATCTAGTCATTTTAGAATCAATCCATAACCCTTGCCTCAATCAGTTTTGAAATTACGGTTGCAAATTGTAATTTTCTAATTCAATCCATCCTTTTACATTTACTCACTAGCATTTTTCCCTAGAGAAGAACTTTTCCATTTTTACTTTAGCTGTGTGTATAGATATATCATTATGGACTCAGAATTTATTTAAATATTTTTATTTATTAAAAATCAATTGTTATTAATGTTTTCATTATTTTTTGTGTTCAAACTTTCTAAAATGTGGATAGTGAAAAGTGAAAGTCCCATCAGATTTGCTCCTGTGTCATTTTGGCACCACTCCATTTGTCATTGAGCACCTTTTTGTTTTCTTATATTGTACAATATCCTAGATTCACCTTGTATTTTTCCTGTACTAGACTTGGAATCATACATTTCTCCAAGGAGCCTTTATTTCTCATAGTGGGAAATGGTATTTAGAAACCAAAACAGGTACCTTAGGCATTTGTTTATTGCTGTTTGGAGTAGTATTGCTTCTCGGCATTTTTAAGGGATAGAACTGGGAACAAATATATAAAATTATGAATTCATACTAATATTCCCAATTAAGATTGGCCATATTAGACATTTTATTGTGTTCCTTTAGATCATATTTTTGTCTCTTTTTTTATAAAGAAAATCTTGGTAAAATAAAAAATAAAGTAAATACCTACATATTTACTTTATTCTACAATATACATAAAACTGTTTCAGAATTATAATACCAATATTACTAACAAACTATAGTAAATACTTCAAGATTTCTTTGCAGTTCATTTTGTCCTCAGAATAGATGCTGCTGAAGATGTAAGGACATGTTATTTAAAATAATTTTATTTTCTTGTGTTATCTCATCAATTTCTATATAGTTAGACATGTCTTTATAGTCTGTTTTAGGTGTTTTGTTTTAAAATCCTTGTTATTTTGTTTAATTTTTTGGATATATAAAGCATATACATTAGTTAAAAATCAAAACTATATGAAAATGTATACCCAGATAAAGGTAAACTATGAGAAAAGTTATAGTCAGATAGAGGTATATTCATGTTTTTGCTCCTAATTTTATCCCCTCCCCCACTCCCACACCCTTCAGGTAACCATATAAGGGAACCACCCAATTTAGGTAATCATTGTCATTAGGCTCTGAAAATTCATCCTGCTTGTGTTTCTTTTTGCTATAATGATCATATGTTTTGTTATTTTCCCTTCTTTTTTGCACAAAATAAAGCATTCTCTATATATACTCTTTTGCCTCTTTTTTCTACTTATCTATGTAAATTAAAAATGGAAATTACTGGCTCAGCGCAGTGACTCACACCTGTAATCCCAGCACTTTGGGAGGCCAAGGTGGGCGGATCACCTGAGATCAGGAGTTCAAGACCAGCGTGAACAACATGGTTAAACTCCATCTCTACAAAAATTATCTGGGTGTGGTGGCGCATGCCTGTAATCCCAGCTACTCAGGAGGTTGAAGCAGGAGAATTGTTTGAACCCAGGTGGCAGATGTTGCAGTGAGCTGAGATGGCATCACTGCACTCCAGCCTGGGTGACAGAGCAAGACTGTCTGAAACAAACAAACAAAAAGAAATTATGTCATATCAATTCACATAAATCTTAATTATTTTTACAGCTGCCATAGTATTTCACTAGGTGGATGTAGTTTATTTAAAAATGCTCCTACTGATAGGAATTTGTGTTGCCCCAAATTTAAATAGGTTTTACTCATGTAAATCATGTTGCAATGAAAAGTCTTGTGCATATGTTGTATCATATTTATGGAGCTGTATCTTCAAGATAAATTGTAGAATTGGGATTTGCTCCGTCAAAGGGTAAATACTGAAGTGTTTCTTTAGTCCTCTCCACAGAGAGCAATCAACTTTTAAGAACATCTAAACTTACTAGTACCTACTGCCATCCAATCTTCATGCCTGTTTGAAAAAAACTGTTTTAAAAATCTTTGCACGACCATCTGGAGAACTATTTCATTTTATTTTGTTTTACTGATTAGTCCTTTTTCTTTTACTACTTACCTGCATTTAATCTTCCTTGTAAATTTCTGATAATCTTAAACCCTTTTATGGCTTTTTTTTTTTCTCAGACCTTATAGTTACTGAAGTTAAGTTTTCTACTTCACAATTGTCCCGTTAGCCCACCCATGCGTGTTAAGATGTTGCTCACTTATCTTTTTAATGTGTACTCTCTGTAAAACAAGTTCAATCAATCATCACAGTGTTCGCCAGAGGCAGGGAATTTTCTATTATTGTGGTTTTGGAAATGTTTTCTTTTTTCCTTCAAAGAGAACAGCAACTTAGCAAGATAATTGGTCTGTGGTGAGAAAACATATCCCATAAGTGCTCTATAAGTATTTTCCCAGACTCTTCAGCCCTCTAATCTTTAGGTTGTGAAAGTGAAGATTTTCTTTTTTTCACCACCTTTGGATGTTAGGTCTCCTCTCCTTCTATCTGCATGTAGTTCAATTTCTTTACATTTGTAATCTGAGAAGTTAAGTAACATATCTGTGACTTTCTGTCTCCCTTCAGTGCTAACAATAGAAGACATGTTCAATCTCTCTCAAACTCTAAGATACATGCTTTTTATCAATTCAGAAAAATTGCTTTAGATTAGTTTCTTAGTTTCGTAATTGTTTATGTTTTAGTTGTTTTCACATCTCTTTTGGTACCACAATTATGCACAGGTTGGATTTATATCTATGATACTCCTTGGGTTTTATTTTCAGCTGGTTGTGTATAGTCGCCATCTATTCTAGTTGTGGCACCTGTTCTGACTGGTTAGTACCCATTCCATCAGTTGTAACAAATTTCTAAATATCTCCCTGGTGTGATAACCTTTCACCAGTCTGTGAGCCAGTGCCAGTCCCAGATGAAGTTTGCATGTATCTTTGGCTAATTGAAAAACACTGGGATAGTAAAATTAGTTTGTAATAAAGGTAAGTGTATTCAACTTACAAAACTCATCTTTATTCTGAGTCTGTATCATCCCTAAATTTTTGGTTACAAAGTATTCTTTGTCTTATGAAAAAATAATTATGGTAGTTCTTTTTCTTTATCATTCTTACTTGGCTCAAATAAAGATAACACTAAGTCCTCAAATTTTTAAAAAAGAGAAAAATTTGTGAAATATAAAAATCTGGGAACATTAATCTTTGTCATTTCTTTCTAAGTTAATGTCTAGGCTGACCTGTTAGTTTATGAATCCATCTGCATCATTTCTCTAGGAATGAGATTTGAAATTTAACTTTTGAGTTCTTAATTCTTTTTGTACTATTTGCTGTTTCTAGAATGTTTATAATTTTTTAGTTTTATCCAAACTGTTCGGTTCTTTATACTTACATAGTTGATGTTGTCCAAACCATATTTTTCTGGTCACAAAGGCCAATAACATATTAAAAGTAATAAGACCTACTAATAAACTAGATTTTTCTGACTGTGGTCCTTATTTACCATAAAGTATTCCCCATTCTGCAAATTCTCCTTCAGTTGTTTCTGGAAATCTCCAATGAGCACCCCATGTGTGTGTTATGTCGCTTAGGTCCTCTAATTGCACCTCTGTATCCCACATTGCTAAAGAATGTGCTTTGTTGTCATCAATGACACCAATGCTCACTCTTGTGGTTAGGATATCTGGAATATCCCAGGTTAGGAATGCTGTGTTTACTTACTCCAATAGATAAGGGCAGTAAATACTGGAAAGATTGGAACAATATTTATAATCTATAGATAATATCTGTGTAGTTAGAAAATCTCAAATAATTGGCAAGAGCTAATAGCATTAATTTTTTAATAAAGAAGATATATCACTTGCAAGACAAAAATCAGTAATATTCTTATGTGTTAATAATAAATACAGAGAGGAGGCAGAGCAAGATGGTGGAATAAATAGCTCCACTAATCATGATCCTCTATCCCCTGCAAGGACACCCAGTTAACAAACCCAGTTAACACCCTGACTGCATGGCAGCATGGTGCAGAGAGCATCTCTGGGTGCTGAGGAAGGGAGAATACCACAATTGTGAGGCATTGAACTCGATGCTGTCCTGTTACAGAAGAAAGCAAAACCAGACCAAACTCAACTGACACCCACCCACAGAGGGAGCATTTAAACCAGCCCTAGCCAAAGGAGAATTGCCAGTCTTAGGGGTCAGAACTTGAGTGCTTGCAATCCTAAACCTCAGCACCAAGGATTACAGCATTCTGTGTCTCCAGGTAAACTTGAAAGGCAGTCTAGGCAATAAGGTCTGCAACCCTTAAGTGAGTCCTGGTGCTGAACTAGGCTCAGAGACAGTGGACTAGAGGGGCATACAACATACTGAGACACCAGCTGGGGTGGCTGAAGGAGTGCTGGCATCACCTCTCCCCTAACCCCAAAATGCACAGCTCACAACTCCAAAAGAGACCTTGTTCTTCTACTTGAGGAGACGAGAGGGAAGAGTGGGGAGGACTTTGTCTTACATCTAAGATACCAGCTCAGCCACAGCAGGTTAGGGCAGCGATCAGGGTCGTGAGGCCCCCTTTCCAGGCCCTAGCTTCCAGATGATGTTTCTAGACACATTCTGGACCAGAAGAGAACCCACTTCCTTGAAGGAAAGACCCAGTCCTGGCAGCATTCAATGACTAACTGAAGAGCCCTTGGGCCCTGAATAACCAGCACTAATCCCCAAGTATTGTAAGAGGGCCTTGAGTAAGCCTCTGAGACTTGCTGGCTTCAGGTGAGACTCAGCACATTGCCAGCTGCAAGGGATATGGGGCAAAACCCTTCTGCTTGAGAAAAGCAGAGGGAAAAGTAAAGGGGGATTTTTGTCTTGCATCTTAGGTACCAGCTTGGCCATGGTTGAGGAGAGTACAGGCAGGCTCTTGGGGTCCCTAATAGCAGGACTTGACTCTTGGATGGCATTTCTGGACCTTCCCTGGGTCAGAGGGTAGCCCAGTGCCTTGAAGGGTGAGTCCCAAGCCAGGCGGCATTTATGACAAGCTGACTTAAGAGGCTTTGGGCTTTATGGGAGCATTTGGCTATAGTCTGGCAGTACTCCTTGTGGCCTGGGATGTCAATAGATATGGGGTCAGACTCCTTTGCCTTTGGCAAGAGGAGAGAAGACTGGGAAGGACTCCACATTGTGGTTTGAGTGCCAGCTCAGCCACAATACGGTAGAACACCAGCTAGACTTTTAAGGTTTTTGACTCTAGTTCCTGACTCCTGGACAGCACTCCTGGACACCCCTGGGGCCAGGGGGAACTTGCCATCCTGAAAGGAAGGACACAAGTCTGGCTGGCTTAGCCACCTGCTGATTGTAGATCCCCAGTGCCTTGAGCCAACATAGGCAGTAGCCAGGGAGTTGTTACAGCAGGCCTTGGACAAGACCCAGTGCTACACTGGCTTCAGGTCTGACCCAGCACTGTCATAGTGGTGATGGCCACAGGGGTGCTTATGTCTCTTCACTCCCAGCTTTAGGTGGCTCAGAAAAGAGAGAAAAAGAGAGAGAGAGATACCTGTATGTTTGGAAGAAAGTAAGGGAAGGGAACAAGAGTCTCTGTCTGGTAATCCAGAGAATTCTCTTGGATCTTGTCCATGACCATCAAGGCAGTACCTCTACAAGTCTACAAAACCAGTGTTACTGGGCTTGCGTTGCCCTCTACAGAAGATACAGCTTAGATTATAACACCCAAATCCTTTCAAATATCTCGAAAGCCTTCCCAAGAAGGACAACTACAAATAAGTCCAGATAATAAAGACTATAATAAATTCCTTTAGGCATTAAAATTCTTTAATGCCTAAACACTAAAGTATATCTACTAACATCAACACCAGAAAAACATGACCTTACCAGATGAACTAAGTAAGGCACCAGAGACCAATCCTGGAGAAACAAAGATATGTGATCTTTCAAACACAGAATTCAAAATAGTAAAGTTGAGGAAACTAATAATAATAATAAAATTCAAGATAACACAGATAACGGAGGAGGAATTCAGAATTCTATTAGATAAATTTAACAAAGAGATTGAAATAGTTAAAAAGAATCGAGCAGAAATTCTGGAGCTGAAAAATACAATTGGCATACTGAAGAATGCGTTAGAGTCTCTTAATAGCAGAATGGATCAAGCAGAAGAAAGTAAGCTTGAAGACAGGTTATTTGAAAATACACAGTCAGATGAGACACAAGGATAAGAATAAAAAGCAATAAAGCACACCTACAGGATCTAGAAAATAACCTCTAAAGGGTAATTGGCCTTAAAGAGGAGGCAGAGAAAGAGATAGAGGTAGAAAGTTTATTCAAAGAGATAATAATAGAGAACTTCCCAAATCTGGAGAAAGATGTTGATATTCAAGTATAAGAAGATTATGGAAGAGCAAGCAGATTTCTCCCAAAGAGGACTACCTCAAGTCATTTAATAACTAAACTCCATAGTTCAAAGATAAAGAAATGATCCTAAAAGCAACAAGAAAAAAGAAACAGATACCATACAATGGAGCTCCAATATGCCTGGCAGGAGACTTTTCAGTGGAAATGACACAGGCCAGGAGAGAGTGGCAGACATATTTAAAGTGCTGAAGGAAAAAAACTTTTACCTTAGAATAGTATATCCAGTGAAAATGTCCTGCAAACATGAAGGAGAAATAAAGACTTTCCCAGAGCAACAAAAGATGAGGGATTCCATCAGTATCAGACCTGTCCTACAAGAAATACTACAGAGAGTACTTCAATGGAAAAGAAAAAGACATTTATGAGCAATGAAATAATAACATGGAGGTACAAAACTCACTGGTAATAGTAAGGACACAGAAAAACAAAGAATATTATAACACTGTGTATAAACTCTTATCCTAGGTAGAAAGACTTGACTATGAACCAATCAAAAACAGTAACTACAACATTTCAAGACACAGTCAGTACAATAGGATATAAATAGAAACAATAAAAAGTTAAAATGCCAGGGGATGAAGTTAAGGCCTAAAGTTTTTATTAGTTCTCTTTTTGCTTGTTTGTTTATGCAAATAGTGTTAAGTTATCAGGTTGAAATAATGGGTTATAAGGCAATATTTGCAAGCCTCATGGGAACCTCAAATCAGAAAAACATTCAATGGATACACAAAAAATAAGAAACAAGACACTAATTTATACTACCAGAGACTATCATCTTTACCAGAAGAAGACAGGATGGAAAGAAAGAAGGAAGAAAGACCGTAAAATAACCAGAAAACAAAACATTACATGCAAGACACAGAAAGACAAACATTACATGTTCTCACTTAGTTGTGGGATCTGAAAAATCAAAACAATTGAACTCATTGACATAGAAAGTAGAAGGATGGTTACCAGAGGCTAAGAAGTATAGTGAGGGACTGTGAGGGAGGTGGGGATGGTTAATGGCTACAACCTATAATGCTGTAGAACACTAGAACTTGTCCCTCTTATCAAGCTATATTTTGGATTCGTTAGCCACCCTCTGGCTATTCTCCCATTCCTAGCTTCTAGTAATCACTATTCTACCCTCTACTTCTATGAGATAATCTTTTTAAACTTTCACATATGAGTGAGAACATGCAGTATTTATCTTTCTGTGCCTAGCTTATTTCCCTTAACATAATGTCCTTTTAGCTTTACCTATGTTTCCACAAATGACAAAATTTCATGTCTAAATACTATGCCATAATGTATATATACCACATTTTCTTTGTCCATTCATCTGCTGATGGACAATTAGGTTGATTCCATATTGTGGCTATTGTGAACTGTACTGTGATAAACATGAAAGTGCAGATATCTCTTCAATACACTGATATCCTTTCCTTTGAAGATATACCCAGTAGTGGGATTGTTGGGTCCTATGGTTGTTCTGTTTTTAGTTTTTTGATGAACTGCCATACTGTTTTCCAAAATGCCTGTGCTAATTATAGTCCCACCAACAGTGTATAAGTGTACAATGTCATTTAAAATTGCAACAATAAATCCATTATATGTTAACATAAATAACATGTTTATGTAGTAAACTAACCACATTTTTTCAAGAAAAATAGAAGAGTAACACTGTTTTATATTCTCTTCGATGTGCGGATAACTAAAAATAACTGGATTTTTATATCTGCTCCTAAATACAATCTCTTGTACTCCACTTTACTAACGAAATAAGAGTAAAAGTGGAAAATAAAATTTTGTTATTACTATGAAAATAGTTTTACCCAGGCTCCTCAGACAACACTTTGAAAACTGCTCATCTAGAAAGTAAAAGGAGGATTTTTGTTTTCACCACAGATGGTTTGTGTTTTAGAGTTCTCTAAGCCTTTTCTGTTAAATGGGGAAAATAATTTTGCGTTATAGAATCTTGGTGAGGAATGTCTATAATATGCTTAGAAGAGAAATAATCACATTTAGGCAAGTAATAAATGATAGATGTTATAATAATACTCATTTATTATGATGGTTAAATTCAAAGCCTGGATGAAAACACCTACTGAAAGTAAATCTAGTATCCTTTTCACTGAAGCCATAAGGTGACTTAAAAGCTATAGACCATGGTGCAATGGCCTAATATGCCCTTTTGGAAAACTTTGGGTTTGGAGGGCAGGCAAAGTTCTGTTTGCCAGAGTGGGACACTAGAGTTGTAGAGAGAAATGCTGAAACCAGCCTTGGCCACTGACAGGCCTTGGGCACTGGTATTTTCAAACAAAATGAAAGAAAATGGCTGCTCAGATCTTGAAGAAGAAGGGAGACATGGGAAAGTGTGAGTAGTGAAATGTAGTCAATGTAACCAAATAATTGACTCAGGGTCTGGACTATGATGAGCCCACAAGAGTTATCCTCTGGGAAGAGCACAAAATGGGTATTGAAGCTGGTAGCCTAAGGTGTAAAGTTTGATATGATGATTTTGAAAAAGTGCAACAGGCAGATCAGAGTACAGATATATATTGGTCTTAGTCTTAATTAGCCATGGCAGGAGCAAGGGTGTTCTCCCAAAATTTTATTTGTTTCCCTACAATCTCAATCCTCTTATGATTAAGTGGAGCCATCATGAATGGTTTTGAACAAGGGCTATTACAAAGGATAAACAATTTTATTTATTTTTCATTTTTAATTTAATTTTAAATTAATTTTTTTCAACTTTTATTTTAGCTTCAAGAGGGTACATGTGCAGTGCAGGGTACATTGTATGATGCTGATGTTTGGAGTATGAATGATTCCATCACCCAGGTACTGAGCATAATACTCAATAGTTTTTCAACTCTTGCCTATCTCTGGTAGTCCCTAATATCTATTGTTGACATCTTTATGCCCATGAGTACCCAATGTTTACTACTATTAAGTGAGAATTTGTGGCATTTGATTTTCTGTTACTGCATTAATTCACTTATGCTAATGGCCTCCCACTGCCACCATATTGCTGCAAGATACATGATTTCATTCTTTCTTATGGCTACATAGTATTCCATGATGTATATATATATATCACATTTGGATAAAGAACTTATATATCTTGTGAAATGATGGCTAAGAGCCAAGAGGAATAGTTATTTGGTAAGAGTAGAAAGCAATCTAATGGATAGGCCAGGTATAGTGGCTCACCCCTGTAATCCTAGCACTTTGGGAGGCGCATGTGTGTGGATCACCTGAGGTCAGGAGTTTGAGACCAGCCTGGCCAACATGGTAAAAACCCATCTCTACTAAAAATACAAAAAAATTAGCTGGGCATGGCGGCAGCTGTCTGTAATCCCAGCTACTTGGGAGACTGAGGCAGAAGAATCACTTGAACCTAGGTGGTGTAGGTTGCAGTGAGCTGAGATCACGCCATTGCCCTCTAACCTGGGTAACAAGATTGAAACTCTGTCTCAAACAAAATAAAACAAACAAAAACAATCTAATAGATAGAATTAAAGATCATAAATATGTGAAGAGATAAAAAGTAAAGTTTTCAGAATCAAAGTGAAAGTGCACTCCTAGAACCAAACAGGGTACTGATAATGCTCTACATCTGCATTTCAGAGTAAACCTGCAGAACATCAAGGATGAAGAGATAAAAATCTTTAATACTGTTAAAGGGATAGACAAAAGTATAGATTACATATGAAAAAGTAATTTTCTTGAAGCTGACTTCTCAGTAATAACAGATGTCAGAAGATAAAGGAATAATATTCAATAATAAACCACTGATTAAGACTAATAGAAAAATAGAAATAGTTTCATCTTTTCTTTAGTAAAACAAAAGGTTAGAGGGAAAGAGTAAGAAACAAATAATTTTAAGTGTGCTGATTATTGTCAGAGTCTGCACTCCCGGACCCTAAAGAGCATAAAAAGCCAGGAAACCAGGAACATAGCTAAGCTACCAGGGGTTTTGTAACCAAATCTTCCATATCCCCAGTATCACAGTGAGGCAGTAAACTAATCATTATAGGACCAGGAATGGGCCAGGGAATTGGGGGGATGCATTTGCAAAACTGCTAAATATGAAGAGGTAGGCATACAGGAAATAAAAATAAAATAAAAATAAAAAATCCTTATCAATCAAACTGAGCTTATTAACGAAAATTCAAAAAAAATGAAGAGACTTGATGTTAAGAAAACAGCTCACAAAAACAAGTAAATTAATTCATTACATATGATAGGTTTCTGTAACAGATGGTTATAAAATCAGTGTATTTAATGTATTCAGAGAGGTAAATGAAGACAAACCTTTTATTTAAAAAATAAATTATATAGCAAATAAACAGTGATGAAAACAGGTAAAGATTTAAAAGGACAATTAAAGTAACTTGGGAACGTAGAGTATACTGATTAAGAAGCTACTACAACAGTAATATAAATTCCAGACTGACCATAGTTGAGAAGAGAATTGAGTTATTAGGAAGATATAAATTTGATGCTCACCCAAAACTCAGGCCAGAAAGATAAAGAGATTTAAAAGTATATTTGTATAGGCCGGGCATGGTGGCTCACGCCTGTAATCCCAGCACTTTGGGAGGCTGAGATGGGCAGATCACCTGAGGTCAGGAGTTTGAGACCAGCCTAGACAACATGGTGAAACTCTATCTCTACTAAAACTACAAAAATTAGTGGGGCATGGTAGTGTATGCCTGTAGTCCCAGCTACTCAGGAGACTGAAGCAGGAAAATCACTTGAACCTGGGAGGCAGAGGTTGCAGTAAGCAGTTGAAGATTGTGCCACTGCACTCCAGCAACAGACTGAGACTCCATCTCAAAAAAAAAAAAAAAAAAAAAAAAAAAAATCCTGGGTGTGGTGGCTCACGCCTATAATCCTAGCACTTTGGGAGGCCGAGGCGGGCAGCTCTCAAGGTCAGGAGTTGGAGACTAGCCTGTACAATATGATGAAACCCCGTTTCTACTAAAAATACAAAACTTAGCTGGGTGTGGTGGTGTGTGCCTGTAGTCCCAGTTACTCAGGAGGCTGAGGCAGGAGAATCGCTTGAACCCAGGAGGTGAAGGTTGCAGTAAGCTGAGATCATGCCACTGCACTCCAGCCTGGGCAACAGAATGAGACTCTGTCTCAAAGAAAAAAAGAAATTAACCATTTCTATTCAACCTGTGCTCAAGGATCTAGCCAGGGCAATTTGGCAAGGAAAAGAAGTAAAAGGTATGCAGATTGAAAAGGGAGTAAAACTATCTCTATTCACAGATGGTATGACTTGATATATAAAAATTCCTGAAGAACTCTCACATAAAGAAAACTATTAGCACTAATAAAGTTCACCAAGGTGGTAAGATACAATATACAAAAATGTATAATTCTATACACTAGTAATAATTTATAACAATTTATAACAATATTATAATAAACATAATAGTATCAAAAAGATAAAATACTTAAGAATAAAATATAACAAACTAAGTGTAAGACTTGTACACTAAAAACTATGTAATATAAGATTGTGTAATACTGGTATACAATAAACATATAAAATAATAGAATTGAGAGTACAGAAATAAAACAATATATCTATAGTCAATTTATTTTCAAGAAGTGTGTCAAGACCATTCAATAGGGAAAAGATAGTATTTTCCACAAAGGGGCTTAGACAACTGGATAGCCACTGCAACAGGATGAATCTGGATCCCTGCCTCATACCACATACAAAAAACAAAAAAAAACCTTCAAATTCAATTAAAGGACTACATGTAAGAACTAAATTGGTAAAACACTTAGAAGAAAACAGCAGTAAATTTTGGGAACCTTGAGTTAGGCAGTGTTTCCTTAGGACACCAAATGCAAAAGCAATCAAAACCAAAATAAGACAAATTGGACTTCCTTGAAATAAAAAACTTTTATGTTTCAAAGAACAATATGAAAAAGTGAAATGACAACCCACAAAGTGGGAGACAATAATTACAAATCATATGTCTGATAAGGGCCTATTATCTGAGTCATATGTAAATGAATGAGAATAAAACTTACATTGGATTTTTCATCAGCATCATTGAGTGTAAGACAGAAGCATTTAATACAAGGACAAAAGAAATGCTACATGTTTTCATAAAGAGAAAAATTTATTCTAAATTAATCAGTTAATTCCATACAATTTCATTAATAATAACTACAGAGTACTTTTACAAAACTTACTAAGCTAATTCTAAAATTCTTATAGAGAAATGAAGGGCCCAAAATAGACAAACTATTTTGCAAAAAATGACTAGGGAAATTATACGACTTATTATCATTGTGAGATTATTTTCTGTTCAAATAACATTTATGCAGAAAGAAGAATAAACAATATTATTTATAATTAGTTTATTTTCAATTTATTAATCATGAATCTAGAATTTATTTAAATATTAACATTTCATTGAATATTTACACAGCATGTACACAAACTAATAAATTTACACACTAAACAGATTAAATTTTTTTAAACATTTGAATGTTGTTTGCAAACTTAAACACTTCTAACCTTTAATTAGGATCTTTTGAAGAAATCAGGGCTTCTTAAATGCTCTAAAATTTCAAAAATTCATCAAAGTACACATGCAGTATAATTATTAGAAAGCTAATCAGATATCCACCAGAAAACTGAAGTGTAAAGTGTTTGTGCCAGGATTTTAAAATTATTTCTTTTTTATTGTATATATTTAAAGTGTGCAATTTGATGTTTCAATATACCTATACATAGTCAAATGATTACTCCAGTCAAGCAAACTGACAAATCGATTGTCTCATTTAGTTACCTTTTTTGGTATGGTAAGGACACTTAAAATCTACTCTCTTTAGCAAATTTTCAGTATACCAATAACAAATTATTAACTATAGTCCTCATGCTATACATTAGATCTCTAGATTTATTCATTCTATGCGTTGCAACTTTACCTTTTGACCTGCATCTCCTGTTTCCTGCTCCCATCCCCACATCCTGGCAACTCCTCCTCTATTCTGTTTCTATGTACACATTTTCTTTTAAGATTCCACATTCTGTTTCTGTGTCTGGCTTACTGCACTTATGATAATGTCCTCCAGGTTCATCCATGTTGTTCCAAATGGAAGATTTCCTTCCTTTTAAAGACTGAATAATATTCCATTGTATTCTACCCTTTCTTTTTTTTCTTTTCTTTCTTTTTTTTTGAAAAGGAGTCTCACTCTGTCGCCCAGGTTGGAGTGCAGTCGCGTGATCTTGTCTCACCACAACCTCTGTCTCCTGGGTTCAAGAGATTTTCCTGCCTCAGCCTCCTGAGTAGCTGGGACTACAGGTGTATGCCACCATGATGCCCAGCTAATTTTTGTATTTTTTTCTTTTTTTAGTAGAGATGGGGTTACCAGGCTGGCCTCAAACTCCTGCCCACCTCAACCTCCCAAAGTGTTGGGATTACAGGCAGGAGCCACTGGGCATGGCCTATTCTATGTTTTCTTTATCCTTTACTCTGTTGTGGATATTTAGGTTGCTTCCATGTCCTGGTTATTGTAAATAATACTACAATAAACATTGGAGTGAAGATAACTCTATGAAGTGCCAATTTCATTTTGTAGGAGTATATGGCCAGAGGAGGGATTACTGGGTCATATGGTAGGTCTATTTTTAATTTTTTGAGGAACTGTCATACTGTTTTCTATGATGGTTGCACCAGTCTACTTTTCTACCAACAGTACAAAAGTTGCCATTTCTCCATCCTCACCAACACTTGTTATATCTTTTTGATAATAGCCATAGCAATGGGTGTGCGATGATATTGTGGTTTTGACTTACATTTCTTACAATTATTTATACATTAAAATTATTGTATTTTTATGTAGATTTTTTACTGCAGTTGCCTTCAAGATGAGGCTCAGTAATATTATTACTTTCCTACATTCCTAATTTTTTTTTTCAGTTTTCAGATCCCAAAGAAAAGAGGTACTATATGAGAACATCTGAAATTACTGGACCTGGGTATGGGCTAATAACAGATGCTGAGGAGGCTGTGGAGAAATAGGAACACGTTTACACTGTTGGTGGGAGTGTAAATGAGTCCAACCATTGTGGAAGACAGTGTGGCAATTCCTCAAGGATTTAGAACTGGACATACCATTTTACCCAGCAAATCCATTACTGGGTATATACCCGAAGGATTATAGATCATTCTACTATAAAGATACATACACACATGTATTTATTGCAGCACTATTTACAATAGCAAAGACTTGGAACCAACCCAAATGTCCATCAATGATAGACTGAATAAAGAAAATGTGGCACATATACACCATGGAATACTGTGCAGCCATAAAAAAGAATGAGTTCATGTCCTTTGAAGGACATGGATAAAGCTGGAAGCCTTCATTCTCAGCAAACTAACACAGGAACAGAAAAGCAAACACTGCATGTTCTCAGTCGTTTAAGTGAGAGTTGAACAGTGAGAACACATGAACACAGGGAGGGGAACATCACACACTGAGGCCTGTTTGGGGGTTGGGAGTGAGGGGAAGGAGAGCGTTAAGAGAAATAACTAATGCATGCAGGACTTAAAACCTAGATGACGGGTTGATAGGTTCAGCAAACCACCATGACACATATATACCTATGTAACAAACCTGTACGTTCTGCACATGTATCCCAGAACTTACAGGAAAAAAAAAAATTACATACTCAATAGCAGTCTAAATAGACCAGGTTGTTTATTGCCAAAGAATATTTGATACTTGTTTATTAAGAAATTCCCTAGCTCTTTTGAGAACCGTTACATATAATTTTTATATATGTATATTTTTGTGTGGTTAGAAATATTGACTGGAATTTTAGAAGTTGATTACTAAATAAATAACTTATTTGCTTGGTTTCCTCAAAAAAACTTCCAGTTCTCTACACTATAAAACTGTGAACTCTCATTAAATGTAAAGTTTTCCTCATTCCCAAATTGAGCTTTGTTTCAGACTTGGAAATCTGTGTTAGTGTAGGGGCATGTTTGATTCCTCTCTTCCTTCTCTCCTTCTCCTTCTGGATTATGAGATAATATTTATGGCCTTTCCAGAGTGTATTGAGGAGAAAGAGAGGAGTTAGAACAGATAAAGCTTAGAACTCTTAACTTGACCAGCAAAGTTACAGTTGATGTGAGTGCTTCTAGATGTAGCAGGTGTCTGAAGTTGAGATTTCCTCTCATGGGACTTTTCAGACACCACTCCTCCCACCCTTGGGAAAAATCTGACTGGGGTTTTCTTTTTGCAGTCCATGCTGGGCTACCTGCTTTTGCCTTCTGCTGTCAGCTCCTAGGCCTTTCACAGTCACATTTATTTATTTTTTATATTTTTTAAAATCAGAACTGTATGAAATAAAATGTATTGAGTTACTATGTTTGTAAGGCACAAACCTGTAGCAGTATCACAAATAATGAATACGACTCTGTAAGAAGTTGTCTTTTAACTTCGCAATCTATCAGATCTCATCTTAGTGAATCTGATGGATCTTGATATCTGGTAGAATCAAATAATAAGACACACAATTGCAACCATAGTGTGAAATGGCCTAAAGAAACATGTGTTCTCATGATTAAATTCCTATATGTATTCCTCAATGAGTCAATGTCATCAGAATAAAAAATAATGTTTTTATACAACTAGTAGCTCAACACAGAACAAAACTAATTTAAAAATTATTTCAATTGACATTGTGTGTATCTTAATTTCAGAATGATTAGGTACAATTTTTTTAGAATACTTGATCGTTTGAAAACAATTATAAATGGGAAGGAAATATCCTAGGAGAAGCCAAGAAATGTAATTTGTCAGAAAGAAAAGCAGGCAGAAACTTCATAATGTCAGAACCATAAATTATAATTATTAAAAAATAAATTTTGAAAACCATACAAAGGAAAGACTGTGTCACAGAGTGCCTTAATGCAAAGTAGAGAAAGGTATCCTTTTTGCAAGCGATGCAGCTCTGCACCAGAAAGCACAGCCTGGCGAAAGGAGTCTGGGGTGGATTTTGACCCGCCTTGTGCAGTGAGCAATCTGCGCAACTATCCTTGATAGCCCTGAGTGGGGAGATGAGACCCACACAATGGGTTTTCCCAGGATCCCTCAGAGTCCAGAGGGTGATTCTGCACACAGACACCCAAAACATGAGGACGGAACAGGGGCAGGCCAGAGAAGCAACCACTGCCCACTCACCTTCCAGTACCTCCACCAGCACCCTCCTGAGGGTGTCAGCCTCACTGCCATGGAGGATCTGGCACTGGTAGAGGCCTGCATCGTGGGGTTGTAGATTCTGCAGCGTAATGGTGAGAGTGCCACCCAGGGTATCGTCTGTGATGACTGTGCTCCCATTCCGCCTCCTCAGGAAGGACAGCAGCCACAAGTTGTGCATGCTGATCACACGATGGCATGGGCCCTTCTCGCCCAGCGGGCGGCACCAGGCTTTGCGCCTCCCCCATTGCTTCATGGAGTCATAGGGGCAGGACACCTGCAGGGACTGGCCTGCCACACCCTGGAACACTGTGGTGTTGTGGGCTCTGGACAGCTTTAGGGAGGAGACATTCATTCACTTCTTCATTTACCAAATATGCATTGAACACCTGCTCTGTGCAGTGAGCTAAACAGACAAAAATTCTGCCCGGAAGGAGCTTAGGTTCTTATACAAGTTGGGAGCGGGTGGCACAGCCCAGGCATGTGTTTGTGGGAAATTGGGAACCAGGAAACCTGGGATCTGGGTTTGGTTTTCTCATTATTGGGCTCGCTGGGCCTCTTTGGAGAAGTAACTGACCCTGTCTGGGCCTATTCTGGAGACACTTGGTCTTAAGCCCCCCTCCAGTTCTGTTCTGCACACCTCTTTGCTGTCATATGAGACTAGGACCTCTCAGCCTGGGGCTGGCTGGGCATGCACTCCCTGCCCTGCCACTCGCTTGCTCTGCAGCCGCCCACGTTGGTTCCGACTTTCCTGACCTTTGGCTTCCAGCTTCCCTATTTCTGTGGCTTTGTTCCCCTTTCAGGAAGGACCTGTCTCAGAGATATTTTGGGGGAGACATGAGACTGCTATTTTGGAAACCCTCCTTAGGGAGCGGGAGACAGGCTTAGAGCACCAGGCTACTGCTGGGGCGGGGGCTGTAGCAGAAGCCCCCAGAGCCCTCTACTGTGACTTCTCCTCTCTTGGTCCTCCCTTGCCTGCCATCTTCAAGCATTACTGTGACAGAGGCTTGAAAGATAGCACTGGGGAGCTGGTGGCCTGTCTTCTGAAACTAGAGAGACCAGATGGACGGTGGCCCTTTCCCAGCTGACCACCTCCTATTCACACCTCAGGACTCCACCTTCCCCTCCCCTCCCCATCTAGGAAGCTGCAGGAACAAGGCTCCATTTGACACCATCTCTCCTCTTGTCCAGGTTTGTCCAGTGCTCTGGGGGAGCAAAACGTACACTTCTCTCAGTGGGAAGAAACAGTTGTTTACAAAAATTTCATATGTCAATTTCCCCCAACTCAGTGACAGAAATCTCCAGGCCCCTCACCTCCCATCAAGAGCTGAGGACAAGAGGACCTTCAGAGCAGAGGAGAGAGTGCCCCAAAGATTCAGATGAACATCCTAAGGTTCTTTCCTCCTTTATAACTGTAGGGGCTCATAATTAATGGCTTATAATTTCAGAGGCTATTACCAGTGCCAGTGCCCCCAAAGCTTTCCCCAACTGCCAGCTAGTGCCTGGGATGCCACTGTTAGCACTCCTTCCCTCCCAATGCAACCGGAGCCCACCAGCCCCTTACATGTCCACATGCAGGAAGAGTCTGGGGCTGGGTTTTGATACAGGGTAGGGAAGGAGGGTGTGAATATGGGCAGAGTAGGGAGGAGAGGAGTGCAGAACAGGACACTCAGGCATACCGAGGACTGCCACTTCATTCATAATTCCTTCCAGGGCCCGCCACCTGCTCCTCAACCACATGCTCAAAGTGAGGAAAGAAGGCATCACAGGGCATGGAGGGGGTCCTACCTGTGACAAAGAGTAAGATGAGCAGCCGGACAGGCTCCATGCCACCCTTTCCCAGCCAAGGGAAGATGCAGAGTGCCTTGTGCAAGATCTCATCTTTCCCTTGAACTGCAGAAAAGAGAGGATCAGGCATGTCAGGCACTGCCCACAGGAACTGGGCTTCTGGGGATTGAGCAATAGTCAGGACTGGGGTCTGGAGGCGGTGCAGGGTGGGAAAGGAGGGGGAGGAGGAGTTGGCCATTGCAGCCCTGGTGGAAGGAGGCTGAGTCTCCCAGATCTCTGAGAAGCCAGCCCACTCTCCTGCTGGTGCCAGCCAGGGTGGCCCCCAGATGGCTGGGGCTTGCGAGGCCCTGCACTGCTCAGTTTCCTTGCAGACCCTAGCCCAGGGATTGCAATCCTCACAGCTGTATTCTACCAGCTGCAATGCCCGCCATCTTCTGGTTTCAGCCTGCAAGGGTTGGAGAACAGCTGTGCCCTCAGAAGCCAGGACACTCACCCAGCCCCTCTTAGTTCTTTCCCCCAGGGCTGTCATTCCTGTAGTGTGGCAGCAGTTAAGTACACAGCTCTGGAGCCAGGCTTCCTCACTTTCTGGGTGTGTAACCACCCATCCAAAATCCACCTGTGTCTCAGTTCCCTGATCCGTACAGTGGGAATAATGATAGTGCAAAGGGTTATCAGGAACACCACATGGGTTCCTACAGGTACAGTGCTGTCCAGTAGGGCCTGACATACAGCATTCCATGAATACGAACTACTACCATTATCCTAGTTAGCAGGGAAAAGGGAAATGGGCTGTCCATAAGACAGAGAATTTTCTCTCCCACTTGGAATTTTCTGCCCCAGTTTAGCCTTCTTGGAACTGTTGGGTGTCTCTTGTGTGCACATTTTCACACTGGTGTTTATTTTGTGCACACACATGCTTGAACTCCTGATCATCCAACAGGATGGGACAGGATATTTCCCAGAGTACTGGGGGCAGGAGTGTGTTTTTCTAAAGGTGCAGCTTCCCATGAAGGGCGATCCAAGCATGGGGACCCACATGTGCTAAGGTACAAAGCTGTGAAATGGCCCAGTGCAGCAGGGATTGGCTGGGGGAGGCTTGAGGCAATTCTAAGGGTAGGAAATTGAGTTGTGCTGGGAGTGGCAGCAGAAGAGGCTGGAGAAAACTGCAGGGGCCTGTGGATTGTCAGGGTCTACTTTAGTTTCCTGCAAACACTCACTTACTTATTTGTTCTTTTATTCATTTATTTACTCATATTTACTGTGCATCTACCTTACAGACAGGGAATGTGTTTGGAGATGGGAATTCACAGGAAGGAGAAAACAGGCCTCCACCCAGAGGGCCAAGCCTTGCCCAGCCTTGCTTCAAGGGCCTGGGGGCTGAAGTCTGAGGCCACCTGAAGATCACTCTGCAGGTACTCTTCTAGGGTCTTTTTCTAGAAGTCAGGTTTATTGGCCCATAATTTACATTTACAAAAATTTACCCCATTTAGATGTCTAGTTGTATGAATTTTGACTAACTCATACATCTATGCAACAGCCACCACAATCTCCATGTCTATGTAACACAACACCACAATATAGAAGGTTTCATTCGGCTCAAGCGAGAGCCCTCGTGCCCATTTTAGCCAGTCTCTTTCTTTCCAGTCCAAGGCCTGGCAAGTACTGATCTGGCATCAGTTTCTGCAGCTTCCTGCCCTCCCTAAAATGTCATAGACATGGAATCATACAGTATGTAGCCTCTTGGGTCAGTCTTCATTCACTCATCAGAATAAATTCAGCTTGCATCAAGTTGTGCTTCTCAAAAATTGATTCCTTTTTATTGCTAAACCGTCTTTCATTCTATGGTTGAACCACAAGTAGCGTATTCATTCACCCGCTGACGGACATTTGGGTTGTTTTTAGTTTGGGACAATTATGAATAAAGCCACTATAAACAATCATGTACATATATTTTGTGGAGACATATGTCGCTATTTCCCTGGAATGAAATCCTAAGAATGGGAGTGCTAGGTCACATGTAAGCGTATGTTTAAGTCTACAAAATCTGCCAAAGTCTTTTTCAAAGAGGCTGTACCATTTTTACATCCTTGTCAACACTTAATATTGTCATGTTTTTAAAAGCCTTTCTAATGGGTTTAAGGTGATAGCTCATTCGATTTTAACTTGTGTTTTTCTAATGAGTAATGATATTGGACCTCTTTTTATTGTTTATCGCCATCTCTACCTTCTTCAGCAAAGTATTAGTTAAAACTTTTGTCCATTTTTAATTGTTTATTATCATCATTATTGAGCTGTGAAAATTCTTTCTATCTTCTGGGTAGCAGTCTTTTATCAGATATGTGATTTGCAAATATTTTCTTCTAGTCTGTAACTTTTTTTCTCATTTCCTTAGCAGCATCTTTCAAATGGGTAGATTTTATTGCTGAAGAAGTCCAATTCCTTGAGTTTTCTTTTTATGATTTGTGCTTTTTTGTGCTCTGTTAAGAAGTTTGCCTACCTCAAAGTCACAAATATTTTCTCCTGTTTACCAATAGAAGTTTTATAGTTTTAGATTTTAGACTGTGGTCTATGATTCATTTCTCATTAATTTTTGCAGGTGGTGTAATATGTACTTGGCATTTTTTTAACTTATGGATGTCCAATTGTGCTAACATAGTTTGTTGGGAAGATGATCTTTTCTTCATTGAATTATCTTAGTATATTTGTTGAATTGACATGTAGGTCTAGTTCTTGACTGTTCTGTTCCATTGGTCTATGTGTCTGTTCTTTCTCCAATGTCACACTGTCTTGATAACTTACAGTAAGTCTTAAAATCAGTGGTTCTTCAAAATGTTTTTGACTGTTCTAGTTACTGTGCTTTGCCATGTAAAATTTAAAATCAGCTTGTGGATTTCTAATCCTCTTCTCCCCACCCCCAAAAGCTTGTTGGGCTTTCAGTTGGGATTGCATTGATTCTATGGTTTAGTTTCTATATTTAGTTTCTTCAATAGACAACAGTGTTGAGTCTCCCAAGCCATGGACACAGTTTGGCTGCCCATTTATTTCTTCTGTGATTTCTCTCATCAGTGTTTTCTAGTTTTCAGCATACAAATCTTGCACATATATTTTTACATTTCTATGTAAATATTTCATGATTTGGGGTCCGATTTTACATGAGTCTAGCTTCACATGTACCCAAAAACCTAAAATGCAATTAAAAAAAAAAAAGGAAAAAATCAAAAGAGCAAAGGACCCTTTCATGGGCTCTTGCCTTCTAGGAGCAATGTGACTATCTGTCCACAGCTATTAACTAAAATAAACCTCTGTTTTCAAATTAGACCCTAACCTAAGGCTGTCCAAGCAAAATTATCACTGAGCTACCCAGGTGTCAAACTGCTCCATTTTAGCAGTCTATCCCTTAGGAAAAAATTTAAGTTCCTCTCTCACATAAACACAAAGATAAATTTCAGAAATATTAAAATGTAAAATACAAAAACATCACAGAAACTTGGCTAAATATCTGTCATATTCCTGTAATACAGAAGGCCTTCCTAGATATGAAAAGGAACCTAGAAGCTATAGAGGCAAAATCTGACAGTTAAAAACATAAAAATATAAAACTTCCATAAAGCAAAACATATCACATATGATACTAAAAAAGAGTCTACATGCTGGGGAAGTAATACATGCAATATGTGAAGACAGGCTGGGCACAGTGGCTCATGTCTGAAATCCCAGTACTTTGGAAGGCCAAGGTGGGCAGATCACCTGAGGTCAGGAGTTCAAGACCAGCCTGGCCAATGTGGTAAAACCCTGTCTCTACAAAAATGCAAAAATTAGCCAGGCATGATGGAGGGTGCCAGTAATCCCAGCTGCTTGGGAGGCTGAGGCAAGAGAATGGCTTGAACCAGGGAGGTGGAAGTTGCAGTGAGCCAAGATCACGCCATTGCTATGTAGGCTCTGCAAGAGAGCGAGACTCCACCTCAAAAAAAAAAAAAAATGTGAAGACAAACTGTTAACATTCATAAGATAAAAAGATAATATAAATTTTTTAAAAGCCAATAGAAAAAAAGGGCAAATGTACACACAATTAATTCATATAATTTGTTGAGTAAACATATCTGTTCAAAAGAATGATAAAGAAATAAAAATTTGGCCGGGCACAGTGGCTCATGCCTGTAGTCCCAGATCTTTGGGAGGCCGAGGCACGTAGATCCCTAGAGGTCAGGAGTTCGAGACCAGCCTGGCCAACATGATGAAACCCTGTCTCTACTAAAAATACAAAACTTAGCCAGGCATGGTGGTGAGTGCCTATAGTTTCAGCTATTCAGGAGGCGGAGGCAAGAGAATCACTTGAACCTGGGAGGCAGAAGTTGCAGTGAACTGAGATGGTGCCACTACACTCCAGCCTAAGCAGCAGTGAGACTGTCTTAAAAATAAAAAATAAAAAAAAAATTCAAATTCAAATGATACATAATTCATTTTTTATATATCAATATCCCATTACTTCCAGTTGTAGAAAAGGCTCTGTTTCTCCCACTACATAGCCTTTATGCCCTTGTCAAAATTACTAGTTATCTACATATATATGAGTTTATTTCTGGACTACCTATTCTGTTTTCACTGATCTATTTACTTTCTTTTTTGAGATGGAGTCTCACTCAGTCACTCAGGCTGGAGTGCAGTGGTGCAATCTCATCTCATTGCAACCTCTGCCTCCCAAGTTCAAGCAATTCTCCTGCCTATTTACCTATTTTTATGCCAAACTACTTTTACTATAGCTTTATAATTCTTGAAATTAGGTAGTGTTGGCTCCCACACTGTTCTTTTTCACAGTTGTTTTAAGTTCTTTAAAGTTCCATATGAATTTTGTCCATTTCTACAAAAAAGCCTGCAAAGATTGAAATAGATCTCTTAAATCTATAATTTGGTGAATATCAACATTTTAACAAAGTTGAGTCTTCCAACCCATTAACAGGATTTACAGTCATTTCTCATTATTGAGATAACAATATGTCAATGGCTATTACATGAATTAGCAATTACTGAACCATTGCTCCCAGGGAAACTAAAGGATTAGGTTCTTGCAAGCTTTTGGTCACATTTTTGTCAACTGATTATATACCATGTTTTATGTGTTTCTGTTTAAAGACCTCTTGTTTAATATGTACTACTAATATATGTTATTGATTCATTAGTATTGAACTCATGTCCAACAGCACTGTTTAACTCCTGCCTGAATAAAGCTTACCTAATACACATATTTTCTCCATAAGGCATATTAGAGCCTCTTTGTACTTACAAACACTATATGGCACTTAAACATTATACTTGGGGTCCACTTTAAACATCAAAATAACCAACAAAAAGTGAAACACTTAAAAAATGTAGCACTCAGTAAACCAAGAAAGGGCTATTTGCTTACAGTATGAAAGCCAAAATAAGAAAGCAGAGCACCGTCTTCTTTGATCTCAGCTGGGAATGTGTGCACTGGATGACTCAAAATGTTTTGGCCCTGCAAGTGTCCAAGAATGACCACAAAAGCACTGCAAGTATTGGTTTCGGGGTTACAAAAAAAAATTAGTAAGCCAATTCCCAAGTAAAGAATCCATAAATAATGAGAATCAACTGTATCTTATTTAGGTATTCTTTAATTTCTTGCAGCAATATTTTGTAGTTTTAATTTTCTTTTACATATTTTGTTGGACTTATCCCTGAGTAGTTCATATTTTTGATGCTTTTGAAAATACTACTCTTTCATTTTCATTTCTGATTGTTCTCTGCTAATGTATAGAAACACAATTGGTTTTTGCATACCGCTCTTCTATCCCACAATTTTGCTATACTAACTCATTCGTTCTAGTAGGATTCCTCAGATTTTCTACATAGACAATCAGGTCATCTGTGAATAGGATAGTTTTATTCATTTATTTCCAATCTGAATACCATGTATTTCCTTCTCTTAACTGATGGAATGGGCTAGAACCTTCAGAGCTACATCAAATTGAACTGGTAAAAGTGGACATCCCATCTTCTTTTTTTAAAAAAAAATGTCTAGCTGGGCACAGTGGCATGTGTCTGTAATACCAGCTACTCAGGAGGCTGAGGCAGAAGAATCGCTTGAGCCCGGGAGGCGGATGTTGCAGTGAGCTGAGATAGTGCCATTGCACTCCAGCCTGGGTGACAGAGCGAGACTCAATCTCAAAAAAAAAAAAAAGTGTCCAGTTTTTCACCAGTAAATATAAGGTCAGCTAATAGAGTTTTTCATAGAAGCATATTAGCAGACTGGGAAAGTTCACTTCCACTCCTAGTTTGCTGAGAGTCTTTATAATACTGAATATTGAATTTTGTCAGATGATTTTCCTGCATCTATTGAAATGATCATGTGATTTTTGCTTTTTAGTTTGTAAATATGGTGAATTACACTACTGATTTTTTTGAACATTAAACCAACCCTACATTCTGGGATAAACCCCATATGGTTATGACATCTTATCCTTTTTTTTTTTTTTTTTTTTTTCCTATTTAGAGAGAGAGAGAGAAACAGCTAACTCTCACACTGAGTGAGAGAAACCAGAAAGATGGATTCCAGGGGAGGAAAGCAGCTTCCACATTGAGCGGAAGGGAATAGAGAGAGATGGATGGAGTTTAGGAGGGGAAGAGAGGCTTCCACCAGAGAGTGTGGAAGGACACTCCAGAGGGAAAATCCAGGAGAGAGAAAGATGGCTTCCATGCAGGGAGTGTTCGTGGAAGGGAACCCAAACATGGAGTCCTGACGTCTTATCCTTATAAGAAACTGTTGAATTAGATTTGCTGAAACTTTGTTTAGATTTTTGCAATTATATTTATGAGACATATTGGTCTGTAATTTCCTTAAAATGTATTTGTCTGATGCTGGTATCCCGGTAATGCTAGCATCATGAGTCTTGTAAAAAATTCCTTCCACTTCAGTGTCTTTTAAAACATATAGAACTGACGCTATTTTTTCCTTTTTTTTTTTCTTTTTTTGAGACAGAGTTTCACTTTTGTTGCCCAGGCTGGAGTCCAACAGCGTGATCTTGGCTCACTGCAACCTCTGCCTCCCCAGTTCAAAGGATTCTCCTGCCTCAGCCTCCCAAGTAGCTGGTAGTACAGGTGTGCGCCACCACACCCAACTTACTTTTTTTGTATTTTTAGTAGAGACGGGGTTTTACCATGTTGGCCAGGCTGGTCTTGAACTCCTGACCTCATGTTCCACTCACTTCGGCCTTCCAAAGTGCTGGGATTACAGGCATGAATCACTGCACCCAGCCCTATTTTTTCCTTAACTGGTATAATTCACCACTGAGACTATCTGGACCTAGAGTTTTCTTTGTAAGTAGACTTTTACTACAATTTTTATTCCTTTAACACACAAAAAGCTACTAAGGACCAGCCATGATAGCTCTTGTCTACAATCCTACCACTTGAGGAAGCCAAGGCAAGAGGACCACTCGAATCTAGAAGTTCGAGACCAGTCTGTGCAACATGGTGAGACCTCATCTCTATAAAAAATTAAAAAAAAAAAAAAAATTAGCCAGGCATGGTAGCATGTGCCTTAAATCCCAGCTAGAAGGCTGAAATGGGAAGATCACTTGAGGTCAAGGCCACACTCAGTGAGCTATCATTGGACTACTGCACTCCAGTCTGGGTGACAAAGTGAGACTCTGACTCAAAAAAAAAAAAAAGCTATTCATACTATCCAATTTCTCCTACCTCTCTCGGGATTAATTTGCTCTTCTTTTCTGATTTCTTTTCTTTTCTTTTCTTTTCTTTTTTGAGACGGAGTTTCGCTCGTTACCCAGGCTGGAGTGCAATGGCGCGATCTCGGCTCAGTGCAACCTCTGCCTCCTGGGTTCAGGCAATTCTCCTGCCTCAGCCTCCTGAGTAGCTGGGATTACAGGCACATGCCACCATGCCCAGCTATTTTTTTGTATTTTTAGTAGAGACGGGGTTTCACCATGTTGACCAGGATGATCTCGTTTTTCTGGTTTCTTATGATGGAAGCTGATGTCTTGAGTTGTCTGAGTTCATTCTCCTTTCAAAATATATACATTTGGTGCTACAAATTTATCCCTAAATACTGTTTTAGTAATATCTTCTAATGTTGTATTGCTGTTGTCATTTAGTTTAAAATATTTTTAAATTTACTTTTCCTTCTTTTTAAACCATAGATTACTTGTATTTTTTAATTTACAAATATTTGAGATTTCTCAAGAACCTTTCTGTTAATGATACCTAATTCCATTGTAATCAGATATAATTTTTTTTTTTTTTTTTTTTTTTTTTTTTTTGAGACGGAGTTTCGCTCTTGATACCCAGGCTGGAGCGCAATGGCGCGATCTCGGCTCACCGCAATCTCCGCCTCCTGGGTTCAGGCAATTCTCCTGCCTCAGCCTCCTGAGTAGCTGGGATTACAGGCACGCGCCACCGTGCCCAGCTAATTTTTTGTATTAGTAGAGACGGGGTTTCACCATGTTGACCAGGATGGTCTCGATCTCTTGACCTCGTGATCCACCCGCCTCGGCCTCCCAAAGTTCTGGGATTACAGGCTTGAGCCACCGCGCCCGGCCAGATATCATTTTTTAATGACTTGAATCCTTTTGAATTCATTTAAGACTTGTTTCATGGCCAGGCACAGTGGCTCATGCCTATAATCCTAGGAGTTTGGGAGGCAGAGGCAGGAGGATCACCTGAACTCAGGAGTTTTAGACCAGCCTGGGCAACACAGTAAGATCCCAACACTACAAAAAAAAAAAAAAAGGAATATTATCTGGGTGTAGTGGTACACATCTAGTTCTAGCTACTTGGGAAGCTGAAATGGGAGGACTATTTGAGCCCAGGAGGTCAAGGCTGTAATGACCCATCGTGGTACCACTTCACTACAGCATGGACAACAAAGCAAAACCCCATCTCCACAAAAAAAAAAAGTGCTTTATGGCCCAAAATATGGTTTATCTTTGTATATGTTTTCATTGGAAGACAGTAATTGATCACTTTTGGCTTTAATTAAGATGTCTTGTCCCTTAAATAACTTTTGCAAAACATCTTGTTTCATCCCTGCACATGTAATTAAGACTTCCAGTCTTCCAAATATATTAGAAACTACAGTTAATCACAGCAAAACTTGCAAACAACCAAATTTAGTTCTGGCCTGAGCCAGACCTATTTACATATTTAAATTTATTTCATTTTTCATCTTTCTTTGTTCTATAAACATTTCTATTTTAAAGGAATATTGCAGTTTACAAAATTAGCAAGAAATGTCTTTTTAAATATACAAGTTCAACAACTAATAAAAATATGAACATCCAGATACAGTTAAGTTTCAAGTCAGGACTTTTTTATGATGAGTTCATTAAAAAATTAAAGAAATAGTCTCTTAAGTTTCAGACATCTGGGTACTTGTGCTATCAAAGTGGTTTCACTGCCCTCAGTGGCCACCATCATGAGAATAGTTAACTCTTGGATTGCTGTACCTCATATATCAGGAAGTGGCACGTTCAGTGATGTTGCTAAGTATACTTATGTAGATGCAGCTTATGGTTTAACACTTACATCAAAGTTGTATGAATTTATGTAAGGAAATGTTTAAAGATGGTATCTTTAAATAAATATCTTAGCTGTTAAAACTAAGTGATATATCTGGAGTATATGCTCAACAATAAAAGTCTCAAGGGAGTTATGCTGAGTGAAAAAAAGCCAGCCTCAAGAAGTGAAATACATTCTGCACATGTATCCCAAACTTAAAAAAAAATTGTTGGCGAGTGTCATGGTGGCTGGTGAGTTGGCAGGAATTGCCCCAGGGAACTGGGGAGAGTCACTAAAGCAGAAGTAGAACTGGCCCAATCTGGATGGTGGGAATGAGCAGAAGGCCCCGCGTGGGTGACGGTGTCACTAGAGGAGGGCCCCTGGTAAAGTCCCAGGTCAGGCCTCTGTGTTCCTCAGCAGAACCTGGAGCCCACATTGCCTGGGAATCCTGCGCATTTGAACTAGTCTTGTGAAGGGAGGTGTTCAAGGTTATTTGGTCGGATCGTCCGACAGTGCTAAATGTTTTTTTTTTCCGAGTGGACCGAGTCGGCCGCTAAACTCACCACAATGTCGTCCTGGTTTGGGGGCCTCAGCTTCGGATGGGACCCGTTTCTGGGTCAAGTCGGGGGCAGCCTGGCTTCCCTGACTGGCCAGATTTCAAGCTTTACAAAGTTTATGCTGACTAGGAGCACGGAGGAAGTGGAAGCAGAATTACCTGATTTTATGACAAAGGAAATTGAAGACATTCATGAAATCTTGACATCAGAGAATAAAAGGTGTAAGAAACTTTGTATTGATCTACAAGAGAAACATGAAGCATCAGAGCTTCAAATGAGACACCGATCTACAAGTTACCAAAATCAACTTCAACAAAAACAGGTAAAAATCCACCATCTTAAAGCCAGACATACCGTGCTCCAGGACCAGATGCTGAAACTGCAGTCGGCTGCTCAGTCAGTACCTTCAGGAGCTGGTGGTGTACCAGCAACTACTGCATCTTTTTTCACTTATGGGATTAGTCATCATCCTTCAGCTTTCCATGATGATGACATGGACTTTAATGGTGTAATTTCGTCCCAACAACAAATAAACCGATTCTCAAATGAAGTTCCAGGACTTAAGTCTGAAGTTGTCTATTGGAGGGATATTGGTCACACTTCAACAGCACGAAGAACACATAGCTCTGCTCAAAGAGAAATAAACAAACTACAAAATATCATTAAGGAACTGAAACAGAAACGAAGTCAGGAAATAGATGACCATCAACATGAAATGTCAGTACTGCAGAATGTGTACCAACAGAAATTGACAGAAAAAAGTCAACGACATCAAGCAGAATTAAGTGACTATGAAAAACGAATTGAAGAACTCACAAATCTGTTACAACAAGGTGGCCTTGGAGCTACAGAAACCGATCACTCTAAAATCTATGAGATGCAAAAAACTATTCAATTTCTACAAACAGAAAAAGTGGAGTCTACCAAAAAAATTGAAGAACTTGAGGATAAAATAAAAGATATAAATAAAAAATTATCTTCTGCAGAAAATGATAGAGATATGTTGAGGAAAGAACAAGAACAGCTAAATGTGGAAAAGATACAAGTAATAGAAGAATGTGAAAACTTGAAATTGGAGTGTAGTGAATTGCAGCCCTATGGTATGAAGCAAAGTGATACTGTGACAGAAAAGGAAAGAATTATTGCACAGAGTGCATCAGTGGAAGAAGTGTTCAGACTACGACAAGCACTGTCTGATGCCAAAAATGAAATAATGAGACTGATTAGTTTAAACCAGGATAACAGTCTTGTTGAAGACAATCTGAAACTTAAAATGCATATTGAAGACCTAGAAAAAGAGAAGTCATTGCTGAGTCAAGAAAAAGAAGAACTTCAGATATCACTTTTAAAATCAAACAATGAATATGAACTAATCAAAAGTACAGCTACAAGAGACGTAAGTTTGGATTCAGAATTATATAATTTAAGACTTAATTTGGAAGCAAAGGAACAAGAACTCAATCAGAGTATTAGTGAAAAGAAAATCCTGATAGCTAAGATAGAAAAATTGGACAGACAGAATCAAGATGCTAAAATGCACATGCTTTTGATAAAAGATCAGCTATCAAAACAACAAACTGAAGGAGATTTCATCATCAGTAAACTGAAACAAGATCTAAATGATGAAAAAAAGAAAGTCCATCAACTTGAAGATGATAAAATGGACATTACTAAAGAGTTAGATGTGCAAAAACAAACATTACTTCAAAGTGAAATGGCCATAAATGATTTACATTTAACCAAGCAGAAACTTGAGGACAAAATAGAAGATTTAGAAGATGAGCTAAATAAATCACAAAAAAATAATGTAAGCATCCAGAAGGAGAATGTGGAACTTAAAGAGCATATTAGACAAAATGACGAGGAGCTTTCTAGAGTCAGGAATGAGTTAACTCACTCTTTAAATCAAGACTCTAGTAGTAATTTTAAGGACAACTTAATTAAAGAAAAAGAAACCGAAGTTAGAAACTTAAAGCAAAGTCTTTCAGAATTAGAGCAGCTCAATGAAAATTTGAAGAAAGTTGCTTTTGATGTCAAAATGGAAAATGAAAAGTTAGTTTCAGCATGTGAAGATGTGAGGCATCAGCTGGAAGAATATATTGCTAGTAGCAATCAGCTTTCTCTTGAAAACAACACCATTGTGGAGACTCTAAAAATGGAAAAAGGAGAGATAGAAGCAGAATTGTGTCAGGCTAAAAAGAAGCTATTGGAAGAAGCAAACAAGCATGAAAAAACCATTGAAGAATTGTCAAATGCATGTAACTTGAATACCTCTGCCTTGCAGCTGGAACGTGAGCATTTAATTAAACTCAATCAAAAGAAAGACTTTGAAATAGCAGAACTCAAAAAGAATATTGGACAAATGGATATTGATCATAAAGAAATTAAGGATATTTTGTCATCTAGTCTAGAAGAGCAGAAGCAAATGACACAACTTTTAAACAAGACAGAAATTGTTATTGAAAACCTTCAAGAAAATAGTTCAAAGTTGCAGGAGGAATTGGATAAATATTCTCAGGCCTTAAGAAAACATGAAATTTTAGGACAGACCATACTGGAAAGGGGCAGAAGTCTTGGATCCATGAAAGAAGAAAATAATCATCTGCAAGAAAAACTGGAATGGTTTCGGGAACAGCAGAGTCGAACTGCACCTGTGGCTGATCCAAAAACCCTTGATAGTGTTACTGAACTAGAATCTGAGGTATCTCAACTGAACATGATCAAGGATCATCTTGAAGAGGAAACTGAACACTATCCAAAGATAACTGAAGATCAAAACCAGAGTAAGATGCAACTAATTCAGTCTTTACAAGAGCAGAAGGACATGGATGAGTTGAGACACCAGCATGAACAAAGGCACGCCACGCATGCCCAGCTCTGTTTGGAGAACAATGAGGAAGTTAAGTGTTTGCAAGAAACAACTGAATCAATGAAAACCCAGTTTTATGAAGAAAAGCAGAAGATTCAAACGGATAACTCTGATGTTTTTCAAGAAACCAAAGTTCAGAGCCTTAATTTAAAAAATGGAAGTGAAGAGCATGATTTATCTAAAGCTGAAACGGAAAGATTAGTGAAAGGAATCAAAGAGCGAGAACTGGAGATTAAACTTACAAATGAAAACAATATAGCTTTAACTAAACTGATTGATCAGTTGTCCAAAGATGAAGTTGGTAAACCACCTCAGATCATTCAGCAGAAAGATTTGGAGATACAAGCTCTTCAGGCTAGAATGCCTTCAGCTTCCTGTAATCAAGATGTTGTTTACCTTCGACAGCGCCTGCAGCCCTATGCTATGGAAAGAGAACAGCTTTTCACTGTTTTGAATAAGAAGATTAGGGAAAATAATCTAAAAAGAAAATATCACAAAATGATGGACAGAGTTGCTGCCAAAGAAACAGCTCTCATCAAACTGCAAGATGAAAATAAGAACTTGTCCACTAGATTTGAAAGTAGTTGCCAAGATATGTTTAGAGTATCTATTCAGAATTTATCACGTATCATTCGAGAGAAAGACATCAAAACAGATGCACTAAATCAAAAATGTCAGACCTTATTGGCAGTTTTACGAACATCCAGCACTGGTAATGAGGTTGGAGGTGTTAATAGTAATCAATTTGAGGAGCTCTTACAGGAACGTGGCAAGTTAAAACAGCAAGTAAAGAAAATGGAAGAGTGGAAACAGCAGGTGATGACCACAGTACAAAATATGCAACGTGAGTCCACCCAGCTTCAGGAAGAACTTCACCAACTTCAGGCACAAGTTTTGATTGACAGTGATAATAATTCTAAATTTCAAGTGGACTATACTGGCCTGATCCAAAGTTATGAGCAGAATGAAACCAAACTCAAAAATTTGATGCAGGAAGTAGCACAACTTCAGCACAGCATTGGGGAGCTCTGCAATACCAAGGATCTTCTTTTAGGAAAACTTGGTATTATCTCACCCCAGCTGTCTTCAGCATCATTGCTGACTCCCCAGTCAGCAGAGTCTCTTAGAGCAAGTAAGTCTGATGTATTGAATGAATCTTCTGAATTGCTACAGCAAGAGCTAGAAGAGCTCAGAAAAGCACTACAGGAAAAAGATGCAACAATTAGAACGCTCCAGGCAAATAATCAGAGATTGTCTGATTCAATTGCTGCCACCTCAGAGCTAGAAAGAAAAGAACACGAAAAAACTGATTCACAAATTAAGCAGCTAAAGGAGAAACAAGATGTTTTGCAAATGTTACTTAAGGGAAAAGATATTTTAATCAAAGCCAAAAGTAATCAATTACTTTCTTCCAATAAAAAACTCACTAACAAAGTAAATGAAAACAAACTTTTGAGGCAGGGAGTCACAAACCTGAAGGAGAGAATATTAATTCTAGTGATGGACATTGGCAAACTAAAAGGAGAAAATGAAAATATAGTAGAAACATCCAGAGAAAAGGAAACAGAATATCAAGCATTGCAAGAGACTAACATGAAGTTTTCTATGATGCTGCAAGAAAAAGAGTTTGAGTGCCATTCAATGAAGGAGAAGGCACTTGCTTTTGAAGAGCTATCAAAAGAAAAAGAACAGGGCAAGATTAAGGAGTTAAATCAGCTCATAAAGGCAGTTAAATTAATGCAGGAGAAGATAGCTGTGTTTCAACAGGAGAGAGACCAAGTCATGTTGTCCCTGAAACAAAAGCAAATGGAAAACACTGCCCTACAGATTGAGGTTCAACATTTACGTGACAACAAATTTCGGTCAAGCCAGGAGCTAGAGAGATTGCATAATCATCTTCTAGAATCAGAAGATTCTTACACCCATGAGGCTTTGGCCGCAGAAGATAGAGAGGCTAAACTAAGAAAGAAAGCCACAGTATTGGAGGAAAAGCTAGTTTCATCCTCTAACGCAATGAAAAATGCAAGCCATCAAGCCAGTGTGCAGGTAGAATCATTGCAAGAACAACTGAATGTAGTCTCCAAGCAAAGGGATGAAAGTGTGCTGCAGCTTTCTGCCTCTCAGGAAGAAGTAAAGCAGTATGCTGTGTCACCGGCCAACCTGCAGATGGTACTACAGCGTTTCCAACAAGAGGAAAAAGCTATGTGTTCTGCTGAGCTAGAAAAGCACATACATCTTAGAGATGAATGGAAGAAAAAGGAGGAACATCTGGAAAGAAAAGTGTTATCATTACAGGAACATTTGGTTGTAGCAAATACCGCACTGGATTCAGCATCAAGACTTAAAGAACAAATTGAAGAACTTAGAAAACAAAATGAGGTCCAACCAGAAATTCTGGATGATGTACAAAAGAAATTGATGAACTTAGGAAACACCTCAGAAGGAAAAGTGGACAAAGTCCTAATGAGAAACCTCTTCATCAGTCATTTCCAGGCACCGAAAAATCTGCGTCATGAAGTGTTACAGTTGATAGGGAGCATCCTGGGTGTGAGAAGGGAGGAGATGGAGCAGTTGTTTCATGACAGTTAGGGCGGTGTTACCGGGTGGATGACTGGGTGGCTTGGAGGAGAATCAGAAAGTGTTCCCAACACACCTTTGAAATCAATTCAGCAATCTGTGCTTCATAGTTCTTTTTCAGAACTTTCTGTTAAATTTCTAGAAACAGAATCTCATTCATCTGTTCCACCACCAAAACTTTCTATTCATGATATGAAACCTCTAGATTCACTGGGAAGGAGAACACTATATACAAATGCACCAGAAAGTTTTAAAGATACAGCAGAATCCAGGTCTGGTAAAAGAACAGATGTAAATCCATTTTTGGCTCCTGGCTCAGCAGCTGTTCCTCTTATTAACCTAGCTGGACTTGGGGACTTGGACTTGGTGAGCCCTGGCATCACCTTTTGAAACCCATCTCAGATATTTGGCCCACATTTACACCTTTGCCAGTGTTACCTGATAACAGTTTTGGAGTTGCGTTGAAAGACCTTTTAAAGCAATAGAGGATTCAGCCAGAGATAATCTAGCACTTCAAATAAACCATGAACACTATACGTATGTACTTTATCATAAAATGGCCTTTTGCAAAAAGTCATGTATTTGTTTGTAGTTGTGCTTCCTCTGAATTTAATTAAAATATTCCTAATGTTTTTAGACACTGCAGGTGTCAGGAGCAAGTGTTTGTTACATAATCTGCTTTATTCCTTCTGATTTGACCTAATTTAAGCTAGGAAGATTTATCTTTTATCTTAACTTACAAAATACAGAGAGACAAAAATACCAGTAGCTGTATGTTAGCTTTTTATTTCCTTATGTGATTTCCAAGCCCATTTAAGCTAGAGATTGTGGTTTATCAAAAGAGTTTTGTTTTGTTTTGTTTTTAAATGAAGAAGTGGCTTCTCTGCATAGTGTGAAACGTTGATCTGAAGCATATATTGATCATCTTTAGAGGACTTTGTGGGAAAAGGCCAGTAAGATTGCCCCTGAAAGGTTATAGGTGCCCTGACACAAAGTATATATTTGGTCCTGTGTAGTGTTATCATGTGTGTAGATTCTTTTTTTGTAGTTGTTTTAAATAGAGATGGGGTCTCACTATTTTGCCAGGCTGGTGTCAAACTCTGGGGCTCAAATAACGTATGTTCTTACTTAAAAGTGAGAACTAAGCACTGAGCAAACATGGACATAAATATAGGAACAATAGACACTGTAGACTACTAGAGGATGGGGGAGGAAGGTGGGTTAAAAAACTACCTATCAAGTACTATGCTCACTACCAGGGTGATGGGATCTGTATTCCAAACCTCAGCATCTCACAATACTCCCATGCAACAAATCTTCACATGTAGGCCTGTATCTAAAATAAAAGTTCAAGTTAAAAAAAAAAAAAAAGATTTTGAGAATTGTAATATTTGTGGTTATTCTCAGCTTTTTCAAATTTGTAATACGTGATTTATTTTCACATTCTAAATCAATACTGATTTTCATAAGAACTTTTGAATTTTAACTTTTATCATTTTTCTTAAAGAAAGTCTCATATGTTCACTAGATTAAGAACTCAAAAATCTAGGACCCACTACTCTTTTGCACAAAGTTCAAAGACACAATCTGAGAGAAAATATTACCACATAGGCAACTGACAAAAGTAATATAGAGAGCATATAAATATATCTTTATATCTTCAAAGATAAAAATGTCTAGAAAATCTGTATTATCAGTGCCTTGAGAGGCACTGATAAATTATTATTATAATAATTAAGGCTTTTAAAATTATATATTAGTAATTAAAACAAATATATAATATTTCAGGGTATTTTCATGAATGCTAAGTTACTTGTACACACCATCAAAAAGTCTAGGTAAATGTATTTTTAGATAATGCAGTCTACATGAAAATAGTGACAGATTT
Source organism: Aotus nancymaae (assembly GCF_030222135.1). Taxonomy (NCBI): domain Eukaryota; kingdom Metazoa; phylum Chordata; class Mammalia; order Primates; family Aotidae; genus Aotus; species Aotus nancymaae. Next base: position 52,663,029 of record NW_026988473.1, on the reverse strand, counting down.
ATTTTTGGCCTTTTAGTTGTATATAAGAACCCAGAAAAACAACCATATTGTACCATTAGGCATCAAAGTGAAAACGTAGTGGCGAATGATTAATAGTCCATAGTATAGTTTACCAAGTGACAAGTACTGACATGTTAGTGCAAAAAATCTTCTTAAAAATAAAACTAGGCTAGAATCACCAAAAATGAAATTATTGCAATGTCTAAATCTTAAAAATTCCCATCAGAAAATGGGTGTTGACTCAGATGTGTAATGTCAGCGGGTTTTGTTCATCCTGTCCTATTCCAGGGCAGATGTGCCCCCTAGCAAGCGCTAAGCTGCAGACCTACAGCTATATACCCTGAGGGCTAATGGTAATGCTTACAACTTGCTACTGAAAGTCTGAAATAAGCATCGTCCAGTGAATATTGCTAAACCTTAGCTTATTTGTTGCTGAAAAAAACCTGAGAGGTAACAGGTAATATTTGTCTTTTGCCTTTTGATTCTCTTTTTCAAATCGAGACAAAACGCCAACACCTAATTGTCAGCATTCAAGAAAACCTAAAAGTTATCAAGTGCAATATCCCATTAGTGTTTAAATCCTCTCTATGAAATGCCCACCAGGTGTTCATCAAGCTGATTGTACACCAGCATGGCAGAGACTCAGGCCTATGCTGTAGAGCAGAAGTGGTACAATAAATCAGTAGGGAGAAGATTATTTTTATATACATCATCCATGTATTGCTATAGCTGACTTCCATGTGATAAAGGAGGACAGTCTTTACCTTATACAAAAAATAAATTACATGTGGATTAAAAACAATATGAAAAAAAATTTACTCTTGGAAGAAAATCTAGAATAGCTTTGTGATCTTGGAATAGGAAAAGATTCTGATGGAGTATTTTCTGTATGCCTGGCACTATTCTATTTGTTTTATAAATACTAGCTCGGTAAATCTTCATTAAAAGAACAATATAATACTATTCTTCATTAAAAGAATCTTCATTAATAGACTCTTCCTTTAAAGAAAAATAGAATACTGTAATTTGAATATTCTTACTAACTTTATTTTAAAGATGAGTAGTAGAGCTAGAACACAAACTCAGGTAATCTAACTTTAAAGTGTATTCTCTTAACTGTGCTCTCTGCTACCTCAAAAAGCACAACCCTTAATAGAAAATTGATCAACTTAACTACATAAATGTAAAATTTATGTCAAAAAAAAAAGACAAGCTTTGAACTGGAAAGGAGATATCTGTAACATGCATCTGAGAAAGGTTATGTAACAATACAGGAAGCACAGTAATGAGCTCCCAGAGAGCAGAACTCCCATGAACTGGAGGAGAGCCTATGCCTGAGGGGGATCTGGGCAATGCACCACAGTGTCTACTACAGTGGCCTTCCAGCTGCTTCTCCAACCGAGATCATTCTACCTGAAGGTGTTTAGAGCTGCCACTCATGCGCCTGTCACACCCTTCCTCCAGGGCTTTTGCATGGTTGGCTTCTTTATATCATTCATGCTTCTGTCTAAACATCTTTTTCTCAAAAATGTCTTCCCTGGCCAACCTCTCTAAAATAGTACTCCATAATTCTCTAACCTTTCATATTTGACTATTTTTCCCATAACATTTTTACAATTAAGATTTATTTCAAATCTTAATTTTAAAGGCAATGGTTTAACAAAAATTTAACTGTTACCAGTTTGCCATATTAATGCCTGAGTATACTCTTTAAATAAAATAAAACATTACAGATGCCTCTAAAGCACCCTGAGTACCACCACCACCAGTACCACCTCCTTCCCTCCCCAGGGGAACCGCCATCCTGGAATTGCCACGTATCTATGTGACAGTCTGCTACTTGCAAAGCCATCTCCATTTCTTCCTTGTAAACAGAACGCAGTTTCATTGGGGATAGTGATATGCCCAACCATATGACATTTCCCCAACTTCCTTGCAGATAGAATTAACTATGTAACTCAGTTCTGGTCCATGAAATGTAAGCAGACTTTGCTGAGTGAAGCTCCTAAGAAAACTAAAGGTCACCAGTTTCTAGTGGAACACAATTTTTTGTCTTTTGCCCTTGTCCTTCGTCCTGTCTGAGATGTCCAGATCTGGAGCAGTTGTCTTTCCCATGAGCTGCTATGTGCTAAGCATGTGCTAAGGATGGCTGAGTAAATAGAAAGAGCTGAGGAGTTGGGACCTTGATGTCCTTGAGGAGACACTCAACCAGCCTGGGGCTTCCTTGGCAAGAGAAAAGTAAACGCTGAATAAGTTTGAGCTACATTTTTTTTGGTGTGTTTTAGATCCTTCATGAGTATAGGATCCTTCCTTTTCCATATATGTTTGTATCCATAAGATATTTAATATGTTTTGAACATTTTAACATTGTATGTTAATGAGATCTACTTATCATTTGGTAACTTGCTTTATTTTTATTCAATATGATTATTTGAAAATTAAACTGCATTAATACATGCAGATCCAGATTATTTATTTAAAGCTCATTGTTTAAAAATGTTAGTTTGGTTGTTGATTTCATACATTCTCCTGTTAATAGACATTTAGATTACTTACTATGTTTTCTTTTACAATGCTGCAATAAATATCTGGCATATGTTTCCTTTTGCACATGTGCTAGAGTTTGTCCAGGATAAATATCTTAAAATGGTAGAGTGTAAACTTCTTCAACTTAATAATATAGAGCCAAATTACACTCCAAAGTGGCCATGACAATTTACACTCCCACTAGGAGTATACAAGTTTTTTGTTCTATCTACATTACAGCTTGGTATTATGAATTATAAGTTTTGACAATCAGATGGGTGGGAAATGAAATTTAATTTTTTTGTTTTCATTTCCCTGATTATTCTGAGGTTGAACATCTTTAAAATGTATGTTAACCATTCAACTTTCTTCTACAAATTATTTTTCACCATTAAATATAAATTATTTAAGTATTTATGGATTGCTAATATCTCCTCTAAATATGTGCTCGTTTACCTTTGTTAATGGTTTCTTCTGTCTCAAATATGTTTCTTATTTTAACGTGTCATTTTTTAATTGCCTTTGGGTTTTTAGTTTTTGTATCATGCTCAATAAAGTCTTTCTTACCCTGATATTAAGATATTAATTATTAAGTAATTAATTATTTGGAAATCTCCATATATCCAAATTTAAACCAAAGGTCAATATTAATAACAACACTAGAACATTCTCATTAAAATTAGGAATAAGATATGCACATCTGCTGTGACTCTTGTTATTTTCAATTGTACATTAACGTAATACAATTGCTAGTGTTATTGCACAAGATAGTAAAACAAGGTATATATAAATATATACCTGGAAAATCCAAGGAAACCAACCAAACTCAATAAAACTAATAAATAATGAAAAAATGAGTGAGATGACTGGTTACAAAATTAATGTACTCAAATCACCATATCTTACATGTACCAATAAGAACCAGTTGGAAAATATAATAGAAAAGGCATAGTTTATTATAACAACTGGAAATATTCAGTTATTTGTAACATGAATAATGAACTTTATAAAATTATAAAACATTACCAAGGTTGTAAATAAATAGGCCTATGTTATTTTAGGATAGAGACACTTCAAACCATAAATATATTAGTATCCTACATCTTTTTATGTATTCAATGCAGTTCCGTTGAATTCCAATAGAATTTCTTTTCAACTTTACAAAACAATTTTAAAAACATTCAAGTGAAAATATTCAAAAATGCTGAGAAATAGGACAGGAGAATGGCTTGCCCTAGCATATATTAAAATGCCTTATGAAGTTAAATCAATTAAAATATATATGTCTATTATGGGTGTAAATAAAGAACCATAGAAAGAACACAACTCTGGACTTAGAACTAAATGTATATGGGGGTTTGTGTCTGATAAATGTAGTGTTTTAAGTTGTTACGGAAAACAAAGATTAGTAAATAAAAATGAAATTAAGACAATTAGCTAGCCATTTGAAAATAAAATAGATCCACATTCCTCTCTCACTTATTATACTGAAATAAATTATTGCTGGAACCATAAAATACTGACACATTAATGAATATTTTTATAGTCTGGGGTTGGGGAAGACCTTCCTAAGTTTATCTCAAGCATCAGAAAATTTAATAGGAAAGAGTGGTAAAATCAACCACTTAAAAAAAGGAAACTTCTCCTGTAATCCTGGCACTTTGGGAGGCCGAGGCGGGTGGATCACGAGGTCAAGAGATCGAAACCATCCTGGTCAACATGGTGAAACCCCGTCTCTACTAATAGAAAAAATTAGCTGGGCATGGTGGCGCGAGCCTGTAATCCCAGCTACTCAGGAGGCTGAGGCAGGAGAATTGCCTGAACCCAGGAGGCGGAGGTTGCGGTGAGCCAAGATCGCGCCATTGCACTCCAGCCTGGGTAACAAGAGCGAAACTCTGTCTCAAAAAAAAAAAAAAAAAAAAAAAGAAACTTCTGTGTAAAAATAAATACAATAAAAGGTTGAAAGGTAGGAGGCAAATTGGAAAATTATTTGCAGTAAAATGAAGACAAAGAATTAATATCCCAGATAAATAGTGAGCTCTTACAAATCAATAGGGAAAATACTTAATGTTTTAATTGAAAAATGGGCAAAATACTTTGAGGCAATTCACCAAAGAAACACAGAAACATCTGAAAAATGTTCAGGGTCATGAATAATAAAAGAAATGCTAGTAAAATGTGAATAGTCTTTTTCCTCCTATCAAAATGGTAAAGATTAAAATTATTGACATATCTAAATTTGCAATTGTCAGGGGCAAGTCTTCCCATGCAATATTGTTTTGAGTATAAAACAGTCGCATCACCTTAGGAAAGTAGCACAGCATTTATCTATTATACTGTAAAATACTTTATTCTACAACATACTTCTGGGAATTTACCCTAAGGAGATGTATACATATTACTGCCTATTTACAATATTGAAAATATGAAACAACCTTCATGTCCATCAATAATAGACTAGTAAATTATGATGTAGGAATTTCATACAGCTCTTAAAAATTGACAATGTATTTATTTACTGGAAAGGTCTCGTTGAATAAAAAACGAAGGTTTCAGAATACAGGCTTTGTAAAATTGTAATAATAGGTTTTATGTCTATTTGCAAATAGAGAGATGCTTGAAAGGACATCCACTCTCTCCCCTACTCCAAGAAAAGTAATTTTAAAAATGTGTGTTTCATGTTTTAAAAAATTAAATGATACAGAAATATCAAGAGTAAAAGGTCAAAGTCTAAGTACTTCTTTCACTGACTTCCCACAATACCTGCCTCCAGAAATAAGCATTGTTAATTTGATTTCTGATCTTTTTTTTTTTTTTTTTTTTGAGATGGAGTCTCATTCTGTTGCCCAGGCTGGAGTGCAGTCGTGTGATCTCTGCTCACTGCAACCTCTGCCTCCTGGGTTCAAGCAATTCTCCTGTCTCAGCCTCCTGAGTAGCGGGGACTACAGGCATGCATCAGCATGCCTGGATAATTTTTGTATTTTTAGTGGAGATGGGGTTTCACCATATTTGTCAGGCTGGTGTCAAACTCCTAACCTCAGGTGATCCACCTGCCTCGGCCTCCCAAAGTTCTGGGATTATAGGTGTGAGCCACTTCGCCCAGACTGATTTCTAATCTTAAGACCTTCAGATTCATATCTACCCTTTTACTAACATGGATGAATATAGAGATATATTAATATTTAGAAATATCTATTATTCCTCTACTTTAAAAATATTTTATAAAAGTATTGCTTGCATATATAAAAGTGCACATACCACAATTGTACATCTCAATAAGTTTTCACAAAATAAACACACTTAGGTTCCCAGTTCCAAGATGGAAACAACAGCCACAACAAAAGTAACCCAGGAAGGACACGCCCAGTGTCCCAGAAAATCTCCTTGTGCCCTTTGCAGTCACTACTCTGACTATGCAGATTTCTAGAGTTTGGCTAGTTTTATATTTTAAATGAATGTCATAATAACTTCAGCAATAATAAAATATTGCACTTTTTGTGTCTGGCTTCCTTTATTCAATGTTCTCTATCTGAGATGCATCTGTGTTGCCACTTGTAGTTGTAAATTGTTTATTCTCATTGCTGACTGGTATTCCATTGTGTGACTATACCTCATTGTATTTGCCCAGTGTACTTTTGAAGGCTTTGAAGTAGTTTTCAGTTTGGAGTTCTCATGAATAGTGCTGATGTGAACATTCTTGTGCATATTTTTTTGGAGTCATGCATGTGCATTTCTGTTGACTATAAAGCAAAGGATGAGATTACTCAGTCATGGAGTTTGATAATATTTAGCTTTGCTCTACATTTCAAAGACATTATCCAAAAACCATTTATGCTTCTTGTAATGGTTAATTTTATGTGTCAACTTTGCTAGGCCAGGGTACCTAGATGTTTGGTTAAATATTATTCTAGATGTTTCTGTGAAGTTACATTTTAGATGAGATTGACATTTAAATGAGGACTTTGAGTAAAGGAGATTACACTTCACAATGTGGGTGGGCCTGATATAATCAGTTGAAGGCCCGACCTGCCTGGAGGAAGTGAGAATTCTGTCAGCAGACAAACTTCATACTCTCTTCTGAGTCTCTGGCCTGCCAGCTTACCCTGCAGAATTTGGACTTGCTAGCCTCCACAAATGTATGAGCAAATTTCTTAAAATAAATCTCTTCCTACACATACACATTTTATTGATTCTTTTTCTTTGGAGAACCCTGACTAATACCCCCCTACCAACCAGTGTTTGAGTGGTGGTTTTCCTCCTCCACATCCTGCTTAAACTTGATATTTCCTGTCCCTCATTTTAGCAGTCTGGTGGGTGTAGTGCCACTTGTTTTAGCAGCATACTATAGACAACGTATGACATTTGGCTTTCATTTGACTTTAAAACTGTAGATTTTCTATTTTATGTGTATAGAATCTTCTAACTGCCTTTTAATAATGGACATTTAGTTTATATCCAGTTTTTCATTATTATAAATAAAGCTGCACTGAAAAAATTGCACATAAATATTTTAAAATCTTGTGCTTCTCTATGCTACATTTCTAAAACTGAAAATTTGGGCCATAAATATAGCCTATGTAAAATGGTCAATATTTCCAAAGGGTTCCCCACATATATACCAGTGGCAAATAATAATGCCTAGCTCTCCACACCATTACCAAGTAAGATGTATTTTTAAAACCCACCTATTTTTTTATTTCAATTTCATTTGCATTTCTTTAGTTATTTGCCAGGTTGACTTTTTCAAGTAAGTATTAGTCATGTATATTTCTTTTATGAATTTTCTGTTTATGTCTTTTATCCACTGGTTCTATCGAGTTAGTCTGTCCCTTTCCAAATCATAGCATTATAGATATTACTGAGTGAATCTTTTATGATGCAAATATTTTTCCAGTTTTTTGTATGTTAAGGAGGCAATGCAGTGTACAGATTAAGTAAATAGGTTTTGGAATCAATGTTTGATTATAAGTCTTAGATTTGTCACTAACTAGCTGGGTAACATTGGTGAAGTTATTTAACCCTCTCAAAACCTCAGTTTTCATAAGTGTAAGGTACAGATAATAGTAGTTTCCCTTATGATGGAGTAATTATAAGAATTGTGTTGCGTGTAAAGTACCTAACCATTATCCGTCTTGAAAAACTGCCTATTATTGTTACTATCGTCTTGTAACTTTGTATGACTTCTTAGGCAAATGAGAAAACTTTAGTTTTTATATTAAATTAGTCAATCTTCTTCATGACTTCTCATTCTTATGTCATCCTCTAAGATAATAAAATATTGCTCTTTGGTTTCTGCTAGTATTTACACAAGTTTAAATTCTTCCTTTAGATTATCGAGCCATATGAAATTTATTTTTATATGCTATAGAGATTTACATTCATCTTCTACCAGATAGAAGAGCCAAATGCCCAAAAGCCATTTTTCTAATAATCAGTCATTCCCTCACAGACTTTAAATGTCACCACTTTAATACTAAAATAATATTTGTACTTTGATCTGTTTCTGGACCCTCTTTTCTGTTTCCATTGATCTAATTCCTCATTTTTGCACTGGCACCTTATTGTTTACTTTTGTAAGTTTTAAAAATGGCAATTTTTAAGCATCTGCTAGGCAAGTCTTTTGTTATTGTTTACAGTAGATTCTCAATTATTATTCCAAATGTATGCTTTCAAATAAAGAATAAAGGCAGTCAATCTTCTTATTGATTTTTAGTTCATTTTGATCTTTTAATCTCTTCAGTGATGTTTTGATTTGAAGAATATATGTCCTCTAATTTCTCTGAGAATGCAGAGTTTTTGATTTCAAGATTTTCTTTTTTGTAGTTTCTATGCATATGTTTCATATTCTCTCCTTTCTGGTACTCATTTATTTAGAATGGAGGAGCAGAGCTGCTATCTGTAGCTGCGCAGGTTATATACCGCACAGCTCTGTGGAGCATCTTCTATTCAGATGCATTACGAATCTTGCAAAACTGTTATACAGCAGGCTAAGGATCTGTTGTATGGGATCTTTTATTTACTGGAGAGTTAGCATGCATTAATCCTCCTTGATTTTCACCCATGGTTACCTGGATATTATTTCAATTGTGGCATAATAAACTGAACTAGAGAATAATTTGTGTCATAGTTTATAATCTTTGTATAGTCCTTCAGTTATTGTCAAGGGACAGGAGGCAAGTATTGTAGCAACCAGTATACCAAGGCAACCTTAATTCAAAAAGCTTGTTTCACAGCACTGTGGCAGAGACTTCAAACTGTTCACCAAACGGATTTCCTCTTTTGTCTGAGTACCCACTTACTCTATGCTGCCCAGCCCCCATTGCAGTTATGTGTGGACACGTGACAAGTTCTCACCAGAGGACTGTGAGCTGAATCATGTGTCATTTCCAGGAAGAAGTGATTAGGAGGCAGACAAACCTTTTCCACTGTGGTATGTTGAAAAAATATATTTGGTCTTTGTCCTGAGTTCCTGGCACACAGCTTTTAAAACCTTTGGAATTTTGTAAGTGATAAATGTCTTTTGTATACTAATGAGATGACTGGAAGAGTGGGGACCATACATAGTTTCTGGATGGGATTTGGTTGCCAGAAAGACCAAGCCATGATTTAAAAAGATTAGAACTTTTAGCCCCACTCCCTGATCTCTGGGGAAGAGAGAGGGAGATTGAGTCAATCACCAACATCCAGTGATTTAACCAATTATGTTTATGTAATGAAACCTCCATAAAAAATTCTAAATGACAGGGTTCAGAGACCTTCTGGGTTGGTGAACACACTGAGGTACTGGAGGGTGGTGCGCCTAGGAGGTCATGGAGGCTCCAATACCTCACCCCATACCTTGCCCTATGTGTCTTTTGCATTTGACTTTTCCTGGGCTGTATCCTTTATAATAAATGGGCATAGTAAGCAAAGCACTTTCCTGAGTGCTGTGAGTATTCTAGTGAATTATCAAACCTGAAGAGTAGGTTATAGAAACCCCTGATTTATAGCCAGTCCAGCAGAAGTACAGGTAGCAACCTGAGACCTATTACTGAGTCTGGAGTGGGGCAGTCTTGTGAGACTGAGCCCTTAACCTATGGATGCATCATAGCTCTGAGTAGTTAGTGTCAGAATTGAATTGCATTGTTAGACACCCAATTAGTGTTGGAGAATTGGAGACATTGTGTCATAAAAAGAACACATCTACCCTTTAGCTTTCTATCTTCTGGATAAATATAGAGGACTCCGAGGCCCCAGGGGAAGGTGAAACCACAAGGCAGCCAGAACCTGTGGCCCTAAATAAGGTAGATCATAAACACCTACCAGAAATATTTGCAGTAGACTGTTATGTGAGGAAGAAATTGCTTTTTGTTGTGTTAAGCCATACGAATTGGGTGTTTGTTCTGGGACATGCTGCCAAGTAAAATGTGGAATCAATTAGTCAAATCAGCATGTGCCATGATCTCTCCCACTTTTCCTTACTGGGTTTTAGTGTTTTTTTGGCTGTTACTTCCTTTATTGATGATTTGATTCAAATATTACATATATGCTTTAATTTTCCTGAAAATGTAAAGAAGTTTTGATTTCAACTTAGAGTAAAAACATAAGATATTATTAGCAATATCTTAATTAATATTAAAACTTACCATCAAATGTAACAAGTTTCAACCAGTGTCATAATTCTCATTTTTACCCCCCTTTCAGCCAAGTAGATCGTTAATGGTTTAGTATGAAGCTCTTTGGCTCACAATTAGTCCCATTAGCTCATAGATCTTTTTTTAGTGAGTTAGCTTTAATTGTTTGTTCATTTGTTTTAATATCTGCTCAGTTAATTTTAGTCAACTGATGCCAAATTAATCTGATGGCTAAGCTAACCTTCCTCTAGGAATTGCATGTTTGTATTTCATCCTTGTTTTCCTTACCTCCTGCTACTTTCCCCAGTGTAACCAAACTTTATTCTTCTTCTCCAAATATATCTTGCATGACTTTTTTGTCCTTACCTTTGCTCCTGCTATGACTTAGTCTGGAACAACTTCATTTGCCTTCACCAGCCATGAAAAGCTCAACTAATCCTTGCATCATCAGCTCAAACCCCACTTTTTCCAAGAGAATGTTATTAAACTTGTCCTTTCTCACATTTCTTCATAGCTTCTATCATATCACCTACTTAATATTGCATTATAGCTATTACATGTTTATCTCTACCATGAAATTATCTCCTGAAGAGTAGGAAAGAGGTCTTACTCATTGTATTTTCTTCATGCCTGCCATGGAGCCTAGAACAGAATGCATTATGAGATAGGTAGGCATTGATTCAATATTCATGCCAGTTAATGTGTTCAATAAATATCATTTCAACATTTACTATACAGCAGACATCTGATAGAAGGGATTGTATTTCAAAGTTACTTTTATTAGTGAAGAGCAGCCCTATTGCCTGACCCACAGTATATTCTCAATAGTTATTTCATGGTTGAATGTGTTGATTAGAGGGGGGATTTACAAACAGCCTGTCTTGATAAATCAGCCATAAATTCTCATACTCGGCCACTTCCCAACACAGAAAATTTGAAATTTTCTTTTCTTTCTGATCAAAACATATCCCAAATACAGAGGCTCAGTAACTCATCAAGAATGAATGAGATCCCTGACGCGGATGCCAGACCTGGAGTCAGGCAAGGAGAGTGTTCATGTAGAGAAGCAGCATGGTATGGGGCGTCTGTTCCAGAGCAGGGTGTAAAGCATGTTGACATGGAAGGGCAGCCTGGCATGAAATGTCAGAGACCAAGTGGCAGGAAGTGATCCACACAGAGGGACTTCCTGGCATGGGATTCTGAAACCAACCAAGGAGAGTATGCATATAGGGAGAAGGGTATAAAGAGTGATGAGAGATTTATTATATGCCACAGAGCTGATAAAATAAGAAAATATAGTAAGGATAATAAGAAAAAGGCTTCTCACTGTCACAGAAGAGAGTTCAAAATATGGAAAGGGAGAAAACTAGGATGAACCCATGGTATTAGATTGGATTTTGACATATTGGACTTCTATAAATATAGATGGATTTTGAAAATGTAGATGTAAATATGTGTGGATACATGTATATAGCTCTATTGACTCAGGGGTTTGGAGGCCTCACCTCAATAGCAGTGAGAACATGTCATACCTGTATTTTGGCTTCTTAATACCAGAAAACAAAGAAGTGTCCCCCAAATGATGAGTTGTTAAAGGGATGCAGAAACTATCTCGAAGGCCATCAGATCTGAGCATCAAAATACATTGTGAGAGTAATGGATTATAATCTACTGAATAAAGTAGAAAACAATAGTTCATTCTGATATAAACAAGAAAGTTTGATGAGCAATGGGGTATTTACATAGTTTCAAAGAATCTCTTCACAAAAGCTATTAATTCTAAAGAAAAAAAATATAACCTCATAATAAAGAAGGGTGGCATAAACTATCTTAAACAAATGATTGAAGTAAATATTAGTAGTAATGAGACAAATTAAAATCTTGGGTCACCTGATAGGATGCAATGATAAGGACATGACATTATTCTGTGATACATCTGTCAAACTGCATAACCTGAGTCTGACCATGAGAAAACATTAGATATGCCAACATGGAGAGACATAATGCAAAACGACAACCTGCAATCTTTTTTTTTTTCTTGTAGACAGGGTTCACTCTTGCTCAGGCTGGAGTGCAGTGGCACGATCATGGCTCACTGTAGCATTGAATTCCCTAGTTCAGGTGATCCTCCCCAGTAGCTGGGATTACAGGCCACCACACCCAGCTAATTTTTATATTTTTTTGTAGAGACAGGGTTTCACCATGTTTCCCAGGCTGGTTTCGAACTCCTGGGTTCAAGCGATCCACCCACCTTGGTCTCCCAAAGTGCTGGGATTACAAGCCATACCCAGCCACAACCTATCATTTTTAAAAGTCACAAAAGTCAAGGACTGTGGCACTGTTCCAGGTTAAAGAAGACTAAGGATATATTTAGTTACTTTATGATAACTAAAAGTAACACATAATTCTAAGCTGAATCTTTTTGCTATAAAGGACATTTAGGAAAACTTAAATGAGATCTGAGGCCTAGATGATACTGAGGTACCACATTAGTTTCCTGATTTTGGTATTTGTATTATGGTTATTAAGAAAATATCCTCAGTTGTAGGAAAAACACACCAAAGTATTCAGGGACTAATGGGTGTCAAGTCCTCAATTTACTCTCAAAGGTTTCTGTGCTGTAGTCACTAGTTTTCTGTAAGCTACAGATTGTTTGAAAATAGAAAATGTATGCCAAAAAAAAAAAAGAATTAAACAGTCTGTGGGATTTTCTAACATCTTAAATTAAATTGCCAACTTTCATATTCAGTCCCAAGTATGCTTTTCCATAGGGCTTGCTTACCTCCACCACCTTGAGTGGATTTTTTTATGGCACTTGGTCACCTTGGGCACTCTGGTCTCTTCTTCATTACAGTTCACTAGACCAGTTTTACTTAGGATGTGCTTATTTTTGCAACCTGGGTTTTAAAATGCCATAGGCACATTTCAGCACATCCAGTGTTCATGCTGACAAAAATGTGAGGTCAGGTTGTCAGAACCCTTAGTAGATGTGATATTATAGATGTGATATTATATTTGTTTTGTTTGTCCTATTGCATTATATTTGATTATTGTAAAGCTTCTATTTGTTATACAAACCAAGTGATATTACATTAGTATATATTTTCTCATAAATACACTCAAGTCTACATATATAAAATACATTTTATCTTATTTTAAAAATTAAAACGTTTCAAAATTATCAATCATTTCTTTAAATATTGCAAATATATTTAGCTGTGAGACGTGAAAGACAAATATTGTGATGTATTGGTATAAACACAGTATACTCTGTGTAGGAAACCAAATTATCTGTTAAGGAAAACACAGTATGTTTATTGCCATCTGCCTAGATAAGTAAAAAATATATAAATCAAGTAAGTGAAGGAGAAATGAAAACCAAAGATATTCTTCATATGTATTAGGGAAAGAAATATTATTGCTCAACTATTTGAGTGCTTCCTTTGGAATGGAAAGACTTTTAATATAAGTATACATCTTATAATTCAGCTTGAACTACTATTATTATTAACTAATAATGCAATATTATTAGCACTTCTTTGGTTGTTTACTATAGGAGCTAGAGGCATATATTACCGGAACATAAAATGGGAAATGTGTTTGGCTAGCTTATTTGAGAGTTGCCTACATGCCGGCAGCCCCTAAACACTATGACTGTCCAGGATGTATCAGCCTGCTCACACCATGACAACCCAGTTGACATTAAAGCAGCCCAACATGTTTGTCTACATGTATCATAATGACCCATAATGCTGTATCAATTCAATCTATATCAGTGTGTATGCACCATGACAGTCCATTATGCTGTGACAGCTACATGTATCAATCTGCATGCACAACTAACTAAATATATGACAGCACAGCACATGTCAGCTTGTATGCACTTTGACAGCCATTTTACACTGTGGGGGACCAATGTGTGTCAGGTGTCTATCTCACACACCATGACAGACTCCTATATGCTATAACAGCACAGATTATATATAATATACATACATATATATAACATATATATATAATGACAGCCAAAATAACTGTGATGGTTCAGGATCTATCAGTCTGTGTACACTGTGATAACCTTCTGCATGTGCCTTGAAAGTTCAGTATATACCATGACAACCTTGCATGAATCATAGTAGCCATTTTACACGAGCAGGGGGTTGAGCAGGGGAGCATTTTGTGCCATTCTATTTGTATCATGACAGCCCAGTGGCTATTAAACATCTTAGCAGACCAGAATGCAATGTGACAGCAGAGCATGTGGCAACCTGCTTGTATACTAAGTCTGTGTACACTATGGTAGCCCAGAGTTTATCAACCTGCATATGCCATCACTGCCCCCACATACTAGAACAGCCCAGCAGGAGCCATTCAGCGTGTGCAATGACAAATATAAACTGTAATCACCCAGTTTGTGGAAGTCTGCATGTACCAGAACCATCAATACATATTATGGTAGCTTATAATATAACAAGCCCTCCATTCTAGCAATGCAATAGTGTAATATCTTTTTGTATGTGCATGTATGTTTTAAGTTCCTTGATTTCTGTTCCCATTGGCTTCAAGTGTTTCTGCCTTCTTTCCTATAATGTAGCTCAGCATTTGCTTTTCTCATTCCGAGAGGCTGCAATAGCCTATTGACCAGCTATGTCTTAAATTCATTTTTTGAACTAACGTGCAGAATGAATAAGTAAATAAAGTCATTTTAGAGGCAGACAGATTTTATAGTCTAGCCTCCTGTCCTCTTTTTTGAATGTCTACAATTATAATCACACACACTTACACACACACACACACATTATGACATACATATCACATGTTTTAAGACCCTTAAGGTTTCCCATTGCTATAGAAACAGCTTAGCATCACTGTCATTGTCTTCCAAGTTTTTCCCAGTTTTTCTCTCTAGCTCATTTTATATTACATGTTTTCCCATTCCATGAGCAAAGCCCTGAACTTTCCCACCCCTGAACCTTGGTTTGCCCTTTGCCCTTTGGGTACAATGTACACGTTGTACTGGCCTGAGCATAGAAAGTCAACACCAAGACAAAAGTATGCCAAATTGCAGGGTCTTTATTGCCGGTGGCCACGGAGGACTTGAGTCTCTCCAACCCGTGGCCCCGAAAGGTCAAGACCTTTTACACCCGTAAAACCACCTGGGGAGTGAGGGTGAGGGGCAGGGGTGGGGGTGAGAGGCTTCAGATGTTCTGAGGGCTAGTGGATTCTGTAAATCACCTCCTGGGCGGAGATGAGGGTGAGGGGCTCTGGACACTCTGAGGGCCAGGGGACTGTTGACATTCTGATTGTTACTTAAGTGGTTCACAAAAGTCAAGATTAGCATTTGTTTACACATTGTCTGGGTAGGGTGGAAATTACAGTCCTTAATTAAGTCACAAAGGCCAAGATGGCATGGGTTTGGACTGCTTGCCTGTCACATTTGGGTTACAGAGAGCAGTTTCAATAGAAAGCCAAGGTATGGTTGAGGTATGCAGTTTTATGGGGCTTTTACCATGTCACATCCATATCTATTCTCTCTCAAAGTTTGAGATCTCTGACTGTCACTGTTAATTTTCTTTTTCCATTGCCTCAAGTATCTGGACATCTGACAGTCAGAGGAGTAGTATTTCACTAAGGGGATAGAGCTCATATTAAGTGTTTGGTCCTATGTGTACCCTGACATGTGCCCTCACATTTTAGAGGTATATTAGTCCAGGACAATACCTTCTAACAACAGACACCTTCTTTCAACCTTCAGTTTCAAAAGAGGATATTTCTCTACCTAAATATACCTATTAACCAAGGAATACTCTAAAAGACATGTATAATTTACTAAGATTACTTTATTAATTTGTAATATAAGGAAACTGAGTGGTCTCGCCTATTTAAAATCACTGGAATACATTTTTTACAACCACCCTATCCCTTGGAAGAAATCATTATTATTCACAAGTTTTGTATTGTATAACCAATATTTTCTTAAGGTAATGAGAAAAATTTGTGTCTATTATAATCAAAGGCTCATATTTCAATGAAGTTCAGACTCTATTAGTCATTTTTAGTGTTTCATTCAGCCCACTAATACATTTTAATTTGAGCTTCATCGCTTAATATCTCTTTGAATGTGGGGCATGTCTGAGCTTCAGTTTCTTAATTTGTAACATAGAGAAGTTGATAAAACCTTCCTCATAACGTTGTGAGAGTTAAATGACATTATTCATGCTCTTAACAAATATTTATTGAGTACCTGCTACAAGCCAATAAGTATTAAGTGAATGGGACATACTGATGAACAAAATAATAAAAAGAATTTCCTGTCCTCAAGAAACTTGTAATTCTAGGAAATAGTAATCATTACAGTGTAGTGTAAGTGTTATGGTGACACAGAGCAAGTTAAGAGGTCTGTGAGTTCTGGGGTGAGTTTTGGGTGGCTACCACTAAGAAAGTGGCATTTCAACAATCTTGAAAAATGTACTCTACTAAACCAGGTAAACACCTGGGGAAAGAGTGCTGTAGGCCTGGGGAACAGCCAATGGAAAAATCTCAGTTTTCAAGGAACTTTAACCTTGTTCCAGGAATGACAAGGAGACCAGTGTGGCTGGAGCAGAATAACAATAACGAAGGTAAAAGATAAAATCAATGGGTGGCAGAGGCCCAGATCATGTGAGGTGTTATTGGTCATTGCCTTAATCATGGCCTTACTCTTAGTGAGAGAAAATACCATTGGAGAGTTTTGAGCAGGGGGAGGACCTGATATCATTTAAATTTCAAAGGATTTGCATTGACTGCTGCATTGAGATTGAATAGCAGAGAGACAAGGGTGAAAGCGTGGAGCCCAGTTAGAAAGCTAATCCAAGTGGGAGATGATCATCAAAGTGAATGTGGAGAAAAGTAGTCAGATTCTAGATATATCCTGAACACAGAAATTAAACGATTGACTTACTGACGGGTGAGCATGAACCATGAGAGAGGGCAGTCGGTGATGACTGCAGGGTTGGAGCTTGAGCAATGGGAAGGATGCCCGTAGCTGGATGGTCTAGAGCACAGGTGGAGCAGAGAGGGCTGGGCAGGAGAGGAAGCTCAGTTTGGGGCATGATAAATTTCAGATGCCTATTAGACATTCAAGGAAATAGGTTGAAAAAGTAGTTGGATATGTGAGTCAGGAGTTCAGGGGAGATGTCTAAATGAGAGAGAGAAATTTAGGAGCTTTTCTTTTACAGATGATATTTAAAGCCATGAGAGATAAGTCTCCCCAGAATACAGAATAAACAAAGCAAAGTCCATGACCTGAACCCTGAGGTACTACAGCATTAAGAAATCAGGAGAGGAGGAAGAACCAAAATAGGATGACAAGGAGTGGTAAGTAGGATGGAGGGAATCCAGGAGTGGAAAGTCGAGTGTCCAGTCCTACAGATTAGATGTGAAATTAAGTACTGGTTCAAATAGAATTAAATATGAAATTAAACATTAAGTTATTAGACTTAGCAGTCATTAGGTCATTACTGACCTTGAAAGTGTTTTGGGGGCATGGTGAAAGCAGTCTGAGTTTGAGAGACAATGAATGACAAGAATTATATATAGCAAGTATATACAATCTTTCAAAAAGTTTTGCTGTAAGCTGAGCAGAAAAATGGCAAAATAACGGGAGACAGAAAGTGGGTTTGATGTTTTTTGTGGGTTTTTTTCCAATAGGAGAAATGATATTATGTTCACAGACTGATAAGGAAGCTCCAGTAGAGAAGGAAATTGTTATTTCAGTAGCAAGAGGGAAGAATTACTAAAACAATATTCTTGGGTGACAGGAAAGTAGTGG
Organism: Aotus nancymaae; assembly: GCF_030222135.1. NCBI lineage: Eukaryota > Metazoa > Chordata > Mammalia > Primates > Aotidae > Aotus > Aotus nancymaae. The sequence continues at coordinate 52,645,080 of NW_026988473.1, read as the reverse complement.
GATCTGGCACATCTGCTGGTGTTCTTGAGCCCCACTCACACAGGCTCCCAAGAGCAAGTCATTAACATCTCTTACCAACTCCATGTTCAGTGACATCATGTTGTTAGCTTGTAAGAGCCGAGGTGGGACTATTTATACCACATAAATTGGCAAATACTACAAATATGGACTTTTTTTATCCTAAAAGAGTAGGGTGTTAAACATTTTTGAGGATATCACTGAGTCCATAAGTGAGAGGGCTGGCCTTAGATTGACACAGGAGATACCCATCTATAGGAGAGAAAGAAGAGGATGAATAAAGATGCAGGTTCTGGTAGATACATAGATGTAACATATTGCTTGTCCCAGCAGCTGGCATGCAGTCAGTGATTAACTATTATGTTTACTATCTCATTCAATCATACCACATTACCTCTAGCTGCAGCAAGGCTTCCAGGCTATGTAGTATAGGACTAAGACTTTAGACGCAATGACTCATTAATTTATTCATTCAATAAACATTTATTGAGTATCTCTCTTGGGTGCTTACAATTATATTGTAGATTCAAGTAAATAAATTCAATAAATACTTGATAAGAAATGGTAATAAACAAAATATTTTTGTGGGTGTCACAAAGGTCAAAGATGAATCCTTTAAAAAGATTAAATTTATACATCATTTCTAAAATAAATAAGTATATATTATATGGTATAAACAAAAATAACAGTCTAAGTGATTATAGCAGAACCAAATCTATTATTTAGGATTTTGTGAAATTTAGGCTTATGATAAACATCACATTTATAAGTATGCATTGTTCCCTGAGTAATTCACTAAGAAACAAATTCTATCCAATTTGAGAATGAGAACTATGGAAGAAATCTAGGAGTCAGAAGAAAGTTTGATACCAATTGTTCTCTAATCCTTATCTCACTGATGTTGTTTAAGATTAGGAAACATTGTTATTCCATTTCTGAAGTTCATTCAGTTGATTTATCTAATCACATCATATTTTGGTTTTTCTATATCATTGACCTCTACTTTGAATAAATAGAGGATCTTCTCTCTCTGCCCATATTATTTCAGATTTCCCAAGACTCTGGTCTTTTTGTACTTCTTTTCTCTGCACAATATTCCTGGGTAATTGCATCTATGCAATTGTAGTTTCAATGATCACTTATATGCAGACAAATAACAGTGATGTCTTCCACTTTATAAATCTCCTGTGTACTAGAGCTGTACATCCCAACCAGCCATTCAGTATCTCTCTCATGATGTCTCATAGGTATCTTCAATTTAACAGGTTTACCTCCTAGAAACCAAGGAATTACCCGAGTTCTTCCTTTCTCTCCTGACTATATCTGCTCCGACATTTATTATATCAGTTCTTCCTTCAATAGTCATTGACACAACCAATTTGAGTTCAGCAATTACAATTTTTACCTGGGTTATTGCTAATAGTCTCCTGTTTGGTCTTTCTGTTTCCAATTCTTTTTCCCTGTCATTGAAACTGTCTTTCTAAGATACAGATCTGATTAAGTTACACTTCTTCTTAAAATTCTGCAGCTGTATCTATCCTGAGGACACACTGTAATAGTTAATGCAAACATGAATGCATGTACAAAGATGTTAATCACAGTGTATTATTAGTGAAAAATGGAAATGACATAAATTTTCAACAATAAGGGAATGGTTATGTTCACAATAATGTATCTATTCACTGGAATATACTGCAGCCAATAGTAATAATTTTCCAGAAAACTAAAGTGGGCTGATTCTAAGGGAAGCATATTGGAGCTAGCACAAATTTATGTTCTCATTTCTATAACTGACACAGACCTTCTCTAACTTAACACACCAAGAAAATTGCTTCATTCTTATGGTGATCATATGTATTTTCAACAGGCCTCAGAAACTCTTCCTATCTGATCCTAATTTAAATGTAAGCAGTCGCATATTGCAATCATCAACGTTTTGGTGCCTATTGCTCTTGCTTTCATCATCCCTGATTTTTGTTTCCTGTGCCCATACCCCAAATTTAGGCCAGCTATTCTAGCTGTCTTCAGAGTTCCCACCTGGGCTTTGTGTATGCCTTTGGTTTTGGTGCCCTCTGCCCCCCTGCATTTTTGAGTAAAGGTTTCTTTGCTCCAGTTCCTAGTCCTGCATCTTCAGAACTTATATCTAGAATTCTGAATTTCCAGGCTTCCAATACTCACTTGAGGCAATGGATGAGAAATCGTCACTGTTCTATTACTGCAGTGGGGAATCCAGCACAATCATATGAGAATGTGAAGTCACACAAACAGGAAATTGTTGTCACTACACAATTGATAACTATGGAGTTTGAATCTATGACATTCACAAGGACTACCACAAAGATAATCCCTTACCCAATCTCCTAAGATTGATTTGAGGTGAATGGGGTAAAGAGAGGGGGAGGAATCTTCATAAGAAATGTCCCTTTTCCTGAAATGCACAGGATTTGGAGACACAAGTAATATATTCGACAGTCTTATATCCCAGGACATAGTGAATGCTGATAAAAATAAATGAATATTTTTCTCTGACAGGGGGAAAAAAAGAAGTTAGAGCCTTCTTAAATTCCAGTGTTTATCTTGTTAATTTAATGTTTGGAAGGAAACTTCTCTCTGTTGTAGGTTGAGGAAAAGACTTCATTTCCCCATAACTATAGACCTTAATACCCAATGGGGGCAGGGAAGGTGTGTTCTACCCACTGTATCCCAGAGTCTAGCACAGCCTCTGGCACATAGGTGTTCAATAGATATTTGTGGAATGAATTAAATAATGACTTCCTATTTGCCTCATGGCCTAATCCTATTCCTAGAATACCATTTCATGTGTGAAGGTTTATTTCTCAGCAGAGACAGAGATACTCTTCCCTAAGTATAGCATTTATCAGGCAGGATGATTCATTTTAGCCATCTGATTCTCCATGTGGCCAGGGCATCAATCACCTCTTTAGTCTGTGATGATCAGGCTTGTTCTAAGTTGCCAATGGTCTCTTCATGGCCAAATCAAACTATATCATCATACCTTTCAGCCACACATCACACTAATCCTCTTTCTTGAAATCTTCCCATGCTTTCATTTAAAAAAATATATGTCCCCAGCCCAAATCTCCCTCAGGTTGGGTTCCATATATCCAGTTGATTGTCTAAGAAGTACCCTGAGACATTAATCATGTTGGGGTCACTAGCTGAGACATTGATCACCACCTGCAGAGGTCTGTCCTGCAGACCTTGACTCATTGATGAATGAATGAATATACTCTCACACCTAGTACAGTGATTTGAGCTGGCTAAGGATGGTCCTCAACTGCTTTCAGAGGGCAATTACAGTTAACCAGCCATGACTCCTTGTACCTCCTCACATTTATTCAGTCTAGAGTTAATAACTGAAGTTCTAAGTCAACATGCTTGTGGATAACTAACATGGTTAAAAGAGTGGTTTTGTGAATGATAAAAGCTTTTGGTTCTGGGGACCTAGAGTAAACATTAATGGGTAATTCCCCTTTGACCTCCCTCTGAGAGGACCATCCAGCACAAAGTTTACATGAGTAAACAGAGACAAAAGGAATGTGGGTAAACAGACTTAACTGGAGAATGAAGCTTTTATTGTCCTTAAATCTTCACCTTGTGACTTAATACTCTAACGTAAGAACTGGCTGCCTTCAGTCTGTTCCACTAAAACCTTTTGGCCTTCCAAAAGGTTTGAGACTATAATCTTCTAATTCTTGCTAATATTTCCTTAATATTTTGCCAGCCACCCTGAGTGAATCCCAATATCACCTCAAATTCATAGTGTCCAAATTGAGCTTATATTCATTCCCAAACAAGCTCCTTGTCCTGTATTTGTCATCTCAGTTAATTAGCTGGATTAGTCAAGTTGTCTTTGTTCCCCTTCTCTTCCATTGAGTTCAAATTTCTATAAACTCTTTCTGGTTTTCTATCAGTTTGCTTGATTTAATTTTGAATCTATACTGTTTTCTAGCAGTGTTAAGGATTAGATAGTCTTAGTTTCTGTCCTCTCAATGACACAATAATAGTAATAGCAATGATGGTAATAGATGATGTTTGTTAGTCTTTACTATATGCTAAACACTCCTCTAAACCATATACGTATACTATATATATATGTGTGTATATATAGTATACATATATAAATTTATTTTTCAAAACATCTCTATGAAGCAGAAGCTATTCTCAATCTCATTGTACTAAGAAGGAAACTAAGGTACAAGAGATTAATTAATTTGTCTTTGATTATAACAACTAGAAAGTGATAGAAGTATCAGTTAAGCTTGAGAACCTACATTCTTAAACCTACTCTTACATTGTTATTCACATTTTTCTTACATGATAGCCCTTCTATTTAAAGAATTCTTTCTTAACAGTTCCCACATATTTGAGGACCATATTACCAACTGTTACTTAAATTGAATTACCACTAGTCTCATTGATTGCTACTGTTTCTTGTATATTAAAATATTGCCATCTTGAGATCTTTATGCTAATGCAATTTTCATTTGGCTAGAGTACTTTGATGAATTTCTTTTTCTTATCAGAAAGGAAGTATGCATGTGATACTTTCTGAGAGCTTGCATATCTAAAAATATAAATTTCTTGCTCTCATGAATGAGCGAAATTTGATTGGATATGGTAATGTATAATTACCATCTCTTTTCCCAAAAAATCCACACATACTGCTTCATTGTTACTGTATTTCCAATATCATAAATGAAGATATTGGTACTAATCTGACTCTTCTCCTTTTAGGTAATTGCTCTTTTCTATATGGAAGCTTTTAGGACTTTATTTTTTGATTCCAGAATGTCACCACAATCTATTATGTAAGTATATGTAGCTATTTTCAATGATCTTGCCAAGTTTTTCAGCTCAGATAAATTCTCCTCCAGTTCTATTTTCATTGCCATTTCTTATCCATAAGCTTTTTCTTTCCTTTTAACTTACTGTTATTTAGAAACTAGAACACCTGGATTTGTCTACATGAGTTTTCTCATAATTTCTATCTCTTTGTTTCTTTAATCTGTACTCAGGGAGAGTTATTTGTTTAAATTATTAAATTGTTTAATTGAGTTTTTGGTAGCATGCATTCTTACATTTATCACCTCTATTGATTCTTTCTTATTTTTGCAAATATAATTTTTTATTAAAACACACTTTCTTATTGTGAAATTGTTCTTTATGGCAGCTGGCTTTGTCTTATCAATGCAATATCCCATTAACAGATAACAGAATTTAGAATTCTTTAAAGACTTTTAATATTTGCTACATTCTTTAAAAAAAAAACTAGCCCATTTGCCCCCATTTCTCAGTTTAACACTCTATTTTGAGGTGCCAATTTTTAAAATTTGTTCCATGATATTATTTTTACCCTTGAAGAGCTACCTATATTTTTTCATTGGGATGGGTTCTTTCAAATCCTATATAATTATGGCATCTGTAGACCTAGAGAACTAGCAGTTGAATTTTTTTTCTAAAAAATTATAGATGACAGTTGGGCAAACCCTCTCATGCATGGCAGATAGGCACATATATGTTCACCTGAAGTGGGTCTCTTCTAAAAGATAAATGACTACAAGATACCCCTTATATGATAAAAAGTGGCTATAGGTGTCTCACCTAATCATCACATTAATTCCTTGTAAAACTATAAAGGAGCAAGGGCCAGAAATATGACTATCAAGCAGGTCCTTTGATTTCGGCAAACACCTATGGATAGTTTTGGCACATACCTTTGTCTGTTTCTAGGAAATAGGGTGGCACAGACTTAAGTAATCCAAGAGAGCTGCCACTTGACTATCTTCTACCTGCATTTAGCAACTAATGGCAAACATGTGCTTGTCCTTTAATCCATCCCCCTTTTAACATCTTTTTATGAACCCAGCATTGCAGTTATTTTCGTTTGGTCCCTCTCTAACAAGAGAGTTTTCCAATGATGATAATTTGGCTGTAATTTTCCTTCAATATTTACTGGCTGGCCTCAGTGGCAAATGCAACTTAGGTTTCTATCCTCTCAGAATTCTAAATATCTTGTATGTTTTATTTTTATTATTTCAGTTTTGAAATAATGAAAGTACATTTCTTTATGTCTAAGAATTAACCATTGTCTACATTAATCTTCACCTCTCTGGACCACAGATTAATCATGTAAAACTTACCAACTGGCCATCACCCCTATAGATTGTTTTCTTGGACAATACAGTCAGATGAAAAATGCTACGAAAACATAACTCACTTCCGAAAAGCAGTTTCTGTATGTGGGAAAGGATGTTCCAAATAGATCAGCAGGAGCAAGACATGGTGGTATGACAAAGATGATAGATTCTGGAATGTATAAGCTATCTGGTATGTCTGCTTGAAGCATGGCAAAAGATAAAGCTAGAGGCCTGAGCAAAGGCCAGATCATGAGAGTTTTAATACCATGGCAAGGAGTTTGAATGTTATCCAGAAAGCAATCGGAAGTTGAAGGCTTTTAAGGAAGGAGCAATAAGATTAGATGTGTGTTTTAAGCAAATCATTCTGGTAGCAGTGTGGGAAATGAATTGGAGGAGGGGATAATGCAGTGAAGAAACCCATTAGGAAGCTATTAAAGAGGTAAGAATTTATGAAACTTCTACTAGAATCAGTAGCAATGTGGAGAATAGTGAAGAAATTTGAAATTACTTAGTAAGTAAACAGATTTGCTGTTAGATTACACAAGGGATGAGAAGAAGGTAGAGCCTAGAATGTCTTGTTAATGGGTATGCCTGGTGATGCCATTAGCTGAAGGAGGGAAATGGGAGGGAAACTGAGTGAAGGAAAAAGAGACCATATTGTGCCTACCTTATCTAAGACATTTCAGGGTAAATGTCTAAAGATGTCCAATGTCTACAACCATAGACCACATATATATAGCAAAATTATTCAGTAAAGATATATGAGCCAGATCTATACATATGCATATTAACAGCATATTGTTGAAATGTTTAAAAAAAAAGGATAATAAAACTAAATACGAATTTTGTGTTGTTAGTATGGTCTAGATAGCGTACTGGTGTTTTAAAGGGATAGACAGAAGAGTCTAGAATCTCAGGGACAAGAGTCAGAGAGGTAAACAGAATATGAGGAGACTATGAAGTCCAAAAACAGTGGGGAAAGGAGAGGAGGGAGTGTCGAAGTATAGAATAAAGTCCTATTCTAGAGATATCCAATATGTTGAAGACTAAAAAATGTCCTTTGACTTTGACGATTAGGAAGTCACTAAAATTCTAATTAAAGAAAAGGATAGACAAAGGGAATGTAAGAGTTTCAATCTCTTTCCTGAAAATTGTATTTGACATCTGTTAGTCACCCCTTGAACAAGCTTTAGAGGAAGTATCTGAAATTAGACCAATGTCTCAGAGAAAAAAAGTGTGGTTGGTTATTGCTGGAAGTGAATAGAGCTATATTCCAGAAAGAATAGGGGAATGAACAAATCCTGTTCCTACAGAGCAGGTTGAGGCAAATAAGGAAACAAGGAGGCCCCACAGCTATGCATAATAAAAGATGGGTAAGGCTGAGGTACCAGGATGTGCTTGAGTAAGATGACTTAGAAGGAGGAAGAATGAATGTACTAGATGCTGGGCTGTGTCATCTGGATCTCCCTTCTAGGAGTGAGGCACTCATTCTTCCAGCTACTAGGAAGGTTGGATGCTGGTTGCCAATGGCTGAGTTCCTCCCCAGAAATTGTCCTTGTCAAAGGTTATGCTCCCTACCCATGGGCAATCTGTGTTTAATGACTAGTTGATATAGAGGTATTAGGACCCAGCCTCCTTGCCTCAGTTCAGGACATCTCCAAAGGGCCATCTCAGCTTCAGAGTTCCCATGAGACTGGCTGAAACTTCAGCACCACTGCATCTCACTTTAAGCATTCCCGCAGTAGAATCCAGTTTCCTTTTTACTCCTTTATAGGGATTATTTTCAAGAATAGTCTTCAACAAACCTCTTGAATAAAATCTCGATTGCAAAATCTGTTTCTGGGACCATAACCTGAGGGAGTATATATATCATAATCACCTTTATGCCTGTCATATTTGGATCTAGCTACAGGAACAGTCTTGATTTCATCATTAAGGGGACTGATCAAAAGACTCCAAAATGAGAAGTTAATATGACATAATTTTAAGGCAGTAGTTCTCGACTAGAAGCAGGAGCTGGAGATAAGGAAAGTATATTCTATAGCTGCACCTATCGGTATCCACCTTTGATACCTTTCTTCCCCAGATTCTGACCCCTCACATCACCCCACCACCTCCTTGAGAAACAATGTTCTAAACAGGATTGAACTCTGCCCATTGGCGTGGACCTGTTGTGAGGGGTCACTGTAGATAGAAAGACCTCTTAGCAACACAGAGTAGTTGCTAGAGGCAAGGGGAAAGGCACTGGAAGAGCTAGGTTTTGTGGGGGGATTTTTGAGGAAACACTATAGTATATTTATATTTTGGATGAAAAAGATCAGTGGAGAGAAAGAGGAGTTATGAATCCTAGAGAATGAAGAAATAATAGAAGAAATAAAATAATAATTAATAAAATAATTAATTTACAGGGCTTGGTTGATATAGAGTCTTGTCATATTCCAACTAAGCCCTGTAAATTAGTCTCCAATAGAATTATCTCCACAATCATCAAGCTGGACTCATATTAAGCATCTTTAGAATTAGAGTTCCCATACTTAAACCCTATAACCTTTAAAACCAAAGGTTGATGATATATTTGACAGAGGTTTCCAGTGCTCTTCTGGTGCACTTCTAAATGTCTTGATTGCCCTGGATCTTAACTACTGTGGATCATCAGGAGAGCAAGTTTCAACCTATTTGGAGAATCTTTATGACTCTCTATACTTCTTGCCTACAGCTTTCCTGATGGTTTGGGTAGTTTTATAGTTGCTATCCTTGCTTTTAAATAGAAATCCAAAGGTTAATAAATGCTTTCATATCTAACAGATAAATATGAGCTATAATTGTGATGAAACAAAACTGGAAGTCAAGATAAATGCTCTGTCAGTGAAGGAAACATATGTTCAGGAATGGTCATGCGTAAAGTTTCACTGCAATTAGAAATCACTCCTGGATGTTGACACTTACTTCTGATTTCCAATGGGAGAATAAATTGAATGAGAGGCAGGGATGGACTATGAAAGAGGGGGCAAAAAAGAAAACCAGAGGTGTTACAGACTGCAGTTTGAAGGTTAATTTTTTTTCTTTGGTAATGCTTTGGGGAAGGAAAGCAAATGTCTCTGTTAAGAAATGATTGCTTTACAGCTTGGGGGCTATTAACAAGATATGATCTGAGATGCAATCCTCCTCATGGGTCATAAAGATAACTATATACAGGAGCTGATCATTAGAGAAATGATTAAGGCTATTATTAACACATTACTCAATTACTTATTAATTACTTTAAAATGTGGCTAGAAATGAGGCAATTAGGAGTTCACGGTCCTAATTGGTATTTGACATCACAGTGTGTGAATTGATGAGCACCAGCTGCTCTGACATTTTGCCTGGTGATCAGCTACTGAGGAGGCAAGCTGTAAAGCGATACTCTATCATCTCTTTTCGCAGCATGGCCACACTCAGGGAGGACAGATGTTTCCCCTGGACAAACACAAAAGCTGTCACGCTTCCATTTGACTAGAGAGCTGTGAAGTCAGTAGAAAGTAAGAGGGAAGCTGTGTGTTGGTCTTTGCCATGGTGGACACTGCAACTAAAGCTTCAGCCAAAAACATGAGTGACTGCATTCAAAATTAAACTTTTTAAATTTTAAATAGTGGGTTATTAGCCAACCAGACACAGAACAAATACTAAATCTACAGCTGTCTGGGTCCTCTTGCCTGTAGAGCAAGACACTCAAGACACTCTCCCATTCAGGGCTTCAGAAGGCATTTTGGGATCTTTTGATCGTGTGTCTGTCAGCTTTGTTGGAAAGTGAAGATGCTCAAGGAAGTGACCTCTTCCCAGGCGTTTCCCAGGGCTTTTTTTCCTCCAAGTAGATATCTTTATTTTGTGTGAATATATTCTTACCTGTTAGATATCTTCTAACATTGCTATGTATGTCTTTTTATCTTTCCTCCTTGGTACCATCAATCATAACCTTTGAAACAGGAGGAGCAATTCTCGTCACGTTACAGCTATAGAGAGTCTTCTCATGTTCAGTAGTAGGCAAAAATAATGACCATCTTTTCCAAAACATCTAGAGTTGGCTATTTTATCAGAAATGACTTTGGATCTTACAGGAAAATAGAGAAGATGAAAAGAAGTATGTCAAAAAGGAGAGGAAGTAGGCATAGGAGGTAGAGGGGAATGAAAAAAGGAATAAAGAGGCAAACAAAGAAGCAGAGAGTGCAGAGAGAGCAAAGCGGTAGGAAGCTCATGAGGTGTGTGAGCTGAAAATTTTAGGCATATAAGAAAAAGCAGGGCCATCTCCTTGTCCCCAGCCCAAGGCATTTTCTTCTCTAAATGTTTGAGGGAAGGAGGAATTTGCCTTGTGTCCACTTCTGGGCCAGTTCATGCTGAAGCCTTCTCTATTACCATCTAATTTCTCATACCTACTTTCATGTATGCCTTAAGATGTCTTTGTTCTGAGACCATCACCTGGCACTTTGGAGCTGCCATCTCCATCACATTGACATTGCTGCTATCATACTGACCTCCATGGAAGATTGATTCAGAGAATGAATGCCCTTTTCCTTCAAAGTCCCATCTTGATACACCAGAGAATCACTAATGGGAGGAAGCTCAAGTAACTGAAGTTTAGGGATAACTAGAGAGAATTTTTGGTGGATGTGCGATACCAGTTAGTTTTGCTGCCCAGCATCTCTTCCCCTTTGTCTGTTAATAGCATCTCTCTTCCTCTTGGGAAAATGCCCCATTCCCATTCCACTTGGTCTGCTAGGATATCATCACGGTGGCTTCTCCTCCGAACAACACACCCCATGTGTTTCAAGTAGACACATGACACAAACAAGGAAATTGGAACCTTTCTTGAGATTGATATGTGGGAAAAAGCATCTATCCTTCTACTGAAGTTACTAAGCTCAGATAGTATAAACCTGGAGCTTCTGGCAACCATTTTTCCTAACTGCATAAAAAAAATATATCCATCTACAGTTGGAGAAAGTGAGGCCAACACAGAGAGTAGCAGCACTAAGAAGTTGGGAGGAGGAGGAAGAAGAGGAAAAGAAGTGGGTGGGGAAGAGACGGGGGTAGAGAGAGAATCTAATATAGAAAGAGAGGCAGAGACAGAGACAAAGGGACAGAGAGAGTGACTCTAATAGAGAGAGAGAATCTAGTAAAGAGAGAGAGAGAGAAACGGGAAGAGAGAGAGAGAGAAAGAGAGAGAGAGAGAGAGTCTAATAAAATTATTTAAGCCCCAGGGTCCAGCCTGGGGAAACCCCAGGAAGCCATGAACCCATGGACTTTCATTTGTTTGTTTTTGTGGTTTTCTTTTCCCCTAAGACAAAAGTTTTATTATGATCAGAGAGTCTGAAGAGTACAAGCAGAAGGTCACATTAACGCACAAGAAATAGGTTCAGGAATTTTCAATCGAAAATAAACTTGGGGCTTTACAAACAAACAGGATGACATCAGTGGATATGATGGCATTAAAAACAGGGGACAAGTTGAAATGGACATTCTGTCCCTAATGAATTTCTTTTTTCCACTAGATTTCTATTGGTAAGCTTCACATACTCTTTCCTTCTCAGACTATTCTACCTGAAGTATGACTACCTACTACCGATGTAACTGTAGTGATATGAATGCCAGTCAGCAGACTTAACTGTACAAGATATATGTTTATTTTTTGATAACTCAGTCTAATTTGTTTGAGCCTCCATTCCTTCAGTGTAGCAGAAATTTATCTCTGTCAATTTTTAGAGTTCCCCCACCCTTCCCAAGCTTGCACCTAATTTCTGGAGGATGTTCCCAGTGACAAGAGATGGGGCGTGGGAGAATAGGGTTTGAGTCTAGTCTCTGGTCATCATTTTTCCATGCACATCTAGGGCATCCACTGTGATGGCCAACGCTGGGAACACACAAGAAAACACCACCACTCCGGCTCCCACAGGGTTCACTCTCTCCATATCCATCTCCTGGATACCCCTCAAATATAATTTCTCTTCCTGGCTATTCTTACTCTTTGTTTTTGATCTAAGAATTCACAGACCTGTCCAAAGCTTGAGTAATCCGTCCTTCCCGTCTGACACTTGAATGGGTGAGGGAGAAGGGGAGGTAACCCACTTTGTATTCACTGTAAAGTATTTCATTACACAGCTATAAATATATCAAGTTTTATTTACCTATTCTCTTTGTAGTAGATACTTCTGTTGCTGTCAGCTTTATATGACCTTATTTATATTAAACAATATATTTAATTATTGTTCATTATATTTTAATAATTATATTATTTATATTAAACAATAGATTAATTACTTTCACTAACCATGTTTTGTGGTACGTACATGTGAGAATGTTTTCTAGTTTGCACATCTAGAAGTGGACTGTTAGCTCATAAAGTTTGCATAGTTGTAATTTTGCTAGCAGCTACCAATTTCTCTCTGAAATTGTTATGGTAATTTATGCTCCTACTGTAATGTATGAGAATTTTTTCCCCAAATCCTTGCAAATAATTGATATCATCAGAAATTTTAATATTTGCCTATTTGATGAGAGGAAAAATGGCACTGTGTTGTTGCTTTACTTTGCATTTCACGGAATCCAAATGAGTTTGAACATTTTTTTGCAGTTTGCCGCTCATTTGGATTTCTTTTTCTATGAACTTTATAATCTGTAGCTATTTTTAAATGTTTTTACTTGCTACTTATGGGAGTTCTTTATATATTCTGCATGTGAATCCTTTGGCTAGGTGGTGGCTATAACATTTACACTTTGACTCAATCTGCCTATGTTTATTTTTATTTTAAAAAATATTTTAATTGACATAATTGTACATATTTATAGGATAGAGTATGACATTTTGATACATTATACAATGTGTAATGATCAAATTGGTATAATTAGCATATCCATCACCTCAAACATTTATCATTTCTTTATGTTGGAAACATTCAAAATCCTCTCTTCTAGGTATTTGAAAATATGCAATAAATTATTGTTTACTCTGGTCATCCTAAAGTGCTATAGAACACCAGAACTTACGCTGGTTTGTTAGTAAATAGCATGTTTCTAACCTTTTCCTGTAAAAAGGATTTAGATCATTGCATGGTAACTTCTTAGAATGTAGGGGGAGGAGAGGGAAATACAATGAGAAAAACACAGAGAATTCATGTTCTTTCCAATTGTTTTACAGAAGAAGAAACAAGACAACCATTAGGTCAATAGATTACCCTAGTACACACTTTATGGTGTTCTTGCAGGGTTCTTTAACTTTTCACATGCTCCTTCTTGTCCGTTCTCATTTTGTGTGCCATTCAAACTTCTACACATCTTTGCAAATTTAGCACAAATAGCATATTTTAAAAGAATTCATGAAATAATCTCTCCTTTGCCTCCTGAAGCTTCTGAAACATGGCCCTTACCTCACAGCATTGTAATATTCTCTATATCTCTGTTCACCCCTCTAAGGGCATTGAGGGTAAAGATTATGCCTCATTCATCTCAATACTCCCAGTGGCTAGGATCATTAGAAGGGATTCTTACTACATGTTGAATGGCTGACAGAAGCTGTTTCGACTGCAGGAAAAATAATGTTTTAAAATTCTTGCCCAGTGAATCAGTAATTAAAAGGGCAATGAGGGAGGTTAATTTTGGAATCATTTATTAAAGATACCTTTCATAAATTGTAAAGTTTCATTTGGGAAATCTAGTACACATATATAATATGTATATAGCACCTGTGCACTAATGCATCATATGCAGACATACACTGTATTGTAGAACTAACAGCAAAATATTGGAGTGGGGGAAAGTAGCTTACTATAGCTCTTCCTAGAATCCATCTTAGAGCTATTTAAAAGAAACAATTCATTCTTTTCCAGGCCTCAGCACAGATTTCTGCTAAGTTGAGCTCCTGGGCTGGTAACACATCAGAGAGAAAGGAAGGTGTCATTTAGCAATGTGGCTGCTGCTGGTGACACAATCATCTTTCATGAAAAAAGTTAGCTCCAGGGGAGGGCTACCTATTAGAGCAAAAGGATAGGCAGTTAAGAGAATTGGTTGCTAGGTTTTCTTTGTGGGGAAGCAAGCTAAGTTTTTTTTTGCTGAGTATGAGAAAAATGCAACCTACTGAGATAATATTAGAAAAGAAGAGGTTGAAAACCAGAAGTATAAATCTTGAGAGGTACAAGAACTGTAAAGTCACTGGGAAAAGGCATCTTACTATTTTGCTCATTCTTTACATACTGGGGACCTAACACAACACCTGGCACTAGTAGATGCTTGATATATTTGTTGGATGAATATATAAATGAATATCTCCTGAATTCTACTAGTATCACCTTACCCTTCTTCAACAATTCATTATAAAAATATAATATTCTTCATATTTTCAAAATTGCAAAAAAGAGAATAAATGAAAAGCCATCCATAATCCATTCATAAAGATAAAATTAGGCTTTAATTTTATTAGTTTCCTCTAGTTATTTTTCCGTATACATATGCATTGGTATTTGTAGGTGTGTGTGCATAGATACACACAAATATGATTATGTAACATAAACAATTTTTCATTTACATTGTGAATATTGCTGATGTTATTAAATAATTTATTTGAGAATATGATTTATACTTGTGGTAAAAATACAATATTATTTATCTACATTTAATCTATCAACATTTAACTATTCTTCCCTATTGTTAGATAATGAAACTTTTCAAATAGCTGCTATTTTATTTTATTTTTAAATTTTAGAGACAAGGTCTTGCTCTGTCGCCCAGGTTGGAGTGCAGTGACACGGCTATAGCTCACTACAGCCTTGAACTCCTGGCCTCAAGTGATGCTCCTGCCTCAGCCTCCTGAGTAGCTGGGACTATAGGCACAAGCCACAATATCTGCTATTTTAAGAACATAAGAATTGCTTAAGTCAAAGAATATTAATATATAACGATTGTCTTTTGTATACATTTCCAAAATTATTTTACAAACAAGATTGTATCTAGTACTAGTATAATCCTCACTGAGTATTATAGCTTTTCTTTTTCTCATATTTGAAATCAGGAAACATTTTTGGTGTTATTCTAACCCACATGTTTCATGACTGAAAAGGTCAAACATTTTATTTTTTTCATATTTTTTGGAAAAGCTTATTAAGTTTCTTCTTTGGTGAATTATCTGTCCATGTCCTGTATCCATTATTTTCTACTGAGTTAATACTGTGTCTCTTTATAATTTGAAAGCAATTTTTAAAAATATTTAAAGAAAATTAACCCCTTGTCTAAAGATAATTCTCCAGTTTGTCAAATTTTTAGAATTTCTTTTCATAATAACTCTTGAGAAACAGGTTTTAGATTTTTAAGAAGTTAAAACTACTGGTTTTGTTTATTATTTTTTGCTTTGTGATTTCTTCCATATATTTCATTCTTAGAAACAATTTCCCTTACCTGGAGCCTAAAAATGCTCATTTATAGTTTATTCTAGTTTCATTGCTAGAATGGTTTACTTTGATTTAGTTTGATTTTGTCTTAATTTTAAGTATAGCATTAAGTCATTTTGATTTCTCTTTATTTTCCCCAAGTGCCTAACCAATTGTTCCAGCATTATTTATTGATACTCTTCTTTTTATATATTGATTTATGATGGAAATTTAACTATATATGAAATTCTTACATGTATGAAAGTCAGTTTCTAAATGTTTATATTGTTCCATTGATCAAACTGTCAATTCTTGCCCTAGATACACAGTATTTTGATAGTCGCAAGTTTATTGTGTTTTGTTATGTTGTAAGACAAATCTCTCTTTACTGCCCTTTCCAACTTACTTTATATTATCTTTTTGAAACTTTTTCACTATTCAAAACTATGTATTTTTTAAATGAGCTATGTTCTCACTTTGTCAAGTAAAAATTAGAATGACTTTTTTTTTTTGAGACGGAGTATTGCTTTGTCTCCCAGGCTGGAGTGCAGTGGCATGATCCTGGCTCACTGCAACCTCCACCTCCCAGGTTTAAGCAGTTCTCCTGCTTCAGCCTCCCCAGTAGCTGGGATTAAAGATGCATGCCACCACTTCCAGCTAATTTTTGTATTTTTAGTAGAGGCAGGGTTTCACCATGTTGGCTAGGCTGGTCTCGAACTCCTGACTTCAGGTGATCCACCTGCCTCGGCCTCCCAAAGTGCTGGGATTACAGGCGTGAGCCACCATGCTTGGCGTAGTGTAACTTTTTTTTTTTTTTATAAAATCTTCGTTTTAGTCACATTAAACCTTTAAATTATTTGAGAAGAATTAAATAATTTCTTTTATAATATTTAGTATTCCCATTCATAAACATGGCATATCTCTACATTTATGATGCTATGACATCTCTCCATATATTTTCTAATTCTTTTCATATAGATGACACACAATTCTTTAAGTTGTTTTTCACAGAGTTATTTATAAATTTTCTTATTTCTGATGGCATAAATAAAATAATTTCACCATCATAATTTTGACTGGATTATTATTTTCACCAACAACTATTAATATTTTGTATTTGTTCTTGCATCTGAACATTTTCCAATCTTCTCTTATTGGCTCTAATAATTTTTAAAAAAATATCTTGGGACTTTTAGATCAGTAAATTAATAATATGTAAAATATTTTTCTCCTTTAATAGCTTTAGCTCCTTTATTGCATTGCACGTTTACAAGGTAACGTTGAATAATGAAGTCATTAGGATAATTTTTTTGTCTCTGAATTTTAAAGAAAGTTTTTCTGATATTTCAACCTTCAGAATGTTGCCTCTATATTTTGATATTTATCCTAGTGTTAAGGAAATTTCCTTTCTTGCTTATTTTCTGAGACTTTTCCCAGGAATAGATATTAAATTTTATGAGATGATTTTAGGGCATCTGCAGGATGATTTTCTTGTTTTTTCCTTTGACCTATTACTGATAGACAATATTAATAAATGTGCTACTAATAAGTGAATATTCCAAGAATAAAATCTACATAATATAGTCTAAATGTTATCATGTTAAATGCCACTGTATGATTTTCACTAGTTAGTTTGGTAAAAATTTTTACATCTATCTCTAAAATGTCATTCTGGAAATTACAACTTGGACATCAAGTTCCTTACACTCTGGTTGCCCCTTATTGGTTATCCTCTTTTCTTTTTAATGGGCCAATCAAGCATACTATGTAACTAAGAGGAAAGCTCTTTAAGAGCACAGGTCTTTGTTTTATTTGCTGATTTATTTACTAAGATCCTAGAAGTTTGCCTGATACATAATTGGTATTCAATAAATATTTTTTGATTGATTAATTAATTCTCTCATATTGATATTTATGTTCTTCTTTAATAATTTAAGACTCTGAATTACATATTTTTTCTTTGAGTCTTTATCTGGTTAGCTGAAATAAGACATAGATGTGCATATATACATATTTTCTTACATCTGAATACGAGGATGGTATACCTGCTGAACCTTTGAATATCTGAGAATTTCTTTCTTTTGTCATCATGTGTGGGAAAATAGCTGAAGACAAAATTTTTCTCATAAACTTTTCCCATCAAAACTGTGATATATTGTTCCATTATTTTCTAGTACTTGGCATTGCTGAAGAGTATTTTGAAGCTGGCCTTTATTTCTTTGTTCATGACCTTTCTTTTTCCTTAATGCCAGGATGCTTTATTCTTAAATTTTAAAGACAATGACAAAAAATACATTTTATTATTTAAAACATACAGATATGTGTACTATATAAAGCAAAAATCTGTCTCACTATGTAGTTCTTCTATGACCTTGCCTATAGGGTTTCTTCTAAATAACCTCGCTGCTCAGGTGGAATTACTCTAACATTTGGTTGCATTTTGCTTCTAGTTTTGTTTCCTTGTATTTATATAAATATGAGGTTTCTTCTTTCTAAATAAGATCATACTCTTATAACTGAGTGGCTGGAAAAAGAGAGCTTTAAAAATGTTTATAAAGAGAAGCCGCCAAATATGCCTTTGTCTAGAGGGACATAGAAATTCACATTGAACACCCGCCTATGAGTGATAATATACGGTGTTTGGTTTTCTGTTCTTGTGTCAGTTTGCTGAGAATGATGGCTTCCAGATTCATCCATGTCCCTATGAAGGACACAAACTCATCGTTTTTTATGATCGCATAGTATTCCATGGTGTATGTGTGCCACATTTTCTTTATCCAGTCTGTCGATGATGGACATTTGGGTTGGTTCCAGGTCTTCGCTATTGTAAACAGTGCTGCAATGAACATACATGTGCATGTGTCTTTATAATAGAACAGTTAGAACATGTGGACACAGGGAGGGGAGCTTCACACACTGCAGTCAGTAGTGGGGGCTAGGGGAGGGACAGTGTGGGTGGGGAGGGTGGGAGGGATAATGAGGGGAGAAATACCAGATATAGGTGATGGGAGCATGAAGGCAACAAACCACCTTGCCATGTATGTATCTATGCAACAATCCTGCATGATCTGCACATGTACCCCAGAACCTAAAGTACAATAAAAAAAAATTCACATTGAAGCACATTGTCTTAACCAACATTTGAATGCTCCTATGTGATTATGTAAATATTAGGTGAGTAGGCAGCCATCACTCTGGAGAAAAGGCATGTCAGGAACTGTGCATCTTTGCCAAGGTTGTCTTCTCGTTGTCCCTAAGTATATAGGCATGTCTGGTCTTTGAGTAGAAAGTGAAAAATGTTTACACTGAGGCCATGCAGCCTCCTCGGAAAATAGATGGAAGGTTGCAGTCAGTGAGAAATTTCTAATTGTGAGGAAGGACCAATACATTTCGAGGAACAGTGATATGTTTTATTAAATTTGAGGGTGTTTCCTTTATTGACTATAATTACTTCCTATCATGTCCAAGCCTTTGGTGGAAATCTGTTAACTAAAATGACCTACTGTTAGTGGTTTTTGTGAAAGTACCACAAAGGAAGAGGAAAAGAGTCCTCTTCAAGAGGTAACACAGACCCAGAAGCAAAGAAAACCTATCACGAGCAGGTTACAGGGATGAAACAGAATTCAGGAGAACCTAAGCCCTTCCTGGAAATCTAAAGTACTACACCAGTGGTAGAGGTATTTCACACAGTGTGTGGTGTGGCTGCCTGAATCATCTTATTTGCAGAGTATGCAAAGGATAAGATTCAAAAGAGGGAGGATTTGGGAGTACTAGATTATAAATGCTTGAAAATCAATAAGCCCCACAGTTGGAATGACTCTGTTCTAACTGGATGTGGTGGGCAGCCTCTAAGACAGCACCCAAAGATCCCCACTTCCTGATATCCATGTCTTTGTGTAAACCTTTGCCCCTAGGTATAGGCTAGATTTAGTGACTCACTTTTAGCAAATAGAATAAAGCAGAGGTGATGGGATATCACTTCTAAGATTAGATTACAAAAAGACTGTGGATGCCATCTCACTTAACATCTTGGGCATTTTCTTACTTGCTAGCACATAGGAAACCTAGGTAGCATATAGTGAACTGCCCAGTGGAGAGGCCTACTTGACTTGGAACTGGAGGTCTCTATCCAATGGCCTGCTAGAGAAGGTCTCCAGCCACTGGCCCAGTTCAACAGCCTGTGAGGAATGGAAACATGCAAGCAATCATGTAAGTTAGCTCAAAAGGGAAAATCTCCCCTAGACAAGCCTTCAGATGAGACCACAGCCCTGACTTATAGCTCATCTACAACTTCCTAAGAAACTTTCAACCAGAAGTATCCAGCTAAGCCACACTTTGATTCCTGACCTATGGCAACTGTGAGAAAATAAATATTTGTTATTTTAGGTTGATAAGTTTTGGGATAATTTCTTATGCTGCCATAGATAATTAATTCAGTGGGAAAAATAATCAAGTATATGTTGCAGATAGTTGACAACTTTGGGCAAAGACTGTGTTTGGGATTCTAAATGGAATAAAAAGTTTAACAGAATCAGAGTGTAGGAAATACAACGCAACATGCCACAGGTATAAAGCAACATGCCACAGGATACTATGGCAAACCATTCATTTTCATGATTCCACTTGTTTCTTAAGATACATATGGAATATGTCTTAGAAGAGACAACACAGAGGCTCAGCAGGGGCTCACTAGAAAACTCTGACTTGCCTTCCCTCACTTCCCAATGACCTAACGTGAAAATGCAAAAAGTTACATAGGAATATTGGTTTAAAAATCCTGTAGATCTCAAGTAAAACCACTAACAAAGGATGCTATGAGGTCCAGGGCTTTCACCAACCAGAGGATGCAAAGGAGTCACTCTCCCCTCCAACTACACACAACGGTCTACTGAGGCCTCTTTATGTATGCTTTTAAGAAATTCCATTCCCAGGATTCAACATAGCTGAGGCATATATGGACAGATGGTAGAGCACTGTATCCAGAGATATCAAGATAAGAGGATAAAAGAAGATAAATCATTGAAGTCTCCTTGCTCTTATTAGTACACTTAAAGAATCATAGTCATGGGCTGTTATAACAAGTTCTCAATGTTTTCCATCCTTACATTTGCCTTGTTATAATCCTTAAAATTAATTAATTTTCAAATACATAATTGTCAAAGTTTTGTTCTATGTAAAACTGTGATCTTATTTAATATTGACATTACAAGTCCATTTCTAGAACCTGACTGCAACAGGGGTTTGGTTAATCAGATAGTGTAGTTTCACAGTTAATAAAGCAGTCTCTAGGCAGACTGTCTGGGTTTGAAACCTGGTTCTCCTAATTATTGGCTGTTTCACTATGGGTAAGTGATTTAATATTTTCCGTGCTTCAGTTTCCTTACTGGTAAGATGGATGAAATAATAGCACCTACCTTATAGCATTATTTTGAGGAATCAATGAGGTATTATTTGTAAAGTGCTTAGAACAGCAACAGCTCCACAAATGGGCTCCTTCCCGCTAGTTCTGTAACAGAACAGCAAGTGCTGGGGGAACGTGGGGGTGATAAGGGACAAGAAAAGTAATCTGAAGCTTCTCCGGTGCATAGAAGTTTTTTTTTTTTTTTTTTTCTTTGCCTCAGGAATCATCCTACCCAGAAACAGTGTTAGTGATGGAATATTAGGCTACTGTGTGTTCACTGAAAAGCCCAGATTAATATTAATATTCATGGGATAATCTCTGGATGCCTAAACTTGGACCCACTTATACCTTAGTACTTAAATTGTACACATTCACTCAGACAGGTATGATTTAAACTTGGGTGGGGGGCAGCTTATTGGGCCATCATTTTTTATTTTATAGTTCTGTCTGTGTGTGTGTGTGTGTGTGTGTGTGTGTGTGTGTGTGTTTAAATCAATGGTTCGTTTTCTTGCTCCTATGGGAGCAAAGCAAGTCATAAACTTAAAGCAAGTGTCTGCAAAAACCTTTCCAGGCATGAGTCTTTCTGACAGATAGAAAAGTATCTATTCAGTAGAATAAAACAACCTTGCTTGCTATCTTTTAATACTCAAAAACAAAAACAAACAAACAAAACCCCAACAACACTGAGACTGGTAGCTTTTCCATGGTCATCGTTATCTAAACCTTCATGAATAGATTCATTCCTCCTGGAAGGAATAGGGAATGAAGACCTAGGACTGACAAGCAAGAAACATGAGCTCCACCCATGTTTGTTCTCTGGGGTAAACTCTGTAACTTGGAGGAAGGCTTCTGGTTTCCGAGGTTAGGCTGGAAATTCTGCTGGGCATAGAAAACTCGCTCTTAATGGAGAAAACACACGAGCATACACTCAGAGAGACTCAACTTGCATGCATCCACACACACAATTCTCCCATGTAGACACAGCTTCAAGATCTATACTTACATTGATGTTCACAGATCTGAGGTGTTAAGACTCAGAGAGGATCATGGAAGGGGGAGGGGCTTAGATCAGTTCAGAAGAGGAAGCTTTTCAGATAGATTTCTATCAAAGAAAAATTGAGATGCAGAGCCCTTTTCAAGCTCTTCATCAGGATTCACAAAAGTAAGGCACTAGACTAGAAATATCTATCTGCAGGTGTTTAATATATACCTTTAAACTCCATTGTTTGAAGTCTGTCAATGTGGGGTGCTGAATTCTACTGGATTCTAAGATATTAGAGTAAGATAGAAAGATGAATTTTAGTCAACCAATCAATGCGCACTCAATGCATGCCTACTACAGTCACAGGCAGTGCCCTGGACTCTGAGATAGAGAGATGATTGAGATATTTATTATTCCTACCCCATGATAGTCTAGTAAAGAAGATGAGACTAATACATATGAAACCAGCTAATCTAACTTTAATGTTGGATTATCAGAGCCCAAAAGGGTCTTGTTTTGTCAAACATGCTAATTTTGCCAATAAAATACTGCTATGCTAACATAGTAAATAAATTTCTTATGGCCACATGATCAAATAATAGACCAATATTTCTAGACAGAATTACTTTCTCCATCCCTTTGCATTGTTTTATAATTTTATAAAAAACTTTTACATGGCTGTGTGCTTTAACTAGGCATTCACCTGTCTTTTCTTCCTTCAGGGATTTGAGGCCCCACAGGTAAGAACCTGACCTTATACATTTATGGAACACACAGTGGCCAATAAAGTCATATTTATCCAGGAGGTACTCAACTCATCAGCCTAAAGTGATTGGAAAGGAGCGAAGACAACAGTCAAGGAGCTGCTATTGGCCCAGGTCTCCATTCATTATACCAGGTAGCACAGATAGTAAGACCTAAATCTTGGATACAAATTCAAGGTAAGATATTTTAAACTTGGTGTAAAATTACAACCCTGTTTCTAAGCGTGTCTGTTTTCTTCTCCATTTTAAACTCAGTTGTTTTACAGTTTTACCTACAAGGGTAATGCGTTTTTATTTCAGCCAGCAGGAAAAGGTCAGTTTCCTTAGGTGCTTTTGAATCTTCGTATTTGCAGACAGAATCATTGAGAGGTTTTGATATATTTCTCCTAAGGGTTTTTCTTGAAATTACACCAGGTCACTCAATCATCAAACAAGCATTTTTTTAAAAAGCTGCTCTTCATCAAATACTGAGCAAGTTGTTGTCTACAAACTTGCTTGGCTGAATTACTGAGCAATTACTGTATGCCCAGAGAAAAGAAAACAAGAGCATGGTTCTATGTGTTTGCCAAGCTCCTGATCCATGCTCTCATGAGTACCCTAGTCCATCTGGATCTGAGCGTTGCCCTTTACTATCTATGTTCTTTCATTTAACAGTTATTCACTGGATACCTCCTGTGTGTCAGGGACTGTCTTAGATGCTGGATTCTTGGTGACAAACATGGCAGACAAGGTCCCTACCCTCATGGAGTGAACATCCTAGTTGTCAGAGGGAATGGAGGATGGCAATAAGCAAAATAAACAAACAAACAAACAAAACAAACAAAACAAGCAAACAGATACTCAGCATCCTGAACTGTTTCTGGAATATAGCAGGTGTTCAATAAATATTTGTGATTTAATGGAATGAGCAAGATAGTTTCTGATAGTGATAAGTTATATGAAGGATAATGATGTGAAATAAAGCATTTAGATAGGGTCAACATGGAAGGCTCTGTGAAAAGGTGATATATAGGCCAATATGCAAAGAAAAGGAAGGAGCCAGCAGAGGAGGTGTCCCTAAAGTAGAGAAGGAAGCAAGTGAAACATCAGGGAGTTAGTAACAAACTGATTGCATTTGAGGACAAAAAGAAAACAATGTTACTGAGACAAACTAAGCAAGAGGGAGAGTAGCACAAGCTGGTGTCAGAAAGGTAGAGGTAGCTCAGTTATGCTGGCACTATAGAGCAAACAAAGGAGTTTGGGCTTAATTTTCAGTGTTATTGGAAGCCATTTGGGGTTTAAGCAGTAAGTCAATGTGATTAAACTAATGAATTAAAAGATCACCATGGCTGCTCTGAGGGGAAAGGATTGAAGGAAGGAAGTGCATCAGTTAGGATGTGTTAGCACATCAACAGATTATAGGTGTAAAAGATATTGATCCCCTCTGCCCTTGGTGTAACCAGGAGAGGAAGAGGTTGGCCAAAGCTGCAGGGTTGTTCTGGCCGTATAAAGAGTCATCCTTTAACCAGAGAATGCTGAAACATTAGCACCATCTTCCATGTCTGTCACAATGTAAAAAAGGAAATCCCTGCTTCAATAAATATTTTTCATGCTTTCTGGCCATCAAACTTCTTTAATATGTTCTTTCTATGTTTAGAGAATTTCCCACTTGATAACTGGCCTCAAAGATGACTGCTAATGATCCCCATGTCCTAGCATTTTCTTCCTTGAGTGGTTCCCCTCAACGTGGCACCAGGGGTTAGTGTGTGTAACTAACAGAACACAACAGAGTGGTGGCATATTACTTCTAAGATTAGGTTACCAAAGATGGTGGCTTATAGCTCGCTCTCTCTCTTGCTTTTTCTTTTTCTTTCTCTCTCTCTCTCTCATCACTCACTCTGGAATAGCTGCTTGCCATTTCTTAAGAATACCCCAGTATCCTTGTAGAGAGGCCTGCCTGAAGAGAAACTGAGACTTGCAGCCAATAGCCAACCAGTAGGTAGTCTAGAAAGCAGCCCCAGTCAAGCCTTCAGATGATGCAGCTCTGGCCAGCAAGTTGACTGGAATTTCCTGGCAGACCCTGAACCAGAACCACCCAGCTAAACTGCTTCTGGATTCCTGACACCTAGAAACTATGAAATGATAAATGTGTGCTGTTTTAAGTTTCTCACTGTGAGGGTAATTTGTTATGTAACAATAGATGATGAGTGCATCCCCTTTGTGAATTCTTCTGCCACACTCAGCCTCCCTTGCAGTCCTGAGCTTTGTCAACGTGATCCACCTGCCAGAGACTTCAGTTTAGGAAAGAATGATATGAAGAAGCAGGTACTGCAGAGAATGAATTCTGGTGAAGGTGGTGGAGGGAGATTCAGCTTTCAGAGGAGGCATAGGTGAAGTTGCCAGTGGTGAATCTTGTGCCCCATCTCTGTCCCTGTGAATGGCTGTGCCTGCACCCAGCAGTGGTGGGAGTGGTAAAGTCACCATTGGAGCTGTCTCCTGACAGAACATGGATATTGTTCCTGGCAACCTGGACCCCAGGCCTGATTTACTCCAGGATATTCTTTCATACATTTTGCTTAAACTATCTAGTGAGCTCCGTTATTGGCAACTAGAAACCCAGACTGACATGAAGACCTTTGAAGGCAAGTAACAGAAAATACTGCCTCAAAGTAGCTTAAATAATATGGAATGAACTAGCTCCCCTAACAAGAAGTGCAGAAGAAGGGAGCTGCAGAGGTAAACCACCAAGATTCTGGCTCCACTGTACTAGAACACTCAAGCCTGGCCTTTCCCTGTGTGTTTTGTCATCCTCTCTGGCTGGTGGCAGTGTGACTATAGCAGTCTCTTTGTAAGAGTGAGGCACCTTATTCAAGAACACTCTATAGACTTTCCTTCATGTCTCATTGGCCCTAATTTTGTCCAATGCTCTATCCTAAACCTAACACTGGAAAGAAGAATGGTTCTACCACAACTGCTTTGGACTGATTAGTTTTGACCTCCAGGATCTGGGAAAGAAGCCAGACTCCCTCAAAGCACCTGGCTAGATGGAAGAAGGGGGCTACATTAAAAAAAAACAGGGCTTTTCTGTAGATTAATAGATACTGAGTAAGCAACCAATACTGTCTGCTTTAGGTAGTTATTACAAGGTCCAGGTAGAGGATGATGATGGTTTGTATTAGGGTAATGGAGTGGGGGCAGAGAGAAGAACACACCTAAAAGCAACAAGATTTGCTGATAGATTGGATTAGAAGGGAGAAGGGAAAGAAAGAGATAAAAGGAATGATACATTTGTTTAGACTTGAGCAACTAAATCAATGATTTACTTAGATAAGAAAGGTTGGGTAGAAACAGGTTGAAGTGAAGGTCAAGTTACACATTTGAATAGTTGCCACATAGACAGATTAACAAATGAATCTGAAGCTAAGAGGGAGATAATGGCTGATGATATAAATTTGAGAATCATCAGCATACTGAAGGAATTTAAAACCATGGAACTGAGTGAAATCCTCAGGGAAAAGGGTAGCAAGGGAGGAATGCAGGTCTGAGAACCAAGCTCTGTGGCACGCCAACAGTTAGAGGTCATGTAGAAGAGAGGAAGTCAGTAAAAGAGAAAGAAACAGAGTAGCCAATGAGAAAAGAAGAAAACAAAGATGCGTCTCAGAGGTCCAAGTGATTAGCTGTTGTCCAGCCTCCCGAGTCCCAGTTCCTCCCCACCCTCCTCTCACTCCACTCCATCCCTGGCTGTCTGTATTTGAAGGTAACAACTAGTTTCCACATTTTAACTTGTGTCTGTGTTTGAAGTTTCATATAACAGATTGATTTTGAGTAAGTTTCGCTGTCAGTTGAGCCTAACCACCACTAGATACTGAAGAAAAATAGGGACAGAATTGAAAAAAAAAAAACAAACCTTCAGTGCTTTATAAAACCTACTTTTTCTTTCTTGAATAATATATGCCAGACATTTTTTGCATAAATGTCATAGTAAATGGCTGAAAACCTACCTCCACAAACAAGCTTTGAATACGTCTTCTAGTATTCCAAAAATTTTTAAACATGAAGTGAAGACCATCTCTTACTATTGATTCAGGTATACTCTTAAAAAGTTCACAAATAACATTATGTTGCTTTAAACAGAACTACTATTTCAAATAGGACAACTGATATATAATGAACTTTTTTTAGATCTTAAAAAAATTAAGATGTACTTTTATTTTAATCAATGGAGGTTTAAGTTATAGTTTAAAAAGTATTCCTCTTTTAATTAAGATATACCTCTTCTTCTAATTAAACCCTCCAAGTCAGGCAACCATCTAAAGTTCATTAAAGTTCAGATTTTGCATAAAAACTCATTATCTAAACTTGATGAGTTTTCCTTCCTTTCAATACACCATACTCTCAGAAGAGGTCTAAACTGAGGACACCCTTTAAGAAATGCAAAATAAGACCTCACTTTGGCTCACTGCTGTGCACTGATAAACTCGAGGAATTCTAATTCTCCTTGAAACAAATAGTCTTCCACAAGGAATAAAAAGTTTCAAAAGAAAAAAATTGTATTTTTTGTTATATCCACCTCCATCTTGAGACATTGTTTTGTACTGCAATAGACAGAGTCCATTACTTCTTCTCCTGGCCAAGCCTAGAAAAAGAGTTACTCTACTCCCAAAAAGAAGGCCGAGGTGTTATTTAAAACACACACACACACCCCACAGCACATATCTTAGAGATCTATATGAAAAGGAGTAAAAAGAGATAACAGAGAAACTTGGTGAGGTACTACCTAGATGGAGGAGAGAAAAAATACTTGTGTGGTAAAAAACAGCAATTATGTTGCAGTTCTTGAATACAAAGAAAACATGTTCAGTTATTAGATAATTTCTATGCAAAATATGAACTTTGGTAAGTCGCAGTTAGAGAAATTGAAGTCTCTGTGTTGAAGGAAGGTAACTCTCTAATGTACATGGATGTGAGAGGCAGAAATGCAGATGAGAAGTAGCTAAGGACCAAAAAAAAAAAAAAAAAAAAGCCAGTTGGAAGGATTCAGACCACAATGGAATCACCAATTGATTAGGATCACCGACTGATTGATTAGTTAGGTGGGACTGGATTAGAAGAATAACAACAGCACAGAGTGTTTTCCTTAGTTTATAGGATAATCACCTGGGCTTTAATCAATTCTTTAGTCAGCTGTGGATAATTCGTTTTGGTGTGTGGATTTTGTTTTCCTGCATTTGTCCAGGGAGATCATGAGTCTGAAAGACTGTATATCAAATTTGAAAAATCCTGCCAGACAATTCTAATAGGAGTCTCATGAGGAGACATATTGTATGGTGGTTACATTTCAGTCTCTGGAGACTCCCAAATGTGGGCTTGCATTTCTGTTCCACTGCCTACTAGCTATGTGACTTTGAGCAGGTGACTTAGACTTCAGAGTTGCGGTGTTTTCTTCTATAAAGTTAGGATGCTAATTACAATAACTATTTCTGGGATTTTCTTTTTTTTTTAATTCTTTTTTTCTTTTTTTTTTTTAAAGATGGGGTTTCACCATGTTGGTCAGGCTGGTCTTGAACTCCCGACTTCAGGTAATCCACCCACCTTGGCCTCCAAAGTGCTTGGATTACAGGCATGAGCCACCATGCCCGGTCTACAATAACTATTTCAAACGGTTATGGCAATGATTAAATTAAAAACACGTAAAGCACAACGCACAGCAGGTAATGCAGAGCAACTGCTCAATAAATGTCTGCTGTAAATGGATGCAAAGCTGGTCTAGAAAGACCACATGGGGCTCTAATGTGCAGTGGTCAGACCCTGCCCATTCTCACATGCAGAAAACAAAATGAAGGCACAGAGCTGACTGTAGAGTTGGTGAAGGCATAAGGCCAGTGCTGCCTTTATTGGCCATTTGGGACTATTCGGCTTCAGGATGTAAGCTCTGTGCTTTTACCTGGACCCATCTGGGGTGGTTAAGAGCAGGGCTCAGAAGTCATACTGCCCATCTCTCTAGCTGATCAGCTGTGTGAATTTGAGCAGGATAACTAGTTTCTGTGCTTACATTTCTTCAGTAGAAAAATAGGGATAATAATTAAGAACAACACCCTCCTCATAGGGTTGGTATACAGATTATTTGAACTAATATATTTAGAGCATTTTAATTGTGTCTGGCACATAGCATGACTTCAAAAAACATAGTAAAAATAACTAATGTAATGATAATGATTTCAACTTTGAAATAGACCTCTAGGATTCCAAATTCTACTTTGCTTCCCAATAAGAGCTTAGCAGAATGAATTTATGGAAAGAATGAGAATGAATAAAGTTAGGAGTAGGTAGATTAAAGGTGGGGAAAAAAGTCAAGAAAGTTTGCAATGGAGATAAAGTTTCACCAGGCTGGGTGCAGTGGCTCACGCTGGAAATACCAGCACTTTGGGAGGCCGAGGTGGGATGATCACCTGAAGTCAGGAGTTTGAGACCACCCTGACCAACATGGCGAAATCCCATCTCTACTAATAATATAAACATTAGCCAGGTGTGGTGGTGGATGCCTGTAATCCCAGATACTTTGGAGGCTGAGACTGGAGAATTGCTTGAACCTGGGAGGCAGAGTTTGCTGTAAGCCATCATATCATTGCACTCCAGCCTGGGCAATGAAAGTGAAACTCCATCTCAAAAAATAAATACATAAATAAAAGTAAAAATAAAGTATAACCAATATGAAGAGGATAACATTTCTGAAGTAACATTTCTGAAAAGTAGAGAAAATAAAATATATATAGAGAAAAAATGTTTGTGTGATAAGACAGCAATAATTTTGCAGTTACAATTAATGAATAAATGATATAAGCAGAGAAGGAAAGCTTAAATATGGAAATTAAGAACCAACATGAAAGTTGTTTCGAATATCTTTGCATTTAGTGGTCACTGAATAAACTTTTGATTAATTGATTGGCTTTTGATTAATGTGATTAAGCACTATGCTCGGCAGATAACCTGAAGCCTGGTTCTTTACACAGAGAAGGGCTAAGACAAACATATGGTTTTCCTATGATCTCTGAATAAGGCCAGAGGCAATATAGTGGATTTCTTCCTCTTTCTCCTGCTTCCACCTCCCACTTCCCTTCTTACCTCCTCCCTCTCTTTCTGTGTAGACAGAGATTTTTGTCAAAGCTATTTGTTATTAAGTAAAGGATGAAGAAAGGGATTACTAAAACTCTTCTTTAAGTGCGCACTACCTGTATTCTCATCCATAAATGTGCATATTTCTTTTTTTCCTAAGCTGGCACCTGAGTGTCGGTCAACCTGCTCTAGATTCATTTTCATCACTGGGGTAAGGGGGAGGCTTGCTGTGGGCAATGAGGAAAGGAGTTGGTTCAATGGAATTGTTTTCTCTGGCATCTTTTTGGCTAGTTGTATAGTCTACAACCACTTGTGGCACTCTCTAACCAATTTTGGATTTCACCATCCTCTTCTCTCTTTGGAGCATCCAGAGTGACTGCAGCAGTTACCCAAACCTGCCCAGGATGACAGTCGTCAGCTACTTTGAAAGACAGCTCTAGAGATGCAGAAAGCATTTTTAAAAAAAATTCCTCTGGTGGTGGAGGGTACTGAGGTCCAGGTTTTTCTCAGTCTCAGTTCAGCAGAAATCTGACCTCCACTCTCCCTTCTGGCCTTGTTCTGAAAAGATAAACGAATGTAAAACCGTAAGAATCTACTAAGAGACAGCAGAGGAGTGCCAGGCCCTCTGACCCGGAACATCGCCTTCTGTTCCTTTCAGTATATTTCGTGTATGGTGTATCTTTTAAATTCTAAAGCTAATAAATCTCTATTTTCTTTAAAGTGAAAGAAATGCACTTATAACTTTATAATTGTCAATCATAAAACTGGAAATAACTCCACACAGTCTAGGAGAGAGGAATAAGGATTTTGAACATAGCAGAACAACTGCTACTGGAATAATGGTGCAACGATAACATACACATGGGCAAAGTAGAGCTGCTTAATGCCCAATTTGCTTTTATTTCATCTCTCAAGAAAATTCGCTTGAAACGGGAAAGGATAAAACTCACAGATTAAAGGCTACTGATGCCCAAGATGAGAGTGGTTGGCATAGAAAATGAACTCTAAGTCAGTGCTAGTCTCTCGGTCCAGATAAATTATGTATACCTCAGGCTCTAAAGCAAATGTTAGGATGAATACTATTTTTGGATAATTAAACAGGAAGTTTTCGAGCATTTGATGGGAGTGCTAATCACTAGGAGGGAGCATGGGTTCACTGAGAACCAGTCATGCTAATCAAATCTTATTTTCTTTTGTTAAAGGCAACTATCTGGCAAGTAACTGAATAAAACAAAATGACAATTAATAGAAAGTTATGCTGTTAAGAATCATGAACCCATTTCCCAAGTACAGAATCTAGGTCATAGAATCAGGGGTAAGGATGTGGTCTAAGAGCACCATGAAAGATTTATTGGATTTCATCCACTGCATGTTGAGATGCTGTAACCCAAGCAGCAACTCAGAAGCCTGAGGCACAGAGGGAGCAGGAAGTACTGAAGGCTAAAGGGTGAAGGAGTGCTGGGCTCAGCTCAGGAACCCTATTTCAGAAAGGATTTTGACCAATTGCTGCACATGTAGAAGACAGTAGATACGATGATAAGAGGACTTGAGCAATGTCACACAAGGAGTGGATAAAAGTATTGGGTATTTGTGCTCTGGACATGACTTGGAAGAGCAGTGTGGCATGGAAAACATAGGCTCTGGAGCCAGACAAACTTGAATTTGAATCTTGGCTGTCTCCAATAAGCTGGAGAAGTTACCAAACTTCTCTGTTCTTGTTTCCCCATCTGTAAAATGGAAACATAATGTATGCCTCGCCGGGTGGTCCGGATTAAATGCAGCAATATATATCAGGTGCATGATGGTGTATAACAAATGCTTAATAACTATCAGGTATAAACATTAATGTTATCATTCAGGGACATTGTAGGTGACTTCAAATGTCTTTTTCTTTTCTGCTTTCTTTTCTCTGTCTCTCTCTCTCTCCCTCTCTATTTTGAGTCAAGTTTCTATTCTGTTCACCCACCAAAGGCTTTTTTCCTCAGCATATAAACTGGAGGTTCTCAAACTTCATTGTTCAGAAGCATTACCCAGTGTCTTTGTTTGTACTGCTGTAACAGAATACCTGAGACTGGGTAATTTAAAAAAACCCAGACATTTATTTTCTTATAATTCTGGAATCTGGGAAGTCCAAGATCAAGGCGCTATATCATCATATGGTAGATGGTAGAAGGGCAAAGAGACAAAGGGGGCCAAACTCACCCTTTTGTAACAGCATTAATTCTACTCATGCAAGTGGAGCCCTCGTGGACTAATCACCTCTTCAAGGTTCCACTTCTTAATAGTGTTAAAATGGCAATTAAATTTCAACATTTATTTTTGTCCAACCATAGCATCCGGGCTGCTCTTTAAAAAATAACTTTGTGGGTCTGGGCGAGTCCCAGAAACCAGTATTTTCATAAGAAACCCAGGCAATTCCAGAACAGAAGGCCAGTGAACCTTACTTTGGGAAACATTGATGAAAACATTCTGAAGTTGCTCCTGTCTTCAAACAGCTTTTCTTCTATGAACTTTTTTTTTCCAGTTACCATCTTCTCTGTCCTTGTCCTTCTTTCAAAAGATTTACTTTTACTCCTACTTTTTAGTTCTAAACAGCAAAAATTCCTAACCAGGGCGCCAGGGAAGCCTGGTATGCCACAGAATGGGTAATACCTGGGCAGAGATGTTGATTCCTCCTGTCTCAGTCCCTGCTGGCCACCAGTGGCCTTATCTCTTACCCCCTTGTGCTGAAAAAAGTTCATTTTCTATCTATATCATGACAAGCACAAGGCTGAGAAGCACAGCCTTAGAGAGCAAAGATCATTGCTTATTTCTTTATATAAAATTACCCAGGACCTAGAATGCTTCCTGAGTCACAGGGGACTTCCTATGTCATACTTTCTGAATCATAGAGGAATAAATATTTGTTCAATGAATGAAAGAACAAATAGTTGGGGAAGGGTAGCCTATTTTAGCTAACTCTACTTCAGTTTCCACTTGCTTTTTGATCTTCTGTTCAGCTGGCTCCACCCTCGCCACTCTACTATAATTGCAGAAGAACAGAGGCTTTGGAGCCACAAAGACATGGATTCCAGTCCTGTTTTTGTTACCAGTTTTGTGCCTATTTCAGATGTCTATTGCTGCATTAAAAACTTGTCCCCAAACTTTATGGCTTAATATGCCACTATTTTATTACTCATGATTTTGTGGGTGAGAAATTTGGTCAGAGCTCAGTGGGGATGGTTCACCTCTGCATCACTTATTGTCTGCTGTGCTCATTTATGGGCTGGAAGGTCTAAGCTCAAGAGACTGATGGCCTCACTCACATGTGTGGGGTCTTGGGCTGGCTGTTGGCTGAGGCATCTGTTTTAGTCCTCTAGGGCTACTGCAACAAAATAGCATATACTGGGTGGCTTAAACAAAAGAAACTTGTTTTCTCATAGTTTGGAGGCTGGGAAGTCCAAGCTCAAGGTTGCAACCGATTCCATTTCTAGTGAGGGCTTTCTTCCTGGCTTGCAGAGAGCTGCCTTTTCACTGTTTCCTTATATGGCAGCGAGAAAGCAAACTCTGTAATGACTCTTTTTAATAAATTTTTTTTTTATTTCCACAGGTTATTGGGGAACAGAATAAACAGAATAAACCAAAGTGTTTGGTTACATGAGTAAGTTCTTTAGTGATGATTTGTGAGATTTTGGTGCACCCATCACCCAAGCAGTATACATTGCACCCTATTTGTAGTCTTGTATCCCTCACCCGCTTCCGCCACGTCCCCCTGAGTCCCCAGAGTCCTGTGTTACTCTTATGCCTTTGCCTTCTCATACCTTAACTCCCACTTGTGAGTGAGAACATATCATGTTTGGTTTTCCATTCCTGAGTTACTTCACATAGAATAGTAGTCTCCAATCTCATCCAGGTTGGTGTGAATGCCATGAATTCTTTTCTTTTTATGGCTGAGTAGTATTCCATCACATATATATATATATATATACTTCCACACATTACGTTGATTAAAGTGAGTCATAAAGCAGGCCCAAATTCAAGAAGAAGAGGAATAGACTTGACTTCTTGATGGGAAGAGTGTTAAAATCACACTCCAAAAGGACATATGGAATGGGAGGGATAGCTGTGGCTGTCTTTGTAAACACTCTACCAATTTGTCCTTGAAAAAATTATTTAGCTACCTGATTTTACTTTCTTTGCCTGTAAAATAGGAAATAATAGCATCAACCACTTTGAGCTGTTGTAAGTAATAGATTAAGAAAGTGTGTTTAGAGCCTAAGTATATTTTAGTAGAGACATAACAGAAACAACACAAACATTAGTTGAGCCCATACTATGTGGCAGTACTACTATAAGCAGTTTAAATATATTGCTTTATGTGTCTGGGTGCAGTGGCTCAAGTCTGTAATCTCAGCACTTTGGGAAGCCAAGGCAGGCGGATCACAAGGTCAGGAGTTTGAGATCAGCCTAGCCAACATGGTGAAACCTCATCTCTATTAAAAATACAAAAATTAGCTGGGTGTGGTGGTGGGCACCTGTAATCCCAGCTACTTGGGAAGCCGAGGCAGGAGAATCATTTGAACCCAGGAGGTGGAGGTTGTAGTCATATAAACATATATATATATGTTATATATATAAACATATATGAACATATATAAACATATATATATATGTTTATGTAATCTTTATAACAGTCCAAAGGTACACATTATCTGTGAGATAAGATGAGAAACCCTAGGCACAAGATGTTAATTTGTACAAGGTTGGTTGCATAGTAATTAGTCTGTCTAAATCTTGACTGTCTTACTATCTGCTTTATCCAAAGGGTACTTTTTAGTTTTTTCTCTTTATATTTGAAAGTTTACAGTTGATGTTGTTGATCACTCCTCTACCAATATTCCTCCTCCCGTGACCACCATGACTCCCGTCTGTACAATCATTCCTCCTTCTCTGATTGCTACCTTCCAATCTCTTTCACTTCAACTCTTCTTTCTTGAAAGAACTATCCAATGTGGCAACTCAATTTCTACCTTTCCAATGATGATTGCCAGTCTCCCCTCTCTCCTAAATTCTAGGCTTGCATTTCTAAGTGTTATTAGGGTCTGAGCACATATGATCCAGGTAGGGTTTTGAAGCATTTGTGCCTTTCATTTCTTTCTTATTCCATTTGTTGCAATCTTGTCACTTAATACTTGAAATGTTTTTCAAATTTGGATGTTTCTAGCAATCAGCTAATACCTTTGGTCTGGTTTAGGCCTTCATCATCTTTTACCTGGTTTATCAAAGTCATTTTTTAACTTGTTGCCTTCAGTTCCTCTATGACATAATGGTATTAGTGTAATATTTCTACATGCTTTAACATACATACCTTCTCACCATTGCTGTGTGTCCCCCCCCCCCCCAGCATCACACTATCTCTGTTGTCACCTTCTCTGTTCATGACCTTTTTTCTCCTTCTCTAAGGGTTTCCCTCTTTAAAGAAACAGCATCTGCTCAACCCTGCTCAACCTCCCCCACAGGCTCCCTTTAAACTGTTTTCTCTTCCCTCTGCTTGTCTCTTTGCAACTCTCTGGAGCCATCTTTACCTTTTCAACTTTGCATTTTCCCTGCCATTCCCATATAAGTTCCCTGAAGCCCTAGTACCATTAACAGCAGGATTTCAAAGCTTGCCTGTTGCGTCAACATTCTATGGGATCTCAAATTACCTTTCTGTGCAATATGAATTGTTGTGGGATATCCGTAAAGACTGCAAAACCTCATGGCTAAGAATGACAGTTATCAGTTCTAGAGCTCCTACTCTAATTGTTCTAGAATGGGGCACTGGACACCAATATTATAAAAAAGACAAAAGAAGAAACGTAAAAAGAAAAAGAAAATCAAAGCTACCTTCATCGTATATGAATTTGAGGAAGTAACACCTTTCTGAGTCCCCAGCCCCCCGTTTTTCATTGGTAAAGTGAGAATAACAATTACACAGACCTTGTTGAGCTATGTACAGAATTAAATGAGATTATGTATCTAAAACGCTTGTGGCACAGTGACACACACACACACACTCAGTACTTCGCGGTTATTTCCAGGCTTTATTGCTTGAAAGGCTGAAAAGATGGGTGGATGAGAGGTTCCCCGAGATTCCTTCCAAGATTCTGTGATACTCCTCCTTGGGTGCTGAAGACATATTGCCAATATTTGGATTTCCAAACGGTTGCTTAGAAAACTAACTGGAATCTATGAAGCCCAGGTAAGCTTTAGCGTCTTTCCCAGGAGTCATTTATTTATTTGATTTTAGTTCTAACATAGAGCCTCCACCTTCTCCAAATCACCGCAGTGGTCGAAAAGGGCCTGTGCTTGGGAAATCCTTCCTTTGTTGGAGAATCTTGGACCCAAACCCTGCATTTGGGCATCTGACACCCGTAGGCCCATGGTTCATGCCCAGGCTGCTCTTTCCAAGTTCAAAGCAGGTACTCGGTTCTGCGCATCCGGCGGGTGTGCCCAGATTGCAACCTTCGCACCAGGCATCCAAGAACGTGCTTTGGACATACGCAGGGTGGTGGGAGCGGGTGCTTGGTTCGCATCTGGGCGGAGGGGTGGAGTAGCGAGAGCGCCCGGAGCGCGCAACCCGCTCTCACTCCCCAAGCCGGGGCGCGGCCGCTCTGAGCACGAGGTCCCAAGCCAAATACCCCGCTTTGCCAGGAGCCGGGGAATACCCCAGGTCCCCGGCTGGGGCCGCCGCGATCCTACCCCGCGGCGCGCACCCCTGACCCGGCCCCGCCCCCCGGCGGCCGCGAGTAGCGGGCGGAGCGCAAGCAGAGAGGAGCGCTGGGCTGTGCGGCACCGCCTCTCCTCGGCGCCGGGGGAGGGACAGAGGGGCCGGCCGGGGGAGAGAGAGCCCGACCGATCGGCTGGCGAAGAGCTGCATGCAACCGGTGGGAGGCCGGGCCGGCTGGGGCTGGGGCTAGGGCTCGGGCTCGGACCGTTTCCCGGCGCGTCCCTGGCGGTGAGCGCGGACGGCCCGGAGGCGGCGGCTCTGAGCTGGCAGGCGGAGGGCTGTCTCCCGCGCCCGCCTGCCCGGCGCGGTCCGAGGATGCGGGGGGGCGATGCCCGGGGCCAGGGACGCGCTCTGTCACCAGGCGCTGCAGCTGCTGGCCGAGCTCTGTGCCCGTGGGGCTCTGGAGCACGACAGCTGCCAGGATTTCATCTACCACCTGCGGGACCGTACCAGACCCCGGCTCCGCGACCCAGGTGAGTGCCGCCACCGCCGCCTGCAGGGACCTACGGGCCCTGGGCTGGGACTTGGGGCCGCATCGGGGCCTGAGGCAGAAGAGCGACGCGGACTGGGAGAGGGCGGGGGGCGGCCACTGAGACAGGGGAGGGATCAAGAACCAGCGCACTGTGGCCTGATGCTGGAACCAGGCGGGGACACGGGCGGTGGCTGCTGCCCGGAGGCCGAGTCCGGGTCTGCTGGGGCAGGGTTGGAGGGACCACGCCCGCCACCTGCGCTCCCACTGCCAGGGTTCCTGGGGGCGGCTCCCGAGCTCCAAGCTACGCGCTTCACTTCCCGGGCTCTGCACTCAGAGCGAGGAGAGGCCGCGGCGGCCTCGGAGCCGTGGGAAGGGGGACGAGGCCGAAGGAAACTCTAGGAAGTTGGGAGTT
This sequence comes from Aotus nancymaae, assembly GCF_030222135.1. NCBI lineage: Eukaryota > Metazoa > Chordata > Mammalia > Primates > Aotidae > Aotus > Aotus nancymaae. Next base: position 52,607,638 of record NW_026988473.1, on the reverse strand, counting down.
GAGGACGGCCCGGGGCTGGGGTTGAATCCCACCGGGTGCTGCTCATCCTTGCTCCTGAGCTCCTAGTTCCTTTCCTTGGTCTGAGGCGAGAAGGGCGGGACGCGATCCCGCGTTGGGCAGGGTACAGGGAGCTTCTGGTCCTGGGCAGACGGGCCTGAACCCTTTCCTGGCGGGTCGCACGGCGCGGAGTTGGCCTGGGCCTGGGCGCTAGGCTCGACCAGCGGTTACCGCCGGCCACACTCGGGGCGGTGGGCTCGTCGGTCCTGGCTTGTGCACCTGTAGTTATTCCTAGTGAAAGTTGCAAAGCTCCTAACTTTGGAAAGTTCATTTATTTTGGCATTTGACCAATTAAGGTTGGAGGAGGGAGTTTTAGTGGAGCCATTTGCTTTTCCCGAGGTCCCTGGATCTCCCAGGTCGTCTCATCCACTACTGGAAAATGCAATTCCTTCCAATGTTTTCTTGAGATGTTTCTCACCTGGAGAAATAGTTTTCTCAAATATTCTCTGAGTACTTACCCAAAAAGCATATTGTGGTTGAATTGTTAAAAATGGGATGAGAAAATGGCCTTTCTCTTGATATTGTTATGTATAAATATTGAAAATGAGCTATTGCCTTGCAAATTATCATGTACGAGTTGAAACCAATTTATTACATAAAAATCCATTTATCCAAAAGATAAATTAAATAATTATTTGATTTATAAAGAGTGTCATACTGAACCAGTCTTAAACATCATATCCTTGATATATTTAAGATGGTTATGTGGAGTGAAGTCATCTGCTAAAATTTAAAAGTTTATATTAGATATTCTCTACTCAAGGCTTTTTTTTTTCCTATTGAAAAAGAAAAAATATTGTTTTCCATTTCCGGTGGTTACATTAACTAAGTTTATCAAATGATCACTGATATATTACTTCAAAGTGGAGAGCTGAGTAGAGAAATACTGATCCCAGTGATTTCCAGGGAGGTTTAATGTTCAGCCTATGTGTACCTCATTGCTGGATGGGATGTGCTGAATAAACCACAGTCCCTTATCTCACAAGACCCAGGAAGATGTCTTAAGTCGGGGAAGTGGTCCTTAAGTGGCAGGAGCAAGACAATTATTTTACATGCTTTGCCCAAAGCAAGTGTTAGTGTTGAAACATCTCACTTCCTTGCCTGTGACTGGACCACATCTCCTTGTTATCCCACATAAGCATTTGTCTTTGGCTTTACAAGAGAAGATGGATGAGGCCTATCTCTAAATCACATCTTTTTGCCAGTTTTCTGCCTCTGCTCCTTTCAATCCAGGGCTGGATCCTGTGTTCTCAGGTTCTCTTCAGCCTCTACACCAGGCATCTGCCGAGAAAGAGTCAGTAAGAGGACTTCTTATGAGAGGAAATCTGATTCCTTGGCTGAGGAATAGTTATAGATAGGAGTCGACTTTGCTTCTCTGAGTTCCTGATAGCAGTGCTCTGCTTTCTTAAACTAGGACACAAGGGTTTTGAAGTAGCCCCATGCCCCTCTGGCCCTTTGGTTTGTGTCGGAAAGTAGCCAGCTCATGAGGGAAGGGGTGGGGGACTTCTAGTGTAAGGTGAGAGGAAATGAGGCCAAAGATTACATCCAAAGTGCACCCTCTCCTTCAGGACACTTCTCTCTTCATTTCCAAAGCTCCCTTCATTTCCCTCCTTACTTGCCTTGCCGACATTAATTTTTACATCAGATGCATTTGTCTTCATCCCTCTGAAGCAAGAGTGGCTTTAATCTCTGAACCCTAAAAGCTGAATAGCTGGGAAAGCTGCACCGCAAAACACCATGTGAATAATGTCCCTGCTATTGACAGTGTGAACCAGAAAAACCATGCACAGCAGCCCTGAGACGTGAATTCCTAGAGAGAGTCATCTCTGTAAATGGATGACTTCTTTTTCTGGAAAGGAATCCACCTGAATGCCATGTCCCAACTTTCTCTGTTATTGTCCATTCACGGCCACCCTGTGATAGCTAGGTTTTCTCAAGCTCAGCTAAGGACTTTGGTTATAAAAGGAGAAAAAAGATATAATTTCCTGTGGACAGCAGAGTGACCCTGCATCTAGGATGTTGATTCATTTTTTCAGAGGTATGTGAAGACTGGGGCACAGACCAGCAGGCCTGAGCCATCAGAAGAGTTCTTTTTTGTCCAGGTGGTTACAGTGTCCTGCCAGGGGAGTACAGCACCGAGATTTCCCTGACTTGGTGTTCATAGAGGACTTGATGAAATTGTGATTTTAAAAAATAAGCCTAAGTCACAATTGGAACTGGAGTGCCTCACCCAGTTTGTCATCTGTACCAACTTGTGAAAAATGAAGTGCTGAGTGTGAGCACTTTATTCCATAGAGAGCAATTAGAATGCTCTGTTGGTTGCCTTTATGGTGTTTTATATGTTAATGAGGTGGGGCATAAACTTGCAGACCTCAGAGACTAGCCTTTAAGGCAGAGGGAAGAGCAAGTGCAAAGGCCCTGAGGCGGGAGCATTATTGATATGATGCTGGAAATGGTGACTTCAGAGGTGGCTGGAGAAGTGTGAAAGAGATGGAGAGTGATAAGAAATACGGTCAAGAGTTAAAGAGCGTGGATCATGCAGAGTCTTTTAAACCATTATAAAGACTTTGGTTTTTCCTCAGAATGAGATATGAAGCCATTAGAAGGTGTTGAGCAGAGAAGTGACAACATTTTGACTGCCATGTTGAAGAGCAAGGGTGAAGTCAGAGAAACCTCTTAGGAAGCTATTTCAGAAATCCAGACAGAGGTGATAGTGATTTCAACAGGGATAGTGGTAATGGAGGTAATAAGAAGTAATTGGATTATGAACACAATTGGAAGGTACCGCCACTAGTAATTATTGAAGGAAGAGATGTGAAAGGTGAGAGAAGGGCAATTAAGGATGTTTCAAAGACTTTTTGACATAAAAAATTCTTTGTACAAGCAGAAGTCTTCAGGAAAAAGGTAGGGATGAGGAGGAAAATCACGGAGCTTATTTTTTATTTTATTTTAACTTTTTGTAACACGCTAAGTGTGTGATGTCTCTTTAGATAGCCAAGCTGTTTTATAGTTGAACAGTGACCTAAAGTATGACTATCCTCTTTAACATTAATTACTCTATGCTCATATTTTGTAACTGGAGACTTTGCTGTCGAAAAAGATTAATTGGTTGTAGAACAGCATGTATTGTTAGAAGGTTTTCCTTGTAGGGAATTAAAAGGTCTCTTAAATTTCTACCCATGGATCTTGATTATACTTTCTTTGGTCAAAAAGCATTAGTCTTATCTCTCTTCTCCATCGTATACCTTTGGCTGTTAGGAGGTAAACTATCTTAACTGCTCTAGATTTGCTCTTTCCAAGGAGCAGAAAGGAAGATTGGATCATATAATGTCTAGGTTTTAAACATGTTTTTTATCATTTTGTTTTTAAGTCTTTTCTTCTGTAGGGTGCCAACCATGCCTGTGCCAAGCACTTTATGTAAGTCATTTCACTAGTCCTCATAAGTCTTCGAAGCACTTATCTGTGTTCCACCAGCAACAGCAGCAGCTTCTGGGAGCTTGTTAGACTTGGAGAATCTCAGTTCTATCCCAGACCCACTGAATGTGAATCTGTAGATCGACAGGATCCTCAGGTGAGAGTTGTATGCACATTAAAGTTCAAGAAGCGTGGCTAAAAGTGGTTGATATATGTGAGTATCCTGAAGTGCACAGAAATAAACTAGCCCAGGGCCATGGATTCCATTTAAAAGATTGGGTCTAAGTCAAAGTAGCTTCTTAGGTAGTCACATCACATATACTGAAAACTGAGGAGTTATTTTGTCAATGAAAATTTTCTAGGTATTTTTTGTAATAGCCACCCTTAGACCTACTTTCTCTCTTCTGTACTTGTATGATGGATTTAATCCCCAAGTGAAGGTCACATTCTATGTAGTTATAAAGATTCAGCTTAGTATTTTGGTTATAAATACTGTTACCCAGGATACTGGTTTTCCATTCATGTTCCAACTCCATATTCTGGAGATTTTTCTCCATGCTCTCTGTGTCTGTACCCAAGGTCTAGAAAATGTTTAGCACTTCAGGGTGTGAAGCAGAGCCTTACGACTCATCATTAGTGACTCTTCTCTCCACATAAATATTACTCTATTCAAGAAAAGCTTTTTCTAGATCAGTGGTTTTCAACTTTGGCTGCACATTGGGAAAACTTAGGTAGCTGGAACAAACACAAAAGAAAAAACAAACAAACAAAAAACTATCAATGACTGGACTGCACCCCAGACCAGTTTTAAATCACAATCTCTGGGAAATGGGCCTGGTATCAGTATTTTTAAAACTCATCTATTGATTATAATGTGCAGCCAAGTAGAGGACAACTTTTGAGCCCGTTGGGCAAAAGATGCATCCACCTAACTCTTCTCAGCTCAGCTCACATTTGTTTCTTGTAAAATTAGAAAAGATCGTATCAAAAACCAGGGACCTTGCCTGTTATCCTGTATAGCTAATACCCATATTAACTAATTCTTAACTTTCTTTTCACATTATCCCAAATGTTTATTTTGAGGGCTCTTTGAACATATGGCAAGGCTCTGTTATGTCCACCCAGTCTAAGGCGGGAAAAAGACAAATAAATCAAGAAAAATCTTGTCCAGATAAAAGTGTCATTAAAAGGCAAGAATACAGAACCTTCACTAATGTCACTTTATGTTGAATTATAATGAAGTCACTTATTAGAAAATGTACATGTAAAATAATAAAGATAGTCTCTATCAAAAAAATCTTCCAAATAATCATCAAGATTAAATATTAGCCTTGATTCAAATTTTTCTAAGATAGTCAAAAGAGAATTAGTCTTGAAACACTGAATGTTTATGAATAGACTTTGGTGTGATTATGCACAATGGGATTAATTTCTTTAAATTAATGTTAATTGCAATCAGGAAATAGAGTCTTCTAAGGAATGAGTGGCATATTGGATGCACAGTATGTGAATATATAATTTGCATTTACTTCAGTGACATTTTAGGGCTTCTTCATAAATATTTTATTTAAACAAGTGTGTTTTCATCTCTGTGGGATTCCTTTACATGGACCAGTGAATGATTTAGTCATGAGGTAATTATCAAGAGGGAAAAAAAGCAAACTGTGGTAAAGGCATCACAGGCAGCCTTATGGCTAGCTGCCTCTTTCAAAATAAACAATCAAAAGCACAAACTTTTTGATGTGGCATAAACTCTCAAGGAAAAATTAAACTGACACCTAAAGGAAATCACTCTAAAATTTTCTAATATGTATAGACCAAAAATGTTGCTTTCACTGAAAAAGCGTTGGGGCACTTTTATGTTTGTGGTGCAAGTGCAATTTCCCATATGGTTGGCTTAAAAAAATTCATAATCTCTTCTTAACAGATTGACTTGAGGGAACTAACAAGTTCACACTCCAAAGTGTATAGAGATAGGGGAGGAGCTTAGTGAGAGGCATAAATGGAGGAGTAATCTCACTTCTAAGGATAAGTATGGAGTGTGTATTTCTATTTTCTGAATGAAGTTAAATGAATTCACAATTTGTGGGGAAGTTTTCAGTTTTCACTGCAATCTTGGAGCAATGAATATGCATCACGACTTCCTTTTCTTTCAAATGTTTCATTTGGTGGACTCTAGGAAGGGCTTTAGACCACACCAAACCCTGAGGACTAGGCTTTGCAGATCTCTTTGAAATCTTCATATGTCCTTGCACATGTATTTTATCATACAAAAACTTTAAGTCAACATTGATAGAACTGTACCTGGAAGAAAAAAAAATCTTCCAGGACATCAAGATGACCAAATGGAATAAGCAAGGACTTTGGAGTTAGAATCTGACTGCACTTACTACCTTAGTGACCTTGAGTAAAATATTTCACTCTTCATTTTATTCATCTATGAAATGGGAGTAGAAGATTGCTGTAGCACTGTGCCCAGAGTAAATGCTCAAATAAATAATCAATAAATTGATGTTGTTGGTAATATCACCTGCCCATGTTTCCTTTCAGCCATGGTCCACAAACATGTATATGTTTTACCATTTGTAATTATTTGTAGGCTAAATTTACTTTCTACTTTTTTGTAAACTTAGCATTTTACTACCTCTTATTAGCTGTGTGCTCCTGGACAAGTTATTTAACCTCTGTGTCCTCATTTTCTCATCAGTAAAATGTATTACTAGTATCTGGGTTACCAGTATCCAGATAAAATATAGGATGCCAGCTCAATTTGAATTTCAAATAAACAACAGATAATATGGCATGACATATAATTATACAAATTGATTATCTGTTGTTTACCTGAAATTCAAACCAAACTGGGCATCTGATACTTTTATTTGGTAATGCTGACAACCCTATACTAATACCTATCTCACAATGCATGTTAAATACCATAATACCTGGCACATAGTAAATGCTCAATAAATATTAGCCATTATTTCTATTATTATAATTTTTCCCATTATTAACACTATTATGTAATTATTATCATTATTGTGATGGTTATGTATATCTCAAAGGGCAATTCTTTTGAGGCTATTCTAGCTTGCAATTTTCTTTTTTTTGGGGGGGTGGAATGTCTTGTATTTATAGTTCCCTATTTCCTTTTGGGAAATATTTTTCATTATAAATTATCAACAGTGAGCCCTAACTGCTTTCTGGTAGATCTGTGATACTTAGCCTTGCTACCTGTCAACAGTAAATCTGCTAGCATTAGGTGTATAATGTGAACAAAAGGTTGCTAATTTAACATGGTTTATATTGTTGCCTAGTTGTTTCAATTTGTGGTTTTTTGTTGGCAGAACTGAATATTTTTCATGTTTTGAACATTCTTATATTTACTCATGAATTTTTTGTGTTCTCTACCACATTCTCTAACGTGTGCCAGTTTATTTTTTGAGAATCTTAATGTTTTTCCTACCAATTTGCATTAATTAGAATATAAATATTCTATCAAATCAGCTCACAGAAGGAGTATTGTATAGTGAGTGAGCTCAGGTTGTCTGACTATAATCAACACATTGTATGAAACTGTCTTTTGAAATTTCAGGGGTGCTTCAATAAATAGGGATTAGTTGTAACATTCTTTTCCAATGCAAAGTGCTGCCTTTATTTATATGAAATATGAAAAAAAAAGTTGTTATAATTTGAATCTCTTTTTCTTTATGTTTTCTTTCCCACTTCAACCCACCCCACCCTGCCCTGTTGTAGCTGTTACTTAACCACACTGAACTGATTAATCTTTTCTAGTGATAATTAAGTTAAATTCCAAAAACATTTATTGCGGGCTCCTTAAGTGCTATGTACAGGGTATGGCATCTGTAATTCAAAGATACATCAGACATGCTTACTGCCCCTGTGGAATTGACATAAAACAATAATGGCAATTAATAAAGTCAAGAAGGGAGATACCTACTAGATACAGTACAGAAAAAGAGGAGAGAAGTAATTAGTAATTAGCTGGTTTGAGTGGATCTGCAGAGGCTTCCCATAGAAGTCTATTCTTGGGCAGAAGAGTTTGCCTGAAAATTGGTGGTGGGAAAAGCATTCTAGGAATTTAATAAGGTCCTAACACAGAAGAGGATGGATTTTGGGTAACAATAGGTTGAGTGTGTGTTGCGAATGTTGAGAGATGGATCTGCTCTAGTAAGCAATGGTCAGATCAGATCAAGAAAGCCCCTGTATGCCATTGCCAAAATCCCACTGAGGACTGGCTGATGCAGAAATCTTGAAAGAAGTATAATATATATATTTTTAAGATGGAGTCTTGCTTTGTCACCCAGGACGGCATGCAATGGCATGATCTCAGCTCATTGCAACCTCTGCCTCCCGGGTTCAAGCAATTCTTTTGCCTCAGCCTCCTGAGTAAGGACTACAGGCATGCACCACCATGCTCAGCTAAGTTTTGTATTTTTAGTAGAGGTGAGGTTTCACCATATAGGCCAGGCTGGTCTCGAACTCCTGACCTCATGATCTGCCCCCCTTGGCCTCCCAAAGTCTTGGGATTACAGACGTGAGCCACTGCACCTGGCCAAGAAGTCCAATTTATACGATAAGCCCAAAGCATCCATTCTCAGCAAATCACACCAGATTTCAGTTCTGTGAATGCAGCTTCTCAAGTCTTCCTGGTTCCTCATGGAAAATATATTCAGGTTACTGGCAACTATATTCTTTCTGTCCAAGGTAAGATCCTAACAGATGGGAATCAATGAATGGAAGTTTACCCATTTTAAATCCCCAGCATGTCACCCTGAAACCCAACTGTAATTACCTTGTATAGTTGTAAATACTGTCTTTAGCAAGTTTAGTCATCTGGTTCAAACATCTGGGTTCCAGATATAATTCCTGACTATGCCAACAGTGACATCTTGCTTCCTTGCCTGCCTATTTAATAATGAAAAAGCAGTGTGTTCAGCTGCATTGTAACTATCCAGTCTGTGGGTGTTCACAGTCTGTTTTCTCTGAAGTTATAGGGCCCAAGAGGGAATAAGCATGGCAGGCCTGCCTAGTGCCCACCAAACCATGCTGAAGAGATAGTTCCTTATTCTGTGTATAGGGGCTGCCAATTAACAGGCACAATTTTTTAAAATAATTGAATTGGATGCCCTTAAGTGGGTCACATGCTGTTCATTTCTAATATCTGCCTCCTCGTCCCCACCCCAACACATGTACACTTTACTTATTACATTTTTAGGACGTGCCTACTTATTGAAGACATCTTGGTTTGCATCAGCTATAGCACTGCAGAACCATTAAAAGAGTTTACACTGAAAATTAAGGTCAGTTTTATCCCTTAATTAGGTATTCTGGAGACAAGATGAAAATTGATTGGAGAGGTTATAGTTGGAGATGCCAGGTTTTGCTCATCATATGTTTATTGAGCATGTACTAAGTACCAGGCTCTGTCCTAGGTCAGAGAGGTGATGACAGACTGATTATAGGGCCCTGTAGGCCATTGTAAAAGAAAAAAACAAGTGACTTTTACTTCAGTAAGATAGGAAGCCATTAGCAAGTTTTATCAGAAGAGTGATAATATCTAACTTAGGAAGAGAGAGGATCACTCTGACCTGCACATAGAAAACAGACTGTAGAAGGGTGAGGTTGGAGTTAGGGAGCAGAGTTATAAGGCTGTTGTAATCATGTAGTTGAAAGATGGTGGTGGCTTAGGCCAGAGAGTGATAGCAATGGAGGTAGTATGAGGTGATCAGATTCTGTGCAGCTGGAAGGTGGAGATGACAACATTTACTGATAGATGGATATAGACTGTGAAAGACAGAGAGGAGTCAAGACTAAGACTGTGGCCTGAGCAGGTAGGAGAATGGAGTTGTAGGAGAAGTAAGTTTGAGGGGAATGATCAGGAGCTCAGTTCTTGATATGTAATGTTGGAAATGCTTATTAGTGAGTCCAGTGGGGATACAGACTAGGCAGTTGGATATATGAGCCTGGAGTTCGGGAAAGATGGCTGGTCTGAAGGTATAAATATGGATGTCGTCAGCATGTAGCTGATATTTAAAATGAGTGTGACTGAAAGTATCTAGGAAGGGAAAGTGAACAGGAGAGAGAAGAGGGCCTGGACTAAGTTCTGGAACTGTCCAACAGTAAGAGGCTAGAGAGAACTTGAGGAACTACAAAGGACGATTGATGAAGAGAGTCTAGAAATGAGAGAGAAAATCCAAGCAAGGACCTGGAAGCCAAGATGAAGAAGGTAATCAAAGAAGGAATAAGCAGCTGTATCCAGTGCTACTGTTAGGTCAAGCAGAATGAAGACTGAGTACTCACCATTGCAGGTAGTAATTCAGGGTCATTGGAAGTGACGTTGACAAGCATTTTTGATAGAGAGGTGGGAACAAGAGCCTGATTGGCACGGCTGTAAGAGAGATTGAGTCTGGAAAGTCCAAGAGCAAGGAGCTGGGAGATGCAGTGTCAGGTGAGGGCCTGTTTCTCATAGATAGCACCATCTCTCTGTGTCCTCACATGGTGGAAGGGGTTTCTTTCATAAGGGCACTCATCCCATTCATGGGGGCTCTGCTCTCATAATCTAGTCACTTCCCCAAAGGCCCCAGCTCTTAGTACTATCATACTAGGGATTAGGTTTCAAATATGAATTTGGGGAGGACACAAACATTGACACCTTCACACTTACCAAAGGGCAAATAAACATAGAAAAGAAGTTGAACAACTGGTTAGAAGTCAGAGAAATGTTCAGGAACCAACAAAGGAGACTGCGAAAGACCAGCAAGTAACGTGGGAGAAAAATCAAGATCATGGTGGCTAGGAAATTAAGAAAGTATTCCTAGGTGGAGGGAATGATCCCCTGAGTTAAATGCAGCTGATAGGTCAAGTAAGATGACAACTAAGAACTGACCGTTGCATTTAATAGCATAGAGGCTAATTGCTGATGCTGAACTGAGTGATTTTGGAGGAGTGGTGCATGGGTGGAATTGGTGAAAGTCTGACTAGAGTCTTTTTAAAAGAGAATGAGAGGAATTGAGAGAAAAGAGTGTAAGCAACTTTTTGGAATTATTTTGTGAAGGGAAAGGAGAAGAGAAAATGATTCAAAAGGTGGTTATAAAGAAAAGAGAAAATAACTATATGTTTGTATGCTGGAGAGAAGGAAAAATGATGTAGAGGATAGAACTGCTGGGGTGATGTGCTGAATAGGCTAAGCAGGTGGGTTTTTCAACAACAGTTCATTTATCGTCAATGAGTCAGAGCAGAATATATGGGCACAGGTGGGCAGATGTGGTTTGGGGATCTTGCAGAAGTTTGCCTTCTGATTACTTTTCTATTCTTAGTGAAATAGGAAGCAGCAAGGTTGGAAGGTGAGAGTGGGGATGGTTAGGAAGTAATGGCAATTTGAAAATAAGAGAGTTATAAATGTTTGTCTAGGAGAGTGGAAGAGCAAATGGAGTAGGGCAGGAAGTGTGATTGTTAAGCAATACTTAAGGGCCCGCTTGAAGTTGGTGATCATAAATTTAAAGTGATTTCCATCAGCATAGGTGTGTGTTTTTCTTCTACCATGTTCTACTCTTTTTGTGCAGGCATGAAAGAGAGAGCCGGGGTTGTGTGTATGTAGAACAAGAAAAGAGTGGCAAAAGAGTTGAAGGTCAATAGAATAGAGTGATTAGAATGATTGATTCTGAAATTTCATCAGAGTAAGGAGAGAAAAGTGGATATGTAAAAGGATTAGGAATAGTGAAGATGTGGTAGGATTAATGGATTGTAGGTCCTGGAGGGGTGGGATGCTTGTTGAGAATGCAGTGAAGAGGAGGGTGCCAGAGAGTGGGATGTTTGAAATCCAGATTCTGGAGGAGCTGCAACTGCTGGCATGACCCGGTCCAGGGCATGATCATGAGAGGCATGATGGAGAGAGAAGGACAAATGATTGAAGACAGGAGCTCAAAGAACTACAGGCCCAGGGTTTTGGAAGTGTTATCAACATGGATGTTGGGTTTGCCGAGAATTATGACAAAAGTAGTTTTGGAAAGAGTGGAAGCAAGTCAGCAATTGGGTGCTTCCAGGAATATGGGGGAAGCAATCCGAAGAGTGATAGATGTCTGCAACAAGGATGGGTGGTTATGGGATAGTGGTGTGGTCAGACAACATGAGATTTAAAGCTGCTATTTTTAGAGAAAACAGCAGCAGGCAGTAAACTATTAATTTTTATCTAAGCAGAAGTGTTGAAGGAATATTTTAAGGCAGTAGGGATGCCTTAAGAGATATTTGAGAGGTAAAATAATAGGTACAGTGATATGAAATAAAGAGATCCTGATTCCCAATGTTTTCACATATGTGCCTGGAAGGATGTACCTATAACTTAACTAGGTTTACTACAGGAAGGCAAGCATATTTTGTGGGAAAATAATGAGATTAATTTTAAGCACGTTAAGTTTGGGATGTATATGACGTCTCATGCAGATGTCCAGGGCAGCTGACTGGTGGAAAACTGGGAAGAAGTTACTGGAAATAAGGAGGGTGAAAAACGATTGAATGTCAAGGCCCCTTACAACTGAAAGATTTTTGTAAAGTGGTTCCAGTTCCAGCTGTGCATCAAAATCAGTTAAAGAACTTTTGAAGACACAACTGCCCTGTCCCAAGATTGACTAAATCAGCCTTCAGGGGTGACACCTAAAATACCCCTACACAACTAGGGTAGCAAATGATGTGAACTTATGGCCTTCATGGTTTAAAATTACTTTTTACAGACCCTTCGTCAAAATAAATGCTCAAACCATCTATGTAAAACTTTTATAAAGTATTAGACAAGGAAACCCAAACTTAAAAATGTGTTTACTATCTATCATGGATTCTTTTTCTTTTTTTTGACCCCAATAAATTATCTTAAATTATTAAGTACAGCTGCTGTTGGCACAACTACTAATAAATCCTGTAGAAAATTTAGCTGTAGGATGCAACTGTAGTATCCTAGCCCTAACTAAAATCATGGTCTTCTTTATACCTAGCATGTAATATGATTATCATTTGCTCTTAATTTAGGATAACCATGCAGTAGATAAACCCTGTGAAAACTCTAACTAGGCCATGAGGTTAGAGAATAACGTGGTTGCTTGATTCCTGTAGGCTATAAATCATCCTAGCCAATATGCTCACTTCTTGTCAGATAAACCTGTGAAACAGAGAAAGACGCTGGACAAGAATGAGGATGCCACATTAGAATCACTTTTTAACACGGTTCAGAGGATCCCAAGTTAAACATATTTCCATCTTATTTTTTCAAATAATATGAATGTCAATTGCTGGCAAAGCTGAGCTAGCTCTGAAGACTTCTCAAATTATTTCAGAGGGAGTGAGAAAACAGTTCTGCTTGCTCCTCTTTAATCTGTTCCACTGTGACTGCTACTTTAGATTTAATATCACTGTAATATCCCGAATTTATAGGTCATCCTTTTTCTGGAGCTTTTAAAGTACTTAGTGTGTATTACTTTAATTTCAAGAGAACTCAGATTCATCATCTTGTGGAATCTATTTCAGAGGGAGTCTGCAAAGAGAACTAGAAAATCCCCCAAAGTGTTTCTTTTTTTTCTTCCAGATGCCTTTGGTAGGAACATCCATTGATTCTAGCTCCACACTGCTTTAGAGGCCATTTATGTGTGGATTACTGTAGGCTTCTCTGGTGGAAAATCTAATCCCCTCAGGTTCAGTTAGAGAGGATCCACTCTGCAGGCTGATAAAGATTAAAACTGCAGCTCTTTTCTATTATATTGTTTTTTTTTTTTTAAATCTTTTAATTTTTGTATTCTCTTATGCTTCAGTAATTCAATCACATCTGCCTTCCCAGTGCCTTGGTATGTGGGAACTGGGAAGTTTAATTGGGCAGATTAACAAAACAAGAGTGCTACTGCATATGCCTTATGTAAAAGGTGATATGTTAGGTTTTGCAGTGGTGTCACATAGTGCTATGGACAATCATCAGATTTGACCCAGGGAAACTCCTAGAGAAAAGTGAGTAGTAAATAGTGGCCTTAATGATGCAATTTAGAGATTGGGGGATTGTCAGAAGAGGCTCAGAGTTAACTTTATAGTACCTGATTCTTTAAATGTTTAGGAAGTAATTTCATTAAATATAATAAAATACTTGTCTACTGATTTATATTGTTTTTAAATCTTCTCTTTTTCAAAAACCTCATGTTAATTAAATTAACATTCCTATAACAAACATACTGAATACAATATATGTCATTAAGTGAGACTTATTTTAGGTTTATAAATAGTACAATAAACTATAAAGACTTAGAAATCATAAACATTTACTTTTCATTAATGAAGCAGTGTGTAAATATATAAAACCAAGTTTGTTATAACTTTACAAATTAGAATAATCAGAATTATATTGGAGACTACAACACTTCACTAATAATAGAATACATCAAATTGACAAAATAAATAGGGGATAGAAGTTATATAGTTAATAAAGAAAAATAACATTCACAAAACATTTTAAAATTTAATCAGCACATGATCAATTTTTAGACATGACAGTAAAAACAAAAAATTAATTCCAACAGGTAAAAATTACATGGGCTACATTTACCATCCATGAAATAATCAATGAGTGATTAAAAGCTAACAACAACAATACCAAAACCCTAAAGACTTAAAAATTGAACTCTCTGCCACGTATGCACCTATGCAACAATCTTGCATGTTCTTCACATGTACCCCAAAACCTAAAATGCAATAAAAAAAAAAATCAGAAATGGACACTGATATCATAGACATTGTGAATACAGTGGAGTATAACCAAAGCTATATTTAGATAAAAATTTCTAATTCTAATTTGTTAATAGTAAATAAATACAACAATAGAAAAAAAAAACCATGCATTGAACTTAAGAGCCTAAAAATAGAAAAGTGAAGCAAATCAAAAGAAGAAAGAAAAAAAAATAAGAGCAAAGCATCAGTAACCAAAAGAAGAAATTGTTTAACTGGAATTTGAAAAAACAAACAAAGAAGCAGTATTAATAAACAAAACCCAGGTGTGTCTTTCTGAAATATAAATAAATAAGTATTTTGCTATTCTGATCAAGGAAAAAAATGAGAAAACACAAATATAAAGCAAAAGGAATAAGAAAGAGGATTTAATAACAGATACAGAAGACTATAGAAAGCACAAGAAAATGTCATATATGCCATGATGTAGAAATACAAATTGAGTGGAAGGCATAAACATCTCAGAGTGAGTATAAAAATATTTAGAAGAAACTGAAAGGTGGTCAAAGAACTTTCTGTGTTAAAAAGCTTTAGGCCCAAATTTTTTTATAGGTCAAGTTTTAAAAAATTTTAAATACTGCATCAGTTTTCTTATTTGTTGGAATCACAAATAGTCTTTACAAATTTGTTTTAAGTTTTCATTGCAAAAACAGTTTTACGTGAGCACAAGAATTAAAGGTCATCAGCACTTCCATTAACAATCACTGTTAATACTTTTACCAGAAATGGAATTGCTAGGCTTATGCACATTAAATATTTTTATATAAAATTATCAAATTGTCCTCTAGAAAGGTTTAACAATTCATATACTGTTAAAACTATACTGTGGCATAGAAAAAATATAGAAAGCATCCTAATTCACTTTATGAGGCTAGTATCACACTGATATCAAATCTGACAAAGACAATAGTAAAAAAAAAAATCTTGATACTAATCTCATTAAGCACATAAATATATTGTAAATAATAGTAAACTAAGTACAGCTTTGTATTACAAATAATGATGTATTGTAACCTGGTGAGGGTTTAAGACTACAGGAATGGCAGAGCACTAGGAAACCTAGTATTGTACTAATCTCTTTGTTGTTGTTGTTGTTGTTGTTTTGAGACAGAGTCTCTCTTGGTTGCCAGGTTGGAGTGTAGTGGTGCGATCTCAGCTCACTGCAACCTCTGCCTCCTGGGTTCAAGTGATTCTCCTGCCTCAGCCTCCCAGGTAGCTGAAAGACAGGCACGCACCACCATGACCAGCTAATTTTTGTATTTTCAGTAGAGACTGGGTTTCACCATGTTGGCCAGGATGGTCTTGATCTCTTGACCTCTCAATCTGCTCACCTTGGCCTCCCAAAGTGCTGGGACTGCAGGTGTGAGCCACTGTGCCCAGTCTGTTGTTGTTGTTTTATATTTATAATTATTTAACTTTTGACCATTTATGCAAAATAAGTCACAAACTTTACACATTTTCCTCTGTCTCCAGTCATTCTCTGATTTTAAAAATATAACCTTATTGAGATATGTTCTACATGTTGTAGAATTCACCCATTTCAAGTGTACGATGCAATTATTTTTTAGTAAATTTATGAAGTTGTGCAAGCATCATTATAAATCAGTTTCGTAACATTTTCAACATCCCAGGAAGATTCCTCATATCCATTCACTGTTAATCCCTGCCTCAGGAGACTACTCATCTACTTTCTGTCTCTATTAATGTGTCTGTTCTAAACATTTCATATAAATGGAATCATACAATATGTGATCTCTTTTGTGACTGGGTTCCTTCACTTAGCATAATGTTTTTGAAGCCTGGCTGTATCATAGTACGTGTCATTAGTTCTTTCCTTGTTATTACTGATTAGTATTCCATTAGATGGATGTATTTCATTTTATTTATTCATTTACCAGCTGATGGACATTTGGCTTGTTTCCAATTTTGTGCTATTGTTAATAATGCTGCTAAGAACATTTGAGTGCAAATTTTCTTTTTTTCTTTTTGGAGAGAGAGTGTCACTCTGTTGCCCAGGTTGGAATGCAGTGGCCCAACCTCGGCTCACTGCAATCTCTGCCTCCCGGGTTCAAGCAAGTCTCCTGTCTCAGCCTTCTGAGTAGCTGGGATTACAGGTGCCCACCACCATGCCCGGCTAATTTTTTGTATTTTTAGTAGAGATGGGGTTTTGCCATGTTGGTCAGGCTGGTCTCAAACTCCTGACCTTAGGTGATCTACCTTCAGCCTCCCAAAGTGCTGGGATTACAGGCATGAGCCACCATGCCCAGTGGGTGCAAGGTTTTATGTGGATGTATGCTTTTATTTCTCTTAGACAATTAACTAGAAAAGAGATTTCTGGGTCATATGGTAACTCTGTTTTACCATTTGGGGAACCGCTGAACTGCTTTCCAAAATGGCTGCAGCATTTTTACATTCCCACCAATAGTGCATGAAAGTTCCCATTTCTTCCCATCCTTGCCAACATCTGTCATTATCTGTCTTTTATTATAGACATGCTAGTGGGGTGTGAAAACGTGTCTCCTTCAGAGTTAATTTCTGGAGAAACAAGCATAATTATCTCAGATGTTGCCAAAAAAAAATAAAAAGCATGTGATAATATCCAACATTATTCTTTTTTTTTTTTTTTTTTTTGGAGACGGAGTTTCGCTCTTGTTACCCAGGCTGGAGTGCAATGGCGCGATCTTGGCTCACCGCAACCTCCGGCTCCTGGGTTCAGGCAATTCTCCTGCCTCAGCCTCCCGAGTAGCTGGGACAACAGGCACGCACCACCATGCCCAGCTAATTTTTGTATTTTTAGTAGAGACGGGGTTTCACCATGTTGACCTCGTGATCCACCTGCCTCGGCCTCCCAAAGTGCTGGGATTACAGGCGTAAGCCACCGTGCCCAGCCTATCCAACATTATTCTTGATAGAACTTTAGGAAACAAAAAGGCACCACTTTAATATGATGAAGAAGTTCATGGTGATTATAGTAACAATTAATAAAGATGATGATACTTAATAGAACGTAGCACCAGGTACTGTTATAGGCTTTTACATAATAACTCACTCAACACAGCAACCTTGAGTGAGGTTCTAGTGTTATCCTCATTTTACAGAGAAGGAATCCAAAGCATAGACAAGTTAAGTGATTGGGGTGGCTCCATACACTTAGTAAGTCATGGAGCCGGAATTTGAACGCAGGTGGTCTGGGTGCTAACTCTGCCTTGTTAATCCTTATGCTGTAATAGGGAGAATCTCATCTTGACGTGGCCTTCAAGGCTGCTTCATAGTTCTTCCTTGTCATTGACCTCCTCTCACTCACCTGAGGTTCTACCTCTACTGTCAAGTTTCTTCAGATAACTGTATTTCTTACTTCTCAGAGAAAATAAAGACTATGCAAAAAACTAATCAAATAAAAACAATGTGACATGGCAGTATAGTATCAGGTAAAGCTGGCATTTCAAATCAGTGCAGGGGGAGAAAATGGATTTTACAGAAAATGGGGTTGAGATAATTGAGTAACTATTTGGGAAAAACATTATATGCCTGCTCCTGAAAATTTTCATGTGGTTTAAATTTTACAAATATAACTGCTAACATCTGTGCTTTGTTTTTAACTTCTATATTAGATTTTTATTCTTTTTATTGAATGAAGCTGTGATTGGTTTACTATATGACAAATATTCTTTGTATTTTAAGAATCTCAAGTAGCTCTCGATCTTTTTTCACATTGGTTAGAGAAGCAGGGATCAAAGTACAAAAGTGGGACAGTCACTGCTTATGTTTGTGCTTTATCTCATTAAGTGCTGATCACCAGGAAGGCAAACAGCCTGTCATGAAATTTGCCTTGCAAAGAATATAATAAAGAAATCTTATTTAAAAAATTCCAAAGGAAATTATGTGGTAATCATTTTATAATCAGAATGCTGTATAGCTGACAGCAAAACAATAACAGCAGGTTAGACACAGAAGGTAAATTTCTAAAATTATTGCACGTAAAGAGACCTAGGAGTAGTCTGCCCAGGTCTGAGAGGCTCCAGGCAGTCTTAAGATTCAGATTCCTTCTGTCTTTCTATGTTTGCCTTCTTCAGTGCATGACTTCAGATTCAAAGTCACATATGGGGTAATATGGCTGCTGGAATTCCAGCACTTACATTGCCTCTCTGGGAAAGACCAAGAAACCTCACTTTCAACCTGAGTCTACTCTTCTAAAGTAACCTTTCTCAAAGTCCCACTCTATACTTGTGCTTTTATCTCATTGATCAGAATTTAGTCATATTACCATCCCTAGCTACAAGAAAGTTGAGAAATGTAGTCTTTTGGCTTGATACATTGTCACTTCAAATGCAATTTAAGTTCTATTATTTTGGAAAAAGGGAAAAACAGATATGGGGTAGCAACTACCAGTGTCTGTGATCTTTGAGTAGGTGAAGACTTCCTTAGCATGACCCTAAAGCCAAAACCCATAAAAGACAAGGTTGACAGATTTTGAAAAGCACAACAGCAGAAATATTTTTACTTCGCAAAGTTCATTATCAGCAAAATTAAGACAAACCACAGAGTGGGACAAAATAATAACAATGAATGATGGAGAGTTAAAATGCTTAAAGTGTTCTGCTGAAATACGTTAATTAGTAAGACACTTGACTGTGTGTGCCTTTTGGAGAGAGTGTATCAATTCTTTGGTTACTCCTTAAATGTACAATAATACCATATTGACAATGTTTATTCTTAAATATATATATTTTAAAACCCATGTTGACCTTTTAGCAAGAGGGTGCATTTTTTTTTGTTTGGGGCATTATTATTTTAACTCTTTGCCCTCAAGGGCACATTCTAGGCTCATCTGATAAATGCAGCTCATAAATGCTGTTATGGGCTATTTGATTTAGGACAGATTTAGCTAGATTACCTGAATGCTTAATTAACTGCCACCATGAGAATTGTTTGGTTTCAGGTTGATAAGTAGATCAAATCAGTAGCCATTCTCAGTTCAGTGCTTCATCAGGAAGTGAATTAAAACAAAAACCATTAGTGGTCATTTTTCTAAATGCTAATCAGTGAATTTCAAATTCTAGAAAAACATTTGTATGTTTTTAGTGGTTATTATAGACAAGTGTTTTGAACCGAGTTCAGGACTTTGAGACATTGAAAGGGGGCATGGTTTCTGGCCATATTACTTAGACAACAATAATTCTTCACAGCTTTCTGTTAATATCTTCTGATTTAACAAGCAAGTTGGAGTCAAGTGGCTTTAGCTATTTGGTATCCTTGGAAACCACTGTTAGATGATGAATTGAATCAGTTAAAATTAATTTCTTGTGAAAAGCTGCTTCCATGAGAGGATACTGACTTTGATATTTAGATGCACAAGACATACATACATATATATATATATATATATATGCACACACACACACATATAATGTAGAGAGAGAGTCATCAGATGTGAAGAATATTTGTAGACAAAAACTGCAAAGCCTAATAAATTCAAAAGTGATGAAGACGAAGGAAGACTGCAAAGGGCTCTGCCTCTAAGAACTATGCTTCTACTTGGAGAGGGAAGACTTATATAAATAAAAGAATCTGAAGCATAATAGCCACTGAGTGAGCTTTTATTTGGCTGGAGGAGTAGCCTTTCTTTTCTTGCATCTGTGAATACTAACTGTCATGACAAAGCCATTTTATTGTTATTGAAGTTTGGGAAAAGATAGAGAACACATTTTTTTCAATATAAAATAATACAATATATATTTTGGCTCCAAACCCACTTTTGATGTCAATTGTGGAAGCATTTTTCTTTCATCCTGATAGGTGCTTAATCTGAGGACCATATCTGCTACAAACTCTGTACTCCCAGAAGTTAACATTTTTAGGAGTATTGCTAGAACATGAAAAACCCAGTGCTGGACTGTGTACAATGGATTGCTATTTGATTCAAAAGCAGCACTCCTGTCTCCTGTTGGATCTGTAGTGAGAGCAATCCATTGTATCAGAATGTGTCCCAGGTCCCTGGCCTGGGCCTGCTGGTCATGCATTTCCCTGGAGGGGCAAGGGAGGAATGGATGACCCTGATTTCAGTCCTACATAGAATTTTGACTAATGTTCACTTCAGAATATTTTGTTTGCTCTTGGATGAGCTATAAGATAGGCATTTAGAGAAGAAAATGTAAGAAGGTAAATCAGAGATTCATGTATAAATTGGACTCTTAGAATCTTTTACCATTGAATCTGCTTTTGTCCTACATTTAAATACTTCCTAAATAAACAAGAGCAGTACATATCCTGCACAGTCCATGTAAACTGAATTCAAAGACTGCCTCACCACTTAATAGTTGTATAATCTGGGGAGAATTGCCTAACTTCTTGGTGTCTCAATTTTCTTATATGCAAAATGAGGATAATAATGCTTATAGGGGAACTGAAGGTGTGAATAAGATCATGACTTTGGGACACAGCATGTCATTTAGAGATCAATTAATGTTAGTTCTCTTATTAATCCCCTCAATAGAAGCCTTTTTAATGTTTCACAAAAATCAGCACAACTGACTTTTGTCTCATTCTTTATTTTTGCTTTCTTTTACTTCTTCCTCCATTAATCTCTTTTCTCCACCCACCTTCTGGTGCCCTTATCCATTATTGTTTTCTCTCCTCTCTTTTCATTTTATTCTCTCTTGCTTCATTTTATCCTCTGAACTTTTTATTGGTGTTCTTTTTTTTTTTTTTTTTTCCTGCATACCTTAAGTAACAATGTAATGCTGTCTACCTATTCACTCGCCACGTTTAACAGGAACCTACCATGGACTGGGCACTGTCCTTGGTGCTGGAGTGGTGAAAAAGGAAGACACGATCCTTGTCCTCAGGGAGATGACCTTCTTGTGGAGGATACAGAGAAGTGAACAGGCAATTGCAATTCAGTGAAACAAGGGAAAGTGTGGTTTGTTCTGGGAGCACAAGGGAAGGGCTCCTATCCCAAACTTGGAGGAAGTGGTATCAAGAAAAGCTTCTCCAGAGAAGAAATAAATAAGCTCTGAAGTGTCATGGAAATGAATGTTTCAGCAAAGCATTTGGAAGAAGAATTTCTAGTAAACAATATGTGCAATGGTTTAAATGCTTGAAGTAGCATGTGACTTTAGAATGAGTTTAGGATTGATGGAGTTGAATTCGAGAGATAAGAGTAGGGGGTTATGTAATGACAGTTAAAGTCAGAGAGGTAAGTAAGGGTTTTGTGGGTCATGTTAAGAATTTACATTTTATCCTAATTTTAATAGTTATCTATTTTATGGTAGAATCTGTAGAACATGAAATGCAATCGGAGAGTGGTATAAAGGAAATCTAAGGTTTCTGATTTAGGCAGCTGGGTCATATAAAATGTAGAAGAAGGAGCAGGTAGATGAAATAAGAAAGAGAGACTGAATTAAGTTTTAGAAATGTGTATTTGAGGTATGTAGTACCTGTAGTTGTAAATATGGGCCTGAAATGAAAAAAAAAAAAAGTTTCAAATCTTATTTTGAAATTCAATAGTGATTGCATTGATTATTCCCTACTGAGTTTTATTTGTTTATTTATTTGGATTGGTTCTTCTGAATGTCCTTACGTTTTGATGTGCATAGTTAAGGAATTATGGCCCAACTATATCTAGTCAAGAGAGCAAAGTATAAGAAGAACATGGTTAAAGTGGGAGAGAGAACCCAGTATTTGTTTTTTCTGAGGGCAATTAGAAAACACTGGGAGTGTTTACCCTCTGACATCACAGGAGTTGCTTAAAAGAACTTGAAGATTGTTTCTAAGTGAGTCCCATGGCCAGAACATGGCCTAAAGGTAGTCTCAGGGAGTGTGTGAATGAGGTTTGGAGATGAGTGATAAGTAAGATCTTGCCCTGCATTAACTCAATCTCCAGTAGTAGAGGTCTCCAAATCACCTAATTTCATTGAATAAAATAAAATTATTACTGGATTTATTTTAAAATGTTTGGAGTTTACAGCAAACTGACACAGGAACACAAAACGAAACACTACATATTCTCACTCATAAGTGAGAGTTGAGAACACATAGACATAGGGAGGGGAACATTACACACCAGGGCCTGTCGGGGAGTGGGGGACAAGGGGAGGGAGAGCATTAGGACAAACATCTATGCATGCAGGGCTTAAAACCTAGATAACAGATTGATAAGTACAGCAAACCACCATGACACATGTATACCTATGTAACAAGCCTGCACATTCTGCACGTATATCCTAGAACTTAAAGTAAAACAAACAAAAAATGTTTGGAGTTTATATTTATTTCTGGCTTCTATGCTGTTTGAGATAAAGTCTTATGATAAGTTTATTACCTGCTGTGCTGTATAGAACTGCCTTTGATTAGTCAGAGGCTGACTTTTCTTTTGCTTCCAGTGGAGCCCCTCATTAAGACATTTCAAGTTTTGTTGACTAAATTCGTGTTTCTATGATTCATGTAAGTCATGATTCTTTAGTCTTTTCTTATTCTTTTCTTATACCTGTGTTAAGTTCTTTTTCTCTCTCTCTCTTTTTTTTTTTTTTTAGACAGAATCTCACTGTTTCACCCCGGTTGGAGTGCAGTGGTGTGATCTTAGCTCACTGCAACCTCTTCCTCCTGGGTTTAAGTGATTCTCCTGCCTCAGCCTCCTGAGGAACTGGAATTATAGGCATGCACCATTATGCCAAGCTAATTTTTTGTAGTTTTAGTAGAGATGGGATTTCGCCATATTGGCCAGGCTGGTCTTGAACTCCTGACCTCAGCTGATCCCCCCACCTCAGCCTCCCAAGGTGTTGGTATTACAGACAATAGCCACTGCGCCTGGCCAAGTTCATCTTTTAATGATGTTAGTTTATTTAGTTTCTTCCTATATAGCTGGGTCCTTGTCTTCCTCACTATGTAGGTCTTCCTTTTCCTCACTTCTCACCCAATCTGATACATAGAACTGGACCTCACCTTGAACTTTTGGAGCTGATGCTGTATAGTATGGTTGCAGGAATAAGGAGTTTTCCCTTACAGGATACAGCAGCCACACATAAGGCCATTTGCTCAGAAAACCTAGCAGTGAGTCCCCAGCTCCTTCCTTGTGGCCACGTTTCTCAATCAACACACATTTGAAGTTTTGGCTACAATGTTTTCCATCACACCCGATGCTTTACACAGATTTTGGGAGAGCTTCCTGGAAGTCGTCAAAACCCACTAGAGTGAGGAATGCTAGGTGATCTGGTATCTCTATACTGGCCCTGTAAAGTTTGTGTTGTAGGTTGGAATTAGTTCTTGGGCAACAAGGCTGCACAGAGTCAGCTAGCGGAGTGTGCATGGCCTCTGCTCCAGTTCTGGGTGTGCCCCTTGTATACCACCCTTGTTCCAGCAGATTCTCCCTGACTAGCCAGGCTCTGGACTTTCCAGTGTAGATATTCTCTCTGCTGCCCCTCACCTCTCCAAAGGGTGTCTTCCTCTTCACAGCCACACTGCTTATAAAATAGATTCCCTCCCCAACCTTCTCCAGACCACCTTCATCCAATTCCCACACCCACCACTTCTCTGAGGCTTCTGTAACTACAGCCATTAATGACCTGCTAATTGCTAATCCCAGTGGACACATTTCAGTTGTTGGAATCCTGCTGTGTTTGAAATGGTGATTACTGCTTCCTCTTCTCTTGAATTTGCAATACCAAATCCCATTCTTTTTCTCTTTTATGGGTTTCTTTTCTTCTACTTGTCCCTTAAATGTTGGCATTTCCTTTATTACGGTGACCCATTTCTTCTGTCACTTATGCATTTTTTCCAAGTTGTCCTCTCCAATCCCAAAATATACCAGCCTCCAATATACTGATAAGTCAAGATTCATACTCCAGCCTAGACTGCTGAAGTTCAAACCTGCATATTTATCTACCTCTTGGACATGTCCATTTGCATAGAGGAAGCAGCCTCTAAAACAATGTGTCTACAACCCAAGTCATCGTTCTGGCCTTTCCACTTGTTACTACTGTTCTGCCTGAAATATTTTTCTCACAGGCCCCACATGGCTCCCCACTCACTGTTAAAATACACACTGGGAATGAGAAGACCCCCCAAATAGGCTTTGTGTGAGCAGCATGACTATTTATTCACTTGGATGTGGGCAGGCTGAGTCCAGAAAGAGATAGCACAGGGCGGTGGGATAGGAGTTGGTTTTATAGGTTTGGGGTAGGCAATGGAAAGTGACAAAAGTTACAGTTTAGGGCATTTTTTGCAAGCTGGGAGGGGGTCGTAGGGTCTGGAGTCATGATGTTGACCAAGTTCAGTTACAAAGCCCTATTGCCTTATCAATTGAGGCAGGAATAAGGAAAAATAGAAGAATGTCTCAAGTTAATTAGGCGCCACAGGGGTTGATCATTCTTCCTCTTTTCATGGTCTTTCAGTTACTTCAGATTTTATAATTGCAGGAGGCCATTCAGAGATGTATATGCAGGTCACGGGGGTCACCATGGCATCCATGGCACCATCAGTCAGCCTAAAAGACCTTACACTCACTTCATTTATCCTCTCTGCCCAATCAGCACCTTACCCCAAAGTCCCCATATGTGCTTCCTTTTCTTTCCCTGACTTTATTTTACTGCAGAGCATATATATCTGAATCTATATAATGCTTGTTTGCTCCCCACCCTCAGCTAGAATGCAAGCCCTACATGTCTGTCTTGTTCACTGTTATGTTTGAACCAATTTCTGGTGTCCAAATATTAAGTGAGTGATTATACCATCCCACACCCCCAGACTGACTTCTGTAGGTTGTATCTTGATGAGTGACACCAGTCCCACCCTCAGTCACTCAGATCAGAAACTTGGAGCCACACCAGAAACATCTGTTACTATCACCACCTCCTTACTTTCCCATATTCAGCAGTCACCAATTCCCGCCAGTTTTACCTCGTAATTATTTCTCAGATCCGTCTTCCATGTCCATGCCTATGACGACCTTATTTCCGGCCATCAAACCTTTCTTCTGTCTTATTGTATCTCCTAATGTGCTTCCTGCCTCAGTTTTTAACCCTCCAAGTCCAGCCTCAATGGAAGCCAGAGTGGTCTTTCTAAAAAGTAGATCTTACCCTGCTGTTTTCCTTTATAAAACTCTTCAGTGGGCCCATTCAACTACGGGATCAAGTGAAAGCTCCTTAACATGATACATGAGAGACTAATCTGGTGGAACAAGGTGAACCCCTTGCGTTATACTAACTGCAGAGTGTGCCACACGGTTTCCTTCCTCCATTCTTAAGCTGTCCCCTCAGCCTAGAATGATTCTCTTTGCCCTCTGCCTCCTCCCTTCTAGTGGATTCTCCCTCATCATTCTTTTAAGCCTCACTTTGGGGGTCACCTAAATACCTTGTACTCTTGTGCATTTTCCTTATCACTGTACCTATACTTAAAACATTATCTGCCATGTGTCTGCTTCCTTCATTAGATTGGGAACTCACTGAGGGAAAGGACTGTGTATTATTTATCTTTTTATTCTCCTCATCTAACTCTGTGACTCAGGCGTAGTAGGGATTGATAAACATTTGAATAAATGAAAGAATAATGAATGACTCATCTAGATAGATTTCTGGATGCATTCTGGTCATTGTCATCAAGTTATGGCATGAAATTACATTTCCAAAATTTGAAAAATATTAGTGTAATCTGCAAAATGGGAAGTCATTATGTGCTGTGTGTTACTGAACATTGCATTTTTGCTTTTCAGGAAATGCTTATGTCTTACTTCCCCTCTTGTCCTATTAAGTCCAAAAGTCAACTTAACAAAAACTAAACAGAAAAAAAGAGAATGTGGGAATAGGAACAATGGAAGATTACATCCATTTTTTTGTCTTATGAATTTGAAGCAATTTCTCAAATGTGAACAAAAGGGCACTTTTTTCAGTAGTAAAGTAATTGTGTTTTTATTATAAAATGTATTATGTTAGGCATGTGGGCAATATGGCTCAATGGATAATTCTTCAGGATTAGTGTATGCTTAGTTGAAAGTTAATGCCATTTCCCCCAGCATGCATGTAGGATCTGAGTTTTCAATGTGAAAACAAATGCTTCTGTTGCCGAACTTTATCATCAACTTGTTGGAATTCATGCCTAGAATATTTTAAGTTGAACAATTCTATCACAGTGGCATGCATAGATTGCTAAGAAAGGCACAATGCTAATGATGCTGTAGACATCTTAAAAGCTAGGAATGCTGCATGTAATGTAAATAGCAGGGGAAAAAAAAGTGTATCAGTCTGGTTTTTGTTGCTTATAACAGAATATCTGAAACTGAGTAATTTATAGAGAAAATGAATTTATGTTTTACATTTATAGAGGCTAGGAAGTCCAAGGTTGAGGGTTCACATCTGATGAGAATCTTCTTGCTAGTGGGAACTTTCTGAGGAGTCCCAAGTTGGTATAAGGACCCAGAAATTTCTGATCTTTCTCTACATCTAATTGCCCTGGGTCAAGGCAGGGTACCACAGGACAAAGGGACTGAGCATGCTAATGTGTTAACTCAGTCCTCTCTTCCCCTTCTTATTAGGCATGTCCCATGTTAACCTATTAATCCATTAGCCCATTAATCCATAAATAGACACATTTATTCACGAAGACAGAGCCCTCATGATCCAACATCTCTTTTAAAGGCCCTACCTTTCAGTACTACCATATTGGTGATTAATGTTTCAACATGAGTTTTGGAGGAGACATCCAAACCATAGCAACCAGTCCCAAACTGAGGTAAGTGAAGCTGCACAGTGGTTTTAAAACTATTTTACTGAGCCTTATGATTCTGCAACATTGTCTTGGGGCCACCTACAGATCAACTTAAGAGGTGAAACTGAAACTGTCCCTCATTCCCACTGTAACCAGAGCAATAACACTGGTACCTGGCTTAAAGAGGGTAGTTGCTATTATATTTCACTTGATATTTGGCTTAATTTAGCTGAATATAGCTACTCTTGTGTTCTAAAATATGGAGAAAATTTTAAATGAATGAAGCTAGGTATACTTTTAAGTAGATTTCAAGAAGTTCAAGAGGAGTGAAAAATATGGAAGATTTTTTAGATTCTCACATTCTAATCCTTACAAGTGGAGAGGAAGGGGAGACTGCACTAACTTGGAAACTAGTGCTGATGAGCACAAATTTAAAGGGTTATGAGCACACAAATGAAGGGTCCAGGCACTACATCTAGGAACTTTAAGGAGGCATGTTCTATGAAAAATATTTTCGGGAATACTGATACCCAGAATGAATTAGTGTTTTGGAAACATCTAGAGAATAATCAAAAATGTATGTTGATTTATGTTTGAATCAGGAAGGAAGACATCTTCCTGCCTAGGGAGAGAGAGTACTGATAACAGATGCCAGGAGACATCCAATAGAGGCAGGAGGAATGCTAGCAGATAAAGTTGGGCAGCTGGCCCAGTCCTCACAGTGGAGGATACATGGACCCGAGAAACTCAAGCCTTGTGAGCTTGGTGTCCATCCCTGACAAAGTCCTAAGCCAATTTAGCAGATGGCTTGTGAGCACTTAGGAAAGATGCTGCTGAGTTAGTTTAGTAAAACAAAGTCATGGTAAACTTTAATGCTTCTCTTGTTGGTAGAGTCTGTCTTGACTTCAGCAATATTTTTCATTGGGCAGTTTATGATAGCCAACATGTCTTTTTTCCATTGAGAACAAAGAAACTGAATCGAGGAAAGGATGGGTGGTGTGAAGCTCATGCCAGAGAGGCAAGATGAAGCCAGATAGAATCGGCTTAAGGAAGCAGCAGGAAGCTTAGATAATCTACCAAATCTAGGTGCAGAGTGTCCCCTAATACTGCATTTCCCAAACTGAGAACCATGACCACCTCCTGCCCTCAGAGATACTTTGGGGTATTTATTTAAAATGCTCCATCCAGAATTGTGATCTCTGGAGGCATAGCTCCAGAATCTATACTTGTAACAAGCTTCTCAAATAATTGTCAAGCTCATATAAATTTCAGAACTGTTGCTTCAAAGATAAGATTATTTGCTGTGAAGAAAGCTACCCAGTTAGAGAAACAGAGAAAGTCCAGTTGTTTCATAAGCAGATTCATTTTTTTATATATGATTGTGACCCAGAAATTTCTGATCTTCCTCTACATCTGATTGCCCTGGGTCAAGCTCAACCCAAATGCCATCTGGTAACAACCACTTATGCTGCAAAAGCAGGGCTGAAGAGGCAAATCTTTTGAGCAGTAAAATGGGATTTTGTATCAGGTAAAGACCTTAGGTGAAGAGCAGTGAGGCATACTAAAAGAAACTTAGTTCTACACAATTCCTTGAGAAACTCAGTCTCCATGCTGCCTGGACTGGGGGCAGGGATGTACCAGTACATCTGTAAACAACTAATTCTCCAGAATAGAAAAGGTATGCATAAATATACACATCTAAGTTTATTATAAGTGTTACTCATGTAAGGGATGTGCAGCACATAATTCATAATAAAATACACATTGCCTTTTATTGATTACATTACAGTTGATTCTCACAGAATGCTTTTCTTGATTTTTGTCAAATGCCTGTATCCAGAGCAACCTTAGGTTACAGCTGACAAATGAGTGTAGGCCCAACACGCCTGTTGGTTGATAGTTTCATTTATGTTAACAAGAGGAAAATGAAACAATGACACATATTAGAACTTTACTTATTCATCAATAATCTGAGCAACTTCTTGAATCAGATAATAGTTTTTTAATATTGGAAGAATATATCCTCAATATTTTGTGCTAGTCACAAAGTAATGTCTACAGACAAGACACACTTTTCATCTGTTATTAATATTTTCTCCAGCACTACTTTCATAAAACATCACTTTCAGAAGACCTCAACAAAATAATAAATGAAACCCTGGTTTGTGGTGTTTGCAAGTTTTGTGGTAAAAGTGGTCCCAGCATGGCTTTTTTTGAGCTACCAATAAGATATTGCTGACTGTGGAGCTGGGAAGAGATGTGCAGTAGTACATCAATATCTGATATTTCCAACATACAGATACTATAGATGTAAGTAACACTGAGAGCATAGACAATAAATTGTAGTAAAATGAGTAGAAAATGATAACTTTGGAATTTTATCTTTGAATATCACCTTTGACTTTTAAATATTACCTTTGTTTTCATTATAATTTATTTAATTTTAAATTTATATAACTTAGTTTTCAATAGTGGGTGTGTTTAATAATTAGCTCTCAAAATTTCTGAAAATTTAAATTGATTCTTGTGAGCTTCTGTGAGCTGGGTCTAATTCACTACCAAATGGCCAAATCTTCTGAACTCACAGATATGTGATGGGGTTATGTCTTTGCTTTTATGCAGGAGCCTATATGTGATATTCAGGCACATTTTTATATTTGCATAAAAATGAAGCTCTTCTAAACCAGGACAAAACAGTATCATACCTGACAAATGTGTCCTGCCCCTGGGCATCACAGCAAGAGGAACTCCTAAACAGATGAGATCAGATCCAATAGAACAGGTTTCCTCTGTCATATCTGGGAAACTATTTATGACTCATACCCTTTACCAGCTGTGTGTTTTGCATCAGTAGATATTCTGATATATAAAGGTACCTCTCTCATGTTGCAGCAAAACTACTGATTTCAGCAAAACTGTCTTTGATACCTTGACACTTTCTACAGATCCTTCTGAATACAGTGATGTTATGATATTACTGCTTTTTACATTTCCACTCCCCTTCTTCTACACCTGTTTTGTAAAAGGGTATTCAGTCTGCAATTAACATCTGATGGCAGCCTGACTGTGGCCGTGAGAGTAGATGTTTTTGAGCCATTTACTCAAAGTCAGATGTAGAATTTATTTGAAGTGTAAAAGTTTTTGGAACTGAAAGTTTGAGGCTTTCTGCCACTTACAAAGATATGAGGATTTGAGCCACAACTTTTATGTAAATTCTTATTAAAAACAGTGCTGTGCAATGTTGTTTCTTGGATAGAATTTTTGGATGCTAATAGAATAAGCTATGTACTCTAGTGCACAATTATATTCTCTCCCTGTTTTCTCGCTGTTATGCTTGCAAGCAAATTGTTAAATAAGTTCGTTTTGCTCCCCAAGAGCATTTCCAAAAGTGTGTTGGAATTTCCCACTGTAGGTACCTGGGCTCTATCAGTATTTTCTGTACTGACCTTTGTAATTATGATACAGGAGACTACTTAAACAGAACTTTGCTTGCCAAACAAATATAAACACAAAATTGCTTTAAGTTGCTAATTGTTCTTTCCTGCTGTGGACATTGGCCATGACCCAAAAACTTGGCTGCTATTTCAGCCATAAGAGATTTTCTACAGGTCCTCAAATACTATCTCAAGTAAAAATTCTTATGTAGTACACTCATTCCTGGTGGAGGTAAGAAAACTTCTCTCCTAATAGTGTAATAAAATTTTATGTTATAAAATGAAAATAAGCAACATTCTTTCATATTATAAAGAACATAACATAAAAACAAATTATCTTTTGGCTGGGAGGAGATGCCAAACCCATTCTAGAACATTTATGCCATTTTTCCATGCTCTCTTCAAGCCAAGTTGATTGCATACAGATCTCCTAAGGGGATGTGCAACTGATTCCATGGTCCTGGCTCAAGGCAAAAAATGGAACCATGACTGAGGGCTTTTGTAAAATATCCTTTGCCCAGGTAAATATATAGGTGTGAGTTCACAGAGACAGGCAAGTAGACAGATGGCAGGCTGGAACCCCAGGCTCCAAGGTGCCCATGACCAGCAATACCTAATTACATCTCCTCTGGTGATCACCTCTCTGAGTACTGGGTGCACGCACCAGCCCAGAGTGTCTTCAGTGACCATCGGGGTTCCTGTAGTAGTCTATAGGCAGCATGGTCCCTGAGAGGAGAAATCTGAGGTGCTGTCCTGTACTTTCTGGCAGCTGTTTCCCTTGAGACACAGCCCCTTCTGGTCCTTCAATGGATCCCTGTGACTCAGAATTTGGAAAGTTTAAGTCTCCTAATTTAAATCATGCTTTCTTTATGTTATGTTTAACTTCTCTACATTTTATAATTTTTAATAATAATTATCCAAGTAATATATGCACTGTGTTAAAAAAATCACACATTGAGAGAGAGAGAGAGAGAGAAAGAGAGATTGAGAGAGAGAGAAAGCTTTAATTTAAAGTGGACCTGTGGGTCCACTCCCAGAGGGAACCATTTTTATTTACTCTTTTTTAGTTTTAGGTTTCTGGTAATTACCACTATCTTGTAAATAATGTATTTGTACTTTAATTTTTTGTTTACCAACTTTAGAATATATATGTGTGTTCATGTATATGTGTGTGTGTGTGTGTGTGTATATATATATGTATGTGTGTGTACGTATATATGTATATATGTTAAGCTGAATACTTACTAAGGAGCAGCTATTTTTGCTCCCAAACAGAATAAAATGTTCTGTAAGACTCAGTGAAGTTAAGTTATTTTTAAAAATGCTGGTGAATTAGGATAGAGAAAAGCTATGAAAGATTGAAGACAGTGGTAAAAACCTAGAAGGATTTTCCTCTCAGATTGCTCCACAAATATTTAAATTTCTTCTTCTATGTTAAGGAAATGCAAGTTGAACACACACACAACACAAACGCATTATGGGTATTTTTTATG
The DNA here is from genome assembly GCF_030222135.1 of Aotus nancymaae. Classification (NCBI taxonomy): domain Eukaryota; kingdom Metazoa; phylum Chordata; class Mammalia; order Primates; family Aotidae; genus Aotus; species Aotus nancymaae. The sequence goes on along the minus strand of NW_026988473.1, from coordinate 52,575,771 downwards.
TAAAAAGCCAACACAAAAGTATAATCAGAGGACCTATATTCAAAGAAAAGAACATTACCCTTTGTCAAAAGCTCAGTTAATTAATGTTTTTAGTAAAAATAAAATATTTACATTAAAATAATATATTTAAGGTTTAAATGGAGATGTTTTTTGCTTTAACTGATTTTTTTCAGTTAACTGATCCCAATCACATTAGCCAAGAAGACTTTTTAATATTAGAGTACAGTGCTTAAGAGTAACCTTCACCAAGTTATTTCACCTTTCTGTACCTAGATTCTTCATCTGTTAGTTTGTAGTAATAATGGGTTTTCATGATAATCAGTGAAATACCTTATCACAGCATCGACACTTGTTAGGAACTCAAATGTGGAGCTATTGTTATTGCTATTACAATATTGCAATTTTGTAAAAAAATTAGTAACTACCCAGCCTTGAAGTGTGATTGGACCCTCCAAAAAAGCAACATAGATCTATGTTAATCTTCTGCCACTTTAAGATTTCTGTTCCTTGCATCTAAAGTCTTCAATTATCTCCATCAATTATTCAAAATCTTGTCATGTTCTAATTGACTTGGTATTTGGCTATTAACTTTTTTTTATGGCATTTTGTGTTTCTTAGGCTATTTTATATGATTTTCTATCATAAAATACTTTATTTCATAAACAAGGAAAGCATTTTTAAAGAAAAGCATATTTCTTCACTATGTTGTTAAATATATCCAGCCTCTTGATTGTACATTTTGCATTGAGAAGCCACTTTCTTCTGTTTCTTTCTCTCTTCCTTTTGACAACATTCTATTAAGATACTCTTTAACCTTCACAGAGCTGAGTCTCATGTTACTGCCACTTAAAGATTAGGTAAATTAGTTTCCCTACTTTCTCTTTCTTGAATTCCTTTTTCCTTAATTAGTTAAAGTACATTCTCAAGTAAATTTTTCGAAAGAAGAACATAGTATATAAATATCGAGTCCTTTACATTTTAAAAAATGCTCTTATTCTACCTTGATATTAAATAATGATTTGGCTAAGCATACATTCTACATTGAAAATCATGTTTTCTTAGTATTATGAAGGGATTGTTTCATGGGCTTCTAGCATTCTAGAATTCCTTAAAAGAATTCTGAAGGCAGTCTGCTTCTAAATCTCTTTATAGTCTTCTCTTTCACCTTGAAGTTCTGAAATTTCATAGCAATGTGTCTGGGTGTGTGCTCTTTTTCATTCATCTTTCTCAGCATTTCCTAGGAGAGTTAATCAAAAACAAATACAAACAAACAAACAAAACACAAACGATGTCTTTCATTCTGGGAAATGTTATTTTTTTTGACAATTTCTTCCATTGTCTCAGTTTTCTCTTTGGGGAGCCTTCTAGGTTAATCTTCTATGTTTCCATGCTCCTCTATTGCCTTTTCTCTCTTTGCTTCATAGTCTTAGTGTCTTCAAAGACAAAGATTTACCTCAGAGTACTTTAGTATGGGTGAGGCTTTTGCTCCCTCCTCCTACTTCTCCATACTTCTTTCTCTTTACAAGAACCATTCAACATTATTTTTCACCCACTCTGTCGCCTAACTATGGAGTTTGGGCATTGAGAAACACATAAACAAAAACTCAGCATGAGTTTACCTGGACCATTGGGCTTTATTTCTACCTCCCTAAAACACCAAGCTATCCCTAGTACCTATTTCAGAAGAATTAGGGAGCTAAAGATCAGGCAGGATTATTTCTCCTTTTTATGCCTGTATTAGTCTGTTCTCATGCTGCTCTGAAGAAATACCCAAGAATGGGTAATTTATAAAGGAAAGATGTTTAATTGACTCATAGTTCCACAGGGCTGGGAAGGCCTCAGGAAACTTACAATCGTGATGGAAAGGGAAGCAAACATGTCCTTCTTCACATGGCAACAGCAAGAAGTGCAGAGTAAAGTGAAGGAAAAGCCCTTTATAAAACCACCAGATCTTCTGAGAACTCACTCAGTATCATGAGAACAGCATGGAGGTATCTGCCTCCATGATTCAATTACCTCTTGCCAGTCCCTCCCATGGCACATGGGGATTATGGGAACAATGATTCAAGATGAAATTTGGGTGGGGACATACAGCCAAACCATATCATTCCACCCCTGGCCCCTCCCAAATCCCATGGCCTCACATTTGTTTGTTTGCTTTTTTGAGACAGAGTCTTGCTCTGTTTCCAGGCTGGAGTGCAGTGGCACAGTCTCAGCTCACTGCAACCCCACCTCCTGGGTTCAAGCAATTCTCCTGCCTCAGCCTCACGAGTAGCTAAGACTACAGGTATGCAACACCATGCCCAGCAAATTTTTGTATTTTTAGTAGAGACAGGGTTTCACCATGTTGGCCAGGATGGTCTCAATCTCTTGACCTTGTGATCTGCCCACCTTGACCTCCCAAAGTGCTGGGATTACAGGCATGGGCTACTGCACTTGGCCATGGCTTCACATTTCAAAACACAATCATGCCCTTCCAACAGTCCCCCAAGTCTTAACTTATTCCAGTATTAACCCAAAAGTCCAAGTCCAAATCTTATTTGAAACGAGGCAAGTCCCTCTGTCTTTGAGCCTGTAAAATCAAAACTAAGTTAGTTACTTCCTAGATACAATGGGGGTACAGGCATTGGAAAAATACACCCATTTCGAATGGAAGACATTGGCCAAAACAAAGGGGCTACAGGCCCCATGCAAGTCTGAAATCTAATAGGGCAGCCATTAAACCTTACAGTTCCAAAATGATCTTCTTTTACTCCATATTTCACAGGTCATGCTGATTCAAGAGGTGGTTTCCCATGGCTTTGAGGGCTCCACTCCGTGGGTTTGCAGGGTACAGCCCCCTTCCTAGCTGCTTTCGGGCTGGCATTGAGTGTCTGTGGCTTTTCCAGGCACATTGTGCAAGCCATCAGAAGAGCTACTATTCTGGTGTCTGGAGGATGGTGGCCCTCTTCTCACAGCTCTACTAGGCAGACCCCAGTGGGGACTCTGTGTGGGGGCTTTGACCCCCACATTTCCCTTCTGCACTGCCCTAGCAGAGGACATCCAGGCATTTCCATATGTCCTCTAAAATCTAAGCAGAGGTTTCCAAACCTCAATTCTTGACTTCTGCACACCCATAAGACCAATGCCACATGGAAGCTGCCAAGGCTTGGGTCTGGCACCCTCTGAAGCAATGCCCTGAGCTATACCTTGGCCCCTTTTAGCCATGACTGGAGTGGCTAAGATGCAGGGCACCAAGTCCCATGGCTGCACACAGAAGGGGCCCTGGACCCGGCTCAGGAAACCATTTTTCCCTACCAGGCCTCCAGGCCTGTGATGGGAACCTGCCAAAAAGGTCTCTGACATGCCTTGGAGACATTTTCCCCATTGACTTGGTGATTAACATTCGGCTTCTTGTTATTTATGCAAATTTCTGTAGCCAGCTTGAATTTCTCACCAGAAAAATGGCTTTTTCTTTTCTATTGCATTGTCGGGCTGCAAATTTTCCTAATTTTTATGCTCTGCTTCCTCTTAAATGTTTTGCTACTTAGAAATTTCTTCCATCAGATAGACTAAATCATCTCTTTCTAGTTCAAAGTTCCACAGCTTTATGGGGAGGGGGGAAATGCTGCCCGTCTCTTTGCATAGCAAGAGTGACCTTTACCCCAGTTTCCAACAAGTTCCTTATCTCCATCTGAGACCACCTCAGCCTGGACTTCATTGTCCATATCACTATCAGCATTTTGGTCAAAACCATTCAACAAGTCTCTAGGAAGTTTCAAACTTTCCTACATCTTCCTATCTTCTTCTGAGCCCTCCAAACCGTTTCAACCTCTGCTTGGTACCCAGTTCCAAAGTCACTTTTATATTTTCATGCATCTTTATAGCAGCACCCCACTCTCTGCAGTACCAATTTACTGTGATAGTCCATTCTCAAATGCTATGAAGAAATACCCAAGACTGGGTAATTTATAAAAGAAAGAGGTTTAATTGACTCCCAGTTCTGCAGGGCTGGGGAGGCCTCAGCACACTTATAATTGTGGCAGAAAGAGAAGAAATCACACCCTTCTTCACATGGCAGCAGCAAGAAGTGCATAGTGAAGCGGGGGAAAGCCCCTTATAAAACCATCAGATCTCATGGGAACCCACTCTCTATCACAAGAACAGCATGGAGGCAACCACCCCCATGACAGTTACCTCCCACTGGGTCACTCCCATGACATGTGGGGATTATGGAAAATACAATTTAAGATGAGATTTGGGTGGGGACACAGAGCCAAAGCATATCAATGCCCATATTAAATTAATGGTTCTTTTTATAAACCATTATAAAAACCATATTAAATAAATGGTTCTGAGTGAAAGGTTCAGAACCTTGACCAACAGCAGTCAGAAGGCAGTTTCAGCAATGTCTACTTCTTCTCAAGATAACATTAAGTAAAATTGGATATCATCACCTACATTGGTTTCTCAGCTCACTAGTGGTTGTGGTCTCTATCCTTAGTTGTTCAAAGGTCAGAGTAGAAATTGAGTTACTCATTGTCTTAGAAGGGGAGAGGGCATTCTCTCATGCTGAAGTTTCTCACTCATCACCTGGTTATTGCATCTTTCTCTTGAGATAATCTGCATCCCGTTTTTATAACATGATAAATAGCGATGACTTTTAACTGCAACTTTTTCTTTCTTATTTTGGGACAATGAGATAATGGCTCTTGTCTAGTTTCTAACAAATTATACAGCAGCAAACATCTAGAAATTTTCAAGACAATATGGAAGTTGTGAAAAAACGACCAAACAACTTTTGTTTTTATTTTTTCCTTATCATATATTGTATAAGTGTCCTGATGGAAATGGCATTATTTCAGCTCTGTGCACCATGTTTTCCAAGTGATAAATAGCAGACTATGTGTTCTCAGTAGAGAGAAACTTCATAACATCACAGCAAATGGCAGGGATGCTCCCTGCACTTAGCTTTACAGGATTATCCAAGGGTCCTCTGATACTCTTGGAGGCACAATAGTGAGAAATAAGTATATGACTGTCAGGGGCCTGGGAAACCCTGGGAGGGACCCCAGACTCTGGAGGTGGAGGGGCAGTACTCCATTAAGAGTACTTTGACAGAGGGTTTGAAAGGGACTATGTACTTGGCTATTATTGGTATTTGGTAAAACGATGGCATTGCATGTATTTGTAAAAAAAAAAAAAAAAAAAAAAAATCTAGCTCTTCATCTACCTTCCCCTTCCTTAGTTGATTCTCTTCTCTTATATTTTTATGAGAATGTCTCATCCATTCCAATACCTCTTATTTCCGTTTTATTTATTATCTAACCCAAATATCTTCCAGAATATCACCCAAAATGTCTTCCAGAATAGCATGCCCTTGTGGGCCTGATATGTTAGCATTGGATACCTAGGCCTGCTGGATCATAAGCCTTTACTTGTCCACAGATAAGAAGAACCCCTGTTCTACTACTTCTTGTGTTTTCCTGTGAGTCCCCCATTGGTGATATGGTGGAGAATAGAATCTTACATAAAATGAGCCATTTTTTTCTTTGGCTTTGCTGTCTTTCATCCGAGCCTACTGCTTTTGTCCTCCTTCTCATTCATACTTGTTCTTACTATTTCTGTATCCTGATGCTGCTCCTGCTTTCTTTGCATTTGTTGTCTGCTAACCTCTGTTCTGTCCATAGACCACTGTCTAATCTCCCACTGGTGATGCAGCTTCAATTTCTTCCACTCTTTCAGGTGCGAGAATCCTGTCCTCTCTATGGCTGCTCTTTGGAGTCTTCATTGTTCCTGTCTCCAGTGCTCACATTTCTTACTATTTCTGTATCCTGATGCTGCTCCTGTTTTCTTTGCATTTGTAGCCCTCTTTCTTGCCTCAGTCTCTAGAGCATCATTTGGAATGTACCACAGATTTCCCTCCTTCCTCAGTATTTGTGAAGCAGCTGCCTGAGCTCTCTGGCTCCTGTTCTTCCACATGTACCTTTGCAAGGCAAAGATTCTGTTCAGTGACCAACTTTCAGCAAAATGAGACAAACATCTTGGTTTATCATCGAGACAGAAAGTAGAGCAGTGGTTACCAGGGTCTGGAGGAGGGGAAAATCGGGAGTTAGTATTTAATGGGTACAGAGTTTCAGCATGAGATGGTGAAAATGTTCTGGAGATGGATAGTGGATCACCACTATCACAGCACAACAGGATGAATGTAGTTAATTACCACTGAACTATACTTTAAAATGGTAAATTTGATATTAGATATATTTTGCTAAAATTTAAAAAAATATGAATAAAAACCTCTACTTGGTTTAAAGAGAAGTGACGATTACAGAAATGTCTTAGGAAAAAAAACACTGCCTGCTCATGGCTATAGCTCTGTCCACTGCCTGTTACGCAGAATTTTTGTAACTCAGAGAGGGCACACCTAAGGAGAGCACTTTCGAAAAGAATTGGTAATCTTTGTATCTTCCAGCTTCATTTAAGAGTAAACTGTATGGTAATCTTAAGTATTATTTTTCTTTATTGATCAATGATTTTTAGAATAATTATGCCATTATTAATAATCATCCTAACAATGAATAAATGCCAACCGCTATTCATGACTCCTGATAAAAATTAACAATTTAAAAGAGACCATCTTTATTTTAGTAGCATGAATTATTTGGTAAAAGGAAATTGACAGAAAGCTGACAGTTGAATACAAAGACACAGGAGCCTATGCTTTTAACCAATTACTAATAGTCGAAGCCTACCATGCTTTCAGCACAGACAGATCCATGATCTTGGGGATAGAGGTGGGTTTCAGGTAAGGAGTTATATGTTGGAACAAAGTCTGTGCTTTGTCACAGATGAGGGTTCAAGACAGAAATGAGGAAAAAAACAGGGAAAAATTTGAACCAGGAGTCCACTCTTTGTTCTGACATTAGGCAACCTTGTAACTTGGGAGTATTTCTCAGGAGAGACTCTTGTAAAGTTAATATTGACCACAGAAGCAAGACTATTTGGAGATATATTCAGGCACTAAGAACTTCTCCTGAAGATTAGTTTCCCTGAAACAGTCTGGATGGGCCACTCCAGCCCCAGTTATATAATACCTCCATGAGCAGCAGCTCAAAACAATGTGTTGTGAGGTAAATTTAATACATGATGCTTCTCCCAGAACCAGTGCTCCTTCTACTATACTCTTCTGCATCTGTGGAGTCTTAAATGTTTAGAGAGGGATGAAATATTGTATCATTTTCAATCACGATGAAAACGTAATCTTAATGCCTGTTGTGTGTATATACTTAAACACACAGCTTCTTTGCCAGTTCCTTTTCCTAAAGCACACTTTTTAGTGGAGTAAGGAATAGATATAAAATGTAGCTTAGAATTTTATCACTCATTAAATTTGAGTTCCTCTGATGTGCCAGACATCATGCTAAGTTGTAGGAGATACTTTAGAAATAGGGTTTCTCACACAATTTGAGAATATAAGATCTAGAGGCCCCTTCATATATAAAAGCTCATCTCATTTTTTATGTTAGGAAACGACTCAGTCTACAGTGAATCAGCCTGGGTCCCAGTGGAAACAGGTGATATGGCCAAACTAGGTAATTTGAGAAGAGTTCAGTATAGGACCTTATTACAAAGATATGGTCAGGATTCAAGAAAAGGAGCAAAGGATGGTGCAGTACTTCAGGGCTAGTAATAGTAGGGAGCCTTTGCTATCCACAGGCCTGAAAGAACCCCCAAAAAGAGCTGTGGCCTTCAGTAGAGAGACACATGCAATGTGGTGACTTAGCGGGAAGAAACATGGAGGAATAAATGCTATAACTTCGCTCGTCTCCCACCCTCCAGTTTCCCTCTAGGGGCCTCCTTTTGGTTGAACTCAACAGAATCCAAATGCAAAAGAGCCCCTTGTGATAGTTCATGTAGGTCAGCCTCACAGGGCCCAAAGCTGGGGAAAGAGTGGAGGGGAATAGAATTAAAATGCAAGTGTTAGGACATGGTTTCAGTATTCATCAGATGTTGGAAGAGAGTCTTTTGACTCTAAAGGGCAGCACATAAAAATGCTGAGTTATTTGAGCATAGGATTTTTAAGTTTCCAATTTGAGAGAGAAAATATTGTTTTGCAGTCATAGAATTATAAACTAAAATGCCCAGAACCTAAGCAGCCTGCAGATACTCACACACAAAATGCATTAGCCCACTGCTCCCAACAGCTCACCAATACTCACCAAGAGCTCTGCTTCTTGTTTCAAGAACCATGAGAAGACTCTAGGGAGTGTCTCACATGTGTTTAAAAACAAGTCTACACCCAATCTCCAGGTCATTTTCTCATATATCTTGTGTCTTGCTCAACTCTCATGTTCTGAGGGGGAAAAAAAACTCCCCATGTAACTCTCTTCATGCCAACAGAAGCCTGGGAGTCTTCTGCCCATACCAGCTTAAGCACAGCTAGCAGAGAGCATGTATCCAGTCTGCTCTCTAAACACATGCAGGGCCATGTGTTTAAGGATCAAGACCTTGTCCTGAAAGTGTCCAGCTATGCCTGAGGAAGGCCAGGAGGGGAAGTCTGCCCAATCTTAGGGTCTGAGCAACAACAAACTTTCCAACATTGCACCATGCCTTGTGCAGGAAGGTGAAGGTCATATAGAAGTGAGAGGCAAGGCTGAGCCTGGCTTTCTAATCAAGCAAAATACTCACTTCTTGGAATGGACAAGTGAGGGGTGAGAGAAATGAGCAGGAACATTTAGGGAAAAGTCACTTCTCATGGAAGCCAAAAATGTGAAGAAACTTTCCCACATTATGTATTGCTTTATGAGATTTTTCTAAATTCTCATTCACAAAGGTGATTATAAGCAGCCTTTTGATCTTATTCCACATGGTAGATGAGAGATTAAAACAGGAATTGGATCAAAGCAAGACAAGATCTGGCCGAGGAAAGGACTTCGACTGAAATAGTGTGGAAAAGGGTCCTGTGGGAAATGTGAATTATTGAGCCAATACAGTAGTACTAAGCTTAAAAAGAATTTCAGGCAACACTCTGAAAGCACTGTGACAGGTTTTATACAGATGCAAGTGCATAGCCAAGCTAGAAGGAATCTCTTCCCCCATTGCAGAGGTGAGAAATGGCCCAGGAGAGTGCAGGTAGCCCAAAGTCTCACAGCAGGCAACAAAGCTGGTCTCCATTTCCTGAATCCCATTCCCCTCCAGCTCCACACAACCCTACAGAGCAGATCGAGATCCCATTTCCTGTGGGCACACCAAAAAGTGTTGTTGACCTCTTTGGCCGGTCCCCAGTCCCCACCTGTTCTTGAGTTTTGTTTCACAGTTCTTTTCAGGCAAAAAGTCTCAATTGTCGAAAACCTTGCACCATTCATGTCAGATTTTCTATAATTTTACAAGAATCCTAGCACATCTGAGTGTTTCCATTTACACTGCACAGGCCAGAATCCAACAGTGTAGAAAACACTGTAGATTTTGCAAGCACTTCTAATTAAGTGGGTATAAAATATTTTTAAGTAGATTTTCCCCCAATTAAATAATTTCTGGAGCGATTGAGTAAAAAGAGAGCAGAAACCCAGCAGTGAACCTAATAAGGATTCCTGAACCTTCCTGTTATGCAGATAGTGGAAACTCAGGTGCAACAGGTTTGGAGGTCAGAGATTATGTACACAAAAACTAAAATCTAGCTCTTAGTGTATATGGCTCCAGGCAGTCAGTGTCTGGCTTCAGCAGCCCCTGCCCGATCTGGGCAATATAGGGGTGGTGATGCCAGTGTGAAGAGGAGCTGGTCACACTGATGAGACAGCACTTTGCAAATAGAAGGTGTAACAGAAAGTGTTCTCTCAATGCTAATTTTAGGCCAGCTCCTTAGTTAACATAGGCAGAATCATCTGGGCAGCCTTCTGAAGAAGGAATCAGACAGCCAGAAACAGTCATATTTCAGATGTTCTTCCCTTTACGTCGATCACAGAAAAAAATACGTTTGATCCCATTTGCCAATTTACATGTTCCAATTCATTTTATTAGCCCTCAAGCTTATATTTAAGGCAGCAGAGTGCTCTGTTTACCTTAAAAATGGTATGGCCCTGCAGACCCAAGTAAATGCTCCTTAATCCTTTCAATTTTTGCCATGAGCTAGAGTGAAGAGAACTACGTGTCTGCTGCAAGAATGAAAAGCAGGAATGGCCCTAAGTTTTAGCCTTCAGTTAAATAGCACTAAATGACTTATGGTCACTAATGAGAAGTATTATAATGGTTTCAATCTTAGATACAGACATTGCTGTGTACCCCAAGTCATATGGCAGTTTCACAAGAACCACGTAATGTGAGAACCATGCCCAAATCTGCTATGACAGAGAAAGATCATTGAGGGGAGTGACCCAAGATCACAAAATATAAATGATGGCAAAGCTGGTCTTAGGTCACTTGGAATATACAAGTTGTTTCCCAGGGACACCATGTAAAGCTCAGCAAGTTGTGCCCTGTGCAATATGCATGGCCATAGAAAGAAACCCTCACTTTCTCTTTCTCCTGGTGAAGTCTTTTGGCCACATGACAGATGACGTGGGTTTTACCTTTGTATAAGAGAAGTAGTAATAAGTAGGATTTGACTCACTCCTCATCTATGGTGTCTTAGTCTATTTGGGTTACTATAACAGAATGCCATGGACTAGATGGCTTATAAACAACAGAAAATTTTTTCTCACAGTTCTAGAGACTGTAAAATTCAAAACCAAGGCACCAGCATACTTTCTGTGTCCCCACATGGTGGAAGGAGTGAGGGAACTCTCTTAAGTCTCTTTTATGAGGGCACTTATCCCATTCATGAGGTCTTCACCTTCATGACTTAATCACCTCTTGAAGGCTCCACCTCCTAATACTGTTACATTGGATGTTGGGATTTCAACATACAAATTTTGGGAGGACACAAGCATTAAATCTGTATCATTCCACTACTGGCCACCCAAAATCTATGTCCTTCTTACTTGCAAACTACATTCATGACATCTCTAAAGCCTCAATAGTTTTAGCTCATTTCAGCATTAACTCTAAAGTCTAAAATCCAGTCTCATCTAAATATTATCTAAATTGAATATGGGTGAGACTCAAAATATGATTTTATCCTGAGGCAAACTGCTTTCCAGCTGTGAACCTGTGAAATCAAACAAGTTATGTGCATCCAAATGCAATGGTGGAAAGGCCTAGGATGAACAATTCTATTCCAAAATGGAGAAATAAAAAAGGAAAAGGAGGTAACAGGTCATGAGTAAGTCCAAACTGTAAGACAAACTCCATGAGGTCTCAAGGCTCAGAAATAATCCTCTTTGGCTTAATATTCTGCCCTCCAGGCTCACTGAGACTGAGGGCCTGCCTGGGGCTGTGGCTCTGCCCCCTGCTGCTTTGTCAGGCATAAGCTGAGCCCCCAGAGTTCTGCCACATGGCCCACACACCCACACCTCTGGGCAGCCCTTCCCCCATAGCTTTCAGTGGGGCCATTTAGCCTATTGAAAGGAAGGCAATGGCCACCACTTTTGAAACCAAGGAGGTAACCCTGATGATCTGTGAATCTTCTTCAGGGTCATTCTTCATTTCTCTTGATAAATAGTGCATGTCTCAGCTGAATAGCATTGTGCTCCCATCCTGTAAAATCCGAATCTGACAGCCTTCCTTCATTCCTTCTCATTTCCTTCCCCTTTAGTTCATATTGGCAGTTTCCCTGCTGGGGTGGCTGATTAAGTCTGCAGTTCATACCCATACTAATCTCTCAATTAGTCAGTTGGCCACACTATTATTGTTCTCTTCCAAACATGGGTTCTAATTTTTTGCAATGTGGATAAACTGAGAATATTGTAAATCTACAAGTTCTCATTCTGTTTTGCTTAACAATTCTGTCTTTAAGTCATTCTCTCTTCTTTCATTTTACTATAAGCAGCCAGGAGGAGCCAAACTGCAACTTCAACACTTTGGTTAGAAATAGCTTCAGCCAAATATCCCATTTCATTGTTCCCAATTTCTACCTTCCACAAAACAGCAGAACATGAACACAATTCAGCCAAGTTATTTACCACTTTATAACAAAGATCACCTTTCTTCCAGTTTCCAATAACATGTTCTTCAGTTCCCTCTGAGACTTTATCAAATGGTCTTTACTGTTCATATACTACAAACATTCTGGTCATGGGCACATAAAAGTTCTGTAAGAAGCTTGAAGCTTTCTCTGCAGCTCTTCTCTTTTCTTTCTGAGACTTCACCAGCATTGCTCTTAATGGTCCATTATGGCAGTGTAAGCTTTTTCAAGCATGCACCCCAAAATTCTTCCAGCTTCTACCCATTACATAATTTCAAAACTGCTTTCATATTTTTAGGTATTTGTTTCAGCAGCACCCCCACTTCTTGGAATCAATTCCTGTTAGTCTTATGAAAAGCCATCTCTGAACTTTATATATTGGTTTATGTATGCCTGACTTCTAGACTATAGTGGTACTCTATAAATTGTGACTCGCGCTCTTGAAATTCTCTTGACTAGTAGTTCCTTGAGGGCAAGGATTAATTTTATTTATTTTATATCCCTAATTCAATACATAGTAAATATCAGGTACTCAATAGAAGCTCCTTCTCTTGTCCTCAGTAATTCAGTTCAGTAAGCACCTGTTGAAAACCTGATATTGTTTTGATGCCAGGCCATTTTTTAAAGCTGCCAGAGGCCTCAGTATTTAGTAATCAAAGTGATTATTTATTCACAATAAGTCTCAATATGGAGCAGCCAAATCCTGAAATACCTCATGAAAAAAAACACAAACAATAACTTGTATTTAGTGAGCACTGCTATCTTTCTAAATATGCACTAAAACCCCAAGAAATAGATACCATTATAATCCCAGTGTTACTATGGCAAAACAAGATATGGAAAATTTATCTATGGTTACACAATGTTGAAATGCAGATCTTGATTGTGTAATTCTATAACCTATATTTGCCACTACTGTGATATGGTGCCTGTAGTATAACTAAAGAACAATGTTTCTGCAATGTTGCATTTACCAGATGACTTAAGTTCAATCATTTAAACACCAAGTATCTGATTTAAACTGGAATCTATTACATGCCTCTTATCCAAGATGTTGCAAGGTCACCACTCAGAGAATGTCTTCTGGCCTGTTGAGTTGTGTATGGAGCTAAGTTCTCCTTCACTGGATAATTTCAGAATGTTGTGATGCTTGAACTCAACAATTTCTCCTCCTTCTCTTTCTCTGCCTCCTATTCCTTCTTCTTCTTTTTCTTTCTTTTTATTTGAATAGACTTTAATTTTTAGAGAAGTTTTAGTTTCACAGGAATATTATCTTTTTAAATTGCAAAAGCAGGACACATTCATTTTGTAAAGTTTAATAATACAGAAAATAGGATATTAAATGGAGGTTTTGTAGTTACATGAAAGGGATATTGATGAGGTAATTGTGGCATGAATTGTTCTGGATTATCTGTAAGATTTCTTTTAATACAGTGTTTCCTCTTTGGTTCAGCAATCTGAAACACTTATCATCAGAGCTGTCTGATCCCACCTGTTTCCATTATCTAATTACATTACCACCTCCCTACAAAGCACCATTGATATCCTCAAGTTCTCTGTGGGCTAATTTTCTAACTAAATTTCCCAGTATTATATTTATTAGGACCCCCCCACTCCGCCCTGCAGGCGCAATTATCTGAGGATCAAGAAAACCTCTTGTATTCTGAACATGGGTGTGTGTGTGTGTGTGTGTGTGTGTGTGTGTGTGTGAGAGAGAGAGATCATATTTATTCAGAGAGTTGAGATGCTTGCTAAAAATGGAGACTCTGGACCTCACCCAAGACATATTAAATAAGAATATCTATGCTTGAAGTCAGAGATTCCGCCTACCAAAACTTGTTTTATTTTTACTTTCCATCAGGAAATTGACAAACATATTTAAAAGTAGAGAGGTTAATATAGTAAACTCCATGTGCTCAAAACTCAGTTTCAACAATTATCAATTCATAGTCAATGTTATTTTATCTATAATGTGAAGCAAATTGTGGACATATCATTTGACCATTTCTACATATATCTAGAACACATAACCACAATACAATAATCATACCTAAAATAACAGTAACCTCTAATGTCATTACATTTTAAAATCAAATGTGTCTTGTTTCATAAATGTGTCTTAGTTTTATGGTGTTTTAAACCCAATCACGTAACTGCTCCAGGCTGGACTGGCTCCTCTCTAGGCCTGTTGCTCAGCTCCCATGCTGGGACTTTTGTCCACCAGTCTTCCAACTTGAATACAATTTTTCCTGTATGCTGTGTTTTCTGTTTCATTTTAATCTCCTACATTCATCCTTAAGTAACTTGCTATGATAAATACATAAAAAATAATTTTTCTGACTTGTTTTGAAAGGTGGCTTTTTCAGCCCTCACACTTTATTGATAGTGTGTTTGAGTACAGAATTCTAGGTTGAACGCAATTTTTTCTCAGAAGTTTGCAGGCATTATTCAGTTACCTGTGGTTTCTGGTGAAAAGTCTGTTGCCACTGTGGTTCCCATTTCTTTGTTATTTTTCCAGATTCATGTCGTCTCTTAAGTTTTGTGACTTTCTCTAATCTTCATGTTTTGAAATTTCACAATAATGCAACCAAGGTAGTGATATTTTATAGGTGCTCAGTGGACCCCTATCCACTTGTCCTCCAGTTCTAGGGGACTTGGTTTTTTTCTTTGATGACTTTTACCTTCATTCTCTCATTCTCTCTGTTCTCACTTCTGGAAAATTTAAATATTGGACCTCCTGAATGAATACCTATCGTATTTTTCGTTTAAATTTCCCAAGTCTCTGTTTCGCTTGGTTTTGTTTTTCTCGGTCTACATTCAGGTACATGTTCCTTGACTTTGCTTTCTACTGAATTTTTCTTCTATTTCACCAATTACATTATTTTACTGCTAGATCAGATTGGATCTCAAGGGTGTCTTTTTCCAGTTACTGCCTCAGTCATAATTCTCACCCTTGGTTGCTGTTTTATAAATCTCAGTACATGAATTAATTTGCCCCTTGCATTACTGTAATTCGTTTCATGTCAGGGACCATTTATTCTGATGGCTCAGCTTGGTTACCCTCTTTTGAGGTGTCAATTTGCCCATTTGTTCCATGACTTTTCTTTTATTGTCTGTTTATGTGTTTTTCCTGGCCCTTCAAATTTTAGGAAGATAACCAATGTTTCACATCCATGTGAGTATATGGGCTTAAGTTTTTTACTTGTTGGCCAGTAGTCACTGCCACTGTAAATCAGGTCCACTTTTTTTAAAAAAACACTTGCAGGAATCCCCTAGAATTATCGGTGTCCAGGTGGAATGTCTGCTGGGTCCAAGGTGTCATGATGTCTTCTATCTGGTGTGCCAGGGATATTGCTACAATGCATCATGTCTTATGGCTAGGGCTAATAGCCACTAGAAGAGGTTTCTGACAAACAGGCGTGATTACAGGACATCCTGTGCCACACCTTCCCTGGGAAGAATACACTCTATGTCAGCTCCAAGTATAGTTTTATGCACAGTCACCCCCAAAGCAGCAATACTTCTAGGGATTCGGATCAGAACTGGTTTGCCATTTGCCTCTTTTCATCCCTGAGTGACTATCTGGTTATTACCTTGACTTTTGGAAAAAAGGACTAATTATGCTATTCACATTCTTTAGAAAAATTACCTCATGATTATATAAAAATTAATAATAAAACAAATGGTCATGTACCTACCACCTAACTGAAGAAATAACATCTTGTGATTCTAAGCTGATGCTCCCTCTCCAACTTTGGAGGTCATGGGTCTGAGGTGGGAAGTATGGCCTTAGTGATGCTGAAGTAGCTTTCTAGCACCTGTTTCTGAAAAAAACAATAGAAAGGTACAAATGTACTATCTAGAAGGCATACTCAGCTATTTGTAAACAGTAGTACAGACAATTATGCATGGTGTCTGGTGTGGCTGTGTAGGTCACCAATAGTGTTTCCTGCAGGCATTTCTCTCTGGGCCACTGCTAACTCACACAGCACCTTTGTGTAAATCAGAAAAAAAGCCACTCCTGCTATTTGCCATAATTTAAAAAATAACAACATGCACAAAAATCTATAATGACTACGAGTGTAACTGGTGCCCCCTAGGGCTTACAGGCCACAACCCACACAACAGTAATTCAAGGTAAACATAGCAGATGGTACAGGGCCCCTCAGATGGGCTTTATCACTTGCTGAATGCCTACTGTGTGCCAGGAACTCTTTTAGATTCTTGGCACTCAGTGTTGAGATGAATAAGATCTCTGCTCTTCTGGATCCCCCATGACTGGATTTCTGAGCAGGCTGTTTTGTGAGTGCAAGAGCTGTAGACAACTAACAAGCTGGAATTGTTCTTGAACTGGGTCAGAGGTCCTGTGGTTACTAGTTAAAAGTGAGGCAGAACTTCATTTTACTCAAAATGCTATCTATGCCAAGTGAAACCTGAGAGGTCATGTTGTGCTAAGCTGATGAGTTCAGAGGTCACATGGGGTTCTTACATTTATGATGACCCTATGTCCTAATTTTCCCTGGACAGTCCTAAGCATCTTATCCCCATGTAATTATTAATATAACCCCTTGTCTCTCCTAAACGTGTCCCAGCTTTGGACAGTAAATTATATGATCACATAAATTAGCTTTTGTTGTTGTTGTTGTGGCAACATCCCTTTAAAATCCTAGTTACTTAATACACTAAATATTTAGGTTTTGCTAATGGATCTGTGGGTCAGCTGTAGCTTTGCCCCAGGTTGTCAGTCATGTTTTAGTTTTCTCCTTGTTTTGCACTTTGGGCTAATGCCACAAGTCTTCTCATTATGGCAGTCAGACTGAACTATCAGCTCTTATCTGAGAGCTCTTCTTCTCATGCAGAAGGTGGGAGCACAAGGGACCTCTGCTTCAAGGTGGCATGGGCCATGTTCACTCGTATTTCATTGACCAAAGCAAGTCATATGGCCAAGACCAACATTGGGGATTGGGACTTACGCTTCTCCCTTGGAGAGGAGCCCTGTGATAGGGCACAGTGACTATTTGGTGAGTAATAATACAGTTATCTCATCACATTCCTAAATCCTACGTCCTCCCAATGTGCCCCTCCTCCACCCTTTGCTGGTGGTCTCCTAGCAGTGTCTATCTCAGGACAGAGTTGAAGTGATTAACAGGATGTACAGAAGTTTTGTCTCCATTTAGATTACAGAATGTGTTAAGGGATTTCACTGCTATGTAGAGAGCCTGTTTTGTGTTGGAGAAGGTGTGGATTGATGTTTGCAGCCTGATTACCTGGGACAGGGTTTCCTCCTTCCTGGTCCCCCAGCACTATCACCCATTGTAGAGGTCTGCACCAGCATGTTCTCTACTCTCCTGTGTGAGTGGTCAGAACCAGGTGGAGTCTGGGGTCAAACCATGCCCCCCGCCTCACGTTAGGCTCTGTGAGGTATACTTCCTAGCCCCTTTTACTTTGTCCCCACTGACTCCACTCTCTGTTCCCCATCCCTGCCTGTTGCTCTGCAACTGGGATTTTAAATTTCTCTCAGTTTCCCTTCATTTGCCTGTATTAAATGTTCACACTGATGGGCTTTTCTTTTAAAACAATTCCAGACATTCCTCAAAGTTACTGGTTAACTGATGAATTGGTGATGCTCTTTCTTATTTTCTATTGTTTATCCCATTTCCATGGGATTTGAGGAGATAAAAGTGAAAAGGATTTGCACAGTTACCCATATTGAAACTTTAACCCCAGTATTTTCAAACAGAGATATAATATTGTTTCACTGAAAGGGTGAAGATTGATTGGGAGGCATAGAGGAAATACGTTAAATCCATCACCAGCCCTGGCAGCTGGGTTTCTTTTAAGAGCAGTTTTTGATAAACAGGTTTATCAGTTCACAAGAATGACCAAGTGCTGTCAGAGTCATGTTGAAAAGCACATGGATGGTAGTTGTTCAGCTTGACTCAGCAGGTAAGTGACTTGCAGGAGGGGTTCCCATGCATGCTTCAGCAAAAATACAGCTTTGTCACAGATGGTGGTATGTTGGCAGTGCTGTGCATAGTTGAAATTGTGAGTACCAAATGACTCATTTCTAATTTTCTCCTTCATTAGAATATGAATCTGTGAAGACATGGTGTGCGCCTATCATGTTCCTCATTGTATCTCCAGAGCTTAGCATAGCACTTGGAATGTAGTAGGCATTCAGAAAACTTTGGTTGAAGCAATGCAAATATTAATGATGGGCAGTAGAGGCAAACCCTGGGGAGAATCCTTGGGGATCCTCAGTGTAATGAAGCACAGTAATGACAGGAAGGGTTCTTCTTTAAAATAAAGACTTTACAGCCACCATAGTGCCAGAAATGCCTTCAGATTGGTGCTCAGCCTCCCTGGCTCTACTGTAGCCTGGGGAAGAAGCCTGGAGCGGGTGAGCTGTTTTGAACCTTAGGGGCACAGTCACTGGATATTGTACTGCCAAGACTTGCTGAACCCGTGGGGCTGTGGTCCATGATCCATGTAGCAGATGCTGCGATTACCTGCCATATCCCCTTACCACTTCAGTGTGTGCCTGTTGACCTCCAATGCAGCCTCTGCATTGATTTCAATGTGGGATGTTCCTGACCACTGGAGCTTACTTTGTTCATCTGGGCTGCAGATTTCAAATGATGGGAATTTAATACCCTTTGGGAAATGCCCTCAAATTAACAACTAAAGAGAGCTAATGTGTAATACCTTGGATCCCTTGCCACTTGGGTAGAGTAAATCTGAGGTGTATTAGGCCTCCCCAGCAGTCTTAATCTTTACTCCCCTACTGTAGGAACTGGCTTGATAATGTACCTTTTACTGGCTTCCCTTTCTCCTTCTAAATAATGCTTTGCCCTTGAATAATTGTTTTAGGGTATGCTACTGGGGAAACCCAGACTACAATATTCTATCCTGGGTCCTGAGGATCTGCCACTGAGTAGGGGTTGTTCTTGTAGCTGCAAAATCCACAGAAGACTTGAGCTTCATTTTGCTTAGAACCTTAAAAGTTAATAGGAAAAATAAAACCAAAAAAAAAAAAGCACTCTAGTTTCTCTTAATTTAAGAAGTTGTGACTTACACAATTCCTCGATGATATTATACAGCTCTCTGAGATGACAGAGTAATTTTTAAGGACATTTGAAAACTGCCCTGCTCAAAAAACATTGATTGGTGCTGCCTGTGGGGTAGAGTCTTATTTGACTTGAAGGGCGTTCTAGTCCCCATGAATATATTCATTTTCTTGCCATAGCAGGCTGTTTATTGTTTCTAAACATGGCCTGCATGCTGTGTTACCTCCTGTTTGTTTTTGCTCATGGGTCCTCTGGTTTGTTTATGAATTCTCATTGTCACTGCCCCAGAATCAAGTAACCCAGCTGTGAGCCCCAGCGTGGCCTTCCATAGTCAGCTCCCGAGGGATAAATGGATGAGAGGGTCATTCTGCCCACCCTATGCAATGGGTGGGCGTGGGGGGAATGATCACACTGACCTTTGATCTTCGCTTCTTTGCAGATATCTCAGTGAGCCTGCTGACCCTCGTGGTCACTGCCTGTGGTCTTGCTCTCTTTGGCGTGTCTCTCTTCGTGTCTTGGAAACTCTGCTGGGTTCCGTGGCGAGAACGAGGCCTGCCCTCTGGTAGCAAAGACAACAACCAGGAGCCTCTTAACTACACGGACACAGAGATCAATGAGCAGGAGAACAGCGAGGACTTCCTAGACCCTCCCACGCCCTGCCCTGACTCCTCCATGAAGATCAGCCACACCTCCCCTGACATTCCCCTCTCCACCCAGACAGGGGTTCAGGAGAACTGTGCCCATGGCATCCGCGTGCAGCGCCAAGTCACAGAGCCAACCTCGTCGGTTCGGTTAGTAATGCCTCTTCGTTTCTGAATGCAAGCAAGAACCACCCCATTCCCCTCTCTGGCAACAATAGCACTGATTGGTCAAGGAGCCTATAACCTTTTAGATTTCCCTTCTGTATCAGAAACATGAATATGGGGAAACCCTATGCTTCCTATGCTGAAGTTAGGTTCTGAGCCCTTCCTGGTCTGTACTTAGTTCATAAAAATAATAGTTAACATAATAAGACTTAGCATGTGTGAAGTACTCTATAAGAACTTTATATTCATATTTTATTATAGCTTGCAACTTAGCATGAAATGTATACTGTTATCATTTTTACTTTACAGTTGAAGAAACTTAAGTCAAGGAGATTAAATTTTTTTTTAAGTCATATATATAAACACCCAGGTCAGGGTTGGAACCCTGGTTCAACCAACACAAGAATCTGAGTTCTTAACCACTCTTCCCTGCTGCCCTCCTACTGCTGTAGAATTTATTCCCTGTGCATCTCACCTATCCTAACAGTCATGCACAGGCTCTCTTCAGACCCCACAGTGTGGCTGGAGGTCTTTGTCCATCTCCAGCCTTTGGGAGGGTTACAGAGTAACCAGGCCTGGATCACTCTCTTTTCATTGTCTGGATGCTTTCTGCTCTTCAGCAGTAGAGAAGTAATATAATGCCGTGATAAAAGGTGCAGTCTCTCAAGTCAAATGAATTGCCTTTACTTACATGTGTAAAATTGAACAAATTATTTAAAACTCCATATGTGTCCATTTCCTCTTCCTCAAAAGAGGAATAGATAGTACTGATTTGTAGGTGGTTTTAAGACTGAAATGATAACATGTGCTGCACAGGTCTGGCACCTAGTAAATACTCCAAAATGCGAGCTGCCATTTTGCTGTTAGTATTGCTATTATGGCCTCTCCCAAGGCTCAGACATTGCACAAAATTGTGTTTGAGGCTAAACGGACAGTTCTAAATCACTGGATATAAAAACTCATTTTCAATAAGAGATTTCAGGAAAAGAGACTCAGGAAGCAGCTCTCTTTAGAATGAAAATATTGGCCTGAGTGATGGCCAGAGGAATAGCATGTGCTGTTATTTGGAAAGTATAAGCACAGTTTGGATGTATGTTTTTAGAAATCTTTATTGTTTGTTCTCCAGAAACAGAAATAAGACTTTACCCTTTTCATGTTAATTGAGTTTATCCTAGAGGCTCCACTCATTCTCATTAAGTGGGATGGAATATGCCAGTTTATAATTTGATTGTTTTAGAAACTTATTTTTGCATCGTTTCCAATTCTGAATCAAAGAGGCAAATCTAAAATATTCCCCTGTGAGGAGATGGGTAGTTGTTTGCCATTTGATTTAGAAGAAATCCTCAGATTTTATCACTAGGATTTATCTTCAGATTTAAGACTTAAATATAACTAGAGCTCTGTTTGATGCTGTCATAAAGCTCATGCAATGTGCAGACTCATAATCAAATCCTTTCAGTATTTCAATAACTAGAGCCTTTTAGATGGAGTCTCCATTGAAATTTCCATCGAAATTGTCTCCTGTTTCGTTCTACTCTGCATGTAACTTTTCTGGTCTAGATTCCTCCAATAGATAGTGGTAGTACGTACTGTGATCTTACTAGATTTGATCTGAGAGCTCTGCCATAATTCTAACAAACCGATAGCAATGTTGTCACTATAATTATCACAGTATTTATACTGGAAAAGTGTATCAATACTCTGCATATCAGTAAGTATTTGCTTAAAAAATAAAAACTGTTATCATCACTACTGATTTGTAGAAATTGGATAAAAGGAAAAAAACAAAGAGATAGAGTGAAGGAATTATCCCTGTAAAATGCACTCTGTGTTCAAATTGATTTTAGTTTGGGAGGCATGCAATTATATTATCTTTTCTGATGGCAAAAATCAGGTTTAGCAATATCTGAACTACCATAAGAAAACTACTCTTTCTAGCTGCATCCGACCTAATACTGACAATTTTCATTGTTATGCATTTAAAACATTCATACCTAAATTGCTACTGACCTAGTTTTATGGGGTCTGTCTGGAAATACATATTCTTGTCTCAGGATCTCACCACAATAAGAGCAGTGCATGGTTCTTCTAATTCTTTGGGAACTGGGTTGCATCATGAGAAAATGCACACACATATACATACTTTTTGCTAACAAAATGGAAAAAAAGAATGAGGTTTCCTTTATGCCTCAAAGCATTTTTAACATTCTTCTTTAAGTAACATTTTTGATAACCATATTTAGGGAGGGGAAAGATAACCTTTGCTGAGACAGCTCTAAACAGTCTGCTTTTCCAGTTACTGTTTCTTCTCTCTTTCTCATTATGTTCTTTACTATCTCCCTGCCGACACTGTCTTCCTTACTGCTTCCATCCTGCAGCCGTTATCACTGTCTCAGGGCAAACTTTATCTCAGGGTTCCCAGGGCACATAAGACATAGCCTCCATTTAAAGATGTCTTCAGGATCCTTGCGATTGGCACAGTTTCTGTTGCAGCATTTACATCAAAAATCTCAACCTCACCTGGCCTCTTCAGCTTGGTTGTGTTCTTGGCTATGTTTGGCTGACACAGTGCCTTTTTGGAATGTCTTAAAGATGGGCTTTGTTTTATCTTCTAAAAATGTTTCTGGTCAGAATGACTTTCTGTTGTTCTTTCAAGATCAAGCATGTTAGGATTCTGTGTCTAGTTACCTCAGTGACTATTAGTATCATCCAAAATTCCTGTTAATTCTTTTTGATTTGAATGAAATCCCTTTTGTACAGTGACCCAATATGCTGGAAATGTGGATATTTTAATTTTCTCAGAATTTTTAAATACCAGAGCTTTATAAAGTTCGCTACTCCAAATGTATGAAAATCCCTGGATCCCCAAAATAGAAGGAACCTTGAAAGGCCATCTAATCCATTTCCTGATTCATGTCCTAAGATGAAAGTTCATCCTGTTTTTTTAAGTCTTATCAAATTTCTTATGTAATACTTCAGTTTTTCAAAAATTTCAATTACCACACCACAAACTCCTTATCAAGTCTGTTAAGGTCCTGCATGATAATACTGCACAGTCTGCTTCCAGCCTTACCTATGGCCAGGGCCACCGTGTTGCAGAACCCTAGGGGACACTTTTAACATGAGTTCAATAGGAGACTGCATGGAAGAAGCTCGTTATACTGTAGCTACACTAGCCTCTCTCTTAGTTCCTTCAGCTTCCCAAGCCCCTTCCTGCCTTGAGGTCTTCACACATGTTGTTCCCTCAGCCAGAAATGGTTTTCCTTTTTTTTTTTTTTTTTTTTTTTACCCTTCTCAGGTCCTTTACTTCCCTAATGCCTTAGGTAAAACATCACCTTCTCAGAAACGTCTCCCTGGCCACCCTATCTGAAGGCTGTGTTCTGTTCCCCATTCCTTCTCACTTGTAATTCTCTCTTGCATTGCCTTGTTTTCACTCCTTCACAGGATTAAATTATTATTATTATCATTTTTCAGAAGGAGTTTAGCTCTTGTTGCCCAGGCTGGAGTGCAGTGGCGCGATCTCGGCTCACTGCAACCTCCACCTCCTGGGTTCAAGCGATTCTCCTGCCTCAGCCTCCCAAGCAGCTGGGATTACAGGCACGTGCCACCATGCCCGGCTAATTTTTTATTTTTTAGTAGAGATGAGGTTTCACCATGTTGGCCAGGCTGGTCTCAAACTCCTGACCTCATGATCTGCCCGCCTCAGCCTCTGAAAGTGCTAGGATTACAGGCATGAGCCACTGCACCCAGGATTAAATTATTTTAAGTGATTATTTATTGCTTGTACTCCCCTCTAGACTGGGTTCTGTGAGCCCAGAGACCACACCTGTTTTGTTTCTTTTTATCTATCCAGCCCCTAGCAACCCTTGGCACACGGAGAACTTCTTTCCATGAATGACTGACAGAATATGTTGGTGAATATCAGGCCACTTTTCTCTTGCTCATCTGACAAGAATGGCAAAGGGCCAGAAGTATAACTGAGTGGAGCCTGTAATGGTGAGGCTGGTAGAAGGCCATTTGTCCCAGGTCTCATGTTCATTAAGAGCCCCATGTTAGGTGTTTGACCCTATCTCTGAATTAAGCAAATCCACAGAGTTATAGAAATATGCTGACAGAATTGAAAGAGGAAGATAACCATCACACTCTAAATTTAGGTCCCATGACTGGCCACAACTCCAGTAAATAGTACACAAAACTTAAATGTTGTAATTATGCTATGAGTAGCACATTTCTATTAAGTTATATTTTTGTGTGGTGAGAACATTGGTTCAATGTAAACATCTAAAACATAACTCTTGAATCATGGTTATTTCCTCATATTTAAATAAGCTAACTGCTTCAAAAGTGGAAGTTGCCTAGACCTATCTCAACTTCCATGAGACCCTGAAACGATATGTAAACGAGTGTTTTCTCTACGGGGATTAAAATTATGAGAAATTATTTTATTCATAGCATTTCTGTATTTACTCTAGACACAGATATTAAGCATTTGCTATGTGCAAAATTCCGTATTAGGTGGTGGCAATGAAGAGAGAAAAAATATATAATCCTGCCCTCAAAAGACCCACAGCAAGAGCCCAATTATACACAGTGAAGTCTCAATTTGTCCTTTAGAAGATTAATCTGGAAAGAATATATAAGATGCATGGCACAGTGATGAAGACAGGGGCCTGTCAGAAGGCCTGAACTCAGCTGGGATCAATGGGAATGAAAAGAGTTATATGATGTGAGCTACTGTAGAGAAAGTTTTGGTGAACAAAGGCTCATCTTGGTTGTAGAGGATAAAATATTCAAGGTTTCAAATCTGTTTAAATTGGGAGGGAGTGGGAGGAAGCAAGTCTTGCCTCAGTGTATCCACCTATACTTGACCACACACCTCCACTGGCCCCAAGGCCTGATGCCTGTCTCTTCATTATCTCACTTATGCTGGAAGCCCTTGAATCTTCAGGCCAAGAAAGCCTCAGATTTCCACTTCCTCCTGCCCTTGTAGTCTAGTAACTGTGTCTGTCCCTATCCAGGATTTCCCCTTCTTCTGTGTCTGCCTGTGGTTCAGGACAGACCAACTCTCTCTTCTTCATGATCAAGGGGATTTTTGAAGAAGAAAAACAAGATCCTTTCTCCACTGTTTCCATAATTCCCTGCCTTGACTTGAACATAGGAAAGAAACCAGTAACATTTCTGAAACAACAATTGGTTTCTATCTTTTCTCTCCTTGGATCCTGAAGCCTGGCAAACACTGGTGCCCAAGAACCAGGGAAAGGACAGGTCAGATTTCACCTCTGAGATGGGCCACTACAGTGAAGGAACATACATTAGTGTGCACTTGTTCATGACTGGACATGAAAGCCCAAGATCGATGAGGTGTTGGGGATCTGAGTGCTGGCTTGTACAGAGTCTGGACTCAAAGATGCAGTGTATGTGAGGGACTCTGAAAAAGCTACTGGGGCAGAAGAGCTGAAAGTCCCATCCTGCTAGAGAGCTGGGACCAAGATCAAAATGGAGTTAATGTCCACATTGAAGTCTACAGCATCAACTTGGAGGTGGCTAAGGATGCAACCAAGTTAAGTAGGCAAGCCCACCTCAAGTATCATCTCCTTCATAAAAATTTCCTCAGCCAGAGGCCTTTCTCCCTCTTCTTCTAGGACTTTCTAATCCCTGATCTGTACTTAATCCTTCTGCCCCACTTTATAGTTATGGGGTTGGGGGGACCATCTCATCGCCTGGCTGGACAGCTATTTCCTTCAAGACAGTGGCTACATTTTTCTCTTCTATACCTTCCACCTTATTTGACACTTTGCTTTGCAAATTCAAATTTGTTGAGTTGCCGTTACGTCCTGTCTCTTAAGATCTGATTGACACAGTTGGCTTTTTGGGTGATAGTTTAGGGACTAACTAACCTAGAGCTGGGACTGGTTAATTCACATTTGAGGAAAGGAAAGGAGGAGAAAACCCTGTACCTCTGTGCTTCTGACGCTTCCTGACTTCTGGCTGCAACTCAGCACAAGGCTCAGATTTCTCCAGGTATGAAAGTATCTTTTTGAGTTTCTTATGGGAAATCTACTTTGCACATTTTGTTAATTATCTTTGAACTCAAGCTTTCCACAGCTTCACTGCTATTTTCCAACTTAGGTTGGGGTAGCCAAGTTGAATCTTTAATTTCACTTTGTTGTCTCTTCCATGAGAGGAAAATAGCCTTTGCCCACCCAGAGAGAGAATGGGAGGTGGAGGAAGCTGAGAGTTCCAACCCCAGCAGCCAGCTTCTCTGCCACAGCATTAGAATGTGGCTTACTTGTAGAGGAGATCATCTCTCAACCTTCCTTCTGACCCACTGTCCTTGGGGTCCACTTTTTTTTTTACCATTCATTGTGCACATTAAGTTCTGAGAACACCAAAATACGGGACTCCCCAGACCTACTCAGAGGACTGAATGCTTCAGACACGGATCTCTCTTTGCCACATTCCTATGTTCCCTCAATGTCATTATTCATGTCACTCAGTGGCATTAAAATTCTAGACCTTTGCTCTGGGAGCCTCTCATTTACTGCATTCAAAACTACCTCCATTGACCATCTAGAGCCACCTCACCTGGGATGAGGCAAGTTCAGGTCATGGCACTATATTCCATATCTTTCCTCCCTCTTGCTTTGGGCTTGCTTTTTCTTCCCACCTCTGTTTGAGTAGGCTATGAGAGCTATAGAATATTGATTTTCCATTTCTTCCACTTCCTCTTCTCCTTTATGTCCCTGCTGTACTTTCTCATTTTCAGCCCCCATAGCTCCAGAGGTTATACGGGGAGGTTATGAGTTACCCTGGTTCTCTGGCTGTTCTAAGCTTCACTGTTCTACCATGACTCTCCCCCAACTCCAGTAAACTCTAACTTTCTTCTGAATGGAAATTGAAAGAGATTGAAAGGGAACCCCAAGAGTGAGAACCTGTCATGCCCTGTTACAGTCTTTGCTATCTGCTTTAAGCCACTACCTTACAGTTAGATTCAACTGATTTCCCAATAGTAAGTGTGATTCTGAATGGAGGGGAAAGTGTTGGGAATGAAATTAATCATGTAAAATGTTTGAGTAGATAATAGTATTCATATCTGTAATTTTGTTTGTTTGTTTGTTTTCTGGTTTTGGGTTTTTTTTGTTGTTGTTTGAGATGGTCTCTCTGTCACCCAGACTGGAGTGTAGCAGCGTTGTCTCCTCACCACAACCTCTGCCACCTGCGTCAGCCTCCCAACTAACTGGGACTATGGGCACATGCCACTATGCCTGGCTAATTTTTGTATCTTTAGTAGAGACAGGGTTTTACCATGTTGACCATGCTGGTCTCGAACTCCTGACCTCAAGTGATCCACCAGCCTCAGCCTCCCAAGGTGCTGGGATTACAGACGTGAGCCATTGCACCTAGCCTATAACTGTGATTGGTTTTTAAGAGGAATCTTCAGCTGTATTGGGAGTTTTTGAAGGGATTCCTGTGCAGTTGGGTTCTCAGGGAATGAGATCTTTTTTCAGGCTTTGAACGACACCAACAAGCCCCACTCTGTGCTGGCAATCCACTTTGGTTAGGAAGAGTTGAGCATGTAGGACAATTTCTCTTCAGATTTCATGTCTAAGAAAATATACATGTAAAACAGAATATGTCACACTACTAAGTAGCCAAATCTATGTATTTTTAATTAAAATTAAAACTATGGTAGATTAAGTCCTACAAACAAGGGTGAAGACAAAATGTTGCTGTGATGAATCTAGTGCCAGTACTAAGAAAATTCAAAGGTAAATTGTAATGCACCCAGTCTGCCCAGCAACCACCTGGGGAGCAGAGCGACAGGGCCTAGGGCTGACACGAGATTGTTGTCTGGGGCTGGATTGTGCAGACACAGAATTGTTGGTCCACCACAGACTCGTCTGAAGAAGGAGCATCCAGTGGATCTCAAGGGTGCACGTTTATCATGTAAACAGCACCACTTACTAGACAGCACCCAGAAGGATAGGAACTGACCCAGGACATAATTATGGATGTTTTTTGAATCTAGCCTATAAAGAAAAGTCAATAGCAGAGGGAGACAGGGCTGGCACCAGCCTATTCTGGCCTCTGCATATGGCAGGGTACTTCTCTGCTGCCTCCCAACCCTTTCTACCCACAGAGTCCAGTAAAGTGAGACTCAAGCTCTGTTCTAGCACTACATTGGTTCCACTTCTGGACAGAGGAATGACCTGGCTGCACTAGCACATAAAGCCAATTTTAGATACTTAACAGCAAGTCCTCCCTTCCCTCCCCTGCTCAACCAAATCATAAAACAGAGATTGTGGATTTCCGTATAAGAGAGTAAAATCTCACAACAGCAACTTTCAGTCCATACAGTTTTTGTACATGTGGGAATGTATGTGACTGGGCTATGTCTGCTTGCTATGGACTCTGTTGGATGTGACAGGTACAAGTGACAGCTTTCTGACAGTGCTCTTGTCATACCATGTGGGTGATTAGTGATGAGGAGGCTATTTTAGGATAAAGAGGAATGCTCAGCATAACATTCATGATGACAAGAGAGAATACTTTCAGACATGTCTGGGGGTCCCTTAATTCCATTTTTACATCTTTATTTCATTGTCTTAAGAAAGGAAGAGAAGGCAAATTCAAATGTTTACTCTGTCTCTCCAACTGTTTACCAATCCCTAAGAGACATCCCAGCTGTTCTCTTTCACCTTCTAGTAAAGAGGCTATTTTAATTAAGGTTATTGAGCGAATGCATGCAATACAATATAATGACTCTAAACTCTGAGCTAAAAACAAACAAAAGTAACCTTAAAAACAACCTTGTATGTAATGACTACTTCACTCAATTTGTGAAGACATGCACAGATCAGACAGACTTTAAGGAGAATTTTAGAGAAACTTCTAACCCAAATCAATAAACTTATAGTGTAAAGAGTATACTATATTGGCAAATATTTAATTTGCAAATATCAGTATCCAACCATCTTCCAGTTGAATCCCTACATGCATTTATAGTAGCTCGTCTTTAATTTTTGTGCCATTAGTATTTATTTCAGAAATGAAACCTGTCCTCTTGATCACTAATCACCCATGTGCACAGCAAAAGCACAGTCCCAATACTGTCACTTGCCCCTGTCAGAGCCACCACAAGCCACTACATGCAGGCACATCCCAGTCACATACATTTTTGCATGAGCAGAAACTGTGTTTTTGTGATGAAATGATTTTATTTGAACCAGTAAGAATTTATATCCTTATATAGCTATAAGCTAGTGGCAAGAAATTCTGTGTAATTTAGAGAAAGATTCATTCTTCTTAAGGCAACACTTGGCTATTTCAATTTCAGAATGATATTATATATAAAGTTGAATAATTTTATTTTTAAAGTAGTTTGTACAAATCTTTACATTCCACCAGATGAATAAGCTTCTTTAATGGCATATTAGACAGTTTAGAAAGTGTATTAAACCTTTAAAGCTCTGAGGTCACATGTTACTAGGTTCATTTCCTGATACCAAGTCTCAGTTTTGAGCTTCAAGCCTTAGGGAGTAGCTTAATCATGCTGATGAGCATTTTGAATTTAGGACACACACACACACACACACACACACACACACACACACAGGCCCACAGATCTAAGCTCCTGACAGAATAAAACAGTCTACCTGCATCCCAAGCAAAAGTTTCTGAGAGACCCATAGCTAATAAGGTTATAACTTTGTTCTGTGTTGCTCTTCATTCAAGGCATAATTCATTCCGAAGACAACTCAACTTGTCAAACCCGGACTTCAATATCCAGCAGCTTCAAAAACAGGAACAGTTGACTGGAATTGGTAGAATTAAACCAGAGTTATATAAGCAGAGGTCCTTGGATAATGATGACGGGAGACGGAGTAACAGCAAGGCGTGTGGGAAACTGAACTTCATTTTAAAATATGACTGTGACTTAGAGCAGCTCATAGTGAAGATTCACAAAGCTGTCAATTTGCCCGCCAAGGACTTTTCTGGGACTTCAGATCCTTATGTGAAGATCTATTTGCTTCCTGATCGGAAAACAAAACACCAGACTAAAGTTCACAGAAAGACCCTAAACCCTGTGTTTGATGAAGTGTTTTTATTTCCGGTTCCCTACAATGACCTTGAAGCACGGAAGCTTCACTTCTCTGTGTACGACTTTGACAGGTTCTCTCGTCATGACTTAATTGGCCAAGTGGTGGTGGATCATTTCTTAGACTTGGCTGATTTCCCCAGGGAGTGCATCCTTTGGAAGGATATCGAATATGTCACCAATGTGAGTCCAGCATTTTTTCATTTTGGTGGGGGATGGGCATCTTGGTTAGCAGGGAAACACATTACTTACACATTATCTTGACACAGTGTAAAATTTGTGTCAATGTACATGTAACTGTTATTTCAGAACCTCCTTGTACCTTTTCAGAAACAGGGTTTTAACAATATTGATTTTGAACTTTCCATGTATTGTTGATGAAAACAACATTAAAGAATAACATACTCTCTTTTCTACTTTCAGATTCTTAGCTAGTCCCTAACAGGCAGCAGATGTTCTCTGTCTTCCTTACCACATTTTCTTTAGAATTTTTTCAGGTCGTTTGTGCTAAATGGAACCTGCCATTCTATTAACTGTAGTCTGAGCTAAGAGATCATTACCTGACTCTGAGAGCAGTAGGTGCTTACCTATGTTCTCAGGTTGGCTCAAGAGCATTTCCCATGATTGGATCCTCAACTTCAGTCCTACAAGTGGGAGTGGTTGAGAAGAGTTGGTACCACATTTTTAAATGTAAAACTCACAAAATTCAAGTTACAAGGAGGGAAGTCTGAAAAGAACTATAGATAATGACAAAACTAATCTATCAACAGTCACATCCAATTTAGGGCTCAGGAGAGAAGTCAAAGTGCTGTGTAGTGGTACCATATATCTATGTCTACATTTTAAACATAAGATTTCAGAGGTGATATTTCTATTCCATTTACATCCTTTTCATTATCCCACAGAGATGTATTGGCATTCCAGAAATAGAAAGGAAAATTGAACATTCTTAGGTAACTCTGATACTTAAAACTACTTGTTTCTTTCACCTGTCCAAATTCCCTGTGATAACTTTGTTAGCTTCTCTTCTTGGATATGAGCTATTCTGAGGCCAGCCTAGCTCTCTTTCTCTGCCATGGCATCCAAACGGACCAAGCACAACTGTCCTTATTCAACTCAGACATGGATTCAGCTTGAGTCTGGAGCCTATTTCTTGAAAGACTACTCTCTGCCTAATGACCAAATACCTACACCAGTACCCCCTTATCCTCAGCCACTTTAATGAACTAGGGGCTCACGCATGTTTTGGTTGCCCTGTGTGACACCTTCTCTCCACACGCCACAAGGTTCCAGTGCCAACTTTGTTCTGCTATCCAAATAAACAGAGTGTAGCATGGGATTCTGCTGGCGTTTATCATAATCATGAGGAAAGAAAGAAAGGAGCTGCAGCTGGATACGGTGCAGAGAATAGCAGTTGATGAAACCAAGGTGGTTTGGGATACTGGGGAAGGAATAGATCTTAAAATATTTTAATGCATGTAAACCCAACAATGGATGCTAGGGAAGGCAAGGATTGTCTCCCAAATCCCCCCATTGACAAAATCAGGAAGCAACATGAGAAGGTTTAAAGAAACAAAATGGGAAGGCTGCTTGTACAAAGATATGAATGGCTCAGGCATTACCCCTGTCACCGGAGTATTTACTAAGTCTCCCTGATTATGGGAGCTGAGACACTGCCAGCTGCAATGAGGTGCCTTGGACTTATGTCTAATCTCAGGTATGGTAGAGAGGTTTTGGTCACACCATCTAATGAGACATCGATTTATTATTTTTTTGAGAAATGGATTCTATAAAATAGCTGGAGAGGTTATTAGGAAGTTCAACGAGGATCCTGTGGAGAGTTGCCTTCTAGAGACTTTGTGGTGAGAGCAACACTGACTGCACAGTGGCTGATAAAAATCTGGATGATGATCCTTGATGGAAACTACTCCTAGGACAAGTTCCTGTGGACAAGAATATGGTGTGGCAGGCGGTAGAGACCTTCTGGCCACTGAGATCACTGCCATTTCAGCACTATCTTGGGAGTAAGAGTTTCTTTTCCATTGTTGGAAAATCCTGGATTTCCACAGAGTTAAGGAGAGTGTGAAATTATTTATCAAGGAGGAAAAACAATAAAGCTACAGGCTTCAAATTTCTCATTTGTTTCCTCAGGCAAACAATAGATCTTCTGAGCATTAATCTAAGCCTTTGGAGGGCCATGGAGAGGGTAGTTCCCACCAACAGAATTTCAGGCTATTTTATAGTCTGCCATATTTTTAAATTCCATTTTAAAAAGTGTTATTTGGGGCTGTTTTGACCGTGGGTTTTTTTTTTATATATATATACAGAGACTGAATATAAAGATCTGAGATTTGCCATGGTTCCCTTTTTATAATATAGAATGTATATAATATAGTATGTGTAATAATATGATTTAATGAAGAAATAATTAAATGAACAGGCCTGAACCCATCATTTAGTTGAAGAATAGAACATTACCAGTACTTTTATTGACCCTTGAATTGTCTTCTGTTACATTCCCTCTCAGTCTAGTCCTGCCAAGAAAAAAACCACTATCTTGAATTTTACTTATATTATGATGTTTAAAAAAATATGCATATATGTATATATATATATATGACAATATGGGTTTGGGTTTTGTCTGTTTTGGCTTTTATAGCTCTTCTTTGACTAGCTTTTTTCTTCAGTCAACACTGATTATGGCATTTAATAATAGAAATAAGCAGAGCAGCTGTGGCTTATGTATCTTCATTGCTATATAATATTCCATTTTATTAATATTAATATATGACAAATTAGCATTCCTATATTGATGACATTCAGGATGTTATTCTTTTTTCTGTGATTCTGAATAATATTGCAGAGATTTTTGTACACATATTTTGGTTCATATATGCAATTATTTCTCTAGAGTTATCCCCGATAGAGGTAAGTTATGCGTGTGTTCAACTTTTCTAGATAGTGACAAGGTCTTTTTCAGTCATTTTCACATATCACAAATTGATCCTCCCACTGTTGAAATGGGACCATCCCTATTCCACTTTCTCTTCAACTCTTGCAATTGCCACTGGTTAATGTGTGTATGTACATGTATGTAAAATGATATATTATTGGCATTTCTTCTGTTGCCCAGTTTTGCCATCTTTTGATATGTTTATTGGTCATTCATGTTTTCTTTCTTGTGAAAATTCTTGTTCAGCATTTATTCTATTTTTTTTCCTTTTTGATATAGATAGTCTCTTTAAACAGTCTGGATGCAAATTCTTTGTTGGTTATGTTTTACAAACACCATTTCCCAGTTTATGGCTGTCTTTGTGTTCACTTTATGGTGTCTTTGATAAATAGAGGTTATGTTTAATGTAATAAAATGTATCAGTATTTTCCATTGTAAATTAGCAGATTTGTGTCTTACTTAAGAAGTACTTCCCTAACCTATGTCAGAAAGATATTTCTCCTATGCTTTCTATCAGAAGTGTTAAGGTTTTTTTCTTCCTCAATGATTATTTTAATCCACTTCGAATAGGATTTTTTATGTAGTGTCATATAGGCATCATATATCATTTAGCTTGGGCTGTCATAACAAAATACCATACACTGGACAGCTTAAACAATAGATATTTATTTCTTACAGCTCTGGAGCCTGGGATACACAAGATCGGGTTTCAGCAGATTCCATTCCTGGTGAGGCTGTCTTCCTGGTTCACCTTCTCACTGTCCCCTCAAGTGATGGAGAGAGGCAGAGTGCTCTGGTCCTAGTCTCTCTTCCTCTTTTTATAAGGACACTAATCCTATGATGGGGGCCCTACCCTCAGGACCTCGTGTAAACCTAATTACCTCCCAAAGGCTCCATTCCCAATTACTGTCACAATCACAGTGGGGATTAGGGCTTCAACACATAAATTGGGAGGGACAAAAACATTCAGTCCATATCTATATTTATTTTTCTATATGGGTAAGAAAATTTCTGGCATATTTTCCCAATAATATGCACCGTATGCTCTTATTTAGATTTCTGTATATGCAGAACCTGGATTCTCTTTTCTATCCACTGTAATGTTTAACTATCCCTATGAATATCACAATTTGCAAATTACTGTTGTTCTGCGATGAGTCTTAACATCTGGAAGGGCAAATCATCCAACCTACTTATTTTTTAGTTCAGCCTTGGCTAGTACTTGACTTTTCTCACACATTTTAAATCACATTGCCAAGTTAAACATTCTTTCTGGTATTTGGACTTGTATGAAGTCTATTGATTAATTTATGAAAATTTTGTATCTTTTGTGATATTGAGTCTTTCTATACATGACCATAGTATATCTCTCCATTTACTTATTCATTTACCTATTTCTTCTTTAAAGTTTTTTTATTCAAAGCTTATAATTTTCTACATGAAGATCTTGCATGTCTCTTGTCAGACTTATTGCTAGGTACATTACTTTTTGTTCTTTTAAATGGTATTTTTTCTTAAATTTCATTTTCCAACTATTGCTATATATAGTTAAAATTCTTTATATTAATACATCTTCTATTTGGCAATCTTGAAGAACTCATTAAGTCCTTTTTGTTTGTTTGTTTTTTGAGATGGAGTTTTGCTTTTGTCGCCCAGGCTGGAGTGCAATGGCACAATCACTGCTCACTGCAACCTCTGCCTCCCGGGTTCAAGTGATTCTCCTGCCTCAGCCTCCCAAGTAGCTGGGATTACAGGCACCCACTACCACGTCTGGCTAATTTTTGTATTTTTAGTGGAGACAGGGTTTCACCATGTTGGCCAGGCTGGTCTCAAACTCCTGACCTCAGTAGATCTGCCCACCTTGGCCTCCCAAAGTGCTAGGATTATAAGTCTAAGCCACCGCGCCCAGCCTAGAACTCATTAATTCTTATAATTTGATTGTAGACTTTCCTGGATTTTCTTTATAGATAATCAGTCATCTGTGAATTATGATAGTTTTCTTTGCTTCTTTCTAATCTGTATACCCGTTGTTCTTTTTTGCTGCTATTTAATGCACAGACTAGGATTTCCAGTACAATGCTAAATAATAATTATGATAGTAGACATCTTGACTTTTTTCTTTATTTTAAATAGAATGTCTTTACATTTCCATAGAGTATGATTTTAGCTATATATGTTTTGTGTGATATCTTCAGCATATTAAGAATGTTTTACTCTATTCCTAGTTGACTAAGCCTTTTTATCACACATAGTTGTTTTATTATATGCCATAATCCAGTGAGGGTTTTTTTACCCTTTAATCTGCTATTTTGGTCAATTTTGTTGATTGATTTTCTAATTTTGAGCCAATCTTATATTCCTAGAGTGATCCACACTGATCTTGATATATACTATGTTTTCTTGACACTGCTGAGTTCAGTTTGCTAATATTTCACTTAGCATTTTATTGCATCTGTGCTCATGAGTGATGTATGTAATTTACTGTCTTGTGCTGTCCTTGTCTGGTTTGGAATCGAGGTAATTCTTGCTTTATAAAGTTAGTTTGGGGCGTTATTTTGGATGCCTGCCATTTGTTCCTGCTCAGTGTCCCTGAAGGCTTTGGGGTTTTTGTTTATCTTTCTTCAAACTGAAAGAATGTTCTTAGTTTCTAATTTCCGCTTAGGTTCAGACAACAAGAAAGGGAGGAGAGTGGGATCAGGATATTCATTCTCCCATTTCTTTTTTTTTTTTTTCCTAGATGGAGTCTTGCTTTGTTGCCCAGGCCTATTTCTTGAGGTATCTGTAGGCTGGCGATAACTTTCAACTGAAAGCCACAGCTCCTGAATATGCCTTTATTTTGCTTTTATTCTTAAAATGTAGTCTTGGAATAACAATTTGGGAGCATAAAACTGAGTTACTTTGATTTTGG
This sequence comes from Aotus nancymaae, assembly GCF_030222135.1. NCBI lineage: Eukaryota > Metazoa > Chordata > Mammalia > Primates > Aotidae > Aotus > Aotus nancymaae. Next base: position 52,539,901 of record NW_026988473.1, on the reverse strand, counting down.
CATTATAAAACTATCATTTCATTGTCTTCTGACTTCCAACTGTTTTTTGAGAAGTCAACATTTAGTCTAATTTTTATTCCTTTGTATAGATTTTTCTTTTCTTTTTTATTGCTTTTAAGATCTTGTTTTCCCCTTTAGTGTTCCGTTGTTTAACTATAATATTACTAGCTGGGCATTCCTTTTTATTTGTTCTGATTGAGAGTTATTGAGATCTCTGAATCTAAACTCGTTTCCTTTGATCAGTTCTGGAAAATTTCCAGCCCTTTACTTCTTTCCATGTATTATTTGATGTGTTTCCACATTTGCCTAATATCTGTATCATCTCTTTTTTTCTTCAACATACCTTCGATTCCCATTTATACATATATTTTTGCCATTCCATACATGGTTCTTTTATATTCTGTTACTTCTAACTCCAGTAGCTTTAATCTCTGCAGCTCTGATGATTTTGTCAGGCATTTCATTGACTCTAACTCACCATGCCTTATTGCCTCATGTATTTAGATCTGTGATTATGAACTCATCTAGCTTGTAACTTTGTCAGTAAAAACTTTCAAAGCCTAGTTTTAAAGTGCATTCCTTCAGAGTTGATTTGTGATTGTTTCTATCAGATGCCTAGTGAACTACCAATATGGAACAATTTAAGCAAAACTTCAGGCTTCAGGGTTTTTAAACAAGAGGTAAGGTAAATACAGGCTCTAAATGCATGAGTGCCAGTTTGTATTAATGGTTAGAAACTGGCTAGGGGGACTTTTTTTTTTCTTCTTTACACAGAGCAAGTCTAAGACAGGCATGATATTGGGGACAATATCCATTTAGTAAGCAGGGAAGAAGTTCTGTGTTGTTTATCCTTTAATGATGTAGCTCTCAGGTTCTGCGGTCCTCTGAATGCCAGAAGCTAAGCCACCGGAGATTCACATTTACCTCCATTCAAGCTCCAGCTCCAGAGTTTACTTTCCTCTGTGTATTCATGCTTTCTTATTGTTTCTGGCCACTGAAAATTGTATTTCTGGTCCATCAGCTCTCCTACACATTGAGAAGAATTCTTAATCTAGTATTTTTTACCTGAAAGAGTTTTTGTGAGCATTCAAACCTATTGCAAGAAACACTGCTATATTGCTCAAAGCTTGTCTTTAAAAAAAGCTGTTATACAAACTGAATAGTAATCTGTGTATAACATATTTGCCTTTCAATTGAGTAGACTTTAGAGATCCTCCAATCTAGCAGATAAAGCTGAGATGAATGGCCATTAGGAGACTCAACTGAGGTTACATAGCTGAATAATAGCCGTCAAAATTAAAACTAAGTTTTTAAAATAACCAATATAGTCTGTGCAGGAAAAGGTGGCTCAAAATGATCATTTACACTGGTTTACTTCTGCTTCCCCTCTTTACCTGGCTAACCCCTACTAAGCACTTAAATCCTAGCTTATGTATCATTTCCTCAGAGAACTCTTTTTCTGAGCCCTGGACTAGGGAAGGTGTTCTGGCATTTGTTTCCATGACACTTTGCATTTCTATCATTACTCCTGCTTCTTTTGTGTATTTGTTCAATTTTCTTTTTTCCCCATTAGACAGTTCAGTAAGTGCAAAAACCAAATTCGGTTTGCTTCCTGCTTGGTGCTCAACCTGTAGAATGGTGTCTGAAAGTTAGATATTTAATAAGCACTCGCTTCATAAAGTGAAGTTCCTTATGAGGACCTAATTTGTTGAGGCTCTAGGGACTGATTGAGTTGGAGGCCGTTATGCGAGCAGAACTCATAAACTAATCGTTTAAAAAATTTTTTGTTTCTCCAAAGAGAGTGTGAGTTTTGTAAATGTTAGCACTCAAATAAAAATTAATCCTCATGCTTTCCTATGAAGAAACAAAACGGCAATTAGTGAGTATAAGAATGATGGTATAATTAAACCTCCCAACTACTGAAGCCAGATCAATCAATAATAGTGCAATACATCTTTGTGAGGATTTTATCAGTCTGCAAGAGAGAAGACAGCATCTAGGGGGAAGGTTAAAATTTCGGAGAGAATGAGTTGTTCTGGGTTAATGTCCTCTTGGCATTTTTAGTATGCGCCACTTATCAGTGGCTTTCTGAAAAAGTAGGCACTAAGTACTTGAGGAATCTTTCTTGGTAGTTGGCTTTGAAACCAGTTTAGAGAATTTCTCTGGGACCTATGATCACCTCAGTTAGACTCTGATTTAGAGAATTTCTCTGGGACCTATGATCACCTCAGTTAGACTCTGAATTTGGAGAATTCTCCAAATTCAGTAGAAGTCATGAATTTCCCTCTGTCCCAATATATATTCCAGTTTGGAAAAGGAAAGGGCACAGTTTACAACAGCATAGACTTTCTTATGATGTTAAGAACATAAAAATCTTATTTCAGCAAGGTTTGTTATTTTGTAATGTCTGATTTGGAGAATTCCCTGTCCTGCCTCCCAAAGGCCTGAGGCCGTTTGCAGACCTGATGGAGGTGGAGACCTGGAAACACTCAGGCAGGGGGGATGTAAGTATTCAGGAAAGTCCAGAGTGCTTGCTCTTCATAGTTGAGTACAAATGGGGCAGGCAGGCTCTGTGATTGACGATATTTATTAATTTGGATTCCTTTCCATTTCATTGTACCATAAGTCATAAGTGACTATTATATTGATGCAGCACAAGTGAGCCCCAAAACTGGGGCTGAGCCCAGGGGAGTTCTTGCCTTCACCCAGGAAAGAATTCAAGGGCAAGTTAGTAATGTTAGACAGCAGACTTTTATTGAACAGTACTGCTCCATGAAGAGCAAGGCTAACTCATAGGCAGTGTGCCCAGAGACAGCAGTGTATGAGATGTTGGCAACTGAATATATACCCACTTATACCCACTTTCAATTACATACAAATTAAAGGGCAGGTTAATGCAAATCGAGGGGTGGGTTATTTAGGACTTTCTAGGAAAGGGGCAGTAACTTCTCTGAGTCATTGCCATGGGAAGGAAGTAACTTCTAGGTTTTTGCCATGGCATTTGTAAACTGTCATGGTACTGGTAGGAGTGTATTATGCAAATTGCAAATGAGCAATGAGGGCAGCTAGGGATGACTTTCCTCGCTATCTGCTGGCTCTTACTGGTACCTTCACTTCATCCCACTGGGACTGGAAAATAAGTCCTGCTCGTCTCCTACCTCCATATGTTTTTATGGTTATTTTACATTTACTGGTGTCCTGGAGGATGCATAAAAACTGTCTGTGGGGCAGGGATAGGGGAAGGAAGGGAACCTGATTTTAGCATTTGCTGATTCCTAGGGTATAAATACTCCCAGCAGGGCTGATTTCAAGTTGCCAATGTGACATCACTGAAAGCAGAGTTGGCAAGAGATGCTCACCCACAACTAGCTCCCCGAGCTGATGCCAGCTTACAGGAGCCAGCTCCAGTACACCACTACACATAGTGCTAAAAATGCAAAGGTCTGGCTGCTTAACTGATCCTAAGGGACAAGCAATTTGAAAAACACCACAGAAAGCCATGGTTTCCAGCTGCCAAGGGAGGGAAGCCAGGTTCCTTCTATAATGTGGGTGAAGTCTGGATATCGGTGGGGTCTGCTGAACTGTATCTTCATGAGAGTCCACTGAAGCTCACCCTGTCATTTTTCCCACTCATGATCCCTCAGACATATTATCCTCCTGATGTCTAGATTATTCAGAGGGAGTGAAAAGTGTCAGCACTGTAGAACAGCACAACTGAAGGAAGGGATTGATGCAGCTACATGTCTCTGACAAAGAGACTTTGATAGCTTTTATTCTAGTGAGAGTGCCAGAACAAAGCGTTTGATTTTTTGAGTAAAATATATAACCATCAACATATCAACCATCAACGTATTAACCAATGTATGAACATCAGTCAACCAGAACTTAGCTGAAGAAAGAGAACATTATCAGTCTCTTTGAAGCTTCCTATGTGCCCCTCTCCATTCCAAAATCTCCCTGAGATGATCTGAATTTTATATCTATAATTCCCTGTTTTTAAAAATTATTTTACAATTTAATATTTATTCAGTTTTGCCTATTACTGAAATTCATATGAAAGAAATTATATTGTATCTGTTCTTCTGCAAACTGCTATGTTCAATATTATGTGTATTAAAACAATTTATGTTCATGTGCATAACTAGTTCTTTATTGTTGTTTTTGCGGCACCATTTTAGCATTCTGTTATATGGTCTACCACAATTTATTTCTCTTTCTCCTGTCAATGGATATTTGAATTAATTTTAAGTTTTTTTAATTTCAGAAAATGCTGCTATTAATCTTTCTTGTATATGTCTCCTGGTAAATATATGCAAGAATTTCTCTAAGGTACATACCTAGGAATAGAGTTGCTAGGTTGAAGAAAATTGTATCTCTAAGAAGTTTGATGAACTTATAATTCCGCTAGCAGTATTTGAGACCATCTTAGACTATGGTCTCTCCAACACTTGGACTTGCTGTACACTATAATTCTAATAATTTGACCACAGATTCTTTTGGGTTTTGTACATTGACAATTATACTATGCATGATTAAGGACACTTATGTGTCTTCTTGCTTTTTTAATTCTTTTACTTTCTCTGCTTACCTCATCTTTTTTGCTTGTTTTATTGCATATATTAGAATCACCAGTACAAATGCCAGTAGAATAAACCTTGGATTTTTTCTGTTCTTGAAAAAAATGCTTTCATTTTTCATCACTAAGTAGGACATTATCTATAGACTTTTTGAAAACCTGAATGGATATTGAATTTTATCAGATGATTTTTCTGAATCTATTGAGAGGATCATGTGGTTTTTTTCCTTTATCTTTTAATGTAATAAATTATATTGCTATATTTTATACTTTTGATGAAAATTTGTATTTCTGAGATAAATACAACTTGTTCACAATGTGTTGCTTTTTTAAATACATGGATATACATGAATGTGTGTGTGTGTGTGTGTGTGTGTTCAGCTATTTGATTTGTTAACATTTTAGAATTTTTGTGACTAAATTCATGAGTGAGATCAAACTGTGATTTTTTTTTCTTTCTTCATCTGGATTTTATTACCGAAGGTGTACAAGCTTTAAAAATGAGTTCTGGTACATTATCTCTTTTCCTAGTCTCTTAAAGCTGATGTGTCATTTTACATAAGATTGAAACAGTCTTTTCTCTCAATGTTTAGTAGAACTTTCTGGGTCAGATGTTTACTTTGGGGGAAATTGATTCAATTTCTTTGATGATTGTAACACCATTTTTTTTTTATTTCTTTGAGAATTGATTTTGGTGATTTAGATTTTTCTAGAAATTTGCTTATTTCATCTATGTTTTAAACGTATTGTCTTAAAGTTCTTCATAATTTTTTCTTATTTCTGCCTTATTTCTGGTTATGTCCTTATTCTCATTTCTAATATAGATTATTTATTCTTGTTCACTTTCTCCTTGATCAGTGTCACTGGAGTTTATCAGTCTTATTAGTCTTTTCAAAGAACCAACTTTTAATTCTCTTGATTCTGTTTAATTTTTGTTTTCCATTATTTTTCCTGTATGATTTTCTTTCTTTCTTCTTTTTCTAGTTGATTTTTAAATAATTCCTTGTATCTTTAGTTAGTAGTTTGCAGTGTTTTGAAACTTTTAAAAGATATACAGTTAAGACTATAAATTTCCCTTGAAGTACTGCTTTAGCTTTATGTTAGCAAATTTTGATATTTAATGTCTTTATTTTTATTTTTACCTAAGCATTTTCTAATATTAAGTATGATTTTTTTTTTCTTTGGGCTATATGTTGTTTAAAGGTGTGTTTTTAAAATTTCAGAATGCATAGTTTTTTAAGTGTTATTTCTGTAACTTAATTAAAATGTAATTAGATAATATGGAATATATTTTATAGATTATTTAATATCTGTTTAAATTTGCTTTATGTTCTCTTACTCCTCAATTCTTACAAATGTGCTATGTGGTCTTGAAAAGATTATGTGTCACCCACATATACATCTTGAATGATATTTTTCGTCAGTCTAATATATCAGTTATTGATAAAATGTGTTTTTCATCTCCTACTATGATGGCAAATTTTCAATTTCATCTTGTAGTCTATCAAAATTGCTGCTTAATGCATATATATATAAAGCTATGATATTAGTACTTTTTATATATGCCTGGTAATTTCAACATTTTATTGTTATTTAGTGTCTCTATGTAGAGAAATGCTTTTTTAGGTCTTCAAGTGTTCTTTGGCATTTATAAAGTTTTAAATTTTTTCTTTTAGTTCTGTTTCGTGTATTTCTATTTTTTTACTTACAAACTATATTTTTATATTTTAAGTATAAATGTAAGCAAAATATAGCTGGATCCTTTTAAAAATTCATTCTAAAAATCATTGACTATTAACAAGTGAGATTAGTCTATTTATGTCATTCTGATTATAAGTACATGTGGATTTATTTGTACCATTTTACACTGTCTTTATTTTAATTCTGATTTTTTACTATTTTTTCTTTTAAATTGTTTTGTCCCATTTTACTTTCTTCCTTCTACCAACATAACATATACCCTCTGTTTCTGCTTGTTTAGTACTTTCCTAGAAATTACAATATGCATGGTTAATTTAATAAAGTAAAAAGTTAATCAGTGTATTAAACCTTTTCCAAAATGATACTTTTACTTTGGGACATTTGATTCCAATCACCCCCATTCCAGATGTCATAACTATTACTTTCTGATATTTTACTCCTATCTTGCCTTGGTTTTCTATACTCAGCAATTTGACATTATAATTAATGTTTTATAAAGTCAATGATTGTTTAAATTTACCGCATATTTACCACTTCGCTTTGTTTACCCTTTCTGCAGACCTTCCTTCTAGGTTATTTTTTATCTTTAGTGTATTTTTGAGAAATTTCTTCAGTTAAAGTTCTATTGATGTTAGCCCTCTCAGTTTTTATTTGTTTGGAAAATTACCATTTCACATTAATAACTGAAAAAATCATAAGTATACAGATCAAAATCTAGTGTGGATAATTTTTTTCTCAGTACCTATTCTTTCAGAGTCTTGCCTCCAAACTCTTGGTTTTGAGAAATCAACTGCTCTCTATTTGTAACACTCTTTTGTCTTCTCTGTGCCATACTTTAAGACTTCTCTGTCTGAAATTTGATCATAATATGAATGGTATCAATTTTTTTAAAATTATTGTTTCTCTTGTTTAGGATTCATAGGGTGTCAGGAATCTGATGTGAGTGTCTCATCAATTCTGAAAATTCACAGCCGTGATCTCTTTGCATATTGTCTTTCTCTGATGCTTTCTATCTTTTCCTCCTGGAAATCTCTTTAGATATTTTAGACCCCTATTTACTCTATCTTCCATGTTTGTTCGTTTGTTTATTCTGTTTCCTATTGATGGTGCAGCCTGGGTAATTTCTTTATGTTTGTTTTTGAGTACTGTAATTCTTTCTTTAGCAGTTTCCAATTAGTTACTTAATAATTTCATTGAATTTCTCATTTAAATGGATGTGATTTTCATTCCTAGAAGCTTTGACTTCTAAAACTTCATTCATTTGTATAATCATTTGATCCATTTTCATACTTTTGACATTGTTTTCATTCTTTAAACTTATCAATCTGCTTATATAGTATTTTCAGTCAAATAATTATAAAATATGTGACTCAAAGTTACTTCTGCATTTGAGACAAAAGGAAAGTGGCAAGGAAAGAGGGCAGTGAGAAGTACCTCTAAGGACTCTTTCATCAGGAAAGAGAAAGATGTCCTAAAAGTCATCCTGATGTCTCTGCTTATTTCTTATTGGACAAAGCTCTGTTATAAAACCATCCTCACACTGAAGAAAAGTAATGAAAGCATATATTTAGCTTTTTCAGCCTGTATGCTGGAAAGTGGCCAGATGAAGGAGTTAGAAATGTAATTTAAGTTAGCTATGGCATTTGCCCCAGTAGCACGGAAGGAGATGTTCAGGAACCTTTTATTGAATCTGAGGGAACTACAGCATCTCATTTAGTCACACTGGGTCCACAAAAGGGAGACAGGGAAGAAAGCTGAGATAGTATGCTGGCTCTTCTGGGATTCCTGTGAACATGTGTGGAGGTAAAATCTATCCTCGTTTTCCTTATTTTGGATGGAGAGTAAATTTATAAGAGAAATTAAATCATACTTATTTTTTTAAAAAACTCTCCATGAACCTGTATGTGAATGTTCATAGCAGCTTTACTCATAATTGCCCCAAACTGGAAACAACCTAAATGTTCTCCAGTAGGTAAAAGAATAGACTATTACATTCATATAATGGAATGCTGCTCAGCAATGAAGGGAACACACAATGTGTGCATAATGTACACAGAGTAACATGGATGAATATCAGGTGTACAATACTAAATGAAAAAATAGCAAAACTCAAAAAGCTACATAATGCATTATTCTTTTTATATGATATTATGAAAAAGACAAAATTATAGTGATGGAGAACAAATCAACGTTTGCCAGGGCTTGGGGATGGGGAGATGGATTGATAAGCAAAGGGCAATGTGAGGGAATTGAGGGGTTGGGAGGAGGTGAAACTGCAAATCAAAAATAATAAAAATTTAAAAATCACTTTTGAGGAGGAAAATAAAGAGTTAAATTAAAAGAATCTAATGAAAAGAGTGAAGATAGAGTTTGAACATATAGGAATATATAAAATGTTTCTATCTACCTATCTAGGAAGATAGAGAATAGATAGGAATAATCACTAGAGCAAGTTCTCTGAAAAGTTAGCCGACAGGATCTCAACTATAGGTATAGAGGTTGGCTTTAGAAAAACAAGAGGACAATATTTTCTTTTTTTTTTTTTCTTTTGAGATGGAATTTCCCTCTAAGTCTGGAGTACAATAGCACAATCTTGGCTCACCACAACCTTCACCTCCTGGGTTCAAGCGATTCTCCTGCCTCAGCCTCCCAAGTAGCTGGGAATACAGGTGCCCACCATCATGCCTGGCTAATTTTTGTATTTTTAGTAGAGATGGGGTTTTACCATGTTGCCAGGCTGGTCTCAAACTTCTGACCTCAAGTGATCCGCCCGACTCAGCCTCCCAAAGTGCTGGATTACAGGCGTGAGCCACCGTGCCTGGCTGGGAACAATATTTTCTTTGTTATAGGAATTAATTGGAAAAAGATGAGAGCAAATTCAGTTAATAGGAAAAAGATGAGAGCAAATTCAGTTTTTTTTTTTTTTAAAATTTGTAGATTTGGAGAAGTGTAAAGGTAAAACATAAACAAATGTGCAAAAGGGATAGCAGGGATTTTTTATATTGAGGAGCAATACCAGTCAACTGGTGGTAGCTGACTAATGTGTTGTGTTAAGAAGGATTTAGAAGCAATATCAAGGTTCAGCAAATGAGAAGACCAGGATCTAGTGACAGTGTCTGCCACAAGTTTTAGACCACCAATTACCTTCTATTATTTCAGCTAATTTTCTCTAATTGTGTATATTGTAAGTAATCTCATGTATTTGTTTTGCACACACACATTCTCTACCTATAATAACTTTTCATTTTCATTTCTCTTTGTTTAACTAAATGCTATTCACAAGCCCAGGTGTTTGAGACTAACCTGGGCAACATGGTGAAACCCCATCTCTACAAAAAAAAAAAAACAAAAAAAACAATAATGCAAAATTTAGCCAGCATGGTGGCAGGTGCCTATAGTTCTATCTACTTGGAGGGCTGAGATGGGAGCCTCACCTGAGCCCAGGGAGGTCAAGGCTGCAGTGAACTATGATTGTACCACTGCACAACAGCCTGGGGGACAGAGTGAGACCCTGTCTCAAAAAAAAAAAAATCTATTTACATTAGAGGCCCTCATTAAGCAAGCCCTCTATATATGCACCCAAAATAGATTAGATGCTTCTTGTGTGCTCTTCAAGCATCCTTTATGTCCCTCTTGACCACAGTTATCACATTAGATTGTAAATACCTATATATCTCTGCCTACCCTGCTAGAATAGTTGCTCCTTTAAGAGAAAGTCTGTAACTGTATTCTTAGTATTTAACCTAAGAAGTGGATAGTAAAATTCTTTTTGAGTGAATTGGTGAAGGAATGAAATGAAAATAGCTCCAATGTGGCCTGTGAATCTTTTTTTTTTTTTTTTCTGAGACAGAGTTTGGCTCTTGTTGCCCAGACTGGAGTGCAATGGCTCCATCTCAGCTCACCACAACCTCCACCTCCTGGGTTCAAACAATTCTCCTGCCTCAGCCTCCTGAGTAGCTGGGATTACAGGCATGCACCACCACACCCCATTAATTTTGTATTTCTAGTAGAGATAGGGTTTCTCCATGTTGGTCAGGCTCGTCTCTAACTCCCGACCTCAGGTGATCTGCCTGCCTCAGCCTCCCAAAGTTCTAGGATTACAGGTGTGAGCCACCACGCCCAGCCGTGAATCTTAAATTGGAATTTCTGGAAGCAGAAGCTGAGAGGGATTCTTGTGCAAGTGATTTATTGAAGAACTGCTCTCAAGTGAAACCCATAAGGAATAAAGGGAGGCAGGTGGATGAGAGGAGCAAGCTAGGCAAAGGTGTGTCAGCGAAAGCCTTTCCTGAGCCTGATCCCACAAGGAGCTCTGGAGCACGAAGAGCACCACTGAGGTATCCCACCCTGAGACAAGGGGGCCCCCATTTTACCCTGTGCTAGTCTTTCATGGGCTGTAGGCCGCCTCTGGGAAAGGGTATTACTTGCTTGTCATTTTCAAGGTGGTTCTCAGGAAATACAGAGACGTGAACTGTTTACAACCAATACTCAGCAGCTAAGGAAAGGGTGCACTGGCTTGGTCAAAGGGGATGTAGGCAGGGAACAGTGGGGTCTAATGCAGTGTGATAGGACGATGGGAATGGGGTTATGGGGATGTAGGTGGGACCCTGATTCCCATGACCTCTGAGATATAGGAAAAGGAAGGAGAAAGAGAAAAGGAATCCTCTTCCTCCTCACCTCCCACCCACGTACTCCTTTCCTAGGCGAGAGTCAGCTTGCTGCCTTGGCGTTGTGGCTACCAAAGACAGGTGTCTGCACTGCAGGCTGGATGCTCCTGAGGGGGAGGCTGGCTTTGCAGAGAGCTGAGGTGGACTCTTGCTGTATCCCCTTCACACAGTTAAAGTATTCCTTGGCTGAATACATGGGGATGGCTGAGCTAGGTGAAAAAACAAATCTTGTACAAGCCGGGAAGAGCCGTAAAAGAACTTAATAGAGTTGTCAAGGACAGCAATTTCATCTCTGAAGAAAGGTGAGGCCAGTAAGGGAGAGCATTCCCCTGGGACTACATTTAATGATCTTCTACCTGTGGAAGCGTTGCTATCCAAAATAGGGAGCCAGTTTCCTGACAGAAAGCCTTGTCCCATGGATTGGCATTTGCTTGCTTGGAAAATGAGTTTTCAACCTTTCGAGAATTGAAACAGTCTGTGGTATTTACAATACAGCCTAACTGTCCAGTAGCTAAGTGTAGTCTAATTCTGACAGATGGCTCTCCAGGGAAATTTTCTTTCAGATTGGATTATTCTTCCAGGCTGAAATGCACTAATTAAGGGAAGTCTAAATAAACATAGTGGGGGAGTGAGAGGGAGGAGAAGGTAGGCTGTTTCTTAGTAAGCTGTTTTGGAAAGTGGCCATGTTTGCAATCTTTATCTTTCTAGCTCTACACACTCAGCTACATGGAGAATCTAGGCCACTGCTTTGCTAAAGACATGGTAGTGCTGGATCAATGGGCAGTCGGCCTTCAGCAAGGAGCTATGACTTTGTTTTCTGCAAGCCCTGGCTCTCTAACCTGGTTTTGTCCTGTGTTACCTGTCTTGGAATGTAACTTCCAGAATAAATGTGTCTTTAAAATGAGCATGGCTGACTTTAAAAACTTAACTGATCTATGATTTTGGCTGTGATAAACATTGCTAACCTTCTTTTATAAAAAGTCTAATACTTTGGTTTTAAAGTGTTTAATACATAAAGATATTCCTCTATTACACATTTCTTAATGCTTACCAGTCTGAGACCTAAATAGCTATAGGACAAGTACATCTGGCTATCAGATATGGAAGGATAGATTTTGCATGAGTGGGTTGAGAAAAATCTAATTTGGAAGTCAGAAAGTGAGTTATGGGTCAGGTAGTTGTAGTTTTGTCTCTATCATTATTCAGCAAATGTTTTTGAATACTCACTGTCTGCCAGGAAATGTATTGGACATCAAGTACATAATGGTCCCTACTCTCTTGGGGCTTATGGTTTTGATAAGATGGGAATGTGGGAAGAAGAGGCAGATTGTGAAGTAAAACATTGCACAGATAATTATTCACATCTGTGATTGGTGCTGCGGAGGAAACATAGGCAAGTGCTCCATGCAGCACCTAAGTTGGTCTGGTACATTAAAAAAGGATGCTTGGAGGATAATAACATTGAAGCTGAGACAAAAGGATGATTAGGCATTTGCCTGGAGAAGGGCAGAGTCCCATGCAAGAGGAACTGGAATGTGCAAAGGCCCTGAGGCAGGAACAGTTTTGGCAAGTTTAGGGGGCAAAAAGTGTAGGGTAGCTAAAGACGGGGAAATAAAATGGAAGAGAGACCAGAATTCAGGCAGGAGCAAGAATAAAGATCTTTCAGGCAAGAATAAGTCTTTGAGTCTTTATGAGTAATTTTTTAAACAATTTTGAGTAGTGAATTGACATAAATTTATAGTCTTAAAAAATCACTCTGGCTGCAGTGCTTAATGGACACAAGGGGAGAGTGAGGGGATGGTCAGCCTGTTATAGAAGGCCACTCAGGTGTGGTTAATAGACATGGAAAAAAAGTGGCAGATTCCAGAAATTGTTTAAGCAGTTTTATTGAGGAATGATTGTATACAATCAATGGCATATGTTTAAAGCATACGATTTGACAATATTTGAGATATATATACATTTGTGAAACCATTTGCCATAATCAGTAAAAATAATGAACACACCCGTCACCTCAAAACCTTGCCTGTACACCTTTGTAACCTCTCCTGCCTCCACTCCCTACCACCCATCCCCCAACCCCCAGGCATCTGTTGACCTGTCTCTTCTAGATTAGTTTGGATTTTCTAGGATTTTATAGAAATAAGCATCATACAGAAGGTACTCAGTTTTGTTTAGCTTCTTTCAATCAGAATAATTTTTGAGATTTGTGTTGTATGTATTAATAATTTAATCCTTTTATTGCTGAATACTACTTACTTGTGTAGATAATACCACTTTTTGTTTATCCTTTGCCTGTTAATGAACATTTGGGTTATTTTCAGTTTGGGATATTACAAGTAAAGCTGCCATGAACATTCATGTGCTTTGTATGGATATATGTTTTTATTTTTCTTACATAATGACCTAGGAATAGAATGCTGGATTAGATGGTAGGTGTATGTTTACCTTTTGATGAAACTGCTGAACTGTTTAACAAAATGATTGTATCATTTTACATTTACACCAGCTATGAACTGTGAAAGTTCTAGTTGCTCTACATTTTCACCAGCACTTGGTAGAGTTGGTCTTTCATTTTAGACGTTCTAAGAGGTATGAAATAGAATCTCATTGTGATTTTTACATTTCCCTAATGAAAAATGATATCAAGCATCATTTCATGTACTTGTCTACCATCTATTTATCTTTTTTGATAAAGTGTTCAAAATCTTTTGTCAATTTTTTTTTTTTCAGACGGAGTCTTGTTCTGTCACCCAGACTAGAGTGCAGTGGCATGATCTTGCCTCACTGAAACCTCCATCTCCAAGTTTCAAGTGATTCTCCTGCCTCAGCCTCCCGAGTAGCTGGGATTACAGGCACCTGCCACTGTGCCCAGCTAATTTTGTATTTTTTGGTAGAAACAGGGTTTCACTGTCTTGGTCAGGCTAGTCTCCAACTCCTGGCTTCATGATCCACCTGCCTCAGCCTCCCAAAGTGCTGGGATTACAGGCGTGAGCCACTGCCCCTGGCCTTTTGTCAATTTTTAATAGTTTTTTTTTAAACTTTAATTTTAGGTTTAGTGGTACATGTACAGTTTGCTGTATAGGTAAACACATGTCATGGGAGTTTGTTGTACAGATTATTCATCACCTGGGTACTAGGGCTAGTCCCCAATAGTTACTTTTTCTGATACTTTCCCTCTTCCCACCCTCTACTCCCAGAAGATTCCAGTGTTTGCAGTTTCCCTCTTTGTGTCCATGTGTTCTCATCATTTAGCTCCCACTTATAAGTGAGAACATGCAGCATTAGGTTTTCTGTTCCTGTGTTAGTTTTCAAAGGATAATGACCTTTAGCTCCATCTGTGTTCCTACAAAGAACACAATCTCATTCTTTTTTATGAATGCATAGTAGTCCATGGTATATTTTTTAAGGCTGCATAGTATTCTATGGTATACATTTTCTTTATCCAATCTGCCATTTATGGACATTTAGGTTGATTCTGTGTCTTGCTATTGTGAATAGTGCTGCGATGAATATACACATGCATGTGTCTTTTTTATTTATGTATTTTTATTATTATACTTTAAGTTCTTGGGCAATGAACCTGGAAACCATCATTCTCAGCATGTATCTTTTTGATAGAACAATTTATATTCCTCTGTGTATATACCCAGTAATGGAATTGCTAGGTCAAATGGTAGTTCTGTTTTTAGCTCATTGAGGTATTGCCACACTGCTTTCCACAATGGTTGAACTAATTTACACTTCTGTCAACAGTATATAAGCATTCCCTTTTCTCCACAACCTCACCAGCATCTGTTATTTTTTGACATTTTAATAATGGCCATTCTGACTGGCATGAGATGGAGTCTCATTGGGGTTTTGATTTGCATTTCTCTAATGATCAGTGATATTGGGCTCTTTTTCATATGTTTGTTGGCCACATGTCTGTCTTCAGAAAAATGTTTGTTCATGTCCTTTGCCCACTATTTAATAGGGTTGTTTATCTCTTATAAATTTGTTTAAGTTCCTTATAGATGCTGGATATTAGACCTTTGTTAGATGCATAGTTTGCAAGTATTTTCTCCTATTCTCTAGTTTGTTTGTTTACTCTGTTGATAGTTTCTTTTGTTGTGCAGAGCTCTTAAGTTTATTTAGATCCCATTTGTCAATTTTAGCTTTTGTTGCAGTTGCTTTTGACATCTTCATCATGAAATCTTTGCCAGTTTCTATGTCCAGAATGGTATTGCCTAGGTTGCATTCCAGAGGTTTTATAGTTTTGGGGTTTATATTTAAGTATTTAATCCATCTTGGGTCAATTTTTGTATCTGGTGTAAGGAAAGGGTCCAGTTTCAATAGTCTCCATATGGCTAGCCAGTTACCCTAGCACCATTTATTGAACAGGGAGTCTTTTCCTCATTGCTTGTTTTTCTCAGCTTTGTTAAAGATCAGATTGTTATAGGTATGTGGCCTTATTTCTGGGCTCTCTATTCTGTTCCATAGATCTATGTATCTGTTTTTGCTGTTTTGACTACTGTATTCCTATAGTAACAGGGTAATGTGTTGAGGTTGGGGAATGTGATACCTCTCACTGTGTTCTTTTTGCTTAGAATTGCCTTGGCTACTCAAGCTCTTTTTGGCTCCTTATGAATTTTAAAATAGTTTTTGCTAGTTCTGTAAAGAATGTCATTGGTAGTTTGATAGGAATAGCATTGGATCTTTAAATTGCTTTGGGCAGTATGGCCATTTTAATATTGATTCTTATCCATGAGCATGGGATGCTTTTCCATTTGTTTGTGCCATCTCTGATTTCTTTGAGCAACATTTTGTAATTCTCACTGTAGAGATCTTTTACCTCCTTGTTTAGCTGTATTCCTAGGTATTTTATTCTTTTTGTGGCAATCGTGAATGGGATTGCATTCCTGATTTGGCTCTCAGCTTGACTGTGGTTAGTGTGTAGGAATGTTAGTGATTTTTATTGTTGATTTTGTATCCTGAAACTCTGCTGAAGTTGCTTATCAGTTTAAGGAGCTTTGGGGCCAAAATGATGGGGTATTTTTAGGTATAGGATTGTCATCTGCAAACTGAGATAGTTTGACTTCCTCTCTTCCTATTTGGATACTTCTTTCTCTTGCCTGATTGCTCTGGTCAGGACTACCACTATTATGTTGAATAGGAGTAGTGAGAGAGGACATTCATGTCTTGTGTCAGTTTTTAAGGGGGAATGCTTTCAGTTTTTGTTTATTCAGTATTATGTTGGCTGTGGGTTTGTCATAGATGGATCTTATTATTTTGAAGTATGTTCCTTCAATACCTAGTTTATTGAGAATTTTTAACATAAAGATGTACTGAATTTTATCAAAAGCCTTTCCTGCATCTATTGAGACAATAGATGTGGTTTTTGTCTTTAATTCTATTTATGTGATTAAGCACATTTATTGATTTGTATATGTTGAACCAACCTTGCATTCAAGGGATAAAGCCTACTTGATTGTGGTGGATTAGCTTTTTGATGTGCTGCTGGATTTGGTTTGCTAGTATTTTGTTGCGTATTTTTGCCTCAATGTTCATCAAAGGCATTGGCCTGAAGATTTTTTTATTTTGTGTCTCTGCCAGGTTATGGTATCAGGATGATGCTGGCCTCACAGAATAAGCTGGAATCGATTCTCTCCTCCACAATTTTTTAGAATAGATTCAGTAGAAATGGTACCAGCTCTTCTTTGTACATCTGCTAGAATTTGGCTATGAATCTCTCTGATCCTGGGCTTGTTTTGGTTGGTAGGTTATTTATTCTTATTTTAATTTCAGAACTTGTTATTGGCCTGTTAAGGGATTTAATTTATTCCTGGTTCAGTCTTGGGAGGGTGTATGTGTCCAGAAACTTCTCTCTTTTAGGTTTTCTAATTTGTGTGCATAGAGGTGTTCATAGTAGTTTCTGATGGATGCTTGTATTTCTGTGGCGTTGGAGGTTACATCTCCTTTGTCATTTCTAATTGTGTTTGATAATCTCTCTTTTCTTCTTTATTTATTTAGCTAGTGGCTTATCTATATTATTAATTTTTGCAAAAAACAAACTCCTGGGTCCATTGATCTTTTGAATGGTTTTTCATGTCTCAATATTCTTAAGTTCAGCTCTGATTTGCATTTCTTGTCTTCTGCTAGTTTTAGGGTTGCTTCACTCTTCTATAATTTTTTTAGTTGTGATGTTGAGTTGTTAATTTGATACCTTTCTTGCTTTTTGATGTGAGTAGTTAGTGCTATGTATTTTCCTCTTAACACTGCCTTAGCTGTGTACCAGAAATTCTGTTATTTTGTGTTTTTGTTCTCATTAGTTTCATATAACTTCTTGATTTCTGCCTTAATTTCATTATTTACCCCAAAGTCATTCAGGAGCAGGTGGTTTAATTTCCATGTAGTTGCATGATTTTGAGTGATTTTTTTTTTAGTCTTAGTTTCTATTTTTATTGTGCTATGGTCCAAGAGTGTGTTTGATATGATTTTGGTTCTTTTGCATTTGCTAAGAATTGTTTTATATCTGATTGTGTGCTCAATTTGAATATGTGTCATGTAGTGATGAGAAGAATATAAATCCTGTTTTTGGGGGGTTGGAGAGTTCTTTAGATTTCTGTCAGGTCCATTTGGTCCAATATTGAGTTCAGGTTCTGAATATCTTTGTTAATTTCCTACCTCAATGATCTGTCTAATAATGTCAGTGGGGTGTTTATGTCTCCCACTATTATTGTGTGGGAGTCTAAGTCTCTTTGTAGGTCTCTTTATAAGTCTGGATGCTCCTGTATCAGATGCATATATATTTAGAATAATTAGGTCTTGTGGAATTGAACTCTTTATCATTATGTAATGACCTTCTTTGGGCTTTTTTGTTTGTTTGATCTTGGTTGGTTTAAAGTGTGTTTTGTCTGAAATTAGGATTGCAACCCCTGCTTTTTTCTGATTTCTATTTTCTTGTAGATTTTTATTCATTCCTTTATTTTGAGCCTATGGGGTTCATTGCATGTGAAATGGGTCTCTTGAAGACAGCATGCCCTTGGGTCATGCTTTTTTATCCAGTGTGCTATTCTGTGCCTTTTATTTATTTATTATTATTATTATACTTTAAGTTCTGAGACACATGGGCAGAACATCCAGGTCTGTTATATAAGTATACACGTGCCATCATGGTTTGTTGCACCCATAAACCCGTCCTCTACATTAGATATTTCTCCTAATGCTATCCCTCCCCTTAACCCCACCCCGACAGGCCTGATTTGTGATGTTCCTCTCCCTGTGTCCATATGTTTTCATTGTTCAACTCCCACTTATGAGTGAGAACGTGCAGTGTTTGGTTTTCTGTTCTTATGTTAGTTTCCTGAGAATGATGGTTTCTAGCTTCATCCATGTCCCTGCAAAGGACGTGAACTCATTCTTTTTTATGGCGTAGTATTCCATGGTGTATATGTGCCACGTATTCTTTATCCAGTTTATCATTGATGGGCATTTGGCTTGGTTCCAAGTCTTCGCTATTGTGAACAGTGCTGCAATAAACATACATGTGCATTATGTCTTTATAGTAGAATGATTTATAATCCTTTGGGTATATACCCAGTAATGGGATTGCTGGGTCAAATGGTATTTCTGGTTCTAGATCCTTGAGGAATCGCCACACTGTCTTCCACAATGATTGAATTAATTTACACTCCCACAAACAGTGTAAAAGTGTTCCTATTTCTCCACATCCTCTCCAGCATCTGTTGTTTCCTGACTTTTTAATAATTACCATTCTAACTGACATGAGATGATATGTCATTATGGTTTTGATTTGCATTTATCTAACAACCAGTGATGATGAACTTTTCTTCATATGTTTGTTGGCTGCATAAATGTCTTCTTTGAGAAGTGTCTGTTCATATCCTTTGCCCACTTTTGGGTGGGGTTGTTTGTTTTTTCCTGTAACTTTGTTTAAGTTCTTTGTAGATTCTGGATATTAGTCCTTTGTCAGATGGATAGACTGCAAAAATTTTCTCCCATCCTGTAGGTTGTCTGTTCACTCTGATGATAGTTTCTTTTGCCGTGTGGAAGCTCTTTAGTTTAATTAGGTCCCATGTGTCAATGTTGGCTTTTGTTGCCATTGCTTTTAGCGTTTCAATCATGAAGTCTTTGCCCATGTCTATGTCCTGAATGGTATTGCCTAGGTTTTCTTCTAGAGTTCTTATGGTTTTAGGTATTATGATTAAGTCTTTAATCCATCTTGAGTTAATTTTTGTATAAGGTATAAGGAAGGGGTCCAGTTTCAGTTTTCTGCGTATGGCTAGCCAGTTTTCCCAACACCATTTATTAAATAGGGAATCCTTTCCCCGTTGCTTGTTTTTGTCAGGTTTGTCAAATATCAGATGGTTGTGGATGTGTGGTGTTATTTCTGAGGCCTCTGTTCTGTTCCATTGTTCTGTATATCTGTTTTGGTACCAGCATCATGCTGTTTTGGTTACTGTAGCCTTGTGGTACAGTTTGAAGTCAGGTAGCGTGATGCCTCCAGCTTTGTTCTTTTTGCTTATAATTGTCTTTGCTATCCTGGCTCTTGGGGCATGTAATCCATTTACATTCAAAGTTAATATTGATATATGTGCATTTGATCCTGTTATTGTGTTGTTAGCTGGTTATTTTGCCAGCTTGTTTGTGTGGTTGCTTTTTAATGTCTCTGGTCTGTATACTTAAGTATGTTTTTGTGTTGGCTGGTAACAGTCTTTCCTTTCCGTATTTAGTGCTTCTTTCAAGATCTCTTGTAAGGCAGGTCTGGTGGTAACAACTCCCTCAGCATTTGCTGTCTGAAAAGGATCTTATTTCTCCTTTACTAGGTAACCTTAGTTTGGTTGATTATGAAATTCCTTGTTGAAGATTTTTTCTTATAGAACTTTGAATATAGCCCCGCCCCCGCAACAATCTCTTCTGGTTTATAGGGTTTCTGCTGAGAAGTTTGCTGTTAGCCTGATGGTGTTCCCTTTATAGGTGACCAGCCCTTTCTCTCTAGCTGCCTTTAACATTCTTTCTTTCATTTTAACCTTGGAAAACTCTGATGATTATGTGTCTTGGAGATGATCTTCTTGTGTAGAATCTTGCAGGGATTTTCTGTGTTTTCAGAATTTGACTGTTGGCCTTTCTAAGAATGTTGGGGAAGTTTTCATGGACAATACCCTGAAATATGTTTTCCAAGTTGTTTGCTTTCTCCTCCTCCCTTTCAGGGATGACAGTGATTAATAGATTTGGTCTCTTCACATAATCCCATATTTCTCAGAGATTTTATTTGTTCCTTTTCATTCTTTTTTCTTTATTTTTGTCTGACTGCCTTATTTCATAAAGCCAGTTTTTAAGTTCTGAGAGTCCTTCCTTAGCTTGGTCTATTCTGCTGTTAATACTTGCAATTGTATCATGAAATTCTTGTAATGTGTTTTGTAGCTCTATCAGATGAGTTAGGTAATCTTTTATACTGCCTATTTTGTCTGTCAGCCCCTGAATCATTTTCTTGTGATTCTTAGTTTTCTTTAGATGAGTTTTGCCATTCTCCTGAATTTTGACAATCCTTGTTCCTATCCATATTCTGAATTCTATTTCTGTCATTTCAAACAACTAAGCTTTGTTAAGAACCCTTGTTAAAGAACTAGTACAGTCATTTGGAGGACATAAGACACTGACCATTGGAGTTGTTGGAGTTCTTTCTCATTTCTGCATGTGGGTATTCCTTTAACTGCTGGGCTGCTTCTGATTGAAGTGGTCAGGCAGGAGCAGGGTGGTTGTACTAGAGTTTAAGATCAAGTGGTGCTACCCAGTGAGAATAAGTGAGGGCCAGGACCTGTATGGAGAACAATCTAGTCACTTTTCTGTGAGGTGGGTGCTCTGTACTGGGGATCTGAACCAACCCCTTGTCCCTGCAAACTCTCTAGAGCCTGGAGACAGCAAGGGTGAAGGCTGCAAGACAGCAAAGGTGGTAATCCACCCTTCTCACTGGGAGTTCTGTCCCAGGCAATTGCAGAGCTGTTACTGGCTCAATAGCCCCAGTAGCGGATGGTGGAGTCCCAGGCTGGGAACACCCATCCAGTGAGGAGATACAGGATTAAGGACCCACATAAAAAACAGTCTGGCCACTTTTTCATAGGGCTACTGAAGTGTGCTGGGGGGTCTGCTCCAGTCCCTATTCACCTTGGATTTTCCAGCACCTGAAGGTATCAACAGTGAAGGTTATGAAACAGCAAAGATCATGGTCTGTCCCTACCTCTGGAAGCTCTGTCTCAGGGAATTTTGAAGCTGTTACTGGCTGGAAAACACCATCAGGAGTGCTTGTAGAGCTCAGTTGGGAGATTCCACCCAGTGAGGAGAAATGGGATTCAGGACCTGTATGAAAAAGCAATCTGGCTGCTTCTTCATAGAGCTGCTGTGCTATACTGGAGGACTGCTCCAGTCCCTAGTCACCTCAGACTTCTTTGAGTTGGAAAACATCAATCTTGTATTTAGGCACAGGATGTAAGGGCTACTGGCAGATGCTTCTGATAGGGGTTGGTTGTGTCCACCCAAATCTCATCCTGAATTGTAGCTCCCATAATCCTCATGTGTTGTGGGAGGGACCTGGTGGGAGGTAATTGAATCATAGGGGTGGGTTTTTCCCATGCTGTTCTCATGATAGTGAACAAGTCTCATGAGATCTACTTGTTTTATAAAGGGCAGTTTCCCTGCCCACACTCTTTTACCTGCTGCCACATAAGAAATGCCTTTGCTCCTCCTTCACCTTCTGCCAGATTGTGAGGCCTCCTCAACCATGTGGAACTGTGAGTCCATTAAACCTCTTTTTCTTTATAAATTACCCAGTCTCAGATATTTCTTCATAGCAGTATGAAAATGGACTAAGACAGCTTTCATGAGACTGAGTTGATATTGTGAAGTTGGTTTTATAATCATATGTGTAATCATGCTGATACGACTCACATATCAGTCATATGTGTAAGCAGCAGTAGGTCTTTGTATTATTTCATTTTCATGCTGCTGATAAAGACATACCCAAGACTGGGTAATTTATAAAGAAAAGGGTTTAATAGGCTCACAGTTCCACATGGTTGGCAAGGCCTCACAATCATAGTGGAAGGTGAAAGGCATGGCTTACGTGATGGCAGGCAAAAGAGAATGAGAGCCAAGTGAAAGGGGAAACTTCTTAAAACATCAGATCTCATGAGACTTATTCACTACCATGAGAACAGTCTGGGGAAAACTGCCCTGTGATTCAATTAACTCCCACCAGTTCCCTCCCACAACATGGAAATTATGGGAGCTATAATTCAAGATGAGATTTGAGAGGGGACGCAGAGCCAAACCGTATCATTCCACCCCTGACCCTCCCAGATCTCATGTCCTCACATTTCAAAACCAATCATCCATTACCAAAAGTCCCCAAAGTCTTGACTCATTTCAGCATTAACTCAAAAGTCTATAGTCCAAAGTCTCATGTGAGACAAGGCAAGTCTCTTCTGCCTATGAGTCTGTAAAATCATAAGCAAATTAGTTACTTCCTAGATACAATAAGGGTATAGGCATTGGATAAATACACACATTCCAAATGGGAGAAATTGGCTAAAACAAAGGGGCTAAAGGCCCCATGCAAGTCCAAAATCCAGCAAGGCAGTCAAATCTTAAAGCTCCAAAATAATCTCCGTTAATTCCATGTCTCAAATCCAGGTTACGCTAATGCAAGAGGTGGATTCCCATGGTCTTGGGCAGCTCTGCCCCTGTGGCTTTGCAGGGTACAGCCTTCCCCCCAGCTGCTTTCATGGGCTGGTATTGAGTGTCTGCAGCCTTTTCAGGTGCACAGTGTAAGCTGTCAGTGGATCTACCATTCTGGGGTCTGGAGAATGGTAGCCCTCTTCTAACAGCTCCACTGGGCAGTGCCCCAGTGGGGACTCTGTGTGGAGGCTTTAACCCCACATTTTCCTTCACTGCTCTAGCAGAGCTTCTCATGAGGGCCCCAGCCCTGCAGCAAAATCTGCCTAGAGATCCAGACATTTCCATACATCCTCTAAAATCTAGGTATATGTTCTCAAATCCCATTTCTTGACTTCTGTGCACCCATAGGCTTAACAGCCTTGCCAAGGCTTAGGGATTGCACCCTTTGAAGCCATGGCTCAAGCTGTACCTTGGTGCCTTTTAGCTGTTGCTAGAGCATCTGGGATGTAGGACACCAAGTCTCTAGGCTGCACACAATATGGGTACCCTGGACCTGGCCGACAAACCCATTTTTTCCTCCTAGGCCTCTAGGCTTGTGATGAGAGGGGCTGCTGCACAGGTCTCTGATATACCCTGGAGACATTTTCCCCATGTCTTGGTGATTAACATTCCACTCCTTGTGACTTATGTAAATTTCTGCAGCAGTCTTGAATTTCTCCTTAGAAAATGGGTTTTTCTTCTCTCTTGCATGGTCAGACTGCAAATTTTCCAAATTTTTATGCTGTGTTTCCCTTTTAAAACTGAATGCTTTTAACAGCACCTAAGTCACCTATTGAATGCTTTGCTCTTTAGAAATTTCTTCTGCCAGATACCCTAAATCATCTCCCTTAAGTTCAAAGTTCCATAAATCTCTAGAACAGGGGCAAAATGCGGCCAGTCTCTTTGCTAAAACATAGCAAGACTCACCTTTACTCTTGTTCCCAACAAGTTCCTCATCTTCATCTGAGACCACTTCAGCCTGGATTTAATTGTCCATATCATTATCAGCATTTTGGTCAAAGCCATTCAACAAGTCTCTAGGGAGTTCCAATTTTCCCACAGTTTCCTGTCTTCTTCTGAGCCCTCCAACTTGTTCCGATCTCTGCCTGTTACCCAGTTCCAAAGTTGCTTCCACATTTTCATGTATCATTATAGCTGTGCCCTACTCCCAGTACCAACTTACTGTACTTGTTTGTTTTCACACTGTTGATAAAGACATACCTGAGACTGGGTGATTTATAAAGAAAAAGAGGTTTAGTGGACTCACAGTTCCATGTGGCTGGGGAGGCCTCACAATTGTGGTGGAAGGTAAAAGGCATGCTTACATGGTGGCAGGCAAGATAGAATGAGAGCCAAGTGAAAGAGGAAACACCTTATAAAAACATCATATCTCATGGGATGCTGAGGTGGGCAGACCACACAAGGTCAGGAGTTTGAGACTAGCCTGGCCAACCTGGCAAAACCCTGTCTCTACTAAAAATACAAAAATTAGCTGGGTGTGGTGGCAGGCACCTATAATCCCAGCTACTCAGGGGGCTGAGGCAGGAGAATCACTTGAACTCGGGAGGTAGAGGTTGCAGTGAGCTGAGATCGTCATTGCACTCCAGCTTGTACAACAAGAGCAAGACTCTGTCTCAAAGCAAATAAACAGACAACAACAATAAAAAAAAAATCATACCTTATGAGACATATTCACTACCACGAGAACAGTATGGTGGAAACTGTCCCCATGATTCAATTATCTCCCACCAAGTCCCTCCCACAACACATGGGAATTATTGGAGCTACAATTTAAGATGAGATTTGGGTGGGGACACAGCCAAACTATAGCAGCCTTTATGGCAGAAGAGGGGAAGAGAAGCTTTCTATTGTGAACACTGCCACACTTGATTATTTCCTTCTTTTTTGTCACATTCCTCATTAATTTCCACCAGGAGGAGGCACACAGCCCAGTTCCCCTAGTCTTTCTTCCTAAATCCCCCATCTTTTTTTTTCCTTTCTCTTTATTGAGTTCTGAGAGCTTTTAAAATATTTTAGATGCCAGCCCTTTATCAAATATATGATATGTGAATATTTTCTCCCAAGCTATGACTTGTTTTTTTTTATACTCTTAACATTTTATTTTGAAAGAGAGATGTTCGTAAGTCTGCTTAAGTCCATTTACTCAATTTCATCTTTTATAGGGTATGATTTCAGTAGTGTGTCAAAGAAATCTTGGCCTAATCCAAATTTATACAGTACTATTTTTTGCTGTTTTACTCTAGATGTTCTGTCATTTTAGCTCTTACATTTATAACTACAATCCATTTTGAGTTAATTTTTATGTAAGGTATGATATGGTTTGAAGTTCTTTCTTGTGGATGATGTGTGTGTGTGTATGCTATGAAATTGTTCCAACACCATTTGTTGAAAAGTCTATATTTTGTCTACATAATTGCCTTTTGCACCTTTGAAGAAAATAATTGATCATGTATATGGGTCTATTCTGGACTCTCTATTCTTTTCCATTGCTCTATTTGTCTAGCTTTACTCCAATATCACAGTATCTTGATTGCATATTTATTAATCATGAAATAAAATAGTGTAAGTGCTGCAACTTTGCCCTACTTTTTCAAAGTTGTTTTGGTTATCTAGGTCTTTTGCATTTCCATATGAATTTTATAGTCACCTTATCATTTTACACACACACAAACACACACACACTTGAATTTTTATTGGGGTTACATTAAATACAGAATCACTTTGGAAATAATAGAAATCTTAAAAATAGTCTTCCCATCACAGTGTATATCTCTCCATTTACTACATTGTCTACCTTCCTTCAGCAATCTTCTAAGATAGGTCTCTCGAGCTCTCTCATTGTTTATCATTCTCTTCTCTAGTACTCTACCCTGTAAATTCTAGCTGGGATGGCCTCTTCAGACTCCCAAGTCCATTTCTTCAACCGAGGGAGCCCACTAGGCTCTGCCTGGGTTTTCATCTGTCTGTACTGTGTCTTTGAAACTCTCTCCAAGTAGTGACATGGGCAGTTTTAGTTCTTGCCTCTCATTTGTTTCCTGTCACTCAGGGATCACATATCTTCATTACCTGATGTCCAATCATTGTTTCACATATTTTGTCCAGATTTTTAGTTGTTTAAGATGTGAGAGTAAATTCATTTCCTGCCTCTCCATCATTGTCAGAAGTGATTGATTTTCTGTGAGAATTGAAGAAAGACAGTGGTCAAAGATGGATGATTTTCTGGTTTTCAGCATGAGCAAACTCAAGGAAGATGCTGGCATTTACTGAGACGGGAAATATTAGAAGAATAGGCTATATTTTGGTATAAGTAAGATCATGTGTTCCATTTTTAACATATTCAGTTTGTGCTACCTGAAACATTCAAGTTTAAAAAATCACAAACCAGTTGTGTAGACTAGGCTGGATCTCAGAAGCAGGATCTGAGTTGGAAATAAGAATTTACAAATTGTCAACATATCCTGTTTATGGTATTTGAATAATAGAGGTTGACGAAGGTTTTTAATAGCAGAATGTAGAGTGATAAAAGAAGAGGACTTGGGTCAGTTTTTGAAGAATACTAATGTTTAGACTTTAGATGGAGAAGGAGACCTTCATCTGAAGACAGACAGCCAAAGAGGTGAAAGGAAAACTGGTTGATTGTATCATGGAAGTCACTAGAAGAATGTTTCAAGGAACCAAGAGTGGTCAGAGTGACTCTGACTGAGTGACAAAGCTGTGTTGAGGTTGGTGAAGAAAGGGCTGAAAAGAGCCCACTCGATTCTGTGACAGGAAAGTAACTGGTGGCTCTAGTAAGGGAACTTTCCATAGAGCAGTAAGGCCAAAGCCAGAACAGAGTAGACTGGAAAGCAAATGACGGGAATAGGAGGCAGCATGTTTAAATAGTTCCGTGGCACATTTGTCTGCAAAAGGGAAAGAGGAGGACTGAAATTGGAAGGAATTTTTCAAAATGGGAGAAAACAGATCATTTAAATACTGACAGATAAGAATCAGTATAGTGGGGAAGCCTGAAGATGCAAGAAAGAGAGGATGAGCAGCAGAGGGGGGTCCTGTGGCTGAGGCCCCATTGGATGGTGAGAGTAGATGGGACCCAGAATAGAGCTGGTGGATTTGCTTTTGATAAAACTTTTCTTCCTTTGTCATGGGGGAGGGAGAGGCCTAATGCGAGTGCAGATATATTTATGAATCCAAAGGCAAGAAGTCAATGTAGCCCTTCTGATGTCTGTCTTTTCTATGTGGTAAGAGACAGGGCTGTGTGCTGAGGTAAGAAAGAGCCTCTGCCTTCAGGGAGCTTGTGGTCCTTTACTGTGTACTGGTCGGATTATTTCTTTTATAGTAACTACAAAATCAGTCTCACTTTAACTTGGGTCCTTTTTAAATTTTAAAATATGTTTTACTTTTCAAAAATAATTGGTTGGATTTTCCTTTATTATGTAATCTGTCTGCTTAATAGAGAAAATTCCAATGAAAACAGAAGAACAGATAATCCTGATACAATGTCACTTACAATCCCTCTGCCCTAAAGTAACCACTGTTAAAGTTTGCTATGTCTTTCCTGTATAATCTCTGTCCACGATTCTTCACTTGCAATTTTTATGTGGTTGTGACACTGTTTTGCCTGTTTCTTTGCTGTAATTTAAGTAAAGAAACTGAACACAAAGTTTTGTGTCTCAAAGGACCCTTTCTGCAGGTGGGTGGGGCCCCTGTTCCTGAACAGGGCTTCATTCCCTTTGTCCATGTTTGCTGAGATTAGGGTTTCCCTGCTAGCCAGACATCCCTGAACAAGCGAAAATGCAGTGCACAGCCTTCAAAGGAAGCTTCTCTGTCTTCTCTCTTTGGAGGCTGAGGGGTCACAGTCAGTTTGCCCAGAAGAGAAGCTGGGACTTATCAATTAACCAATACTGCTTTCAAACCATTTTTTATTAAAATATTTCAATCAAAGCCTGGGGAAGTTTCATATGCAGCTTCAGGAACCTTGGGGCTGGCATCTCTCAAATAAGCATGCTGTGGGAATTGGAGAGTCAGGAAGATTGTGGCTATGTGCTTCTACCTGGGCCTAGAGGGAAAGGTTTCTGCTTCTTTCACAACAGCCTGTGGCCAGCAGCTTTTGAGGGAGTGGGAAGCAGAATGGGGAATTTTGGAGTCTTGCCAGATTGAGACAGGGATCAAGAACTGAGTGAGGGCAGAGCATAAGAGAGTGGTCCCGGGCCTCCTGAAGCATTTGTCCTTTCGGCATACAGGCTCCGTGCTAGCACTGGGATGCCCGTGGAAACTGAAGGAGGAAACCACAGGCTGGCAGAAGGCTAGGTCTGGGCATCAGAGCAGGAAGCAATTCCATGAAGCAGCGACTCCACTCTAGCTGCATTTGTTTTCCTCTGTTCCTGGAGGAGTGAGGGGTAGGGGGAGACTTTTCTAACAAGGGATTTTCCTTAATACCTGGGTTTCATATTAATTCATGCTTTCAGAATTTAGAGGAGCTCTTTCTGCACAGAAGGAGTCCCCCATCAGATCATGCAATGTTTACCAATTATAGTTTGGCCACATTCTCATAGAAAAAATACAGGACCTCCCCCTTCAGAGACATACACAACTCCAGGAAGCCACCTGAGAGTCTTGTGTTGGCCCCTGTACCAACTCGACCCCCCTCCTCAGTCTCTATTAATCTGTTCCCAAAAAGAAATGTCACCAGATGGCCCTGCAAATGTCACCTGGCCATCAGCATGGCTTCATTCAAAACAGGGAGGCACTAGAGAATCTAATCCATCGTTCATTTCCATCATTTCAGATCAGTTTGCATCCTCTACTGGGCATGTAGTGCTTTCTTAACACTGGGTTAGACAGCAAGGTCTGTAATCCTGCTGATGTTAAAGAATATTGCTTTATATTTAATGGAGGAAGGTCCCAGTGACTCACAAATCCTGAACATTCTGTAAGAACTCCTCTCTTGTTAGCATTTTATAGCAGATTTTACTGCCCTCAGCTTCATGAACTGAGCACTCCCTCAGCATTCTCAATACCTTAGGCTATTTTTAGCATTTAATTCCTTCTAGGTATCAGAGCCATCAGACCTCCTTTTTTTTCCCCCTTTTTTCTTTCTCTTTCTTTTTTTTTTTTAACAGAAGAGAATTCTTCTGTGTTTTCAAAGTGTGGATAGGTGGATTTTAGGAATTGAGCTAATCCTTTTTTAAAATGGCTTTGTCTTTGACTGTCTGTTAGATTTCATATCCAGTCATGGGCATGAGCCCCTTATCCTGGCTCTGCTCTGTGCATTTCTCCACTCTAGCAGTTATAGAAACAGCTGAGGGAGGTGTGACTGATCCTGGAGAGAGAAAAGAAAGCTGAACTCCCACGCTGAGGAGGTTGCAGGGCCACAGCTAGGGCAGGCTGGGGTGGGAGGACAGGTGTACTGCTGGCTCTCAGGCAGAGGGGCTACACACCCAGGTGTGCTTTGGAGCTCCCCGCAGCTTTTAGGGAGTGGCTTCCAAAGGAGTCATAAAACTCAGAAGTAGGTTTGGAATAGATTTCAAGTGGGCTCCTGCTCACTGTCAGAGCCACTTACCTTCTTTACTGGGGATTGAAGAACTTCACGAGGGTTGCCAGGGGCTGGTGAGGAGGGGAAATTGTTTAATGGATACAGAGTGTCTATTTGGGGTTATGCCAGCATTCTGGAGACAGACAGCAGAGATGGTTGCACGACACTGTGAATATACTTAATAGCCACTGAATTGTGTACTTACACATGGTTAAAATGATCAATTTTAAGATGTACATTTTACCACAATAAAACACACACACACACACACACACACACACACACACACACCATGAAAACTCTCTACCAGAGGGCAAACAAGCCTTGGAGACAACAGAGGAGGGCCCAGGCCCAAATACGCAGAGTTGCCCCTGCCTCCAGTTAGGTGGGGTGGGTGGGGGCGGGGGTAATATTCCTGCTGGAAGCACCTGCTCATTTTAGAAGAGATGCCATGCAGCAAAGGCTGGGCTTCCCTCAGCTTCCCAGAGCCCAGGCATATCACCCTAGCAACCTCTGTCCTAACAGATTCACACATTTCATTTCCCTGTCTTCCCTGATTCTCAAGGCCTACAGGCAAAGTCCTCTCCTGGATACTGAACGCGCCCATGGGAAAAAACAAAACAAAAAAATTGAATTTAAATAAACCCTTTATTTTCTAAAAAGCATCAAAGTAGTCAAGGAACAGTTGCACTGTGGGTGAACCCATCAGGCTCTCAGAGCCTGCTGAAGGCTGGATTCCCAGCCAGGTTCTGCAGGAGAAGAAAGAGGACTCAGGAGGCATGCATATTGCCTGTATGCCAGACCCCGGTTCCAGTGCTTTTACGTTTCCCACTTAATTGTGAAAAAACGAAATAGCTATCATGCTCATCTTACAGAATAGAAAATTGAGGTATAGAAGGGCTCATTACTTGCCTAAGGTCACACAAGTGTTAAAGGTGAGATAGCATTTGAATGTAAGTCTATTTAAAGCCTGTGTTCCAAAACTCAGTTTTCCCCATCATACTATACTTCAAAATATCCATCTTGGTATAAAAATAGATTCTGAACAATGCTCTCATCAACTGTAGAATAAAAATGAGTTCGTATCAGGATTTGAATCCAGCACACTTCAGAAACACTGGCATTTGTTTTCATCACACTCTACCCTGTGAGTCACTGATGCCAGTAGGGACACACTGAGGATGCCTCTCTCCCCAATATAGTTTTTGCTGAATAGATGGTACATCAGAGCCTGAATAAGGAACAGGCTGGCCAGACAGATTTCCAGAGAACTAATCAATAAAGGGTAGTAAAACATTGAGGTGGAGGAACCTATTAATCTGTATTTCTTTCTGGGAGAACATTACATATAGTTGGAAATAGTACCTGAAGAACTGATGACATTCCCAAATAGCTCCAGTTGCAGTAGATGCTCAGTAACATGTCTTCTGAATGTGTAGGTCCAGGCAACTGCAGGCTTCAAGCTTGAGCTATTGGGTGGTAGAGGAAAGACTAGCACTGTCTCCAGCAACCCTCTGTCTCTACCCATCAGAGTAGCCAACTTCTCATGAACACTGAACAGCTATTTAAATAACATCAGTTTGAAGAATGGCCAAAGTTGCCTCCTACCTGAGCTGCCTACATGCGTTGATCTGCCCTGCAGGCTGTACATTTTTATTCCCTCTTTCCTATGTCTCAGCCTGTCTGCCTCATAGATACACACCTCCAAAATGCAGCCCTGGGGCCTGGGCTCACTTTCCTTCATCTTCCATATCTCAAGGCTTATGTTAGGGCTCATTCTCTCTTCTTTCAGGTCCAGTCTCTTCTCCTCTCAATGCCCACTGCCACAGCTCCTCCTTTGGTGACTGGCATTGCTATTGCCACCACCACCAACTTAAACCTGAGAGCATGATTTTTCCAGAAGACATGATGATGTAGGGCGAGAGGAAGAAAATAAATGCTGTGTGCATTTTGACACTATCTAAAAGCAAACAGGTAAATTTTTAGCTTTAAATATATTTCTAAATAATGTATAAAACAATTATTTGTAGTGGATTCTTGACCCTGACCCCATTGCTCACTCTCAACCTACGTATGAGTAATGGTCACTTACGGAGTGAGATTAGGTATGGAGTAAGTATCAGGGTAACAAAATCAGTGATTTTTAAAAATGATATGATTTTTGCTTTAAAAAAAATCAAAATCAAAGTGGCCAGCTGATACAGTCCTGCTTCTATATAAATAACCAGGGTTTAAAAAATTGTTTTTAATGATTTTTTAACCTCTTTGAAAAAGATGAAGTGGTATATATATTGCCTATTTCTTAATGGTTAAATATCATGAACTTTGGTGGGGAAAGAAACTGAAAGCCCAGTAATTCCCTAGGTCTTTATACAAGGAGAGTGTTATCCACATGTCATCTGGGGCAGTGGTTACATTTTTAAGAGTCTGCCATCCATGCTAATTGACCAGGGATGTGGCTAGCCAGGGTCAAGCTCCCATAGTCAGTGCAAGAGGGCCCTGAGGCGTTAGGCAGCCTGTCTGATGGCAGCCACCTAATACAGGATGCAGTGGCAGTGCTGGCCCACTTTTGAGAGCAGACCGTGAGTAACAGGCTCCCCATGTGCCAGCTGTGTGTTGGACTGGAGCTCCAGACTGCTCACTCCCTGCCTAGAGCCTTACCCTGTCATCATTGATTTTATGGGGAAAGAAAGCATTTCCTTTCATAAACACCATACAGCATTTTCAATAAGATGATGTAATGGGATTAATGATGCACTTTCCAGCATCCTCATCGATTCTGAAGATGGAAGTAGAAACTTGAGATGAGGCTAAGCCATGTTTTGTCAACATTTTGCTTCTCTCATAAGCAAAGTAACCTCAGACTGTGAGTTTACTTGAAAGATATGCTGGTATTTGGATCCCCAGGGCTAAGATGATTCTGTCTGTTTTACAGACATCACCAGGTGTGTGACACTCAGGTCTGAGAGTAAAGAGAAAGAAAGGAAAAAAATGAGTAACCAACCACTCTATTTCAGAGTCTGTTGTATGGGTGAGCTGCTGGTGATTGGCTTGCAAATATGTTTTCCAGAAAAAAAAAAAACTCTACAGGGGTGATGGGGGCAGCATGGGAGTGGGAGGGCACAGAGGGACCAACAGACCTTCTTTTTCTTTGCAGGTCTAGGTCTGAGGAGGGCCCAGATGGTGAGCAATTGTGTGACTATTTAGTCAAATCCCAACTAGCTTAGCAGATAACTGAACATCCCTGAGGGGTTTGGGAAATACATGTGTTTGTGAAGTGCTATGAGAATTTACCCAGTGTAGTCTGCCTTAAACTGACTTCTTACATAAATGAATTTAAAAGAAGTGGCATTTTCCTTCTTGAAGAAGCATAAACATATATAAGGGTAGAATTTTACGAGTTTTTATACTGATGTCTAGGCACATCAGAGATGGAGAGGAGATAAATGTCTCTCCAGCAAAGCAGGTGGGTTTGCACACCTGTCCTCAGTATCTACACTGGGATTGATAGAGGGTTTATGTAGACTAGTCAGAAAGTTGTGCAGCAGACATTCAATACTGAAATTAATGAATGTGCTTTATTACTCACTTGCCTGGTATCCCTGGATGACAATAAGACTCAGATCTATGGCTTAAAGTTCAGAAATATTGATGCTTCTAGATGGTTATGATCTGAATAACAAAGAAAAATGAAGTGTTAAGGTAAATATTGATGTTATTTTAAGATAGTCAGTGAACCAACAGGTCTGTGATGACTGTGTAATTTGTGTCTAGCCCTGTGAAGAATAGAAAAAAAAAATGACATGTGCTCCCTGCACTTGTTAGGGAAGATAAGACACAACTACGAAAAGCTGAAGTAGCAACACAGAGCAGGATGCATACAAATATGTGAAATACACAGAGATTACTATAAGCTAGGAAGATGAGAAAGGGATCACAGAGTAAGCCATTTGGTACTGGTCCCTGATGGCTTTGACTAGGTGCAGTGATCTTCAAAGTGGGGAGTAGGATGACATACACTTGGGTGCAAGTATAAAACAGTTGGTCTTCTATTTATATTTTCTCATCTTTGTTATTTATCTTTTGTATATGTTTAGTATATACATAATACTAGAATTCTATAAGATATAAAATCTATAAGTAAGTAAATATACATATATGGAGTGTGCACCCCCCAGTTTTTTGATATGCATATGCCAGTTATAAATTTATTTTCTCTCAGCTTTAAATTCACCTTTCATTTCCTGCTCTGGAAAAGTCAAGTTGGGACCTTTAAATATACTTCCTTTTAACACCCAACACAGTTATGCTCTGTCAGCAGAGGGCGCCAGAGAGGGACTGCAAGCGGAAGGGTTTTTTTTTTTTAATTGCATTTTAGGTTTTGAGATACATGTGAAAAACATGCAAGATTGTCGCATAGGTGCATACGTGGCAGTGTGATTTGCTGCCTTCCTCCCCTTCACCTATATATGGCATTTCTCCCCATGCTATCTCTCCCCAACTCCCCACCCCTCGCTGTCCTCCCCCACTCCCCCACAACAGTCCCCAGTGTATAGTGCTCCCCTCCCTGTGTCCATGTGTTCTCATTGTTCAACACCCGTCTATGAGTGAGAACATGCGATGTTTGATTTTGTGTTCTTGTGTCAGTTTGCTGAGAATGATGGTTTCCAGGTTCATCCATATCCCTACAAAGGACGTGAACTCATCATTTTTGATGGCTGCATAATATTCCATGGTGTATATGTGGCACATTTTTCCTGTCCAGTCTATCATCGATGGGCATTTGGGTTGGTTCCAGGTCTTTGCTATTGTAAACTGTGCTACAATGAACATTCGTGTGCATGTGTCCTTATAACAGAACGATTTATAATCCTTTGGATATATACCCAGTAATGGGATTGCTGGGTCAAATGGAATTTCTATTTCTAGGTCCTTGAGGAATCGCCACACTGTCTTCCACAATGGTTGAACTAATTTACACTCCCACCAACAGTGTAAAAGTGTTCCTATTTCTCCACATCCTCTCCAGCATCTGTTGTCTCCAGATTTTTTAATGATCGCCATTCTAACTGGCGTGAGATGGTATCTCGATGTAGTTTTGATTTGCATTTCTCTAATGACCAGTGATGATGACCATTTTTTCATATGCTTGTTGGCCTCATGTATGTCTTCCTTTGTAAAGTATCTGCTTATATCCTTTGACCATTTTTGAATGGGCTTGTTTGTTTTTTTCTTGTAAATCTGTTTTAGTTCTTTGTAAATTCTGGATATCAGCCCTTTGTCAGATGGGTAGGCTGCAAAAATTTTTTCCCATTCTGTTGGTTGCCGATTCACTCTATTGACTGTTCCTTTTGCTGTGCAGAAGCTGTGGAGTTTGATTAGGTTCCATTTGTCTATTTTGGCTTTTGTTGCCAATGCTTTTGGTGTTTTGGTCGTGAAGTCCTTGCCTATGCCTATGTCCTGAATGGTTTTGCCTAGGTTTTCTTCTAGGGTTTTTATGGTGTTAGGTCTTATGTTTAAGTCTTTAATCCATCTGGAGTTAATTTTAGTGTAAGGTGTCAGGAAGGGGTCCAGTTTCTGCTTTCTGCATATGGCTAGCCAGTTTTCCCAACACCACTTATTAAACAGGGAATCCTTTCCCCATTGCTTGTTTTTGTCAGGTTTGTCAAAGATCGGATGGTTGTAGATATGTTATGTTGCCTCTGACGCCTCTTTTCTGTTCCATTGGTCTATATCTCTGTTTTGGTACCAGTACCATGCTGTTTTGATTACTGTAGCCTTGTAGTAATAGTTTGATGTCCGGTAGTGTGATGCCTCCCACTTTGTTCTCTTTGCTTAGAATTGACTTGGCTATGCGGGCTCTCTTTTGGTTCCATATGAAGTTTAAGGTGGTTTTTTCCAGTTCTGTGAAGAAGGTCATTGATAGCTTGATGGGGATAGCGTTGAATCTGTAAATTACTTTGGGCAGTATGGCCATTTTCATGATATTGTTTCTTCCTAACCATGAACATGGAATGTTTCTCTATCTGTTTGTGTCCTCTCTTATTTCGTTGAGCAGTGGTTTGTAGTTCTCCTTGAAGCGGTCCTTTACGTTCCTTGTTAGTTGTATTCCTAGGTCTTTTATTCTCTTTGTAGTGATTGTGAATGGTAGTTCATTCTTGATTTGGCTCTCTTTAAGTCTGTTATTGGTGTATAGGAGTGCTTGTGATTTTTGCACATTGATTTTGTATCCTGAGACTTTGCTGAAGTTGCTTACCAGTTTCAGGAGATTTGGGGCTGAGACGATGGGGTCTTCTAGATATACAATCATGTCGTCTGCAAATAGAGACAATTTGACTTCCTCCTTTCCTAATTGAATACACTTTATTTCTTTTTCTTGCCTGATTGCTCTGGCTAGAACTTTCAGTACTATATTGAATAGGAGTGGTGAGAGAGGGCATCCTCGTCTAGTGCCAGATTTCAAAGGGAATGCTTCCAGTTTTTGCCCATTCAGTATGATATTGGCTGTTGGTTGTCGTAAATAGCTTTTATTATTTTGAGATATGTTCCATCGATACCTAGTTTATTGAGGGTTTTTAGCATAAAGGGCTGTTGAATTTTGTCGAAGGCATTCTCTGCATCAATTGAGATAATCATGTGGTTTTTGTCTTTGGTTCTGTTTATGTGGTGAATTACATTTATAGACTTGCGTATGTTGAACCAGCCTTGCATCCCCGGGATGAAACCTACTTGATCATGGTGGATAAGCTTTTTGATGTGCTGTTGTAATCGGCTTGCCAGTATTTTATTGAAGATTTTTGCATCTATGTTCATCATGGATATTGGCCTGTAGTTTTCTTTTCTTGTTGAGTCTCTGCCAGGTTTTGGTATCAGGATGATGTTGGTCTCATTAAATGATTTGGGAAGGATTCCCTCTTTTTGGATTATTTGGAATAGTTTCAGAAGGAATGGTACCAGCTCTTCTTTGTATGTCTGGTAGAATTCGGCTGTGAACCCATCTGGACCTGGGCTTTTTTTGGGTGGTAGGCTCTTAATTGCTGCCTCGACTTCAGACCTTGTTATTGGTCTATTCAGGGTTTCGACTTCTTCCTGGTTTAGGCAGGAAGGGTTTTTTTTTCTTCCTAACCCTGGTGTCCTCCCCTGAGGCTTCTGCAGGGAAGCACACTTCCTCCAGCACCCAGGACCCGCTTCTTGCAACGTGGGCAGCAGCCGCTTCAGTGCAAGGCTCCACAACACACATGGCCTCTCCAGCACTCAGCCCCTGAAGCACATAGCAATCAGCAGCACCCAGTGGGCAGCAGATTCCCCAGGCACCCCCTTGTTGAGATCCCTTCCCATGAACAGCTTTTTCTAGCACCTAGATGGCAGATTTCTGGTAAGTTCTGCTGGTGCAGTACCACATTGACTTCTCTGCCATTCAGTGAGTGCTGATGACTGTGCCCTCTCCAACAAGGTCTGTCTTTCAGCCTTGAGGGCAGGGTTTGGGCGTCTGTGCCCTCTCTAACAAGGTCTGGGTTTCTCTTCCTTGAGTGCTCTGCTCCTCATATCTGCTAATCCTATAGTTTTTAGAGTTCATTGTACTTCTTGCTAGCCTATCCTTCATTACTTCAATCCTCTGTTACAGTATTTATTTATATTAAACTTTCCCTGTTTGAATTACTGGATGGTTTCTCTCTCCTGAATGGATCCAGACTGATTCACTGCCCTTCTATTAATAAAAAAATTTTGAGCACACACTGACTGCCAATAGATGTATATTTTCTTGTTTATTAATTATATTCATGTACTCTTTGACTAGTTTTCATTAACATGTTAAAAACATACACAAAAATTTTACTAAGATAAAGATGAAATATTGTATATTTGAAATATTGTATCTGCACTGTCTTGATTATAATGGCTTTTTACTGTTAATTAGCAAATATCTCAAGTAACAATATGAACCAGATATTGTTAATCATTAATAGTAATGATGGAAATTAAAATTACATTTCAATTAATGATTTGATTGGAATCAAAAGAAGGTACCTGTGGCCATCTTTATATTCTGTTTGAGTAGACTTTATTTTTAAAATAACAAAGATAAAGTTATTTGATTTCCTTACCATATTCCAGAGCACCACATTGTACACCTCTGGGGCATATGAATCCTCTTTGGACACAACTGATCTAAGCCACCACCTTGCCTCCTTTCTGGTCCATTACCTATATTCCAGCCATAGTGATCCACATAAAACTTGCCTACAGCACTTCGTTGGCTCTCCTTCAGTCTCATGATAAACTATAAAACTTATCTGTAGACCATTTTGAGCAGGCTTAGGCCATAGGGAATCTGATGGTCCAAACCCTGGCAGAATCAACATCTGTCTTTTTCCCCAGTCTTGTTACCTACCCTCGCTCACCCTACAGACAGGCCTGAGATAGGGAACATACACTGAGGGATGCTGCACCAGGGCTTTTCCTGTTGAAATCCAGGTCCTGAGGCTTGGACTTCCTTCCTTTAATCTGACTTGTGACCCCTCCTTAGATCTGAAAACTCCTAAGTAAATTGAATAATTCCAGGTTCTTCTGTCCCATGCTCTCTACTGATTGTGTGCTTGTCTGTTCTTTCTACAGTATAATGCACTGCTACTTCTTTGCAAGAAACTTCTTATGTGTTAGGCCCAACTTGATGTATTACAGTTCATTCTCAGACTGGAAGTGCCAGCTTTTGGAGTGTAGGGGCAGTTGAAATATATTTGTCATCTAACTTGGCACTCTCACCTTCCCAACCTCAGTGATGGCATTGCCTCTCAGGAATACTCTCCCAGCCTACCCCTCCACAGATGCTATGGTACCATTTCTCTCTGCGCTTCAGTTTTCACCTAAAGATATTAATACCTGAATTTACCTATGAAGTTATTTAAGAAATGAATTATGCCTTGGACTAGTACCTGTAATAGAGACAGGATTTTCAATACATGTTAATTATTATTTTTTCAAGGTCCACAACCAAGATAAAAATATGTTTCCATGGGTTTTCTCCCTGCAACTCTTCTCACACACTTCTACACCTGACTTCACCAGAAATCTGAAAAAGCAGAATGCTCTTTCCTGCTATCAGACTTCTGGATTGGAGTTTTCCAGCTGGCACAAGTGCCAGCTGCAGGACACAGGTGTGCCACTGATGACCTACAGGCATACTGAATACAAATTTCCCCTCAGCTTTGTGGAAGGCCAGGTGGGCTCCCTTTACTCCCAGTCTTACCTCCTCGCCTGGTGAATTTACCCCAGTGTGCACCACAGATGTGGCCTCTTGTGTTTACCGCAACACAAAATATTAAGGAAATGCTGTTGGAATTACCTTATGCTCTTCCCGTAGTATCTCTTCTGTTAATCTTTCTGGCCTCAACTCAAATCTGACCTTCCCCTTAAATCCTTTCCTGCCTTCCTCAGCTAGAAGGAACAGAAGCATATATGTGATGCAGGT
This sequence comes from Aotus nancymaae, assembly GCF_030222135.1. Lineage (NCBI taxonomy): Eukaryota > Metazoa > Chordata > Mammalia > Primates > Aotidae > Aotus > Aotus nancymaae. Next base: position 52,501,226 of record NW_026988473.1, on the reverse strand, counting down.
TACTCCACCTTCTTAAATAAGCTTCTACTGCAGTTGTTGCCTGATCTGTTGATTAGAAAATTAAACAAATACTCAGCTGCTGTCCTTGGGACATCACTTATATGCTATTGATAAGTTAAAGGGAAGGAGCGGCAGTGGGATTGATGGAACTCACCTTAGAGATCGTCTGGTCAAAAGATATATAGACAGAGAAAAAGAAGTCTTATCAAGGTTAACTGGAACTGTTCATGGTCACCTAGAGCTGGAATTGGAGTTCCATGATTACTGATCCACAGTTGTGCTGTTTGCATTTCTCATGCTCCCAATTATATCAGGAGCTCCTTGGTGGCCCAGTCCTTTTCTGATTTTCTTGTGTCTACCACAGTGAGCCTGGCCCAGGCCCTTGCCCAAAGTTGGAGCTTATGGGATGTTTCTCATTTGAACCTAATTGGTCACACTCAAGCATTTTTCTTGGCTTTCATTTAGGAATCACTCCTAAATCATTCCAAAGGGATGACAGTTCCTTTTCTGCTCATCTGTTTTAGGTCTAGGATGAGACAACTGATAATATATTTGACCCTGTTCAGGAGCTGACATTGGTCACTCTAATTACAGTCAAAAAATGGTGATGATCCCATCAAAGGATGGAAGAAGCAGTTCCAAGAAGCTAATTATCTGGAAAGACTGATGAGTCTACCATTTGCACTTTCAAACTTGAGTCGTTTTTCTAGTTTTCAAAATTTAATTTCAATACCTTCTTTGAAATGCTGACATTCAGCATCCACATTGTCTCTTGGGTGAAATGACTTGTGTATTTCAGTGTTCTAAATTATGAGCAATTAACATCAAAGTTGTAGCCTTAGCAATCTGTGCCTGGCTTGGGAGTTTTGCCCTTCTGCTGGCTCTGTTCTCTTACTCCCAACCTTCCTTTGACTCCCTGCAGTGTGAGCCCCCCCAAGGAAGTAAGAAGGAGGAGAAGATGCCCTGCTCCACATTACTCTGCTGTACTCCACTGATGCTCCTTTCCTCTTGTGATTTAATCACTTAAACTTCTGACTTGAGAACATTTGAGATAGTAACAAAAGCCACTTTTTGAACTTCATGAGTCCTTTGGAGACAACTGTCATATTTTACAGTAGATGCAATTAAAAGTAATTTTGATCATCAGTGATAGAAGCTTCACTTACAGGTTCTGTTATTTGGAATATAGTTATTTTTTATTTCACTTTTTTCTAGTCATATTGTAATATTAAACATGCAAATTTATGCACTCTACAACTCTACACTGAACTGTTACTATGTACCAGGCATTGCACTGCTATGTTCTGGGTTCTCTACCTTCATGGTGTTTCAACTAGGAGAATGGTGGACCTTAAGCATATTATTACACAGATTGTTATTTAATTAAAATAGTGAGAAATAGTGCAAGAAAAAATACAAGATAGTCAAGGAACCTGAACCAAAGGAGTAAAATCTGGTATGAAGAGTCAGGGAAAGTTTTCCCAAAGAACTAGCATTTATGCTGAGGCCAAAGTATGAATAGAAAGTACCAGAGGAAGAAGACCAAAGAGAAATTGTGCAAACAGAATTTCACAATGAAAAAGGAAGCCATGTTAAGTATTTGAGATCTTTATCCCCTAAACCACAATGGAAACCTACTGAAGGATTTTTAGGAGGAGAGTGATATGATTCTATTTGCATCTAAAAAATAACCCTCTACCTATTATATAAAAAGACAGCGTCTTGAGAAATTGTCAAGGACTATGTTAATAGCATTCTTACCTTGATAGAATAGCAAAAACGAGGCAATATCTGGTTGGAAAAACATGATACAAATAAAGCATAAGACAAAAATAATACTAATTTTACACCTGTCTTCAAAACCTGATAATTTTTTTTTTAATTGTGGGTATTACTAAATGTCTCCTCAAAGATGGTAATGCAGATGAACCTGTAGTAACTGGGACCAAGCTTCTCTAAGAGAGTCCTAAAGATAGCAAAGCATTGTGAAGTAAGCTCCGGGCACTCTTTTCTGTTCCATCAGTTTATATTCCATCAATTCCATCAATATAATACTAATCATATTAGTAATTGTTGAACCTTCTAGCATGAATCGTCTCTCACTCAACTCCCAGCTCAAATTTCCTACTCAACTTTCCTCTTCTCCCTCTTACATGGATTGACTATTCTTAGCCCTTCATTATTCCTTAAGAGTTTTAGAATCAGCTAATCCGCTCTATGAAAACCAATTTAACCATTTTTATTTTTAAAATTGTATTGCATTTATATATTAATTTGACTAGAATTCACAACTTTATAATATTGATTTTATTTGTGTATAGACATAATTTATTTCTCCATTGATTCAGGTGCTCATTAATTCATTCAGAAATATTTATTGAGCCACAATATGTGCCAGGCATTATTCTGTAAACTGTTAAGCAGCAGAGAATAAAAGCAGAAAAGGCGCTGGCTTTTAGGACTTCATACCCTACAAAGTATAAAAAGTGGGGGGAAACAAATAGTTACAAAAAATATGTATGTTAAGAGATGATGAGTACTGTGAAGAAAAAAAATGCTGTAGAAAGGGCTAAAGAATGACAAATACTGTTTTGTACAGGGTATTCTTTTATGTCATTCAATAATAATGGTCTTCTTAAAATCATTTATAGGTTTTTTTAGATGTATTTATCAGTACAATATAGTTTTTGATGCATAGACGTTGTCTTATTCTAAGGTTACTTTTTTTTAATTTTTTTTGGCCAGTGAACAAAAATGCTATTGGTTTTTGAAAATTGATTCTATATCTGGGAAGTTTTTATATTTGGTTATTAAATTAGTTTGCAGATTCTCTTAACATTGTCATTTTTAACAAAACAAAATTTTTTTCTCTTTAATCTTCCAGCTGATTATGATTTTTCTTAAATAGCGCACTGTTAGGTCCTCCTGTACAATATAATACAGAAATGAGGCAAGAAAGTATTCTTGTCTTGTTCTTAAAGGGATGGTCCTAGTGTTTCATCATTAAGAATGATGTTTTTAGTGAATGTTTGATGAACATGTTTTATAAAATTTAGCATTTATAGCTTGCAAAATATATTTCTCATGAATGAGTGTTAAATTTTCGTGTTTTTAAAATACCTAATGAGAAGATAATATTGTTTTACATTTTCCATTTCCATTATGCTTTGTAGTAGAATACAATATTAGATTGTCTAATGTTAAGTCATCCTTGAATGGTGATAATAAACCCTACTTCGTCATGATTTATTATTTTTTCCGTATATTGCTCCATTTTGCTTGCTTCTAATTTCTTTAGATTTTTGTAGCTTTATTCATAAAGGCAATTGGCCTATTATTTTCCTCTCTTTTACTGTTCATGTCTGGTTTTGATATCAAAGTTACACTAGCTTCATAAAATGAATTAGAGAAAATTCCTTTTTAAAATCTTTCCTCTAGAAAAATTTATGTAAGATAGAGAATATTGGCTCCTTGAAGATTTGGTATAAATTGCCTGCAAAATTATCTGTCTTAGAGGGCTTTTTGAGGTGGGCTTTAAATAACTGATTTGATTGATCTAATAGTTATAATGTTTTCAAGTTATCTATTCTTGATTCTGACATTGGTAATTGGTTTTTTTCCTAGACAATTTTCCATTTCATTAAGTTTTCAAATTTCTTGACACAAAGTTGGTCATAGTATTCTCTAACATTTCTAAAATTTCCTAATATACACATAGTTATGGCTTCTTTTTCACTTGTAAAATTTTTTTCTTTATCTCTTTTTTTCTTGATTCATTTGATCAAGGACATAACTAATTTTAAAATCAGCTTTTGGTATTATCTTTCTCTTTATTTGCTATATATCCCCTTATATTTTGTTTTGACTTTTGTTTTTTGGTGTGGTTCAGTATTTTTTCCAACTTCTTGAGGTCGTCTTTTATTGTATCTTGTAGGTCATCAGTTCTCAGTAGCTCCTAATTCTCATAATAATCCTTGCTTTAACTGGTAATTTAGAAGTGTGTTTTTGAACTTCCAATCTGTGGACTTGCTTGACATTTTATCTTTGACTTATAGTGAATTTTTGTTGTAGAACATTCTCTGAAGAATACCAGTTATTTGGATTAACAGAAACTTACTTTGTACCCTTGCATATACTCAATTTTTTATAACTGTTCCATGGTTCCTTAAAAAGATTTATTCTCTCCTGTTGTTGAATTCAGGATTCCATATGTGTTTCGTAAATGAAGCTTGTTAATTGTGTTGTTCAAATGATCTATATTCTTATATATTTTGTCTGCCTCGCTTATCATTTACAGAAAGAAGTGCATTATAATTTCCCTCCATGATTGTGAATTTGTTGATTTCTCTTTCTTGCAAATACATGCTGGTTCAGGGTCATTATATCTTCCTGGCAAATTGTTCCTTATATCATTATGTCAGCTGGAAATGAGATCAGCTGGATGTTATGGAAAATCAACCAGAATGGCTTAGTAAGAGAATTACATTTTTCTCAAGAAATAAGAAATTTAGTAATAGCTCAGAGCTGGTCATGCTCCTCAAGTTAGTTTTCAAAGACTCATATCATTCTAATTTCCTATTCCACCATTCTTGCAATTTTACTTTCAAATTTATGGTCATTGAATGGATCCTCTTCCTCCAGCATCAACTTGGCATTACACATAAGAAGATGGTAGAAGGTTGAAGGACAAAAGCCATATGCTATCTAAAACTATCAGGAAAATAATAGCCTACCCCAAAGTACAGTAGATTTCTTTCTTGCTTGCTTTTATTTATTTATTTATTTATTTTTAAGATGGATTCTTCCTCTGTCACCCAGACTTGAGTGCAGTGGTGCGATCTCGACTCACTGTAACCTCTGCCTCCCAGGTTCAAGTGATTCTCCTGCCTCAGCCTCCTGAGAAGCTGGGACTATTGGCCTGCACCACCACACCTGGCTAATTTTTGTATTTTTAGTAGAGATAGGTTTCACCATGTTGGCCAGGCTGGTCTTGAATTCCTGGCTTCAAGTGATCCTCCCGCCCCAGCCTACCAAGGTACTGGGATTGCAGGCATGAGCCATCACACCCAGCCCCAGTAGTTTTCCGCCTACATAATTGTGTCCAGAAATGGTCACTGATCATCCTTGATGCAAAAAAGTCTAGAAAAATTAATTTGTTGTTGCTGTTGTTTTGAGACAGAGTCTCACTTTGTTGCCAGGCGCCAGGCTGGAGTGCAGTGGCACAATCTCGGCTCACTGCAACCTCCGCCTCCTGGGTTCAAGCAATTCTCCTGCCTCAGCCTCCTGAGTAGCTGGGACTACAGGTGCACACCACCATGCCTAGCTAATTTTTGTATTTTTAGTAGAGACAGGGTTTCACCATGTTGGCCAGGATGGTCTCAATCTCTTGACCTCGTGATCTGCCCACCTTGACCTCCCAAAGTGCTGGGATTACAGGCTTGAGCCACCGCTCCTGGCCCTAGAAAAATTAATATTTTAAACTGGGCCCATTGGTGCCCCAAACCTAATTGAAGTTCCATTAGTCAGGAAGAAGGGAAGTTGAAGAACGATAGGCCGAACAATTGGTGGGGTATGCCATACTTGCTTTACCCCAAAAGATGTTTTTCACCTTGAAGACCATGTTTTCCAACATTATATGAACTTTTGGTTAGTACTTCTCTCATATATTTCATTACTTTCAATGTTAATGTGTTGTTATATTTTAGAATTCTCTTGTAAATAACATAGAATTAGATTTTAAAATCCAACCAGTTTTATCTTTTAATTGAAGATGTAACCAGTTACATACATTGCCATGGCTGACATATATATGGATTTATTTCTACAATTTTATTATATTTTGCTTTCTAGTTAATATGTTAATTTTTATCTCTTTTTTTTTCTTACCATTTATTGAATTGGCCATGTTTTCGTTGTTTTTGGTCATCCACCATGTCTTTATTTCATCAGTTATATCAGAAACTTGGGACAGCTCTGTTGTACCTTTCTTTTGCTGTTCTCAAACATTCCATGAGTCACCAGTGTCTGTGAATCTCATTTTGCACATTTACCTTGAGTCTCTACTACTACTGCCTGGGCCCAAGATACTATCATTTCTCTGCTAATTTTTTTTTCATAACCTTCTAATTAGTGTCCTGGAATCTACTCTTGCTATTACAGAATGACTTCACTGGACTAGCTGAAGAAATTAGTGGAAAAACAACTAGCCTAAATTTTCCTCAACTTACTCACATTGTCCAATTAAATAGAACACTTTTAACATCAAGAACTCAGGAAAATGATGTTGCTCATATTTCTGGCATTAGCATCTAGGTAAATGGCAATACTATTACTGAAATGTAGAATACAGAAATGAAACATCTTTAGAGTAGAACATCATGAATTCAGTTTTGTGCATAGTGAATGTAAAAAACTGTACACCATCCAAGGGGTGACACTGTATAGGCTGTTAGATAAATGGGTTTGAAACTTAAAGTCTTTACATTGAACGTATTGAAAGCATAGGAAAGGATCATCTTAGAGGTTTTAGAGTGAAAAGAAAGCAGTGCCTGGTCCCAAGCCATGAAAAATTCTTACATTTAAAGATCCAATGAGGTAGAAGCTTCACCAAAGGAAATTGAAAAGGTAGAGTCAAAAAGGAGAAGCAAGAGAATCTAACATCATGGAATCCAGGAGAAATTAGTGTTTTCACAAGGAGGGAGTGACACTTAGAACAGATACAACTGAGACGTCAAGATAAGAATGGAGAGGTGTCTGTTCAGCAACATAGGCATGACATTGGTGATAGCAATTTAGGTAGAGCCCTGGGTGCCTGTACCAGATAAAAGTGAGCTGAGGAACAAGTGAAAGATAAGGAATTAAAGTTATTTCTTTTAAACAGGCTTTTAGAAAAATTTAGCCAGCTAAGATAAGAAAATGACAAGCAATAGCTGGAAGAGGGCCATGCTTTCAAGGAAGAGGTTTATTAAAAAATATAGAGTACCCCATTGACAATAATAGACAGATCAATGAGACAGAAAATTAACAAGGATATCCAGGACTTGAACTCAGACCTGGACCAAGCAAACCTAATAGACATATACAGAACTCTCCACCCCAAATCCACAGAATACACATTCGTCTCAGCACCACATCACACCTACTCTAAAATTGACCACATAATTTGAAGTAAATCACTCCTCAGCAAATGCAAAAGAACGGAAATCATAACAAACAGTCTCTCAGATCACAGTGCAATCAAGTTAGAACTCAGAATTCAGAAACCAACCCAGAACCGCACAGCTTCATGGAAACTGAACAACTGGCTCTTGAATGTTGACTGGATAAACAATGAAATGAAGGCAGAAATAAAGATGTTCTTTGAAACCGAAGACACAACATACCAGATTCTCTGAGACACATTTAAAGCAGTCTCTAGAGGAAAATATATAGCAATAAGTGCCCACATGAGAAGAAAGGAGAGATCTAAAATTGACACCCTATTGTCAAAATTGAAAGAGCTAGAGGAGCAAGATCAAAAAAACTCAAAACCTAGCAGAAGACAAGAAATAACTAAGATCAAAGCAGAACTGAAGGAGATAGAGACCCAAAAAACCCTTCAAAAAATCAATAAATCCATAAGCTGGTTTTTTGAAAAGATCAACAAAATAGACCACTAGCCAGATTAATAAAAAAGAAAAGAGAGATTAACCAAATAGATGCAATGAAAAACGATAAAGGAGATATCACCACAGATTCCATAGAAATTCAAATCATCATCAGAGATTATTACAAACAACTCTATGCACATAAACTAGGAAACCTGGAAGAAATGGATAAATTCCTGGACAGTTGTCTCCTCCCAAGCCTAAACCAGGAAGAAGTCGAAACCCTGAATAGACCAATAACAAGGTCTGAAGTCGAGGCAGCAATTAAGAGCCTACCACCCAAAAAAAGCCCAGGTCCAGATGGGTTCACAGCTGAATTCTACCAGACATACAAAGAGGAGCTGGTACCATTCCTTCTGAAACTATTCCAAATAATCCAAAAAGAGGGAATCCTTCCCAAGTCATTTATGAGACCAACATCATCCTGATACCAAAACCCAGCAGAGACTCAACAAGAAAAGAAAACTACAGGCCGATATCCATGATGAACATAGATGCAAAAATCTTCAATAAAATACTGGCAAGCCAATTGCAACAGCATATCAAAAAGCTTATCCACCATGATCAAGTAGGATTCATCCTGGGGATGCAAGGCTGGTTCAACATACGCAAGTCTATAAATGTAATTCACCACATAAACAGAACCAAAGACAAAAACCATGATTATCCCAATTGATGCAGAGAAGGCCTTCAACAAAATTGAACAGCGCTTTATGCTAAACAATAAACTAGGTATTGATGGAATGTATCTCAAAATAATAAACGCTATTTATGACAAACCAACAGCCAATATCATACTGAATGGGCAAAAACTGGAAGCATTCCCTTTGAAATCTGGCACTAGACGAGGATGCCCTCTCTCACCACTCCTATTCAATATAGTACTGAAAGTTCTAGCCAGAGCAATCAGGCGAGAAAAAGAAATAAAGTGTATTCAAATAGGAAAGGAGGAAGTCAAATTGTCTCTATTTGCAGACGACATGATTGTATATCTAGAAGACCCCATCGTCTCAGCCCCAAATCTCCTGAAACTGATAAGCAACTTCAGCAAAGTCTCAGGATACAAAACCAATGTGCAAAAATCACAAGCATTCCTATACACCAATAACAGACTTAAAGAGAGCCAAATCAAGAATGAACTGCCATTCACAATCACTACAAAGAGAATAAAATACTTAGGAATACAACTAACAAGGAGCATAAAGGACTGCTTCAAGGAGAACTACAAACCACTGCTCAATGAAATAAGAGAGGACACAAACAGATGGAGAAACATTCCATGCTCATGGTTAGGAAAAATCAATATCGTGAAAATGGCCTTACTGTCCGAAGTAATTTACAGATTCAATGCTATCCCCATCAAGCTACCAATGACCTTCTTCACAGAACTGGAAAAAACCACCTTAAACTTCATATGGAACCAAAAGAGAGCCCGCATAGCCAAGTCAATTCTAAGCAAAGAGAACAAAGTGGGAGGCATCACACTACCGGACATCAAACTATACTACAAGGCTACAGTAATCAAAACAGCATGATACTGGTACCAAAACAGAGATATAGACCAATGGAACAGAACAGAGGACTCGGAGGCAACACAACATATCTACAACCATCCGAACTTTGACAAACCTGACAAAAACAAGCAATGGGGAAAGGATTCCCTGTTTAATAAATGGTGTTGGGAAAACTGGCTAGCCATATGCAGAAAGCAGAAACTGGACTCCTTCCTGACACCTTACACTAAAATTAACTCCAGATGGATTAAAGACTTAAACATAAGACCTAACACCATAAAAACCCTAGAAGAAAACCTAGGCAAAACCATTCAGGACATAGGCATAGGCAAGGACTTCACGACCAAAACACCAAAAGCATTGGCAACAAAAGCCAAAATAGACAAATGGGACCTAATCAAACTCCACAGCTTCTGCACAGCAAAAGAAACAGTCACTAGAGTGAATCAGCAATCAATAGAATGGGAAAAAATTTTTGCAGCTTTCCCATTTGACAAAGGGCTGATATCCAGAATTTACAAAGAACTAAAACAGATTTACAAGAAAAAAACAAGCCCATTCAAAAATGGGCGAAGGATATGAACAGATACTTTACAAAAGAAGACATACGTGAGACCAACAAACATATGAAAAAATGCTCATCATCACTGGTCATTAGACAAATGCAAATCAAAACTACATTGATAGACCATCTCACACCAGTTAGAATGGTGATCATTAAAAAATCTGGAGAGAGATGCTGGAGAGGAGGTGGAGAGATAGGAACACTTTTACACTGTTGGGGGGAGTGTAAATTAGTTCAACCATTGTGGAAGACAGTGTGGCGATTCCTCAAGGACCTAGAAATAGAAATTCCATTTGACCCAGCAATCCCATTACTGGGTATATACCCAAAGGATTATAAATCGTTCTACTATAAGGACACATGCACACGAATGTTCATTGCAGCACTGTTTACAATAGCAAAGACCTGGAACCAACCCAAATGCCCATCGATGATAGACTGGACAGGGAAAATGTGCCACATATACACCATGGAATATTATGCAGCCATCAAAAATGATGAGTTCGTGTCCTTTGTAGGGATATGGATGAACCTGGAAACCATCATTCTCAGCAAACTGACACAAGAACACAAAATCAAACACCGCATGTTCTCACTCATAGGCGAGTGTTGAACGAGAACACATGGACACAGGGAGGTGAGCACTACATACTGGGGTCTGTTGGGGGGAAATAGGGGAGGGACAGCGGGGGGTGGGGAGTTGGGGAGAGATAGCATGGGGAGAAATGCCATATGTAGGTGAAGGGGAGGAAGGCAACAAATCACACTTCCACGTATGCACCTATGCAACAATCTTGCATGTTCATCACATGTACCCCAAAACCTAAAATGCAATAAAAATAAAAATAAAAAAAAATAGAGAGAGTATATGTTTAAATATTAATACAGAGAATCCAGTGGGAAAGAAAAGGCTGAAGAATGAAGACAGCAAATATAATCCACTGAATTTCTGAGAAAGCTTAGTGGGGAAAGCTTACTTCATAGGATGAGAAGCACATCTTCCAAAATTGGAAGAAGGATAAAGACGCAGACCTCTTTGTAGTGATGTTGGCAGCAAGTTAAGGCACTTTCTGTCTAATGATTTCTGTTTTCTACATAAAGTCAGAAGTAAAGTCATTTTCTGATAATGTATAAAGGTCAGAGCTTTGAGAAGGAATAGGAGGCCAGGTCAATCAATACATAGCTACATTTTGTTCAATTTCTGGTGTCAGGGACATATTATTCCTAATGCCCACCAAAAATCCAATAAATATGGTTATTCTCATTCTACAGATAAAGAAACAAATGTTAAATAACTTACCCAAACTCATATGGCTGGGGTGTATGCCATACAGATGGCAGAGCTGGGACTGAGCCCCAGATCTGTTTGACTTTAAAACTTGACACTAATTTGAAAAATTAAAAGAGTAGGACAAAGACAAATTATCTCCTCCAGTTTTTCACTGGCTAGTTGGAAATTCTCCACTGTCTCTTCATTGGCCTTATTACAGTTCATGTGGATATTTAAGATCCTTTTGTGACCCAGTTGAAAACTCTAACCTGCCTGAGCAAAATTAGTTGTCTTCAGTGGTTGCATTTATTTCTGATAAATGCAAAGCATCACTAGGACTAAAATAGAATTTGGGGTCAGATTCCTTCATGGCTGGGGAGCTCTGCAGCTGTGACAGATGGATGAGGGAGCAAATGCTAGAGGGAAAAAGGAAAGAAAAAAGAATCTGTCCTAAACTGAACCTTTGCCCAGACAGTTAAGACTTGCCTCCCAGACAGGTTTTATGGATTGCTAGGGGTCTCAATTTGTGTCCTGATGTGTCTGAGTGAGTGAGATCCTCAGGCATCCAGACACCTCCTCCCAGGCCCACCCCACACATATTCTGCCTTTACTCCCTTGCACGGTGAAACCCTCCATTGACTAGAAGGCTTATGAAATGGGAAGCTCTGATAATGAAGCATTTTGTCTTCATGACTGTGAAAAAAAAAACTGATGAAATTATTTAGAAATTTTCAAGATGTGGTGGGGAAATGGGAACAAATGATTCATTGGGAAAATAAACACTCCAGTCTAAAAAAATCCAAGATGGAATAAAAGATGTATTCCCCTCCCAATTTATAGAGGAGAGCACTTTTTTAGTATTTTCTCAGCTGAAAGGAAGAAAGCCTTAACTTTCTCCTTTTCTGTCTTTTTGAGTCTAAAACTATTTTTAAGACTTTAGAGTACATCAGGTTCTGATATCATGTACATTTTGTTTATTTAACTGTAGTTGGTATTTTATGTGGACTTCTGAGCAAACTGAATTGGAATTCTGCAAGGTCAGAGGACGCTTTTGTTTGTCTTTGCTCAACACAAAGCCTAACACCTCCTGCCATGCCTGACGTTGTATAGGTGACAATTTTATAAAACTAAATGAATGAATTAGCTAATTGAACTTTCTTCTCAGAGTATTTTCACCAACCATTTTCACTGGCCTCTTGTTCTCATTGCTTTCTGTTTACTGGCATTTTCCAGGAACTTCATACCTGTTTTAATTTTGCTTTTTCTAGTTGCTGTAGTTATTGTTTTAGTTACCAAAATGACTTAAAATTGTGAAATATGTGAGCAGGGTTGGATCGTATTTACTGTTGATAGATATCAGGTTTCTTCCTTCCCATCCAGCTCTAACCACAATCTGTAAGGTCAGTACTATGCCACACTGGTGGCCCTTGGGCCTCTAATTTGGGACACTGATACTGATTACTGACCCCTGTTCTGCTGATGTACCCTATTGCCTTGTAATTGCCCTTGCAGAAAGTCCTGCTTGCCTTGGTTAGTTACCCTTTACAGGACTGAAATGTGACTGTGGCTTGGCTGTCCTCCAGATGCTCCCATCTGACCACATGACTCTCTAATCCTGGCTCCCATGATTCCTTGCTGCTCAGCCATGAGGACATGTTGATAACTTATCTTGGTCCCTTTATGGCCAGTGGTTTCTCTAAGCTCTGACATCCCTGGGTTTTGGGCCTTTGTCTGCAAATGGATCACTCTCTCACACAGACTGTTCTTCTAACCTCCTGAATTCTCATGTCCTGGCCCCTCTCTACCTATGCAATCTTAATCTAACAATCTGCTAATATGTTGGGGTATGTACTTTAGGATTTTTTTTAATACTTAGACATAAACATAAATATGCATACTTTTTTTCAATAAACCTGAGGTCACTCTATGCATACTTCTTTGTAATATGATGTTTTTCTCTTAATAAAAACTTTTTTTTCAACAAAAGAATTTTTATTTCCAGAATTGTTTATAATAGCCAACAGAAGAGTCAATAATTAAATCATCCTTCATCTCCATGGTGGAATACTCAGCAGCCACTGAAAATGATTTTGCGCAAGAATATTTAATGTCATAGAAAACTGATCGCAATGTATTCTGAAGTCATATATATACGTGTATATATATATATATATATATATATATACGTATATATAATTGTACTTTAGGTTCTGGGGTACATGTGCAGATCATGCAGGATTGTTGCATAGGTACATACATGGCAAGGTGGTTTGCTGCCTCCATCCCCCCGTCACCTATATCTGGCATTTCTCCCCATGTTATCCCTTCCCAACCTCCCTGCCCCACACTGTCCCTCTCCTATTCCCCCCCAACAGACCCCAATGTGTGATGCTCCCCTCCCTGTGTCCACATGTTCTCATTGTTCAACACCTGTCTATGGGTGAGAACATGTGGTGTTTGATTTTCTGTTCTTGTGTCAGTTTGCTGAGAATGATGGTTTCCAGATTCATCCATGTCCCTACAAAGAACACACACTCATCATTTTTTATGGCTGCATAGTATTCCGTGGTGTATATATGCCACATTTTCCTTGTCCAGTCTATCAGTGATGGGCGTTTGGGTTGGTTCCAGGTCTTTGCTATTGTAAACAGTGCTGCAGTCAATGTATGTGTGCATGTCTCTTTGTAATAGAACAATTTATAATCCTTTGGATATATAATCCTTTGTATATAATCTTTTTATACCAAATAATGGGATTGCTGGATCAAATGGAATTTCTATTTGTAGGTCCTTGAGGAATCGCCACACTGTCTTTCACAATGGCTGAACTAATTTACACTCCCACCAACAGTGTAAAAGTGTTCCTATTTCTCCACATCCTCTCCAGCATCTGTTGTCTCCAGATTTTTCAACGATCACCATTTTAACTGGCGAGAGATGGTATCTCAATGTGGTTTTGATTTGTATTTCTCTAATGACCAGTGATGATGAGCATTTTTTCGTAGAGTTAATTAATAGACATCCACATTAATTAATGAACATCTACATCTATTTCAGACATCAATATTAATTAACATCCATATCTTCATTTTAAGTTGTAATCCTCCTGGTTATTATTCCATTTCATGTTTTTTATTATTATATATTTTAATCAATCCTCTAGTGATTAATAATTGAGTTGCTATAGTTTTTGGCTTTATGCTGTGATGTAAATCCACATATATATTTCTTTTACATTGTCCAATTATTTCCTCAAGTCCTAGAAATAGAAATTTGGGGCCGAATGTTACATATATTTTATAGCTTTTGATCATATATTGATACAACTGGTCTAGACTTACTATTTTATAGTTCTCCAAATTGTGTTCAGCTGCCAGATTCAATTCTCCCTCATAAATATTTATTGTCATTATTGAATTAGCTTTAATATATTGTAAATTTCTGTGAATAAATATATGTACAGTAACCTTATGGTTTGTAGATGTTATACCTGATTCTTGTTGATATTTCATGCTTTAGTATATATGAAGGCATAAAGAAGTCAGCAAATGCCCTCTATTACCCTTCTTTCCAGGAGACCGTCTGCATAGCTGCTTTCATTTTTGCTTTAGTTGTTATAGTTCTCCTTTTATTTAGTGTAGACCTCCCAGATTTTTTCTGTTATCATAATTTCATTGCGTATTAATGTAATAGACAAATTATGGCACAATCATTTTGATGTGATTTATGTTTATTATAACACTGATGCATTTAAACATCTTTTTGTAAGTTTATTTAAGCCATTTCCTTTTCTTCTCTTGTGACTTGCCTTCTCATTTTTTTACTTATTTTTGTATTGGGATTTATGTTTTTTCTTAGTAATTTTTAAGATCTCTTTGAAATTAAAGGTATCAGGCTTTGTTTGCATTTTGATATCGCTATGTTTATGTATTCAGAAACAACATGTTTTTCCATTGGAATTTCTACCTTTGGATTTATGCTTAGAATGCTCCTTCAACCCACACCCTCCTTCCTGAGATTATAAAAACTGCTTGTATTAACAATAACAACATTAAGAACTAACATTTACTGAGTTAACACCAACCATTTGCCAGGCCCTTCTAAGAGCTTTGTATATAATCTTTATTTATCACAAAAACCCTATGAGGCACATACTGTTAGAACTCACTGTACAAAAGAAGAAACTGAACCACAAATAGTTAAGTGACTTAGTCAGATAGTGAGCGGCAGACCCTGCAATCTAACCTAGGTAGTCTGACTCCGGAGGCCACAATCTAAAATGCGATAACTGCTTTAAAATTTGAATCAATTTGGAATTAATTTGGTAAAAGTATAAGCTAATGATCTTAACTAATTTTCTCCAAATAATAAGTTATCTCAATCCATCTGAATAAACTACCATTTCCTAAACTACCAATATTAGCATATAACACATACTCATATTTTTAACTTTTGTCAGTCTGCATATTTGACCTTTTACATCATCTGCTTTTTATTAGCCAAATCTGACTTTTGGATAATGGGGGTATTTTGTTGTTGTTGTTGTTGTTACTTTAAGTTCTGGGATACACGTGCAGAATGCGCAGGTTTGTTACATAGATATACATGTGCCATGGTGGTTTGCTTCACCTACCAATCCATCATCTAGGTTTTAAGCCCCACATGCATTAGGTATTTGTCCTAATGCTCTCCCTACCCTTGCTCCCCACCCCCTTACAGGCCCCAGTGTGTGATGTTCCCTTCCCTGTGTCCATGTGTTCTCACTGTTCAACTCTCACTTGTAAGTGAGAATATGCGGTGTTTGGTTTTCTGTTACTGCATTAGTTTCCTGAGAATAATGGCTTCCAGCTTCATCCATGTCCCTGCAAAGGACGCAAACTTATTCTTCTTTATGGCTATGTAGTATTCCATGATGTATGTGTGTCACATTTTCTTTATCCAGTCTATCATTGATGGGCATTTGGGTTGATTCCAAGTCTTTGCTATTGTGAATAGTGCTGCAATAAACATACGTGTGCATGTGTCTTTATAGTAGAATGATTTATAGTCTTTTGGTCATATACCTAGTAATGGGATTGCTGGATCAAATGGTATTTTGGTACTAGATCCCTGAGGAATTGCCTCACTGTCTTCCACAATGGTTGAACTAATTTACACTCCCACCAACAGTGTAAAAGTGTTCCTATTTCTCCACATCCTCTCAGCATCTGTTGTTTCCTAACTTTTTTTTTTAATCGCCATTGTAACTGGTGTGAGATGGTATCTCATTGTGGTTTTGATTTGCATCTCTCTAACAACCAGTGATAATGAGCTTTTCTTCATGTTTGTTGGCTGCATAAATGTCTTCTTTTGAGAAGTGTCTGTTCATATCCTTTGCCCACTTTTTGATGGGATTGTTTTTTTCTTGTAAATTTAAGTTCCTTATAGATTCTGAATATTAGACCTTTGTCAGCTAGGTGGTTTGCAAAACTTTTCCCCATTCTGTAGGTTGCCTATTTGCTCTGATGATAGTTTCTTTTACTGTGTAAAAGCTCTTTAGTTTAATTAGATCCCGTTTGTCAATTTTGGCTTTTGTTGCAATTGCTTTTGGTGTTTAGTCATGAAGTCTTTGCCAATGCCTATTTCCTGAATGGTATTGCCTTGGTTTTCTTCTAAGGTTTTTATGGTTTTGGGTTTTACATTGGTCTTTAATCCATCTTAATTTTTGTGTAAGATGTGAGGAAGGGGTCCAGCTTCTGTTTTCTGCATATGGCTAGACAGTTTTCTGGATAATGGGGTTTTTTAAAGAAATATAGACTTGTTAACTTTATTTCTCCATATATATACACACCACACACACACATATACACACACACACACACACAAAGACATCACATAAATTCGCATGAATGTTGAAAATTTACAGTTCTTTTTTTCTCTTTTTTATTTCTCAAATTTTATTTTTCCATAAGTTATTGGGGTACAGGTAGTATCTAGTTATGTGAGTAATTTTTTTTAATGGTGATTTGTGAGATATTGGTGCACCCATCACCCAAGCAGTATACATGGTACCACATTTTTAGTCCCACTCCCACTCTTCCACCCAAGTCCCCAAAGTCCATTTTATTATTATTATGCCTTTGTCCTCATAGTTTGGCTCCCACATATCAGTGAGAACATCTGATGTTTGGTTTTCCATTCTTGAGTTACTTTACTTAGAATAATAGTCTCCAGTCTCTTCTAGGTCTCTGCAAATGTTAAATGATGCATCTGCTGATAAAGCTCTTGAAAACTATTTCGTAGTGGCATTGCTGAAACAAGTCACTTATAGAAGTGTTTTCATTTTCATCTGATTTGTGTCATTGATATAATTATTTTAAAGACTGTGTTTTATTTTTCCCCTATTTTGAGGCCAGACACAACAGAACATGCAATATATATGGATTTGAAGTAG
This sequence comes from Aotus nancymaae, assembly GCF_030222135.1. Lineage (NCBI taxonomy): Eukaryota > Metazoa > Chordata > Mammalia > Primates > Aotidae > Aotus > Aotus nancymaae. The sequence continues at coordinate 52,483,798 of NW_026988473.1, read as the reverse complement.
ATTAGTGGTTAGGACTAGGGGTGGGAATAGGGAGTGACTGTAAATGGGCATGAAGTTCTTTTTAAGGTGATGGTAATGTTCCAAAATTAGACTGTGGTGATGGTTGGAAAATTCAAAAAGCATGTTAAAATTTATTAAATTTTACACCTAAAACAGATAGATTTTGTGGGATATAAATTATGTCTCAACAAATCAATTTCTTTAAAAAGCAACTCTATGCCTGCTCAAAAGAAAACACATGCACAAGGAAGGTGGAATATTGAAAAGTGCTGATATTAACCATAAATAATAAGCCTCAAAAATTATATCAAATTGGGATAAACATGGAGATAATTAGAATTTGAAACCTACTCACTGTTGTCCTCAAACAGACACTGTCTTACAATAAGCCTGTTGACTATGGGATCTATTGTAAATGAAAGAAAATGCTGGATATGTATTGTTAAAAAATATGTTACTAAAGTCATATGTAATTGGGGTTTGAATAGACTTTTTAGTTCTTAGAGAATAGAAATCCCTTTGTAACATCTAAATATGTTTTCAGTTTCTATGCATTTGTATTCCACATTTTTTGAGAAACTTATGTACCAACATAGACTTTACTGTATACTTTGATAGATTTTCGTACTTTGTGTTTTTTCTATTGGTCTTCACTTTTCTTTTAGCAATATGCCAATATTATAATTAAAGCCTCTTAGTAATACACTTCACTATCCAGGAAGATAAATCCCTCATCTTATTCTTATAAATGATAAAGAGATTGATTGTTTCATCCATTTGATCTTGCAAATAAACCTTTAAATCAATTAGAAAATATGTTTAAAATAAATAGTGTTCTTGCTCTGGAATTCACTTATATTTATATATAATTTTGTTACGAATGAACATCTTTACAATATTAAATATTTCCTTCCAAGAGCATAGTCTGTTTCCACTTACTCCATTCTTTTAAAATAATCATCTAATAAAATTTTGTAAACTTAAAAAATCTAGATTCATAATTTTAAATTTTTTTTTCTGTGTACTTTATATTTTTGCTACCATTGAGAATGGGATTTTTAAAAATTTCTTAAATCCCTTTTCCACTGGTATATATATAAAAGAAAGCTGTCTTTATATTAAGGTAGCGTTTACATTTAATAAAATGCATACATCTTAAGCACTCAGTTTAATGAGTTTTGACATTTGCGTTCACACATATAACCACCATCTAAAACAAAGTATAGAACATTTTCATCATCTAGAAAGTTTTCTTATGCCCTGTTCCAGTCAGTCCCCCCAAAACAGCTACTTTCTGACTTCTATCGTATGATTTCCTTTTCTTGCATTTCATATTTTTATGTGTGTGGAGGATTCTTTTGCTCAGCATAACGCCTTTGATGTTTATGCTGTGAATGTATCAGTAATTTATTCCTTTTTTGTTGCCAAATAATATTACCCTGTATGAATATACCAGAATTTGTTTACCTGTTTCTCTGCTCTTGGACATTTGGGTTGTTTCCAGTTTTTGTTTTCTTGCTAATATGAATACAGCTGCTATGATGATTCTTATACAAGTCTATGTGTGGACTTAGGTTTCTTGGGTAAATACCTAGGAGTAGAATTCCTTGATTATAGGATAGATTCATGTTTATAAGAAATGCAAATATCTTTTCAAAATGGTTGTTCTTATATTACATTCCCACCAGCAGTGATGTGAGTTCTAGTTGCTTCACATCCCTGCCAGCATTTGATGTTGTCATCTTTTTTATTTTAGCCATTCTGATGATGACATTTCATTGTGATTTTTCTATATGACTAATGATGAGTGCCATATTGTCTATCTTCTCTGATTAAATTTATGTTTTTTGCCCATTTCTTTTCTCTTTCTCTCTTTTTTTTTTTCCTGGAGATAAGATCTCACCTCTCACCCAGGCTGAAATACAGCAGCACCAGCACCATCACAGCTCACTGCAACCTCAAACTCCTGGGCTCCAGCAGTCCTCCCACCTTAACCTCCCAAGTAGCTAGGATTATATTATAGAAGCATGCCACTGCATCCAGCCTTTTTTTTTTTTTTTCTTTTGAGACAAGGTGTCACCCCAGCTGGAATGCAGTGGCACAATCTCAGCTCACTGTAACCTCCACATCCCAGGCTTAAATAATTCTTCTATCTCAGCCTCCAGAGTAGCTGGAACTACAGTCATGCATCACAATGCTTAGCTAATTTTTAAAATTTTTATAGAGATGAAATCTCACTACATGGCTCAGGCAGGTGATTTCTTAAAATTCTTTTGTAGAGGGGGAAATTTCTCTGTGTTGCCCAGGCTGGTCTCGAACTCCTGGCCTCGAGCACTCCTTTTTTTCCTCCCATTTTTAGTTGTGTTTTAGTTGTGTCTTCAGATTTGTAATTTGTAGGAATTCTTTATTTTTATATACTTATTATTATCCACTGGTCTCATTAGTTTCCATAGTTTTTCACTTGGTTATATTGGATTTCCAGCTAAGCAATTATATGCTCTTTGAAGAATTATATATTTGCTTCTTTTTTGCCAAAATTTTACCTTTTACATATTTTCTTATTTTACTGAATTAGCTGGAACCTCCCAAACTGTTGAAAATAGGAGTGACAGCTGATACTGATTCTGAATATAATGATAATGTCATCAGTGTTACAGTATTAGGTTTTATATTTATTTTTATTAGGAATGGATGCTAAATATTCTCTAACATTTTTTCTATTGAGATGTTTGCATAATTTTTCTCCTTCAGTTCATTAATGTGATTTATTATATTCCTAATTTGCTAATTTTGAAATATCCATGCCTCTGGGACAAATCCTACTTGGCCAAGGTGTATTCTTAATACTGATAGATTTTATTCATTAATACATTATATAGTATTTTAAAGTTGTATTCACATAAGAATTGACCTATAGTTTTGTTTGCATCCTTGGTTGTTACTGTTTTGATAGATGTGCTTCCTTGTTTTGTGCATCTTTGTCTGATACTGGTTTCAGGGTTATACTAAAGTTAATAGAAGAATTGGAGCATTGTTATTATTTTCTCCTCTGGAATATATTTTTTAATAAATCAGCTACATGTGTTATCTTATCATTCCCATTCCCCTATTTCACCCTTGAGAGATTTTCCCCACTTCACCTCTTCTCTTCCTACATTGTTGTACTGGCGTGTGTTAAGCTCTGGAGAGTCCTAAGGCTCCATGTTTTACCTGCTCTGGAAACAGCTTTTGATCCCCCTGCTGCCAAGCATAGGCTTTGTCTCTGTCTCAGGATGCCCTGAGTTGTTCAGATTTGCATTTTACTTTGGAAGAAGTCCTCCTGAACTAAGCTGCATGGTGTACCTAGGGCAGCAGTAAACACAGTTCTACTGACCTTGAGCCATGTAATAGGTTGAACTATATGAAACTCCCCATATTCCACCAGTTTCAACCTACAAAAATGGCAGTTTTACATAACTCAGACTAATAACGTGGACTGCCTCCTCCAGATGCTTGAAAGTACCTGGAGGGTGGGAAAGCCTTCCCTTCTCTGTTGGAGACCTTGGAGGGAGATACCTGCAATTGTTGTAGTTGAGACTCTTGGTTTGGGGGAAAGGCTTCCTGATGAACATTTCCAACATTCTTTTCACATTTTTCTAGATTGTCTTAGAGAGGTCTTTTATTATTATTACACTTTAAGTTTTGGAATACATGTGTGGAACGTGCGGGTTTGTTACATAGGTATACATGTGCCATGGTGGTTTGCTGCACCCATCAACCTGTCATCTACATTAGATATTTCTCCTAATGTTATCCCTCCCTTTGTCCCCCACACCTCAACAGGCCCTGGTGTGTGATGTTACCCTCCTTGTACCCATATGTTCTCATTGTTCAACTCCCACTTATGAGAGAGAACATGTAGTGTTTGATTTTCTGTTCCTGTGTTAGTTTGCTAAGAATGATGGTTTCCAGCTTCATCCATGTCCCTCCAAAGAACATGAACTCATTTTTTTGTGGCTGCATAGTATTCCATGGTGTATGTGTACTACGTTTTCTTTATCTAGTCTATCATTGATGGGCATTTGGGTTGGTTCCAAGTCTTTGCTATTGTGAATAGTGCTGCAATAAACATGCATGTGCATGTGTCTTTCTAGTAGAATGATTTATAATCCTTTGAGTATATACCCAGTAATAGGATTGCTGGATCAAATGGTATTTCTGGTTCTAGATCCTTGAGGAATCGCTACATTGTCTCCCACAATGGTTGAACTTATTTACACTCCCACTAACAGTGTAAAAGCATTCCTGTTTCTCTACATCCTCTCCAGCATCTGTTGTTTCCTAACTTTAATAATCACCATTGTAACTGGCGTGAGATGGTATCTCATTGTGGTTTTGATTTGCATTTCTCTAACGACCAGTGATGGTGAGCTTTTTTCATATGTTTGTTGTCTTCTTTTGAGAAGTGTCTGTTCATATTCTTTGCCCACTTTTTGATGGGGTTGTTTTTTTATTGTAAATTTGTTTAAGTTCTTTGTAGCTTCTAGATATTAGCCCTTTGTCAGATGGGTAGACTGCAAAAATTTTCTCCCATTCTGTAGTTTTGCCTGTTCAGTCTGGTGATAGTTTCTTTTGCTGTGCAGAAGCTCTTTAGTTTAATTTGATTCCATTTGTCAATTTTAGTTTTTGTTACAGTTGCTTTTGGTATTTTAGTCATGAAGTCTTTGCCCATGCCTATATCCTGAGTGGTATTGCCTAGGTTTTCTTCTAGGGTTTTTATGGTTTTGGGTGTTATGTTTAAGTGTTTAATCTATCTTGAGTTAATTTTTGCGTAAGGTTTGAGGAAGGGGTCCAGTTTCAGTTTTCTGCCAGTTTTCCCAACACCATTTATTAAATAGGGAATCCTTTCCCCATTGCTTGTTTTTGTCAGGTTTGTCAAAGATCAGATGGTTGTGGATGTGTGGTGTTATTTCTGAGGCCTCTGTTCTGTTCCATTGTTCTGTATATCTGTTTTGGTACCAGCATCATGCTGTTTTGGTTACTGTAGCCTTGTAGTATCATTTGAAGTCAGATAGCATGATGGCTTCAGCTTTGTTCTTTTAGCTTAGGATTGTCTTGGCTATGTGGGTTCCTTTTTGGTGTCATATGAAATTTAAAGTAGTTTTTTTTCTAATTCTGTGAAGAAAGTCAATGGTAGCTTGATGGGAATAACATTGAATCTGTAAATTACTTTGGGCGTTATGGCCATTTTTACAATATTGATTCTCCCTATCCATGAGCATAGAATGTTTTTCCATTTGTTTGTGTCCTCTCTTATTTCCTTGAGCAGTGGTTTGTAGTTCTCCTTGAAGAGGTCCTGTAAGTTGTATTTCTAGACATTTTATTTTTAATGGAAGTTCACTCATGATTTGGCTCTCTGTTTGTCAGTTATTGGTGTATAAGAATGCTTGTGATTTTTGCATATTGATTTTTGTATCCTCAGACTTTGCTGAATTCGATTGTCAGCTTAAGGAGTTTTGGGGCTGAGATGATGGAGTTTCTCCACTCCAGCCACACTAGCCTCCATGCTGTTGCTCAGGGCCATTTTCCCTGCCTGAGCCACTTCCCCCTAATTATTCACATGGCCTGCTTCCTCACTTCCTTCAGGTCTCTTCTTAGATCTTCGAGGTCTTCCCTGACCATTCTTTTTAAAATTGTATTTCTTTTTGCTGGGTCCTAGACCCCTTTTTTAGAGTAACACTTTTCACCATTTAATATACAATATAGTTTACTTATTTGATTTGTTAACTGTCTAAGTTCTAGAATGGCAACTTGAATGACAACTCTACTATGTCACACATTCTCATTCACCTCTGCTTTTTATTCCCAGCACCTAGTATAATGCATGGTACATGGTAGGTATTCAACAAATAATTATTCAATAAATAAATGAAAAAATTTAAAGTGAAAACCTACCTATTTCTCTTTTTCCCTCTCTCCCTCTTCTTCTCTCTGTCTCTTCTCTTTCTCTCTTCCTTTCTCTTTCTCTCTCCCTCTTCCTTCCTTTTTTCTTCAACATGTCCAGATTCTCCCCAACCTCCTACAAAGCTGCCTTAGCTCGTGTCCTCAGTAAATGAGAGCTATGCCTTTGTAGAAAGAAGAGCAGATTTTTACACACCATAGACTAAGTCATGAAAATCCCCAAATCATCAGGGTAAATCTGGTGCCCAAGTTTGTCAGCCAAACCATCTCAACATATGGAATGAACTTGGGCTGTTACCAAGAAGTAGATTCCCTGTAGCAGTTGACTTACTCTTTGTAGAAAGGCCTGTGAATCTCTAATACAGCATTTGGTAAAGCAAACTGTAGACCTCTGCTACATCCCAGGATTTGAAATGGGAGGCTTGTTCTAAAATTCTAATAGGATTTTTTAACACATTCTAAAAATGATCACCTTTGAATGAAGACTTAGGGTCAGAGAGAGCACACCGGGATGGAAAGTATCTTCTATGCTGACTTTTTACCCTGGTGAACTTTGGGAATTTTGTGACCATGGGCAAATTGTTCAACCTCTTTGATGATATGTGGTCATTCCCTGCAGTTCCCAAGGCAATTTCATTTTAAAAGGTTATTTGTTTTCTTTCCTGTATAATTATGTCCACAACATAGAAAATGCCTCTAGCATGTTTGTATCTCTTTCATCTAGTCTGTAGATCACAACATAAGAGTATTCTTGAATGAGAGTTGAGCTGGTGAAGAGAAGGAGAGAAGTCCCTGGTCTCAACTGTCCCTGTTCAACCTATTGTTCCCTTCCTGTACAGACCATTGCTATTCATCCATTAATATATTGAGTTCACTAATTATGGACCACTCTATGCCAGACACTGTTCTAGGAGGTGAGGGTACAACCCAGAGAATTTGTTAACATATGTATATTTCAGATACTGTGCTAAAAACTTTACATATATGAGTTCATTTCACTAGAGAGTGAGAGAAATTTTTATTGTCTCTAGTTGAAGCATATCTGAAAAGCCTTGATTATGCTTAAGCTACCTTTTACTGGAAAAACCTTTTGTTTCCCTAAAGAGTGTTAGGAAATTGCACTGGACCCAGAGGGAAGTGTCCTCTGATGCTTGTGCTTAGAGGAAAGGCAGATCCTCTTTTACTAAAGCATCATTTGCCCTAGTTCTCAAACAGGATTTAATCAAGGTAGCTTCTCTTTCTTTATTTTTTTTTTCTTTTTCCCACTAGCTTCAAAAGCAAAAACAAGTTCCTGCTGATAAAAGGTGAGAGAGAAGGCCATCTCTTGGCCCTTCCACAGGGTGGGAACATTGCGTGGAAAAGGGAAGAATCTGGAGACACTTAATTTCCAGTTTAGCTCCTCCAGGTTCCCTCAGATCTCCAGCAAGCAAAAGAAGAGAACATAGCCACTTCCCTCTTTACTGGCCCCTAAGAGCTTCTTGGTTTATGCATGGGCTCCCCACTTGGAAGTGCTATAGGCTCTGTAGTCAGACTGCCTGGTTAGGGCATGGCTTCAGCACTAATTAGCTATGTGAGCTTGGACAAGTTAATTAGCCTCTCTGGATTCCTCTCTAAAAAGATCATGGCCCAAGATAAAAGTACCAAAAGGAAGAAGATATAGCTTCTGCCTTTAGCATCTCAGAGTCACAAATATCTCACATTGTATGTGGTAACAGGAATACAGGCAAAGAATTACCAAAGCAGAGAATACAGGCTGGGAGATGCCCTGAAGATTGCACAGAGGGGTCTAGGTCTTCAAAGATACAAAAAAAAAAAAAAAATTTACCAGCAGAGAAGTGAGCAGGAGTTATTCAGGAAGAAACAGTACACAAAGAAATGAAAGGGAAGGTTTGTGATGAGTCAGAAGGTGGGTGTGGGGGTTAAGAATAGTTTAGCCTGATTGGAGGATTGAGTATGTTAGGAGACAGAACTGCTGGAAAAGTTGTCTTTTATATAATATGCTGAGAGGTTTGGAATTTAACCTAAGAGCACCCATTATCCATGGAAGGATTTAAGCTAGGAGTGAAATGATCATATCTGTGTTTACACAGAGGATGCATTGGAAGAGGTGAATTGCTCCTGAATAATCTTTCAGAGACTGATGTGAGGGGAATGGAGAAGAGTTGTAATCAACATACATTTTACAGTTAGAATGAACATGACTTGGTGATCCAAGTACTAAGCTCTAAGAGTTACATGGTAATAGTGATGGAGGAACAATTTATAGAGATGGAGGAGGGTTGAGGGAGGTGCATAGTGCTCCTCTCCAGTGAAGCATTTAAAAACCAAACAATAAGAAAAAAAAATCCTATGTTCTATGATTATCCATGGAGCAAGTCTTTACCCATAGTAGAATAAAAATATTGCCTTTTTCTTTATTATTGTTTATACTACTGAGAATGTTGACTTAATTCACTTGCTGCCATGCTTCTCTTTAGAAGGCATCTTTACTAGAGAATTCCATCATCCCATCTACCATAAATTGCAGGAATTCTTAGTTTTGATGGCAAATTTCAGGATGATGAAGAATATGAGAATGCAAGGTTAATTCAAAATTATTTCCAGCTCATTTTAATGTGTTCTTTTCTTCAAAAGCCAATAAAACACGCTGTGGCAGTCAGAGCTAGCAAACAACACTCACTTCTAAGGACACTTTGATATTCCCATGGCCTTTAAATAAAAACAAATTTTCATCTCCAGTTACTTTTGAATTTTTTTCAAATTGAGAATTGGTAGATTTGTAAAAAAATAAAAATAAAAAATCTTTTCCGAATAGGTTCTTAACATCAAATTAAATGCTAAAGCTTTTCTGTAGCCCTTTAACTTTGAAAACTGCTATCTTTGTTTTAGCCAAGGACTGTCTTTGACTAGACATGCTCCCTGGGGAAATAGGAAGATTTTTAAGAATCATGTTTGAATCTCAAAGTATCTATTAGGAAAGCATGTTAGAAAAAGATGACAAGGTTCCAGTATCCCAAATTCCTGTGTTAGGTACACCAAGGATTGAAAGGCTTCACCTCCTTTTTCCCATGTCCTTTTTTAAAGTACATGTGTTCCTAGGACGCTGAATTAAAATTATTCAATAGCCCTCATCATTTCTGGTCTCTGAGTCTCCGTATCTTCCCCTCAAATACAATTACACACTCCAAACAGACTGTGGTTTTAGATGGTGATCAAGAAGAATATTCTAAATCTTCCTGTGTCTTCTCCTTATTATTGGTCCTAGTTCTAATAATTGGAATCATTAAGAAGAAGTTTAGTTCCTCTTCTGTGTGACTGACACCCCTTCAAATTTGTGCTGACAGAAATCTTGTGTTTCTCGAATGTTTACTTCAAATCTTCATAGTTCCTCATTGCTCCTTATGTAATCTTTACCCTGTTTCATGATGGTCACTCTACTGTCTTTCATTTGCTTACATATGTGTAAAATTGAGATTCCCATCCCAAAGACAGTCAATAACAAATGCTGGTGAGAATGTGGAGAAAAGGGAATGCTTGTGTACTGTTGGTGGGAATGTAAATTAGCACAACCATTATGGAAAACAGTTTGGAGGTTCCTCAAAAACCTAAAAATTGAGCTACCATATGATCCAGCAATCCCACTGCTGGGTGTATACACAAAAGAAAGGAAATCAGTATATCAAAGAGATACCTGCACTCTTATGTTAGTTGCAGCACTGTTTACAATAGCTAAGATTTGGAAGCAACCTAAGTGTCTATCAAGAGATGAATGGATGAAGAAAATATGGTACATATACACAAGGGAGTACTATTTGGCTATAAAAAGGAATGAGATCCTGTCATTTGCAACAATACAGATGGAACTGGAGATCATTATGTTAAGTGAAATAAGCCAGCCACAGAAAGACAAACATCATATGTTCTTATCTGTGGGATCTAAAATGCAAAACAGTTGAACCCATAGAGATAGGGAGTGGAAGAGTGGTTACCAAAGGTGGGAAGGGTAGTGAGGGCCTGGGGGTGTGTGGAGTGGTTAATGGGTACAAAAAAATAATAGAATGAATAAGACCTACTATTAGATAACACCATAGAGTGACTGTAGTCAATAATAACTTATACATTTTCAATAACTTAAAAAGTATAATTGGATTATTTGTAACTCAAAGGATAAATGCTTGAGGGGATGGATACCTCATTCTCCATGATATGCTTATCTCATATTGCATGTATGTATCAAAACATCTCATGTACCCCATAAGAATATATACCTACTATTAAAATTTTAAAAAATAAAAAATACCTAAGTATCACAGCAACAAATAAAAAATAAAAAAATAACGTTAAGATACCCAGAAGAGAATTAATATCTCCAATTGGTTATGGCTGGTACACTTCTTTCTGTCCAGACCATACCTCTACTGATACAGCTTGAAGCAAAATTAGTTTCTGGTAGCCATATCACATTTTGATTCAAAATAAGCCTTTTATTTTCACATACATTAAGTTGCATCTACTTCAGACATTATATCAGTGACTTTTAAACCCTCAAATAATTTATCTTGATACATTTATATTGTTAGGCCTTATTGATCTTACCTACCTGTCAGAATTTTTATGGATCTTGATTCTGAACTCCAGTGTACTTATGCCTAGTGTGCCATATCCAAATTCTATTTCTTCTTCTAAACAATTAGTAAAATTACAGAACTGGATAAAATCCAGGTTGTTGAATCTTTAATGGCACCCTTTATCTATGGTTGTCAAACTAGATTATAAATTCACCTTATTTTACTATCATCTGGTCTAAATTTATCCAGATCATCTGTAAGTATATCAGGAGAGAGCTTATCAGATGCTGTGTCAAGGTCCACATTTACTGTGCCTATGAAAGCACCCTGATATGTGGGTCCAATAGCCCAAGTCAAAAAAAGGAAGTGATGTTGGTCTGGTATCATCTGATTTTAATTAACCTGTTGAGACTCGATGACTTTTAGGGTTTCAGAAACCGTATCTTTTAATAATCCTGATAAAATGCCCAAGATGAGCACTGAGCTTACTTTTCCAGGAAAAGGACTGAGCTCTTTACATTTACCTATGTGGTTTCCCTCTCTGCCAGTTAGGGTCCTTGGCCACTGCCCTGTGGTGAAGCTCTGCCTGTCCTCCTAGACAGTGGGCTCCTATGAAGTAGAAAGAAACTAGCTGCCTCTAGTACTGATAAAAGCAGAGTACCTGGTAAGCCCTCAGTGAGATATTGCTGGCTAAATGTGTCACAGAAGAGGATGTCTGCCAAATGTACCACATCTTCCCTGCTTAGGGCATGTTTCGAAATGTGAAAGACTCAACTCCCAGGAGAACAAAACTAGACATGTCATTCAAGACAAGCTAGAGCTGCCTCTTTTTTTTCTTTTTCAGGAAGGCAATGAGGTTGCTGAGATTAAGCAATTATTAGTCTTCTTGTCATTAGATTCTTCTTTATGTTATTGTTATTGTCAATCCCATTTGCCACTGCAGCTCTAGGATACAAGCAGCTTCTTGTGTGATGGAGATGAGATAGGAGCTCTTCAGCCACTGGTACTCTAAAAGCCTTTGGAGGAAGGAACTATAATGTCTCCTCATCTTCACAAGCAGAACCAAGCCTTTTCTGAAGCCCTGTAGGAGCACTCACCCATGTGCCAGTGCATCAGACCAGACTGGGAAGCCAAGACTCAGAGTCATGTTGCAGTGTAGGCATGAGGATATGTAAACAAGCAACTGAGGCTCCCTTTTAGGCTGTGCAGTTGTGAACCTCGTGTGTGACACAGGATCCTATGACATTAGCTTTATCATGGCAGCCATCTTGCCCAATGGACTCTTCTCCGTTTGCCTTCATTGTTCTGTAGTAGTGCGTGTGAGAGAGATGGTGGTATCTTGAGACAGGGTAGCACTATAGAAAAGAAGAAAATTGGACAGATTCTGGACATTTTTGGAAGGATAAATGCCACGACTTGCAGATGTGGGAAGGTAAGCAATGAGGGGGAATAGAGATACGATGACTACCAGATTTTTAGCTTTAGCCACTGAGAGGATTTTTTTCCAAACTGCGATTCATCTCACCTTCAGGTAACTAGAGTAGGAAGGCTGGGAGCAAGGGAAGAAAAATTAGCTCTATTTCAAAATGTTAATATTGAGATGCTTATTAGATTACTAAATAAGGAAACACTTGGATATATGAGTCCACAGTGCAGGGAAGAGATATAAATGCTGGAGTCATTCATATATAAATGGCATTTTAAACCAGGGAACTGGAGAAGATCAGGTAAGACAGTGATGTGAATGTTTTTTGTTGACCTTAAGGAGATTTGCACAAAATTTGATGTTATTATCTTGTCCATTCCTAGCTGAACATATCATTGGCCAAAGAAAATTATTTTCAAATTTGGGCTAGTCCTAAGGAATTAGAGCTAGAACCATTTGAGGGAGCAATTCAGAAACAGAAAAGGAGTGGGCTGATCCCAGCCCCATCCCATGGCCCTGTAAGGCTGTGACCAGCTTGCAAAGTGTCATCCTCCAGGCATACTTCCAATTCAATTATCATGTTAATATCTATAAATAAAGTGCAGTCAACAGTTACTTTAACAGTGCATGCTAATTATTAATAGGATCCGTCACTTAAGAAAGACTTTTTGCCAATTTTGTCATGTCTGGGGAAAATATCAGGAATAGAGTTGGCATTTCTGAGAAAATAGGATGATCAAATTATTAACATCATCCGTATTATAGGTGGACCCCGTTTGGACTATCAGTGTGATTATTACAGGTGAGGATTAAGGACACTTGAGAGAAATGTTACAACTAAGATTTCCTCTCCATTTGTTAAATAAATGGTTTCTTGCTGTTGTATCTCACAATGGTATTTGCTTTAGAAAGAGACTCTAAGTACAGAATTTCTCAGTAAGCCAGTAGTGCTGGGGAATATGGTGGGGAAAAGGAGGGAAGGGAGACCAGATGTCCTCAGAGCCTGGTGGTTCACTGGACATATGATCCAAAGACCCCGGGAAGCTGGGCTACTGAGGGTGCAACATGTATCCAAAGACCCTTGAAACTTTTCTTCATTTATGCATTAATTTATTAGTGAAAAAAATAGGGACTGAGCCACTCCTAAGTGGCAGTCACTGTGCAGAGGTAGGTAAGTGGGCCTTCCCCTTGAAGAGTACCCAGACTGGTGAGAGTGACGAATGTGTAATCAAATATAGTAACAGCTGCCTCATATCAGTATTTATTGCATAAAGACATTTTCTCATTTAACCTTTTTTATCAACTTTATGCTGTAGATATTAGTTTCCTTTTCTAAAGGAGGAGAATGTGAACAGAAAACTGAGAAATGACATAGTTTATTTCATGTTGCAGAATAGGTTAAGTCAGTAGTCAAGACTTGAACTCAGCTTCAATCAATTGCACTATACGTCTAGGCTGCAGGGACTTTTCAATACAAATGAAGTCATCTTTAAGTTTAGACTTCTAACTGCAATTCCCTCTCTTCAGAAATACTTTCAGCTACTTTGTTTCTTTTTAAATATGCTTCCATATTTTATATAAAATATTAGATTTGACTTGATTTTTAATATTATGTTTCTATTGAATTTTATGGAAGATGAAGATTTAGTTCTTAAATTCACTAAACACATACACACACACACACACACCTTCACACCTTACTTCCCTCTCCCATTTTCTCAAAATGGTTATACATCTGTGGAGATAATTATTCAAAAGTATAATAATTTATATCATTATTGTTATGTAAACATAATTTTCAACTGAACCATGTATCTCCCTGTGGTTGCATTCTTTTTTCCTCCCAAGAGTTGGTAATTTGTATCTCTAACCTGAATTCCCTGATCTCCATTCTCTTATATCTAATTGGCTACTCGATATCCGCTTTGGATGTCTAATAGGCATCTCACATTTAATGTATGCAAAACTGAGTTCTTGATCTCTCCCATAGCCCAGTGACTTCACCCCTCCATTTAGAAATGGATGTTAATGGCAATCTCTCCACTTGCTCAGGCAAAAAAATTCTGAAATTATCCTTGACTATACCTTATCACTTGATCCATTAGAAAATCCTATTGCTTTATCTTCAAAATGTGATGACCTCTCACCACCTGCACTGCTCTCTTTCACCACAGGTGACAAGCCATGTCACCTCTCACTAGGTTCATTGAAGTAACCTTCTAATAGATGGCCCTGATCTCCCCAGACTATTCTTTTCTTTTTTCTTTGTTGTACTTTAGGTTCTGGGGTACATGTGCAGATCATGCAGGATTGTTGCATAGGCACACACATGGCAATGTGGTTTGCTGCCTCCATCCCGACCATCACCTGCATCTGGCATTTCTCCCCATGTTATCCCTTCCCAACCTCCCCATCCCCCTGCTGTCCCTCCCTTGGCCCCCGCAACAGACCCCAATGTGTGATGCTCCCCTCCCTATGTGCCTGTGTTCTCATTGTTCAACACCCACCTATGAGTGAGAACATGTGGTGTTTGATTTTCTGTTCTTGTGTCAGTTTGCTGAAAATGATGGTTTCCAGATTCACCTATGTCCCTACAAAGGACATGAACTCATCATTTTTTTATGGCTGCATAGTATTCTATGGTGTATATGTGCCACATTTTCCTTGTCCAGTCTATCATCGATGGACATTTGGGTTGGTTCCAGGCCTTTGCTATTGTAAACAGTGCCGCTATGAACATACGTGTGCATGTGTCTTTATAGTAGAACGATTTATAATCCTATGGGTATATACCTAGTAACGAGATTGCTGGATCAAATGAATTTCTATTTCTAGGTCCTTGAGGAAGCGCCACACTGTCTTCCACAATGGTTGAACTAGTTTACACTTCCACCAACAGTGTAAAAGTGTTCCTGTTTCTCCACATCCTCTCCAGCATCTGTTGTCTCCAGATTTTTTAATGATCGCCATTCTAGCTGGTGTGAGATGGTATCTCAATGTGGTTTTGATTTGCATTTCTCTAATAATCAATGATGATGAGCATTTTTTCATATGTTTGTTGGCCTCATGTATGTCTTCTTTTGAAAAGTGTCTGTTCATATCCTTCACCCACTTTTGGATGGGTTTGTTTTTTTCTTGTAAATCTATTTTGATTCTTTGTAGATTCTGGATATTAGCCCTTTGTCAGATGGGTAGATTACTAGAATTTTTTCCCATTCTGTTGGTTGCCGATTCACTCTAATGATTGTTTCTTTTGCTTTGCAGAAGCTCTGGAGTTTAATTAGGTCCCATTTGTCTATTTTGGCTTTTGTTGCCATTGCTTTTGGTGTTTTAGTCATGAAGTCCTTGCCTATGCCTATGTCCTGAATGGTTTTGCCTAGGTTTTCTTCTAGGGTTTTTATGGTGTTAAGTCTTATTTTAAGTCTTTAATCCATCTGGAGTTAATTTTAGTGTAAGGTGTCAGGAAGGGGTCTAGTTTCTGCTTTCTGCACACTGCTAGCCAGTTTTCCCAACACCGTTTATAAAACAGGGAATCCTTTCCCCATGGCTTGTTTTCGTCAGGTTTGTCAAAGATCAGTTAGTTGTAGATGTGTGGCGTTGCCTCCCCAGACTATTCTTAACACTGCTCTGGGCTACCCTGATACAGTGATCTCTGTACTACTTGAGCTACATTGTGTTACTTTTCTACTTCAATCTTTGTAATAAATTCCAGTCCCACTCAGAGCACAAGCAAAAATCTTTTCATAGTTTACAGTATCTGGTCCACCACAGCCTCTCTGACCTCATCATTTTCAGTCTCTTTGTTTTTCACTATACTCCAGCCACACCTACCTTGTGCTTCCTCAGACACAGAAGGCTACCCTCTCACCTTGGGGCATCGGTGCTCACTCCTCTGTTTGGAATTTTCCCCAATTAGCTGCAAGGCTCGCTTCCTTACCTCATTTCTCCACGTTCTTATTCAAAAGTCATCTTCTCATAATGCCTTCCCTGACCACCCTATTTAATATATTATTTAACTTCTCACTACTTAACTCCCTTTTCTGCTTATTTCTTTCAATTGCATTACATATGTGTATTATATATGTATTTCTATATTTGAGGGTATATGTGTGCATGTGTATATAATTTATTTTGCTTATTGTCTATCTTCACAAACAAGAAATAGAAGCTCCATGAGAGTAAATAATTTTTGCTTGTTTGGTTCACTGATAGATTCCTAGAACCCAGAGTACCAGGTAAATAACTGCTTTCTATAAATGTCTGTTGAGTGAAGAATAAGGAAATGAATTATCTTGCTTTTATTTGCTGTGTGTGTGTGTGTGTGTGTGTGTGTGTGTGTGTCTCCATGCAGCCTATTGCTAATTCATCCCAAACTCTGTCAGACATTTAAGTCTCTTAATGAATACATCAGGTTTCATTTCTTTCTATAGAGGAGGACATTTTAGGACAAAGATCATGCCTGGCAGTGGTGTAGAAAGGCAAATGAAAAGAATCAGATTGAAAAACTACCTATCAGGTACTAGGCTTATCACCCAAATGGCAAGATAATCTGTGTGCCAAACCCCCATGATACACAATTTACCTATATAACAAACCTGCACATGTACCCTTAAACCTAAAAAAGAAAGTTAAAAAAATCAATACATAAGGGAAATATCTATATGCCTGAATCCATTTCTGGGCTCTCTATGCAACTCCATTGGTTTATTTACTCTGCACAAATGCTACACTAGTCCAGACCATCCTAGACACTAGTTCAGTCACATTCTAGTAAGTTTTCCTATCCAGGAGAGCAAATGTTTCTACTTTGCTTTTTATCAAAAGAATTTTGGCTATTCTTGTCACTTTGCCTGTCCAAATAAAATTTAGAATCAGTCTGTCAAGTTGGAATCTGATTGTAATTACATTTAGCCTGTAGATAAGTCTGGGGAATATCTTCACAATATTGAATCTTCCAACTCATTAACATGGAGTATTGCTCTATTTATTTAGACTTTCCTTAACTTTGCTCAATAATATTTTTATCTTTTTCTGCAGAAAAATATTGGACATTTTTGGTAAGTGTATCACAAGGTGTTTAATGTTTTTAAGGCAGGTGTGAGTATTTTCTATTTTTATTTGTTTAAACTTTTTTTCTGGTATATAAAAAGATGATTTATTTTTGTTTACTGAGCTTATATCCATCCCTTTATTAATCATCATCAATAAACATGCTTATAAATTTTAATAATTTATATGTAGTTGTTGAAATTTCTTTTATATATCATGTCATCTAACAATAATGACAAAATGAATCCTTCATGTCAAAACTTTGTACCTTTTCGCTTTTTTTCATATTTTATTTCACTGTCTAGGACCTCAAATACAATGTTGAATAGAAGTGCTGATATATTTTATTTCTAACATTAATTAAAAAGCTTTCAACATTTCACTATTAAATATACCATTGTGTGTAATGTATTTTCTAGATTCAGTTTTACATTTTGTTTAATTTTTAAAAATCTCAATTCATAACTGAAATTGAACTATAAGTTTGCCTTTCTTGTAATGGCCTTCTCAGCTTTTAATACCCAAAATATTGTATCTTCAAATTACAAATTGGGGAATATTCCCTCTTTGTGTATTTTCTGAAATACTTGCATATATTTCATTTACTTCTTCCCTAAATGTTTAATAAAATTCATCAGTGAACCCAACTGCACCTGAAATTTTCTTTATGGTAATGTTTTTAATTACAGATTCAGCTTCTTTAATGAGACATAGAAATTCAGAGTCAGTATTTCTTATATCTATTTTATGAGTTTTGTGTTTTGAAGAACTTGTCTATTTTATCCAGTATTTAAAATCTATGGATGTAAAGTTGTTTATAAAATTCTTTTATTTTTTCAGTGCCTTTAGGATATAAAGTGGTGTTGTATTTTCAACCATGACATGGTTATTTGTGCCTTTTTTCCTCTCCTACCCCTTTCCTTTTTCTGTCTTGAAAGAGGGCTATTTTTATTTGCCTTTCAAATGCTAACTTTTGGCTTTGTTAATCTTCCCTAAATATACTTATTTTCTATTCATTATTTTCTGTTCTTGTATTTATTTCCTTCGTTCTACTTAATTTGTTGTTATTTTCCAGTTTTTTTAGATGAATGCTTTGATCACTGATAATTGGCTTTATTTTGGTATATTTTATGCATTTAAAACAAAATTTTTCTCAGTGTGATTTTTCAGCATTTTAAGTGTTTTGAAATTTATTATTTTTATTAACTAGTTCAGTGTATTTCTGTTTTTCATTCTGTTATTTATTTTGACCCATGGTTTATTTAGAAGTATTTTCGAACATATGGAAACATTCTAGTTATCTCTTCCTTACAGATTTCTAGTTTAATTGCAGTATGATCATTCCTCATCTGATCTAACATCTCTGCCAGCCCTGCTGTTAACTAACGTCTTTCCAGAATGTTTTTCATGATATCAACTTTGGTATCTGGGTGAAAATGTGTGATGGTTGGGTACACAAGCATATGGACCATAACTATGTTTTCCCTTTACAGTCCAGGAAAATATGTGTGGAAAGGATATTTAAGTGAGGACATGGTGTGGTTGTTCAATAAAGGGTTAAGTCACTAGGCTTGGTGTGTGCACATTCTAAAGAAAATACTAGCTATTTACTGGTTCCTGAAAGATGTCTCTAAATCTTTAGAATATTCTGCCTAAGAATTCTTTATGTAACAGGCCTTGGGCCAATCTAGAAAACTGTAACTCTGAGTATAACAGTTTTTCTGGATCCTGTGAGCCTTTCTAGTGAATTTTTGAACCTGAGGATGGTCTTGGGGACTCCTGACACGATGGTACTAAAAAAATATTAAGGAGACTAGGGTATCAAAAGTCTATTTATAATGACTCTCCTTGCCTACCTTGTGTGACCTTGTGTAAAGCCAACATTTAATAAGTATGGTGATATAAATATACAAGTACATTAAAGAATAATTCACCAGGACTTCCAGTTAAATACGTCAGATGAAAAACATAAGATGCTGCCCCCATTGTCTCTTGAGAACCCCCCATAAAACGAGAGTAGATGAACTACAAAAGAAATAAACAATAGAAGACTTTTGCTTTGACCATTCAGCTATAAATGCAGACAATTAATTTATATTGTAGAACATTATGAACGTCCTGCGATCTGAGGCAAACCAACATCACAAAAGAGAAGGTACAAAATAAACAAATATATCAACTGATCACTGAATAAAAAGAGACTAAAGCAAGAAGAAAGAATTCTAATTAACATCTATCACTAAGGACCAAGCAAGACCAGTGAAATCAAGATATCCAAATAACTTTTGGAGAAATTTCAGAAGGTTCAAGTACAAAGTAAAAATGTGAAAAGGCAATCTTAAAACCTGCTTGAGAGGAAAAAAAAACCTACATAAGAATAGCATCAAACATTTCAACTGAAACATGAAGTACAAGAAGACATTGTAATGATGTAAAATGATTCTAAAATAAAATAACTTTAACCTGAACTCCATGCCCAGCCAACTTTCTGTTAAGAATTAGAGTGTAGTAAATATTATTTTAACTACCTGTGAAACCCACTGGAATTTTTTAGAAGCCGTTAATGGCATATGGTTCAAATGAACCATGTGTCATGGTTTTCATTTTGGAAGGATGGATGATGGTTTTAAGAAACTGCAGAAATACAGAAATGAGAATATTTTAAACATGGTTTAAATGATTATTAATAATTTGGAATTATCAACATAATGGAAGAGTAAACCATATGTAAAATACAGAAGCATAAACTCTAGGAGGAAGATTTGGATATAAAATTAACAAGCTTCATTTAATTGACATATAGAAATTTGTCCTCTATGAATAAAGCATACATTATTTCCAAGTGCATTTGAGCACAAATAATAGAAAAGAATGGAATAAAAATGTGGTTGAAGCTATCAGAGCATACTCTCTGAACTCAAGGCAATAAAGCTACAAGACAAAGGTACAGTCCTTTGCAAAAATCCATCTTCTCAGAATTTTTATTTTCCTTTTTTAGTTTGGATATGGCAGGTACATGTTCAGGTTTGTTACAAGGGTATGTTGTGTGATGCTGAGGTTTGGGCTTCTGTTGGTCCTTTCATGGAGATAGTACACATATTATCCAATAGGAAGGTTTTCAGCGCTTGCACCCCTCCCTCTCTCCCTCCTTTTGTAATCCCTAGTATCTCTTGTCCCCAGGTCTATGTCCATGTGCACCCAAAATTTAGCTCCCACTTATAAGTGAGAATATATAATAATTGGTTTTCTGTTTGTGCATTAATTCAGTTAGAATAATGACATCCGGCTGCATCCGTGTTTCTGTAAGGACATTATTTTGTTCCATTCCATGATGTATATGTACCATATTTCCTTATCCTGTCCACCAGTGATGGGCACCTAGGTTGATTCCATATCTTTGTTATTATGAAGTGTTGCAATGAACATACAGGTGCACCTCTCTTTTTGGTAGAATGATGTATTTTCCTTTGGGTATATACCCAGTAATGGGATTGCCAGGTCAAATGGTAGTTCTATTTTTAGTTCTTTGAGAAATCATCAAACTGCTTTCTACACTGACTGAACTAATTTAGATTCCAACCAACAATGTATAAGTATTCCCTTTTCTCTGCAACCATACGAACATCTGTTATTTTTTGTCTTTTTAATAATAGCAATTCTGATTGGTCTGAGATAGTATCTCTTTGTGGTTTTCATTTGCATTGTGGTTTTCACTGAGCATCTTTTCATATGTTTATTAACTACTTGTATGTTTTATTTTGAGAAGTGATATCCACAGTGGTATTTCCTAAGTTTTCTTCTAAGATTTTTATAGTGTGAGGTCTTACATTAAATATTTAATCTATTTTGAGTTAATTTTTCTGTATTATGATAGATAGGGGTCCACTTTTTTTCTTCTGCATATGATTATCAAGTTATTCTGGCAGCATTTATTCAATAGGGAGTCCTTTTGCCATTGCTTATTTTTGTCAGTATTGTAGATAAGTTGGTTGTAGCTGTGAGACTTTATTTTTGGTTCTCTAATATGTTGCAATTGTCTGTGTGTCTATTTTTCTACCAGTACCATGCTCTTTTGGTTACTGTAGCTTTATAGTATAGTTTGAAGTAGAGTAATGTGATGTCTCTGGTTTTGCTCTTTGCTTAGGATTGCTTTTGCTATTCAGTCTTTTTTTTTCTTTTATTTGGTTTTATATTAATTTTAGAATAGCTTTTTCTAATTCTGTGAAAAATGACATTGCTATTTTGATAAGAAGAGCATTGAATCTATAGATTGCTTTGGGTTATATGGACATTTTAACAATAGTGATTCTTCCAATCCATGAGCATGGAATATTTTTTCATTGTACAATCTATGATTTTTTTCAGTAGTTTTTTTTCTTAGTTCTTCTTGTGAAGATTTTTCATTTCCTTCATTAGATGTATCCCTAGGTATTTTATTTTTGTGTGTGCATTACAAATGGGATTACATTATTTATTCAGTCCTCAGTTTGAACATTATTGTTGTATAGAAATGCTACTGGCTTTTGTATGTTGATTTTTTTATCCTGAAACTTTACCGAAGTCGTTTATCAGGTCAAATTTTTCTAATTCCTTTTGGTGGAGACTTAAGTGTTTTCTAGATATGTAGAATCACATTGTCAGCAAAGAGATAATTTGACTTCTTTTTTTATTTAGATATCTTTTATTTATTCCTCTTACCTGATCACTGTGGCTAGAACTACAAGTATTATGCTGAATAGAAGTGGTGAGAGTAGGCATTCTTATCTTCTTCCAGTTCGTCTTTTTTTCTTTTTTTAAGATGGGGTTTCACCATGTTGGCCAGGCTGGTCTCGAACTCCTGACCCCAAGTGATCTGCCCACCTTGGCCTCCCAAGGTGCTGGGATTACAGGCGTGAGCCACCCTACTTCTTAAAAGGAATGCTTCCAGCATTTGCTCATTCAGTATTATGTCGGCTGTGGGTTTTCATAGATGGATATTTTTATTTTTAGATATGTTCCTTCAATGCCTAGTTTGTTGAGGGTTTTTATCATGAAGTAACGTTGGATTTTATGTAAAGCTTTCTCTGCATCTATTGAGATGATCTTTTTTTTTTTTTTTTTTGTAATTCTGCTTTATGGTGAATCACATTTATTCATTTGCATATGTTGAGCCAACCTTCTATTTGTGTAATAAAGCCTACTTTATCATAGTGAATTAACATTTTGATGTGCTGCTGAATTAAGTTTGTTGGTACTGTGTTGGGAGTTTTGTTCTATGTTTATTAGGGATGTTGACCTGTAGTTTTCTTGTTGTTGTGTCTTTGCCAGATTTTGGTATCAGGATGATAACTGGTTTTGTAGAATAAGCCTCCTCCTCAGTTTTTGGAATAGTTTCTGAAGGACTGGTACCAGCTCTTCTTTGTATGCCTAATATAATTCAGCTGTGAATCCGTCTTGTCCAGAACTTTTTTAGATTTTTTTAAATTACTAATTCAATTTCTGAGCTAATTACTGGTCTGTTCAGGGTTTCAATTTCTCCCTTATTCAATCTTGGGAAGTTGTGTGTTTCCTCTAGATTTTCTAGTTTGTGTGCATAGAGTTGTTCATAATAATCTCTGATGATCTTTTCTATTTCTGTGGGATTGGTTGTAATGTCACTTTTGTCATTTCTGATTGTACCTATTTGGATCCTTCTTTTTCTTTGTTAATCTAGCTCATGGTCTATTAATCTTGCTTATCCTTTCAGAGAACAAACTTTTCATTCACTGATCATCTGTATGTTTTGGAGGGGCTCAATTTTTTTTAGCTGTGTTGTGATTTTAGCTATTTCTTTTCTTCTGCTGGCTCTGGTATTAGTTCGTTCTTGTTTTTCTAATTCCATTAAGTGCAAGTCAGATATTTTTAATTTGACATTTTTCTATCTTCTTGATGTAGGTATATATCCCTGTAAACTTTACTCTTAGCATGCTTTTGCTCTCAGAGATTTTGGTATGTTGATTCTCTGTTTTCATTTGTTTCAGAGAATTTTTAAATTTCTGCCCCAATTTGAATGTTTACCCAGAAGACATTCAGGAGCAAGTTGTTTAATTTACATGTAAAATGTGTAGTTTTGAGAGTTCTTCTGGGTATTGATTTCTATTTTTTTAAATTTTTATGTCTATAGGTTTTGGGGGAACAGGTGGTATTTGGTTACATTAGTAAGTTCTTTAGTGGTGATTTGTGAGATTTTGGTGTACCAATCACCTGAGTAGTATACACTGAATCCAATTTGTAGTCCTTTATCCCTCATACTCCTCCTGCCATTTTCCCCATTATAGTCCACTGAGGTCTGAAAAAATGCTTATTATGATTTCATTTTTTGGGAATTTATTGAGACTTGCCTTATGGCCAAACATGTGGTCAATTTCAGATTATGCTTCATGTGCAGATGAGAAGAATGTACATTCTCTGATTGTTGAGTGGAGTATTCTGAAAATGTCTATTAGGTCCAATCAGTCAAGTGTCTAATTTAAATCTAGAATTTGTTAGTTTTTTACAAACAAAGAATATGTCTAATGCTTCTCAGTGGAATGTTGAAGTTTTCCAGTATTATTGTGTGGCTGTGCAAGTCTTTTCCTGGGTCTATATGTACTTGTTTATTAATCCCAATGTGGGATCCATTTAGATTTAGGATAGTTAAGTCTTCTTGTTAAATTGAACCCTTTATCATTATATAATGACTTTCTTTGTCCGTTTTTACTATTATTAGTTTAAAGTCTGTTTTAACTGATGGAAGAGAAGCTACCCCTGTTCTTTTTTGCTTTCTGTTTGCATAATAGATTTTTCTCTATCCATTTACTTTGAGCCTATAAGTGTCATTTCATGTAAGATGTGTTTCTTAAGGATAGCAAAATGTTGGGTCTTGCTTTTTTTATTCATCCTGTCACTGTATGTTTTTTAAGTGGAGTGTTTAGACCATTTACATTCAAGGCTAATATTGATATGTGAGGTTTTGTTTCTGTCATGATGTTGTTAGCGGGTTTCTTTGTAGTCTGATTGTGTAGTTGCTTTATAGAGTCTTTGGCTTATGTACTTACGTGTTTTTCTGTGGTAACAAGTTTTGTTCTTTCATTTTTATATTTGGAACTTTCTTAAGCATCTCTTATAAGGCTGGTCTAGTGGCAAATTCCCTTAATGATTGCTTGTCCTTCTCAGAATTATTTTAGTCCCTTTATTAATATTTAGTTTATATGTAATAAAGTTAACCAATTTTAAGCATATAAGTTTTGTCCCATACTTATAATCATGTAAACATTGTCATAATCACAACATAGAATATTTCTGTTATCTTCAAAGATTATGCCCTCTGCAGTCAGTCTCTTCATCCTACTCCTGTTCTCCTGAATCTACTAATCACTTTATCTCACTGTATTTTTGCTTTTCCTAGAATTTTATATAAGGGGTATCATATACTAATTTATAAAGAAAAGAAGTTAAAGAAGAAAAAAAAGGGTATCATATAGTACATTATCTTTTGTGTCTGGCTTCTTTCATTCAACATAATGCTTTTGAGATTTATACATGTTGTTTCTTGTATCAGTAGCTTATTCTATTTGGTTGCTGATTAGTATTCCATTGTATGAATATACCACACTTCATTTATTCATTCACTAGTTGATAGATATCTGGGCTTTTTTTCATATCAAGTTTTTGCATGACTCCATGATATTGTTTCACTTGGGTAAATAACTAGGTGTGGGATTACTGGGTCACTTGACAAGTGAATGTGTAATTGTAAGGGAAACTGCCAAACTGTTTTTCCAAAGTGTAACATTTTGCCTTTCAAACAGCAGCTTATGAGATAGCCAGTTGCTCCACATCCTACACAACAATTCATATTGTCAGTCTTTCATTGTAGTTATACTAAATGATTAGACTAGTAGTTGTGTAGTAATATGCCACTGTGGTTGAATTTAATTTTGATAAAGTGTAGATTTAGATTTTTTGCCCACATTTTTGTCAGGTTGTTTGTCTAAAATGTATGACTTCTTTATATATTCTCTACGTATGTATATATACAGTCTTTATTGGCTTTATATTTTACAAATATCATCCTTCAGCATGTGGCCTTCCCTTCCCCTTTTCCACAATATGTTTTGAAGAACAAAAGTTTTTTACTTTAATGAAGTACAGTTTATCCATTTTTTTCTAGTTGGTTTTGGGCTTTTTGTGTCCATCTAAGGATTCATTGTCTAATCCAAATCATGAACATTTTTTTTTATGTTTTCTTCTAGAAGATTCATATTTTAAGTTTTTACATTTAGATCTACTGTCCATTTTCATTAAAATATTTCATATAAAGTGAACAAAATGTCATGGTTCTTCTTTTGTTTGTTTGTTTGCAAATAGATATCCAATTTTTCATCATCATTTGTTAAAAAGAGTATCCTTTCTTTATTAAATTATGTAGCACCCTTCTAGAAAAATCATGAACATTTAATAAGGGTCTATTGACCATATAAATGAGTGTTTAGGTATAGCCTCTTCATTTTGTTCCCTATGGTCGTATGTCTGTCCTTTTGCCAATACCTCACTATATTGATTAATGTAGTTTTATTCTACATCTCATAATCAGGTAGTATTAAATCTTCCCATTTTTTGCTTTTTCAAAATGAGTTTGAATGTTCTAGGTTCTTTGCATTTTTATATAAATTTTAGAATCAGTTTTTAAACATCTGTGAAATGTATATTCGGATTTTGATTGGAATTGCACTAAATTTACGTATCAATGGAAATGAATTGATATCTTAGCTATTTTGAGTATCCCAATCCATGAACATAGAATCTCTTCGTATATTCATATCTTATCTAATTCCTCCCATCAATATTTGTAGTTTTCAGCATATAGGTCTTGCACATAATTTGTTAAATGCGTCCCTAAATGTACATGTAAATGAATTGTTAAATTTTATTTCTCAATTATTCATTGCTAGTATATAAAAATCATATTGCTTTTGTATTGGCTTTGTTGACCTTTCTAAACATATTTGTTTCAGTATCATTTTTTATATTCCTAAGGATTTTCTTCATAAATAAGCATTGCATTGAAAATTAAGATGATTTTTGCTTCTTTTTTTTATTGTATATGTCTTTTATTTCTATCTTATTTCATTGACTGAAACCTCCAGTACACTATTGAATAGAAGAGATGAGAACAGAAATCCTACCCATGAGCCTAGGGAGAAACCGCTCTGTGAGTCTAGGGAGAAACAGTTCAGTCTTTCATCATGAGTATAATGTTAGCAGTAGCTTTTTATAGATGTGCATCCTAATAGAAGGAAGTCTCCTTTTTTTCCAAGTTTTCTGGAGTTTCTATGCTAAGTATTGTCTTTTATCAAATGATCGTTTTGCATCTGTTCATGTTTTTTTAGTCTATGATTTGGTGATTTGCCTTAAGATGTTCAAATGTTGAGCCAACCTTACATTCCCAGAATAAATCTTACTTTTTCAGAATACATGTCCTTTTTAATATATATATGGGTTTAGTTTGCTAAAATGTTACTAAGATTAATTATATCTGCCTCCATGAGGATACTGATGTACAGTTTTCTTATAGTGTTTTGTCTATTTTTAGTATCATTATATTACTATTCTCATATACAGGTTAAGCATCCCTATTCCAAAACTAGGAAGTCTTCAGTGCTCCAAAGTTGAAAACATTTTGAGTGCCAACAAATGGAAAATCCCACACCTGACCTCATGTGACAGCTTGTAGTCAAAACATATAGCACACGGTTTTCAGCCTTCCCAAGGATAAAGGCCACCCCCCCCACCAGCTGTGTTTAGCTGTGATATATCTTCTTCATAGATGTTTGTGCAGTTATACCCACAAACAATAATAAAATGGCATGTGTGTAGGCTAGACACACCAACGGCAGGTTCCCACATGATGTCCATATAGGGCCAAGACATATGCTTTACTCATTGTGGTCTTTTTGCTTATTCTCTGCTATGTGGTGTAATGATATTGTTGAAAATGTCAAAAAGACCTGCAGACACCCCTATGGTAACAGTGTTAAGAAAAAGACGAAGCATTTATGTTTGTCTGTTGCACAGAAATTCAAGCTATTGGAGAAACTGGATGATGATATAAGTATAAAATGTCTTGCCAAAGAGTATGGCATTGGAATGAACACCATATATGACCTGAAGAAACAGAAGGAAACTGCTGAAGTTCTGTGCTGAAAATGATAAACAGAACTTAATTTAGAAAAAGAAGAAAAACACTGCACCAAGCTAAAAATGAAGGTCTCGATAATGTATTGAAAGAGTGGGTCCATTAGCATCACAGTAAACACATGCCACTTAATGGTATGCTGATTATAAAACAAGCAAAGATCTATCATGATTAAATGAAAAAATTGGGAGGAATTATGAATATTTATTAGGCTACTTGCAGAAATTTAAGAAAATTTTTGGTAATAAAGGATATGCTGGCCATTAGCAGCAGAGAAATTCTTTGACAAGTTTGCCAAGGTTTTCACTGATGAAAATCTGACACCAGAAGTCTATAAAATTGTTGACACATCACTGCTTTGGTGTTATTGCCCCAGAAAGACACTGACTAAAGCTCATGAGACATTCCTCTATAGGAATGAATGATGCCAAGTACACAATTGTTGCATTGGGATGTGCTAATGCAGAAGACATACATAAATGTAAACTTGCTGTCATAGGCAAAAGCTTGCATCCTTACTGTTTTCAAGGAGTGATTTTCTTACCAGTCCATTATTATGCTAACAAAAATGCATGGATCATCAGGGACACCTTTTCTGATTGATTTCATAAACATTTTATGCCAGTAGCTTTTGCCCACTGCAGGGAAGCTGAACTGGATTTTATTATTTTTTGACAGCTATTG
Source organism: Aotus nancymaae (assembly GCF_030222135.1). NCBI lineage: Eukaryota > Metazoa > Chordata > Mammalia > Primates > Aotidae > Aotus > Aotus nancymaae. Next base: position 52,455,936 of record NW_026988473.1, on the reverse strand, counting down.
TGCTCATCCTCCAGCTGAAATTTTCATCAAAAATAATGTTTATGCCATGTACTTTGCCCCAAATGTAACTTACTAAGTTCAGCCATGTGGTCAGGGTATGCTTAGATCAGTGAAGAGTAAATATAAAAACACTTTCTTGAACAGCCTGCTAGCAGCAGTGAGCAGAGGCATGGATGTGGACTGTTTTCAAAAAGAGTTTAGCATGAAGCATGCCATACATGCTGTTGCCAGTGCTTGGAACACAACAACTAAATACAGAGTTGTGCAAATCTGACACGACTTATTTCCTGTAACTATGACCACTGATGATGATAAACAAATGAGTCACTTTGAAATATTCCATATGTCAAGCAAGGAAAGAGAATGTCTGACCTTATATATGCAAAAAATATACCTTCAGAGTCCATCAGCAAGCTGGAAGAAGTGGATATTAAGAAGTTTCTAAAATTAGTAATTAGACTCCAATTGTTCCTTCGTTAACCAAACAATGGTGAAATAGCCAAATAGTTCTGAAACAAGGTGATTGTAATAATAATGACATTGAAGATAACAAGAATAATACTTCAGAAAAAGTTCCTATAGTTGAAATGATGAAAATGTGTGATAGGTTTATTGAAGCACTAGAGCAGCATGCATTTATAAGAGAACTAGAAATTATGTTGGCTTATAAAATCAAAGAGAGACTTCTAAGACAAAACCAGTGTCAAGGCAGATGACTCTGGAGAAAATATGTTTAAAAGCCATTCTAGCAGATTGACTCTTCATTGCAAGAGAAGCCACTTCCTGGTCCCTCCACTGCTTCTGATCTTCCTTCTCACCTAAGTAAAACACAGTGTACAGTAACCTTTTAATTAAAACATAACAATGTAGGTGGAGGCTGAAAGCCTGCTGATATCTGTTGTTGCTGTTTAACAGCTGATGCAGGTATTCTGGTGATGCTAGTGTGCTATTAGTTTACCCTGAATACATACATTTTTTCACTGTATTAATGGTATGTCATTATTTTACTGTTATTTTTTGTGAATAAGAGAAAGTGATTATTTATCAATAACATAAATTTAGAGTCAAGAATGGTGGTGATGCCAAACAACCATAGATTTCCACAGGAGTATCTGAGACAATGACATCTTTGGTTTCTGATGGTTCAATATACACAAACTTTGTTTTATGCACAAAATTACTAAAAAACTTTTTTCTTGTAAAATTACCTTCAGTCTATGTGTATAAGGTATATCTGAAATATAAATAATTTCAGACTTAGGCATGATTCTGTGCCCAAGACATCTCATTATATATATATATATATATATATATATATATATATATATGCAAATATTTCAAAATCCAAAAATATCTGAAATCTGAAGTACTACTTGTTCCAAGCATTTGGGATAAGGAATATTCAACCTGTAATTAGTTGTCCTCACCTCTTCTGTTTTCTGGAAAAGCTGTGTAGAACTGGTATATTTTCCTTAATGATCTGGTGTATTCTTTGAAGGTTTTTAGCTATGACTTTAATTTCTTTAGTAGATATAAGACTGTTGAAGCTATCTATTTTTTCTTTAGTGTGATGTGTTTGTTTTTATCTTTTAAGTAATTTGTTTATTTTGTGTAAGGTGTCAAATTTCATGCCATAAAATTATTCATATTTCCTTCTTATTATTTTAATGTCTATGATATCTATACAAATTTACAGACTTCCGTTTTCAGTTGATACTTAATATTTTCTCATTTTCCTTTCTGATTCAGTGTCACTCGGATGTTGTTTTCACTGATTTTTCTCTAGCATTTTTTTGTTTTACATGTGATTGGTTTTGCCTTGTATTTACTATTTCTTTCCTTCTATCTCATTTTTGTTTAGTTTTCTCTTGTTTTCATGGTCCTTAAGTTGAAGCTTAAATCATTATTTTGAGATGATACTTATTTTTGAACATAAGCATTTAGAGCTACATATTCCTCATAAACACTGCTTTGTTTGTGTCCTACAGATTTTAATATTTGTGTTTTTATTTCCAATTCATTCTAAAATAATTTTAATGTCCCTGTGATTATTCTTTAATTTGTGGATAATTTAGAAACATATTATTTAATTTCTAAATGTCTGGAGATTTTCCAGAAGTCTATGAATAAATTTTAGTTTCATTTCATTCTCATCAAAGAATATACTTTCTTATAATGTTATTCTTCTTGAATTTAAGGGCAAAGAATATGGTTTATCTTAGTGGATGTTCAGTACACATTTGAAAAAAATGTGCATTTTGCTGTTGTGGGATGGAGTATTGAAGGGTGGAGTGAATATCGGTTAGGTCATGTTGATTGATTACATTATTCGTATCTTTATATTCTCACTTCTTTTCTTCTTGTATATTCAATCAATTTCTACTAATAGAGCAGTGTTTAAGTCTCTACTTGTGGATTTGACTGTTTCTACTTTTGATTATATCAGATTTGTTTAATGTATTTTGAATGTCTGTTATTAGATGCATACACATTTATAATTGTCATGTCTGTTTGATGATTTGAGTACCCTTTATCAATGAAATGTCTCTTTCCTCTGTGGAAATGTTCCTTAGTCTGGAATTTTCTTTGAGATTAATATAGTCACTTCAGCTCTCTTTTGATTAGTGTTTACATGGCCTAGGCTTTTTTTTTTTTAATCCTTTAAAAATCTATTTTTGTCTTGATATTTTAAGTAGGTTTCTTGTAGACAGCATATAGTTGAGTCATGCTTTGTTATCCAATCTGACCATTTCTATTCTTTCAACTGATGTTTTTAAGTATACACATTGGATATAATTGTCAGTGTTTAAATCTGCCTTTTCTAATCGTTTCATCCATACTTTTGTTTTTTTTTTTTTCTTTTGGATTGAGCTACTTTTATGATTCCATTTTATCTGTAATAATGGCTTACTAAATATACTGATTAGCTTTTTAGTGGCCATTTTAGTATTTGAAATTATACATCTTTATCTTATCTAATCTCAATTATTTCCTTTCTTCTGCTTACTTTAATTGATTTTTCTTTTTGGATTTTTAGAACAGAAGCTGAGGTTATTGACATGAAATTTTATTCCTTATCAAATAGATATTTTAGTGCTATAAATTTCCTTGGAAATACTGCTTTAACTGCATTCTACAAATTTTAATATATGTGTTTTCTTTTTAACTCAGGTCAAAATACTTTCTAGTTTTCCTTTGGATTTCTTCTTTGACCTATGGATTATTTAGAAATGTTTTAGGGTTAGGCATGGTGGTTCATGCCTGTAATCCCAGCACTTTGAGAGGCCAACGTAGGAGGATCACTTGAGTGCAGGAGTTCGAGACCACTGGACAACATAACGAGACTCCATCTCTACAAAAAAATTAAATATACATCCAGGAATGGTGACATGTGCCCATAGTCACAGCCACTCATGAGGTTAAGGTGGGAGGATCTCTCAAGCCTAGGAGATTGAGGCTGCAGTGAGCTGTGATTGTGCTTCTGCACTCCAGTCTGGGCAACAGAGCAAGACTTTGTCTCAAAGTAGAGAGAGAGAGAGAGAGAGAGAGAGAGAGAGAGAGAGAGAGAGAAAGAGAAGGGAGAAGAGAGAAGAGAAAAGAGAAAGAGAGAGAAGTGTGTTAGTTTCCAAATACATTGATATTTTTAGATACCTTTATATTATTTATTCCTAATTTATTTCCACTGTGGTTAAGAAAATATACTTTATATGACTGAAATTCTCAAATTTAAATGAAATATGTATTATGAGTCAAATATAATCTGTATTGGTTAGTGTTGTTGGTGCACCGAAGAAAAGAATGTATATTCTGTTACAGTTTGGTAAATGGCTCTTTATAAAATGCCATTAGTTAGGCCAAGTGAACTGATAGTGTTATTTAGTATTCAAATCTCTGACTTTAATTAGAGATGTGTCTGTCTTTTTATCCTCACAGTTCTGTTAGTTTTTGCTTCATGTGTTCTGAGGGTCTGCTGTGGAGTGCATAAACATTTAGAATTTTTATACATTTTTAATGAGTTGAGGCCTTTATCATAATCTAATAACTCTCTTTGTCCCTGGTAATATTCATTGCTCTGAGATATAATTTGTCTGATAGTAATTTAGCCACTCCAGATTTATTTTTATTAGTGTTAGTATGGCATATGTTTCTAATTCTTTTACTTTTTATCTATTTATATCTGTACATTTAAGGTACATTTCTTTATATATATATATATGTATTTTTTTATTACACTTTAGGTTCTGGGGTACATGTGCAGAACATGCAGGATTGTTGCACAGGTACATACATGGCAATGTGATTTGCTGTCTCCATCCCCATCATGTATATCTGGCATTTCTCCCCATGTTATCCCTCCCCAACTCCCTACCAGCCACTCTCCCTCCCCTAATCCCCCCCAACAGACCCCAGTGTGTGATGCTCCCCTCCCTGTGTCCATGTGTTCTCATTGTTCAACACCCGCCTATGAGTGAGAACATGTGGTGTTTGATTTTCTGTTCTTGTGGCAGTTTCATGAGAATGATGGTTTCCAGATTCATCCATGTCCCTACAAACGACACAAACTCATCATTTTTTATGGCTGCGTAGTATTCCATGGTGTATATGTGCCACATTTTCCCGTCCAGTCTATCATCAATGGGCATTTAGGTCGGTTCCAAGTCTTTGCTATCATAAACAGTGCTGCAGTGAACGTACGTGTGCATGTGTCTTTATAATAAAATGATTTATAATCCTTTGGATATATAACCTGTAATGGGATTGCAGGGTCAAATGGACTTTCTAGGTCCTTGAGGAATCACCACACTGTCTTCCACAATGGTTGAACTAATTTACACTTCCACCAACAGTGTAAAAGTGTTCCTATTTCTCCACATCCTCTCCAGTATCTGTTGTCTCCAGATTTTTTAATGATTGCCATTCTAACTGGCATGAGATGGTATCTCAATGTGGTTTTAATTTGCATTCCTCTAATAATCAATGATGATGAGCATTTTTTCATATGTTTGTTGGTCTCATATATGTCTGTTCATATCCTTTGCCCACTTTTGAATGGGTTTGATTTTTTTTTTTTTCTTGTAAATCTGTTTTAGTTCTTTGTAGATTCTGGATATTAGCCCTTTGTCAGAAGGGTAGATTGCTAAAATTTTTTTCCCATTCTGTTGGTTGCTAGTTCGCTCTAAGGATTCTTTCTTTTACGGTGCAGAAGCTCTGGAGTTTAATTAGGTCCAATTTGTTTATTTTGGCTTTTGTTGCCACTGCTTTTGGTGTTTTAGTCATGAAGTCCTTGCCTATCCCTATGTCCTGAATTGTTTTGCCTAGGTTTTCTTCTGGAATTTTTATAGTGTTAGGTGTTATGTTTAAGTCTTTAATCCATCTGGAGTTAATTTTAGTGTAAGGTGACAGGAAGGGGTCCAGTTTCTGCTTTCTGCACGTGGCTAGCCAGTTTTCCCAACACCATTTATTAAACAGGGAATCCTTTCCCCATGGCTTGTTTTTATCAGATGGTTGTAGATATGTGGCATTGCCTCTGAGCCTCTGTTCTGTTCCATTGGTCTATATCTCTGTTTTGGTACCAGTACCATTACTGTAGCCCTGTAGTGTAGTTTGAAGTCCAGCAGTGTGATGCCTCCAGCTTTGTTCTTTTTGCTTAGGATTGTCTTGGCTATGCAGGCTATCTTTTGGTTCCATATGAAGTTTAAGGTGTTTTTTTCCAGTTCTGTGAAGAGGGTCATAGGTAGCTTTGAATCTATAAATGGGGATTGCATTGAATCTATAAATTACTTTGGACAGTCTGGCCATTTTCCCAATATTGATTCTTCCTAACCAGAAGCATGGAATGTTTTTCCATCTGTTTGTGTCCTCTCTTATTTCCTTGAGCAGTGGTTTGTAGTTCTCCTTGAAGAGGTCCCTTACATCCTTTGTTAGTTGTATTCCTAGGTATTTTATTCTCTTTGTAGCAATTGTGAATGGCAGTTCGTTCTTGATTTGGCTCTCTTTAAGTCTGTTATTGGTGTATAGGAATGCTTGTGATTTCTGCCCATTGATTTTTCTATCCTGAGACTTTGCTGAAGTTGCTTATCAGTTTCAGGAGATTTTGGGCTTAGATGATGGGGTCTTCTAAATATACAATCATGTCGTCTGCAAATAGAGACAATTTGACTTCCTCCTTTCCTAATTGAATATGCTTTATTTATTTTTCTTGCCTGATTGCTCTGGCTAGAACTTCCAATACTATATTGAATAGGAGTGGTGAGAGAGGGCATCCTTGTCTTGTGCCAGATTTCAAAGGGAATGCTTCCAGTTTTAGCTCATTCGGTTATGATATTGGCTGCGGGTTTGTCATAAATAGCTTTTATTATTTTGAGATACATTCTGTCGATACCTAGTTTATTGAGAGTTTTTAGCATAAAGGGCTGTTGAATTTTGTTGAAGGCCTTCTCTGCTTCTATCGAGATAATCATATGGTTTTTGTCTTTGGTTCTGTTTATGTGGTGAATTATGTCTATAGACTTGCATATGTTGAACCAGCCTTGCATCCCCAGGATGAAGCCTACTTGATCGTGATGGATAAGCTTTTTGATGTCCTGTTGCAATCAGTTTGCCAGTATTTTATTGAAGATTTTTGCATCTATGTTCATTATGGACATTGGCCTAAAGTTTTCTTTTTTTTGTTGAATCTCTGCTGGGTTTTGGTATCAGGATGATGTTGGTCTCATAAAATGATTTGGAAAGGATTCCTTCTTTCTGGATTGTTTGGAATAGTTTCAGAAGGAGTGGTAGCAACTCCTCTTTGTATGTCTGGTAGAATTAGGCTGTGAACCCATCTGGACCTGGGCTTTTTTTGGTTGGTAAGCTATTAATTGCTGCCTCAACTTCAGCCCTTGTTATTGGTCTATTCAGGATTTCATCTTCTTCCTGGTTTAGGCTTGGAAGAGTGCAAGTGTCCAGGAATTTATCCATTTCTTCCAGGTTTACTGGTTTATGTGCAAAGAGTTGTTTGTAGTAATCTCTGATGGTGATTTGTATTTATGTGGAATCAGTGGTGATATCCCCTTTATCGTTTTTTATTGCATCTATTTGATTCTTTCTTCTCTCTTTTCATTTTTATTAATCTGGCTAGTGGTCTATTTTGTTGATGTTTTCAAAAAACCAGCTTGGATTTATAAATTTTTGAAGGTTTTTCTGTGTCTTTATCTCCTTCAGTTCTGCTCTCATCTTAGTTATTTCTTGTCTTCTGTTAGCTTTTGAGTTTTTTTAATCTTGCTCCTCTAGCTCTTTCCATGTTGACAATAGGGTGTTGATTTTAGATCTTTCCTTGCTTCTCATATGAGCATTTATTACTATATATTTTCCTCTAGAGACTGCTTTAAATGTGTCCCAGAGGTTCTGGCACGTTGTGTCTTCATTCTCGTTGGTTTTGAAGAACATCTTTATTTCTGCCTTCATTTCATTGTTTATCCAGTCAACATTCAAGAGCCAGTTGTTCAGTTTCCATGAAGCTGTGCGGTTCTGGGTTGGTTTCTGAATTCTGAGTTCTAACTTGATTGCACTGTGATCTGAGAGACTGTTTGTTATGATTTCCGTTCTTTTGCATTTGCTGAGGAGTGATTTACTTCCAATTATGTGGTCAATTTTAGAGTAAGTGTGATGTGGTGCTGAGAAGAATGTATATTCTGTGGATTTGGGGTGGAGAGTTCTGTAAATGTCTATTAGGTTTTCTTGATCCAAAGGCCAAGTTCAAGTCCCGGATAGCCTTGTTAATTTTCTGTCTCATTGATCTGTCTAGTATTGACAGTGGAGTGTTAAAGTCTCCCACTATTATTGTGACCTCTTTGTAGGTCATTAAGAACTTGCTTTATGTATCTGGATGCTCCTGTATTGGGTGCGTATATATTTAGGATTGTTAGCTGTTCTTGTTGCATTGATCCTTCTACCGTTATATAATGCCCTTCTTTGTCTCTTTTGTTTTTTGTTGGTTTAAAGTCTATTTTATCAGAGACTAGGATTGCAACTCCTGCTTTTTTTTTTCCCCCTCTATTTGCTTAGTAAATCTTCCTTCATCCTTTTATTTTGAGCCTATGTATATCCTTGCACATGAGATGGGTTTCCTGGATACAGCACACCGATGGGTTTTGACTTTTTAATCCAATTTGCCAGTCTGTGTCTTTTGATTGGGGCATTTAGCCCACTTACATTTAAGATTAATATTGTTATATGTGAATTCGATCCTGCCATTTTGATGCTAGCTGGTTGTTTTGTCCATTAGTTGATGCAGTTTCTTCATTGTGTCGATGGTCTTTACCATTTGGTATGTTTTTGGAGTGGCTGGTACTGGTTGTTCCTTTCAATGTTTAGTGCTTCTTTCAGGAGCTCTTGTAAAGCAGGCCTGGTGGTGAGGAAATCTCTGAGTAATTGCTTGTTCATAAATAATTTTATTTCTCCTTCACTTATGAAGCTTAGTTTGGCTGGATATGAAATTCTAGGTTGAAAGTTCTTTTCTTTAAGGATATTGAATATTGGCCCCCACTCTCTTCTGGCTTATAGGGTTTCTGCTGAGAGATCCGCTGTGAATCTCTTGGGCTTCCCTTTGTGAGTAACCTGACCTTTCTCTCTTGCTGCCTTTAGCATTTTTTCCTTCATTTCAACTCTGGTGAATCTGACGATTATGTGCCTTGGGGTTGCTCTTCTTGAGGTATATCTTTGTGGTGTTCTCTGTATTTCCTGGACTTGAATATTGGCCTGCCTTGCTAGGTTGGGGAAGTTTTCCTGGATAATATCCTGAAGACTATTTTCCATCTTGGATTCATTCTCTCCATCACATTCAGGTACACCTATCAAACGTAGATTAGGTCTTTTCACTTAATCCCATATTTCTTGGAGGCTTTGTTCATTTCTTTTTACTCTTTCTTCTCTAATCTTGCCTTCTCGTTTTATTTCATTGAGTTGATCTTCAGTCTCTGATATCCTTTCTTCTATTTGGTTGATTCAGCTATTGAAACTTGTGTATGCTTCACAAAGTTCTCCTGTTGGGTTTCTCAGCTCCATCAATTCATTTATATTCTTCTCTGAGCTGTTTATTCTTGTTAGCATTTCATCAAACCTTTTTTCAAGGTTCTTAGTTTCTTTGTTTTGGGTTAGAACATGTTCTTTTAGCTTAGAGGAGTTTGTTATTACCCACTTTCTGAAGCTTGTTTCTGTCAATTCATCAGACTCATTCTACATCCAGCCTTGTTCCCTTGCTAGTGAGGAGTTGTGATCCCTTGGAAGAGGAGAGGCATTCTGGTTTTGGGTGTTTTCATCCTTTTTGCACTGGTTTCTTCCCATCTTTGTGGATTTTTCTACCAGTGGTCTTTGTAGTTGGTGACTTTTGGATGGGGTCTCTGAGTGGACGTCCTTTTTGTTGATGATGAAGTTATTTCTTTCTGATTCTTAGTTTTCCTTCTAACAGTCAGGTCCCTCTGCTGTAGGACTGCTGGAGGTCCACTCCAGACCCTGCTTTCCTGGGGATCACCTGCGGTGGCTGCAGAACAGTAAGGTTTGCTGCCAGTTTCTTATTCTGTTATTCTTGTCCCAGAAGGATACCCCTCGCCGAGATGTCAGCCTGAGCTCTCCTTTATGAGGTGTCTTTTTGGATATACAGGGGCTGGTAGCTGCTTGAGCAGTCTGTCCCTTATAGGAGCTCAAGTGCTGAGCTATGAGCTCCATTGTTGCATTCAGAGCTGCTGGGCAGGTACATTTAAGTCTGTTGCAGCGGAACTCATAACCACCTTTTTTTCCTAGGTTCTCTGTCCTGGGAAGATGGGGCTTTATTTATAAGTTCTTGACATTCTGCTGCCTTTTTTCAGAGATACCCTGCCCAGCAAGGAGGTAGCCTCATCACACTCTTCTGGCAGAGGCATTGCTGAGCTGCCATGGGCTCTGCCCAGCTGCTGTGTGAACTTCCTTGTGGTTTTATTTATAGAGGTATAGTTAGAACTGCCTCAGTAATTGTGGTCTGCCTCAGTAATGGCAGACTTTCTCTGTAATGTCGGACTGCATTGGTAATGGTGGACTGCCTTGGTAATGGCAGACTGCCCTGGTAATGGTGGACTGCCTCAGTAATGGCAGACTCTCTTGGTAGTGGTGGACTGCCTCAGTAATGGCAGACGTCCTTCCCCCAACAAAGCTGGACCATCCAGGGTCCAGCTGGGCTTGCTGTGAAACTCTCAATCCAGAGCGTTTCAGATTGCTGATCTTTGTAGGAGTGGGACCCGCCAAGCCAGATCACCTGGCTCCCTTTTCCAGCCCCTTTTCTTCAGTTGAATGGGTGACTCTGTCTCCCAGGCATTCCAGGCATCAGTTAAAATGGCCACCCAGATTTTTGTGAGTTTTCGTGCAGAGACCAACTGTGCCAGCTGAAACAGCCATGCTGGAGACTCGTGATGCTTTTCCACCTCAGAATCTCCTGGTCTGTGGGCAGTAAAAACTTGTTTGGAAATGCAGTGACCACTCACCCTCTGTGTTCTCACTGGGAGCTACACTCCAGAGCTATTCCTATTCAGCCAGCTTGGATCACACCTAAGGTAGATTTCTAGAAGGTAGCATATAATTGGGTCTTGCCATTTATTGCATTGGGCAATTGTTGCCTTTATTGAAGGTTCAGACCATTTACATTAAATGTAATTATTGGGATAGTTTAGTTTAAATTTACTACTTTACTGTTTGTTTTCTGTTTATATCAAAATTTGTTTCTTCTGATCTTTTTCTCTTTTCCTTTTCTCTACCTTTTTTGGATTAACTGAATATATTAATTGTTAATTTCATCTTCTATTTTGGTTTATTAGCTGTAACTCCTTGTCTTATTTTAGCCAATTCTTTCAGGTTTAGAGTACATATCTTTAACTTATACTGGCTAACTTGAAATGATATTATGCTATTTATATTATATATAGTATAAGAACCTTACAACAGTTTCAACAATTCTAGCTGGGGTTATTTGGGTTAATAAAATAAGAATTTATGTGTCTCAATGTCGATTTTTCAACACCAGAGAGGCCTGTAAGTGATCCTGTTTGGATTACATGCACTTCCCTCAACAAACAACAGTGGACAAGGGCATGAATGCTTTGGTCAACCTAAATTCCTGTAGCAGCCCTTTGAGAACTTCATGAAGTTGGAAAGGAGTTCACCAAGCAACCTAAGAAGAGGAATGCAAAAGTGCACTAATTAGACAAAAACTGCAGTGATCAAAGGCCACTGCAACCATACACATCACAGAAAGAGTTTACAGATTGATAGGTAGAGAATTCAGAATTCACATCAGCTTGCTATAAATTCCCAATATGTCTTTCTAACAATACCAAACTTAGCCACATAAAGCAGGGGCAAATGAAGCTTTCTTTGTATGGTGTTTTTCTTACCTTCGTACTTTCCAGGGTACCTAGCTGTCAGTAACACTTCTGCATATCTGATACCTGTCAAGCTTTAAAAAAAAAAAAAGCCAAATATTCCATAACTCCTTTATATATGACTTTTATTATCATTCCAGAAAACTTTTAGTAAGAATCTAAGCATTTCTATGTAAATTAGAGTTCCTCAAACTTAGCACTGTAGACCTTTTGGACTAGATAATTTTTTGTATTGAGTAACTTCCCTATGCATCATAAAATGTTTTGCAGTATCCCTGAGCTCTACCCACTAGATGTCACAGACACACCCTCCCCCACAGTTGTGACAGGCAAAAATTCCTCCAGATAGTGTCAAATGTCACCTTGGGGAGCAAAATTACTCCTGGTTGAGAACCACTAATTTAAGGGAATGTTTACAACCATCAAGATCTAAATCTTCTTGACCTCAAATCAGCAGCAGCTCATGGGGAAAAGGAAAACTAGCATCAGGTGCCAGTGAACTCTTGTTCCATACCCTAGCAAGCCCATATCTCCTCAAAACATAGTGTCTGTTGTTTACCGCTACAGATTTAGCTCCCAGCCTCTGAAAAAAAAAAAAGCTCAAATATCACAATATGCTAAAAGAATAAGTAAATGCTAAAAGAATAGGTAAATGAATGAATAAATTAATGGAAGGATGAATGAGTAAAAATTTTAAAATCTGGATGATTATTCACTCTGTTACTCTGAGGAAAGAAATGACATGCTAGTATATGAATGAGAAAATGGGATATTTTAGTATTTTACTTGAAAATTTCTATATTGGAATTTTGTCATTTTAATTTTATAATTTAGACACTTTAAAAAGATTTATTTTAAAAGCACTTGAAAATAAAAGTAAGCATTTTCTCCTTGAGAACTTTTTTTTAATTTGCTTAGTTTCATTAGAGGAGTCAACTAATATTTATTGAGCATCTTTTATTGTTGAGCTAGGGACTGTTCTAAGTAGTTGGGGTGCAACAAGACAGAGAAAGTTCCTGTTCTTACAGAGCTTACATTCCTTTTTTGATACAAAATGTTATAGATATATATGGGGTACATATGGGTATTTATTACATGGATAGAATGTATATTCATCAAGTCAGAGTATGTGAAGTGTCCATTACCTTGAGTATTTAACATTCCTATGTATCTGTATCGTTTCAAGTTCTCTCTTCTAGCTACTTTGCAATATAAAAAATATGGTTGCTACTATAGTCAACCTACTCTGCTATCAAATATTGGAGCCTATCCTTCTACCTAACTGTATGTTTATATCTACTAACCAACTTCTCTATATCCCACTTGCCACCCACTCACTTTTCCTACCCTCTGGTCTCTAGTGTTCTAGTCTCTATCTCCATGATATTAACTTGTTTAGCTCCCACATATGAGAACAAGTATCTATCTTTCTGTGCCTGACTTACTTCACTTAACATAATGACCTCCATTTCCATTGATGTTGCTGCAAATGACATAATTTAATTTTTTATGTCTGACTAGTATTCCATTTTATACACACACACACACACACACACACACACACACACACACGCATTTTCTTTATTAATTTGTCCATCGATGGACACTTAGATTGATTCCATATCCTTGCAATTAATAATAGCCCTGAAATAAACATGCAAGTTCAGGTATCCCTCAGATACACAGATTTCTTTTCCTTTGTTTAAATACTGGGTAGTGTCATTGCTGGATCATATGGTAGTTCTATTTTTAATTTTTGGAGAAATCTCAATATTGTTTTCCATAGTGGTTGTACTAATTTTCTGTTCACCCCAACAGTGTATGAGAATTCCCTTTTCTCCACATTGTTGCTAGCATGTTATTTTTTGTCTTTTAAATAATAGCCATTCTAATTGGGATAAAATGATATCTCATTATGGTTTTAATTTGCATTTCCCTAATTATTAGTGATGCTGAGCATTGTTTTTCGTAAACCTGCTGGTTATTTGTATGTATGTATTTTCTTGAGAAATATCTATTTATGTCTTTTGCCCACTTTTAATGATATTGAGGGTTTTTTTAATTGAGTTGGGTTCCTTTTATATTCTGCATATTAGTCCCTCGTAGGATGACTAGTTTGCAAATATTTTCTCATTCAATACATTGTCTGCTCACTCTGTTGATTGTTCCCTTTGCTGTGCATGAGTTTTTAAATTTAATAAATTTAATATAATCTCATTTATTTATTTTTTGTTTTGTTGTCTGGTCTTCAGGCAGGCCTTAGCTATGAAATATTTTCCTGTCTTGAAATGTTTTCTCCATTTTTTTTAGTAGTTTTACAGTATCAGGTCTTATGTTTAAATCTTTAATCCATCTTTTGTTTATTTTTGTACATGGGAAGCCATATGTATCCAGTTTCATTCTTCTATATGTGGATCTCCAATTTTCCCAGCACCATTTATTGAAGAGTGTGTTATTTCACCTTGATGCCTTCATCAAAAATAAGTTGGCTATAAATACATGGATTCATTTCTGTATTGGATTCATTTCTGTATTCTTTATTCTGTTCCATTTGTCTGTATGACTGTTTTTATACCAATATTATGCTGTTTTGGTTACTGTAGCCTTTTGATACGTTTTGAAGTCAGGTAGTGTGATGCCTCCAGCATTGTCCTTTTTTTTCAGAATTGCTTTTGCTATTAAGGCTCTCTTTTGGTACTATACACATTTTAGGACTGTTTTTATTAATTTTGTAAAAAATTACATTGGTATTTTGATAGAGATTGTATTAAATATGTAGATTGCTTTAGGTAGTATAGTCATTTTAACATTATTAATTCTTCTGATCCATGAGCATGGGATGTCTATCCATTTGTTTGTGTCCTCTTCAATTTCTTCATTAGTGTTTTGTAGTTTTTCTTATAGAGATCTTTCACTGCCTTAGTGAAATTTGTTCTTAGGTATTTTTTGTAGCCATTGTAAATGGGATTGCCTTCTTGATTTCTTTCTTGGCTAGTTCGTTATCAGTGTATAGAAATGCTAATGATATTTTATGTTGATTTGCATTCTGAAACTTTATTAAATTTATCAAATCTAAGAGTTTTTTGATACAGTCTCGGTTTTTCTATAAGATCATATCATCAGCAAAGAAATGGTTGACTTCCTCTTTTCCAATTTGGATGCCTTTTGTTTTATTATTTTATTTTTTTAATTTGTTTTCCTCAGATATCCTTGTTCTGAATGATGCCTTTTATTTCTTTGTCTTGCATGCTTGCTGTGGCTAAGACTTCCAGTACTATGTTAAATAAGAGTGGTGAAAGTGGGAATCCTTGTTTAATTACAGATCTGAGAGGAAAGGCTTTCATCTTTTCAGTAGTAATGTTCATGCTAACATTCAGTATGATGTTAGTTTTGGGTTTGTCATAGATTGCCTTTATTATTTTGAGGCGTGTTCCTTCTATACTTGGTTTATTGAGAGTTTTTATCATGAAGGGATGGTATATTTTATCAAATGCTTTTTCTGCATCTATTGATAAGATCATATAATTTTTGTCCTTGATTTTGTTTATGTGGTGTATCACATTTTTTTATTTTTGTATGTTGAACCATCCTTGCATCCCTGGTATAAATCCCATTTGATCATGATGTGTTATCTTTCTGATGTGTGTTGGACTTGATTTGCTAGCATTTTGTTGAGGATTTACATAGTTTTCTTTTTTGTTGTGTTCTTGTCAGGTTTTGTCATTGGGATAATGGTCACCTAATAAAATGACCTGAGGAGAGTTCTTTGCTCTTGAATTTTTTGAAATGGTTTTAGGAGGATTTGTATTAGTTCTTCTTTGTATGTTTGGTAAATTTCAGCTGTGAATCCATCCAGTAGTTGGGTTTTCTTTGTTGGGAGACTTTGTATTAATGATTCAATCTTGCTATTCATTATTGGTCTGCTTAGGTTTTCTGTTTTTTCCTGATTCAATCTTGGTAGCTTGTATATTTCCAGGAATTTATCCACTTTTCCTAGGTTTTCTGGTTTGTTAGCATATAATCATAATTGTGTGTGTTGATCTTTTGTATTTCTGTAGAATCAGTTGTAATGTCTCCCTTTTCAGTTTTTGTTTTATTTTTGTCTTCTGTCTTCTTTTCTTGGTTAGCCTCGCTAGTGGTTTATCAACTTTATCTTTTTTTTTTTGAAGAATCAACTTTTCATTTCATTTGTCCTTTGTGGTTTTTAGTCTATCTCTTTTAGTTCTGCTCTTTAATATTTATTTTCTTCTAATTTTGAGTTTGGTTTATTCTTGCTTTTGTGGTTTCTTGAGATGCATCATTAGGTTGTTTCCTTGAAATCTTTCTACTTTTTTGATGTAGGCATTCATTGCCTATGTTAAACTTCCTCTTAGCACTCCTTTCACTCTATCTCATTGGTTCTGGCATGTGTCTTCATTTACATTTGTTTCAAGAAATTTTTTGCTTTTCATCTCAATTTCTTCATTGACTCAGTGGTCATTCAGAAGCATGTTTTTTAATTTCCATGCATCTGTAGATCCCAGAGTTCCTCCTAGTATTGATTTATTGTTTTATTCCATTGTGACCTGAAGATAGTTAATATGATCTTGATTTTTAAAAATGTGTTGAGAATCATTTTGTGACCTAACATATGGTGTATCCTGGAGGATGTTTCATGTACTTAGAAGAATATATATTTTATGGTTGTTGAATAAAATGTTCTGTAAATGTGTGTTAGATCCATTTGGTCTAAAGTGTAGTTTAAATCCAATTTTTTGTTGTCATTGTTGATTTTCTCTCTAGATGATTTGACTAATGCTGAGTGAGGTATTGAATTTCACCAATATTATTTTATGGGAGTCTGTTTCTCTCTCTTTAGCGCTAGTTATATTTGCTTTATGAATCTGGCCACTCGAGAGTTGGATGCATTCAGAATTGTTGTATCCTCTTGCTGGATTGATCCCTTTATCATTATTATATAATGACCTTTTTTGTCTTTGTCATTTTTACTGTTTTTGTCCTAAAGTCTATTTGATCTGATATAAGTATAGCTACTTCTGCTCACTTTGGATTTCTGTTTGAGTGGGATTTTTTTTCCATCCCTTTACTTTGGGTAAAGGGACAGGTAAAGTGTATTTCTTGTAGGCAGCATATACTTGGATAATGTTTTCTTATTTATTCAGCCAGTCCATATATTTTAAGCAGATAATATAATCTACATTCAAGATTGTTTTTGTTTTTGTTTTTGGTTTTTTTAGACAGAGTTTTGCACTTGTTGCCCAGGCTGGAGTGCAATGGTGTGGTCTTGGCTCACTGCAACCTCTGCCCTCTCTGCCCTCCCAGATTCAAGTGATTCTCCTGTCTCAGCCACCCAAATAGCTGGGATTATGGTACCTGCCACCACACCTAGATAATTTTTGTATTTTTAGGAGAGACAGGATTTCACCATGTTATCCAGGCTGGTGTTGAACTCCTGACCTCAGGTGATTCATCTGCCTTGGCCTTCCTAAGTGCTGGGATTATAGGCGTGAGCCACTGTACCTGGTCTCAAGATTGCTTTTAATATGCAAGGCTTTGTTTCTGTCATGTTCTTAATTGTTTTCTGGTTGTTTCATATGTTCTTTGTTCCTCTCTTATTTTTTTTTTCTAATTGTTTGTCATTTTGGTTTGGTGGTTTTCTGTAGTTGTACTATTTGAGTTCTTTCTCTTCCTCATTGTGTGTTTGGTTTACTGTAAGTTTTACACTTTCGTGTGTTTTCATGATGGTAAATGTAATCTTTTTTATTCCAAATTTAGGACTTCTTTGAACATTTCTTCTAGGGCCAGTCTAGTGGTGATAAATTCTCTCAGCATTTTCTTCTCTGGGAAGGACTTTTTTTGTGAAGGATAATTTTGCTAGATAGCATACTTAAGTGGCATTTTTTTTCCTTCAGTGCTTTGCATATATCTCTCCTGCCCTGTATAGTTTCTGCAGAGAAATACTTTGTTAGTCCAATGGGGTTTCCTTTAAGGTGACTAGACACTTTTGTCTTGCTGTTGTTAGAATCCCCTCTTTATCTTTGACTTTAAATTGTTTGACTATAATGTGCTGTGGAGAAGGCCTTCTTGCTTTGTATTTGTGTGAGGCTCTCTGAGCCCCCTATATAAGTCTTTTTCTAGATTGGGGAAGTTTTCATCTATTATTTCATTAAATAGATTTTCTAACCCTTTCATTATCTATGTAAGTCTTTTTATATATAAGTCTTTTTCTAGATTGGGGAAGTTTTCATCTATTACTTCATTAAATGTAGTTTCTAATCCTTTCGTTCTCTCTTTGCCCTTGGGGACACTGATAATTAGAATATTGAGTCACTTTATGTTATGTTCCATATGTTACAAAGACTTTCTCATTCTTCTTTATTCTTTTTATTTATTTTTGTCTGGATTATTTCAAAAGATTTCAAGTTCTGAGATTCTTCTGCTTAATCTAATCCATCGTTGGAGGTTTTTACTGTATTTTTTATTTCATTCAGTGAATTCTTCAGTTACAGAACTTCTGTTTGGTTCTTTTAAAAAATTTGTATCTCTTTGGTTAATTGTTTTCCAATTTTACATATTGTTTTTCAAAATTATCTTGTTTTCTGAACTTCTTTAAAATCAGTAATTTGAATTACTTACCCAGGATTTCACTGATTCTTTTATTGGTCTCTGTTGCTGTAGAATTATTGTGTTCCTTTGTGTCCTTGCTTTTTCATGTTTCCTGTGTCCTTATGTTAATATCTGCACATCGGGTGTAACAATCACTTCTTCCAATTTTTTAAATTTGCTTTTATAGAGAGGAATTTTTTCTGAAGATTATCTACAATGTTGGTTGAGTAGGGCGCTTTGGCTTTGAATTTTGGATGCAATCAATAGTTTAGTCTCTGTATGATCTCCTTGGCTACAAATAGTGTCAGTGGTATTTCTGATTTCCTTGATTGCTTAGGGTGTAGTTATTAGTGGAGACGTAACTAGGTTATTAGGTGGGCCAGTCTTCTGGCCTCAAGAATACAGCAGTAGGCTGAAGATGCCTGTCTTTGGGCCCCAGAGTGATATATACTGGCTCTGGTATTAGTGGGTCCAGATGGACCAATTATTGGGCTTCCACATGGCTTGCTGAAATGCTAGTAGTGACAGCACAGGGCCTGGCATGTGGACAGGTTCCCTTGCCCTTGATTAGCAGGCTTGATGTGGGCAGTAGCACTGATTGGGCCACTCACTGGAATCCAAGTTAGTCTGAGCTGCAGTGAGTTAGATGGGCCAGTCTCATGGTGCTTGCAAGTGGGTATTAATTGTGGAGGTATCAGGGTTGAGTTGCCCCCACCTCAGACCCTGGGAAGAATGCACATGTACCAACAGTGGTGGACTAGGTTGGATGATTTCCATGCCTGAATGGCATGCTGAAGTACTGAGGAGACAGGACTAGGTTGGCAGACTTGAGACATGTCCTCAGGCCCCCAGAAATATGTTAAGGCATGGCTATGATAGGCAGGAACAGGGTGGTCCCCAGGTAGTCAACAGAATGCTCAGGTGAGGACAGTGGTGGCTTCAGTTCAGGGCTGCCACTGGGGAGGGCACAGACATTCTCATTGGGAACAGCATAGGTAGGTAGCTGTGCAGCATGTGATTTACTCATGCCTCAGTCCCCCAGCTTGCAGCTTGCAGCACTAGTGACAGTAGACTTTATCCTTAGGGTGCATGAAAGCATCTGGTCTCAACTCTCTCTCCCTGGCCTGATGGCAGGATCAGTGGCATCGAAACCAGGGCAAGACATAGTCCTTTGGGGGCTCAGCTTTCAGAATGTCACTGTGCTCAGGGCTTAGGGGCCTGTGGGTCACAGCATGAGCTCCCTCTTTGAAGCAATACCACTAGACAATTTCTAGGCAGTTCTCTGTCTTAGTCTCAAGGCCTGTGAGGGTTGAGGGGCTCTCCTGTGAGTAGGATAGCATGTGGTGGGAATGTGGACCCTAGGAGGTCTCTCAATTTCCCTTTCCCTTTCCCCACATTATGGAGCTTCTCCCAGCTCCCACCCAAACCCAGCTGAGCAGGCTGCATGGCTTCCTTTTCCTTTGTTACTTTTGGTGCTTCCTGTCACTTTTTTGTTGAATTCCAGTGTTCTCTGTTAGATGATCTATTCAAAGTGCAAATATCTGCTTGCTATTTTGGTTCTTCTCCACGGAAGAGGCACTAGCTGCCTGTTGTTTGTTTCTTTTTTTTTTTTTTTAAGAGACAGCATCTTGCTAGATTTCCTATGCTGAACTTGTACTCCTGGGTTCAAGTGATCCTTCTGCTTTAGCCTCCAGCATAGCTAGGATTGTAGGTAGGTGCCACTGCACCCACCTAATTTGCTATTTTTTAAAGTACAAATGTGGAGTTTGCCTAGTTCAATTCTGGATATACCATCAAATCTGAGGTTTGATTTTTTTTCTTTTAACTTATGAGCAAATAGCCATGTTGTATAAATATTTGTGAATGGGCTTATGATGGGGAAAACAAACAACCCAACATACCTAGCATGGAAGTAATCTGACACATCACATTTAATTATGTGCATCAGCCTTAAGGGCAGAGATTAGACAGCATGCATTTTCACATCCTAAACCTTACAAAGTGTTTGCACAGTGAGAGCCCTCAGGAAATGTACGTTGAAGGAATTGATTATGAAGCTTCATAGGCATAGTTTTGGTTAATTCTGTATTTACTTTGCTAAATCAAGATTTTCTGAGAAGGATGAGGGGAGAGGAGAGAGCTAGGTACTGTGAAAAGCCTTTTAAAGGAAGAACAGAAGTTGAAGAGCAAAGAACTGGGCCAGGGAGTAAGGAAATGAAAGGGTGACGTGTGGGGATGGCTGTGGTCTCCCTTTCCTTTCCACCAGCAGTAGGCTGGGTCAGTCCTCTCTTCAGTGAGGCCAGACACTACTCCTGCAGTAGGGAATCCAGCACCACAGAGCAAGCCAGAGCCTGCTGTGTGTAAAACCTTCAGTCCTGTAGAATTCTAGTCCCCAGGCCCTCATAGCTCCCAAAAGGGGAAGGCCCAGTCACCTGGGTCTCTTGAGGTCAGGGCTCCAGGAACCAGGAAGCCTATCTTGCAAGGTGAGGTCATTTATTTACACGAGGCAAGCAATGCATGATGCAAGAAGACACAGAGTAATCCATCTGCCTTAGTGACCAAATAGGTCCCTTTGCCTCATCCTCCTGTGGAAGCAGTCAAGAAATGGAGGTTGGGTAAGGTGACCTTCCAGAGCTGAATCTGTCCTTCTAAAAATAGAAGCATCCTTGGAGAAATGAGAAGGGGAGGGAAAGCTGTGGACAGTGAGGGCAAAAACCTGAATCCCCAGAGCACTGTCAGTAGGAAACTGTATTAATTAGACACAGGCACCTCAGCTCGATAACCTCAGGTATCTCTCTCAGAAATTGAAACGAAATGAAATGGCTTTTTTTCCCCTCCTTTCTGGTTATACTCTCCCTAAGCTTAAAAGGAGAAAGAGAATTGTGTCTCCTGACCTATTTGAATGGCTGCACACTGCCTGAGATATATTCCCCAGTGGAGGGAAATGGGGGTCTTTAGAGGCACGCCAAGAAAAGGAAAGAGCTGCCACAAAGTGGAACTGTGAGAGGCCACCTGGGAGTCTGGGTCTCTGTTCTTCTCTCCCTGCATGGAGGCTGTGTGGGACTAGGCAAGTACTTGGGTGTGTCCAGGGCTCTGAATGTGTGGGTTCTCAGGGTGCCACTCTCAGGCTCACAGTGTCCTTATTTGGAGCTATGTGACAGGTTGTAAGTTTTCAGGGTCCAGTGTAGCCATGTGCTGGTCTGCACAAGTTGTGCACGACCAGGGTGTGTACAGTGCTTGGTGGCAGGAGGATTGCATGTGGGAGGGTGGGGGTATGCAGGAGTATACAGGGATATTGTGGCAAGCTTGAGGAGGCTGTGTAGGGGAGTTTGTGGGGAGGTGTGGAGACCTGTTGAGAGGCTTCATCTTGCTGCATGGGCTGTGTGCAGAGCTACCCTGGGCTGTGGGTGGGACCCCACAGCACTGCAGGGCACCTCTTTGTGTAGTTTTGACTAGAGGCTCTTTGTGCATTGTGGTAGTGATATGAGTGGAGCCATATGGGGGACTCTGTGGAGGATTGTTGAGGCTGTGAGGCTTCTGAGGCTTCTGCACTGGAGGATATGTACTGGGCTACCTGGTCAGATGGGTCTGTACAGGGCTCCCTGTGGCTAGATACATGGTGACAGAGGCCTGAGCAGCCTTACAGCTTTGCCATCCAAAGATAGCTATGCTTCCTAATAGAATGATTATAAATCATTCCATTATAAAGACACATGCACACGTATGTTCGCTGTGGCACTGTTTACAATAGCAAAGACCTGGAACCAACCCAAATGCCCATCACTGATAGACTGGACAAGGAAAATGTGGCACGTATACACCATGGAATGCTACGCAGCCATAAAAATCAATGAGTTCACGTCCTTTGTAGAGACATGGATGAATCTGGCAACCATCATTCTCAGCAAACTGACCCAAGAACAGAAAATCAAACAACACATGTTTTCACTCATAAGCGGGTGTTGAACAATGAGAACACGTGGACACAGGGAGGGGAGCGTCACACACTGGGGTCTGTTGTGGGGGTACTAGGGGAGGGACAGCAGGGGGTGGGGAGGTTGGAGAGAGATAATATGGGGAGAAATGCCAGATTCAGGTGACGGGGAGATGGAGGCAGCAAACCAGCTTGCCATGTATGTACCTATGCGACAATCCTGCATGATCTGCACATGTACCCCAGAACCTAAAGTACAATTAAAAAAAAAGATAGCTATGCTTCCTTAGGATGAGGTGCTCCCAAAGTGCAGGGATTTATTATTCTCCCTGTGACTGACATAAAGGGAAGAGAGAGCAGGGATTCACAAGCTGAGCAAAAAGGGCAGTGTGCTGCCTGAAGCTGAGCCTCTTGCACACCAGGCTGGAGACACTTTCTAATACTTCAGTTTGTGCTTTCTCAACAGGACAACGTGGATCTGGGAGAGCTGATGTTTTCCCTGTGCTATCTTCCAACGGCTGGCAGGCTGACCATTACCATTATAAAAGCAAGGAATTTAAAGGCAATGGACATAACAGGAGCATCAGGTGGGGCATTTTCAAATTCAGACTTCCTCATGCACTTCTAATGTAGTAAGTACCTTATGAAGTTTTAGTATGGTAACAAAGCACATTTACTCTGGAAGCAGACTACATGGGGTTAATCCTAGTCCTAACACCTATATAACCTTGGGCAAGTCATTTTACCTCTCTGAACTTTGGATTTCCACTGGTAAGATGAGAGTAATTATAGTGTCTGGCTCACTGAGCTGTTGTAAAACTGAATTAATAAATATAAAGCCATGAGAACAGTGTCTAACCTATATTAAGTGCTACGTATTGTTAGTTATTGTTATTATCACAGTTAGCCTTCTGTATCCACCAGTTCCACATCTGCAGATTCAACCACCAATGGATTGAAAACATTCAGAAAAAAATAAGAATACAACAATAAAAATAATAGTTTTTTTAAAAGAATACTGTATAACAACTATTTATACAGCATTTACTTTGGATTAGGTATTGTAAGCAATCTAGAGAAAATTTAAAGTATACAGGAGGATGTACATAGGTTATATGCAAATACCACGCCATTTTATATAAGGAACTTGAGCATCCTTGGATTTTCACATCTGTGAAGGGTCCTGAAACCAATTCCTTGTGGATACCAGGGGCAATTGTACTCTTTCTTGGGTCTCCCTCACCGTAATTGTGAATTGGATCTACCATTTACACACACTGATAAAGCTTATCTAATTGGGTCTTTCCTCAAATATCATCATCTCAAGCTCATTGAAGGTTGAGAACAATCCTATTTCCTTATTAAATTGAACTATGAATTTTAGTTTTCCCAGTAAACCAAGCATTAAATTCTGAACCCTAACCAAAAAAATGCCTCTATCTGCATTGCTAACTATGCAAATTCACAAGCAACCTCTGCAGGTCCAAAACACCCAGTACACCCTGACTTATGACCTCTGAAATCAAAGAATATCAGATGCAATATATTCTGCATCTTATACCCCAGTTTTTTTTTAACAAAGGAAAAAAAAAGATGTGGTCTCTCTAGTCGTCTAAGTCCCTCCTGGACTGTATATAGGAGTCAGAGCAATGCATGGTTATGCAGGTAAAAAGAGAATGAGGACTTCCCACTGAAGAGAAGGAAAGTGAGATAGCTGGTAGGACCAGAAAAGCCCTATGTGGAGCAGAAGCCAGCCTTGCCACCTGTCACCTCACCACAGTGTTGCACCACGAGGAAGCCTGTGTGCTTTCTCTCTCTGATATGCTGTGTTGCTTCTCTCCTTGCAATGCAAAGGCAGTCCACTCTAGGGGCTCAAGTTCACCGTACTTAAGGAATTCCACTCCCAGATGTTCTCTCTGCCCTCTAGGAATTCAGAAATTCAGAGAGTCTAGGAATTCCCCTTTTTAAAGACCTGAAAAGATTCCCTGAGGTGGCTCAGAGTTGGGGGGCCTGTTTTCAGTATTGAAAATGCCTGTGCATTTCTATTCCTCTCCCGGCCAGACCAGTCTTGAGTTCAGGCTGGAATGTCTAATTCAGTAACAGATGTTTTCAAACTATTTTTAAATTTCACACATTTTGAAGAGACAGTATCCTGTGCTTTTTCTTGAATTAGTGACTTAATTATCCTAACTCTAGTTGCTCCCGGATATCATATTAATAAAAATCCTTCAGCTCCAGTCCACAGGCAGGAAAAGGAGCTCTCCATACCATAGTCCATGAAAATCCACAGTAACCTAAATCTACACTAATCCTCACAGTACTCCTGCTTCTCATGGTCTGTCCAGATCCCTACGTGAAAGTCTCGCTGATGTGTGATGGCAGACGGCTGAAGAAGAGGAAAACATCCACCAAGAGGAACACCTTGAATCCTGTTTACAACGAAGCCATAGTCTTTGATGTCCCTCCCGAGAACATTGACCAAATCCACTTGTCCATAGCGGTCATGGACTATGACCGGTGAGATGCCTGGAACTCTTTCCCAGTGCAAGTTCACGGCACCCAGGGCTGGGAGGGTGGAGGGGGAGCAGCAGCCACAGATTCTTAGCTGGTATCCCAGGCTTCAGGAAATGAGCCAACTAGCAGTGCATGGGAAGGACATTGACAGGAGTCACCTCTAAACCATGCTGTAGAGTGAAGACTACCAAAGTGTCTCTCAGCACTCCCATTCTTTTTTGCCCCTTTATCATGTCTTTCTCTTCCTCCATCTTCCCCTAACCTCCACCTCTTCCCCTTTTCATCTTTGCACAACTCCTAGAATCTCAGCTTAGATAACTGTGGCCCCACAGGTTTTATCTTCCATCAGGCAGTCCTAACTGCCTTCACTGGAAAGATTCCACTTAAAATGGCAAAATGATTACTTTAGCCAGACCATCAACATTTCTAAATACATAACTTCAATCTTTTTCCTTCTCACAAGTATTTAATAAAGATTGTTTCCATCCACTTAAGTCTGAAAGCAAACACAGAAATGTTCTGAAAATGCTAGAATCAGGATGGATGACAAGGTACATTAAAATGTATAAGATGCTCAACTTTTTAATTAATACAGCACAGAAGAGATATTTATAGCCTGCATTGTAGCCAATTGTGTAAAGGACAGATTTGAAAAACAGTCATTTTAATATGCAAAGGAAGTAGCAACAGGGAATTATACATGTTAAACCAGTCATTAGACTGAAATTCAAAGTCTCTCTTTAATTGGAAACCTCCCACGTGGTCTGGGCACAATTATTTAAAAAAATTATTCTGACTTCTAATATTGTGGCTAAGAATTTTCCCACATGCCTCTGAAATATCAGCAAGGCAGCTTCAGTGACCTGAACACTCTTTCCAGCAGATGCCTGCGTGAAGCATGACAGTCTTCCAACCCCAGGAGCATGTGGGTTGGCTCAGCTGCCCATGAGTGTGACAGCCCATGCTGAGCAGTAGACCTTGTCCCATCTCCTGTGGGCAAGAAACAACACCAATAGTGTCAGGCCCCAGTAGGAGACATTGCCCACCAACTGTGGAAGCCTAGGCCAGCAATTTTTAAGTTATTGCCAAGTTTCCTGCATGGACAAATCTGATTATGTGAGCTCTGCCTTAATTTAATTCTCAGTAAACTCATAAATCTGGCCTGGAAAAATTCATGGCAGAATTCATCGGGCTTCTCATGCATTTGATTTTAGTGAGCAGAGACTCAAATATCCTTCACACAACCTCCCCACACTCATCTCACCTTTATGCTCCATACACACATTGGAGAAAAAATCACTCATCTTTGCAAGAGGGAAAAAGAAAGTATGTGAGTTTGGATCCCATAGAGTTAAAGAATTGGCCATATCAGTCCAATTATAAGAAGGACTTTTAAAAAACTGCTAGGGAAAACAGAAATGGCCCAAAGCAGGGACCTACCTAGGGAAAGTTTCAGAAATATTAGCCTTGGACTGGCACGGTGGCTCACACCTGTAATCCCAGCACTTTGAGAGGCCAAGGCAGGTGAATTACTTGAGTTCAGGAGTTTGAGACCAGCCAAGCCAACATGGTGAAACCCCATCTCTACTAAAAATACAAAAATTAGTCAGGCATGGTGGCACCGCCTATAATCCCAGCTCCTTGGGAGGCTGAGGCAGGAGAATCGCTTGAACCCAAGAGCTAAAGATTGCAGTGAGCTGAGATCATGCCACTGCACTCCAGCCTGGGCGACAGAGTGAGACTCCATCTCAAAATTTAAAAAAATAGCCTCAAGGTCAAAGGAGCTATATATCTTTCTATAGTTGGGAAACTAAGTGGGCCAAAGAAGCTGGACTTGGAAGAAAGGAGGGATGAGTATAAGACAATAACAGTATTCTCTGAAGAGAGAGAGCAGGAAGATCCATGAGCCTCCTTCACTTATGCTACTTTGTAGGCTCGAGACCCATGGCTGCCAGACACAAAACTGCTCCTTCACCCATGCTTGGTTGCCTCTTGTGGGAATTGGAGCAGCCATTATTGCAAGAAACTCTTTTGAGATGGCTCCCTTTTTATTACATGGAGGCCAGCCTGGATCCAGAACAAGAGATGGCATCATTAGCCCAAATCATGGGATTCTTTGAACGAGGTTCTTGGAGACAAGTTGACCCATGTCAGCGTTAGAAAACCCAGGGTATAATGTTAGATCCCAAGTCCTATTGGCAGTGAAGCTTGGCCTGTAGTTTTAAGTGAGTAAATGAAAAAACCACCACTTCCCCAATTCCTTCATCAGTATAATTGAGCAGCTATTGATCTTATATACCAAAATTTAAAGCAAAAATTATTGTGGGCCATTTTCACAGTGTAGGTCACAATGAGATCATCGGCGTGTGTCAAGTAGGCAACGAGGCTGAGAGGCTGGGCAGAGACCACTGGAGTGAAATGTTGTCGTATCCTCGGAAGCCCATTGCACACTGGCATTCCCTGGTGGAGGTAAGACCCTTATCCACATGCTCCGCTTTGCAGAAGAGTAAATGCTTTACTGTTGAAATGCAGCACTGCCAAATGTACGAGTGCACCAGGATCTGTGGTCATAGACAGGTTTTCCTGGTTGCATTTCCTGGGGTTGTTGGGACTTGCATTCAATTTGAGGCTGAATCTGTGCTCCTCACTGGTCTGGGAGGTTTTGAACATTGATCAGGGATCATCCCTTACTCTGACTGTATTTTTAAAAGATCAAGATTCTCTGCTTCTATGTTAAGGCTTTGGGTTGGTACTTGGAGGGCATATGCAAGGTGTGGGTGAGTGTGTAGTTTCAGGACTTCACAGTGACTTGAGACTGACTTCGGAAAGAACATAAGGCCTTGATTCTAAGATCAGTTCTGGCACCAACCTGTGATTCTGGGCAAGTTGGTTAGTATCAGGTTCAACTACATATAATAAAAACCAAAACAACCAACTGTAAATTAAAAACAAATGAAATGAGAACTTATTTCTGTCTCTTATATACAAAAGGTCTTGAGGCAGGCAGTCTGAGGTATCTTAGCAGCTTCATGATCAACAGGAGACCTAGACTTCTATCTTTCTGCCTCACTGTCCCAGTGTGGCTTTTTTTTCCTTGAAGTCCCCTCATTATACAATAAGCTCCAACCATTGCATATTTTCTAGGCCACAAAAATGTGCAAAGGGGCAAGAGCCAAAAGGGCACACATTCCTTTTTTAAGGATGCTCTTTGAATTCTCATGCAACACTGCTACTTACATTTAATTTAGTCACAAAACTTAGTCACATGGACATGTCAAGTTGCAGGGGATAGTAAGAAATGTAATCTTTTTGTTGGGTGGCAATGTGCCCAACTAAAAACCAGGGTTCTGCTTGCATGGAAGAAGAGGAGAGTGAAAACTTTGAGGCAACTGGCCATCATCCTGCCACTCACATCCTCATTCATTCACTCCCTCCCCCTTTACTTACTTCTCATTCATTCTTTCCCCACTTACCTTTGCTCATTGATTCACTCTCTTATTTATTTACTAACTCATTCTCTCAAAAATAATTTGCACTCCCTAAGTAACATTTCTGAGGGTCAAATGCTGTAATAGCTACAGAAAATACAGATGTGAATAAGAAACAGTCCTTTCCCTTGTAGAACTTACAGACGATAAAATAAACAAAAGATGACATGTAATCTAATCATTGAGAGGCACAAACATAACCATTCTTGTCCATATAAAGTGCTACAGAAGTACAAAGGAGAGAGATGTTTGTTGTGCTTAGAGGAGATTGTCTGTGAAGCATCTCTCCTTCATGCTCTCAGTAAGTAAAGAGAACTGAGCCCCCTGGGAATTGGAAAGCCAGGAAGGCAGCAGCAGTTATTTACCGAGGATGCATGGGTTCCAGGCAGAGAACTTTCCTCTGTTCTCCTGGTGCAGGCGGCTTTGTTCCCTGCAAAGCCATCCTGAGAGGCCAAGACTAGAGCCTCACTCAGTGAGCACCCCTGTCTTTGATAGTCAGGTGAGTCTGGTTAAAGTGAACATGCAGGGCAGCTGTGGAGAGGCAGAGAGGCCCCAAACCCGGACACGGGGACCAAGGGACATCTTTGTCGAAGGTGGTGCAGGAAGGAGAAGGGCAAGACAGGGTTTATGGATTCTAACCCCATCAGGGCACCAAGGCTTATTCAAGAAGAGCCTGGGGCCCCCTAATTTGCAGGTTCCTAAGGATAGTTCTGCCCCTGGGCCATAGGAGCAAAGAAACATTCTTTCCTAGACTCAAAATTGATCGCAAAGGGAGACTCACAGGATCTATGAACCACTTCAGAAGGAGCTGGGGACTGGTGCCCACTGAACTATACCCGACTTCTTCAGCTCCTGATGGAATTCTCAAAGGAGTCCATCTCTCAGCTCATTAAATTGTTAGGGCCTGTCACTAGCAATGGCATTTAGAGCAGTTGTAATAGACTTTTTGCACATGTATGAGCCATTGCTGACTTTAATTCTTATTTGTAATTAGGCGTATCGGAGGGTGTTAAAGCTCTGTGCTTCTCAGGAAACAGGAAATGAGGAAGGAGTAAGGTCAAGGGGTATGGTGTAGGGCTGAGAGATGAGCCCTGATTTGCGCACAAGCAGTTTTTTTCAGTGACCTAGGCAGGAGAGTAGGCCTGGGCGGCGCATGGCACACCGGCTCCTGAGTGGCAGTACATGCATGTGTGACACAAAGGAGGAGTGCAGGGAGAGGCCTTGGATGGAGGCTTTTTCCTTCACTGCTGAGGAAAAGGTGTGGTATGAATTCGGTCACCTGAGAGATACTCCTCAAACCCCACACACCCAGCTTTTTGGAAATCTGTGCTCCACAGTTATGTAACTGAAACGTAAATGTCTTCAGGGTTAAACCACTGAAACTTGAAGTCATTTGTTACAGCAGCTAAAATTACTTTGGCCAATACAATGGTCATTGCTCAACTGTTACAGCAGAACTAAGGAAATGAAATGCCTGCACGGCTTATATGAAGGACAAACCTTCATATAAGCAAAGGGAGGGCAAACCTCCATATAAGCAGAGGCAGAGGGAGGCTGCCTGTTGCTTCCTGTCTCTTTGAAGTACACGTCCGGGACTCCAGATCCATCCTGAGAGAGGAAGTGATGCTTTTTTCTTTTAAAAATGAATGTTGAACTGGCAGAATTGGGGCAATGGTACCAGAAGAGATGAAAAACAGTATTGGAGAGGTTGGCCATGCTTCGCTAGCAGCTGTAAGGATGGAGGAGGCAACAGGCAGAGTGGCCAGAAACATTCACGTGGAGTTGGAAGGACCTACAT
Organism: Aotus nancymaae; assembly: GCF_030222135.1. Lineage (NCBI taxonomy): Eukaryota > Metazoa > Chordata > Mammalia > Primates > Aotidae > Aotus > Aotus nancymaae. Next base: position 52,426,209 of record NW_026988473.1, on the reverse strand, counting down.
TCGAATTGCTGTGCTGCCACTCACTAGATGTTTGTTTTTCCCCTTCTGAACCTCAGTGTTCTCATCTGTAAAGTGGCCATGACAGTGCCTGTATCACAAGAGGGATGGTGAGGATTAAACAATCTGTTTGCATGAAATGCGGCATTGTAGCTGACATATAATAAACATTCAGTAAATTTCTCAGATACAGTTGTTATTATGCATGTCTCACATTCTGAGGGGCTGCTATGTGTCTTTATGGGACTGTGTCCTATGAAGAAATATCCATGTGTGTCATGGAGAATAAGAGAAAGGCCCGGAATCCACCACGCCTGAACCCCAGTGAGCCATCATGTCAGATTAGGGGAAGGGGTCATCCAGGATTTGGCTGAACATAGATGCACATATTTAAGTTCTGTTTCTTTCCCTCTTTTCCTTGGCCTTAAAGATAGGCTGCTGTTACGCTCTCTAAGAACCTTTTAAATGTCTGCTTTAAAACAAAAGCCAGCAATTAAATCTCAGTACTCATGATAACAGAGTATGTGAGTGTGTACTCATGAGCATGTGTGTATGAAAGACAGAGAGAGAACGAAGATGGGGGTACTGGGATTTAGCATGAAGGGAGGCTGGCCTGGCAGAAGCTCTTCACTACTGAGGAATTGGGTAGGTCTAAATTCTGAGCCCTGCAGAGATCTGGCAACCTGCTTAGGGTTGCATCCAATATACCCTGACCTTGCCAGGGCAGGTGGCAGATGGAATCTTCAAAGCCAGTGACTTCAAAAATCCGTTTCTCTCACAGGGATTCTGGATGGCTTCACTGCATACTCAAAGGTCAGCCAGTAGGGCTCCCTTTACTCCCCATGATGTCAAAGGTTTGGAAAGCTGTGAAAACTCCCCCAAGCAAACTGCCTGTGCCTTAGGAATAGGAGCACCCCCTCCATAGCACCTCACATGACAGAGCTCTAAGTAATCTCTCTTAGCACAGCACCCTCCTCCACCAATCCAAGAGAAGATGGTGTTGGCCTGGCCGTGTCGCAACACCTTTCCTACCCACCTGTATGTTAAGATGACCAACATCATGAGCCTCATGGAGAATAATAGGAAATAGTTCCAAGTTTTCATCACTTCCCTGTGTAGGGCCATGTAACATTTGTCGCATGAATAAGTATTAATCTTGGTTTGGTGGGAAGATCAGACACAATCTAGTTAAATGAAATTTCACTTTTCTAAAAGACAGAAGAAAAAGAATCCAATAAGAATATATAGTCAAGATCAGCAATATTATCCTAATTGGCATAGGTGTAAGATTCCAAACACCAAAGTTCTACTCAAGGTGTGCCCCATTTTGGATGTCTTCCTTGCCCCATGCTCAGCCTTTGTACATACCTGTACATAGAGCTAAAAATGTTCTGCGTGTCTGTCTGCTGGGACCAGCTCATTGAGCTTGCTGCCTCTCTTCAACTCAGGGTTACATAATGCCAAGTATAACCAGAGGGCAGTTATGGTACGGTATGCCCAGGCATAAATGGAGTCCTCATTTATCACCCTCAGCCTCCAGAAGGGTACAAACTTAGAGTCATAGGACTACAGCAACTGTCAGTTACCCAGACTTGTCTTGGAGTTACACAATCAGCCCCTGTAAACCATCTCTAGATATTATCTATCGAGTGCCCAGCAGGGCCTATCTGGAGTCTTAGAGGTCCACATATTCCCAGGAGAATATACTGAATGCCCAAGATTTGATTAGGTTTCCATCCTGGTCCAGTTTGTTGTAGGTCTGGTGTCACGAAAATGTGACCTGGTACCAACCTCAGCAGGAGTTTGGGGAGTAGACTTCTTGAGAAGGGCCCTCATAGGACAGGGCCCATCATTGTCTAAAATGAACATGAATGACTGCTTCCCAAAGGAATTTGAAGTGAGGGAGTGAGAGGCTTTAGCACTGTGGCCAAATTGTTATTCACAACAGATTTAGGAAAGGAGCAATTCACCAGGAAGGATGGGAGTAGGGAGAGGATGGGGTGACTGGGAAAAGCCAAGTAAGAAATCAGGTTCCCATCAAGGGGATTTGGGTGTATTGCAGGATTTGCGTCCTGTCGAGAACCAGATTAGCAGGGAAGAAGTCTGAGACGAGAAAAAAAGGAAAGCATGGACTGAAACATACAATGGGGAATGTCGTAGAAAGTGCTGCTACTCTGCAAGCATTCAGGCACCCGAGACTGCAGGTCTTTGGAAACGCCCTAATTCCAGACCCGTCAGTTGGTGGGGAACTGAGGCTGGAAATTCCATGCATTGCCTTCTGAAGGAGTGGCTTACAGGCTAGGTAAATGAACATAGCAAAAGCTAATATGTGTGTTAGGGGATGGCAACAGAGAAGTGAATAGTCAGAACGTAGAGAGCTCCATGCTGCTGATGCGTCTTCCCCATGCTATGATGTGCTCCCCCCACACAGTCCAGCATTATGTCTCACGTCTCAGTGTCTCCGAGAACAAAATCTTTGTTATGAGTGGAAATGGAAAAAACAAGAAACGTTTAAATCACATTACAATAGGGCAAGAAAACATAAATTTCTTTATTATCTAGAAGGACACATACCATCTTTGTAAGAAGCAGGAAGGGGAAAATAAACTTTATCTTGTTAATTCATAGTTCTTAGTCTTTTCCAGGTTATGTCAGTCTCTTTGGGATAATTATTTTCTCTTCTTCCTAGGGGTCTCCTCTCTCCTTCCTTCCTCCCATCTATGTATAGGGAAGCACATAGGCTACTTCGTGGCCTGGCCACATATCTGAGCCTGGCCGGCACTAAGCATATTGTTCTGCTTGTCTTTGGGCATCAGACTTCATCATCAATGCCTCTGCTGCTGAGGATCTTCACGAGCGTAACTGTGGCTGTTGTCTCAGCATAGGAACTTGGCCACCTTGAGGCTGATGAGGCCCCACATCGGCTGTTGAAGGCCCTGTAGATCCCCGAGGGCGGATAGTACCTCCCTCTCAATGCTTGGCCTGGGAGCTTTTCTTTGCAGCCTTTAATACAGAGTCATTCTTCACTTGCTAGAATACCCTGAAGTTCTGCCAACCAATACCCCCACATCCTTCAGGCATTTGGGCACACAAGGGAGCCACAGGAGACTCACCGCCATCACAGGCATCCTCTTCATGCCTATAAAGTTACATGGCCATTTCTACATTGTTCCTCTAGCCTGTGTTGGCCCAGGGGTCACATTTGCCTTCAGCTTCCACCTAATCCATCTGAACTTGGGGTTTCAAACCTGAAGAGTAGAGCCAGAACCTCTCTTCCTCTGTTCTGTGTATCTATTCTGCCAAAGGCTCTCTGCTTCCTCTTCCTGTCTGGTGTAAACATTTTATATCCTAGCCTGATTCCTCTCTTCCTATGACTCATGCTCAGACCTCCAAGGTTTCCTCTCAACATATAAAGAAACGTTTGGAATTTGAAGTGTCTCTTTTTTCTCAACAAGATCTGACTTTAAGATACTTCATAGGGGACCAGCTGATCATTTACCTTGAGTTATCTGCCCTCAACTTCCAAGAATATATGGCATTTATTCAATGCATGGGACAACATGATTTACAGACAATAAGAACATTATCCCTGTTACATAGGTACTGAATTAGTATTTGGTGAATAAATGAAAAAAGGAATGAACGAGACACATATAGAATGAATTGGGTTCCCTTCGTTCTAAAGTTCCAGAATTCTCCATGCAGTGGAGTATACGGTAGAAGTCAAATTAGACAACGTGCAAAGGGTATTGAGAATGGATTTGCTGTAGGCTGTCTAAATGGAGATGGCCCTTATTAAGCTCGAAGTTTTAATTACATTTTCTCTATTTAGGAGAAGAACATGAAAAGGAATTATTTCTTCCCTTAGTTTTACTGAACTGCCATGTAATGACAATGGCTTTGCATTTTGAATAATGGGAAATATTCAGAACTGAGGCCTGTTAGTGAATCATGAACGTCCCCCTCCACTTGATGTGGGCAGCCAAGTCCTAGAGCACTCAGTATCTTCTTTCATAAGAGAGAAGAAACACACAGCGATCCTAATGGTGAATGGCAGACTGCTGTGCCCTAAGTGAGAACTGATCAGGAGATGACAAGGACTTTAGCCCACAAGTTGACCTTTCTCACTAGGAAAATACTTTAGTAGCAGTTTTACACAAGGTAATGCTTTGCCCCATCTACCTGTGAAGATAAAGAAGAGAAAAATAATAGGAATGGGGTATTTTTTGACAAATAAATTATTCTTGAGATTTTGTTATAAAAAAATAAACTACTTTGAATGGTGAGATTTAGCATGCCTTCATGCATAAACACTTGCAGGGCTGCTGAAGCAAAGCTGATTGCAGAGAACATAAAAATGTACTACAAGCTTAGGATCTGAAAAACATTAACAGACCTGTTAAAATTTGCATCAGTTGCTGTAAGTGGCCAGAATGCTGTTTGCATAAGCAGGCACGATTGGTATTAGTGAGGCATTGTGTTTCCAGCTGGTGGAGGTTATAGGAAGCCATTCAGACCTTCCCAAGCAAATCTTCTCTCTTGTATTAAATTATCTGTAGAAAAAAAAAGAGACAGTAGGCATTTTCTCATCTTTAGCAGGGATGGGTGACTTTTGTGACTTTTCTGAAGGTTTGTAGAGATAGTAATCATACAAAACATAAGAGCAATTAGGGTAAACACTAGAGGTATAAAAGATAATGACAATGTGGTAGAAAATAACATTTTCTGCCTGTTCAGAAAGTCAACTGCATCTTGACTCTCCTCTCATTCACAGATGACCTTGCTCCAGTGTCACTGCCTTGGAGCATCCCTGCTGCACACTTGAATAGCTATTAAATAGGAAGGTAGATAACAATGGCTTGAGCCCTCAGCTGTCTCCATCTCCAGCAATGGTATTCAGAGGTGACTGTTAACATGATAGGCCAATTGTTTCCCCACAGATGAAATGGACCAGAATGTATTATGCCACCCTCCGAAAGAAACACACTCCCTCCTGATAGTCTGGTGGGAGGAAGACTATTCCTCCCTGGGGATGGGGCCTGGGGCAAAGGTGGAACACCCTTTCAGGGGACATTCAGGAAGACCACTGTTCCTGGATATGAGTCTTTCAGAAGAGGCACCTGTCAAATGCTGTCTTCCAAACATCACCAGAATAACTTGTTGATAAGACAAAGCTGAGTTTATTGCTTTCCCAGGTAATGGAAGGGGAAGTGCAGCGTCTCATTTACTGAGACTTTGAAGTGTGGTTTAAGGTGGGTCTTTCCATGTGATGGGGGAGAGGAAGTGAGGATTTGGGGAGCTTGGTTAGGATTGTACCAGTGTCATGATATAATAGTTGAGGTGGAACAGCAAGTTGAGGATTCTGAGCCTGGGATTCAAAGAGTCTTGGGTGTAAACTGTCTGTTGATGCTCTCTAAGGAATAAAAATTGGGAAGTCCCATGAGCGAATACTGAAGTTGTAGTAAACAAGACAATAGAATAATCCAGTCAATTTAATGGAGGGTCTATGTTGGGATAGGTGGTTTTAGTTGTCACACTCCAGCAACCAAAAGCAGAAGGAAACCTCACAGAAGATCCTGCCCAGTCCCGTGGGGACCTATATGCTGACAGTGTGAATATTTATTAGTTGCCTCCTGAGCATCAAGTCCCCTTTCTGATGGCCTTGATTTCTGATTAGTGATTCTAGGGAGCCTGGCTCCATCCTTGTCTCCGGTGATGGTACATGTGACTTAGTTCCAGGCTAAACCTGTCAAACCAACCTCAGGGATTAGCACTGCATAAGCTGATTCGGTCCAAGAGTATTATAAAACATTTGGTGTGAATGCTTGGACAAAGATGTTCTCTCTTTCTTGTCGGATATAAACAAAGCACTATATGCCCTGGGAGCAGCTATGGTTTCTTTGGATTTCTATAGAAGATCCAGATTTAGGGAGAGACCAAGCCCATAGGTACCAAGAAACCAGACCCTCAGTCATGTGGTTGAGCTCCTGAATCAAACCTCTCCCAAACATAGTAATACCTCTGGCCTTTATCAGCATGTAAACGTATAAATTCCCTTTGTTGTGTAAGTAATATTAAGCAGCATTTCTCTCATTTGAAATGGAAAACATCTTATTTAGGATACAGGTGAACACTCACGCTGCTCCAGTGGTGTTCTCTGGGAGTGAAGAGAACCATTCCCAAAGCTGTCGTAAGATCAGCTCTTCTTCCTGGCTCACTGTGGTATGTCCAATACCTAACAAAGTACATGGCTACAGTAGACTCCCAGTAAAGTTTTCCTAATGAGGCAAATTATTAATGTCCATATAATTGTGTGTTAAAACAAGCACGGTGGAAAGAGGGACACTTGGTTCTCAACGACATACAAATATTATATAAGGTTAAGAAAAGTGCTTTCCTTTTGCATTTATATGTTATTCAAATCCTACTTGGAGTTTCAGGGCCCGTGGGGAGCTCTCCATTTTATAATCACTCCCTTACGTCGATAAAGGCACAGTTCCTCAGGAGTGAAGATCAGTCACGTAGCTGTCCTTTCCCTTCAATGTCTTATATGATATACTGCAATTCATTTATTTAGAACAAAAATGAAACTCTATATTCTTAACAGCAATATTTTAGCAGTTATAGTATTATTTTTGTTTCTATGTTATCTATTTTATTTTTATGTAGAACTCAAATGTATGTTTAAAGTCTTCAGTCAGTAGTGGTAGAATTACATATTTTTCACACTTTAAATAATTCAGAACATAAAATATGATGATACTGATAATCAAAATGCTTGAAATAAAGAGGTTTTCTACAGAGCAAGGGGAACTTTATAATTCATTGAAAAATTACACCAGGTTGTATTGTGTCTATGCCCTAGAGATTTGTGGGAGTTTGCACATGAGAGTGATGACTTAGAGTATCTGGCAGAAGAAATTTCTAAGCAGCAAAGCATTCAAGCTTTGGCCTGGCTGCTTCTGACAGCCCAAGAAATGACTTACAGTTGGAACTTATATTTAAACAGGAGGCAGAGTGTAAAAGTTTGGAAAATTTGCAGACTAGCTATGTGGCAATAAAAGAAAAAGCTTTTCAAGACAGAAATTCAAGCAAGCTGTGGTGCAACCACTTGTTAGAGATACTGGCATAACTAAAAGGGAGCCAGATGCTAACATCTAAGACAATGGGAAAAAGACCTCAACGGCCTTTCAGAGACTTTGGCAGCAGCACCTCTCATTATAGGTTCAGAGGCCTAAGAGGAATGAATGGTTTTTTGGGCCAGGACCAGTGCCCCGCTGCCCTGTGCAGCCTCAGGACCCTGCTCCCCACATCCTTGCTGCTCCAGCTCTAGCCATGGTTCAAAGGGGCCCGGGTATACCTCCAGCTGCTACTTCAGAGAATGCAAGCCGTAAGCTTAGGCAACTTCAATGTGGCATTAAGCCTGCAGGTGTTTAACTGTGAATACAAGAGTGAAGGCTTAGCAGCTTCTGCCTAGATTTCAGAGGATGTATGAGAAAGCCTGAGCGCCAAGGCAAAAGCCTGCTACAGGGGCTGAGCCCTCCCAGAGAACCTCCACTAGGGCAGTGCCAAGGAAAAATACAGGATCAGAGGTCCCACACAGAGTCCCCACAGGGGCAGTGCCTAGGATAACTATGAGAAGGGGGCCACCATCCCCAGACCTCAGAATAGTAGATCCACTGACAACTTGTACCCTGTGCCTGGAAGAGCCACAGGCATTCAATCCCAGCTCAAGCGAGCAGCCTTGGGGGATGAACCCTGCAAAACTACAGGGGCAGAGCTGCCCAAGACCTTGGGGGCCCCCTCCTTGCACCAGTGTGTCCTGGATGTGGGACACAGAGTCAAGGATTATTTTGGAGCTTTAAGATTTAACAACTGCCAGGCGTAGTGGCTCATGCCTGTAATCCCAGCACTTTGGGAGGCCAAGGAGGGCAGATCACTTGAGGTCAGGAGCTCAAGACCAGCCTGGCCAACATGGTGAAACCCCATCTCTACTAAAAATATAAATATTAGCCAGGCGTGGTGGCAGGCACCTACAATCCCAGCTACTCAGGAGGCTGAGGCAGGAGAATCACTTGAATTCGGGTGGCAGAGGTTGCAGTGAGCTGAGATAGTGCCATTGCACTCCACCCCGGGTGACAAGAGCGAGACTCCATCTCAAAAAAAAAAAAGAGATGTAGTGACTGCCCTGCTGTGTTTCAAAGTTGCAGGGAACCTCTAGCCCCTTTCTTTTGGCAAATTTCTCCCTTTGAGAATGGGAAGGTTTATCCCATGCTTGTTCCTCTATTGTATCTTAGAAGTAAATGACTTGTTATTTGATTTTATAGGCTCATGGGTAGAAGGCATTTGCCTCATCTCAGATGAGACTCTGGGCTTTGAACTTCTGAGTTAATGCTGGAATGACCTAAGACTTTGGGAAATTATTGGGAAGACATGGTTGTATTTTACAATACGGGAAAAACATGAGATCTGGGAGGGGCCGGGGTGGAATTATAGTTTAAATATTTGTCCCTGCCCAAATCTCATGTTGAATTGTGAATCCCAATGTTGGAGGTGAGGCCTTATGAGAGGTGTTTTGATGATATCCCTCATGGCTTGGTGCTGTCCTCATACTAGTGAGTGAGTTCTTGCAAGATCTGGTTTAAAAGTGTGTGGCACCTCCACCCACCTTGCTCGCTCCTGCTCTGCCATTTGCCACACTGCCCCCGCCGTTTGCCTTCTGCCATAAGTAAAAGCTTCCTGAGACCTCCCCAGAAGTCAAGCAGATGTCAGTGCCGTGCTTCCTGTATAGCCTGCAGAACTGTGAACCAATTAATCCTCTTTTCTTTATAAATTACCCAATCTCAGATATTTCTTTATAGCAATCAAGAATGGACTAATACACTAATCAAGAAAGTAAATGCCATCCAAAGGCATTAAGTTTGACTACAAATTTTAAAATGTAAACATTCTGAATTTTTCTTCCTGTTATTAATGCTTAATGAAGTCCTGGAAATGGGATTGGAGAAATGGATACAAACACATCCACATCTACTGGTGCTTTCTGCAGGGCCTTATCTGCATTCTCTCTCTGCTATGGTCTGAGTGCTTGCATCCTCCCAAAATTCATATGTTGAAATCTAATCTCCAATGTGGTGCTATTAAGAGGTAGGATACAATTAGGTCATGAGGGCTCTGCCTTCATGAATGGGATTAGTGCCCTTATAAAAAAGGCCCAAGGCACATGTACACTGTGGAATACTATGCAGACATAAAAAACAATGAGTTTGTGTCCTTTGGAGGGACATGGATGAATCTGGAAACCATCATTCTCAGCAAACTGACACAAGAATAGAAAATCAAACACCACATGTTCTCGCTCATAGGCAGATGTTGAACAATGAGAACACATGAACACAGGGAGGGGAGCATCACACACTGGGGTCTGTTGGGGGGGAATAGGGGATGGACAGTGGGGATTAGGGAGGTTGGGGAGGGATAACACGGGGAGAAATGCCAGATATAGGTGACGGGGAGATGGAGGCAGCAAACCACCTTGCCATGTATGTACCTATGCAACAATCCTGCATGATCTGCACATGTCCCCCAGAACCAAGAGTGCAATAAAATATATGTCTATATATAAAAAAGAGGCCCAAGGAAGCTTGTTTGCCCCTTCTACCATGTGAGGACACAGAACAATAGCCCCATTCATGAGGCAGAGGGACAGACACCAAATCAGCCCTTACCAGACACCAAATCAGCTAGCTCCTTACCTTGAACTTTCCAGCCTCAAGAAGTGTGAGCAATAAATTTCTGTCATTTATAAATTACCCTATCTAAGATATTTTGTTATAGTAGTCCAAAAGAACTAAGATAACCCCCTTCATAACGGTAGTCAGAGTCACATCAAGAAATGAGGCTGAGTTGGAGCCAGCAACATTTATTCGCAAGAGGAAGACAGGAACTGGACTGGCTGCAGAGAGTCCCACAGAGTCAGAGACCATCCACCTCAGCTACAGTGCCGGGCTCAGCACTGTATTTCCAGTGTTAGTGCTATTCTTAATTCTGTCTCTGTTCCTGCTACTGAGGAAGTCCACACGCAGCAGGACAGTATTCTGGTCTGCCATGAATTCAAACACGATCTGTAAAGACAGTTAAGCTACCTCTGTGCTTGGGGGCTTTAGAGAATTATTGACTTGAAGCAGTAAGAGAAATGTCTGGGCTGGGTAGTCCTCAAAGACTCCCGTGTTGTTCTAGATAAAATATCAAGGCTGAGCATCTGGTGCTCCCAACTTAGTTCTAGAAATGTCTATGGTGGGATAGTGAGTGGGGCTCTCTATGGCAGTGATTGCCTCTAATGAAGGAACCAAAAGCCAGACAGGGATTAGGGTGGGCTTCTGGTTTTAGGAAAAGTGATGATAGAGCTCTTCATAGGAAGCTTTTAAGATCGAGGTAGGACCCTGCTTGGAGGATCCTAGCCTGGCAGTCTGGGTCAGCCTGGTGGTAGAGGTGAAAAGTGTGAGAGCTGGACTCACTTTGGCACACAAGGTCCAGGAATGAGTTGACAACCAAGGCCCCATGGCTATGGAAGATTGTATCACACGACCCCAAAGCATGGCAGGGCAGCCAGGGGAGCAGTTCTGCTTCTCCACCTTGGGTGTGCAGGGTAACATCAAGATCGGTAACATTGAAGGCTTGATGTTGTCAATATTTATTATAAGCACACACATAATCTTAAATTTGCACTTTATCCTAGCTTCCATGGTGCCTATTGTATTTATGAGTGAATAGTTGGGGGTGACAGAATCTAATCTTTCAGTTACATTTTAAATTTTATGTTCCTTAAAGTTACAGAAAGTCTGTTCCAAGGATTAGGGCTGATGGCTCTTATCCTGCTCCTTACAGATAAAGTGGCACTTCCATTGCCTAGTATGGAACCAATGTATCACATGAATGTGTGCTTACCTAGAACTAGTCTTATATCAGGAATGAGGATCCAGGGATCATTGCAAAGAAAGACATAATTCACAGAAACCCTGTACTCTCTGGATAAGAAGGGAGAAAATATAGGATCCCGCCATCAACCAAATGGTTTGAGTCCAGGCAGAATCTAAGCCATCACTCAAAGTGCACCATCTGCTCCAGCGCCAGCTCTCCTGATTCTTTTGCAGGTCAACAGGCAGGAAACAGTTAATAGCAAAGGTCATGAGAAAGTTGCTCTCTGTTACAGAGAAATCACTTTTAGTTCCAGTTGCTACTGCCAGAGGAGATGCTTGATAGAAAGAGAGGAAATAATAAGGAAGAAAAGGACTTTTGAATCACATGAGAGTCTTTGAGGACTCCTCAGCCCAGATGTTCCTCTTATTGCTTCAAGCCAATAATTCTAAAAAGCCCCCAAGCACAGATGTAGCTTCCTTCCCTCTCTTTACATTGTGTTTGAATTCATGGCAGACCAGGAGACTGTCCTGCTAAGTATGGACTTCCTCAGCAGGAACTAGGGACAGAATTAAGAATGATACAACATATATGAAATAACTGTATTCCATAACTGGAAATACAGTGCTGAGCCCTGTGATGTAGTTGAGGTGTATAGTCTGTGCACTTTAAAAGCCAGTCCTTGAGCAATTGCAGACAAAGACTGATATAACTTCTTGATTAGAAAATCAGCAGAAAGGCCAGGCACAATGGCTCAGGCCTATAATCCCAGACTTTAGAGGCTGAGGCAGGTGGATCACTTGAGGTCAGTTGTTCGAAACCAGCCTGACTAACATGGTGAAACCCTGTCTCTACCAAAATACAAAAATTAGCTGGTTGTGGTGGTGCACATCTGTAATCCCAGCTACTTGGGAGGCTGAGGCAGGAGAATTGCATGAACCCAGGAGGTGGAGGTTGCAGTGAGCCAAGATTGCGCCATTGCATGCCAGCCTGGGCAACAGAGCCAGACTCCATCTCAAAACAAGAAAATCAGCTGAAAAGACCAGAAGAGGACTCCACGAGCCGGGACTATTACTGGAGAAACAGATCTGGGCCAGATTCAGGGCTTCACCTTTTCCAATTTTAGAGAGGAGGGCTTGGAAGTTAAGGACTGAGACCCTCCACCATTACTCCCCACTCCATGCTAAGAGAACATTAGGTGGCCTCTGTTTTTAAGGCTCTGTGCTACTAAGCAGGACATGCTTGCTATTGAGGTGGGTAGGGTGGTGGTTACATAAGGTTCTTTCCAGGTGGTTAAAGAAGCTGAAGGAAGAGTAGGTTTGGAAAAGGGAAAGAAGTGTTGGTGCAGCAGCCAGCCACAGGGAGAGGAACTTGGTGGCCTTGGAGGGGGGGACCTGGGAGCAGTATCTTCATAGGATTGACACGGATTTGCATTTGGATTGTAAAATGAGAACTTGCTGAGTCTGATCCCAGACTGAAGGGTCCATGGTGCTCCTACATGCTTCTAGATTATTTGTAACGTGCTGTTTATATGCATGTATATGTACAAATGTAAGAGCTCTTAGCAAACTTAAGCATACACACAAAGACTTAAATTACTTGTTTAATACAGTGGTGTCCAGTTGGTGGGGCGAGGGGGGTTGTGTTTTGTTTGTTTGGTTGGTTGGTTGTTTTTTGGGCCAAATTCTTTCAAATCTAATTTGGAAGTTGAATGTCTAAAACAGATAAATGCAAGAGCTACTGTGATAGAAGCAGGCAGAAATTGAGGAGAGCAAAAGCATTTACTGAAAGAGGAAGACATGAGCCAGCTCAGCTTCCTGGTGGATGACCTCAGTTGTGCCATTGTCACTAGTGTCTATCAGGAAGAGGAACCTAATTCCAGCTCCGCCACTTAGAGCCGCTGAGCTTGAGCAAATTATCTCATCTCTCTGAGGATTCGTTTCCGCCTCTGTAAAATGGGGATATTAGTACGTAGTATTAGAGACCTGTGTGTGGATGATTAAATGATCTAACGTACATGAAAGACCCTAACATCGTATCTGGTGAAAGCAGTGAAAGATGCTGGACAAGTGTTTCTTTCCTTTTTGAGGCCAATTAAGATTCTGGGAAACTATAACTCTACCCAGGCTTTCCAGTAGCTTATTTTTGATGATTCTATTGTAGTGCTTATTAAGGATAATTTTTCCAGAGACATCCCAACTTTCTCATTTATCTGGCTTTTGGAATTTCCAGTACTTCACAAAGACTTTGCTGTCAAGAATGCAGGGTGTAGCACAATATTTCAGTAAGTCCCCAGTTCTACATGGAGGAGAGCAGTGTGCCTCAAATATTCTTGGCATTGATTCACATTTAAATATATATTTTAATCATGACATGGACATACATTTAAAACTGAAAAGTTTCATGAAATTAACAAACATAATGTGATGTATTTTTTTTCGTTAAAAATAGACTACTGGTCATAATCATTAAATTAATTTCACAAACCCCTAATGGGCACTGTTCAGTTCAAAAAACATTGTGTGATATGCACTTTCAAAATGCCTGCTGTATCTTGATCCAGTGTGGGAGTGGTAAGAAGGAAATATGGAATCATAACCAACTGTACATATTTTTAGGACCCTCTAGCGTGATTTTTTTTCTGAAATGCCAAAATTCTAAGATTTTTGTCACATATTTTCACCAGAAATTACCACCATCCCTTGGTTTTAGCTTTTCTGCATAGAATGCTGCATGCCTAAGTTTGTGTTACCACATTTGCATGGACACAAACAAATTATTTTTACCACAAATATTTAACCTTCCAGTTTGGAGCTGCGCTGTGCATAGACTAAACAGCATCGGGATACCAACTGTGTGTTCATAATTAAAGAAAAATGCTGTGCAAAGCCACAGAAGGAAGGAAGAGGCAATTCTTGTTGGAGGTGTGTGTCACTGCTATGAAGGGGTTACCTGAGGTGCCTGGCTGCACAACGACTCCTTCATTCCTGCCAGGTTGCGAATACCACACCAAGTGCTGTGGACACAGAGAGGAAGACAAAGCACCTGCCTGTAAAGAATCTGGAGGGGGAGTCTGACAGGAAATTGTTTCAGTGTAATAGTGTAAATCATATAATTGGTGGTTTCAAACTTTGTATAGATGGGAGAGTTGCCAACCCTCCACAGGGGAGAGAGTGGTCTCCAGAGACACATGCTGACCCTACTTCACCAGGCTCTTGGAAATACGGAAATCCTTCCCAATAGGAAAGGAAAGGTTGAAGATACAGAGAGGGAGGGGATAACTGGTGTGTGGGCTTTAACCTGGAGACACGTGGCCCAGCTCTTCTCAGACAGCACACAGGATGCTCTGCCCTCCTATAACAGGCACATCAGGGCCCCATCTCATCTTTGTGGCATACAGAAGCAAATGTCACCCCATGGGCAGGATTCAGAAGCAGCCGTGTGCTGCTCTTAGTACAAGGGCAAAGGACCCAACATTAATGCAATGTCTTCTATCACCTTCCCCAACTACCAGAACTTTGGCCCACCCATCATCCGCCTCCTCTCTCCCAGGTCTCTTGGTGCCCAGGTTTTCTCTGCATACTTGCTGCACTTCACTCTCTGTCCTGGAAGCAGCTCTGCCCTCTTCCAACCTGGCTCAGCCTTGAAAGGGCCACTTTTCTCACATTGGTGCAGGTAGGTCTTTTGCTACCATCCAAACCTTGCTCCTATTCTTCTGTCAACTTTCATCAGCTTGTCTGGAACAACTCATCACCTCCCCAGTGCTCTGCTCTGCACAATGAAACTGCCCTTCTTAGATCAGAGCCCCGCCCCTGTCATCCCATGCACCTCCTACATCCCGCCCCTGACTCTTGGATGTTCCACTTCTGTTCAGACTTCATCTCTGATATTAGCATCAGATACAGAAGCTTTTTCCTGCTAAGTCCTCTCCTCCCAGATCTAATTCACAGCCAGCAATCCAGCTGTGGGCAGTCTTTGAGCATTTACTCTAAAGCTCTAATGGACCCAAAACTGATGCAAGAGCCACTGCCCAGCACTCAGAAAGGAAACACTCACTGTGTCCATTTGGCTTCAATCAGACAAACCCAAGACATTCAGAGGGATGAGCCAACCTGGAAAATATTCCTAAAAATCTACTTTAACAGAGAAGACAAAGTTCCAGGAAAGAACGGAAGAAATTATAGAAACTGGAATTATACAAACTAGTAGGGGCATGGAGGCATACACACAGCACAGAAGAAAGGAAGTCACTCTGTTTGCTGCAGTGTCATGATGGCATGAGACCTTGACCAAGAATGTACATTTAAACCGTCTGGGAAACCTTGCTCTGCTCCAGAAAACAAAGAAAAGGAGGTTGAAAAGAGTCAGTGTAGAGCTAATGTGCACTGGTAGGAGGGGAGGAGTATGTCTAATCTCAAGCAGCCTGCACTGTGCAAAGACACAGCCAGTGCTTAGGAATACTGGGATATACCTGCCAAGGTTGCCAGAGAAGCATTTCATGGGAGTGGACCCCCAGGCCAAGCAACAGGAATTGCAATTGAGCAACCTCAAGTCGAAAGACAGGCTGCAAGGTGGGAGGTGAAGACATGAGCAGAAGGCTGGAGAGACTGAGCAGAGACTTCAATGCTAGAAATCAGGCTTTAGCAAATAGGAGGTCAGGATAAGGAAGGAGGGGTGTGTCACAGAGCAGATAAGAGGCAGAGCCCACACTGGAACGTTACTCACGGTGCCTACCATCTCAGCCTCCCTTGCATGCATCTACAACTTCATCCCTAATATCTGTTGAGCAGGCAGCCCTAACCATGATGGTTTGTAAAGTGTGTGTCCCTGGCCACAGGTGATTGGATCAAGACAGGGAAATGCTCCCATAACCCTGTTTAAGTGCTGTCCAGTGACGTATGGCATACGAAGGTGAGTTGGGTCAATTAGATTCCGCCACCAAACTTAGAAATGTCAGGGAAATGAGGCAATCATCGTTCCTTCTCTTGAGCTTCTCTAAGAATCCATTTCTATTACTGTTCCATGAGTATTTGACCATAGAACACCATAAGCACTCTCATCTAAACTTTCATTGAACTGCCTTGACTGAGCCTCTGTTTCCATACAACCTGAAGACTCACCAGAACGTGTATTGACTCACAGCTATCCAAAGCACAGTGACAAATGATGTGTTTGGCCACTCCATTTGTTTTCACATAGTTTTCCACAGTGTAGAAGTGCTGAAGATGAAACCTTAAAAGGGTTGGAACCCCCAAGAGTAGAAAAGAAGCTGGAATTATCAAAATAACACAAATAGGCATGAGATTCATCCTACTGGGAGGAGGTCACACTTTCAGGAAGAGAAGCACAGATGAGGGAGGATCCCCACTCACTTGAGTGTAAAAAAAAATGCTGCTTTTAGAAGCTCAGGAAGATCACAGTGACTCTTCCTAGGGGGAGGGGGGCCTAAAGAAGTTTCATGGAGACCCAAAAGGTCTGATGGCAAGATACCTTCCCAGTGTTGTGTAAGGCGTAATAAAGAGTCTACCAAAACTGTTCAAAGCCACTGCTTCTCGTGGACATAAACACCCCACCATGAGTGAATATGGCAGGATTTTTTTGAGTGGACAATAAAAAATATGAGAATACAGGTGGTGGTATTTTCATTGCTTCTTCCTACTGCCCTTTGGAACTCTGGAAGACAAGAATATCAACGATGATGATCAGTAGTGAACTTACAAGATGAGGCTGATGTTTAGAATGAGGTTCTGAAGCACAGCTTAAGAAACCAGAAGAAATCATTCCTAGCCAAGAGTGCAGACAATCTTACAAAGATGTGAGGGACTATATTGCTCAGTGATTGTTTAGCGAATCTCGTCAACAAAATATAAAAACTGATGCCAGGAGGAAGAGTACAACAATACAATAAAACATCAACCCACAAGACCAGTTGCTATGAATGACACCCAGTGGGATGTGAAAAAAAGTTCCAGGACAGGAGATTTCCAGTGATTCACAGGAGATAAGCTCAAATCCCAGATATAAGTGATGGCCATGGCCTTGGGTGTCCTGAGGCATCCTGCAGAGAGATCAAACAGAATAACCCAGGACAGTGACTATAGCCTTGTAGGTATAGCTGACACCCAAACATGTCAACAGACCACTTAGAAGTAGACAGATTAATGTGCTGTTCATGCCTGAAGATCTGTATACCTGAGGTTGAAAGCTCATTGATATGCATATTGTGGGAATTAGCAGAAATTAGCCTGCCAAGGGAATATGACAGGTGGAGAGATGAGACTCCTAAAACAAATCATAGCACTAGTACAAAGACAAAATTCCAGTGGTTGGGGAGAAACCCACTGAGGAGATATTTCCTGGAAGTCTTCTTTGGTTAAAGATAAAATGAAAAGTTCTACAGTTGCTTTGCTGTAAGTATTAGAAAACTTTTGATGTAATGAACAGAAATCCTGACACAAACTGGATTAAACAAAGAAGGAGTAGCATCTGGACAAAGGGTCTAGAGATAGGACTGTAGATTCCATGGTTAAGAATGGGGGGTTCAGGGATTGCAGATTCTGTGGTTAATGATGGTATCAGGAACACCAGTTCTTCCCAGGCTACTGGGCCATCGTTCCTTCCTTTTGATTCATCTTCGGGTTGGTGGCAAGATGGATGCAGGTCGAGGAATTGCATCCAGACATGAAAGTATCCACAGGAAAATGTATTTCATGTAGCTCTCTGTTAAGAGCAAGGAAAAAATTATTCAAGTGTCCAGCAAACTGGCTCCTTACTATATCATGGCCAGAGTATGCCAATTGTTGAAGCAGTCACTGGCAAAAGGAATGGGTCTGTGTGGGCCAAACAGATTCAGCCCTGGAGATGGATCCCTTCTTCTGGGACACCAAGAAAAACATCATCCCCTTCTCCCCTGGCAATACTCAGCCAGCCTTCCAGCTATGACTCTTTCCCACAGGCACCCGATTTCTTCTCATGACAACTCTGCACTCATCATCCACCCTCCTGGAAGCAAACCATTCTGTAGCCTATTCCATAAAGTTCAGGCCAGCACAGCATAGGGCAGCAAACCAGATCTGAATCTCAATGCCTACCAGACCAGCAGAACCCACTGAGAAACTCTCCAAAGAAGCGATGGTCCCAGCAGTGCCACCACCTCCTGCCACGTCTCTGCACATGCCATCAGGGCTCTACCCTCCAGTGAAAATGGTTGACGGGGGGAGCTTTGCTTCTACAGACCCAACACTGCCATTCCCCACCCCTGTGGTGGGACTTGAGGAGGGGCTGGAGAACACCTCTACACACACACACACACACACACACACACACACACACACACACAGCTGCAGTCTGCTCTTGGCTCTCTCCTCCCACTCTTCTGCAGCACAAACCACAGTGGAGGATGGTATCAGACCTGACTTTCAGAACACTCGTCATTTCAAGAACCAGAGAGTCAAAGCCCTTGGGGCATGTTTGGAGTCCTAGAGAGCTCAGCACAGGACTCATGCTGCCAACACTGACTCTAGACTAGATCACTGGGAATCGGGATTTCAGCTCCTCTCTCCACACACCTCCACCCCCAGTACTGGCCACCCACTTCTGGAGCTCCCCATTCAATTTGGTCCCCCTCCTTTATGACACTGGGCTTCTCTGGGTTCCTGTCAGCAGTTTTCTCCAGTCCTGTGGCTCTCAGTGTCTCCAAATACTCACATGGGTCATGGGTCCCTTGACCCAGTGCCAAGCGTCTACCTCCCCAAGAGCAGTAGTCCTTTCCTGGGGTCTCTGCCATCAGCTCTGCTGCCCTTTGCTGCCCTCCCCTGGCCATTGACATCACTGCAGGTAACTCTTCAGGACTCATGGGCTCATTGATACATTCATTCAGTAAACACTTATTTAGGGACCCTCTGTACCACGTGATGTCCAGACTGAGTATTCAGTGACAAAAACACATGGTGCCTGCCTTCCAGGAGTACATAGTCTAGTGAGGAAAATGAGAGAAAAGAGGGAGAGGGAGAGAGAGAGAGAGAGAATGAAAGAAAGAAGGAATGAGAATGAGAGAGAAGACGCTTTGAATGGGAATGAGTGGATTCTGGTATGCCCCTGTGGAAGTCTAGATTTGCTCACTGTTCTGCAGACCCCACTGCCTAACGCCTTCACCTGAAAAGGAATCCCCCGGCCTTTCCTTTGGAAGTGGAGTTGGGGAAGTTATTTTAAAATGATTATTTGAGAAAATGCAAAGTACCCCATCTGGCACTGGAGGTATAATGGGGAAATGCTGGTCCCATCCCCTACAGAATTTTACAATATGGCTAAGGAAATAGACATAAGAAAATAATTGGAGCAATTGTTTAATACCAGTTATGGTGTTACCTGGTACTGTGTTGTATCTTAGTCATGCCTAGCAAGAGCTTCGCACAACAAGGATAGGGCATGGGGTCCATGTTTTAAGGAGTAGAAGGAATGAACCACAGAGGGCACAGCCTGTGCACATGGTAGGCACCTCAAGAAGTGCTGAATACATGAAAGAGGCTGCAGAGCAGACAGGGCTCCCGGGAGCCCAGGCCAGTGTCTCCAGCCAGCTCAGCCAAAATCAGCAGCTCATGTGCTCCCTTCTACACCTGCATCCTGAAACTCTCTTCTACCCAACCACCTCATCTCCAGATGCAGATCCTAATGTCTCAGACAGGACTGTTGGCAGATTCCAAGTCAAGTCAGGGACAATTCAAGAGCCACAGTCCAATAGTGCAGGAGCCATATCTACTCTGTGCATCAGCGAATACCCAGTCTTTCACATAGTACCTGGCATGTAGGAGATACTTCGTAATTCTGTGATGGTTGTTGAATAAATGCTTGGATTTTGCATAACTATTCAGGCAGGAGCTTAGCATCTACAGAGAAGTTGGTCATGATGGAACCTATTTGATCAGTGGAAGCAGCCATTCCAGTTTACTGTAGCCAGAAGTAGATTTAGAACCTAATTTGACCTACTTATTGGCTACAAAAAGGGTACAGATTCTGAGTTTTAGTGAGACTGTCAATCTACCTGCAGGCCAATGAGGGCTCCCCCTTCCTCCCTGGGCTGAGATTTAAAAGTGCCTCTTTTTGCTCAGTCTGCTCTCTGGTCCTCAGGGTGCGAGACTGGTGTGAACTGATGGGTCTGAGAAATCTTCCTAGGGGAGGAAGAAGGGTTCCCAGCTGCAAGGAGAGAGCAATGCGCAGTGACAGTGAAGCGCCCAGAGGTAGAACAAGGCTGCAAGAACATATTCCCTGAGGTTTGGGAATGAACGTCTTCAAGGGCTGTGCTCCCTCTTTGATGGGTTCTAGTGGGCCTCTGCGCTGGTAGTGACCGACTTTTCCTCAATGATCCAGTGGAGGCTGCAACATATTTTGCTTAAAACTACAGCTGGTTTGTAATTTTGGCCTCAGACAGTAATTACAGCTGCTGGGGCTCCTTGGAGAGATAATTACGGAAAGAATTCAGCATATTCATTTTATCTACACACTTAACCATCAATTAAATCATTACCATCTAATCCTATTCCAGAGTCTAGAAATGTTCTGTGAATATATAATTTTGAAGGCACTGAAGTTTGTTTTCAGATGATTTTAAGTGAAAAATTGCTCAATTTCCATAGCCAATGGAGGTTTTCTCCATGAAAGCAGAGCTGAGAGTATCTCCTGGCTTGTGGTTGCTGCCTCCCTGGAGGCCTGCACCACATAAAGGGTCAAGCAGGAATGGATTGACAGGCGGGAGTTGGGACTTTGCCTTTGATCTCACATGGAGTTTGTGATTTTCCAAAGCAGGATTAGCAATGGGACTTAGAGGTCAGTGGCTGGGGACAGACAGGAGGGTGGCTTGTTTTGCCAAGGAGCTTCCAGGAGAGTCCTCCCCTGCTGGGAAGAATCCCAGCTAGGGCCCTGGGCCGTCATCCACTTATCAAAGCCGGGATGGGGTCTTTTCACTTTGGAAACCCAGGAGAGAGTGTGGTATTTAAAAGCATGGGTGCTGGAGCTGGCTTCACATTCTGGCTTTGCCATTTTTGAGTTGTGTGTCCTTGAGCAAGTTTCTAAATTCCTCTAAACCTCAGGTTATTCTACTCTTTAGCAATGCAGTAATAGATCCTACCTCACAGAACTTAAATGAAAAAATGAATGTAACATGTTTAACACAGCGTCTAGAACTTAATGGATGCTAGGTAAACTTTGATAATTGGTATTATTTAACATACATGTATGTACAAGAAAAGGAGAGAAGCAGAAGGGAGAATTCAAATGTCCAAAAATGTGCTTCAGCAGGAACTAGGGCCTCTGAAAGCACATGTGGCATGGGCTGGGGCTGCCCCTGGGCTTTGCTCTCCAGCCTTGGACTCCACAACTGCCCTTTGCTCTCTCAGACCTTGACCTCCCTTGGGGATGGTCTCCTGGGAGCCCCTGACTGCAGTCCCCCTCTGCTCCCCTCCTCCCTGACCCTGCCCTTTCATGGCTCCAGCCTGATGCTTCTCCAGAAACCTTGAGGCACTGCTGGCCCCCTGAATACGCCTGCTCTCCTCCTATACCTCCAAGCACCATTTCCTCTCTTTCTCATGGGCTTTCACTGGCTGACAGTGGTACATAGTCATGCCTCAAGTTTCTGAGCTAAGCCATTGTTTGTTTTTTCTACACCACACAAAGCAACATCTGGGAAGATGGCCCACAGGGATGCAGCTGCTTCCTGGCCTCCTTCAGCCAGGGAGGCAATTTTTCTAATAGACAGGAGTCTTGGGCTGAATATTCTTCAGACCATGTCTAACACTGGAAACCCAGAGGCACTGTCTATACAGTGGGGTCCTGGGGAGGTCTCCTCTTTGTGAGCTGACTCTTCCAGATGGCTGCACTAGTCTGCTGGCCCGTGTTTGGGCTCAGATCATCCTACCCCACTGCCCACAGCATGTGGCTCCTGTGCTGAAGTTACTAAAAAGCCCAGCTCTTGTAGCTGGCATAGAACTGTTCACAAGACTGGCCTTTGCCCTGGCATAAGCAGCCTCTATGTGGGATCCCCAAGCTGGAAACCAGCCCCAGGCACAGCATCAAGTTTCCTGGAAGATACCCACTTGACCTTACAATTGTGCCTATCACTGAGCCAAGGGCTGCAAAGGAAATGAGAAGCTCCCAACTGGTGAAATCATGGAGCTGGAATATCAAGTCTCTGTGTTCAAGGATAATCATGGTTATTGTTGGAAGGACTGTACAGTGAATATTAATTTTTAACTACCTCTGAGTTATAAGAATTAAAGAAGTTAATAAACGCAGAACACTTACAAGAGTGCCTAGTACCAAATGTTTGCTCAATGGATATTAGCTATTATTAGTATCATTATTATTAAAGGAGAAAGTAGGCTTCATGAGGTTTATGGAGTCTTGGCCAGAAACACTGATGCTCATGCTTTGAGAACTCTCAGGAGGGCTTACTCTGGGGCTGGTCCTCCTGTCCAGTGATCTCTGGAGCCAGTGACAATGTGACAACTTCCTGATCCCAAACATTAGCATTTGGTACCACAGGTACCACAGGATGGTCTGACTCACAAATCAGGGATCCTTCACTGACAATCATTGTATGGTTTCAGAAGATTGCACGTTCAAACATCTACACTCTAAAAAGCTGAATGAAAAACCCTCGCCGACTGCATCTCATGTTTTGAGATGAGCTAACAGCATGAGCTCTTCCTCTTTGGAAGGGGTTTAAGCAAAGCCTTGAAATCTGCAAGGAGAGAAATACCACTGGGCTCAGGGTTCCATAAACATTGTTGAGACAATCTAGTAACTTTGTGAAACTGAGGAGAGATGGGGAGGCCTTGTCTCCGAAGGACCAGAGAGCCATCTGGTTCTATCTGGGATTTATTCTGAATGCAACCTTTACAGTGAGAGGGTGCCATTCCCGGGTTCAGGAGTCTGGCTTGAGGCTTGGGGAAAACATCATTGCCTGTGATGGCGCCTGCTAAAAGCAGTGTGGACACAGACTCCTCATGCAGATCTTCTCCACCTAGGGCTCCAAATCCCCACTGCGGCTCACCTTAAGGCCGAACAGGGTAGCAGCACACACCTCCTGCTCCAAGGAAGACAGCAGCCACTGTGAGTGTGCCGCTTCAGCGAGATGACTGTGCTTTATTTATTGCAATTTCATGCTGTGATTATGCATGTCAGTCTATGCTGAAAATGGCAACTGTGCCCACTGTGTCTCCAGTGTTGTGTGGTGTGTGGTCCTGTTTTCCAGACATACTGAAATAGTTTGAAAAAGTGGCAAAGCCTGCTCTACAGAGCAAAGAGAATTCTTTCAAAATAACTCACTTTTCATAGGCCTTCAAACATAATTCTTTAGCAGGCACAATGAGTGAGAGGCAGCGTCTCTGCAGTTTGCCCAGAGACCTGAAACCCACCTTTCAGTCATGGCTTCACAGTGGATGGGTCAGCACTAAGGATGAGACAGCTGCTGGCCTAGTTGATTGGCGTGGGACAGATGCAGGACTTGAGGTGGAAAGGAAACCTGGGAGCAGCAGGGGCTTGGTTTTCACAGAATGAAGGAGGGTGGCCAAGGGTGTTGCTGATGGAAGCAGGAGGAGAAGCCAAGATGGGGGATTATGAGAAAGTGGAGGAGCAAAGGCATCAAGGAGCAAAAGAGGCCTGGCACGGCGGCTCACACCTGTAATCCCAGTATTTTGGAGGCTGAGATGGGCAGATCACTTGAAGTCAGGAGTTCGAGACCAGCCTGGACAACATGGCAAAACCCCATCTCCACTAAAAATGCAAAAATTAGCCAGGCGTAACGGTGGGTGCCTGTAATCCCAACTACTCAGGAGGCTGAGGCATGAGAATCTCTTGAACCCAGGAGGCAATGGTTGCAGTGAGTCCACCTGGGCAACACAGTAAGATTACATCTCAAAAAAGAAAAAGCAAAAGAGACAACCTCGCCAGGCCACCTGAGATGCATGGAATGTGAGGGACTAAACGGCCTTCTCTTGAGAGTGCTACAAGGAAAGTGTTGTGACTTCAAAGGAGAACCAGGATTCGGTTGAAGTGAGAAAGTGGATTGAAAGTTTACTTAAAGGATTAGGATGTAGGGGAGGTAGGTGGGTGGAGCATCAGAGTAGGGCTGGAGACAGTGGAAGTAGGAGGCTGGTTTGGAGAAGGGGAAGTTCAGGGCAGGATATGATGACAGTGGGGACAAGAGAGGTGACTGGACATGGGGTGTGGAAAGCACAGCCTGCCAGGTTTGATATCAAGGGGCAAAGTCTGCTTCACCCAGAGGAAGCAAGGTGACCAGGCTGTCCTAGAAGATAAAGCCACAGCCGTGCTCAGACCAGCTGTTCTCCTAGAGTTGTTTGAGAGAGGGCCTGAACTGTCTCTCTTCATGCACCCATTTATTCATCCATTCCCCAGTGTTTGTGAGCATTGGGTCTGGTAGGCCCCTGCTCTTCCCGCCACCTTAAACCCTCTCCTCGCCTGCCTGACCACCACCCCATCTCCTATGCCCAGGGAACCTCTCAACTCCTGTTCTGCCTTCTCCCTGATGCCAGTCATTGCCATCCTCCCAGGCAGGCATACTTTGCCTGCAATATGAAGTCTCCGGTGAATAATAAGCCAATGTTAGCATTTCTACTCTATCCAGGCCACTGTGCTCAGTGCTGTACAGGCATCCCTAGTTTAACTCTCACCCTGTGAAGTAAACAGTATTGTCTCCCCAGATACAAGAAACTGAGGTGTAACTAATTTATCCAACATCATGAGGCAAATAACTGGCAGAGCTAGCAGATGAAGGTAGATTGTATTTTGTCAGGGTCTTGACTCCAATGGCTTGGGACTCCGCCCTGGGATTTGCTTTGACCAATGGACTATGAATGGATGACAGCATGCCAGTTCCACATGTTTCTACTCACCTCCTTGAACTTTTAGCATCCGTCATGGGTATAACATGCCCTGGAAAATAGGGGCTTCTTCAGCTTGGTCCTGGAACGAGAAGATACAGAAGTAGATCTCTACCTGTCTGGCAGAGCTGCAGCCAGCCACAAACCCATCAGCAAGAAATTAGTGTTTGGGGGTTGCTACTGTAACAAAAAGCTGACTCAATACGGATTTAAACTCACAGTGTTCCTCCATCTCAGTGCTTGTTAGGCATAGCTACCAAGCTTATTTGGGTCCAAATACGGACTTCTCTCCACCTGTTAGGAAAGGCTCTTTCCATTATTTTATCATCAAGATGAATCTCACAACCTGCTGGAGTTCCAGTTTAACTTTTCTTTTCTTTCTCTTGCCCTCTCCCTGGAAAACAATTTTACACATGCCAACACATCTCAGCAAACCTCTCAGCCTCCCATCTCTGCTGGTCAAACAGCTTTGAAGACACAGATATACCAACCAGAGCACAACTGGTTTCTGACATGGTCAATATAAGGATCACACAGTTAGGATGGTTTTAAAAGACTTTTCCTTCTCAGCTGTTATTATTCAGCTCATTTAATAATTAAAGCTAGAACAATGCCTTAGAATTTTTAAGAAAATTCTTTTGTTTCCATCCTGCTGGCACCAATTTATCATCCTTTATGACCTCACATTCCCAAATGATTTATGATGTAGGTTTTTTGCTAATGTACTTCCAGTTGTTTTGCTCCTGATATTTCCTCCCTACCTAATCAAATGCTTCAAAATAACCATAATTTCTAAAGCCAGTAGGACGTGCACTGAACAATATGCAGTAAAATTGATTAACAGAAAGCCCTTTGTTTTTAAAACTCTGAAAGCTAATGGAATACTCTTTTTTTACTTTAGAAGTCATGCTGTGTTCTGTGTGGTTTTCCCACAGATGTGTTTTAAATGTTGAATACTGTTAAGACTAAATTTTTTAGTTGCAAAGATTTTATTCCTCCAAAGCAGAACATAATTTTCCCTCGTTATCTTAGCTTGAAAAGCCCTGAAGTGAAAATGTATGACTTGGCTTATGCAGCATTTCTTTTCCTCTTCAGATAAAAGAGCCACATTTTCATTTGAAGACTTGCCCCCCTCCCCTCTCTGACCATGTGGTTTGGGTAGAGGTATCCACATCCTCAGCTCCAGGAGCATCTTTGCATCTCCCCAGCTTAGGCCCAATCATCACATTCAGAAATTGGTTCAGGGTGAGTGTGTGACCCAATTTAGACCCAGGAATTTTGTTGGAACTATCAGGAAAAGTCACACCTTTCTACTGGACTTGAAGCTGTGAGGATGCAAATGTGGAGTTGCTGGCTGCTGTCTCACCATCAGAATAATAGAGTGCACTCCAGGATGGAGTGAGACAAAAGAAAGCATACTTGAGAAGTGGAGAAGGTGATAATGAGTCCTGATGACACTGTCTGAACCTCTGGATCCAGCTGTGCCTGCAACTGTTTCTTGCAAGGGACTAGCATGTACCCCATGAGCAACAATAAGTCTGACATTGCTGCTGGTTGGATCCCAACTCTAGAGAAAAAAATAGCTAGAAAATTAGTCTAAACACACAAAAGCAGAGAAAAAATACACAAAATATCCAGTTGTTAATTTTAAAATGTGAATAAGCAATCAAGGGTCACTAAGTAAGACAGAACTGACAGCATTACAGGTTTATATATTAAAAAAACACTGAGGAAACAAAACACACAATAATAAGAAATCAAATTCAAATGTGAAATAAATCAGAATGTATAATCATCTTAAGTAATTAACATCTAGAAAATCTACTCATAAGCAATGCTGCTTGTTGCCACATTGGCATCAAGTATTAAATAAGAATGTCCTAGTTCCCAGAGGCCTTCCCACTCCTGCTTCTGTTCCCTGCAGTTCTGCTCACACAGAAACGCTGCTCTCTGACTCTGTCCACTGCTTCTTTCCCATAAAGGTATGGGTACATAAGTTGGGCCCATTTCAAAGGCAATCTTCTCCCATCCTCTTGTGCAATGTCTTGAGAGGTTGTTCTAAAAATCAGAAGTTCTGATTTTTGACAAAGTTTTGCTTCTACACAGTCAAAATGATCTCATTGGGGCTTCCACATGTTGCTCCTGGTCTGTCCATTAGGACAGCTCTAATGACTCCCTCCCTTGCTTCCAAAGCGCTTTTGTTTTTATTGTTGCCTTACTCATAGTCCTTTCAGAGAGATCTGTTCCCTAGAGCAGAGCATAAATTCCATACAAGATAGCAATGGAGGCAGTTGCCCAGAGAGCTTTTAATGGGACAATTATCACACCCTGAGTCAAGCAGAATGCTTTGGGTTTCTAGGAACAGAATAGCTAACTCAAACGCCTTTAAAGAATAAAATGAGGCCAGGCTCAGTGGCTCATGCCTGTAATCCCAGCACTTTGGGAGGCTAAGGTCGGTGGGTTGCTTGAGCTCAGGAGTTCTAGGCCAGCCTGGGAAACATACTGAGACCTCTGTCTCTACAAAAAAAAAAAAAAAAAAAAAAAAAAAAAAAAAAAAAAGCCAGGCATGGTGGCATGCCCACCATAGGGAGGAGTGGGTACTGTCAGTGCAAGCTGGGAACATACTCCAAAGTGTTTCCCTAAGCCCTAAGCCACTGGTTTATCTATTATCAGTTCCCATGACCATCTTCAGATGTCCTGGTCGCTAGCATGCACACATTCATTCAGCCAGTGTATATTGAGCCCCACCATGTACCACATGCTGTAACTGGGGGACAGGAGCAGGTTGCAGGAGCGTCTCTGGGTGGGCGCTCACTGTTCCCTGATTGGGTGTGTTTTTTCCAGGTCCTTGGGCTCTCACTCACCCAAGAATGGGTAGGAGACCTTGGCAGTGTGGTGGTAGTGTTCAAGTAAATATCAGACCCAAAGAGTTTTGCAGAAAAGTGATTTATTAGGCAGAGAGAAAGATAGAGAAGTAGGGAAAGAGAGAGAGAGGGAGCTCCCATGCTGTTGTGGGAGGGGATCCAGAGACAGAGTAAGGGGAAGGGGGACTTTTAATCTGGGAGTTACTCCCGCCCCATTCAAGTTCTTGTCCCATGAGAATAGTTCCCTCAAACTTCTGCTGG
Source organism: Aotus nancymaae (assembly GCF_030222135.1). Taxonomy (NCBI): domain Eukaryota; kingdom Metazoa; phylum Chordata; class Mammalia; order Primates; family Aotidae; genus Aotus; species Aotus nancymaae. The sequence goes on along the minus strand of NW_026988473.1, from coordinate 52,398,275 downwards.
AGTGATTGATCTTCGACTCTGATGTCGGATTGGCTGTCCAGCCCACAACAGAGCTCCTCCTTCCAGGGCTTTTTATGGGCTTTTCTAATCAAAGGAAGCTCACCTGGGCAGTTGACCTTCCTGCACATAGGAAAGTTAGACAAAGAACTCTAGGCTCCCGAATGGAGGGTTGGATAGAGAGATGGTGCTGGGAAGTTCTTGCCTTTGAAACCATGCCCCTTGTGGACCCGGGAAGAGAAGTTAACACAGTCCCTCAGTCCTCCCTCTGAACATGAAAGTCCAACTGCTGTTGGGACCCGGGCGTTAATCACTTTTTAGCTACTTTCTGCTAAATTGGGGCATAGAAGGGGCCCTGCAGTTGAGGTTTCCTCCAGAGGGGAGTCTTTCAGGGGTGCAGGTTGATCTAGAGGTCCACAATAGAGCTCATGAACCGAGGACAGCAGGGTTTCAGTTGCAGGATTATTTGTGGCCTTATGGTTTTAATTCTAGAAGAAATGAATGTGACAAGAAGGTTAAAGATGAGAAGCCCAGAGGCCAACAAATATAGAATGGTTATAAACAGGCCTAGGAGAGGATAGAGCCAGGACAGCCAGTTGTTAAACAAGCTCCACAATACTGTTTCTTGAAGGTCTTTAGCCCTGTGTTTGAATGATTCCCGAGTTCTTTAACTATAAGACCACACTTAATTGGTTTACAAAGTAGCAGCATTTCTCCCTAGAAAAAGGCTCTCTCTAGCAGATATAGGGCTCTTCTACTTTGAAGAGCTACAGCAGCTGAAGAGTTAAGCTGTTTCTGCAGAGTGAGCTGCCTCTGCAGAGAATTAGCAACCTTTTTATGTTATTACTTAACTCCAGAGATAGCTTATATTAAAACTGAGTAGAGGTAGTAACTTTTCTAATGCCAGTATAAAGTTTTCCTATTATTCCAGCTTCCCCTGACCCAACTATGACAGGAATAATTGGAGTTTGAAAGATAGCAAAGTTAAGAGTGATAGTCCTGTTAATGCCAGGGTGTCCATTAGACTCATGAGCAGTTACTTTCCTGGGGATCTTGTCAGAAGAGCAGACGTATATTCTCTAATGGCTCACAGGTATGCAAAGGGTCATCTCCTGGAATGTCAGGCGGTGGAGTGGAGGGCCTATGATTTTCTTCAGGAGTGTCCAAGCCTTCAGTCAAGTGTGATGAATCCACGAGTCTATTCCCACCACCTTAACTGCCATTGGGATAGACAGAATAACTGAAAATGGTCCTTCCCAAGATGGGCCTAGAGAGGGAGAGGCTGAGGGGAGAGACTTAACAAGCACCAAGTCTCCAGGGCAGAACAACTCTTTCCCTTTTTCCCTAGGGTGTCCTTCAGGTAAGGTCCTAAGAGCCTGTTGGTACTTAGCCAAGTAGGTTATATATTTTATTAGATCTGCTGTTTCCTTGTCTAATACAAGATCATTAGTAAGAAAGGGCTGTCCATAAAGCATCTCATAGGGGCTGAGTCCTATTTTCTGAGGAGACTTTTATCTAGCATATTTTATATCCTTTGACTATTTGTTGGACAGCCTTGAAGAGACCTTTTTCTGTAAATACAGATTTGACAATTCGATGTGTATTCTCTATACCCACATGGAAGGTCTGATGCAGGGTTTTAAGTACTTTCCACAGGTTGGCAGCAGGTAGAATTACTTTTCCCTCCTCAGTAGCTAGCCATCCTGAAGGAAGATTATGTCCCTGGGAGATTGCCCACTCTGCTTCTTCTGATGAGTATTGAGGTCTAGTTCCCTGGAGAGGGTTTTCCCATGTTAAAGGTCTTTCTATAAATTCTTGTCTAGCTGCCCTTTTTGCTTCTAGGTCAGCTCAGCGATTGCCCTCTGCTTCCTTCTCATCTCCTTTCTGGTGACCCCGGCAGTGTAAGACTGCTACCTCTTTGGGTTCTTGGACAGCTTGTAATAAATCTAAAATTTCCTTATGATATTTAATGGGAGTTCCTGCCGAGGCTAGGAACTCTCTTTCCTTCCATATGGCAGCATGGGCATGCAGAACCAGGTAAGCATATTTGGAATCTGTGTATATGTTTATTCTCTTTCCCCTTCCTAATTTTAGAGCTTGAGTGAGGGCTACCAGTTCTGCCAGCTGGGCACTAGTTCCAGGAGGAAGGTAATTACTTTCAAGCACTGTTTGATCACTGACTACTGCATATCCTGTTTTTTGATCTCCATTTTCTATAAATGAACTTCCATCAGTGTACAGGTTAAGGTCAGGATTGGCTAGAGGAGTTTCTAAGACATCCTCTTGAGCCACATAGTTCTGAGCTATAACCTGCTGACAGTCCTGTTCTGTGTCTGCTTCTTCCTCAGGAAGAAAACTAGCTGGGTTGAGGGCTGCACATGTGTGCAGCTGAAGTACAGGCGCTTTGAGCATTAAGGCCTGATATTTGAGTAGGCGATTGTCAGACAGCCATAAGCCTCCCTTAGTGGCCAGAATTCCAGCTATATTATGTGAAGTCCATACACTTAGATCTTTCCCTTGCACTATTTTAATGGCTTCTGAGACTAGTATAGCCACCGTGGCTATGACTCTCAAGCAGTGTGGCCAGCCTTTCACTACTGCATCAATTTCCTTACTTAAGTATGCCACCGATTGTGGTGTGGTCCTCCAAGTCTGGGTGAGAACCCCCAGTGCCACTCCTGACTTTTCTGTAACATATAGGGAGAAGTCATTCCCTGTAGGAAGGCTTAGAGCTGGAGCCTGCAGTAGTGCCTGCTTCAGAGTCTGAAAGGCTGCCTCAGCTATAGGGTCCCATTGTATTAGATGGGTGTTAGCTTTTTGGGTTTCCTTAATGAGAGTGTAGAGGAATTTTGCCATTTCACCATATCTGGGAATACACAATCAGCAAAAACCAGTTATTCCCAAGAATCCCCACAACTGTTTATAGGTATTTGGATGGGGGAAGGCCGGTATGGGTTGGAGACATTTTTTATCAAGGGCCCAAGTGCCCTTAGACAAGACAAACCCTAGGTTTTTTACCTCTTGCCTACAAAGTTGGGCTTTCGGTTTGGAAACCTTATATCCACAGGAAGCAAGGAAGTTTAGGGGGTCATGGGTGGCCTGCTGACACTAGGTTTTAGAGTTTGCAGTTAAAAGTAAGTCATCCAGATATTGAATAACCAGAGTACCTGGATGTGAAAAGTTACTAAGGTCCTGAGCTAGAGCCTGGCTAAACAGGTAGGGACTATCTCGAAAGCGCTGGAGTAACACTGTCCAGGTGAGCTGAGAACCCTTGTCTAAAGTGTCTTCAAAGGTGAACAGAAACTGGGAGTCAGGTTGTAATGGTACACAGAAAAAGGCATCCTTAAGGTCCAGGACTATAAACCAATATGCTTCTCCTGGTATTTGAGAGGGCAAGGAGTAAGGGTTAGGTACAGCTGGGTATAAAGGAATCACAGCTTCATTAATAAGCCTGAGATCTTGCACCAGCCTCCATTGTCGATTAGGTTTTTGTACTTCTAAAATTGGAGTATTACAAGGGTTGTTACAGGACTTTACTAGACCCTGAGCTTTTAAGCTCTTTACAACATCCTGTAGCCCCTTTTTGGCTCTGGTCTTAGGGGGTACTGCCTTTGGTAAGGAAAAGAGGTGGGATCCTTTAGCCTTATTTGAATTGGGCATGCATTTTTTGCCCATCTGAATTGTCCATCCATTGCCCAAACCTCAGGATTAATCCCTTCTTGAAATAATGAGCAGCAGAGTGGGATTATCCTGATGAGGTTCATATAAATAATGGCTCCTGCTCTGGCTAACAGGTCCCACCCCTAGTAAGGGAGTGGGACTTTCTGGCATCATGAGGAAGGCATGGGAGAAGAGCATATTTCCCCAGTTACAGCTTAGGGGCTGGGAAAAATATCAGGAGACTGCTTGTCCTAGGACTCCTCAGTTACAGACTTGGAGGACAACTGTCCAGGGCAGGAGAGTAATTTGGAGAAGATCGCACCAGTGTCCAGGAGGAGATCAACCTCCCAGCCCTCTATGGTCAACTTTACCCAGGGCTTGTGAGGGTGATGGCTCGTGCTGACGCTTCCCCTGGGCACCCTCAGTCCTGCTGTTGGGTCATCTGGTTAGCCACCTCAGGCTCTGGGAACCTTCATCCCCTGGGACAGTGTGCTTTCCAGTGATCCCCTTGGCACAGTGGGTGAGGACGAGGTGGTGGTCCATTTCTCTGGGGACAATTTCTTACAAAGTGTCTTGTTATGCCACAGTGGTAACAAGCTCTGCCAGACTGGCAGCTGACCCAGGCCTTTCCCTCATTTGAGCCTCTTGGGTCTGCTTGCCTGAAGGCCATGACTAGGGCTGCAGCTTTTCTTTGGTCTCTCCTGTTCTGTTCTGCCTGTTCCTCCTTGTCTCTATTATAAAACACTGAGGTTGCTAGGTTACAATGATTCTAGACTCTGTCCTGGCCCCAGGGCCAGCTTCTGGAGCTTCCTCCAAATGTCAGCTGCTGCTTGCATAATAAACTTATCCTTTATATTAACTAACCCTCAATGGAGCCTGGCAATAGGGGAGTATACTTTCTTAAGGCCTTCCATAATCACTCAAGGAAGGTTGTTGGGTTTTCTTCCCTTCCCTGAGTTATGGTGGATAACACTGCATAGTTCATGGGCTTCTTCCTAGTTTGCCTTAATCCCTCAAGTATGTAGCTTAAGAGGTGCCTATGACTCCAGTCCCCCTGTTCTGAGTTAGGATCCCAGTGAGGGTCCATGCTAGGGACTGCTTGTCTACCTGTAGGAAACCTATCCTTTTCCTTTGGCATCATTTGGTCATGTACTTGACTAAGATACCAGCTGTCCCCAAACTCTTGAGCCACTGCTAGAGCAGCCTCTCTCTCATTGCTGGTTAGGGTTTAACTAAGCAATAACATGATATCTTTCCAGTCTGATTTGAAGGACTGACCCAGGCCCTGCAGAACATCTATGTACTTCTCTGGGTCATCTGAAAACTTTCTTAAGTCCATCTTCATTTGCTTTAAGTCAGAAATTGAAAAGGGAGTGTGCACCTTAGTTGGACCAAATTCTCCTACTGCCTGTAGGGGGCAGAGTCTGGGCATCCTAGAAGTCCGAGTTGCCTTGGCCATCTCAGCCTCCCCTGGCTCCTTTTGGGTTATTGGAGCTGAGGAGACCTGGTCAGCATTGGTGGAGGGAGGAGCCACAGGGAGTTCTAAATGTGGGGGCAATCCTGAGGAGGGGTTAGTAGGGTATGGGGTATAAGCTTTACATAACTGAGGATTATTCCTTAGAGAAAAGAAAACTTGCATATAGGGGACCTCAAACCATTTATCTTCACTCTTACAAAACAGGCCTAATTGTAGAATGGTGTCATAATCTATACTTCCCTTAGGAGGCCAGGTTTTTCCTCTTGGCAGAGGGTATTTTGGCCATGCTGTTTGGCAGAGAAAAATGAGCTGCTGCTTCTTCAAAGATCATGTGTCAAATTGGTCACAGTTCTCCAGGATGCATTTTAAAGGAGACTTTATCTTGGGAAGCATAGCACCCATCTGAAATCAAACACAGGAATGCCCACATCCCTGGTTATTAATTGCAATTGCTAGGTCTGGGGCATCCCCCAGTTATGGTGCCAGCCTGGGGCATTCCCCAGTTATAGCACCACATAATTTCCTTATGCCCAAGATGAGTGATCATCTTTCGGGGGACTCCCATGTGCTGGGTTTAATCACACTTACCAGCATCATGGATACTCACGCTCACTGTCTACATGCCTTCGTTGACCATCATAAAGACCTGGGCTGCATGGATGGGTGCTTCGTACCAGTGAGTCCCTGAACCAGGCCAGTGAGGCTTGGGTGATGGGTACCAATATTCCCCAGGAAGAGTTCCATTAATATAGGCCAGATTATAAAGCTGCCCTAGAGTATAAACTTCTAGGGGTGACCTCTGAACACAACAATCCAAAGAAGGCTGGATGGCTGCGTGGCTGAGGCTGAAACAATGCCCTCAGGACCCAGGCCTCCTCCCACACCCCACTTTCCATCATAGGAAAATGACCTAGGGTTGTGGGGCCTGTAATTTACTCTTTGAGCCTAGGACCCGGTTTGACTATGGTCTACTAGATGGAGAAGTTCTGTCGTAAGAAGAGCCATTCCTAAGCAAGACAAATTATACATTGTTAGATTCTGACCATTCAGTTGCATTTGGAAATCTGTGGGTGACAAAAAACAATATCCTATAGCCTCCAGCTTCTGGACTCCCAAAAAAGTTCCCCATTTAAGCACCAGTCAGACCTGACCCTACTGGGGATCTGAATTGGCGACCTTGAGGCTGCCAGCCCTACACCTTAATGACTGCACTAGTAGGCCGCTCTTGTGCTAGGGGGCTGCTGGGAAGAAGTCTGCCCTACAGAAATCTGGACCCAGGAGGTGTGGGTCTGAAAGTAAAAACTGCTTGCCACTGTGAGTTTGAAAGCCAGGTGTGTTCCACACAGGCAGAGCTGTTTGCAGCCTTTGCTATGCATGTGGCCCAGGGAAATCAGTCCTTGGGCTGCTCCCTTAAGCACTGCCAGAATGAAAAATGCCATGACCAGTGCCAGGGGGAGACCCAGCCCATGCTTGGATGCCAAGAGTGCTCACCCAGCTCAGCAAAGCCCTGCACTCCTGAGGCAGGCTCGGGGCCACATGTACATTTAAATTATGGCAGGCAGCCCGTGCTATGGAAAAGATAGGCAGGACTTGCACCTGAGACTGCGAGTGCCCACCCCAGCTGCACCCACAGTGCACAGCACAGCAGTTCCCGTGGGCTCAGTCCATGGCTGGGACATGAAGGGCTGGCAAGTGAGCAGGGCCAAGTACTCTGAGTCTGCAGACCACACAGGGGAGCACTCTCCCATGCTGTGGCTGGTGCCCGGCTGTGGTACCCACACGCTGCTGCATACTGCGCCACCCGCTGAGCTGGGACCACAAGCCATAGATCCCACTCTGAGCGCTGCTCACCATCAGCCTCATGCAGGCCTGGGGAAGCACTCCTGTGCTGTGGTGAGGGTGCCAGCAGGGTTGGGGTGGAGCACCTGGGGGCAGGAACCCCTGGGCCTGGCCTGGCTGCACCCAGAGAAATAACAGAGAGAGGGAGGGAGCAGGTTTGGAGAAAGTCAGGCGCAGCATCTTTTAATGTGGCTGGGCCACTTTATTTAGAGGCTGGGTGGAGCCTGCAAAGCTGACCGTGAGTGTCTGGCCCAGCTGCACCTGCACGTGCAGCTGCTGCTCCTGTGGTGCCAGTCCCACACAGACCCAGAAGTTCTCCTTACCAGATTTAACAGAAGGGATAGGACAGAGTTAAGCAAGTGAGAAGGGTCTGATTGCACTCACCACTCTGAAGTAACAGTCTCTTATGCCCTTCTCCTCTGGCTGGCTCACCAGAGATGTAACCGGGGGATGGGAGCAGGTTGCAGGAGCATCCCTGGGTGGGTGCTCACTGTTCCCAGATTGGGTGTGTTTTTTCCAGGTCCTTGGGCTCTCACTCACTCAAGAATGGGTAGGAGACCTTGGCAGTGTGGTGGTAGTGTTCAAGTAAATATCAGACCCAAAGATTTTTGCAGAAAAGTGATTTATTAGGCAGAGAGAAAGACAAAAAGAGAAGTAGGGAAAAAGAGAGGGAGCTCCCACGCTGTTGTGGGAGGGGATCCAGAGACAGAGTCCACACAGGTAAGGGGAAGGGGGACTTTTAATCTGGGAGTTACTCCCGCCCCATTCAAGTTTTTGTCCCATGAGCGTAGTTCCCTCAAACTTCTGCTGGAGTGATTGATCTTCGACTCTGATGTTGGATTGGCTGTCCAGCCCACAACAGAGCTCCTCCTTCCAGGGCTTTTCGCAGGCTTTTCTAAACAAAGGAAGCTCACCTGGGCAATCTACCTTCCCATGAGCAGCAAAGTTAGACAAAGAATTCTAGGCTTCCAGATGTGGGGGGTTGACAGAGGTATGGGAAGTTCTTGCCTTTGAAACCACACCCCTTGTGGACCCGGGAAGAGAAGTTAACACAGTCCCTCAATACTATTTCCAACACTGGAAGCAAGGCAGTAGGGACCCCTGAACCATGGAGGTTGCATTCTGGTGGAGGGAGACAGGCAAATCGCATATAGATGAATGAAAAAGAGGTCATCACAAGCTGGAGGATGCAAATACAACAGCAAGATGCAACAGCAGTGATAGGGCACTCCCTTTGTGCTGGATGGTTGGGGAAGGCCCTGAGAAAATAACACTTTCCCTCACTGACCAGAAGCAGCCAGCCAAACAAAGGCCTCGGAAGCCTCATTTCCATCACGGAGCAGATGGCCAGCACACAGCTCTGGAGCAAGGACCAGGGTGGCCTGTCCAGAAGTAGAGAGGAGGCAGGTATGGCTGGGATGATGAGCAATGAGAGGTGGAGTTGTAAGAGAGGAGGCCAAAAGGGAGTCAGGGCAGGTCGCAGAGGGCATGGCCCCTAAGTTCAGATCTCACTCACCCACCTCAGGAGCACTAGGGAAGAGGCCTTAAGCCCAGTCTTCTTCTGCAGGCTCTCTCTGTGGTCTAGTCTGGTTTGACAGGCCAAAGCCTCCCAGCTGGCCACGAGGGCTCAGCTTCCCCACAGGGCAAGACACTAATCCCTAAGTCCAGGTGAGTTGCCCCTATTCTGATGTTGCTCCTCCCCAGACACTTTCCTCTCCTTGATACCTACCTGATTTCCAGCCCTTGATGAGACTCTGAGCCTCCAGCTCCCAGAATCACCCTTCATTTTAATACTCAAATACCACAACTGGGTCCCCACCATTTCTCTCTAGCCCTTAGTTGATTTCTTCCTACTGTGTGTCTCTGCAGTGGCCTGAATAATGGTCTTTTATGCATCTCACGATTCCAGATGATGCTTACCATTTCTGCTCCCAGCTGCACTCCAGGCTTCTCTACAGCCATCTTTAGAGACCTTCAGCTGCTTTGCCACCATTTTCTTCCTGCCCTATCCCCACATCCTATCCCAAGCACAGACACAGCCCCTTTCTCCATTTACCAAAAGCATGCAAATTTCAGACTGTAGCGTTTAATGAAGATTTCCTAAGGGCTGGGGATAACATGAGTGAATTAGACAATGCAAATAACCAAAATTGAAAATTCTGTAGCCAGGGAAAGAAACATCCATCTAATAGTCTCTGCTAATAGGAAACTGCCTATGGGTAACACATTTTACATTGTTATGCAGAATAACACAGCCTCTCGTTCTGAGACAGGACCTGGGCATTCCCTTTAATAACCTAAGGTGTCTGATACCTCCCCAATGAGCTGTTTCCCTGGAGCCCCAGCACACTGTCTTGCAGGTGGTTTCTTCACTAGGATGCCAGGCTGAAGAGATGTGTGAAGCTAAAGTCAGCTTGAAGTCAGCTTTCTCTCCACTCACCAAGTGGCGAGTTTCCCTGGAGGAGGCTTCTGTTTCTAAGTCACGCAAAGGCCCAGTGCTAACAGCATGTCTGAGAGATACATGCCATGGCCTACTATAGCCACAGTTTAGAGAGAACAGCAGTGACACAAATGAGAGAAAATGAATTAGGCTAATAGGTTTTATTTGTTTTAACATTGTGAGTATCTTTGAGATTAAAAGCTAATAGTTGGAATAGTGCAAAAAATGTTACTAATAACATCAATAAAAGCCTCTAAAACTTTAGGAGTAAAGGACAGTTTCTTACCTTGTAACCTCTTTTCAAGCAAACACATTTAAGGGCCTTTTTTTCCTCTGTCTCTTTCTCTATCTTACAAAAAAAAAAAAAAAGCAAGCTACAAGACAATACATTTTCTAAAATTAGCACATATTTAATTCAATTTTCAAAATGAAGTTCTGTTCAACCTATTAGATGTATATATTCCATACAGCATCCCAATGTTTAAGCCAGTTTTTTTTTTATTGTACTTTAAGTTCTGGGGTACATGTGCAGATCTTGCAGGATTGTTGCATAGGTACATACATGGCAAAGTGGTTTGCTGCTTCCATCCCCCAGTCACCTACATCAGTCATTTCTTCCAGTGTTATCCCTCCCCAACCTCCCTGCTGTCCCTCCCTTGGCTCCCCGCAACCCCAACATAACAGTGTGTAATGTTCCTCTCCCTGTATCCATGTGTTCTCATTGTTCAGCACCCACCTATAAGTGAGAAAATGTGGCATTTGGTTTTCTATTCTTGTGTCAGTTTGCTGAGAATGATGGTTTCGAGATTCATCCATGTCCCTACAAAGGACATGAACTCATCCTTTTTTATGGCTGCATAGTATTCCATGGAGTATATGTGCCACATTTTCTTTATCCACTCTATCAGTGATGGGTATTTGGGTTGGTTCCAGCTCTTTGCTATTGTAAACAGTGCCGCAATGAACATGTGTGTGCATGTGTCTTTATAATAGAAAAATTTATAGTCCTTTGGTATATACCTAGTAATGGGATTGCTGGGTCAAATGGAATTTCTATTTCCAGGTCCTTGAGGAATTGCCACACTGTCTTCCACAATGGTTGAACTAATTTACACTTCCACCAACAGTGTAAAAGTGTTCCTGTTTCTCCATATCCTCTTTAGCATCTGTTGTCTCCTGATTTTTTAGTGATCACCATTCTACCTGGTGTGAAATGGTATCTCAATGTGGTTTTGATTTGCATTTCTCTAATGACCAGTGATGATGAGCACTTTTTCATACATTTTTGGCCTCATAAATGTCTTCTTTTGAAAAGTGTCTGTTCATATCCTTTGCCCACTTTTGAATGGGTTTGTTTTTTTCTTGTAAATCTGTTTTAGTTCTTTGTAGATTCTGGATATTAGCCCTTTGTCTGATGGTTAGATTGCAAAAAATTTTTTCCATTCTGTTGGTTGCTGATTACTCTAATGATTGTTTCTTTTGCTGTGCAGAAACTCTTAAGTTTAATTAGATGCCATTTGTCTATTTTGGCTTTTGTTGCCATTGCTTTTGGTGTTTTAGTCATGAAGTCCTTGCCTATGCCTGTGTCCTGAATAGGTGTTGCCTAGGTTTTCGTCTAGGATTTTTATGGTGCTAGGTCTTATGTTTAAATCTTTAATCCATCTGGAGTTAATTTTAGTGTAAGGTGTAAGGAAGGGATCCAGTTTCTGCTTTCTGCACATGGTTAGCCAGTTTTCCCAACACAATTTATTAAACAGGGATTCCTTTCCCCATTGCCTGTTTTTGACAGGTTTGTCAATGATCAGGTGGTTGCAGATGTGTGGTGTTGTTTCCAAGGCCTCTGTTCTGTTCCATTTGTCTATATCTCTGTTTTGGTACCAGAACCATTCTGTTTTGATTACAGTAGCCTTGTAGTATAGTTTGAAGTCAGGTAGCATGATGCCTCCAGTTTTGCTCTTTTTGCTCAGGTTTGTCTTGGCTATGCAGGCTCTCTTTTGGTTCCATATGAAGTTTAAAGTGTTTTTTTCCACTCTGTGAAGGTCAATGGTAGCTTGATAGGAATAGCATTGAACCTATAAATTACTTTAGGCAGTATGGCCATGTTCACAATGTTTACTCTTATTAACCATGGGCATGGATTGTTTTTCCATCAGTTTGTTTCCTCTCTTATTTCCTTGAGCAGTGGTTTGTAGTTCCCCTTGAAGGGATTTTTGCATCCTTTGTTAATTGTATTCCTAGGTATTTTGTTCTCTTTGTAGCAATTGTGAATGGGAGTTTACTCATGATTTGGCTCTCTGTTTTCTGTTATTAGTATATAGGAATGCTTGTGATTTCTGCACATTGATTTTGTATCCTGACACTTTGCTGAAGTTGCTTATCAGCTTAAGGAGATTTTGTGCTGAGATGATGGGGTCTTCTAAATATACAATCATGTCATCTGCAAATAGAGATAATTTGACTCCCTCTTTTCCTAATTGAATACCCTTTATTTCTTTTTCTTGCCTGATTGTTCTGGCTAGAACTTCCAATACTATATTGAATAGGAATGGTGAGAGAGGGCATCCCTGTCTAGTGCCACTTTTCAAAGGGAATGCTTCCAGTTTTAGTTCAATATGATATTGGCTGTGAGTTTGTCATAAATAGCTTTTGTTATTTTGATATATATTCCATTGATACCTAGTTTATTGAGGGTTTTTAGCTAAAGAGCTGTTGAATTTTGTTGAAGGCCTTCGCTGCATCTGTTGAGATAATCGTGTGGGTTTTGTCTTGGTTCTGTTTATGTGATGGATTACATTTATATATTTGCATATGTTGAACCAGCCTTGCATCCCTGGGATGAAGCCTACTCGATTGTGATGGATAAGCTTTCTGATGTGCTGTTGCATTTGGTTTGCAAGTATTTTATTGAAGATTTTTTGCATCTATGTTCATCATGGATATTGGCCTGATGTTTTCTGTTTTAGTTCTGTCTCTGCCAGGTTTTGGTATCAGGATGATGTTGGTCTCATAAAATGAGTTAGGGAGGATTCCCTCTTATTATTGAAATATATAATATTTCAATATATATTATAATATATATATAATCTGAAATAATTTCAGAAGGAATGATACCATCTCTTCTTTGTACATCTGGTAGAATTCGGCTGTGAACCCATCTGGACTTGCGACTTTTTTTTGGTTGGTAGGCCATTAATTGCCACCTCAACTTCAGACCTTGTTATTGGTCTATTCAGGGTTTCAGCTTCTTCCAGGTTTAGTCTTGGGAGGGTGCAAGTGTCCAGGAATTTATTGATTTCTTCCAGATTTACTGATTTATGTGCATAGAGTTGTTTGTAGTAATCTCTGATTGTAGTTTGTATTTCTGTGGAATCAGTGGTGATAGCCCCATTATCATTTTTTTTATTACATCTGTTTTGATTCTTCTCTCTTCTTTTTTATTAGTCTGGCTAGTGGTCTATTTTGTTGATCTTTTCAAAAAACAAGCTCCTGGATTTAGTGATTTTTTGAAGGTTTTTTTGTGTCTCCACCTCCTTCAGTTCTGCTCTGAGCTTAGTTATTTCTTGTTTTCTGCTTACTGTTGAGTATTTTTTATCTTGCTCCTCTAACTCTTTCAATGTTGATGATAGGGTGTCAATTTTAGATCTTTCCTCAATTCTCATGTGGGCATTTATTGCTATAAATTTCCCTCTAGACACTGCTTTAAATGTATCCCAGAGATTCTGGTATGTTGTGTCTTCATTTTCATTGGTTTCAAAGAACATCTATATATCTGCCTTAATTTCATTGTTTATCTAGTCGTCATTCAGAAGCAAGTTGTTCGTTTTCCATGTAGTTGTGCAGTTTTGAGTGGGTTTCTTAATCCTGAGTTCTAATTTGATTGCTCTGTGGTCTGACAGACTGTTATGATTTCTGTTCTTTTCCATTTGCTGAGGACTGATTTACTTCAAATTATGTGGTCAATTTTAAAGTAAGTGCGATGTAGTGCTGAGAAGAATGTATATTCCGTGCATTTGGGGTGGAGAGTTCTGTAGATGTCTATTAGGTCTGCTTGGTCCAGATCTGTGTGCAAGTCCTGGATATCCTTGTTGATTTTCTGTCTCTTTGATCTAATATTGACAGTGGAGTGTTAAAGTCTCCCACTATTATTTTTTGGGAGTCTAAGTCTCTTTGTAGGTCATTAAGAACTTGCTTTATGTATCTGGGTGCTCCTGTATTGGGTGCGTATATATTTAGGATAGTTAGCTCTTCTTGTTGCATTGATCCTTTTACCATTATGTAATGCCCTTCTTTGTCTTTTTTATCATTTTGGTTTAAAGTCCATTTTATCAGATACTAGGATTACAACCCTTCTTTATTTTTCTGTCCATTTGCTTGGTAAATCATTTTCCATCCCTTTATTTTGAGTCTATGTGTGTCTCTGCACATGAGATGGGTCTCCTGAACACAGCACACCATTGGGTCTTGACATTTTATTCAGTTTGCCAGTCTATGGCTTTTGATTGGGGCATTTAGGATGTGTACATTTAACATTAATATTGCTATGTGTGTATCTGATCCTGCCATGTTGTTACTGTAGGTTGTTTTGCTCATTAGTTGAAGCTGTTTCTTCATTGTGTCATTGGTCTTTACCATTTGGTACATTTTTGCAGTGGCTGGTACTGGCTGTTCCTTTATATGTTTAGTACTTCCTTCAGGAGCTCTTGTAAGGCTGGTCTGGTGTTGAAAAAATCTCTTAGCAATTGCTTGTCCATGAAGAATTTTATTTCTTCTTCACTTATGAAACAGATTGGCTGGATATGAAATTCTAGGTTGAAACTTCTTTTCTTTAAGGATGTTGCATATTGGCCCCCACTCTCTTCTGGTTTGTAGGGTTTCTGCCGAGAGATCCACTGTGAGTCTCATGGGCTTCCCTTTGTGGGTGACCCAACCTTTCTCTTTGGCTTCCCTGAGCATTTTTCCCTTCATTTCAACCCTGGTGAATCTGACGAGTATGTGCCTTGGGGTTGCTCTTTTTGAGGAATATCTTTGTGGTGTTCTCTGCCTTTCTTGCATTTGAATGTTGGCCTGCCTTGCTAGATTCGGGAAATTCTCCTGGATAATGTCCTGAAGAAGAGTGTTTTCCAGCTTGAATTCATTCTCTCTGTCACATTCAGGTACACCAATCAAGCGCAGATTAGGTCTTTTCACATAATCCCATATTTTTGGAGGCTTTGTTCATTTCTTTTCACTCTTTTCTCTCATCTTGCCTTCTCATTTTATTTCATTGAGTTGCTCTTCAATTTCTGATACTGTTTCTTCTGCTTTATCAATTCAGCTGTTGAAACTTGTGTATGCTTTGTGAAGTTCTCATGCTGTGTTTTTCAGCTCCATGAAGTCATTTATGTTCTTCTCTAAGCTGGTTTTTCTATTTAGCATTTCGTCTAACTTTTTTCAAGGTTTTTAGTTTCTTTGCATTGGGTTAGAACATGTTCCTTTAGCTCAGAGAAGTTTGTTATTACCTACCTTCTGAAGCCTGCTTCTGTCAATTCGTCAAACTCCTTCTCCACCCTGTTATGTTCCCCTGCTGGTGAGGAGTTGTGATCCCTTGGAGGAGGAGAGGCATTCTGGTCTTTGATGATTTCATCCTTTTCGTGCTGGTTTCTTCCCATCTTCATGTATTTATCTACCTTTGATCTTTGAAGTTGGTGATTTCGGATGGGGTCTCTAAATGGATGATGTCCTTTCTGTTGATGTCGAGGCTACTATTTCTTTTTGTTTTTTGTAAGACTAGTGGAGGTCCACTCCAGGCCTTGGTTGCCTGGGAATCATCTGCGGGGGCTGCGAGGCAGCAAGGATTGTTGCTTGATTTTTCCTCCGGTAGCTTCATCTCAGAAGTACCCGGTACCCACCTAGTGTAGCCTGAACTCTCTTGTATGAGGCATTTTTTTTTTTTCGGTTCTGCAGGGGTCTGGGAGCTGCTTGAGGATGTAATCTGTCCCTTGTTTGCCTGATGAGGTGCTTCTGGGCTGCCTCGGCCTCAGCCCAACTGCCCTATAGGCTTCCTCTGACTTTTGTTTACACAGGTGCAATTAGTCCTGCCTTCACAATGGCAGACTCCCTTCCTCCCACTGAGCTCAATCATCCTGGGTCGAGCTCAAACTGATGTGCTGGCCACAAAACTCTCAAGTAAGAGGGCTCCAGCTTGCTGGGCTTTGTGGGGGTGGGATCTACCAAGCCCTATCAGCTGTCTCCCTGTTCTCAGCTCTCTCTCTTTCTGGGGAGCAGGCAGCTCCTTCCTGCAGGTGCTCTCAGTGCTAGTCAGATTGCCCATCCAGACTTGTGCTGACAACCCAAGGTACAAGCCAGAGCAGCTGCTCATATCCGCGCTAACTTGTGACACTTTTGGTGGGAATCTCCTGGTGTGTGGGCTGCAGAGGGCACAGGGGAAGTGCAATATCTTAACCAGAGTGCTGAGGGGGAGAGAGAAGTCCCCAATCCTCCAGTCAGTTGCATTTCCCTGGTAGGGCAGTGCCCTGCCCTGCCTCGGTTCACCCTATTTGGGCTATACTCACTGTTCAACCAGTCCCATTGAAATGAACCTGGTACCTTGATTGGAGATGCAGAGATTACTCTCCTTCTGCATCTCTCTTGCTGGGAGCTGTGCTCTGAAAATGCTTCTATTTGGCCATGTTGGCCAATGTCCCAAGATACTCCCTAATTTTTTTTTGAACAGCCTTGCTCTGTCACCCAGGCTGGAATGCAGTGGCACCATCTCAGCTCACTGCAGCCTCCACCTCCTGGGCTCAAGCGATTCTCTTGCCTCAGCCTCCCAAGTAGCTGAGACTACAGGCACCAGCCACCACACATGGCTAATTTTTGTATATATTTTTTTTTTTTTGTAGAGATGGGGTTTTACGATGTTGCCCAGGTTTTTCCTAAGCTCCTGAGATCAAGCAATCCATCCACCTTGGCCTCCCAAAGTGTTAGGATTATAGACGTGAGCCACTGTGCCTGGCTCATATAAGCTAATTCTGAGACTTTTCTTAAATCGAGAAAAACAGATCTGTAAATCACATCTGGAAAAGGAAAGGAGAGCATGAAGGTCCCGGGAAAGGGGTAAAGGCCCCTGCTTGAGGACTTCATGGGGTTGGTATTTAGTCCCTCTTGGTATCCCAATAGGCTATGAAATCTACAGCTGCTCTTTGTGACCTGTGTAAATTCTGGGCAAAGAATAACCTTTCTCTGGATCATGTCTGCTAAACCAAGTATCACCATCCAGTCAGATGGGGCTGATCCCAGCAGGTGGCCAAGAAGGAAGTCACCCAATATCTATAAAAGTCCTACATAATATAATCCTCAGGGTTCACTTTAGGTGCCACCTCCTCCATGAAGTCTCTAGTGAGCAATGCCCCATTTAGAATAAAGTACTCCTTTAATAGTTTGTATTTGATTGTACACTGACCACATGTCACCTCTTGTTTTTATTTTGTAGTTAGTTAGATACATCTGTCTTCCCTCCTGATATGGGCTCATTTAGGTCTGAGGTGTAGGGTCTGTCAGTACCCACTGAATTTACTATTTAGTTGATTTGGGCTTACTGGAGACCCTTACTAAACATGGCAGTTGAGCTTTTGCTCTCTGGTCATGGAAATGTTTCTAGTATGCAATAGTCAGGAGGCAGGAGGGGGCTGGTCAGTGTGTAAGTACCCAAGGGAAGATTAAGACAAGGTGTAGTCTGCACACAGCTCCTCACAGTGGGTGGAAGCACCCAGAAGAGAGAGGCAAGGTGCCTGCACATGCAGCAGGCTGTTTACACCTCCCTCCACTGTCTTCCTCATGTCAGGCAAATGAGAGCTAGAGGACCTTGGGATCTTGCTCTTTAGCCAGAAAATGCCCAACCTCCATAAGTGGTAATGGTGATATCCTGAAGTCATGTTCACAGGTGAACAGATCTAATGTCCATTTTGTTGTTCACTAAAGTTCAGGGTGAGGTGGGAGAAGGTGATAGATATATGACTCTTCATTCATGATCTCTTCGGTATTTGTATTTTTGACTTATTTTTTCAGAGCTCCATTAGTCCCTCTTTAGGAAATGCTAAATTTAAATACCCTGGTACTGTTTTGGGGCCAGCCACCTAGAGTTCTCAAGTGCTGAAGCCAACTACCTCCTTCCCATCCTCATTCACCAGTACTTCTACAGGACCAGGCTCAGTGTGGTCTGTCAAGGCAAGAGGGGTGCTTCAGCTGATCCCATACTATCACTTAGTTCTGGTTTTCTGACTCTCCTGTTTGCTCTTCACTCCAACCCTCTACACTTCTTCAAGTCCTAAAGTACAAATCTGAGCATGTAACTCTCCCACTTAAAAATCCTTCAATAACTGTCTTTCATCTTGAACAAGATCAAGGTCAAGTTCCCTACCTTGACATTCGAGGTCTTCTGCAACCCTGCCTCCATCTCCTCCTTATATTTTATGTTGCGGCCACACCTAATTGCTGGTCATTTACACAATGCTTTCTATTCACCCCCATGACTTTGCATCTGCTTTAACTTTTTCTTGTGCTGTCCTTTCAACCCCCCTTTTCTTGACTGGATGTAACCTGTGTTTTTAGCATCTAATCAGTTGTCAGCTTCTTCAGGAAACATTCTGAAGATCCTGTGGTATGAGCTAAATGTTTCTCATCTGTGCTATCTTCTCCTAGCACCCTGTGCCTGCCCCTGACATAGCATCTGGTGCCCCTTGATACTATCTGTGTGTGTGTCATCCCCAGCACCTCCTGCTGCTCCTTGAGAACGGGCCTGGGTGTTATTCATCATTGTATAACAAACAAGCACCTGGCAAAATGCCTGGCACAAAGTCAGCACCGAATACATTCTTGTTGGATAGAATTTCAATTTCTTCTATCTTACAACTTGTAAAATGATTTTTACAAGTTTTACTTAACTGATTTCTTAGATAAATTCTGCATGCCAAATTTTTTCAAATCTATAGGCATAGTGGTTCTGTGAATGCACCAAAGTAACTGAGAGCTAGCTCTGAAAGCCAGACAGCAAGGCAACACCCATGAAAGTTAAGACAATGGCAATGAAGGTCCCATTCATCATCTCAGATGGATTTGCAGTGGCATGAAGGCTCAAACATTTCTCATAAAGGTCTTTATAAGGTACTTACATTAATTTAAAAGGCAGGTTGGGAAACCCATGATCATTTCCTCCAGAAAGCACAGAATTCCTGCAAGCCTGAAATCACTATGTTGGCTGCCATGCTGTCAGCTTATCCTAGCAATCTTTCAAGGTGCCTCATTGTGTGGCATCATTTGCTGTATTATAAGAATTCTGTTCAAGTAAGAATCAAGCTTCCTTTGAAACAATCACTTTGCAGAGGAAATGGAGAGTTTCAAGCATTTATTTATTTGTTCAACAATTATTAATTGAATACCTACTGTAGGTACTGAAGACACATTTTTAGGGACAAAATAGTCAAAACTCCTTGCCCTAGTGAAACTTGCTGTGTGGGAGACACAGACCTATTATGTTATATTGAAGGTAAATGCTATGAAAAATAAAATAGAGCAAGTAAGGGGGATCAGAAATGTGATATAGATTACTTTTTACAGGGGGTTAATTTTAATGGAGGTAATGGTAGGGCTCACGAATAATTGGAATATTTGAGCAAACACTTGAAGGATATGACGGAGCAAGCCCTGTGGCCATGCAGAAATACAGGCTGAGGGAACAGCCAATACAAAGGCCTTAAGAAAGTTAACACAAGGAATAGTGAGGAGAGCAATGTGGGGGATGCAGGAGAGAAAAGGAGAAGTAGGGGATGAGATCAGAAAGGTAACAGTGGGCAACTATTGGATATCCACAGGAAAATATGAAATAGCAGTTAGATGCAGGAATCTAGAGTTCCAGAGAAAGATCAGGCTGTAAAAACGAATGAGATGTAAATGGTAAAGAGAAGAGGTCCCAGGACTAAGAACTGGGACATTCTATTTAAAGATAGAGAAAAGAAGAGAAATTAATAGACTGAGAAAGAACAAGTCATTGAAGTAGTAAGAAAACCAAGAGGGTGTAGTATCCTAGAAGGCAAGACAGAAATTGTTTCCAGGAAGAAGGAATGCCCAGATGTGACAAATAATATGTAAATAAGATGAGGATTAAGGACTGACATTGGGTTTATCAATGTGCTGGATATTGGTGACTATGGGGTACTGGTTTGAATAGTGTCCTCCCAAAATTTATGTCTACCCAGAACCTCAGAATGTCACCTTCTTTGAAAATAAGGTATTTGCAGATATGTTAAGATGAGCTTATGCTGGATCAGGGTAGGCACCAAATCCCATGACTAGTGTCCTTTTAAGAAGGCCATAGAAAGACACAGAAGGACATACAGGAGACTGCCATGTGACAATGAAGGCAGGAATTGAAGTGATACAGCTATAAGCCAAGGATTGCTGGCAACCACTAAGAGCTAGGAAGAGGCAGTGAAGAATTCTCCCCTACAGCCTTCAGAGGAAGCATGGGCCCACTGGTACCTTGACTTCAGATTTCTAGCCTCCAGAACCATAAGACAATAAAGTTCTGTTATTTTCAGCCTTCCAGGTTGTGATACTTCGTTATGGCAACCCTAAGAAACTAACACATTTGATAAAGCAGCCACTAACATGTCTGTACCTTGATTTTCTCATCTGTAAAATAGGAATAAAAGTACCTCTCTCCGTGAACTGTGGCAAGGAGTAATACTATAACATTCATATAATGGTACATACCAAATTCTACATGTTAACTGTTACAATGATTTTAAATCTAAT
The DNA here is from genome assembly GCF_030222135.1 of Aotus nancymaae. Taxonomy (NCBI): domain Eukaryota; kingdom Metazoa; phylum Chordata; class Mammalia; order Primates; family Aotidae; genus Aotus; species Aotus nancymaae. Next base: position 52,378,071 of record NW_026988473.1, on the reverse strand, counting down.
AATTTTGTTTCAAAATAAAAACACTTGTTTTCATTTGTTCTTTGTTAAATTCTCATTGGCTCATTAATGTGACAGATTAAATTTCCCTAAACTTGTAAACACCAATTTTATGTTTAATCAAATTCTTTAAATATTTTGAAATAAGGAAAAAATAAAAATCTAATGACTAATATTCTCCTAAATATTTAAGCATTGTTTAAGCAATTGATTAAATTTCTGTGAATATTTCAAACTAAGATCACAAATTTAAAGAGCGATTATATTAAACACTCCAAACATCCAATGCAGGTGTTAAACAAAATTGTTCTCCGTCAATAACTCTTATAATGCTAATAAATAAATTGAGGGCTCCACCAAAATGGCCAAATAGAAACAGCTCCAGAGTGCAGTTCCCAGTGAGAAAGGTGCAGGAGACGAGTGATCTACACATTTCCAAATGAAGAACCAGGTTCATTTCAATGGGACTGGTTGGACAGTGGATATAACCAAAAGAGGGCAAACTGAGGCAGGGTGGGGTGCTGCCCCACCCTGAAAGTGCACCTGCTAGGAGGATAGGAGGTCTTCCTCCTCCAGCATTCTAGTTCAGATACTGTGCTTCACACAAGCCCTCTGCAACCCACAGACCAGGAGATCTTCACCAGGCTGAAAAGCACCCATGAGGTACCCGCACAGAGCTGAGCAGTAACCCCAGCCAGTGCTGCGAGTTGTTGGCACAGATCTAAGTGGACATATTAGCTCACAATGAGAAAGCCTGCAGGACACAGCTACCTGCCCCCCACAAAGAAGGGAATCAGGCAATATGGCTAGGTGGGTCCCTCCCCTACAAAGCCCAGCAAACTGAAGCCCTCTCGCTTGAGAGTTTCACAGCCAGAACATCAGTTCGAGCTCGACCCAAAATGATTGAGCTCAGTGGGGGAAGGCAGCCGCCATTGCAGAGGGGGAGTCTAATCTTCCTGTGTAAACAAAAGACACAGCAAACAAACACAGCAGCTCCGCCAAGTCAGTGGCAGCCCAGCAGTGCCTCTGCAGGCAGACAAGGGACAGAAAACCACCTTCTCAACTGGCTCCCTGAGATCAAAGCTAGATAAATCCATGAAGATGGGAAGAAACCAGTGCAAAAAGGATGAAACCATCAAAGACCAGAAGGCCTCTCCTTCTCCAAGGGATCACAACTCCTCACCAACAAGGGAACAAAACAGGATTGAGAAGGAGTTTGACAAATTGACAGAAGCAGGCTTCAGAAGGTGGGTAATAACAAACTTCTCTGAGCTAAAGCTTTTTCAACTAAAAACCTTGAAAAAAGTTAGATGAAATGCTAACTAAAATAAGAAGCTTAAAGAAGAACATAAATGACTTGATGGAGCTGAAAAACACAGCACAACAACTTCGCAAAGCATACACAAGTTTCAACAGTCGAATTGATCAAGCAGAAGAAATGATGGGTTCTTCTAGAATCTATCATTCCAGAGAAGAAATGATCTTTAGTCTCTGGACTAAAGATCAACTCAATGAAACAAAACTAGAAGGCAAGATTAGAGAAAAGAGAGTGAAGAGAAGTGAACAAAACCTCCAAGAAATATGGGATTATGTGAAAAGACCTAATCTGCGTTTGATCGGTGTACTGAAAAGTGATGGAGAGAATGAATCCAAGCTGGAAAACATTCTTCAGGATATTATCCAGGAGAACTTCCCCACCCTAGCAAGGCAGGCCAACATTCAAATCCAGGAAATACAGTGAACACCACAAAGATACTCCTCAAGAAGAGCAACCCCAAGGCACATAATTATCAGATTCACCAGGGTTGAAATGAAGGGAAAAGTGCTCAGGGAAGCCAAAGAGAAAGGTCTGATCACTCACAAAGGGAAGCCCATGAGACTCACAGTAGATCTCTTGACAGAAACCCTATAAACCAGAAGACAATGGGAGCCAATATTCAACATGCTCAAAGAAAAGAACTTTCAACCCAGAATCTCATACCCAGCCAAACTAAGCTTCATAAAGGAAGAAGAAATAAAATCCTTTACAGACAAGCAATTACTGAGAGATTTCATCACCACTAGACCTTCCTTACAAGAACTTCTGAAGGAAGCACTAAACATGGAACAACCAGTACCAGCCACTGTAAAAACATACCAAATGGTCAAGATCAATGATACAATGAAAAAACTGCACCAACTAACAGGCAAAATAACCAACCAGAAAAAAAATGGCAGGATGAAGTTTGCACATAACAATATTAACATTAAATGTAAATGGCCTAAATGCCCCAATCAAAAGATACAGACTGGCAAAATGAATAAAAAGTCAAGACCCAATGGTGTACTGTATTCAGGAGACCCATCTCACATGCAAAGACACATATAGACTCAAAATAAAGAGATGGAAGAATGTTTACCAAGCAAATGGAGAGAAAAAAAAAAAGCAGGGGTTGCATTCCTAGTCTCTGATAAAATGGACTTCAAACCAACAAAGATCAAAAGAGACAAAGAAGGGCATTACATAATGGTAAAAGGACAAATGCAACAAGAAAAGCTAACTATCCTTATATATATGCACCCAATATAGGAGCACCCAGATACATAAAGCAAGTTCTTAATGACCTACAAAGAAACTTAGACTCCCACGCAATAATAGTGGGAGACTTTAACACTCCGCTGTCAATATGAGATAAATCAATGAGACAGAAAATCAACAAGGATATTCAGGACTTGAACACAGATCTGGACCAAGCAGACCTAATAGACATCTACAGAACTCTCCACCCCAAATCCACAGAATATACATTCTTCTCAGCACCACATCACACTTACTCTAAAATTGACCACATAATTGGAAGTAAATCAGTCCTCAGCAAATGGAAAAGAACGAAAATCATAACAAACAATCTCTCAAACCACAGCGCAATCAAATTAGAACTCAGGATTAAGAAACTCACTCAAAACCGCACAACTTCATGGAAACTGAACAACTTGCTCTCGAATGGTGATTGGATAAACAATGAAACGAAGGCAAAAATAAAGATGTTCTTCAAAACCAATGAGAAAGAAGACACAATGTACCAGAATCTCTGGGACACATTTAGAGCAATGTCCCGAGAGAAATTTACAGCAATAAATGCCCACATGAGAAGCAAGGAAAGATCTAAAATCAACACCTTGTTGTCAAAATTGAAAGGGCTAGAGGAGCAAGATCAAAAAAAACTGAAAAGCTAGCAGAAGACAAGAAAAAACTAAGATCAGAGCAGAATTGAAGGAGATAGAGACAAAAAACTTCAAAAATATCAATAAATCCAGGAGCTTGTTTTAAAAAAAAAAAAAAAAATCAAAGAAATGACAGCTAGCCAGACTAATAAAAATGAAAAAAGAGAAGAATCAAATAGATGCAATAAAAAAATGATAAAGTGGGTATCACCACTGAAGCCACAGAAATACAAACCCCCATCAGAGATTACTACAAACACCTCTATGCACATAAAACAGCAAATCTGGAAAGTGGATAAATTCCAGAACACTTACACCCTCCCAAGGCTAAACCAGAAAGAAGTTGAATCCCTGAATAGTCCAATAACAAGGTCTGAAGTTGAGGCAGCAATTAATAGCCTACTAACCAAAAAAACATCCAGGTCCAGACAGGTTTACGGCCAAATTCTACAAGATGTACAAAGAGGAGATGGTACCATTCCTTCTGAAATTTTTTCAAACAATAAAAAGAGGGAATCCTCCCTAACTCATTTTATGAGACCAACATCATCCTGATACCAAAACTTGGCAGAGACAAAACTAAAAAAGAAAACATCAGGCTAATATGCATGATGAACATCGATGCAAAAATATTCAATAAAATACTGGCAAACCAAATGCAACAGCACATCAAAAAGTTTATCCATCACAATCAAGTAGGCTTCATCTGGGGATGCAAGGCTGGTTCAACATATGCAAATATATAAATGTAATCCATCACATAAACAGAACCAAAGACAAAAACCACATGATCATCTCAATAGATGCAGCGAAGGCCTTCAACAAAATTCAACAGCCCTTTAGCTAAAAACTCTCAATGAACTAGGTATCGATAACATATCTCAAAATAATAAAAGCTATTTACAACAAGCCCACAGCCAGTATCATACTGAATCGGCAAAACCTGGAAACATTCTCTTTGAAAAGTGGCACTAGACAGGGATGACCTCTCTCCCCATTCCTATTCAATACAGTATTGGAAGTTCTAGTCAGAGCAATCAGGCAAGGAAAAGAAATAAAGGGTATTCAATTAGAAAAAGAAGAAGTCAAATTGTCTCTATTTGCAGATGACATGATTGTATATTTAGAAGACCCCATCATCTCAGCACAAAATCTCCTTAAGCTGATAAGCAACTTCAGCAAAGTGTCAGGATACAAAATCAATGTGCAGAAATCACAAGCATTCCTATACACTAATAACAGACAAACAGAGAGCCAAATCATGAGTAAACTTCCATTCACAATTGCTACAAAGAGAACAAAATACCTAGGAATACAACTAATAAAGGATGCAAAAATCCTTTCAAGAAGAACTACAAACCACTGCTCAAGGAAATAAGAGAGGACACAAACAGATGGAAAACACTCCATCTGTTCATGGTTAGGAGGAATTAGTATCATGAAAATGGCCATACTGCCCATTGTAATTTATAGATTGAACACTATTCCCATCAAGCTACCATTGACCTTCTTCACAGATGGAAAAAAACACTTAAACTTCATATCGAACCAAAAGAGAGCCTGCATAGCCAAGACAATCCTAGGCAAAAAGAACAAAGCTGGAGGCATCATGCTACCTGACTTCAAACTATACTACAAGGCTACAGTAATCAAAACAGAATGGTACTGGTACCAAAACAGAGATATAGACCAACGGAACAGAACAGAGGCCTCAGAAGTAATGCCACACATCTACAACCATCTGATCTTTGATAAACCTGACAAAAACAAGCAATAGGGAAAGGATTCCCTGTTTAATAAATTGGCTAACCATGTACAGAAAGCTGAAACTGGACCCCTTCCTTACACCTTACACTAATATTAACTCTAGATGGATTAAAAATTTAAACATAAGACCAAACACCATAAAAACCCTAGAAGAAAACCTAGGCAACACCATTCAGGACATAGGCGTGGGCAAGGACTTCATGACTAAAACACCAAAAGCAATGGCAACAAAAGCCAAAATAGACAAATGGGATCTAGTTAAACTTAAAAGCTTCTGCACAGCAAAAGAAACAATCATTAGAGTGAACTGGCAACCAACAGAATGGGAAAAAAATTTTTACACTCTACGCATCAGACAAAGGGCTAATATCCAGAATCTACAAAGAACTAAAGCAGATTTACAAGAAAAAAAACAAACAAACCCATTCAAAAGTGGGCAAAGGATATGAACAGACACGTTTCAAAAGAAGACCTTTAAGAGGCCAACATGAAAAAATGCTCATCATCACTGGTTATTAGAGAAATGCAAATCAAAACCACATTGAGATACCATCTCACATCAGTTACAATGGCAATCATTAAAAAATCAGGAGACAACAGATGCTGGAGAAGAGGTGGAGAAATAGGAACACTTTTACACTGTTGGTGGGAGTGTAAATTAGTTCAACCATTGTAAAAGACAGTGTGGCAATTCCTCAAGGACCTAGAAATAGAAATTCCATTTGACCTAGTAATTCTGTTACTGGGTATATACCCAAAGGACTATAAATCATTCTATTATAAAGACATATGCACACGTATGTTCACTGTGGCACTGTTTACAATAGCAAAGAGCTGGAACCAACCCAAATGCCCATCAATGATAGAGTGGATAAAGAAAATGTGGCACATATACTCCATGGAATACTATGCAGCCATAAAAAAGGATGAGTTCATGTCCTTTGTAGGGACATGGATGAATCTCGAAACGATCATTCTCAGCAAACTGACACAAGAACAGAAAACCAAACAGTACATGTTCTCACTCACAGGCAGGTGTTGAACAATGAGAACACATGGACACAGGGAGGGGAGCATCACACACTGTGTTCTGTTGGGTGGGGCTAGCAGAGGGACAGTGGCGGGTGGGGAAGTTGGGGAGGGATAACATGGGAAGAAATGCCAGATATACGTGACAGGAGGATGGAGGCAGCAAACCACATTGCCATGTATGTACCTATGCAACAATTCTGCATGATCTGCACATGTACCCCAGAACTTAAAATACAATAAAAATAAATAAAATCTTATACATTTAGATGAAATTATCTTAAGCTTTCAACATCTTAAAAATAAGCTTTATAAGTGTAGTATAATACATCTTCCTAAGCATTTAAATGGTGACTATAAATTTAACTAGTTAAGTTAGTCTAAATATGTCCATTAAAATCACGAATCTTATAATTTTCTAGTATACCAAATTGTTAAGCATTTAGCTTAAAAACAAAGAAAAATTGGGATAACAAGATATGTATTGCACTTGAATAAATTACACAAAAGCATCATTTATAATTCTTATTTGTTAAATCTTTCTGTGTCACAAAGTTACTTTTCTAATTAATAGGAATACAATGATGAGTTTAGGAACTCTTTCTAGGAATTGCAATTATAGATGAAGAGATTGGAATCCCAAACAGCAGAGGAAGAGTAACTGCACAGACATGGGATGGGGCATTGGTTACCTCACAGGGGAATTTTATCAGAGCTATAAATTAATAAGGTAAATTTCTTCTTCTGGTTGGCTTCTGCTCTCTGTACTATCAGTGGGAGACAATCCTAGGCTTTTTAATGGAATTTTATTTTGTAACCTAGTGCATCACATATATCCTAGGAATCTTTCCAAATTCACACTTACCATTTTTTTTTTTTTTTTTTTGCCATAACTTTTATCCTTCCTATTCCCTGATTTGGGTAGATGGAATTATGGACACTCACACTGACATGTAGCAGTCACAATCAGAGCTTCCTGCTGAGACGTTCTTTTACTCTGTTCTTTCTCTTCATCTTTGATTCTATAGTCTTCTTTTGATCACTCTGAGCCCTTCAAGAATAGGATGTGCACTGTTTATGTGTTCTTTTTTTTTTTTTTGATGGAGTCTGGCTTTGTTACCCAGGCTGGAGTGCAGTGTGGCATGATCTCAGCTCACTGCAACCTCTGCCTCCCAGGTTCCAGCGATTCTCCTGCCTTAGCCTCCCAAGTAGCTGAAACTACACATACCCACCACCATACCTGGCTAATTTTTGTACTTTTAGTAGAGATGGGGTTTCACCATGTTGACCAGGCTGGTTTCAAACTCCTGACCTTAGATAATCCATCCGCCTCAGTCTCCCAAAGTGCTGGGATTACAGGCATGTGCCACAGCACCCAGCCTATCTTTGTTTTCTTAACGCTCAGTTCAATGCCTGGTGCTCAATGTTTGTTGAATGATGAATAAATGTAATCAATATTAATTTGAAGTAGCAAACTCCAAACATCCTCCACTTTACTTTGTCAGGTAGAGTAATTTTGGCCCTGTAGTAATTTCCTATCTTGGTACCTCATCTGAAAAATAGGACAGTCCTCGTATGACCTTCTGAATAGTGCCTTCACTGTAGCTTTTGCTTCTTGATGGTTTCTAATGAGCTCCTCTCAGTAAATAACTGTCTACATGTCACACATGCCATGCACCATTTGCCACCTTTCCCCTCAAGGTCTACTTGACAGTGAATCTTAACACACTCTCCTATGAAGTCTGGATTGTTCAGAATTCATTTCTGGACTAAGAATCCTTTTTAGAAAGGTGCTATACTGGAGTTACCATTCAAAGCTCAATAATTTGCCTTTCTGTGCATAATACTTAAGAGCATGCATTTGAATCCATAAAAGCGTGGTGGCAGATTCTGGCTCTGCCATTTACTACCTTTATTATTTGGCCTTTTTCAGACTCAGTTACCTCACTGTAAAACTGTAATTGTAATATCTATCACAAAGGGTTGAGGTGAGGCGTGAATGAGATAAGATATGCAAAGCTCTTAGGATACAGCTAGTGCTTAAGCACTCAATAAACAGTAGTTATTGCCCAAATGGACTCTTTCATTTTCCATGCTACTGGCCCAGTCTGTTGAAAGGCAGTATAGTCACATTCATACTGCTTTATTTCTTTAAGATACTTGTTCTTAAAGGGGAGAGGGAAAGAGAAAAAAAAAAAAAAATTGAATGTCCTCTTTACAGAAAGAAGCTAATCAGATTGTAAACTGGCAGAGCGTGATAATTCTTATATTTGCAAAGCTGTGCTAAGCAATAGTCAACAAAATCAGATTACAAACCAGCAGAGCATGATGAATCTTCACGTATTTGCAAAGCTGTGCTAAGCAATAGTCAACAAAATCCTGAGATTTTTGTGCTTTTTAAATACAATTTTAAATGTAACCTTAACAATATTAAGTAATATAAGATTAAATCATGTAATAAGAATCACTTCCATTTTTGACAAGCTTCTTAGTTCAGAGCCCTTAGGTACTTCCTGTAATAAAGACCCATTTTCAGATTCACAGATATTATCTAATGTTTCACTCTGTCTTTTCATGTTCTTAATTTGGGGCCTGTTTTCAATGGCCTGTCTCATATCAGCTGTCACTTTTGTGATCGAAATGTCACTTCACATTACAGTTTTCATTGGGACAGTTCTCATCTTTGGTTTCAATTCAATTTAATTCAAATTAGATCCTTATGTCTCAGGACAATTGAATTCACTTAAAATCTCCTCTGTTCAGATAGGATTGTAACCACTACTTCCTGTTGATACTACTGGAGTTATTGGTACCTTCTAAACCCCTGGTACTGCCTGGGAGCCTCCCAGGTCTCATAACAAGGACACTGCTACTTCTGCCCCTGGAAATGGGGCTGGCACCAGCACCGGAACCAGCCAGACTAGCATTATGCTCCACCGTTATTAAACCACCATTGCTGTCTCTGGCGTTGATGCCTCAGTCTCCACCACCTTCCTGTCACCAAAACCCCACTGGGTCAGTGCGTTTCTGAATTATGGAAAAATATTTTCTCACATTTTGTTTTATAAAATTTTGGCTGACACACAGCTCAGTAGGTTATAGAGGTTTGGAAGGGGGTAATTTGCTTATTTTGTTTGGTTTAGTTGAGTTTTTCTAGTCTTCCCCCAACAGAAGCCACACAAAAAGGGGCTGAGTGACAACAGCAAAATTTACCCATGTCTCCTCCTGAGACAACTTTTTCAGACCTGACTTGTATGCTTGACTTTCCCTAAAATAAGTTTCTTTTCAAGAGGCTTTTCTTGCAAGACTGCTGGTAGCAATGATACTACCGTGCCACCAGATGTATTGAAACTCCTTTATCCTGTCATCTTGTGGGCTTGGTCCAGGCTTGCAAGCATTCTAGAACCTTAGTGACACTATCCAGAAGAGGAAAAGATTCAGAGTCCAGAAAACTCACCCAACTGAAGGGCTGCACCTTAAAAAGGGGGAGACTAGGAGGCTGCATCACTGTATTTCCAGAGGCTGACCTTGATTCTGGCTAATTGCACACACAAGGAAATTCGCCAAATGAGCAAAGCCCAGCTTGGAGTTCAGGTCGGAGCTGTGCTATGACTTGGCCATTAACAACATTGGTCTGCTACTGGTATTCCTGGGCATGGGGACTGGTAAAAAGTTAGCTGAGGTTGCAGCCTAGCCCTCTATGCAGGCTTTAAACAGGCCATAAGAAACCAGATAGAGAGGTGGTCCCTAAGGCTAGGTACTTTGGGAGAGCTAAATCCAAAGCATTCTGAAGGAACTGTTTAAATGGAGAGGTAAAACTGGATCATAACATGGCAAAATGAGGTTGTGCACAGAACTAAGGGGGCAAACTAGATACACATGCATGTCAGTAGCCGGAGGAATCCAGGGAAATGGGATAAGCAGCTAGGAAGCCGTTAAGTGGGATATGGCACCTGCTGCATGCTACTAGTTTGGACTAGGGTTCTTAAAGGCAGCTCATCTGGCTAGATTTAGAGTATGTAGAAAGCCAAGGCAGATAAAGTACTTTTAATACAACAGAAGTGTGGACTGGACCTATAGAGGGAATTGACATAATTGCTAAAGCTTGGACTTTGAAATTAGAAGTCTTGGGTTTAAATCTCAGCTCTGACACTTAGTCACAGTGTGGCTGTGTGCAAATTAGTCTCTCTATAACTCTGCATCCTCCATTAAAGAACCTCAAGGGGTCTTTTAAGAACTTGTGAAGTCCATATCCCAGTGCCAGGCATACAATAGGTACCCAAAAATGAAGGAATATTGGATGATACCATCACAACTAATTCCAGACCACATTCACTGGTGGCACTGAGCCTGTTAATTTGCTTTCTCTGGTGAGAAAGGACTCAGAAATTGGCAAACTGATATGGGTATGGGTTTTATAGTTGAAAGAGTGGCTAGGGAACCAAGAGCCTGATGTAGGTGATCGCTTAGAAAGGTCTGTAGGGGGGAAATAGGGGAGGGACAGTGGGGGGTGGGGAGTTGGGGAGGGATAGCATGGGGAGAAATGTCACATATAGGTGAAGGGGAGGAAGGCAGCAAATCACACAGCCACATATGCACCTATGCAACAATCTTGCATGTTCTTCACATGTACCCCAAAACCTAAAATGCAATAAAAAAATAAAAATATATATATATATATAAGTAAAGCTATTCAGAGGGCGCTCCAGAGTAGCAGCTGATCTGGCAAACTGATATTTAAACCACAATATTGATGCTTTCTTTCTAGATGCAGAAACAAACACCCCTTTCCCAGAGATGTGTGTGTGCCTACACACATGTACATACTTCAAAGCCACAGGTCACAATCAAACATGGTTTCCTTTTGCAGGGAATACACTGGCTTTCAATACTTTCCTTCAGTTATAGCCTCACATGTGAACTTTTGATCTCTGAAATGAAGTTCATAAATTTCATATCAGAATGGTTGCTACTCTTTCATAGTTTACATGTAAATTTTGTTTTCTATATCCATAGAAGTCACTTCAGTTTTTTTCTCTCTACGGCCACAGTATTACTACATTTAATCTGTGCTAGAAGGTGCCCTGAGTTTAAATTAAGTTGAATGCTGGGCTGAGTGTGAAACACAAGAGATCCTGCTAGTCTAAGTCTAGGGCTTCTTTAAAGAGAGGCCCTCCTTCACATCTTGGAAACAAGGATTGATGTTGCACCACTCAGACCTCCTCTTTCCATCCCAGCTCTATTAGTCCATTTTCACACTGCTGACAAAGACATATCTGAGAGGGGGAAGAAAAAGAGGTTTAATTGGACTTACAGTTCCACATGGTTGGGGAGTCCTCAGAATCATGGCGGGAGGCAAAAGGCACTTCTTACAGGGCAGCAGCAAGAGAAAATGAGGAAGAAGTGAAAGCGGAAACCCCTGATAAACCAACAGATCTCGTGAGACTCACCCGCTATCATGAGAATAGCACGGGAAATACCGGCCCCCATGACTCGATTACCTCTCCCTGGGTCCTTCCCGCAACACACGGGAATTCTGGGAGATACAATTCAAGTTGAGATTTGGGTTGGGGCACAACCAAATCATATCACCAGTCTTAACCTCCTACCATTTCACTCCTCACACTACAGTCCAGTCACACCAAATTGTGATGATTGCTTCAATGCACCTTGCCCTTTACTGCATTTCTGCCTTTGCACAGTCTCTTTCCTCTACCCTAGTGACCTTCCTTCCTTCTTTTCAGAGGAATTCCTTGTCAGCCTAAATGGCCTAGCTCAAGACTCATCCTTCAGAGTGTTCTCTATAGACCTCCTAAATCCCTTTGAAGTTACTCTCTCTTTTCTCCTGGCCCCTGCAGTATTCTATGCACACCTATATTATTCAGCTTCTCACATTGTAATTTCTCCCCCTGTGAGCCTTTGAAAGCAGGGTGAGTGTCCTACTTATGGTCCTTGTATCTCCAGCATCTATTATCATGCCTGCCACTTGTTTGATGCACATTAAAAATGTATGAATGAGGCGGGCAACACGCCTGCAATCCCAGCACTTTGGAAGGCCAAGGAGGCTGGATCAAGAGGTCAGGAGTTTGAGACCATCCTGGCATCATGGTGAAACCCTGTCTCTACGAAAAATACAAAAATTAGCCGGGTATGATGGTGGGTGCCTGTAGCCCCAGCTACTCTGGAGGCTGAGGCAGGAGAATTGCTTGAACCCGGGAAGCGGAGGTTGCAGTGAGCCGACATCATGCCACTGCATTCCAGCCTGGGTGACAGAGCAAGACTCTATCTCAAAAAAATAAAACAAAATGCTTTGGGAGGCCGAGGCGGGTGGATCACGAGGTCAAGAGATCGAGACCATCCTGGTCAACATGGTGAAACCCCGTCTCTACTAATACAAAAAAACTAGCTGGGCATGGTGGCGCGTGCCTGTAATCCCAGCTACTCAGGAGGCTGAGGCAGGAGAATTGCCTGAACCCAGGAGGCGGAGGTTGCAGTGAGCCGAGATCGCGCCATTGCGCTCCAGCATGGGTAACGAGCGAAACTCCGTCTCAAAAAAAAAAAAAATAAAATAAATAAAAATAAAAATAAATAAATAAAACAAAATGTATGAATGAAAGCCAAATTATTCTTTTTGGTTTTTTTTCCTGCAGAAACGATGATCATGGGTAAGAGGACTGCTTGCACCAAGGACACAATAGTACAACCATCTTACGAAGATCTTAAGTAACTTTTTCCATCCAGCAACACCCAGACGACTTCAGCGACCAAATGCTCAGCTGTAACCACAGCAATAACTGGCCTTCTTTCCAGACTGGGTTTGGTGAACCTGAATGGTCCAGCCACCTTCTGCAGATGACCCAAGATGATGTGCTGACAGGGAAGCATGTCTCCTATGGCCAAAAACCAAGATTGGACTATGAACGAAAACAAATGATAGATATAGTGACAGTACAAGAGTACCAGGACTAAGTGTTTCATATGAAGCCCTTTGTGATGAGGACATAGAATCTGCCCTGGAAATTGTTATTCTAACATGACATTATTTTCTAGAATGCCCTGGAAGGAAAGACTATTTAAAAATATATCCAGGTGCTAAATAGGCAGCAGATCTCAATTCACACATGACTACCTTTGAGCTAATGACTGTCTCCAGAAAATAACTTTGCCCCAGTAAGTGCTCCAGATTTGCAAGGAATAGCCCCAGGAGAATGATAGGACAAGCAGGCTGTTCCCTGGAAGAAATCTAGTGGCAAGGAGGGCTAGTTCACAGCAAACTCACTGCCTCCTCCCATGCACGTGGTAGAGAGTACCAGTATCAATACGGCCCTGTTTTCTGCTAAAACCAGATTTTGAGGAATCAGAGACCCCCAACACTATTCCCTCAGTAGCCAGCAGCCACTTCCTTTCAACTGGGGGTATTATTAGCATGAAAAGTAATTGTTATCCCAGTTAGAAGGGCATACATCTCAGTGGTATGAGCATGTGGAATATCCTTTCCTAGGCACGTTTGTCCACTGAGTTAACAGCCTCAGAAATTGGTGTAGCAATGGGTGAGATGAGATCACGGAGAGAGAACACAGCCATCCCCTAGAAAAAGGCACAGCTTTTGGGCTTCTTTGGCCTGAGTGCCTTCTGGGGTATTTCCATATGCAACAGCCCAGAGTCATAGCCTTGGGCAACCACACACAGAGGTTTCCTTCTCACTTCAAACACATACATCACTTTCACAGCACTTGGGGATGGAAATACCTACAAGTGTGAAGGTCAGGGACTCTCCCTGGGCATCTCATTCATTACTCAGCTTCCTTCCTGACCAAGTCTGCCAACCAATGGCCAGCTATGCACTTCATCCTCATTGCTTCTGCCTCCATATAAATGAAACCAAAGGCCTCAGCATATCCTGGGAGGACTAGGGGCTGTTACCTAATGGTCCTCTCTGTCCCATTATGGGTGCAAGGCACCCCATCCACACATTTGCACCACTATCCCAAGATAATATTTTCCTTTTCACGCAATCTCTTTGCAGCAGAATCCAGATCTGGATTGCAGCTTACTTTCCTGGAAAGCTTATTATCTTTGTTTCAATTAACATTTCAGGATGGAACTAACTGGGTGGAAGAAGGATGATTGCATGTCTTTAGAAAGTTCTCATTGCCCCAGCTGCCTAGTACTGTACAAGAACCTCTACCCTGATGGCAGATCTAAAAAGGCTGTAGGCCTTTGGTTGTAGGAAGCAGTGTCATTACATTCAAGCTTCACTTCTTAGATTGGCTTCCAACCATTGGGATTCAAAGAGAATCCAAGGTTCTGCCTATGTCTGATGACATAAGGTAAATTCAACTTCCTCTGCTCAAGGTTCCCCTCTGCTCATCCCTCATTCAGACATCCTCCATCCTACCAGTGTTTAGAACCAAAGCATGAAGGGCTAGCGCCACCAGGATAGTTAGCAGAAATATTGTCTGTAGATCCGGGCAGATGAGCCCAGAAGAATGGTCCCAGAGAAATCAGACTGGCTCCAATAGATATCAGGCAGCCATCCAAATAAATTCTGACATGTCCTTGGCAAAGGGAGCCTGGGTTAGAGATCCTGAGGCAGCTGTGCCTACCGTTCCCCACCTCAGGAGCTTCCTGCCCAGAAAGCCAGCAGCCTTGGGATACAAATAAGGATGCGACTGGCTTGTTGGTATGAAACAGAAGGTGGCTTTATAGGGGCAAGCAGGCAAAGAGGACTGTCCACATGGCAGGCAGGTAGGTTAGGGTCTGGAAAGCTTTGCCTAGCCAGTACAGCTGTGGCCAGAGGCTGGTTGTAAATTTGAACTCCCTCAGCCCATTTGCAACTCTGCCTCTGTTCTCTTGCATTTTGTTTGGTTCCCCTTTAGTTTCCTAGTAAATGTTCCTTTTGAAAAACTCCAGCCTTGTCTCATTTAACTTGGGGGAAGGGGATTCTCCAATGTCTTTTCTTGGATAAAGAAGGAAATTAAAATACCATGAAAAAATGGACATGGCAGTAGAAAGGAAACATCAAGATGAGACCTCAAAAAGAGCTGGTGCCAAAAGAGAGGGAGAGGCCAGGTGTCCCCCCACCCAACTGGCACTGATTCTCAGCCCCTTCCTCTTACTTCCATTGACTTCGAGTAGATATGCCCTTGATGTGTGTTGCTGCCAAGGCACCTTGCTAGCCAGTGAATTGGACACATGCAGCAGGCAGTATGATGTCCAGGAAGTACACTGGTACATGACAGGAGACAGGATTGGGGTGGGAGGGGAGAGGTTTCTACAATGTGGATGTTCTCAAAATTCTTCAACAATCATGACTCTAAATGATATGATTTAGGGCTGGGTGCAGTGACTCACACTTATAATCTCAGCACTTTGGGAGGCCAAGGCGGGAGGATCACTTGATACCAAGAGTTCAAGATCAGTCTGGCAACATGGAGAGACCCCCATCTAATTTTAAAAGAGACCGCCTGGATAATTTTTAAAAATTAGCCATGTACCTGTAGTCCCAGCTACTTGGGAAGCTGAGACAGGAGAATCACCTGAGTCCAGGAGTTTGAGGCTTCTGTGAGCCATGATTGCACCACTGGATTTCAGCCTGGGCAACAGAGCAAGACCCTGTTCCTAAAAAACAACAAAAAAAAGAGGTATGATTTAGTTCACATGGCCTTCAGTAGAACTACATTTCATATGATGAAAAGAAAATAATTATTTTACACTTGAGTCATGGAGACTGACAAAGGATAGGTATGAAAAATGGCTTGCTATTTTCATGGCCATCCTGTCCTGCAATGGGGGACATTCCAATGACTTACTGCTGCATAACAAAGCACCAAAACATAGTGGCTTAAATAGAAAGGTATTGTCTCTCTTGATTATCTGGGTTGACTGAGCTTAGGTGATGCTCTCCTCTGGAGTTTCATGGTTGCTCTCAGATAGCATCTGGGGCTGGCATCATCTGAATACCTGCCTGGGATGGATGTCTAGAATGGCTTCTTCATTCACATCTGGTTCCAGAATTGAAATACCTGGAACAGCTGCAGAATAGCTGGACATCTCTCTCCACATAGTCTCTCCACATGGTTACTTTGGGCTTCCTCACAACATGGACATCTCAAGATAATGTAAAGAGACTGGCTTCCCCCAGAGCTAGCATTGCCAGTGAGCCAGGTAGCTGCTTCAAGTTTCTATTAAGTAAGTTCTAAAGTAACCTAGAATCACTTCTGCCACATACTATGGGTCAAGAGCGAGTCATAATCTTGAATCAGCCCAGATTCAAGGGGAAAGAAATTACCCAAGAATGGAATACCAGGTGTGGCTCATCAGGGCCATCTTTGGAGACAGTGGGGATAGGAGTGACAGTGGGGAGGTTAATGAGTTAAAGGGCTTCCTAGATAGCTGTCATTTTAAAAGCACATAGAATGCACACACATGTGGAGAATGCAGTGAGTAATAACAGGCAGAGGAGAGGGGAAGGGCTAAACATGGACAGGTAAACAGAGCATAGCTAAAGAAAAGCAACTGATTCTGACTAATACAGTGCTTATGAAGTTTCAAAACAAATTTATGCATAGTAATTTAATGAACTGAGAAAAAGACACAAATATGGATGTGAATATAGCCAAAAACATTGTCTGCTCTCTGTATGTGGATCCTGATAATTCTGCAGGTCACTAGCTGCCCCTGGCCACCCATTTCACTGATAGCCACCTGGGACTATCGAAGGCATCTAGCTTAGGAGTGCCCAGCCTCTGGTATTGCCACTCAAACTCAACCCAGAAAAGACGGCTCACCTGTTGCTTACTGGGCCCTTCCACATCCTTACAAAGAGTATCTCTCTCACACAGGAGTCCTGAGCTGGTTGCTGGAACAGAGCACAACCAGAGGCTGAGTGGCCAGTGAGACTCCTCTGAGACTCAGGTTTTCTCTCTAATGGGAACTCCTGACTCTTCCTCCTTCAGTCCTCTCTCGGGACCAAAGAGGAGGGAAACCCCTCAATATCCTTTGGCAATCACTGTGAACACTTCCCCAGCTACAGAGGTGCTGCTTTGGGGTCGTCCAAGACAGAGTCAAGCCTTTGGCGATGTTCGGGAAATGCTGGTATGTCTCTGAGATGAGCTTTCAAGAAGAGAGGCATGTATGAATGGGGCCTTTCTGGGATAGCACACACTATTCTACTTTTTTTTTTTTTTTTTTTTTCCTTTGTTGTTGTTGTTGTTGTTGAGATGGAGTTTCACACTTGTCATCCAGGCTGGAGTACAGTGGCGCAATCTCAGCTCACTGCAACCTCCGCCTCCCAGGTTCAAGCAATTCTTCTGCCTCAGACTCCTGAGTAGCTGGAATTACAGGCACCCACCACCACGCCCAACTAATTTTTTTGTGTTTTTAGTTGAGACAGGGTTTTGCCATGTTGGCCAGGCTGGTCTCAAACTCCTGACCTCAGGTGATCTGCCTGCCTTGGCCTTCCGAAGTGTTGGGATTACAGGTGTGAGCCACCGATCCTAGCCCCACTATCCTACTTTCTGTCAAGTACTTTCCACAATAGGCTGACCTTCATGGAAGAAGTGAAATAGAAAATTGAGGAAAAGAAAATAATCAGGAAAAAAAAAAAGTCCTACCAGTCAAGAAAATATCCCAAGGAAGACCCACAGGACAACTTCCAAGGCAAATAGGAAAAGAGAACATGGCAAACTAGGAGCTGCAGAAGAAGAGAGCCCTGTCTTCATCCCTAAGCCCAGGATGAATATGACACAAAAATAGGCTCTGTTATTTTGGAGGGAACAAAAGTGAGTGAGTGAGTGAGTGAGTGAGTGAGTGAGTGAGTGAAAGGAAGAGAAAAGAAAGAAGGGAGGGAGGGAAGAAAGAAAGGGAGGGAGGGAGGCTCTGAGTAGTGCCACAGACCTGCTTCCAGTGTCCCTGATATAAAGCTGTCTTTGCTCAGTCTCCCAAGAAAACAGATCAAGCTTCTCCCAAGGACTATGGCAGGAACCCACTCCCTTTTTCCACTCAAAAGACATAATTGTCACTTGCTGCCTGGAATCCCTGGGCATATGGGCTGCAAAATTCAACTAGCTGTGTGATGACTTCTGTCACCTCACTCCCTGGTGTCTTCCCACTTGTGTTCAGGAGCTCTGGGCCTGGGAAGGATTAACAACCAAGATGAAAGATGGCCCACAAGGCCTCAGAGAATCAGGAGCCAGCCCTTCAGTCCAGAAATTTTGGCTAAGCCTCTGTCATTAAGGACCCCCAGCTCATCCATAGGCTAATGCCAAACTTTCACAACAGCTACTGGGTCTCATGACACCTCCTCTTGGTAGAAAGGAAAGCATAGGTCAAAAGGACCTGGGTCACAGATTCTGTCCTCTTGAGTCATTGATTCTGCCTCCCTAATCTATCTTTTTTCTTTTTTTTTTTTTTTTTTTTTTTTTTTTGAGACAGAGTCTCACTCTGTCGCCAGGCACTAGGCTGGAGTGCAGTGGTGCGATCTCGGCTCACTGCAACCTCCGCCTCTCGGGTTCAAGCAATTCTCCTGCCTCAGCCTCCCAAGTAGCTGGGACCACAGGCTTGCGCCACGACACCCAGCTAATTTTTGTATATCTGTATTTTTTTAGTAGAGACGGGATTTCACCATGGTCTTGATCTCTTGACCTCATGATCCACCCACCTCGGCCTCCCAAAGTGCTGGGATTACAGGCGTAAGCCACCATGCCTGGCCCCCTAATCTACTTAAGATACTCTGTGAAAGCTGGATGAACATGCTCAACAATTTAAAAAGTATATATATCAATATAAAATGGACTAATGATAATCAATGTTGCATATTATAGTTTGCTTTTATCCATTTTCTTTATTTTTTGAAAATTGAACTTTTTATATTAAAGATAGTAGAAAGATTAATGTATTGACTGAACACTAAATTTATTATCGTTATTATTCCAATAATTATTCACTGAATTAAAGTTATTTCAAAACTACTATTTGACATAGGAATATTGGTAGTTTTTTTCTTCCAAGCGAACATCATCTTCAAAACATTCACACAATTTAGATCAAATTCTTTTCGCACAGCAACTGCATCCAGAGACTTGATTTTGGATTTAGATTTAAATTTATCAAAAACAGGTTTTTTTTTTTTTTAACTTGCCTAATTCAAAGCTCAAAGACTAATGAAATCCTTTCTTCAAATACCTGAAGACATTTGTCTTCAGTGCTCCAGAGATGAGCTTATGAACCATATAAACTGGTAAGTAAATCTTCCAGAAACAAGTTTTACCTTCATTTCCAAAAGTAATGATTTTGAAAATATATATTTTCTCCTCAAAAAGTTTTAGAACTAAATTTAAATGTTTCTGTCTAAAACAAAGCTTTCAAACAATCCTTACCTTAAAAGCACACTAGAGTACAAGCAAGATAAGAGTTCAATAAAGAAAAGCATTGCCACAAATTATACATGTTGAAAAAAGAAGCAAATGTGCTGTCCCTGCCTTCGTGTCCACAACTCAGACTGGAACTCTGCTAAGGCTCATTGGGCCTGCTGGTGTCAACAAGGCTCATGGGTGTTCTTAGCCAAGCAGTGAATCTGCATTATGGGCCAATATTATGGTCAGTGTATTCCTGTTTTGTTTTCTGGATTAAAAGAGTGAATACAAAATGTTTTATGGAGAATAAGACCCAGGCAGCCCAATGCCAAGTCCCCAGAGGAAAGGAAGTGTTTTGGCCATCACATTAATAAAAAAAAAAAAAAAAAAAAAAAAAAGCAGCAATATGCTATTTTCTGAATTACAACTCTGGAGGTTAAAGTATTTCAACCAAAGTAAATACTTTTCCATAATAAATATTGGTTTTACCTTGTTTTCTACAAAGTTAAGTGTTGCATTATCTTAAACATCCCTGCTGATTTTGAAGAACTGTATTTGCTTGCACAAAATTAACAGTAAAACCATTTAAACTTTGACTTCCAGTGTTTTCCACACTTGACATCCATGTTGAGGAGGCAGTGACATTTATGTATGAAAGGCAGCTGGTTGGGCCTGACTTTCTACATTGGGTCCCTGGGTTCTTGCTATTACTGTTAATACCTGCAGGCCCTTTCACAGTGACCACCTAGACAGATGAGACAGTCCTGGCTGTAGCAGTACACTTAGCAGCTTAGACAAAACCTCTGGGGCTCCTGGATCAAGATAATGCCATTTTGGCAGCAACTGCTACAGTTTTGTTGTCTCTTGACTCTGAAAGATGGTCTTCCTGCCCTCTTCACCCTCCCCCTGGGAAAAGGAAACAACAAAGTCAAGGAAGATGTATCCATGTCACCAAAAAGGATAAAAACAGGGACACCCTTGGCCAGGCGCGGTGGCTCACGCCTGTAATCCCAGCACTTTGGGAGGCCGAGGCGGGTGGATCACGAGGTCAAGAGATCGAGACCATCCTGGTCAACATGGTGAAACCCCGTCTCTACTAAAAATACAAAAAATTAGCTGGTCATGGTGGCACGTGCCTGTAATCCCAGCTACTCAGGAGGCTGAGGCAGGAGAATTGCCTGAACCCAGGAGGCGGAGGTTGTGGTGAGCCGAGATCGCGCCATTGCACTCCAGCCTGGGTAACAAGAGCGAAACTCCGTCTCAAAAACAAACAAACAAACAAACAAACAAAAAAAAACAGGGACACCCACTGCATGTGTACATGCAGGGTGCAGGGCAGTGGAGAGAAACATCACCTAAAGCTAACCCAAATGCAATATCCCTAACTTTTTTCTAGGTTTTAAAGTTCATTAATCTTGAAATTTTAGGAAAAATTAAGATGGAATTTCAAAAAATGTAAACAATGGACTTAAAGGAAATACAAAGGGTATGTCTATGTCTTTAAAGAGTCTCATAAAATCTGAAAACTTTAGTAAGTTATTCAAATACTTCTTGTATCTATAGATTGACATTTGGCAGATTGGCTGTATTACGTCCATTTTCCCAGCTCATGTAAAAGTAGCTACTGGTGGTTGCCTTCTGTATTACTCTGTTTTCACACTGCTACAAAGAACTACCTGAGATTGGGTAATTTATAAATAAAAGAGGTCTAATTGAC
Organism: Aotus nancymaae; assembly: GCF_030222135.1. Taxonomy (NCBI): domain Eukaryota; kingdom Metazoa; phylum Chordata; class Mammalia; order Primates; family Aotidae; genus Aotus; species Aotus nancymaae. The sequence continues at coordinate 52,357,002 of NW_026988473.1, read as the reverse complement.
TCACAGTTCTGTATGACTAAGGAGGCCTCAGACAACTTACGATCATGGCGGGAGGTGAAGAAGAAGCAAGCACCTTCTTCACAAGGCAGCAGGAGAGAGAGGGCACATAGGGAAAATGCTAGTCACTTATCAAACAACCAGATTTCATGAGAACTCCATCATTATCACGAAAACAGCATGGGGGAAACTCCCCCATGATCCAATCACCTCCCACCAGGTCCCTCCCTTGACACATGGGGATTACAATTCCAGATGAGATTTGGGTGAGAACACAGAGCCAACCCTATCATTCCACTCCTGGCCCCTCCCAAATCTCATGTCCTTTTCACATTTCAAAACCAATCATGCCTTTCCAACAGTCCCCCAAAGTCTTAACTCATTCCAGCATTAACCCAAAAGTTCAAGTTCAAAGTCTCATCAGAGACAAAGCAAGTCTCTTCTGCCTATGAGCCTGTACAATCAAAAGCAAGTTAGTTACTTCCAAGATATGGTGGGGATACAGGCATTGAGTAAGTTTCATTCCAAATGGGAGAAATTAACCAAAACAAAGGGGCCAGAGGCCCCATGCAAGTCCAAAACTTGGCCAGACAGTCATTGTATCTTAAAGCTCCAAAATCTTTGACTCCATTTGTCACATCCAGAGCATGCTGATGCAAGGTATGGGCTCCCATGGCCTTGGGCAGCTCTGCCCCCATGACTTTGCAGGATACAGCCCTGTGGCTGCTTTGACAGACTGGCATTGAGTGCTTGCAGCTTTTCTAGGGGTTTAGTGAAAGCTGTCAGTGGATCTACCTTTCTGGGGTCTGGAGGATGGTAGCCCTCTTCTCACAGCTCCACTAGGCAGTGGCCCAGTGGGACTGTGTGTGGGGGCTCCAACCCCACATTTCCTTCTGCACAGCCCTAGCAGAAGTTCTCCATGAGGCTTTGCCCTGCAGCAGACTTCCATCTGGACATCCAGGCATTTCCATACATCCTCTGAAATCTAGGCAGAGATTCACAAGGTTAAACTCTTGTCTTCTGCACACCCACAGGCTCAACACCACATAGGAGCCACCAAGGTTTGGGGCTTGCCCCCTCTGCAGTAATGGTCCAAGCTGTACCTTGGCCCTTTTTAGCCAGGGCTGGAGCTGGAGTGGCTGGGACACAGGTGCCATATCCTAAGGCCGCACAGAACAGCAGGGACCCTGGGCCCAACCCATGAAACCATTTTTCCCTCCTAGGCCTCCTGTCCTGTGATGGGAGGGGTTGCCACTAGGATCTCTGACTTGCCCTAGAGACATTTTCTCCATCGTCTTGGCTATTAACTTCCTCTGCTCCTCATTACTTATACAAATTTCTGCAGCTGATTTGAATTTCTCCCCAGAAAATTTGTTTTTCTTTCCTACTACATAGTCAGGCTGCAAATTTTCCAAAACTTTATACTCTGCTTCCCTTTTAAACATAAGTTCCAATTTCAAATTATCTCTTTGTGAACATATATGACTGTACACCTTCAGAAAAATCCAGAGGTGATCACCTCTTGAATGCTTCACTGCTTAGAAATTTCTTCATCCAAATATCCTAAATTCTCTCAGGTTCAAAGTTCCACAGATTTCTAGGATAGGGGCAAAATGCCACCAGTCTCTTTGCTAAAGCATAGTATGACTGACTTTGATGCCAGTTCCTGTAAGTTCCTCATCTCCATCTGAGACCAGCTCAGCCTGGACTTTATTGTCTGTATCACTATCAGCATTTTAGTCAAAACCATTCAACAAGTCTCTAGGAAGTTTCAAACTTTCCCACATCTTTCTGTCTTCTTCTGAGCCCTCCAAATTGTTCCAACCTCTGCCTGTTACCCAGTTCCAAAGTTGCTTCCACATTTTTTGGTTATCTTTATAGCAGTATCCCACTCTGTCAGTACCAATTCTACTTCCTAAAGGACTATTTCTATGTGTGAAGCCTCAGTGGGCCTTTCTTTGAAAAAAAAGACCCTGAGGAGGTGGAACAAGATGACTGAATAGGAACAGCTCTGGAGTACAGTTCCCAGTGAGAGCTATGCAGAGGGTTAGTGATCTCTGGATTTCCAAATGAGGTACCAGGTGCATCTCAATGGGACTGGTTGTACAGTGGGTTTAGCCCAAGAAGGACGAGCTGAGGCAGCGTAGGGCACTGCCTCACCTGGGAAGTGAAATCCCTAGAGGACCACCCTCCCAACCCAACGGAGGCCACCAGGAGCTTTTCCATCCACTCCAGAGCTCCAGTTCAGATACTGCGCTTCTCCCACAGTTTTTGCCACCTACAGACCAGGAGATTCCCAGGCCAAAAGGTGCCACAAGTTTCCAGCATGGCTGTTTCAACCAGCGCCATGAGTTTCTGCACAAAAACTCACACAAATCTTAGCAGCTGTTTTAACTGGCACCTGGAATGCCTGGGAGACAAAGCTGCCCATTCAACTGAAAAAGAGGGGGCCGAAAGCAGGGAGCCAGGTGATGATCTGGCTCAGCAGGTCTCACCCCCACAAAGACCAGCAATCTGAAATACTCTGACCCTGAGAGTTTCGCAGCAAGCTCAGCTGGGCCTGGGATGCTCAAGCTCTTTTGGGGGAAGGGCATCCACAATTACCAAGGCAGTCCACCACTACCGAGGCAGTCTGTCATTACTAAGGCAGTCCGCCATTACTGAGGAAGTCCACCATTACTGAGGCAGACCACCATTACCAAGTCAGTTCTAACTGTAACTCTGTAAACAAAACCACAAGGAAGTTTACACAGCAGCTGGATAGAGCCCGTGGCAGTTCAGCAATGCCTCTGCTGGCAGACTGTGACTAGACTACCTCCTTGCTGGGCAGTGCATCTCCAAAAAAAGGCAGCAGCACATCAAGTACTTATAAATAAAGCCCAACTTCCCAGGACAGAGCACCTGGGAAAAGAGGCAGTTATGAGTTCCACCGCACCAGACTTAAATGTACCTGCCCAGCAGCTCTGAATGGAACAATGGAGCTCCCGGCACAGCACCTGAGCTCTGATAAGGGACAGACCGTCTCCTCAAGCAGCTCCCTGACCCCCAGATATCCAAAGAGGCACCTCATAAACGAGAGCTCTGGTTGACATCTGGTGGACACCCTTCTGGGACAAAGATAACAGAAGAAGAAACTGGCAGCAACCCTTACTGTCCTGCAGCCCTCACAGGTGATTCCCAGGCAAGCAGGGTCTGGAGTGGGCCTCCAGCATTCCTGCAGCAAAGGGGCTTGACTGTTAGAAGGAAAACTAAAAAACAGAAAGAAATAGCTTCATCAACAAAAAGAACATCCACTCAGAACCCCACCTGAAAGTCACCAACTGCAAAGACCACAGGTGATAAATCCACGAAAATGGGAAGAAACCAGCACAAAAAGGATGAAAACATCAAAGACCAGAGCGCCTCTCCTCCTCAAAGGGATCACAACTCCTCACCAGCAAGGGAACAAAGCTGGATGAAAAATGAGTCTGATGAATTGACAAAAGCAGGCTTCAGAAAGTGGGTAATAACAAACTTCTCTGAGCTAAAAGAACATGTTCTAACCCAATGCAAAGAAACTAAGAAGTTAGAAAACAGGTTAGACGAAATGCCAACTAGAATAACCAGCTTAGAGAAAAACATAAACGACCTGATGGAGCTGAAAAACACAACACGAGAACTTGCGAAGCATACACAAGTTTAAATAGCTGAATCAACCAAGCAGAAGAAAGGATATCAGAGATTGAAGATCAGCTCAATGAAATAAAACAAGAAGGAAAGATTAGAGAAAAAACAGTGAAAAGAAATGAACAAAGCTTCCAAGAAATATGAGATTATGTGAAAAGACCTAATCTATGTTTGATAGGTGTACCTGAATGCGACAGGGAGAATGAATCCAAGCTGGAAAACACTCTTCAGGATATTATCCAGGAGGACTTCCCCAACCTAGCAAGGCAGGCCAACATTCAAGTCCAGAAAATACAGAGAACACCACAAAGATATTCCTCAAGAAAAGCAACACCAAGGCACATAATCATCAGATTCACCAGGGTTGAAATGAAGGAAAAAATGCTAAGGGCAGCCAGAGAGAAAGGCTGGGTTACTCACAAAGGGAAACCCATCAGACTCACAGCGGATCTCTTGGCAGAAACCCTACAAGCCAGAAGAGAGTGGGGTCCAATATTCACCATCCTTAAAGAAAACAACTTTCAACCTAGAATTTCATATCCAACCAAACTAAGTTTCTTAAGTGAAGGAGAAATAAAATCCTTTAGAGACAAGCAATTGCTGAGAGATTTTGTCACCACCAGGCCTGCCTTACAAGAGCTCCTGAAAGAATCACTAAACAAGGAAAGGAACAACCAGTACTAGCCATTTCAAAAACGTAGTAAATGGTAAAGACAATCGATACAATGAAGAAACTACAAAAACAAACAGGCAAAACAACCAGCTAGCATCAAAATGGCAGAATCAAATTCACACATAACAATATTAACCTTAAATGTAAATGGGCTACATGCCCCAGTCAAAAGACACAGACTGGCAAATTGGATAAAAAGTCAAGTCCCATTGGTGTGCTGTATTCAGGAAACCCATCTCACGTGCAAGGACACATATAGGCTAAAAATAAGGGGATGGAGGAAGATTTACCAAGCAAACGGAGAGTATAAAAAAGGAGTCACAATCCTAGTCTCTGATAAAATGGACTTTAAACCAACAAAGATCAAAAGAGACAAAGAAGGGCCTTATATAATCGTAAAACAATCAATGCAACAAGAAGAGCTAATGATCCTAATATATACACACCCAATACAGGAGCACCCAAATACATAAAGCAAGTTCTTAATGACCTACAAAGAGACTTAGACTCCCACACAATAATCATGGAAGACTTTAACACTCCACTGTCAATATTAGATCAACAAGACAGAAAATTAACAAGGATATCCAGGACTTGAACTCTGATCTGGACCAAGTGGACCTAACAGACATCTACAGAACTCTCCACCCCAAATCCACAGAATATACATTCTTCTCAGCACCACATCGCACCTACTCTAAAATTGACCACACAATTGGAAGTAAATCACTCCTCAGCAAATGCAAAAGAACAGAAATCATAACAAACAGTCTTTCAGACCACACTGCAATCAAATTAGAACTTAGGATTAAGAAACTAACTCAGAACCGCACAAATTCATGGAAACTGAACAACTGGCTCCTGAATGTCGACTGGATAAACAACGAAATGAAGGCAGAAATAAAGATGTTCTTCAAAACCAATGAGAAAGAAGACACAACGTATCAGAATCTCTGGGACACATTTAAAGCAGTGTCTAGAGGAAAATTTACAGCAATAAATGCCCACATGAGAAGTGAGGAAAGATCTAAAATTGGCACCCTATCGTCAAAATTGAAAGTGCTAGAGGAGCAAGATCAAAAAAACTCAAAAGCTAGCAGAAGACAAGAAATAACTAAGATCAGAGCAGAGCTGAAGGAAATAGAGACACAAAAAAAAAAACCTTCAAAAAATTCAGTAAATCCAGGAGCTGTTTTTTTGAAAAGATCAACAAAATAGACAGACCAGTAGACAAGTTAATAAAAAAGAAAAGAGAGAAAAATCAAATAGATGCAATAAAAAACGATAAAGGGGATATCACCACGAATTCCAAAAAAATACAAACTACCTTCAGAGATTACTACAAACAACTCTATGCACATAGACCAGTAAACCCAGAAGAAATGGATAAATTCCTGGACACTTGCACCCTCCCAAATCTAAACCAGGAAGAAGTTGAAACCCTGAATAGACCAATAACAAGGTCTGAAGTTGAGGCAGCAATTAATAGCCAACCAACCAAAAAAAGTCTAGGATCAGATGGGTTCATAGCCGAATTCTACCAGACATACAAAGAGGAGGTGGTACCATTCCTTCTGAAACTATTCCAAACAATACAAAAAGAAGAACTCCTTCCCAAATCATTTTATGAGACCAACATCCTGATACCAAAACCTGGCAGAGACTCAATTGAAAAAGAAAACTTCAGGCCAATATCCATGATGAACATAGATGCAAAAATCTTTAATAAAATACTGGCAAACCGATTGCAACAGCAAATCGAAAAGCTTATCCACTATGATCAAGTAGGTTTCATCCCAGGGATGCAAGGCTGGTTCAACATATGCAATTCTATAAATGTAATCCACCACATAAACAGAACCAAAGACAAAAACCACTTGATTATTTCAATAGATGCAGAGAAGGCTTTTGACAAAATTCAACAGCCTTTTCTGCTAAAAACTCTCAATAAACTAGGTATTGATGGAACATATCTCAAAATAATAAAAGCTATTTATGACAAACCCACAGCCAATATCATACTGAATGGGCAAAAACTGGAAGCATTCCCTTTGAAATCTGGCACTAGAGAAGGATGCCCTTCTCTTACCATTCCTATTCAACATAGTAATGGAAGTTCTAGCCAGAGCAATCAGGCAAGAAAAAGAAATAAAGGGTATTCAATTAGGAAAGGAGGAAGTCAAATTGTCTTTATTTGCAGACGACATGATTGTATATTTAGAAGACCCCACTGTCTCAGCACAAAATCTCCTTAAGCTGATAAGCAAATTCAGCAAAGTCTCAGGATAAAAGATCAATGTGCACAAATCACGAGCATTCCTATACACCAATAACAGACTTAAAGAGAGCCAAATCAAGAGCAAACTCCCATTCACAATTGCTACAAAGAGAATAAAATACCTAGGAATACAACTAACAAAGGATGTAAGGGACCTCTTCAAGGAGAACTACAAACCACTGCTCAAGGAAATAAGAGAGGACACAAACAGATAGAGAAACATTCCATGCTCATGGTTAGGAAGAATGACTATCATGAAAATGGCCATACTGCCCAAAGTAACTTATAGATTCAACGCTATCTCCCATCAAGCTACCAATGATCTTCTTTACAGAACTGGAAAAAAAAACACCTTAAACTTAATATGGAACTAAAAGAGAGCCTGCATAGCCAAGACAATCCTAAGCAAAAAGAACAAAGCTGGAGGCATCATGCTACCTGACTTCAAACTGTCCTACTGAGGGAATGTATTCTCTTCCTGGGTCCACAAGGGGGCGTAGTTTCAGGGGCAAGAACTTCCCAGCACCATGCCTCCCCCTCCCCCGACCTCTCCATCTGGGGATTAGAGGTCTTTGTTTATACTTTCTCACACAGGAAAAATCAGATATCAATCACTCTAGCGGAAGTTTGAAGGAATTCCTTCCATTGGCCCAGAAAACTTAAAGGAGGTGGGAATTCCTCCCAGGTTAAAAGTCCCAGTCTCTATCAGGACTCGGATTCCATGTCTGGATCCCCTTCCACTTAATTGTGGAAGCTTTTCTCTCTTATCTTTTTCTTTCCCCTTTTTCTCTCTCTGCCTAAATAAATCTCTTTCTGCAAAACTCTTTGGGGTCCAATATTTACTTGCTAGTGCACTGCACCTGGCACGGTCCCCTCTCCCATTCTCGGGTAAGTGACAGACCAAGAGCCTGGGAGAACACAGCCCACCAAGGAGCAAGCTGAGGCTCCTCCGGGTCCCAGAACCCGGTCACACTACAAGGCTACAGTCATCAAAACAGCATGGTACTGATATCAAAACAGAGATATAGACCAATGGAACAGAACAGAGGCCTTGGAGGCAATGCCACACATCTACAACCTTCTGATCTTTGACAAACCTGACAAATACAAGCAATGAGGAAAGGATTCCCTGTTTAATAAATGGTGTTGGGAAAACTGGCTAGCCATGTACAGAAAACGGAAACTGGACCCCTTCCTGACACCTCACACTAAAATTAACTCCAGATGGATTAAAGATTTAAACATAAGACCAAATACCATAAAAACCCTAGAAGAAAACCTAGGCAAAACCTTTCAGGACATAGGCATAGGCAAGGACTTCATGACTAAAACACCAAAAGCAATGGCAACAAAGCCAAAATAGAAAAATGGGATCTAATTAAACTCTAGAGCTTCTATACAGCAAAAGAAATAATTATTAGAGTGAAATGGCAACCATCAGAATGGGAAAAAAATTTTGCAATCTACCCATCTGACAAAGGGCTAATACCCAGAATCTACAAAGAACTAAAACAGATTTACAAGAAGAAAAAAAACAAACAAACCCATTCAAAAGTGGGTGAAGGATATGAACAGACACTTTTCAAAAGAAGACATATATAATGCCAACAAATATATGAAAAAATGCTCATCATCACTTGTCATTAGAGAAATGCAAATCAAAACCACATTGAGATACCATCTCACGCCAGTTAGAACGGCGATCATTAAAAAATCTGGAGACAACAGATGCTGGAGAGGATGTGGAGAAATAGGAACACTTTTACACTGTTGGTGGGAGTGTAAATTAGTTCAACCATTGTGGAAGACAGTGTGGCAATTCCTCAAGGACCTAAAAATAGAAATTCCATTTGACCCAGCAATCCCATTACTAGGTATGTACCCAAAGGATTATAAATCGTTCTATCATAAAGACACATGCACACATATGTTCATTGCGGCACTGTTTACAATAGCAAAGACCTGGAACCAACCCAAATGCCCATCGATGATAGACTGGACAGGGAAAATGTGGCACATATACACCATGGAATACCATGCAGCCATTAAAAACAATGAGTTCGTGTCCTTTGTAGGGACATGGATGAATCTGGAAACCATCATTCTCATGAAACTGACACAAGAACAGAAAACCAAACACTGCATGTTCTCACTATAGGCGGGTGTTAAACAATGAGAACATATGGACACAGGGAGGGGAGCATCACACACTGGGGTCTGTTGGGGGAGGCTAGGGGATGGACAGCAGGAGTTAGGGAGGTTGGGGAGGGATAACATGGGAAGAAATGCCAGATATAGGTGACGGGGGGATGGAGGCAGCAAACCACCTTGCCATGTATGTACCTATGCAACAATCCTGCATGATCTGTACATGTACTCCAGAACCTAAAGTATAATAATTTTAAAAGATGCCAGCATGATCCAAGTCTTCTGATTATATAATGAAGGCAGGTCCTTGTAGAGGTGTTTATATGAATGAGAAAACATTCCCCCACCTTTCTTCAACTTATGACCTTCTTTGACTCCAGGGAACAAGATAAAATCACTAGTTTGGGAAAGTTAGCTTTAAGGCTTGAAGCTGTAATTATACAGGAGTTAATGACTGGGAAGGAAGATTAAACTTTTACTCACCACTTGAAATTATTCTAGTACATGATCTCACTTCTTTAGGTTCTAATCATAAAATATTTTCCCTATTCTGGTAGATGGAAGTAGTGGTGGAGACCAGCTGGCCCCTAGAAGATACAAAGGGAACCCTACCCAGCTACCAACAAGCAGAGTGCAGGTTGGAGACAGCCTTTCCCTGAGGTGGGGCTGAGGACCTGCTCTGCCACTGACCAACCCTGTGATTTTCAGGCCTCACGTTCCTAAACACTCCCTGCTGTCAGGGATCCTGCCAGACACTTGTCAGCCCCTGTTGCAACCAGATCACGGCCATATCTGAGGGATAAACAGCACTACACCTGAGACTATACTTGGCTCCCCCACTTCTGGGTTTAAGAGGACTTGGCAATCCCCAAAGGGCTCAGACACAACATGATCATGGGAAACCCCTGCCTAGAACTTCCTGCCTTGGCCCAGCCCATCACTAGTTTTTACGTAGTGGTGCTTGGTATTTCTAGGCCACAGAACACATATGCACACACAAGCACAATGCAATTATTGTGCAGGAGGAACTGCAGAGAGGCTGGTGCAGGGCTTCAGGTCCTTCCCAGGCAGAAGAAAGTGGCTGAGGGGAGCATGGTCCTATCACAGCTGGGAGGCTTGACTTTGTGCATCCCTTTATAGATAGGAGCTCCCTGACTCTCACAGAAATTGCTGCATGGGAATGCCAGAGAGAAGACACCTGCCTACCTAAGACAGCTTAGTCTTCTGAGAAGCCTTCTGTCTCCTTTGATACCTATGACCCTCAGTCATGGCAGCTCCCTCATCATTTTATCCAATATGAGGATGGATGACACTCGCCTCCATGATCCAGTCTGCAGCCAGGAAAGTGTCAGTAGAGGTGACCTCACCTTTCCAGGGCCATAATATGTGGGTCAAGAAAGGATCATGTCCAAGACTACAGCATTAACATTTGATAAAGCTTTCATTTCTATTGAAAGGTTGTCATTCACCTGCAGTGTTTGCAGCTGATGGCCAGCCTGAGGAACACTGGGAAAAACCAAGATGCAGCATAGTGTGGTGGACAGAGCCATGGGCTGGGGCTGAGGCTGGGTCCCAGAGTTCTGCTCCTGCTGCTGAAGCTGAAACTGCCCCTGCTGGCTAGTTTCTTCTCAGGTGAGAAAGGGTTGGCCCAGTATGTTCTGTGCTCTTCCACCTATGATGTCTGTGTGTTTGTGAATCTAGGGAACTGCTGTGCCCAGCACTGAGGAAGCCAGGCACCTGGGGTGGGGTCTATGCAGTCCTGGACACACACTGCCCAGAAACCCAAGTGCAGGCTAGCTGTGGAGGAGAGGTTTTGGTGACTTTTACTGACATCTACTGTCTCTTTACCCCCTCTATTATTTCTCAGTTTACTCTTCACTGAGTTTTCATGTTTTATAAATGGAAAGGAATTTGACTTTGAGATCATCCTGAAAGCCCTTGTAATGACCAGTGATGTCTAGTGTGGATTATAAAACCACAACTGGCCCTCTAAAGAGAGGAAATTCCATTTTTTTTTAATTGCATTTTAGGTTTGGGGGTACATGTGAAAAACATGCAAGATTGTTGCATAGTTGCACACGTGGCAGTGTGATTTGCTGCCTTCCTCCCCTTCACCTATATGTGGCATTTCTCCCCATGCTATCTCTCCCCAACTCCCCACCCCCCGCTGTCCCCCCACTCCCCCCCAACAGACCCCAGTGATTAGTGCTCCCCTCCCTGTGTCCATGTGTTCCCATTGTTCAACACCCGTCTATGAGTGAGAACATGCGGTGTTTGATTTTGTGTTCTTGTGTCAGTTTGCTGAGAATGATGTTTCCAGGTTCATCCATGTCCCTACAAAGGATGCGAACTCATCGTTTTTGATGGCTGCATAATATTCCATGGTGTATATGTGCCACATTTTCCCTGTCCAGTCTAGCATCGATGGGCATTTGGGTTGGTTCCAGGTCTTTGCTATTGTAAACTGTGCTGCAATGAACATTCGTGTGCATGTGTCCTTATAGTAGAACGATTTATAATCCTTTGGATATATACCCAGTAATGGGATTGCTGGGTCAAATGGAAGGAAATTCCATTTTGAGTTAAATACCAAAATAAGTTCTTTCAATATACTCTAAAGAGTTCACCATGGTCTTACAAGTAAGCCAGAGGGATGAGAGGAGGGCAGCAGAAAGGAGAGCCTCCTGAGTAGGGAGTTTCTGCACAAAAAAACAGGTATTAGATGAAGAAAGACAGAAAGACAGTCTGTGCGGTTGATTCACATTTAGGGCAGGAAACTGGGACCCACAGGGAGGATGCTGAGCCCCTCCTGCCCTAGCCTACGCCTTTAAGCACCAACCTGTGATCCTTCACCTAGGGCAGTGACAGAAATCTTCATCCTAGGAAGCTCATGTATCTGTACCCAGTTCATGCCACTCTGTGCTTCTACAAACATCAAGACAGAAGTGTCTGGAGTTTCAAAAGCAAGAATCTTCCTTCTCCACACTGCATGGCTCACACAAGCCAGTGCTGTCCACCCACCAGGCCTGTGTGTGCACCGGAATGAGATGTGGAATTCCAGGGCCTGATGCTCTACTGACTGCAAGAATCATCATGCCTGTGTCTCAGCCTATGTTTTTGAAAATCCAACTACCCATTCCATTATCCATTCAGCAAGAATATCAATCAGACTTATTGGGTGAGGAAGGGAGACAGGAGAAGATTTATGGGCAGTACTTCTTCTAGATGGAATATATCCTTATTCAAATATAAAAAGAAAAAGGACTGGCTATAGTGAGATGACTACCTGAAAAGCCTCTGCCCTTTAGTGGCTAACAGCTCTGAAACCAATAGTTTGCACAAATATTGACCCAATATTTGGATCTATGACACTGAATGAAAATCATCCAAGGAGGACGTAACCCCTCAGGTTTATGTCCTGGGGCTCTCTGTTCCCGCCAGAATAAAATGTTTATAGAACCCCAGAGACCTAACTTGGGAACATGTGGAGCAGAGACCAAGGGTACGTCCTATCCTGGGGAGACACAGAGCCCAGATAAGACCCAGCTTTCCCATCCATGCCAGCCGGCCCTAGCCCTGAGATGTACTTCCCTTCACCTGCAGGGAAGAAGCCATGTGCAGGTAACCATCAAGCAACATGACATCATCTCCTGGCCAGCAAGCCTTCTCCAGCAGCAGCCACATCTTCCACACCTCCAGATTCACTAATCTACATCCCACCCCCATCAGTAGCTCTCACTAATCAGTCCCCTTCCCTGTAACCTTCCTACTATCCACCCCCAGGGCCTCCCCAAGCTGTGTGGATGTACACAGTGTTTCAGAAGCTCTTGACAGAGATATGGTTACCAGGTGCTGAAAGAACGGAGATTCAGAGTAGACCACCTGAGCCCACCCAGCCACACCTGGCATGCCCAGCATTTGGCTAGTGCCATTTAGGACCAGATACTCAGCCTCCAGGGAGAATCAGTTCATGGGAAACTTCCCAGGTGAGTTCAAAAGCCAAACCAGAATAATCACAATGAGAGGTGTGAGGGTTCTAGGGACCCTGGCACACATGATTTTTATTTTAAAAAGCAGAGTGAGGCCATTCCACCAAGTACGTGTGGGGCAGGCAGCTGTCCCATCTGGGGGCTGCAGGAAGGCAGGGCCAGGCTCTTCACTTCAGGCAGGGAATGCACCTCTGCCAATCACTGAGAGATTCCAAGCCAAAAGGCATTTCCAGTAAAGCATAGGGAGTTGAGAGAGAATGTTCAGAACTGAGAAGACTAAAAGTGCTCTGAGTAGACCCAGGACAAGACTGAGCAAAAAAGAATAAGAAGAAGTGAATGGCTAGGTGTAGTGGCACGTGCCTGAGGTCCTGGCTACTCCTGGAGGTTGAGGTGGGAGGATTGCTTGAGCCCAGGAGTTCAAGGCTACAGTCTATAACAGCACTTGTGAGGAGCCACTATATTCAAGCCTGGGCAACATAGTGAGTCTCTATGTCGAAGAAGAAAAAAGAATAAGGAGGAGGAGAAGGAGAAGGAGGAGAAGGAGAAAAAGGAGGAGGAGGAAGGGGAAAGAAGAGGAGGAGGAGTGCATGGGGGAAAAGGTGGCATTTTGGGGAACTTCTCACTCATGTCAAATCATGATGATATCAATAAATGAAAAGGTTGGTGCCATGGACTGCATGTCTATGTCCCACTCCCCAAATTCATATGCTGAACTCCTCATTCCCACTGTGATGGCATTTGGAGATGGAATCTTTGGGAAGTAATTCGGTTTAGTAGAGTGCCCAGGATGAGATTAGGGTCTTTATTAGAAGCAGAAGAGACTAGAGCCCCCTCTCTCTCCACCATGTGAGAATATAGTCAGAAGTCTGCCATCTAAAAGCCAGGACAAAGGCCCTCACCAAATCTGCCAGCACCTTCATCTTGGTCTTCCCAGACTCCAGAACCATGAGATACAAACGTTTGTTGTTAAGCCACCTCGTCTACGGTATTTCGTTATAGCAGTCTGGACAGACTAAGTTGGTAACACAGCAAATGGTGTGTGGGGACAGGAGGTAAGTAAATGTATATCTGACAATAATTGGAGCTATCACAAGTATTTACATATGACTGTCATCTAGGGGGCTCTCTCCCGACTCCCTAACATAATTATTTGAAGATTTGAAAATGATTCCCCAAATATATCATTGTCCACTAGAAAAATATCCACTTGCTTCAAAACTTCTCAGTCAGAAAACTGTTCTTAACATCTAAACTTCTTCTTCAATATGTCTATTCCTTTTAATCCAACCTGAAGCAACATTTAGTCACTATGAATTTCCACAGATTAATTCCTATAACTCCATTCTCCCATCTTTCTCTTTTATATAATCCAAAGATTCGAAGAGACAAGAGTAGACAATGAATAAGAAAATCAATATATCTGGGGGAACATTATAGTACTTTAGAAAGAACTTCGTGTGAAGCCCACTCAGCGCCTCTCACTCATGTGACCTCACAACTGGATTCTCTTACACTATTTTCTGAGTGTGTGTGTGTGTTCTAGTAAATTTTAAGTTCCGGAAGGGCAGAGCCATGTCTTCTCATTCCAAATTCCACATTTGCTCAAGAGTCAATAAAGACGCATAGCCGTAAGTTGGCACACTTATTAAAACCATCCTTATTCTTTTCTATCAATAAAACCAGACTCCTAAGGGCTCTAGTGCTGATTTTCACAGGAACTGACAAGTACTAACCCTCAAATTTGTGACACTTAATCTGGTATTAATTTGGCACTTCTTCATTCAATGTCCTCTCCCTCACCTGCAGTGGTCTGCAATTGGGAGGTGTGATGGTCCTTGCCAAGGTCTCCCTGGACAGTCACCACAGAGGCTGGAGGGTTTAGGTTCATCTTTTACTGTCTCTGTGGGGTGGGGGAAGGTGGAAAGGAGATAATTTCCTCCTTAAATTGTGGAAGGGCCTTTGGGATTTCATGTGGATTATAATATGATTGATATCCAGGGGGAAAACAACTGTTTACAGATTAAGAAGAAACAAGATGATCCTCAAACTCTGAAAAGTCTTTTCCAACCTTCTCTGTTAAACTTCTGTTCTTCAATTGGATGCAAGTGCAGGACAGAGCCAGCAGTGAGGTGCTGACAGTGTTGGGCAGAACCCAGAGATAAAGAGAATAGAGTGAGACTTCCAAGAGAGGGTGTAGTCAAACGTTCACCCCAGCCTATCCCACAGGTCTCTACTGGAGCCATGGGGTGGTGCATCTCCTACTCACAGCTGAAGCCCATGAACTTGGAGGAGAGAGTCCAGGGGCCATGATCTGGAAGTGGCTGAAGTGAAGCAGAACAACAAGCCCAAATCCTATTTAGATCCTGCTACAAAGGAGAGCCAGGCAAGTCATGGAAACTGGTTATGATCCCAGGAGAGAGACAGAGAACAGCTGAGTGAGCAAAATGAGGGGCAGCCTCAAATGATTTCTGAAAACCTAATGCCAAACAGGGGTCACCTGCTCAGAGTCTCAGCATAAGAATTAGCTTCTTTTATTTACAAGGATTGGACAGAGACAGAGAGGGAAAGGAAGACAGAAAATATAACAACGGACACAGAAACTCTAAATCCCTAGTTTTCCTTAACCAGTAAGTACCAAGGCGGACATCTCTATGTACCTTAATAATCTCTGAAAGGTCCCTGTACATGCTACACAATAGCTGATAACCCTATGGTCATCTTACAACATTAATAATAAATGGCTTTGAAAAAGTAAATAAGTTTGAAACATGCTTGGGAAGATTTCCATTAAAATATTTAAAGTTAAAAAATGTTTTGGCATCACTTTTCGGCCTTACGCTTAGCTAAGATCAAGTGTAAAAAATGTTTTGGCATTTTCCCAAGGGAGAACGAATCTCGTGTTTTCTGAAAATTTATTTATGAGGAATGTCTCATAGAGAAAGGAGATGACACATCCACAGCATTGCATGGTTTGTAAATATAACACTACCAAGAGCCTTGTCTTCACAGGTATGTGGGGTAGGCTGAACTAGAGTGAAATCAACTCAAATCTGTCCAATTTGCTAAGGGCTAGAAATAATTGAGCCCCTCAAAAATATATGATTTGGGATCTGTACTAAAATCTATTAAGTGGGCCCCAACAATAGAGCTGAGGGCCATGCAAAGTTCCAGGTGTCTTTCAAAGAGGCCATCAGGCAATACAACCTGGCTGCAAGGTCGGGGAGGGATGAATTATATAAAGGGCCAGTTCTGGAGGCAGGCAGGAGCTCAGGCCAAGAAGAAAGGTACTGTTGGTTCAGGTGTTCATCTAGGCAAGGGCAATCAAACAGGGCTGCGAAACTGAGTAGGAGATACATGGCAAAAAGAAAAAGCTGGCAGGGCAGCCGAGACTGGATCTGGAAGAGGCAATGCTCAATGTTCAATACTTAGAGGGAGCCTCGTTTGCCAGAGCTACTTTTTCTTTTTTGAGACAGGGTCCCACTCTGTCTCCCAGACTGGAGTGCAGTAGTGCAAACACAGCCTACGGTAGCCTCTACCTCCCTGGCTCAAGCAATCCTCCTACCTCAGCTTCCCAAGTAGCTGGGAACCACAGGCACATGCCACCATGCCCAGCTAATTTTTTTATTTTCCTTAGCGACGGGGTCTCACTTTGTTGCTCAAGATGGTATCAAACTCCTGGGCTCAAGCAATCCTCCTGCCTCTGCCTCAGAGCGACCTTTAAAGGGCTTTCTGTGTCTGTCTCCCTCTTAAAAAATATAAGACATATCCCTCC
Organism: Aotus nancymaae; assembly: GCF_030222135.1. Classification (NCBI taxonomy): domain Eukaryota; kingdom Metazoa; phylum Chordata; class Mammalia; order Primates; family Aotidae; genus Aotus; species Aotus nancymaae. The sequence continues at coordinate 52,340,479 of NW_026988473.1, read as the reverse complement.
TCCTTCACCTACTGGTTACTCGCATTATGGATCTTAGCTTAGATGTAATTTACTTGTAAAGACTTACCGGAGCCTGAGAAATCTGCGTTCTTGGGAAAGAATTGGCAGGCAGTCAAAGCTCCTAAGGCAGGGAGATTATACAACGAGGTTTACATATTGGCTCCCTCACCTGGCTACAACGCAGGCGCAGACGCTAGACTTGAAGGGGTCAGAAGGGAGCCTGTTGTAAACAACGCAGGTTCTCCTCATCGACCTCACTCTCTTTCCTCTCATTCAATCACTAACCAAGTTCTGGCAATTCTACATTCCAAATATTTCTCAAAGGCAACTGGTTAGCTCTCTTTTCACTGACACAACTCTAGTTCTGGCCCTCATCATTCTCTTTTTAGATGAATCTAAGAGCCTCCTAATCCATCTCCCCCCTTGCATTTAGTCTTGTCCTCCAATATGTCCTTCACCTGGCCTCCAGAGAGCCCTCTGTAAACACACATCTATTTATGTGTTATTCACTTGAAGCTCAAATTACTGTCTCATTGTTCTTACCATAACACCTAAAATGTTTGGCATGTTCTACATACTTGGCAAGGTCTGGCTTCTGCTTAACCTACTGAAATAGACACTGTGGTGCTCGCCCAAATTTACTCTTTAGGACAAAGACATTGATTTGCAAGTGTTGCTATTAACAACTTACAGCTGAGTCCCTTTCCAGGCATTGCCCTCATCCAAAGAAAACTGCCTCACCCAAGATTATCTACTCTCCCTCTTTGGGCGCAGCTTTCATCCAGTGACTGCTTGATGCAGGGGTGCCAAGGTCTGGTCCCCTTGCCTCAATTTGGGATATATATGATGGGCCCTGCTACCTCCAGAGCCCCTCATGGGATCGGCTGAGGCCTATGTTGCAACTACATGGCAGTTTTACTTCTCTTCGCTCAGTCATGCATCCTTCATTCCCCTACAGGTGTTCCAGAGAGCACACCTTAAGAAACATCATTCATGTAAATTGGTCTCAGACTGTTTCCTGGAGAGTCTGACCTGAAATACTCTCCCAGCACCATCACTTGGACATAGAAAGTTCATGTAAACTTTTATCAGTTCCTCAAGACCACTGAGCTCTCTCTGCTGTATAGGTTTTTGCACAGTCTGTTTCTTCTCCCTAGAGCATTTCCTACTTTTTTCCTATTCATCCATCAACTCTCAGCTAAGATGTCACCTCCTTTAGGAAGCCTCCTGATTCGCCAAGCTCAGGTGCTCTGCTTTGATGTTGTCGTGACATTTAGTACTACCTCTTTCAATACTTAGACAAACTATAATGCATTCTATTTATGTATCCATGTGTTATCTCCCCTGCTAGCCTACATCTTCTAAGAGTGCAGGAAATATGTCTATTGTGTCCATCTTTGTATCCCTAGTGCATAGTCCAGTACCTGGGACACACTAGGCATACAATATGTATTAGTTTGCTTGGGCTACCATAACAAAACACCACAGACGTGAGGCTTAAACAACACAATCTTACTTTCTCATGGTTCTGAAAGCCAGAAGTTCCAGATCAAGGTGTGGGCAGGTTTCGTTTCTTATGTGGCCTCTCTCCTTGGCTAGCAGATGGCCACCTTCTTGCTGTGTCCTCAGATGGGCTTTTCTCTGTGCATCTATATCCCTGGTCCAAATTTCCTCTTTTTATAAGGGCACCAGTCAGATTGGATTAAAGTCTATCCTAATTGTCTCGTGTTAACTAAACCACCTTTTTGAAGATCCTAACTTCAAATATAATTACATTTTGAAGTCATGGAGGTTAGGGCTCTACCATATGAATTTTGGGGCAACACACTTCAGCCCCTAACGGTTCTGTTTCTTCTCTTCCTCCTTCCACACACTGGTGTCTGTCCCAAAGGCAGCAAGCCCATGGCTCTCACTAGAGCACCAATGCCCAGATTAGCCTTCCCTTCAAATTTCCAAGATTCAGGCTTCAATATGTTATGAGTATTATTCTGCCTGGAATGGGGGCAAAAAGAAGGCAGGAGGACTTGAAGAATTCACTAGTTACAAAAGGGAGAGACCTTTTAGCCTGAGGGAACTGCATAAGCAAAGATACATACTACATGTTAAATTTCGTGGGGAGTTTGGGGACAATTAGATGTGGCTGCTGTGGAGGATGAATGTGGTGGATGCTAATAGTTGAAGAAAGAAATGTTGGCCAAGGTTACATTGTAAAAAGCTTTCATTTTGGCATAAAATCAGCCAATATTTTATCTAAAGAGATGAAGATAGGGAATTAGAGGCTGTTCCAATCACTCATGCAGGAAACAATGCAATTAACTTGTAAAAGGTTGGAAGATTTGAAGATGACTTAAAGCAAATAGCTATCAGGAAGGGGAAAATGGGGGAGGCGTGGCAAATAAAAGACTAAGGGAAACCTAGAAGCAAAGAGAGAAAAACAGAAAAAGGAGGCATCCTATTCGCATCTAAATGTTACATTCTAATATCCCAGAAGGGATTTTGTTGAGTTGGGTTTTACCTCCTCAAAAAGGCAAAGTCTCCTCCAGACTTTGCTGGAGTTGACTGTCATCTCTCAGCAAAGTGAGGGGGTACTAGAAGCAGAGAAGGCTCTAGAAATCAGAAGGTCAGTTACTGTGTTGGCACAGCAGCAACCGGAGCCAACAGGGGATGAAGGCAACAAAAATTTCCAAAAGGAACTGGAGATCTGGATGTGATCAGCCTCAGGAGGCTCACTGGACTGAGAGCATTGATAAGTCCAGCTCTTTCTCATTGAGAGAAAATAGCTCAGGCCTGGCTTATAGATCAAGGACCAGTCACCTGGATCCAACCACACAGAGGAAATAGTGGTGGATATTAAGGAGCTTGTTTCCCCTCTCAGGATACTGGGGTAGAAAAGCAGAAGGATCAGACACTTGCAGAGGAGAAAAGAGAAGTCACTGTGCTTGTCCACTGTCCTGGCTAGTTATAGCAATAGTCAAGGCCAGAGGTTAAGTGTAAGGAAGACAGCAGAGCTAACTGAGTGAGTCCCACTGCAGGTTTAGGTGCAGCAGGCCATCTTTTTAACCCTTACCCACCCAGCACCTATTGAAGAGGGACTGCTCTAATAAAGATGGCTTCAGTAGGCCACTGTGTGTCAACAAAGTGAATTTGGTTTTCCTTTTCTTTTTGAGACCGAGTTTCGCTTTTTTGTCCAGGCTGGAGTGCAATGGCTCGACCTCAGTTCATGACAACCTCCACCTCCCAGGTTCAAGTGATTTTCCTGCCTCAGTCTTCCTGAGTAGCTGAGATTATAGGCATGTGCCACCACACCTGGTTAATTTTTGTATTTTTAGTAGAGAAAATACCATGTTGTCTGGGCTGGTCTCAAACCCATGAGTTTCCACTCTGCTTCTGAACCATGGGTTCAGAGTAAATCCTAATGGGTTATGGGTTCCAGCTGTGAGATTTGCTGTCCCTGTTTGGGATTGCAAAGAGTAAATGAAGCTCTCCAATTAAGACCAGGTGTGGGCAGTCAGAGCTGAGAGGCCAGGAGTGTCCCTCTGAAGAAGGTGGTGACTTGCAGAGAAAGTGGTGCTGGGCCTGAATCACTGGTGGGCAGAGATGGGTGCCTTGCAGGACTGGACCAAGCTCTTTGGAGCCCACTCCACAGAGATAAGAGCAACAGCAGCCCTGAAAGCACCCCAAGGACTTCTGCTGCAACTGAGGCTTCCCACTGCATTTCCCCTCACTGACTTTCCAGTAATTCTTTAGACTTCATGAGTATGGCATGTGTATTTCATTGAAAAAGTAATGTAAGCATGCTCTAGAAAACCCAGGAAAGAACTACCCACACCATTCACCACCCAAAAGTTAATTATGATACAGAGTTTTCCTCCACTGGACTTTATCCATCTTAGTTCACAGTCTCAAAGTTATCACTTGAGGCATTTGTGGAAGAAAATCAACTAGAGCACCTTTAAGACTTTATTCAAAAATGCTAGATATGAGTAATTTGAGAGAGAGAGAACATTCTCACTTGGAGAAGGAGCTTGTGCCAGGCAGAATTTTTAATAAGGATTTAGGAGGCAGGGTCAGCTGCAGTTCAACTGGTGGAGGGAATAGTGCAAAGATGGTTCTCAGAAAAAGGAGGAATTGTTTCTACAGATGAGGAAGTACTGTTTGAGACTTTACCAAGAGGATGAGGAGGAATAGTTAGGAGCTGTGGTCATATGGAAGAAGGGTGGGGAGAAATATTACTGAAGATAAGGAAGTTCAAGGACCACCAGTGAAAATTCTCAGTTTATTAGTGTCTCTCTCTTTTGAAAAATTTTTGTGGATACATAATAGATGTTTATATTTATGGGGTACATGAGATGCTTTGATAAAGGTATCTATTAGTGTCTCTTGTGAGGACCAAATGAAACACAGGCCTTCTGACTCCTGGAGAGCATTCTTTTCACATCTCATAGATGCCCCAATCTTTCTCACTTTGGCAAGTGATTGGCAAAGAACCACGAGGAGCCCTGGCCTTACCCATGGAATGGCAGGTTGAGATAAGAAGCGGCTTGGACTGCAAAGACAAATTCAAATATTTTACCACCTTGTTCTAGGGATATAATTTACCTTCAATTGGACCAGGGCCTGCAGTTTAGTCCTACATATTTCTGGCCTGCAGCTACATGAAGGGAGTTCTGCCTCTAGTGATTGAGAAAACTCAAGGGCTTCCTTACAAAGGAATTTCACTTTTTGATGCTTGACTCTGGAAGCATCACTGTATCAATGACTGATATTGTTCCTCTTCATCAAATTCTTCTCAGCTCCATCCTGAGATTTTTCACCTGTCAGCCTGGGTGGCCAGGCCTGTAGCCCATTGTACCTTTCTGCCCAAGGGGTGATGCAGCCCTGTGCACTGGCTGTTCAGAGATAGTGGTAGATCCGTGTTTATTTTTCCTGGCTGTGCCTTTAAGAGCTGCAGGAATGCAAAGGGAGTCTGGATGAGGGGTGGGGTCTCCCAATAGGGCTTCTGGGAAAAGGATCCTGGGAAATTTCACCAGAAACTAAACTGAGATTCCAACTTTGAAAAGTTGGGGGTGGTTTGTGTTGGGGAAGGCCTGTGATTGGACTGCAGAATCCACTAGGGAGGAGGAAAGCAAAAATAAAAAGGAAATAGCTAGAGGAAGGGAATGACAGGGAAGCCATCTTCACCCCCAGCCCAGCGCACACACAGTTAAGCCTGGAAGCCGCGTGCAATCACTAGCCTGGGGAGGGTCCCCATGTGTCAAGAGTGAGGGCAACAGATGCTGGACCCAGGGAGCTCTCTGCCACAAGTCAGTCTGCAAGGCCTCAGGGACCAACTTACCAACAGCTGGACTTGATCACCAGCTGGCAAACTGAGCACATGTATCGGGTGGAATAACAAGCGGACTTTGCTGTCTGCTGTGCAAAACGCTGTTTTTAGAGGATTTGTCACAGCAGCAGAGAGAAAGCAGGAGACCACCACCGGAACCCTCAAGACTTCTTTGAGAAGAGCCACCGCATAAGAGCTTGCCCTGCTTGGTGTTTTGCAGGATGATGGTGGCCCTTCGGGGAGCTTCTGTGTTGCTGGTTCTGTTCCTCGCAGCTTTTCTGCCCCCACCGCAGTGTGCCCAGGACCCAGCCATGGTGCATTACATCTACCAGCGCTTTCAAGTCTTGGAGGTAGGTGGCATCTGTACACCTTGGACAAGGACCAGGCCTCCCAGAAGTCACTTTATTTTACCCATGCTTCTCTATGTACTGGGATGTCTTTTTCCCAGATAGCAAATGACAAACACATTGCCAAAGTTATACTTTAAAATGCTCGTAGTCTAGCAGTTGAGAGCCCAAAACCAGAGTCCAGTGTGCCACTCCCAGACCTTTAGCACAGCTGCACTTTGTGCTCTGATTTGGCAGTTTGTCTTATCTGTAAAATGGGGATAATAGTAGAATTTATGTTGTAAGTTTATTCTGAAGATTTAATCCATAGCTGAAATACTGCCTGGCATAATGGTATATACCTAAAATGTTATTATTCACCATAGTTCATTTTTCAAAATATGAAACATAAAAATGTTAGTCACTTTTTCTTCATGTTTTAGTGTGTCAGGTTGATGGTGGATTTCAGCTTTTCTTTTTGTCTTTTGTGATAAACCATTAGGTCACTGTAAAAAGTCATGATATCAGTGTATTGAGAAGCTAAGTCTTAGTTTCTTTTGCTGAACTGGATTTAGATTTAAAAGTGAGCAGATTTCAGCAATGTTAAACAGAAAGAAAGCATTTGGGCTGCCACCTCATTAAAATGTGCAAAACTGGACATTTTGGCAGCCTGGACAGGCTCCCAGGGACAAATGTAACCCTCCACCCTAGCCTTTGCCACACCCTGGCTTTGAATCTTCATACTTAATGACTTGCTTTTGTACAAGCTAAATTGATAATTTATCTTCTTTCAAAGACACCCTTATTGCTAATAATTATTTTCTACATTTTCCTGAAAAATCTTCATGTCCAAATTATTTGTTCTTCTAGTTACAGTCAGAGTAAAGTAATTCGACACAGCAGGCCAAACACATTTCCTAAGGGCGTCCAGCCAACAGGCTGAGGCCTGGAGGCAGTGGATAAGTGTTCCCAGGCCAGTGGCCTCTCATGCTTCTTCACGTGCTCCCTCCTGAGCCTCACCTCCTTAGAAGTGCCAAAATGATGCTCAACCAGGATCCCTCTGCATTTAGCACTGACTTGCCTTGGCAGTAAAGCCAGCCAAATCCCTGCAAATTATCTTTCGATACTTTAAGAGCTTGTCAAGGGTATAAAGTACAGACTAATCCCTTCACGGCTATGAATGTGGATTTGAAAAAGACAAGGATATGATCTGTGTAGATCTTCCCACCGCAGTCCTGATCTGAGGTGAAGCCAAGTTGCAGGTGGCAGTCACTGTTGGCCAGCGCAGACACTTAACAACAGAGTGATAGCATTCCCAGCCTGAGAAGCCAGTGCCGGAGGGGTAGGAAAAAGGAGGATAGGAATTTAGACAATTATTTTGTGTCTCTCTTTCTCTTTCTCCCTTCAAAATGAACAATCTTACATATTGCTGTTTGGAGTATACATTTTTATATTTGTGGACAGCATTTTGACAAACTATGCCAAATGAGCTTTAAGTAGACATTGTCTTTGACCAAGCAATCCCATTCCCATTCGTTTATTCTTTTGTTCAACAAATATTTATTGAATATTATTATGTGCTTGGTCCTGTGCCAAGTGCTAGGGACGAATCTTCTGGAAATCTACCTTAAAATAATCTGATGAAGATGTAAATACAAAGTTTTTTTTTTCTTCTCAGCATCATTTGAATGAAAAAAAATTAAAAACTATGTAAATGTACATCAAAAAGAGTAATGGAATAAATAATGGGGTATCATTTCAATGGAATACTCTCATTAAAATTACGGTATAGGTGGGCCGGGCGCGGTGGCTCAAGCCTGTAATCCCAGCACTTTGGGAGGCTGAGGCGGGTGGATCACGAGGTCAAGAGATCGAGACTATCCTGGTCAACATGGTGAAACCCCGTCTCTACTAAAAATACAAAAAATGAGCTGGGCATAGTGGCGAGTGCCTGTAATCCCAGCTACTCAGGAGGCTGAGGCAGGAGAATTGCCTGAACCCAGGAGGCGGAGGTTGCGGTGAGCCGAGATCGCGCCATTGCACTCCAGCCTGGGTAACAAGAGCGAAACTCGGTCTCAAAAAAAAAAAAAAAAAAAATTATGGTATAGGTATACATTAATTGGTATCAAAGTAAGTTCACAATATATCTGCAAGTGAAAAAGATACAAAACATATGTATAGTAAAATCACATTTAAAAACATATATTTATATATGTATGACTAAATGCCTGGGAAAACTTTTAAAAACTGATATACTAAAGCATCAATAGTACTTTTGAATTTAGTAATTATGGGTGATTTCATTTTTTCCCATTTAATTATTTGTAATTTTCTAATCTTTTTCTGTGAATGATAGCTATTTATATTATTTGGATAATTTAAATAACAAGCAATAATTTGCAAATTTATTTTCTGACTGAAGCAAGGGCTGCAAAAATGTACCCAAGCAACAAGGGCATACATTCAAGAATTCCAAGAGTTCTCAAAAAATTTATCTGTCATGCTGGGAAGATGTCAGACCCACACAAGTGAGTACAAGAGTGCAGTGAGTAACTTGGCACTGAGAGTTGAACGTGCCCAACGGGAGATTGACTACATACAATACCTTCGAGAGGCTGACGAGTGCATAGAATCAGAGGACAAGACACTGGCAGAAAAGTTGCTTCAAGAAGCTGAAGAAGAGAAAAAGATCCGGACTCTGCTGAATGCAAGTAAGAAAACTGCATCTTTTCCTAGCCCTTCTAGGGACTATCATGCTCAGAAACACACAGACTCAGAGCAGTTAGGGAGCGTCATAGAATAATGAGAGTAAGAACTGGAGGTGTGCTTTTGTGTGCGTTGCTGAGAGAGAAAGCTGTACAGAGAACAAGTGTCCAAAGGGAAATCCATTCTCGGAAAGCCACTCTTTCTTTCACATGGAGCACCTAAAGACTCCATAGAAGGTCAAGGCTATAGTGCTAAAGGTTAGACAAAGGAGACCACCTCCTGATAAATCTTGGTTTGGTGGAGGTGTGTGGTCTTAGATTCTTTCAGGGAAAGTGGCAGTTTGGTAGATTCTACATCCAGTACCCAGGGTATAGAGAGCATCTGCAAATGTACCAAGAGATAGTCTTAAATTGGAAATGGCAACAGCCAACCTTCAGGGCTGGGAACTGCAGTGAATTACTATTGTGTGTGCTGTCTGAGATGGTGATATGCATGGGATGTGGTCTAATCTTGTGATCCATCAGAATCACTTCCAGGCCATTATGAATAATGTGTAGCAGCTCAAATTATAATAAACAGTATCAGGCAATAAACACACAAATGACAAGAAAAATTTTCTGTGCATGAGTCTATTTCATTAAAACAATGAGGGAGACAAGTCTCCCACCTCAGGGTTTGTATTCTGAGATGTTTTCATTGCAAATAGGAAGACTTTATTTACATGCTAATTATGTCTGTCCATGAAATTTCCACCAGGGAAATGCCATATAAGCTGAGTGTCATCATTGTGCTAAAAGTTTCACATATCTTCTCAATGTAATCCTTCTAATAACTTCATGGTCACTATAAGGAAAAGGGTCTTCCTAAATAAGGTGACATTTGGTCTGAGTTTTGAACAAAGAAGTTAGAAAAGGATGAGCACAGGATACTTCAAGTCAGAGCACAATATACCAAACGCATGAGGGTACTGTAGCGCTTTAACATGTATACCCACAAATATGGCTGAGTGAAAGCTTTTTAGAGAGGTGACAGTAGGGAAACTAGGTTGAAGACCTCCGCAGGACCCAGATAATGAGAGACCTTGCATGCTAAATGAAGGAAGGTGACGCTCACTGGCGAAACTATAGAGAACCATTGAGCAATTTTTAACAAGAGCATGATACGAAGGAAGAGGGTAAGACTAGAGAGAGGAGGGAATGCTGCAATAACTTGGGCAACAAGTGACAGTGTTGCCATTAAGTACCATGGGGCAGAGAACAGGTGGATTGGAGAGCCATTGAGAGTTAGAATCCACATGGCTTTGGGACTGCTAATTAAAGGATGAGTGAGAGAGATGAGTCCAGGATGTTTCCCAAGTTGAATGGTTGGTATGAAATATGTGGAGATGGAAAACTCAAAAGGAGTTTGGGAGCACTTATAACTCTACCTTTTTTTTTCAGAGCACTTATAACTCTGAAACCTTTTAGTTCATTTACTGGCTCACTGCTTATTTCCTACTGCCCTATCTGTAATGTCAGCTCTATGAGAGCTTGGAACCCCAGTTTCATGTTCAGTGCTGTGTCTCCAGTGCCTAGAATGGTGTCTGCATTCAACAAATGGTTTTCAGTGAGTAATTAAAACAAATGGATGAGCGGATGTAGGGATTGTCAACACAGGCAGAGAGGTTAGTTAGGCTTTGGAAAAAAAGAAGACATCTTATGCCTGAGTCAGAAGAAAGAGAGGAGGGTGCCTTGCCTATAATATGAAGCAATGGGTCAAGTGAGCAGTCCTTTATGGGCCTGACATTGTTCTGAGATGAATCATCCTGGAAGAGGGAGAAGCTGGGGATAAGCACAGAGTAAAGGAAGGAAAAACAGAAGATGAACAGGGGCTTCCTAAAAACTTGATGGGGAGGACAGTGTGCTAATGTGGCCTGGGCTACAATGTGTCTGAATTTTCAAACTGGGGGGTCAGGCAGGACCCTAAGTCTGAATAGTGGTGCTTAATTGGATCCCTGAGCTGTTCCTGGTCCCTGGACACTCTTAGCCCACCAGGCCTTGAGATTACCCCTTCCCATTCCAGCTAGAGCTCAGTGGAGGTCCTGAGATTGGACTTGCTTTTTCAATCCCCATCCTCTGCCCCTCGGACCCTGTAGTCCTGAAATATCCCCTCTCCTAACTCTGTGGTAAATGAAAACTCATTTCTGAAACTCTCAGAGATTGCTGCATCCGTGTCTGTTGTCTCTGAAGCTCACATCTGACGCTGTGTTGGTTTGTAAATCAGTCAATACTTGTTGCCTCCCACTACTGGATGGGCCCTGTGCTGTACAGGAGGGATGGAGGAGTGAGTAGGACACGTCCGCATCCTGCTCTAGCTTCCTTACTGCTCTTCTTGCCTCTCACAGTCTGCCTGCTGTCATGAGACCTTCCCACAACACAAAACAGATCACAATTCGCCTCTGTGTAGAACGTATTTTTGTTGTTCACCATCAATTACCAACAACAACAAAAATCCATTCAAATCTCCTAGCCTTTTTTTTTTTTTACATAGGAAAGGCCCGTTACAAAGTGATCCAAGTTGATCTCCAGTTCCTTCTCCCATAACTTAACCAAATGCAGTTTAAATATACATATATTTATGTATGTGTGTATATTAATTTATATGTTAAAATATGTATTATATATGATTAATATTTTTTTCCTAGAAATCCTTTATGATGCAAAAATGCTGTGAATTCTTTGTGAAGACCTATGAGGGAGAGGATAGAAGTGAGGGGGGCTGCCAGGCAGATTGGCCTGTAGTGCTCCTGGAGCACTTCATTGAGTCCTCCCAGGGAGCATCTCACATACCCAACCACACAAGTCTGTGTGTATTTGACTCATCAGTCATTCCACAAATACTGACATCTTCATTTCTGCATTCACAGAGCCTAGGTCATGTCCTCCCATGGAGGAGGCCATAGAAACTGTTTACAGAAGAAATAATGATGGCAGAGGCCCCTGCAGAGCTTAGTTTAGGGAAAGACAAACTTGGAAACAATCACAACTGTGTGATTAGTGCCCCCCGACTTACTATTTTTAGAGGGTCTCTATCTAGGAGTAGACTTCGGAATACCAATTTATTCTCCTGTTAGGCACTGTTTTGTATTGTGCATATTATGTACACTCCTGTCTTTTTTTTTTTTTTTTTTTGCCATTTCTGTTAGTAACTATGCCTATATTGGTTATCATGCCATACAACAAATTACCATAGATTTAGCATCTTAAAACAATACACACTTACTACCTCAGAGGTTCTGTGGGTCAGGAGTCCATGCATGGCTTAGCTGGGTACTCTGCTGGTAGTTGCAGGGCTGGGACCCTCAGCTTCTAGAATCTCTCTTTGCCATAGGCAGTGCATGACGCAGCTATTGCTCCTTCAAGTAGATGGAGAGTGCTTCTCTTTAGAAGGTGCCTAGTCCCTCTTTTAAGGGTTTTTATCTGATTCGGTCAGCCCACCCATAATTTCCTATTGATAACTTCAAAATCAAATGATTGGAACCTTATTTGTATATGCAAAATTACTTCACCTTTGTCTGACAATGTAATGCAATCACCCAGAGTGCTGTCCTGTCAAACGCACAGGTCCTGCCCACACTTAAGGGAAGGGAATTACACAGGGCATGTACACCAGAGGGTAGAAATCCTGGCAACTGTTTAAGAATTCTGCCTATCACAGTGCCTTAGTCTGATAGGCTCAGCTGGTGCTACTAATTACCTGTACCTGCCTTCTTCCTGGAAAACTCTGATCTTCCTGTCTTCTAACCTTGGCCTATAGAGACTGTGACAGTTACAGACCTTCCACTAAATCCTAAAGACTCAAGTTAGCACCCTTCTGTGGGCAAACACCATGGGATTATGGGCTAGGAAAGCATTGCCAGAGATCAGATCAGAGGGTTTCATTCATAGGTATGCATTGTCTTAGAGAGTTATAAACGCCGGCAGAATAGATGACGCGACTTCCTTGGAAAATTTAACCTTGTATCTCAGGAGACTTCCAGAAAATTCTAATACTAATCTCAATGCTTCTCACTTATTTTAGGAATGTTATTCAGGCAGCTACTAAAGACCAAGTATTGAGAATAATAAGATAGAATTGCTCTGTAATTAAGCCATTCCCTATAGAGCTGTTCTCAAATCTTCAGCCTTTATTTAGAGATTATCCCCAAATGATGTCCACATGAGGCTTCAACCTCAGGGATGTTTTGGGGGTAAGTAAAATCTAAGTATTTTAACTCCGTCTCTCTCACTCTTCCACTCTCCTTTCCTCTCTCTCTCCTCTTATTTACACACATACACAATTTAGGATACAAAGGAGTGAACACTATTAGAATATAATCTAACTTGTATTTTAAAATTATTCCAAGTCTTTAGAATTATAGCTATTATTACTAAAATATAATTTTGTATTGCATTTGATAATTTATGGCAAAGAATCATTGCCTCAGACAACCAGAATTTATCCAAATGATGCTCTTTGGAAGATTCCACAGGCTGCATTCTTGTGTGGATACCAGTATTAACCTCTTTTTAACTCATAAATAGCTTGTGAAAAAAATGCTCAATGCAGTCAAAACAAGCCATTATAGCAGATTTTATTTTATTTCCTGTTGTCGTCCAGTTCCTTTTATTGCAAGGGTGCATGCAAGTTACCTCAAGTAACCTTCACCCTGCTGAATGAAATAACTCACATCTTTTGTTAGGTCATGTTTCAAAGAAGAAAGTCTGTTGCAGCATATTTAAAGCCTCTGGGATCTGTCCAGGTTTTATAAGTGTGCATGACCCATATTCAAAAACATTAAAAGCAAGACGACTAAATAAAAATCCCCACTATTAACCAAATAAAATGTATCTGTAAGCCAACTCTCAAGGTCCATTAGTTTGTGATGAATGGAGCAAAATATTAAAAGAAGTATAACTATTTGCACAGATGTGTTTACCACAAAAGAAGGGATTGAAAGTATAAATGCAGGTGTAAGTAGAGGTCTGTGTGTGTGTGTGTGTGCACATGTGCATGCATGTGCCTGTGTGCACCCAGCTTTTTCTGCATTCATGGTGGCAGCAACATTAGAGTGTGTATACAGTACAGCTTATCCTGTGCTTTCGCTTGGAAAGGCCATGCCCATGGGTCTCTGTGCCAGGTTCAGAAAGGCCTATGTACACAGCACTTCTTTTGTTTATCCATCTGAAAGGCCTGTGGTCTATGAGGACACTTCCAGTCCCATCACTACGGATTCTCACAGAGGGTTAGCTTGTGGCTCTGGGTGCTCTCAGCATCCCCTCATTCTCGCAATAACTCCTTTGTTTATTTAACAAATGTCCAACTGAATTCTAGAACTATGTTGGCATTGTGCCAGGCATTAGAGATGGAATGTGGGATAGAATAACATTCTTGTCCTCAAAAAGCTTACAGCCAAGGGGAGAAGCTGTCTAGACAAATCCTGAGTGATGATGGCTCTGATGGAGGGAGTCACAGGGGGTCGTGAAAGCACAGGGGGCAGGCATTAAGTAGATATGGTCAGGGTTGCCATGTAGATGGGGGGATTATGGAATCTGGAAAGTAGCCCTCAAGCTGAATTTTAATCATGGAAAAGAGCTAATTAAGTGGAGGATCAAGTAAAGGGCATTTCAAGAAAGTGAAACAGCATGCGGCAGCACAAAGGCATAATTGGGCTCACTGTGTTTGTGGAACAAGTTGTTCAATAGAGCTCAGGTGAAGGAGGAAGTTGCAGAGAGGTGATGAAAGGAGCAGACATGAGCTAAGCTCCTCTGAGCTAAACTAGTTCACACTTGCAAGCTGTAGGGAATCAGAATAATGTGAACAACAGCAATTAATGTTACTGAATGCATATTATGTACCACATAATCCTTAAGCATTTTATGTATTTCACTGGGCTATATCATGCAATACTCATGATAACCCTGTGAGATAGGTATTGTATATTATCTCCTGTTTTATAGATGAGGAAACAAAGACACTAAAGGGCAAGTCATTTGTCCAAGTTCACAAAACTAATAATGGCAGAGCTGCAATTCGACCCAGACAGCTGGTTCCTGAACACATTAACCTCTCCCATTGTGCTGTCTTCAGAGTAGTGATAAGCATGGGAGTGTTGGGGCTCAGAGGAGGTTCATTCTGGCCACAAGGTGCAGAGCAGAATGGCAGTAAGGGAGGCTGAAGGGACACAGAAGAGAGAGGCTGAACCCAGTGAAGCCATCTCCAGGACTGGCAGGGAGGCACATGAGGTAGGAGCCTTCTGTTGTGAGAGTAAGTGCCTGAGTTCAGAAGTTCTAGCTGTTTCTCATCTCGTCATGGGTCACACTGTAAAAACCAAGTTAGTTTTTCTAGTCACTATTTGATGATGATTCTTATGTACAAACAAACTGCTTTTAGATCATTCTTTTAAACTCTGGCCAAGAAGGTCCAATTTTCTTTCCCCACCCTCTTGTTTTTTAGTTCCCTGCCATTTCATCATTGACTTTTAAACAGTAAAACTCCAGTGCTTTCTCCACTTTTTGCTCAGTTAACAGAAGAGTCGCACATGCACTTTCCTGGACTACAAGTCTTCCCTTTGGTCGTCTGACTGGTCACCATATCCAGTAGATTCTTCCTTGTGAATCTCTCTCAAGTGTACCCTTTCCACCTGCACTGCTCTCTCACCATCTCTAATCTTGATTCCTATGAAAGCCTCCTTGCTGACCTTCCTGCCTCCCATTCCTCCCTGTTCCAGGGCTTTATCCTATATTGCCACAGAGTAATCTTGCTAGAGTTACCACATAGCTGCTTTAACCCCTTCAATGGCAACTGAAACCTGCAGGGTCAAGCAACCCCCAAAAAATAACATATAAGGAAAGTCCTTTATAACCTGACCTCAGCCCAACCTAGCTCTCTTTGGTTTATTTTAAGTATGAAAGTAATAATTGCAAATTAAATAAAAACTATGAATATGGTGTCCGCTATATGTGTTGTGGTTACTTTTATCATAAAAGGGATAAGAAGCCAACAATTGAACATGGCAGCTTTGAACATCCCTCAGCCTCTCGTGCCGCTGCTGCCTGTCCCTATCTGCCTGGTGCTCTGTCCAGCTCACCTGCTATTCTGAAAATGTAAAATGTACCTCATGCATGCCTCTGTCATTTATGCTGTGTTTCCCCCAAGTCTATCATTGTGCCTAGAACACAGTAGGAGATCAATCTTTTCTGACCTGAAGGAGTCGTTTATTTGAAAGTGGAAGGAACCGTTTGCCAGAGATAGCATTCAGCCCTTACATCTGATGTCTTGTCTGATGCCCATGACAACTCTGCTAGGTTGATACTATTATAGTTCCTTTTCAGATGAAGAACCTGTGGCTTAGAGAGCTCCATTCAGCCCATCTCCTCCCCCCACATTCCTGCCACATACAGGAGTACGCACCACCCCAGACACACTAGATCCATCTCTGCCTCCATGTCTACTCACATCTTTACCCCACCCTCTATCAGTTATCTGTTGCCACAATAATGCTACATAGCAAACCATATCAAAACTTAGCAGGTTCAAACAACAATCGTTTATCATTTCTCAGGAGCCCACAGGGTGACCGGGTAGGCTCACATGTGCACCTGTAGTCAGTGGCACGTTGCCTAGGAACAGCTGGGTGAGGATGGCCTCAGCTAGGGTGATTGGACTGTCTTCTGTGTGGCCTCTGCTCCTGCAGGAGGCCAACCTGGACCGGCCTCATGATGGAGGCAGATGTCTAAGAGAGAAAGCAGAAGCACACAAGGTCCCTAGAATTTAGCCTGGTCACTTTAAGACTTTGGTGTTCCAAGTCTGGCTCTGAAGCTCACCCCTCTACTATGACCTCTAGTTACACCTATATAAGGGTTTTCATTTCAGTGCTTGTGAAAACAGGCAGCAATCAAGACTGATTTTAAAATATGCAAATGTCTACATGAAAGCAGTGAGTCAGGCATTGGTGTGATTAACAATTTTGAGGAGGTGTCACCAAAGAACCAGCAAGAAGGCTGCTGCAAAGTTCAGGTTCAGGAAGCAAGCCCTAGACCATCACATGGTAAGGAAGGATAAAAAGAACAGGATGAAATGACATGTGCTTCACAGAAAGAATCCATGGGAAACATCAAAATGACTTTGTGTTTTCTAACTGTACATAGGTGAATGGCAGTACCGCAGCTAGAAATTGAGAGCATTTCCATCCCTTTCAGTTGGGAATATTACAGGGGAAAAAAAAAACACTAGGTAAAAAATCAGCTCAGTCTTTAAATGAGAAATAAATAAAAATGAGAAGTTCATAATTATAATGTTGGAATGGTTACAATGTTGTTGCAGTTAGGTAATTGGTAGAAAGTGTAAACCGTTTGATCAGAAATTCCCCAGAGCAGCCTGGGCAATAAAGCGAGACACCATCTCTACAAAACATTAAAAAAAAATTATCCAGGCATGGTGACATGTGCCTGTAGTCCCAGTTACAATGTAGCTGGGAGGTCTAGGCTGCAGTGAGCCTTGATCATGCCACTGCACTCCAGTCTGAGTGACAGAGCAAGACCGTTTCAAAAAAATAAATTCCCCAGAGGATGGCCCATTTCCATGCTTTACTTTACATGAGTGATGATGAGCCTGGATGCTCTAGGACGGTTCTCAGACTTTCAAGTTCAGAAACCCTTTACAGTCATAAAAATTATTCAGCCTCCAAAGAGGTTTTGTTAGGTTGGTTATAACTTTGATATTTACTATATTTGTAATTAAAATGGAGAAATTGTAATAATATGTACCAGATGTTATTCCAGAATAAGACATGTAGCTTTGGGAAAAAAAAAAAAAACAGGTAAGACAAAGCCCCTGCTTTTATTTATTTTTTTCATTTTTTAAAGCTGACATTCTATTGAGGAAAGCCAAACAATAAATATGTTAACAGATGAATGTATAAGTATGTAGATAGAAAATAGTAAGTACTATAGAGGAAAATGAACTAAGGGAAGGAGTTATGGAGACCTGGACTCTTCTAAAAGGAGGCAGTGGAAGGAAGTTGTCTATGTTGGACTCCAGCTGTAGGGACCCCATGGTGGAACCAGGCTGGACTCACTCACACCCCACACATCTTCCCAGCTTCCACATGCTCCACTGAAGTTGTCAACTTGATGTTGTTGGGCAACATACATGAATGCATGTGAAAAGCCATGTGTCAAGTCTGTTTTCTTTTTCATAATTTATTGCTATTATCAGTAAAGCTGTTAGTGTTCAGGACTGGATGCCATGGAATACTCTGAATTTAGTGTGCAAAGCTAGAAAAACCTATGATATGGATTTAATAAAGGATTCTGTGTGACTCACTAAAACCCACATATAGAGCAGTTATTGTGTGTCAGGCCCTGTTTCAGCCCTAACCCTGGGTTCACAGCCCTTCTGCAACACCAAAGTGCCCCATGGCTCACTGAATTTTATACAGTTCCTGTTTTCCTGCTACCCATACACTAAAGTACTCAGCAAAATATCACCTGCTAATTTATGTGATTTCCAGGTTTGGCACAACATGAATTGGGATAGCAAGTTTGGACACTGACAAATTCTGCATAATCTCAATCTAATTGGTTTCTGAGTTTGGAGAGTAAGCAGTAAGTTGACTAGTGAGGGATATATATATATAATGTCCCAGGTATTAAGGATAAATAGAGTCTAAAGTGCTTGCAGGGAAAAAAGTGAATAATCAATTCTAGTTCAGCATCATAACTGCCCTGGAAGGGGTTGCACAGAATGCTTTCAGCAGATAAAAATGACCAACCAACTGCTCTGCAGGAGCAGAGGATTTTGTTTTGAATAATGAGTGGGTGTATCCCAAGTTAGCAAAGGTGAACTAAGGAAAAGCCTGAGCAAAACCTAAAATTTGTGGGAAGCCGTGGCAGGTTTGGTGACTAGTGACTAGTGTGATAAGGAAGTGACAAGAGAGGAAGTTGACTAAGCACTCTGCATGCTGTGCTGAGATATCTGAAACTTATTCCGTGGGCAAACAATAAGTCCATGCTGACAATTTTATAGTAATAGCATGATACTTTATAACTGACTACAAGTCTGAAAGCCATCATCTTTGTCATCTCAGTGCCTATCATTCTACCTATCAGTTGATAGGTATTGACAAATGTTTATTAACATGATTACAATCCAGGTGGTTGAAAAAGTCAAGTTTTATAGCAGCATTTCAGGAAGCAGTCAAGTACTCAGGGTTTTAAGAGAATTCTCTCCTCTTTAATGAATTCATCACTCTTCTCAAGCCAACCTGCTTTTCCTTCTCTGCTGCTATTTCATGTACCCTATCACCCAGACTCACCCCATTTTTGAGTCTGATTTGGTATCACCTGGTTCCCTCAATTGAATCAGTTATTATGAACTGACCTCTCCTTTTCTAACTACTTATATCCATCACTATTCAGATAGATTTCCTCTGGATTATACTCACAAATTCATTACCTGGTTTCCCTCTGTCCTTCTCCAGCCACAAGCCATTCTCCAACAGCAGCCAGACCAGTGCTTAACTCAGATTGAGTGATTGAGTGACTCCCATATGAAGGAATAAGTCTCACCAAATTTGGAGAGTGTTGCTATTAAATCAGGGGAAAAGCATTTAAAAGATTCAAAAAGTGATACTTGTGTATGAATTTACTGTGAGGCCTTGGGCCAAATTCTATCCTAATTGCTTCTCTGCAATTCTGCCTGAGGGGGAAACCCAGATTCTTATTCTCTGCTTTGCCAGGGAAACCTTGCATGTCATTGTCTCTGTTAAAAAAAAATTTGCATCTTGGCTGGACCCAAAGGTTTTAAATTTATTTCCCATCCTTCCTCAATCTTTTCTTCCTGCTAATTATCTCTTCTCCAGAGAAGCACAGCAGGAAGTTTTAAAACACCCTTTTAATTGAAGACTGTAAATATATTATCCTCAAATTCCAAAAGAAAAGGAATTTATAAAACTTACAGAGTATCAGCCCTGAAAATTATGTAGAGAGTATCCAACCTAAACCTCTTGTTTTACACCTGGAAAAAACAAGGTTGGGTTGACAAAGGGACTTTTGGGGAGACACATAGAGCCAAAGGCTGAGTTCGGACCACTCACATCTCTGACTCCAAGTCCTAGGTTTCGTCTACAAAGGAAGGAATAGGAGAAGGAGAAGGAACATGGCAGGAATTCTATTTCTCTTTTCCAGAACTATGTTTCCCTGACCAAAACCATATATCGACTCTTTTGTTATTTCTCCAAGGGTTCTGCATTAGAAAGGAGGAGTAGAGGGAGAAAGAAGCATGTTTGTGTTGGTTTCTGCTGTATTTTATGTTATTGACTGATTTACTGTGTTCTGTTTTGTTTTGTTTTGAGACAGGGTCTCCCTCTGTTGTCCAGGCTAGAGTAAAGTGATGCACTCTCAGCTCATACAGCCTCAACCTGCCAGGCTCAAGTGATCCTCCCAACCTCAGCCTCCCACATGGCTGGGACTACAGGCGTGTGCCACCCTGCCCAACTAATTTTTGTATTTTTTTGTAGAGACAAGATCTTACTATGTTGCCCACATTGGTCTTAAACTCCTGGGCTCAAGGGGTCCTCCCACCTCAGCCTCCCAAAGTGCTGGGATTACAGGCTTGAGTCACTGTGCCCAACCATTTCTGCTGTATTTTAAATGAACATTTTCTTATGGGTGAGACATTAATATGCCTTGCTCTTAGACACAGTCCCTCTGTAGATGGGCTGCAAGCCTGTTGACTTTCCTTCAGGCAAGAGGGATGGGTAGGCTGGGGGTTTCCTAATAAAGGCCCATAGTCTGTGACTAGATCCCAGAAGGCCCACTGCCCTCATCCACCCTTCTGTACACCTAGATGCTCTTCATCCTTTCCCACCACACACATACATACACACCACCATGCCCTTGGGGTTAGCTGGAGGGGTCCTGACTGACTGCCTCCCAGCTCAGACTGAGCTCAGAGGACCCCATCCCCACCCTTTATGGCTGTGTAACCTTTCCAGGTAGTTTATACAAGCCTTAATGTTTTCTCATTTGGAAAATGGAGATTAAAATATCTACCACCTAAACTCATCATAAGAATTATATGTGTTCTACATTTTAAACATATATTAAAACACCATAGTATCCCCATCAATATATATAATTATTTATCAATTAAAAATAAAATTTTAAGGAGTTTTTTTTTTAAAAAGAATTATATAGGCCTGGGCATGGTGGCTTACACCTGTAATACTAGCACTTTGGGAGGCCAAGGCCAGGAGGATTGGTTGAGGCCAGGAGTTTCAGACCAGCCTGGTGAATGTAGCAAGACCCTGTCTCTAAAATAATAAAATAAAATAAATTTTAAAACCTTAAAAAAGAATCATATGAGTTAATGTAAAGTGCCTAGCACAGTACCAAGCATACTATATGTCAGATATATTTGTCAGATATTTATTAACTTCTCTAGACCTTGTGCTTGTTCCTTAATAGGTGTAGCTTTTGGGCTTTTCTCACAGCCAATAAACTTTCCCTCTTATCCCATAAATGTCCTCTATGGTCACTTACAGGCTTAAACCCTTACTCATCCTCTGTGATCAGCATAGAATCGGGGAAGAGCAGAGACTTCACACAAGACAGGTTAGGCTTGGGAAACTGAAAAGGTCTCTCAGGCTCAAGTGGAGGGGTGGCCCTGGCAAGCAGGGCAGATCATTCATTCCCCATCCTTCTACACTGCAGCCTACAGCCCCCAGTAGAGCAGTGTGGCAGGGGGTTCTTCTGTTAGCTGCAGCCTACGGCCCCCAGTAGCGCAGTGTGGCAGGGGGTTCTTAGCTGCTCCTGCAATGCATAAGGTTCCCTGTTGTCCCAGACTTCTCCACATTCCCTAGGGCTTTGGCTTCCTATACCCCAGGCTGACCTAGGACAATGTTGACCCAGAGGCCACAAGAAAGCAACCCCTCAGGTTGATGAAGCATGTTAGCAGGGGAGCACGGGAGCAGCTGATGGCTGACAGACTTCTGCAGCTTGCCTCCAAGTCTGGCTCTGGCCACAGTATGAGCCAGGCAAGGCCACTATGTCACCGGAAGCAGCCAGTGATGTCATGACCACTGAAAGGACTGACTTCCTGACACTCGACTCTTCCCAGCTAGGGTTAATCCCACCCCCACTTCTGCCATGTGTTCCCTTCATGAAAACCTTGGGTCATATTTTTTAATGGAATAATGGATTTGAAAGTATCTTAAAAGCTTTAAAGTACTTTACAAATTATTATTTACTTATGATGAGCCTGCAGTTAGAACTCTGGAAGTTCAGTAATATTTAGACTTTAGAAAAATATCTGCTTAAATGAGGCTATTTTTTTAATTCATTCAGCAGATATTTATGAACCCCCAACTCACTGAGTTAGGACACAATATCCATGAAGATGAAGGAGTAGAAACAAGGAGTCTAGGAGCAGGAGAGAAGGACAATGAGCTAGCAAATAAAATATGAAATAATTAAGAGTATGGTAAGTGATCTCAAGGAAATAAAAAAAGGGCTACAGTAGATAATTTTAGGGTAAACGCATTTACATAATATGGTCAGAGGAAGCCTCTTAAAGAGATAATACTGAAAGTGAGACTTGAAGGCTATGTAGGAGTTAACCGTGGGAAGATCAAGAGCACTCCAGGCAGAAGACTGCAAGTGCAAGAGCCGGAAGCAGAAACACATCGGCAGGATCCAAAGACAACCAATGTAATCACAACACAGTGAGCAAGGGGAGACAGGTGGCAGGCAAAGTCACAGAGAAAGGCAGGGGCCACATTATATAGATTCCTTCGGCCAAGGGTTTAGGTTTTTTCGTATTTTGTTTTTGAGACAGAGTTTTACTCTGTCGCAATCAGGCTGGAGTGCGATCGCACAATCTTGGCTCACCGCAACCTCCGCCTCCTGGGTTCAAGCGATTCTCCTGCCTCAGTCTCCTGAGTAGACGGGATTACAGGCATGTGCCACCATGCCTGGCTCATTTTTGTATTTTCAGTAGGGATAGGGTTTCACCATGTTGGCCAGGCTGGTCTCGAATCCCTGACCTCGGGTAATCTGCCCACCTTGGCCTCCCAAAGTGCTAAGATTACAGGTGTGAACCAGTGCATCCAGCCCTATGGAACATTATAATTTAAAGGGAAGTTTTACTGTCAGGATTTGCTGGTGGTGGAGAATAGAAGGAAAGAAATCAAGGATTTCTAGGTAAGAAACTTGGTTTATGGTTCTTGCCTGAAATGGAAAAACTAGGGAGAAAGAGAGTTTGGAGGATAAAAGTAAGAGTTCTGCTTCGGACAGGTTAAGTTTGAAGGTATCCAAGTAGGGACACTGAGTAAGCAGGTGGATAAGTGGGTTTGGGACTAAGCAGATATCCAGATAGAGGCTAAAGATTCAAAGTTGGTAGTCATCATTATTTAGAACTTCCTGAGATGACTTAGAAAGTGATTGTAGATAGAGAAAAGGGGAAGCCGGAGGTCAGAGTGTTTAAAATAGGAAGATGAGAAATAACTGGCAATGGACATCAAGAAAAAACAAGCCAGAAAGGTGGGAGGACAAACATGAAGGGGATGCCCCAGAATCAAGGGAAGAAAGGGTTTCGAGGGAAAGTACTGATCAAATAATCAAGTTCTGCTTCAAAGTTGATCGGGATGAATCCTGAGAACTGACCCTTGAATTTTCCAATATGGAGGTCATTGGGGACCTTGACAGAAAACAGATTCTGAAAAATGGGCAGTGGAGTTTAGACCAGTGGAGAATGGAAGTCTGATTAGAATGGCTTAGAGGATCATCAAAAGTGAGGAAATGCCTCTTTCAAGGAGTTTTAATATAAAGCAGAATAGAGAAATGGGACCATGCTAGTATGTTTTTCCAGGATGGATGATTTACTGACTGATCCAACAGGGAGGAAGAGACTACTGAGGTAGGAAAGGGAAGATAATTTCAGGTGATAAGTTCTTGAGTAGGTGAAAGGGGAAGAGATTCACTGCAAAAGTAAAGAATGCAGGAAGGGTGGCAGAGAATGTAGGGTCAGGAGCAGTTTGTTGATGGATTTGGTTGTTGAAAAAGTCATTATTCATTCAGAAAATACTGAACTACTGTGTGCCAGATGCTACTCTAGGAACAAGGCATAGAGTAGTGAATGAAACAGATAAGACAAAGCTTATAGCCTCACAGAGTTTACATTTTTTGAGGGGAATCAAGCAATAATATGCTAATGACAAATGTAAAATATGTCAGATAGAAGAGAGTAAACACTATGGAGAAAAATGACCCAGGGTAAAGAAGTCACCAGAGAGTTGGAGAAGAGGGTTGCCTTTTTTATAGGGTGATGGGAAAAGGTCTAAATGATCAAAGACCATCTGAGAACAGGCCTAAAGGCAGCAAGGGAGGAAGCCATGCAGATATTTGTTTCCAAGCAGAGGGAACAAAAAGTGCCAAGTCCCCAAGGCAGAAGTGTGTTTGGTACAATCTGAGAAATTGCACAATTGTACAAGCCATGTGGTGGAACAAAATGAACAAGGTAGGGGAGTTGTGGGGGACAAGGAGTGGGAGAACAGAGAGAGAAGCAGTGGGAGAACAGCTTGCATGTGGCTTTGGAGGTAAAGACCTGAGCTTTGTCCATTTCACTGTGAGTGAAATGAGAAGCCAATGGAGGGTTTCAAGCAGACAAAGGACAAGATGTGACTTACACTTTAAAAGCATGCCTTTGGCTGCTGTGGGAACTGGACTGGGAGGCAAGGTTGGTGGCGTGAACACCACGTAGGAGACTGCTACAGTAATCCAGGCAGGAGATGGTGTAGTTCTCCTCAGACTGCTTCTGCTTTCTCACTGAGTAAGCAGTAAGCTCTCCGTGCCAGACTGAGAAGGGTATGATGGAGGCTTGCAGGGAGATGAGAAAGTATGATAGTCACATGGAAAGCATGATAGGACTGCTGCCCACACAGCTGGCATATAACGAGCAGTTTGCTAACATGCTTGCTTACCTCTGAACCTCTGGGACTCATCTCACTGTACATCTCTCTTCCTCCTGTCCAGTCTTTTTTCCTTTATCCTGTTTCTTGTCCTCTGACTCCAGCTGACCTTCAATGGGCTTTAAGAACCCAAGCATTTATTAAGAAAATGAGAACCTGCTGACACATCCAGTTTTTTTTTTGTTTTTTTTTTTTTGTTTTTTGACAGGGTCTGGCTCTCTCACTCAGGCTGAAGTGCAGTGGCAGGATCTTGGCTCATTGCAACCTCCACCTCTTGAGCTCATGTGACCCTTCTACCTCAGCCTCCTGAGTAGCTGGGACTACAGGTGCATGCCACCACACCTGGCTAATTTTTGTATTTTTTTGTAGAGATGGGGGTCTCACTCTGTTGCCCAGGTTGGTGTTGAACTCCTGAGATCAAGCAATTTGTCTGCCTTGGCCTCCTAAAGTGCTGGGCTTACAGGTATGAGCCATGGTGCCTGGTCCGCATCCAGCTTCTTATACCAAAGCCTTTCAAATAATTTGAAGGAGCTCCTCAGAATGTTCTCTTTATCATTCCAACACCTTACACCCAGAAGTCAATGAGGGAAGCCCAGGGTTCTTATGCTCTTACTAAGACTACTCTTTCCTACCATAATACAAACCTCAGCAGGATTTGGGGTAGACCTGCAAGTTTCCTCATGCTTCAAGCAAGACCACCACTCTCTGCTTCCATGACACTGCTCACCTCACAACAGATGGCCTGACAAGGGAGTCCCAACAAGAAATCCAAAACTGGCTGGGAGTGGTGTCTCCCACCTGTAATCCTAGCACTTTGGGAGGCCAACACAGGAGGACTGCTTAAGTCCTAGAGTTCGAGACTAGTCTGGGCAACAGAGTAAGACCTCATCTCTGCAAAAAAAAAAAAAAAAAACAAACAAAATTAGCTGGCCATGGTGGTGTGCATCTTTAGTACCAGCTACTCAGGAGGAGGAGGTGGGGGGACTGCTTGAGCTGAGGAGGTTGAGGCTGCCGTGAGCCAAGATCATGCTACTGCACTCTAGCCCATTTGATAGAGTAAGACCCTGTCTCAAAAAAAAAAGTCCAAAATTAGAACTGATGACCCACTTTTCTTGAAATGACCAGTAGAGCTGATCTCATACTGATTCATATCAATCTTCAAGAAGGAGGAACTGATCATGCTCCAGAAAGATCAAGTAAAATATGGACATAAAATGTCTATTTGGATTTTCAGTTATGAGGTTCCTGGTAATATTAAAAAGAATAATTTCTATGGAGTTATGGTGAAGTACAAGAATGGGATGTGAAGATGTAGATAAGATATAGCCTATTCCGCAGGAGAAGCTGGCTACAAAATGATGGAAAGAGATAAAGAAGCAACTAGAAAAAGGTGCCTAATTGAAAGTGAATTGTTGTTGTTGTTTTAATATAGGCTAGATGCTTAGAAGCTAAGGCTAAGAATCTAGTAATGAAGGAGAAATTAAAGATAACAGAGAGGGGATAATTCATCAAGGAAGTCTAGAAGAAGCCAAGAAAGGATGAGATCACAGTACAAGTTAATATACTAGTCTGGGACAGGAGAAATGACACAGTTTCTTTTAAGATGTGTATGAGTATAGCAATAGGGGAACGACTGAAGAAAAGTTTATAAGTGAGGAGACAGGAAGTGAAAAGAGTTCATGTCTAATGGTATTTATTTTTCAAAGGAGTTAATCTGCTGTTGGTGAAGGGACTGGCTGGGGCAGGGTGGGGAAGATATAAGATAGCTATTATGTGGAAGATGGTGGGCTAACCATGAAGGCCAGTATGGTATTTAGGGCTCAGCTGACATTGGAGAACCCTTATGTGTAGTGGCACCAGTATACACCACTGTGAGATTTTCCTCCCCCATTGACACTCAACTCCAGGACAGAGGCAGATGTTTGAACTCATCCTGGGCCAGGGACTTTTGTTGGCTGGATATTGTGGCATAACTGGGGTTGATAGGCGAGGATGCTGGTGAGAGAGCTATTGCAGTGGTTTAGGCAGAATAGGAGAGAAAGTGAGGTCAAGAAAGGGCTGATGACCTGGGAGAAAGTAGAGGCCAAGGACTGGAGGGCATGAGCAAAGGAGTGAGGAAGGGAAGAATAATTGCAGTGAGTGGGATATTAGAGTTTTAGATTTCAGATATGGAATAGTTGTGGGGAATGGGAGATTCAGAGTATAGTCACCGGAAGAGGATGCTAACATGGTTTAAAAGTAAGTTTCACGAATTGAAGAGGTGGACATGCTCCACACATATAGGATAGTGTCCTGGAGACTGCCAATGATTTAGACGGGAAGGAGTTGACAACATGAGGCACATAGCATGAATACTACGAAGGAAGAGAATTTGCTGTAGCTGGGAAGAATAGTAGTCTGAAGTGGCACTGAGGAGCTAGAAAAATCTAACTCCTTCTTTTTACTTCATTTTTCTCCTTTCTTCTGGTTTAGACCCTTTATCATCCCATTTGAATTAAAGAAATAATCTACGGGAGGCCGAGGCGGGTGGATCACGAGGTCACGAGATCGAGACCATCCTGGTCAACATGGTGAAACCCCGCCTCTACTAAAAATACAAAAAATTAGCTGGGCATGGTGGCGCGTGCCTGTAATCCCAGCTACTCAGGAGGCTGAGGCGGGAGAATTGCCTGAACCCGGGAGGCGGAGGTTGCGGTGAGCCGAGATGGTGCCATTGCACTCCAGCCTGGGTAACAAGAGCGAAACTCCGTCTCAAAAAAAAAAAAAAAAAAAAAAAAAGAAATAATCTACTAATTGATTTCCCCAATTTTGGTTTCCCTCCCAAGTGTCTATCATACACAGGACTTCCAGCTTAACCTTATAGAACAGTCTTGACAGCTTTTATTTCACTCCTGCTCAAAAACGTCAGTATCTCTCTATCTATGGACTAAAATCCAAATTTCTTAGCCTGGCCCTTAAGGTTCCAGGCATAGAGACGGCTTCAGTCTACTACCTTGAATAATACAGTTGCTAGGGGTGCTGATCCCTGTGCATTTGAAAATGTATGTGTAACTTTTGACTCCTCCAAAACTTAACTACTGACAGTCTGCTGTTGACCAGAAGACTGACTGATAACATAGCCTTCGATTAACACGTATTGGGAATGTGATCTGGTTCTTTCTTATTTACAAACTCCAGACAAAGAGAAAGTTGCCTCTAAAGTAATGCATTACAGCTGGGAGAAGGAGCACTATGGCTTTATTCTTAAAATAAAGTAAGCTAGAGAAAAGAAAATGTCATTAAGAAAGTCATAAGGAAAAGAAAATATATTTACTGTTCATTAAGTAGAAGTGGATCATCATAAAGGTCTCCGTCCTCATCGTTCTCTTCACACTGAGTAGGCTGAGGAGAAAGAAGAAAAGAAGGGGTTGGCATTGCTGTCTCAGGGTGGCAGAGGCAGAAGAGAATCAAAGTTTAAGAGGACCTGCACAGTTAAAGCTCATTTTCAAAGGTCAACTGTACTTTGCTTTATATATCTAGTTTGAAGCAGTATCAAACATTAGCTTGTATTGGTTTAAACTCTACATTTCTTTACCTAATCTTAGAGGACTTTTCTGAAAGTGGTTTGGTGTCTGGAATGGTTCTCCTCTCCCCTCTGAGTATAAAACTCCATTTATCCTTCAAGGACCAAATCAAATGCAGATTCTTTCCTGTATCACGTGACATTTCCCTTCTCTAGTCTTCTTAAAATTCCACTTTACTCCCTATCTTCTAGTTAGTCCTGTACCTAATAAGAAAGAACCATGCCCAATTTATCCTCGTAACCCAGCTCATAATACCTCACTCATTATCTTGCCCCTTGTAGGTATCCAGTATCTGCTAACTAAATGCATTGATACATTCATGAATAAATAAATAGAGCTCTTATAATGTTGTAGTCATGTTAAGGGCCAGAATCCTTCACTAAAAGATAATCTCCTCAAGTTTAAGGGTTGATATTATATTTTTTTATCCTCGATACTTAGGACCATTCTGGAAGCACTGTAATCTAAGTACATACTACAGTAAAATACTGGTAAATGGAATTGAATTAGTGGCTTCACACCTAAGTCCTTCTCACTGTGTCAATCCCAAGTGCTCTAGAGAGTAAACAGGGTCTCTGAAATAGCAAATAGCTGTTCATATCCTGAAGTGAATAAAATGCTGACTCTTAGAACTGGATAGCAAGTCTCTTAACAGAGACCCATTTATTTATTTATTCTTTCATTCATCGAGTCACACCATGAATTGTGATTGATCTACATACAATAACTATTATAGAAACTAAGGAAAAAACAATCTGTGACAATAAGGAGGTGAAAGAATGGGCTTGGCTTCTTGCTGGGATTTAAA
Source organism: Aotus nancymaae (assembly GCF_030222135.1). Classification (NCBI taxonomy): domain Eukaryota; kingdom Metazoa; phylum Chordata; class Mammalia; order Primates; family Aotidae; genus Aotus; species Aotus nancymaae. The sequence continues at coordinate 52,311,765 of NW_026988473.1, read as the reverse complement.
TGCCCTTTTTTTAAGGAAACAAAATGCATGCCTATGCTGCATTTTCGCTCTAGGATTTTCCAAGAGAAATTCTTCTTCTAAGGACTGTCAAGTCACAGGAATTGAAAACATTCCCTACCAGTATTAGACCTGAAAGGAAACAAGATTTGCCAAGCATGGTGAGCCTTCCAGAAAGCAGACAGCTCATGTTTATAAAGTAATCTCTCCTTTTTCTCCTGTTTGGCCAGGCTGTGACAACATGCTGATGGGCATAAAGTCTCTGAAAATAGTGAAGAAGATGATGGACACACACGGCTCTTGGATGAAAGATGCCGTCGATAACTCTCCAAAGGTGTACTTGTTAATTGGATCCAGAAACAACACTGTTTGGGAATTTGCAAACATACGGGCATTCACAGAGGATAACACCAAACCAGCTCCTCGGAAGCTAATCCTAACACTTTCCTGGCAGGGAACAGGCCACGTGATATATAAAGGTTTTCTATTTTTTCACAACCAGGCAACTTCTAATGAGATAATCAAATATAACCTGCAGAAGAGGACTGTAGAAGATCGAATGCTGCTCCCAGGAGGGGTAGGCCGAGCACTGGTTTACCAGCACTCCCCCTCAACTTACATTGACCTGGCTGTGGATGAGCATGGGCTCTGGGCCATCCACTCCGGGCCAGGAACTCATAGCCATTTGGTTCTCACAAAGATTGAGCCGGGCACACTGGGAGTGGAACATTCATGGGACACCCCATGCAGAAGCCAGGATGCTGAAGCCTCATTCCTCTTGTGTGGAGTTCTCTATGTGGTCTACAGTTCTGGGGGCCAGGGCCCTCATCGCATCACTTGTGTCTATGATCCACTGGGCACTATCAGTGAGGACGACTTGCCCAACTTGTTCTTCCCCAAGAGACCGAAAAGTCACTCCATGATCCATTACAACCCCAGAGATAAGCAGCTCTATGCCTGGAATGAAGGAAACCAGATCATTTATAAACTCCAGACCAAGAGAAAGCTGCCTCTGAAGTAATGCATGACAGCTGGGAGAAAGAGCACTGTGGCCTTGGCAGCTGTTCTACAGGACATTGGGCCTACAGTCCCTTCACAATATAGTATTCCTAAAATCACACACAGGAAGTGTGTAGAAATGGAAATACATATGCGTCCTTTCCCAGATGTCACTGCCTTAGGTATCTTCCAAGAGCTTAGATTAGAGCATGTCATTAGGAAAGTTTCAACAATGTCCATTACTCACACAAAGCTCCTGGCTCTCAAGCCTGACCACATTCTGATACAGCTTAGTTCAAGCCTTTTCTTTTACTGCTCCCCAGCATTTTGTAACTCTGCTTTCTTCCCTGCCACAATTAGAGTTGTGTGCCAGCCCCTAGTACTCACCACTGGCTTTTCTCTCCCCTGGCCTTTGCTGAACTCTTCCCTCTTTATCAAATGTCAATTGACATTCTCCCATTTTCACTGGCCAACTAAAATACTATTAATATTTCTTTTGTTTTGTTTTTGAGAGAAGATCTCATTATGTTGCCCAGGCTGGTCTCAAACTCCTGAGCTCAAGAGATCCTCTTGCCTCAGCCTCCCAAGTACCTGGGATTATAGGCATGTGCCACCACACCTGGCTTAAAGTACTATTTCTTATTGAGGTTTAATCTCTATTTCCCCTAGCCCTGTCCTTCCACTAATCAAGGTGGGCATAACAATAAAGTAAAAATTTTAACATTTGAATGTCACTTTCCAGGTGAAGAGTGTTTGCACATCATTTAATTCTCACTTCACCCTCGTGAAACATACACAAGTCTTTACAGCTGTCATTCTAGAGTTTAGGTAACACAATTACAAAGTGAAAGATAGAGCTGGAAAATACTACAAATCCCTTAGTCTTTGCCCAAGGAAGCGTCGAATATGTGTTTGTTCACCTGTCTTTTATAGTCAATGTGTTCACCATTTCAGCCTAAAAATAATAGTCCGTCCCTTTAGCCAGTTTTCATGTCTACACAAGCTCTTTCAATAGGATTTCAAACAATAATTCCTCCAGAAAACCAGTCTAAGGTTGAAAACCCCAACTCTAGCCTCCTCTTGTCTTGCTGTCCTCTTTCTTTTTGCTTTAAATTCAATAAAAGTGACACTGAGCAAATCACCTCATCAGGTTATATTTGCCCACATACCCTAAGCATAAAAGCTTTCTGGGAGTGTTGCTTGTGTTAGGTTTACTGTGAATGATTCCCAACACACTGAGGCCCTTGGTAAATATTCTGGAATCTGGACAGAAGCCATACAACAGGCAAGTGACTCTGCCACAGCAGGCATGTCCTGTGGCACAGAGGGCAGCGTGCCTCTTGACAGGAGCTTCCTCAGTGTTTCTCACGTGTTTGTCCAATTCAGCTAAGTTCAAATCACAAGTGCAGGCTCTGGTGCCAGTCTGTGTCACGTGCTGAAGCCTCTGTCTTTCCAGGATGATCACATGAGAAGGTTTGCTTTGTGTGCTTGCAGCTGTTTTCCTGTCTTTGCCAAGCCCAGGCTGGGACCATAGGCAGTGAAGAGAAAATGTTTTTTTCCATAGCATTTGAGTAGATCTTTGGCAGAAGGGAATTACTCAACCCATGGATACAGTGTAATTACCCACAGTTCTAAAAGAATGGTACAGAAAGCCCAAATCCTTTGTGGAATGAGACAGGTATGAATAAATAAAGTGGTATTACCTGCCTATTACCTACCTGTTTCACAGATATAAGGAATGTGGGCTGCCTCACAGAGGATAGTGAGGTGGATTTATCAATAGGAGTGAGTCCTGCAACCATAGTTGCAGGACTTTGGAGGCACAGAGGGGAGGTTGCCTGAAACGTGCTATCAGGATTCCACCTGGCACATAATTTGATTGACAGCTCTTCGGGGCAGAGTTGTCCCTAACAAGTCACCCTGGTACCTACCTTAAATCCCTGCAGATAGAATCACTCTTTCAGATCAAGACATTTTCTCCAGGAAGCCCGTTAATGTGCCACTTTGCTTCTTGGGAGCCAGGGCAGGACAGTATGCAGGCCTGGGAACAGAGCTTCTTTCAGGTGAACTTTTGAGCTCTGGGGTCTTGTTGGATTTAAGTGAAGACTGACATCAACGTGATCTACATCAGTTGTTCTTAAACTTTGTTGCACATAAGAATCACCTGGGGAGTTTTAAGAGTCCTCATGCTCCGGCCATACCCTTAAGGCCATTAAATCAGAACCTCTGGGGATGGATCAAGACATCAGTATTTTTGTTTGTTTGTTTCTTGAGATGGAGTCTCACTCTGTCACCCAGGCTGGAGTGCAGTGGCACGATCTCGGCTCACTGCAACATCCACCCCCAAGGTTCAAGCAATTCTCTGGCCTCAGCTTCCCAAGTAGCTGGGATTACAGGTGCCCACCACACCACCTGGCTAATTTTTGTATTTTTAGTAGAGACAGAGTTTCACCATGTTGGCCAGTCTGGTCTCGAACTCCTGACCTCAGTTGATCCACCTGCCTCGGCCTTCCAAAGTGCTGGGATTATAGGCATGAGCCACCTCGCCCAGTCAAGACATCAGTACTTTTTAAGTCCCTTCCCCCAAGGTGGTTCCAAAGTGCAAAGCAGCTCCACAGCTGGGACTTACAACATTTAAAAAGGTAATTGTATTGTTTTAAAAACAGACTAGCAGCTTCTAGAGGCTGAGGTAAGGAGAGTGGGTCCACTAGGGCAATAAAGTGTGGGATTTGGAAACAGCCATGAACTCATGTGAACTGTGGCAGCCTCGGTCTACAAAAGCCTCTCTGGGCTATTTTAAGGAAGTGAAAGAGAACTGAAGGGTGTCCTGTTGTAACACAACTCTTCTGGGCCCCAGCCTTCCCCTGTTGGCTGTGCTTTGGTCTGCTGCTGGCTAGGTTCCCGCAGTGACCACACGTCTCATATGTGCCAGGGTGGCTTAGGTTCTGTTCACATGTAAAAGTCTCCTGGTTCCACTGGTCATTTCAGACTGCGAGGGTACATGTGGTTTGAAAAAGTTGTATCCTGTGGAGTTTGTTGACTCTCCAGCCTGTAGAGAACTAAAGGCCAGGGCTGTGGTGACTCCTGCTAGAGCTGGGGACACTATGCCAGAGTCCCTGGTGTCGCTGCCATCTGAGGCCTACAGGGATTTTAAACAGCTTAACAGAGAAGCCAGTCCTTGGAGGCCCAGGCAGGGCCACAACCAAGCAGTACAACCAAAAGGGATTCAGGCCACACACTGGAGGTAGGGGTTGGACCAGGTCTCCAGGGTTCAGTCCTCCCCAGTTCGAGAACCCATTCCTGCGGTCAGACATTGCCAACGCTTTTCTTGGACCTCAGGTCCCAGCCCTTGGTGCTGGGCACAGGGAAAAGCTTCTTAACTTCGGCTCTTCACAAGACAGAACTTTTGTTTGGTGCCAACCGCTAGAGGGACATCCACCCCAGGTCGCGAGTGGAGCGCGGCGGGCCCTGGGGTGACTCGAGGCTTTCCGACCTGCTTAGGGAGGGTGGCTCAGAGACCACCTCAGTTTTGCTGGGATCGCACGCGGGCTGAGGAAGTCGGGATGCTCCGAAGGCTTGCTGCTCTGGGTGTGCCTCTAATAGGGTTTTCTATGCTTTCTTCGCAATTGTCGACACAAGTTTTCTTCTTCCTCGCTTTCATTCCCTGCGGCAGGGGAACGGCGCTGAAAAGCCAGAGAAGCCCAGGAGACTGGGAGCCGGAGCGCTGGGGACCGAGCCGGGCCTCCCGTCCACCGGAGCTGGGCTGGAGGAGGAGACGCAGAGAGGAGCGGGGCGGGGCGGGACGGAGCCGAGCGGGGCTGCCGGGAGGGGGCGCGGTCCGCCGAGAGAGGCGGGGCTGGAGCCGGGACGCGCGGCCCAGGGGTGGGGACGAGGCAGGTTCGAAGGGGCGGGGCTGAACAGGCCGGTCCCCCGTCCGGGAACAGGAACCCCGGCGGACGGGGCCCAGCGGGCCGCCTCGGTGCCCGAGAGGGGGCGGGTGCCCGAGAGGTGGCGGGTGCCCGAGAGGTGGTTCCTGTGGCAGGTCCAGGGGTGGGCGCAGCGCTCCGGGAGGAGCCTCCCGCGGGTCCCCGCCCCGTCACGTGGGCGCCGGCTCCGGCCGCTGCGGTCGGTCCGCTGGTTGGTCGGCTGGTTGGCCGCGCGCTAGGTCCCGCAGTTGGTCGGTGGGCCGGTCGGGGGGCCGGTGGCCCGTTGCTCGCTGCCAGGCTCTCATGTTTGAAGGTGGCAGGGACACGGGAGCGGCCCGCACACCTGAGCCGCCAGGAGAGGAGCTGCGGCCCCGCACCCAGGTCAGTGGGCTCTCCCCACACCCCGGGCTCGCCGCGCAGTCGGGCTTGGGATCCCTGCTGGGCGCATTGCCTGGGGAGTAGAGCGCCCCCAGAGCCAAGAACCACGAGTCGGTGTCTCCGTGAGCCCCGGAGCGTGTCGCAGGCTCGAGGACGGGGACCCTTCGCCAACTCCCCTGGCCAGAAGCCTGGGAGAAGGGCAGAACTCCTGTGGGTTGGCTGCGAAACTCCACCCCACCCTGCCTGGGATCCGCAGACAGTCCGCACTTCTGCAGGTGCCAGCGTGGCCCTGGAGATGCGCAGGGAGGTGGGGTCCCTGAGTTCTGTGCGGCGCGTCCCAGCCCTGCTCAGCCCCAGGAGCAACAGCGTGGACTAGGGAGCCTCAGGTGGTTGCAGAAGCTTTAGGTCTGTCAACCTAGGAAACTCTCTGTTGGACACAGCGTGTGTCTAGATGCAGCGCCTCAGCTAAAGCCAGTTCTACAGTATAATTGCAAAAATGCAGCACGCTTTTCAAAATCTAAAGCCACTGCATCCCAGTAGACTGCAGGATGGGGACGGTCCTATTTAAAAGTGGGCTCCTCTTCACCTCCTCACATCAGACTCCAGACCCACAGTTTTTCCTCGGAGGAAAATAATATTATATAATTAGAGACCAGAACTTCCAGTGTTTGGGTAGGATTAAGACAGGCATTCTTGCCAGTGTTTAATCTTCTTAAAAAAACGAATGTAATTATATTTTTACTTTTAGAGCAGCCGGATATCTAGTATAGCTCCGTCTCCCTTTTCTATATTTTGGTCTACTTCCTGTCTTTCTCTTCATTTCTCTCCTTTCTCAACCCCCCTCCTTAATTGATTATAATACAAATCTGAAGTATTTTCAAATTTTATAGTGTATTATGTGAAATGGTCAACTACAGAAAAGTAGTTGACTTTAGACATAATTCATCTTCATCGTATTCAGTCTTTGATTATTATAGGTGTATGGAAAACACTAAATGTTATCTAATTTAGAAATTATTTCTCTCTTGGGCTTGAGAGGTATCCCATTTACCCTCTGCTTAAACTCATATCTAAATAACTTTGAAGTGGGAGATGGGGAAGATTGATGAGGTTTTCACTGATTGCATTTATCTATGTTTTATTGAATATATTACAATTATTAGTGATACTACTTTAAGATTTGGTGATGTGACAGTTGTTAGCTTATTGCTACCGGAGAAACAAACTGCTTACCATGGTGCCTTCTTTACCGGGTAGCTAAGGGAGATGCGCTTTGACTTTAAGACTAAGTGGATCCAGAGGAACAAAGTTGTGGGAATTCCCGTCTTTCATCTGAGTAGGGAACTGTTGGATAATTTTAAGAAAGGGTGATGTGATGGACCTCAAAGGATTCCTCCTGGGTTTTTCGAGGCAGAGAAGGGTAGAGTATGGCCTGGGCTGTGACAGCTGTGTGGGCAGGCAGGCATGGATTTACCATGAAAAGTGGCCAGTGGTCCAGCTTGGCTCTTATGGCGAGTGCTAGACAGTAAAGCTGGTGACAAGGCTGGGAAATGGTCCCAGCTGTCCAGTGCAGAAGTCTGCACTTGGTCTGAAGGCACAGCAGGGGCCTGACTGATGATTCTGTGAATTTCTCAAAGTCAAAGACCTTGGTCCTTGACCCTCCCAATTCCTAGCCTGATACAGAGAAAATTCAGTAAATATTTGTGGAGTGAATGGTCTGACAACACTGTAGAGCAGAGCTTCTTAAACTTCAACAAGTTTCAGAATCTTGCGGAAACCTTGTTCAAATGCAAATTATGATTCAGTAGGTCAGGGGTGGGACCAGATAGTTTGCAGATTCCCAGGAGCATGCTGATCATTTCCCTATGTATAGCAAGATTTAGAATAGCAATTTGCAAACCTGGCTATGCTTCATAATCGCCTGGGGAGTTTTGTAAAACGTTCAGATTAAATAGTCAGGGATGTTTTTATCAGGTTCCCTTAGGCGATTCTGTTGACAAACCCGAAGGCAATTGCTGCAGTGGCAAAGTTCTGGCAGTGTTGTGGGAAGCAAAGTCCAAGGGAAAAAGACAGTGGGGGCGGCGAGGCTGGATGGGAAACTGGGAGGCTGATTCAGGGTAGAAGGGATGAGGCCTTATTTGAGCCTGAGAGTGTGGTGAGGAGGGGATAGGTAGGGAGACTTTGGAGAGATAGAATCTGTAGGACAGAGGACTAGGGAATGGGAGGTGTCAGTCTCCAGACTGATAGATGGAATGAGAAGTGGGCCGGGCGCGGTGGCTCAAGCCTGTAATCCCAGCACTTTGGGAGGCCGAGGCGGGTGGATCACGAGGTCGAGAGATCGAGACCATCCTGGTCAACACTGTGAAACCCCGTCTCTACTAATACAAAAAAATTAGCTGGGCACGGTGGTGCGTGCCTGTAATCCCAGCTACTCAGGAGGCTGAGGCAGGAGAATTGCCTGAACCCAGGAGGCGGAGGTTGCGGTGAGCCGAGATCGCGCCATTGCACTCCAGCCTGGGTAACAAGAGCGAGACTCCGCCTCAAAAAAAAAAAAAAAAAGATGGAATGAGAAGTGAGGAGAGAGAAACCATTCTGGGAAGATTCAGCTTTGGGCCTGAGGAATGGTATGGCCTTTAGACTGTAATGTTTAAGGTAAAGTTTAGAAAAGTTTAGAAGTGGTTTTTGACTTGGCCATAAGATCTTTTTTTTTTTTTTTCCTGAAATGCAAATTTGCTCATGATGCTGTCATGTTTGAAATCATGTTTGAATTAGGTGGAGCTCCTAATGCAAAATATAAGAAGGAAGTGCTAATATAAACGCAACTGACAAGGTATTTAAACATTCCATTCCACAGCCTGTTCATCCCCATTCAAGATGTGACGCGCAGTCACCCCTTGATGTGGTCACAACTAGACCGAAACTTTTGGCAGCTTTGTGTATTCCTGAGTCACTATTTTTTCTGCTTCCTTCTTCCTCAGAGGAGCTCCACTTCCCTTGGACTTTACGTTTCTTAGCATCGTTCTTTGGTTCCAATGCTTGATGGCACCTATGTTTCTCTGTCTTCATGTAATCTATACGTAGTTCTAGGAAAGGTGGGCTTTATCCTTTATATACCCTTAAAGCCAAGTCTTGTTTGACTTTGTGGATCTTCACAAGCTTCATTCTTTTCTCTCACACATCTGGTAAATAATCTCCTAGGATAGGGGGACAATCTGTTTAGCTTTAGGCCCAGATCTCTTTAGCACCTTGAGTTCCAGGGGACTGCTGACTCTGAGCTTTGTCTTCAGCAAATGTATGATTTCTCTTTGCCTTAAGGTCCTTGGCTTGGTGCTCCTTGGTAATTCTTACTTTCATTTCCTCTGTCTGTCATGTTAATGCTTACACATTTATGCACATTGAAAGCTGAGCATTCATTGTGCATGATACTTTTAATCACCCTGCCCTATGTTGTATAGAAATCATGACCCCTAACACACTTATATGTGGGAGGCCTAGACACAGAAGGAATAGGGCTGTCTCTCTGATAGGATAAAATATACCATCCTTGTATGGCGTTCAAAGCTCTGCAGTGGTGGGCCCTACTTTAGCGATCCAACTGCATCGCCACTGTTCCCCAAACTGAAAAGCCGAATAATTTCTATTCTTTTGTGCTTCTCTGCCTTTGCATACACTATTTCATCTTCCTGGAAAGCCCTTTTATCGCTGCTCTGCAAGATGTATAAACTCTTATTAATCCTCAGGATGTAGATCAAATTCTTGAAACCCCGTTGCCCCTAAGTCATTTTTGCTCTTCTGTTATGTACATATCACATCAAATACAGATCTGCTATGCTATTTCATCACTTTATGTGTATGTCTCTATCCATACCCCTCCTAACTCTAAGCTGCTTTAGGGCTATATCAGCCCTTGTGTGTGGCCCCACACTTAGCAGATGTTCAGGAAGACTCTGTGGTAGACATGGGCCTTGAGCTGGCTGGCTTTGTAATGTTTATTTCAGCGAAGAGGGAAAGAGGCTGGTTATCTTGTGTGGTAGATAAGAGAAGAAACAGGAGCAGAAGCTGAAAGACTGGGAGGAAGGACAGGTCCAGTGAAGTGTGGGCCCACATGGCTAGAGTCATGGGGTTGGGTGGACACTGGGAGAGGTGAGACTGGAGTCTCAGGCTGGGAAGAGATCATGGAAGTCCCTGAAAGTTGGAGCTAAATAATTTAAATTTTATTCTGATGACATTGAAGGTTCCATACTCAAGTATGGAAAAGACATGGTAAAACTATTTGTTCAGGTTGATTCTAGCTGGGAAGGGCGGGTTGGAGGGACAGGGAGGAACTTCTTATGAACACAGGCTGTTAGAATAACCCATTGAGGTAGCTTAGGACCTAAATCAAAGCAATGGCAATAGGAATAGAGAGAAGGGAGCAGAGGCGAATGAGCGTGCCAAGAAAGCCAGCAGGATTTGGTGGCTGATTGGATTTGAGGGAGAGAGAAAAGAGTCAAATTGGATACTGACATTGTGTGTTAGTTTGCTGGGAGAAGAATGAGGCAATTGTTAATAACATGAAAGCATGGAGGAACGTCATGGAAGGGGGAAGGGAACTGAGAGTGGTTGATTCTTTTGGAATCAGAAGGGAGCCTTGGGTAGTTTCTTGATTGCCCATTATATGTTTACCCATGAGAGGATGGTGAAGCCCAGAGAAACCTATCCAAGATCGCTTAGCTCTTGGTGGTAGAACCTATGCCTCCTGCCTTATGGCCTAGGCTTCTATCTTCTGTAGCACATGAGTTTAGCCAGAGGAGAGCTGCCAGAAGGTCCAGATGGAGACTGCATTAGGCATTGAAAAATGAGAATGAGACCAGGTTTGGGGTGAATTCAGCCTGCAAAACAGCTAAGGCTGAAGTCTTATAGGTCTAGCGCCCAGACAGGAACTGTCTGCTGGTTGCCAATGCCATAGGGGCCCAAAGGCTCATGAGGCCTCCTTTTTGCTCTGTGGCCTAGTTGTATGTGGGGCTGATGGGAGGTAGGAAGTACTTTTAGGGTGTCAGCACTGTTATAATTATTATGTTCAGTGTGGGCACATGTGTATTAATTTTCCTCTGCGAATGTAAGCACCCATCAATGTATCAATTCCATGGAAAGTTATAGTCCAAGGCCCAAACACCTCCCCTACTCAAACTTTAGGGACACATCAGTCACCTGTTATAGTGTTGGAGTGGGGATGGGGATGTAGGGAACAGCTAGCTAGGGAAGGCAACCAGCCATAAGGACCTCCTCTAAGCAGGAGCCGGTGTAGAGCCAGGATCACAATTCAGATGGCCCAATGAGGGAAACAGCTATCACATGAGGAGTGAGGATCTTAATCTAGAATCTGCACTGCTGTCAGGAGACTCAGTGGCCCTGAGGCTGGAGTTCCTCAATCCTCCTCACCCCGCCCTTCCACACTTCACTGCCCAGCCAGGCTCCTCAGCCTCCAGCCTCCCAGGATGGAGTCTTGTCTTGCCATGCACCCTGACGTAGCGGTCACTTCTATTTCCTAAGGAAGAGCTGGGTTAGTGAATGTGAAACATTTGAATTATTGTCTGAGATGTGGTAGTTGCCAAATAAAGACATATACATAAATAATACTAGGAGTCAACTTTGAGGGAAAACTTGTCAAGACTCCCTTTCTCTTTTGAGCTTTGTAGTGGAGTCTTGCCAGTTTATACCTCATCTTGTTCTGAAGGTTTTTTGTTTTTGTTTTTCATATTAAGACCAAAATGTGTGCACAAGCCTGCTCACCCATGGTAAAGTGTCAGGGACAGCCACAAATTGCACAGATTACAGATTTAGATTTGCGTTTTTCATTTCTTAGGAAGTAGGTGGGTAGAGGATCTACTAATGCATCTCCAGGAAGGCATTTGTGAGCCCAAGAGAGGCTGTGGGGAATAGATCCCACATTGTCTCTTCCCAGGCCTGCGGCCGTGTTGATATTCCCAGGTGGCTATGCTTTGAGTATTTTTCTTTCCTCCTGGGAATAAGGACAGGCATAGGGAAGGAGGTGATCCAGATCTCAGGATTTCTCTGCCTGCTTAGGGATGCCAGTGAGGGGTGTTTAGTGGGGATACTCTTGCCCCTGCTGTCCAGGGTAAAGTTACACTTCCACAGTGACTTATGTGCATGGTTGAAATTCAGCCACCACATGCAGCTGGGCCTCTCATTCTGACTGGAGGGCCACTCCTGTGACTGCACAGGGTGTCCCAAGAGGTCTTCTTAGTAAACTTCTCCAAGTTGCTTCTGGCAGAAAGGTCCAGAGAACTCTGCCAAAAGGAACTACTTGGTTGACAGCTGTGTGTATGTGTGTGTGTCTGTGAGTGTGTATGTGTGAGAGAGAGTTGTGTAGGAACCAAGAGGTTTGTTATAGGGACAAGGGGGACAGAGAGGGGGTAGAGCCAGAACTCAAGCTTAGGAAGACCAAAAATGGGTTACCTCTTTTTTGCCCTCTCAGACAAGAAAGCCTGTCTATTTGGGAGCAACAGTTTCCTTTTCCCAGCACGCAAGTCTGTATTCCCTCCTAATCAAAGATGTTTTTGCACGAATAGCTAGCGCAGTGCTGGACTGCTTCATGGAGGCAGTGGAGGTGTAGACTGGCCCCACAGAAAGTTTCTTCCACAGGAGAGGACAGAGCGAACTTCCAACTTTGGTGGGTTTGACAAATGGCTTGTTCCATGAGGCGAGGGTAGTGTTATTCTCATTTTATGGGAAACAGGTGCCAGAGAAGTAAAGATACTTTTGAAGGTTCCAGAGTATTCAATTTAAAGTAATTTATTGTCCAAACTGTACACTTTTGAAAGTGAAAGGAGGCACATTAATGCTAAACTGGGCAGGGCCTGGAGATGATCAGGATCAGGCACAATGGGATGTGTGGTTTCAAATTCAGCGTTCAAAACTCCAAATTCTATGAGCAATGCAGGCAGGAAAGGGAAAGGATGGGGTGGGAGAGTGGATTGGCTTAAGAGGATGGAAATTGATTTGGGGTAGGAATGGCAGATTCTTCTAAGGCAACATTTCACACCAAGGCAAAGGAATAGTTCTTGACTCTGACACCTGACCTTGACTGGATGTCATGAAAAAGTTTTATTACATAAGCTCTTCCTGTGACCAGCCAGCCAAGACATCTGGTTCTTGGATGCATGTGCTCACCTGGTAACAACAAAAGCCTGTGTGTCTGTCTGGGCTTTCACTATGCCTGCTCACTGGTGCGGCAGAATGCCACGGGCAGGGATTATTGTCCTGCTTCTGGAGATGAGGAAACTGACTCCTCTTGCCTGCCTCACCCCCTCATTCTATCATGGCAGACAGCAGGTTTTCCTCCAGCATGAGGACGTGGCCTGCCTAACTCCTGAGGATCCTGGTAGCTCTAGAGTGGAGAGTTTGAATCAGACAGTCCTCCATTAAAATCTCAGCTCTGCACAAATTTCCTGTTGCTCCTTTGAGCAAGTTTCCTTACCGCCTTGAGCTTTATGTTCCTCATCTGTTTAATGGGAACAACAATAGGCCAAATCATTTGTTGGTTGTGAAAATTAAATGAGATGAAATGTTGACTCCAGTGCTTGGCACATTGTAGGCAGTCAGTAAATGCTATTATTCCCTTCTCAGGAAGCCTGAAAGAAATAGTTTGTCAAGAGATACTTAGATCATCCAGAGGGCTTATCCTGAAATTTCAGGTGGGAAGTTGCATGCTCTGGGCTTCCAGATATGACACCGAAAGGCCAGCCATGGTGGAGGTGAGCAGAAAGTCCAGGAGGCAGAAGTACATGACAGGGTAGAGAGAATAGCCTGGATTCAGGTGGCTGTTCACCCACATAACAGTACAAAAGCAGCAATCAGAGAGAACGCAGAGCCCAAACCAGCTGGACGAGACGTGACAGGGATAAGTGCAAAGTCCTGCCCTTAGGCCCTGAAAATCAATTCTGTGAGTGTCCTACCCATCTGTGTGGAAAAGCCCAATACATTGGCTTAGCCTGGCTACATTAATTGAAGTCCTGGGGTTAGATCTTGGTGGAGGATCTCTTCCCTGCATTGGCTGAGACTTGCCACACCTGGAGGTGATGCTCTGGCTTCCACACTTTAGGGGAGAGACCTCAAATGCTGCAAAGCCGAGTATCCCTGTCTTACAAGCTTTGTAGGGGCCCAAGGACAGTCAAGAAGATATAAGGGAATGACTGCTATTTTCAGGTGGGCTAGGGGGCCAGCATGTTCTGTGTTGCTCAGAGGGCAGAGCTGAAGACCTATGGTAGTGATGGCAAAGAAAACTGAAGACGGGGCAGATTCTACTTTGACATAATGTAAGAAATTTTAAAGAACTCAAGCTTGTCTCTAGGGCCAAACAGCTGTTTTAGAGCAGATATTGGTGTCTACCTGCAAAGGGTATTGTCCAAGCAGTATTGACTGGAGAGGAGTTTATGAAATAAGAGGGAAGAGGGCGTACTGAAAGGTTATAGGTCTAACTAAAGTGCTGTAGGATTTTGGCAAAGGGAAGACTTTGTGGGTCAACCAACTGGGTGGGATCCTGGGGAGCCAGGAAGAAAAAGCTCTATGGGGATCCCTGGTTGTCAAGCGAGTAAAAGGCATAGAAGCCCAAGTGAGCAAAGTGGGATCAAGAAATAATAAGGAATCCAGCTTAGCTAGACTCTCCCCATTGTTAAAAGTCAAAGAAAGAAGTTGGGACTCTAAGGGAGAAAGGAACTTGAATGCTGAACTGAGAAGCTGACTTTATCCTGTCGGTAGTGGGGAATAATTGGTGGCTTCTGAGCGGAAATGACTTGCAGCAGAATGTAGGCTAGAGTGAGGGTGGGAGGCTGAGGAAAGAGCAGCCTTAAAGCTGTGCAGAAGCTTCTGTATCCCAAGTCACAGGCTGAACATCCCACTTAGTGACCAGGGCTGGGAGAGGGGTAAGGCTCTGAGCAAATGTCTTTGTGGGCTGAAAATGAGACTATGATCCCAAAGAAGCGACTGGACTCTGTGTATTCTTTGCTGATGCCTACCTTGGCCCAACTACCTGACTGTGGCCTGAAAGCTGTTTTAGACTCACTTGCCAGCCCTTGAAGATTTTGAGAACACACTATCCTGAGACCTGGAGAACCAGGGCATGTGGTGTGAGACAGCTGGGTTCACAGCATCCTAGAGGGCATAGCAGGTATAGAAGGGAGTGATCCAGGAGGACACTGGTCACAAGAATGTCCTCCTGGATCACTCCCTTCTATACCTACCATACCCTGGGAAGTCTGGCTGTCTGCAGCTTGGGCCACAGAGCGAGCAAGAGTCCATCCCTGGGAGGAGGCAAGGAAAGGATGTGGATGCCAGGGCCTCATTCAAGTAGGCTGAGGTTTTGGGTAGGGTGTGGTGTATCGGAGAATGAGTGCTATGGTTAGGCAATGTGGATGCCTGAGTGGCATGATATCTTGGTCTGGGTGTCAGGGAGGGAGTACGGCAAGAGTGGTAGGAAGAGTGGCCATGGAACCCCAAGGTCAGAACTGGCCCACTAGATCGGGGGAAACTCCTACCGGTTAGCAGCAGAGGTAAAGCATAATTCTTAAGTACTGTGGAATCAGTAGGCTTATGACATTATTTCTTATTTCAGTCTCTAAATAATTTTTGAACCATCCTCTATGCTGAGAATGGTGATGATGGTACCACAAGATTATAGACATCTCCCCTGCCTGAACGGAACTTAAGAAATGTTCCTCCTGGCCAGGCATGGTGACTCACGCCTGTAATCCCAGCACTTTGGGAGGCTGAGGCAGGCGGATCACAAGGTCAGGAGTTCAAGACCAGCCTGGCCAACATGGCGAAACCTCACTTCTACTAAAACTGCAAAAATTAGTTGGGCATGGTGGCAGGCACCTATAATCTCAGCTACTCAGGAAGCTGAGGCAAGAGAATTGCTTAAACCTGGGAAGTGGAGGTTGCAGTGAGTTGAGATTACGCCACTGCACTCCAGCCTGGGCTACAGAGCAAGCCTCCATCTCAAAAATAAATAAATAAATAAATAAATATATCCCCTTACTCAAACTGATAGTAGTAACTGCTGAGAAAATACAATTAATATTCAGAGAAAGATGTTGGGGGACGTGACTTGCTGAGGAGGTGGAATTTGAGATGTGTCCTGAAGGAAAGACAGGGACTGGAGACACCCTTTTCTGTGGAGCTGAAGGGAATTGCTGGCAGAGGGAACAGCAGTGCACAAAGGAAGGCATGAGTAATGCCATTAAGGGGCACCTGTGAAAAATAGCTGGCGGTGTGGTTTGGCTAGAACTGAGGAGTAAATGAGATTAAATAGGGCACCAGGGATTGGAAATTACGACCTATGAAGTACCCATCATGCATCAGGCATTGAGTACAGAGTCTGTGCTCACTTAAATTTCAAAGCAGCCTTTCAGGGCTTTAACTGAAGAGGAAATGGACTCCAAGAAGATGCCTGATCGTCCCAAGGTTCCCTAGCTGGTGAGTGCCCGAAATAAGATTGATGCCCAGTCTGCCTGACCCGAAACTCTGTTCTTTCCATTCAGTCTTGCCACCATGTTTAGAATCCAGATAATACAGTCTCATATTTACAGTGAAGATCTGTTCTTACCATATCGGGGCAGGAAGATGGTCAGATGGCACGTGGCAAACCACATTAATCCTTTGAGAGGCAGTTGGTGGACATGGCCAGATTGTCACAAAGCATATCTCAGTTCTAATACATATATATGTATACATACACATATATATTTAGGAAGTTAATCTCTAACTTCCTAAATACAGTTTTACACATTACAATAGAAACGGTTACTCCCAGACTGCTACAGGCAATTTCTGAATTGCTGGCTGAATTCCAGTATTTTCTCAATCCTTCAATAAAGTATATTAGAATGGAGCAAGATAAGCCTGAATCCTCTCTAATTTATACAAAAAGCTTCTATCATTAGTAACAAGTTACCTACAACCAACTTTACCTGTTATAGGATACCAAGATGTCAGCCCTAAGAGACATTTACCAAGAGTGGTACTCCAAGTGGGTTGGAAGGGTGGGATGAAAGTAAGAGTCAGAGAAATGTGGGCAGTAACCCAGGTGGGGCTGTGGGGGTGGAGAGGAGGGGCTGACACAGTTCAGTAAGTGTTTGCCGAGAGCTTGCCCACACATGGGTGTAGAGTGGGCGCTGGGATACCTGCATGAAAGGACATTGTTGTTTTCACAGATAGCATGTTCAAGATCTGAGCAGGTGGGTGTTGGTGGGGCTGCCTGCTCAAGTTGGGGTTTGTTCTTATGTGTGCATCTGGTAGAGCCAGCCAGTCTTTATTGCTGAGCAAGTCTGCCCAGGGCCCAATTCTCTGTCCAGTTTGGCCTTCCTCCTGGAGCTCAGAACTCAGATCTAGCCCTGGTGGCCACATTGCGGTTCTGTCCTCAGGGTGAACCCAGGGTCCTTCAGACTTCCTAATGGGAAATTTTCCTCATGCCTTCCTTTGTGCTGTTCCCTCTGCCAGTGATTCCCTTCAGCCCCATAGAAAAGGGCGTATCCAGTCCCTGTCTTTCCTTCAGGACACACCTCAAATGCCACCTCCTCAGCAAGCCAGGTCCCCCAATATATTTCTCTGAATATTAACTGCATTTTCTCCGCAGTTGCTACTATCGGAGAGAAAAGTTGAGAAGACCACCTGGGGAGGCAGTAGTAACCACTGATAAGATAGAGGAAATATTGAGAGGAAGAAGTTAGGGGAGCATCTGGGCTGCAGTGACTCAGGATCTCATGTTAACAGGAGACTTCATGTGGGAGGAAGCTCTACCTCCTTGTCCTGCCACTTAAGAAGGAACACTTTGAGAACCTGTTAATGGCTGTTCCATGGTCACAAATCCAGTCCTCAAATGTTATGGTTTATATTTAAATGAGAATTTTAAATAAGCCAAGTGACAGCTGAATGGGAAATGGAGTTAATGTCACTGTTACTCATCGTATATGGAAACCTTCCCTCAGTCACTCCTGGAGTGATTGCCTGTCTGGCTATAGGTGTCCCCTAGGAGTGTGGTGTCTACTGAGAATAACCTGGAGGCCTTTTTTGGACACCAGTACAGCTCAGCCATCTCTCAAGGCCATCTCTAGAGTCACTATGGGCTCTCTTGATGCCAGTACATGGGGCCAGGGACCTACTACTCCAAGGCTGAAGCCAGCCAGCCAGGAATGTGATCAGGACTTGGTCCTTCCCCTCCCTAACCCCCAGAGCCTAGTTCAGCTTTAGTCTCCATGTTTGGGGCCTCCCAAATCCATTTCCCCAGTGGCACCTTCTCTGTCAGCTGCCTGCCCCTGGGATGGCCCCTGAGCCTCATAACTCGGCCTGTTCACTGTCCCTTAGCAGGGTCACCTTGAGACCCTGGTGGAGTGGCTGAGGAATGCACTGAGGGGCTGTAAGAGTGGACATGTGATCCCTAGGAAACCTTCAGCTCTAGAAGGCCCTGTGGCCTGGCCTTGCTCTCTTTTTGTCAGGTACTGCTAGAGGGATGCAGAAAACCTGGAGCATGTGTGCTGTTTGAGCTTCTGTACTCCAGGGTCTGCCTATTTGGGGGCTACCTGCAAGAGATTTGGCAACTTCTCGAAGGGCCTCAACATTGTGGTTGGTTCCCCCACAAATCCCAACATTTATGCCCTAATGAAGAGTCTTGGCCAATTCCAGCTTCTGGAATAGTGCAATTGGGAACATGTTCTCTGATGAGGAGAGGCAGAGTGTTACATACTCACTGGGCCAGGCACTGAGGTGGGTAGTTTATTCTGTCCTCTTTTTTAACCCTCTGACTAGCGCTGTGTGAGGCAGGTATTATATTCACTACAGAGTAACTTGAGAGGTTAATGTACATATTACCTAAGGTAAAAAACGAATCCAGCTCATAAGTAGTAGAGCAAGGATTTAACCCAAGTCTGTTTGACTCTGCTGTGGTCTGAATGTTTATGTCTCCTAAAAATTCGTATATTGAAATATTATAATCCCCAAAGTTGATGGTATGAGGAGGTCGGGCCTCTCATGAGTGGAGCCCTCATGCTTGAGATTGGTTCTCTTATAAAGAAAATCTAGCTAATTTCTTCCACCATGTGAGGACACAGCTGGAAGGCACCATCTGTGAACCAGGAAACAGTCCTGCTCCAGACTCTGACTCTGCTGGTGCCTTGCCCCTGGACTTCCTAGCCTCCACAGCTATGAGAAATACATTTCCATTGTTTGTCAGCTATCTACCCAATTTATGGTCATTTTGTTATAGCAGCCTGGACAGACTAAGACAAAACTCAGGCTCTTTCTGCTCATCTCCTTCTTCAGGGGAAGAAACCCCCACTCACTTGGCAAGAAAGAAGCCTCAGAAGGTTTGGGGCTATTGGGGGTAAGAGGGTATCTGGCATCTGTACTCTCTCTTCTATGGCCCTTTTGAGTCACATAGCCCTCTGTACTCTAAACTTGTTCCTTTGATTCTGTGGAACTGTTTGGGTATCTTCTATAGGGGAATAAAGACCCCTGCTTTATGCAAAGGAAGAGATGAGAAAGATGGGAGAGAGGTCCCAGGAGATTGTTAGACCTTCCCACTCCCCTGGGGTCCAGCTAACAAACTTCCAGGAGTAAGACCAGTTGGGCCTGCAGGGAAGGGGCTCCCTAGCGCAGTGTAATTCTCCAGTAGGCATGTCTTTGGCCTGCAGGAGCACATGTGCAAGTGGGGGATTCCTAGATCACTTTTCTTGGGAAAGTCCCTAAACCCCTTTCTGGCCTCTGAACTCTTAGGGGAGGGAAGTGATCCAAGTGGCAAGTATCTTGTGACTGGCAAGCTGAGGTTAGGGACCAACCTTTTTCTGGCTATCCCACATGCTGGAGCTTTTGAACTGAGTTGAAGAGAGCTGGCCCAGGGCTCTTGGCCCTTGAATGCAGCTTGACATCTGGTCAGGCTGCAGGATCTTCAGGTTTCCTCTTTGTAGCATCCTAAAGTCTAGCCTCACTAAATGGTCTTGGTCCAGAGGTATGATTCGACTTAGAGATGACTTACAAAGAATATAGATAAAGAAGTATTGTGAACTATGCTTACCTCTATTAGAGGTTTAAAGTCTGAGGATGTGAAGCAAAGTTTTCCCTGGATTCAGAGGGAAGGTGAACACCAGTGGGTCAGAAAGAGGCCAGTAGCTCTGGAGAGGAGGCTGCCTTCTTCCCATAACTTTCCCAGCTGCATGACAGAATTAGATGTGTGTATTAGTTTGCTTGGGCTGCTATAACAAAGTACTAGACTGTGGAGCTTACACAACAGAAATTTATTTGGGTATTGGCAGTGTTGGTTCCTTCTGAGGCCTCTCCTTGACTTTTATTTATTTTTAATTTTTTAATTTTTTTTTTTTTTTTTTTGAGACAGAGTCTCACTCTGTTGCCCATGCTGGAGTGCAGTGACACGATCTTGACTCACAGCAACCTCCACCTCCCGGGTTCAAGTGAATTTCCTGCCTCAGCCTCCAGAGTAGCTGGGATTACAGGCATGTACCACCACACGTGGCTAATTTTTGTGTGTTTTTAGTAGAGATGGGGTTTCCTCATGTTGACCAGGCTGGTCTCGAACTCCTGGTCTCAAATGATCCACTCACCTCGACCTCCTAAAGTGCTGGGATTACAGGCATGAGCCACCATGCCCAGCCTCTCCTTGACTTTTAGATGGCTGTCTTCTCCCTTTGCCTTCACATAGTCTTTCCTCTGTACCCAAGTGCCCTAATCTCCTCTGCTTTTAAGGACACCACCTGTTGGATTAGGGCCCACCCTAATTATCTCATTTTAATGTAATTACCTCTTTCAAGACCTTATTTCCAAATATAGTCACATTCTGAGGTACTAGGGGTTAGGACTTCAGTGTAAGAATTTTGAGGGTGTGGGTACAATTCAGCTCCTAACAGGGTGTTTCCAAAATCCTCAGTGAACAAGGCTCAGTATCATGGTGAAGGATGGGGAGGCACTTACTACTGATCCTGACAACCTTGGGATCAGGAGAAGACAGTGGATCCAGCTAGCTAATGGAGGAATCCTGACTGGTCTTGTCCAAAGGCTCAGCTCCAGGCTGAGCTGTTTACTTGAAGTCAGGCTCTCTGGCAGTAGTAGTTTCTGTGCAGTGTCTTCATCTGGCTACCCCAGGGCCCTTGGCACTCCAGTGAAGACAGAGCTGCTAATACCCTCCAGCCCAGGCCTTCAGGGGAAGCCTCCTTCTCCTCCGATGGAGGCGGGGGCCAGGCTGTTGTTGACAGTACACACAGGCCTGTCTTTAAAGAAATTCTTTGGTCTTCTACTGGCTTAATTTTTTTTTATTGCAAGAGGAAAAGCATTGCATTGAATCAAAATTAAACTGTTGGACAAATGTTGAAATGAAGGCTCAAATTACAGAATACATTTTGATTAATTCAATTAGTGTTTACCTACAGCCTGCCAAATTCTGGGGCCTATCCCTCAGCAGGCAGCTAGGAAGGCTCGTAGGAGGGAGTTGGCTATAGGAAAAAGTTATGTACGCTCCAGCTAATAGAGAAAACTTACCCATTCATATCTGTTTTTTTTTGTTGTTGTTGTTGTTGCTTAGCATTCTAAAATAATGGAATGGGGAGAAATGCCTGGTTTTATCATCTGTTGGGGAAGCTACATCGTTTTTTCTCATTGGTCTTCAGGTATACAATTGCATCCATCAGTTATGTCTCTTGCTCATGCCAGGCCCAAGCATAAGTTAACCTTATGATAAAGATACTTTCACCTCTGAATATGTGGCTGTAAGAGAGAAGGCCCCCAGGTATGGAGGAAGTTTGATGGGAGAGGCTGTCATGGATAACGCCCAATCCTTTTTCAGAATGCTGGCCAATGTTACATGCCCAGCCTCCCTTCACCTTCCACTCAGATGCAGAAACACTGAACATTTTGTGTCAACAAACATTTACTGAGGGTCCTGTGCCAGGTTCTTTGCTGGACTCTGAGGATAGAAAGGTGAATGGAGCATATTCCTTGCTCCCTAGCAGTTAATCTAGACAGGGAGGCAGACATATTGAGAAATAATATAAGTTATTATCTTTATAAACAATATAGACAACTCTGATGATAAAGGTGTGTACCGGATATGACAGGAGCAGAGCAGAGGCATCCAGCGCCTTCAGGGACGAGGGGTCATGGGTTAGGAAAGGCTTTCAGGCCTTAGCATGGGTGGGATTTGAAAGTAGAGATGGAGAAAAGCACCCAAGTAGAGGAAGTACAGAAAATGGGGTATTTCTGTATTTGAGGGTAGGACGTAGTCCAGGGAAGCTGGAACTCAGAGTGGTGAGAAGTATAGTAGGGAAGCTTAACTGTGTTAGAAGACCTTGGCAGAGCTGCAAAATGCAGCTTCTCCCCAGAAAGCATTGGGGAGCCGAGGAATGTTTGGGAGCAGAGGAGCATGTCATGAGCTCAATGGAACATGTCCTGCCAGCACCAGGAAAGAAAGAAAGATTGCAGCAGAGTTGGCTAGAGGGAGAAAGCCCAGAGGAAGCCGATTTTGCAGTCGGGCTGAGAGATGATGGGGTTCTAAACTGTGGTGAGGTGAGAGGTAAGGAGAGTCTGGTGGAATGTTAGGACCTATCCGGGGAGTTTGAATGGCACTGTAGAAAGACACCAAATGACTCCTCAGGAACTTAGGCTCAAATCTCAGTTCTGCTGGAAGGGAAGGTAAAATTCCGTGCCCCTTACCCTGAAAAGCCCACATCCCCAAGTGGTGGTTTGGATTTTTGTGTTAGCCTGTTACTACAAAAAGAATACAAGCATACATAGAAATAGTAAAATGAATCCTCTTATCCATTACTCAACTTAATAGCATCTTGCCTGTATTATATTTTTAGGGGGGCAGTTTTTGAAATGAAACTTTTTGGAAATATTCAAATTGAGATTGCATTTGAAGCATTTCTCTGAATCTGTCTGTGATCTGGTTGAGGCAAAGAAATGACTTCATGTGCATTTGTTCCTTCCTGGAGATAAACTGTGTGTAGGCATGTGTGTTCTTTGCTGTAAGAAGGAAAATGAGAGTAGCTTCTCTTGAAGGGTGAGTTCTGGGGCTGAGGAGTCATGTTGCCAACAGAGTCCTGTCAGGGGCGTGAGGCTCTCTGTCTGCTGTGGGGGCAGGTGCGGTGTGGACAGAGGAGAGAATGGATGTAAGGACTACCACAGGACAGACACCCTTATCCATTCACTGGGAAGTGCTTGTCGCCCAGAGCTTGATTCACACTGACCAACCTGATAAGGCTAGTCCGTAAGCCAGACACCAGTTTCATTTACTCTGGCAGGCATTGTGCAGTGGTCACAACACAAATGCCTGCTTTCCTGGACTGCCTTCCTGGCATTACCCCACCTGGGAAAGTGAATTACAGCATCATACGCAGATTGCTGGGGAGCCACGCTCTCAAATAGAAGGCACCGTGTGCATCGTAGGTGCGTCACTACAGGCCCTGATGGGACCTCCTCACTAGTGATAGTCTCTTTCTGGTGCAGGCCACTTCCTTCACCAAGGTGATTCTAGGGAGAGGGGAGGATGGGCTGAGCTGCACATGCTCAGTTCCTTCTTTCATTCCCACCATCAGATACTGAGCTGTTCCCCAGGGGAGGAAGTCCTGGAAAGAGAAGAAGTCAGTATCCCCCATTAAATCTTCCCCATGGCAACAGGAAGCAGAAACTAAATGGAGGTGGGAACCCATGTCTCAGCCAAGATTCATTTGAACAGGCAGGGGTGGGGATAGAGAACTTGCCTGAGCATTGAAAAATTAGTTTTAATGGACAGAGACTGGGGAAGGGGCCTTTAGGTTGAGGAAACAGTGTGAAAAAGGCACAGTAGCATAAGAATGCGCTCTTGCAGCTGGGGTATCAGGAACCCAGGAGCAGGTCCGCTCAGTGAGGAAGTGCGGCAAGAGCAGTGGTTAGGAACATAACCTTGGAGCCAGACTGCCTGAATTCAAATCCTATCTTTACTGCTTCCTGGATATGTGATTTGGCCAAATCACTTAACCTCTCCAAGCTTCAGTTTCCTTATCTGTAGAATCTGGATAATAATAGTTATAAATATTGAGATATGAAATAAATAAGAGCACTTAGCTCCAGGATATTTTGGGGTCAGCTCCAGTTTGGATGTCAGCTCATGCGTTTGGACTGCTGTAGAAGAGGCTGGGTGTTACTCAGGAGAGAGGAGGTCCTCCTATGCCCTGGTTCTGAATACCTGAACACAGGCTGGGCAATAGAAGTGGAAAGGATGAGATGGACAAGAGCATCCCTGCAGGGGCAGACCACAGAGATCCGGTGGCTCAAACTGGAGGGGAGAAGGGTGGGGAAGCATGACAGGTAAATGCAGGCCGCGTAGTTCAAGGAGGGACCTGGAGAGTGCTTGTCCCAAATGCCGGAGGAGAAGCGTATCAACACTGATGAGACGCCAAAGAAGGCACTGGAGCAAACGCTGACTGATGGCTGGTCTAAGCACTTTATTAACTCATTTAACCTTCACAACCACCCTTTCAAGTAGGCAGTTTCGTTATTATTCTCATGTTAAAGATGAGAAACCTGACACACAGAGGTTAAGTGTCTTGCCCTGGGACCTATAGTGTCAGAATCAGGGATCTCACCCAGGCAGTCCAACCCCAGCCGAGCCTTTTAACCCCACCCTAGATGGCCTCTTAAGGAAATGGAAACAGAAGCAGCTGGATGGGTGAGAGCATGACACCAGTGCACACAAATGAGTGACGTCCCACCACTGTGGGTGTCAGCACGGGAGGTAGGCAGTGAGGCTCTGAGGCAAAGGAGAAACATGGAATATTAACAGTGGGGTGCAGGGTCAAAGGACGTGTTCTAGGATAGCAGAGGAAGGAGGGCGAGAGTGCAGATTCAATTTAGAGGGGGATTAATTGAGAGTCTGGATCTCAGTAATGATAGGAGATTAGGGGTCATAGGGAGGAGGGGCAGGTCTTACACAGCATGTGAAGAGAGGGTAAGAGATGAGAGAAAGGGAATCGGGAGGTTTTGTTTCTCATTAAAGAAAGATGCATGGTAGTTTGCTGAGGGAGTCTGACAGAAGAAACATGAGATTAGAGATCTGGGTGCATGAATGTCTGATGGGGCTGTATGTATTGTTTAGTATCCCGGGAGCAGAAGGGAGACACATGAACCTGGTTCCCCAGGCAGAGGGAGGGTGAGGGTAAGCTGTGACCAGAGAGACAGAATGAGCTGAAGAGCAGGTTGTGTGAGCTGGGAGGTGGCTAGAGAGAGGTGAGGACCTACAAGCTGACAAGCAGAGGCAGGGAGAGAGCCTCCACATTGTCCAGAATAGGGCTATGGCAAAGAAATGGAGTCAAGGAAGTGTGGGGAGGGAGGGGATAGGTGGGTACCCAAAGTGGGCAGGTAGAAGGGACAGGCCGGCAGAGCCTGATTATACTTGCGGAGGGGAATCCAGAGAGATCCTTGAGCTCCCTGAGAAGGATCCTTCCTTCCGGTCCCTGCCTCCTCCTCCTACGTTATTGCTGGGAAGCGTGGGTGGCTTCTAGGTGGCTCCCTCAGTGGCTGCCTTTGCCTAGTGGCTACAGGCCATGTTCTAAGGGTTAGAGGTGAGATACCCTTCCCAAGCCAGGAACAGCTTTATTTGCCTGCTCTCTGGCCACTGAGCTACATCTTTGTAAAACAGGGCTGATAATTGTACTATATCGATACCTCACAGAACTCCCTTGAAGATTAAATGAGAAAACAAAACTGTGGACACATTTTTTTTTCACAGCAGCAGCAGCTTCTCATAGGAGACAGAAAACCCGTGAACTTCCAGAGCAGGTCATTTTTACACACAGGTGGATATTGCACAGGCACCAAGTAATTCACCATCATCTTGATCTATTGTGAATGCCTGTGTGGCCAGGGGCAGGCAGCCAAATCTTAGAACATGTGAGTTGTTTGTTGCCTAGTCCTGGCTCATCACATCTCAGCCTTGAAGGGTAGACTCATTTACATTTACTTCTTAGACCCACTCTTTCTGAGCAGTTGAGAAGGAAGGGAAAGAACCTGCTCTCCGAAAGTTCTCTGAGTGGCTATGGTGGGCCCCATCGCCATGAGGGCACAGATATACTTGTCTTACAGTATCAATGGGCAAACTGATGGAGTTTGGTGATGCTCTGCTCT
Organism: Aotus nancymaae; assembly: GCF_030222135.1. Classification (NCBI taxonomy): domain Eukaryota; kingdom Metazoa; phylum Chordata; class Mammalia; order Primates; family Aotidae; genus Aotus; species Aotus nancymaae. The sequence goes on along the minus strand of NW_026988473.1, from coordinate 52,286,302 downwards.
CTGGATGCTATCTGGCTGCCCATTTCAGTTCTTCCCAAAGACACAGATCCCTGCCTCACTTCCCCGTCCTCCCGCTCCGCAATCCCTCTCCTTGATGGAGTGCCTGTAATATTTGACCTTTGATATCTGCCCAAATTGTTGTTTAACAGACTTGGCATTAAGGCATGGTCTTGGTCACCAAGATTGTTGTGGCCTCTTCACTCTCATCAGTGCTTGAGTTGGGAAAATATCCAGCTTGGGGAGACGGGGGAATAAGGGCAGAATATCAAGAGCAGAAATAGGAGGGGAGAACAGTCAGAGGAAGGTGAAGCAAGCATTCAACAACGTTAAGCAAACACAGTGAAGGAAACTTGACATCAGCTTCTCAGTGCTCCTGAAGCCCAGAAGGTCAGATGTGCTTCTGGGTGTGAGCCATCAGAACCTCAGACTCACACCCGTTTCCTGGCCAGATCCTGCACTCCTCCTTGTGGGCTGGGCTCGTGGTGTCTCATGCTCATGTCTTTGGGGTGGTGTTTCTTTTAAGAAGCTTGCCATTTCCAGTAGGAAGAGGATGTCCCTCCTGAGATTGTGGGACAGCTAGGCTAAGAGGGAGTCTGGCCTCGTGGCACCCGGAGGTGAGATCTCAGTGCCTGGTGCTGTTCTTCACCTTCTTTAGAGGACAGTGTTCAGCTTTGTGACTGAATGCCCTGCTGTGATGATGTGTTGCTGGAAATGCTGTTTGGAAACATGGAGCCTTGCTTAAAGGGCTGTGGTTTGGTGAGAAGGGCCTGAGCTTTTTGGGAATGCTTAAGTGGAAGCATCTGGGCTTGGCTATGCCAAAGGAGGCTGGTGGCGGAGCAGGGACATGTGACGGGACATGGGCTGGGTCTTCCATGGAAGGACCAGAAAGCAAAAGGAATTCTTCCAGTGAGTTCAGCAGAACTAGGCTCCAGCACAAATCTTCTTAAGGATGTTCTGGAACTCACCTGGCAGGGAGTGGCTGGGAATGCCCCATGCATACAACTCACTAACCTGGTATAGTGGGAAAAAGACGCTAAGCAAGAAATATTGCATTCATTCCCTGCCGCCACCCAGCACTACCAGCCTGCTTCTAGGTTCAGGGCCCTTTCTGCAGTTCTGACAGATCTAGGCCCCCACTGGCTTGAGCTTCACTGACTAATCAGAACAGCCTGATCTAGGATGTTTAGGTGGAAACAAGAAACCTTGTATGTGCGAAATATTTCTGTCATTGTAAAGCTTTAAACAAATGTTTGCTCTTGGGAGTTATTGATACTGTGATTAGATGGGGACCAGTTAAGCATGCTTGTTCACCTTCGGTGGCATTCTTGTATTTTCTCCTCTTCAGCTTCTCTTAGGCTACTTAAGCTTCTATTCATTGACAAAAGAAAGCTCTGACTCTTCACTTTCATTAGACTTCGATATTCACTAAAGGCATTCAGCAACGCTGATAGCAACTTTCTCAGCAGCCTGGCCCCTCTATCCTGCTCAGGCTCCTCTGTCATGACTGGATGTCTTGCTGTGTTGTGCTCCTCTGTCTTGAGGGAAATTGAGAGCCCTTGGCCTTGTCCCTCGTTGTGATGCGAAGCCAGTGTCTGTGGGCTCTGCCATTGCTCTGAGGAGCTGTCTTCTCAGGCCAGGTGTGCTGCTTCTCCTCTCCACTGTCAGATCTGATCCTATGGGGTGGTGACCTTAGGACAGGATAAGGACCTGTGGAAGACAGGACAGGTGGTGACCTCAGGACGGGACGGGATAGGACCTATGGAGGACAGATACAGCTTGTGGCCCCTGGCAGAAGGTAGGGACAACTTCAACTGCTTATGCTGAGAGCCTCGCCAGTGTAGACCAGTGATATCTTTATTTCCTTCCACTTTCTCCCTTTTAGAATGGGAGTTGAGCTCCAGGGCCAGAGACACAGCCCTGCCTGTGAGGGGCTTATCACTCAGAAAAAAGCACCCCTGGAGAGGTCTGTCCTGGGAGTGGGGAGGGGGACCCAGTCAGGACAGTCACTTCCATCTGGAGGATGGGAGAGGATCCTTGGAGATGATGATATGGAATTTGGCCTCAAAACAGGAGTGGGAGTTGAGCAGGTCAAATGAGGGACTTTAGCTAAAACACTGAAGTAGCCCCAAAAGCCACAGCAGGCTGGGGTCAGTAGTTTGGCTGTTGCTTAGGGCTGGAGCCAGGTATGGCCAGGAGAACTACAGCTGCCGGGGTTGTGAACTCCCACCCGATTTTGAATCCCTGCAATCCCACAATGTGTTTCTTTTCACCTGAATTTTATAAATGGGTAAAATGAGGTTCAGTGACGTTAAGGAGCTTGTCAGGAGCGCAGCTTGTGAAGGGAAGAACTTGGATCTACATGCAGGTCTGACTACAGAGCCCACTCTCCTAACTGTGGGTCCTTAACTTCCTCTCCAGGTCCCTAGGCATCCCTTTGTTGCCTGGGTGATAGGAAGCTGGTGAATCATTGTGAATGCTGGGGAGCCTTGGTGAGATTTGTGAAATAGACCCACCCTCCTGGCAGCAGTATGGAGGATGAGGGGTGTGTGTGTGTCAGGGGGTGGGGGGTGAGGCTGGAGGCAGAGAAACTGCTTAGGAAGCCAGTGCAGTCATTCTGATAGATGACAGCAGGGCAGGTGAAGATGAGGGGACAGATCTGAGAGAGGGCGAGGAAGGAGATTTTACCAGATCTGGTGACCAATTGAATGTGGGTATCAAAAGGGAAGGTCCAGAGATGACTCCCAGATTTTTACCTTGGTGACCATGAGGGCATCACCAAGGTGGGATGGGGAGCATTTGGGCCCTGCCTATTGTGAGAATATGGAGAAGTGGATGGCTGTTCAGGAGGGGGAGAGCTTGGGGCTGTTGTGGAGAACCTTCTGCAACCTCATTCCAGTCCCCACTATCTTCCAGGCTTTAGTTTCCCAGGAACAATGAACTGGTTATTTTATCAAGAAATCTGTAAACATTTATCCAGTGCTTACAGAATGGGGAATCCCACAGGGACCCATAGATGACTGTGCACAGCTGCTCTCATCCCTTTCCCTCAGGATGAATAAGATGATCAGGGAGATCCCATTTAGTTAGTCAGAATTAAGTACGATTACCTGGAAGAGCTGGCTTGATGGGACTTTAGCAGGGTTAGCTGTGGGCATGGGCATAAAAGCTGGAAAGCAGTGCAGGCAGCCAATTACTAACAATTAGGATCAGTCCACTAGTGATAAGGCATCTGGTTGGGATGGGGCAGAGGTCTGCCAAAAGGTACGTATGGTAAAAGTTAAAGCTGCAACCAAATAGGCTGAGTCCATATGATGATAGACCATGAATTCTTTTGTGTGGCTGGTGGCTAGCCCCCGAGGTTGTCTAAGCAACAGGATGCCTAGTGCAGGGCTGTGTTTGCATTCCATCAGTTCATCAACTTTGGTCGGAATCAGAATCACCTGAATGGCTAAGTCAACCATAAAGATCAGGCCCCTCCCTACTTATAGGAGGCTGGGCCTCTTGCTTGATTAGCTCTCAAGGTGTTTCTGATTAATAGCAGAGTTTGAGGACCACTAAGATAGGTGAGGCTTCAGTGCAGAGTGAATGGGTGGAGCTGCTTGAAGGCGGGTCAGCGGTTAGGAGGTTATTGTAGTCATCTAGGGTAAGAAAGGTGAGGTAGTACAGGGACAGGTGAGGCTTCGTGAACAGATGAGATCACCACTAGCATGAGTTTGGAGAGGAGTGCTCTGGTCTTATTCAGCAGCATTTGGTGCACCTGACTGCACCCTTTATCCCTAAACCTTTTGGTTGGCCTCTGGGTGCCACTCTCACTTCTCCTGGCTGCTCCTCCTGTCTCCTTTCTCCATTCCTCTTCTCCCTGGAGGCTGCATGGTGGAGTGTTTCCAGGAGTCCTGGGATCTCCTCTGTTTTTATACCACTTCTTAAGTCATTTCATGCAATTGCTTAAATACATCTTTATGAAGATGCCTCCCAAATTGACATCTCCATCCCACTTCTCTGTAAACATCAGACTCCTATTTCCAATTGGCTACTCAGTGTAACTTCCTCGGTGTCTGTAGGCATCTTAAGCTGAACATTTCCAAAACCAGTATCCTGATTTCACCCCGACACCCCACATTGTTGCTCCTACAGGCCTACACATTCTCTAGGGACTCAGGGCAAAAACATGTGTAGACACACTTGACTCTGCTCTCTCATGCCCATGTCCAGTTTATCAGTAATCTTCCGGGCTTTGTCCTCAAGGTATATCAGGAAATAGAACATCTAATTCATTATGGTCTGAGCCACCTCATCTCTTTCAGGGTTTCCTGTGTTCACTGCTGTGTCCCCTGCAGTCTATTTTCCAAGCAATAATTTTTTTTCCCAGTAACTTTCCAGTCAGAGTAATCCTTTTTAAAAGGTTAAGTCAGATCATGTCAACCCTATCCCTCAAAACCCTCCAAATGGGTTCCTGTCTCAGGAAAGTGGAAGAACATGAGGAAATACGGTGTGCATCCTCAGGCAAGTTGCCTAATCCGTTTTCTCATCTGTAACAGGGGAAGAATAATTCCTAACTGGTGTGGGGATTAAGTGATACAATGTTGGATAAACCCTTAGCAAGTAGCTAATAGTTTTCTGCCCAATATATGGTAAATAATGAGGAGACGGACACTGCATTAATGTTGGCACTGTGCCTGCCATGCCACCTGTATTATCTCTTTTAATCTTTTTGATTTCTTTTAATTTTTGTCACCACTATACATCCACACAATTTAAAGAGTCAAATAATTGTATGTAATTTGTTAAGACAGACACCTCTCCACCCCATCTTTCTTCCTCAGATGCAGCTGCTGCTTTTAGTCCTGTATTTTTTTGTCTGTATCTCTAGAAAAATGCTTGTTCTGCTACTTTATTATTCTTCCCCCAGTTGTCATTATCTGTTCTTAGTGAATTAAACGAAGTCTTCACCAATTATGTAAGTCTCTTAAGATATTCAGATGCACCAGGTGTTCTGTCAATTTCATATTACTGACAAAATCTCTCCCAGAGCTTTTGGACTGGCTGCCCTCACAGGCTTGCCGCGTAACTGTACCTTAGCCTCTCCCTAATGCCTATGACATTGTGTCCTTTTGAGTTTATCTCTTTCAAAATAAATCTCTCTATTGTTGTTTAAATGAGCAGTTCAATTAGATGTTTAGGTTCAGCCTGTAATGTTTACCTGAGTTCTGTCTTGTTTACTTTTGCCCATAGCAATGAAATTGATTTTATACTGATTTTACAGATGAGGCAATTGAGGCTAAAAGAGGCTTAAAAGACTCACAACCATAATACAGCAGAGCCCATGTTTTAACTCAAGTCTGTCTGTCTATAAAAGTTGTACTCTTCTTTGTCCTTTAGAAGGAAAGTAGTTATTGGTTGATATGGGATGTGATTGAGAATTTAGGCACTGCCATCAAATTCCTGCATATCTGTCTTTGTCCTTTTAATTTTGGATGCTCCAAATGGCTTCTTGCTCCACTCTACCAAAGAGATCTTTCTTATATCCTTTTAAGAGGCTTTCTCTTAATCTTAGGGTTAGCAAAAGGTATTTCTTAAAATAACCATTTAAGAGCAGCTATGGTTTATGGGAGGCCTGTAATTTATGGGAAAATACTTCAGTTTCTTGTGATAGGGTGACACTTCTGCTTTTTTGAGATTGAGTTTTGCTCTTGTTGCCCAGGCTGGAGGGCAATGGCGCGATCTCAGCTCACCACAACCACCGCCTCTGGAGTTCAAGCAATTCTCTTGCCTCAACCTCCTGAGTAGCTAGGATTACAGGTGCCGGCTACCATGCTCAGCTAATTTTGTATTTTTAGTAGAGACACGGTTTCTCCATGTTGGTCAGGCTGGTCTCAAACTCCCGACCTCAGGTGATCCACCCACTTTGGCCTCCCAAAGTGCTGGAATTACAAGCGCAAGCCACTGAGCCTGGCCAGTGACGCTTCTTTATCATCTGCTTGCCACTTGGGGAAGGGAGAGATAGGAGAGAAATGCGGTTCTGTGGTTGTGGTGGGTTCTTGGCTGAGGCCTCCTTCCCCAGGCCTTGGCCTTCTAGACAGGGACACTGGCCCCTGTCCAAGGCTCAGAATATCCTGAAGGAGCAGGGAGTAGTGGTGACTTCCAGATCTGTTCCTAGTTCATTTCAGCATGCAGGGCTGTGTGAGCCTGCTCCAAACATCAGTTACAACCCTAACCATTATTATTGAGAGAAAAGAAGTTTAGAAATGGAATTCAGTGTGGGTGGGGTAAATTAAGGTTTACTTGCCTCAGATTTATCTTAATCAGTGGTTGCTACCTACTTCAAATTCTCTTTTGCCGAATATGAAAGGAGTTAATATAGGATATAAATCACTGTTTGCCTCAGAACATACCAGATGATGGGGGTCAATTGTGACCCACTTTCTATATTTTAGAACACATGTGGATCTTGCTCCCTGATCAAATTCCAGGTCCCACACTGGCCTTGTGTGGTGCAGTTCATGTGGCTGTAACATGTCATCATACCCTGCCATTCTAAAACATGGCTGTTCCTTCCTCACTGACTGTATTTACAGCTCAAGGGGAGGGAGATCATTTTCTCCCTGACTTCAGCAAAGAGAAGGGTTCAGTCCTGTAATTAGCGGGAGCCTCAGTCTCAGACACTGTCCCAGGTAGGAAGATGACAGCACATACACAGATCTATGAATTGTGGATGGACTGCATTTTATATCTCAAACAACATACCCTGCCTTATCTTTATGGCCAGGGTGAGACAGTATCTCAGTATCAGAAGCCAGCCTGCTCGTTAGGGTCAAATGCCAGCTATGTTAAGTGTCCACAGAGAATGAAAACTGCTTTGGTCCCATGTAGCAAGTGTCATTGTATGGTGTGTGATAAGAGCAATGTCCTTTCCTGTGCCTGCTCCTTTCTTTCCTGGGCTGGTTGGGTGCCCCTCTTACAGTCACCACGGCATGTTGTTGATTCCGCTGTTGTCCACACTGTGTAAGGCCCTTTGGTAGCTGCTGTAGCCCTTCTTTCACTGGTGGGGAGCATGATTTAAATTCTACTTCCTGGCTCATGCCTATAATCTCAGCACTTTGGGAGGCCGAGGTGGGAGGATCATGAGGTCAGGAGACCATCCTGGCTAACATGGTGAAACCCCATCTCTACTAAAAATACAAAAAATTAGCCAGGCATGGTGGCAGGCGCTTGTAGTCCCAGCTACTCAGGAAGCTGAGACAGTAGAATCACTTGAACCTGGGAGGCGGAGGTTGCAGTGAACCGAGATTGCACCACTGCACTCCAGCCTGGGCAACAGAGACTCCATCTCAAAAAAAAAAAAATTCTACTTCCCACCGTCCACCATCTGCTTAGATGTCACCCTGATTTTTCACATGTCACTTGAGATTTTGGGTTGGATTCTGGCTCTCCTGCCTCTTTGAAGTATTGCCTCTTCTGGATGCTCTCTCTGTCTTCTCCCTGGCATGTCACTTCTGGGGCTCGGTGCACTTTAGCCCCATATCCCTGCTGAGCCCTGGCTCCCTAGGAGATACTGTGTCCCTGTGGGAGGAACCGATGTGGAAGACACTGAACACAATGCATATCATCAGACAGCACGTTTACCTCTGAGACCTGTGATCCTATGATAATGATATACATGATATACAGTAGCCCCCTCTTACCCATGGTTTTGCTTTCCTGGTATTCGGTTACCCAAGGTACCATCCAATACGGTATTTTGAGAGACCACAAGGCCAGGCATGGTGGCTCATACCTGTAATCCCAGCACTTTGGAAGGCTGAGGTGACTGGATCACTTGAGGCCAGGAGATCCAGACCAGCCTGGCCAACATGATGAAACCCTATCTTCTACAAAAAATACAAAAATTAGCCAGACCTGGTGATGCACACCTGTAATCCCAGATACTAGGAGGCTAAAGCACGAGAATCGCTTGATCCTGGGAGGTGGAGGTTGTAGTGAGCCGAGATCATGCCACTGCACTACTAGCCTGGGTGACAGAGTGAGACCTTGTCTCAAAAAAAAAAAAAAAAGAGGTCACATTCCACATTCACATAGTGTTTTTACAGTATATTATTATAATTGTTCTATTTTATTACTAATTATTGTTGTTAATCTCTTACTGTGCCATGCCTAATTTATAAATTAAACTTCATCATAGGTCTGTATGTACAGGAAAAGAACCATTTTATTCTATATATAGGGCTTGGTACCATCCACTGTTTCAGGCATTCACTGGGGGTCTTAAAACATATCCCCCAAGGATAAGGGGCGACTACTATAATAAAGAATATATATATTTGGTCTCCTTCCAGTTTTCTAACACAGAAAAGGGGCAACTTTTGTTATTCATAATAAACCCCTTTCAGCCTTACTCAGCTTTATGCTAATGAGGTGACTCCTGCAGGATGGGCTGGTTACCAGAGAAACCAATCATGTGAATAGAGGGTTAGAACTTTCAGCCCTCCCCACTCCTACTTCTGGGGAGGTAGAACTTCCAATCCTCCCCACTCCTACCTCTGGGGAGGAGAGAGGGGCTGAAGATGGAGTTCAGTCACCGAGGACTGAGTGACCCATAATTGAATTAATCATGTCTGTGAAATGGAACTTCTATAAGAAACCCTAAATGAAGGGAGGAGTTTTGGAGAAGTTCAGGGCTGATGAACCCGTGGAAGTGCTGCTGGGTAGCGGCCCTGGAGAAGCAAGGAAGCTCCATGCATCCCTCGCCATCCCCAGTCCCTTTCTCCATGCATCTCTTCCATTTGGCTGCTTGTGTGTTGTCAGAAACTACACATCGACTACTAGGATTCTTATGAAAACATTGTACAGTGATGGATTTAAATGGTTTTGTGTTCTTGTATGCATATGTGGAACCCTCTGTAATGTTTCCTTGTTCTGTATTTGAATTTTCAGGAAGAGGAGAGTAGGCTGGCAAAAGGAGTCATGGCTTCTGATGCTTGTCATGCACCTTGAATCATGTTTCACTTCAGGCCACCTCCCACGGGTCCACCCAGCATGTTGTTTGCCAAGTACAAACTCATCACTGGGCAGAAGGCCCATGGGTCTTATTTTACGGCCCTTCTGTTGCAGGGGCACATAGCATGGGCCCTCTGGGTTTGACACTCCCTAACTACCCTCTCCCCGATACCCAGGTACTGAGGCCTAAAGTGGGGCCAATCACAGCTCATCAATGTGTCCCGTCCGCTGAAAGATGATCTCTTTCTTTAAAAAAATCTCTGTCATGTTTACATGTGAGGCCACTTGATTTGTTAGGCACTGGCATCCAGGCCCCCGATGTGGTAGGTGTGATTCCCAGACTCCTCTCATGCATTGCCCTTGTCCTGTGTATGTGAATTTCACGGAAGGCTTTGACTCATCTTGAGCAGCTGGGTGCTCCTGCATAATCTCATCAACCATTTTGACCTTTGCCAACTATACCCTGCTCTTACATGCTTCCCTGGCTTTTGTGTGCACCACCCTCTCTGCCTGGAACAGCATTCTCCTCCTCACCTTCTGAGACAGCTTCTACTTGTCCTTCAAGACCCAGAGAAGTTGCACGTCTGCCTCTATCAACACACCTTGCGCTGTGTCGTAATTATTTGTTCATACTTCAGTCTTCTTCACTACATTGTGTGGTTCATGGGGGCAGAGACTAGGTCTGATTTATCAATATCCATCTAGTGCCCAGCACAGTGCTGGCTGCATGGATCTGTCCATTTATTCACAAGTATCTATCTGCTAGACAAACCTAGGAGTGAACAAGGCAGACAGGGTCCCTCTGCCTCTGTGAGAAGGTGGCCAGTTAGCAAGGAGACAAATACATAGAACAAGATACTGTGGATCTGTTTGCTTTGAAGGGGCTGCTTTATGCGGGATGGGGGGTGGGGAAGACCTCTCTGATACTTTGGATCTGAGACCTGAAGCATGAGAATAAATCAGCTGTGCTGACAGCTGGGGTAGGGGAGTGGCAGGAGTGTTGCAGAGGAGGGAAGGTCTTGGAGTGTTTGGGAGCAGACAGGAGACCAATGCTGCTGAAGCATGAGGAGCCATGGGTGGGTGGATGGCGGGGGTGGGGGGCAATGCAAGTATGGCCTGGCCTGATTCTGAGACCTGCTTCATAGGCCACAGTAAGGAGTTTGGAATTTTCTCCTTAGAGAAAGAGCAGTGGGAAAGATTTGGAGGGATTATTTCAAACTTTTAATACCCCTTCTACTGAACAGGTGAGAATCTGCAGATTGTTTCCCTCCTTCTGCTCCACCCTTTACCCTGCTACCTCTTCTTTTATCCTGACCCAAGCTGGCTTCCATTCAGGCCCCAGGAGTTCCACACCGTGTTTGCTCTAGCAGCCTGGGCTGTTCATCTCACCTCGAAGCAGCTTCGCTCCTTGTTGCAACCTTGTCTGGCTCCTGCCAGGGCCCTGAGCTGCCAGTGAGGTTCCCTGACACCCCTGTGAGCTCCCATCCTCATTCCCTCCAAGCTAACTGTGCAATGGTTCTTGACCCCTGAGGCTGAACGCCTGCTTCTCAACCTTCTTTGGCCTTTGTGCTTGTAAATCCCTGCCCTCTCCCGCTCCACAGGCATAGTTGCTTATCTTCCCTACCCATGCCTGCTGCCTCCAAGTCAAGCAGCCTCCTGAGTTTATCTGGTTCTTTCCCCCTGCACCTACCTATTTTTGTTTAAAGTTTCCTTTGAGCTGGCAAAAATATGTTCTGATGTTATATTCTGACTTAAAAAAACAAAAAAAACAGATATAGCTAACATATTGAACACTTTGTACAAAGGAATGTGCTTAGTGTTCTCTACATAATTTTAATTACCTATTCATCATGCCATCTGTGAGTTAGATGCTGTTATCCCCATTTTACAGATGAGGAAACTGAGGCTCAGAGATCACACAGTACATAGCAGAGCTGGGTCTGAACTCAAGCTGTCTGACTTTGGAGCCTGTGAATTTAACTATTGCTTCCTGGTGCAGCCAGTGTTGTTCCTTGGTCTTGAGATCCTTATCCACACCATCTCCAAAGCCACTCCTGTGTGGTGCCATTTTCCTCTTTTCACTCCAAATATCCCACTTCAGAAGAAAAACCAGAGAGCCTCAGAACCATCTGTTTCCTGTCCTGTGCCATGCTTGGGCGTGGGAGCCATGCCTCTGTTCTCCATGGTGTGTAGGCACATGTGTAGATTTGCTGAAGGAGCAAACAGCAACTCCTCCAGTTTACAGACATGAGCTAATTCTTTTAGGATTACAAATGCTGTTGTAAATCCTTCCCTGCTACCCAGGGAGAGGTTGGGGAACAAGAAAAGTGAGAGGAGGCCTCGGGAAGACAGTTTAACTTAAAGACCTTTCTTAAGGTAGAGTTGTCCAGAGATGGAAGCAATTGCCCGAGGGGCAGGGGAGAGGCATTGGGCAGTTCCCCGTTTGCTATAGCTACGGGATACAGCATTAAGGGAGTGGCTGGACTGTGTATCCTTGGAGATGTTCATCTGCCCTGAAAAGATGGGATTCTGAACCTTGAATGGTGCTGGGTAGAGTGGATCTAAGATGGTCAGTTACAGTGCTCCTGGGACAGTGCTCTCTCTGCATCCTTGTGGCCTATGGCCTTCCTAGGCAGGGCACCCTGTCCCAGTTGGAGGAGTGGAAGTGGCATTTGAGCCCTCTCAGCCTGGCTCACCTCCGCCCAAGGAAAGCATTGCAGGCCTAGGGCAAATGCAGACGTAAGACAGTTAAATGCCTGCAGGGACTGTCCTGTCCTAGGCCCTGCCACTGCATTGCCTTGTACACCTTGACAATGTCCCTGTTAGGTGTGTGGCTCTCCTATGCCACTTAGTGGAGCCTTTCACAGTGTGGTTGGAGCTTCTGGAGCCTGGGACTCCAATTGTTACACCTGGGAAGGCATTAACAATTGCTGTCTTGCTGCCACAGGTGACTCTGGAAAGCCCCAGTGGTTTTTCATTACAGAAGTGACTGGGATTGTGTGCTAAAGATTCGTGGAAAAGGCACTCGTAGCAGGAGGGAGAGGCCTGGGAGAGGCCTTGGAGATGCAGAAACTACAAGTTGGCTACTAGGATTCTTATGAAAACACATCGTGTGATGATGGAATTAAAGGTTTTTGTGGTCTCATATGCATAACGTGGAACTCTCTGTAATTTTTCCTTTGTTCTGTATTTGCATTTTCAGTAAGAAGAGGAGGAGACTAGGCAGGCACAAGGAGTCATGGCGTCTGATGCTAGTCATGTGCTGGAAGCCGCCCTGGAGCAAATGGACGGGATCATTGCAGGTACACCCAGGAACCCCAGCAACCGAGGTCTCATCCTCCACATTCCAGAAACTGCTTCTCTCCTTTTACTTTTTTTGGCGCAGAGAAAAGCCCCTATTGTATTTTTCAGTAGTGTTATTGTGTACGTCATGTCTCCTTTTTTTCTTTGATATGAACTTCTAGAACTCTCTGATGTCTGGTGCAATCGTTCTAGTCTCTGCTGAGACAATGTGGATGTACCTACCATCTACTGTCTCAGTTTGGATTCTAGCTGCGAGGCAGTTTGGGTTCGATGAGACTGATTCTATTGTAAAACATTCAGAGCTTTTCATAGATTACTACAGCTGATCTGAAACTTGAAATCTAGCAGACTTTGCCAACTAATGCAGGGGTCAGCTCACTTCCTCAGCTGGTCTCCAGTGTGTTTCAGAAATGGGAAGCAATTTTGTGTTGATTCACTTAATGATTAGAATGTTCTTTATGCCATATTGTTTTTTATCCATTTCAACTGTTTGGTTTTAATATTTGCATTAGCCAGTAGGGGACTTTTTTAAAGAAAAGATCTAGCAGGCTTGGCGCTCACACCTGTAATCCTGGCACTTTGGGAGACTAAGGCAGGCAGATCATGAGGTCAGGATATCGAGACCATCCTGGCCATGGTGAAACCCCGTCTCTATTAAAATACAAAAAATTAGCTGGGTGTGGTGGCGTGCTTCTGTAGTCCCAGCTACTCAGGAGGCTGAGGCAGGGGAATGGCTTGAACCCAGGAGACGGAGGTTGTAGTGAGCCGAGATCGTGCCACTGCACTCCAGCCTGGCAAGAGAGCAAGATTCCATCTAAAAAAAAAAAAAAGAAAAAAGGAAAAGATCTAGCAAAGCTGTGGTTAATTTGAAAGGATTATCAATTAACTGTTTCAGCTGATTCCTTTCTTCATGGGGACAACCAGAAGCCAGTATTGATTAGACCGAACCTTTTGTTGGAAATCTTTTCAGAAGGTCCCAAGTCTTCTGTCTTTACCTGATACACTTCAGTGGCCTCATTGGTAGATTGGATGTGCTTCTTTAGGACTTTATTCTTCATTGTTTGAGCTGTGGCTGGAAGAGAGAAGGGAAGAAGGTACTGGGCCAAGTGTGGCTAGACCCCAGGAAGTACAGAGTACCTGACACTGCCCCTTCTCAGGCATTTGCTTTCCCTTCCAATTGGAGAGATTCATCTGACTTGCAGAGGGCTTTTGGTGTTTGAGCCTGAAGTGGGAGAGTACGTCTGTGTCTTGCAGCTTCTTCAGGTTATTGTTGGTACTGTGATGTATTCTAGTTATCATCTGTCTGATTCTTAATTTCTCAGTGGATAGAGGGCCCTTGAGAGGTCCTGACTAATGTCCTGCTTTTCAGAGGCTCCATAGATGGGGATGTTGTGATGGTTAATACTGAGTGTCAACTTGATTGGATTGAAGGATGCAAAGTATTGATCTTGGGTGTGTCTGTGAGAGTGTTGCCAAAGGAGATTAATGTTTGAGTCAGTGGGCTGGGAAAGGCAGACCCAGCCCTAATCTGGGTGGGCACCATCTAATAAGCTGCCAGCTAATATAAGCAGGCAGAAAAACATGAAAAGGCTAAACTGCTTAGCCTTCCAGCCTACATCTTTCTCCCATGCTGGATGCTTCCTGCCCTAGAACATCAGACTTCAAGTTCTTCAGCATTAGGACTCAGACTGGTTTCCTTGCTCCTCAGTTTGCAGATGGCCTATTGTGGGACCTTGTGATTGTGTGAATTAATACTACTTAACAGGAGATCTACATATATATATATCTTCTATTAGTTCTGTCCCTCTAGAGACTCTAGAGAACCCTGGCCAATACAGATGTCCTGTTCTAGGTTAGGGTCTCTGATGCCTTATTGAGGAGAAACAGTCAAGAAAGTGGATTTCCTATCAGTCCTTTTAGAGATACTGACCTGTGAGCTCCTAGGGGTCTCATGTGCATCGGGATAAGAGCCACAGGATCAGACCCTCAGAATGCCTGAGGCAGTCAGCACTTCAGAGACTCCAGCCAAAGAGCAAAAGGAAGACTGAGGAGCTCCTGGCAGACCTCTTCGATGGTTGTCAGGGAAGAATGAAAACACTATCTTTTCTCTATGTATTATCTTTGCTTCTTTGTCAAAGGTCATTTGATTATATTTTTGTGATATACATTCAGATCTATTTCCTTACTCCCTTACTCTCTATTCTGTTTCATGGATCTATTTTATTTTTTCTTTCACTACCACACTGTCTTGATGACTGTAGCTTTATAGTAAGTCTTGAAGTTGGATACTGTCAGTCCTCCAACTTTGTTCTTCTTCAGCATTGCACTGGCTACCTTTTGCCTCTTTATATAAAATTTAGAGTCAGTTTTTTGATATTCACAAAGTAACTTTCTGGGATTTTGATTGCGATTGCATTTAACCTGCACATCATGTTGGGAAGAACTGACACCTTCACAATATTGAATTTTTGAGAGATGAATCAGATGTCTAAAGAAAGTAGCCTTGTGTGGGGTCAGTGCCTCTTTCTGCCTCCTGATTTCTCCATACAGGCATTCCTGAAATGACAGAGCCTCTGGCAAAATTCCTTCTGTCTCTGACAGAAGATTATGTGGCTGGATCCTTAAGACCTTGCCTTGACCCAAGATCTGCAGTTGAGAATCTGGGATGTGTGTGAGAGAGGGGCCCTAAGTGTGGGTTGTATGAAACCCAGGAGACCTATTCTTCTGACCTTCCAGTACAAACTGCTCTGTCCTTCCATTTCCTTAGTTCTCCATCTTGGAAGGTTCCATCTAGACGGGCTCCTGGGCTTCTTGGTCTGGAAAAGGCATGAGAGTTTTATAGAGAGAAAGACATTCTTTGCAAATTGATTCTTTGCAGATTGGTAGGGAAGAATGCCTGTAGCCGGACTACTTGTTTCAAATCTTAGCTCTACAACAAATTACTTGGATAGTCTGTGTCTCAGTTTCCTTATATTTGAAATGAGAACAGTAACAGTACCCATCTTAGAGAGTTGCCTGTTTTAACACGTGCACGGTACTTAGAACAGTGCCTGCCACATAGTAAACATTATAAAATGTTAGCTCTTGATAGATTAATGAGGGACAAAAAATAATCTTTATTATCTGGAATATTTTCTGGACACAGGGTAACATTCTCATTTATTAAAGCTCTTATTTCACCCATCTGAGTTTTGTGGTTTTCCTTGTATAAAGTTTGTGCATCCATTGCTGGATTTGCCCAGGGTTTGCAAGATTGATCTGTAGTCTTCTGATTGCTCTCTGCTTCTGTTCTTGCTCCCTTGTAGACTCTTTCCCACAGAGCCACCAAGTAAACCTGAAAATGTAAATTAAGTCATATCACTCCTCTCTCCAAAATTCTTCAGTGGCTTCCTATCTCAGGATAAAGTTTAAAGCCCTTAACATGGCCAGCAAGATCTTAGCATGACTTGGCTTTGGCGGCCCTTTATGCATCCCTTTTACGTTCCCCTGGCTTATCTCACTTTGGCCATGCACTTGTTCTCCCCTCTCCTGGAATGCCCTCTTCCAGATCCAGGCTTACGCTGAAATGTCACTGTATCGGAAGGCCTTCCCTGACTGTGTCTGTTGTGCATTCCCACATAACTCTGTCCTTGTATCTTGTTTATACTTCTTTATAGCACTTACTGCCTGACCTTTCACATTTATATTTGCCTCTTTGTTTATTGTCTTCCTCCTGCACCAGCATGTAAGCTCCTTAAGGATAAGGAGCTGTATCTCCAGTGCCTTAATTGGTGGTTTTAGGCGTTTTAGTTAACAAGTATTTAATAAATACATGTTAGATGTATTTTTTATTTGTTTTTGTCACTAGTTTACTATTTTCACCGTTGTTTCACTGATTCTTTTGGAATAACAAATTACTGGGGTTTTGTTGTTGTTGTTTTTTGTTTTTGTTTGTTTGTTTGTTTTAAGACTCAGTAGTTTGTATGTCCCATGAACCATTCCTGAAGTAGTAACTGGCTCACATAGATATTTGACAGGAGCTATTTGACAGATTATTCAACATTGAGGTTACTAGTGAATAACTGGAGGGCATGTATTCTGTGCTCTTCTTGTTAAAAAGAATGATCATTCTTTTGAATACCTTGTTCGGGCTACTTTTTCTCAAGATTGTTGGACACTTTTCCTCATTTTTACGATGGCATTAAGATGGCTAAGCCAAATTGGGCCAAAGAGGTTAAGAACTTTCATGGTTATTAACATGGACTACAGAATTGGACTGTAGGGGTTTGTGCTGGCTGTGGGATCTTTGGACAAATTGCTTAATTCTTCTGAGCCTCAATTTACTTATTGATAAAATAGTGACAATGATAGTACCTGTCTCATATTGTGAGGGTTAAATTAATGCAAATAAGGCACCTAGAAAGTGCTCAATTGATGTAAGTTATTTGTTTTATTGATATTAGTATTATTTTTACCACCCAAGATCATAGTGCTGAGATTTGAGTCCAGGGCCATTTGAGTCTCTTCCAGGCTCCTTTTATTCCTGGGCTGGTTTTAATGTTGACGCGCAAGGCTATCTGTAGGAGAAAAGAATTAACTGGGGAAAGGATACTTTTCTCTTCTTGCTCACAATTCCTAAGCTAGAGTAGTTTTGCTCTTGTCTCTCCTACACGTTATTTCTTCCAAGCAAGGTTCCTTTGCTTAAGCACAGCTCAAGAAGTTTGAAAACTGGCCCCACATCATGCTACCACAGATCCTGCAGAAATGACATTTTTGTGTGAACATTTAAATCTTCTTCTCTTTATTAATATTCTTATTAATTTTAGATTGCATGATGTCAAGTAGTGCCTCCACCACTGCCAAAACACAACTGCTTTTGCATCAAAGTACTCAAGTATCCAAAGACTGTATTCTCTCACCGTTATCACGTATTTCAATGGAAGAGACTTTTATGGGCTTCCTGGACCTCCCAAATAGTAGCTAGCCACTTGGATGAAAACGACACAGATTCCTACTAAAATGGATGTACTTTATTCAGTGGTCACTAATAATCATACACTACATAACAAGGAATTGCCTGTCATTAATTACAATAGGCTAGGTTACCGTTTACTTTCCAAAACTCTTTCTAAAAAGAGTACACTTTGGACATGTGGTATCAATGTTTATGTAATTAAACTTTTAGTGCAAAAAAGTGTCTTTCCCCTCCTCCATCAGCAAAAACAGTGCAAACAGTGTGGATGATTATCACCCCTGTAACCAGTCAGGCCAGGAGTACTCTGAGAGGATATCCTAATGCAAAAGTGGTAAATACATCCGTCCAGAGCCACAGTGTGATGGCCTTCATCCTAGGTGGTGAGCGCTTGGGAGGTGTGAAAGATAGAAATTGATTCTCGTAAATGCAAAAAGAAATGCCTTATAAGCAGAAGTAGGACTATTAAATGAAACTCCTTGTAAAGTTGAATTCTTGAAATCTGAATGGCTGAATCCCAGGTGTGACTATACTAGATTGGGACCTCAGTATTTTATATCAGAAAGTTGGGAAAGGGCGGCTGTTAAAGACCTCCCTCTGGATGGCCAGAGCAACTGCCACAGACACTAATTTTGCATGGGGCTTAATTTGTGAACTGACAGGTTCAGTGGCTACTTTGTCAGGACACGTCTGGCTGGGGACCAGAGAGCCACGTGTTCAGGATGCAGAGGGCCACTTGCTCCTCTCGGCTGTGCAGGAGGTTACTCATACAGCTATCTACAAACTGTACTCATTGAGGAGGATTAGGTAAGAGGAGTCTGTTTTATGATCGTTAAATAAGTTGCCCTGTCAGCTGAGGCCTTTCTGCCAACTCTGATTAGCGTCTGGGTTTGTAAAAAGAAAACAAAAGATTGTGCAGGGGCGGAGAAAGTTCTGATCGAGACCGAGATTCTTCATGTTGCCCTGTGAATGAAGTCAGATGTGGTACTGAGGGCTGCTGGGTTCATATTCTGAACAGTCCTTGACTGATCTTGTCTCCGGCTTCTCTGAGGTGGAGCAGCATGTGACAGTGATCAGTAACAGACTTGCTGTTTCCCATTGCGGGTTGGGAGAGCCCTGCTAGGACTTTGTTCTGAAGAGTTGGAGTGGGGGTTTTAGGAGTGTCTAAGGGGCAGAGCTATCAAGGATTGCCCTTTGTATGAAGAGGTCAAAACGGCTCCTGGGGCATCTGCTGTTTGACAGCCTTCATTCCATTTTTTCCTCACTGGTAGACCCCATCTTCCAGTCCTTATGGAACCATGCCTCATTTTTCATTCTCTGAAAGAGTTTGGATAAGACTGGAACTATTCGTTCCTTAAATATTTGCTATAGTTGTAGGTATAGGAACTGACCTGCAAAACTGTGTGGACCTAGTGTATTCTTGTTTGAAGATTTTTTTCTTTTAATGGTTGTGGACAGGTTTTAATTTCTTCTTAATTGAGTCTTGGCAAGTTAAATTTTTCTAGAAATGTGTCCATTTTACTGAGGTTTTCCATTTTGTTTGCATGAAGTTGGCCATTTTATTTTATCTAAAATACTTTGTAGGATAGAATTATTTTTTAATGTTTGATAGAATTAACATGTAAAACCATTTGGCCTTGTATTTTCTGTGTTGAAAACAATTTTAAACTATGATTAAATTCTTTATAGGACTATTCAAATGATTTTTGTTATTTTATCCAATGATTTTGTGTGTGTGTGTGCCCTTTTTTAAAGCAGTTTGATCAAAGTACCTACTCTAGTGTATGGAATTCTTGGTTTGATCTTTTTGAACATTTTATATTTGAGTCATTCAGAGTCATAATTTTTTGTATGTTTCTCATAAGTCTTTTTTGGATAACATTAAAGAACTGGATTTCTTTTATGCCATTAAAATTTTTGAGCTTAAACTCAAAGATAAGTCTAATGCATCTATAATTATTGTAATTATTGATATATAATTATATGTGTACTTATTTCTCCATTTTATGTTGTTTAACTGTTTTCGTTTTTGCCTTACTGGCTTCTGTTACATTGATCATCAGGTTATTATGGTTGTTTTTAAATCTGTTAGGAAGTTAAATATCTATTTCTATTCTCTTAATGCCCATTCTTATGTTTTCTAAACATGTATCCTTAGAATGAAGGCCAAAGATACATATCTTTAAAGAATAATACTTCTGTCTTCCTTTTTAATAATACTTGACTCTTAGAATGCTTTAATTCTCATGACTGCCCCATCTTCCACATTATTTTTGTTTAGTATTCTAGTATCATCTTATATTCTCCAAATTATTTTTTTTTGATTGATAGCATTTTGTTTAACTGACAATTTTAACAGCTTCTCTAATCATAGTTGATTCTTTCATCCTGCTTTTTTTTTAATGGTAGTTTTCTTCCTTAAAATTTGAATAGTAATAGGTTGTATTAGTCATCATTTGAAAAATGTTCTTAAATGTTCATAATCTTTAATAATAGTTTATCTTGTACAGGCTTGTAGGTTGTTGGTCACTATTCATAGGTATTATATTGTGGTCACAGCGATTCATTGCTGATGAGAAGTCTGACTGTCTCTGGTTGCTTTTAAACTTCCTCTTCGGTGTTCTTCAGTTTCACTGTGTTGTTTCTTGGGTGGATTTGTTTTGATGTATCATTTGTGGGACTCAGTGTGTGTCTTTAAACTGAGAGAACTCAACTTTTCCATTCTGAAAAATCCGTAGCCATTTTCTCTTTGTTGCCTCTGCTTTATCCTCTGTATTCTTCTGGAATTCCTAAAGAATTGTGTTGGACCTTGTCATTCTTTTTTAACTCCATGCTTCCTAACTCTTCTTTTATATTTTTCACCTATATCTCTGTATGCAGCATTCTTCGGGTCTGTATTCCTCTCCATAATTCTCTCATCTGCTATTTAACCTTACTTAATTTTTAATTTGTTTGGCTGCATTCTTTATTTTGGTTTGTATTTTTTTTTTCAAATTTTACAATTTTTTAAATGATGCTTTCCTTTCATTAAGGTTTTTATTTCTTCCTTTTCTCTTTTAATTATGTAAAACATATCAAATATGCCCAAATATATTCCCAAATAGACAAAATATTTACACATATTAATATTAATGTATTTATTTAGTTACATGTTTAAGCACTAATTAAAAGGCTTTCGATAATTCAAAATAATACGTTAATTTAGGAACTTGTTGTCTCACTGGCACTTTTTTTTTTTTTTTTTTTGAGACACAGTCTTGCTCTGTCACCCCGACTGGAGTACAGTGGCACAATCTTGGCTCACTGCAACCTCTGCCTCCTGGGTTCAAGCAATTCTCAGCCTCCTGAGTAACTGGGATTACAGGTGCCTGCCACCATTCCCACCACGGGCACATTTTATGAAATAATTTTATTCAAGCTTTTTATACTTTGTTTCTATCATTAAGAAAGCTCATTTTGAACAATCCTAGCATTCTAGAGCAGTTGCAGAGCATTTGGGTATGCAGATTCATATTTGCAGGTCTGGGATGGGATTCAAGACTCTGTATTTCTAATGAATTCTGAGGTTTTGCTATTGCTACTCATGTGGATCCCACTTTTAAGTGTCAAGGTTTTAGAACACAATATGCTTACTTGGAAATTGTTTTAAATACAACCCTTTTAAAATTCACATATGATGCTGTCATCAGCTATTTCCTCTCATGCCAAAAAACTCTATTTACATGGTAAAAGATCATACTTTAAAAGTTTATCTTGTCTGCATGTCTTAATTGTACAACATACATATTTTGTGTGAATGAAGATAGGCTAAGTTATGTTGCAGTGAGAAACTACTGAAATGTCAGTAGTTTGAAACACAAAGGTTTGTTTCTTGTATACATTGCAAATTCCCTGAGATTTGCCAAGAGCTCTGGTCCTTGTCATTGTCACTTGAACGCAGGCTGATTGGGTCTCCACTATTGCCAGAAGTCAGGGAAGGTGGAATAGATATGAGGACTTGTGACTTTCTCCCACAGTGATATACATGGTTTCTGTTTATTGGTCAGAGGAAGTTATGTGACCATGAGTGACTTCAAGGGACAGAACTGCATACAAATGAATACAACAAGAGGAGAACAAAATATCTGAACAACCCCAGTCACTACCACATACATACCAATATGCTTTTGAAAGCAATCATTAAAAGGCTTTCAGTCAGGCACGGTAGCTCACACCTGTAATCCCAGCACTTTGAGAGGCTAAGGCGGGTAGATGCACGAGGTCAGGAGTTCGAGCCCAGCCTGGCCAATATGGTAAAACCTGTCTCTACTGAAAATACAAAAATTAGCCAGGCATGGTGGTGTGTACCTGTAGTCCCAGCTACTTGGGAGGCTGAGGCAGGAGAATCTCTGGAACCCCGGGAGGTGGAGGTTGCTGTGAGCCAAGATCGAGCCACTGCACTCCAGCCTGGGCAACAGTGAGAAGCGAGACTCCATCTCAAAAAAAAAAAAGGCTTCCAATAAAACCCTATAGCACTTGCATTGTATGTGGTCTTATCCTCAAAAATAATTACTAAATCTATATTAAATTTTGGGTTTTCTGCCTTAAAATAAAAATTCTCAGGTGACCTCTGTAACCATCAGAGCTAGACTTGATTGAGGTGATCTGCTAGTGCCATGGCTTCCACTTAGGCATCATTTTAAAATGTATCACCTGGGACACTTTTTATTACCCCAGGTCACACCTCAAACCAATTAAATTAGAATCCCTGGAGGAGGGCCCAGGCATCTGTAGTGTGTAAAACTCCCCAGGTAACTTCAATGCGCATTGAAAGTTGAAAAGATATGTACTACTCTAAATAGTGCTTTGTTGCTCAAAATAAAATAATAGAATGCCCCAAAGAGAAACTTTTTTAGGGCTTGACTGTAAGTTGAGTTACCCTTTTCTGAGAAATATGGGGGGGTAAACCTTGACTTATATTTAGGCATATCCAGCATTAGTAGTTTATTGTCTCTTTTAACTTGTTCTGTTAATCCCAGGTTTTAGAGCGCACATTTTTATATTTATTGTATTTTATTGTTTTATTTTGGTTTGTTTCCCAGTGCGGTTGTAATTTTTTTTGCAGGGGATAATTGCGAGGAATGTGTGTGTGGAGTGTGGAAACGAGCCTCCTGGGAGACTTTGTATTTGCTAATGCTGGGTTTTAGGTGTTGCACTATTCTGGACCATTTTGTGTGCAAGTGTGTTGATTTCTGGTTTGGGATTTCAATAGTAAGTGCATAGTAGAAATTTGGCACTATACTTGTGGTTATGCAGAGGCCTGTAGATTTGATGTCCCACCGGGGGTGAGGGAGGGTGTATATATGTGGTATCATAAACATGTAGGGGGCTCCTTAGCACACTGCAAACTTCCGTGCCATTGAGTGAATTTTTTCAGACCCCTCTATGAAATAGGTAATACTTCGGGGTACTTTCTTTCTGTAGGGGTCTCACTTTCAACTTACTGCTTTCACTGGAGGAATTAAAACCTTAAGCACCAACCTCAGGTCCTTCCTATCTCTGGGTCTTTTGCCCGTGGGCTACTCTAGAGTCAGCTTGAATTAATTTCACTGTTGAGTTCACTCTTTGTTTCTGGTACCCAAGGTTTTTTTAACTGTCTTTCAAGCTTGGCTCCACATTAAAAAAAAAAATAAGGGTGTTATCTTTTTCAGCTTTTCTGTTCATTGTGGATAAGGGGGACTCCTGGCAGTTGAGTCTGTCCTGTTTCCAGAAGGTTCCCCCGAAGCAGTACATGACTAACTTACCCTGAGGCCTGCTCTGAGATTTTCTGAAATGATTGTTCTGTGAAAATACTACCAGGTTTTTCCCCCTTTCACTAAGGCAATTACAGAGCCAGGGAAAGCTAATCAACAGCACAAGGAAGAAACCTGTCTGGATTTACTCATTTAATTTCCTGCCAAATAAGGACTTGAATTCTTCCATATTGTCTAGCATCCTGTGGGGACTTTCAGAGAACAAGAGAACCTAGAGTCCTGTGCAAACTAAAGGTCAAGCTTGAATCTCTCACATATATTCAACAAATTTAAAGTTTAAAACAAGTTGTTATAAAAGTAATGAAAATTAATATTGTCAACATTTGTGTATTTCTCTGTATATATTCACATATACATATATTTATAATTTTTTTACTGAATAAAGCAAGTATTTCCCCATGTTATTGAGTCTTCAGACAATTGTTTTTTATGTAGCTATATGAATCATGTTCTTTGAATGTTCCAGGAGTTAAATATTCACCAATTTGGGGGAATTTTCCCCTACTTTTTAATAATTAAGATGCCACTGAGATTTTTATATATTAATCTTTGACTACATGTCTGATTATATTTCCTTAGGTTAACTTTCTAGAATTGCACTTTCTAGGTCAAACGGCATGAATATTTTTCCTGTATCTTGCCAAATTGCTTTTCAGAAAGATTAGGTCAGTCTTTATGTCTGTTAACAGCATAGGAGGGTACCCTTATGAATAGCATGTGAGCTGGCCAACATTAATTATCATTGCATTTGCATTTTCAACAATTTCCATAGGTGAAAATTGAATATTATTTTTAAATGTTCTGTTTACCAATGTAAAAACATTTTCTCTTCATATTTTTAATTTTTACTCCTGTTTTTTAATTCTAGAATTGCCCATATAAGAACCTTGTGCCTATTTTGTGTGTCAGAAGTGGATTGGGGAATTTTTCTTATTGATAGATAAGGTCTCTTTATATATGAAAGCTATACTGAGCTTTTGTTGTAATTGTTACAAGTAGGTTTTTGTTGTTGTTGTTGTTGTTGTTATTTTTTAATTTTTAATTTTTTTGAGATGGAGTTTTGCTCTTGTTGCCCAGCCTGGAGTGCAATGGCACTATCTCAGCTCACTGCAACCTCCCCTTCCCAGGTTCAAGTGATTTTCCTGCTTCAGCCTCCCAAGTGGCTGGGATTATTACAGGTACCCACCATCATGCCCAGCTAATTTTTGAATTTTTAGTAGAGACAGCGTTTTGCCATGTTGGCCAGGCTGGTCTCGAACTCCTGACCTCAGGTTGATCTGCCTGCCTCAGCTTTCCAAGTGCTAAGATTACAGGCGTGAGCCACCATGCTTGGCCTACAAGTAGTTTATTTAGGCTATAATTTGTCTTTTAATTTTAATTTTGTTTTTAATATTCCCTAAGTTAATTTAGCCAGATTTATTGTTTTTTTATGACTTGCTCAATTGCTCCTGTGCCTATAAAATCTTCCTCTAACTCAATTTTGATCCATCTTCTCTTTGTATTTCTAGCTCAGTTTTTTAAGCATGTAATCCTTGCTTGTCTAAATGTTATTTTTGTGTATGGTGTAAAATAAAGATCTTATTTTTTTCTGTAAGAGTAATTCTAGCAGCATATTTTAGCAGTGCATGGCAAGTCCCTCTTGATTGTACTTCTCAGAATATTCTCAGCTATTTTCATTGGTTAGTTATTTTACTGTGTAACATAAATTACCCCAAACATTTATCATCTCTGTTTTTATCTGCCAGGAATTCAGGAGTTTAGCTGGGTGGTTCTGGCTTAGGTCTTTTAAAGGATTATAGTTAAGATATTAGCTGGGGCTACAGTCATCTGAAGGCTTCTCTGGGGCTGGAGCAAGCAGTCCCTAACTTTTTTGGCACCAGGGAACAGTTTCATGGAAGACAGTTTTTCCCCTGGACCTGAGGGGTGGGGGAATGGTTTCAGGATGAAAGTGTTCTTCCTCAGATCGCCAAGCATTTGTTAGATTTTCATAAGGAGTGAGCAACCTAGATCCCTTGCATGTGCAGTTCACAATATGAGAATCAAATGCCACCACTCATCTGACAGGAGGCAGAGCTCAGGCAGTAATCCTCATTGGCCCGCTGCTCACCTCCTGCTCTGTGGCCCAGTTCCTAACAGGCCACGGACTGGTACCAGTCTGTGCCTGGGATTGGGGACATCTGGGCTGGAGGATCCCTTCCACACTGGCTCACTCATATGCCCATTGGTAGAAGGGCTCAGTTCCTTGATGTCTGTTGACAGGTAGCCATAGTTCCTCACCATATGGGCTTTTCCATAGGGACGATTAAGTGTCCTTATAACATGGCACCAGCCTTCCACCAGAGTGAGTTGCCTGAGAGAACAAAGCAGGAGGAGTCACAGTGTTTTTTATCATCTAGCCTTGGAAGTGACATTCCATCATTTCTGCCATGTTCTACTGGTGACACCGAGCAACCGTGATATAATACCCACAAAATTATGAACATTAAGAGGCATGGGTCACTGGGGGCTTCTCAGAGGCTCATTACCAAACTCTTCCTCTGACAGGAAACTTAGAATTATATCTCCCCTTGTATAGATGCTTATTCAATATCATTTTGTCATTTATATCCCAAAGCCCAAAGGTGGCTTTTGGAACTTTCTTATTCCCTTAGTTTTCTGCCCTATAACCTTATCTGATTCTTAAATTTAAAATCAAGTGGCGTTTGTCATCTGAGGCTTTTCTGTCACTGTCATTGCAACTAGCTCAGAGACAAAGTATTTATCTTTTTACTTCCCTCATCTAATATTTATTGGCCATTGGTTTTTATAAAGTAATAAAAAATATAAGTTGCAAAGAAATAGAAATTAAAGTTTTTTGTACATGTACACACACACACTGAATAGTAGGAAAGAATCCCAAAGCTTTAGGGCAGAGAGGGTCCCAGAGAAAGGAAGAGACTTGTCCAAGGCCACACAGTGATATAAAGTTAATGAAAACCCAGATCTTCCATCCACCTTTTAGCCTGACTCATTCATCCTACATTTATGAAATACTTAAAATGAAACTGGATGGCTATGTGTTTAAAATTCGTGTGTACGGAATGGAGAGGGATTACTCAGCAATGGTTTGGAGACTGGAGGTCTTGCTCTGCTTCTGTCCATTCTCTTTCCTGAAGTTTGGCTGTGGCTCTTCCTAGTTCACTCTTAATTGGATTTGTAGGAGCCAGAAAGTGCTGAGCACACATCACAGTGTGGTAATTGTGCAGTCTCCTGGCTCCCCAGAGCCTCTGACTTGTTTGTGGATTGTGATCCATAATTCCCTGTATCATGCATTTTCAGAAAGCAAACTGGCAATCAAATGGTAATTGTTTCCATCTGTGTGGATTTTGCATTTCCCAAGACTGCCTGGCAAGGAGGAGGTTGGCTCTGAGAGGAGTAAAGGGACCTGGAATTGGACGTCAGGCCTGCAGCATACCGTGGATGTGGTGGCCCCAAGCTCACATTTTCCAGTAGAGTCCTAATTTGAAATCTTTCATCTGGTTGGCCTTATAAATAATCCAAATGCTCTAGAAATTCCACCACCTAAACCATATTTTCTAAAGTGTTTCTTAATGCTGAAAGAAGCACAGACTTCCTTTGTTAGACTGTTGCCCCAGTTTTGATTTGAAAAATATATCATTGAACTCATGGAAAGGAGACTTTTGCTGCTGCTGCTGTTGTTAAAATGAGCTGTTGTTGTTAAATGATGGGTTTAAGAATGGTGGAACAGTCCAATTTGGAACATATCAAATTAGAAAGAGCTGACCCAATATCCTGTGTCTCTGAGGAAATGGAAGCACTCTCCCTCTAGCTACTCGTGCAGGTATATGTGTAGGCATTTGTCAGATTCCTCTTCAGTGTCCACTGGGTAGAGTGCATGATGCTGGGAACTCTGCTAAATGTAACGTGGACTGTCTCAGAGACTTCACAGCCCACAATAAGGAGATGAGGTATGGATATATTTCATAATACAAATTTAAGAACATATGTCAGGGGATATAAAGATCTCCCAACTGGGAAGATCTAGAAAGATTCCAGTTCACTCAGCCCTCACCAAAATGCATATAGTAATTGGCATCTATTGCTGTGGGATAAGCCAACCCAAACATAGTGGCTTAAAACTACCATTGTTTATTTCTTTTTAATTTCATGATTTGAGTGCAGGTGTGGCCCCTCCCTGTTCCACGTGGGGTCAGCTGGGGTGGCTCACGGGGGCTGGAGGATCCGGGATGGCTTCATTAACATATTCATCACCACAGCTGGGAGGGCTAAGAAGGGTGGGGCTGTCTTTCTAGCAGGGTTACTGGGCTTTGTTACATGGCAGTTTAGGGTCAAAGAGAGTGGAAGCTGTCAGACCTCCTAAGGCCCAGGCCAGAACTGGTACAGAGTCACTTCCATTGCATTCTACTGTTCAGAACAAGTCACCAGGCCAGCCCAGAGTCAAGATCCATCCCTTTATCAGAGGAGTGGAATGTACACACAGGAATGAAAGAATCTCTGGTGGCCAACTGTGCAATCTATGATGTTAACGTAAAGAAAATTATTCTAAAAGCTGAAGAATGAGATCTTACCGTCTAAACTAGCAGTTTATGGTCCCTAGTGAGGACTGGCCGTGCTTTCCCAGTTGCCTAAGTGTGTGAGCTTCATATGTCGGTCTCAAAGGGTACAGTTACCCACCTCTGCATCCCTGTTTTTACACTGTCCAGCCCAAGATTAGATAAAGATGATTTCTGGGAAGTTTACATTGTGAGTGATTCAGCTGGGGTCCAGTTGGCCTTCCGGGTTTTTTAATTTAAAGATGGGGGTCTCACATTGTTGCCCAGGCTGGAGAATAGTGACTATTCACAAGCATGATATTGTGCACTACAGCCTGAAATTCTTGGACTCAAGCAATCCTCCTGCTTCAGCCTCCTAAGTAGCAGAGATTACAGGCATGCACCACTACGCCCAGCTCACTCCCAGCTTCTTATCTGTCCCTTTCACCTTTTTTCCACCACCTTTGCTCTTTACCAGTTCCTTGCCCATGGTGTCCACCCTTCTTACTGAGTTTTCGACCTCTCTCTCTCATTGCAGGCACTAAAACAGGTGCAGATCTTAGTGATGGTACTTGTGAGCCTGGACTGGCTTCCCCGGCCTCCTACATGAACCCCTTCCCAGTGCTCCATCTCATCGAGGACTTGAGGCTGGCTTTGGAGATGCTGGAGCTTCCTCAGGAGAGAACAGCCCTCCTGAGCCAGATCCCTGGCCCAACAGCTGCCTACATAAAGGAGTGGTTTGAAGAGAGATTGGTGAGTAGTCCCGTGGCCTGGTTGGGAACCACTGGGGAATGTAATGGCATAGCCCATGGAGTGCCACTGCTGACTGGGGCTATTGACTCATCTGTACACCTTCCAGCCTTTTCTTCCATACCGCTTGGCCAACGACGCAGGGTGGCCCTTCTCATTAAGGAGTGTAGAGCCCAGTCAAGCAATTTAAGCTATGCCCTCTGACCTCCCGTGGTCCACAGTTGCCCTCTCCTGAGGAAATCCAGGGCCAGAGAAGGGCAAACATTGAAGATTTTACACACACAGACCCCCTCGAATTGCATGTACTGCTTATTGAGTTACAATCCCTGACTGGGGTCTCTCTCCTCGGCTAGATCCCACTGCCCCTTGTTTCTTACCACAAACTGAAGACTGGGTTATAAATTTCTTAGAAGAAAATATTTTCTTAACATTTTTGCATTTCTTTGATAAAAAGGCTAAACTTTTAAAAATCAGTTTATTCGTATTCTTCTGTATGGTCTTTAAACTTTTGACCCTATATCCTATCTGGAAAAAAATGCATTTCTTATATG
The DNA here is from genome assembly GCF_030222135.1 of Aotus nancymaae. Classification (NCBI taxonomy): domain Eukaryota; kingdom Metazoa; phylum Chordata; class Mammalia; order Primates; family Aotidae; genus Aotus; species Aotus nancymaae. The sequence goes on along the minus strand of NW_026988473.1, from coordinate 52,257,408 downwards.
CATATTCACATATGCAGCATTTTATTTCTGAGACCGGATCTCGCTCTGCCACCCAGGCTGGAGTGCAGTGTGGCTTCATCAATTCTCCCACCTCTTGCTCCCACAAGTTCTGCAGAAGTGCACTGCCACACCCGGCTAATTAATTTTTTGTTTTGTTTTTGTTTTGTGGAGACGGGCTTTCCCTATGTTGCCTGGTTGGTCTTGAACTCCTGGCTCAAACAATCCACCCACCTCGGCCTCCCAAAAGTGCTAGGATTCTAAGCATGAGCCACTGCACCTGGCCAGTATTTTACTGATATACTTAAATTATAAAAATAACATAAAACAGAATTGTAAAGTTTTTTATTTGTACAAATTTGTGGGGTACATGTAAAATTTAGTTACATGTATATAATGCGTAGTGATCACGTCAGGGTATTTAGGGTATCCACTGCTCACCAAAATAGATTTTTAAAGGATAGGTTAAAAAACAGCTCCAATATTTTTTTCCCATATACCGAGAAATCACCTTGAGCCCGTTGGGTGGGGCCTCTCCCACTTGAGACTATTCATATTCTATGCTGTTATTTTCTATTAGGATTTTAGTGGTTTTCTTATCTATTTGAATGACCTTCTCTTAGCCCTTTGCTTTGTTTGTAGCATATATTTTCCTCACTCTGTTTTTAAATGTTTAGGGTGCTTTTTGAGACATGGAATTTTAAACAAGTATACTTCACTCTATCAGTCTTTCCTTGGTTTCTTGTTTTCCTTTTGGCCCTAGCAAGGCCTTTCCCAACCTCAGAACAAATAACTGTTCACCTGTTTCTTCCTCTAGTAAGTTTATGGCTTGATTTTTATCTTATGGTTAACTCTAATCCATCAATAATACTTTTTAGTGTTTGGTATAAACACAATGAATCTGATTTTTAAAACAGTTTTTGGAAATTTATTAAAAATATGTTTGATCCAAAGGCAGTTGACAATCAGTTGATTTTTTTCAAGATGCCTTGGTAGAAAACAGCTTGCCTTCAGATTTGCAGTTTTGTGTTGGGATTATGTACAATGGTTTAGGGAATGCCTTCCTTTGGAGAGATTTCCCTAAAAGAATTCATAAATCTTCTAGAGTAATTATGGCCGTCACTAACCTATCAATGGGGAAGCAAGTACTTTTAGGGGGTCAGAAGTTCATATAAACATTCCAAGATGTAAGGGCTGTGTGCTAAGGTTTTAATTCTGGAAAGAGATAGCCTGTCTGTATTTTATGTCTTGCAGACCTAAAGTCATTTTACAATTGGCCTGTATACACATTCCACACAAGGTCTTAATCTGTATGGAAAAAAATTCAGACTGGTGAGCAAACTCAGCTGGTGCTTTAGATTGGTGATTTTAGTTAGAAGTTGTTACTGCTCAGATTTTGGTCTGTGGCTCAGCAGCTTTCTTACCCCTAGTAGCTTGTGAAAAATGCAGAATGTGGGCCCCCATCTCACACTTGCTGAACCATCTCTAGGTGACTCATAAGCACGTTAAGTTTAAGAAGCACTGTTTTCAATCATGGAGACTCACTTGAAATTTTTTTAAAAATCCCATGTGGATTAGGATTGGAATTGAAACTAGTAAAACGGTTTGAGGGATTAGGCAGCACTGCCCAGCGCCTTCTCATGCATGGTGTCTGTGCATCCCTTTATTTGTTCCCTTCTCCTCTGTAGACACACTGGCATTGTCACACACCTAGAGTTCCTGCTTGGCTACAACACTGGCCTGACGTGATGCAACTCTCTCCCGTGACATCTCTATCAGTTGGGATATTTTTTCCAGTAAAGTGACGTAAGCAATAACAAGATAGACCACAAACAAGATGTCCAGAAGACAGACAGTCCCAGGTTTAAATAAGTGGCTCTGAGTGACCTCACAGGTACTGGTTCTTCCTGTCTTTTTGCCCTGCCATCCTCAAGGGGTGGTTTTTTCCCAGGCATGTCCCATAACAGTCACAAGATGGTCACTAGAACTGCAGGCAACATGTCCTTACAAGACACAACTATGCAACTATGTGCAGAGGTAGGGAGCAGTTACTTTAGTGTGTTTTTGTTGTTGTTGTTATTTTTAATGAGGAGGGAAACTTTCTCTGCAACCCTCTAGCAGACTTCCCATTTAGCCCCAGTGGCCAGGATGTTAATCCATGCATACCCTAGCTGCAAGGGAAGCTGGGAAAGCAAGCAGTCACACTGCCATAGAGGGAGGTGACCTCTGTCAGAAAGGAATGATGATGAAGTTGGGGAAAGCTGTCTTTCAGGAAGACAGGTTGGAGTGACTGCCACAAACTCTGTTAGGTTTGAGTTTACTCTTGTTGACTGACAAATTCTTTCCATGTTTTCTCAATATGTTTTCTTTTTAAACTCAAGTTTCTAAAGAAAAGAATAGATTGACCCAGTTAATTATTTTTTAGCGAAGTCCTCTAGATCAATGAAGAAGTGTTAAGTGTAAAATAGATAGGAATTAAAGACTTTTAATTTATTCACAGTTCTGGATGCACACCTTAGGTCAGGTGTCTACCCCAGGGCAAATCAACTGTGAGCAGAGGGGAGGGATTACGTGGTGGGAAATGTGGTCTTGTACTGCTGCTCCTCATCAGGGCTGCAAATCTTCTGGCACTGGGGCATCCATGGTCCACCAGAAGAATGGGCTGCTGAGAAGCAGGAGTCAATGTGGAGGAACAGTTCATGGTTAGAATAGGACAAATAGCAGACTAGTCCTGGCTCTCTCTTTTATGTTTTACATGAAAAGGGCACTCCTAGTCCTAGTGCCTCCTATTGGGCAGCTGTGTCTTTGTAATAGGGCTGATTCCTCTCCTGCTGGGTCTTGGCAGAGCTGAAGCACAGCTGGGCCAGCACAGTTGGCAGCAGTAGGAGCACTGTTGGCCAGGACTCTGCCAGGAGATGGGTATAAAACAGAGCAGACTCGTCCTAAAGCCCAAGTGGAGCAGACCTGCCCAGGAGTCAGTGGCACTGGGTTGTGAGTGAGTTTACTATGCTCCCGAGTCTAAAGTGGCATCCTGCCCCTTGGCAGTAAGTATGATGAGGAGAAGTGGGCTCCAGGCCTAGAAGGGCATGTGTGAGTCTTTCTTAATGGGGATACCCTTTGGGGCCTCAGTGAGGTAAGGACAAAAGGGTCTGGATTCCTTTGGTTTAGGAGCAGTATTATTTCCCCTGGAAAGCTGATGAATGAGGACCTCATATAGAGGGTGTCTTGAGGTCCAAGATGAGCTAGGACCTGGCCTGCAGCAGAGCAGTGTTACCCTCAGGCCTGCAGCAGAGCAGTGTTACCCTCAGGAGATGGGAAGGTGGTCCTTTACATCTGGAAGACAGAGCCAAGCTCAGGGTTAGTGCTCATGGAGGATGACACTGAGGCCCTGGCTGGAAGGCTGAGGCAGCTCTGTTGTGATGGAAACAGCTGAGTTCCAGAAAGGGGCAGATTCCTCCTTCTCTGTATACTATGGTGAAATGTAGGATGATGCTCTGAGGAGGGTGTGGTTATTTCAGGTCAGGAGCCCCAGAACCCCACAGGTGGTCTGAAGCCCAGAAAGGGAAGCAGTGCTTATCCGTGACCCTGGCATGTTCTACGGGCAAGAAGGAGCTGGTGCCACTGTGACAACTTCCAGGATTTGGGCTGTGCATTGAGTGGGGCTTTCCTGTGGTCTGAAAGGGGTGTCTCTACCCTGCCTGACTTGGCTGGGTGAAGGTTGGTTACAAAGATCTAAGGCTAGGTTGGGTGGTGGAAACCTTAGAGGATAGCCAGCCAGATTCAAATGGGCTCTACAGGGCTGGGGACAGCCAGGTCACTGGGAGGAGTAGACCCAGGCTGGTACAGTGTTGATTCATGTCCCAGGTCTTTGGATGATGCCCAGAAGATACCAGAGCCAGCAGAGTCTCCATATGAAGTAGCTATGGGTGCTTCTCTAACAGTATGTTATGTCCACCCTTCGTCTCCTACCAGCCAGCCAGTCTGTTCTGCTGTTTCACACATTGGGTATGGGCCAAGGAGATTCTTGGTGAAGGTTCAAGATGAAATCAGAGAAAGGGTAGGCAAACCCAGCAGCAAAGTGCAAGCAAGTCAAGGAAAAGCTCAGGCTCCAGGGTGAGGGGTGGTGGTTGGCAGAGAACCTATAGAGAAGGGTTGTACTCTGGGACTTCTTTGGAACTGGGGTACACGGTGTAGGCTTGGCCATCCCTCAGGAACCCAGGCTTTTATTTGCAAGGTTGCAAGAGTCCTAGTCAGTGTGCTTGAGTGGGTGAAAGCAAATTGAACCAGGGTGAGGGAGTATGAGAGGTAGGAAGGAGTTAAAAGGCCCAGGGTTCTACCCTGGTTCTGCCACTCACTTGTATGAACCTCTTCTTCACTTCCCTAGGACTCAGTTTCCCTACCGGATGACAGCTGAGTCTGAAACTGTCTGCAAGATCTGGCCAAGCATTCCAATTCTGCAGTTTATTCTAGGGGCTGTATGGAGTGGCCTCTTTGTAAGCACCAGCCTTTGCCTCCCTTGTCTTGACCTCTTGATTTCCAAAGTGTGGAGACAGGAACCTCTCGGTTTACTGCTGCCCTTATGTTAGGGCTTGACGGAGGCCCACCTCTCAAGAACAGTGGAGCGGCAAATCTGTTTACCATCGTGAAAAACCTGAGGAGTTGCCCTCCTGAATGAGCAACCTCTGCTGGGGCCAGCTGGGTTAAGTGCTCACCTCTGACAGCCCAGCAACTCAGTTCAGGTGCCTTCAGTTACCTTTTTAACTAGTTTCCCAAGAAACAAAGAAACCCAGGCCCAAGCTGGGCAACAAAGCCACCCCCCTTCTCAGCTACAAACCACCTTGTCACAGATGGCAGATTCTTAAGCTCCCGGCTCCTCAAACAAAGCCCATGCATTCCTGCCAGATTCAGCTTGCAATCTTTCATTCTGTCCAAAGAAGCAAATCTGTTTACCATATTGAAAAGCCAGAGGAGTTGCAAAAAAAGGTAGAGAGAAAAAGCTGTTTTATGAATTATAAAATGTGAGCTGGAATTTCTGACCATGTGATTCATTTCTGTATCTCCATTCTCCATCTAGAATGGGAAACAAAAGATAGATCAGGACACATGTGTGTTGAACATTTTAATTTTGAAAAGTTACAGAAGGAGTTTTGTAGGTAAACCTTTTCCTCTGGATCTTAAAGGAGAGGAGGGAAAATTTGGTGCTTATTTTTCAAGGAAAAAATTAGAGCCTGTGTGAGCCGATTTCCAGCATGTTTTCTTACTTCCCCTGTGACAGGTGTGAACTTGAGTGGTGTCCTTGCTCTCTTTCTGCGCTTAGCTCCCAAGGGACTCCTGGGCCGGGCTCCAGTGGCACCAGGGGTGGTTCTTTGTCCCTATGCAGTGCTGGAAGAAGCCACTAGGTGGGAGTCAGGGACAAATGCTGGGAAGTGAAATCCCAAAGAGTGAGGTACAGCAGGGGCTTTACATGAGAAAACAGCTTTTTATTTTTCTTTTTTAGAAAAAGATAATATAAGCACCTCTCATTACTGAAGCTGCTGAACTGCACCGGGGTCAGCTGGCAAAGAGAATTCTTTGCCGTTTTCGTTAGAAACAGTGGACAGAGGGCAGTCAAGGGAGCGCTCCACTGTTGAGGGTAGAGGAGAAGAGACAGGGCTGGTCCTGGGAGCACAGACTTGACCTTCCCCTGTGGATGTGAGGAAACCTCTCCAGATTCTTTGACTGCAGTGCCTTCTGCTGGGGTGCAAGTAGAATGGCCCTTTCCATTCCCGGAGGCATATCCTAGCCCACAGTGTATGCCATGCCGTGCCCTAGAGAAGCTTCCTGTCCCCTGGGGGACTTTGAATGCCTTTTTCCTGGCACGGCAGCCAAGACTAGGGGCCTTCAGCCACTGCAAATTTAGCAGTTTTAATTTTCCTGGATTGTGATCCCTGCCCCCAAAGTAAATTTACCCTACTAAATTCTAGCAATCTGGATCCTTTCAGATCTGACCTAAAAGACTATTTCAGCCCCTAACAATGTTTATAAATGACCAAGAATGTGCAAACACTGGTGAAAGAGCAAATAAATCCTTCCTCACTAAACTTCCTGCTTCAGACGCTGGGGCCATGGTGGATGATGTTGCCAGGTTAGCATAACTTGAGGTCTGAGCATGTAGACACCCACTTACCCACACACAAAAAAAGAAACAAAAACCCGCCAGAGACACACCACCAAGAGCCTTCTGCCCTTTCAGATACCTGCTAGTGGGCAGGCAGGCTCCAGGGAATTTATGCTTCTGGCAAGTTTGTTTAGTAATCTAGGTTTCGAATAACTTTTTTTTCTCTTTGAGATGGAGTCTCACTTATTGCCCAGGCTGGAGTGCAATGGCGTGATCTTGGCTCACTGCAACCTCTATCTCCCAGGTTCAAACAATTCTCCTGCCTCAGCCTCCTGATTAGCTGGGATTACAGTAGTGCACTACCATGCCCGGCTAATTTTTTATTTTTAGTAGAGACAGGGTTTTGCCATGTTGACTAGACTGGTCTTGAACTCTTGACCTCAGGTGATCCGCCCACCTCAGCCTCCCAAAGTGTTGGGATTACAGGCGTGAGCCACTGTGCCCAGCCTTGAGGAACTTTTGAAAGCAGTTTCCTAACCTCTTACTCCTCCAAGTATTGTCCTGGGACCAGTGGTGCGGGCATCATGTGGGAGCTTGTCAGCAGTGCACAACAGCAAGCCCGTATCCAACCTACTGAATCAGAATCTGCATTTTTACTAGAACCCCCTCAGGCCCAGGGAATTCATTCTGGATGGGGAAGCACTGTCCTAACCCAGGGGTTAGCAAACCATGGCCTACAGTTAACCCACTGCATATTTCTTACACTCATCAGCAAAGAATGATTTTTACATTTTTCAAGACTGAAGAAAAATCACAAGAATGTTTTGTGATGGGAAAATAGTATAAAATTCAAATTGTGGTGTCCATAAAAAAAGTTTCACTGGAACACAGCCACACGCTGGTTTAGGTGTTGGCTATGGCTGCTTTTGCACTGCAAATAGCAGAGTTGAGTATGAGAGAGACTGTGTGGCCCACCAAACCCAAAATATTTACCATCTGGCCCTTTACAGGAAAAGTCCGCCTACCTTTGTCCTGTTCTGTTTTGGAGGTGTTTCCACGCTTGTGTTCTGTGGAGGCCTGAGCTGCAGTGCCCAGGACTTCCTCCACTGCGCTCTTCCCTCTCCTCCTCCTCACTAGCAGGGGGCACACTGCGCACCGTGTCTGCTGACAGACACAAGCTTGTTTCTGACTTACGAGGATTTATGAGGGAGTGTCCTGGCAGCTGCCACCCATGGCCCAGAGGTGAAGGCTCGGGGCTGAGCGGAGCCCAGGATGCCTGTAGGTGATAGGTCAGTGGAAAGGCATGTGATCATGAGATTCCTCTCGGTTTACAGTTCTGCCTGATAAGATGCTGCTGACTTCTGGTAGGCAGCAGGAGTAGAACCTCAGGGGACCCCAGCTTCCCTTTCACCCATTCCCTCAAGTACTTGGAATTCCAGCCAGGTAGGTGACAATCCTGAGATTCTCTTCTAGACCCTAGGACAGGGGTGGAGCAAGCTACAGTGACTTTCCCGGCAAACCTGACCACCCTGGCCTCTTAGCTGTGTTTTCACTCCCAGAATGCTCAGCCTCACGGTCTCTTGCCCTTTCCCACAGCTGGCTGCTGCATGTTACATGCAGTAATGAGTTGAGTCTGGCTGTAGGTGAGCAAAGTACTTCCAGGAAGGCCCTGGCGGCTGTTAGGTCACTGTAGTGATCCCTATTTGTGTACCGTCTGTGGTTCCTGAGGACTTCTCTCTTCAGAGGTGGGTCCAGTGAGTCTGAGACACCACCTCACTGGAGCAGTGTAATGCAAGCAAAAAGCCCAGAGCCCCCAATAACAAGGGCAGCCTTGACCTTTGGGAGTATAACTGCTTAGGCTGAATAAAACCTGAGCTTCTAGCCTTTTGGGAGTCGTGGACTGTTCTGATCATCTGAAAACTCTTTTCAGAGAAAAATTTATGCATACAAATATACTCTGTGTATATTTTACAAATATATTCAGGGGCTTATCTGATCCCTGGAACCCCACTGTAGATCAATTGAGGTGCCCTGGACAGAATGGACATCTAGGGGAAGTGGTGCAGCCATGGGTTTGCCTTGCCAGGCCAGTGCAATGAGAGAGCCACGACCGGGACCCAGCTGCCCCTGGAGGTGGTGGCGGGGGTGAGTGAGTGAGGAGGTGTCTTAGCTTGTCAATCAATCCCATTTCACTCAGCCCCTCCCCTTTTCCTCCTGCCAACCAGCTCCTAGGTCTTTCGGGGTGTTGATCTGTGATTTTTGAGTTGAATTACAATATAAGTAAAATGTACTGTGGTGTTTAGGGAAAAACAAGGCTGAGATAAGACTTGCTACTTGAGGATGCCATAAAAATGTCAAGAATTTAGCTGTAGTTTATCTGGATTCCTCCCTCACTTCCTCCCTTTTCTGTCCTTTTCTCTCCCCAACCCTGCACCTTCCTCCTTTGTTCATCACAGTTGAGTTGAGCTAACAGAGGAAACGGGCCATCTTTTCTTCTTTGTGTTGAACATCTTTACCCTGGAGAAAAAGACCTTGAAGTCTCTTTTCTTCAAATAGCATTTTTTTTAGTCTTACTTTGCCAGTTTTATCATTTGAGACTTATTCTTTTATCCAAAAAATGTTCAAGTTCGTACTGTGTGCTAAGAATTGTAGGCATGGAAGTGGGAAATCAGACCCACCTCTGACAGTGTGGTGCAGTAGGCGTGGCTCAGTGTGACTAGGCCAGTGATGAAGTAGAGGGGAACACAGGTGCTCAGGAGGAGCTAGAAGAGGGACACCTGAGCCCCAGCTCCATGTAAGCTGGGAGTTAGCAAGGCTGATGAGAGCAGCCACGTTGGCCACATTTCTCCTTCCTCCTCTCTCGTACCAGAACCTAAGGAAGGGCACTGTGCTCCTCCCAGGAGAGTGGGGGTTCTCTCCCATCCTGTAGAGGCTGGAACTCTGCACCGCCTCTCCCTGTCCAGCTCCCAAATCAGCTTGTCTACCTTCCTTGGAGTCCTAGATATACCTTTATTGCATACCATGTGGTAATCCTTAACCCAGGCCAGCAAGTTGGTTTCATTTGCCTTGGATGTGGGGGAAAATGTATACCGACAGGATGAACTTCTTCATTTGACTTGTTCAGGCTTTTAGACAGAGAAAAACCAACCTGTTTTTCCCTGCACCTTTAGAGATGCTCTTCCTTGGCACTTCCTGCCATAGCGTGGGTAGGGAACCAGGACTGGGTGGGTCACACTGTGCTCTGGAGCTGGGCAAGAAGTGAGGAGCAAGGGGCTGGAGCTCAGTGCATAGGCAGCAAAGCCTGCTTTTCCTTTCTGGCCTCCATCTGGGTGTGTCTCCAGGAATTCACTCCTCCCCTCGTGCCAGCTGCTGGCCCCGGCTCTCCTCCCTGCCGCCTCTGTGATCTCTGTGGGCTGGCCCAGCCTGCCGTGGACTGTGCTGCCAGGCATTTGTTTCTGCCCTTTTGGGCCCTGCTTCTGGCCTGGGTGAACATTGAAGCCATATGAGGGGCATGCTGACACCCCATAGGGCCTGCTCTTCAGACTGGGAGTTCCAGGAAACCCCAGAGAGCTGGGAAGCCCCAGGCAGTCACAAGATGTGCATCTGCAAGTCCTTTGCCACAGCAGAGCTCAGGGCCTTGCATGTAACCACAGTTCCCACCGCACCCACATCAAAGGTCACTTTCATAATCAGTCGTAGCCAAAGGCCACACATTAAGGGCTGGGCAAGGGGGAAAAGCTGTTTTTAGCGGGGAGCTCTCAAAGGAGATGGGAATATGAGGAGGAGGTGGGGTTGGGGGGTGGCATCCAGGGAATGCTGGAGGAGCCCTGGAGAGCCTGCATGTGACCTGCCCTGACAGGAGGAAAACAGCCACAGCTCCAGATCTCTCCAGCCTTTCCAAGGCTCCTGTCTACCCAGCACTGCTCCCTAAGTCTCGTGAAAATGCACTTGAAGCAGGCTCACCCTTTCCACCTCCCTGGTTGTAAAGCCAGGTACTCCAGAGTGGGGGACAGCCAAAGAGGCAGGACCCTCTAGCCCTGGCCCCTGTCTAAAATGTGGCCCCCAGGGAGCTCTGGCTGGTGCCGACAGCCTAGGACCAGACTCCCCCGAGTTTGCGGCAGTTGGTCTCTAGGGGATGGTACCGCCAGCGCCAAGGACAGCAAACACCCTGCACAGGGCCCGTCGCTCAGCAGGACCAGGAACCCAGACTGGAGCTGCTTCTGAATCTGCTCTTTTTTGGAAACAGCAGGCTTTCCTTGGGGCACAGCATGTCGCTCGCCTGGAAAACGGGTGGGTGTGAGCTTCGGGGCGGGGGTCAGACTGTGTGTGGGAACCAGTGAGCTCCTCCAAGAGCAGCACTTATTTTTAGTCTTCTCCCCAGTCCCAAATAAACTGAGAGCAGCTGGGAGCCCTGGGTAAATGCAGAGTGAAGCCGAGACAGGAAATCGGGGCTCTCAGTAATGAGTTCCAGCCACTCCAGAAGGGGGAAGCCAGACAAGGAATTTTCTTCAGGACTGTTTCCCTCTGGCAGGCTCCGGTATTATCACTGAGAACGGTCCCGTGTGTGTGTGTGTGTGTGTGTGTGTGTGTGTGTGTGTATCTGTGGGGGCGGTCGGTGGGGGACACTGGAGCAGCACTGTCTGCTCTGAGTCGCTGTGTGTCTGAAACTGTCCAGGGAGAGGCTGAAGGACGCAGGCCAGGGAAGTGGGGAAATTTGAACACAGCTTGGAGTTCTTGAGGGGGAGGGGGCAGAGGCAAGGAAGAGGAGAGAACTTGGTCTCCAGCCAGAAAAAGGGCTTTTTCAACCAAGGCATCTAACTGCTGACATGGGTGCCCAGCATGGATGGGGACATTGATGTTTACAAGCATTTCTCGTGGCTAAAGAGGGTAAGTGACTGGCTGCTTTGTCTGGGTCTCCGTGGAGATGAGTGAGGGGGAGACACTTTAGGGTGTTTTGGGGTGAGTGTGCGTGTGTGTGGTGGGGGGAGGTATTGTCCGGCAGAGCCCTGCTGTGGCCAAGTGCTTCATGAGAATCTAATTATAGACACCAGGGAGAAAACAGTCAGCTGTCTTTGTTTCTCCACTGACATTCTAGTGAATGAGCCTCTTGTACAAAAAGGCAAGAATGGAGTGAGGAAAGTTGGTTATTTTAACTTTGGCACTTAAACAGTCAGAGGCTCCAAACACCGTGAGCAGAAAACTGTGCCCACTCCTTTTCAGCGTGAGGCTAAACTGAAAAGGAAGCTGCTGCCTTTTTAAATGCACCGAATTCGGAAGTTGTTTAACTCATTCTCACTCTGATTTTATCCAGCGGAGGACACATCTGCTGTCAGCAGAATCAGCTTCTGCATTTCCGGAGGAAAGCTTTCAGGGAGTTTTCTTTTGAATGCTCTGAAGCTGAGGATTTATGTTGCAAGTTGTTCATGTCCTTTCTTTAGATAAGCCTTAGTGTGTGGTATGAGCAAGGAATGAATGAACGTTGGGGGCTGGAGTAGCATCGCACTCCTAGAATTCAGGCTGTTTCCTCTTTTGTGGCTGCCTTTAAATTGGCTAAGATAGGTATGAATTTATTTTCACACTAAGGGATTTTAGGCCGAATGTTTTTCAGAGGCAGGAAGGACAAAAGCAGCTGACAGGTTAGACACTTGACATTGTAACTGCAGGACAGGAGAGCCAGGAAGCGTCCAGCTCGGAAGGGGCATCCAGGTCCCCGGACCCCAACTCCCAGACACTGAGCTGGCTGGCTTTTGTGTGAGTGCAATAGCACTCATGCAGCAAATCTTTACTGAGTTTTGGGTACTGGGTGTACAGTAGTGAGCAAAATAGAACCAGTCTCTTGTGGATCTTCTACCTGGTGCTAGAGACGTAGGTGAAACAGTCCCAGGAAATAAACCTCAGATGACAAACAGTAAGTGTACCTGGAGGAACAACAGAAGACACGGGACTGCTGTTTTGATGAGAAGGAAGGGTCAGGGAGTTTGAGGAAATTACACTTAGCTGAAAACTGAAAGAGTAGTAAGAATGAGTCAGGTGAAAAAGGGGGTGAAGAACATTCCAGGTAAAGGGGATGATGTATACAAAGGTCCGAAAGCAAGATGGAGTCTGCCAATCAAGATGGACTCTCTCAATCGCCCATATGGCTGAGTGCAGTGATGGCAAGCAGAGACGGGCAGAGGATCACGTAGGACAGCTAAGGCCACAGCAAGGCTTGTGGGCCTCATGGTTTGTATGCTGGGGGACTTATAGCAGGGAAGTAACATGGGATACACTGGGGGGTCCAAGTTGTATTTTAAGAAAATTGCTCTGGCTATGATGTGGTATATGGTAAGCTATGTTGGGAAAAGTAAGGCAGCTGAACACAATTATAGGGCTGAGGGCTTGGAGGGATCACTTAGTACAAACCCCTCATTTAACAAAGCCCGAAAGAGGCTAAGAACCTCATGGTATTAGTGTCATAGCTATTAGTGGTGCAGCCTGGTCTTGAACCCTGTTCTCTATCTCCCAGTCTAGTTCTCTTTATCTATCTTCTCTGCCAAATATGTAGAAAATTATTGCTTTAGAACCCAGCAGAAATCCTGTCTGTGCCCAGCCCCTGGGGCATCACAGTCACCAGAGAGCATGCTGAGATGACCAGATGTTTTGGCAAAGGTTTGCATCATCTTTAGCTTTTAAAAAGCCCCACTGGGGAGATACTGGCAGGAGATAGGTAAGAAATGCACTTTCCATCACTTGGTCTTTCTTTCCCTGTATCCCAAATGAAGCTTTTAATCAAGAAATCCTTTCAGCCAACATGTGCCTAGGATTGTCTTGCCTAGGATTGAGCCTTATCTCAGCCCCTGGGGCAGATACTGTAACTCTGCCTAGTACAGGACACTTTCTATGTGTGGAGGAACTAATTTTGCAAGTGATGCAATATAAGAAGGCCCTTCTTGTCCCAGGTATTCTGGGTCCTGTAGACAGTTGGAAGTTTGCTTAGAGAAACTTGAAGCAAGGAGACTTCAGAACCCCCCAGGATGACTCATAGCAAAACAGATATTTTTCTTCTACTTTGGGAATTTTTGTTTTTGTTTTAGTTTTTGTTTCGAGACAAAGTCTCACTCCGTTGCCAGGCGCCAGGCTGGAGTGCAGTGGCACGATCTCGGTTCACTGCAACCTCCGCCTCCCGGGTTCAAGCAATTCTCCTGCCTTAGCTTCCTTAGTAGCTAGGACTACAGGCGCGTGCCACCATGCCCAGCTAATTTTTGTATTTTTAGTAGAGACTGAGTTTCACCATGTTGGCCAGGATGGTCTCGATCTCTTGACCTCGTAATCCACTCGCCTCAGCCTCCCAAAGTGCTGGGATTATAGGCGTGAGCCACTGCACCTGGCCCTACTTTTGGAATTTTAGAGAGCATGTTAAAAACGTAAAACTCATATTGTTAGATGTGTCATAGACAGTGTGATCAGAGTATTTTCCCTATTCTCTACCCTAATCACTACTGCCAGATTTTTAAAATCTTTTAAAAAACAAAAACAAAAACAAATCCCCTTTCATTTTATGACCCCGATGATGAGCCCCCGAGACTCACCCTTAATCTGGAAGAAAAATCTCAGAATTTTCAGCTTGCTTGGCCTTTGAGACCATTAGTAGTCCAACCTCAACTTACCTTTTCGATTTTATCTTTTATATCTACCCTCTTGAGCTTCCAAGTGTATTTCTTCCCTTTTCTGAGCTTTTACCCCAGAGGACCACTTCCTCTCTAACTCTCACCCACTTCATCTGACTCCATCCAGCCTGTCTTTTCCCAGGAAACCTTTCCTGGCCCTCCCTCCCACCTCCTGTAGCCCAGGTCTGCAGCACTTCCCATCTGCACGACCCACCCACCCCTTCTCCTGCGCTTCCTTCAGCTGAGGTGGCTTGGAGAGCCGGTTTCTCTGAACTCATGTTTTTGAAGTAGAAACACTGTCTTCTTCATTCTCCTTTACAGAGGGCATAGATTCTAGAAGAAGAGGTGCCTGGTGCACCGAGTAGAAGCCCTTGCCCTTTGAGCAGTCCAAGGTGGTAGAGAGGGGAGCCATCTATGTTCAGAGGGGCACAGAGCTGGAGGGGAAATATTTGTTCAGAAAAGAAACCTTACTCCAGGGCCTTTGTGGGATGGGATAGTGTATACTATTAATCTTATAGTTAAGAACATGCAGTCTGGAGTGAGACTGGATTAGAAGCCTGGCATTGTCACGTTTACCAGCTGTGTGGTCCAAGGTAAATCATCTCAAAAGCCTGGATTTCTCCACTTGTAAAATAAGGAAGATAATAGTACCTACCACATACAGGCTTTATGAGGACTAAGTAAGATAACAGTATCATGCATATGAGAGACACTCAATAACATGTGTACCCTTAACTGCTGTTGGCAATTACCAAGAAGGGGGAAGTTGAAAGAGGAAGAGATGGGACCAGGTTCTCTCCTAGAAGTGCCTCTCAGACCATTCAGTCCTTCAGCTCTATGCCGCTTCCCACATTCCAGATCGAGGTCTCAAACCAAGCATACTGAAGACCTAGAAGAGGCAGCTGCAACCTGGGCCACCATAGGTAACCAGAGGCCTCATTGGCTGCTGGATCCGGCCAGCTTGGCTGTGGTTGCTGAGTGAAGGCTGACCAGGGCTGATGCTCTAGTTCGTTCTCGTAATGCACAAAGCCTAGAACAAGGTAGTCCCCTGCCACAAGTATCCAGAGGGTCTCAGTCCCCTCAGCTATTTGGTTCCTGACTCACAAACAGCTTACACCTGTCCTATATTGAGGTCTGTGGATCCGACCCACACAGCCATGAGCATGCCTCTAAAAATAGCTCCAAGCGGGGTCTGTGGGACCCACCCACGCTCTTTCAGCAAGAGTTCATTTTCCCAGGAACAGAAATCCCAGACTGTCAGCATCTTCACACTGCTTCCTGGCTTCTAGCACGCTCAGTGCTTAAGCACATTCCAACCCGAAGTCACAAAGAAAATGGAATCACTATGGGTCCCCCATGCAATTGTCTTGGGTTCTGCAGTAGAAAGTAGAATGAACTCAAGCTGCTAATATGAGACTTTATTCTATGCCATCTGGTGCTCAAATGGTTGATCTAGTAGCCTGGCCACTTGGGCCAGAAGAGCTGCAAAGGCTGACACACATGCACGCTCGCTCCAGACATTGCCTTGCCTTGCATTCATGTTGGGCTGCAGCGAAAGTTGCAGAAATAGGCAGCAGCTTCTGTGAAGGCTGTTTTACTAGTTAGCTCTTAACACTCATGGGTCCTGGATCTAGATTCCTTGGGCTCATATCTCATCTCTGTGTAAACTTGGGTAATTTATTTAACCTTTCTGGAATTCAATTTCCTTGACTATAATATAGGGATAAACAATTTATATATATATATATATATATATATATGTATTTTTTTTTTTTTTGAGACGGAGTCTACCTCTGTCGCCCAGGCTGGGACTGCAGTGGTGTGATCTTAGCTCACTGCAGCCTCCTCCTCCTGGGTTCAAGTGATTCTCCTGCCTCAGCCTCTCAATTAGCTGGGATTCCAGGCATAAGCCACCATGCCCAGCTAATTTTTGTATTTTTAGTAGAGACGGGGTTTTGCCATGTTGGCCAGGCTGGTATCGAACTCCTGATCTCAGGCAATCTGCCTGCCTCAGCCTCCCAAAGTGCTAGGATTATAGACATGAGCCACTGCACCCAGCCAATTCCATATATGTTAAGTGCTTAGGAAGCAATTCATGAGTGTTAGCTATGGGGATGATGACATCGGTCAGAACTAACAACCTCTGGCTACGCCAGAGCCATGTACCCAACCCTGATTCCGAAAAGAGAGGTTTTTCAATCCCATGAGAAAGGCACCAGTGGGTATGGTCACCCAAGAGCGCTAGCTATCCTCAATTTCGTATGATACCTCCTATTTCTAGCCAACACACCCAAGGTGCCTGCACATCATGTTTCCTGGTATAATTTAGAAGCTAGAATTCTGCCATCTCTGACACCCAGCACCTGCGACTCCTGCCAGCTCCTTGAAGAGAGGCCTCTTTTACCCAGTGGGATTTTACAAAGTGTCATCACATCACCATCATTTGCTGAACAGTTTGTGGCAGTGCAGAGCAGCACAGCCATTGGTGGTTTTGTGGGCTGGCAACAGCACTTGGGGATCCTTTGACTCATCCCTGCTTTTCTCTCTCCCATCCTCCATAGCAGCTCTTTCACACTTTCCCATTCGTCTCCAGCCTCATACTCTCCTTTCAACTGATGTCACTACCAATGTCAAAGAAAAAAAAAACAGCCAAACTGAGCTGAGTCTCTCATGCTTCCTCCTTTTCACCACAGAATGTAACTGTGTTTCAGCTATCATTTTTCAGCATCCCTCTGTTTCCTGGGCTAAGAGTCCCTCCTCTCAGCCAAGGCTATCCCAGTATCCTGTCCTTGACCCAATCCTGTTCCAGCTCCTTTTGTTCCTCTGATTGTTTCTTCTCTCAGCTCCTCCCTGCCTATCTGTCTCTTACCCTTCGTGGAAAATGCTTCTCCTCAATTCTCAGGAAAAAAATCCCAAAACTGTCTTTGACCCTGTGCTTGCCTCTTCATGCTGCCTTGTAACTTACCTTCCTTTCACCATTAAGATTCTTGGTGATTTGTTAGCCTGCTTGTTCATCTCTGCTCCCTCCAGTGAGCACTAGCTTTGTTCCTATAGTCATCTTTTAAATTCCTTCTGTAATATTATTCTTGCTGCCTGTAGCTCCCAAGTAATCTTCTCCATGCATTTTCCTTTGTATTCATTTCCATTTTGAAATCTTGTAGGATTTATGGCTTCTTGTGACCCAAGGAGCAGCTCCTCACTTTAGCCCTTGCCTAATTCTGTGTTCTCCAACTTTGGATCTTTCATGCCTATATGATTGTTGGTTGCTCATATGGGAGGTCTAGACAGTTGAAGACACACCAGGCTCTAAAGCCTCCAGGGGAGCTAAAACAGTCACATGCCACCCCAACTCTAGCACCCAATCCTGCTGCACTGTCTCTGAAGGTGTTTTCAGTAATAATGACTCAGTGCTTCTATTGGTGTTGGCACGGAGAGGACGGTCTTCAAAGACTTCTCTTCTTACTCTCCTCCTGGCTTTCACATTCTCTTTTCACAGGATACCAGCACACGTACAAATGCTATTTCTGCAGCCCAGTGCTAAAGCCTTTTAGGTGTCTAGCCACCAGATAAAGATAATTTAGCAGTGACCAAGCTTAGCCAAGGTTATGATTTTTGGGAAAAAAATCTTGGTAAATCAAATGTGTTTCTCTACAAATCTAGCTCCCCAGGAAGATCAGTTAGGAGCTTCATGCCAGCCTCTTTGGTTGGAGAGCTGATGGCCAGTTCATCTTAAGGTATCCTGTGTTTGCTGTGTTGGTTCTGGAAGACCAGAATGTCTGAAGGGTAGTGATTGTCATAGCTTCATGGGTAGCATATCTGTATTGGGAAGGCTATGTCCAAAGCTGCTGTTCTCCTATTCTCCTGAGGGAATTCCT
This sequence comes from Aotus nancymaae, assembly GCF_030222135.1. Taxonomy (NCBI): domain Eukaryota; kingdom Metazoa; phylum Chordata; class Mammalia; order Primates; family Aotidae; genus Aotus; species Aotus nancymaae. The sequence continues at coordinate 52,239,793 of NW_026988473.1, read as the reverse complement.
TTATAGCCTTCAGGCTCAATCATTCAAATGGTACGTCCACTGTAAAGCCACTTCTCTCTTTTGAGGGTGAAATGTTTTTGTCTCTCCTCTATGCCCCTGCCATTTGTGTGCATGTAATTCTTTATGATAGTACTTATTACATCCTGCTGCAAAAGTTGATTTCTTTTTTCCTTCTGTCCTTCTTCCCTGTAATACCACAGAGCTTTTTAAGGGCAGGGACTAAATCATTGCTTAGCACATAAAGTGGCACCTAGTGGGCGCTTAGGAATGTTCAAGTCATTGAATAAATACATGCGTGGAGTGTGATGACATGAACATTCGTCAACCAAGAAGCCATTTATTTGCTGTTTATGAACTCTGCTTTGTTCTTCCTTAAAAGAGGACATTTAGGTCATTGGATGTTAACTCCATCAGCAATACTTAACCTCCCCTTATATATAATTGAGGGTGGGGAGGAGGGCATAAGGGTCAAGGTCAGGATAGGCTCTCTCTTGTTGGACTCTTGGTAGCCAAGGATCTGATTGCACTCTATCCACTTTGCATTTGGAAGAAACTTCTTTAACACTGTGCCAAAAACGGTAGATTGGCTTGACCATTCTTCACCTAGAAAAAGTAGAACTAGTCCTGGGAATGGTTGGGTTTATAATAAGTGCCAGAAAGCTCTAAAACTTCTGAATCAAAAAATCTAGGGGAAGTTTTCTTTTTTATAAGCACCTGCCTACACTCATACTACTGGGTTCCCTTGGTGTTGGGTATAGCCTTTGTGATCCAATCTTATTTATTTATTTAGGTCCCCTTACTTTTAAGATCTATGTATTCTAAGTTTCTAAAAGGGTTGCATGTGAGTGGTGCTTCTGAGCTTAAGATATAGCCTTAGTAACTTCGATATCTTCCCTGATGCCCTGTGCCTGGCAGCTATGGTTCGCTTGTAACTGGTTTTCTGGGTTTTAATAAGATCCTCTTGACCAGGCAGCCTGGAAACACCATACATTTTCTTTTGTTTTCTTATTCAGCTAAAAATACATGTCACCTAAGTGGCTAAATGAGGAGAAACCATTTTAAGACTTATCAGGACAAGGCTTACCCAACATGCTGTGTTCAGAATCTCAGCATGTTTACAGGCAAAGAGCCATCATATAATTTAACATGCTCTGACCAGTTGGGACAGTGTATGTAATATGGCCAAGATCCTGGAGGCACTGGAATTTATAGCTTATTAGAAGCACTGAAGGAAATATGACTCTTGACCTGGCCAAGATGACAATTATTGATATCAAAAAAGGAAGGCAGATGCATTTTGAGGATCCCAAGGCAAGAGCCCTGAGAAGCAGCTGTTGGCTTCAGAAACCAACATGATGGCTAGAGCTGTCACACGGGGGAGCTGACTGGCTTAGGTTTTCCCACACTCCTTACTTGTATACCAATGGCACCCCTGTTGTGATCTTCCCCTTGCCCCATTTGACTACTCTGGAACCAACTCCTTCTCCTAGTTTAGTGAAGTACAGTGCCAACAGGAGATCATCTGGGTCATGCCAGTTGGGGAGTGCTACAGAACTGCCCTCACCCAGCATCCCTGAGGTGTACCAGAGCACATGCGCACGGCACATTCTCCTGCCAGATGCCAGCCAGGCCATAAAGCAGTCATGCCCCCGGCAAATCTGTAGGACCCCAGCCATGGCATCAAGCCCTAACACCCTGTCTAGAGCTCCACGGAGAGCCTAACATGGCTATCCCTTGGCCAAGCTACAGTGGAAGGGCTAGGCCAGGAGAGAGCAAGCATCATGGATCTGAACAGCCACTGCAGTCAGAGGGTGATGTCTTTGAGGAGGCTGCTGGAGGTTAACTTGGCTAAAAAGTTCATGTTTAACCCAAATTTGAACTAACCTCTAGATTGGAACAGAAATAAAAATCTAAGTGTTTATGATTGGTTGTTACTAGCTATAAAAATTCCCAGTGTACTCATTATAAACATGTATGTAGCACATAATACTTACAGTACACAATAAAACATTTGTAGGAGAGAAAAAAATGTGGCCATGAATATATGACTCAACAATGTGAGCACTTTTTAGGGATAGTGGAGAAGGGAACTCCTCTTGAGCAATGTGGCCCAAAGGCGTGATCCCAGGGCTGTTAACGAATGTCAGGTTCTGTGTTGTCACTGTCACACAGGCTTTGTTTTTGTTTTGTTTTTCATTTCCAGCCTGAAAGTATTTTGTTTATTGTTCCCTTGGGTTGCTTGTACAGATCTTTATAGATATTTCTTAGGTGTCCTGATCAGAAATATTGTCCCTGTTGTTCTCTTACACATAAAGAGTGAATTAAAACTTTTTGTAGAAGGCATTATATGCTTCTAACTGAACGGTAGCCTTTTAGATTAAACAAAGCTAAATTCATTTACAATTTAGCTAAATTCATTTGTTAAATTATAATTTAAAATCATTTCCATATTCCTATGATTATTCAAAAACTATATCACACAGGAATTTTTAGAGCATCCTGCTATAAAGAGCATTCTGTACTTTTATTCCCCCAGGATTTCAGGTATATTGACCTAACTGACCCTCTCTGCTCCTCTGTGAAGCATAATTTTTTCTATTGAAAGGATGGAAAGCCTGAGATGAGGTGACCTACCTGAGATGCCACATGGTTAGGTGCAGCCCCAGCCTCCTAATTATTCTTGGTTTGTCCTCTTGCTGCAGAGAAAGTGGTACCTTGGGGAGGAGGATGCAATGGGAATTCTGTACATGAATGTGGAAGCACCACAAGAAAGTCCCCAGAGATCCCCCGCTTGAAGTTCAGCTGGGCCAAATGTGGGGAACAGGGAAGCCAGAGCTCCCAGCCTCCCAGCACCCAGACCTGGCATTTGTACAGCTGTGTCTGACATGTAATTCTTTCAACATAACTTCTTAAATAGTCGTTAGATATATTTTTTATTTACCCTTCATTTCTTCATTTTCCAATTCGCTATTATATCTTTTAGACTTTAGCTCCTGTTTATTTCTTGTTTTGTTTGAACTTACTTTTTCAAATCGCACATCCTGCTCCTCACCTCCACTGGCCCCGGTTGATGCCCATGGGCCTCTTGCATCTTGTATTCGTTCCCTGTCTTAACCTTTTTGCTCTACATGGGAAATAAGAATGGAAGCAAACAGGTGGTGGATAGAAAGCCATCTATTTCACACACAAAGGAGACTGGGTGCCCTTTTTATCCTAGTACATCCCACACAGACACTCCCTGTGCCACAGAGTAGATCTCAATTAGCCCCTGATGATAATCCTGGTTTTAACTATAGTTGGCTTAGGACTGGCAATCCTGCCTTAAAAATTGCCAGTTTAAGCAAATCAAGCAATGATAGGCAGAATTCCTTTGCAATTCAGTACTATACCCAAATAGCAGGAATTCTTTCCTGCATGTCTGTTTCCAAAGGAGTAAATTTTAGTCAGTTGATCGCCTTTTGAGACAAATGCATTAACCAGAACTTTTGGTTGCAAATAACAGAAATTCGATTTGAACTAAGCCAAGAGGGAACAAACAGGAAGGACTGGAATGTATCTCTGCCTTTAGACAGCATGAACCAGGGATGAGAATGCCCCCCGTCTTTTTCTTGGCTTTTGTTTGCACATTGGCTTCATAGCTGTCTCTTGCTGCAAACCAGCTTTTTCCACATAGAGCAGGACATGGCCACTGACAACCTCAGAACTTTATGGCAGCACCACTACCATGCTCTGTTCCTAAGTTTAAGAATTCAGAGGAAGGATTCCAACAAGCCAGTGGCAGGGAGATGAGAATCTTTCTAAGAAGATAGCAGCCCTCATTTGTGCCACTTAATTACAGTAAAGGTGATGATCTCAGCCTACTCCAGACAAACAATAGATTCCATTAAAGCAGGGTGCTGAAGAATTCTCTGCCAAGATGGAGACAAGTCTTCTCTGTTCCTATTCCTTAGTAAGAGAACAAGGGGAGAATCGGCTGATCTAGGGTTCTCCACAATTTGTGATAAAGTTTCTCTTCTGGACCTCAAATGTCCCCGGAAAATCTCATCCCTAGTTAAAATGCAATGTTCTCCATGGTGCAGAAATCTTGATTTCTTGAGTCTGTCAGCATCCAGCTCTCTGTGCCTGAGGAACTTATCAAGAGTAAATTTCTTACTCACTGACCAAGGGGAGGGATGGGAGAGGTAGGGACAGGACTTGGTTTAGGTTAGGCTAGTGTCATTGTACGGTCCAAACTGCCCTTTATGTGGAGACTGTCCCTGCTGGAATCTTGTAGTCAGCCAGTCCTCTCCATCCTGGCTACTCGGGTTTCTCTTTCTGTCCTCTCCCTGCTGAGGCCAATTGACTATGGTGAGCAACTCCAGGATCCCAACCATAGAATACCCTGCTCAGCTGCTGCATTTTCCTGAGGCCTCTCTCAGTTAGAGATGGCTTAGAAAATAGCCCTACCTTAGGCTGTTAATTGCTCAAGCTGCACATTAGGCTGGCCCAGCCTCAGCAGTGGTAGCAATTTGGGTCTTACAGAAACAGACCCTGGGATAACCTGTAAGAATCAAGGAGGTGTGTTGTCAGTGTTTCTGAAGACACTCTGGAATATTACTCTCAAGGCCTACGGAAGATCTTGATATGACCACTCTGTGCTCTGTTTTATATTTGTCTCCAAGAAATCTGAGTTTTAGAGGATGAATTCCTTGTGTCTAAGACTCTCTTCAGCTTCTTGAGAGCAAAGCTTGATAGACACAAAGTTGGTTTGGCTTCAATAATCTTGACTAAACGTGCTGAGTTCTTAACAATATGCATTCAAGAAGTCCTGGTCTTGATTCAGTTCCATGATATAGGAGAGGTAGTATGTTTCACCGTGGCATTCTTTAGTCAAAATTCAAGAGGATATGGAAGTGTCAGTCTGTAGTTAACAATTCACCTCCACAGGGCACACAGATCACATGGCTCTCACAATATTTTTAGGTAACCTGAATTATAGTGTCAGAAACAGCTCTGACCATGGAAAATTTGAATGACAAGATTGATTTTTACCTTGTCACATTTGTAGCAATAACCATCAAAAGAGAGGGGGAGGAAGTTTGATCAAATATATGTAACACAGCTTAGTACGTCAGTCCATTGGCAGGTCTAGCCTAGTGGCTAATGTCGTTGGTTTAGTAAAAATTAGCTTTCCTTTTTTTTTTTTTTGAGACGGAGTTTCGCTCTTGTTACCCAGGCTGGAGTGCAATGGCATGATCTCAGCTCACCGCAACCTCCGCCTCCTGGGTTCAGGCAATTCTCCTGCCTCAGCCTCCTGAGTAGCTGGGATTACAGGCACACGCCACCGTGCCCAGCTAATTTTTTGTATTTTTAGTAGAGACGGGGTTTCACTATGTTGACCAGGATGGTCTCGATCTCTTGACCTCGTGATCCACCCACCTCGGCCTCCCAAAGTGCTGGGATTACAGGCGTGAGCCACCGCGTCCGGCCAGCTTTCTTATATTCATCTGTGGGATGAGCATCCTTAACAAGTAGAATAGGGGGTGGATGATACTCTCCTTTAGTCACTTGCCATCCCGCAGTGGGGAGCAGTAGAAAATTAGCATGTAGCGTCCTTCAGAATTTGGTTGTACTTTCTTCTCTGTGGAATGTGGGCATCGTTCTTCCAACCTGACTTCATGCATGGAGAGCTGGGCAACTGCTCTAACACTGATTTGCCTAATCAGGAACATGGACAAGACTTTTCAGAGACACATCAAACCTGGAATCACACAGGGACCCACTATCCTTCCAAGCCTTCTATTTGCAATTCCACTATTAAAGGACCAGGTATACCTTTTGACAAAGCAAGCTCTTTTTAAAGTAGAGCAAAACAGAGGTGTGTCCTAACTTGGTCTTTTAAAACATATTTCTCAATAAATTGGAATCACATTTTGATAACCACAAAGCTTATTATGCCCTGATGATGTAGTCATTTTATAATGCAAGAATGACACCAGAACGTGATTGAACCTGTTGCTGAGTTATAAGAATACAGAATATGCAGATTCACCCAAAGGTAAATCCTTACCTTTGGCTGACGAATATTAGCATTCAGCAAGACAATCCTCTTCTTGGCCCTGTTCCCCGATGCTTTCCAAGTTTTTCTCCAGACGGAGGTGGCATTTGACCCTGGCGTTTCTGAGCAGCACAGTTTTTTCACATGCCAGTCCTGTCTAGATCGTGAAAACACATGGCTCTGACTTCATTAAAATCAAAGGATAGGGATACTGTGGGCTTCTGTCTGGAACGTTATCTCTCACAGCCATTTCTACCTTTTAAAAGCTTGCTGGAGAACAGCAGTAATTCTGAAGGACCTGTAGAAGAGGAAGGTTTACTGTTCCTCTAGAACAATGATTAGGGGTAGGGGAGGGACCTGTCTGCCATGCACACCACTGCTGTATGGACCAGTGTGACTGCTAGGAAGGGAGTTGGCTCCTTGAATCTGTTACAGGAGGGACAAATATCAGGAACCACTGTTCTAGGTCCTCTAACAGGGCTTCCAGATTTTCAAATAAATTTTAATTACTCAATAGAAACATTTTTGTAGGAAATGCAAACATTATGGCAAAGTGCTCTGAACAGTGCCTGGCACATGCTGAGCACTTGGTGCTTGCTGTGTATTTACAGCCCTGTGCCTGGACCATGTTATATTAATCTCCATAGAATTGCTTTCACCTTTGGCCCATATTGCCCACTAGCCTCTGAACTACTCTGAGAGCATCACACAAAAGCAATAAGTTCTCCTGGGCTCTGTTTACTGTAGGGTGCCATCATGGATATTGCTGATCCTGTTACACAAAATCTCTCTGTGAAAACAAGAAGTTTCTCCCTTGCTTGAGAATAGTTATGCTTCTCCTAGGCAGTTGATTTGATTTTATCATACTGATCTGTGCATCTATTAACTGGTTGTGCTTCTCTTTTTTTATTGGCTTCTAGCGTGAAACTAGATTTTTACTCCCTTCTACCATGTGTTATAGAATCTGGGTCACACCTTTTATTAACTGAAGTTGTGATTTCAACTTTCTTACTCTTTTTTGTCAACTAGTAAAAACAGTTGCCTCTCTGGGTGATTACATGGGTAGACCTTTTGTTACAGTGAAGAATATACTGTACACCATTTGAATAAAGCATAGTTGGTACAGTGGCTTGCTAGAGTCTGTGGAAGGAGTCTTTAGTCTTCTCTCTGTTTCCTGCCAGAGAAAGGGCAGCTGCCTGTGCTAGGTGGCTCTGTGTCCATGTGGACTTTGGCACTGGGGTTCTGCGTGCAGAGCCTCTCTTGGACACCTGGGTCCTTTTCCTCTGTCTGCTGGAAATCACCATCATGTGAGTTATTTGACAGAAGAATTTGATCTTCTATTAAGAATTATTTTCCTATCTTTTCTTCTCAGGTTCTGAGAAAATATATATTATATTCTTGGATTCTAGTCAGAGAGTTTGATTATGTGAGAACTGGAATATTAATTTAACAACACTCAACTACCATTAACAAAGATGTCATTTGTGATTGTTAAGGCTCTTTGTCTGTGGCATGAAAGCACTCCCAAAACAATGAACAAGACATAGGCTCCAGAGGGGCTGGAGCAGAAGACAGTAGTGTGGCAGCAGGTGCTGCCTGGCACAGCTGGTCTAGGGAGTGGCCCCTGGGCCTGTCCTCTGGCTGCACCTTCAACAAACAATCAGTGCATTTTTCACTAGTGAGACTCTAGGCTTGAGTGCAGTATGCTTGGTCCACATTTATGTTCTAGGACTGGGCATGGCTCCGTTGCCTCCCTCACCTACGCAGTGCACTGGGAAAGGGTGGGATCAGGGGAGGAAGGAGGTGCCCTTTCTCATGGAGGGTGGTGGGAGAGCCCATACTAAAAGGTGGAATATGGGGAAATGGCCTAGGACAAGGTGACCCAACTCTGGGTCTCTCACATCTGCCTCTGCACAATTGAGGCTTTCCTCTAGGGTGGTGGACACCTCCCTCATGAATATTGAAGTACTGATTTCACTGGACCAGCTCAGGTTATGTGATACTCATTTCCACATTTAGCAATCTACTTTTTCAGACTGCCAAGCCTCTGGGTGAGCTATCGCAGACCAGCCTGGTTTCAGTCTTCCATTCACCATGGAGGAAGGAGGTGTTGGGGCTAGCTTAGTGACATTAGCAGCTCCTTCACTCCTCTCTGCCCACAAGCAGGTCAGACACACCCAAGAAAGTGACACCTCCTGTCTCTGCTTGGGGCATTTGTAAGATTCTGCCTCTCCTCTGACATTCCACATCCTCTCCCTTTTCTCTGTTTTCTATAGTTTCTGGCCACTTGTCATTTCCTGTGCTTTAGCTCTGGCATCCCTCTGGCTCTTATTTAAGTTCTTCTCAAGATATTTTGTCTTAGCTTGCTTCTCTCAGCTCTAGCACTGAGGAAATGTGACCTGCCAGCCTGGCTACCAAAGCTCTTACTGGAGGGTGGGATTGGGGTGGGAAGGGAGGTGTGAGTGAAGGGCCTTGTAGTTGACATCCTCCATCCTTTAAAGCTCACTGTAATGTTCAGGATGGGCCTCCATGCAGCAAGGTGTGCCTTGGCTTCAGAGGACCCTGGCATGAGAGTTAGGAGATACCAAGATCTGTGCAGAACCTGTTCCCATGTAGTCCCTTGGTGAATGGTACCAGCTCTCCAGTCTCCTCAAAGAGCAGGCCCTCATTGTCACCATGCCTCTGGAGGCAGTGCCTCTGGCTAACCCAGTCCCAGCATGTCAAGTCAAGCACTGCTGGGCCTAGAGTTTCACAGAGGGCCTCCTGGCCAGGAGTGAGGTCATCCAAGGGGTGGTCATGCCAACTTCCAAGACACACCTTTCAGTGGCATGTGATCTGGTTCTCCTCATGGTAGTTTTGAAATCTTGTGGTTTCCTGTTTCGATGAGTGGTTTTGTACATATAATCAGTGAAACCGTCCTCACAAATTACATGCGTCCCCTACTTCATTTAGAAGCTGGTAAGATGTTTTTCCAACCTTTTAAGTGTATTCTTTTTTTTCTGTCCTCTTTAGACCCAGGTAAACCACCACAGTGCTGCTAGTAATGAAACCTACCAGGAACGCTTGGCACGGCTAGAAGGAGATAAGGAGTCCCTCATATTGCAGGTGGGTACTTTTTTTTTTGGCGAGAATCACCTTATCCTGTTACCTCCTACTATGTAGCTCCTCTTAAGTGGGTGGGAAGCACAAGGGATTTTCTCTTGGAATTTTTCTGCTTCCAAAGTGTATGTTTTTAGAAAAGACTTTTCCTGAAATAAGTAACTCTAGACCTGACTTTGGGGGGCTGTGAATTCAGTCATTCATTTATCATGCACTACCAAGCACCTGCCTGTATACACTGGAAGCCCCATGACCAGGCTGATTTCCAGGTGCTAAGAATGAATAAAATGGGCCCTGTCCCCTAGAAGCCCCCGAGTCTTGTGAGGAAGGGGAGATATATCCTTGTGCCCCTAATAAGACAGAGCTGTGGGTGATAACAGGCCTAAGGGTGAATGCTAATGAAATCAAGTCCAAATTGTCTGAAGCTGGATCTAGACTGATCCCTTTGATGGCAAATCCCCTGGAGCTGGTAATAGGGGCTAAGACTTTGATAGCTCTCTTGCTTGAAAGAGAGGAACTCCAACACCCTTAATGGAAAAAGATAGTCAAAGGAGCTTTCTCACTTTTGAAAGTTTGTTTGCCTTGTAGGCCATAGAATTAGGTATTTCCATAAGAACGCTGTTGAAGAAGCAGGCCTAGCTCTTTGCTATGTTAGCTCTTGAAGCATAAATTGATTTAGCAAGCATTTGCCCAAGGTCTGGTATGCATCAGATATTAATTGGTGATTTGGAAAATATAAAGGCTAGTATCCTAATCCCAGCTTCTTAAAGCTTAAAGGGTGATGAGTTAGACTGGTGGCAGAATGGAGGGAGGGGTTGGGGGGCCTCGTACCCTACCCAGGCTATGGGCTTCAGCTTGGAGCACTAGGGTTATGAGGTGGCAGTGTGTTGATTTTTTCTTTTTACCTTATTTATTTTATTCTTTCATTGTATTTTATGAACATAAGAGTAATGAATGATTTTAGAAACTTTTAAAATTCTAAAAATTTGAAGAAGCAGGTTAACGTTTTGGCCTTTTTTCCAGTGTTGTTTTTTTTTTCTTTTGCCTCTGTTCTAAATAACTGAGCTCATACTAAATATACAGTTTTACATTCCAGTTTTGTATTTTTCTTCATTGATTTATTCATTATAAAATAATCGAGTATATACAACTTGTGAGATGCTGGTTTTTGATGCTGGGATGCAGCACTGAAAGAGGCAGACTCAGTTCCATTCTTGTGTATCTTCCATTTGAGAGAGAGAGAGAGTGGGCTGGGCACCGTGGCTCATGCCTGTAATCCCAACACTCTGGGAGGCCGACGGGGGTGAATCACCTGAGGTTAGGAGTTGTAGACCAGCCTGGCCAACATGGTGAATCCCCATCTCTACTAAAAATACAAAAATTAGCTGGACTTGGTGGCAGGCACCTGTAATCCCAGCACTTTGGAAGGCCAAGGCAGGTGAATCACAAGGTCAGGAGTTTGAGATCAGCCTGACCGACATGTTGAAACCCCATCTCTACTAAAAATATGAAAGTTAGCTGGGTGTTGTGGCAGGCGCCTGTAATCCCATCTACTCAGGAGGCTGAGTCAGGAGAATTGATTGAACCCAGGAAGCAGAGGTTGCAGTGAGCTGAGATCACACCACTGCACTCCAACCTGGGTGACAGAGTGAGGCTCCGTCTCAAAAAAAAAAAAAAAAAAGAGAGTGTGTATTGACAATAAGCCAATATATAAACTATTTCAGGTGATGATAAGAACTATGGAAAAAAGTAAAGCAAGATGAGGACTGTGTAGTAAAAGGAAGATCTCCTTTACAGGAGGAAGCTGGGGAGGGAGCCATGCAGATACCTGGAGAAGCGCCTTCCAGGCAGAGCAGGTGGTCAATCCAGCCCACACACTGAGGCAAGAGTATGCTTGGTGTGTGGGAAGAACAGCAAGGGGCTATTGTACCTGGAGTCTGTGCCCAAAAGGGTGGTGGGAGCCGCCTTTAGAGAGGTAGCAGGGGCCAGATTGAATAGCACATTGTAGCACAGATGTTTGAGGGATGTGTAATTTGAAACTCTTATCCCAATGACATGATTAGTGAAAGAGTATCTAATGTAAGATTTTGCAGCAAACAGTATGAAATTGCAAACTTTTGAACCAGGACCCTTCATGATTGAAATAGCACATTCCTATTTAGAGAGGATTACAATTTAATTTTTAAAAGTCCTGTGTAATAATGCTTCCTTTCACATTCATAGTTTTCTAAAATTCTGAATTCTTGAATAATCCCTATTTAAATAATCCTAACACAATTGGGAAGCTGCTTACCAGTAAAGTCAGAAGTTGACCCTAGTGGTTTCTACTCTACTGGGAGCTTATGGGCAGACTCCAGGAGTGTCTGTTATGTGATCACTCCTGTTCTGCAGTGGCCCAGTGGAGCTGGTTAGACAGATTCTCAGCAGGGTAGAGGCTCTTGCTTAATGCATACACAAGCTCAGCCAGACTGACTTAATTTGGAGCCCTTGGCCCAGAAAGTTTTCCTGGTTCTACTTGTAAAACGACAAATCACACGTAACAAAATACTCCATTTCTAGGATTAGTTAAAAACAAACCCCGAATCTCTTATATCTTCATTATAATGAAAATCCTTAAGGATTTTCGTCCTTTTTTTTTTTTTAACATCTGTATCCCTCAGTACCTAGAACTATGCCTAGCATCTAGTAGGGTCTCAAAAATAGTTGTTTTTAGTGAACAAAGGTCACGTTTTAGGACCTTTATGTATTTTGTCCAGATTTTCTACATCTCTTCATTCATAATACTTAGAATCAGCATTGATGTTCCAAAGTCCCCTGGAGCTGAACAATTAGCTATAGAATGCTAGAGATCCTATGATTCCTTGGGTATCACCAACACATAGCCTCAAGGCATGGTATAGACCATAGAAATGTCTAATCCTCATAATAAGATTAACCAGAAAACATCCTTCACAGACAGAAACTCTGGATTCCAGCGAGCAAAGCCCACCCCCAGAGTCCTACCTTTTTGAAAGTGGAATTAGTTCAGAATGGCTAAGTGTTGGGCCACAGGGAGTAATAAATACACACCCACCTAAAAAGGTTTTAAACCACTTTTTTGGTTAAAAGTGGAATGTTAACCCTGTGTCGACTCCAGGAATATGTTTCAATAATTCATTCATCATTTGGGAACATAAAAATGGAGAGCTTAAAGTAGGCATATTAATTTAGTTCCTTTTTAAACAGGAGCTTTATAATTCAGAAAATTTATTTAAACACTCATAAATGAACTCACATCAACTCATGCTCCATCTATCCTTACGTTACAGGCTGATAAATAATTCTGGATAATCTATATGCAAATGGCAATGACTCTGACGAAAAAAGTCTAAATGATCTCAATTTACCAACTGCAAATTTCTTCACTTTTGGGAGGACACTCATTCTCTTTCTTCTTGCTTTGAACCATCTCTTAATAAAGAAAAAGGATCCTGGGGCAGTTTGCTAATAGAGAAGGCTATGAAAGCCATTGCTAGTATATAGTTAGGGCATAATTTGAATGACTTCCTGTAAATGAGTTTTTACTAATTCATATTTTCAATAGAGATTCTCAGCGTTCTTTAGAAAGATGACTTTTTTTCTGCCACCATATGTGTAATGTGGCTCCTCTATATTAATGACTTAGAGTCATGTTTTGGCCTGTGAAGCACAAAACCCTTTCTGGAGCCAAGTTTTGTCAGTGCTAATACATGCCCTTTACAGCCCACATTCATTAATTGCATCAAAACACTCGCCTGATAGGTGAGCAGTCCTCACACCCTTATGAGAGAGGTAAGGTCATTGGTTAGTTTTCATGAAGTTTGGAAAGCTCTTCCACATGAGGTTGCAGAAGTCCTGGCAAGCCTGCTGAGATGTGCCTTCAGGTCGGGGCTGTTCAGTAAGAGGAATAAGGAGCAGGAGTCCAGCCCAGAGGCAGCTCCTGTGGCTGTTGGGTGTTTTTCTCTTGAGTCTGTCAAGAGGAGTAAAAGTGACCCATGTCATCAGAGCAGTGGCCGAGACTCCCTTGTAAGGTAAGAATCTAACTGGAGCTGCCTTCATTCAGGACACTTCCTCTACCTGCCACTCAGCCAAAGGCAAAACTGTTTCCTCTGTGTAAGAATCAGTGGTGAGGTTTCACAGCTCCCCTGCAGTGGGGAGGCTTTCCTGCCCCATGTCAAGTCCCTGCTCCTCTACCATTGCTTTATTTCCTGGAACAGGTGAGTGTCCTCACAGACCAAGTGGAAGCCCAGGGAGAGAAGATTCGAGACCTGGAAGTGTGTCTGGAAGGACACCAGGTGAAACTCAATGCTGCTGAAGAGATGCTTCAACAGGTAAGGACAGGTGTGCTGAAGGCCCTGGGTTCTGAAGCAGCTCATGTGCCGAAGCCCCTTTCTGTGCCCAGGCTACAGCTCTCGCTGCCTGCTTTCCCATCCTACCTGGAGGCAGGATTGGCTGCTCAGTGTGTAGTGTTTATACAGCAGGTGAAACCAACCTGAACGTTGAGAGTAGCAGAGGGGCAGGGAAAGGAAGGGCTGCCCTGAGACGAATAACCTGCTGAGCTGGTTAGACAGATTCCCAGCTAGCACTTCCTCCAGACTTGGTGCAGTGAGGAAGACCTCAGCTGGGGGACTCACCCTCATCCTGCGGTGTCATCTGGAGTGTTAGAAAGTCAATTCTCAGTTGATTCTGTGCCCCTTTCCCCATCTCACTCTGCCTCTTCTTACTCTATATAGTTTTTAAATAAAAATTATTACATAAATAACATTTTAATTCAGTAGCTATCAAAATGGAAAAAATATTTAACTGTTTCCTACCATTCAAATAATGTCTTCTCCTTGTTTCCTTTTTGTCCTTGTTATGCGTGCATGTACTTTCCAAATCCATAGTCACATCAAATATGCAATTTAGTTCTCCGATCTTGTATGCTTAATATCATATAATTTTTTCCATTTTACATTTTTGCTGTATTGTCATCTTTATTATCACTTATAATAGATTTTCTTAGTAAAAGTATCCGAATTGACTTAACTGTTTTTTGATTCCTGAGTACTTTTCCTGTATTATAGGTAATGAACTACAATTTTTTAGGAAGGGGTGTTGAATTTTTATTAAAACGCTTTTCAGAATTTGTTCAGAAGCTAATTAAGTTTATAAATGAAATCTATTAATATATCTAATTTTAAATTTTCCTTAATTCATATCATTCTTGTGTTTTAAGTTATCTTGAAAATTAAACAATAACTGAAGCTTATGTGTGTCTGCCTTATAACTCCTGGCATAGTACTTGGCACATAAAAGATGCTCACAATTACTTAAAGATCAAAAGTTTGTTCCTTAAAATGAGTGGATTCAATTAGATGACTGCTTATAATATTTCCCTCAAAAGCACTAGCATTTTTTTTATTGTCATGATCAGCATAAGACTCAGATTGTTTCTTGACAGCATACTGGTGAATACAGGCTTTGCATTTTACCTTTGGTCTTATAATAAATATCTTAATTCTGGTGTTTGTTAGTTTTGTTTGAGTGCCTTTGAAGACCTTTAAAAAAATGTAAGTCAGTGTTTTTATGTATATATCTTCATAAAAACTGGTTCCAATGGCTCAGGAACTTTTGTTAATTTGTTATCTTTTCATTGCTGATTAATAAGTTACCATATTCTTGGCTCCATTTGATTTTCTACTTAGATTGTGTGCCATTTCTCTTGTTCATGATATTCCCTAAAAATCTGGCTAGCAAGAAGAATTGAGGCTTTCTTAAAAAATTGAATCTTTCTTTTGAAGACCCAGGAAAGAAAATAGCCTGATAGAAGAAAATCTCAAATGATGAAAATATTTTCACAAACAGTACAAAAAACAACCTACTAGATTGTGTTTTCAGGTCTGCTCAAGGTGTGGTTTTCAGATGAGAAAGATAAGGGAGAAAGATGATGGAACGATATAAACAATCCAGAAAGAGACCAAGAACATTTAAATATGGAAGGGAACATGTCAGAAGGTTGATGTTTCAGGAAGGTGATGCTGGGAGAGTAACCACATAATCAGAGGTCAGAGAATAGCTGCATTGTAGTAGCTGAGTTGTCTGACTGCCCGTGCTGGCTTCTCTGAGCCTGCTCTACATAGCTCTCTATGGCAGTGTTTCTGCTCCATTGTCAAAGTCTGTGTGTCAAGGAGTCTGATTGTGATGCCCAGCACCACTTGGAGAGAGGCTGTCTAGTTCCTCTAAGCATTCCCATGGATGGCATTTTAGACTTTTTAAAAAGTCTTAAGCTCAGTTACCTTTTTTATCCTGTTTATTCTAAATTCTTTCTTGTGTGCTATGGGTTTGGTATTGGGTGTGTGGTACCATGCGCCACAGAGGTGGATGTCTTAACCTGACATATATTGGAGTATGGTAGCCACTTCCGAGTTTCAAAGATTCTTGAATTTGACCAAGTTATTTTTCTTCTTATAAGCTTTCATTGCGTTCCCTCAAACTGCCGAGGGTAAAATGATAGCAGTATGCAGTGCTCCTTTCTTGACAAATGGAGTTCAAGCCATAGGACACATCTGAGCCTTATCTCCCACTCACGTGTTCGCTGGGCTGGGTGGCACCAGAGCTTGAGATGTTTTGAGTTTCCAAATCTAAATCCAGAGTTGAATGTTTGGCCGCACATGCTGTTGCTTTCCTGAAGTCTGTTTGATGCTGTTTGTGAAGACACTTAATTCTTGCACCACAGCGCTGATGCAATGATATCTCTGGCTTGGAGTATGTATGCATTTTCTGAGCTGAGGACAGGCAAACACTTGCCCAATCTGACTGAGATATCCTGGCTGCAGGGCCCTTGGCTTCTGGTGGTAGGAGCAAGAATGACTGACTCATGGCCTAGAGGCAGAGAATGGAGGCAAACAATTGCCTCTTTCTGCCAGCCTCAGAAATCATTCCTGCCCAGAGCCAAGGCGAGCCTGCTGCTCAAAGGCTCTGAAGGAAATCCTTTCACTGTCTCAGCATGCAGTTTCTAACTTCCTATAGATAAGGTGCTTCTGGGTTTGCTGCTCCTGATAACTCTGCATTCTGAAGACATCCTGTCTGAAGGCAGCAGCTGCTGTTCTACTCCACTTGACTAACCAGTTAGGCATGGTGATACTAGATATTCTCATTTTTCACAAGAGACTCAAAATCCAGATTTAATGAGTTAAAGATGTCTGCTTTTAAAATATTAGCAGCTAATTTAAGTTTTTAGAAATGCTCTGTGAATCATACCTATAGGTCAAGGCTGGCCTGCAGGCCTCAAATCTGCAACCTCTGCTCTAGACTTGGCCCCCTCAGGCTGGAATAACTCTAGGGGGATTTAGGAAAAGCCAAATCCAATGAGCATAGCCCAAACCTTGTGATTACAAGGCCTCCAAGAACCCCATTGAGCTGTCTCTCTCCATAGCTGTTCTGACCAATGTCAACCTCCCTCCAGGAGCACAAGAGGTGAGGCGTTAATTCCCTACCCAGTTCATGAGCCATGTACCTGCTGTACCCCCAACCACAACATCCTTAGCCTGTCTCTGCTCAGGGCTGATCTCCCAGCTCCCATCTGTTTTTGTCCACACATGAACTCATCCAGCCTCCAGAAAGAGCATGAAGACCTCTCCTGGGGTTAGACAAGCAAACTAGAACCAACCAGAGTCAGCAAAGGGGCAGGTCCACATGAGCCCACCTAGATTATGAACACTTTTGAGGGCAAAATAATGTTTCTATTTTGCAACCCACTGCAAGATGTGGGGTGGGAAGGGAACTTGACAGCTATAAGCATCTCTCAGGACTTCTACAAGCAGACAGCTACAAGCATCTCATAGCTGTCTACATAGACATATAGACATACCTTGTAGCTCTCAGGACTGCTTATGGAAGCATCTACTCAGGTGTGGTCTTAGACTCACTGAGCATGTCTGGATTGCCCAAGAAACCTTTCCCATTAAGAAGAGACATTTCTCAGACAGGTACTGTGGCTCACGCCTGTAATCCCAGCACTTTGGGAAGCAAGGCAGGAGGATCACCACCTGAGGTGAGGAGTTCAAGACCAGCCTACCAACATGGTGAAACCCCATCTCTATTAAAAATACAAAATTAGCAAAGTGTGGTGGTGTGTACCTGTAATCCCAGCTACTTACGAGGCTGAGGCAAGAGAATTGCTTGAACCGGGGAGGCAGAGGTTGCAGTGAGCCGAGATCATGCCATTGCACTCCATCCTGGGCAATAAGAACAAAACTGAAAAAAGAAAAAAACCCATTTCTCAAGAGGATCTTTAGGGGAGGAACAGTCTGAGTCAGTTTTCACTGGTCTGGTATTGTCTGAGCCTGAAAATGGAACTCAGAGTGCTGGGCCCTGCCTCTCTAGTCCTTAAGCAGATCAAGGCATTGCTCAGCTGCACACCGAGGCTATCAGAGGCCAGGGCCCAGAATTGTCCCCTAGGATTTGAGGCATGGACCAGCAATCTTCTCGTGACTGGCTCAAACTATGCTGGCAATAAAAATCTCTGTATCATGGGGAGGGTTTCCCTGATCTGTGATATACTTGAGGCCCATGGTAGCTTTTTCTAAAGTAGCCCCCATGAGCTCTCTGGGGTCTAGTAGGTTCCTGCACAATAAGCTCCTTTGCCTTTGATCACTGACCCTTCTCTAGAGAATGATCTCCTCCGGGAAGAAGCTGATGCAACTCAGTGGATAAGAGGTTTTACATGGAGCTAGTGGCCAAATAGAGCATTTTCCAGACTGGTCATTTACAGATATAATCAATGTGAACAGAAACAATGTTCAATGTCAAAACAGAACACAGAGAAAGGGAACACTGTGGGGAGGAGGTAAGGGTGCAAACCTTGTGAAGACATAATCCTGCTTTTGGGAAACCTTGGACACCACCAGCCTCTCTCTATTTCCATCCTCCCTGCTGAGCCAGAGCTTTAAGGTTTAGGCAACTTCATTGTTTTGGCTTTTAGATGAGGTTGGGGAGTGACAAATACAGGGGATTGAGAGTTCATGGATATGAATGTCTATAGATTTGCTATGTGCTGTTGATCTGGGAAAGTCAGTGTACCTGTTTTCCTACTAGTAGAGAATGGGGATGACAATATGGCCTCTGTATTGCCCACCTCTTACTTCTCAGAGTTCTAGTAAAGTTTTTCCAGTGTCACTAAGCACAGGCTATCACACAGATGGCCATTGTAAGTCAAGACACTGAGCAGAAGGTTGTGGGCCTGAGACACAGGCCTAGTAGCTGACTGATAAATTTCCCAGGAGAGCCTTTAAACAGGTATTTCTATCTCAAAGAAAATATTAAATGAGCTGTGCACATATTCTGGTGGGAACACAAATCTGTCTGAGGCAAGTAATACACTGATTCATAAGTGAAGAAAACAGGAATTTTTCAAATATTCCCCAGAACTCCCTCTGGGGATTTATGAGCTAAGGAGTTTCTTCACGTTTATCCCATTTGATGTTGGGTATCCAGACTACAGGGCAAACTAGATACTTTAACTTCATTTTTGCAGATAAGAGTGAGGTTCAGAGAGATGATTGAGTTAGTGGGGGCTAAGTCTGGACTCAAACTCGGGTTGACTACAAGCACCTCTTGTCTGCATAGTGTTATTCATGAAAGAAGCCTCCCTGCAAGACCTGGGCCTTTTACTTCAAAGGGCAAAGAGACTTATTTTTCCTTTCATGCCTTTCCATGGCCCGTTCTTTCATTCTGGTTTCAGGTTGCCAGTCTGGCTGTGGTCCTCCGTCATTGGTCAGTAACTCCCTGGGTCATATTCCACACTTAAAGATGGAGGTAATTGCTTCAAGATGTGGCCCTTTAAGGAGAGAATAAGTTGAAAGCCAGATGCTTTTGTTCAGCTTTAGTCAGAACTTGAGTTTTGGTAAAATGAAATGAATGATGAGTTTCTCCGAGATATAAACTTTGTCTCTTAGAAACGAGAAGTATTTGTCCTTCTGAAAAAGGTTAGTGACAGTTTTGTCCATTGATATTTTTCTAAACCTTTATTACCCAGTTTCATGGTCTACCACAGTGAGTAAAAACCAGCCTCCCCCAGACCTCCTCCCTTCTGTCATTTGCACTGGCAACCTTCAAACTATTGGGAGCAGGAGCAGAGTGCTACCTGGGAAGCTGTTGCCCCTTATCCTCAGCTTGCTGCCTCCCCTCAGCTCCCCTCCCCACACTGCAGTAGCTCCAGAAGGTTCCTAAAAGGATTCCACCCTGAAGGTCAGGAAGCCTTCAGCAGGGGGCAGGCGTTGCCTAGCAAGGATGTGGGTGCTCCAGACAGCCTGGATCAGAGCTGACTCCCGTCTTGAGAATGAGAACAAGGGCTCCAAGAGTGTTTTCCTTACAGGCTAGACAGATAAAGGGAGCCAGCAAAGGAGATGGAGAAGAAAAAAGAAGGGCCAGGAAAACCTGGAGCAAGGAAGATGGGGTGGCTAGGAGTAGCTTACATTGAGCGGATGAAGGGTGGGACAGTTAAGACCTGAGAAATGCAAGCTGCATCTTAAAGTTTGTACATTGGTCCCAGAATGATTTCTGTGCCCTAGTTGGTGAAGGCAGAAGCCAGTTTCAGTCAGGCAGAAATTGTATTGGGGAGTGACACACACATACACCTACGTACCCACACCTACCCACCTACTCATCCACCCATGCACACACACACACCCCACACACCTACTCACCCACCCATACACATAAACACACCCCACACACACACCTACTCACCCACCCATAAACACACACACCCCCCACACACACCTACTCACCCACCCATAAGCACACACACCCCCCCCCATGCATTGGCCCAGCAAAAGGACATGGGAGTTGATGGTGGTAGCTTGAGGGCAAGGCAAGGTCAAGTTTCTTTAGAATGTCAGAAATTTGATCATGTTTATAGCCTGAGGAATGGGAGCTGATGGTGAGGGAGAGATTAAATGCCTGTCAGAGTGGGTGATTGATGGCCCTAATCTAGAGTAGCACAGAGCCTGGTGGGAACTTGCCCAAAGGCAGTACAGAAGTGAGGAAGAGTCTAGGACCATGTGAGCAGGAGCCATTCTGAGTTACCAGCTGGAGGGAGAAACAGGACCAGAACTCAGAGACAGAGCCAAAGGCTGCTGGTTGACCAGGAAGTTACCGTAAGGTTCATCAAGTTGTATGGGGATGTATGAAGAGTCTGGAGACTGAGAAATAGCCAGAAATGGGAAGGTCAGTCAGGGGCAATTCAGGAGCAAATTCTGGAAGCATTGTATCCTTTGATGTGTACTTTTTATGTGCAGCTGGGTTTTCTGAGCTAGAGAACACTTTTCAAAGGTGAAAGAAGCCTGCAGAAAAGATGGCAATGTGCAATTGTGGCAGATTAGCCTTGGAAAGGAACTATGAGCTTGCTGTCTCTAAGACAGGAATTTAAGATACATGAATGAGAAATGATGCTGGGAAACTTTGAAATAGAACTTACATTCAATGAACAGATGCATTTTATCTTTTCAGCAAATATGAGGCGAGATTATTTGAGGAGAAGAGGGGGACGTGGTAGGGGTTTAGGCTTGAGCAGAACAGAAAAGACTTGGAACAGTTTCTGAAAGGAATCAGTCAGAGGCAAACACAAGTTTTGCCAGGCGGTATTGGAAGATCAGCGGTAATTAGATAGCATAAATTCGTATGGAAACCAACTGGCATCATTAAGTGACTTTCACTAGCAATTTTTAAGCCATGGAGAGTGGAATCACAGACAAAAGACTGACAAATGCATGTGGGGCCTGGAGACAGGGATGAGCTCCTAGGAGAATTTTCTGCTGTAGGTATGAGTACAATTGAAATGACCAACTTCAAAATATAGAGTGGATAAGGAGACTAATATTGCTTCAAGGAAGTTGATAAACCAGGAAAATAGAGAGTTACTAAGTAACTAGTGACCACAGAAGCAATTAGAGGTTGAGTGAACAAGTGGGACAGAGGAAAGGTCGGACGACTGTGGCCAGAGGAGAGAATTTCAGAGATGAAGATTTTAGAAGCAAAGCAAACACATGCTGGATAAACATGAGATCCAAGTTGTGACCGTGCTGCTGAGAAGCTGAAACGAAGTGGAAAGCAAAGCCTATTGGAGCTGAGGTCAAAGAATGTGAAGCCAGAGTGGGTACTGAATTGAAAAGTTAATAACAAAGATGTGGAAGCTATTGAGGAGACGGAACGCGCCTAAAGTAGGTAGAAAAGCAGTTGATCAAGACAGAAGCCTGAAGGAAGCGGGCTGGTTCTGAGTGTTTGGGGAGAATGTGGTATAAGTGAAGAGCGCTGCCTTAGAATAGGAGGATAGATGCAGATGGTCAGAGGGGGCCAAAAAGTGGCTTGGAAACAGCCCTGGAATAGGGAGGACGGAGTTCTATAAATTGGGTTGGTGGAAGCTGAGTGGTCTCCACTTGAAATGATTGGGAAGAAGGTGTAATATTGTTGAAAAAAATAAGATTCACTTTATGTTAGAAGTAGAAGGAGCAATTGAGGATGTAAGATAAGCTAACTCCTATTAAAACGCACATTTTAGAGATCACAGTTCATAATAGTGGCTAGGGGCCTTGCTGGATCTGGAGATGGGGAAGTAGAGCTGGAATTGGGATAAGTTTGTTGAAGTCTGATTTTGAGTTTAGGGACCAGAACAGTAATTGTAACAGGGACAAGGGGAAGATGATCATGAAAAGTAGAAGCACATGCTAATAGATATAAGCTAGAAGAGAATAAATAAATGTTCTATTATTACTGAACTATATGAAATTAACCTCAGGTCTCTAATTAAAATGTTAGTGTGTCCAATTGTGAATATCTATTTGGAATGTTAGTGTGACTGATTCAAACGCTGGCATGACCAATTGGAATGGCTGTTGGAACCAGTGAAAATATTGTCTTCATCAGCTGGAACATTGGTATGACCAGTCACAACCTGGTAGCTAAACTAGCTAGAGGGATTTTGGCAACGATGGAAGCAGAGTAGACTCTTAGCTTTCAAAAGAGATACATTATGAGACTTTTAAAAATCCTATCAAAGATAAAACTGCATGAGTATCTTTTTTTTTTTTTTTTTTTTTAAAGACAGAGTCTCACTCTGTCTCCCAGGCTGGAGTACAGTGGCAGGATCACAGCTCACTGTAGCCTCAACCTCCCAGGTTCAATCAAATCCTCCCACCTCAGCTTCTCAAATAGCTGTGACTATAGGCCCATGCCACCACAGGGGCTTTTTTTTTTTGGTATTTTTTGTAGAGACAGGGTTCTACTATGTTGCCTAGGCTGATCTCTAACTTCTGGGGCTCAAGTGATATACCCACCTCAGCCTCCAAATTGCTAGGATTACAGGCATGAGCCGCTGCATCCAGGCTGAGCATCATCTTAAAATGCTCAAGTACTGAACAGGGGGTTTCGTTTTATTAGTAACTGTCATGCTTCTAGGCATTGACATCTGGTAGGTTTTTTAAAACATACTTGTTGAATAAATGAATGAAGTTTCATGTGGGATTTTTTTCCCCTCAGATTTCAGTAATCTAAGGCATTACTGTGTGGACCCTGACCTGTGCACTTGTTCCTTTTCCCCTTTGCATTGGCAACTAGGAAGCTCACATGTACATTATAGTCCATCTCTAGCTGTTTATAGAAGTGTATGGCATAGATTTTCTACTGACTGTAACTCTGACTTTAACTTACTTTCCTACCTGCTTTAATTTTTATGATTTATTTTTTAACTTCAAATATCTATTTTGCAAACTGCCTAAAATCATGTTGAGAACAAGGTAGGTAGGCAAAAGGATGGAGAACTAGAGAACGGGCTAATAAAGGAAGAGAGGGAGGTAGGGAAAGGAAAGAAGGAGGTGGGAGAGAGCAGGTGGTGTAAGGGATGATTACATCTTTAGATACTCATGTACTCAAGACCCAGAGAACTTAGCATTTTGTGTGCCCTCACACTCAGGGAAGAACTGCTTAAGGCCCTTTGTCGTGGCCTGCTTAGCCTTCGCGCTAGGCCCTGCTAGGTAGTACGTGCTCAATGAAATCTTGGCGATTCGAGTGGACGTTTCCTGGGCTCACTGAATATTTGTTGATTGCCTATTTTTAGCATTTAAAAAAAATGTCTCTTAAAATGCTTGGATTTCTTTCTCTGTTTGGGAAACAGTGTGATAGAACAGACTAAAATGACTTCTGGGTTCAAACAGATTTTTGTTTGAAAACTAACTCTGCTGCTGATTGGCTTGTGCCCTTGGCCAAAAGATTTACATATTCTCTCTTGGCCTGTTTCCTCATCTGTAAAATTGGGATTAATGTTTACTGCCAACTCGCTTGGAGGGTTTATTAAGAAGATGTATATAAAAGCACCAGCAGTCTCTGGTACAGAGGAGGCACTGAACAAATTTCAGTTCTCCATTGCGTTGGACACACTCATCTGGCTGACTCCTTGTGGCCAAGTAGCCTGTAGCTCTGTCTGCAATGCTCTGCCTCTGCCTGTGAGCCAGCTGGAGCTCCAGCCAACTGGAGTCTGGAGTCTGGAGTCTGGCTGACCTCCTTAGCCCAGAGCTGGGGGAGCTCATTATGCTCTAGAAGTTGTTGGGCTTCTGGATAGATACTCATCCTCTCAGACTAGCAGATGAACAATTTGTAACCTACCTTTCCCAGGTAGGCTGTTTCCCAGGCTGTTGGCCTGGGAATCAAGTCAAGAATCTCTGCCCTGTGTGGTTTGATTCATGCTCTGAGGGCAGTTCGGAATCTGTGACCTCATGGTGGTTGAGTAAGAGTGTTGAGATTTCCATTCTTGTGCTGAGCTTGGGTTGCCCAAGATGATACAGAATGTTCAGACCATGGCAGGATATTGTATTTTCCTCTGTTCATTTGGCCCATTGCTCTCATGGTTGCCTGGTCTATTCTCCTTGCCACAACCCATGTAGCCAATGTCTACCATGTGCCAGGATTTTGAACCTCATAGGACATTGCCCTTTGCCAATGGTAAAAATATGTTGCCCTGGACTTTAGGAAATGCTCCTGATTCTTGAGGTCCTTTATAATTCATATTAGTTCTAAGTGGGTGTCTTGCCTATCACCTTTATTTGTTACCTTGTTTATGATTATTAAGTGTTTTTATTAGTGACGAGTTTGTTGTCAAAGACCTGGGTTATCTGCTTATAGTCTGCTACTGTCCCAGGGATGGCAGGACTAATAATAACCTCCCTGGTCTGTCCTCACAATCGGGAAAGAACAGTTTTCTTATTTGCATTCCAGAGCGGCCGGATTGTAATTCTGGAACAGCCCAGGAAAGATCCATGTCACATAAGATTCCTATATAATCATTCAATACTCTTTGAACATGTACTTTGTGTTCTAGCTCCTGTCTAGGTTCATTGCAGTGAAGGCTTCTATTGAAACGTGTTGAAGACTGGGCTGAGCATTGGTTGAGCCCAGGAGGTGATCTAGAAATTTTGGCTTTGAAAAAAATACATTGTTAATGTAAGTGTTTTTGTTTGTTTTGATAGAGAGGACCTGCTGCTTTGTCTTTTAAAAAATTGAGAAATTTGGTTCTTTGAAAGTACCCATTCGTTTTTCTCCACGTGGAAATAATGAATAATGGTTTCTACGGACAAACATATTAGTTGAGAAATGTAGCTCACCTTGTCTATCTAAGCACGATGGGTGGTATCGGGGATGTGCTATCCCTGAGTAGCCCAGCGTCAGCCCAGGCCCATCCATAATAGGCCTGTGACTCATATGCAGCAGTCTACACACAACTTAGGTATTGCCTTATATGCTACAGATGAAGCCAGAGCTGTTCTTATTGACATGGTGGTTTCTGATTTCAGATCTGTTTTTGCTTGCAGGAGCTGCTAAGCCGCACATCTCTTGAGACCCAAAAGCTTGATCTGATGACTGAAGTGTCTGAGCTGAAGCTCAAGCTGGTTGGCATGGAGAAGGAGCAGAGAGAGCAGGAGGAGAAGCAGAGGAAAGCAGAGGTGAGGGTGATCGTGTACTGTCCTAAGCTCAGACCTGGGAAGGCTGTCATAATGTGAATTTAGGCTATCTGGTCAACTCCCAGCCTGGAAGCTATTGGGTGCCAGAAATATCTACACACCAGAGATGCAGTGATCTGTTAATACCAAGTTATCAGGTTTTGCTGTGGCTGCAAATTTCAGCAATATCCAAACCACCCAATTTTGGCTCTAAGGCTTTATCCTCCCTCAAACTGCTGACAAGGATGGAAAGAGAAGCAATAGTCGGGGAAGAATAAGACAAAATGTGGAGAGAGTCAAGATGTCTTCTGAGCGAACCAAGGTAATGACAACGTACGGGAGCGAAGTCGGCCTCCCAGTAGGCCATTGTCACTACACATCCAAGAAGTCTGGAAACATTTCTTGACGTGCATTTTGCTGACCCGGAGGGAACCCTCAGGTTATATGTTTCTTTTCTCCTGATGGGTCTCATGGAGCAGCCCATGAGCAGGCCTTCTCTTAGAGAATGTTTTCCTATTTTTGTTTTTCAGTCTTTGTATGCCATTGGCTAGAGCATGCCAGACTCTTTTTAAAATAAATATTTACAGAATTTTAGGCTCAGAGCTCCTTTGAGAGCAGGCAGCCTGTTCTAACCTTAGATAACCGTCTTCATGTGCCTCTACCTTTAAGTTCTTATATTCACATCTAGCAATGAGCGATACGAAGGAAGACAGGTTTTAGGTTTAAAAAGACTTTGCTCATTTACTGACCTAACTGCTTAATAGTTCTATGAACTTCAAGTTGGTTACTTAATCTCTCTGAATTTCAATTTCTTTATCTGTAAAGTGGATAACTGTGGTAAAGTCCAAATGAAACCATGGAAGTTAAGTACTTGTCATAGTATTTGGCATTTTGTCGATACCTGCTATGTCTTCATCTCATTCCTTCAATTAGGCTAAAGACAGATACTGTTTCCTTCTGATAAGTGCCAGCATTAGTGCATACTGATACCTGCCATGTTTGCTGAGTAAACACACTGGTGATTGGAATATTTCTAATGTGTGAGCATATTCCTTGCATTGCTTTTGAGAACATGTTCATTAATTAGAAGTACAGATGCCAAAAGAAGATATCACCAATAAGCTGAGAATGGTAGCTTGTATTGATTAAGAGTGCGGACTAATGAATTGAATCTCCCGCCTTTGAACTGAGCTCAGTGGCTTTGTGATCTTGGGCAGGTAATTTAACCCCCCAAACCTCCTTTTCTTTTTCTGTAAGATAAAGGTAGTAATACTTCCTATTTCTTTGGTTATTTGGAGGATTAAATGAGATAATGTATGTGGAACCCTTAGCATGGTGCTGGGCACATAGTAATTAGCTTTAATTGATAGTGTTGTTAAGCATGTTGGAAATGAAAATGTAGACACAGATACATTATTTACGTACTGCAAAGTTTACACAGCCTGAAAGCTAATCTGTGTGAAGTGTTAGTTGAATTAACTGTTCAGGGAGAAGTAATTGAATTTTCTTCTGGTTTAAAGTAGTTTACTAATGTTTCAACATGCACAATTGTATGTGAACACACATTAGGACTTTGGGGGCAGAATTCCATCAACTCTGTGAGAAGGCTTAAAATGGCAGATACTCAACTCAGAATCACTTAAGACAAAACGGGAGGTGAGAGAGCTATGTCACATAACTTGAAAAGTCCACGGTTTAAAAAATACGATATGACTGGATCCAGGTAATCTCACAGTGTCACTAGAAATTAGTCTTGGTTGTATCACTTGGTTCTGTTTTAGCCTTATTCTCAAGAAGGCTGTCCCCAAGTGGTGACAGAGATGGCCATCAGTAGCTCCTGAATGATATCCTGCCAGTCAGGCAACTTCTGCAGTCAAAGAGGTACTTTCTCAAAGGTTCCAGCAAAAGCCCCAGGGCTGCATCTCACTGGGCCACTTTGGGTCATATACCTGGTTCTATACCAGTCACCACAGGGATCCGTGCATGGGAGGTGGTGGGTATGAGTTTGAAAGTCAGTCCATCTGTGGAAGTATGCAGGGTTAGCACCAAGCTGGGATAGTGCAGTCGCTTTACAGGGACATCAGAAAGGAAGGAGCGCTCCCACTTCTGGGACAAGATGCACTAACACAGTCATTTTACTGTTTGCTTTTTTCTTTCTTTTCTGAAAGATTATTTTTAAATCTGAATTTTTTGTTGTTGTTTTCCATCGGTCTGTTCAGGAATAAGGCAACGTAGACCCTGAACGTCTGGCCTCAATCCTACCAGATAACAGCCCTTCCCAGTTGCTAGTACAAATATTAGGTTTCCACGTGGAGGAATTCTGTAGGCTGTTCAAACCTGTGATAATCAGTGAGCAGCCACATGACCCGAAACCAATTCCTCATTCTTGTAATTGCATATAATCTTTGCTGGTATGCACAGAACTTCTACCTCTGTGAGTGTCTGCAGCATGGATCACCAGGGGTTTAAAACCACAGGGTGCTGCTAAAGCTGCACTATCGTCATGTGCATGGAGATGTTTATTTTGAGTGAGACATTTTGCTAGCTAAGGTCACCAGAGGTTGTAATTGCTTCCCATATTATACTGCTGCTGTTTTTTCCAATGAATGTACTTAGCCTGAGGGCTGATTGCATGTGGTTTGGAACAGGCAGGATTCTTTTTTTTTTTTTCCTTAGGTATGAGGTAGGCAGATCTGAAATAAACTTCCTCAGTTTAGCTTAGGCTTTATCCTCAAATTCTGTTTTATGTTTTAATGAAAAGAAGAGAATGCTGGTGGCAAGAGCATTGCAGGCTGCTCTTTCTGCTCTGGTTCTGATCATAGCCTAAGCCAGCGTCCTGCTGCTTGTTGTAAGTTGTGGAAATGATTACTGACAGTCATTCTGGAAGACCTAAGGACTTGGAAGCGCAGGTTCCTTGATAACCACACTTGCTCAGGAGTAAGTAATGGCCCAAATGAGATGTGAGTGAATACTGGGTTTCCTATTTACCTTTTCTCGTCAGCCTTTTGCAGTGGTTTGGGGTCATATGAGGGTACTGAAGATTGGATGAATTTGAGGTACTCCTGAAAAGCAGGACTATGAAAGAGTGATTGACATGGAAAATAAATACTAAAATCAAAGGATGGAGCATGAAAAAAAGAGATCCAGAGGTAAAGGAAAATCTCTGTGTGGACACAGACCAAAGCGTTGCAAAAGCATGTTGCTCAGATGGGTCTTCCCCAAGAAAGGAATCTGGCTTCCCCATGCTGTGGGGGTGCCAGCAACCTGCAGCTGGACCCCACTGTGGCAACTAGAGGGTTCTGTGAGTAGTTACCAGAGCACCCTGTTAAGGGAACAGGGCCCCCAGTATGCTAGGAAGGGGAGTCATCCCAACTGATCAGGGGTACACATGAGCAAAAAGAGAACAGGAAAGAATCTTTAGGATTTCCTGTAGAAAATGGAAACGTCTTACAGCACAAGTGATGATGCCATCATTCCTTCTTTCTTGTGGTTAGGACCTTGGGAGAAAGGGATTCTGATTTCTGAACTGAGGCAACAGAATGATGGACTTGGAATACAGAGCGAGATCTGGGAAGATTGTGTTTGCTCAGAAATGAGCTGGCCTAAGGAGGAGAGTTTTATTATTCTTGTTTTTATTTTCTTTATTTACTCACTTATATCAGTATAGGAAATATACTCCCACAATTCAAAAGTCAAGAGTTCAAAAGGGTATATAGCAAAAGACTTTTTTCGACACCTGTCCTCCAGTCGGCAGTCAGGAACCATTGCCATCAGTCTGTACCCTTCCAGAGTCATCTTATGCATGGACAGGTACATTCATGTGGATATACACAGACACACACACACTTTTCCTCATTTTTAGGCAAATGTACACTATTGTAGACCTTTCTTTTTAAATTTAGCAGTCTTAGAGTTCTTTTCATACCAAGTATGTTTTTAAAAACTTCCTCATTCATATCTATGTCTGCATATTGTTCTATGATCCAACTATAGCCTAATTTATTTAACTAGTCCTCTCTCAGTGGACGTCTAGGTGGTTTCCAAGTTTCTTCTATTACAAATAATGCTTTAGTGAATAATCTTGTATATATATAAATATATTGATGTGGAATTTATGGGTCAAGGGGTACAGGAACTTGAAATTTTGACAGATATTTCCAAATTGGCCTCTCTAGAGCATAGAGGTTATATTCCCATGAGCAATGTAATGTATAAGAGTGCCAGGACAGTATTAAACTGAGCCTGAAAAAAGAAGAAAGAACTAAGTAAAATTGTGTACAAGATTAGCAGGTAAGATGGGATTGGAAACAACTGTGATTATGGGAGATGCCCAGTAGTTTCACATAGAAAAGAATCATAAAGAAGAGCTTTAATGGTTGGCAAAGTATGATTTAAAAACAAGGTGAGCTGAGGTTACAACACAAGACAGCAATTATAACCTCATAAATGACACATAGATGTTATGCTGTGGGACCCAGAATGGAACAGAGCTACAAAAGGGTCTGCTTTATGGGAGGGAAACAGACCTGTTAAGAGAGGAGATGGGAATAAAGAATTGGAGATAAAGAATTGTGAAGCTAGGCCAGGCGTGGTGGCTCGCACCTGTAGTTCCAGTACTTTGGGAGGCCGAGGCATGGGGATCACTTGAGGTCAGGAGTTTGAGACCATCCTGGCCGACATAATGAAACCAGGTTTCTACTAAAACATACAAAAATTAGCCAGACATGGTGGTGTGTGCCTGTAGTCCCAGCTATTTGGGAAGCTGAGACATGAGAATCGCTTGAATCCGGGAAGTAGAGGTTGCAGTGAGCCGAGGTCACGCCACTATACTCCAGCCTGGGCAACGCAGCGAGACTCTGTCTCAAAAAAAAAATTATGAAGCTAAGTTGAAATGTCAAGCCTGAGAACAGACATATACCAGAAAACAATGACAACATATGGCTAGGGAGAATTAAGGCAGAGTAGCCCAGAAGTTTCGGTTACTGAGTAAATGGAGGAAAATAGATGTGTCCCTGATGCAGGTCTCCAAATTGACTGGTGCAGACAGGGACAGTGATGGAGGGAGGGAGCAGCAGCTATTTGGTTAGCTCCTAAACGTCTCCCAGCTGAATTTTGAAGCATTTGAATATTTACTTGTTTGTGTTTCTCACTGGTTTACACTTTATTCAGAGGGTAGAAGACAAAACTAGGAAAACTGCCATTCTAGCTCCAATACTGAAGCAAAGGGAGAAACTGGTTTTTGAAGTAAAAGTGATAGGTACCTTGAGAGAAAGTGCTCATTGTTATTTGAAAGTTCACAAGAGTGAGCATGAAAAAACCTAGGCATAAACAGACATGCGCTGTATACTTGGGTAAATCATAACTCTGACAGTTTAAAAATAAAATGGGGAACTCTCGAACAGAAGAAGACCCAAGAATATTGAATGACTTAAATATAATTCTGACTGTGCAATCTCACAGATACTACCAACAAAAAGGAAGCGCTCAGAGGTGTCCTGAAAGGAAGTAGTGTTCAGAGGGGCTTGTACAAAAGGCAGAAAGGACATATGCTAAAGACAAATAAAAGTGCACTTGCATGACCAGTGTCAGGAAGGGGACATCCCAGACTAAAGGACAATGCTGAGGACAGCACAAAGCAACACACACACACACACACACACGAGTTATGTTCTTAATAAGAAAATTAAAGAAAAAATGGACTTGATTCCACTGATGCCTCTGACAGGTACAAAAAATTTAAGACAGTAGTCGTCCAAAGTGTTCACTGTAAGTGAATTTTAAGGTATCAGAAAAATCAAATGAGTTGCTAGAAAACTGGAAATTAACCATTTTCTTCTTGATTTTCAAAATGGCAAAAGTTTGATAGGTTCAATAAATTTTAGTCTATTGAGTTTGGGGCCAACTCTCTGATGGTTTGCAAGAAACTAGGAGACAAAGTAGGGATCCGTGTCCTCAAGGAGTGAGTGCACATCAGATTGGCCTTATTGGTTTGGCCGGGAATGTGTCTTATGGTAGACCAGGTAAATCCACACATCAGTGAAATGTTGCAAGAACATTGCTTGGGATAATCTTGTAGACAAGATGGAGGAATATAAGATGAATATGCTGAAATAGGCATATTGGTGCCTGAGTTTAGGGTTTGGGTACATACTGTCATGGATAAGTGTGATGTGTGCCATGTCTCCTGTGCACAGGTGCTGACACATTGGGTGTTTAGGGAAGGGGACTTGGTGTGTGTAGCATGTGGAGAGGTATATGTGGAGAGGGGATGTGTCCACGCGTGTGCCCCTGGTGTGCGCCCCATCTCTGCTATTGCTTCTGCTTGGATGGAGGGTTTCTTCTAGACCCTTATCTAGAAGATAATGCCTTGGCATTACCACAACAGTACGGCACAAAGGAGCTGTTGGGGATTTGTCCGAACTGCAAGACAGGCCCCTGGTTGGGGCAGGCCTGAAGAAAAATGCCATGTCTTTTGGTTCTTGTGAGGAAGTAGAGGGCCGTCGACAGTGACCACTGGGTGCCACCTGCTTCCCGCCCCATGCACACTTCCTCTGTGCCGTTCTCTTAAGGAGTTGTGCATCTGAGAGCTGTCTCACCTGGAGTGCTTGTCTCTTCTTTCTTTTCCTTCCTACAGTCGGTTCTGAATGTGATCAGTGAGCTGCAGGAGCAGATGTGTAGGCTGCAGCTGGACATCCACAGGCAGATCCAGGAGCGCCTGTTACTCAGTAGGGACCACTCTGAGGAGGTGGCAGCCAGCGACAGTGTGGCTGAGCCCCAGCCCTGCAGCCAGGACTGTGCCTGTCGGGAGGGGTCACCTGTAGGAACCACACTTAAGTATATCAGAGCATGCGTGTGTGGGACATTTCACTGGTGGAGGGGCTGGGGTTTCTCCTAACCAGAGCAGAGTGCAGTGGTTTGGCATGGATCTGTTGTTACCTCTGGGCAGAGCTTGGACTGACTCACTCCTCCTGGGATGTGAAGTGAGCTCAGTGACCCTCACTGAGCAGGGTCTGAGCAGGTGAGGCCAACCCTCAAACAGGTGGCACTCATCTCCCTTAGGGTTGGAAATGAGGTACACCAGGTGCTCTGATTGATGGGGCATTTGTGCAACAGGGAGCCTCATGATTCCCCTTCCCAGGTATATGACTCAGATACTGATACTGACTCTTCCTCCAAGGCTGGGAGATTAAACAAAGTTTTGTTTCACATGATTTTTTTTTTTTAAGGAGAAAATTATCATGAAAAAGAATCCTTTCAAGTTTATGTTCAAAGAGGTTTACCCCCAGTGAAAAAACAAAATACAAGTTTCCATGTGCTATAAATAATTAAGTCATCATCTGAATTTCCAGGAAAAATATCTCCCCACATAATCACATCAGGGTGATTTTATAGCCACTGGGCCATGCAGGGGGATACCTGACTGGGATTCTGGACTTGGCTCTCCACATGGGGATGACCTGGTTCTCTGTGACTTTGCTGATGGCAGGTGATGACAGCTTCAGCAGAGACAAGCCTATACCTCCAAGGAGGCCTACTGTTGAAGAGGACTTGGAAGCCCCTCAAGAAAAGACCGAGGTTACAGCAGCCATGAGTACTACAGAGGATACGCTGGCTCTGTAGGAAGTTACGGTGGTCCATACTCAATTAGGGAACCTGTTGAAAATCTAGACATAGGCATTGGGGGAAGGATTCCGTGGGAAAGATTTCCTGCTGCATTAAAGGACAGGAGGGAAATATGAAAGTCAAGACGTAAATGTAGATTTGAATAGAGAAGCCTTGAGGAGGTGTTGGAGCATGACCCATGTTGAGTAGGTTTCTCCAGCAAGACTTCTAAAGGAAGGTAAAATTGTGTACTAGTGTTAGTAGTCAATGATGGACAACAAGTAACATGGAAGGAAGAGGATGCTCCAGAGGTCACAGAGCCTGGAGAGAATGATCTCTGTGTACCCACAGTAGCAGCCCCTCAGGCAGTAGGAACCTGCACACTTCTGATTCTGATATCAGCTTGCCTGACACCCTCTCCAACAAACTGAGTAGCCTGGCTAGGATACAAAGCTGAGCAGAAGAACGCCCAACTTGTGGGCATTGGAACCTCTCAGGCAGGGCCAATAATATTCTCAGAGAATGATTCTGGGTCTGCTGCAAGTCAAAGCAGTAACTGAGGCCTTGACGGCCTGTGATGTAGATCATAGATGCAATTTTCTTTTTCTTTTCCTTAGCTGGGATTATAGGCACCTATCACTACACTCGGCTAATTTTTTGTATTTGTAGTAGAGATAGGTTTCACCATATTGGCCAGGCTGGCCTCAAATTCCTGATCTCAAGTGATCCACCCACCTCGGCCTCCCAAAGTGCTGGGACTGCGCCTGGCCAGAAGTTTTTTTTTGTTTGTTGGTTGGTTTGTTTTTAACGGGCACCAGCAAATGCTCACCTCAGCTATAAGGCAGTCTTAATAAATGACCTTACAAAATTCAAGAGTAAGCAATGTCACTTCCTGGTGGATTATCTCAGAAGGCCAAGACCTCCAGGCCAGTTAAATAATGACTTGAGTTTCATGTGTGCATTCATGACAAATAGTAAACACCTACTATGTGCCAGGCACTGCAGGATAATCAGAGGTTAGCAAATGCCTCATGGAGTTTGTGGTTTAGGAGGAGAGCTAGCCATTAGCCATCATACAAATAAACACTGAATTGCAAATTACGTAGGAGGTACACAGGGTACAACAAGAGAATATAGTAGAGGGGCCCGATATAGTGTGGAGATCGGGATAGCTTAACTCAGGGAGACCTGATGGATGGGCAGAAGTTAACCTGGCAGAAAAGTCCAGACAGAGGGAATGTTGACTGCAAAGACCTAACTTGGAGAGAGGAACTGATAAAATTATCCATGTGGCTAGAGCATAACTAGGGAAAAAGAGTGATCCAAGAGGCAGGCAGGGAGCTGAGTCAGGTCATGGGTTGAAGTTTATGATCTTTGAGAAGCATGGAGTGCCATGATCTGATGTATGGTTTGTTCATATCATTCGCCCAGATGCTGTGGGGTCAATTGCTTTGAGAGGAACAAGACAACA
The DNA here is from genome assembly GCF_030222135.1 of Aotus nancymaae. NCBI lineage: Eukaryota > Metazoa > Chordata > Mammalia > Primates > Aotidae > Aotus > Aotus nancymaae. The sequence goes on along the minus strand of NW_026988473.1, from coordinate 52,205,595 downwards.
GAGGAGTAACCAATGAATTGACTGTCCAGGCTATAAATGCTAATTACTAGACCAGAGTGGTGTTTGCTGAGTGGGACAGAAATGAGACATTCAAGTTGTTTTTCTGGGAGTAGAATTAATAAAACTTGGGAATGAATTGCATACATAGGGGAGGAGGGAGAGGGACTTGCTGAGGATAGATCCTATGTTTCTGGATAGGCCATTAGGTAGACAGATGTGGCATTTAGTGAGGAGAGTGACTAGGAGGGGAGTTGAGGGTTCCACTTGGCACATGACAGTTGGGAGGTGGCTGTGCAGCATCCATGTGATGGTAAGTAGGAAGTTTATTGTGTGAGACTGTAGTTCAGAAAGCCTATGGAAATAATTATCTTAATGCCAATTCTTCTGATGGGAGCTAGTTAGCAGGACCAATTGTCTGTTAAGGACATCTTGGTTCAAGATAACAGTGCTTAGTGGTGTCATCTTTATCGAAGGGGTAGTTTCACAAACAAGGGTCCTAGAGTCAGAATATATGGGCTTAAACTCCAGCTCCACCACTTACTTACTAGCTACATGAGTAAGAGAAAATTGTTTGTGTCACTTCCCCATTCGGCAACCTTCAGTGACTCTCTACTGTCCAAAAAATGCCATTGGAACTAATCATACATATTCTCATCCTCAAGCCTTTATGTTAAGGTCCCACCTTAACTTCCCAGCCTCATCTTCCACTGTGTGCCTACACCCATCCTCAGCTCCAGCCCCATAAGTTACCTCCCTTTCTGCCTCCTATCTTTACGCCCTCCTCCCCCCGGATGCCTTCTCCCTCCCTTCTTTCTTCAAACCAACCTCTTCTCTGAACTGGAACACACATTATGGCATCTGTATTTGGCACTTAACATTTGTTCCCTTAGGGTTTCATTTTTTCCTCTATGAGGGCTTCCAGGATCACAGACCCCCTCTTCTGGCTTCCTTCACTCCCAGCGCAAAGAGATGGTCCCAATTAGCCTGCTTCCTACTACTTTGTATCGCAGGGAAGAAGCTTCCTCATTTCAGCATCTCTGTTCTTCCCACTCCGAAGCCTCACCTGCCTGGTTCCCTATACTCACGTGTGTGATGCTGGCATACCCTGCAGAGGACACAGCTGTCAGAGAAAGAGGCAGGCAGAACAGGTTCTAAAACTAAATGGAAAGGTTTCACTTTCTTATGTCTGGAACTCCCTGGCCTTTGTTTTTTAAAGGCCATACAGCTTTCCTAAAACAAGGGCCATGTTTAAAGATGAAAGCTGCTAAGTGGAGCTTGATGTGGTTGCTGCATCCTCTATGCATGAGCTTAACCAGGTTGGTAAATCGAGAGCACAACCTTTTAACCATCAGAACTTCGTCTTTCTCCCTCATCCCTCTAGGAGTTACTACAAGAGCTCAGGCATCTCAAAATCAAAGTGGAAGAGTTAGAAAATGAACGGAATCAGTACGAATGGAAGCTAAAGGCCACTAAGGTAAACGGCACTCCTGTTGCTTATGGAGAGCATATGAGGTCCTTGTGGGGAGGGTCTCAATTCCACCTTGGGGGTTTCCAGTACCTTGAGTTTGAAAATGCAGATCAACCCTCCAGTGTGGACATGCAAGAGTGCCCAGATTGTGCAGCAGACTGACTTGATCAAGGAAAGCTCCTCATGGGGAAAGCCCGTGAGGTTATGAACTGCTGAAGTGTAGTAACCCAGTCTGCTTCCTCTCCCTGCACCACATAGCACCTGGCTGAAGCTGGGCCAAGAAGGGGCCAGGAGGGGGAGGGAGCAAGTGAGTGGCAGGCAGTGAGTCGTGAGTCCTAAAGCAGATGTTGGATGCATCATTTTAAATTCGGTAGTCCCTTCTAGAATCAGTTTTTTGAAAAATTGGCATGCTTTATTTTTGGCACAAAATATATTCCTAAAAATGACATAAACTTTGAATTATTTCTTCAATCAAATCATGTTTCTCTTAAACTAGGGAGCTTGCAATTTAAAGGACACCAAGAATAAATTCTATTATGAAATAAATTTCTTCCCTCCCTCCTTTATTTCTTCCTTTTTTTCCTGTACTAGTTAAAGTACAGAGATCAAAACTAGTGGGTTACATTCAGCCCGTGAATTTTTTTGGCCTGCACAAAAAAAGTTGGGATTTTCAAGTGTCGAATTGTCTTTTAAACTTCAGGAAGTTTACATTAGGCTACGGTTAGGTTTCCTTTGAGGGTATGGGGAGGTGGGAGGCTCATATCTACCTTCCCCTACTGTGTCTGCAGTGCCACCAAAGGGCATTGCTGGATCGTTTTTACTCGAGTTTTTTTAACTTCTAGTTTGTATTTTTATTTTTTTCTGTAAGTTAATTGCTAATGATTATAAAAACAATAACACTCATTATAGAAAATTTTCAAACCATAAAAAAATTAAAGGAATAAAAAGCACCATACCATCCAGGCACTACCATTGCTAATATTTCCTTGCAGATATTGTTCTCTTCTGTTTTAGATCTGTGCCAGGCCATTCTTGCATTGCTATGAGTAAATAGCTTAGACTAGGTAATTTATGAAGAAGAGGTTTAATTGGCTTAGGATTCTGCAGGTTTTACAGGAAGCATGCTCTCATCTGCTCAGCTTCTGGTAAAGCCTCAGGGAGTTTTCAATCATGGCAGAAAGCAAAGCGGGAGAGCAAGTGAGAGAGGAGAGGCGGTGCCACAGATTTTTAAAGAACCAGATCTCGCGAGAACTCACAAATGCGAGGACAGTACCAAGAGGGTGGTGCCAGCATTCATGAGAAATCTATCCCCATGAGCCATTCACCTCCCACCAGGGCCCACCTCCAATATTAAGGATTACAATTCAACATGAGATTTGGCGGAAACAGATATTCAGACATCAGGGTCTCTCTATCTCAGTGTCTCTGTCTCTCTTAATTGTTAATGTTGATAATTTGTATGCAATTTTATTTCATGCTTTTATCATTTAAAATTTTATGACTTCCCATGTTATCAAAAGAAAGCACCAAACATGATGTCAATATTTATGTAATAATCTAGTGTGTAATTGTAAAATAATTTGATTAACCATTTTACAGATAATGAATCGGATGCACAGAGAGATTAACTAACTTTCCGAAGATTTCACAGCTATTTGGTGGAAAGCCTGGGCAATGAGACCCATCTGTGTCCTGGCCTGTGTGTATCTGAATGTAGTTTTTCATGTGTATGCTTCACAGGCACCAGCTCTAGGGGCATTGATTTGGTCCAATAGCTCAGAACCTTCCATCACAACTCCCCACTCAAACAAGGCCTGTCTTGGTGAAACCTTTGAAGTTGTACATAGCACCCTCTGTGATAAAACCAGATAACACTTTTCTTTTTAAATTACCCAAACTCTTTGCCTTGGCATGTAGACCTTTGAGATGCTAAGGTAGTTATTTAATAACTACCAAGTGTGGAACACTTCCTATGTGCCAGAATGTACCAAGCTATTTGCACACATTTTATCATATAATTCATAAAATCACCCAGTGAGGTATATGTTTTTTAATTCTCAATTCTCACTTTACTGGGAAGGAAACTTGGCTCAGAGTGGCCAAGCTGAGGTTCACATCTGCGTCTTCGTCGTTCTTGTTACACTGCTCCCTACGTTATTCTGATTCCTTGCAGAGAAAATCAGCACTGTTTTTGGAAGTTCTTCACTTTTCTTCTTAAGGCTTCTCAGTCCCTGAAGGGGATTCATCTGCCAGTTCAGTGGCAGTAGGGTATGGTCCCTGGGTTTAATGAGGCACAGCACTTGCAGGGACCCAGAGCACCCATCTCTGCCTGACTGCCTGTCTGCATAGGTCTCTCAGACCTTTTGCCACACAGCTCCAGCCATGGTGACTGTGGCCATAGGAACAGTGGCAGTAGCATACACAGTCAGGTAGAAGGTCTTTGGACTGTTCTTGGCCTTCCTAACTGTAGAGACAGAGATTACTCTAAGGATAACAGAACACATATAGTTTCTGGCATATTCCTGTGGAAACTGGCACAAGGCAGGTTGGGCCCAGTCACTTGGTCTGTAGGGTCCACGGTATATACCTACAAGACCTCCCCTAGAGGCAGGCCTCGGGAAGAAGAGCCCTTATAGTACCAGGTGCTAGATTCCATCTTGATAGGTCTACATTGCTGAAGTCCCAGTTGTGGGGTCAACAGACAAGCACCAGGTATCCAGATTTCTAATGAAGACCAGCACCCATCATGTCCACAAAGAAAGGGAGAACTGGGCGTGGAGAGGTGCAAGAAAATAACGTTAAAGGAATATCTTTCAAGAATCATCTGACCTCTGTTGAAATGGAGGTTGACAGTCCGAAAGCTCATATCTTCAGAAGCCACTGTCACCATGAGTCATAAGCCCATGGGCATCTTGGCCCTGAGTGAGCTCTGAAAAACTGCTCCATAGCTGCATGTCTCAGCCTGCAGGTTGCACAGCAGGACCCAGCTCTTGGCCTCTGTGAGTGGAGCCCAGAGCAGAGGGGCAGTGCTTCATCATGAACTTTGGAATCAGGAAACCCTACCCCTTGTCACTCTTTATATGGTCATCCCTGTCCCATTTGGGGGATGCTAAGGAAGCTTATTTAGAAACCCTTGAGGTGGGCTTAGGGAGCCCAAGCCTTGTCAGAGTGGCCCTCATCTGTCCTGTTAACTTAGAAGCAGACACACTGTGGTGGGTGGAGCTCTGACATTGGAGCAGGCAGGCCAGGGTTTGCATCCTGGCCTGATCACCGAGTAGCTCTATGACTGACACTGAACCTTATCCTACTCCTGTTTTCTCCCTGGCGACTTAAGAGATATTGTTTCCTCCTGTGGTATCTTGAAAGGATTTGATGTAAGAAAGCAGCGAGCGCAGGGGCTGATCAGGGTGGGTGCTCAGTCCGTGTGCTGAAACAGAACACAAGGCCTGTCCAGCAACAGAGTTGCCAACAGGGCCAGTACTCATTTAATTACTTGGGGTTGTTCAAATATTAACTTGGGCCTTTGTGGAATTGGACAGCCCATACTGTCACCTTGAGGACCAAAAGTGGGACATGATTGAGCCAACACATGGGGCAGGGGTGGCCAGAGGAGAAGGCTTTGCTGTCTTTTGTTGACCAGCTCCATAGTCAGTGCTCACCCTTTTTCTTAGCTGGTTTGATGCTGAGGTAATTGAACCGATTATCCACAAAGAAAATAATAGGATGGGAGGAGCAAATAGCAGTAGCATTTATTGAGCACTTAGTATATACTGAGTGTTGGGCTAGGTTGTTCATAACCATTATCTTAAACCTCATTGCAGTCCCATGAAGTAGGTGTTGTTTTTCCCATTTTATAGATGAGCTGAGACTCAGAAAGGTTAACTTATTTGCCCAAGGTCACCCAACTAGGAAATGAGAGAATCAAGGTTTGTTTGACTCTAAAATTCAGGTACCTTGTGGGATAGGACCTATACAATTCTGATCTCCTAATGAGTATGGGAAAGCATGAACAACCACATCTAGTGTTGTGTGAAATTTAACCTGTACTACTTAGTGGAGACATGGGAACCATCTAGCACAGCCGCCTGTGTGTGCAAATATGAATGTGTGTGTGTACTTATGCGCTGTGTATACATGCTTTTTTTCCCCAAAAGTATATATGTTAAGCAGTCCTGAATGCATACGTCTATATATGAGTGAGTATGCACACATGCCTGGAGGTTGGGCAGAGGCAGTGACTGTGCCCAAAGGGTAGGAGTGTGTTGAGGGAGGGAGCCCTTGGCTTACCTTTCTCTACCAGTGGTGATTTGGCTGCCGCTGTATTTTCTGTGTGGGTTTGAAAGATGAAAGCTGCATGCATTTGTTACAGTGGTGTCTCTAAATGTTATTGCATGAGTATCTTGGGAGAAGGAAGACCACATCCAGAAAGACAGTATCCTCCTCTGCCAAGAACAGCCCTCCCGTTGCACACAGTCCCAACTCCTCATCACAATCCCAGTCCTTACAGGACAAGGGAGAGAGAGCCTGGTCAGATAGGAAGATGCAGGAGAAGAAGCACATGGATGGCCAGAGCTGTTGGGGGGGGCCAGGATGGCCTAGAAGAGTGAATTCAGTCAGCAGAGTTCCACCTGTGGGGAGGGCAATGAGCCCCTGCTACTGTTCACCTCTTCTCCTAACTCATGATATGCCCTGGGGCCTGATAGGTTCTGGACTCTGATGGGAGGCACTTTGTCATGATTTTGGCAGTCCTTCTGACCTAGTAGGGATCCTCTGTTGCTCTTCCAGGCTGAGGTAGCCCAGCTGCAAGAACAGGTGGCCCTGAAAGATGCAGAAATTGAGCGTCTGCACAGCCAGCTCTCCCGGGCAGCAGCTCTCCATGGCGACCACACAGAGAGAGGTGACTAGCCTGACTGTGACAAAATGTAGTTTTCTGGGTCTCTGGGCCTACTCTTATAAGTGAGCATGTGTTTCTATAAATGAGTGTGCATATGCTTGTGTGTAGCCATGCTAATGTGCATGCATGTATGTGTGCAAGGATGTCTAAGTGAATGGATGCACCTGTTTGTGTGTTTGTGTATATTTGCCTATAATGCAGCGCTATTGTGGAATCATTTCCGTGGAACTCTGCCCTAACTAGAAGGCTTTTCTCAGATGCAGAGAAGCTTTGTGCAGCCACCTCTGGAGCTTTTGCTGAAAATGTAGGAAATGCCTAACTCTTTCATTTGATTGAAAGGCCTTATTTTTGTGTTGTCACCAAAGGGGAGGCTTTAGCAATTTACTCAGTCATTTCATGGATACCTGCCTGATGCTTGTATAAGGCCCTGAGGTTATAGGAACAAGTCAGTTCTTGTTCATTCTTGAGATTTCAAATGCTACCTCTCAGAAAGGCCTTTCCTGGCCACCCTAACTCAAATAGGTGCCCTCAGTCCTATTATTCTCTAACTCGGCATCCTTCCTTTTTCCTGCACAGCACTTATTATAACTCACCAGTGTTGCATGTCATCCCCACTTGGGCAGGGACTGTATTTTTCTTAAGAGCATATCCACAAAGCCCATCACAATATTTGGCCCATTGTAGGATCCTAAGAAATACTTCTCAGATAAGTGAAAGGATGGTGAATGGCCCCTGAGGAGTTGAAGTCTTGGTGATCAAAAATAGAAGATAAATCCTCAGCTACTCTTACAAACACATAAATCTTTATGGCTGTCTGCCATGTATACAAAATGATCACACACCTTTCAACTTCTCCGCTCACAGACAGGCTGCAGAGCAATGCTGAAGATCATATGCTCCTATGGATTGGTGCCACTACCTAGTCACATCCTGGCCTCAGCACTGCTTAGCTTGGATCCCCAGCTGGGGTGCAGAAGCCATGCAACAGTGGCTTAGGCTGGAGAAGGAAATTAGTGATCAACATGCTCACCTGTCGCCTGGCTTTTGTCAGTGTCCGCCCAAGCCATTGGGTGTGTTGCCTTCCTCCCAAGGCCTACTTGTAGAGGCTGAGTTCTACTAAGACACCCCAGACTATCTCCGATGCTGAGCCTGGACAGAGAGTGCCCCATGCCATGACTTCCAGGCCAGACAGCCTTCCCTGTCTACCCCTCGCCTCCCCACAGTCTAAGCCTCCTAGGCCCTACCCCATTCCGTTACTGGGTACTTTCTAGAGCTGGTCCTCTGGTCATTTGCTGCTGAAGTTAAGTTCTGACCAGTGGATCAAGGTTTGCCAGTCTTTTTCTGGAACTTACTGCCCTCCCCAGCAAAGTGAGCTGCAGAGCTGATGTTAGCTACCAGGACCCTAAATAATGAGCAAGGATTCTCCACTTTATTCTGAAAATGAATCTCCACAACTGTTTACAGAAAGTCTGTAGATCTACTGATGCTAATCTTGTTAGATGTAACAAGCATCCCAAAAGAAAATGGGAGGCCTATATATTTGTTCCCTTGACTCCTGCACTTTTTTTTTTTATGGCCATCCCTATTCCCATTTTGGAAAAGGTATACATCCTCCTTTGAATATCATTCTAGCTATGTGCCCGTTCCTAGAGTATCTGGCAAATGACCTCCAGCTTCCTTAGGCTCTCCAGAACAGTTAAGGAAGAAGTCAACAGAGTCCCTCTTGGATCCAAACTGAGAGAAGGCCATGGATTTTCCATGACAGAACAGCAGAGATTTCTCAGCCCATAGGGAAAGTCTGGTTTATGATGAAATAAGATTATCCTTAACCCAGCATTTGTTTATATATGTATGTATACACACACACACACACACACACACAAACACACGTATATATATATTTTATATATATATACACACATATAGATATGTGTGTACACATATATATACATATATCAATACATCTAAACATTTGTTAGTCAGTTTTGACTATATCCATTTTAAATTAAGCCAAGTACCAACTCTTTACATAATTATTATTTCCCAGTCTTCATTCAACTGTGGATTTTATTTAATGTTAAATTCTCCTCTGCCTACAATTTGTCAGACTGTATGATTTTCTTCAGAGCCAGTCAGCAGCCCAGGTACATGCCTACTCAAGTTGAAAAGGATAAGAATGCCTATATTCTTAGAAGATGTTGGTTTTAAAAGATTTTTGGGTTCCTCTGTGTCACCTTGAGTACATGGGCATTTTGATTTTGCCCATAAATGTCTATAAAGAGAAGACAGAATACTAGGTTCCTTCATTTAGTAGTCTAACAAATATTTAAGGAGACCGAGTCTGTGGCAGACACCATCCTGATCTTTCTAAAGAACTGAAGGAGCCACGTTCACATGGAAAGTCTTTGTGTGAACTCGGGGACATTGTAGCAAATGTGGATAGCTGTTCGCATTTATATAAATAATTATTTCTGTACCTAAATTATTTTAGACCAAGAAATTCAACGTCTGAAAATGGGAATGGAAACTTTGCTGCTTGCCAACGAAGATAAGGTAAGATGCTCATTGGGTAGCCCTGTCTTTTCCCTGGTTACGTCCCTGGCTCTGTTTGGTCCCTGCTGGTCTCTGATATTCTGGACAGAGCCATGCTCATTATGCCACTGACATATAGATATGTCAGGAGAATGACTTATGCCTCCTAGAGACTTGGCCTCAGCCACTTGTTTTTGGCTTTGGTAACTGGAAAGTTTGTCTAAATTGAATCTCCTAAAGGCAGATTAGAGCCCTGCCTGTTCATGCTGGTGTGAGGGAAAAAATACTGCTGTGATCGCTGCCAATATCCTAGCTCCTGCTGAAACCCCTAATAAAACAGTCCACCAATCTCCCATGTGCATGATCTGATGATAGAACCATTATAGAGACGTTTGGCAGCATTCAGTGCCTCAGTTTACCCTGCCATCTTATATCCTTCACAACTAATTTCAGCACAGTCATAAAATAGCCACCTCTATAAATAAAGAGTATCTGGCTGGTATAAACATCATCTCTGAGGAGCACAACCCTGCATTTTACAGATGAGGAAACAGACTCAAAGTGCTTAAGTAATTTGTCCCAAGGTCAGATAACTAGTAAATAGCACAGCCAGCTTTCACATCCAAGTTTATCTAGGACCTGTGTGGTCTCCCAAGCCCTTTTCACGGCCTTTGCCTTGAAAGAAACGATCTTCTCTGGGCATTTCCTCTGTAGTATGAGGTATCTCAGACTCCTATGGAACAAATGAGTATATTGGGATAAATATGACTGCTTTATTTTAGTCATTTTTTATGTAGCTCCAGAGGGCAACACTAGGACCAGAAGGCAGATTTCAAGGGCCACTTCAGGAAGGTAGGGAGACAGTGAGTTTCATGCTTCTGAAAATGTTTAAGCCCTGTGAAGGGTTTCACAGATAGTTCTTGTTGACTCACAGCCTTCAGGTAGAGCTGTGAAAGCCTGCAGATGCCTATGAGGCTAACCACTGAAATCCCAGCTCTGTGGAATGGGGCCTGGACACACTTTTCCTTTGATTCCACAGGGGGCTTTCTTCTCCTTATGGCCAGAACATAGCCTGGGTCCCAAAATAAAATCATCTGAGATGCCAGCATACCATTAATCTAAATCTCTGCTTGCATTGTGGCAGGACCGTCGGATAGAGGAGCTTACGGGGCTGTTAAATCAGTACCGGAAAGTAAAGGAGATTGTGATGGTCACTCAAGGTAAGAGCAAAAGCAATCCTACTGTGGTCGCTGAAAGATACTCCACCAGCTGCGTTATTAAATCCAGGGACAGTCCTGCCAGCAGCTGTTTCACCTCTATTTCAGAGAAGACTCCCTACTGGAGAATAGAGCCGTTTAGACTTCTGCATGGTGAGAAATTAGCAGTTGTTGATTTCCAGAAATGTTAGCAAATGGAAGTCAGCTCAGGACCTTCAGTGACTATCCAGATCACCAAGAATATAAAGCCTGTGGATTCCCTACCCTTGGAGGGTCTCTTATGCATCTTCCCAGCATGAAACCTTAGAGGCAGCAAGTGCAGTTAAACTTGGATCAAAAATCAACTCAGTGCCGTCACTGGGGATTAGAGCTTTTCCGCCTCCTAGAAAATCTAAAGCTCCGCAGCTGACTCAGAGGGCCCTCTGGGAGCCTTCCTTGAGTTGTTGGGCCTGAGTTGCTGTAGGAAGTCACAGGACAGAGAGAGCTGCTGTGTTTAATATTTGCTGCCCTGACTGAATGCAACATGCAAGCAGCCTCAGTGTTCTTATGGACATAGTGGTGCATTTGCCAGGCTGCCTTCATTGTTCATGCCATTGACCTGGGTTCCCATCACAGATCCTGAGGAAGTGGCTGTTGTTTCACAGCACAGGGCTGCTTTGAAGGATATTTAGGAACCTCTGATTCTGGCTGAGCTTCTGCCGCTTCTTGGGAAGAAGCCAAGCCTCTGCCAGGATGTAGCTGACTGGTCACTGACCAGGGCCCTCACACACAGCCCTCTTTTTTTTTTTTTTTTTTTTGAGTTGGAGTGTCACTCTGTCACCCAGGTTGGAGTATAGTGGCGCAATCTCAGCTCACTATAACCTCCGCTCCCCCAAGTTCAAGCAATTCTTGTGCCTCAGCCTCCTGAGTAGCTGGGATTACAGGCACCCGCCACCACGCCTCACTGATTTTTGTACCTTTAGTGGAGATGGGGTTTCAACACGTTGGCCAGGCTGGTCTTGAACTCCCGACTTCAAGTGATCCACCCACTTCAACCTCCCAAAGTGCTAGGATTACAGGCGTGAGCCAACACACCTGGCCTCACAGCCCTCTTTAATCCTTTAAGATCATGGGTCAAGTCACTCTCAGGACCTTAATTGCCTATGGCTAAGGAGTAAGAAGTTTGGAGGCAGGGGGTCCATTACCTCTGTTCTGCAGATAAGCTTTGACCTTGAAATGATCCTGATGCCAGCCCTTGCTCAAATGCCCTGAAGAATCTTCAGAATCACACTCTTAATGTCCCTTTATATATTTCTTAGTCCTTCATAATGAAGGAGAAACAATGTTAGAATTTCATGGTACAATTATAGGTTTCTTAACAATTCCCACAGTATGAATTCAACAGTTCACTCTTTTCTGCATTAATGCTTGCAGGGCCTTCAGAGAGAACTCTCTCAATCAATGAGGAAGAACCAGAGGGAGGTTTCAGAAAGTGGAACACTACAAATAAGGGCCCTGAAGAATTATTTAAACAAGAGGTACAGTGTTTCTATCCATGATGTAGGGTTTCAGCAGGTCCTCTGAGCTTGCCCTGAGCTTGTGGGAGGATCTAGTCAGACACATGTCAGGTACATATCTTGACAGGTGAATACTTAATGAAGTGCCCCTCAGGCTGTGATGGGGATAGGGGAGCAAGAGGCTGAGGCTCTGGCCTATGCTCTGGTTGGAAGGCAGCATGGTAGGTACTGGAACTTTCAAGGATAAGAATTCTCGTTTTTAATCAGGCTCTTAGTTTCTTTTTTTTTTTTTTTCCTCTGGAATATAAGCATAGACCAAAGGTGGTGTTTGATTTATCTTCCACTCTTTCGCCAAGGTCTGCAGTCATGCCTGATACCCAGTAGAATTCAACAAAATGTTTGTTGAATGAACAAATGAACGAACATGTCTTGCTCATTGAGAGGAATAACTGCAACCTCTGAAATGCTGCATTCTGGCTTGACAGATACCCCCTATAGCCAGGACACAGATTTTCCTTCTCATCTGTTTCATTTGTGTAAAATCTGGTCCCTGTTGTATGAATCTCTCTGAACTTAGGCTAGATACAAATAAACAAGACCTCAGGTGGAGGAAGGGCTTCAGCCTAGGGTCCAAAAGATTCCTGAAACTCCAGACAATCAAACTGAAAAGGATCTTAGTGACCCACTTCAACCTTTTTAATTAACAGAGGAGCAAAAGATTCATCCAGTGATCCAGTTATTGACTCAGAACAAGCACCCCAGATTGCTGGCAATTACAGAATAGCTGTGTCCAAGACTTACTGGACACCTCCATGTGGTCACTGTGATGAACACTGTACCTGGCAGAATCTGGACTTGAACCCAGGTCTAACCACAAAGCCCAGGCTTTTAAAACTATACTGTAATGCCAGGGCTGTTCTTGTAGTAGACCAAGACGATGCTGGGATCTAGAGAAAAGAGGCAATACTGGAGACACAGGACTGTGTTCTTTCATAACCACCGTTAGCTCAAGGTGGCTCCGCCTGTGATGCCAGGTGCACTACTGAAGGCACAGTGTTGCAGAAGGTACAATACTGAAGACGGACAGGACTGTATTCTTTCATACCATCATTAGCTCATGGTTGCTCCACCTGTGATATTCTTTCCTTTCTTGCCTTAGCCAGTTCTCATTTCTCAAAATTCAGCTCAGCTGTTCTCCTCTCTAAAGCTTTCCCAACTTTCCCACCAGTGAGAGGAAACCCCTCTCTCCCACTATTCCCATATTGTGTTACAGGTGTTGGTGCCATAAGAACATGTTGCATTGTTCTGTTTTCCTGGTTTACTTGTCTGTCTCCCAGATGTGAGGAGTACTTGCTCCAGACTTGACACAGGGCCTGTCAGGGAGTAAATGCTGCTGCTGTTTGTTGGGTAACTGTATCAAATGGGATTCTCTCATTGAAAGCAGCAAAATTTGACTCTGGCTAACCTAAGCCAAAAGGAAAGTTTTTGAAAGAGGATGCAGTGGCTCATGAATTAAAGGAAAAGCTGAAGAACCAAACTCAGAAAGGCAGGAGCAGAAAAAGCCCAGGAACCCAGGTCTCAGGAATCTACTGCTGGGATATAAACATGATCTAAGCTCTAGGGCCCAGGAAGGAGAGGCAAGCTGGCCCAGGTAGACTGATAGGCCTACCATACCCCCTTGGCATCTTGAAAGAGCCGGGCATCTATAGTGATGTGTCCACCATGGCTGTACCCAGGGAGAAAATGTCTCCCTAAAAGGAATCATTCAAAGAAGGGGAAAAGATGGTAGGTGGTCCCCAGACAGACTGTCCTCTACCATGACTCTTCTATCTCTGGTGCAGATGCCTCCGAGATGTAGCTCTCCTACAGTGGGGCCACCTCCATTGCCACAGAAATCACTGGAAACCAGGTAAGAGGCCTGGGCATTTCCTCACAGCCACTGTGCTCTCTGGCCTGCCTTGGGGCTGCCGAAGTGGATGGTGACTGGTCCTGTGTGGTGAGCATGGCCACTGCATCCTAGGTGCACCTGCCCCTCTCTTGTCAGGGCACTTACAAACCAGGCCTACCTCTTTGGGCTACAGAAGGGCTTCTCATCCTTCAGGTTGAGGATGTGGATCATTGTCACTGAGAAAGGACTTGGCCAGGGATTAGAGGTGGCTGCAACTCATCTGTGTCTTACAGTGGCTCCTCAGAGCTGAGAGCATGCCATGATATGTGTTGTTTTTGTCAGCCTCTGCTTTCTGCTCTTGGAGTGTATTTAGCCCTTTGATAATCCAAGTTCTCTGAAGATGGCCATGTCTCCTCATAGCAATTGGTCTAATTGCTTTGGGGATGCTTCACAACAATGGACTAAAAATGGGTTTGCCTCTGGGGTCATTCGACTGCCAGCTGTCTTGTTCCCTCTAAAACAAACCTAAATCTAGTTCCCTATGTCTGCACTTTAGCACACATTTCCAAATTGAGCTCCATGCAAAGGAGATATGGAGGCTTCACTGCCAAGAGCAGGCTGCCTTTCAGGTAAGGTATTGGGGCACATGACCACAAGCATCACAGAAGCTCCCCAGAATGGTGCTGAGTCTCCGGAGCCTGCACTCTGAGTCCACTTTCCAGAAAGCATTTGTTCCTTTGAGCCTTTAGCCCCAGAGGAAAATGGTAATGTTAGAGAAGTTGATCAGCCAATCCTTAGTTTCGGAGAGTAAGAATTGTGGTTTGTGAGTTCACTGAGGGAAAGTCAGCACCAAGGAACTCACACTGGCCAGATTCACAAGAGACTAAGATTTTTCGAAATGCTGATTTATTCGTTGAAACTGAGAAATATGGCTGCCAAGGAGATTTGGCACAAGGTTACCCTTGTGACCACCGTGGCATGGCCTCTTCATGCATTTGGTGCCCTTCTCTGCAAAATAGCCCCTGAGAGAGCCAAATTATTCTAAGCAGACTAGATAGGGCGTGCAGATCCAGAGCAGAGTGTGGAAGGGTCCTAGCAGGTGATCTGGAGCCACAGCTGGCTGGTGTGTTCACCTCCACTCTAAGAAGGCTCAGGTCCCTCCTCCCTGGATTACTCTTAGACTCAGACAAGCCCAGCACCCATGCCTTTCCCCTCTTCTGACTCTGTAGACGTTGGTCTTTTATGACTGCACAATTGTCACCTCGGTGCAGCAGAATTTGAGTGTATTCTGGCTTTTTGTGCAAGAACATTTCATTTGGATTTAAGTAATGCCCTCATGCCCTTACTATCGTTGGACCAATCTGTCCCCCAGGGTGGGCCAGTCTCATTTTGTATGTAAAGGCTGTTATGAGAGGGTATTTTTTTTTTCACGACCTTGAACCTAAGCCTAAGACCACTGGTTAAGCATTTGAAATGTCCTCTGCGTGAGCTATGACATTTACCTCCTTCTCCAGTAATTCTTTCTTTCTTTTGTGTTTTTTTTTCAGGGCTCAGAAAAAGCTCTCTTGTAGTCTAGAAGACTTGAGAAGTGGATCTGTGAATAAGGTCAGCTCATCAACCTACCCTTAAGGATGACTGAGTTACTTTTTTGGGCCTAGCCTAGTACTGGGTTATGGGTAGGTCCTGCTCCCTACGTTGTAGAAGATTTTATAAAGTTGTGGGGAAAACAGGAATTATGTGAACATTTTGAGAAAATTAATCGGGTATGGTCCAAAGCATCTTAGAGGAAGAACAATTCAGGAAATGCTGCCTGGAGTTGATGAGAGATGTTGAGGTAGGCAAAGCTTGGTTAAAGTCTGCTGGGCACTGGCAGGTTTTGGGAAATGGTGGGGAGTAGGAGGAGGTGAGGTCAGAGCCAAGAGACAGATCGAGCCAGGGAAGATCATGACTACTAGTCCTATATTCCTGGGGAACTTGGGAGCATCGTACAGACTTTTTATTGGTGAATTAATGTGAGTAAACGAGATGACCCAGGGAGAAGATGGGGGATTTTTAGGATGTTGGAGAGTGAGCTGTTCTAAGAGTCTGGGAAGATGAGGAGGGTTTTGTGGCTCCTTAGATGGGAGTAGCCCTTGATCATGTGGGTGGACCTCATGCTGCAGGGGACAGTAGCAGGCTCTTGAGCTTGGTCATTAGAGACCGAGGGAGCCTGCCCTGATAGAGACCCTTCAGTGAGCCCATGCTGCATGCCATCTCTTGGTCTCCAATAACATTGGTCAGCCTCCCTGTTGATACAATGGAGAACCATAAAGGCTGAAGTTGGCAGAAGCCCTGGGTTCATTCAGTGGCTCTGCTTTCATGGTCATGTGTCCCTCGGTTGCCATGGCCATGTTGCTGGCAGCTGCCCAGGACATCTGTCCAAGGAGTTGGACAGGGATCTGTGTTTTCTGCCGTGGATGGTGATTACCTGGCGTGAAGACGTGGAGGGAGGGGATGAGCCTTTCAGATTTAAGCAGGCGGGTAGTCCTGAGTTGTTGCTGTTTGTGAATAACAAAAGTCTCTTTTTCTCCACATAAACGAAATCCTCTTGTTACTCCATAGTGTATGGACGGGAACCAGCTCTTCCCGGTGGTAGAGCCCAAGGTACATTGACTTCATACCCTGTTGCCTATTTGTGGTTACACTGTTTGCGAGTATTTTAATTTAGCAAGTCATAGTTTTTGTAGCCTTAAAATGTACTAACTGTAAGGGGGTAAGAGGGGAAAGATCAACTTTTCTCTCCCATTTTATTTTTATGTGCACCCAGCTATTTAACATGCTTTCACTGCCATTATCTGTGGGACAGAATTTATTATTATCACCTCCATTTTACAGGCTCAGAGAAATTAATGTTTAACAAAGTAGACTTAATCCCTGAGAAGGGGATTGCTACGATCTCAGCACACTGTTATCCTTTCTGTGCGGATATGTCATGGTTAAAAAAAAAAAAAACACAAGTGCACACTCAGTCCCACTTTGGTGAACAAGTCATGTTATAAAAATTCCATTAGGACTAATTTTCTTCAGGGAAGCCTGTCGTGGAAGAGGATTAAGCTTTTAGGCCAGTGCACAAATGTTGAGCCCATAAAGAAATGAAGATTCATATAATTAGCATAATTTCAGCCACACCCAACCACCATTTATAACATTATATGGAAAATGTATTGTGAGGTTGATGGCATTTCCCTTCTCTGTCCCCTGCCTCCATGTCCAGATGAAACATGGAGCTTCTCATTGCTTTCTGACTTCTGCCTGAGGGGGTCATTTTATATTTTCACATTCATATGGTAAAATGAGGCATCTCTGCTCCTCTACATCTGCTTAAGAGAAAGATCTTTTCTGCACCTCTGCATCTATATAAGGGGCTTCTCTACACTTCCATATTTGTAGTGGTTGGTGCTTCAAGTAGGCAGCCATTCCTTGGGCCATCTGAACTGTACAGCAAAAGTCTTCTGCCTGCTCCCCTGCCCAGGTGCTCTGGAACACAGACCCTTGAGTCTGGGGTTTGTGTGGTCCCTCTGAACTGAAAGCCTTCTTGTGAGGACAGCTGTTAAATCGCTCAGCAGTACCCCCTCCCACCACAGCTTCACAGAGGTCATTCAAAGGTGTTTCTAAAGCACATCTGTAAGTGACCACCTGCTCCTTTGGAAGCAAGCCCAGCTCACAAGCTCAAGGTTCAAGATCCCAATTTGATTACCAAGAAATATGAGTGGTATGGGACTATCTATAAAGAAAAAAATGCTCCAGATTAAAAGATTAGTTTTGTATGTTTTGCCCATAATCACAATCTTATACAATCTTAGTTATTCAATATGGCCACCCCTCTCCTCTCACCCACATACACCACTGCCCTCCCAGAACCGTTCCACAGGGCCAGAACTGTTCCAGAGCCATCTTTCTGCAGCAGCCATAACTTTTGTGTCTGGCACTTGCTTAAACTGGCTCTTGCTTTCTGTGACTTCATTGTAAGACAGCCTTTGTATTCTTTTCCAGCTCTGTGAGCTTTCCTAAAATGTGCATCTGCTGATCCTCTCTCTTCGTGTCTAGCCTACGGATAAAGTCAGTCTCCCCTACTTCTGACAGCTCTGGAATTTAAGTCCCTCATGCCCTCTCTGACTGCTCTGTTCTCTGGACTGAATATTACCTTCTTATGTGCATGGATCACAAACCTTTCAAGCTGCCGCTTAGTCTACTTAGGATCAGCACTAGTTTCTCCATGTATTCTTTAAGTTGTGCCCTGGACCAGACTGTGATATTCTAGATGTAGTCTGACCAGTGCCTGCTTTGGTAAAAACTGCTCTTCTAGATTGCTGTTTCTTTAGGTCCTGGTATGTGATATTTCCTGAGCTTCTGTTTATCCAGTGTCCACTGTGTGCTAGGCCCTGGGGATATGTTATTTCCTGGCAAACCTGAGGCAGGAATTGTTATTCTCCTTTTAGAAATGACCAAGCAGAGGTCCTGAGAGGTGGAAGAGAAAGAGCTTTGCCTGATTTGGTCTGACTCAAAGCCTAGGCCCTTTCCACTCTGGCATGCTGCTTCTCTGTTCTAATTTAAAGCAGCTGGATAATCAGTTCTACACTACTCTCTTGGCTGGGGCTTCTGTTCCCCCACAGCCAGGAGGATTGTTCTTTATGGAGACAGGAGAAACAGAACTGGAGTTGAGCATCTCTGTTTCCTCTGCATCATGTCTCGACATTGCACCACCTTCTCCATCAGTGAGTCATTTCTTCCCAGCTCTTACTCTTGGCCTGAGTAGAACCCAGAGAGCCCTTTCCATTGTCCTTGATTCCTTTTTGCTGTCTTTCTTACAGGTCTGGGCTGCCTTTTAAACCCCATCCTTGGATTAGGTATCTGTTCTCTTTGCATCTCAGCTCCTCAGGGAGTTCCCTGCTGGCCCACTTGGCTCCTTGGGTGTCTCAGCCCTGCCTTGAGGGATCATGTGTGATGATACAGTCAGAAACCTGTTTTTGAGAGCCCTGCCCTCCTCCCATATGTCCTATGTAAGGTGGAGCTTGGAGTCATGCCCTTCAGGTCTCTAAACTTTTTGAACACTACCTTCTCGTAGTCAGTGGTTCCTGGGTCTGACTGCATTCATATAATCTGAGATGCTTGTCAAAAATACAGACCCGTGGGGTGTGCTTCCAGGAAGACTGAATCAGGGACTGGGCACAGGAGGGATCTGGAAACTCATATTGTTTTACAAGTGCCCCAGGTAATTATGAAGAGCAGCCGGCACGTGAACTACCATTTGGAAACTGTGGGTCTTAACCACATACATGTCTGATCATGTCTAATCTTTAGCTCATGGGTCATCACAGACTTGAAACTCTCATGGCCTTCATCTCTCAAGGTTCTAGTTACTTCTACTCTACCAGCCAGTTCTTTCAGAATTCAGTTTACTCTTCCTGTATCTCTCCTTTCTGAGCTATTTATAGAGAGTTACAGTTAATGTTCAATGAATGAACTGAATCTCAAACAATTTCTAGGACATGCATTTATAAGGAAATTGAATTCAGAAATATATTGGATATTTGGCTTTTAGCTAAATGGAACTTCAAAGGATGTTTCAGTCACAGCAGCTGCCCATAACTGTTCTGACTTGCCAGTTTGAAATCTGTTTTGTCTTTCATATTACTTTTCTTCTGAATCTAATCAGGTGATACACAGTCGATTCCTTTTGGTGACATCGCTTCAATTTCTCTCTTCTTTTATATTCACTTTCACAGTGCATTCCACTGTGTTTCTCTCAGGTTTGCAGATTTAGAGGCCATTATATACCTCTTTGCCGAATAAATGCTATCTTCTCCCTCATTTAATCAGCTTGTTTCTTTGGGACCTTCCCATGGCCAGAGTCCAAGCATGGAGCTGGGTGCACTGAGGCTCTACCTCTAATCCTAAGTTCCTGAAGGAGCTCGTTGCCATGTGGTCCTCTGGCCCATTTCTTGTCATCATCTCCCCCAAGGGTGTGCATATCTTCTTGCTTGCCTTAACATGATGTTTTTCAAGAAACCATTATCACAATATAGATTTTTTTCTTCTGTTACAGATTTAAACTATAATTTCCCTTCTGTAGCATACCTGCTCTCAGGCAAGATCCGTATCATTTGTGCAGTTGGTCAAGCCCTCACAGAGGTCTGCCCTTGCCTGGTCTGAGGAAGGGTCCCAATTAGCAGAAGCACCTCTCTCCTCACCACAGGAAAGCAAATCTGGGAGAAACAGAGAAGCCCAGAGCAGACTGAGCTCAGCCTCCTCTCTTGCAGAATTGTTATTTTACATATGTATGTATGTATGTATGTATGTATGATAAAACATGAGACAGCTTTTATGAGAATGCCACTTTTCATATCCAAAGAGCTTACAGGGTAATTCACAGCTGTTAATTCATCGAGTCTCTGAGCACTAGGCCAGACAGCAAAGGCCACTTTGCAAGACAACTTCACTTCCTGTTAGAGGCAGTTGCAGTCAGCTCTGGATTTGCACTTGACTCTGTCCCTGTCTTACTGTGTGGCCTTGGAAAAGTTTCTTCCTTCCATGGAACTCTATTCCCCTTTGTCAGACTAGCTAAATAATCTTTGAGGGGTCTTTGAGTCACCATATATGAAAAATGGCTCTTGAAAAACAGGGAATTGTTCTGTATCCAAGGATTTCCTAACTGAGGCTAACAGCTAAATAGGTACCTTTCTCTTTCTTTCACTTTCCAATAGGACAGCCCTTTCTTGGCGGAGCACAAATACCCCACTTTACCTGGGAAGCTTTCAGGAGCTACGCCCAATGGAGAAGCTGCCAAATCTCCTGCCACCACCGCCTGCCAGCCTGACGCCACGGGGAGCAGCCTGCTGAGGCTGAGTGAGTGTCCAGCCCTGGTGCTGGTGACCTCTAAGCAGTGTCCTTGGCACTTTGAGTGATTATACAAGATCCTTGCACCTACCACCACAATCCGCAATTGGAGAATGGTGGGGTGGGTGGCTGGAACAAGCTGTACCTTGGGGTGGTCCCACCTCTAGAGGCTCCCCCTGGGTGAACTGTTTTCTACGGTCAGCACTCCACAGTCTCAGCAAACCAGGGTGTGTGTATCCCCTACTTCTTTCCAGCTGCAGTTTTCACCCTCATTTCCTGTCTTCTTCTCTTCCTCCTCTCGAACCCCTTCCTTTCCTTGCTAGCATTGTTTTCCCTCCTCTCAGAGACCCCGTTCTACCCTTCCTGCCCCTCATGCTTCCTTCCTCTGTCATTCTGATCTTCTCTCTCCTGTCTCCACCTTCTTCTCTGCAACTTCCCTATTCCCAGTAGGAGGGTATCATGCACTCCAAGTAGGAGCATTTCCTTAGGCAAATGGAGTCAGTGGCCAATGGGCAAGGGTGTCGGTCTACAGGTATCCTTTCGGTGGGTAAGACCTGAAACCACAGAGGCTTTTGCTGCTTTGCGTTCAAAATAGGCCATCTTTCCCCAGCAGCAGCAGAAGATTCAATGGGCCCAGAAGGGAACATTCTGGTCCTGGCACAGTTCTTCCTGAGGCCCCTCAGCCTCAGCTATTCCCTGAGCTGGCCCATGTGTTGGCTTCATGAAGGCCAGCTCTGCCCTTGGCTGCAGGAACTCCAGATAAGCCCTGGAATGAGTGTGTTTTAGTGACACTCAAATTGGACTCACCATGGCTTCAGATTGTTCTAGTCTGAGCTGAGTGAGCCCAGGCACCTGCACAAGAGTGGCCTGTGGCCTGGAGTTTTCAGCCCCTGCTGCCATCCCTCCCTGTCCCTGAGTGTGGACACCTCAGCCTGTCACAGAGAGGCACCAGGAGCACGTGGTCCCCTCACATGAAACTTCCTCTCAGTCTCAGTCACCACTCACCCTATCCTTCTCCGTGGGATTATTTTTCTTTCTGTTTGAGTTTTTCTCTCTTGCTCGATGACACTCTTTTGTTTATTTCTTTGCTTCCCCATAACTCTGGTGGGCTGGACTTTGGCCTCTCTTGTTTCTTCATGTGGCTTCTCTGCTTCTTGGTTCACTGGAGACCGTGGCCGGAGTGTCAGTGCCCCCGTATTAGGTACTGTACCCATTCCAGGTGAGGTGGAGAGTGAGAATGCCTTTGTTTCCCTACCCTAACCCTCCCCCTCACCAACACTCAGCCAGGGTCCCCCTACTGCCTGCGTGCCTGCATCTCCCTCTGAGGAAAGAGAGCAAGCTCC
Organism: Aotus nancymaae; assembly: GCF_030222135.1. NCBI lineage: Eukaryota > Metazoa > Chordata > Mammalia > Primates > Aotidae > Aotus > Aotus nancymaae. The sequence continues at coordinate 52,183,881 of NW_026988473.1, read as the reverse complement.
TTGTTGGAATAATCCACAAATACTTGGACCCCAAAGCCTTAAAATTAAAGACATTAGCTCACCTAGATTTGAAACATTGAGCTCACTAATTTCTCAGCAAGAAAGCCTGGAATCCCCACTAGTCTCTGGGATCTGGTATGGAGTTCTGCCCTGAAGGCAGAGCTGGCCAGATTCTCTGGACTCCCACTGAAGGGGAGGGCCCAGGCTTGGGAGAGAAGGGTTCTGGAGGTCATGCCCTTATGTTCACGTTCATTGCCTTCTTCCAATCTCAGGAGACACAGAAAGTGGCTGGGATGACACTGCTGTGGTCAATGACCTCTCATCCACATCATCGGGCACTGAATCAGGTCCCCAGTCTCCTCTGACACCAGATGGTAAACGGAGTCCCAAAGGCATTAAGAAGTTCTGGGGAAAGTAAGTTGGTGCTGTTGATGATAATTATATTGCTTGGAATTTTTCTTTTTGATTGGGCAAAGAGTCTCTGTAAGCCCCTGGTCCATCAGACATTGAAACAGCAGTCAAATCAGAGTGGTCTCATTTAAAGAGAAGAATCTGAGTTATTTTTCAGCGCCAAGAGAAGGAGAAGTATGAAAGGCACCCATTAAATATATCCAGTTGCCTTTCATGTCATGCATCCTTGCCACACACCCTGAACATAATCTCTGCAGCTTATACTACATGGGCTTTGGGACAGACACAAATAGGACTATATTCTTCCTTCTTAGGAGTCAGTCTGTCTTAAGAAATCTTTGAAAAATCTTTGAAAGCTGAGTGCTTGCTGGCCCAAGTGATCCACTTTGTGACATGAGGCAGAAACTGGGGCCTCCTACAAAGCATCAAACTTTGCTCTGACCTCTATGGCAAGTGACTAAATCCCAGAGGCAGGATTAGAATTGAGGCTTGAGTCTGGCCGAGGAGCTGCGACAGGTTGTGATCCTTGATCTCTGGGAAGGTACTGAGAAGCAGTGCTGCCCAGAGTCGCCGTTCCGGCCTGCATGGCCTTGCAAAAGAGGAAGCACAGTGACTGTAGGCTTTCAGACTCTTCCATGACAGTCTCCATGGATTCTTCTCCATGCAGAATCCGAAGAACTCAGTCAGGAAATTTCAACACAGACGCGCTGGGGATGGCAGAGTTTCGACGAGGTGGGCTCCGGGCAACCGCAGGGCCAAGACTCTCTAGGACCAGAGATTCCAAGGGACAGAAAAGGTAAGGCTCCCTCTAGTCCATCTACAAAAATTCATGTGAAATCCCGGCCAGGGTGGAGCAGGGAGAGGGTTTCTGATTGTCCCACAGCCTCCAGAAGTGGAAGGCAGGAGCCCGTAGTGCAGAGCTTCTCAACTTGTCCATTCAACACGCATGGATGTTGCTCATGCTTACAAGTATGCTGAGGTGAAGACAAGAAGCTCCCTACAGCTGGAGCTGGCTAGGGTAGGAGGTGGGCCCTTGGGCCTCCCTGAGCACCTCAACAGTGCTACACACCTATGATCCATTCTCAGCAGTGGGTTTACACACTGAATTGAGTAGCCTTGGTGCAGCCAGGAAGAGCACAGACTCTGGAACCCCTAGGAATCTCTGCTCAGTCACTTCCTAGCTGTGAGCCCTAAGCTAGGTTATACAGTATCTCTCTATGCCTCCATTTCCTCACTTGTAAAGTAGATGTCACAGACAAGTGTTTTATTAAAAAGTTCTCATGAGGATTACATGAGCTTCTGCATCAGCTGTCTGCCATTCAAGGGTCAACAGCCTCTAGTATATTTGGGAAAGTGAGCCTTGTCTCTTACCCACCTCTGGGTCAGTCATCCACAAAGACTCTGCAGAAAGATGTCAGTGGAGCTGGCCACACCTGCCATTATTTTCCATAATCCTACTGTGCCAAACTTTACTGTAGCATGTTAACTAAAGGGGGTTGCAAAGGGATGGCACTGGAATCAAAGTGGGAAGTTTCATGTGACTTTCCCCATCATACCCTAATACAAAAGCATAGAGAACGTTAAACTTCTCCGGAGGTGTCCCTGGCAGAAACCCTCCAGTTACTAGCTTTACCCACTTTCTTTTGATATCCCTGCTCTGAAAAACAGTATCTCCCTTCAAACCTGCATAGGTGAATCTTTACTCCTGTATTTTGGGGAAACCCCTTTCTGTATTCTCTCTCCAGTCAAGCAGCCCCTACAATACATCACCTCCACCAGAATAATACCTCCTAAGTTCTGAGTTACTCAGCCAAGATCAGTACTCCTGGGGGCTTTCCACAAGATTCGAATGTGGCATTTTATATCTAACCAAAAGGGAAAAAAGGCTTAACTCTCTTCAGTTAGATTCCCATATACCAATACAAAGTACAGGTCATTACTGGATAAGATACATATAATTCAAATATCAGTTCTCAGAAATAATACAGTCTAGATTCCGATTAAGGAAGAAAAGCATTTCCCTAAATGCTTCATATTGTTTGCAGACCTGCATCCCCTGTGAAAGGAGACTTCACTTATGCTGCTCACGGATATGATAATTCACTTTCCTAGCTTGCCAAATGGGTTTCTTGTCTCTGCCAGGTCCTCCTGGTGCATGAGATACGGGACCTTTCCAGATCCATTTATTCTTTGACAAATATCCCCAGGCTCCAGGTGCCTTGAAAAGAAACAATAGAATATATAGACCATTAGCTTTTAGAGGCTAGAGAACCTAAGGGCATAGTCTAAGTCAGAGACTAATTCAGAGCCCTTAGAAAGTGAGCCAGAGAAGGCTTACCTGTATATTCAATAATTAGATATTCCAATTTACCTAGCAATCTTCTCAATGTAGACATTACTGTTGTTTCTGATTTATCTGAACTGAAAAAAAAAATCAAGCTACAGCAAGCTTTAATGATTCATCTTTGTTTTAATTCTGGCTAGTTCTTGAAGGATTGATTCTAGAAGGAGAATCATTGGGACAGGGTATAGAAACTTTTCTAAGACCCCTCAGCATTGTCCCTGGAGTAGAAGTGCATGGTTAGGGAGCCGTCTGTATTCTGCCAGTCACTTTAGGGTATGGGGTAACCAGGGTCAGTAACTTTCTTTGCCAAAGGAAAAAAATTGCAATTCTAGCCACAGGGCTGCTTTGTTCGAATGTCTTTGTGCTTTGTTAACCATAACAGTAGATGATAAAGGGAAGAAGTGTGAAGAGGTCCTGATGAGATTGTTATGTTTATCCTAACAGTGCAAAATGAATTTGCTGGTGGACAAGAAAGGCCTTTACAACTCTTAAGTAGAGGTTTGGTATATGTTAATGTCCTCTGGTAATACTTATAATTTATAGATACTAATATTTAGGTGTAGCTTTAAAACTGTTGCTCGTATTCTTTAGGAAAGGTGCTTTGTTACTGAAAGCCTCCAGCCCCAACCTTTCTTTGTTCAATAAAACAACTTATTTTTTTATATGATCTTTGATAATACTGTGTAGGCCCTCTGTCTCAGATTATGAAAGAACACTTTTTATTGTCTTTCTCCTCCCAGGTAAAGTTTTACCAATTTGCATTCCAATCAGCCGATCTACTGAGTGTATTGCCCTAGGACTCCAGCTTTAAGAGGGGTCCCCAATCTTACCGCTCCCCTGCCCTGGGCCCCATTTTGTTTCCTTTTCCTACATGCAGTCAGTCAGAATCATCATGAATGTAAAGATGCTTAAGCTTCGGGGACCCTCACTTGTATGGAGCCCTTCCAGAGTCCAGAGAGAGTTTGATCATAGTGTAGACAGGGCCAGGTGTTTTGAAAATTTGGCATAAAAAAGGTATTTTAAACACAGCCAGTTTTAAGACGGCTGACTCTTTTTACTCCAACTTTCCCTTGGTCTACACTTTTCCGTATAACAGATGGTGTTAGGGCAGCTGTGAGGGTTTCGGGGTACTTGTTAAGGGGAAGTTAACCTGGGGATCCATGTTGTTTGGGTTTAGGGTAGGGTGGAGTATGTGGGGTATGTGTGTATGTGGTTTACGGACACTGCATGTTTAGTTTAGTTAAGTTTGATTCACTAGCTTTCCCACTGCATAAATGGCTTCCAGGATTACTTCCACTTCCCATTGTGCCGATTTGCTCAGCACTCCATACTCACTGATGAACTGTGTAATTATAAATGTGCCATGTCCTCTCCCCCTCCGATGAGAAGAGCATATTTGATAAATCTCAGCTACATCATTTGAACTGCAATTTTAAAAAACGTTTTGGAATATGTCAGCAAAATAAATGGTTTGGCTATAGATGAAGGGTATCTTCTCTGTCATCTCCAGATTATTTCCTAGAATGTTGAGTGGTGCCCTGGCTGAGGATATGGGAGATGCTGGCACTGAGAGGAGCTGAGGAGGAAGTGCAGAAGCTGGGTCTGATACTGTGCAAGCACCTCAAGGCTTAAGAGGGAGGAGAGGATCACAAAACAAAAAACGGGAAGACTACTGGAGATGAGGATCAGAGCTCTAGGTGGTTTTGAAAAGGTCTATAGGACAGAGGTTTTCAAATTATCATCTCAGAAACACTTATTTTCCCTTTAGAACTGAAATGTTAGGTTCACAAAGACTACGCAAAATATGAAAGTTAAAAAATTTAAGAAAGAACTGAAATGTCCCTCAGATATGTTTGTTTTTCCCACTTCCAAGAAACAAGGAAATGAATGAAATAAAAACCAAATAGAATATAAAACAAAGTGATAAAATGAGCATTGAAATTTGAGAGAAATTATTCTTTCTTGCATTAAAAAATGAATTATAAACAAAAAATCCAGATCATACCAAAAGCAGTAATTTGCTAAGACAAAGAGGCAAGTTTTAAACAAAAGGAATGAATGGCCTCCTAGATTGTTGTTCATATAAGATGAATCATATGAACTCATTGGAAAAAGGTTGAAATTTCTTGCTGAGTTTACATGATATACTGACAGTGGCAAAGATGACATAAACTCATGTACTACCACAAGGTCATAGACAACACATGAGTTAAATGAATATTGTCAAATTCAAAGAATGCTTAAGATTAGCCATAGCATTAGAAAACTTGAATGAGGTGTAGTTTTACAACTCACATATAAGACATTTGACAGAGGCTTTTCTAAATTTAAGTGATTCTAAAAGTGTACATGACATTACCAGTTATAAATTGTGAAGAAAGTCCGGGCGTGGTGACTCACGCCTATAATCCCAGCACTTTAGGAGGCCGAGGCGGGTGAATCATGAGGTCAAGAGATCGAGACCATACTGGTCAACATGGTGAAACCCCGTCTCTACTAAAAATACAAAAAAAAAATTAGCTGGGCATGGTGGCGCGCGCCTGTAGTCCCAGCTACTTGGGAGGCTGAGGCAGGAGAATTGCTTGAACTGAGGAGGCGGAGGTTGTGCTGAGCCGAGATCGTGCCATTGCACTCCAGCCTGGGTAACAAGAGCAAAACTCTGTCTCAAGAAAAAAAAAAAAAAAGATAAAAATAAAAAAAATTGTGAAGATAAAACTTTTTTTTAACTATTGTCATAAAAGATAAAGATCAGTCATACTAGAAGAAAGACTAAATCAACCATCTGTTTTCATAGAAAGTATTATAGATTGTGGACATATAAAGAAGCAGTCAAACAGTATGCACCCAAAATATGAGAGTAAAAAAGTACTATATCTGGATACAGTGGCTCAGACCTTTAGTCCCAGCTACTTGGGAGGCTGATGTAGAAGGATTGCTTGAGCCCAGGAGTTCAAGGCTGTAGTGAGCTATGATTACATCACTACACTCCAGCCTGGGCAGCAGAGCCAAACCCCATCTCTAAAAATAATTAATTACTAAAACCCTGTCTCTAAAATAAATAAATATCCCATCTCTAAAATAATAAATATCTTGTCTCAAAAAAGAAACTATAGAGGTATATCTACCTTTTATATAATAAAATATTAATATTTCTAGATTTTGTGATTTTTTCTTCAGTTTTGCAAAACTTGCAGTTTTTGTGGCTTGTCTTCTAATTCTAAATATTCCTTTTATTTCTAATTTAATATTTAGATTTTATACTTTTTTGAAATTTTATAAGTTCCAGGCCTCATAAAAACATTTTCAGGACCCGTGAAAGCCCAGGCTCCAGGTTGCAATTGATCAGTCCCTGCCCCAGGATATACATCATCTCTAGCAATTATTCTAAAATGGAGCTTTCTTACCATGTTTATCCTTTAAGGAATTCCCTAACTTTAAGAACAGTTCGACCAGACATTAAAAAAATACGTTTTAATGTAGTATGTTAGGGATGCTTTGAAGGAATCTTTCTGGTCTTTGAAGGAATATCTAGTCTTCAATATTCTATAAATCCCCACTTATGAACAGAAAGTTGCACTGTCAAATCCTCCCCTCCTAAAAAAATGACTCCATTGGGATTTTTAGTATGCTATTAAATTCATCCTTTAAATGAAGAATGGATGTCCTTAAGAATTGACGGCTTTATAAAACCCAGTCATTCTGTCTAGGAACATAATCTAGCTTTTCATTTATTCATGTCTTTTTTATGTTGCTCAGTTGACTGTTGTAGTCAACACCTCTCCCCACCCCTGCAATCCCCACACATAATCACACAAGGCCAAACATCCCTTGTTAAGGCAATCTGTAGGCGTTTTATAATGTTGGTTGCTACGAGTGGAATTTTTAAATTGTTTTAACAGAAGCATTAGTATCTGTGCATTGATGGTATTAGAAAATTGTTGATCTTTGTATGTAACATATACCTTACATACGTTTATATGTGTATTTCATAACTGGCCACCTTAATGAGCTCTCTTGGGTTTTCTAAATGGACAGTCCTATCATCTGTAACAAATGGCTTTTTTTTTTTGTTTCTGCCTTTCTAATACCTTTACTTCTTGTTCTTATTTATCTCTAGTACTGGCTACGACTCTCAGACCAGTGTTGTTAGTACTGATAAAACACATATTGTCCTTTTGTTGACTTTAATTTGAATGTTCCCATGTTTTGTTAATATGTAAGGTGTTAACTGTTGACTGGAAAGTTTTTGCTTTTAGTTTTGGGTGTTGTTTTCGGTTTGTTTGTTTTTTTAATGTTGAGAACTGACCCTCTTAAATGCTAAGAAAACTAGTTTTCTAAGCATTTTCCTAAAAAGATGATTCCTCCTAATGAGGCCACAGCTCTGGGCTTGTGGCATGTATACGTGTGTATGTGGACCTAGGGCATATAAACGTGATCTCAGGAGGATCATATAGGCTGCCCCATCCTCTAAGTAGCCTGAGGTTTGAAATTCAGATCTTGTGTTACTAAGGAAACTCTAGGGCCTACCTCATGTGAGTCTGCTGTAGTGGAATTTTGTTGAATAAAATCCCATGATGGAGGTTGTTTGTTAAAAAAAACAGTTCTTTTTTGTGAGACATGATTAGATTCAGAACCTCAGCCTCTCCCACTAATAGGTATATGCTGTTCTCCTGCTTCCCAGTGACACCAACGCCCCCTTTGCCCAGTGGAGCACAGAGCGTGTGTGTGCGTGGCTGGAAGACTTTGGCCTGGCTCAATATGTGATCTTCGCCAGGCAGTGGGTGTCTTCTGGCCACACTTTACTGACAGCCACCCCTCAGGACATGGAAAAGGTAAGGGCTGAGCTTGGGGAGAGGAGACTCCCATTTCTCCCTAAACCAACGCCTGGGGAAGCCAGGGTCCGCCACTCCCCTCACACACACAAGAGGATGGATGGAGGAGGCTGAAAGTCCCTCTGTACCTGCAGGTTGGCATCCTAGGGCATGGTACAGAGATCCACTGTCATACTCTCAGAGCATCTCCACCCAGACACAGCTTTCTTTGAGGTCCAAATTTCATGCCAAAATTTCACATGTGGTCTTCACCTTTTAATTTCAGGAGCTAGGAATTAAGCACCCTCTCCACAGGAAGAAACTTGTCTTAGCAGTGAAAGCCATCAACGCCAAGCAGGAGGAGAAGTCTGCACTGCTAGACCACATTTGGGTGACACGTAAGGACAGGAATATATGTATTAAGTATGTTTCTGGCAGCAACTAAGGGTAGAAGTAATTTCCCTGTTAAATGGTTACCTCAAAGACAGCCGTCTCCTTGTAAAAGGCAGAGGAATTACCAAACATTTTGGGGAATAAAACTGGAACCTCAAAATATAATTTGCTCCCCTTTCTTGGCATCTGCATTCTCTCATTCTCGTGAATCCTGACACATCTGGGGTTTTTGTATTTGTAGGGTGGCTTGATGATATTGGCTTACCCCAGTACAAAGACCAGTTTCATGAATCTAGAGTTGATGGACGAATGCTGCAATACCTGACTGTGGTGAGGACTTTTTCTTTAAATATTTCAGTGGTGCCTCCGAGCACCCAGCTCACATGTACCCATGGTGGTTATTTTAAACTTTATTCCATATACTCTTATGGCCTTGAAGTATTATCGTTTGTCACAAAAATGGTCCCAAGTAGCAGAGTACAAACCACTGTAATAAGCTATGGGTGTCTCCACGTGCGCCTTCCTGAAATGTGGTTGACTTGTCTATGTTTGGTCTGGGAAGGGGCATCAGGGGTCTTTTGCCACTTTGGAAACTGGTTTATCAACCAAACTTTCCTCTTTCAGAATGATTTACTCTTCTTAAAAGTTACCAGCCAACTACATCATCTCAGCATCAAATGTGCCATTCACGTGCTGCATGTCAACAAGTTCAACCCCCACTGCCTGCACCGGCGGCCAGCTGATGAGGTGAGACCATGATAATATCTCTCCAGGTAGCTCTGAGCCAGGACCCCTGCAACATCAAGCAAGAGAAAACAAGAATGACAGCATAAAAGCACTGTTTTGGGGATCATCCTGCCTGGGTTTCTTTTGTTTTCTCGTGCTTCATGGTGCCCCAAACACCCGTTACCTGTACTCTGTGTCTGATAGTAGCCATAGCCCTCTAAGCTCCCACCCTCCACGTGGGGAGACACGTGCTATAAAGTCATCACAGTGATAAAAGGAGATGAGGAGATGGTGCAAAGGCGAGGGGAAGGGAAAGACAAAATGGAAACATAGGTGCCACAGTAGAAGAGAGGAGAAGGGACAGGAGAGGGAAGAGGAGCCCATAGAAGCTAGACATTTCAGAATAGGTATCCCTACTCATAGATCCAAAAGTAACTGATCTTCAGGCCCAGGTATAGGGGATCCATGAACAGTCTTGCTAGAGAAGAAATAGTATAGATAACTAACAGCACCCCAAGTCATGATGAAATAACTGATTATGTTCCATGAACTTTGGAGTTCTTGGTGGACCCCAAAACTGAAGATTGTCAGTCACATCCTATCTCCTCTGTTCCTGGGAACTAGGTCTAACCCTGCTATAGAATTAACTCAGCTTCCTGGGAGATTAAAAACTGCTACCTTTGCCATCTATCTTCTATTTTCTCCTTATTCAACAAACGTGTTTTGAGTGCCTTGTATATATCAGGCACAGTGCTGTGCATTTTTAAGACCACAATGCTACATGAGAGCACTTAGGAATAAATATCCTAAGGTGTGCTCCCCTAAAACAGTTGGCCACACCAGGGAGATCTTTCTTCTATAAAACACTTGAATTGTAATTGGTGGTCATCTTTAAAGTTCTGTTGAATCACTGAAAGAATAACTATAATGTCCTCATTTATTTGTCTCAAAGTTAGCCAGAAAATGAGGAAGTAACAGAATGCTGGATTCAGATGTCTCAGTGTGGAAGATCTTGCAAGATTCAGTGGGAGCTCTATTTCCTGGAAACTGGGGAGGCTGCTGCTGTGGCAGATGGTGTGGGTCACCAAGCTTGAGGGTCTTCTATTGTTGTGCTGCATCTGGGGCCAGGTCACTTAGAGGGGCTGACTCCACAGAGGACCATGGTGGGACCTATTAAGCCTAACTTCCTCACTCTCCTTCTCCCTCTGACAGAGTAACCTTTCTCCTTCAGAAGTTGTACAGTGGTCCAACCACAGGGTGATGGAATGGTTGCGATCTGTGGACCTGGCAGAGTATGCACCCAATCTTCGAGGGAGTGGAGTCCATGGAGGCCTCATTGTGAGTGGATCTCTGGCCTAACCCACCTGCCTTGGTGCAAATGGGATATTCAGAAACTTATTAAGGAAAATACATAAAATCTAATTTAAAAAATCGGTACTTCATCTCAAGCTCTTGAATAATTTGACATCTCAAAGAAAGTATTTTGATAACTTGTCCTTAAGAATTAATACCTCATGGAAGCAAGATGCCTTCTGGAAGCACCTCCTTGGCATCAGACCTGAGGATTTTAGGTCAATGGGTTGCATGAGGACCAACACTTACAAGGCAGGTCCGCCTGTCCTGAGGGAACAGAGGGGCTGGGGAAGGGACAGGAAGGCCATAAAAATGCAGTTTCCCACTTGCTGCAGTATGATCCTTATCACTACTCAGATCTGTCAAGTTGCAAAGCCAGAGGGAAAATGAGGAAGTGTGGTGGCTTGGATGTCATCCAGGGGAGACCGTGGGAGACAGCCTCACCAAGAGGTCCCAGTTCTCTGCTGGTCTGTGAAAACAAGGTGGTGGTCAGTCAGCAAATGTGCTAGTGTCTGCTCAGAGCCAGGCCGTGTGCCAGCCAGTGGGAGGAGTGGGACTCAGAACAAGTGAATGAGCTCCTGCCCCTGCTCTGGAGGTGCCCCCAGCCCCAACAGGCCAATCTCTCGGCATCCCCCACCTCGAGCCATTTGTATTTGCCCCTGGCCAGATTTGTCTGTGGTTCCTTCTTAGATCTTGGAGCCACGCTTCACTGGGGACACCCTGGCTATGCTTCTCAATATCCCCCCACAAAAGACGCTCCTCAGACGCCACCTGACCACCAAGTTCAATGCTTTGATTGGTCCAGAGGCTGAACAGGAAAAGCGAGAGAAAATGTCCTCACCTGCTTACACACCACTGACCACCACAGCCAAAGTCCGGGTGAGTTGCAGACCCTTTCTGGGTGGGCCCTGGGCTGCCTCCTAGACCTCCAGCACAGTGCCTGACTCAATGCCTATAGCCAGAGCAGCGTGTGCAACCTGGACAAGGAGGCCCTTCCAGCTTCTGCTGTGGTCCTGTGGGCTGTTAGGCCAGTTCTTTGTGAAGCCAGTTCTCCACCGATTTTGAGTCCAAGGAAGAGAGTTCAGGTTTCTTTAGAAAATAGAAAGTATGTGCAGGAAGCACCTATCCTCAGGTGGCTTAGAGCTCATCCTCCACCCCACTGCTCCTGTGACTCATCTTGCAGAGCAGAAGTGCTCCGAGTCTAGCTTTTCTTCAGTCAGACCCGCCTACATGACACAATGCCATGGGATCTTGGCCAAAGCTGTCCTGCTGGCATAGGAAGTACTCCCATTGGAAGCTGGTCTCATCTGTCTTGTTTTGTGAAGTGGCCAGCACACAGATGCCCAGAGGTCCCAAGGTCTTCCAAGCATCAACACTACTCATTGGGGCTCCCAAAATCCCACACAGCCCTTTAGACCTGCCTGAGCCACAGTATTCTCAGACCACATTCTTCCCAGACTGTAGACCCACAGGCAACCCCTGGAGGCCAGGCTGATCCTATACCTGGTAGTGTTGATGCTTAATGCCCAGCTACAACTCATGCACAGACCTCCTTCCCCAAGGGAGCAGGACAGGAAGTGTGTCTGGGGGAGTCCGGCAGAAACAGTGCTGGGTGACACTAGGGCAAGGAGCAACCTGGGGCTATCCTACGTGCCTTTAGATGTTGCCAGGTGCTAAGATGGGAAGGGGTTGGGGTGCCAGCAGCTATAGTGAGGCAAGTTCTCTGTGCTTGGCCTCAAGTGCAGATCTCAAGTACTTTCTAAGGGAACTCCCAGTTCTTCTGTGGAAATAAGAAAGTCACTTTGGTGGGGTAGCCAGGCATGAGTTTCAGGCATAGTATTTGAGGAGCAGCTCTTGTTCAAGTTTATTTACCTGTTGCCCTTTTCTCAGCATAGAAATTGCTTACAAGAGCTCTGTTTTGTTCAGTCTTTCTAGGAGCAGTTTACATGATTGCTTTCCTTGTGGGCCTGCTCTTAAGTATACTGTCAGTCATATCTGCATACTGCCTTGATTGCATAATCTTGCATTTGCTGTGTTTTAGCCAAGGAAACTAGGATTTTCACACTTTGGAAACATAAGAAAAAAGAAGTTCGATGAATCGACAGACTACATTTGCCCAATGGAGGCTGGTGACGGTGTCAGTGACAGTCACAGGTTCTACAGTGGCTACCGGGGCCTCAGCCCCCTTGATTCCCCTGAACTGGATGGGCTGGACCAGGTGGGACAGATTAGCTGATGCCCTTATCACCTGCCCTCTCTGTGCACCCTGAGAGCTCACAGTAACACCATGTGTGTCACCATATAACTGCACCTCACCCCCGCACGTGTGCATGACTCGCAGAGAACATTCCAGCAATTGTGTACCCCTGGGCCAGTCTCTCTTTGAACCCTGAGGGTGGCCAGGATCTGGATTTGCATCCCTAAGGGGCCAGGCTTTGGGGATCATTGCCAAAGATGGACTCAGGAGGAAAGACACTTAAAGACACTTTTACATTTCTCATAATTCTTGATGTCCATCTTCACCACCAGTGGAAACACACGAACTTGGGCGCAGGTCCAAAGACCATGGACACTCCCACGAGGCTCAGCTCTCAGGCACCTCCCGTGCTTCAGTAGAGGGAAAAGCTCAAGTGCCTTTGGCCCGTGGACCACAATGTTGGCTGAGATCAAAGGGATGAGCAACAGGGACTTCTGCCACAGTGGCAGTGGAATTGTGTTGTGCCTTACTTCAGAGGTGGTCTCTTCTTTCTTGTAATAAAAACAATATTTATGTGGAAAGCAGGCAGCGCAATGTACCTTTAACTTTGTTGGGGAGAGCTGAGAGTATCTGGAAATGGAATCCTACCGATTGCAGAGCTGAAGAGCCGATGGCACCGAGCCTGGTCCTCAGCCAGGTGCACACTCAGGATTCACCAGGCGGGGTAGAACAAGGCGAGACCCCCCTCCTATATCCTGCAGAAGAGGTCTATGGCCTCGCTGCTCCAGAATTTGCTTCCCTCTGTGAAACAGAGGGGGCTTCGTGTCTCATGCACGTCCTGACTGTAGGGCACATCTGTCGTGCAGATCTCAAAACTGGTTTTTCAGTGGCCTGAGCGCCCCCACCTCAGTGAAGGGGGTGGTGGGGAGACTAGAAGGGCACCTTGCTGGAAAGACTGTTCTTTTCATGTGTTTTGCTGGCTTCTCTATTACTAGCTTAGCCAGGCTCATAACTATGGGTGGGTGCTGGTCTGTGCTGGCGGAACTGGAATAGATCTGTCCCCTTACTTTAGGGGCTGACTGACTGATAATGGCTCCTCCAGATGGGCCTTGTCTGGCTGGGACTAAGGGTGAGACGTGCCTTGCCAGTCTGGGCTCCTGGTCAGGAGACTGTAGTTTGCCCCTAAGCAGCGTTTGGCTCCCCTCAATACCCTGGGCCTCATCACAGAAGAGTAACACCACATCACCGCTGTCTGATGGCCTGGGCATGACGTGATGACCCCATTGTAGCACTCTGATTCTGTCCCAGATGGAGGCTATGCTAAGATTTGCTTCTTAAACTACCAGCAGCCTCAGGCATGGTCTGTTGCCGCAGGCCACCTCCTGGAGGTGAGAGATGTGGGGACTGACAAGCTTGCCAGCTGGCAGTGCTGCTGTTAGATCCTGGTACCCAAGTCCACTGGATGACAAGTGTGCATTCAGGCTGATGCCGGGCCATTGCAGTTGTAGAGCCAGTCAGGGCAGGCTTTGTCCCTTGTTTCTTATGTTGCGGTACAGAGATCTCGGCATGTGCCTGTTTTCAAACCCTGCATGAAACTGTTTTGCCATTGATTCTCTGCACCCTCAAGTAAGTCCTGTTCCCTTTGTGTGCTTTAGTTTTTCTACCTATAAAACGAGGGAGGGGTTACACTTGGTGCCCTCCAAATTTACAGAGAATGCTTCCAAATCTACAGTGCCTAAGTAGGTTTAGGGAAGAAGGAAGAGACGAGCATTACCTGAGAAGGAGGGGGAGAAGGGAGGCTCTTGAGTAGTGGGGAGGATGGCCACCTATACCAGGGCATTGGTGTCTGGGCTCTGTTGCCTGGTTAGCATGGGTCTATTTAGCATCCTGAAGATGTTCATTCCTACTGCTCTCTGCTCCTGGAAATAGCTGGAACACTGACCACATGCAGAAGGGCTGCTTCTGACAAGCCCTGCCTATGTCCTGCCTCTATGTATCCTGAATGCTAGTTCCCAGTGGGGCCCTAGGAAAGGTGTGCATGGAGTGTGGGACATTGATGCCTTTCCCCAGGAACAGAAGCAGCATGTGCTTCACCCACCTGTCACTTCTCAGGGCCTGGCCCACTCCTTGCCCATCCCTCCAGGGAAGCATGCCCTGGAGAAGCCAGGCTTGAGCAGGACAGGACTTGCATGCCAACTCTCTGAATCACGAGCTGCATCCATGTATGCTGACCAGGCTGCTGCCCATTTTACAGATGGCACCTTCGGAAGGTACCGTGACGCAAATAGGGCTCCTCTCCCAAGACATTCACCGCCTTACGGTAGGACTCGGACCCTCTCCCCACAGTCACACTGGTGCCAGGGAGGCCCAGTGAGTTGGTATGGTGGTGTACAAGGCCTGGGGGACAGCAAAGAAGGGTGCTCGGTGCTGGGGTCACAGCCTGAGCCTGAGCCAGCCCTGAGGCAGAAAGCAGCCCAGGGGCCTCCTCCGTTGGCCTGTTGCTGGATCTTGAGCCCCTGCCGGCAATGGTTCATGGGCCTTTAGCCAAAGCCAGCTAAAGCACACTAGGTCTCAGGTCCTCTTCCCAGGCTCAGAGGTGAGGAAACCAAGATGCTCAGCAGCTCTGGATCACCTGTCTCATCAGCCTATAGCCCAGCCTGCATCCTGTCCTGGTGGACGCTTCTGCCCTCTGCCCAGAGACACATGCATTTCCTAGCTTGCCTCTGACTTTGGGGATATCACAAAGTGGTTGCAGGCTTGTGAGCACATCTTGGCATGCCTGAAAGGACAAACCATATCATGGGGAAGCAGCTTGGCCTCAAAAAGCAGCTTTGGAGTGTGGCTCAAATCCCTGCTCTGACTTTACTAGCTCTGTGACCTCAGGTGCCATTCTCTCCTGAGCCTTGGCTTAGTTATCTGTAAAGCAGGGCTAATGGCATCCTCCTTGCCAGGCTTACAGGCAGACTAGAGCTGGCAGGAAAAGCCAGCCACAGAGCACAGGATTTGTTTTTGAGGGCCCATAACTCCCAAGGCCTTTTAGTTCTTGGACATCCCGTCACTGGGCCTGTCGGCTGTAGTGTCTGTTCCCATCAAGGCCCCGTCACTGTACTTTGCTTGCTTGTCCAGCAAGGCACATTGGGAAGACAGGACAAGGACAGGGATACAAGAGTCTCCTTGTATCCAAGGACAAAACAGCAAAGTCTCACTGACTCCAAACAGGATCACTTTTATTTAACTTTTTTATTTATTGGCCCATGCATGAATCTGCCCATACTTGCCCTTATGATCTAGGCCTTTGGTGGCCTGAAAATAGGAAATGTATTTCTAAGATGAACAATTTATTTTTATCTTAACAGTGTGTTTATTCTAACATAACACTCAGGGTTTCTCGGGACACCATAAACTTATAGTGCACATGCATCAGATGCAGCCCTCACCCCAGGCCCTCTGCTTCCCATGTAGCTGCTGCAGGGCAGCCTGGACCAAAACTCTGTTTAACTGCCCCTTCGGCTGTGTCCTTTCAGACAATGCTGAGCCAGGACCAGCTGCTGAATGACTCTCGCCTGCCTGTCCCCAACTCTGACGACTGGAGATGACTCTCTTCGTGGCTGAGAGCCCAGGGAGGCACGTGTGGGGGCCCAGAGCCTTTGCTTCTGTGGGGAGCTGGCAGCCCCCTCTGCAAGCCCGGTTGGGGCTGGTGTCATGGGGTGGCCCCAGAGTCCACGTGTGTCTTCGACCGGGCTGTGCTCTTCACCACAGGCTTCATACCTTTTGTACTTTTATACCCGGACTGCAGACCACTTTTGTGGGAGGGCAGTGAGTTATCAGCACACAGACTCAATGCCTCGTTCTATTTCTGGTGACAGCCTGGAGGCTCTCACACCCGAGGGGAAGAGCTGTTAGTTCATAAAACCTGCTGGAAAAAAAGTTCCAAAAAACTGTTTTGAATGTTCTGTAGTGACTGCATTTTGTGACATGATCACCAGGAGCTCCCTCCGGGGCTGCTTCACAGGAACGTGCCTTTCCATTCACGGGACTGTGGCGGGGCAAGGTGGGTGTTTAGGGTGGGAGTGGGAAAAGCATGAGGCACCTTTCCACAGCCCTACCTGACTCCACTCCCCTCATCTGCAATGGGTATCAGTGCGACCTCCTAGCATCTGAGCAGAAGCGAGCCCAACACCAGGCCCTGCCCTCTCCCTCCACCCAAGCTGACACAGCCTCCCAGGCCTTGCCCTCCAAGCAGCTCAGGCATAATGTCTGATTAAACAGCACCCCCCAGTGGAAGGCCCTCGGGCACCTCAAACTCCAGGTTTCCACCGAAACTCACCAACTTCCCAAACCTGTCTGTTTCCTCTCCAGACACTCTTTAGTCTTTCCTCCCTCCAGGCGTCTACTCAGGCCCTTCCCTCACTGGGGAATGCATTTTTCTCCTAGTCCCCTTCATGAGGCACAATCCTGTCTCTCAAGGCTCGGCAAAGAGACCATCTCTCAGGAAGCCTTCCCACATGATCCAGTTAGAGGTCAGCTCTCCCACGTGTCTGCCCTTGAGCCAGAGCACAGCTCACCTTGAAGTCCCTTGTCGTCTTGCTATACCGGATCCTCACCACTAACCTGGAACACTTGCTCTGGGCTGACTCCTGTACAGACAGCCCTCCAGTTGCCAAGGAGATCCATGCTCCTAAGTTCCCCATCCACACTCCATGTGTGTGGTATGTACCTTCCATGCTGGGGCCAGAGATAGAGGCATGAATGCTAAGGTCTCTGCCTAAAGGTGTTTACAGTCTAGTGGGGGAGTACAGACCAGTTTCAAACAAGACTGTCCCAAAGGTTACAGATGCTCCAATATTAGTTTTTTTGCAGCCTAAAAGAGCATGTTGTCATTTTTAATGGGGGTTTGGGGAAGGAGTATGAATAGGTTCCACGGAAGAGGTGACACTTGAATTTGGAAAGATGAATCATACTTCCCCAGGTATGCCGAAGGGGAAGGGCATTCCAGGTAGATTTGAAACAGCCTAGCACAACCTAGGAATTGCCAAAAGTTGGTAGGCTAGAACATGGTTTCTTGGCCTCTGTGCTGCTGTCGCTTTGGGCTGCATAATTCTCTGTGATGGAGGCTATCCTGTGGCTTTTGAGATGTTTAGCAGCATCCTTGGTCTCTACCCTGTAAATGCCAATAGAGGGTAGATGTACCCCTTCTTTGCACCCCAACCAACATGTCTTTGGACTTTGTCATATGTTCCTGAGCAGCAAAATTACCCTCGGTTGAGAACAACTAGGTGAGAGAATGGTGTTGGAGTTGAGGGCCCAGGGAAAGAAAAACCTGATAAAGTCAGCAGGAGCCAAATCAAGAAAGGCCTTGGGAGCCAGGCCCTGGAGTGTGTCCTGGAGAGATGGGGTGGCCAGAGTGGGGACTCCCTTGAAAGCAGTGAAGGATCCCCAAGGAGGCAACTGAACAGGTGGATGGGTTAGGTTGGCCACCCCTCTCTTCCACCCCCACAGGCCCTCTGTGAGGCCATCTCTGTGCTTGGCCACCTGAGGGCAAGACACAGCTGTACAGAGAGCTCCCCAGAGCCCTGTTCCTCTCCTCTCTCTCCTCCCCTCTCCCTCATGCACATGCACACTGAGTAACAAATCCAGTGACATCAAGTTCCAACATTGCCACCATTATGCCAGTTTTTGTGAAAAGGGGAACAACTCAGAATAAAGCAGACCCAGGTTTAAGGCCAGCTTTGCTACCTACTGGTTGAATGACCTGGGAACACAGTCCTCAAGTCTCAGTTTCCTCTTCTATAATTTGGAGAACAAAATCCCTACAGAATCTCTGGCTAGTTATGAGACTTCTGAAACAGGGCAGAAGCAGCTCTACCCACTCACAGGTAACAGAGCAGCAGTGTGTCATCCTGGCCATGAACCGCAGATGGCCACGTGGTCACTCATATCATTTGGGTTTCATGATACAAAGGATTGAAGGCACAGTTTCTGAAACCTGATATTGAAAGTTGAGAAGTTTCTGTATATAACCACCCCTACCATGCCATGGAGAGAGTCTTGAGAGTTGATGTGACCCCACTTGGATTTTTTGGGGAATTGCCCTGACACTTGCCAGTTCTGACCCCCATGGGCATGCAGAAGCCAACTCACAGGGCAGGCCAAGACCTCCTGATTGCCTACCAGGTCCCGCACAGAGCCACACTTCATGGGCTATCCGCTTTGTACTTGAGTTTATTTCACAAAAGCACGGAGAAAGCTACTGAAATGGAGCTCTTTCCACCCTCCAAGCAAGGAGGACTCAGCAGCCCGTCTCTAACCCCTTGAGTCCTTCTTGTCAAGCCCACACCCAAAAGAGAGGAGAACCAGTGTGTGCACACGAGTGCATGGCAAGGCACTTTTGAAAACATCCCAGTTTAACGTGGTAAAATTGAACTCACTCTGAAACAGATGAAAAGGGACATGTAAATTTGCTGAGCACATGGAGGTGTTAGTAAGTGAAAATCATGTCCTGGGTATAGCCCAGCATCTCCAGGTTAGGGTGAGCTGCTGTTTGGATCAGGAGTGGTGGGCCACACACCAGAATGAGCGTGGACTTCCCTGGAGGAGGAAGGTGCTCTTTGATCATGTCGGCGGTAACAAAGCCTGAGCTGTACTTCCAGTCTGAAATGAAGCAGATGCAGGAAAACGCTATGGGATGCCAGGTGGAGTTCCTGACTCCAGGCCGCCTGCACACCCACCCTCAGCCAGGGAGGAGGTGACAGGCTGCTTTACAAGGCTTAGAAGTCGTTGTAGTACTGCTCCCTGCAAAAAGTCTCAGAACTGGTAAATAGCCCTCTGCAGCAGTCACTCCAGGACCCAGGCTCACTGCAGGGAACCTGAGGCCCCCTCCTCCGGTGTCTGTCAGCTGTCAGCATTGACAAGGAAAGAGAATACAATGAGGTATACCGAGGTGTGTGAATCAATGCAGCCAGCTGGAGTTGTGCAGCAGGGTGTGGCCTGGTGTTGGTGGAACTGCTCAGAATCGCTCAGTTGGGTAGCTCACTCTGCTGAGCAGGGAGCTGTATGAAAAGCAGGAACAGCTGGGTGCAGTGTGGGGTGCTCTGTGCACCATGGTTGCTGGGATGCTGTTTGGGGCTGCAGCAGATGTCTGGGGGCTCAGCATGTGAAGACTGCTGTCCAGGTAAGGTGGGTGGTGAGGGGTGGCGTGAGTGGCCGTAAGCAGATGTGTGAGTGTGAAGGGGTCAGTGCCCATATTAGATGTGTGTGTGGTGGCTGTGTAGAGTTGGGTGGCTGTTCAGAGTGGCCAGGGGCAGTGTCCCTTTTGATGTTCAGTGTGGTATGTGGGGTGCTGCTGGTATACTGGACACCTGCTCTTGATTGCCCTTAAAAGCAAGCCATCCCAAATCCTCTCTCCCTCAATTTCTCGCATTTCCCATTTGAGGCCAAAACCCAAGACTTCACCCCTACGTCTGGTCCTATAAAACAAAAACAAAGAAACAGAGACCAGTCCTCAAAGTAGTCAAGGGTTGAAGCTGACCCGTGGTGGGTGAGGGCATTGGATATCGTACCAATGGGAGGCCTGTCCAGGGTGTACCACAGGTCGAACTGGTCTGGGCGAGTCTTGGCAATTTCTTCAAGCTCCTTTCTGACCAAGATATCCTCCTCTGTCTAGAAAAGAAGCAACACTAGAAAAGCCCCTCCAGGGCCATCCTGTTGTTCCCCAGACTGACTACACTGGTCAGGACACTCTTTCCAAAGCTGCCGCTACTCCAGCTGGAGTGCTCGCTGCCAACTCCCAGGGCAATCAACAGTTCTGCTGCTGCTCCTGCAGACCAAACCCTCTGTCTTGTGGATGGAGTTGGTGGTAGGATGTAGGTTCCCACAGAGCTGCAGTGACTGCCTCCAGCTAGAAGGACCTTAGCCAAGCACTGGCCAAGGTGGCTTCACTTAGAGCTCCAGCCCTACCTGCTACATCTACACTGAGCTCTAGCACAGCAAACTCAACTGGAACAAGCTCAGTGCAGGCCCAGGATCTTCTGCAAGAAATGTAATGGGCTCAGAAAATCCTGTGGTAGAACAGCACTAGATATGTGAAGGAGAGGAAAACAGTCTGGAGCTTCATTTGGGGAAAAAGGAGCCAAAGCCAAAAATAACCTGTCCCAGCCTCAAAGATACTGCACAGAAGGCCTGGATCTTAAAACTCTTCATGATTCTCATCCCAGTAATTCCACTTCTGGGATTCTGTCTTAGAAAATAATCTAAAAGTAATCAAGCGTAGGCACAAATATTCATCACCATATTATTTATAACTGAAAACAGCTTGAATATAGAAGTTAGTAGATTATGGTGCAACTTGATAGAGACTATGATGAAAATATTTATAAAGCATCTTAATGAGAAGAAAATGCCTGTGTGGTAATGCTGAGTGAAAAAAATGCATATATAAATTAAAAATATATAGCATATATAGAAAAAAGACAAAAATAAGTAAACATATTTATATTCTGTATTTTCTGAAATGTCCACTGAGGACATCTGTAATTTTGTACTTAGCAAAAATACAGCAATACATACTAAGGAAGAAAGGAGTGCTCCGAGCTCAGGGTTGGTTGAGGAGACACAAAAGAGTTAAATACAAGCAAAAAGCAGGCCTGGACTCAGCTTCGCCAGCTGCCAGCAGCTTTGTTGATCCCGCTAAGCCCTCCCACAGCCACAGGCACCCAAGCAGCATGAGCTCAGTCAATGGAGGAGAAATGAAAACAAGAGCCCAGCTCAGCAAACATTCCATCCTACCACTGCAAGCTCAGCAGGAACTGACCTGGTTGGCAAAGATGAGGGACATCCTGGTCCTGTCATTGGGGTCCTTGGTGATGTGGCGAATGAGCTGCAGCATGGGTGTGATTCCTGGAAAACAGTGAGCGGGCAGCCAGCTTTCTCCCCATCTCTGAAGCCCACAGTCCCTGACCTGCAGCAAGCTTCATACCTTCCTCTGGCCCCAGTTATCCTTTTCTCACTTCTGTCCCCAAAACTCAAAGTGGAGAACAGCCCTTCATTTTGATTTTCCTTTCTAATGCAACAGTAAGTCAGAGGTCTTTCTCATTTTCATATGGCTGGATGGAAAGAACACTCTAAGCTCTTCAGTGTCCCCATTCATCAAACAGTAACGAGGAGCAGATGTGATACTTTTCAGAGTGCCTATTATGGTGCCTGGCACTTTGTGTGTCTCCTTCAAGACTGTTCTCTTCCTTCAGGCATTCATTTTCAAGGGATGGGGAGAGTCAGGCTTGAACTGGATCCACAAGCTCCTGGGACAGCATGGGTGGACCTGTCCAGCTTGGACCCCAGCCTGACCTGTAAGGTCCCCACCAAGGCTCCTCAGCAGCCACCATATTGGTTAGGGGAAGCAGGGCACACAAGGTCAGTTTCAAGACCTGTCACTGGTTCATCCTTCCCACCTACTACAGCTAGGGGAGAAATCTCTCATGTTGTACCTTCTAAGATCAAATAACTTCCAAGTCAGTATGGTCTCAGGACTCGCTCTCTGAATGGAGACCCTAGAAGACCCTTACCTGTGCCCCCAGCAATCATTCCCAGGTGGTGGACCAGTTTTTTTTTAGGCTCACTCGTCTGGTCTGGTCTGATTCCAAGATTCCCTGGAAACACAGAATGCTTATGACCTCTGCAATTCTTGCCTAAGAGACTGCAAAAGATCATCGACATTCCTTGGGACTCCCAGGAGGCAGGTCCAACTAAGGGGATTGTCTGCGCCATTTTAAGCCAGAGAAGTAGGCCAGGGCAGTCTCCTCAGCTAGCCCTGGTGCCCCAGTGCACAAAGCAGGAATAGAGCCTGGGCCTGCTCAGGGAATCGATGGGCCTTTTGTTCTGAGGAAGAGGAGCAAGCTGAAGTTAACAAAGAGACTCAAAGAGCATTCTCACCCACAGCCGTGAACCAGTTAGTAAATGATGGCTATGTGAGTAGTATTAGCAGGCACCATTTATGTATCAGGCATTGTGCTGGAGATATTAATACAATGATGAGAAAACACCACATCATTCCCCTACCTTAAAAAAGCTTACAACCTCATGAAGTGGATGTGTGAATGTAGGACAAGTGTGGTTATTATGCATTGTATGTGAATGAATGAAGACTAAGGACAAACCCATGTGACTCAAATCTGAGGAGTGTACTAGAACTGAATCATTGCAGGAATCTTTACCCCCACGTCTGGAAGCCCAGTGTGAACCCCTCCAGTACCTGGCCCATGGTAAAACAGGCGTCCCTTTGGCCCTCGAAAAAAGATGGTATCCCCGATTTTCATGTTCTCCAAATACTGAGTCATCTTCCCACCTTCAGGATATTGGGGGTGTACATTTTTGAAGTAGATCTGAAAAGCAAGGCAGCACTGCTTTCATATTCCCAGACACAACGCCACAGCCACACACAACTAGAAAATGCATTTACTGCTGGAAGCTTTGCAGAGAAAATGTTCTGCTCACTCAATTGCTATAAGCAATCCCTGAAGATGAAGCCGCCACAAGGTTAACTGTAGCTTCACTACTGGAAAGCCCTGTCTAGGGCATATGTCCCTCAGAGAAAAAGCACTGGCCCTCCACCCTACCACCCTCGATGGGCTTGGAAGCATGAGGCAGCCAGACATGGTAGGCACTATTCACCTTTATAATTAGGTCCACAAAGCCTCTGTCATCATCACTGGAGACAGGCGTGTAAGCCCTAACCACCAATTCATTATCAATGTTCGCCAAGAGCTGGACATAGTTACCTATAGAAAAGGCATCAAGCATTGAGTCAAAGCACATCTAGCTTAAACAAGGCCCAGGAATAAAGGACTGAGCTTCAGTGAAGGGAGCAAATTCTGGGGCAGAATGTAAAGGGGGCGGAAAGGAGAGAGCAGGGAAGGAACCCAAATCTGGAATGCCTGGATCCTAGGCCTGCCCTGCCTCCCTGTGTTACCCTAGGCAAGTTAATTCATCTCTCTGGGTTTTGGTCTCTTCATCTGTAAAATTGGGATGATATGCCTGCCCACCTGTGATCATAGTGTAACTTCTTTTTGGAGCAGGAAAAGATCATTAAAGTTGGAGAGTGATTATTAAAAATTACAGAATGGGGTCGGGCATGTTAGCTCATGCCTGTAATCCCAGCCCAGAGGTGGGTGGATCACTTGAGCTCAGGAGTTCGAGGCCAGCCTCGGCAACGTGGCGAAACCCCACCTCTTAAAAAAAAAAAAAATTAGCCAGGTGTGGTGGTGCATACCTGTAGTCCCAGCTACTTGGGAGGCTGAGGTGGGAGCATCACCTGAGCCCAGGAGGTCAAGGCTGCAATGACCATGGATTCCAGCCTGGACAACAGAATGAGACTCTGTCTCAAAAAAAAAAAAAAAATTACAGAAAGGAGTATTTTTTCAAGAACATGGAGTATATTTTCAAGAAAAATATGTGGCCTTCACAAACTCATTTCTTCCTAAACTGGATGAATCACTGGGGTCTGTAAATAAATTACAGCTACTCCATTTGAATCCTGGTACCAGGCACAGAGCAGGCCTGGGCTCACAGATACTACAGGGCCCTAGAATTTGGGTACCCATGGAGCAAATGAAGCAACAATATCATGTCTTCCTGGCCTGTGGCCTTGTGAGGAGTAGCAGTGAAATTTTAAACCATGTAACTCTGCCCTTAATGGGCAGAATTTAATTAACCAGGTGTGGCCAGAGACCTATGGATCATGACTACATCCTAGTGTCAGATGATACACTGGGCAGCTACGACCTGTTGGATCCAAAATGCGAGACTCAAATTACTAAGGCAATTAGTGGCAGGGACAGGAGTGCAATCAAGAGATACTAAGAGCTTGAGGCAAGAGAAAGATACCTAACCCTAACCCTAACCCTTGACTAACTTCCTGTATGTAGTCAGTTTCTATTCCCTTAGTTTCTACTCCCTCAGAAACTGAGTGGGCTACATACAGGAAGTTAGTCAAGAGACAAGGAAGATGGAATAGAGTTATGGATAGAAACCAAGACCTAAGGTGCAGGGAGAAGGAGGCAGGAGGAGAAAAAAGCAGACAGAGTAGGCACTAGAGCGGACGGGCCCTGAAGCTGATTCAAGGGCATGAGCCAAGTCTTTGAGGTGGCCCTGAAGCTTGAGGCGTCAACACCCTCAGCTCAGAACAGGCTCAATGACTCTGGTCATGGTCCCTCTGGGCACCAGGGATACCCAGGAATAAGTGTCTGAGACACCTAGCTTCCTTACATGAAACTAGAAACGTGGAAAAGCTCTTTCATATGCAGCCATCTAGTCCTGGCCTGTGAGTGTCTGCAGGGCAAATGAGGATCCCTGGCTGGTCCTTCAGGCCCCATCTCTAGCTGACTTTATTTCCACTGAGCTGGTATGAAGCAGTGAATTTTGAGGCCTCATATTAGAGCCTCTAATCAGAGGCCTCTACATTACCTTGTCCCACTAACTTTGCACTGCCTATACCAAGGCTGAGGAGATAGTGGGTCAAAGCAGTTTCTAAGAAATTCTATTTCTCAAAGGTTTTCATTCTTTTAAGCTTCCTGCCAACAGGACTGGCCTGACAGGCCGAGCAGAGAGCTGGGAGACCGCAGGCATGATAATGAACTCTCATGCATAGAAAGGGAGGGAGGGAGCAGCAGGGAGGCTCAGGGCGCAGCCAGCTGGCTAGGCTGTAATCTCACCATCTGATAGAGTTATGGTCAAGGTTTTGTCCTGTGCATATAAGACAAAGAGGCCATGGAGTAGGAACCACCAGGCAGAAGCAGCACTAGTAGACTGTACAAAGCTTTTCTGAATCTCTGATTTTACCAGAAGTTTTCTACTACACTAAGACTGACTCAGCTATCTAGCGGTGTGACAGATTAGAAATGGGATAACTCAACTCTAGGACTGCTAGGGCTGGTATCCACAATTCCTAGGGCTGGTCCCTCCTGACATGGGCCTGAGGCCCCTGCAGAGAATCTAAGTGACAGTGGGGGCAGGGGGCACCTGACTCATTCCTGCCTACCTGCACATTCTGGGCCTTTCCCCTGAATGGTTCCTCCCATCCCTCCCATGTGCACAACACTCTGCATTTTCTCAATTTTCATATCCATCAGTCACGCTACTTTCACAGGTAAGGTAGGCAGGCAGGCCTCAGAGACCCCATTTCATAGACTGACTCTCAGAGAGATTGAAGGACTTCCCTAAAGTTGCCCAGCAAAGAGCCTTCCATGAGATCTTAAGCCTCTTGCTTTAGGTTCACTTCTTTTCAGTGCTCACTGAGGTACCACTCTTGTGTCAGCCCAATTAGAACAATGAAAAAAAGAAATGTACCGTCCCACATCCATCTACCTATGTCCCTGAGCTGACATGGCTCAGGAGGCACATGAGGGCATCTTCCACACTTCAGGACGTAGGAAACCTGTGTTTCTGTTAGGAGAGGAGGTCCTAGCCCCTGGAGGCCCAGTCCTGGTGATGACCCAAGTCCTGCTCACCTACAGGAAGCCCTAAGACATGGTCCGGCGAAGGCAGTCCAAAGCGGAACCTCCGGGTGTTGTGGCTGATTTTCTAATAAAACAAAACATAGGCAGGTTCTGTCAGCTTTCTAGAAGCCTTGCTGGGCAGCTGAGATGCCTGGGAAAGGAGGTCCGTTTGGCGCTATTCCAGCACCTGCACACAGGGTGGCAGGGAGTGAACCGGAGGCCATGAGATGACTGACTGTCCTGCCATCTCAGCCATCATCCACTTACTGCCTTCCACCCACAGGGTTGCCCATTACCTCTTTCTCAATCAAAGGCAGTGAGTACTTGGCTTCACGGTCCTGTAAGGTGACAGGCTCTCTCCTCCTGGAGTTCATGCTCTTCAGGACCAACACGAGCACAGTGACCCCAATGACGGTGATGGCCAGAAGCAGGGATGGGTCCTGGCAGACACAGTGTGAGCAGAGCACCTCAGGTCTTGCACGCCCTGAGCAGGGCAGCTCTCAGGCACAACACACCCTCCCCACACCAAAGGCACAGAAGCTGGGCTCCGCCTGAAGGAAACAGGCAGAGGGAACGGTAGTGACACAGTAGGTGGCTGGGACCGCCTGTGGTGGCCCCGAGGGTAGGGAGGGGTCAGTTGCAGGTCACACAGGCAGGATGTTTCAGGCGCCTGGACCGGGCCGCACACATGGCCTGGGGTGCTCAGCTCACTAGGCCCCTCCTGGCCACAGCCAAAGGTTCCCACACTGGGCAGCCCTTCCTTGAGGTGGAGGGGGAGGACATTACCCGTAACACACAATCCGGAGTGAGGGGCCCAGTCCCTAAAGACAGAACTTGGGTGCGTAGCTCTAAGGGGTGCCCCGTGACTTAGGGCCTGGGAGCTCCCCAACACTCTCCAGGACAGGGCGAAGGGGGCCTGGGCACTCAACTGCCAGAGACTCGGCCAACCTCCCCGCATCTGTGTCTACCCGGCAAGGCCGGCCAGCTCACCTCCCGACGCAAGCCTGGCGGGGAAAGGTTCGTCTCCTCCAGCTGGGGCGCTGGAGTCCCCGCCCTCACCACGCCTTCCGGAATCCCAGCCGTCCCGCCCGGCTCCCCGCCCTTCGCGGTCCGGCCCGCGACCTCTCCCCCGCCTCCCGCTCTGGCTCCGCGCAGCCCGGGAGGTCGCTAGTCGGCTTCCGCACCTCCCGCCTCTTTCCTTCTGGCAGTCGCGACGGAGATACTTCTTAAATACCCCTTAAATACACCCCGCCGCGGAACCCACCCGGAGTGAGACGCCCAACATGTCGTCGAACTGGGGTTGGCCGTGGGCCGGGGGCCGGTGCGCGGTTCCCCCGCGGGACGGCAGACTCGTGGCGCCGCCCTGAAGCTCCGCCTGGCGGACGGGGAACCGGCCGAGACCAGGACACGCGCGCCCAGGCGGGCAGAGGCGCGGGCGGACCCCGCAGGCGGGGACCTCGGCGGCTGGCCAGCTCCCTGAGAGGGACCGGGCTCGGGGGGTTCTCACTCGCGAGCCGCTGGCTGTGGACCAGCCCTCCCCCCAGGGCAGCGCGCGATCCCGAGTCTGGCGGGGCGCTGAGCGGGGGCGTCCTCGCTGCGCGGCCCCTCTGCATCCTGGCCCCTTCCCTGCACAAGCAGAGCTGCCACACTGAGCGCTCCTCAGCTTACTTCAACTCGGAAAGGTTGGAGAAGGCCGTCTGGGTGACCGGGCAGAGGGGGATGCTGGTGAAACAAGAATTCAGGCAGCTCCAAAGAGCGCATGAATGTATTCATTCAACAGGCCTCTCGGGCACCTGTTCTGGGCCTGGTCCGGGGCGGGTGTTTGCGGGTGGGGCCGAAGCGAGGGGTGTCGCCGAGTTGAAGGCATTTACTCAGAGCGCTCAAGCGTTTATTCGTTTGCTGGTTGGGAGAAAGGGAGGACAAGAGCCCCGCGCCGGGAGCGGAATGACAGGCATAGTTAGAGGATCTTCACGGTGCATTTTGGAACCTTGGCAATCCCGCCCACCCTTGATTACAGACAAAGGCAATTCCTGCCTCGGGACCTGCGTGAGGCAGAGAAGCCCAAAAGCAGATCCCCACCTGTTTGGGGCTGATGTAACAAAGTACCACAGACTGAGCGGCTTAAACAACAAACATTTATTGTCTCATAAGTCTGGGGGCTGGAAGTCCAAAATCAAGGTGTGGGCTGAGTGGGTTCCTTCTGAGGGCTGTGAGGGAAGGATCTGTTCCATGCCTCTCCTCGGTTTTTAGGTGAGGGGCCAGGAGAAGGGGCATCTTATCCCTGTGTCTCCACATTTTCTTTTCTCTATGTGTGTCCCTGTGTCCACATTTCCCCTTTTATGAAGACACCAGTCATATTCAATTAGGGTCCATCCTAAAGACCTTGTTTTAACTTGATTACCCGTGTAAAGGCCCTGTCTTCAAATAAGGTCACGTTCTTAGGTACTGGGGGTTAGGTCTTCCACATAAGAATCTGGGGGTGAAAACAGTAACTCATAACACTTTACCAGTCCTCACCCCCAAAACACACACCACCACAGGCTAAATAAATACTGCATGAATGAATTAAAAAACTTAATTTTCTCTCTTTGATTTAATCAAATGCCTTTACTTTGCATTTACCTGCAGGTGCTTGGATATTATTGTCAGATATTTTAATTTTTGACAATGCGATGAGTGTAAAATGATGTTCTGGGAACCCAATTTGCATTACCTAACAACTGCTAATGAGGTTGAACACTTTTCACATATTTATTTCCCATCGAGTTTACTTTTTAGAAAAAAAAAATGCCTGCTCATGATTTTTGCTTATTTTTTTGTTGTTGAGTTGTCTTTTTCTTATTAATTTTTAGGAGT
Organism: Aotus nancymaae; assembly: GCF_030222135.1. Taxonomy (NCBI): domain Eukaryota; kingdom Metazoa; phylum Chordata; class Mammalia; order Primates; family Aotidae; genus Aotus; species Aotus nancymaae. The sequence continues at coordinate 52,155,303 of NW_026988473.1, read as the reverse complement.
CTTTTATATATATTTTAGATACCCCTTCTTTACCAGTTGCATGGGTTACAAATGTTTTCTTGTAATTTGTAACAATCTTTTTTTTTCTTTTTTCAGAAAGAGAGAGAGAATAGGAAGGAGGAAAAAGGAAGAGAAAGAGAGAGAATGGGGAGGAGGGAGAAGGAAAAGAAAGAGGGAGAGAGAATGGGAGTATTGCTTTCTTGCTCAGGCTAGAATGCAATTTAGTAATGGGTATTGAAAACCTCTTTTATACTGATAATATACTTAATGATGTAGTCAGGAAGGAATAAGGGAAGAAGATAACAAACAAACAGCCAACCAATATTTAATTTAAACCTATGAAATGCTATGCGATTACTGAGGAGTGATTTACTTCCAATTATATAGTCACCTTTGGAATAGGTGTGAGGTGGTAATGTATGTTTTGTGTATTTGAAGTGGAGAGTTCTATAAATGTTTATTAAGTTTACTTGTTCCGGGTCTGAGTTCAAGTTCTGAATATCCTTGTTAATTTTCTATCTCGTTGATCTATAGAATCGTTAGCTCTTCTTGTTGCATTGATCCTTTTGCCATTATGTAATGTCCTTCTTTGCCTCTTTTGATCTTTGTTGCTTTAAAGTCTACTTTATCAGAGGCGAGAATTGCATCTCCTGCTTTTTGTTTATTAGTTTATTTTTACTCTCTGTTTGATTGGTAAATCTTCCTCCTTCTCTCTGAGTCTTTGTGTATTGTTGCATGTAAGATGGGCCCGGATGCAGCATACCGACGGGTTTTGGCTTTTTATCCAATTAAAATATATATAAGTTTAATACCGGCGTTTGATGCTAGCTGGCTGTTTTGCCCATTAGTTGATGTAAATTTTTTATTGTGTTAAAGTTCTTTGCTTTTTGATGTATTTTTGGAAAGGCTGATTTTGGTTGTTCCTTTATATGTATAGTGCTTCTTTCAGAAGCTCTTGTAAAGCAGGCCTGGTGGTGGTGAACTCTCTAAGTACTTGTTTGTTCGCAAAAGATTTAATTTTTCCTTCGCTCATAAAGCTTAGTTTGGCTGGATAGGAAATTCTGGGTTGAAAGTTCTTTTCTTTAAGGATGTTAAATATTGGTCCCCACTCTTTTCTGGCTTGTAGGGTTTCTGCTGAGAGATCTGCTGTAAGTCTGATAGGTTTCCCTTTATGGGTAACCTGACCTTTCTCTCTGGCTGCCCTTAGTATTTTCTACTTCATTTCAACCCTAATAAATCTGGCGATTATGTGCCTTGGGGTTGGTCTTCTTGAAGAATATCTTTGTGGTGTTCTCTGTATTACCTGGAGTTGAATATTACCCTGCCTTGCCAGGTTGGGAAAATTTTCCTGAATGATATCCTGAAGAGTATTTTCCAACTTGGATTCATTCTCTTCGTCACATTCAGGTACACCTATCAAACGTAAATTAGGTCTTTTCACATAGTCCCATATTTCCTGGAGACTTTGCTCATTCCTTTTCATCCTTTTTTCTGCATTCTTGTCTTCTCGTTTCATTTCACTGAGCTGGTCCTTGACTTCTGATATCCTTCCTTCTGCTTGATCAATTCGACTGTTTAAACTTGTGCATGCTTCACGAAGTTCTCGTGTTGTGTTTTTCAGCTCCATCAATTCACTTATCTTCTTCTCTAAATTGTCCATTCTCGTTAACATTTCGTCAAATCTTTTTTCAAGGTTCTTAATTTCTTTGCATTGGGTTAGAACAAGTTCTTTTAATTCACAGAAGTTTCTTATCACCCACGTTTTGAAACCTGCTTCTGTTATTGGAACACAGGTGTAATCTATTAAGCCTTGTTCCGTTACTGATGAGGAATTGCAATCACCTGTAGAGGGAGAGGCATTCTGATTTTGAGTATTCTCTACCTTCTTACGCTGGTTTCTTCCCTTCATTATATATTTGTCCGTCTGTCGTCTTTATAATTACCGACTTTCTAACTGGGTCTCTGACGTCCAACTTGTTGATTCCCTGCGCCGAAATCTGAGCAATCCACTGAGCCGGCCAAAACAGCGGTGTTAAGATTGATGGTGCTTTTCTGCCCGGGAATCTCCGGACTCTGCACCAAGAACTGGCGTGCTAAGGCACCAGCAAAACCGCCACGCCGGCCACAAGAGTCGCCCTGGCGACCCGTGGAGCTCCTCCACTGGGAATCTCCTGGTCTGTGAGCAACTAATATTCGTCTGAAAGTGTGGCGTCCTCTCGTTCTTTGTGCTTTCACTGGGAGGTACGTGCCCGAGCTGCTAATCATCAGCCATCTTGGATCTCTCTCCTTTTTTCTTTCTTTTCTTCCCACTTTTTTTGTGGGTAGGCTGATGAATAGAAATTTGAATTGCAATGTAACCACATGTACCAATCTTCAGTTTTTTTGCCTTTATGGTTAGTGATTTTTGTGACTCGTCTATTTCTACCCAAGCCCTTAAAGATATTCTATATTTTCCCCAACAAGATTTAGAGATTTTCCTTTCATATCTAAGTTTCTCAACCACGTGCAATTGATTTTTGTATAGGATGTGAGGAAGGGATACAATTTCATTTTTCCATATGGCTAAGGTGTTTTATTTAGTAACATTTATTGAATTGCTCACACCTGGCCACTGACCTGCTACCCCTGTCATATATCAGTTTTCATAGGTGTGTGAGTCTAGCTCTGGCCTCCTGGTTCTCTTACATTATCTAATTACCCAACTCTGTGGCAATACCACACTCTTTTAGTTATAGTAGTTTGTTTGTTTGTTTGTTTGTTTGTTTGTTTGTTTTGAGACAGAGTCTTGCTCTTTCGCCAGGCACCAGGCTGGAGTACAGTGGCGTGATCTCGGCTCATTGCAACCTCCGCTTCCTGGCTTCAAATAATTCTCCTGACTCAGCCTCCCAAGTAGCTGGGACTACAGGTGCCCGCCGCCACACCCAGCTAATTTTTGTATTTTAGTAGAGATGGGGTTTCACTATGTTGGCCAGGCTGGTCTCAATCTCTTGACCTCGTGATCTGCCTGCCTCAGCCTCCCAAAGTGCTGAGATTACAGGTGTGAGCCACCACGCCCTGCCAGTTATAGTAGTTTATAACAAGCATTTATGTCTTTCATTCTTATACATTCCTTGGATCTCAAGTCAGATATCACTCCCTTGGAAATGCCTGCTGTGATCCCCCAACTTAAGTACATGTACATATTATAGTCTGTTAAATTAAGTTTAATTTAAAGCTGCCTCCTTACATATTTTAGGTTCACCCTAAAAGTTTCTTCGTACATAGTGAACTGTAAGCTACTCTTGTACCAGTCATGGAGTTTTAGCTCATTATAAGCAGCCAACTGTTCAGACTGTTCAAATAAGGCAAATGATGAGCTGTAACCAATCCGGCTGTTTCTGTACTTCACTTATGTTTTCTGTACATCACTTTCCTGTTTCTGTCCATAAGTATTATACAACCATGTGGCAGCCCCAGAGTTGCTCTGAACCTATTCTGGGTCTTAGGGCTGCCTGATTCATAACTTGTTTTTGTTCAATTAAACTCTGTTAAATTTAATTTCTTTTCTTTTAACTATTCTATTCATAGATTTTTTTTTTTTTTTCAGAGACCAAGTCTCACTCTGTTGCCCAGGCTGAAGTACAATGGCATGATCATAGATCACTGCAACCTTGAACTCCCCAGCTCAAGCCAACCTCCAGCCTCAGCCTCTGAGTAAGTAGCAAGGACTATCGCCACCATGCCTGGCTAATTTTTGTATTTTTTGTAGAGATAAGGGTCTCACTTTGCTGCCCAGGGTAGAGAGCAATGGCTATTCACAAGTATAATCATTTCACAGTACAGCCTGGAACTCCTAGCCTCAAGGGATCGTTCCTCCTTGGCTTCCCAAAGTGCTGAGATTTTAGGTGTGAGCCACCACACCCAGTCCTATTCATAGCTTTTACTTTAGTTTGTAATTGTACATTTGAACAGTGTATTATTAAATGATTGACTTTCACACTAGTCTGGAAGTTTCTTTATGGCAGAAACCTTGTTTTCCTAGGGTTTAGCACACTGACTGTCGCATAGACAACAATCAATAAATATTTAATGAACAAATGAATGAATTCATCTCTGCCCTGTAGCATCTAGCACACATGATAGATGCTTCATAAATACTTCTTCACCTAGGAGAGGAACAATCTTTTCTATCAGCACTCTGTCCCCCTTCCTTGCTTAATTTGTCACCATAAGACATAGCACCAGATGATATACTTTTTAACCTATACTACATATTTTACCTATTTGTTACATAGAATGTAAGTGTATTAGTTCGTTCTAATGCTGCTATAAGGACATACCCAAGACTGGCTAATTTATAAAGGAAAAAGGTTTAATTGACTCACATTTCAGCTTGGCTGGGGAGGTCTCAGGAAACTTAGAATCATGGCGAAGGGGGGAAGCAAATACATCGTTCTTCACATGGCAGGAGGAAGGAGAAGTGCCAAGCAAAAGGGGATAAGCCCCTTATAAAACCATCAGATCTGATCTTGTAAGAATTCGCTCACCATCACAAGAACAGCCTGAGGGTAACTGCCCGCATGAGTCATGATTCAGTCACCTCCCACCTCCTTCAACAATACATGGAGATTATGGGAACTACAATTCAAGTTGAGATTTGGATGGGGATGCAGCCAAACCATATCAGTAAGCTTCATGAGGATGGGAGTTGCTTTAACTACTGCTTTATCCCTAGAACAGTGCCTGGCAATTGGTAGATACTCAATAAATACTTATTGCATGAATGAATGAATGAATGAATGAACTTCATTTTCTCCCTTTGACTCTATCAAAAGCCTTTACTTGTGGCTTTGAAATCCAGAGGCACCTCACCTTCTCCTGTGGTTTTCTTAGTAGTTTGCTTCTACCCTCCATTCTTCTCTCTCATTTTCTCTGCCTGTTCCCTCTGTGTTATTAAAGAGGAAGATAGCAAGCACATTCTCTTTCTTTGTTCTTGGAGCAGGATAAAAGGTGTCTTTCTGGGCTCCCAGTAATTTTGAAAGGGCGATGATTCCCCTCTCTTCTCCTAACTCCTAAGCACTCTATATGTATCCCTCACGTGTTCATGTGTTGCCTGGATTTTGGCTCATTTTCTACTAATCCCCTGAAATAAAGTGTGAGCACATGTCTCATGTCTCTAAATCCCCAGCTTGATAATAGGGTCTGGCAAGGGTAGGCTCTCAGCAAGCATTTGCTGGAAAAGAGAAAAAAAAGATGAACTTTTGTTGTCACTGTTTGAACATCTGTGAAGCTCCACCCCACAAGATTCAACTCTTCCTGTGCAGGAATGAGGCCTCCTTCATTGCTGAGTATCCTCTGGGGGAACTAATGTCCTGTCCAAGTCATTGGTCAATGAGTGTTTGCCAGATGGAAAAATGCTCCACATCACTAATCATCAGAGGAATGCAAATAAAAACCACAATGAGATACCATCTTGCACCAATCAGAATGGCTATTACTAAAAAGTAAAAAAAAAAAAAAAATGTTGGTGAGTCTGTGGAGAAAAGAGAACACTTATACATTGCTGGTGGAAATGTAAATTAGCTCAGCCACTGTGGAAAGCAGTTTGGAGATTTCTCAAAGAACTGAAAACAGAACTACAATTTGACCCAGCAATCCCATTACTGGATATGTCCCCAAAGGCAAATAAATAATTCTGCCAAAAAGACACATGCACTCATATGTTCATCAAAGCACTGTTCAGAATAGCAAAGACATGGAATCAACTTAGGTGCCCATCAATAGTGGAATACTATGCAGACATAAACCAAAATCATGTTTTTGAAGCAACATGGGTGCAGCTGGAGGCCATTATCCTAAGTGAATTAACACAGAAACAAAAAAAAATAATACCACAGTTCTTACGAGTGGGAACTAAGCATTGAGTACACATGGACATAAAGATGGGAGTAGTAGCCTCTGGGGACTATTAGAAGGGGGAGGAAAGGAGGGAGGCATGGGCTGAAAAACTACCTATTGGCTAATATTCTCATTACCTGGGTCACGCAATCCATTTGTACCCCAAACCTCAGCACCATGCAATAATACACATATAACCTGTGCATGCACCCTCTGAATCTAAAATAAAAGGCAAAATTTTTTTAATGAATGTTTGCTCTCAAAACAATTTCCAGGCAGTTGTGAATTTTTCATTAAGTGTTTACCTTGAAAATGATTTATTTCCATTTTACCCTCTAGATAAATGACCGCTTATTAGGTCCTAGCTGTTAAGCCTAAATTGGGGTAGACTGAATACTGGCACCCCAGATATGCCCACAACCTATGAATGCTACCTTTTATGTCAAAAGGGACTTTGTAGCTGTGCATGATATTGTGAAATACATATTTGGTCTTCCTCCCAGTTTCCTGGCATATAACAACTAAAATCCTTGGAATCTCCCAAGTGATATGAATCTTTTTGTATGATAATGACTTGACTGATGGTTGGGGACTCCTGAATAGCCTCCCAGTGGGTGCTGATTGCCAAAGGAACCAACCCCATGTTTAGAGGGTGATATGGTTTGGCTCTGTATCCCACTTAAATCTCATCTTGAATTATAATCCCCATGTGTAGAGGGAGAAAGGGAGGTCGGTGATTGGATCAGGAGAGCAGTTTCCTCATGCTATTCTCATTGATAGTGAGTAAGTTGTCACCAGATCTGATGGTTTCATAGGTGTTTGAAAGTTCCTCCCTCCTTCTCTCTCTCCTGCTGCCTTGTGAAGAAGGTGCTTGGTTCCCCTTCACCCTCTGCCATGATTGTAAGTTTCCTGAGGCCTCCCCAGCCATGCAAAACTGTGAGTCAATTACACCTCTTTCCTTTATAAATTATTCAGTCTCAGGGAAGTTCTTTATAGCAGTGTGAAAATGGACCAATACAGAAGTTTGGAACCTTCAGCATTCCACCCACCAACCTCTGGGGAGGGGAGAGGGACTGAAAGTTTAATTGCTCAACAGTGGTCAATAATTTAATCAATTATCCCTACCTAATAAAGCTTCCTTACATATGTCAAAGGGCTGAGTTCAGAGAGCTAGCTTCTGGATAGCTGAGCATGTGGAGGTTCCTAGAGCAGTGTGCCAGGAGAAGGCATGGGAGCTCCATGCCCTGTGGGTAACCCCCCATCTGGGCACTGAGGAAGGAGAGCTAAGCAGATCCCTGGCATAATTAGTGCCCAAAGAATATCTTAGTTTATACTGTTACAACTCAGTTATTTCCTTTATATAATCCTTTATATATAATCATGTATTAATTTATAGTCGGAACAATTAATGCCTGAAGAATATCTTACTAGTCAGTTATTTCCCTATATATGTATAATTATATCTTAGTTCATAGAGAAATGCCTAGAGCAGATACATTACAGAGCATGATTAAGGAATAAGCAGCTATACATATATAATCATATCTTGCTTATAGTCGGAGGAATGTCTAGAGCAGACATGGTGCAGAGCATGATTTAAGGGAAAAAATAGTTATACCTGGACAAGAATTTGTGGCCCAGGCAGTAGTGCCCCTGTCTGAAAGGGCATGTGCTACATGGCAGGCCAGCCCAGGCAGCAGCGTTCGGTATCGTAAAGATACCCAGTGTATGGCAGACTTGGAGCAAGAGTCACACCTCCTGAAAGGGAATTGTAGTACCTTGCATCCAGTTCTTGTGGAAAGCTGGCCTTCAGGTTGGCAAGCCGGCAAGCATCCAAGAGCTTAAAACCCCTCCGATATAATTGCACCTAGGTGGCTGTATACCTTGTCAGCCCTGTTGCTATGTACTGACTCAAAGCATCCTCCTGCAGAAATACCCTGTCAGCTCTTTAGCTACTGTGTTCAAAGCATCTTCCTATAGAATTCCTTAGAAGTAGCCTGCCCCTAGATAAGAGATGTTGCAAACTGCACCCCTTGCTGCACACGGCCCACCTCCTTGCCTTGGTGACCTAATGGGGGTGGACCCTTTGCTTATTGCACACGTGATTGTCTTGACCCTATCACTGCTCTTAGATGACCTCACTCACTACCCTGCCTCCTAACCTATACCCAATAAATACAGACACTTTTGGACATTCGAGGCTTCGCCTGTCTCTGCTTATAAGTGGTGTCGGCCCCCCGAGCCCAGCTGTGCTTTCTTTGTCCTTCTGTGTCTTGTCTCTTTATTTCTTGGATCCAGCGCTTCAGCATAGTGATAGGGGACACCCCACGACCCCGTCAGGCTGGACCCTACATACAATGCCCCTTCCCACATGCCTTGCCCTGAGCATCTCTTCCATCTGGCTGTTCATCTGTACCCTTCGGAATATCCTTTATTATAAACTGATCAACATAAATAGTATGATTTCCTGAGTTCTATGAGCCACTCCAGCAAATTAATCTAATCTGAGGAGGGAATCGTGGGAACCCCACTTCGTAGCCAGTCAGTCAGAAATTCTGGAGGCCCAGTCTTGAGACTGGCATCTGAGGTGAGTGGCAGTCTTAGGGACTGCACCCACAATCTGTGGGCTCTTAGGCTACCTCTAGGTAGATGATGTCAGCAATAAATTGAATTAAAAGACAGCCAGCTGGTGTCTGCTGGAGAACAGCTCATGTGGTATGTGGGGAAAAATTTCCACAAATATAGGGTTACAGGAGTGTTGATAATTGAGAGAAAGAACCGGAAAAAAACACTTTGTTTTTTTCTGACTCTCAAAATGTGATTAATTTAAAGATCTTGAGACAGAGACTCTGCTTAATTATCCGGGTGGGCCTGATGGGATCACAAGGGTCTTTGTAAGAGAGATTCAGGAGAAAGTCAGAGGAAAAGGCAGTGCCATAACAGAAGCAGTGAGTGACTGGCATACTGAACTTGGAAGATGGAGAAAGGGGCCACATGCCAAGGGATACAGGCAACCACTAGAGGCTGAAAGGCAAGGAAATGGATTGTCCCCTCAGAGCCTTTGCAAAGAATCAGCCCTGTTGATGCATTGACTTTAGCCCTGTGAAGCTGATTTCATACTTCTCACTTCCAGAATTATAAGAGAATAGATTTGTGTTGTTTTAAGCCACTAAATTTATAGTAATTTGTTAAGCCACAATAGGAAACTAGTACAGTAAATGAATGATTGCTTGTGTCTCATAGGGTTTATTTATTTATACTTGAATTTACTCCATTAAGAAAATCTTCTGAGACTTGGATCAGAAATCCCCCAAGGGAGGAGACCCCTGTCCTGATGCTCTCGTTGCTTTGATTGTGGGCCTCTTTTCCAATGTGCCCTCTGCTACCCAGTCACATCTTCAGCTCATTGTTTCTGCCACAGCATGTAAGCAGCCCACCCACTCCATCTCTTCCTCTTCACCCTGGCGCTGGCCCATCCTTTGTGCATTTTGCTAAAATGTCATCCTGAACAAAGAGGCTCAGCGGACAAGTACAGTTAACTGGGGTGAGCTTCATGAGGGACCACTGATAGGGCACCCAGCCCTCTCAAACACTCAATGCTGACCAATGCAGAATATTTCTTAAATCAGAGTTTCATTAGCTTCCCTTTTCAAGGATTTTCAACTAAAGCATGTTAATGCTACCTGTTCAGAATTTCCTAAGGAGCACTACAGACAGGCATTAAGCAATGGCAATAATTTGCTTTCTGGAATATCTTCAACCGTGACTTATGCAACAGAAATGTGCCCATGAAAAACTTGTGCACTTCTGACAATGTGGGGCTAACATGGGCATGATAGGGTAAGACTGCATAAAGGCAAGAGTCTTGAGACACCTGGAGTGGTCAGAGTTTGCTAGAAATGGTGTAGTTGGGAAGAGTCAACAGAACCACTTGCAGGGTCCTATTCCTGTAGAACCTCCCACACTCAGGGGAATCCTTCCTGAGCAGCTATGTGTGCAGAGCTGTGCTGATGATGCTAGTCAATACTTCACCAACATTTACAGCAGTTGCTTCATCTTTACAAACAGCATCTGTGGTGGCAGGAGCTGGGTTAGAGCCTCGAGAAGGTATTGCTTGTGAGTTCACAGCTTGGGCTGTGGAAACAACCAGGAGTAAGTGAGGCAGTTTCCAGGGGAGAATTCCACCTGCATGGGTAAGTCTGGGGCTAGGAGCTTCCAATTTGTAGTAGGAGAAAAGCTGGCTTCCAGGACAGGGAGAAGGAGAAAATGTCCAAAAAAAGAGAAATGAAGGGAAGCATTCCAGATTCCTACTTAAGCATGACCAGGACTTTGGTTTTTCACAAATTTGCCCCAGCCTCTGCTTCCTTTTCTTTTATGGGGACAAAAGCAGGAGCTTTTCAGAAAACAGTTTTGTTTGTGATGACAATTTCTGTTTTAAAAAGCAAAAACAGGTGAAAATAGAGCAAAGTGGGTTAAAGTCTGCATTCTGAGGGTTATTCTAAAACCTTCATTTTCATAGAGCTGTATAGTTTTTAAAGCATTACTCACAATGAAACATCTTTCTGAAATTATTATAATCATTTTACAACCAATTTAGTTTGGAGAAAAAAATCTCAGAAAGATTCTCTGCCTTCTCCAAGATCACATTGTTCGACAGTAGCAAAGCTGGGATACAAGCCCACGTTCCTAAATCCAGCATAGTATTCTTCCCCTACACCACAGCAACTGTGGGCCAGCAAAAGCATAAAAAACACCTTTCTTTTAATGCCATGCAAATTTAAATTTCTGACTTTTAATTGAAAGAAGCTCCCTATTTTCAGCTGGCAAAGCTGAGGCCTGGAAATGTTAGGTGATGATTTTGGAGGAAGGGCTATGACTGGGTCATTGGTCTTGAGGTGTCAGCTTTGCACAGCCTGCAGTTTGATTAAGAGCCAGTGGAAGAAAATTGAGAAAGTATAGAGATGTAGAAAACATACATTTGTCCTCTGCATTTCCCCCAGTTACCACCTGATTAAATGCTCCTTTTGTGTCCTAGCTCTCTTTTCCTCTCAATGCTCAAGAACACTGCCCAGCAGTTTTTTTCTCTTTGTCCCTTATGATCAGTTACTTCTCTCCATTTGATAATTCCTATTAATTACAGACATATGTGCTGTAATTTCTGCCATGTTTTAAATGACGAAATACCTTCTCTTGACTTCCCTATCCCCATCTAGGTGCTAACACAGTTCTACATTACTAGTTATGACAAGATTCCCTGAAAGAATTGTCTATACTTGCTATCTCTAATTTTTCCTATCACATTCTCTCTAAAGTCTATTCCAAAAAAGCTTTCACTCTCACCACTCCTTTGAAACCACCTTTGTTGCAATCACTAATATCCTCACATTGCTAAATTTAATGTAATGGTCAATTCTCAGTCAATTCTCCTCATTTCCAACTCCTGGAAATGCTGGAGTGTCCCAGAGCTCAAATCTCAGACAGCTCCTTTGGTGATCTTGTCCTGCATCCTGGGTTTAAATATCAACAATATAGTGATAGTTTTGATATCCAGGCTGGGTCAGTCCTTTGAACTCCATATTCATGTATCCAACTGCCCACTTGACATAGCAGAATCAATACTAACTCCTGGTCTCCACCACCCCTTGCCCCGACCCCAAATTCTGATACCTTGGTCTATATCATCTTCCAGTTGCTCAGGCCAAAACCCCCAGGGTCACGACGTCCCTCTTTCATACCTCATATCCAATATATCAGGGAATCCTGTTGGTTTTTTCTTGAAAATATGTCCAGAATCTGACTTACCACATCCACTGCTAGCATTCAGATCTCAATATCTTACCTTGATTATTTCAGTAGTCTTCTAACTGATCTCTCTGCTTCCTCCCTTTCCCTCTCCTGCAGCCTAATTTCAATACAATCGCAAGAGTGATCTTGTTGAAATGATTTTAGGTCCTGTTACTCCATTTGATGACATTCCATTCCACTTAGAGTAAAAGCCAATGTTTTTACCTTAGCCCATAAGGTCCGACACAAGCTGCCCTCCCTCCTACCTTCTCTGATATCCCTATGCTTATGCCTCTCCAGACATAGTTAACCTCCTGGTTAGTTTTTGGACATATCAGGCATGCTCCCACTTCAGGCTTTTACACTTGCCTGTCATTCCTTGTGCCTGGAATTCTCTAACCCCTATTATCTGCCTAGCCTTTGCCTTCAACTCCTTGAGGTCTTTTCTCACATGTCTCTTTATCAGCTCTTCTCTGACCATACTTTTTTTTTTTTTTTACAATTGCAATACGCTGTTCACCAGCATTCACTATCCCCTATTCCTGCTTTATTTTTATCGTATCATTTATTGCCAACTCAGTATCATTTATTACCAAATATATATATTACCAATATATATATTTACCAATTGACTATCAAAAAAGTTTGTCAGCAGAAGTTTGGAGGAGTGGAGGTATGTATCTCATGCCACATGTATTCTATTCGCTGGAAAGGAATGGCCCTTCTCACACATTCACACAATAGACTTTGTGTTTGCATAGCCTCTTGTTGAGTTGGAAACTCATTTCTTGTGAGCCTTGTCCCTGTGAGCATCTTGACACACTTGAGTTTCTGGGCCAACAGAGCTGAGGACCTGGACCCTGAAGGGCACCTTGGACACTCTGCCTGGGAAGCCAGCTGCCTGTCCTGAAACATATATATATATATATATATATATATATGTATGTATGTATGTATATAAAATAACAAGATCAGTCTTGCTATTGGATTGAAATATATATATATTTAGCTCTTAAATCCAGCTTCAATAAGGTATATAAGAACACATTTATTTTTTGTTCTTTTTTGTCTTGTCCCTAGGATCTTTTTTTTTTTCATTGTATTTGGGCTCTGGGGTACGTGTGCACATCCTGTATCCTGCAGGATTGTTGCATAGGTACATACCTGCCATGGTGGTTTACTGTCTCCATCCCCCCTACACCCCTGTCGCCTACATCAGGCATTTCTCCTGGTGTTGTCTCTCCCCATCCTCCCCACCCTCCCCCATAGTCCCCCCCCTCCAACCCCCCCAACTAGCCCTGTGAGTGTTGTTCCCTTCCCTGTGCCCAAGTGTTCTTATTGTTCATCACCCACCTATGAGTGAAAACATGCCATGTTGGTTTGCTGTTCTTGTGTCAGTTTGCTGAGAATGATGGTTTCTAGGTTCATCCATGTCTCTACCAAGGACACGAACTCATCGTTTTTTATGGCTGCATAGTATTCCATGGTGTATATGTGCCACATTTTCCTTGTCCAGTCTATCATCTATGGGCATTTGGGTTGGTTCCAGGTCTTTGCTATCAAAAACAGCGCCACAATGAACATAACGTGTGAATATGTCTTTATGATAGAATGATTTATAATCCTTTCGGTATATACCCAGTAATGGGATTGCTGGGTCAAATGGAATTTCTATTTCTAGGTCCTTGAGGAATTGCCACACTGTCTTCCATGATGGTTGAACTAATTTACACTTCCACCAATGGTGTAAAAGTGTTCCTTTTTCTCCACATCCTCTCCAGCATCTGTTGTCTCCAGATTTTTTTAATGATCACCATTCTAACTGGCATGAGATGGTATCTCAGTGTGGTTTTGATTTGCATTTCTCTAATGACCAATGATGATAAGCATTTTTTCATAGGTTTGTTGGCTGAATATTTGTCTTCTTTTGAAAAGTGTCTGTTCATATCTTTCGCCCACTTTTGAATGGGTTTGTTTGTTTTTTTCTTGTAAATCTGCTTCAGTTTTTTGTAGATTCTGGATATTAGCCTTTTGATGTGTAGATTATGAAATTTTTTTCCCCATTCTGTTGGTTGCCTGTTCACTCTAATAATTGTTTCTTTTGCTGTGTAGACGCTCTTAAGTTTAATTAGGTCCCATTTGTCTATTTTGGCTCTTGTTGCCATTGCTTTTGGTGTTTTAGTCGTGAAGTCCTTGCCTGTGCCTATGTCCTGAATGGTGTTTCCTAGATTTCTTCTAGGATTTTTATGGTGTTAGTTCTTATGTTTAAATCTTTAATCCATCTGGCGTTAATTTTTGTATAACTTATAAGGAAGGGGTCCAGTTTCAGCTTCCTGCATATGGCTAGCCAGTTTCCCAACGCCATTTATTAAACAGGGAATCCTTTATTGCTTGTTTTAGTCTGGTTTGTCAAAGATCAGATGGTTGTAGATGTGTAGCGTTGCTTCCGAGGCCTCTGTTCTGTTTCGTTGGTCTATATCTCTGTTTTGGTACTAGTACCATGCTGTTTTGATTACTGTAGCCTTGTAGTGTAGTTTGAAGTCAGGTAGCATGATGCCTCCAGCTTTGTTCTTTTTGCTTAGGATTGTCTTGGCTATGCGGGTTCTCTTTTGTTTCCATATGAAGTTTAAAGTGGTTTTTTCCAGTTCTGTGAAGAAGGTTAATGGTAGTTTGATGGAGATACCATTCAATCTATAAATTACTTTGGGCAGTATGGCCATTTTCACAATATTGCCTCCTAACCATGAGCATGGAATGTTTTTCCATCTGTTTGTCTCCTCTCCTATTTCCTTGATCAGTGGTTTGTAGTTCTTCTTGAAGACATCTGTTACATCCTTTGTTAGTTGTATTCCTAGGTATTTTATTCTCTTTGTAGCAATTGTAAGTGGGAACTCACTCATGATTTAGCTCTGTGTTTGTCTGTTATTGGTGTATAGGAATGCTTGTGATTTCTGCACATTGATTTTGTATCCTGAGACTTTGCCAAAGTTGCTTATCAGCTTAAGGAGGTTTTGGGCTGAGACAATAGGTCTTCTAAATATATGATCATGTCGTCTGCAAATAGAGACAGTTTGACTTCTTCTTTTCCTAATTGAATGCCCTTTATTTCTTTTTCTTGCCTGATTGCTCTGGCTAGAACTTCCAATACTATATTGAATAGGAGTGGTGAGATGGGGCATCCTTCTCTAGTGCCAGTTTTTAAAGGGAATCCTTCTAATTTTTGCCCATTCAGTATGATACTGGCCATGGGTTTGTCATAAATAGCTTTTATTATTTTGAGATACATTCCATCGATACCTAGTTTATTGAGAGTTTTTAGCATAAAGTGCTGTTGAATTTTGTCAAAGGCCTTCTCTGCATCTATTGAAATAATCATGTGGTTTTTGTCTTTGGTTCTGTTTATGTGGTGAATTACATTTATAGATTTGTGTATGTTGAACCAGCCTTGCATCCCTGGGATGAAGCCTACTTGATTGTGGTGGATAAACTTTTTGATGTGCTGTTGGATTTGGTTTGCCAGTATTTTATTGAAGATTTTTGCATCAATGGTCATCATGGATATTGGCCTGTAGTTTTCTTTTTCAGTTGTCTCTTTGCCAGATTTTGGTATCAGGATGATGTTGGTCTCATAGAAAGACTTAGGGAGGATTCCCTCTTTTTGTATTGTTTGGAATAGTTTCAACAGGAATGGTACCAGCTCCTCTTTGTATGTCTGGTAGAATTCAGCTGTGAACCCATCTAGACCTGGACATTTTTTGGTCGGTAGGCTATTAATTGCTGCTCAACTTCAGACGTTGTTATTGGTCTATTCAAGGTTTCAACTTCTTCTTGACTTAGTCTTGGGAGTGTGCAAGTGTCCAGGAATTTATCCATTTCTTCCAGATTTACTGGTTTTTGTGCATAGAGTTGTTTGTAGTGATCTCTGATGGTAGTTTGTATTTCTGAGGAATCAGTGGTGATCTCCCCTTTATCGTTTTTTGTTGTGTCTATTCGATTCTTCTCTCTCTCTTTTTTTATTAGTCTAGCTAGCGGTCTATTTTGTTGATTTTTTCAAAAAAACCAGCTCCTGAATTTATGGATTTTTTGGAGGGTTTTTTGTGTCTCTATCTCCTTCCCTTCTGCTCTGATCTTATTTATTGTCTTCTGCTTGCTTTTGAGTTTTTTTAATCTTGCTCCTCTAGCTCTTTGAATTTTGACAATAGGGTGTCAGTTTTAGATCTTTTCTTGTTTCTCATGTGGGCATTTATTGCTATAAATTTCCCTCTAGACACTGTTTTAAATGTGTCCCATAGGATCTGCTATGTTGTGTCTTCATTCTCATTGGTTTCAAAGAACATTTTTATTTCTACCTTCATTTCATTGTTTATTCGTTCATCATTTAGGAGCAAGTTGTTCAGTTTCCATGTGATTGTGTGGTTTTGAGTGCTTTTCTTAATCCTCAGTTCTAATTTGATTGTGCTGTGGTCTGAGAGACTGTTTGTTATGATTTTCATTCTTTTGCATTTGCTGAGGAGTGATTTACTTCTAATTATGTGGTCAATTTTGGAGTAAGTGCAATATGGTGCTGAGAAGAATGTGTATTCTGTGGATTTGGGGTGGAGTGTCCTGTAAATGTCTATTAGGTCCCCTTGGTTCAAATCTGCATTCAAGTCCTGGATATCCTTCTTGACTCTCTGTCTTGTTGATCTGTCCAATATTGTCAGTGGAGTGTTAAAGTCTCCTACTATTATTGTGCAGGAGTCTAAGTCTCTTTGTAGGTCTTTAAGAACTTGCTTTATGTATCTGGGTGCTACTACATTGGGTGCATAAATATTTAGGATAGTTAGCTCTTCTTGTTGCATTGATCCTTTTACCATTATATAATGCCCTTCTTTGTCTCTTTTGATCTTTGTTGGTTTAAAGTCCATTTTATCAGAGACTAGGATTGCTACCCCTGCCCTTTTTTTTTTCTCTCCATTTGCTTGGTAAATCTTCTTCCATCCTTTTATTTTGAGCCGGTGTGAGTCTTTGCATGTGAGATAGGTCTCCTGAATACAGCACACCAATGGGTCTTGACTTTTTTTTTTTTTTTTTTTTTTTGAGACGGAGTTTTCACTCTTGTTACCCAGGCTGGAGTGCAATGGCGCGATCTCGGCTCACCGCAACCTCCGCCTCCTGGGTTCAAGCAATTCTCCTGTCTCAGCCTCCCGAGTAGCTGGGACTACAGGCATGCGCCACCATGCCCAGCTAATTTTTGTATTTTTTAGTAGAGACGGGGTTTCACCTTGTTGACCAGGATGGTCTCGATCTCTTGACCTCGTGATCCACCCGCCTTGGCCTCCCAAAGTGCTGGGATTACAGGCGTGAGCCACCGCGCCCGGCCCGGGTCTTGACTTTTTATCCAGTTTGCCAGTCTGTGTCTTTTGATTGGGACATTTAGGCCATTTACATTCAATGTTAATATTGTTATGTTTGAATTTGATCCTGCCATTTTGTTACTGGCTGGTTGGTTTGCCCATTAATTGCTGTGACTCCTTCATTGTGTCGTTATTCTTTACCATTTGGTATATTTTTGCAGTGGCTGGTACTGGTTGTTCCTTTCCCTGTTTAGTACTTCCTTCATTAGCTCTTGTAAGGCAGGCCTGGTGGTGATGAAATCTCTGAGCAATTGCTTGTTCATAAAGGATTTTATTTCTCCTTCTCTTATGAAGCTTAGTTTGGCTGGATATAAAATTCTGGGCTGGAAGTTCTTTTCTTTAAGGATGTTGAATATTGGCCCCCACTCCCTTCTAGCTTGCAGGGTTTCTGCCAAGAGATCTGCTGTGAGTCTGATGGTCTTTCCTTTGTTGGTGACTTGACCTTTCTCTCTGGCTGCCCTTAGGACTTTTTCCTTCATTTCAACCCTGGTGAATCTGACAACTATGTGCCTTGGGGTTGCTCTTCTTGAAGAATATCTTTGTGGTGTTCTCTGTATTTCCTGGATTTGAATGTTGGCCTGCCTTGTTAGGTTGGGAAAGTTCTCTTGGATAATATCCTGAAGAGTGTTTTCCAACTTGGATTCATACTCCCCGTCACATTCAGGTACTCCAATCAAGTGTAGATAAGGTTTTTTCACATAATCCCATAGTTCTTGGAGGCTTTGTTCATTTTTTTTCACTCTTTTTTCTCTTAGCTTGCCTTCTCATTTTATTTCATTGATTTGATCTTCTATCTCTGATATCCTTTCTTCTGCTTGGTCAATTTGGCTGCTGAAACTTGTGTATGCCTCATAAAGTTCTCGTGCTGCTTTTTTCAGCTTCATCAAGTCATTTATGTTCTTCTCTAAGCTGGTTATTCTAGTTAGCATTTCATCTAACATTTTTTCGAGGTTCTTAGTTTCTTTGCATTGGGTTAGAACATGGTCTTTTAACTCAGAGAAGTTTGTTATTACCCACCTTCTGAAGTCTGCTTCTGTCAATTCATCAGATTCATTCTCTTTTTTTGTTCCCTTGATGGTGAGGAGTTATGATCTCTGGGAGGAGAAGAGGTGTTATGTTTTTTGATGGTTTCATCTTTTTTGCGCTGGTTTTTTCCCACCTACATGGATTTATCTCCCTTTAATCTTTGAAGTTGGTGATTTCAGGAGGAGTCTCTGAGTGGACTTTTTTTTCTGTTGAGGTTGGAGCTGTGTCTTTTTTGGCCTGTAAAGGGCGTTGCTGGGCTCTCTCGTGTTCAGTCAGGTTGTTGGGTAGGTGGTCCTACCCTGGACTTTGTTTGCAGGTGAGATTGGCCCCACCTTCCCAATAGCATCTCTCCTTCCCTAGCTGGATCTTCCTGGTTGGGGTCAAGCTGATGTATTTGCTGCCAAGCTCTCTAGCAGGGGCTTCAGTTTAAGTTCTGCGGAGGTGTGGCTTGCCAGGCCTTACGGTCTGTTTCTCTGCTTTCAACTCTGCTTCCTTCTGTGGGACCATCCATCCCACTGGCGTTAGTCCAAACTGCCACCCAGGTCCCTGCCACAACTTGCCACACCCAGCGGTAGCAGCTGCTCACATTTGCATCGACTGCCCATGGCACCCCACCATCTGGCAGGGCTATCGTGGACCATGGGTTGCAGGAGGGATGAGGTAAGTACAGGATCTGAAACAGTGCACCGGGGGTGTTAAGTCCCCCGATCCTCTGAGCCAGCTGCTCGTTTCAGGTGGGGATGCGCCCCCCAATCTTGATTTGCCTCCCTGGGTGGCTCTTGCCCTGTGGCTCCTTCCGTGGGCCTATTTTTAGTGCCCTATCAGTCCCACAGAAATGGACCTGACACCTCTTTTGGAATCGTGAAGTCCTCTAGCCCTCTGCATCTCATTCACTGGGAGCTGCTTTCCGGTGCTGGCTTCTCTCGGCCATCTTGGCGCCCCGCTCCGTCCCTAGGATCTTAAGTGTACAAATTAGCCCCAACAAATGAGGTGTATGGTTTATTTATAAGACATAGTTAATTCTTTTGTGTGATGGCCATTCTCAGTTTGAGTCTGAGCAGATTTCAGACATATCCGGTGAGGTATGAACTGATGGGATGGAATCAGCAAAAGTCTATTTGCTTAGAGCTAAGGAGCTTAGTAAGGAGGAACTTAGATTGAGGGAACAGTGATCCAGGCAGAGAGAGTCTGAGGAGACAATGAAATCTTAGCATCTTAAAGGGACAATTCTGAGAACATCATGGTGTCTGTCTCTTGCATTTGTCTCCCTCTCTTGATCCTGCCAGACTCATCTTAAGGAAAACAAGCATGAGGTCCTTAAGTCAAAACTGAAAAAAAAAAAAGTAGTTTCAATAAAGTCTGCTTTAGACACTGGGATGGGACTCAAGAAGTTCTCATGGAGGGTAACACAAAGCAGAGAGCCATTCTTTCTCACTTTACCAAGAAACATGAGAGTCTTGACACCCTGAGTTTCCAGTGACTTGGTGAAGGAGCTGGTAGGAGAATGGGGGTACACAGAGAAGTGGGGTGGCAGGGTGCCCCTGGAGGGCTGAAAGCTGAGCAGGGACATGCTGTACCTGGTAGACACAGAGTGTTGGGGAGAAGAACCACACTGCCTATGGGAGCAGACTTGTACCCAACTACATGAGATACCCCATGAGGGCTACAGGACATTGGAAAGGCATTTTGCAAGGGCTGGGACCCTTCCTGACAGGTGGGGGTAGGAATAAGTGGAACTTGGATGTTATTATTAAGGCAATTCTATTTCTACCCACAGTCTGAGGAGGCCCCAGGAAACTCAGTATACCTTCCACACCTAGGAAAAGTTTTTACCTTGCATGATGAGTTTCTGAAATATTAACAAATATATCCACAAACATATTTTTAGAAAATTTTCTTTAGGTTGTCTTCCAGACTCAATCCCTCTCTCTCCAGGCAGCTTTCGCAGATAATTTAAATTTGGTGTTTCCTTTTGCTCTTGAACAGCTCTCACCATGTGTCCAGCCGTAGCTCCTGCCCTTGCCCATCTTTACGTTGCACTATTCCCCAATTACTGCAGTGTGTATTTATCTTGTGTCTTCAATGAGACTGGGAGGCCCTTGAAGACAAGGGTACTTTTTTACCTTGTCTTGTACCTATCTAGCTCAGCTGGGCATATACAGGTGCTCAGTAATTACTTGTCGATGACTTCTTTACTTTCCAGAACTGTTATTCAGATTATACTCAGTGTGGATGAAGAAGGAAACCCTCAGGTGTCTTGCTGGATTCCAATGTCTTAGGAGGGAAAATTGACCCAAAGGCCAGGTTGTAGTTCAAAAACTAATAATAATTTTCTGACTTGAACTGAATTTGGAACCTACCTGCTAACAGGATTTTTCAGATAGAGCTCAACTGTGGATCCTCTTTGTATAGCTGAATCAGTCTTACACTCAGATTTATCATTTGTATGTTGGAGATACTTATACTGAATATGCCCACCTGAGAGGTAGCATAGCACTCTGCTGAACTCTGGTAGAAGGTTGCTGAAGTATGAAGTCCTGCCCCACCAGTTTACAAATGATCTGGCTGGGGACTATTACTGAACATTTCCAGGTTTTGGCTTCTCCATCTTTAAAATGGGGATGATGATGATGATGATGATGATGATGATTCTTTCCTCTTAGGGTCATATGATGATTATGTGAGTTAATTCATATGCAACATTTAGAATTAAGCCTAGCATATAATGAATTATATGTTAATGTTAGCTATTATTAATCTTACAAAAGTTTTGATTAAAAAATGAGTGTAGAGTACCCATAGCAGTAATTATCAGTTAATGTATGTATTTTTCATTCTCTCGTGATGAACAAGCAAGTACTACATATTTTAAATTATTAAAAACAGGCATTTGTTGTTTAATACACATTTTTAAAATTATTAACAACAGAGAGAAAGAAGGACCCTCTTCACAAATGAATTTGTCTATACTGAGCCCAATCCCAATCTGCAAAGTATCTGCAGGAAGAAAGGAAATCAAAATCC
Source organism: Aotus nancymaae (assembly GCF_030222135.1). NCBI lineage: Eukaryota > Metazoa > Chordata > Mammalia > Primates > Aotidae > Aotus > Aotus nancymaae. The sequence continues at coordinate 52,134,196 of NW_026988473.1, read as the reverse complement.
TGAAACTATGAAAGGAGGACCCTTTCCCTTACTTCATAGCAGAGAGTAGAACATTTCCAAAAATTCACAGAAAGTTTTTTTAGAACATACCATTCAATTCTGAAAAGAAGGCTCTTAAAATTTTCTAGAGTGTGTCCCTGAGCATTTTGAAGATTTTAAATAAGTTGTCACAGCAGCTCCACCCAGAGGCTGTTTTATCAAACCACAAAGTGACACTCCCAGACCCGAGTCCTGTGGAGAGCAGAGAGACAGCTGGCTGGAGAGCTCACCCAGCAGGAATCCTCGCCCACATCTGCTGCACACCTTAGAATCCCTGGAGAGAAACACACAATGCTCCTGGCCTGCTTCTGATGCAAAGGTGGGAATTTTAAGCTGCTGTAGCTTGTTGAACTTCTTTCTACCTTAAAGACAAAGAATCTCTGTTGCTAAGGTCAAAAAGGAACAACAACAAAAAAAGAATATATTTTCAGGGTATCTTTGGGCATGTTATTCATACAGATGAAAAGAAAGGTGATTCCACCATGTGGCTTGAAAGGCGTGTGATATTTCTGTGCAAGTTGTCGAAAAATATGATGTTACCCAAAACATTTATAAGAAGTGATGGCTGTGGGAATAATAATAATAATAAAGCCTATGACATAATTTTGAGAAAATTGAACACTAAGTCTGAGAAATAAATTGTTACTGAAATTATGCTACTATATCAGAACTGCCTCTGTGACTCCTGAAACCTGAGAGCTTTAGGCAACAGAGGCCAGAGGCTCAGAACTACACTTTGGGACCTTTCATTTTTTCTTTCTTTTTTTTTTTTTTTTTTTGAGGCGGAATCTTGCTGTCATTGCCCAGGCTGGAGTGCAATGGTGCGATCTCAGCTCACCACAACCTCTGCCTCCCAGGTTCAAGCCATTCTCCTACCTCAGCCTCTGGAGTAGCTGGGATTACAGGCATGAGCCACCACGCCTGGCTGATTTTGTTGTGTTTTTAGTAAAGACAGGGTTTCTCCATGTTGGTCAGACTGGTCGAACTCCCAACCTCAGTTGATCCACCTGCGTCGGCCTCCCAAAGTGCTGGGATTACAGGTGTGAGCCACTGCGCCCAGCCCAAGGACCTTTCTTTATGAAAGTGAAATCTACCTCCAGGGAGCCTCTTTCTCACCTCCTATTCACTCTTCATCTTTAACAATAAGGCCTCTTTTCCCACTGTTATGTTACTAGATTCTGTCCAGCATTTTTCATTATTGACACCTCTCTCTCCTATCTTTGCTTGGGCTGCTATAACAAATATACCATTGACTGAGTAGTTTAAACAACAAATTTATTTCACAGAGTTCTGGAGACTGCCAAGTCCAAGATCAAGGTATTGGCAGATCCAGTGTCTGGTGAGGGCCCCCTTCCTGGTTAGCAGATGTCTGTCTTCTTATTTTATCCTCACATAGGGGAGAGCAGAAAGAGAGGAAGCAAGCTGTCACGCATCTCTTCTTATAAGGGTACTAATCTCATTCATGAGGGCTCCACCCTCAGAACCTAATTATCTCCCCAAGGACTCACTCCAAATATCATCACATTGGAGATTAAGCTTCAACACATGAATTTGGTGGGGGCACAAACATTCAGTCCACGGCAAAAGCTAATCTCTCTCCCCACAGCTCCCATGTTCTGTCCTGGTTCTTCTCCTCCCCTTATGCTTGGCTCCTTTCAGCCTCTTTCTTTGATTCTCCTCTCTTCCCTTTTTCCTCTAAAAATAGCCTTTTTTCGGGTTGCAACTCTCACCTTTATCTGCTCCCTCCCAGACCACCCCATCCCAGGCTTGATTCTTAATTCCTGGACATCTGCAGCTGAATATCCCACAGGTAAATTGACAGGCTCACACTGAATTCATCTTCAACCTCTCCTCCTCAAATGTGCTATTGCTATGATATTCTCTTTTCTGGTCTTTGGAAATTTTGTGTTTGGTTTAGGCGGATAACAATGGCTTTGCTGAATGTACCCTCTGGTGGCCAAGAGAAGGAATCACTGCAGCCACATTTTACAAAAATTTTTCCACCCGGGGCATCTATGCATCATGAGGTCATTGTCAAAGAAGCCAGAACAAAAAGATCCCAACTGCTTTCATCCCTTCTCATGAAAAGGAATTTTTATTCTCCACACTGTCTATTTTTCTGTGTCCTATGTGTCAGAAAATTTATAAAAATAAAAATATAAAAGGCTTGACTTTTCTTCTGATAAAGTATCAAAATGGCAAACTATAAAAGTTTCCCCACCTCATCTGCCTGCTCTGCTCACCACTGTATTTTCCACATGGAACAAGATATCACTCCTATATGCCAGTGGATGTCATGAACAAACAAGGGACAGAGAAAGCCCAGAACTTCTCAATGCTCATTGGCACTAGAACATAGTGGTATACTTACTATTTTTCAGAGGTGGGATCTTGTGAATGAGGCCACAGTTTGGCACAGAAAGTAGTCATTGCCACTTAATCACTCACTTGAGATGGGAACTTTTATTCTGGTGACTGGAAATATTCCAGTGTTGCTTTGAGCAAAAGGGACAATGACTACATCCCATAAAGCTCCATGTGATGGCTTTTTTATTTACGTTTGGTTAAGTGACAATCCACAGTTACTAAATCAAACACTAATCTAATTATTGCTGTAAATAAAATTTGCAGAAGTAATTAAAGTTCCTGATCAGTTGATTCTAGGTAAAGAAGATCATCTTGAATAATCTGGGTGAACCTGACTTGATTAGTTCAAAAGCCCTAAAAGCAGAGATGAGGCTTCCCCAAAAAAGATAAGACATTTCTGCCTGTGAACAACAACTTCAGCCCCTTTTGTGCAATTCCAATGTTTCTATGATTTTCCCCTTCTGACTGCCTGTCCTGTAGATTTACCTCCTTATTCAGCCCCAACAATCGTGTAAGCCAATTCTGTTGTATTAGTTTGCCAGAGCTGCCATGACAAAGTATCACAAACTTGGCGGATTAAAACAACAGAAATTTATTGTCTAATAGTTCTGGAGGCTAGAAGTCCAAGATTGAGGTGTCAGCAGGGTTGGCTTTGTCTGAGGGCTGTGATGAGGAGTCTGCTCCAGGCCTCTCCTCTAGCTTCTTTCTGGTGGTTTACTGGCAGTCACTGGTGCACCTTGGCTTGTAGATAAAGTATCGCCCCAACCACTGCCTTCATCATTACATGATGTTCTCCCTGTGTGTGTATGTCTCTCTGCTTCCAATTTTCTCCTTTTTATAAGGACACTAGTCATATTGGATTAGGACCCAGGCTAATACCCTCATTTTAACTTGATTAACTCTGTATCAATCTTATCTCTAAATAAGGTCACATTCTGAGGGACTGGAGGTTAGGACTCCAGTATATTTTTGAGGAAGATGTAATTAAATCTGTATCACCTGCTTCTCCAGTTGAACCCTGGATGATATACTCTGTGTTTATCACTTGGTCACATTCCCCAAAACAGCTTACCAGGAACATTGGTTTCTCCATTTGTCCCATCTCATGTCTCCAGAAACATTGACTCATCCTCTGATATGGAGATGTTTAATTCTGGATGTAAGGATGCTACAATTACTCAGCTCCCACAAAGATGGCCAGGGTTAGAGATTTATCAGAAAATGATTTACGAAGCTATTGTTAGAATTCTAGGGCACCTCAGCCAGCTAGACTTTATAGATATCTCAAATGAGGAGTGGGCATTTTAACTATAACATGGCTTTGCCATCTGCAGTTGCTTAATACCCAATAAGAATGAACAACTTGGTAAGCAGATAACTGGCTTTGTGGGATTTGGAAAGAAGAATCATAAGTGTGAGAACCTGCAAGGAAGTGGTTAGGTAGTTCAAGTGTCCAGGGTCTGGAATTTGTGAAGATATTTCATGTTTCTGTGTCTCTGTTATGCATTGCACACTTGCTTGTGGCCAAGTGTATCTCACCTGATTTAATCCTCACTACATTCTTATTAGGCATGCATTGTTTTCCCTTAGTAGGATTGAAGAAATATGAGTCTTAGATAACTTTTTCTTAAGATTACACATTTAGTAATGATCGGCCAGGATTCAGACATACATACAGTCACTCATTCTTTGTCAATTCCATATATGTGAATTTACCTACTCACTAAAATTTATTTATAGCCCTAAATGTGATACTCATGTTGTTTTCATCATCATTGATAGGCATATGAAGAGTGACAAAAATGTGAATTGTTAGACACACGTTTCCAGATGAGGTAAAACAAGGCAATGTTTTGCCTTCTTGCTTCAGCCTTCATCCTATCAGCAAGTGTCCTTTTCATGATCTATTTAGTACCACTTTTTTTCTTTTTTCATTTCTGTTCTTTTTATTGGTGACCTCAATGTTTAAAATGGCCCCGAGCATAGTGCTGAAGTGCCACCTAGTGTTCCTAAGTGCCTCAAATAGAAAACACCCCTGTTAGATAGCTTCGTTCAGTCATAGTGCTATTGGCCATGCATTTAATGGTCATGAATTCGTGGTAATGAATCAACAATATATATTAAATAGGGCGTCTTTAAGCAGAAACAAACATAAAACAAGGTTATGTACTGATCAGCCGATGAAAATGTACCTTGCAGGCACCTAACTCTGTACATTTCTCAGAAGCAATGGCTGAGTATTATTCAGTGTCCATGGTGACTTGATAGGACATAATTACTGCAGATAGTGAGAACTGACTGCCTCTGTGGGGCCCTGAAGACTTATCAGAAGGATTAGAGTTACGAACCAAAGAGTTGGTGACTCTATCTTCTTAACTGCTTTAGGAATGTAGGAGACTGTAGCCTGAAAGCTGCTGAAAGTCTCATTCTTATCCGATCGGAAGCTGATGAGCATGATGCTGGAGGGGCTTAGCACAGGGGTGGGGACATCATAGCCACACAGCCGAGCTTGTTGAAAACCAGCCCAGTCAAGACATTGTCAAGCACTCAGCAGATAGCCATGACATTGGAGAGAAGAAAAAAAGAAAATCGTCCTTCAAGTTAATTGTTGTGAAATAAGCTTTTCTGATGAATGCCACAATTCATTTTCAAAAAAAAGGCAGCCCACTCCTTAAATAGGTAATTAACTCTATGATATTTCAGTTTGGTTTTCTCTCCTGAACACTCCCACCCACAATGCTGTTAAGGGAACTCGTTCAAGACTCGGGACTTGTTTCAGTGGAACTTTCCCCTTCTGACTCCTAGTTCCTCGTGGGCCTTTCACATCTCCCATTTCAGTGGTTCTTTGATTCTCCCTCTTTATCTTCCCCTTCTAATGTAGAAGACAAAAGAGTGATGGTGACATCACAGGGAGGGGTGGAGGTGGTGCAGGAAGATAAAGGAAGATTGATCCATATTCTTTTTATTCCCATCTCAAGACTGGGTCCAAATGCAAACCAGAGTGAGCTGAGGCTCACGGGACACAAACCTATTTCCTTCTTCCTTTCTACATCACTGTGCACTGTCACATAGTTGGAAGTGCAGTCTCCACTTTCTTCTATTTCCAGACTCTGAAATGAAAGCTGAGAAGACAAAAAGTTACATCCAGAGTAAACACTCTGAGTGAATTACCTGACTGATTCAGCAGAGAAATTTGGATTGCTCAACTTGTTCTGGAGTAAGACCTTAGATGAGAAAATTAGTGGGCTCTCTAACTTTTTAAAACAGCCATCAAATATGGCCTAAATCAAAGGGCAGGAAACTGTGCAAATATTTTAGCTTCCTAGCAGCTCTAAGAGATTAGAAGAGCTACCCCATGGGGATTTTTTTTCACTGGAAGCAACTAGGCACTCAACCAATTGCATATACACAAAACTGCTTCTCTGGACATCTTAGTGTTATTCACCTGGTTCCTGATGTTTCATCTTGAACCTCTAGTTCTCCTGAATCAAGACTGAAATTGGTTGTGCCCCTTGAGACAATGTCTTTCTACCCAGCAGGACATATCTGGCTCCTCTTCTCACCTACTCTGTCCTGTTGCCACTAAATTTCCATGCCTCACTGCAAAATTCTGATAAGGCACAGATACAAGTTATTCTAATTGCTGATATAAAACAAAGTATCATCTGAGCTACTGAAAGTATTTGCATAGGTGGGCTCAGAGTCAAATGTAGTGAACTTTGGGAACTCATTACAGAGTCAAATGTAGTGAACTTTGGGAACTCATTAATGTGCATGAAAAAGGAAATCCTTGTATGAGTTAGAGATGATTTTGGATACTAAGCTTAAATGTTAACCTTGGCAAAATTCTCGAGTAGATTATTTTGCTATGATGAATAATGACCTAGAAAAGAAAGGTGATCACCTGTAATCAACCTAGGTTCATTAAGAATAAATCATGACAAACCTTTCTCATAGTTTCTATCATCGTGATGCTGATTGGCAGCATAATATTTCATTTATCTCTATCCTTGAGATCTCCATTTTTTTCTATCTTAGAAACTTAGCAGTGAATATCTTTATGCATTTGCTTTTTTTCTTCTCTTATATTATTCCTTGCATGGGCACTTGTTTTGTGTTAAGCAAAGGGAGGAATAATATCTAGACAGAAGGAACAGTGTAAATGACGAACAAAGAAACAATAAAGAGTGATCTTGGAGCAGTTTGGTGAGCACTAGCCAATGGAATTTGAAGTGAAGAGTGGTGGGAGAAAGGGCTGATGAAATAGGAGTTTGAATTTTCACACACAGATGGTGAGGATTCAGTGGGACCCGGACTCCGAGCAAGATGCAGAAAGGATTGTGTGGATGAAACAAAACTGGAGGCAAATAATTATTTATGGTGAAGGTAGGTTTGGGGAGGGGGACATGTATCAGAAATAAGATTCATTCAAACATTTATTAAACCCCTTCTGGGATACTTTCTGGGAAGGGGCCCTTTTGTCTCCAAGTCAAATGGTAAGCACATTGCTATGACTTGTAACACCGATTTTCAAATTACTGTCTTAGATGAGTCCTGCAAAATGATGCTGTCACTGGCAGGGTATGAGAACATCACCTCACTGGTGCACCACACTCAAGATTTAATTATGGAGGAGATATTTTTCAATCGCTTCTGGCTCTGGCATTTTCAGATTTTCAACTAAATTTCCTCTTCTTCCTCCTCCTGGAAACATGCTTACAACCTAAATTTTATCCTCCACCACTAACAACAAATTTTTCTTAATACTGTTGAAATTGTGGCCCCAACTCTGTTTAAGTTTGAGGAACTTTAGAAAGAAATCTATACTAACTGCCTCTGTATCATCTTTTCCTGCTCATTCATAAATCCCATGTGGTCTTCTTTCTGCCATTAATATCTGACTGAATGTGATATTTCAGATACCACCAATCCCAACTCCTCTCAATTGTTCAATTTCCAATCTAATTATTCTGCCTGTTTATGGAGGTGTGGGGTGGGGACTGGACACTTGAGTTCTCAGTTCTCATCTCTTTAAGTTCTAACTTTGTGTGGTATCCAAACAATTGGTTACATCTTTCTGTTTGGTTTGGTTTGTGTTTTAAGTTAAAGGCTGCATTCTCCAGGCTGTCATAAGAACACATCAGTTTGGTTCTCCTCCCACACCTCAGAGCTCTTTCCGTATCTTAACTACATGAGAACACTGGGGCCTCATCATCCCTCACTCCTCTCCCCTTTATTTTCTACTCTCCGTTCTTTCCATCATACACTGTCTTGTTTTCAATTATTATTTTAAGAGGAAGACCTGTAAGAAAATGCCTCGCTCCAATCTCACCCTGACTGCAGTCTTACTTCCACCTCCCTGGTGATATCTCTTTGCAGATTGTTCATTAGTGTTTAATGGACAAACAACAATAAACACTGCTAATCAAACGTGGAATAAACTCCATTTGAAGACGTTCAAAGGCCTCCATACATTGACTTCTGCCTTGCTTTCCACTGCCCGCTCCAGGACACCTAATACCCTCTTAAACCAGCGATTCCCTGAGCCTGTTCTGCACTGGATCCTCTAGGCTTGCTCCGCCCTCTCTGCTTGAAAGATGCTGATTTGGGCCTGATTGTCTTTGACTGTTGTTATCTCTAATTTACAGCGTGATTTGTGAGCAGTTTAATGAATAAGGAAGAAATGCTTGTTTCTGGGAGGGACTCAGAAAGTCACCAGTACAAAGATTTTTTGTGTTTTTTTGTTTGTTTGTTTTTTTGAGACGGAGTTTCACTCTTGTCGCCAAGGCTGGAGTGCAGTGGCATGATCTCGGCTCACTTCAACCTCCATCTCCTGGGTTCAAGAAATTCTCCTGCCTCAGTCTCCTGAGTAGCTGGGATTACAGGCGCACGCCAGGGCACCCGGCTAATTCAATACAAAGATCAAAGCAGCACTTTTTTTTTTTTTTAACAAAAAGGAAAAAGCACAGTGTCATCTAGTGGTAAAAGTGTGTAGTTTCACAGGAAACTGGGCAGACCCATTATTCATCAAGTGTTTATTGACAGCTTTGCGTGTCAGATGCTGGGTTCTAGGTAGTGAATAAATCATATAAAACCTCTGATCTCATGGTGCTTATGTTAGCTAGTTTGTGAATTTGCCATAGCTGAGTAAAGACAGCTAAAGTCAATACCTTAATTAGGTGATGTTTAGGGGCTTGAAAAATCCAGTTACAGTTAGCCATGTCACTGTAGTTTTCAGGATAGTTTAGACTCTGTATGAGGCCTTCTTCAAAAAGGACAGTTAAGTAACTGCAACCTGAATCTGAAACATGAGAAAAAGTCCAAACAGATGGCACTATTTAAGTAAAGAAGAATTCTCACTGTTCTCCCTCCTGTCTCCTGAAAATGATGCCTATCAATTGCAGTTTCAGACATCATCAACAAGAAAAGAGATAGCGCATGATCCTCCAGAACTCTTCAGGCCTTCTGAACTCACTTGGATGGGCGATCGCTACGAGCTAGTGGGGTGAACTTGGGTTGAGGGGGGAGACTGCCCCCTGTTCTCTAGCTAGCCTGTGCCCCTCTCCCATGTGGAGCCAGTTGGGCCTTGGGAGAGGGATCCCTGCCTCTCACCTAATTCCTGTGGGGCCTAGGCTTCTGCAGAAGGTGGGGATAGTATGTGATAAAAGTAAATGGTTTTACCAGGAATGTAGTTTGGCTTAAGGGCTTTATAGGTAAGATTAAATCCAGTTGCATAATCTGTAGCATCAGAGATGAATTTCAGCCTTAGAAAATTAGAGCCAGCAAGAATGGATGAAGGGAGGCTTTCTCCACAAAATTTTCCTGCAGGATGAGAAAAAAGATTCTTTGTCCAGCATTTAGAAAATAGTTCCCATTCAATGATTTAAGAAGAACTGAACTTGCCATGATATTTCAGGATTGTCCAATCTCAGTATTGGCACAATTGACATTTTGAGCCAGAATCTTCTTTGTGTTCTCGCTGTCCTGCATCTTTTGTAGAATGTTTAGTAGCATTCCTGACCTCTACCAGTGACAATCCCTGCACCTGTGACAACTGAAAATGTTTCTCAGTCATTGTCAAATGTGTCCTGAGGGTTAGGGGTACAATATCACCTCCAGCTAAGAACCACAGAAACGCCATTCCATTTCCGTTTCTTATAAGTAACCTGTTTCCTTCTCATGATTGTCTATTTGTATTTTCCTTCTTAGCTTGATGAGGCAGGGAAAGGTCGTTTTCACAGCTAGGAAAGCAGTGACCTGTCTGGAGGTCCTGAGAGGCCCTGGAATATATCTAGAGTTTATTCTTCGTGGGTTCCAGGTCTGGCAAATAGGTCTAGGAAACCTGGTTTGATGAGAAACAGATTTGGCAAATGAATTGCCCTGTGACCTCGCAGCCATCACCCAGGCTCAGATTTGGTTCCTTCTCATTCCCCATTCTGAGTCTCAAAACTGAAGTCAAGCAGTGTGGCATTTACAGATGGCTCAGTGCCAGACATAAGATAACCAGGCCCCATTCAGCCCACTTGACACTGGTTTCCATTTGACAATGGATGGGTCTCACCGATGGGTCTGTCTTCTAAAGAATACATTGACAGGTAATTGTGGTGACAAGATTCAACATCTAGGTGGGCAAAATGGAGCAACATATGCATTTCTTCTGGCACCAGAAGGGTCCAGACACACTGTCTGTAGGCAGATCACGGAGAGGGCGTCATTTCTAGACAGAAAATTACTATCACAGTCCAATTAGTAGGCACAGCCAGACTGGAGGTGGGAGTAAGGAGGAGGAGTGCAAAAGGGGTTACTCACTGCTTGCTCTCATAGTAAAGGTGGAGGCCTTCTGGGAAGTGCAGCTCCCCATCAGCCCTACTGACTATGCCATCCTGCTCACTGCACCAGGCTGGGAGGGAAAGCCAGGAGAGTCAGGATGAGCTATGCAGGCTCACCACAACAACCCCTTCCTCCAGAAGCTGCAAACACCAGAGCCTCCTGGTTCTTCTTGATGTACTCTTTGTTCTTCATGAAATCTTCTCCTGTCTTTGCTTCTATGATGCCTTTTTGGTTCCTTTTAGATACTGCTTGACTTTGAGATTCTATGATTGGTTTTCCTTTCTTAACTCTTCTCTCTCTTTTTTTTTTTTTTTTTTTTTTTTGAGCTAGGGCCTCTGTCACCCAGGCTGGAGTGCAGTGGCATGATCACAGCTCACTACAGCCTCAACCTCCCTGGCTCAGACAATCCTCCTGCTTCAGTCTCTCAAGTAGCTGAGACCACAGGCTAATGCCACCACACTCGGCTAATTTTTTAAAGAGATTATTTGTAGAGTCAGAGTCTCACTTTGTTGCCAAGGCTGGTCTTGAACTCATGGACTCAAGCAGTCCTCCTACCTTGGCCTCCCAAATTGCTGTGATTACAGGCATGAGCCACCTCTGGCCCTTTACTCTTCTTTTGCTGACCTCATACTTTTTCTGTAAGTGCAGGTATTTCCCAGGTTCAAGCATTCGTCCTCATCTGCTCTCTCTCTCTCTGATCCCTTGGACCAGTTTCATTCATTCATATCCTCCATTTCAGATGTCATCTCTACATTTCTGAACTTCAGGCCTGATTTTTATGACAGTTTCCTAGCTATCTCCCTCAGAACTCAATATGTTACAAATAGAATTCCTTGGGTCAGCCAAACTGCACCCATTTCTGATTTTATTATTTTTGTGTGCCCTTTTCTTAGTCTCTTGTGCTCAAAACTTTGGTACTATCTTCTATTCCTCCTTCTTCCTCATAAACTTTCATCTAATTGGCTCCAAATCCTCATTTCTCTTGTTTCTATTCCCTCCTTTTCATTTTGTGGATATTGCCTTGGTTCAAGCCTTCATTTCTTGTCTCTCAAACTAATGCAGAATTTCATAGGTTCATGCATGAGTCTCCTCTCAACCCAATTTTTATGCTATTAAAGTATAGCTCAAATCTACTTATCTAATTAATCAGCTTTCTATTACTCAATAATATCCAAACTTTTTTTGGCTGGTATTTAAAGTTTCCATAGTTTGATCTCGTTATGTTTTATTATTCCACCTCACAAAGCATCATCCCATGTCCTATACTTTTGCTGCTTTAGCTGACTTAGACCCTACATTTTTTTGGTCTCCATCCTTAATATCCTTCCTTAAGCTGGAATATTTTTCTTTACCCATATTTCATTTCCACCTGACAAAATCCTACTCCTCCTTCAAGGCACAGCTTCATAGATGTCTGTACATCAGAGCTCCCCTGTGAATTTGTTTTCAGCTAGAAGCAGCCTCTCACTCCTCTGAGCTCTCAGGATACTATTTTTCCATATTGCTCTTTGTAGATCTTTCCACAGGTTCAAAGAACCACTGAAGATTTGAGCTAAAATGTCTTAGAGACCATCTGGCCCACACTATATTCTTTATAGATGAGGAAAGGGCTCGCCCAAAATTACAGAATGAATTCACTGCAGGATCACAGTGTAACACAGGGGATGGGACCCTATATAAGTAGGGACACTTTCAGGACAAGGTGTGTAGCTTACTGACCACATCTGCACTGCCTTGCCCTCCTTCCTTGAGTCTCTGATTCAAAGCTAGTGTTTGGCAAATGTTGGCTGAATTGAGACAGAGCTCTGGATTGCTAAGAAATGAAATGGGGCGGCAGGCAACTGAGGCTTCTGTTGGGCATGGGCTTGCCTGGACTGGCCAGGAGTGGCTATAGGCACTCCAGGTGGTAGTTTTAGACCTACTGAGCATGGAGAGCTCTTGTAGAGGATGCCTTTCGATTCTAAAGAAACTTGAAATGCTAGATGTTCATTTGTGCTCCTGGTGGAGCAGCCTACAAGGAATACCCACCTCTGGAACTCTTTCTCCAATTCCCTGGGAAAGAAAAAGAAAGATGCAATTGAAAGCCTGTGGTATCCTGAACAATACTTCAAGAAGTTAGCATCTCCTTGGCACCAAAAAGATTTTTAAGTCAATATGCAACTAATAAAAATCTAATCTGTGGAAAGAAGGGAAGGGATAAATTGATAAAGTGGGAAAGGGGCTCTGGTGTTTTAAAATGATTAATTCTCTTTATTGAGTGGGCTAAAAAGAAACAGTAATTAACTTAAAGGTTTCACAGAGCAAGGGGTCTTTTTATATAAGAACAGAGGCTAAAGATGGAAATAATTTGTTCATAACTACAAAAGAGTTGCTGGGTTAGATACCTGAAACTTGAACTGAGGGCTCAGATACCTGCCACTGCACCATACATTTGAAAACAAACTGAAATTCCTACTAAACTTAATTTAAATTAACTTCTTTAGAAAAGGATAAAAGTCTTTTTGGGAATGGAAGCCACCAGAAAAGAAAACAATTAGGTCAGATTTGGAGGTAGCAAAGAAGCTGTAATTAGCTCACTAGTCAGTCTATTATGAGTCAGTCCCTCAATATCTGTCAGGGGTTGGTTTCAGAACCCTTGCAGACACCAAAAATCTGAGGATGCTCAAATCCTTATATTAAATGGCATAGTATTTGCATATAACCTAGGCATGTCTTGCCCTATGCAGTACTGTAAATTCTCTAGAGTACTTTCGATACCTAAGACAATGTAAATGCTATGTAAATAGTTGTTATACTGTATTTTTAATCTTTTTTATATTTATTATTGTATTGTTATTTTTATTGTTTTTATTTTTCTCCAAATATTTTTGATCCACAGTTGGTTGAATCTGCTGATGTGGAACCGGCAGATGTGGAGGGCTGACTGCATATAGATCCTAACTTTTTCAGACTTACTATACCTGGATCCATGCCAGGGATTCTCAATGTTGATACTATTAACCTTTTGGGTGGGATCATTCTTTGTTGTGGGAGACTGTCCCATACTTTGTAGGATGTTTAGCAGCATCCAAGGCCCCTACCTACTGGACACCAGAGTCACTCCTCACACCTGCCAGTTGTGACAATTAAAAATGTCTCCTGATACTGTCCCTGGGGGCAAGATTGCCCCTGGCTGAGAATTACTGATCTGTTACAGTTTGCTGAATTTTGTTGAGAAGTAAGTGGTGAAAGCATATCATCAACTGAGATAGTTTCAATTAAAGGCCAGTTTGAGAAGGTCTAGGATGGATGAATTCATTTTTCATTGAATATTTGCATGCTGCTCCACATACCATATTTTACTCTTGTTTTATTTAGACTTGGTAAATCTCACAATCCTTGTGTACTACACTGAGAACAGAGGTAGATCCTGTCTGTTCAGGTGTTCTGATTTGCCAAGACTCTGCTGATGCTCTCTCTGGCCCTAGTGGAATAGCAGCTTCTTAACCTTGTATGATGGCTTAGTTACCAGTTTGGATGTGTTCGCAGATCCAGGGAAGCACTTTACTAAGGTCTGTGAAGATCCCAGGGGATCCTTGATCATTTTTCCTCACATTGTTTCTCCAGCCTCGACCACAGCCCAAACCCCAGGAAGTCACACCAGCCAGAGTCCAGGCCCCTTTCTTATTCCGGCACATGAGTGAACCTCCTGAATCTCCCTGCAGAGGGAAAAAGTCTCTGTTAGCATCACTGTCAGTGTCGGTGCCCCAAAGGGCTCCGTTTCTCCCCACAAGGATGCTGGAGGAGGAACAATGACATCTCCTCACTTCTAATAATTTAGACTCAGAGACCTGGGTCTCTGAGCACAATTCCCATATGGTTCTCAACTATCACTGGAACCCAACAATCCCACCTCCCTTTTCCTCATCCACAGCTTTCTTCAAAGTAGCAGACTTTCTTCTTTCTCTTATCTCACACTGCAGACCCAGAGAAGTCTTGGCCAGCAATGAAACTGACCTCAGGTCTTGGTTAGCAGGAAGAATGGAGGCAAAGTGTAAAGTTCCCAACATCCACAAACTGGAAACTTCTAAATAGGAAAGAGTCAGCCATCCTTCAGGAATAGGAGAACCCTGAGTTTATTCTTGGCATTATCTCTCTATTATTTGGTCTTTTGGAAAAAGCAGAAGACCTCTTTTAAATCACACTTCCTGCTAAAAACAGATTGTTTCCACTGTCCCTTTATTTTGACATAACCTCCCTTGGTACTACTAACCCTTCTTTCCAGATTCCTGCCTTACCTGAATCAGTCTTCCTGCAGCCCCTCACCTGAACCTGATAACAAAACTAAGGGAAGCCTTACCTAGGGCCTGACAGCCCCACTGCTCCCACTCACCTGACACGCATCTCTCCCTCCATCAGGAAAGCCTGTGCAGAGAAAGGTCTTCCCACTGATGGGCCTCTTTAGTGTTAACAGAGCTTCCAAACACTCCTCCTGGGCCAAAATAGGCAGGTTCACTTCCTGCAAGACTTGTGAGAGGACACCATCTGAAAAACATAGAGACAGAAGCCCCAGCAGGAACTCTTTCACCCTTTTTGAGTTAGAGATGCATCATTCGTTTTTGTGTCTTTTGGAAAGACTTGCATTTCTTTTTTTTTTTTTTTTTTTTTTTTTGAGACGGAGTTTCGCTCTTGATACCCAGGCTGGAGCGCAATGGCGCGATCTCGGCTCACCGCAATCTCCGCCTCCTGGGTTCAGGCAATTCTCCTGCCTCAGCCTCCTGAGTAGCTGGGATTACAGGCACGCGCCACCGTGCCCAGCTAATTTTTTGTATTAGTAGAGACGGGGTTTCACCATGTTGACCAGGATGGTCTCGATCTCTTGACCTCGTGATCCACCCGCCTCGGCCTCCCAAAGTGCTGGGATTACAGGCTTGAGCCACCGCGCCCGGCCAAAGACTTGCATTTCTAAGTACAACATGACATTTTCTATCTTTAAAAATGTATGCGCAATCGTTTTAAATAATGGATTAAAAATTCCATTTTCTGATTGCCCACCAGAAAGTTCTGACCTCTGATTAAGAGGAGTGGCACACAAGTTCTTACCTTCAGTCAAGCGGCCCCAGCCTGCAGTTGTACAAATAAAACCAGCCTCAAATTGTTCCCGTGGCTCTGGAAGACATATGGGCCCCACAAAATGGCCTGAAGAAAAGAGCAAGATAAGGCTTATCTTATTCATGGAGGAGAGGACACTATAAGCCACTCACCTGTTGGCATCCAGGTAGTCCCCTAAAGACCTCATAAGAGTTGTGATAGCTCTGCCTGGCACTTCCGGGGGGTCACTTGTGAGATAAAGAAAACCCTCTCCTGACTCCATGTAATGCTACCTCCAGAACCACAAGCAAAAAGAGTTTCAGGCAGGACTCTTGAGCCCAAATCCCTGTCTCAAAGTGCATGACCCAGAACGTATACTGCAGGAAATGTGCTGTGGCACAGAGGTTATAGAGAATATAGGGTAGACAATTCAGTACAATCCTCAAATATTTACCAAATTGGAAGGCTCCAGCCATCTTCAAAAGGGCAATATCATAGTCCATTGGTTTATTGATGGAGAAATGTGGATGTATGATGACAGTTTCAATAGTAAGAGTTTGCTCTCCCGGCTCTGTCTGGCTTAAGTCATGTTCTCCAGCAGTAACATTCAAAGTTGACACAATGTTTCTATGGAAAGCACAGTAAAATCAATGAATTTCATTGTGCCTCTGGGTACAGTTGCAATGATTGACAAACTGGCTTCTTTTAAATGATATGGATAATTAATATGGGGTGTGAGGCTGCTAAGCAGAGAAAGTGAGAATAATTCCAACACTATTAGAAAAAAATCCAGTAGAGGACTAGTGAAGAGTGAGTTCATTTATAGCCAAGGGTACAATGAATTTAATACTTTGCAATGTAATTTGAAAATATCTAGAGATGTACATACATTGTAGTTCAGGAGTCTACAACTATAGGGGACTTTATTCAGCTACCCTGAGAGGTTGACCTGACCTAATATCAGTGAGATCCTTTAGGAATGATTTGTGATTCCCAGTAAGTATACTACTTCAGTGTTAGAGATCCTATGCTTAGTGTGTATTATAAAGTACAGACTGCATTATAACTAACTATAATGTTACCTGAAAGGAACTTGGTGGTATGCATTGAGATACATAAAGACTTCAGCTTACCATCCTTTGAGACTCTGCATTCCCAAAAGTGATGCTTTTATACAAAATTGAAAAAGGCATGTTTTTTCTGGGTAAAGTTCCCTGACTCTTGGCCGAATTAGGTACCTAACTTAACACATAATGTCTATCTTACCTACCTCTTGCCACATTGCTGTGAGATGATCAGTTGACTCTTCTTTTAGACTATCAACTCTCTGGGAGCAGAAATCATGTCTTAGTCATTTTGGTATCTTTGGTACTCACTGTTATCTAGCACAAAGTAAACATCCAGAAAATGTTTGCAGACTTGAAAGAGTGACTATGCAGGAACATGATCTTGATTACAGCCTAGTACATACCCAGAACACTGCCAATAATAGAATATAGGGATCACACAAGAAAGTGAGTAAAGGGAAGTTGTTGGGTTGAGGCCTAGAGAGGCAAGATCAATGGGAAGACAGGGAGCCTACTTTCTCTTTTACTGGTCTCCCTTTGTTTTCTTTTATCCATTTCTTCAGATGCGTAATGAAGAAGATATGTTTTCACTGAGATTTAAGAAAACTTTCACAAATCTTGCTTTGTATGCTTTTATATCTGACTTGTATGCTGTTGTTAACTTCCAGTTGTTTTAAGTAAAAGGGAATTTTACCTCTGAAAAGAATATATGTTATCTACCAAGTGCCATCTGACAATGTCACCAAGCCGCATTTGTGTCATGCAATTAGAATTTCCTCTATTAAAACAATACTCACACATCACATAGGTGCATGTTTTAATAGAGTTACTGCTGAAGATTCCAAGGGCAAGGAAAGGATGGTCTAATCTTCACCCATAGGCTAGGCCTTTCCTACCTTTTTGCAACGCAGTGAGCAGCTGTGATCACCCACTGTGGCGAGACGATGCTTCCTCCACAGATATGCTTCTGCCTTTGTTTCAGAGACACCTAAATTGCAAATACCTTTGAGAGCAAGTTCATGCCCTGGGATCCCTCTAAACATGGCGATGAAGCCTATTCTCAAAACCAGACTTAGATATCTCACTCATAAATATCGGGAATCATAGAGTGTGAAAGGATAAAGCCCACACACTACCGCTTAGAAAGAAGAGTGGTGCTAGCAACTGTATAGATGAGAGGTAGTTAATTTGAGATGATTGGCTGTAAAAATGTCAACAGAGGTAGCAGTTAGAAGTGTTGGTATGTATTTAGTTATTTTTATAACACTGTTGACTGAGACCTGTTGCTCTAACAATATGAACAGTGTCTGTGAATGAAGATAAAGGAGTATAAGATACAGTAGAGTCCAGCTGAAGAGGTTTGGGACAAAGGCAAGATGAGGGCTGGGGACCCTTTCAACACATGCTCCAATTTCTCTAAGCCTCTTAGGGAAATGATTTGGATCTACCATTTTTATCATACTCTTAACTAACTATTTGACTCCTATAGCTTCTTCAAGCCTATTCTATTTGACTCCTATAGCTTCTTCAAGCCTATTCTTTATTCTACCTCTCCAATATACTTTCTAATTTTTGCTTATCCTATTTGATTTTAAAATGACTTACTATGTACAAGTAAATAATTTTTTCTTATGACATTCATCACATGCCATTATGACTATTCTGTGTCTTTCAACCCAGCTAGGCTGTAGGCTCCTCAAAGATATAAACTTAACCTTAGAAATATCTATACCCATAATATCTAGCACAGTTCCTAATGCATAGGAGTCCTTGAGACTCACCTGCCACGGATAGGAACCCTTCTCCACTTGGCTTCCTCCAAGAATGCGACTGAAAATGTTAAAGTAATTCCAAGGCTCTACTTTAACCAGACTCTGCCCACAATTGGGAGCTGAGAAAAAAATGAGACAAACATTAAATGATTAGATCTCTTCTAGGATTGAGGGCATATCTTCTCTATTTCATCCGTGAAACAGAGTCTGAGACCATAGTCTATGGTGCCTAGCGCACATTCAGATATCAATAAATCTTTATTGGGTTTAATTCTCCTGAAGGATGGAAAGTGACAGATTGTTAAAGGAGGGTAGAGTGAAGTATTCTGATTCACAAGTCACTGCTCAGTTAGAGGGTTGCCAGGTAATAGAAGAAAAAAATCCTTCCTTTTTATGTAAAAGACTTTATCCCTGAAAAAGTTGTTTTCCTTTCTTTGCCCTCAATGGGTTTTCTGACTCCTCAGCCAAGAGATAGGCTAGATTAAAGATGTTTACCACCACCTGGTATCTCAGGGATGGCACATCTTCTGTCCCTCCTGGAGGTCATCCTTTTCCATATTTCAAAGGAGGATTAGAACTAGGCTTGCCTCATAATCACCATGCTTCATTGCTTACCTAGATTTTGTAATTCTTGTTCCTCAGCTTGGAGATCACCTCAACCAGGAAGTCTTCCTTGATTTCCTCAAACTGGGTTTGCCTCTCTCCTGTGTTGTGTAGCACTCTTTCTTTGCCCCTTTTATAGTTCTTGCCATGAAGAATTGTGATATTGAATTATTTGCCTTCATCATTGAACTATGAACTACTCGAGGGAAAAAACTTGTCTTATTCACCTCTGTATTTCTAAGGTTTAGCACAATTCTTGGCATAAGTAAGCACTTGAAATGCTGGATGGATGAACAAATTATTTTTCTTGAGAACATATCTTTAAGAGCATAGCTATTTAGATCAACATGTTAAAATATTCAAAGCTCTTTCATACAGCTTCTTATTTAATCCTACTCTATGCCTATAAATGAAGCACTGTTATCCCCACATTGCAGATGAGAAAACTAAGAATCAAAGAGATGAAGATGCACAGCTGAATAATGGCAGAGAATGGATATAACAATAAGTGTTTTAATTCTGAACCTAGTGCCAGGATGATACTGGATTAAAAGTTTATTTTCTAACTGTTTTAGTTGAATGAGTCATAAATACTTTAAGTACAAAATTTACCATTTCCCAAATTCACTGAAGCAAAGTCAGAAAACATGTTGTTTCTCAGGGTTGGCACAAGTCTAACCATGGAGAAGTCTGCCAAGAACTGTTTTCAGCTTAAGTGAATTGAAGGGGAAAAAAAGATCATTTACAATATACTACAGTGAACATGCTTCATATTTCTCAGCAAGATGATTTTGCAAAAGATTAAAAATGCTTCCAAATCCATGCCGATTTCCAGACTTTGCTCTATGAATAAAGCTGGGATTATGTAATGGGTCCAAGTGAGTGAACAACCTCAGTTCACTTAGTGAAACTAAGTGAAGAAAACAGGGATTGTTCACTTAATTGGAAACATTAGTTGCATTCTATAAATGTTTTGCCCCATGTCCTATGCTGATTGCAGGAGACAAATCCAAAATAATTGTTTAAAAACAATTAGATCTCCAAAATATAATTGCTTCTCCTATTTTCCCAAAGGAACGTGGAGTGGAGTTGTGATGTCCATTGCCAGCAAAGGTTCAGACAAAAGTAATTACAGAGTTCATTTGAAACTTACCTTTGGGGAGTGAAAGAGTTGCAGATTTACCTTGTTGAAAACAGATTATTCCTAGTAGTAAAATCAGCTTGTTTCTGCTTATAAGCATTTTGAGACTCATAGTTTTTCTCCAAAGTTTTTGAGAGACTAAAGTGAACAAAAATAGGAAGGCTTGAGAGACCAGCAGTAAGCCAATTTAAGACAAGTTTATTCATTAACCAAGACTTGGTGTATTCAACCATGTCCAGCTGATGTTTCTGAATGTAGTGTTTTGCAAATCTCTTTTGCAAGACGTGGAGAAACAACCACAGAAGCAAAGTCTTGATCAAGCAGTATTACATATCCCATTGCATCTACATCAATTAGTTGATTCCTCCAGAGTGTACCTGGCTAGCGAAGTGGTTAGCATGTAAGGTCTGCATTTGCAAACATTACTTGCTCCTTTGTAGAGTTTACCACTTTCTATAAGAGGATTGACTATCAATGTTGTCCTGGTTTGCAAGGGTACACTTCCCTACTTTTTTGCAAACGACCCTTCCAAATGTATATAATTTTTGGGTGTAGAGATGGAGTTTCACCATGTTGCCCAGGCTAATCTCGAACTCCTGGGCTCAAGTGATCTGCCTACCTCAGCGTCCCAAAGTGCTGTGATTACAGGTGTGAACCACCACACCCGGCCAACATTATAAAATATTTTTATTTATCTTATTTTGCAAAGGTAACTGTGTGGTTATTATAGCCATATGTTGGTGAAGGAAAGAAGTGGAAAGATATTTAGGTGTTACACTCAGGAAGCCCTGCTATTAGAAAGTCATCTAGGATACTGTCCATTGGTGGGGTATTTGTACCTCTGCATTCTCCTATCATTTTTCATATTTATAGAAGGGAAACACTAAATCTCCTTTACTTTTATGCCTGGTAGATGTCTAGTAGAGAAAAGTGGCTATGATTACCTGTACATCTTCCTCTTTCCTCAGTGAGTTTTTGGCACATGGTCAGTGTGTGAGAAATATTTATAGGATGGTTAATGCTGTTTGTGACCACATAGAAATATAAAATTTTTCTGTCAACTTTCATAAGTTACCTGCTAAAAATAACAAATGTCAACCCAAAAGCCCTTAATTTCCTTTTGGCAACTTTTGCCTTTGTACAAAAAAAAAAAAAAAAAAAAAACCCTATAAAAATACAACATATACAGATAATATAAATGCAAAACAGAGAAGTTGTAAAACCTAAGATTGTGAGCATTGCATATTTCAGAAACACTAATCAGCCTTATGGAAAGAAGGAAACCCAAACCTCTATTGAGGCTTTATCTACAACTACTGTAATCCTGATGCCGAGCATTTTTGGCTATTGGTATGGGGGTGATATCCCCAAGAGGTAATCAATCAATGTCTAAGCCATAATCAAAATCTCAATCTTTCTTTGATGACAAGCTGTCTTAAGCTTGAAATCTCTATTGTGTTTTATCAGTCACTTTTGAGAGCAACTTGACTAGGAATATGGCCTGTCTGACCCCAAATTCACTACATTCTGTCTAAAATTTGTGTGCTGCTAATGTCAAAAGTGCAGGAAGACCTAGCATGGGCCTAGGATGCACCAAACTTGACAAGCCTAAAGTAGGCACATATCATAGGACAATACAATCTGACTCTATTCTGAAAAAACAATGAGTTTTTCCTTGTAATGTGGGAGTGGAGCATATTTATTGGTTGTCACACAGAAATATGATGAGCTCTTGCTTCTTAATTTCAGAAGAAGATATTTGCTTCAAGTTCTTGCATCAGCACAACTATCAATACACATCAACACACTCTTCACCACATGAAGCTGGTCATTAAGAGTTTGGTACTTTCATCTCTTAAGGGGGTAAAATGTGGCCCCCTTGCTGTTAAAATATTTGCTCTTAGTGGGGGTGTAGCAGGTTCTAAGACACTACATTTTTGTAAGTCCAGCTATTTAAACCTCCCAGAGTTTGAATGGGAACTATAATAACTGTACATTGTAGTTATTTGCAGAGAGGAATATATTAAAGTGTTGTTTGGCATGGTAGTGTAAAATCAATTTTTCATCCATGAAACTATTAAACCTTTTAAAAGGGAAAAACTCTCTCTTGGGAATTTTGAACCAAAATCTGTACCAAATATGGATTTGGGGTTCAAATTTTATTGTTTCCCTGTCTGTAAATCCCCAAGTTGAGAAATTTGCATCAAAATTTATCCTAAAAGTAAAATTGTCTCTCTTCACAGATGATATGATTCTATGTTTAGAAAACCCCACAGTCTCTTCCCAAAGGCTCATAGAAATAGATCTGATAAACAACTTCAGTAAAACATCAGGATACAAAATCACTGTACAAAAATCAGTAGAATTCTTATACACCAATAATGTTCAAGCTGAGGGCTAAATCAATAACACAATCCCATTCACAATAGACGTCAAAAAAATAAAATTCCTAGGAATACAACTAACCAGGGAGGTGAAAGTTCTCTACGAGAATTACAAAACACTGCTGAAAGAAATCAGAGAAACAAACAAACAAATGGAAAAACATTTCAAGCTCATGGACAGGAAGACTACACATTGTAAAATGGCCATACTGCCTAATACAATTTAGAGATTCAATGCTATTCTTGTGAAACTACCAAATCACTCTGCATAGAATTAGAAAAAACTATTCTAAAATTAATATGGAACAAAAATAGACCAAACAGCCAAAGCAATCCTAAGTTAAAAGAACAAAGCTAGGCCGGGCACAGTGGCTCACGCCTGTAATCCCAGCACTTTGGGAGACTAAGGCAGGTGGTCCATGGGGTCAAGGGATCGAGACCATCTGTCTCTACTAAAAATACAAAAGTTAGCTGTAGCTAGGTGTGGTGGCACGTGCCTGTAGTCTCAGCTACTCAGGAGGCTGAGACAAGAGAATCGCTTGAACCTGGGAGGCGGAGGTTGCAGTGAGCCAAGATCGCACCAGCCTGGTGACAGAGCAAGACACCATCTCAAAAAAAAAAAAAAACAACGAAGCTAGAGGCATCACACTATCACACTACCAGACTTCAAACTATACTACAAGGCTACAGTAACCAAAATAGCACAGTACTGGACAAAAAAAAAAAAAAAAAAAAATCATGGTGGCATGTGCCTGTAATCACAGCTACTCGGGAGGCTGAGACAAAAGAGTCGCTTGAACGTGGGAGACAGATGGAGGTTGCAGTAAGCTGAGATTGCAACACTGTACTCCAGCCTGGGCAACAGAGTGAGAATCCATCTCAAAAAAAAAAAAAAGAGAAAGAAAGAAAGAAAGAAAACCAGACATATAGACCAATGAAACAGGTTGGAGAAACCAGAAATTAAAACCAGGCACCTATAATGACCTGATTTTTGACAAAGTTGACAATAAGCAATGGGAAAAGGACTCCCCATTCAATAAATGGTATTGAAGATTATTATTAAATAATAATAATATAACTGGCTAGTCACATGCAGAAGATTGAAATTGGACCTTTTCCTTACACCATATACAAAAATCAACTCAAGAAGGATTAAAGACTTAAATGCAAAACCTAAAACTATAAAAACCCTAGAAGAAAACCTAGGAAATATCATTCTAGACATAGGCTTTGGCAAAGATTTCATGATGATGTCTCCAAAAGCAATTGCAACAACAACAAAAATAGACAAGTGGGACCTAATTAAACTAAAGAGGTTCTGCACAGCAAAAGAAATCACCAACAGAGTAAATAGACAATCTACAGAATGAGAGAAAATATTTGCAAACTATGCATCCAACAAAGGTGAAATATCCAGAATCTCTAAGAACTTAAAGAAAATCAACAAGCAAAAAACAATTCCATTAAAAAACAGGCAAGGGACAAGAATAGATACCTCTCAAAAGAAGTCATATACACTGCCAACAAGCAACATCACTAATCATTAGAGAAATGTAAATCAAAACCACAATGAGATACCACCTCACACCAGTAGAATGGCTATAATGAAAAAGTAAAAAAATAACAGATGTTGGCAAGGTTGTGGAGAAAAGGGGACACGTATTCACTACTGGTGGGAATGTAAATTAGTTCAGCCACTGTGAAAAGCAGTTCTTTGAGAGATTTCTCGAACTTAAAACAGCTACCATTCGACTCAGCAATCCCATTATTAGATATACCCAAAAGGAATATAAATTACCAAAAGGAATATGAATATTAGATGTACCCAAAAGGAATATAAATATATACCCAAAGGAATGTAAATTGTTCTACCAAAAAGACACATGCATGGATATGTTCATCGCACTACCCACAATAGCAAAGACATGGACTCAAACTCAATGCCCATTAATGTTAGCCTGGAAAAGAAAACATGGTATATATACACCATGGAATACTATGCAGCCATAACAAATGAACATGTGTTTTGTGACAACTGGATGCAGGTGAAGGTCACTATCCTAAGCAAATTAACACAGAAACAGAAAACCAAATACTGCATCTTCTCAAAGTGGAAGTTAAACACTGAGTACACATGGACACAAAGTTGGGAACAATGGATACCAGGGTCAATTTGATGGGGAAGGGTGGGAAGAGGGTGAGGGTTGAAAAACTACCTATTGAGTGCTGTACTCACTATCTTGGTGACAAAAACATTTGTACACAAAACTCTAGTGACATGCAATTTACCCATGTGACAAACCTGCATACATACTCCCTGAACCAAAAATAAAAGTTAAAATAATTGATAGTTTAGGGTAAGAACAGTGCTATGGGTGCCAAGAAAATTAGATAGAAAAGAATTTTTTTTAAAGAAATGATGGTAAACCAACTGGATATTACAGGCAAATAATAAAATTGTAACACTATTCCACTCCCCTCCTCACAAAAAAATCATCCTGAGCTAGTAATATAGAAGGCAGCTGGCAGAAATAAACAAAACCTATTTGAAGGTTTTGAAGGACATGCTCTGCATACAAACTCCATCCAGTCTGAACAGAATAACACCAATGAAACCCACTACAGAAGGATGTGCTCACAATTTAAAAACTATAAAACAGCAAAAACCAAAACCAAACCAGCACCACCAGGACCAACAACAAAAACAAACCAAAAATATGTTAACAGATGTATCAGAAAGCAGACTTAGATCTTCAGTTAGCAGAGTGATCTAATCAACATTATAATATATTAGTTAATATTTTTGAAGAAATAAAACAATAAAAAACTCAAGAAAGGAAGTTTAAGAAAAGGCCACACAGATTGGAATAAAAAGAGACATTCTAGGAATAAAAAACATAGACTCACTCTAAAAAATAGGTTAAACAGATTTTATGTAATTGAAGAGAGAACTAATTAGCTAGATGGCAGAGCTTAGAAATTACCCAGAATGTGTGTGTGTGTGTGTGTGTGTGTGTGTGTGTGAGAGAGAGAGAGAGAGAGAGAGAGAGAGAGAGAGAGAGAGAGAGAGAGAGAGACAGAGAGAGAGAGAGAGAGAGAGAAATGCACAGAATGAAAAAGAAGTTACCAGATGTGCAGAACAGAATGAGAAAGTGCAACATATGTCTAACTGGAATGACAGAAAGAGATTGTAGAAAAAAATAGAGGGCAGGTAATTTTATAAAGCATAGTGGCTAAGTTAAAACTCATAGAAAATATAAAAGTAGAGAAAACAGTGTAACAGACCTTTTTTAACCCATGACTGCTTCAACAATTAGTCACACTTTGTTCATTTATTTATTTATTTATTTATTTTATTTTATTTGAGACAGAGTCTCGCTCTGTTGCCTAGGCTGGAGTGCAGTGTTGCGATCTCTGCTCACTGTAACCTCTGCCTCCCAGGTCCAAGCAACTCTCCTGCCTCAACCTCGCGAATAGCTGGGATTACAGGCATGTGCCACCATGCCCGGCTAATTCTTTTGTATTTTTAGTCATTTTATTTCTTTTACAACACTCCCACCACTCAACAGTCTTATTTTGAAACAAGTTTTGAGTATTATTTTATCTGTAAGTAATTCAGTATATATCTCTTAAAGATAAAGAATAATAAATACATAACAATAATAGCATTATTACATAAAAATTTATAATTCTTTAATATCAAATATTCAGTGCTTGAATTCTCCAGTTGTCTTACAATTGTTTACAATTGTTTGAGTTTTAAAAAATCTAAACAAGGTCTACCTGTTTAATGTAGCTGTTATATCTTATGTTTTTCTTAAAGCCATAACTTTCTTGTCTCTTGTTTGTGCAATTATTTTTGTTGAAAGAATTGCTTAGTCTTTTAGCATTTTCTACATTCTGTATTTTGCTGATTGCAGAGCCATGACTTTAATGAGTTCCTATAACCCTGCGTAGTTTATAAACTGACGGGAAGATCTAAATAGGGTCTTTATCAGAGTCAGGTTAGATTTTTGGCAAGAAATTTTATAGCAGGGTCATATACTTCCTATTGCATCATACCACGAGGCACAGAATGTCTGGCTGTCCTTTCCACGTTTTTAAAATAAATCAGTAGGTTCAGATCTCAGCCTGCTTCATTCAGTATAAAGTCCCTCATATTTTTTCACTTAGTAATTTTAAACAGCCCTTGATTGTCCTTACTTAGATCCACTATTTCATTCAGGTGTACAAAATGATGGTATTCTAATTTTGTCATTCCTTCTTCATTTATCAACAGGAACTATTTTATAAAAATTTTCCTTTCATCAGTAATTTAAGTACCTCACATTATATTTGGTATAAGAGTTATGATAAATGCTTGATTATTTTTCTTTTCTTTTTCTTTTTCTTTCTTTTTTTTTTTTTTTTGAGACAGGGTCTTTGTCACCCAGGCTAGAGTTCAATGGTGGCAGCCTTGAACTCTTGGGCTCAAGTGAGTGATTCTCCTGCCTCAGCCTCCTAAAGTGTGGGATTATAGGCATGAGCCATCATACCCAGTGATTATTTTTCTTTATTAATCATTCCAAAGGCTAATGAATGGTCATTAGTCTTGGTTCCATGCATCTTACAAAGATGATTAATTTTTATAGTTTTATTATGAAGTCATGTAACACATAATAGTCTAAACAGTCCTCATGGATATCATTCCACTAACTACCAAAGAATGACCTGATCTGCTGTTATCTATACTGTACATATGAGGAATACAAGGATCTAATGACTTGATGGACTTGCCCAAGGCTACACTATTAGTAAGTGTTGGAATCTTGATTTCAATTTATGGTTTTTAAAACTTGATCCTCTACTCTTTCTATCATGCAATCATGTCGTCTAAGTCCTTGTCACTTTTTCTGTGTGCTTTTTATTTTTCTCTGGCATACCAGAGGATTTGGTCCAATTTTTTCTTTCTTTTTCTTTTTGGCTCCCACCAATCACTAGCTTCAAAACTGACACAAAAGAAAGAAAAAAAGATACACTTCCTCCATTTGTCTTCTTAACTAGCCTCCTTCCCCACTTTATACTTGTAAAAGATACATTTTCTTTATTGTTCTAAACTCCTCCTTTTTTTCTGGCTTTCTCACTCACCTACATCTCCTGCTAACCTCCTTTCTCTGTCATACCATGACAATTTTGTCTTTATAAAAACTAGTATCTTGGAGACAAACTACAGAGGCTGAAGCGTAACACATCAAGTTTTCACCAAGAATTTGGGGGCAGATTATATCTCTTCTAGACAGACACCTGTACAACTTCCTTTCCCCTATTTTCTTCATGCCTGTGTGTGAAATTTTTTGCTTATGCAGAGCCTGACTCAGGCAAATCCCTACATGATTTCCCTTCTATTCCCTATCATTTCTGTCCAACTCACTTTTGCCTGTTTGTTTCTTTGCTACTATCTCTTCCTTTCTCCAGTACTCCTGAAATTCCTGGGTATAAGTAAACTTCCTTCTGGAGTACTCCCATCTCTATTCTAAAACACAAATGGTGAGAAGGTGCAAGGTATTCCTTCCTTTGCATGATTCACAACATCTCTCAGTTCCAAATCATTTCTTCCCTTTTAAAATTTATTTTTAAAAATATTCATTGTTTTTAATTATCCTTGAGGCATTCTCAGATTGTTGTTAATTATTTTACATTTCAACATGCCTTGCATTTGCCTTTGGTGTCATCTCTTAGTTGCAACAGGGAATATGCAAGGTGTTCATAAAGGAGTATTCAGTGATTCCCACTTAAAGACTGGATTAAGTTGGCAGCCTGAGAACATATGGTATGTCCACCTGCCTCTGCTCCAAATTTATGATAAGAAGGATATATTAAATAAATGAACTCATAGCACTGCTGGAAAACCAGAAAAAGGAAAGTTCCTTTTAATGGCTCCAAATTATGAATATTTATAGAAAGATGAAAAAGTAGATGGAATTCAGTTAAGGAAAGAACCACAACTTAACATGCCTGTTAGGAGAAAAACGCTGAAAGCATTCTGGAGTAGACCCATTCAAATTTATTCCAAGCAAGAACCAGTTGCTCCTACATCCCCTGGGAAGGAGATGTGAGGGGATATTTGGGCCCATGGGGCAGGGCAATTCCAGGTGCCTGGAAACTTCAGGAAGAATGAGAAGCACACAGGTCCAGAAACCCAGCTCCTGGGATTCTCTACCTGACAGTACATTCTGGTTAACTCTCTCAGGGGCACTGGAGGTGGCTGAGAACATTCCTGGTAGTGAGAGTTTATGGCACCGTTGACCAAAATTGAGGCTGTCAAGACAGAAAAAAAAATTATAAAGGTTTATTGAACCTCAAATGTGAGGATTGACCCAGGAAGACACACCAACAAAGTTGGAGGTGTTCTGAAGTCTGTCAGTAGGTGAAAGGTTTTTATAGAATAATCTAAAAAGGGAGAGAGAGAGATTCCTTATACTGGAGTTGTTCTCTTTTCATTGGAGGGTACAATACAGAAGTTATAATCATTAGCTATGGATTATATCATACAGGCTAAAAAAAATCTACATGCAAGTCGAACAGTAGAACCTCATGTTTTGGCTAATCTTAAAAAATAAATCAATTCGACATCAGCAGGTTATATGTTGACACATCAATAATTTGAGGAATTTATGTTAAGTTTCTTTCTTTGAAATCAGAATGTCACAGTAGAGTCACATGACCTCCCCAAGGTAAATTGAGTTGTAAGCCTGCTTAACAAAATGTGACCTGTAGATTTTGAGCATTCACTTAAACAGAAAACCAGAGGTATAAATAAAGCTGAGAAAACAATAAGAAACAGCTAATGATGGAGGGGAAAAAACATCATGAAGGAGAAACATCAAATATAATCATCAGAATATCCAACTCCAAAGGAAACAGAGTTAAGGTAATTAGAATAAACACTTTAGAATAAACATAATTAATGTCTCAGAGGAATATGAGAAAATATATGCATAAACACCAATCTCGGATGCTGGAAAATATAAATGTTCTTGTTGAAATAAAGAAATAAGCCCTCAATGGATGGGTTGAACATGACAATGGACACAGGGAGGATTGTGTTAGTGAGCTGGGAAGCACAGCTGAGGAAAATGCCTAAAATGTACACAAAAGGTCAAAGAGATGAAAATAATTTTTTAAGTTGATATGTTGATAATCAGTTGAGAAATTCCAACCTGTGTCTAGTAGGAGACCCAGAAAAGAATGAGAATGGGGAAGTGGGAGTGGAAAAGTAACACACAGAAAGATGTTTTATATTATTGAAGGACTCTGAAATTTTATTACCCACAACCTTACTTTTCTGGATGAAGAGAGATGGAACCTAAGGGGAACACATGAAACTGAAGAAGCAGGAGTGAGCAAAAACATAGCCAAAATCTCCACAAGGTACTAGCAAACAAAATGCAGGATGGCCAACTTAGGTTTATTCCAGGAAGGTAAAGGTGATTTTTTAAAAATTAATATTCAAAAGTATAAGGTATGGAAAAGAAGAAACAAAGCTGTCATCATTTGCAGGTGATATAGTTATTTTAGACAACTCAAAATAATCTGAATACCAAGTACCAGAATTAATGAACAGTGTAAGCAAGGTGACTATGTAGTGATAGTGGACTAAAATTTAAAGCTATTTGCTTTTCCATGCACAAATAATAAACTGTTAGGAAATATAATTCAAAAATATTCCATTTCCATAACAGTATACATGTCCCAAAACTCACTGAATTGTGCAATTAAAGTAGGTGCATTTCATTTCATGTAAAGTGTATCTCAAATAGCTATAGGAAAAAAGATACCATTGATATTATTTGTAACAGCAACAACAAATAAATAACATGAGAATTAATCTAATACATAAGAGCTTTCTGGGAAAAAATTATACAACTTTACTTAGAGGCATAAAAGGATATTTAAATAAATGAAAAGACAAAAAGTCAGGAGTGAGCAATGAAACAAATGAAAGTAATTTATTAGTCTAAATGCTGATCAAAAATATTAATTTATACCTAAATTTCACGATTTTTTGGGTTTTTTTTTGTTGTTGTTGAGACAGAGTTTCTCTCTCATTGCCCAGGCTGAAGTGCAATGGTGTGATTTCAGCTCACTCCAACCTCTACCTCCCGGGTTCATGTGATTATCCTGCCTCAGCCTCCTGAGTAGCTACAATTACAGGCATGTGCCACCACGTCCGGCTAAGTTTTGTATTTTTAGTGGAGATGGGGGCGGGGGGGTCTCGCCATTTTGGCCAGGCTGGTCTTGAACTCCTGACCCCAAGTGATCCACTCACCTTGGCCTCCCAAAATGCTCAGATTACAGCCGTGAGCCACCGTGACCCACCCATAATTTCCTGATGATTTAACAAGCAAGATGGGCAGAGGTAAAAGCAGGATGAGAGGTAGGTAAAGATATGCTAAGATTCTTATCTAATTTAAAGTCAGGATTTAGAAACAAATTAATTATAGACACTAGTGGAAAATGTGAACAGTGTGTTAGAACCTTAAGAGTTATGACTACTGGAAGAATAGAAGTAAGATGTAATTATATTGTTTTCTGGTTTCTATGGATTCTATTCAGAAATCATCTATCAGTTTTATTATTACTCTTTTGAAAGTGATGTGTTTTTTCTCCTTTGATTGCTTTTAAGATTAAAATATTCTTTGTCTTTCATTTTTAATTGTTTGACTAAAATGTAAATATGATTTTCTTTGTGTTCATCCTAATTGGTTTTAGTGGTGCTTTGTGAATCTATGAGTGGATTTATTTTAATGTCCCCAAATTTCTTTATTTCAAAATTCTAAATTTATGTATTTTTTTCCATTATCTCCTATCCTTTCCTTTTGGAACTCTGATTCCATGTATATTAGAGTTTTATACACATATCTTATGCTCTTTTTCTCACAATCTATTTTCTCTTCATATTTCTGACTATATATTTTCTACTGACCTTTGTTACAGTTCACTAATCCTCCCTTTATTGTATGTCATCTGCTGTTCAATTCATCTATTGAGTTCTCAATTTCGGTTATTGCTTATTTTATTTTTTTAATAGATTTGGCTTCTCTGCTGAACTGAGATTCTTTAAGGAATCCCAATGGAATACTTGATGTTTTTACAAGGGCATCTCTTTGACAGGCTCTGAAATTTAACTTTTGTATTCTTAGCTTCATAAGATTGCTTAAATCTCTAATTATCTATTTAGCTTCATAGATGCTTTTTAAAATTTTCTAAACCTTACCCTTTGTGTAGCTTCAGAATTGACAAGTTCTTCAGAACAAAAAGCCTTACATCTCTCTGATATTCATTTCTCTAGGGTATTAGTTGCTCCTCTTCTTCTAGCCATAGTATTATTAAACAAATTTTATCCACTTTGTCCCATGAGGCTATCAACTCAGAATCACTACTTTCTGCTTTGTCTCTCAGTCTCAGGCTGTGAGGAAATGTGACAGAGAATCTCAACTTCACCTCAATGTCTGTTTTTCTCTTTTTCTAAGATCTTCGCTCCTCCAAAGCCTTGTTGCTTTGGTTGCTTTCTAATGCCTTAAAACAGTTTTTGTCTTTAATTTTAGCAAGCACGTATGTATTCTTGGCAGGAGTATCATTCTGATAAAAGTTACTCTATTAGACAAATCGAAAAAGATTTGGTCAACATGATTAAAAAGGATGAGAGAAAACAAACTATGCAAATGACTGACATGACATAGAAGTAGGTTAATTTTTATTTAATCTTATGCACAATTTTACAGCAGTACATTTTTAAAACTATCGGAAATGTTTTATGTTCTTCTTTAATGTAAATTAACAAACTTTATTTTAAAATAAATTAAAAATCTGAGGAGACACTGAGAAATTTTTGGATGTGCATGTTTATTCTATACAGAGATTTATAAAGTAGGAATATATTGTCTCTGCATTTCTAACCAATTGTAAATCAATGCGTGGAAGGAAAATAGTGTTACAAATTTATTTCTCTTTCAATGCTTTTTCTTTATAATTATGTAAATATTTTGTAATATACATCAATTTATGAAAGACTTCAGGTTTAAGAGGACAGACCACATGCAATAACCTTCAACACTACAACAAACCTAAGAAATTACATATAGTATTGGAACATTATATAATCTTATTATTTTGTATATCAATATACACAAGCTTACAGCAATTATAGAAACACACATATATACATATACTAAGCATATATATTTAAAAAATAGATACATGTTTAAAATGATAATTAAGTGAGTTGTTTTCCCAAATCAAGGAGAGGTATCTTAAAAACTCAGAGATATACAATCAGAAGAAATTAAAAATATATACAGAATGTATATGTGTGCCAATAAAAGAATAATGTCAAAAACCAGTGGGCCCAGCACCAGGAATGTTCACTAACAAGTGTTTCAGAAGCTGAAAAGACATCAGGGCAACCAACAAATGGTTTAGCTCTGGTGCTTCAGTGGGAGCAGCTAGACTGCTTTACCAAGCTCTGTTTTTATTTATTGTTATTATTTTTATTGTAGAAATGTAGTCTTGCTATGTTGCCCAGGCTGATCTTGAACTGCTGGCTTCAATCAGTCCTCCCCGTTTGTCCTCCAAAGTGCTTACCAAGCTCTTACATCACATCTCCTCCTAATGACCACGCATCTATGACAGGATTATGTTATCCAAGCCTCATCAGTACTCTGGAGGAAAGGAATCAAACACAGAAGACTAGACAGTAGCACACTTCCTGACTGTATGTCCTGCCCTTCTCCAACATTAGCTAAAATCTATAAGAAAATTGATGCTTCTACATTTCCCCCTACAAGCGGAGGTCATTGGCAATAGAGCAGAAAATAGCAGCGAAGATGAGCTCAAAATTGGTAGTCACACCACACTCTAAAAACAGCAATTCATAAGAGGGAAACAAAATAGAACTTATACTCAAGAAAAATTTATTCACAATATAAATTATAATTAAAGTTTTTAAAGAGATAAGAGATTACTATGTTCATAAAAACAAATTTCATAAGACAAGAACAGGCAGGCATTAAAGGGAACTAGTTAATGATTATGTAAGTTAAAATAAAAATTTTGAAATAGCAATACAGATATTTTGCTATTGTTTAAAACAGAAATGCATATTTTGCTGTTAAAAGCAGCCATGTTGTTCCTTAACAAAAATATTTATTACACACACCATTTTACTTTCTGTAACTTGATTTTTTTTCTTAATATTTTGTGGAATACATGTAAATCAACTTCATTCTTTTAATAGTTCCATAGCATTGCATACTTTGAAGTTAACATATTAAATTCAATGGACATTCAGGCACTTTCAAATGTTCATAGTAGTAAGATAAGTTATGTAAAGAATATTCTTGCATAACTTTTACATTTTCAGATCTTTTTAAATAATTTTATTTTTGTCATTTAAAAATACGTTTATATACAATGATATATAAAATCTACACCTCCACACATTCCTTTACTCAGCATTTGCCTGCTTTGAGCAAACTTCAGACATACTATTTCTTCTGTCAAATCTAAAAGATAAAACTTCCTTAAAAACAAGTAATTTAAGGAAAAATTTAAAAATATTACAGGTCCTGTTCAAGTAATATCAATAAAATGTTAATGTGGGATGTGTTAGAAACAATTTATTCTCTGATGGAATTTGGGTAATTTTTACTCATTAAAGCCTTTCTCATGGACCATTTATTAGTCACAGTGAGCTTCTCAACAAGATACATATAGATTTAAAACAATTTTTTAGGAGTTAAAATGACAGCCAAAAGTAGTGATTCCTTTTTGGAATCATGAAATGAAAGGATAAATGGAACCCCTGAGAATTTAAAGAATACTTCAGACACACACTTTTACATAATTATGTGTACATGCAATTTTCAATCCTTATGAAATGCCAGTATAATTTCCCCAAACAGATAATATACTCAAGGTGATATATCCCAAGTGTATCAAACTTGGCATAAATATAGTTTTATTGCATAGTGAAAATTGCCTAGATTCACTACCTATTGGTGAAGTATGCATCAATGGACAATATTTGTCTAGGGTCACAGATACAGAAATATTTGTCAGTTTCATCAAGGAAATTTTCCGTAGTTAAGTAACTGGGATTTAAGTCAGTTATATCAAGGAAACTTTCAATTATTAAGCAACTGGTTGTTGCTAAACAGAGCTTGGTGTTTTTATATACATGACATAATTTAAAACAAGATGATTGTGAAGTGTATAGTAATATTCTCTTTGTAAAGTAATGGAACTAAAGATCCAAGATTGTATATAACTTACTTAAGGTGCCATACACCACAAGGGGCAGAGCTGGAAACTGACAGAAGGCCATATTTTCACATACCACTTTTCTTCACATGCTATACGAGCATACTTATGTCCTACTCTAATTTTATTTCTATCTTTCATACATCTATGTTTTTTGAAATAGAAACTTTGTTTCTGGTTTGGGTCTATGTCTAAACAAAAATATTCTTATTCACGTCCTATGCCTAGTTCAGATGTCAGAACTTGAGAACTCATACTCAATTCTAGTAAAACCTATCATATGACAGTCCACTGAGATAATTCACATGTGACATCAATAATGTATACCTATAAAGGGTAAAATGTAATAGGGTGGTTGACTAAGAATATGGTTTTGGCCGGGCGTGGTGGCTCACGCCTGTAATCCCAGCACTTTGGGAGGCCGAGGCGGGCGGATCATGAGGTCAAGAAGTCGAGACCATCCTGGCCAACATGGTGAAACCCTGTCTCTACTAAAAATACAAAAAAATTAGCTGGGCGTGGTGGCGCGCACCTGTAGTCCCAGCTGCTCGGGAGGCTGAGGCAGGAGAATTGCTTGAACCCAGGAGGCAGAGGTTGCAGCGAGCCGAGGTCGTGCCACTGCACTGCAGCCTAGCACCTGGTGACAGAGTGAGACTCTGTCTCAAAAAAAATATATATATATATGGTTTTGATTATTGTATGTCCAACTCCTTACAAATTGACTATCTTGAAGAAAAAATAAATTATTCTGAGAAATAACTATCCTCAAATTAAAGTAACTGCGAGAGTTGATATGACTCAGATAGCTTCCCCTATCCTTGTATCATGTATTTCATTCATAGCCAAGGGAACATTTTTTATAATGCTGATCCGTTAATTAAATCTGATTTCCTAATTCACTCTATGTTAGTCACTAAAGTTTCTGTGTCCCCAACTCTTCGGTTCATGTAATTAATACTGAGTCCATAAAAAAATACTTGGTTTCTTATGGTTTCAAGCAGTCCTTTAGGATTGAAATGTGTGTGTGTGTGTGTGTGTGTGTGTGTGTGTGTGTGTAGAATATGAATATTGGAAATATCTGCAAAATATGCAAGATATTTATTTATTACACAAATATAGCCACTTTTCCAGCTGTCTACTCCCATTATATACTTAGTCACCCTCTAACCCTCCATTTAAATTATTTTAAATACGATGTGATCCTTTAACCCAGGAAAAGGAACAAGTGTGAATAAAAGGTATTAAGGATTATTCCACATTTTATGGCCTGATTGAGTGAATAGAGATCTCATTTACTAAGAATAGAAACAAAGGGACAGAAGTAGATATAGTAGAGTTGGACCAGAGAGAGTAAAAATCAAAAGATGTCTTCCGATGAGCTTTCAGTGCCATTATAAACAACCTTGTACGTATCTCCTTGAGTACATTGAAGAATAGTTTATTTTTAATTTTTTAATTTTGTGGGGTAAATAGTAAGTCCATACATATACAGGCTACATGAGAAATAATTATATGGAGAATCGGGTATCCATTCCCTCAAGCATTTATCTTTTGTGTTACAAACAATCCAATTGCACTCATTATTTTAAAATGTACAATTAAGTTATCATTGACTATAGTCACCCTTTTGTGCTATTAAATAGTATGTCTTATTTGTCCTTTCTATTTTTTGTACCCATTAACCATCCCCACCTCCCCACCAGCCCTCGACTACTCCTCCCAACCTCTGGTAATCATCCTTCTATTCTCTATCTCCATGAGTTCAATTGTTTTAATTTTTAACTCCTACAAATAAGTGAGAACACGCAATGTTTCCTCTTTCTGTGCCTGGATAATTTCACTTAACATAGTGATCTCCAGTTCTATTCATGTTGTTGCAAATGACAGGATCTCATTCTTTTCTGTGGCTGAATAGTACTCCATTGTGTATATGTACCACATTTTCTTTTTTCTTTCTTTTTTTTTTTTTTTTTTGAGAAAGAGAGAGAGAGAATAGGAAGGAGGAAAAAGGAAGAGAAAGAGAGAGAGAGAATGGGGAGGAGGGAGAAGGAAAAGAAAGAGGGAGAGAGAATGGGAGTATTGCTTTCTTGCCCAGGCTAGAATGCAATTTAGTAATGGGTATTGAAAACCTCTTTTATACTGATAATTATACTTAATGATATAGTCAGGAAGGAATAAGGGAAGAAGATAACAAACAAACAGCCAACCAATATTTAATTTAAACCTATGAAATGCTATGCGATTACTGAGGAGTGATTTACTTCCAATTATATAGTCACCTTTGGAATAGGTGTGAGGTGGTAATGTATGTTTTGTGTATTTGAAGTGGAGAGTTCTATAAATGTTTATTAAGTTTACTTGTTCCGGGTCTGAGTTCAAGTTCTGAATATCCTTGTTAATTTTCTATCTCGTTGATCTATAGAATCGTTAGCTCTTCTTGTTGCATTGATCCTTTTGCCATTATGTAATGTCATTCCTGGCCTCTTTTGATCTTTGTTGCTTTAAAGTCTACTGTATCAGAGGCAAGAATTGCATCTCCTGCTTTTTGTTTATTAGTTTATTTTTACTCTCCGTTTGATTGGTAAATCTTCCTCCTTCTCTCTGAGTCTTTGTGTATTGTTGCATGTAAGATGGGCCCGGGTGCAGCATACCGATGGGTTTTGGCTTTTTATCCAATTAAAATATATATAAGTTTAATACCGGCATTTGATGCTAGCTGGCTGTTTTGCCCATTAGTTGATGTAAATTTTTTATTGTGTTAAAGTTCTTTGCTTTTTGATATATTTTTGGAAAGGCTGATATTGGTTGTTCCTTTATATGTATAGTGCTTCTTTCAGAAGCTCTTGTAAAGCAGGCCTGGTGGTGGTGAACTCTCTAAGTACTTGTTTGTTCGCAAAAGATTTAATTTTTCCTTCGCTCATAAAGCTTAGTTTGGCTGGATAGGAAATTCTGGGTTGAAAGTTCTTTTCTTTAAGGATGTTAAATATTGGTCCCCACTCTTTTCTGGCTTGTAGGGTTTCTGCTGAGAGATCTGCTGTAAGTCTGATAGGTTTCCCTTTATGGGTAACCTGACCTTTCTCTCTGGCAGCCCTTAGTATTTTCTCCTTCATTTCAACCCTAATAAATCTGGCGATTATGTGCCTTGGAGTTGGTCTTCTTGAAGAATATCTTTGTGGTGTTCTCTGTATTACCTGGAGTTGAATATTACCCTGCCTTGCCAGGTTGGGAAAATTTTCCTGAATGATATCCTGAAGAGTATTTTCCAACTTGGATTCATTCTCTTCATCACATTCAGGTACACCTATCAAACGTAAATTAGGTCTTTTCACATAGTCCCATATTTCCTGGAGACTTTGCTCATTCCTTTTCATCCTTTTTTCTGCATTCTTGTCTTCTCGTTTCATTTCACTGAGCTGGTCCTCGACTTCTGATATCCTTCCTTCTGCTTGATCAATTCGACTGTTTAAACTTGTGCATGCTTCGCGAAGTTCTCGTGTTGTGTTTTTCAGCTCCATCAATTCACTTATATTCTTCTCTAAATTGTCCATTCTCGTTAACATTTCGTCAAACCTTTTTTCAAGGTTCTTAGTTTCTTTGCATTGGGTTAGAACAAGTTCTTTTAATTCACAGAAGTTTCTTATCACCCACGTTTTAAAACCTGCTTCTGTTATTGGAACACACGTGTAATCTATTAAGCCTTGTTCCATTACTGATGAGGAATTGCAATCCCCTGTAGAGGGAGAGGCATTCTGATTTTGAGTATTCTCTACCTTTTTACGCTGGTTTCTTCCCTTCATTATATATTTGTCCATCTGTCGTCTTTATAATTACCGACTTTCTAACTGGGTCTCTGACGTCCAACTTGTTGATTCCCTGCGCCGAAATCTGAGCAATCCACTGCGCCAGCCAAAACAGCGGTGTTAAGATTGATGGTGCTTTTCTGCCCGGGAATCTCCGGACTCTGCACCAAGAACTGGCGTGCTAAGGCACCAGCAAAACCGCCACGCCGGCCACAAGAGTCGCCCTGGCGACCCGTGGAGCTCCTCCACTGGGAATCTCCTGGTCCGTGAGCAACTAATATTCATCTGAAAGTGTGGCGTCCTCTCGTTCTTTGCGCTTTCACTGGGAGGTACGTGCCCGAGCTGCTAATCATCAGCCATCTTGGATCTCTCTCCCTTTTTTTTTTTTTTACCTTTTATATAATTCAGTGGTACTTAGTTTATTCACACTTGTGCAATCATTGCCACTATGTAATTTAAGAACATTTGTATCACTCCAAAAAGCCCTGTATCCATTAGCAGTCACTTCCCATCTTTCAACTCCAACCTCCTGCCAGCCCCTGGCAAACATGAATCTTCCCATGCCTATGGATTTTCCTATTCTGGACATTTTATATGAATGGGATCTTATAACATGTGGTCTTTTGTGACTGGTTTCTTTGACTTAACATAATGTTTTTAGGGTTCAAAGAAACATTAGGAGGTCAGGGTGGGCAAATTGCTTGAGACCAGGAGTTTGAGACCTGCCTGGACAACATGGTAAAACCTCATCTCTACAAAAAATTTAAAAATCAGCCCAGTATGGTGATGTATACCTGTAGTCCCAGCTACTCAGGAGGCTGACTCAGGAGGATCACTGGAAGCCAGGAGGTTGAGGCTGCAGTTAACTTTTCAAAAAACAAACTTTTCATTTCATTGATCTTTTGTGGTGTTTTCTTCATTTCTATTTCATTTATTTCTGTTCTAATTATTATTATTTCTTTTCTTCTACTAATTTACTATTTGGTTTGCTATTCCTTTTCTAGTTCTTTAAGATTCATTGCTAGATTGTTTATTTGAAGTTTTTTTCTCTTTTTTGATGTAGGCACTTATAGCCATAAACTTCCTTCTTAATAGTGCTTTTGCTATATCTCATAAATTTTGGTGTGTTGTGTTTCCATTATCATTTGTTTCAAGAAATTTCTCAATTTCTTTCTTAATTTCTTCATTGACCCACTGGTCACTCAGAAGCATATTGCTTAATTTCCATGTATTTGTATAGTTTCCAAAATTCCTCTTGAATTAATTTCTAGTTTCATTCCACTGTGGTTGGAGAAGCCCACAGTGTTCTACCCATTTCCACCTTGATATAATCCCAAGAGACTGACCTATGTGGACTGCATCAACAGACTCCCTTGTCTCTGATTTCTGGGAGACACTGGCAGAGGAGACTGAGGCTTAGGTACTTCTCTGACTCTTCTGCTTCTGGGTCACCTGGGTTGTCTGTGACCCTCCACCAAATGCCACAGCTCCTGACAGGTAGTCCTCTCATTACAGCTCTCCAGGTTCTAGTAACTGCCCACACCTTTTGCCCCTCCAGGTTTTCAGCAGATCACGATCCCAGAGGTATGGCATTACCTTTGAAGCTTTTCCTAAGCTCTGCCCACAATTTTATAGTCTCTTTATTAAATTCTTTTTAGTTATCCAGACTATTCAGCTATAACATATTTTATTTTACTTTCTGGAAAAGGAAGGATGATTCAGAGGATAGAACCAAAAGCCCAGAGGGCATTGCCAAGAGAGAAAGAACCTATTTAACAGGGAACATGTCTGGGCCATGATCAAGAAAATAGCAATTTGTATCCAGTTGAATTTTGTAAGTGTTATGGGGCAGTAATTGCTATGTGACTCCTGTATTCCCCATTTATAAACAAAAGTGTTTTCTAAAGTTTTCTTACCCCTGTATCAACAGTATCTGTTTAGGTATGTAGGGAGCAGATGACTTGTCTCTTTAGTTCATATGTCTTCAAGTCAAATTACAGCAGATAACTTCTTTCAAAAACTGTAACTTAAAAAGAATTTTCAGTAGATTGTGTATTTTTTAAATATAAAAACACTTGATTTTTAAATTAAAATTTAACTTAATTTTATAGAGGTAATTTAATATGTGCCTCTGATTTACTATTTGGTAGCTGAAAATTCACCCACTACTAACAAAAGCTCCATGCTGGTAATAATATATGACTAGCTATATTTCAGACATTCAATATCTTTTTATTATTTTATTTATGGAACATTACTATGTCAACCATTATAAAAAGAACAGACATCACTAGAAAATATTTTTAAGCTCTCTCCTCAGAGCCCCTTTAATCTCCTTGTTCCTGAGGCTGTAGATCAGGGGGTTCAACATGGGAATCACCACCATGTAGAACACAGACACCACCTTGTTCTGGTCAGTTGAGTAGCTGGACTTGGGCATCACATAAATGAAGGTAATGGTCCCATAGAACAGAGTGACTGCAGTGAGGTGGGAGGTGCAGGTGGAGAAGGCTTTGTGGCGCCCCTCAGTGGAACGCATCTTCAGGATGGTGATGAGGACATAGATGTAGGAGACGGCTATGACACACACAGTGACCACAATGATGGAGCCAGCAGAAAATGAGGGAATGACTGCAGGGATATTGGTATCAGAACAGGAGAGTTCAAGTAAAGGAGTAAAATCACAGAAAAAATGATTGACTTGATTTGGTCCACAGAAGAATAAAGAAAGGAAGGAAAATGTAGAGGAGGAAGCATTAAGAAAGCCACCGATATAAGCCACTATGAGTAGCTGGACACAGACTTGTGTGGACATTTTGGTTGAATAAAGCAGTGGGCTGCAAATTGCCACAAAGCGGTCATAGGCCATGGCAGCAAGAAGGAAGCATTCGACTGTCCCAAAGAAAAATGCTGAACTAAGCTGGATAGCACATCCAAGGTAAGAGATTGTATTTCTCTCCACCAGGAAGTTTACAAGCATGTTGGGTGTGACAGAAGATGAATAGCCCATGTCAGCAAAAGCCAAGTGACTCAGAAAAAAGTACATAGGATGATGGAGCTGAGAAGAGATTCTGATAAGAATGATTGTGCTGAGATTGCCAGATATGGTCACCAGGTAGATGCATAGGATGATCATGAAGAGGATGACTCGGAGGATTGGATCATCTGTTAAGCCCAGTAAGATGAACTCCGTCACAGCAGTGTGATTCCCATCCTTCAGGGAGTCCATGAGACAAAGTAGCTGCTGCCAAAATGAACCTGTGATGAGAACAGCACATTAAAGAAATAAAAACTTGTTGGTTTCATTTTCATTAGAAGTCATTATGAAGACATTCGAGCATCAGTACATTTTTTACATCAAATAATGAGTCTGTTTTAAAAATTATTTTTAGCACAAATACCAGAAAACTTCTTCCAAATAATGTCTTTTTCTTACTATTTTATATTGTTTCCAAAAATGCACTTAAAATGTCTTTAAACCCAAAGAATAAAAATATAAGACAGTTGAGAATAACAAAAAGGACTGCTATGTATATAAAAATATATATATACATAGAGTTTTGTTTATTAGACTTGAGTAATAGCTAACATTTATTATATGTTTACTAAATGATAAGCAGAGGGCTAGGAATTTTTTCTGGTTCACTTTCCATAAAATAGTATTCATTTCTTCATTATTTTATAGATGCATAAACTGAATTTCAAAGAGGTTATGTAACTTTTTCAAGGTTACATACCAAATGGTGGAGTTAGAATATGAACTCTAGGAAGTATGACTATCCATTTTTTTAGTAACTATACAATAAATAAAGTTAAATAATACACCATGACATTCAATACACCTGGAAATGAGTGGATAACATTTTATCCTTTATGCCTTCTCACAGCTAATATGTAAGAGAGACACTTGGTTAGTTACATATTTCACAATATGTATCAGTAAAATAAGTCAATTTTTTAAAAAGGAAAAGCCAATTTGTTTTTAACTCTTATCAGAAAGTAATTTCTAATTAGGGTTATGAATTAGGTCACATAAATTTATTAAATATTTTTAAAATATTAATAATGGAATATATTGTTTTATTTTTCAAGTAGATTGAAATGTCAATGTAATAACTATACAAAAAGTATGATTGATATTCAGTACATAAAATACATTTATTTGAACAAATCAAATAGCTTTTACTGTAACAGTATTTTCTAATTGGAGTTGTGCAGAATAAAATAATATTATTTTCAACATAATATATAGCTGGATAAACTATAACCTAAAAATTGAAGAAGGCCACCCAACTAGTGGCCATGTTGACCCTCATCTCCAAATTTTCTAATTTTATATGCCAAGCTTTGTCTAATATGTTGTTGCCTTGAAGCTAACAGCATTCAGCCCTATAAACAAAGTAAGTCTTTCTGCAAATATTTATGATAGCTTTACATTTTGAAATATTTAATCTTTATAACTTTATAAATTTTATTACTTTATCAGTAAGTGCCCAAAATATCTTGAAAATAGTGAGTTTATTAGCATATGGCACAGTGCAAAGTTTGAATAGTGTTGAAAGTCTGTAAGCGTTTCTGTCTTATGGGTAAATGAACAAGGAATCCTGATAACTGGATTATTCCTGTTTATTCACATGAAACTGATGGTGGAAACAGAGAAATTTAGTCAAAGTTGTTCACTAGCTGAGTGCTTGATTGTATCTGCCCTGTTTCTGCCCTATGGCTTGTGAGTACAGATATAACTTTAGAGAATAAAGTGTTCTCAAATGGTGAATGAGAATCAATACATCAGATTCATTAACAAAAGCTAAAGTCTTACCT
This sequence comes from Aotus nancymaae, assembly GCF_030222135.1. Classification (NCBI taxonomy): domain Eukaryota; kingdom Metazoa; phylum Chordata; class Mammalia; order Primates; family Aotidae; genus Aotus; species Aotus nancymaae. Next base: position 52,091,002 of record NW_026988473.1, on the reverse strand, counting down.
CTTGAAATGAGAACTCATTCATCTTTGAGTAACAAATAAAACCCATGATGGTTATATAGCTATGTTTTATTTTTGTTTTCTCTTGAGGAAAAGACTCTAGAGATTCAAATGTGAATTCAAAAGGCTTATGAAACATCATCATTTTCTGTAGTGGATATTGAGCAGTTCAATTCACACACAAAAACAACTCATCTTTCAAGATTCTGTCAATTCTCAAGTGATCAATTTATTCTGTTGTCTTTAAGTGTTCATTCACAGTTCTATAACCTTTGTTGAATAATTATTAGAGAGCACAATATAACAAATTGTCTTACAAATAAATACTGGTTACAAGTTTACTATGATATTTACGATTAAGAAATATTCAATACTAAATTTCAGATGTAAAATACTAGCCTTAGCTTTACCTATTCAATGTGTGTTTATTGAGAAGAATTTTGTTTTGGTATTTATAAGATGTACCATTAAGTACCTTAGGGGAATATGAGGTAGAACTTGATGTAAAGTTGAATGTTAAATAATAAAAAATGTAAACATATATATACTAATTATCAGAGAAAAACTAAGAAAATAAGTGGCTTGAAGGTTTTATGAAGATATACAAATTTAAAAAGATGTAGGCCATGCGCGGTGGCTCATGCCTGTAATCTCAGTACTTTGGGAGGCCTAGGCAGGCAGATCACCTGAGGTCAGGAGTTCAAGACCAGCCTGGCCAACATGGTGAAACACCGTCTCTACTAAAAATGCAAAAATTAGCTGGGCGTGTTACTGGGTGCCTGTAATCCCAGTTACTCAGGAGGCTGAGGCAGGAGAATAGCTTGAACCTGGGAGGCGGAGGATGCAGTGAGTCAAGATCACTCCACTGTACTCCAGCCTGGGCAAAAGAACGAAACTCCATCTCAAAAAAAAAAAAAAAAAGATGTTTGGATGATTCTCAGATAAGAAATGATCTCTCACCATTGATATCTCAAAGAGTTGTCTCTTGAGTGGTTCCTTATGGTATAGCGAACATAGGTATTTTCAACCCAAAGACTCAATTTTCCCCTAATTCTCTTGCTAATCCTAATTTTAGAATCTCCTATCTCAACTCCTGAAGCCCCTCTTTTGAGAAAGCGGGTTTACCACTACTATGATAATTAGAACCAGCATTCATTCAGAGTCACTTTATGCCAACAACTATGCTTAACAGTTTATACACATTTAATCCTTACAACAATTTTATGAGGTGTTTTTGTTACCCTTATTTTTTCAAATGAGAGAACTGAGACCGAGGAGTTCAAGCAATTTGCACTGGGTGATTCCAATCTACATTGTCAGTTTCCTGCTTCCAGTGCTAACCACTAAACCTCTCCTCTTGAATGCTCCACTTCTTATCTGAAGCCTAAGATCTTCTAGGAAACTGTTAGAAGCCTGCTCAGTCTTCATGCAAGCACATCCTAGATGTGGAAGCAGTAAATTCTCCTAAGGGCAACCCCAACTAATAAAGGCTGGAATTCAGTGCAAACATGCTCTGCCCTGATCTTTCAGGTGGACAGTTCTGGAAGACAATCTCTGGGCCTCTCGTTTGTTCCTGTAGAATCAAGATACTGTTGTTACAGCAGTGACCTTGATCATACAACCAAGAAGCAGAACATCAAGGGGAGAAAGGTAATCTCTTGTTTGTAGGAATATATGAAAATAATCTAAAAGAGTAAATACCTAGTTTAATTAAAAGACATACAATATTTTTCTGATGATCTGTTGTACAGCACAGTGACTATATTTAATAATAAAATATACTTAAGAATTAAGAGAGTAGATCTCAAATGTTTTTATCACAAAAGTTTTATAAGTTTGTGAAGTGATGGATATGTTAATTTGCTTGATTTAATCATTTCATAATGTATGCATATGTCAATATTGCATTGTACCCCATACAAATATGCAGTTTTTATTTGTTAATTATACTTCAATAAAGCTATGGAAAAATACTGTATTTCTCTTAATTTCCTTGAAATTTATACAAAGCAGCAAATAAAAAATTGTAATATTGCCTTGTGGGATATTTATGTATAGAGATGTAAGACATATGACAACTTAGTGGCAGGAAGAAAATAAACATAAGATCTCAGAATCTCTATATTTTATATGAATTAATTAGCTCTAGGTAAACTGCAAAAATTTAGAGGCATATGTTGTAATTTTGAAAACAATCATTTAAAAAGTAATTCAAAGAGGTATGCCAAAAATGTCAATGGAAAAATGCAAATGGGCTTTTTTAAAAGTTCAAATAATGAAAAATGGAGGAAAGAGGAGGAGAGAACAGCAACCACTATAGTGACAAAAAAAAATGAGAAAGAGTATCTACAAAATCTTTCAACTAACATCATTCTTAATGGTAAAATATTAAATGACTTCCATCCACATTTGGGTAAAAGGCAAGAAGGTCCAACCTCATGCCTTCTAGTCAACAATATATTAGAAGTACCAGGTATTGAAATAAGGCAATAAAGAGTAACAAAAAAAAAAAAGATGAAATAGGAAGAATTTAAACTGTCCTTTGTTTCCAGTTTAAGCAGAAAAGTCTCAGGTGTCTATAAAACACAGTAGCACTAATTTAGTAAGATCTCTGTATACAAAGATAATATACAAAAGCAATGTTATTTTATTTCCAGCTTTATTGAGGCATGACTATCAAAAATTGTATTTATTTAAGATGTACAACATGATTTTTTAAAAACAATTATTGATATGTAATAACAAAGAATCAAGCTTACATACCCATCACCTCAGAGTTAGCGTGTGTGTGTGTGTGTGTGTGTGTGTGTGTGTGTGGTGAGAGCACTTGAGATTTATTGTCTTACTGAATTTCAAGTATACATCGTTATTACCTATAGTTACTATGCTGTACATTATTTGCCAAGAACTTATTCATCTTATAAATGAAAATTTGTAAGATGAATGTTTACATATATGTATACATATATGGTATACTATATATACTAAGTTTACATATATGTATACATATACCATATAGTATGTGTGTAAATAGTATACACATACACATATATACATACATGCGTATATATGCATATATAATGCACTCACACACACATCTTATTTTCTTTATCCATTCATCCATCAATAAACACCTAGTTATTTCCATATTTTAGTTACAGTGAATAATATGCAGTGAACACAGGAATGCAGATATCTCTTGAGAAACTAATTGCAATTCTTTTAGATACATACTCACAAGTGGGATTGCTAGATTCTATGGTAGTTCTATTTTTATTTTTTTGAGGAATCTCTATACTGTTTTCCATATTGGCCATACCAATTTATAGTCCCACTAACAATGTATAAAGGTTGCTTTCCCTCCACATCCTTGCCAATACTTACCTGTTGACTTTTTTATAATAGTCATCCTAACAGGTGTGAGGTGATAACTAATTGCGGTTTTTAATTTACATTTCCCTAATGATTGGTGTTGTTGGACATTTTTTAATACACCCATTGCCCATTTGTATGAGAAATGACTATTATATTTTCTCTCATTTCTTTCTCCTTTTTTTGTTTTTAGATGGAGTCTCACTCTGTTGTCCAGGCTGGAATGCAATAGTGCAATTTCAGCTCACTGCAACCTCTGCCTCCCAGGTTCAAGCAATTCTCCTGCCTTAGCCTCCCGAGTAGCTGGGACTACAGGTGTGTTCCACTACATCCAGCTTCTTTTTGTATTTTTAGTAGAGACAGGGTTTCACCATGTTGGCCAGACTAGTTTCAAACTTCTGACTTCAAGTGATCTGCCTGCCTCAGCCTCCCAAAGTGCTGGGATTGCAAGTGTGAGCCACTGCCCAGCTTTTTCTCCCATTTCATTAGTTGCCTCTTTACTCTGTTGATTTTTCCCTTCGCCATGTTGAACTTTTTAGCTTTATGTAATTCCATTTATCTATTTTTGCTTTTGTTGTTTGTGCTTTGCGGGCCATATCCAAAAACTCATTGCCTACATCAATGTCATGGAGCTTTTCTCCTAGTTTTAATCTAGTAGTTTTAGAGTTCTAGGTCATATATTTAAGTCTTTAATCCATATTAGGTAATTTTTGTGTACAGTGTGAGATGAGGGTCTCTCCCCAGATTTGGAAAGTTTTCAGCCATAATTTCTTTCAGTAAACTTTCTGCCCCATTCTCTCTCTCTCTCTCTTTTTTTTTTTTGGAACTCCCCTAATGCAAAGTTAGCTCTCTTAATAATGTTCCGCATAGCCCATAAAGTTTCTTCATTTTTTAAATTATTTTCCTTTTTTCTCCTCTGATTCAAATGACTTGTCTGATTTTACTGATTTTTTTTCTTCTTCTTGATTGAGCCTGCAGTTGAAGAACTCTATTGCATTTTTTAATTCAGTCATTGTATTTTTCCACTCAAAATTTGTTTCTTTTAATGTTTTCCTCTTTCTTTAATTTCTTTTTAAAATTTTTCCCTGATTTTGTTAAATTGTTTTCCTGCATTTTTTTCTAGTCACTGACATTCATTAGAACAATTATTTCAAATTCTTTTTCCGTCAACTTGTGGATCTCCTTTTCTTTGAGGATAATTGTGTTCTTTTGGTGGCATCATGTTTTCCTGATTCTGTGTGATTCTTGTAACTTTGTGTAGGTGTCTATGCATTTGAAGAAGCAGTCATCCCCTCCAAAATTCGTAAACTGACTTTTTAGAGTAAAGACCTTCACCTGCAGTGGGTTAGACATACTGGAATGCATGAGGTACCAAACTAAGGGGCATATGGTGACTGTGGGCCTCAGTGTGCATGGTGTCCCATTGACTCAGATGCTGGGGTTGGCAACCTGAGAAACTATGTGGTCCTTGGTGATGAGAGCTGAAGAAGGCCCATGGTCACTGTGAGGTGCTCCTTCAAGTTGGCAAAGTTTCACTCTCTACCAAACATGAAAAAGACAAAAGCAGTAGAAAAAGACCCAAAGCAGGAATGTGAGATTGCAGAATACAAAACAGACTGGTTCAAGATGGGAGAGGGTAGGTACTGTTTATACTTTACTATTTTGTTTTGCTTTGTTTTCACGATCTTCTGTCACTAGATATACTTTACTATTTTTTCAATTTTGAGTGTGTATAATAAAGTATAAGCAATCTTTATTCCTGTGTATTTATTAAGACTCTGTCTTATGACACGTTCTACAAAAGCAGAACCTTAGCAATTCAAATGTGTATGATTTAGTAAAAGAGTGATCTCAGGAGAAAACTAAGAATGAGAGAGAAGCAAGACAAGGCATGGGAATATGCCACAGAAAGGTATGGGGTCAGCTGAAAGTAGCTTCAGTCTGATTCCCGAGGAAGCACTGGAGCACAAATGGCACTTCGGAGTGGTTGTAGCTTGCAACAATAGGACATTTCTGCCATTGTTGTTTTAAAATCACCATATCATTCCGTTGTTGGCTACGGGCCACCCTGGGTGGGAGGGCATGCACTCCCAGCTATTCCCAGTCACTTATGTTCCTTTTGGCTAAGAGCAATTCTCAAAAGAGAGGTTTATATATGTTAGAAGCTGGCTCTTGAATAAGCTTGGGAATGTATTCACTGCTCTGGTAAGGGAGATCTAGGAAAGGGACTAAAACGTCTACTTAGTTTCAACAAGTCTTATTTATTGTGTACAGCTACCTACACTGACTCTGTTAGCATTGATGTTCTGGTACCCAATGCAAGTTATCCAAAGTAAGTGGCTCTCCTTATAGAATTCCTTCTTAATGATGGCAATTTTTGATTCGGTTTTTGTGCATTATGCAAGCTAGGGGTTTCTTGGATTATGTGGCATTTGTTCTGAGCCTTGAAGAATGTGCAAATTTTCGGATGGGTGAAATCAAGAATAGAGATTTTTCAGACAGAAAACAAAATGAGGAAAATGCAGAATTTAATTAGAAAACAGTGCATTAGTTTGCCTGAACTATTGAGATGATGAGAACAGATACTAGAGACAAGACTTGCTAGTACGTTAGGTAGAAGATTGTTCTAGATGGTGAAGACACTAAGGGACAAGCTGACCAGAGGGGCAATTAGAAGCCACCTGTGGATACTACAGATGGCAGTGCAGTAACTGGAGGTTTGGATAATAATGGATATTCCTTTTCAGCAAGGTCTTCTACAGCGGAGTTGCCCCATGAGAAAAAAATCACAGTGATCATACTGTATGTTTATTTTCTTCTTACCTTCCTTCTTTTGTTTCCCCAGGCAATAGCTTCTAATAATGACCCATTCCCTTGCCCTGTGAATAAGTTTGAAGAGACCTGAGAGACTTCACAAATTTTCAGAATCATAAAATCAATGGTATTGTGCAGAAAGTAAAATATGCCCAAGGGAATCATCTGCATTCTAAGGATATATTTTTAACAAGTTGAATTTCAATCATTTCTACTGTTATTCAGAAGAACAGGAGCAAACATCACTGAAAAGCCCCTATGGTGTGTGAGGATTTAAGAAAACATACTTGTGAGCATCACATAGAGTGATATAGAGGTCAAGACTGTGGTATCTAAATTAGTAGTTGCAAGATAGTGGTTTCCAGGACTCTCATTAAAATCTTCATGGTTCTGAGCGCCATCTCCAAAAAATGAAGATAACATTACCTTTTAAGTATAGGTGACTGTAAATTTGGAGGGGCCTGATCATAGGCATTCAAAGGAAAAAGTTGCTTTAACACTTATCCATGAATGATGACATGAGTGAAATGACAGAAGGAACTGCAGAAAGCCTCACCTGAGTTGTGAAACTGTACGTTATTCCTACAACTTAAGTACTTCATGATTTTAAAAAACTGGAAGGTGATTATCCTTCTTTAGAAGGTAAGAATTTTAGAGTTTTGGGGATTTTTTGTTTTACTTTTTACAATGTACATCATTCTATATGTTCTAGTAATCAAGTATCTGTGTGTGTTTACAGCCTGTTAGAAGTTGAAGTATTTTGAATATTCTACTACTATTCTTCAGTAGTACTGAAGAAACTGTGGGCACAGATAGCTGGAAATTAAGAATGTTGTCTGTTTCTTATTCTTGGTAGAAAGAAAACCCAGAAAACTACATGAGGAGGGATTTGAAGAACTAAAAACAGAGAACAGGATGGCAAACTCAAGGCAAAATCCAGGTATAGGAAAAGGGTAAGACTTGGGGAAACCAAACAGAAAGGCTGACACAATGTTGTGGGCATCTTGTTCTCCAGAAGCTTCCAGGGTCCTTGGGAAGGAACAGGGTAATGTTGTATGGACATATCTTTTGTCACTACTCTACTTAAATAATGAGGAAAGCAGACTTTACTATCGACATGTATGAAAGCTATCACAAAAGTCAAATGCTCCCAACCAAAATCACTGAGAAAGATTGTGCAAACTATACATATCCTGATATCCTGGAGATGAAAAATATATTCTTTGATGAAGCTCTCCTAGTGACTCTAATATGACCATTTACAGGTCAAGTGTGATTTAATATTACAGTAAATAAGGGGAGTAAATGTAAAATGTAGAATGTAAAAATGATAGTTTCTTTCTCCTAGGCTCTAAGCAACCACTACTGAAGTTTTCAGAACTTGTTTGTTTTTCTTGTTGTTCAACATTCATAAGTGCAATTAAGCAAGCATTTAGAAAGCACCTATTGCATTCACATTGCTAGGTGACAAGATCCTTAAAATCTCCTTAGAAAGCAGCCAACTATCTTTAGTGTATGTCTAAAGAAAATAAATGTGAAAGTTCAAACAATGTATTGGGGAAGAATTAATGAATGAATTAAAGTCATGATCATGGAAGGCTTTCTGGAGAATATGAGATCCTATTTTATCCTATGGCCATCGAACTACCCTTAAGTCAAAACTGACATTACACTCAACTTAGGCTGAAAATTGGGGGAGACAAAATTTTACATAGGTGTTTTTCCTGTCTAGTACAGGAGTCAAGCTTGTAAAAAATACCTTATTACAATAAAATGGCATGTGAATCTAGAAGATGAATAACACCTAGGCAAATTTAGAGAGTCTTTTGAGAAGTGATTAATTGTCATTTTGAGAAAGCTATGTTTTTAGGAGGCAGAGAAGGGCAGGAAAGACGTTGCAACTTAGATAAAATAACACGGATAAAGTATAAAAGCCCCAAAAGGACATGCTGTATTTGGGAAATAGTGGAATTTTTCTTATGTAGGAGAGGTTAGCAGAAGGAAATAAGGATGGACAGGTAAGACCTTGAAGCTATGCTAGGTGGAATTCCCCTTAGAATCAACTAGCTAAGCATGTAGTTCTCTAGACTCTCACTGCCTTGCTGTAAATATGCTGTGCGTGTACATTTACTATCTCACTTTTGGCAAATCAGGTACCTCTCTGAGCCACAATTTCCTAATTGCAAATAAGATCATTTTAATAGTACTTATATCTTAGAGTAACTATGAGTATGTACAACACTATATAACCAAAACATAATAAAGAGTGTAAGTTATTAGTATTATTTAGCTTGTAGGCAAAAGGGGTCCAAAAGACATCTATAATGAGGAGACATAGCATGATCACAGGTTTGACATAAATAAGCTGGCAGTGGGTGAAGGATAGAACTGGGAGAAGGAGATGCCATACTCACCCTATGGGGCAGACATAGGGCAATAGCAGAGGGACTAAAAAAGAAGGTTAAGATGTTGGAAAACAGATATCTGGAATTTTGGAAGTAACTTATTGGGGTAAAAGATGTGGAAGGAATAAGAAATGCAGTCTAATAGTAACTCTGATGTCTGGAAATAGCTCAAATAGGAAACACAGGAAGAAAACCCAATATGTGGGGGAATATGGCCGATTCTGCTCTAAAAATCTGTATTCAGTACTTGGAGGACATTCTGGATTTGGAGATGTCCCAGAAGAAATTGGAGATCCTTTTGTGATAGAGGCTGAAATTTGAGTCATGCAAAGTAAGTGGTTCTGAAACAATAAAAATGGGAAAGACTTTCCTTTAGAGGTAAATCCTCTGGGAAACCTTCGGAGGAAAGAGTCTGTGGGGAGTAGACTAAAAAATAAGCGATATGAGTCTTGGTTGAAAAATGCTTGGGTGTATCTGTTTTCCACCTCAGGGTCTATGTGTTATCTGCACCTTGTGCCTGCAGTATTCTTCCCTGATCATCATCTATTGTTTACGTATAGTCATTCTATTCTCCATTTAAGTGTGTCACCTCCTCAGAGAGGGCTTTCAAATTCCACAAACAACAGTAGTGAAGCACTCTCGCATCACAGAGATCCTACATGTCTGGTTCCATGTTGTGCTTCCTATGCATACAATTGCTGGACGCATCCTTGGCATCTAGTCAATATACATGGAGTTAATTCATGGCCTTTGATGGTCATGTAACCACTCCATACCTTGCTTTCACATTTTGTAAAATAAAGACAAAAATTCTTCGCATAGCCTTATGAGAATTACATGAGACAGTTCTGTCTAGTCCTAGCATATTGTTTAACACATTATTGGTATTGAGTAGGTGCTGGTTACCTGCCCTAACTCTTCTTGTATTCTTTGCCTACAAATGCAATGCACATGAAAGACAGTAACTTCTCAACTTACAATATAATTGTTTTGTCTTTTGTCTTTTTTTGTCTTTAGTCTTGATGAATCTTTCAAAATAATTTCAGCCAGCATTTCTTTTTACTCTCCCAGCCCTTCATTCTCATACCTGCTTCCTCATTTCTTTCCCTTCACCATTAACCATGACTGAAATTGAAATAAAAATTCTGTGAAGAGTCTCATATCATTTTTCTGCCCTCATCTCCTAATCAGATTACATGTTGAACAATCAAAATAGAAATGTTACTGGCAAAATTGATCTGAAGAATATTCTTCTTAGGCTTGTTGCAAAGCAAACTACTTAAGTATACTAGCTAACAAATGTTCTGGAAGTTCTGCTAAAAACACAAAAATTGATCAGAACATTTTGATCAGAATATGCCATTCTGGAATGAGCCAGTATCTTCAAAATTATATTAAATCTAAGTTAATCCATTATATGATATTAGACACTTCAAAAATAACTTCAATGTGATGTTCTTTTTTTAAATATATATTTTATTGCATTTTAGGTTTTGGGGTACATGTGAAGAACATGCAAGATTGTTGCATAGATACACACATGGCAATGTGGTTTGCTGCCTTCCTCCCCATCACCTATATCTGGCATTTCTCCCCATGTTATCCCTCCCCAACTCCCCACCCCCTCACTGTCCCTCCCTTAGTTTCCCCCCACAGACTCCAGTGTGTGATACTCCCCTCCCTGTGTCCATGTGTTCTCATTGTTCAACACCTGCCTATGAGTGAGAACATGTAGTGTTTGATTTTCTGTTCTTGTGTCAGTTTGCTGAGAATGATGATTTCCAGGTTCATCTGTGTCCCTACAAAGGACACAAACTCATTGATTTTTATGGCTGCATAGTATTCCATGGTGTATATGTGCCACATTTTCCTTGTCCAGTCTATCATCGATGGGCATTTGGGTTGGTCCAAGTCTTTGCTATTGTAAACAGTGCTGCAATGAACATTAGTGTGCATGTGTCCTTATAATAGAATGATTTATAATCCTTTGGTTATATACCCAGTAATGGGATTGCTAGGTCAAATGGAATTTCTATTTCTAGGTCCTTGAGGAATCGCCACACTGTCTTCCACAATGGTTGAACTAATTTATACTCCCACCAACAGTGTAAAAGTGTTCCTATTTCTCCACATCCTCTCCAGCATCTGTTGTCTCCAGATTTTTTAATGATCGCCATTCTAAATGGCATGAGATGAAATCTCAATGTAGTTTTGATTTGCATTTCTCTAATGACCAGTGATGATGAGCATTTTTTCATATGTTTGTTGGCCTCATATATATCTTCTTTTGTAAAGTGTCTCTTCATATCCTTTGCCCACTTTTGAATGGGCTTGTTTGTTTTTTTCTTGTAAATCTGTTTTAGTTCTTTGTAGAATCTGGATGTTAGCCCTTTGTCAGATGGGTAGATTGCAAAAATTTTTTCCCATTCTGTTGGTTGCCAGTTCACTCTAATGATTGTTTCTTTTGCTGTGCAGAAGCTCTGGAGTTTAATTAGGTCCCATTTGTTTATTTTGGCTTTGTTGCCAATGCTTTTGGTATTTTGGTCATGAAGCCCTTGCCTACACCTATGTCCTGAATGGTTTTTCCTAGGTTTTCTTCTAGGGTTTTTATGATAGGTCTTATGTTTAAGTCTTTAATCCACCTGGAGTTAATTTTAGTGTAAGGTGTCAGGAAGGGGTCCAGTTTCTGCTTTCTGTACATGGCTAGCCAGTTTTCCCAACACCATTTATTAAACAGGGAATCCTTTACCCATTGCTTGTTTTAGTCTGGTTTGTCAAAGATCAGATGGTCGTAGATGTGTAGCATTGCCTCTGAGGCCTCTGTTCTGTTCCATTGGTCTATATCTCTGTTTTGGTACCAGTACCATGCTGTTTTGATTACTGTAGCCTTGTAGTATAGTTTGAAGTCAGGTAGTGTGATGCCTCCAGCTTTGTTCTTTTTGCTTAGAACTGACTTGGCTATGTGGGCTCTCTTTTGGTTCCATATGAAGTTTAAGTTGGTTTTTTCTAGTTCTGTGAAGGTCATTGGTAGCTTGATGGGGATAGCATTGAATCTATAAATTACTTTGGGCAGTATGGCCATTTTTACAATATTGAATCTTCCTAACCATAAGCATGGAATGCTTCTCCATCTGTTTGTGTCCTCTCTTATTTCGTTGAGCAGTGGTTTGTAGTTCTCCTTGAAGAGATCCTTTACATTCTTTGTTAGTTGTATTCCTAGGTATTTTATTCTCTTTGTAGCAATTGTGAATGGCAGTTCGTTCTTGATTTATGGTGTTCTTAAGAACTTAAAAATTAATGATGTATCTTAAGAGCTATTGTAATAAGAACAATTGATATTGTATGTCTCAAACGTTATTATTACCACATATATGAACCCAGAAGATACAACATGTTAAATTGATTTGTCTTAGTCATTGACACAAATGTCACCCTCGGAGCCACTACACTGTGGAGAGCACTGATGAAGATAGAATTGCATTGAAAGAAATGTGAATGTTCTTTTGGAAATTTTCACTGATCTCTCAGAATTTTCTAAGTGTTATATTAATTTTAAGCAATGGAATTATTTTATTCATTCAATCAACAGTTTATTTTAAGCACTCCTGAGTGCTAAGGTACCACTAAATCACAAAAAGCATTTGATAAATGTAATGTCTCAAAGTCCAGTAGGTGAGATTAAAAAAACAACTTTCATTCATATTTTGCATCTTCCTTGTAGATCCAGAATGGAGAAGAGGGAGATAAACAGCGCTTTTGTGGGTAGAATCCAGATATAAATATTTGGGCCCACTCGATGTCATCTATACATGGTATCATACTAGAATCATTCTTCTCATCACTAGGCTCCTGAACTTGACCTCTTTCTAGATGCATTTAACTCCCTTTCCCCAGGTATTCTAAGAGTTGCCTGACACTTGCCCAGGTTCCCTGAATAAAATACAGTTAAATCAGTGCATAAGGAGCTTTATACAGTGATCTCAGACTCCTGACCAAGAACACCTCTGCACCATTGATAGACAGTGGCTGTGCCCACCAGGGGGATGGGCAATCACACTGCAGTGAGCATATTCCTTCTGTGGGGATTTTCCAGTTTTTCAGACCTGCAGAGTCTACTTTTTGTGGTGATTCTCTTCTTCCACGTGACTGTCCTAGCAACAAATGTGTCTGTAATGGGGGCCATCAAGCTCAGCCACAACCTTCACACTCCCATGTACTTTTTCCTCTGTGGCCTGTCCTTTTCAGAAACCTGTACCACTATGGTGGTCATCCCTCGCATGTTGGTGGACTTGCTATCAGAGAGCAAGACCATTTCTCTTCCTGAGTGTGCCACACAGATGTTTTTCTTTTTGGGCTTCGCATCCAACAAGTGTTTTATCATGGGTGCCATGTCCTATGACCGCTACACAGCCATCCGCAACCCACTGCAGTACCACACCCTTATGACAAGAAAGAGCTGCTTGCAGATGATGATGGCTTCTTGGATCATTGGGTTCCTGTTTTCTCTGTGTGTCATCATCACTGTATTCAATTTGTCTTTTTGCGACCTGAACACTATCCAGCACTACTTCTGTGATATCTCACCCGTGGTCTCCCTTGCTTGTAATTACACTTCCTATTATAAAATGGCTATTTTTGTGCTCTCTGCCTTTGTGTTGGTGGGCAGCTTTATTTTAATTATGATTTCCTATGTCTTCATTGTATTCATAGTCATAAAGATGCCCTCTGCCAAGGGGAGGTCTAAGGCCTTCTCAACTTGCTCCTCCCACCTCACTGTTGTGTCCATACACTATGGATTTGCTTGCTTTGTCTATTTGAGGCCCAAGAACAGCAACTCCTTCCATGAAGACATGCTGATGGCCATGGCATACACAATACTGACACCTCTGCTTAACCCCATTGTGTACAGTCTGAGAAACAAAGAAGTGCAGATAGCCCTAAGAAAAGCACTAGGCGGTATAATTGGGTTTTTCCCTCAGAAGACAAAAAAGGAGCCCTGAACATTTAAAAAAAATTACCTATCTCAACATGCAGCACTGTTTAAAAAAAATTGATTGAGACCATCCTGGTCAACATGGTGAAACCCCGTCTCTACTAAAAATACAAAAAATTAGCTGGGCATGGTGGCGCGTGCCTGTAATCCCAGCTACTCAGGAGGCTGAGGCAGGAGAATTGCCTGAACCCCGGAGGCGGAGGTTGCGGTGAGCTGAGATTGCGCCATTGCACTCTAGCCTGGGTAACAAGAGCGAAACTCCGTCTCAAAAAAAAAAAAAAAAATTACCTATCATTGATAAATAAAGGTGAGAAAAGTGGAGTACTTCCAATTAATATCACTTTGTGCACAAGTGGTTAAAGTATTGTCTAATTGCCTGATATGTCCTGACCTCACCATTTTCCTACTACAGAGAGGATGCAGTTTTAAAATATTTTTAAATGGGGTGTGTGTGTGTGTGTGTGTGTGTGTGTGTGTAACACATATGCTTTCAGGGAATGTATTGCTTTGGGACACTGTATTTTAATGATAGCAGTTGCTTTTGGGGAAAAAAGAAAATATGATACTAAAGAGAGAAAGACAGCAAGGGAGAAAGAGAGGAAGGAAGGAAGGAAAGAAAAAGGGAAGGAAGGAAGGAAAAAAGTGGAAAAAATAGAGTTGTCTAGTATAATTAATCCAAAAAGAGGAAGAAAGTACAAACATACAAAGTTGAAATTGAAAATGAGGATGTAGCTAAAATACAGAGGAAGTTAAAAGCAATTTAAGATAATACTTTGTTCAAATTTATTCAAACAAATTTGAAAATTAAAAGAAAAACATGAATACATTTATGGAAAACATAAGCTTACAAAATGACCTCAAAAGCAATAGACATTTTTTGACATACCAATTTCCATGGAAATTTTTGAAAAATTTGTCAAAGAGATGCCTTCCTATTCTCATCCACAAAGCATTAGAGCAGATAGTTTAATAATTAACTTGTTTAAATCTTCAAGGAACAAATAATTCAAATGCTATTTAAATTGATTTAGGGCACAAAAATAAACAGCTTCTAATTTATGAATCTTACAGTGGTGGAGAGTGCTATTGCTGCTGACAGATCATGGCCCTGGTAGGGAAGTTCTGAAGTGGATTATGGAAAATTAGATGATGTAAGCTGGTGCAGGAATTTTGAGGCTAAATTGTTCATATGGTAGGAAATGTGAAGTAATATATTATTCTGGGTTTGAATTATATTTTCCTAATTACAAATGACAGCGAAGATCTTTTATATACTTATTAATCATTTGTATGTCTAATTTAAAGAAATACATATTCAAATTCTCTACTCATTTTTAATATGGGTATTTGTACTGAATTTAGATTGTTTAAATGATTCTAGATACACATACTTGATCAGATATACTATGTGCAAGTATTCCCTTCCATTCTGTAGGTTGTTTCTTCTCTTTCTTTATAGTTTCCTTTGAAGCACAAAAGTTTTTAACTCGAATGAGGTGAAATTTATCTATCTTTTTTTTTTTTTTTTTTTTTTTTGCTCTTGGTTTTGATGTCATAACTGAGAATCTATTGCTTAATCCAAGATCATGAAGATTTTCCCCTATGCTTTCTCCTAAGAGTTTCATAGTATTAAATCTTACATTAGGTCCTTTGATCCATTTGAATTAACTTTTGTATGTGGGTTAAGATAAGAGTCCAACCTTATTCTTTTTCATGTGGATATTCAAATGACCCAGTACCATTTATTGAAAGGATTATTCATTACCCCACTGAATATTCTTGGCACCCTTATAGACAATCTGTTCACCAGAGACACATGGGTTTATTTCTGATCTCAACTCTATTCCATTGATTTATGCCTATCCTTTTTCCAGTACACACTGTCTTGATTAGTGTTGTTTTGTTGTTGTGTCTTTTTGAGGCAGGGTCTCACTCCATTGCACATGCTGGAGTGCAGTGGCATGATGGCTCACTGCAACCTCTGCCTCTCGGGTTCAAACAATTCTCTTGCCTCAGCCTCCTGAGTAGCTGAGATTACAGGTGCTTGCCACCACACCTGGCTAATTTTTGTGTTTTTCATTGAGACAGGATTTCACCATGTTGGCCAGGCTGGTCTTGAACTACTGACCTCAAGTGATCCATTCTCCTTGTCCTCCCAAAGTGCTGAGATTATAGGCGTGAGCCACTGTTCCCAGCCTTGATTAGTGTTGTTTTATAGTAAGTATTGAAATTGGGAAGCATGAATTCTCCAACTTTGTTCTCGTTTTTCAAGATAGTTTTGGTTATTGGGGGTCACTTGCATTTCTATATACATTTTATAATCTTGTCAATTTCTATAAGGAAATCATCTGGGACTTTGAGGGATTATGTTTAATCTACAGATAAATTTGGGGAGTATTTTCATCTTAATAATATTAAGACTTCCAATTCATAAGCATAAGAATTTTCATTCATTTAGGTTTTATTTCATTCCTTTCAGCATTGAAAAAAATGATGTTACTGTAAATGGAATTGTGTTCTTAATTTCATTTTTAGATTTTGCATTGCTAGTGCAAGGAAATACCATTGATTTGTTATATTCATCCTATATCCTACAAGTTTCCTGGACTCATTTAAGATTAGTCCTTATAATTTTTAATGGATTTCTATATTTTTTCTATATGTTTATGTTTTCCATGAAATCATGTCATCTGAAAATACAGTTTTACTTCTACCTTTTCAATCTGGATCCCTTTTATTTCTTCTTATTGCTAATTGCCTTGCGTCTTCCACTGCAATGTTGAATGGAAGTAGCAAGAGAATTCTTGTCTTGTTCCTCATATCTGGGGAAAGCATCTAGTCTTTGGCCATTAAGTATGAAATTAGCTATGAGTCTGTTCTAGATTTTGTCAGGTTTAAATTTTCTCTGTTCACTGACTAAATGATCTTATACCTAGAAAACCCTAAAGATTTCTCCAAAAGACCATAGACTTGATAAACAACTTCCGTAAACTTTCAATACAAACTGATGTACAAAAATAAGTTGAATTTCTATATACCAATAACACTCAAGCTTAGAACCAAATCAAGCACTGGATCCCATTGACAATAGCCACGAAAGATTAAAATAACTAACAATACACCTAACCAAGGAGGCAAAAGACCTCTGCAAGGAGAACTTTGAAACGCCAATGAAGGAAAGTGTAGGTGACATGAACAAATAAAAAGAATCCCACGCTCATGGATTGAAAAAACCAACATCATTAAAATGACTGTGTTGCCCAAAGCAATCCACAGGTTCAATGCAATTTTTATGAAATTATCAGTGTAGTTTTTCATGGAATTAGAAAAATAAATACTAAAATTCATATGAGACAAAAAAAAAAAAAGCCCAAATAGCCAAAGCAATCCTGAGCAAATTAATATAACTGGAAGCATCCCCTTACCTCACTTCAAAGTACAGTACAAGGCTATAATAACCAAATCAGCATGATGCTGGTACAAAAATAGACCTATAGATCAATGAAACAAAATAGCCCAGAAATAAAATCACATACCTACAACCATCTGATCTTCAACAAAGTCAAAAAAATAAACAATGGGAAAAGTATACCCAATAAATGGTGCTGGGAAAATTGGCTAGCCATATGCAGAAGAATGAAACTGGACCCCTATTTATCACCATATACAAAAATTAACTTAATATGGATTAAAAACTTAAATGTAAGACTTGAAGCTATAAAAACTCTGGAAGAAAGCCTAGGAAAAACTCTTCTGGACATTGGCCTCGGCAAATAATTTGTAACTAAGACCACAAAAGCAACTGAAATGAAAACAAAAAATAGACAAATGGGACTTAATTAAGGGGCTTCTGCACAGCAAAATAAATAATCAACAGGATAATCAGACAATCTCAGGATGGGAGAAAATATCTGCAAACTATGCATCAAACAAAGGACTAATATCCAGACTCTGTAAGGAGCTCAAATCAACAAGAAAAAAAACAAAAATAGCCACATTAAAAAGTGGGTGAAGGACATGAGCAGACATTTCTCAAAAAAGGACATATACATGGCCAAGAAGCATATGAAAAAATGCTCCACATCATTAATCATTAAAGAAATGCAAATCAAAAACACAATAAGATAGCCTCTCACACCAGTCAGATGGCTATAATTAAAAAGTCAAAAGATAACAGATGTTGATGAGGATGCAGAGAAAAAGAAAATGCTTATCCACGGTTGATAAGAATGTAAGTTAGTACAACTGCTAAGGCAAACAGTATGGAGATTTCTCAAAAAATTAAATAATAGAAGTACCATTTGGCCCAGCAATCCTATGACTTTTCCTTTCTACCTAAAGGAAAAGAAATCAATATATCAAAAGACCCCTAAGCTTGTTTGTTTATTGCACCACTATTCACAATAGCAAAGTCATGGAATTAACTCAGTGTCTATCAACAGCTGATTAAATTTTAAAAATTTAGTATACATACGCCATGGAATACTACCTAGCCATAACAAATATGAAAGCATGTCCTTTGTAGCAACAAGGATGAAGCTAGAGGACATTATGTTAAGTGAAATAGCTCAGAAACGGAAAATCAAATAGTGCATATCCTCATTTATAAGTAGAAGCTAAACAATAGGTACACACAGGCATAAAAATGAGAATAATAGACACTGGGGACTCCAAAATATATTAGATCTAAAAAATTACTTATTGGGTACAACATTCACTGTTTAGGTGATGGGTTCACTAGAAACCCAAACTTCACTATTATGCAATATATCCAGGTAACCTGCATATGTACCCCTGAAGCTAAAATAAATTTTTAAATTTTTTTAAAAGAGAGCAGGGTTGACCATACTTATATCAGACTTTGGGTCAGAAACTGTTACAAGAATCAAAGAAGGTCCTAATATAATAATAACAGGGCAGGTCAGGTGTGGTGGCTTCACGCCTGTAATCCCAGCACTTTGGGAGGCTGAAGCAGGCAGATCATGAGGTCACGAGTTCAAGACCAGTCTGGCCAACATAGTGAAACCCCATCTCTACTAAAAATACAAAAAATTAGCCGGATGTGGTGCTGTGCATCTGTAATCCCAGCTACTTGGGAGGCTGAGGCAGGAGAATCACATGAACCCAGGAAGCAGAGGTTGCCGTGAGCTGTGATAGCACCATTGCACTCCAGCCCAGGAGACAATGTGAGACTCTGTCTCTAAATAAATAGATAATAAAAGGGCCAATGTATCAGGAAAATATAACAATTATAAATACATGCACACAACACCAGAGCACCTAAAATATAAATTAATACAGTAATCGTAGAAGACTTCAATAGCCACCTTCAGTAATGGATAGAATATCTAGAGAGAAAATCAATAAGGAGACAGGAGGCTTGAACAACACTATACACCAAATTTTCCTGACATACAAAACATTCCAACCAATGGCATCAAAAATTCATATTTTTCTTAAGTGCACATGAAACTTAATATAGAATTTATTTTGTTTGGTCACAAAATAAGTGTTAACAAATTTTAAAAGATTGGAATCTTAACAAATATCTTTTTGGATCACAATGAAATAAAAGTAGAAATCGATAACAGAAGGAAAACTGAAAAATCCAAAAATATATGGAGATTAAATAGCACACACTTGAATAACCAGTGAGTCAAAGAAGAAATCATCTCACGCCAGTTAGAATGGCGATCATTAAAAAATCTGGAGACAACAGATGCTGGAGAGGATGTGGAGAAATAGGAACACTTTTACACTGTTGGTGGGAGTGTAAATTAGTTCAACCATTGTGGAAGACAGTGTGGCGATTCCTCAAGGACCTAGAAATAGAAATTCCATTTGACCCAGCAATCCCATTACTGGGCATATATCCAAAGGATTATAAATCGTTCTACTATAAGGACATATGCACACGAATGTTCATTGCAGCACAGTTTACAATAGCAAAGACCTGGAACCAACCCAAATGCCCATCGATGATAGACTGGACAGGAAAAATGTGGCACATATACACAATGGAATATTATGCAGTGATCAAAAACGATGAGTTCGCGTCCTTTGTAGGGATATGGATGAACCTGGAAACCATCATTCTCAGCAAACTGACACAAGAACACAAAATCAAGCATCACATGTTCTCACTCATAGGTGGGTGTTGAACAATGAGAACACATGGACACAGGGAGAGGAGCACTATACACTGGGGTCTGTTGGGGGGGAGTGGGGGGGACAGCGGGGTGGTGGGGAGTTGGGGAGGCATGGGGAGAAATGCCAGATATAGGTGAAGGGGAGGAAGGCAGAAAACCACACTGCCACGTGTGCACCTATGCAACAACCTTTCATGTTTTTCACATGTACCCCAAAACTTAAATGCAATAATAATAATAATAATAAAAAGAGAGATAAAAATATCTTGGGACAAATGAAAACAAAATAGAATGTACAAAAACTTATAGAATGCAACCAAAACAGTACTAAAAGGGAATTTTATAGTGACGACTGCCTATATTAAAAATGAAGACCTGAATTAACCTAGCTTTACACCTCAAGGAAGTAGAAAAAGAAAAGCAAATTAAGCCCATAGTTAGCAAAAGGAAGAAAATGGCTAAGATTGGAGCAGAAATACATGAAATAGAAAAAAGGAAAAAATCAACAAAATTAACTGGATTTTTAAAAAGGTAGATGAAACTGACGAACCTTTAGCTAGACTAAGAAAAGAATGAGGGAAGTTTCAAATGAGTAACATTAGAAATAAGGATAAACATTAAAATTGATTCCACAGAAATAAAACAGATCCTAAGAGACTACTTTGAACAGTCGTACACCAACAACATACAATTTGCCCAAATTGAATATAAATAAGCAGAAAATCTGAATGAGCCAGTAAGTAAGGAGATTAAATCAGTAATCAAAAACCTCCCACCTCGCGCCATTGCACTCCAGCCTGGGTAACAAGAGCGAAACTCTGTCTCAAAAAAAAAAAAAAAAAAACCTCCCACCAATAAAATACCTGGACTTCAATGGTGCATTCTACCTAATATTTAGAGAAGAATTAACACCAATCCTACTGAAACTCTTCTGAAAATTGAAAAGTGAATACTTCCAAATTCATTTTATGAGGTCAGCATTATCCTGATACCAAAGCCAAACAAAAACACTGCCAGAAAATATAACTACATTCCAAAGTTCCAAATGAACATAGATGCAAAAATTCTCAACAAATTCCTAACAAACTAAATTCAACAGCACATTTAGGAAAAAAAAGAATTCTGGCCAGTTGTGGTGGCTCACACCTGTAATCCCACCACTTTGGGAAGCCAAGGCAGGTGGATCATTTGAGGTCAGGAGTTCCAGATCAGCCTGGCCAACATGGTGAAACCCCATCTCTACTAAAAATACAAAAATCAGCTGAGTGTGGTGCCAGGCGCCTGTAATCTCAGCTACTTGGGAGGTTGAGGCAGGATAATTGCTTGAACCCAGAAGGCAGAGGTTGCAATGAGCTAACACCACTGCACTCCGGCCTGGGCAACAAGAGCGAAACTCTGTCTCAAAAAAAGAAAAAAAAAGAATTCTATGCCATAAACAAATAGAATTTATCCCTGGCATGCAGGGTTGATACACCAATGTGAAACAGAATAAAGAATCAAAAGAGCTGGGCATGTTGGCGCACACCTGTAATCCCAGCACTTTGAGAGGCTGAGGCAGACCGACTGCTTGAGTCCAGAATTCAAGACCAGCCTGGGCAACATAGTGAGACCTCCCCATCTCTAGAAAAAAAAAAAGTTAGTCGGGCATGGTGGCACATGCCTATAGTCCCAGCGACTTGGGAGGCTAAGGTGGGAGGATCGTTTGGGAGGAGGTCGAGGCTGCAGTGAGCAGTGATGGCACCATTGCACTCAACCTGGGGAAGAAAGTGAGACCCTGTCTCAAAAAAACCAAAAAAATGAATTAAAAAGAATCATCTCAATAGATGCGGAAAAATTATTTGACAAAATTCAACACACTTTCATGAGAAAAACTCTCAACGAACTAGCTATGGAAGGAATTTACTTCAACATAGTGAAGGCCATATGTTATAAACTCATAATTAACATCATACTAACTGATGAATAACTAAAGGCATTTTTTCTAAGGTCAGGAACAAGGCAAGCATGTCCACTTTTACCAATTTTACTCAACACAGTACTGGAAATACTGAGCAAAGAAGTAAGAAAAGCAATAAAGCCATCAAAATATAAAAGGAAGAAGTAAAATTATCTCTGTAAGCCTACAATATGATCTTGTATGTGGAAGACCATTAATAGTCAACCAAAAACCAACCATCAGAACCAATAAATGAAGTCATTAAATTGGTAGAACACAAAATCATGACTTAGAAGTCAATTGCTTTTCTAGACACTAACAATGAATTATCAGAAAAATAAATTAGGAAAACAATCCCATTTCCAAAAACATTAAAAAGAGTGAAATATGCAGGATTAAATTTAACCAAGGAAGTGAAAAACTTGTAGACTGAAAAAAAAAAAAACGGATAATGAAATTTTAGAAGACAAAAACAAATGAAAAGACATCTTGTGTTCATGAATTGGAAGTCTTAATATTATTAAAATGTCCATCCTACAGGAAATGATTTACATATTTAAGGAAATCCCTATCAAAATCCCAATGGAATTCTTTACAGAAATTGAAAAATGTGTCCCAAAGTTTGTATGGAACCATAAAATACCCCAAACAGCCAAAACAATCTTCAGAAAGAACAAAGCTGGAGGCATCACACTTCATGATGTCAAGATACAAAACTACTGTAATTGAAATGGTATGATATTGGCATAAAGAGAGACAGAAACCAAAAAAATAGATAGGAATTCCAGATATAAACTCAGGCATATATGCTCAAATGATCTTTGTGCAGGGTGCCATAACTAATCAATAGGAGAAAAAAAAAACTCTAAAAAAAACTCTCTTCAACAAAAGGTGCTGATAAAACTGAAAAAGCTACATGCAAAATAA
Source organism: Aotus nancymaae (assembly GCF_030222135.1). Taxonomy (NCBI): domain Eukaryota; kingdom Metazoa; phylum Chordata; class Mammalia; order Primates; family Aotidae; genus Aotus; species Aotus nancymaae. The sequence goes on along the minus strand of NW_026988473.1, from coordinate 52,068,409 downwards.
TGAAATTAGACCCATATATGTTTGAGCTGTTAGATCCTCCTGATGTGGAAGGGCTGACTTATGGACTCTTCAAGGACAAGACCATAGGAGCTTAGCCTTCAACCTAGAGAATGCTTTGTTATGTAGCTATAGTTCAGGAACACCGTGAGAGCCAGTTGTGCCATGGCAACCTGCCAATCAATGTGGCAGCTGTATGTGACAGGATCACAAAAAATGTTAGTGTAAGCATAATTGTTGTATTGGAAAGCATACATATTAGTGGATTAGAGTGGACAATGAGGAGAGGGAAGAGTGTGTGTGTGAGAAATATCTACCACTACCAAGTGTGGTGTATATATCAAGTGTCCTAGAACAAGTCTATAAGATGTGGAAAGCACAAATAATTTTTTTTAAGTGTATGCTACTCATCATGCTGAAAATAATATTTCAGTTCTAGTCTATGCATGTTTGTAAACTAAACTCTTCTGGCAAACCTAGATGATTTCTAAACATAGGTGACCTTAAAACCTGGGCCACTGGATACAGCTACATTTCAGAAGTGCCACAAATTGCTGCAACCATATTAATCATGTTGATCTGAAATTCAGCTTCATTAATGGTAAAATGTTATAATTTTTTTTCAAATCACCAAATTTAAAAATGCATAGAACCCTTGGGTGTTTAGAAAACACTTCATTCATAAGCCTTTATATGATCATGTGGACAGGTTATTTCGCTGTCCTAATAGATGTGTAAGTATAATTTCTTTGTCCCAGTGGATTCTCAATGTAATTTTCCAAAACAAGCAAAGTGATTAATTTGTAATTACAGTTGAAGTGAATAATATCCCAAATGACCCAAACCTCACTTAAATATAGCCTTGATGTAGACTAGCAATTCCTTTGAATCTATCTCCAGTGTTACAATAAATGTATCACAAGTTTATACTTATTTTTTAAGGATTCAGGAATATTTGATTATTTTATCTGTACCAGAAGTTACAGGTTGATTATTTCAAGCAAATATTTAGTAATTGAGCGTCTACTTATTGTGTAAGCAGTGCTTGGTGTTTTTCCCACATTGTATATTTTAACACGAGAATCATATGAGGTATGTATTATTATCTCCTTTTTATAGGTAAGGAAACAGAAGATCAGAAAGATTTGTAATCTTCCTGCGATTGCATAGACTGTGAGAGGCAGAACTAAAACTCTGATCCCAGGTTTGCATGGCTGCAAATCCATGGTGTTTCTGCACGTCTCTTTGTCTTCCATGCTCTCAACCATACTCAACTTTGAAAACATTTGTGTCCTCCATGCATTTATTTTCTTTAAAAATATTAAATTCATATCTGGTTTAGGTGTTTGCCCAGATAAAAAAGCCAGAATTTAATAATTCAGGCACACAATCTTAGTATTATTCACACTAGAGCATACTGTTGTCATGATTCTCATGTAACTGAGATCGAATGAAATTTGATAGAATGTGTTTGGGTAAGAGCATGGTTGCTGATATTTATTTATTATGTTTTCTTAATTATTCTTCAAGTAGGGTTTCTTGAAGAAAAAGCAAATTATTCTTTTTTTTTGAGACGAAGTTTTGCTCTTGTTATCCAGGCTGGAGTGCAATGGCGCGATCTCGGCTCACCACAACCTCCGCCTCCTGGGTTCAGAGCAATTCTTCCTGCCTCAGCCTCCTGAGTAGCTGGGATTACAGGCACACGCCACTATGCCCAGCTAATTTTTTGTATTTTTAGTAGAGATGGGGTTTCACCATGTTGACCAGGATGGTCTCGATCTCTTGACCTCGTGATCCACCCGCCTCGGCCTCCCAAAGTGCTGGGATTACAGGCGTGAGCCACCGCGCCCGGCTGAAAAAGCAAATTATTCTAAAGAATATGTTGGCCTTTAGATCAGAGTCATGGGAAAGAATGAATATAACTTATCTATTCTCCCCTTTCCTAGATCATGTGCTGTATTTTGAACAAAGTAACCATTATTTTGAAATGTCAGTGAATCTTTTTTTCAATATAACTTCCCACCTTTCCTATCTGGCTACTTCTTCCCTTACCTGTTTAAATCCCCAGCCCCATCAAATACTGCCACACTTATTTCTCTATAGTTGCTTTTTAGAACTGGTGAAGCTAAAACTTACCTAGACAGATCCCCAAATAGTTCCATTCACTTTCCATTTAATCCTAGTCCACAATGATACCTAGGTTTTCCTTATTGCTTCACACAATCTCATATGTATGACAAGGTATGGTGTAGGAGGTAAGTCTTGGGATATTTTGCAAAGTATCTAGGATGTTTAGCTTTTAACAATAATAAAAATCGTTTGACTTCTTCATCTTGACTGCAGACGTCATCTAGCTCTTGTTGTCAATTATTATAACTAAGGATGTGGTTTTTGTACTCTATGGAAAGGAGCAAGTCAGAAAGAAAGAGATGTCAAAGTCAATTTTTAGGCCCAATTAATTGTTTAACCACTGGAAAAGATACATTTGGGATGGGCATGGAAAATTAAGAATTGGCCGTTTTTTTTTTTTTCTTTTTTTGAGGTGGTAGTTTTGCTCTCTTGCTCAGGCTGGAGTGCAGTGGCACAATCTCAGCTCACTGCATCCTCTGCCTCCCGAGTTCAAGTGATTCTCCTGCCTCAGCCGCCCAAGTAGCTGGGATTACAGATGCCCACCACCACACTTGACTAATTTTGTGTTTTTAGTAGAGATGGGGTTTCACCATTTTGTCCAGGCTGGTCTCAAACTCCTGACCTCAAATGATCCATCCATCTCAGCCTCCCAAAATGCTGGTATTACAGCCATGAGCCCTATGTCTGGCCTAGAGTTTACTTTTCTATGAACATTTATTAATATGTTATTAACAGTTTATGTTATTTTAATAAACGTTGTTGTAAACATCCTTTTATATATCTCCTGTGCACATGGTGATTAGACTTACTCTGAATACACAAATAGGGGTAAAATAGCTGGATCCCAAGATAATTGAGTCTTCAGTTTTATTTAACGATATCTGAAAGGAAAATTTGTGTGCACAAAATATTCTATAAGGCAAAGTTACTATATTAAAAATTGAATGATAAGATCATATTTAGGCATATACATTAACTGTGGGGTCATTTCAACCAATTTAATTTCCTCTGGTCTTGTTTTAATAGGCACTGTTAAATGGATAGATGGAGACTGAAAACAATTCAACAGTGACAGAGTTCATTCTTTTGGGATTAACAGACAATCCTATGCTATGTGCCATTTTCTTCGTGGTTTTTCTAGCAGTTTATATAGTTACCATAGTGGGAAATATTAGCATAATCTTCTTAATCCAAAGCAGCCCACAGCTTCACACCCCAATGTACCTTTTTCTCAGCCATTTGGCCTTTGTGGACATTGGGTATTCCACATCCGTTACACCAGTCATGCTCATCAGTTTCTTAAGAGAGAAAACAACTATTCCCGTCACCGGCTGTATAGCACAGCTTGGCTCTGATGTCCTGTTTGGAACCACAGAGTGCTTCCTGCTGGCCACTATGGCCTATGATCGCTATGTGGCTATCTGCTCTCCCCTACTTTACTCCATCCAAATGTCCCCAGTCGCCTGCTTCCTCCTACTGGGAGCCTCCTACCTGGGTGGATGCATGAACACTTCGTCTTTTACAGGCTGTTTGATGAACCTATCCTTCTGTGGTCCAAATAAAATCAACCACTTTTTCTGTGACCTCTTCCCACTCTTGAAGCTTTCTTGTGGCCATGTTTACATTGCTGAAATATCCCCTGCTATCACCTCTGCATCTGTCCTTATCAGCACGCTATTTACCATAATCGTGTCCTACATCTACATCCTCCACTCCATCCTGAAGATGCGCTCTACTGAGGGTAGGAACAAGGCTTTCTCCACCTGCACGTCCCACCTCACTGCAGTCACTTTGTTCTATGGGACCGTTTTGTTTGTTTATGTAATGCCCAAGTCAAGCTATTCAGCAGATCAGGTCAAGGTGGCATCTGTGATCTACACGGTGGTGATTCCTATGCTGAACCCCCTCATCTACAGTCTCAGGAATAAGGAGGTGAAAGAGGCCATGAGAAAACTGTTGGCAAAAACACATTGGTTTTCCTGAATTAAATCAGGTATAATCCAGAAATAACAAAACCAATGATTTGGGAGACATTTGTGCTTAATATACTACTTATCATTAACTGTATCACTTATATAGTGAAGAACTTACATAAATGTAGAAAGCCAATGCTTCCTTCCATTTACAGAGTTAAATGTCTAATTTATGTGGACATTGCTGGAATGAATTTTTTTTTTTTTTTTTTGAGACTGAGTCTTGTTCTGTTGCCCAGGCTGGAGTGCAGTGGCACGATCTCATCTCGGTTCACTATAACCTCCTCCTGGGTTCAAGCAATTCTCCGGCCTCAGCCTCCTGAGTAGCTGGGATTACAGGTGTGCACCACCACACCCAGCTAGTTTTTGTATTTTTAGTACAGATGGGGTTTCACCATGTTGGTCTTGAACTCCTGAGCTCAAGCAACCTGCCTGCCTTGGCCTCCCAAAGTGCTAGGATTACAGGCATGAGCCACTGCGCCCAGCCTGGAATCAAATTAAACATGGATTTTTCAAGGTAAGAATACCTCAGAAAACAGTTTCTAATAAAATGTCCCCCATTCACCAATTACAGAGTTCTAACTGAATAAAGACACAAAGAGACATATTTCAATCAGAGATCAACTTTTTCTAAATCTCATCTTATAAAACAACATCTGGGAAAGGAATTTCCAATAGATGTATAATCAATGGTACTGTTGACAAGTCAGGCAGTTCAAGGTACTACTCTGCTATGCTCCATAAATGCTTAAACTTCTGAAAATGGCAATGTGAGTGTCTCAGAAAAGCTTCTATTTATTTTTCTTTTATTTAAGCCAGAGCAAAAATTGTGATTCCTGTATTTGGCCATTAAGAGATACAACCCACATAATATAGAAGAAACTCTGAACAAATCCTAGCTAACTCTTTTTATAAATAAAGTCTTAGCAGATGAGCACTACAGTTGGACTTTGAAAGCAGACATTTCTTTAGATAGCGAGACTTTCTTTGACCAATAGCTCATAGATAGGAGACATGAAATTATGATCCAGGCAAAAAATATATCTGCCACACATTTTTATAGTGTCTCTCAAAAAGGTGTCCATCATCACTGTTTCTTCCACTGCCCTTTTTTGTGACCCAGTTCAATTATGGCAACTGTTTCTAAATTGATTCCCTGCCTCCAGTGCTTCTTCCACAATTTCTGATTAACATTTTAGTTGGTATATTTGCATTGTTAGCATAGTAATAATGTCATACAGATCCCAAGACAGTAGGGAGGAACCATTTTACAATCTGACCTCCCACTCCTGGGCTCTTCACTGACCAGATCAAGGAAATCTTCTCTTCTTCTGTCTGCAAGCTATAATGTGCAATTTCTCTGATCTTGTTTCCCTGTTTATACCTCTTTACTTGTATCAACTATGGGCCTATAATCCCCCATTGCAATAATTACAGGGCTAAAGTTTACACAGATATAGCCCTTTGCAAAGAGAGGTGACTCAAAGGTGTGATTTCAGTCTAAGAAAGAACCATCTTAGCATCATGGTGAGAACACTGAACTCTGGTGGTTGAAGGTTTTCACGGACTGTTTTTGTCAGCCCTTATTTTCATCTCACCCTCTGCACTTCACTCTTCACTAGGGTACATCCTCAGATCTCTGTTCTTATCCCCATTCCCCATGATCCCCAAGTGTGATCTCATTTTCTTCCATGGGGTCGGTTTCCCCTGTGTGATTAACAGTATCCCTATCTCCAAATGCAATCTTCCTTGGAGGACAGACAGATTTCATTGGCTTTTTTTCCTAGGATCCTCACACTCAGTGTGCTGTGACCAGATTTATCGTATTTCTCTCAAAACTGTTTCTTCTCCTCTGTTTCTTTTCTCAATATTGTCACCTCATAACTGTCACCTCTTTGTGAGGACTAGTACTCCAAAAGACTTGGTGTGGCCCTCACTGTGTACCTATCTAAATGGTCAGCCTCCCTCCCTCCTTTTCCTTCTCTCAAAATAAAGATATATCACATATTAATCTACCCTCATCTAAGTCTCCTTTGTCTAGAGGCTTAAGTGTTTCCCAATTGATTATGTTAAGTTCATGCAGAAATTTGTCATTTGTTCTTCAACTCTAAGGGGTTCAATTAATTCTGTCACCCAGATGTAGAGGGTATGTCTGCATCTGGCACTGTTACAGTCCTTTTGGGATTTAAATACAAATCCTCTCCCAAAAGGACTGTAACAGTGCCAGATGCACTTCAGTTAAATCCATCAACTGAAGAATGAAAAAAAGAGGTGGTGTATGTGAGAGCAAAATATTACCTGTAGAAATAAAAGAGTTGATATTAGAGTATGTGGTTTATGTTCATGGACACATATGTTTTTGTGTTCTGAATCCCAGAATTTGACACTTTCTTTCTGTCACTGAAAATATTGTCTCTGGGCAGACACTCAGGTCTTCACAATGGGAGTCAGCCTTTGCCCAAGAGCTTACAGTATGTCCAAGAGCAGTCAAGAACACTGAGTGAAGGCTTGCTCCCAACAGAAAGGAGGAAGAAGGGCTAGGATGCTGTTTACAAGTGAACTGTGTTCCTCTCAAATTCATATATTGAGTTTTAATCACATGTACGTCAGAATATGACTTTATTTTGGAATAGGTTTGGTGTAGATACAATTTGTTAAGATGAAGCCATACTGGAGTAGGGTAGGCCCCTAAACCAACATGACTGATGTGCTTGTTGAAAGGGAAATTTTGGACTTAGGCAACACATCGGAAGGACTCCATGTGAAGATAAAGACAGAGATCTGGGTGATGCTTTACAAGCCAAGGAACACCAAAGACCAACAGAAAAACACGAGAGGCGAGGGGAAAGGCCTAGAACAGATTCTCCCTCACAGCTCTCACCAAGGAGAGCCAACCCTGTTGACACTTTGATATTGGACTTCCAGCCTCCAGAACTATGAGAATAAATTGATGCTTTGTTATGGTAGCTCTAGAAAATGAATACAATTGCATATCTAGTTTTCCCCTAAAAAGTCACCATCAGCTAACTTACTCCTTCCAGGAGAGGAGGGAGTGAAGGCTTGGAAAGATGCGAGATGTGTTACACTAGGGGATGCCCCTCTGTGATGGCTAATATTGAGTGTCAACTTTATTGGATTGAAGGATGCAAAGTTGTTTCTGGGTGTGTCTGTGTGGGTGTTGCCAAAAGAGATTAACATTTGAGTCAGTGGATTGGGAGAGGCAGACCCACTCTCAATCTGGTGGGCACCATCTAATTAGCTGTCAGCACAGCTAGACTAAAGCAGGCAGGAGAACATGGAAGAGCAGACTTGCTGAGTCTTCTGGTCTTCATCTTTCTCCCGTGCTGGGTGCTTCCTTCCCTCAAGCATCAGACTCCAAGTTCTTCAGCTTTTGGACTCTCTGACTTACACCAGTGGTTTGTCAGGGGCTCTTGGGCCTTTGGCCCCAGACTGTAAGCTGTACTGTTGGCTTCCCTACTTTTGAGGGTTTGGGATACAGACAGATCCCCCACTGGCTTCATTGCTCCTCAACTTGCAGACGGCCTATTGTAGGATTTTACCTTGTAATCATGTGAATCAATTCTTCTTAATAAACTCCCTTTAATATATACATATATTCTATTAGTTCCCTCCTCCTAGAGAACCCTAATCCACCCTCTGGAAGAGGGGAAAAGAATATCAGGAATGATCAAAAGTATTTTGCCCAAAGTGAGTCAATAAATAAGGATCAATGATGATGATTGTAACCCTGTTAGAAACAATCAAATTTCTTTCAAAAGATTTTTTAAGGTCCCATTTACTACAGATTGTAGATTGCTACTTAAAAGGCAGGAACTTCAACTGGGAGAAATTTAAAATGATCTTGACCTGTTGTGTTGTTAAAAGGTTCATAAATTTTCAGAAAATGTTCCTCTTCTGAAATGGATGGGAACTTATGAGGTCACAGACTTTCTGTGAAACACCTGTAGCATTGTATCAGAGGAGATTGAAGAAAGGGTGCAAGAGGTAACTTCTTAGGGGTGATGAAATCATTGTATTATGATTGAGGGGCAGGTTATACAGGTGTTTGTATCTGTCAAAAGTCATCAGCCTGTATATTTAAGTCATATGTGTATTAATTACAATTCAATAAAGTTTTAAAAATGATTCTATAAAACAGTTATTTCCTTTCCATTTATATCTGAGGCTATAGGCAGTGTTAACAGTAGCATCACCTACCTTCCCATGTAAACCAATAGTATTTCTTTCTTCTTTCTCAAAACTGTTGCACAGTTTCATCATCATGTCTTTTGAAAAGTCAAGTATCTTTTTCTTTTTTCCTCCCTTTTTTAAGGGGGAATATGTCTTTTATCTCACCCTGGAAGCTTTTAACCGTTTCTTTTGTTTTTGACTTTGTGTAGTCTTTTTATGATTTGCATAAGTGTGGCTGCTTTTGCACTTATTATGTTTGGAATTTGCAGTTTCTTTAATTTGTAGCTCATGGTTTTTCATCTGTTTGGAGGTTTATCAGTGACTATTTCTTCTACCCCATTGTCCTTATCCTGTTTTCTTGAACATCAATTGCATATATGATGGAGGTTTTCACAATTTCCTATATATCTCTTGCACCCTTTTAATATGTTTTCTACTGACCTATCTTTCAGTTACTGATCTTTATTTCTGCTATTTCAATTTAAAATTAAGCCTATCTAGTGAATTATTTATTTTTCATTTCTAATATTTCAACTTGATTCTTTTGATATTTTTTCTCCCTTCTCTCTTTGTTCTATATGTAGCTTTCTGTTGTGATTCTTCATATCATTCCTCTATTTTTCTTAAAAATTTTTTGCAGTGTCTAAATTTTGTTTATTTGGCTCCATTTTTGGCATAGATTTTTTAATTGAATGATAGGCAACAAAGATGAAAATTTTAGAAGCTCTAATGAGAGTATCTTCTTCCAAAATGTATTTAATTTTCTTCCAGCAGGAAAAAACAGCTTTGGATTATCTCTTTGAGAAAATTGAAATGTCACACCCACAGAGGTCATTCACATAGGGAAATAACTTATGTCACTGTGTGCATTTTAACTCCTAGACTTGTATCCTAAGAGAATGGAGGTGTTATTTCCAATGTGGGCTGGGCATTGCACTTTCTTGGGGATGATATACTACTAGCTTGGTCTTATTTCCAGGTAAGGTGTAGCTCTTTGGGAGTTTCAAATAAAAGCTTGGAGTATTCTCAGTCCCCTCCATCTTAAATGGTATTTTTTATTAACTCTATCATATCAGTATTTCAAAAGGTTGAAATCTGCTCAGATCTTCAACCTCCCACACACTGCTTTCTGCTTAGTATTTTGATACTCTGCCAGCTCATATGCAGCTTAGAAGTAGTCAAATTTCTTAATGGAAAGTTGCACATCACATTTCAGACTTACTTCTCTACAGTTTTTTCCTCTGCAGAATCTTGGTCTGTCAAGTCTTAGCTGCCTTGACATCTTTACCTCCAACCTCTGTGTGCCCACCCTGCCACACTGTCAAAAGCCCCAGCCTCTGGCTTTCTGATCGGCCCTAATTCTTCATGACATCATTTGTGAGGATCAAGGAAAGTTTCACTTGCAGATATGACATTTAAACTGAGACATAAAGAAGATCAGAGTTAACAGGCCATTGGAGTTCGAAGTACAGTTGTAGAAACTTTGGTGGGTGGGGAAAATAGTGATGTGGGAGGCTGACCTAATTATCTTCAGCTCAAAGCACATTGTCTGGTACAGAGTGGGCACTCAACAAATATTTACTTGTTAAATATTAACTCTAACTCAGTAAATATTCATGTAATATCTTTCATATGCCTAGCACTAGGCTATGAACTAAGGGAATGAAGTTGTAAGTGTCATGTACTTTTCTTTTAAGAAGTTCACAATAATCAAATAAATTTTCCAACCAGAAATACCGGTTGACCCAGCAATCTCATTACTGGGTATATACCCAAAGGATTACAAATCAATCTACTATAAAGACACATGCACATGTATGTTTTCTGCAGCACTATTTACAATAGCAAAGACTTGGAACCAACCCAAATGTCCATCAGTGATAGACTGGATAAAGAAAATGTGGCAGATATACACTGTGGAATACTATGCAGCCATAAAAAAGAATGAGTTCATGTCCTTCACAGGGATGTGGATGATGCTGGAAACCATCTCTCTCAACAAACTAACACAGAAACAGAAAACCAAATACTGCATGTTCTTATTCATAATTGGGAGTTGAACAATGAGAACACATGAACACAGAGAGGGGAACATTACACACCAGGGCCTGTTGGGGGATGGGGGGCAAGGGGAGCAAGAGCATTAAGATGAACCTAATGCATACAGGGCTTAAAACCTAGATGATGGGTTTATAGGTGCAGCAAACCACCATGGCACATGTATACCTATGTAATAAACCCATAGGTATATGTATTAATATATCCCAGAACTTAAAGTAAAATTTAAAAAAATATACAATAGTTTCTGTTCAAATGCTACAAACAAAGTGTTACATGTTATGTTTCTTAATAGTAGCTTCCTTGACATTTGGGCAAGAAAATGCTTTATTGTATGTGTATGACTATGTATTATAAACATTTAGCATTCCTGGCTCCTACCCATTCTAAGCTGATTGTCTTCTGCAGTTCTAGTTAAAAAAAAAAAATCTACCATTTCCAAACAAACCCCTAGGTGGGTTAAATTTCAAATTTGGAATGACTCTTGGGGGAAATATAAAGGAGAGGACAATTCATTCTACCTGATGAAATCTGGGGAAGTCTTATAGGCCTTTTGGATAATTAATATACATCTATTTAGATGTTTAGTTGGTGAGATCTTGGCTTACTCATAAGCTCAAAAATTGTGTTCCTCTCAGGACAGATGATGAAGTAAATCAGCAGGTATGGGCAGTAGAGACCAGGCCTGGTCGACTGCACCATATGTGACGTGCACATCAGGAAAGACAACCAAGCATTCTGACCCTTTAAGCACCTCATACTGTCATCCAGGTAACTCTCAATGGCGGAGATTTTTACTAAGAGGTACTTCTTTGTCTAGACTAAATGAAAATAGCAGGCTTATGACCCTCAATTGTATAGCAGATTCTCTTTGTTTTATGATCCTCCAGTGGGGCAGGCTTCTCCCTTGACAAGAGTCTGGAATTGTTTTTATATTCTGGGTTTAGTTTCTGGTTTTCTTCTGTATTAATTTCCTCCATTGTCTCTAAGAATGTCAACCTTTATGCTAAGCTGATAGTAAGAGAAGCTTCATTCTTACCTTCTTCTAAAGCAGGAAGACCATCATATGTGGCATGTACCCACAAGACAGTATGCTTCCCACATGGCCATGTCTTGATGATCACTAGCCTTGTCCCATTCCTGGTCTGCTGCAATCTCTAGACACTTGGGCCTTGTCTAGAGGCACACTCACTTGTCAGAATCTTCTGGATGTGTACCATTCAGGCCTAAAAGCAACAGTCCTAATGGTCCTGACAAGAGTAAAACACAGAAGAATATCCATCTCGGCCCTGGCTTCTCAGCACAAAGGGTCTTTTACCACTCCCCTCAAGTTCTTGGGTGCTACCATCATATGACTGTTTACATATTAAAGCTGAAATATTGAATTCACATATGACTTTATGTACAGTCATGTACCACATAACAGTGTTTTGGTCAACAATAGACCACATATATAACGGCTTCATAAAATTATAATGGGACTAAAAAATGCCTATCACCTAGTAACACCATAGCCATTGTAATGTAGAACAGTGTGTTACTCACATGTTTGTAGTGATGCTGGTGTAAATAAACCCATTGTGCTGCCAATTGTATAAAAGTATAGCAAATACAATTATGTACAGTACATATACTTGATAATGATAAATGACTATGTTTCTGCTTTGTATATCTGCTCTACTTTTTTTATCATCATTTTAGAGTATACTCCCTTTACATATATACGAAAAAACTTAACTGTAAAGCAGCCTTGGGCAGGTCCTTGAAGAGATCTTCCAGAAGAAGGCATTGTATCATAGAGTTGACAGCTCCATAGCATGTTATTGCCCCTGAACACCTTCCAGTGGGACAAGATGTGGAGGTGGATGACAGTGCCATTGATGAACACAACTGTGTAGGTCTAGGCTAATGTGTGTGTCTAGGTCTTAGTTTTTAACAAAATAGTTAAAATTTTTAAAAAATTAAAGATAGAAAAAGGTTTGTAGAATAAGGCTACAAAGAAAGAAAATATCTTTTACCACTGTGATGTATTTGTATTTTAAGCTAAGTGTTATTATAAAAGAGTCAAAAAGGCCAAGCACAGTGGCTCACACTTGTAATCCCAGCACTTTGAGAGGCCAAGGTGGGAAGATCACTTGAGCCCAGGAGTTCGAGACCAGCCTCAGCAACATGGTGAAACTCTGTCTCTACAAAAAATATTTTTAAAAATTAGCCAGGCATGGTGGCATATGCCTGTATTACTAGCTACTCAGGAGGCTTAGGTAGGAGGGTCACCTGAGACCGGGCAATCAAGGCTGCAGTGAGCCATCATTGTGCCCCTGCACTCCAGCCTGGGTGACAGAGTGAGACCCAGTCTCAAAAAATAAACGAATAGTCAAAAAGATTTTAAAAATTTAGTTTATAAAGTAAACAAGTTGCAGTAAGCTAAGATGTGTTAGTGTAGCCTATGTATACAGTGTTTATAAAGTCTACAGTATTATACATGTCCTAGGCCTCCATATTCACTTACCACTCACTCATTGGTTCACCCAGAGCAGTTTCCATGTCTGCAAGCTCCATTCATAAGTGCCATAAACAAGTGTATCATTTTTAATTTTCTATACCATATTTTTACTTTACCTTTTCTCTGTTGAGATATGTTTAGATACACTAATGCTTACCATTTTGTTGCAACTGCCTACAGTTTTCAGTATACCTTCATGCTGTACAGGTTTGTAGCCTAGGAGTAATAGGCTGTATGTGTAGCAGGCTATACCATCTAGGTTTGGGTAAGTACAGCCTGTGACATTTGCACAATGACGATATTGCCTAAGAATGCATTTCTCAGAACATATACCCATTGTTAAGCTATGCATGACTGTATTATAAAGTATTATGTATCATATGTACTTGTAGATTGTAAAAGAAATTAATTTATATATTCACACAAATATTTAGATCTCTTTACTAACATACTTTAAGACAGAAGTTCTTAGGCAATTATTTTTTAGACTCAGCATAAAAATAGTATGCTGAAGAGATGAAAGTATGTGTAAAGATAAGCTTTTGTTTTGACTTACTCATTTTTATCTATATACTTTATCACAAAATTTTGAATGCATGGACATTTCTAGGGCCTTTTAGTTTCACCCACTTTTTTCATAGATGTTTCCACTTTATTAGAAGAAATTTTCTCTTAAAATGTGCAGAGATGATAGTAACAATGGACAACATTTTTAAAGAACTCAAGTATGAAATGGAATCCTCTTAAAACAGCTGAGACATAATTGCAGCACATTCTGTATTCTTTCACCTAGTCTTACAAACAACTTGCACATTGTTTTACAGATTTGCACAGATGGATTTTTAATTACAGATGTTTTCTCTTCTTATAGTTAATTTTGAGTAAACATTTTGCAATGTGAAAGAACATTCAGATAATAAGTGTTCAGGTAGAAACGAATATCTGTGTAGGACACTAAGTGGGAGCACTTCTTCCAGTGACCTAATGAATCAAATTATGGTTGGACACTTCTTCCCCTAGGTTATTTTATCCCAGGGAAATGCCTGCAACATATTTCTATAATGACTTTCCAGTACTATACCTCCTTTCCATTTGCACTGCCAATCCTGACACTACTTATATTTTAGTGTGTATAATCTTGTTGAAACTCCGTGACAGATGCAGAAATGTTCTTCCTGTTTTTAGTCTAATATGTAGCTTTAGGACTTGAAAATATTTTAGTACTACAAAAGTAGTTCATATTTTTATACATATTTAAAAATTCATAAGTACACCAGAAAATAAAGACTAGAAAAACATTTAAACCTCAAATATGGCGAATTTCTCTTGTCTGTCCTTCCAGGTCTATTCCTAACCATTTGCACCTTGACATAATCCCAAGAGGCTGACCCATATGGTCTGTATCAACAGACTCCTTAGCCTGTAGCTTCTGGCTTAGCTAATCAGTGGGAGACAGTGACAGAGGAGACTGAGGCTTGGGTACTTCCCTGGCTCTTCTTCTATGTGACCTGGGTTGGCTGTGACCCCTGCCACCAAGTGCCACAGCTCCTGGCAGGTGGTCCTCTCATCACAGCTCTCTAGGTTCCTGTTAATTGCTCACTCCTCTTGTCCCTTCAGGTCTTGAGTTGATCACTATCCCTAGGTTACAACATTACCTTTGAAGTTTTTCCTAAGCTCTGCCCACAACTTTGTAAATTGCCTTTTACTCAATTCCCCCCAATTATCCAGTCATGTATTTCCTTCAGATAACCAGGAAATATTCTATCTTCCACAATTTATTTCTTTCTCACACCTCAGTGTTGATTCTTTCAAATTTCTATTTTGTAAAAACATGCTTTTCTTTTTACAAAAGTAAAATTATACTGTAAAAACATATACATATATATAACTGATTTTATCATCAATAAATTATCAACACCAACAAGACTTAAAGCATTCAAGAATTTTATTTATTTACTTTTAGCCATCTTGCTCACATTCACACGTTTAGTCAGATTTTAAAGAATTCCTAAGTATAACCATATTAGTCTTCCAGCATTATAACTCTGTTCTTCTACATTTACTCAATGATGCTGCAAAAGTGAGTTACTCACTGTTCCTGAAATATCCTCCCCACTTCCTGCCTCATGGCCTACCCTTTTCCTGAAATTATTTTCACCTATCAGTTACATCTCAACTACATTCCCATCTGGCTTCAATCCACTCTGAAACTGCTCTTGCTAAATTACGTACACTCACCCCTTTGCCAAACCTCAGAAGCATTAAACAAGAACATGAAGTACCTGCCTCCTCCCATCTTGAATCACTTTCTTTTTTTGTATTCTGAAATCTCGCATTCCCAATTTGGATTTTTCCGCATCTTTCTTATCCATTTGTCTTCATCTTTCCTGAAGATTGCAACTCTACCAGACCTTTAAATGTTAAACTATCTTATAGCCTATCCAATATATTCTTACATTTATAGCCACTTATTGATCTCATTCAATTTTATAATTTTTAAGACAATATCACTTGTCTTGGTCCATTTTGTGCTGCTGTAACAGCATACCACAGTCTGGGTAAGTTATTAAAAATATGAATTTTTTTCTTACATTTCTGGAGACTAGAAGTCCAAGATCAAGGCACTGGTGTTTGGTGTCTAGTGAGGCTGCATCCTCTGGAAGGAGAGAATACTGTGGTGTTACATGGGGCAAATGAAAAGGGCAAGAGGAGGTGACCTCCTTCCATCAAGCCTTTTAAAAGGGCTACTTAATCCCGTTTATGAGAGATGAGCCTTTGTGGCCCAATCACCTCTTAAAGGCCCCACCTCTCAATATTATCACATTGGCAAATCTGAATTTTGAAGGACATAAATTCAAACCATAGCACCACTTAAACACGTATACTCCAAAATGCATATATCCTCAATTTCTCTATGACTTAACACATTTCTACATTCAACAGTAATAGATAGTAAGGGTTTGAAAAACAGTAAGGAAAATATTTTTAAGAGCTGATAAAAAGAAGACATGCTGAATAGTGATGGAAAGTTTGATAATATTGCCACCTGTGACAAAATGGAAAAGAGAAAGTGTATCTAATATACTCTTGGATTTGTCTGGGAAGGTTTCCAGGAAGAGTGTAGAAAGTGCTACCTGGCTTCTTATAGTTGCCTATGATAAAATATAACCAGAGGTCTGTGAACTAAAGAAAGATTTTTTTTTTTAATTTGGAAAAAATGTAAGAAAGCTAGATCTTGCTGGCTTTGAAAATAAGGCTATTTCTCATCCCTGATATCTTTCTCATGGTAGGAAATGACCTCAGGTCAAAGATCAAATGCAGGTTGAGGCTGTAAGATCCTCTGTTAAGACCTCAGAAACGTCTAAGCCCTCATTGACTCTTTAAGCTAACCTATGTCCTTCTAAGAATCTTAATGGCATACTCTAAAGACCTTCTCTTTTCTAAAAGCCAAAGCTTTTAAAATCATAAGGTTTCTCACAGAAACCTCCAGAGAAAGAGTTAACTGGGAGAGATTTATCAGTGTGGATTTTGTGTAATTCAGTAGTTCATAATTTAATACAAAGAAAGACCACATGTTGTTTTTAACAACCTTAATGAGATACAGTTCACATACCATACAAATTACAGATTTAAAGTGTATAATTTAATGTTCTTAGCATATTCACAGATGCTTTCAAACCTCACCATAATCAATTTTAGAAGGTTTTAATCATCTCAAAAAGAAATCATGTATCCTTTAGTATCACCTTACATATTCCTATCCCCTCAGCCATAAGCAACCACCAGTCTACCTTCTGTCTCTACATGACATTTCATATGAATGGCCTTAGATAATATGTGGTTTCTTGTGACTAGTCTCTTTTACTTAGTGGTAATGTTTTCAAGGTTCATTCATGTTGAGTCATGTGTCAGTTCTTCATTCTTTTCAATGGCTAAATAATATTCCATTTTATGGATATACTACATTTTCTTCATTCACTTGTAAGTTAATAGATCTATGTATTGCCTCTACCTTTTGGTTATTGTAAATAACACTACTACAAACATTTCATGAACAAGTTTTTGTGTGGACATAAAGTTTTATTTCTCTTGGGAATGTATCTGGGAGAATTTCTGGATCATAGGGTTTTTCTATATTTGATAGTTTGAGTAACTGCAGTATTATTTTCCAAAATGATCCCACCATTTTACATACCTATCAGTACATGAGGGTTTCAATTTTTCCACAACCTCACCAACACTTTTTCTTACCATACTTTTTAATTCTAGCCATCCTAGTGGGTGAAGAGTAATATCTCACTGATATTTCATTTGTATTTTCATGATGACTCCCACAATGTGTTTGGAGAAATTACACCAGCTTAGACTGAAAGGGACAGGGATGGTGCAAAATGAAGAGGTTTTGGACACTTAACCTACAATAATTAGGAAATAGGCCAACAAAACTACTCAGCTATAATGTGGGCTATTTTTTTTTTTTTTCTGGAAAAGGAAGAATGATTCAGAGGATGGAACCAAAAACTCAGAAGGCAGAGCTAAGAGACACAGAGACTTATTAACAGGGAGCAGGATTGGGCCCTGATGAAGAAAATGGCAACATCTGTCTAGTTAGATTTTGAAATTACAATGGGCCAGTGATTGCTACATGACTCCTACATTTTCCCCTTATGGATGGGAGTGTTCACTGCAGTTTTTCTACCCCTGCATCAACAGTGTCTGTTGGGCATATATGGGGCAGATGATTTGTCTCTTTAGTTCCATCAAACGATGCCATATTTGACTCTGTAGACATGTAAACATGCCATCTGAATATCACTAAGTGACTCTCATTAATGCTATGTGGAGTAAAATTGCCAAGCCAAACCCAACCTTAATTTCTGACTCATGAAATAATTTCTTTCAATCAAGTGGGACTGTATTTGAGAAGTTTTGCCCAAGGAAACTCACCCATGCCTGAACTTGGTTTAGATCCCATAATGATGGACTTAATTGTGATGCTGTAATAGTATGATATTTTAGAGGATTGTGGGAGGTATAAATGTAATTTGACATGTAGGAAGTATGTAAATAATTGTGGCCAGAGGAATTGTGATAGGCTGGAGATGGCTACAACATTGTTGCTACTTCTCTTATTGACAGGTGCAATCTAATTTTCCTTCTCTTGAATCTGGACTGAAATTAGTCATTTGTTTTACCAGTAACAAAGGTGGACTAGATGTCTAAGTCTCCTGAGGCTAGGTGATAGGAAATACTGTAGTTTTTTAAAAAAATCTCTTGGAACACTTGCTATTAAAGTCTTGAGCCACTATGTAAGAAATCCAACCATACTGCTAGTGAGGCCATACAGAATGATCTTATGACTAAATGGAGAGGGAGAGGCTTTCAAACCATCCCTGTGAAGGTGCTGGGCATTTGAATGATGCCATCTTTGACTCTGTAGACATGCAAACATGCCATCTGAATATCACTAAGTGATCTTCATTAATACCATGTAGAGTAAAATTACCAAGCCAAACCCAACCTTAATTTCTGACTCACAAAATAATGTAATATAAAAAATGTGTTTTTATAGTCAAATTTACATACAACAACAGAAGTATTCTTTAAAAGTGTGAATTGTAATTAGACTACACCAATTTAAAAACCATTTGGTGGCTTCCCATTCCTTTTAACATAAAATACAAACACTTTCCCATGGTGTATGATGCTACCCATGATCTAATCCTTTTGGTATACCTCTTTCCAACTGTTTTACCATTGCCTTCTTTTTGTTTTTGAAATTATCAGGATCTTTGCATTTCCTGTCTGGCAGCTTCCCCTGACTCCACTCTTCACATCTACGGGTCCTTCTGATCATTCAATTTATACTCAAATATCACTTGCTCCAAGTGGCCTTCCTTGTCACTTTACCTACAGTAATACCACCTGTACCACCACATTTACCCTTAACAGTTATATTAACCTTATTGGTTTGTTTCTTCCACATCAATTACATATTCTGTATTTACAATGTTAATTTATTTTCTAGTTTTTTGGCTGAAATCTAAATTTCATGCAAAGTCTGTTCTATACATCAATATACCTTCAGTGCTTACTCAGCTCTAGATTATGATAAATGCTCAAAATATTTTTGAAATAAATGGATAAATGATTATCCTATATTTACATGTCAAACAGCTTTAAGGTATTGATCAAATATCCCTCATTGGCTTGGAGATCACAATGGCGGGAAATTATCAGTGTTTGTGGTCAGTCCTCTACTTTCTCCCTGAATTATTCATAAACATGCCAACAGGGATATACAAATCTTAACAGATCAGAAAATTTATGTTTATCACTGGCCTTTGACTTCAATTAATTGACAATTATCAAGGCTTAGGTGATACCTGACATAAAATACAGGATACCTGTGAACACTCTAACCTTTGAGACATGAATCCAAGGTATCCAAAGGAGGCTAATCTTTATATTCAGGACCATAGAGTTTGTATAACTAATGCTCCAAGTTGTCATGGGAGTCAGGATGCACCTGAAATTTTTATAGGACAATTGGAGATGTTGTTTATCAAAAGGACCAGAGTTAGGACCTCAGGAAAAAGATAAAAAGCTCCCCACTTACGAATGTTCATTATTATGGTGAAAAAGCAGGGTAGATAGGGGAAAAGGGTCAGGGCATTTAGGGTTTAATTCAGACATTGGAGAAGACTGGTCTATGTGAAATTAAGAGACTTTTATCCTTAAAGCTGACCTTTGAATCTCACAATGTCTGCTCCTCTGATGGCAGTAGGTATACTGAGAGAATTTACAGATTTTACAGATACTACTCTCTTTCCGACTCTACCCTAGGACTTTAAACAGGAGACTGGTGCCAGTAAGAGCACTCCCTCACCTAAGTTGGGACCATGGGAGTTATCCAAACTATTCCTTATCCAAACTATTATACCCATCCAACAATCAACAATTTCTACCAATTCTCTCTCCTAAATCTTTCTCAAGATCGTTCTCTCCTTATTTTGTATTTTTCTATCACTGAGATTCAAATCTTTGTCCTCTGTCTCCTGGAGTATTGTAAATTGCCTCCTAACCAGGCAGCCTCAAAGATATGCTTCACTTTGTTGTCAGAATGATCTAAATATATCTAAACATTTTACTTCCTTTCAAAAGGCTTTCAATAGTTTCTCATTGCATAAAATATACTTTCACATCAAATATAAGACATTTTATGACTTGTAAACATCACCTATTTCCATTTCTTCTCACCCCACATTTAATGCTTCATAAATGTAGAATGACGTGCAATTTCCCAAACACCTGCTATTTTATTCCTATGTGCTATTGATAATGCAACTTCTAATACCTGGAACACCTTTCCACTGCCCTATCTTGCTTAATCTAGTCATGTTGTAAGACCAAGTTTTAGTGCTTTATTCTCCAGAAAGTGTTATTCTATAATCGTGGCTGGGAAAATGTCTCTTTCTTTAGGCATACTGTTCCTCATTGCACTTACCGTGATGTAAGTACCAAATTACTTCTAGACAAGTAAACATGTATGTGCTTTATTTTTTGGTATTGTTGCTGTTGTTTGTTTGCTTGTTGTCTTGTAAGTTGACAGAGCTAGCTGTGACTTTATTTTGGAAAATAATAAATAATAAATAAATAAAATTAATTGATTTTTAGTTGGAGGCATGGGCAAGAGGGACAGAATTCCCCCCAAGGGTAGGCTGAGGGCTAGGGCTGGACCCCAGATGGGTCTCCCGTTCCCTATTCTCACCTGCACAGCTGCCTCCCTCACAAGCTCTGGAACAGCCATAAGAAGGGATAGGATGGGAGGGACTACAGAGGCAGTTCACTTGGGCAGGACATCAGAGGACTCAGACACCAGCTTCCCATCTCAGGTCTTGATCTCATCACAACCAAGATCCTGGAGGAGCTGGTGTGGCTGAAGGAGCTGAAGCCCCTACTGGAGCCAAAGTTGGACTGGAAGGAGTCCAGGCCATGGCTGAGGCCAGAGCTTGTGAGCTCAGCCCACCTGAGTAGCCTCTGGTGGTCTTCGTGTGGATATTCATGTTCCACATTCCAGACTCCAGCCAGCTCTCCTTGCCCTCCAGCAGCATCCTGTAGGTGGTGATCTCAATGTCCAGGACCAGTCAGACCTTCATCAGCTCCTGGTACCCTCGCAGCTGTAGGGCACGTCCTTCCTGGCTCTTTGCAGAGAGCCTCCAGCTCCACCAGCTTGGCACTGGCGTCCCTAACGACCACCTCCCCACGCTGCAAGGCCTCCGTGACAGCAGCCTCCAGGAAATCCTCTGACCTCTGAGCCCCTCAGTCTCAGCCCACAGCCATCTGATGTTCTAGTTTGTCTCAGTGATCTTCGAATGCCACAGATCATCCCGATACTCCCCAGCCAGCATCTGCAGCTCCTCACACTTGATCTGGTGCAAGCTCTCAGCCTTGCCGGGCTGTGGCTGGCCGTCTCTGCTACAAAGCGCAAACTTGGAGATGATGCTGTTCACGTCCAGGGAGCTGCTGTTGTCCATGGACAGGACCACAGATGTGTCTGAAGTCAGATGCTGCAGCTCAAAGATCTCCTCTGCACAGAGCTGCCTGAGGAAGTTGATCTCTCCAGTCAAGCCCTTCCAGGAGAGACTCCAGCTCTACTTTGCTCATGTGAGCTTCATCCACATCTTTCTCGATAAGAAATTCACTTTCCATCTCCGTATACATGTTGATCTTATCCTTACATTTACTCGAAGTCCTCCACCAGCCCCTGTATGCTGCCAAGCTCTGCCTTCAGCTTCAGCTTCTTCTAGCCCAGTGGGGTCCACTTCCAGCTTAAGAGGCTCAGCAGGCTCTGGCTCACCATGACAGCTGTTGTGCCCCCACACCAATGGACCCAGCATAGCCTCCACCCAAAACCAACCCAGGGCCCTGTCACCCTAGAAGCTGCTGCTGCTGCTGTCCACCCAAGAGAAGCTGGAGGAGCCAATGTGGGCTCCGGGCCCACTCCTGTAGGAGCAACTGCTGAAAGTCCCAGACCAGAGGTGGACACCTTGTAGGAATTCTGGTTCACCCTGATGGACGTAGTGGAGGCTGGAGTGAAGGCAGATGGGCTAAATCTGACGGAAATTGGAGAAGGAATGAAGAAGCTGCTTCTAGGTGGGGACACATATGTTTTATACAATATACTAAGTATTTAGAGGTCAGACAATGGCTTTTCTTTAAAATCAGCACAATACCTGACACTAAATAAGTGCTCAGGAAATCGTAATGTTGAACTGAACTGTCTCCATCAACATTGAGAAAAGAGTGCCTTAGGTTCTGCATCTCTCTAACATGCAAGATGCATGACTGAAGGATTGGAAGACCTTGCCAAGGTCACAGGGATTTACAGTGTCTCTACAGTTCTGCTGTACATAAGTGGGAAGGAGGATATACTCTCCACTACTCAAAGGGGAAACTCAGGCAGCTATGTTCTGCCTGTTCTCAAAACATCCACGCGGTTTTTGAGTGCCTAGTATGTGTCAAGTCTCTTGCATATACTATTAAACTTTCTCTACTTTTAATGATTTTTATTATAAGGTATTAAAACAAGGGAAACTCAAAAATGGAAAGTGCCTAAAACCCCATTATTTATTTATTTTCTGTGTTTTACTTTTTCCTTGTTACCTTTCACTCTGTGTTCTGTATTTTCTATTTAAAAATTTGCCAAATATTATCAATACTCTATGTTTTCACTTAACAACATATTTTAAATACTTTTCATTTTGTTAAAAAAAAATTTCTATGTGTCTCAACCCTCACTTCTCTCTATTACACTGAGGTAAAAAGGACAGTTGGATTCTAAGTCTTACTCCCAGATGCCAGAGACAGTTGTTTCAATATTTGCTTTGAATTGGTAGTTCCTGTATTCCAGCAAACCTCTCCTCATCCTTTCTAGTCTTATGGTGATAATGTAGATGATATTAAGTCATTCTCCAAGAATGACTTAATCCATCAGATTAACTAAAAAACATTTAGTTAATCTGATGTGTAACAACATTTTTGTTTTGTTGTTATGGTTGTTTTTTAACAGGTTCCCATTTC
The DNA here is from genome assembly GCF_030222135.1 of Aotus nancymaae. Lineage (NCBI taxonomy): Eukaryota > Metazoa > Chordata > Mammalia > Primates > Aotidae > Aotus > Aotus nancymaae. The sequence continues at coordinate 52,045,474 of NW_026988473.1, read as the reverse complement.
TTTTTTTTTTTTTTTTTTTTTTGCAGTTTTGACTCAAAGTCTGTTTTTTTTTTTTGTTGTATTTATTTATTTATTTATTTATTTATTTATTTATTTATTTATTGCATTTTAGGTTTTGGGGTACATGTGAAAAACCTGCAAAGTTGTTGCATAGGTGCATTCATGGCAGTGTGATTTGCTGCCTCCCTCCCCCTCACCCATATCTGGTATTTCTCCCCATGCTATCCCTCCCCAACTCCCCCCTCCTTTATCAGTTCAGACCTATGGAACTACAATTGTTGTTAACACATTAACTGCAATGCTTAGAATTAAAGGACGCTGTTTTTAATCGCTACAAATAAATATTACATTATGCCAAAGGAGACTATTTGTTTTTAACATGCATTTAAATATGGATAAACTTCCAGCTAAATCATGTGGTGTTGGTGTTAAGATCTGGTCTCCTAAAAGATGGCAAACAATCCAGTTCTCAAATTTTCACCCTTGTACAGTCTACACAACCTAGACCCTTTAGTGGTAGGGTTTGTTCAAAAAATCGATGCAAAGTTCCAGCTTAAGCTTGATTGTCCTGCCCAAATCTTCTAGCTCAATAGCAATGTTGATGTCATTAGGCTGATGGTCATAGTTTGATATAGGTTAAGTGCATAGACCCTGGAGACAGAGGCCTTGAGTCTACATCTATATGGAAAAACTATTGTATCTTTCAATACAGTTTTCTCAACTGTAACTTGTGGGAAATTTATTCCTGCATCATAGGATTGCTAAGAAAATGAAATGAAATAACATATGGTTTTGGAATCAAACTTTCTGAATTCAAATGCTTACTGGTCCCACATTTAACTTCATGACTTTGGACATTCTACTTAATGTCTCTGTGCCCACATGATTTATTTGTGAAATACAAATAGTGGCATCACTTCATAGGGTTATTGTGCGGAATAAATGAATTAATATATGTACCATGCTTAGAACAGGGCCTGACATGAAGTAAGTAAAAGTTATTGTTTGTGAAATAAAGGAAAAATGCTTGGCATCTACAAGAGTTTAATAACAGTGATAATTATTACTAGTATTATTACTGATTTATAGGTGTCTCCAAATTGGTCTACAAGTATTTAAAAGTGGAAGTCAGAGCAAATAAATGTAATTTTATTTTAAGCAATCAGCTAAGCAGTATTTTATAGGTCCTAAGTGTGATACCGATAATGAAAACCTTATGGGTCGTCTGAAATATTCTTGATTCTAAGAATGTATTCTGAGAGTTGCCTTTCTTAGTGCCTCCTTTACATCTCTGTTCCTCAGACTATAGATAAAGGGGTTCAATATAGGGATTACCACTGTGTAGGACAGAGATATTAATCTGTTCTGGCTAGTTGAGTAGCTGGACTTGGGCATCACATAAATGAAGGTAATCGTTCCATAGTAGAGAGTAACCGCTGTGAGGTGAGAGGAGCAGGTGGAGAAGGCCTTGTAGCGCCCCTCGGCAGAGCGCATCTTCAGGATGGTGATGAGGATGTAGATGTAGGAAATAGCTATGACAAATACTGTGGCCACAATGATAGAGCCAGAAGAGATGGAAGGGATCATTTCAGGAATAGAGATATCTGAGCAGGAAAGTTTCAGCAAAGGAGAGATATCACAGAAAAAATGATCTATCTGATTTGGTCCACAGAAAGACAAGCTCAATAAACAACTAGAAAATGTTGAGGTATTCACACATCCACCCAGATAACAAGCCCCCACTAAGAGGATGCAGATTCTGGGGGACATGTGGGTAGAGTATTCCAGGGGCGAGCAGATGGCCACATAGCGATCATAGGCCATGGTTGCCAGTAGGAAGCACTCAGCTGTCCCAAACATGACTACAGAACAGAGCTGGGCTTCACAGCTAGTGACAGGGAGGGCTGTTCCACGCCTTAGGAATCCCATAAGCATTATAGGTGTGACTACTGTGGAAAGCCCAATGTCCACAAAAGCCAAATGGCTGAGGAACAGGTACATGGGGGTGTGAAGCTGGGAACAGCTTCTTATTAAAATGATTATGCTGATATTGCCTATTAAGGTGACAATGTAGATTCCTAGAAATATCACAAAGAAGATGTCACAAAGTATAGGATCCTCAGTTAACCCCAAAATGATAAACTCTGTCACCGTGGTGTGGTTTCCAATCTCCATCTTCTCTGTGAATTGTTCCTGTTGAAAAAAATGTGAATATAAATTTGTTACAGGATTCTATTTCACACATTCCCAGCTTTCACTGGCCATTCCTCAGACCGATTCACAGTGACTTCATCCTCTGCCTGATTTGTAAATATTGATGTCCTACAGGATTGTTTTTGTTTTTATGTCTCTTCTGCATAAAAAGAGAATAGTTCAACTTCATTCTCTGGGAAATTAGTTCCATTGTTTTCTGTATATAGTAAATATATTAAAAGGCCTCTCATACCTATACTTCTAGACAGCTCTCTCAAAGGATGTCTAGACTACAATTTCAATGATCTATTAGGAGTCTTCAGCTGGAAATTCTACAAGTACCTCAAACACAGCCTTCCCCAAACCAAATTCATTCATTCTTTTCTTTGGCATTCTTTTCTTTCCTTCCATATTTTGTATCTGGAGAGTGACACCACCATCCACCTAGTCTCTTGTGTCTGCAACTTGTGAGCCCTCCTAGGATTCTTCCTCTTGTATCACAACTAATAAAATCTTATTGAGCCTATCTACAAGTTAACGCTCAATTTTATCTCTTTATCTCCGTTTTACTATTCCCAGCATCCCTACTTTAGTCAAGGACCTAGTCATTTTTCCTTTTTATTTTATTAACCTATTTACTTCACTGCCTTCATTCTTGTTCACAACACATTTGTGTAAGTGATTTCTTGGGAAATAAAAAGCAGATGATTCCAAAGAGATTCGTTTCAGTCTTTCAGTACTCTCTCAAGCCTTCACAACGAAACCTAACTCATTAGCACAGCATACAGTATCCTTTGTGTTCCAGCATATGACTTTCTGCTCGTCTTTCAGGATGTTTCCATTCACCACTCATGCTGACTCAAACTTCTTGAACTATTTAGAGTCTTCTTAATGTACTCTAATTTCTTTGGCCTTTGCTCTGCTTTTTCTTCTGCATAGACAGCTATCACCTCCCACCGTCATTACCCTGGGTGAGTTCTACACATCTTCCAAGATTAATCTCCCTCCAAAGCCTTCTCTGACTCCCAGGGGTGAATCAGGTAAACTTCATTTGTATTATAGGCATCATGTCTAAATTACCTTCATTTATACTGTGTTGTGATTTTTGTTGTTGTTTTTTTACTGTTCATTCTCCTCAATGAATACACCTTATCTTCCATAACTGCGTCCTATCCCTGTATTACAAATATCAACTTCTTGTACATAAAGTGCTGAAAAAAACTTGCCCAATGAATGAATGCATGATTACAGTAATAAATAGGATCTGTGAAACAAGAGATGAATAAAATTTAGGTTCTCTGTCCAGAGAAAGCTTACATGTTCTTCACATGTACCCCAAAACCTAAAATACAATTAAAAAAAAAAAGAGAGAGAAAGCAGGCCTCATAGAGAAGGAAGAAAAGGAACATATTAGTTTATGGAAAGCACTGTAATAATAGTATAAGCAAAGAAAGGGCTTATTTTATTTCTAAACAAAAATTATATAAGCAGGCTGGGGAAACACTTGAAAATTCAAAAGAAACATTTCTCTCAAATCTGGCTACCATCACACACATCAACTATTAGAAATTTAGCACACATGTTTCCAGGAATTTATTTCCTATGGATATTATTTTTATATGCTTTGTATCATATTATAGATAAATTTCTTTTTAAGTTTTATTTTTAATTGATAAGTAATTGCATATATTGTGGAATACAATGTGAGGTTTCAGTGGAACGATCATAGCGCAGATAACGTGAGCAAGGCCAGAAACTTACCAATTGGCTATTTTGCCTGCTCCTAGGAACGAAAGCCATACGTGGTACTGTAAGAAAAGCCTGAAGTCCATGGTGGGCTCCCTAATAGGGCTAATGGAAGAAAATATGGTGGTAATGTTCAAGTAATAGATATACCCACGAGGGTCCCTACTGAACACCTGTGCTTATGCCAAAGCTGTTGTTACTGGGCTGTGACTACAGCAACTGTCATCAACCAGTCTGATTATTAAGTATACAGATAGCTCCCTCTATCAAATGATAATGGTATGCCTTAGAATATTCTTCCTTTCTCCTGACAGAACTGGAGTGACCAGTTCAAAAGCACCGATAATGCAACTCTGATTCACTGGTGATTGTCTCCACCTGGAGGCCCAATTACCAACATACTGGAGACCTAAAAATATGTGCCCTTATAGACACTAGCTGTTGCACCTATATCCCAGATTAAGTGAATAATGTCACAGATGTTTTAAATTATTTGTCAATCCAGATCCATGATATAACCGAATTAGGCTTCTTGGACTTATTCTCGAATTAGTTACACATTCTACCTACACATTGGAGTATGTTTTGCTAATAGGCATTATGATTGTAGTTATCCTCTGCTTTTTTGCTGTTGCGTATATGGTGTGTGCTTTTTATGCTGTTGTGGATATGACCTGTATGCAAAAGCCATAGCTATGTATTATAAATTTGTATGTTTCTTTCCCTCTTACCCTACTCAGAGACTTTTGTGCAAGATTCCAGAAAGAATGTAAGAGCTGAGGGACAGGGTAGACTGTAATGTGACAGGTCCCCAACCAAGTTACTTAAAGGTGTACGTTCACCGCCTAAACCCTGAAGAAACTAAACACCCTGGAGCATAGCTAGGAACATACCAGGAAAACAGTCTCATCATCACACACACACACACACACACACACACACACATACACACACACACACACACACTAGGGAATGAGCCACAGAATTAACTTAAAAGCAGCTTAGAGATGGTTGGGAGGGTGAATCTCCAGAGGTGTCCTGCTGCCATTATACAGTTACCTCACAACACACAAAACAATTAACTCGAGATAAATACAGAGATAAATGCAATAGCTAAAACTACAAATTGTTTGAAAGAAAACACAAAAGAATGTCTCTGTGGTCTTGGGTATTTTAGCAAAGTTTTTAAGCTACAATACCCAAAGCAAAACACATAAATGAAAAATCAAAAATTGGACTTCTCAAAATTTAAAACTTTTGGTTTTCAAAAGACCCCACCAAGAAAATGAAGTCAAGCCAGACTTGTAGAAAATTTTTGAAAACACCATATTAGATAAAAAGATGTATATATGAAACATAGAAAGGTTCTTACAATTCAGGAGTGAGAAGAAAAATAACCTAATTTTAAAATGTGCAAATATTTGAATAGTCATTTCACCAAAGAAGATACATGAATGACCATGTTCAAGTAACCCACAGGAAGGCAGGGAAAAAAAGAAAAAAAAGAAACATATGAGAGAACAAATAGAAAACGAAAAATAAAATGGCAAACAAGCCATAATACATCAGTAATTACTTTAAATTCAAATGTTTCAACATCATTAGACATTAGGCATTTACAAATTAAAATAATAATTTTACAAATTAATTTTAAGACAAGTTAATTTTTACAAATTAATTTGTAATTTTAAAATTAACTTGTAAAATTAATTTTTGAAAACAATAAAACAGCAAACCAGCCACAATGTATCAGTAATTACTGTAAATACAAGTGTTTCTACATCATTAGGTAGACATTTATAAATTAAAATCTCACAAATTAATTTCTAAAATTTATAAATTAAAACTAATAAGATATTACTACACATTTATTAGAAGGGTTACATTAAAAAAATATTGGCAAGACCAAATGCTGGCAAGGAGATGAAGCACCTATAGTTTTATACATTGCAGATGGGAATGAAAACTGGCATAGTCACTCTGGAAAATAATTTGGTAGTTTCTCATTAAGTTAAAGATGCATTTACAATATGATCCATCAACACTACTCCAAGGTATTTATTCTAGGGAAATAAAAACTTATGTTCACACATATACCTGCACAGGAATGTTTACAGCATCTCTATTCATAATTGTCAAATACTGGAAGCAACCCAAATATTATTCAAGTGAATAGATAAACAAACCATAATACATTAATGCAATGGAATACTACTCAGCAAAAGGAATGAACACACATATGGATGAATTTTCAAGTCATTGTGCTGAATAAAATAAGCTGGTCTCCAAAGGTTACCTACTGCATGATTGAATGAATATGACACTCTCCAAAAGACAATAATATACAGCTAGAGAACAAATTAGTGTTTACCCAGGGTTTGGGGTGGACAGAGGTAAGGCTACAAAGGGATAGTACAAGGGAGTCTTTTGGAGTGATGTAGCTGTTCTGTGTCCTAATTTTGATGGTGGTTACCCAAATCTATACCTGTGTTAAAATTTGTGAAGCTGTTCACTAAAAAGGTCATTTATACTGTATTTTAATTTAAAAATAAAATAAACAAGGTGGAAAATGATCTAGTAACCCTACAAATTGGATCAAGCATAACATGGAGAACATGTTAAAATATGATACATTTTAAAATATTCCCATTACTAGGTATTTTTCTTAAGGCAGTAAGTAAAAAGAAGTATATTCTGTGCTCCAAGGTAAGCGAATCCCTATGATTTACAATAATGAAAATACTAAACCAAAGTGCTCCCTCTTGTTCATTGTTTTGCTGTATTCTTGCCCATGTTTTCATTAAGGAGCTTACTTTCTACTTCAGATGTTTTGCTATTGCGTTGTGGCAAAGGCAAAGCTTCTGTGTTTGAAGGTAATCATGACAAAGCAGAATTAATAATAAATAATATGAAAAGACAGAGAAATTTCTGTAGTCCAATGCAATAATTCAGAGTATACTAAAGAATAGGTGAAAATCAGAAAAAAAAAAAGCATATTTATCAGAATGAGAAAATAGAAGCATGGAAATAATTTATATTAAACCATATAACATTTGATAGAGTCAATGTCTTTTCTTGCCATTAACTTCAGCTAAAAAACAATTGCTTTAGGTTAATTCTATAGATTTACAAATTCTTTTTGCATATGTTTTATTTTAGTGTTTTGCATATTTAACAACTAAAGTGAGAATCACCTACAAATCCTTATCTTTAATAATACCTCACATTTTGATTTATTTTGACTTTGAGGCATACATAAGTAGTATTTATATATTTGTAATCATGTGTATATATAACATATATTCCATTTTGTAATTTACATTTCTACTTAGTATTATCAATAAAATATTTCCAATTTTCCTAGTAATCCTTATAACTGAAATACTGATGGAATCTATGTCAAACTTTTTAGCATGATATCCATGGAGCTTCACAGTCTATCGTCAATTACTTTTCTAAATGTATCTCCCTATTACGTATCCTTCTTTGCAACTTTTGTAGTTTTCAAGAGTCATATTAACATGACATTGAGATTTTCTGCTCAATATCATTGGCTATACTATTCATAGAAACACAATTTTCTAACAATATTATTGCTATTCTTAAGGTTTTAAACATTTACCTAAATAATAAATATTAGTATCAATGTCTTCAAATGTCTTAATTTTCTAATAATTATAATTTATTTTTACTTTGGAACAAAAATTAATTTTCTCTGATAGTGGAACTGAATTCTTGGACTATGTGAATTCTGAGGGATAATAAACCAATAGTTGGGAACCTGTAGCTCATTAAAGAATGTGTTCCATCTTGTCTTTAATTGATCTTCATTAATTGTGCCTCAATTACTCTAGTGTCAGGCCTTTTTGCCTTTGTTGTTAGTTCTGTTATTAAAATCTGTTTTTTAAACCTCTCAGTTAGTCCCCCCAGGGTTTAATGGTGCAAACCATCCAATATCTATATTAAAAATGTTAAAATATTTGAGCCTCTCCAATGCCTCTTCTACTTCCTTTTTCTAAATTTAAACATTCATAGTTCCTTTGGCCATTCCACTGTGAAATACCATTTAGATCCTTCACAATTCTCTTTGTCAGTCTCTGAACATACTCTGATCTGAAAAATGAGGCCAAATACTGAGCAGCATTTATGCTCTTTGCCTCCTGACCGAGGCAGAGTTCAGTGGAGCTTGCCTTGCTTTCATTGTGCACACCACTTGAGCTTCAATCTGTGCTGATCACAGAGTCATAGAGTGACTAGAGTCAAACAATTAGATTCCGGGTCTCCTGCTAGACAGCTGTATTAACTAGTACATAATCTCACTGACTCTCAGGTTTTACGTTTGTGAAATGGAAATTATTGTCCCTATAATACAACTTTGTTGTTTGATTTAAAGGAATGATGATACCTATAAAGTATCCATAGGTGTTTGGTCATACATCAGGGCTAAGAAACTAAATTTCATTAAGTAAAAATGAAGTATTGGTATATGATTATTTAATTTTTTATAAGAAGTAAATTTTCTTTTAACACATGTCAGTGGATTTTCACCCCAAATCCAACGTAAGACAGGAAGTACAGTATCTGGTGCCTTCTTAGTTCTGGACTATGCCATTTAGATATGTAATATGCCAACTGATTGTTGCCCTTCCCTTCCTCTCCACCAGACACCTAAGGTCCTCTCTAGAGGCCTTTATTTTGGCATTCATTCATGCTTGTCCACCTGGGTCAAGGATTCTAACTACTCAAATATTCTTTCAATATTTCAAGGCATGGGTCATTTTTTATGATGAATTGAAGGTATAGGACCAGGAGCCCCACCCAACCTGACTGTCAGACTGCTGCTTCTGATTTCCTTTTTACCTTCTCACCTATACAATCCTAACAGTGGCCTTGGCTTCTATAGATCATCAATACTGCTCCTGAAGACTCAGGGATGCCTGCCTGATCTGGGTGTGCAGAGAATGACCATTCTGTGGTGCATTTCTTGCTGAGGCCATAGTTTCCATTGGGGTCAAGAGCTAAAATTGGTGAGAGTAGTTTTTATTTTTAGTTTCTTGCTTAACAAATACAAATTTAAATTATTTTAGCAAAACTTATGAATCTTGCACTTACTTTTCAGAGCCAGAGTTATTGATGTTAAATTCCGAGGACATTTATAAAGTACTGTTTTCTATTCAGTGTTGTAAGTAACTGGGGACTGAATACTTGACAGTGTCAACAACTGAATGCTCCCCATACATGCAGCAAGGATGAACATGAATATCTTTGTAGGGTTTGACGGGGGAGGGAGAAAGGAAGGTTCTAACAGAACATAGGAAATCTCCTAGGGCTGCTATTGCTTGTCCCTTTGAGAGAAAGTCCCTTGGGTTTGTTAAAGAAATGACTTGTGGATCCAGATGACTCATTAAACTGGTTGGATCCTTCCAAAGGAGCATCTATTTGCCATGGTGTCCTTTGGAATTCTTTCCTTCTTGTTTCATGAAAGTGAAGGAAAGTGTTCTCGGTTTCCCAGAATAATAACTAACATTCAGAACAATTTGCATATTTTCTTAATTGGGATTAGTATGACAATGTCAAAGTAGTTTCTAATTAAAATAACATTTAAATCAAATGGAAAAGAAACATTGGAGTTGGAGAATAGTGAAGAAAATTATTCCTTTGTCTTAGGGACCATTTAATTGCAGGAAAAAACAAGACGATTCTTTCTGGAATTCTGCATACATGGGATTGTCCCTTTTGAACAATTCAGGACACTCTTCTGGGGTATCTAAATGCCTACCTCCCACTGAGGCAACAAGCAATAAGGCAATAAGTCAAGTATATAAGATACTTGACTCAACTCACACTCCAAATACCTCACCTTCTTTTATATTCCTTAAGGGCTGGCATTGGGATCCATCGTTCCTGCTGCTCTTGTGACAAGTTCTTCACAGCTGTTTGTAATAAATGCTTGGTTAATTTAAAGTAAAAAAAAAGAGTGAATCTTGAAGACGTGACTGAATTGCCGAAATCTCATGAGAAATCTGAGAGAGTAATTTTAAGTGTGCAGACTCTAATAATAAAAACTGGGTTTATATTTGCATGTTTTTGATTTTCTTATTAAATATTTTAGTAATTCTAGTTTTATTATAATTCTAAACATTAGTGATTCCCTGGAAGCTTGAGGGAAAACTGTTTCTTCATTTAGATAGTTTGAAAAACACTGGGTGTGGGTTTTTCCCCATCCAAAAACCTGGGTTTGGATGAGGACTTGCTCCTTTTGGATGAACAAAGGAAGTGGTTTCTTGAGATAGAACCTATTCCTGGTGAAGATGCTGTAAACATTGTTGACAGGACAACAAAAGATTTAGAATATTACATCAACTCAGTTGATAAAGCAGTGGCAGGGCTTGAGAGGATTCATTCCAATTTTGAAAGTTCTACTGTGGGTAAGACACTATCAAATAGCATCACATGCTACAAAGAAATCTTTCATGAAAGGAAGAACTGATCAATGTGGCAAACTTTCTTGTCTTATTTTTAAAGTGTCACAGCCACCCCAACCTTCACCAACAACCATCTTGATCAGTCAGCAGCCACAAGGCAAGACCCTCCAACAGAAAAAAAGACTCACAAAGGGCTCACACTTAAAATAATGCAGTATCGTGCAAACACAACTTTTATATGCACTGGAAAACCCCCAAATTCATGTGACTTGTTTTATTGTGATATTCACTTTATTGCTACTCTCTGGAACAAAACTCATTTATTTCTGAGGTATGCCCGTAAGAAGGAGTAGGTTCCTAATCCCCAGAGCAATATATCTGCAGCCTACTCAGTTCTTCAATGCTAAATTGGATCATTGGTCTTTTTGAACATTGGCAGTGGCCAGTGCTCCATAAGGCATGTTAAGAGAAAGTCCATCATTCTTTTAGTCATTGATTTTAGTCAATCCATCAACCAATCTAAGTTGAGTCCTTCCTCTCCAAAACATAAAACAAAATAAACATCAACCCACATGGAATTTATCACATAGTATGATCAGTAGTACAATGAAGGCATGTAGGAACTGCTTTGGAAATATAAAGAAAAGGACAACTAATTTTGCATGTAAGGGGTTAGTCAGAAAAGGAACCATAAATAAATGATACTAACAACAGGTATACTCCCAAGAATCATGATGGAATATTTTTGCACACATTTAGACAAAGAAAACTATTGGAATGGAAAGTTGGCTTGCATTGGAGACCAGAAGCAATGACACCAGGGCATTAATTTCATCTCTGTACACAAAACAGTCTCCTTAGCTAAGGATGTCAGATAGTGGGGAGAAAACTATGCAAATAGAAACAAAGCACAATACCCTGTTACTCAAAATGTAGTTCAATATTTTGGAATAGCTTCAGTAGGAATGGTATCAGCTCTTCTTCGTACATCTGGTAGAATCTGGCTATGCATCTATCTTGTCCTGGGCTTTTTTTGGTTGACAAGCTATTTATTACTTCCTCAATTTCAGAACTCTTTATTGATAGGTTCAGGGATTCTATTTCTTCCTGGATCAGTTTGGGTGGTTGTATGTGTTCAAGAATTCATCCATTTCTTCTAGATTTTCTAGTTTATATGCATAGAGGTGTTTGTAATATTCTCTAACGGCTGTTTGTATTTCTGTGGGGTCAGTGATAATATCCCCTTTATAATTTCTGATTGTGTTTATTTGAATCTTCTCTCTTTTCTTCTTTATTAGTCTAACTAGTAGTCTATTTATTTTAGATAATTTTTTGAAAAAAATAAAACAGCTCCTGGATTTGTTGATCTTTTTAATTTTTTTTTTTTTTTTTTGGGTGCCTCAACCTCCTTCAGTTCAGCTCTGATTTTGTTTATTGTTTATCTTCTGCTAGCTTTGAGGTTGAATTTCTCTTGGTTCTCTAGTTGTTTTAGTTGTGATATTAGGTTGTTAACTTGAGATATTTCTAGCTTTTTGATGTGGGCATTTAATGCTATGAATATCCCTCTTGACACTGTGTTAGCTGTGTCCAAGAGATTCTGTTATGTTGTATATTTGTTCTCATTACTTTCAAAGAATTTCTTGATTTCTGCCTTAATTTCATTGTTTGCCCAAAAGTCATTGAGTTCAGGTCCTTAATATCTTTGTTAATTTTCTTCCTTGATGATTTGTTTAACACTGTCAGGGAGGTGGTAAAGACTCGCTATTATTGTATGGAATCTAAGTCTGTTTGAAAGTTTCTAAGAACTTCCTTTGTGAATTTGACCAATCCTGTGTTGGGTGCATATATATTTAAAATAGTTAAATCTTCTTTTTAAATCGAACCTTTACCATTATGTAATGCCCTTCTTTGTCTCTTCTGATCCTTGTTGGTTTAAAGTTTATTTTGTCTGAAATTAGTATTGTAACCCCTGCTTTTTTCTGTTTTTGATTTCCTTGGTAGATTTTTCTCTATCCCTTTGTTTTGAGTCTATGGGTATCATGTGAGATTGGTCTCTTGAAGATAGCATACCAAGGGGTCTTGGTTTTTTATCCTGCTTGCCACTCTGTGCCTTTTAACTGGGGAATTTAGCCCATTGACATTTAAAGTTAATACTGTTATGTGTGAATTTGATCCTGTCACCATTATATTAGCTGTTATTATGCAAACTTGTTTGTGTGGTTGCTTTATAGTGTCACTGGTCTTTATACTTAAGTGTGTTTTTGTAGTGGCTGGTAACAGTCCATTCCATATTTAGCACTTCCTTCAGGAGCTTTTGTAAGGCAGGTTTAAGGGTAATTAATTCCCTCAGCATTTGCTTGTCTGAAAAGGATCTTATTTCTCCTTCACTTTTGAAGCTTGCTTTGGCCAGATATGAAATCCTGGATTGGAATTTCTTTTCTTTAAGAATGTGGAATATAGGCCCCCAGTTTCTTCCATCTTGTGGGGCTTCTGCTGAGAGGTCTGCTGTTAGTTTGATGGGCTTCCTTTTGTTGATGATCTGACCTTTCACTCTAGTTGCATTTAACATTTTTTCTTTCATTTCAACTGTGGAAAATCTAATGATTATGTGTCTTGGGGATGATCTTTCTGTTAGTTATCTTACTGGGATTCTCCGCATTTCCTGGATTGCAACATTGGCCTCTCAAGATACGTTGGGGAAGTTGTCATGGATAACATCCTAAAATATGTTTTCCAAGTTGTTTAAACCCTCCCCATCTCTTTCGGGAACATCACTGAGTCACAAATTTGGTCTCTTTTTGTAATCCCATATTTCTCAGAGGTTTTATTCATTTCTTTTCATTCTTCTTTCTCTATTCTTGTCTGACCATCTTATTTCAGAAAGCCAGTCTTCAAGATCTGAGATTATTTCATCTACTTGGTCTATTTCTGCTATTAATACTGTTATTACATCATAAAAATTCTTATATTGTGTTTTTTAGCTCTATCAGGTTGGTTATATTCTTTTCTATACTGGCTATTTTATCCACCAGCTCCTGCATCATTTTATTGTGAGTCTTAGCTTCCTTGGATTGAGTTTCAATGTACTCCTGCATCTCAATGATCTTCATTCCTATCCATATTCTGTATTCTATCTCTGTCATTTCAACTATCTCAGCCCAGTTTATATCCCTTGCTGGAAAGGAGGTTTGGTCATTTGGAGGAAAGAAGGCACTCTGGCTTTTTGAGTTGTTGGAGTTTTTGTATTGGATTTTTTCTCATCTTTGTGGGATAATGTTTCTTCAGTCCTTGAAATTGCTGACCTTCAGATGGGTTTTTTTCTTTTATTCTATTTGATGACCTTGAGGGTTTGATTGTGTTATAAGGTGAATTCAGTCAAGTGGCTTTGTTTCTGGAAGATTTTAGGTGGGTATGGCTCAGCTCCCAAATCTTTGACTGCATGCTTTAACTCCAGGGAACATGTATTGGGCCCTGACTTTGTTCTCTGGCTCCTTAACCTTAGGAATCCACTTCACTAGTTGGGGGGAGAGCACAAGGTGCTCCCAGATCACTGGTCACTACACTCCAATGGGTGGAGTCGGTCAAATTGTTTCTTAGTGCAGTGACATCAGGATCCTTTCTCATTTGCACATGCCAGCAACAGCAGCATGGCAGAGTGCATGCTTATTGGTTATGACAGTGTGCTGGGGGTTGCTGGGGTCTCTGCCTTTTTGGGGGCATTCACCACAGTGGTGGAAGCAATGCAGCTCTGGGGGATGGGAGTCCATGCCGGTGACTACATGCAGTCATGCTGGTAGTGGTGTTGACACAGGCTAGCAGGTCTATGTGTGCTTTCTGTGTGCCACAGGCAGGGGTGGTCACTCAGGGAGGGAAAGGTCTGCTGTTCTCTCTGCCTAGTTTCACTCCCAAGGCAGTGTTGATCCAAGGGCAAGGTGCTAGTTGGGGCAGGGCTTGCTGGCTGTGGCTGCCAAGGCTCCAAGTGCAATGGCAGTCATTTGGGAAACACACTGGCAGGGCAAGGAAGGGAAACCCCACCTATACACACACACACACCAGCAAAGCAATATGAGAAATTGCTGTACCCCAGGGGAAACTACAATGTGGGGAGGGAGTGGGTGGGCTGGTGAGTGGCTGTGGGGGCTGCCCAGCTGGAGCTTTCTACTGATCAGGCATGGTCCACCAGTGCAGGAGTTATGATGTGGGCCCCCAGCACACTCAAGCCCTCTGAGTTCCACATCAGCTGGCTACCCTTACCACTTCTATAAACACCTCTCCTTGCCAACTCAGGTGTCCATAGTGGTCATGGGGTCTCCTGCTGCCCGTATTCCAGAGGCCTGTGGCAAGAGTGGGTTGCTCCTTGCCAGTTCAACTCAACTTTAAATTAACCAAGCATTTATTACAAACAGCTGTGAAGAACAGCAGTAGTTTTAAAAAGGGGGAGGAGGGCAATGAAGGTCTTTATTTTTGTATGTTGTCTTTTGATGCCCAAGAAGCAATATGAGACTTACCAGCTCATTATTTTTTTCAGCACAAGTACCCCGATCTTAAAAGGTAAACTTAAAAGAAAATTTCAAATAAATGAATATTTAACAGAAGGAACATGTAAAACACAACTATTACCAGAAAAACAAGTTTATATTAGCTAACTTTTAAAGAAAATAATTGCTTATTCACTCATTCACATGCTTGATATGCAGAGTAAGCATTTTGAATGAAACCAAATTCCACTTCTAATTCTAGTTCTCTTGCTATTTCCACCACACCTTCAGTTACTTCTTCCACTATTCCCCCAGAGGTGTTGGGGCCAGAAACAAGTCCCAGTGCATGGTAAACCTATTTAGCTTCTGTCTGTGTGAATGAGGTATTCTGAAGCATGCTGTGGCAATGCCTTTAGTTGCACAGGGTGCAACTAGGGTCCATTCTCAGTGAGTGAACTAGGGTCCACTCTTAGAGCCTTCTGCAAAAGTATATTAGGTTGGTGCAAAAGTAATTGCATTTTATCATTAAAAGTAATGGCAAAAACTGTGATTATTTTTGCACCAACCTAATATCTTTAAAGTGTATGCAACATGAAGGCTTTCCAGAGAAACAGAAGCTTAAAAAATTAATCACCAGTAGACGAACATTCCAATAAGTAATAATCAGCCAACTTAAAAAATAGTTTACTTGAAATTATCTAGTCAGATAAGAAAAAAGAATGAAGAAAACCTATGGGATTTATGGGGCACTATCAAGAAAACTCACATTGACATTATGGTAGTCTAATTAAAAGAAGGTAAGAGAAGAGGGCAGAAAGCTTGTCAAAAGAAGTAATGGCTGGAAACTTCCTAAATCTGAGGAGAGACATGAACTTCAGGAAACAGGCAACAGGCAAATAATATAAGAAGGAAATATTCATCTACACAGAGAAAGAATAGAATTGGAGATAATAAATTAGTAAATATATAACATTTTAAAATTCTAGGTTCATTAACTTCCCCTGCCTTTGTCTGTTTTGTTATTTTCTATGCATTTTAATGAAAAATATATTTTAGACACTATTTATATTTATTGTGTTGTGCTGTCAATATCCATTTATATTTACTCATATATTCACCATTTTCATCATTTCCTGCATTTTTATGATTTTACATGGCATCAATTTCCATCTGTCTAAAATACTTTCCCATGAATTTCTTTTAGTTCTACATGCTTTGTTTGATTTATTCCAAATAATTTTATTTTCTTTGGAGCAACTGTAAATTCAACATATTTTTAATTTTAATTCTTAAATGTTCATTGTTTGTTATTATACAGAAATTTAGTTAATTGTTGTGTGTTTATTTTGTATCCTCACTTTTGGTGAACTCATCTCTTCATCTAGGAGATTCTTTTAAATTTATTGAGAGTTTCTACATAGATAATTATTTTATCTGAAAATAGGACTAATATTTTTTATTTTCCAATTTAATCTTTCCAATTTGCATTGGAATATCATTTCATTAATATCTGCAGTTTTCTTCAGTCTTTCCTACTTTATTCTTGCTTTTAGTGAATAATTGTTCTTTCTCAAAGTTCTTGAGATAGGAACTTTGATTACTGATTTCAGTCCTTTCCTTTTTAGTAATGTATCATTTAGTGCTGTCAATTTTCTTCTCAGTGCTGCTTTATCTGGATCTCACATATATTCTGTTTTTATTGGGAGGAGAGTTTTATTCATGCCAATTAGACTTTGTTGGTTGATGATGTTTATGAGTTCTCTATGTCCTTGATGATTATGCCTACTATTTCTATCAGTTGCTGAGTTTGAGTGTTGAAGTCATCCTGACTCCAACCTTTTGCTCCAGCCCATGCCATTGTGCATAAGCCTGCAGCTAATCTCTGTAACCACAAATGTGCTTGTAGCCAGCCCCAGGAACAACGCCTACCATAGATTCCACCATCACTTGTCACCAATCATCAGTGCTATGGACCCTAGCTGCCTGAGTTAATGAGACACCACGTACCTGCAGACTAAGACCATGACATGCTTCTGCACTTGGCACCCTATGCAACTAGAGCCATTGCCACAGCATGCTCTGGAATACCTCACTCACATAGTTGAAAGTATTTCCTTACCAAAAGCAATCCATAAAACCTGAAAGACATGACTGTTTCTTAAATGTGCTGAAACCTATACAAGGCCACAAGGATCATGAAAAATCATGGAAACATGACATTATCAAAGGAATACAATAAACTTCCAGTAATTAGCCTCAAAGAAATGGAGAGCCACAAACTGCCTAAAAAGAAATTCAAATAATTTCTCCGAAGTAACTCAGTGAGATATAAAATAATACAGATAAATAATTTAAGCAAGCCAGGAAAACGACACAAAAAAAAATTAGAAGTTTATTAAAGAGATAGAAAACATTTTTTAAAAACAGAAATGTTAGAGCTAAAGAATATAATGGCAAAGAACACAAAAGCAATAGAGAGCTTCAATAGCAGACTTAAGCACAAGTAATAATCAGCCAACTTAAAAAATAGTTTACTTGAAATTATCTAGCCAGATAAGAAAAAAGAATGAAGAAAACCTATGGGATTTATGGGGCACTATCAAGAAAACTCACATTGACATTATGGTAGTCTAATTAAAAGAAGGTAAGAGAAGAGGGCAGAAAGCTTGTCAAAAGAAGTAATGGCTGGAAACTTCCTAAATCTGAGGAGAGACATGAACATCTAGATATATGAAGCTCAAAAGTCCCCAGATATATTCAACTTCAAGAAGAATTCGTTAAGACACATTATAATCAAAGCATCAAAAATCAAATACACAGAAAGAATGTTGAAATTAGAACAAGAAAGGAGGCTTTTCATGTACAAGAAAAACTCTATTAGTCTCTAAACAGATTTATTTGCAGAAACCTTGTAGGACAAGAGACAGTGGGTTATTACATTCAAAGTAATAAAAGAAAAAGTACTGCAACCAAGAATATATACCTAGCAAAGCTGTCCTTCAAAAATAAGAGTGAGATAAAGACTTTCTTATACAAACAAAAGCTTAGGAAGTTAATCACCTAAATAGTCCTAAAGAATCATCCTAAAGAATTCTCTTTAGGACATTTGATGAGACAACTAGATTTGCCTTATCAAACGTCATAAAGAGAATTCTTCAAGTTAAAATGAAAGGACACTATTTAGAGGGGGGCAGGGCCAAGATGACCAACTAGAAGCAGGAGAAATCAGAGACTCCCATCAAAAAGAACCATAACAGCATGGGAGTCCTGCACCAGCAATTAGGATATCCAGGTTCTGTCATCAGAACTGACTAGGTGGTTGGCATCCCATGGAGTAGAAGGAAGAGCAGTGTGGTGCAGTGGCCCACCTGAGAGCCACATGGGGCAGGGAAGACCCAACCCCCCAGCCAAGGGAGATCGTGAATGAGTGTGCTACCCAACCTTAGAAAACATGCTTTTTCCATGGAACTGTGCAACCCACGAATTGGAAGACCTCACTTCTGAGCCCATACAACTGGAGCCTAGGGTCCCAACTATGGAGCCCCATGGATTTTCAATAGCCACTAAGCTAGAATCTGCTTAACCCTGGTGAACTCCTGGGGGGAGGGGTGACCAGCACCACAGCTGTGGTTGCTTGCTGTCTAAGCCATTTGAGCTCCTTTAGGGAGGGGCAGCAGCCAACACTCGGACTGATAGCTGCCTAGTATACTAAGCCCCAGGGCAGGGGAAGGGCAGCAGCCATCTCTACAGCCCCAGGCTGTGCTTTTCCTCACGGAGGCTGGATAACTTTGTCTCAAGCGGTATCCCCCAGAGTCCAACACACCGGCTGTGGCAGACAGCGCACAGAGTGCCTCTTGAGGCCTGACTCTGACCCATCTCTCCTTAATGGGTGGGGCCTCCCTGCAGGAACTCAAACAACTCTAGCCAGGGTCTCCAGGTCAGAATTCTTTTTTTTTTTTAATTGCATTTTAGGTTTTGGGGTACATGTGAAGAACATGCAAGATTGTTGCATAGGTGCACACGTGGCAGTGTGATTTGCTGCCTTCCTCCCCTTCACCTATATGTGGCATTTCTCCCCATGCTATCCCTCCCCAACCTCCCACCCCTCACTGTCCCTCCCCTATTTTCCCCTAACAGACCCCAGTGTGAATTCTGATCTCCCTGGGCCTGAGCCCCTAGGAAGAGGGGTGACTGCAGTCTCCACAGACTAGCAGACTTAGTCTTTTCTCCTGCTAGTTCTGAGGAATCCAGGCAGCCCAGATGAGTGGGTTTCCCCCAAGCAAAGTACACCCCCTCCACCAAGGGACAGTCAAAGTGCTTTGTTAAATGGGTCCTGCTCTCCGTGCCATCCAACTGGGTGAGACCCTCCAACAGGGGTTGTTAGACACCCTATACAGGAGCATTCCTGCTGGCATCAGGTCGGTGCCCCTCAAGGTCAGAGATCTAAGAGGAAGAAGCAAACACCCATCTTTGCTGTTCTCCAGCCTCCTCAAGTGACATCTCCAGATGCGGGAATGAACCAGATGAATAGAGCCTGAAATGAACCCCCAGCAAACTGCCGTATCCTTATAGAAGAGGGACCTGACCATTGCAAGAAAAACAAACAAACAGAAAGCAACAACAACAGCATCAACAACAACAACAAAACGTCCCCACAAAAACCCCATCCAAGGGTCCACAGACTAGACAAACTCAAGGTGAGAACGAATCAACCAAAAAATACTGAAAACCCAAAAAGCCAAAGTACCTCTTCTCCTCCAAATGATTGAAATACTTCTCCAGCAAGGGTGCAGAACTGGACGGAGGATGAAATAGATGAATTGATAGCAGTAGGCTTTATAAGGTGGGAATAACAAACTCTGCTGAGCTAAAGGAGCATGTTCTAACCCAATGCAAAGAAGCTAAGAACCTCGATAAAAGGTTACAGGAGCTGCTAACTAGAATAACCAGTTTAGAGTGGAACATAAATGATGAGACAGAGCTGAAAAACACAGGATGAGAACTTTGTGAATCATACACAAATGTCAATAGCTGTATGGACTAAGCAGAAAAAAAATATCAGAGTTTAAGACCATCTTGCTGAAATAAGGCATGCAGGCAAGATTAGAGAAAAAAGAATGAAAAGGAACAAACAAAACCTCCAAGAAATATGAGACTATATGAAAAGACTGAACATGCAATTGATTGGAGTACCTGAAAAAGGGCGAATGGAATGCAGTTAGAAAATACACTTCACAATATTATCCAGGAGAATTTCTCCAACCTAGCAAGTCAGGCCAATGTTCAAATTCAGAAAATACAGAGAGCACCACTAAGATACTCCATGAGAAAATCAACCCAAGACACATAATCATGAGATTATCCAAGTTCAAAATGAAGAAAAAATGTTAAGCACAGCTAGAGAGAAAGGCCAGGTCATCTACAGAGGAAAGCCCATCAGACTAACCGCAGACCTCTCAGCAGAAACCCTACAAGCCAGAAAAGAGTGAGGGCCAATAGTCAACATTCTTAAAGAAAAGAATTTTCAACCCAGAATTTCTTATCCAGCCAAACTAATCTTTTTTTTTAATTTTAATATATATTTTATTGCCCTTTAGGTTCTGGGGTACATGTGAAGAACATGCAGGATTGTTGCATAGGTACATACATGGCAATGTGGTTTGCTGCCTCAATCCCCATCGCCTATATCTGGCATTTTTCCATGTTATCCCTCCCCAACACCCTACGCCCCGCTGTCCCTCCCCTAGTCCCCGCCAACAGACCCCAGTGTGTAATGCTCCCCTCCCTGTGTCCATGTGTTCTCATTGTTGAACACCCACCTATGAGTGAGAACATGCAGTGTTTAATTCTCTGTTCTTGTGTCAGTTTGCTGAGAATGATGGTTTCCAGATTCGTCTATGTCCCTACAAAGGACACGAACTCATTGTTTTTTACAGCTGCATAGTATTCCATGGTGTATATGTGTCATATTTTCCCTGTCCAGTCTATCATCCATGGGCATTTGGGTTGGTTCCACGCCTTTGCTATTGTAAACAGTGCCGCAATGAACATACGTGTGCATGTCTTTAAAATAGAATGATTTATAATCCTTTGGATATATACTAAGTAATGGGATTGCTGGGCCAAATGGAATTTCTATTTCTAGGTCCTTGAGGAATCACCACACTGTCTTCCACAATGGCTGAACTAATTTACACTCCCACCAACAGTGTAAAAGTATTCCTATTTCTCCACATCCTCTCCAGCATCTGTTGTCTCCAGATTTTTTAATGATTACCATTCTAACTGGCATAAGATGATATCTCAATGTGGTTTTGATTTGCATTTCTCTAATGACCAGTGATGATGAGCATTTTTTCATATGTTAGTTGGTTGCATATGTTTAAGTCTGCTGCAGTGGAACTCATAACCACCTTTCTTTTTCCCAGATGCTCTGTCCTGGGAAGGTGGGGCTTTATTTATAAGTTCCTGACATGCTGCTACCTTTTTTCAGAGATGTCCTGCCCAGCAAGGAGGTAGCCTAGTCACAGTCTGCCAGCAGAGGCATTACTGAGCTGCCATGGGCTCTGTCCAACTGCTGTGTGAACTTCCTTGCTGTTTTGTTTATAGAGATATAGTTAGAACTGCCTTGGTAATGGGGGTCTGCCTCAGTAATGGTGGACTGTCTCTGTAATGGCGGACTGCCTCTGTAATGGTGGACTGCCTCTGTAATGGTGGATTGCCTTGGTAATGGTGGACTGCCTCCGTAATTGTGGACTGACTTAGTAATGGTGGACTGCCTTGGTAGTGGTGGACTGCTTCTGTAATGGCAGACACCCTTCCCCCCACAGAGCTAGACCATCCCGGGTCCAGCTGTGCTTGCTGTGAAACTCTCAATCCAGAGCATTTCAGATTGCTGGTCTTTGTGGGGGTGGGACCCACTGAGCCAGACCACCTGGCTCCCTATTTCAGCCCCCTTTTTTTCTGTTGAATAGGTGACTCTGTCTCCCAGGTGTTCCAGGCACCAATTGAAATGGCACCCAGATTTGTGTGAGTTTTTGTGTGGAGACTTGCTGCACTGGCTGCCACAGCTGTGCTGGAGACTCGTGGCATTTTTCCTCCTGGGAATCTTCTGGCCTGTGGGCAGTAAAAATTCGTTTGGAAATGTGGTGATCACTCACCCTCTGCATTCTTGCTGGGAACTGCACTCCAGAGCTGTTCCTATTTGGCCATCTTGAATCATCTCTACCAAACTAATCTTTATAAGCAAATGAAATAAAATCCTTTCCAGACAAGCAAATGCTGAGGGATTTTGTTACCACCAGACCTGCCTTGTAAGAGCTCCTGAGGAAGTACTAAATATGGAAAGGAAAAACCAGTATCAGCCACTGCAAAAACACTCCAAAATGTAAAGACCAATGACACTAAGAAGAAGCTGCATCAACTAGTGTGCAAAATAACAAGATAGCATCATAATGACAGTTTCAAATTCACACATAACAATATTAACCTTAAATGTAAATGGGCTAAACACCCCAATTTAAAAACACAGATTGGCAAATTGGATAAACAGTCAAACACACATCAGTGTGCTGTATTATGGAACCTCAAAAAAGTCCAAATAGCTCAAGCAATATTAAGCAAAGAAGACAAAGCTAGAAACATCACTTTTACTGATTTCAAATTATATCACAAAGCTAAAGTAATCAAAACAGTATGGTACTGGCACAAAAACAGACACACAGATCAATGGGACAAAATAGAAAGACAAGAAATAAATCAACATATATACAGCAATTAATTTTCCACAAGAGCACCAAAAATACACAATGGAGAAAGGATAGTCTCTTTAATAAATGGTTTTGGAAAAACTCCATATTCACATGCAAAAGAATGAAACTGGGTGTTTACTTACACCATACACAAATATCAACTCAAAATGGGTTAAAGACCTAAACAAAAGACCTAAAACTATAAAACTCCTAGAGAAAAGCATAGGGAAAAGCTCCTTGATGTTGGCCTTCTCAGTGAGTTTTAGATTTGATGCCAAAAGCACAAGCAACAAAAACAAAAATAAGAAAGTAAAATTACCTCAAACTAAAATTCTTCTGCACAGCAATGGATACAAAATGAAAAGACAGAATTGGGAGGAAACTATTTGCAAAACATGTATATTATAAGGTATTAAGATTTAAAATATGAGTTGGAGCGTGGGGGTTGCTGCCAGAGCCCAGCTCCGCGGAGCCAGGCGGGTCAGCTGCGCCTCCAGCGGCCGCTGGGAGCCCGAGCACAGCGGGCCTGGCCTGGGTCAGGACTGCACCGGAGCGCTGAGAGCTGGAGGCCATTCCTGCGCAGCCGCCCCATTCTCGGACGGGCCGCCAGCCCTCCTGGTTCGCCCCCGCAGCTCTGCGCCGCCAGGAGTCGGGAGCCGCAGGGAACCGGGCACCTGCACCCGCCACTCGGAGGTGCCCAGGCCTGGCGTAGCAGTGAGGCTGCATCATTGCACCTGCAAAGAAGCTTTGAAGGAATGGTCTGGATCTCAGGCACGTGCACAGGAAATGCCACATGAATTCAACTCGAGACGATCCTTGCTTACTTCTGAAGACAGTTTAGAAGTCATGTGGGGGTAGTTAGGTGGAAGAAATGTAAGGTCCTACACCACCCTAAAATCTACAAGATTGTATTCAAAAGTGAATAATTGGATGGCCACTTAGGAGGAAGTCGGGATTGTAGCTCCGAGAGAAGGTGCAGAGGGTGAGTGGACGCCGCATTTCCAGACGGATTTTTACTGCCCACAGACCAGGAGATTCACAGGAAGAGAAGCCCCACGGGTCGCCAGCGCTGCTGGTTTGAGTGGCGTGGCCGCTCAGCCTACGCCCTGGGGCGGGGAGCAGTGGCTTCTTATGCAGAGCGAGAGAGACAGAGTTCCCTCTGAGCCAGCAAGGGGAGCTGAAGCAGGGAGCCAAGCCAGGAGACCCCCGGGCAAGGATGTGCCACGAATCTCAGAGCCGCTGCTTTGGCTGATGCAGCAGCACACAGGGAAGCGGATTTTAACTACCCACAGACCAGGAGATTCACAGGCGGAGAAGCTCCACGGGTTCCCAGCGCCACTGGTTGGACCAGAGCAGCCACTCGGCCTGCACCGGGGGCAGGGAGAAGCGGCTCCTTGAGCAAAGTGAACGAGACTGTGTCCCCTCTGGGCCAGCAAGGGGAGCTGAGGCAAGGAGGCAAGCCAAGAGATTCCCAGGCAAAGAGGGCCCCACTGGAAACACGGCTGAACCCGGGACGGTCCAGCTCTGTGGGGGAGGGGCGTCCTCCATCGGGAAACACCCTGCAGTTCCCGGGGCAATTTGCTGTAACCAAGACAACCCGCCACTACAGAGACTCCGTCACTACAGGGGCGGGCCAGCATAGCGGAAGCAGTTCTAACTACACCCATATAAACAGGACTGCAGGGAAGCTCACACGGAAGCTGGGCGGAGCCCACAGCAGCTCAGTGAAGCCTCTGCAGGCTGAGTGTGACTAGACTGCCACCTCATGGGCAGGGAAAACGGTAGCAACACAGCTGAAAAGCATAAAGCCCTAACCCCCTGGGCCAGAACACCTCAGGGGAAGAAAAGGGGGTTTATGAGTTCAGCTGCTGCAGACTTAAAATTACTAAAATCAGAAAGACAGCACTACAAAGTCAATAGGCAGTTAAATCCACAAAGATGGGAAGAAACCAGCGCAAAAAGGATGAAAACACCCAAAACCAGAACACCTCTCCTCCTACAAGGCAGCACAGTAACAAGATTGGACGGAGAATGAGTGTGATGAAATGACAGAATCAGCTTTCAGAAAATGGATAATAAGAAACTTCTGTGAGCTAAAAGAACATGTTCTAACCCAATGCAAAGAAACTAAGAACCTTGAAAAAAGACTTGATGAAATGCTAACGAGAATGGACAATTTAGAGAGGAATATGAGTGAATTGATGGAGCTGAAAAACACAACACGAGAACTTCGCGAAGCATGCACAAGTTTCAACAGCAGAATTGACCAAGCAGAAGAAAGGATATCAGAAGTCGAAGATCAACTCAATGAAATAAAACGAGAAGGGAAGATTAGAGAAAACAAGGTAAAAAGGAATGAACAGAGTCAACAAGAAATATGGGACTACGTGAAAAGACCTAATCTACGTTTGATAGGTGTACCTGAATGTGACGAAGAGAATGCATCCAAGCTGGAAAATACTCTTCAGGATATTATCCAGGAAAACTTCCCCAACCTAGCAAGGCAGGCCAACATTCAAGTCCAGGAAATACAGAGAACACCACAAAGATATTCCTCTAGAAGAGCAACCCCAAGGCACATAATCATCAGATTCACCAGGGTTGAAAAGAAGAAGAAAATACTAAGGACAGCCAGAGAGAAAGGTCAGGTTACCCACAAAGGGAAGCCCATCAGACTCACAGCAGATCTCTCAGCAGAAACCCTACAGGCCAGAAGAGAGTGGGGGCCGATATTCAACATCCTTAAAGAAAAGAACTTTCAACCCAGAATTTCATATCCAGCCAAACTAAGCTTCATAAGTGAAGGAAAAATAAAATCCTTTGTGAACAAGCAAGTACTCACAGATTTCATCACCACCAGACCAGCTTTACAAGAGCTCCTGAAGGAGACACTACACATAGAAAAAAACAACCAGCACCAGCCACTCCAAAAATGCACGAAATGGTAAAGAGCATCAACACAATGAAGAATCTGCATCAACCAATGGGAAAAACAGCCAGCTAGCATCAAAATGACAGGATCAAACTCACACATAACAATATTAACCCTAAATGTAAATGGACTAAATGCCCCAATCAAAAGACACAGACTGGCAAATTGGATAAAAAGCCAAAACCCATCAGTGTGCTGTATCCAGGAAACCCACCTCACATGCAAGGATACACAAAGGCTCAAAATAAAGGGATGGAGGAAGATTTACCAAGCAAATGGAGAGCAAAAAAAAGCAGGAGTTGCAATTCTCATCTCTGATAAAATAGACTTTAAAGCAACAAAGATCAAAAGAGACAAAGAAGGACACTACATAATGGTGAAAGGATCAATGCAACAAGAAGAGCTAACGATCCTAAATATATATGCACCTAATACAGGAGCACCCAGATACATAAGGCAAGTTCTTAAAGACTTGCAAAGAGACTTAGACTCCCACACATTAATAGTGGGAGACTTCAACACACCATTGTCAATATTAGACAGATCAACGAGACAGAAAATTAATAAGGATATCCAGGACTTGAACTCAGACCTGGAACAGGCAAACCTAATAGACATTTACAGAACTCTCCAGCCCAAATCCACAGAATATACATTCTTCTCAGCACCACATCACACCTACTCTAAAATTGACCACATAATTGGAAGTAAATCACTCCTCAGCAAATGCAAAAGAACGGAAACCATAAGTGCCCACATAAGAAGAAAGGAGAGAACTAAAATTGACACCCTATCATCAAAATTGAAAGAGCTAGAGGAGCAAGATCAAAAAAACTCAAAACCTAGCAGAGGACAAGAAATAACTAAGATCAAAGCAGAATTGAAGGAGATAGAGACACGAAAAACCCTACAAAAAATCAATAAATCCAGGAGCTGGTTTTTTGAAAAGATCAACAAAATAGACAGACCACTAGCCAGACTAATAAAAAAGAAAAGAGAGAATAACCAAATAGATGCAATAAAAAAAGATAAAGGGGATATCACCACAGATGCCACAGAAATTCAAACCATTGTCAGAGATTATTACAAACAACTCTATGCACATAAATTAGAAAACCTGGAAGAAATGGATAAATTCCTGGACAGTAGCCTCCTCCCATGCCTAAACCAGGAAGAAGTCGAAACCCTGAATAGACCAATAACAAGGTCTGAAGTCGAGGCAGCAATTAAGAGCCTACCACCCAAAAAAAGCCCAGGCCCAGGTTTCACAGCCGAATTCTACCAGACATACAAAGAGGAACTGGTACCATTCCTTCTGAAACTATTCCAAATAATCCAAAAAGACGGAATCCTTCCCAAATCATTTTATGAGACCAACATCATCCTAATACCAAAACCCGGCAGAGACTCAACAAGAAAAGAAAACTACAGGCCAATATCCATGATGAACATAAATGCAAAAATCTTCAATAAAATAGTGGCAAGCCGATTACAACAGCACATCAAAAAGCTTATCCACCATGATCAAGTAGGATTCATCCCGGGGATGCAAGGCTGGTTCAATATATGCAAGTCTATAAATGTAATTCACCACATAAACGGAACCAAAAACAAAAACCACATGATTATCTCAATTGATGGAGAGAAGGCCTTCGACAAAATTCAACAGCCCTTTATGCTAAAAACTCTCAATAAACTAGGTATCAACGGAATGTATCTCAAAATAATAAAAGCTATTTAAGACAAACCGACAGCCAATATCATACTGAATGGGCAAAAACTGGAAGCATTCCCTTTGAAATCTGGCACTAGACAAGGATGCCCTCTCTCACCACTCCTATTCAATATAGTACTGGAAGTTCTAGCCAGAGCAATCAGGCAAGAAAAAGAAATAAAGGGTATTCGACTAGGAAAGGAGGAAGTCAAATTGTCTCTATTTGCAGACGACATGATTGTATATCTAGAAGACCCTATCACCTCAGCCCAAAATCTCCTGAAACTGATAAGCAACTTCAGCAAAGTCTCAGGATACAAAATCAATGTGCAAAAATCGCAAGCATTCCTATACACCAATAACAGACTTAAAGAGAGCCAAATCAAGAACGAACTGCCATTCACAATTGCTACAAAGAGAATAAAATACCTAGGAATACAACTAACAAGGAACGTAAAGGACCTCTTCAAGGAGAACTACAAATCACTGCTCAACGAAATAAGAGAGGACACAAACAGATGGAGAAACATTCCATGTTCATGGTTAGGAAGAATTAATATCGTGAAAATGGCCATACTGCCCAAAGTAATTTACAGATTCAACGCTATCCCCATCAAGCTACCAATGACCTTCCTCACAGAACTGGAAAAAACCACCTTAAACTTCATATGGAACCAAAAGAGAGCCCACATAGCCAAGTCAATTCTAAGCAAAAAGAACAAAGCTGGAGGCATCACGCTACCAGACATCAAACTCTACTACAAGGCTACAGTAATCAAAACAGCATGGTACTGGTACCAAAACAGAGATCTAGACCAATGGAACAGAACAGAGGCATCGGAGGCGACACAACATATCTACAACCACCTGATCTTTGACAAACCTGAAAAAAACAAGCAATGGGGAAAGGATTCCCTGTTCAATAAGTGGTGTTGGGAAAACTGGCTAGCCATATGCAGAAAGCAGAAACTCGACCCCTTCCTGACACCTTACACTAAAATTGACTCCAGATGGATTAAAGACTTAAACATAAGACGTAACACCATAAAAACACTAGAAGGAAACCTAGGCAAAACCATTCAAGACATAGGTGTAGGCAAGGACTTTATGACCAAAACACCAAAAGCATTGGCAACAAAAGCCAAAATAGACAAATGGGACCTAATCAAACTCCACAGCTTCTGCACGGCAAAAGAAACAGTCAATAGAGTGAATCGGCAACCAACAGAATGGGAAAAAATTTTTGCAGCCTACCCGTCTGACAAAGGGCTGATATCCAGAATTTACAATGAGCTAAAAAAGATTTAGAAGAAAAAAACAAACAAGCCCATTAAAAAACGGGCGAAGGATATGAACAGATACTTTACAAAAGAAGACATACATGAGGCCAACAAACGTGTGAAAAAATGCTCATCATCACTGGTCATTAGAGATATGCAAATCAAAACTACATTGAGATACCATCTCACGCCAGTTAGAATGGCGATCATTAAAAAATCTGGAGAAAACAGATGCTGGAGAGGATGTGGAGAAATAGGAACACTTTTACACTGTTGGTGGGAGTGTAAATTAGTTCAACCACTGTGGAAAACAGTGTGGCGATTCCTCAAGGACCTAGAAATAGAAATTCCATTTGACCCAGCAATCCCATTACTGGGCATATATCCAAAGGATTATAAATCGTTCTACTATAAGGACACATGGACACGAATGTTCATTGCAGCACAGTTTACAATAGCAAAGACCTGGAACCAGCCCAAATGCCCATCGATGATAGACTGGACAGGAAAAATGTGGCACATGTACACCATGGAATATTATGCAGCCATTAAAAAGGAGGAGTTCACATCCTTCGTAGGGACATGGATGAACCTGGAAAACATCATTCTCAGCAAACTGACACAAGAACACAAAATCAAACACCACATGTTCTCACTCATAGGCGGGTGTTGAACAAGGAGAACACATGGACACAGGGAGGGAAGCACTATACACGGGGGTCCGTTGGGGGGGAGGGAGGGACAGTGGGGGTTGGGGAGTTGGGGAGGGATAGCATGGGGAGAAATGCCAGATATAGGTGAAGGGGAGGGAGGCAGCAAATCATACTGCCATGTATGCACCTATGCAACAACCTTGCATGTTTTTCACATGTACCCCAAAACCTAAAATGCAATAAAAAAAAATAAAATAAAATAAAATAAAAAATAAATAAATAAATAAAATAAAATACATAAGGAATTTACACAACTTAATGGCAAAAAAAGGCACAAATAACTGGGTTTAAAAATAGGCAAAAGTCTGAATAGATATTTTTAAAAAGAAAACATACAAATGGCCAATATGTATTTGAAACATGTATTTGAAAAGATACTCAATACTAATCTTCAGCAAAATGCAAATCAAAACACAAGATTTCTTCTCACACCTGAAAGTATGGCTACCACCAAAAAGTCAAGTAGTAACAAGTGTTGGTTAGGGTGTGAAGAAAAGGGAACCATTGTACACTGTTGGTGGAAGATAAATTGGTATAGCCATAATGAATACAATGTGGAGTTTCCTCCAAAAATTTAAAATAGAACTACCATATAACCCAGCAATTTTTCTTCTAGGTATATTCACATAATAAATGAAATCAGGATGTCGAAGAGATATCTGCACTCCCATGTTCATTCAATATTATTCAAAGTAGCCAAGATATAGAAATAACCTAAGTGTCCATCAATGGATAAATAGGTAAACTGTGGTACATTCACACAGTGGAATATAACTCAGCCTTTAAAGAAAACAAGGAGATCCCTTACAACCACATAGATGAATCCGGATGATGCTACACTAAGTGAAATAAAGAAGATAGAGAAAAATACTGCACAATCTCACTTATATAGGAGAAAAATGTTCAGTAGATAGAAAAAGAGAGTAGAATGAAGCAAAGTGTGGGGAGAATGGGAGATCTAGGTCAAAAGGTACAAAGTTGCAGTTAAGTAGAATGAATTAGTCTAGACATATACAGCATGTGGACTATAGTTAGGGTATTGTACACTAAAAGTATGCTAAGAGAGTAGATTTTAGTCTCTTCTACCACACACACACACACACACACATACACACACACACATACGCACACATGCACGTAACTATATGAGGTAATAGACATGTTAGTCTACTTAAATATAGTTATCATTTCATTATGTACTTGTATACCAAGTTGTACAACATTATGTTGTACATCTTAAATATATACCATAAAAATGCAAAAAAAGAAAAATATTCCACTCCCATTTTTTTATGGTATCAGATGAGAAACTCACTGTCTTTTCTAAATGATTTTCCTCTATAAGAATGAATTATTTCTCGCTATTTCTTTAAAGGTTTTTCTGTTTTTAATTTTCAAAAGTTTAATTAGCATGGATTTCCTTGGGTGTATCGTACTTGAGGTTTCTCAGCTTCTTGAATCTATGCTGTATATGTCTTTCACAAAATTTAGGATGTTTTTTGCTATCATTACTTTGAATACTTGCTCAGTCCCTCTTTAATCCCCCTGTCCTTCTGGAACATACACAATATGAATGCTAGCTCTATTTTTACTGTCTCACAGGTATATATAGACCTGAAGGGGTTTTCTTTTTCTTTTTCCAGGAACTCTGTGAAAATCAGATACATGGGGAAAGAGGAAGAATATCATACCTGATTTGGCGTGGAGCCTCAAGAAGCTTCCTACATGAGAGCAAACAACATTTAGGTTGGTATGTATAGCATAAGTAGGCATTATCCAGGTGAGGGGGAAAATGCATTTCAGTTAGAGGTATTGCACGTAAGAGGGTCTTAAGACATCAAAGAAAATACACACATTTAAGGATTTGAAAAACCAAATAATTAGTTTTTAGTTTCTGTGCTTAAGAGGGTCTTAAGACATCAAAGAAAATACACACATTTAAGGATTTGAAAAACCAAATAATTAGTTTTTAGTTTCTGTGCTTATGGCGGAGAGGAAACGTGGTGAGAGATGAAAAAAATCGGGCCATATTCAGGGTCTGAACTAATCTATTTAAATTTATGACCATGGTTAGTGTATTGAGGATTGGAAGAGAGTGAGAAACAAACTGGAAAGCTGGCTAGGGCTTATTAGTCAAGGTTCACCAGATAAACAGATTTAATAGGATGTATGCATGCATGTGTAAGTGTGTGTGTCTGTGTGTATAAGAGGTGTGTGTGTGTGTGTGAGAGAGAGAGAGAGAGAGATTAAGAATTACCCTTATGTGATTATTCTGGTAGCTAGCAAATCCTCAATACACGGAAGAGGCAAGCAGATTGGAAATTCCACCAAGAGTTGATATTGCAGTCTTGAGTCCAAAGGCAATCTGGAGGCAGAATTTCTTATTCTTCAAAAGATTCTCAGTCTTTTCTCTTAAGGCCTTCAACTGATTAGAAAAGGTCTATTCATATTACAGAGGGTAATCTGCTTCAGTCCAAGTCTAATGATTTAAGTGTTAATCACATCTAAAACTTTGCAGCAATATCTATCCTGGTATTTAACCTCAACTTACAGCAAATAACTACTTTTGAAAAATAAATGTAAATATCATTTTTAAAAATTTTCAGCATATTAAGTGTTCTGGTCACATGAAACATTTTGTTTTTGTTAATTATAAATTTAATTTTATTAAAGGTAACTAACTATGGACTTCTAATTTACTACTTGATGTCTGAAAATCCATTACCTGCATCTACTAAAAAGCTCTGTACTAGCTAATAATATATAAACATATATTTCAAAGACAGGCACTCAATTTCCTTTTATTATTATATCTATGGGATATTATGATATTAAATTCTACAAAAATAATAGTGATCATCAATATAATATTTTCATACCAAGCTCTCTCTTCAGAGCCCCCTTAATCTCCTTGTTCCTGAAGCTGTAGATCAGGGGGTTCAACATGGGAATGACCACCGTGTAGAACACAGACACCACCTTGTTCTGGTCGGTTGAGTAGCTGGACTTGGGCATCACATAAATGAAGGTAATGGTCCCATAGAACAGAGTGACTGCAGTGAGGTGGGAGGTGCAGGTGGAGAAGGCTTTGTGGCGCCCGTCTGTGGAGTGCATCTTCAGGATGGTGATGAGGATGTAGATGTAGGAGATGGCTATGACACACACCGTGACAACAACAATGAAGCCAACAGAAAATGAGGAGACAATTGTGGGGAAACTGATATCAGAACAGGAGAGTTCAAGTAAAGGATTGAAATCACAGAAAAAATGATTGACTCTATTTGGTCCACAGAAACATAAAGAAAAGAAGGTACTAGTATAGGAGACAGCATTGAGAAAACCAGCTATGTAAACCACTAGGAATAACTGGACACAGACTTGTGTGGACATTTTGGTTGAATAAAGCAGTGGGCTGCAAATTGCCACAAAGCGGTCATAGGCCATGGCAGCCAGAAGGATGCATTCGACTGTCCCAAAGAAAACTGCTGAACTAAGCTGGATGGCACATCCAAGGTGGGAGATTGTATTTCTCTCCACCAGGAAGTTTACAAGCATGTTGGGTGTGACAGAAGATGAATAGCCCATGTCAGCAAAAGCCAAGTGACTCAGAAAAAAGTACATAGGATGATGGAGCTGAGAAGAGATTCTGATAAGAATAATTGTGCTGAGATTCCCAGATATGGTCACCAGGTAGATGCATAGGATGATCATGAAG
Source organism: Aotus nancymaae (assembly GCF_030222135.1). Classification (NCBI taxonomy): domain Eukaryota; kingdom Metazoa; phylum Chordata; class Mammalia; order Primates; family Aotidae; genus Aotus; species Aotus nancymaae. Next base: position 52,012,527 of record NW_026988473.1, on the reverse strand, counting down.
AGGATGACTCGGAGGATTGGATCATCTGTTAAGCCCAGTAAGATGAACTCCGTCACAGCAGTGTGATTCGCATCCTCCAGGGAGTCCATGAGACAAAGTAGCTGCTGCCAAAATGAACCTGTGATGAGAACAGCACATTAAATCAGTTATAAACTTGATGGTTTCATTTTCATTAAAACATACATGGAGGTTAATGATGAACAGATATATCATTCAAATAAAGTTTGGACTAAAAATTAAGTATTTTTGTTATTTCCAATTAAAACTTTATTGTGTCACCTAGTTTGAAATATGCTTGTTAGCACTATGCAAAACATTATTTGAGTAATATTCAAAACATCATGAAAGTACATTTTGAAAAAGATTAAATCATTTCATAATGTAACTGAGTATTCTAATTGGAGTATTATTGAATGAAATAATACTATCGTGGAAATGATATGCAGTTGGATAAAGTCTAAGTTTAAAAACTCAAACAGCTTACCTAGGTTCCCCCAGTTAGTGGCCAGCTTGACCCTCATCTCCAAGTTTTCTGGTTTTTAATCTTTAACTGGTTGTCCAAAGTGGCTGGTTGTCTGTGATGCTAGAGCATTTAGACCAATAAGCAAAGTAGGTATTTCCACATGATATTTACTAATAGTGTGTTTCCAAAGTATCTCCTAGCTAGTAAATTTATCAACATTATAGCTGAGTATCAAGTTTAGATCATGTTAAAATATCACATGAGCTTCTTTATCTTTTGAAAAGATAAATAAATAATCCTGGTAAATTATGCCTGTTAATTCACACTGAATTGACTGTGAAATGTAATTCAGTTGACGTCGTTTGCTAACTGATTGCAAGATTGCCTCCACTGTATTTCTCAGTTATGACTTGTGGGTACACATAAAACTTTAAAGTGTTCTCAAATGGTAAATGAAAATCAGCATATCGAATTTACTCACAAAAGTCAGTCTTACCTCTTGAAATAAGAATGCATTCCTCTCAGTTATAAATTCAAAGTCTTTGTTATTATATAGAGCCATATTATATTATTGTTTGTTTTTGAGGATAAATCTCTGAAGATTCTAGAGATTCAAATGTGAATTCAAAAGCACCGGAGATCATTATCACATTCTCAGGTGAATATTGAGCAGTTTGACTCGCACAAACACAGCTAATCTTTAAAAGTTCCATTAATTCTCAAATGATCAGTTTTTTCATATTATCTATGTGTTTGTGCTCTCTCATTTGATAATTATTGGGAGTATAACATAATAAATTATCTCACAGGTTAATATTGGTTCTAAGTTTACTTTGATATTTTAGTTTAAATAATATTAAACAGCAAATATAAAACATTAAACAACAAATGTTCATTTCCTAAGTGTTTTGTGATGTTAGCTATAAGACACTCCATTAGATGCTTTTGGAAATCTGAAGTGGAAACTTCACATAAAGTTGAATTTTAAATAACACAGTCATTTAAATAATAGACATATGTCTCTGGGAAAAGATATAAAATAAATACCATTAAAATTGTGTAGATAAATGTGTTTAAGTTTTTGTATATTCTGGATATACAAGAAAAAAACAACCCCATCAAAAAGTGGGTGAAGGATATGAACAGACACTTCTCAAAAGAAGACATTTATGCAACCAACAAACATATGAAAAAAAACTCATCATCACTGGTCATTAGAGAAATACAAATCAAAACCACAATGAGATATGATCTCACACCATTTAGAATGGTGATCACTAGAAAGTCAGGGAACAACAGATACTGGAGAGGATGTGGAGAAATAGGAATGCTTTTACACTGTTGGTAGGAGTGTAAATTAGTTCAACCATTGTGGAAGACAGTGTGGAGATTCCTCAAGGGTCTAGAACTAGAAATACCATTTTTCCCAGCAATCCCATTACTGGGTATATACCCAAAGGATTATTAATCATTCTACTATAAAGACACATGCACACGTATGCTTATTGCAGCACTATTCACAATAGCAAAAACTTGGAACCAACCCAAATGTCCATCAATTATAGACTGGATAAAGGAAATGTGAATGTTCTTAATATTACTGAAGTTTACACTTAAAATGGTTAAGGTGGAAATTTTTGTTATATGTATTTTACTGCAACTAAAACCACTTTTAAAAATTAAAAAATAGGCCGGGCGCGGTGGCTCAAGCCTGTAATCCCAGCACTTTGGGAGGCCGAGGCGGGTGGATCACGAGGTCGAGAGATCGAGACCATCCTGGTCAACATTGTGAAACCCCGTCTCTATTAATACAAAAAAATTAGCTGGGCACGGTGGCGCGTGCCTGTAATCCCAGCTACTCAGGAGGCTGAGGCAGGAGAATTGCCTGAACCCAGGAGGCGGAGGTTGCGGTGAGCCGAGATCGCGCCATTGCACTCCAGCCTGGGTAACAAGAGCGAGACTCCGTCTCAAAAAAAAAAAAAAAAAAAAAAAAAATTAAAAAATATATCCCCAGAGGCCAATAGAAAGACACAGAAATAAACTCATGCATATATGGACAACTAATTTTAGACAAGGTCACTGAGAATGCACAATAGCAAAAGGATAGTCTCCATAATTAAGCACTTTTGGGAAGATTAGATATGCACATGTAAAACAATAAAATTTATTTATTTTAAACCAGTCTCAAAAACCAACTAAAATGGATTAAGACCGAAACATGACACCGAAAACCATAAAACTCCTAGAAGAAAATATAGGGGGAAATGTGCTTGACATTGACCTTGGCAATTATTTTTCGAATTTGACAGCAAAAGCTCAGGTGAGAAAAGCAAAAATAAGTTACAGCAAACTTAAAATACTCTGCACAGCAAAGTATACAATCAACAAAATGAAAAGGCAACTTACGGTTTGGGAGAAAATATTTGTAAACCATATATTTGATCAGAGATTAATATCCAAAATGTGTAAAGAACTTACAACAACTCAATAGCAAAAAAAAAAACCTCAAAAAAACAGATTAAAAATTGTGCAAAAGATCTGAATAAACATTTCTCAAAAGAAGACATGCAAATGACCAATAGGTATATATAAAAACATGCTTATTGATATTGCTAATCATCAAGGAAATGCAAATTAAAACCACAGTGAGATATCACCTCATACCCATTAGGACGACTATAATAAAAAAAACAAGAGATAACAAGTGTTTGTGAGGGTGTGGAGACAAAGGAACCCTTGTGTACTGTTGGTAGGACTCTAAACTGGTGTTGACATTGTGGAAACAGTATGAAATTTCCTCAAAGAATTAAAAATAGAACTACGTATGACCCAGCAATCTCTTTGCTGGGTATGTACTCAAAGGAAATGAAATCAGTGCCTCATGGAGACATCTGAGTCACCATAAATGGATAAAGAAAATGGTGTGTGTGTATTCAGCCTTATATATATATATATTATATACATGCAGACACACACACATACACACATGCACACAATGGAATATTATTCAGCCTTGTAAAAGAAGGAGATCCTGCCACTTGTCACAACATGGATGGTGCTGAGGACATTATGCTAAGTAAAATAAGCTAAACACAAAAATAAAAGTATTTCATGATCTCACTTATATATATGAAATCTTTTTAAAATATCAAATACATAGAAACAGAGAGCAGATTGGTGGGTACCAGGAGGAGGGTGTAGTGGGTAATGGCAGACTGCAGTCAAAGGCTAAAATGTTGCAGTTATTTAGGATAAGTTGAGCAATTTAATGTACAATAAGAAGACTACAGTTGGCCAGGTGCAGTGGCTCATGCCTGTAATGCCAGCATTTTGGGAGGCCAAGGTGGGCGGATCATGAGGTCAGGAGATCAAGACCATCCTGGCTGATACGGTGAAACCACATCTCTACTAAAAATACAAAAAATTAGCCAGGCCTGGTGGCACACACTGTAGTCCCAGCTACCTGGAAGGCTGAGGCAGGAGAATCGCTTGAACCTGAGAGGTGGAGGTTGCAGTGAGCCGAGATATCATGCGACTGCACTTCAGCCTGAGTGACAGAGCCAGACTCTGTCTCAATAAAAAATGAAGAAGAAGAAGAAAGAAGAAGGAGAAGGAGAAGGAGAAGGAGAAGGAGAAGGAGAAGGAGAAGGAGAAGAAGAAAAAGAAGAAGAAGACTACAGTTAATATTGTATTGTATATACAAAATTTTTAAGTGAGTAGATTTTTTTTGTTTCTTCTTTCTTTTATTTTCCACTTTTGTGGACACATAGTAGGTGTTTATATTTATTGAGTACATTAGATATTTTGATACAGGCATACAATGTGTAATAATCATATAAGGGTAAATGGGGTATTCATCACATCAAACATTCATCCTTTCTTTGTGCTACAGATTCCAGTTCTACGTCTTAAGTTTTATTTTAAAATGTACAGTAAATTACTGTTGACTATCATCACCCTGTTGTGCTGTCAAATACTAGATCCTATTCATTCTATTTAACTATATTTTTATACCCATTAAACATCTCCACTTCCGCCCACCTTCAGTACTCTTCCCAGCTTCTGGTAACCATCATTCTACCAAGAAAGTAGGTTTTGGGTGCTCCGACCAAGAAAAAAAAAGATAACTATATAAGATGATGCATGTGATAATTTGCTTAATTGTTATATTATTATGTACATGGTATCAAAACATATTGTATAACTTAAATATATGCAATTTTTTTAGCTCATAAAAAAGAACAAAAAAAATGTTGCACCACTTCTTTCTGGTTTCATAGTTTTGGATAGGAAACTCATTGTCTTGCAAAATGCTTTTCTCTTCTAAGTAATATGTCCTTTTTCTCTGGCTGCTTTCAAGATTTTTCTGTCTTTAATTTTCAAAAGCTTAATTTGGATGTTTCTTGTTGTGCGTTTCCTTGGGTTTATCCTATTCGAGATTTGCTCACCCTTCCTGAATCTGTAGCTCTGTATATCTTTCACCAATTTAGAATGTTTTTAATCATTACTTCTTTGATTATTTATTGAATACCCTTTCTTTCTGAGATTCTCAAGATATAAATATTAGCTCTCTTTTATTGTCTCATAGGTTCATGCAGTTCTGTTCTTTTTTATTGTTCCAATTATTTTGTTTATTGCTCAGAACAGGTAAATTCTATTTTTTATTTAAGTTCACTGATTTTGTCTTCTGTGTCTCCATTCTGCTACTGAGCTCATCCGGCAAGTTTGTTGTTGTTTTTTAATATTTCTATGAGTATGTTTTGCAGTTTTATACTTTCCATTTGGTTCTTCCTTGTAATTTCTATTTATTTGCTGAAATTCTCTATTTTTATTTCTTTCAAGAAAATTAATGATTGCTTCTTGAATCATTTTTTATGGCTGCTTTAAATCTTTGTTAAAAAATTTCAGTATTGGCTTCATCTTAGTGTTGGCATCTATTGTCTTTTCTCATTCAAGTTGTGTTTTTCTCAGAACAAAAATTGATATTTGACCATATCATGGACATTCTGGATATCATATTATGAAACTGAATCTTTGAATCATGCTCAGTCTTTTTCAGTATTCATTCTTGCTGAGGTGTAGTTGAAACTTCCAAGTATGTTCCAGTCTGCCAGAAGTGGAGAGCTGACTCATACTACTTTCTTCCAGATGGGTGAGGTGAAAGTTCAGCTCCCCACTGCTCTGCTGACCTCATCCCAGTGAACGGCACTGATTTGTATGCCTCCTTACCTTTAAGGTTCTGCTCCCTGTTGGGACTCACTGCTCCTAAGGAAAGGTGAGGTGGATAGCTGGTTCACACTGCTTTGCTGCAGGGAGGGTTGGAAGCTCAGCTCCTCACTGGGATACCAATCTCATTGGGGCAGGAGAGTCATGATGCAGGGTGAAGAATACCAGGTAGCCCTACCTCACACCATCTCATTAAGTCTTGTTGCTGTCAGGTGACAGGGGAGGCTCATTTCTCCACTGGACCCTGCTAACCAGAATCAGAGGGAGGACAAGGTGAAGATCAGCTTGAGATGGAACAGGGACTCCTCTTAGGGACCTGTGGGCCTCCTCAAGCATAGAAATAACAGGAAAAAAAATGAGTTTCTTCAAGGGAAATTTCAGACACCTAGCTAATTCTGAGAAGTAAATGAGCAACTTGATATGCAAGAAAGTAATAGTGGTGTAAAACAATAGCCAAGGAAGTTAGAATCACAGGATGTTTAGTTCTCCTATAGACTCTAAAGACAGCATCTTAACAATATATGTCCCTGAGTTGTTTTTCGGAAACCTGGACCCCCACCAAATGAAAATTTTCATCTGCTGGCACACAGACCTCAGATAAAGGGTAAATGAGGACTGAAGTCTGACCACAGCCATGCTTTGTTCTAAATTTCCTCCTGAGGGACATGGTAGAGGTCACACTCCCAGCCAAGAACTAATATTCTTTTCTGCTAATCCCAAAGTTTTAAAGAGAACTTTGCCTCCGGAACCAACTGCAAATCAGAAGATCTTTGAGTCCACCTATGATCTGTTCCCCACCCCAACTTCAAAGTCTACCACCCTTTTAGGTCAAACCAATGTATTGCCTCCATATTCCAATTTATGACTTTGCCTATAACCTCTGCTTCCCTACCTTTAAAAATCCTTACTTGCAAGCCATTGGAAATGTCAGGACTTAAGCAAGGGCTGCTTGATCCTCCTGGCTTGGCACTATGCAAATAATGCTCTCCCCTGCTGTAAACCTGGTGTGGCTGTTTGGCCTTACTGCACTGGGCAAGTGGATCCCAGTTCAGTTGGATAACAGACTCCCTGATTGGCCCCACTGAAACACAGGGAAGGGGAAAAACATGATTTTTCCACTGGTTTTTGTCTGGAGTCAGTTAAGTAATGCCAAAACGTTTTCTTTTCTCTCCAGGCCACCCTTTCCCCAGTTCTTTGACCAGGAGAGAATAGGCTTTTCTTACAGTTCTTTTTTGTTTTTGTCTGTGTCTGTTGGCAGTTCTGAGTTGGAAGTTTCTAATGGATCCTGTCCAGGATATATGAAAGCAATAAGGAAACCCCAAAAATTCATTGCTATATTGTTTTTCAAGTCCAATAGTCCCTAGGCAGGTAACCCTTTTTATTCTACCTTTGAAAGTCTTCTTATACTGTTTTTGTGCTACGTCTAAGGATTTTTTAGTAATAAGAGAAAGGGCCTGGAAGAAATGGGGCTACTTCAGCTTCAAAGAAATCAGAAATCGATGCCTTCAAATATGTAAAAATATCCAGTTTCTTATGTATTTCATGCCACAAAGTTGGTGTAATAAAAATCAGCCTGCCATATCCAGATATAGAAGTCTCTATACTTACTGTGAACGGAAAGGGTTTGCTAGAAAGGAATGTGCCAGAGACAAATAAAAGTTCATGGTGAATTGTCTCAAAGTGCCCTCTACTCCACAGGAAGTATGTGCCTTAAAAAAAAAAAAAGCCAAAGTATTATGAGACTATTCGTGCCATTGATCTTTTGCTTTACCTTATGTGCCTCAGTTACAACCTTTGTAATACAAGGATTTTTTTTAAACTTTAAAGAGTTATTCCAAGAAATAATTAGGTTAATACTATACTTGTAAATCAGTGAGAACAGGGCCCAGAATGTAGTGGACAATTTAATACTGTTACTACTATTACTAACATTTGACTTCTAGATCTTTTAGCTCTCCAACCATGCAAATGCATAAAGAAGAAACTATTTAGTAAAGTGTGAATTCAAACCTTTTAGTAAACTAGGCTGAGATTCTAGTTGCTAATCTAGCTTATAAAAGTGTCAAGGTAGTGATGTGGATGTGCTGAGTACCAGTTTGTTATAAAAGGCTATCTCTGTTGTAGCAGGATCTGACCTAAACATTCAATCACTTGAATCAGACAGAAGCATTCAGCTGATCAGTGGCCAGGATTCAGTCAGTAGAGTCAGCAGTTCAAGCAGGAAGAAAAGCTTCATTCAGCCATCCATTAATTCATTATTTTTTTCTTTATTTCTTCATTTTAAATATGCAATTGTGCTTATTAGGCTCTAGAAACCATGTGAAAATTAGGTACATAGGGAGCAGAAAAGATGTGGTCGCTTCTATACAAAACTTTCAACACTGTCAAGAAAGCAAACACTATATGTGGCACCATATGCCAAGTTTGTAGTCCAAATTGTGTAGGATAAGTTAAATGTAAATAGCATTCTATTAAATAATTTGTGTTTACTTCTGTAAGCTTAGTTATGTCAAAATAAAGTTTTAAAACAGCAAAAAAAAAAAAGCAAACACTAAATCTGTATCTATACGCATTGAGTATTCTCAAGAGAATAGACAGGGTTCTATGTAATATCATTATTTGAATTTCTACAGAAATAACAAGCATCATGAGAAAATATTTTTCTACCAAGCTCTCTCTTCAGAGCCCCCTTAATCTCCTTGTTCCTGAGGCTGTAGATCAGGGGGTTCAACATGGGAATCGCCACTGTGTAGAACACAGACACCACCTTGTTTTGGTCAGTTGAGTAGCTGGACTTGGACATCACATAAATGAAGGTAATCGTCCCAAAGAACAGAGTGACCGCAGTGAGGTGGGAGGTGCAGGTGGAGAAGGCCTTGTGGCGCCCGTCTGTGGAACGCATCTTCAGGATGGTGATGAGGATGTAGATGTAGGAGATGGCTATGACACACACAGTGACCACAATGATGGAGCCAGCAGAAAATGAGAGAACAACTGTGGAGACACTGATATCAGAACAGGAGAGTTCAAGTAAGGGAGCGAAATCACAGAAAAAATGATTGACTCGATTTGGTCCACAGAAGAGTAAAAAATAGAAGGAAGTAGTGTAAGAGACAGCAATGAAAAAACCAGCTATGAAAGCCACTAAGAGTAGCTGGACACAGACTTGTGTGGACATTTTGGTTGAATAAAGCAGTGGGCTGCAAATTGCCACAAAGCGGTCATAGGCCATGGCAGCCAGAAGGATGCATTCAACGGTCGCAAAGAAAGCTGCTGAACCAAGCTGGATGGCACATCCAAGGTAGGAGATTGTATTTCTCTCCACCAGGAAGTTTACAAGCATGTTGGGTGTGACAGAAGATGAATAGCCCATGTCAGCAAAAGCCAAGTGACTCAGAAAAAAGTACATAGGATGCTGGAGCTGAAGAGAAATTCTGACAAGAATGATTATGCTGAGATTCCCAGATATGGTTACCAGGTAGATGCATAGGATGATCATGAAGAGGATGACTCGGAGGATTGGATCATCTGTTAAGCCCAATAAGATGAACTCCGTCACAGCAGTGTGATTCCCATCCTTCAGGGAGTCCATGAGACAAAGTAGCTGCTGCCAAAATGAATCTGTGATGAGAACAGCACATTAAAATGTTATAAATTTGATGGTTTCATCTTTGTTAATATATACATGAAAGTTAATGTGAACAGATATATCATTCAAGGAAAGTTTAGACTAAATATTTTTTACTTTAGAGTTTCATTGTTTATGTATTTATATGTAATGAGTCTTTCTATATTTTAAAATATTTTAAAAGAAACACCAAAAAAATTGCTTAAAATAATGTATATCCTGTCTTCAATTTGTATTTTTAATAAAAATGAACTTAAAGTTGCTTTAAAGATAAAGATTTTAAAACATAAGACCTAGAAGAATAATAAAAGGGATGGTCCATATAACAAAAAAAGTTAAAATATATTAATGTACGATTATTTAATGAACACTTAAATATTAGCTAACATTTGCTGAATGCCCATCAAATTACCAGCTCATGGTTAAGAATTTTGTCTATGTGTATATAATATATAACATATATATTATCGTATTATATATATTATATATAGAGAGATATCTATTTTAATTTCTATAAAATAATATTAAGCACTTTTATTATTCCCTTTTTATAGATAGGGAAACTAAGTTTAAAAATGTTAAGTAACTTACCTAAGGTTATATAGTAAGTGGTAGAATCCAGATCTGAATCCTGGACAGTTTGAATCTAGTCAATTCCCATAATAACGATGTTGGGGGTAATATAATTATAATATTACATTTGTATAACATTGTACAAATATTACACTTATAGCATAGTTGGAGAATATTTACCATGAAATCTAGTACACTTAAAAATCAGTAGATAACAGATTAACATTTCAGTTCTCTGAAATGTATAACTGATGTATAAAAGAGATGCCTAGCTAGTTACATAGCTTACAATATCTATCAGTTAATCAACTAGTTTTTTAAAAGAGGCATACAATTTTCTTCATAGGACAAGGAAGAAATAAAAAGAAATGTCAAGTTATGCTTATGAGTGAAGTCATCTAGTATAAATTGTTTAAGTGCTTTTATTTCCAGTTAAAATATTATTATATCAATTAGGCTGAAATATCAATTTAACCATTATGCATAATATTGTATGATTAAGATTCAGAACATAATTAAGATATTTATTCAAACCAAATCATTTCCTAATGTAACAATATTAACAAATTGAAGTATTAAAGAATCAAATAACATTATTTAGGACATAATATACAGAAGAACAAAGTTTCAGCCTAGAAATATAAGAAGTTTACCAAGGGCCACTCTGTTGATGGCCAACTTGACCCTCACCTCCAAATTTTCTGGCTTTATAGCCTTATCTTTCTCCAAAGTGTGTAGTTAGGCCAGGCATGGTAGCTTATACCTGTAATCCCAACACTTTGGTGGACAGATCACTTGAGTCCAGGAATTTGAGATCAACCTGTGCAACATGGCAAAATCTGGTCTCTAAAAATTAGCCAGACATGGTGGCATGCACCCATAGTCCCAACTACTTTGGAGGCTGAGGTGGGAGGATCACCTGAGCCTGGGAGGTCAGCTGCAGTGAGCCATGATTGCACCATTACACTCTAGCCTGGGTGATAGAGTGAGACACTGTGTCCAAAAAAAAAGCGTCTTGGGTCAGGCGTGGTAGCTCACACCTGTAATCCTAGTACTTTGGGAGAGTGAGGCAGGTGGAACACTTGAGGTCAAGAGTTCAAGACCAGCCTGGCCTACATGGTGAAACCCCATTTCTACTAAAAATACAAAACTTAGCAGAGCATGGTGGTGCATGCCTGTAATCCCAGCTACTCAGGAGGCTGAGGCAGGAGAATCACTTGAACCCGAGAGGCAGAAGTTGCAGTGAGCCGAGATCACACCACTGTACTCCAGCCTGGGTGACAGAGTGAGACTCACAGTTAGTTAATTTATATTAGTATTATGGCTGAGTGCCAAGTTTAGACAGTGTTAAAAGACCATGTGAGTTTCTGTTCTTATGGCTGGATATATGAAGAATTTTGGTAAATTGAATTATGCCTGTTAATTCACACTAAATTGACTGCAGAAACTTAATTTAATTCAGCTAAAGTTACTTGCTAACTGACTCTAAGATTACATCTGTCTTGTTTCTTAATTATGACTTGTGAGTACACATACAACTTTAAAGAATAAAGTTTTCTTAAATGGAAAACTAAAACTCGTTACACCAGATTCACCCACAAACCCAAAGTCTTACCTCTTGAAATAAAAATTTAATCATCTTACACTTATAAATTTAGATGCCTTGTTATTACATAGTAACCACACTATATTATCTTTTGCCTTTGGGGATAAATCTCTGAAGATTCTAGAGATTCAAATGTGAATTCAAAAGCAGTAGAGATCATTATCACATTCTCAAGTGAATATTGAACAGTTCAACTCACAAAAATACAAACAATCTTTAAGAGTTTGTCCATTCTCAAATGATCAATTTTTTCATTTTGTCTAAGGGGTGGTACACTTTCATTTGATAATTAATGGGAGTATAATATAATACATTATCTCATAGATAAATATTGGTTCTTTTTTATTTTTTATTTTTGGTTCTTTTTTTAATTGTACTTTAGGTTCTGGGGTACATGTGCAGATCATGCAGGATTGTTGCATAGGTACACACATGGCAATGTGGTTTGCTGCCTCCATCCTCCCGTCACCTACATCTGGCATTTCTCCCCATGTTATCCCTCCACAACCTCCCCCCACCCCCCGCGATGTCCCTCCCTTGGCTCCCCTCAACAGACCCCAGTGTGTGATGCTCCCCTCCCTGTGTCTGTGTGTTCTCATTGTTCAACATCTGCCTATGAGTGAGAACATGTGGTATTTGATTTTCTGTTCTTGTGTCAGTTTGCTGAGAATGATGGTTTCCAGATTCATCCATGTCCCCACAAAGGACACAAACTCATCGTTTTTTATGGCTGCATAGTATTCCATGGTGTATATGTGCCACATTTTCCTTGTCCAGTCTATCGTCAATGGGCATTTGGGTTGGTTCCAGGTCTTTGCTATTGTAAACAGTGCTGCAGTCAATGTATGTGAGCATGTCTCTTTATAATAGAACAATTTATAATCCTTTGGGTATATACCTAGTAGTGAGATTGCTGGGTCAAATGGAATTTCTATTTCTAGATCCTTAAGGAAGTGTCACACTGTCTTCCACAATGGTTGAACTAGTTTACACTCCCACCAACAGTGTAAAAGTGTTCCTATTTCTCCACATCCTCTCCAGCATCTGTTGTCTCCAGATTTTTTAATGATCAACATTCTAACTGGCAGGAGATGGTATCTCAATGTGGTTTTGATTAATATTTCTTTAATGACCAGTGATGATGAGCATTTTTTCATGTTTGTTAGCCTCATATATGTCTTCTTTTGAAAAGTGTCTGTTCATATCCTTCGCCCACTTTTGGATGGGTTTGTTTTTTTTTTTTTCTTGTAAATCTGTTTTAGTTCTTTGTAGAATCTGGATATTAGCCCTTTGTTAGATGGGTAGATTGCAAAACTTTTTCCCCATTCTGTTGGTTGCCAGTTCACTCTAGTGATTGTTCCTTTTGCTGTACAGAAGCTCTGGAGTTTAATTAGGTCCCATTTGTCTATTTTGGCTTTTGTTGCCAATGCTTTTGGTGTTTTAGTCATGAAGTCCTTGCCTATGCCTATGTCCTGAATGGTTTTTCCTAGGTTTTCTTCTAGGGTTTTTATGGTGTTAGGTCTTAGTTTAAGTCTTTAATCCATCTGGAGTTAATTTTAGTGTAAAGTGTCAGGAAGGGATCCAATTTGTGTTTTCTGCACATGGCTAGCCAGTTTTCCCAACACTGTTTATTAAACAGGGAATCCTTTCCCCATTGCTCGTTTTTGTCAGGTTTGTCAAAGATCAGATGGTTGTAGATGTGTGACATTGCCTCCAGGGCCTCTGTTCTGTTCTAAGTTTACTTTGATACTTCAGGTTAAAGAATACTAAACTGCAAATATAAAAAGTAAACAGCTTCATTCATTCAACAAATGTTCATTTTTCTAAGTATTTTGTAGTGGTAAAGAAGATTCAAACAAACTTAATTAGGAACAATGAAGAAAATATTACCACTGACCCTATAGAAACACAAATAATCATCAGAGACTTCTTTTTTTAAAATTATACTTTAAGTTCTGGGATGCATGTGCAGAACATGCAGGTTTGTTACATAGGTATACACATGTCCCATGGTGGTTTGCTGCACCTATCAACCCATCATCTACATTAGGTATTTCTCCTAATGCTATCCCTCCTGTAGTCCCCCAACCCCTGACAGGCCCTGGTGTGTGATGTTCCCCTTCCTGTTACCATGTGTTCTCATTGTTCAACTCCCATTTATAAGTGAGAACATGAAGTTTGGTTTTCTGTTCCTATGTTAGTTTTCTGAGAATAATGGTTTCCAGCTTCATCTGTCTCCCCGCAAAGAACATGAAGTCATCCTTTCTTATGGCTGCATAGTATTCCATGGTGTATATGTGCCATATTTTCTTTATCCAGTCTATCATTGATGGCATTTGGGTTGGTTCCAAGTTTCTGCTATTGTGAATAGTGCTGCTTATCATATGTGTTCATGTGTCTTTATAATAAAATGATTTATAATCCTTTGGGTATATACCCAGTAATGGGATTGCTAGGGCAAACGGAATTTCTGGTTCTAGATCCTTGAGGAATCACCACACTGTCTTCCACAATGGTTGAACTAATTTACACTCCCACCGACAGTGTAAAAGTGTTCCTGTTTCTCCACATCCTCTGCAGCATCTGTTGTTTCCTCACTGTTTAATGATCGCCATTCTACCTGGAGTGAAATGGTATCTCATTGTGATTTTGATTTGCATTTCTCTAATGATCAGTGATGATAAGCTTTTTTTCATGTTTCTTGGCCACATAAATGTCTTCTTTTGAGAAATGTCTGTTCATATAATTTACCCACTTTTCAATGGGGTTGTTTTTTTCTTGTGAATTTGTTTAAGTTCCTTGTAGATTCTGGATATTAGCCCTTAGTCAGATGGATAGACTACAAAAGTTTTCTCCTATTCTGTAGGTTGCCTGTTCAGTCTGATGATAGTTTCTTTTGCTGTGCAGAAGCTCTTTAGTTTAATTAAATCCCATTTGTCAATCTTGACCGGTATTGCCTAGGTTTTCTTCTAGAGTTTTTACGGTTTTAGAGCTTACATTTAAGTCTTTAATCTATCTTGAGTTAAATTTTGTATAAGGTGTAAGGAAAGGGTCCAGTTTCAGTTTTCTGCATATGGTTAGACAGTTTTCCCAACACCATTTATTAAATAGGGAATCCTTTCCCCACTGCTTGTTTTTGTCAAGTTTGTCAAAGATCAGATGGTTGTAGCTTTGTGGCGTTACTTCTGAGGTCTTTGTTCTGTTTCACTGGTCTATATGCCTGTTTTGGTACCAGTACCATGCTGTTTTGATTACTGTAGTCTTGTAGCAATAAGTTTCCTTATAAAACTATATATATGAATCACAAGTTTATATATATATTAATAATATCTTTCTTACTGTATTAGTCTATTCTCACACTGCTATAAAAAAATCTGAGACTGGGTAATTTATAAAGAAAAGAGGTTTAATTGGCTTATGATTCTGCAGGCTGTACAGGAAGCATGGCTAGGAGGCCTCAGGAAACTCCAATAATGTCAGAGAGTAAAGGGAAAGCAAGCACATCTTACATGGCTGGAGCAGGAGCAAGAGAAAAGAAGGGAGAGGTGCTTCACACTTTGAAACAAGTCCATCTCACAATAACTCACTTACTTTCATGAGAACAGCACCAAGGGCATGGTGCTGAACCATTCATAAGAAACTGCCCCTGATCCAGTCACCTCCACCAGGTCCCAACTCCAACATTGGAGGTTACAACTGAATATGAGATTTGAGTAGGGTCATAGATCCAAACCATAACATTTACCATTCAGTTGTTTTTTCATTTGTATTGTTACTTTATTCTTTGACCCATGGGTTATTCGATGGTGCATTATTTATTTACCAACACATAGTTGTTTTCTAGTTAGCTTTTTGTTATTGCTTCCTGACTTCACTGCACTATATTTAGAGAAAATAATTTATGTAATTGAAAACCATTAAAACAAGTTGAGATTTGCACTATTTCCCGAGTCTAGGTAATTTTTTTTAATGTACTTTGTTTAATATATTCTCTGTAGTTAATTGCTGTGTTCTAAAAATGTTCTACATACCTTTTTCTAAAATACCCAGACTTCAAGGAGATATACATATCCTTAATGCCAATCTTGTAGTCCAGATTTTTCACCTTATACTACTTAGAGAGTTGTTAAAATCTATTCTGAAAAATAAAATTATTACTTTTCATTTGGTTTAGCTGAGAGCTAAGTTTTAGACTTTTTCTTTTTTTTTTTTTAATTTTTAATTTAACGTTAGTAGACCACTTCACCTGGAGACTTTTTCTTAGCTATTAAACTGTTCTTCACTAAGAGGGATAACTTTTACTAATAATATTGAGATAGACTTGCCAAATAATTGCAAAAGCCATCAAGTGTAGCCAAGAAAATATAATTTTGTTAAACTAATATTTTCAGCATAGGCTCATTAGTAAATAGATAAATGGTTTTTGTAATAATATTTAACAAATTTTCATGAGAAAAGAGGATTGCAAAACTATAGTGGCATCTCTTTTGTAATATAAGAAGGTACTTTAAAAAAATGAAAAAGAAAGAAAAAAAGTAGCAAGAAGGTACTTCATAATTTCTCTCAGAGCCCATACTTGACACACAAGTAGGTGGCCTGTTTCTCAAAGAACGTTATTCATGGTCCACTTTAAGTTCTGCCTATGATTCAGTATGGAATTCTAAACAGTGTATTTGTTCAGAATTCTATGTAAATATAGGATTGCATTTAAGACCCCTGATAACATGTATCATTATCTTTATGATAAACAGTTGACAAAATCCTTTGACTTCTTTAAGGATAAATTTTACCTTGAGTGAACTTTCTATTTCCCTTAAGTTTGGACAAAACTGAAATGTCAGGTGTGTTACATGTAACACTACACTGCTTATGACAAAAATGATTAATCGTAAATTCTATCCATACAGGGGGCTGATATATCCTATTTTATACTTTATACTGCCTTGAGTATCATGATGTAAAAACCCTTGCAGGGACCCTGGAACTAAACACTATACCAAAAACTATGTAAAATTTATTGATTCCAGTTAAGGTCTTGAGGATTCTAAGTAGGATGGCTCTTCTGCCTGTGCTCCCACTTGGGATTTCTATGTGAAGACCAATGAGGACTACACTCACCAGATAGGAATGCCTGGTGTAACTCTACTGGCATGATGAATTTTTCAAGTATGATGTTCTAAATAATTGCATACTTTTAGTAATTATCTTTGGTATTCTGTGATTGTACACATTTCAAATAGTCTTTTTACTTTGAAACAAAGCAATGTTATAGTCTGTAATGATTCATTTCCGTATGTTAAATCTTAGTTTTGTTTCTGTTGCCTGTTACTTCCACTGGCTTTCATGCTTGGTACCTTGTTTCCTTTTGTATTGGTCATTATTTTTCACTGTGTGCTGGTTATTGATTCTGAATAATTACCGGTAGGAATAATTGAGGTGTGGGTTGGTTGGTTGCTTATTCAGTTCACCCTGATGCGCCACCTGTCCCTGACCATGTTATATTCAAATTCAAACACTGAGCTTCTCAAGCTCTCCAGGGCTGTGCCAGCCTTCGTTACTTCAGGTTTTCCCTTATCCTGAGGATATATGTGGGGTGTATAAATCAGACTTCTCACCTGGATGTGCCATAGGCCTTGCTTGTGCCCTTCTCATCCCAAAAGAACACTAAAGCCACATCTCAGGTTAATAACAATCTTCTGACTTGTCAAATTCTCTCGGCAAAAGCATTTTTGAGTATTGGGCCTACTTCTCTAGGTTCTCACACTTTCTGATAAGACAGTTCCTTATTATCCTGTAAGTTCTATAGTGAAATGTAAGACATATTTAACATTTCATCATTCTTTAATTGTGCTCACCATGGAACTGATTAAAATGACCAATTTTGCCACTGTTGGAACTAAAACCTCAAAGGTAAATTACACGCATGTAAGTGAATATTAGACTCGTAGAGCTGTTACACAGGTAACACCATATTCAACATGAACCAGCCTCACCTTCTGCAGCTGTTTGGATGTTATGTTCCCAGTGAGATCTGCAGTGACCCCTCCCTGCCCCTGGCACATCAGCCTTCCACATGCTGCTCCACTTTTTCTTTCTCCATGGTACTCATACCCTTCTAATAGTAGGTATTACTTACTTGTTAGTTTTATTGTCTGACTCCTATGTTAGAAGACAGATTTCATCAGGACAGACATCGGTGGCTATTAGTCACTTATATCCTCATCTAGGGCAGTGCCTATAATAATCACCAAATATAGTTTTTGAATGTACAAAAGAAAGAATAAATGAATGAAATAATTGATACCCTATGGTTCTACTGGCATAATGTTGGCCTTGTTGTCTGAAACACCAAAGAGGGGACAGGAAAGAGAAATAAATGTGGTAGTGGTCAGCATACAGAGGTTGATTAAATCTCTCCAGGGACAGACACAATTTCAGGGAAGAGACAGTCCAGTCCTCTTGAGTTTCCTGAATAGACTGAAGATCTCTGACCATTAATGAGTCACTCCAAAAGGTTGTTCCTTATGGCCACAATGTCACAGTATAAGCTGGATTCTCCTCTTGGAAGTTATTGCCTGTTTTTGTTTTTTTTTCCACTCAGTCTCTGAGGAGTTCAGAAACCCTGCTAATTCCCACAGAAGTCACCTGTTTTGATATGACAGGGAAATTCATAGGTTAGTCAGGGGCATCTCATCCTGTTCTTCTCTGGGACCCCTGTAACCATGCTGGAGACAGAGAATAGAAACACAGACCAGATTGTTGTGGATCAACCAAGCTAATTCTCACCAGGTAGCCTTTCTGGAAGAAGAATATCTCTAGCAATTTTACTATCTGGTTCCTTTGTCATTTTCTCTCATAATGTACTCATTCACAACTATCGATATCAGGCATACATCTCAGGATAAGCTGAGGCTGAAAATGGCCACAGTCTGAAGGTTTAAAGGTATGCCTTAACTTATGGGAGAAAACAACTCTTGAAAAAACATGAACAAAATTTTAAAAGGATTTTCAACAGACAAAGCATTTTTTTCATGTGAAACTATTTGCATTCTCAAATATAAATTTAATTTAATCTTATTAAAGATAAAGCAAGATGGACTTCTAATTTCGTATTTGATCTGAAAATCTACCCTCATGATTGACTAAACAGCTCCACCCTGGGTAATGATCTATGGACAGATATATGTTGACCACAAACACTCAGTATATTATTATTATTGTATATGTGGAATATTAATGCATCAGATTCTTCAAAATAACTGGTTTCATCAAGAAAATATTTTTCTTCTAAGCTCTCTCTTCAGAGCTCCCTTAATCTCCTTGTTCCTGAGGCTGTAGATCAGGGGGTTCAACATGGGAATCACCACTGTGTAGAACACAGATACTAGTTTGTTCTGGTCAGTTGAGTAGCTGGACTTGGGCATCACATAAATGAAGGTAATGGTCCCATAGAACAGAGTGACTGCAGTAAGGTGGGAGCTGCAGGTGGAGAAGGTCTTGCGGCGCCTCTCAGAAGAGTGCATCTTCAGGATGGTGATGAGGATGTAGATGTAGGAGACGACTATGACACACACAGTAGTCACAATGATAGATCCTGAAGAGATGGCTGGAATTATTTCAAAAGTAAAATCATGGGAACAAGAAAGCTTCAAAAGTGGTGAATAGTCACAGAAAAAGTGATTGAGTTTATTTGGCCCACAGAAGGACAGTCTTAATAAGCAGCCAATGAATGTCCAAGCATTCACACATCCACCCAGGTAGGACATGCCCACTAAGATGATGCAGACGCTGGGGGACATGTGGGTGGAGTAGAGCAGGGGTGAGCAGATGGCCACATAGCGATCATAGGCCATGGCAGCCAGCAGGAAGCACTCAGCCGTCCCAAACGTCACCACAGAACAGAGCTGGGCCACACAGCCAGCAACAGGGAGAGAGGTTTCTTTCCTTAGGAAGCTCATGAGCATGACAGGTGTGACTGATGAGGAGTACCCAATGTCTACAATGGCCAAATGGTAGAGGAAAAGGTACATGGGTGTCTGAAGATGAGGATTTCTTCTGATCAACACGATTATGCTAATATTACCCATTAAGGTGACAACATAAATTCCTAGAAACACAAGAAATAAAACAGCACAAACAGTAGTATCGTCAGATAACCCCAAAAGAGTAAACTCTATCACAGTTGTGTCATTTCCAGTCCCCATCTATATTGGGAATGGTGCCCACTGAAAGAAAAACAAATGAATATTATAATGGGATTAAATGCTATAATTGCACTTATTTTTACAATAGCTATTTAATAAAAAGTATAACACTGTAGGCACTCATGTAAATTTGGGAAGAAAATGCTTTCACACACACAATATCTCATGTAAGACTTGAAAATATCAATGTTCACTGATGTAAGGTCGGGAATACTCAGAAAAATCTCTCTTTTTTTTTTTAACTTAACACACTCAACTCGTATTGGATGGTTAATTTAGGTGTTCTATGAGCACATCTCAGAGATGGCCACTAGAATATATGAAGAATCCAGTGACTAAATCATGTTAGACCAAAGACATGGTTGAAGGGAGACATAAATGTCAAAGCAGATCAAGACTCATGGAAAAGACCAGCTGTTCAAAAGGATGTTTGAGGTATCATCTCTTGTATAAAAGATGTGTAGCCATTAAGAATTCTGAATTCCAGAGGTCAAACAGAGTAGCCACATACTAATCCATAGGACCAAGAAGAGGTCAGTAACTCAGCACTGGACTGTGGTCCCCACCCAAAAATCTCACAGTTGAGGCAAAGTACATCAAAAATCCAGGAAGTCTGGACCAAGGCAGAAGGTGAAGTAATGCACTCAAATTATAAACAAGTAAACAGAAGAAGACTGAGGTTTGAAAGAGGAGTTAAGATATTTCCTGATTATCTCAGAATCAAGCTATCCGATTCATGATAGTGAGCCAGTCTGGAGAAGACATGATCAGGTTACTCCTGGAATGCTCCAAAGACACAACTTATGCCCAAGACTCCAGAAGCTGGGGCTAGGTTGCTAACAGAAGATTCCAGCCTTCTACAGCTCACAAATATCCAGCCCTACCTGAATAGTTCCTGTCTGATAAAAATTGCATCTGTAGGTCAGCTTCTGGAAAACCCTGCCCCATACCAACTTGCTTGATAAAAATCATGAAAAAGCAAGAAAAGCAGGAGAGCTTTCTCATATGATGCCCAGCTTCAAAAGGTCCTAGAAATAATTCACTCCATTTCTCCCATTTTATAAAATTATTAACTGAGCTCCAAAAAAGTTAAGTAACTCACTTTAGAACAAATGGCTTTCTGGAAACTGAGCCAAAATGAAAAACCATATTCTTGGACTTCTAATTCATTTGCTATGTTTATTTCATATATTACACATTTTTTCTGTAATTTCTAAAGAAGATTATAAAATATCAGAAAGCATACTTGGTTCATTACATGTTCAAAATTTTTTTAAATTATGCTAACATATAAATAATACATTTCCTCTTGAAAGGGTAATTTTGCAGTGCAGTAATTCATATAAAGATGCAGCTGAGAGATAATGACAATTCTGAGAGGCAGATGATAGTCTCCTTAAGTGCCCAGCACCTAGGCAATTAATATGTTTTCGTTTGCAGCTGAACAGTTGTGAGTGCCTGATAGATGAGGAGTCAGATTCCACTAGGATTTTCTTTTTCTTAGAGCAACAAAAGGGGCCAGTATGGAATGTTAGGGTATATGCAAAGTAGACAGTAAAATAACCACTACATTTAAGCAAGGCAAAGATGAAGTGAGTACCTGAGATGGGCAAAATCAATAAAAAGGTTCCTGCCCTTCTACAAGGATTGAAAATTTTCTACAATTATTCTACTAGGGAAAACAAGTAGAAAAAAAAAAAAGAAGAAATGGTGGTAAGTTACAGTTTGGGATGTTTAAAAATGAGATTATGGAAAAGCTACAGTTATTGGCAAATGATAATGTCTAAACTCTAACAATGGGAGAGACAGGTTATAGTAGGGAGGAAAACAATTTTTTTTAGGAGATGTCAAGAAACTAAGAAACCAAAATGTTGGAAGCATCCTCTATGTGGAGGTAATTATATCTTCTGCAGAAGAAAATTAAGATAATTCAATGTTTTCCTACATCATTTAATATAAGGTTTATTTACTCTTAGAAACTTCTATTCTTTATTGCTCCTCAACAAGAGCAACCACAAAAATTCCCATAATTCTCCTTTTAAAGATCAACCAAAATTAAAGAATAATTTATTTTTCTTAAAGAATTTGGTCTAAAGCAGACTGAACTCTCTTGTGCACGTGCACTACTCTCTCTCTCACATATGCACACATATACCACATGCGTATGCACACACACACTGGCATCAAAGTCATGTATTCATCCAACCACATTATTTTCACATTTTTATTCTGAACTGAGATGCTTGAATAATTTTATATGTGAATTAACTGAGCAATAGCATGCTACGTTATGAACACCATGCAATTACATATTTGAACTCTGAAGCCCTATCTTCCATATCTTTGTACAGGACTTTATTAAGTGGCATGAATGAATGCCTAAAATTTTAGAAAAGATACCTGTGTATTATACAAATTCAGAGTCAGTCATACAAACTATTATGGCATGGAAGCAATGTGTTGGACAGAAATGCCATAAGCTTTTGGAGACGTAGAGTCCTGGGATTAGATTCAGCTTTGTCACTGGCAATCCATGGAATCTTGGAAATTTTACATAAACTGTTCAACTCTTCATTACATTATTTACATTAAAAAATACTTCACATGATTCTTCTGTTGAATAAGATGATGTACACAATAATACAACTATCGATCATAGAAATAAGTGAATGTACAACAACTGATTATTCCCTTTAAAAATATATACCTTAACTTCTAATACAAAGATGAGAAACAAACATTCCTGTATCAATAGAAAAGATAAATTATTACCTGCAGATGAATGTACATCAACAATAACCACAAATTCCAAAGAACTGTCACTGTACAGGAAGGGGATATTTGTGACATTTCGGGTCCTTTGGGATATATCCTCTTGAGTACACTACCTGTTTATAAAAATTCCACTGAAAATTCATCAAGCAAAGAAAATTACAGGTACATATGCTCATAATAATACGTGTTACTGCTGGGCATGGTGGCTCACACTTGTAATCCCAGCACTTTGGAAGGCTAAGGTGGGAGAATTGCTTGAGGCCAGGAGTTCAAGACAAGCTTGGGCAACAAAACAAGATCCCATCTCTATGAAAAATATAAATAGATAAAAAATAAAATTAGCCAGGTGTTGTGGTTCATGCCTGTAGTCTCAACTACTCAGGAGACAGAGATGGGAAGATTGATTGTGGTCAGGAGTTTGAGGCTGCAGTGTGCTAGAATTGCACCACTGTACTCCAGCCTGGGCAACTAAACAAGACCTTGTCTGGTAAAAAAAATAAATAAATAAAAAGCCTAAAAACATCTGTAAATTTATTTGTAGCATGCCTTAGGATTTTTTCTTTTTTTCTTTTTTTTTTTTTATTGCATGTTAGGTTTTGGGGTACATGTGAAAAACATGCATGGTTGTTGCATAGGTGCATACGTGGCAGTGTGATTTGCTGCCTCCCTCCCCTTCACCTATATCTGGCATTTCTCCCCATGCTATCCCTCCCCAACTCCCCACCCCCCCGCTATCCCCCCTCCCCCCAACAGACTCCCGTGTATAGTGCTCCCCTCCCTGTGTCCATGTGTTCTCCTTGTTCAACACCCGCCTATGAGTGAGAACATGTGGTGTTTGATTTTGTGTTCTTGTGTCAGTTTGCTGAAAATGATGTTTTCCAGGTTCATCCATGTCCCTACGAAGGATGTGAACTCCTCGTTTTTAATGACTGCATAATATTCCATGGTGTATATGTGCCACATTTTTCCTGTCCAGTCTATCATCGATGGGCATTTGGGCTGGTTCCAGGTCTTTGCTATTGTAAACTGTGCTGCAATGAACATTCGTGTGCATGTGTCCTTATAGTAGAATGATTTATAATCCTTTGGATATATGCCCAGTAATGGGATTGCTGGGTCAAATGGAATTTCTATTTCTAGGTCCTTGAGGAATCGCCACACTGTTTTCCACAGTGGTTGAACTAATTTACACTCCCACCAACAGTGTAAAAGTGTTCCTATTTCTCCACATCCTCTCCAGCATCTATTTTCTCCAGATTTTTTAATGATCGCCATTCTAACTGGCGTGAGATGGTATCTCAATGTAGTTTTGATTTGCATTTCTCTAATGACCAGTGATGATGAGCATTTTTTCGTATGTTTGTTGGCCTCATGTATGTCTTCTTTTGTAAAGTATCTGTTCATATCCTTTGCCCATTTTTGAATGGGCTTGTTTGTTTTTCTCTTGTAAATCTTTTTTAGCTCATTGTAAATTCTGGATATCAGCCCTTTGTCAGACGGGTAGGCTGCAAAAATTTTTTCCCATTCTGTTGGTTGCCGATTCACTCTATTGACTGTTTCTTTTGCCGTGCAGAAGCTGTGGAGTTTGATTAGGTCCCATTTGTCTATTTTGGCTTTTGTTGCCAATGCTTTTGGTGTTTTGGTCATAAAGTCCTTGCCTATGCCTATGTCCTGAATGGTTTTCCCTAGGTTTCCTTCTAGTGTTTTTATGGTGTTACGTCTTATGTTTAAGTCTTTAATCCATCTGGAGTCAATTTTAGTGTAAGGTGTCAGGAAGGGGTCGAGTTTCTGCTTTCTGCATATGGCTAGCCAGTTTTCCCAACACCACTTATTGAACAGGGAATCCTTTCCCCATTGCTTGTTTTTATCAGGTTTGTCAAAGATCGGGTGTTTGTAGATATGTTGTGTCGCCTCCGACGCCTCTGTTCTGTTCCATTGGTCTATATCTCTGTTTTGGTACCAGTACCATGCTGTTTTGATTACTGTAGCCTTGTAGTAGAGTTTGATGTCTGGTAGTGTGATACCTCCCGCTTTGTTCTTTTTGCTTAGAATTGACTTGGCTATGCGGGCTCTCTTTTGGTTCCATATGAAGTTTAAGGTGGTTTTTTCCAGTTCTGTGAGGAAGGTCATTGGTAGCTTGATGGGGACAGCGTTGAATCTGTAAGTTACTTTGGGCAGTATGGCCATTTTCACGATATTAATTCTTCCTAACCATGAACATGGAATGTTTCTCCATCTCTTTGTGTCCTCTCTTATTTCGTTGAGCAGTGATTTGTAGTTCTCCTTGAAGAGGTCCTTTACGTTCCTTGTTAGTTGTATTCCTGGTATTTTATTGTCTTTGCAGCAATTGTGAATGGCAGTTCGTTCTTGATTTGGCTCTCTTTAAGTCTATTATTGGTGTATAGGAATGCTTGCGATTTTTGCACATTGATTTTGTATCCTGAGACTTTGCTGAAGTTGCTTATCAGTTTCAGGAGATTTTGGGCTGAGGTGATAGGGTCTTCTAGATATACAATCATGTCATCTGCAAATAGAGACAATTTGACTTCCTCCTTTTCTAATCGAATACCCTTTATTTCTTTTTCTTGCCTGATTGCTCTGGCTAGAACTTCCAGTACTGTATTGAATAGGAGTGGTGAGAGAGGGCATCCTTGTCTAGTGCCAGATTTGAAAGGGAATGCTTCCAGTTTTTGCCCATTCAGTATGATATTGGCTATCGGTTTGTCATAAATAGCTTTTATTATTTTGAGATACATTCCGTCGATACCTAGTTTATTGAGAGTTTTTAGCATAAAGGGCTGTTGAATTTTGTCGAAGGCCTTCTCTCCATCAATTGAGATAATCATGTGGTTTTTGTTTTTGGTTCTGTTTATGTGGTGAATTACATTTATAGACTTGCGTATATTGAACCAGCCTTGCATCCCCAGGATGAATCCTACTTGATCAAGATGGATAAGCTTTTTGATGTGCTGTTGTAATCGGCTTGCCAGTATTTTATTGAAGATTTTTGCATCTATGTTCATCATGGATATTGGCCTGTAGTTTTCTTTTCTTGTTGAGTCTCTGCCGGGTTTTGGTATTAGGATGATGTTGGTCTCATAAAATGATTTGGGAAGGATTCCCTCTTTTTGGATTATTTGGAATAGTTTCAGTAGAAATGGTACCAGTTCCTCTTTGTATGTCTGATAGAATTCGGCTGTGAAACCATCTGGGCCTGGGCTTTTTTTGGGTGGTAGGCTCTTAATTGCTGCCTCGACTTCAGACCTTGTTATTGGTCTATTCAGGGTTTCGACTTCTTCCTGGTTTAGGCATGGGAGGAGGCTACTGTCCAGGAATTTATCCATTTCTTCTAGGTTTTCTAATTTATGTGCATAGAGTTGTTTGTAATAATCTCTGATGATGGTTTGAATTTCTGTGGCATCTGTGGTGATATCCCCTTTATCATTTTTTATTGCATCTATTTGGTTATTCTCTCTTTTCTTTTTTATTAGTCTGGCTAGTGGTCTGTCTATTTTGTTGATCTTTTCAAAAAACCAGCTCCTGGATTTATTGATTTTTTGTAGGGGTTTTTCGTGTCTCTATCTCCTTCAATTCTGCTTTGATCTTAGTTATTTCTTGTCCTCTGCTAGGTTTTGAGTTTTTTTGATCTTGCTCCTCTAGCTCTTTCAATTTTGATGATAGGGTGTCAATTTTAGTTCTCTCCTTTCTTCTCATGTGGGCACTTATTGCTATATATTTTCCTCTAGAGACTGCTTTAAATGTGTCCCAGGGATTCTGGTATGTGGTGTCTTCGTTCTCGTTGGTTTCAAAGAACATCTTTATTTCTGCCTTCATTTCAGTGTTTATCCAGTCAACATTCAGGAGAAAGTTGTTCAATTTCCATGAGGCTGTGCGGTTCTGGGTTGGTTTCTGAATTCTGAGTTCTAACTTGATTGCACTGTGGTCTGAGAGACTGTTTATTATGGTTTCCGTTCTTTTGCATTTGCTGAGGAGTGATTTACTTCCAATTATGTGGTCAATTTTAGAGTAGGTGTGATGTAGTGCTGAGAAGAATGTATATTCTGTGGATTTGGGTTGGAGAGTTCTGTAAATGTCTATTAGGTTTGCTTGTTCCAGGTCTGAGTTCAAGTCCTGGATATCCTTATTAATTTTCTGTCTCGTTGATCTAATATTGACAATAGTGTGTTGAAGTCTCCCACTATTAATGTGTGGGAGTCTAAGTCTCTTTGCAAGTCTTTAAGAACTTGCTTTATGTATCTGAGTGCTCCTGTATTAGGTGCATATATATTTAGGATCGTTAGCTCTTCTTGTTGCATTGATCCTTTTACCATTATGTAGTGTCCTTCTTTGTCTCTTTTGATCTTCGTTGCTTTAAAGCCTATTTTATCAGAGATGAGAATTGCAACTCCTCCTTTTTTTTGCTCTCCATTTGCTTGGTAAATCTTCCTCCATCCCTTTATTTTGAGCCTTTGTGTATCCTTGCATGTGAGGTGGGTTTCCTGGATACAGCACACTGATGGGTTTTGGCTTTTTATCCAATTTGCCAGTCTGTGTCTTTTGATTGGGGCATTTAGTCCATTTACATTTAGGGTTAATATTGTTATGTGTGAGTTTAGTCCTGTCATTTTGATGCTAGCTGGCTGTTTTTCCCATTGGTTGATGCAGATTCTTCATTGTGTTGCTGCTCTTTACCATTTCATGCGTTTTTGGAGTGGCTGGTGCTGGTTGTTTTTTTCTATGTGTAGTGTCTCCTTCAGGAGCTCTTGTAAAGCTGGTCTGGTGGTGATGAAATCTGTGAGTACTTGCTTGTTCCCAAAGGATTTTATTTTTCCTTCACTTATGAAGCTTAGTTTGGCTGGATATGAAATTCTGGGTTGAAAGTTCTTTTCTTTAAGGATGTTGAATATCAGCCCCCACTCTCTTCTGGCCTGTAGGGTTTCTGCTGAGAGATCTGCTGTGAGTCTGATGGGCTTCCCTTTGTGGGTAACCCGACCTTTCTCTCTGACTGCCCTTAGTATTTTCTCCTTCATTTCAACCCTGGTGAATCTGATGATTACGTGCCTTGGGGTTGCTCTTCTAGAGGAATATCTTTGTGGTGTTCTCTGTATTTCCTGGACTTGAATATTGGCCTGCCTTGCTAGGTTGGGGAAGTTTTCCTGGATAATATCCTGAAAAGTATTTTCCAGCTTGGATGCATTCTCTTCGTCACATTCAGGTACACCTATCAAACGTAGATTAGGTCTTTTCACGTAGTCCCATATTTCTTGTTGACTCTGTTCATTCCTTTTTACCTTGTTTTCTCTAATCTTCCCTTCTCGTTTTATTTCATTGAGTTGATCTTCGACTTTTGATATCCTTTCTTCTGCTTGGTCAATTCGGCTGTTGAAACTTGTGCATGCTTCGTGAAGTTCTCGTGTTGTGTTTTTCAGCTCCATCAATTCACTCATATTCCTCTCTAAGTTGTCCATTCTCGTTAGCATTTCATCAAGTCTTTTTTCAAGGTTCTTAGTTTCTTTGCATTGGGTTAGAACATGTTCTTTTAGCTCACAGAAGTTTCTTATTATCCATTTTCTGAAAGCTGATTCTGTCATTTCATCACACTCATTCTCCATCCAGTCTTGTTCCCATGCTGGTGAGGAGTTATGCTGCCTTGTAGAGGGAGAGGTGTTCTGGTTTTGGGTGTTTTCATCCTTTTTGCACTGGTTTCTTCCCATCTTTGTGAATTTATCCACCTATTGACTTTGTAGTTGCTGTCTTTCTGATTTTGGTAATTTTAAGTCTGCAACAGCTGAACTCATAAACCCCCTTTTCTTCCCCCGAGGTGTTCTGGCCCAGGGGGTTAGGGCTTTATGCTTTTCAGCTGTGTTGCTACCGTTTTCCCTGCCCACAAGGTGGCAGTCTAGTCACACTCAGCCTGCAGAGGCTTCGCTGACCTGCTGTGGGCTCCGCCCAGCTTCTGTGTGAGCTTCCCTGCAGTCCTGTTTATATGGGTGTAGTTAGAACTGCTTCCGCTATGCTGGCCCGCCCCTGTAGTGAGGGAGTCTCTGTAGTGGCAGGTTGTCTTGGTTATGGCAAATTGCCCTGGGAACTGCAGGGTGTTTCCCGATGGAGGACGCCCCTCCCCCACAGAGCTGGACCATCCCAGGTTCAGCCGTGTTTCCAGTGGGTCCCTCTTTGCCCGGGAATCTCTTGGCTTGCCTCCTTGCCTCAGCTCCCCTTACTGGCCCAGAGGGGACACAGTCTCGTTCACTTTGCTCAAGGAGCCGCTGCTCCCTGTCCTCAGTGCAGGCCAAGCGGCTGCTCTGGTCCAACCAGCGGCGCTGGGAACCCGTGGAGCTTCTCCTGCTGTGAATCTCCTGGTCTGTGGGCAGTAAAAATCCGTCTGGAAATGCGGTGTCCACTCACCCTCTGCGCCTTCTCTCGGAGCTGCAATCCCGACTTCCTCCTAAGCGGCCATCTTGGATCTCCGTCCTATTCTCCATATTCTTAAGCTGCAGGATCAAATTACTGTCATGATGCAAAAAGCACCAGAGTAGACCCAATTTTTTTGACAGTTTAAATCCTATTTGAACCTCACAGTTTTAGAGTGAAAAACAACTTTTGAGATGTGACAGATGAGAACATAACAGTTGCTTAAATTCTGGAATAAAAATAAAAGAAACTGCCTCTGAAAACTTACAAACCTTTGCTTGATTAGTAAAGGAGCAACAAACAATTTATAAGTCCCAACAAGAAACATCACACTAAGAACAAACGTTTTACTTATTGTAAGGTTTGTTCTCACCGAGTTTAAAACAAAGAAACTGAGGCCAGCACAAGAAGATCCAATGTGAAGGGTTTATTCAGACTCCCGGGTGAGGTTCTGTGGTCCGACAGGAGGGGCCGGAGAAGTCGCACGGACTTCTCTCAGGCACGGGGTTTTATAGGGAGTGAAGGAGCTCAATTGGTTGTGGGAGAGCAAGACTGTCACTGGGTAGAATTACAAGGCTTCAGCTAGGACTTGGCTTGCAGTTAGTTAGAATTACTTGGCTGCCATTGGCTAGAAAGGTTCGGCTGCTATTGGCCAGAAAGACTTGGCTGCTATTGGTTAGAAAGACTTGGCTGCTATTGGCTAGAAAGAGGCTAGGGTTGCAGCACCTTGTTTGCATGCTGGGCTTTTTAAGGGAAGGTCAGGCTGTGTGAGCATGGGAGAAGGGAACATGCCTGAGCATGTCTGAGCTTGCCCGAGTCTGGAGAAAAGGGGGGCGGTCTGCATCCATGCTCCTGGCAAGGCTACCGGCCTTACACTTATGAGCCTTTAAAGCATTAAAAAATAAAAATGATAATGTTCCACAATAAACATACATGTGCATGTGTCTTTTTTGTAGAATAATTTGTAATCTTTTGGGTGTATACCCAGTAATGGGATTGCTGGGTCAAATGGTATTTCTGGTTCTAGATCCTTGAGGAATCATCACACTGTCTTTCACAATGGTAGAACTAATTTACACTCCCACCAACAGTGTAAGTGTTCCTATTTCTCCACAGCCTTGCCGGCATCTGTTGTTTCCTGACTTTTTAATGATCACCCTTATAACTGGAGTGAGATGGTATCACTGTGGTTTTGATTTGCATTTCTCTAATGACCAGTGAAGAATGAGTTCATGTCCTTTGCAGAGAGAGACATGGATGAAGTTGGAAACCATCATCCTCAGCAAACTAACACAGGAACAGAAAACCAAACACCACATATTCTCACCCATAAATGGGAGTTGAACAATGAAAATACATGGACACCAAGAGGGGAACATCACACACCAGGGCCTGTTGGTGTTGGGGGAAAGGGGAAGGAGAGCACTAGGACAAATATCTAATGCATGCTGGGCTTAAAACTTAGATGACGGGTTGATGGGTGCAGTAAACCACCATGGCACATGTATACCTATGCAACAAACCTGTACATTCTGCACATGTATCCCAGAACTGAAAGTAAAAAAATAAAATAAAGTTCCAAGTTTTGATACCTGAAAAAACTTTGCAAAATTCAAACACATTAAATTAAAATTTGATTTTAAAATATTGATTCAAAAGTTGAATTGAACTAAACTGTCTGATGTATTATATATTCCTTCTGATTAGTTCAAGTCTAATTTTTTAGATTTCCTTAAACTAAATATAATACCTACAACATACCATTTTAAAATAACTATTTTAAAAATATCTGAGGCATTGAAACTAGAAGCCACTTACTTGCATGTTTTTGCTATCTTGAATGCATTGTTACCAGGTTCATACAGTGGTATAAATGGGGGGAGTTTGTTGAGTGTGTGTTGTACATAACTTAAGGAAATGAGTTCTTGCAACTTTCTGCTGGGAATTAATACTAATCCATTACTGAGAAAATGATGAGGATATTATTAGAAAAGTCACAGCACTTGTACAGCAGGACATTTTGGCCCAACTATTGTGTTTCAGAAAGAACAAGCATAATTTGTATGTTGCAGGGGGGAAACCCCATAAGTGCCATGGCAAGGGTCTGAAGCAGCCTGTTCCCATATAAATATTGATTTAGAAAAGAATTAGAAATGTAGGCACATAGTTATTCCTTTATATAATCATATATAATCTTATAGTTACTCACTTATAATCATAAAGATATATATACTCAATATAACCTTTAATTTTACTAATGATTATTGGGTTATGAAGCATGGAACTGAGGTGACATTGTGAACAAAGTGATCCTAAGGCAAGATGCTCTAAGCCCTCTGTCACGCTCTCATAAGGGCTGCTGGAGGGCGCCTCTGCTGTGCGGCAGTGCCAGCGCTGTGAAAGCGCCCACTGTTTAGCCAGCTAGGAAAGGAGACGTCCAAGATGGCTGAGACATCTCCTTCCTGGGGAAGTTAGGAGAAAACTCTGCTTCTCCAAGCTCTTGTGGCAGGGCCTGATGGCTGTCAGGAAAGCCCAAAGACATCCGGGGGCTTAATTGTCTCTATGTGATGCTGTGCTTCAGTGGTCACATTCCATGTCCACTCTCATACCCTGCTTCTGCACCTGGTTTCTCTTTTTCTCAGAAGATAAGAATTAATGTCCTTGACATTTCTAAAAAATATGTGAAGAGCGCTGACACATTAGGTTTTCTCCTCGCCTCTGCTACTTGAAAGTCCTGGGCCCCCTATCTCCAAGACACATGATTTACCTGACCCTATCACTGACCACCATTACCTCACCCTACCTTCTCTGCCTACTGCTTTGTATTCAATAAAAGTCAGAGTGTCCAGGCACTCAGGGCCACTGCCAGACTCTGCATTTTGGTTGGCAGTAGATCCCTGGGCCCAAACTTTCTTTTCTCTGTCTCTGTGTCTTGTGTCTTTATTTTCCACAGTTTCTCCTCTCCACACCAGCAGGGAGGACCTCACAGAAACCTAGAGGGTTGGACCCTATATATGTGTGTGCAAATTTCAACACTATGTGGATAATAGCACAGCTGTTATTATTGTATATTCTAATGCAAGAGGCCATGAACCCAATACCTTGTGGTAAGGGGTTAGGACTAAGATTCTATTTCTTCTTTGTCAGTTGTTCTTTGTTTGGTTTCTTCTTGGTACTTAAAAAAATGTAAGGTTGTTACATGTAAAAAAAGTAGATGTACATTATTTTAAGATCCCATTCTGTAAAATGTGGTACAAATATGCATTAAATGAGAGACCTCAGTATAATTTAACTATCAGTGCTCAAGTTCAGTTTTCCAACTCTGTATTTCCTCATTCTTGATTTAATATTTGATTCATTTCTTGCCAAAATAATTACATCTTTGAATAACTTTCAATGAAATGTGCATATATAGTTCATTTTCAGAGACTCTATATAAGTGAGAATATATCTATTCTCTTATCACATAAATTCTTGGCTCATAAACGTTTCCCACAAAGTTCTTTAGACTTCTTGAAACTATTTGATATTTGTCCCTTTTGAAATTCAAAAACTGCATTAATCTGTCTCCAAGGGGGTTTCTTCTCATTATTATTTTTGCCTGAAACACAGGGAATATTCTCATTCTGCAGAACCATTTTTTCAGTTTATGAAATTTTCATTAATTTATTATGGCTTCTGATTTGTAGAACATAAATACTTCCTCAGAGATGCCTATTGTCTGTATGTTGGATCTTCAGATTCTGTACTACTTATTTTTTATCATCTCTCTTTCACTCATTATTTTTAGCTCATTATTACTCTCTGCATTGTGGAAGAGTCTCTCAATGTTGTGTATTTGGCACTAATTCAATAATATGCAATACCTATGTTTCACTTTCACATAATTAAATAAATTTAATTCTGATTTTTTTAGATTGCTTTTATTCTTTCTCTGTTTTAGTCAATCAGTCATTTCATTTCATCTATCATCTCCCCCCTAAGATTATTTTCTTTTTATCTTTAATGTATTGTTTTATTTAGCAATGTTCAGATTTTTGGAATAAAATGTATGTTGTTTCTAGTATTTTTTATTTTCTTATAAAATTTAGTATTTATGTTTCTGTCTTCAATAATTAGTCTTACCTAGTGCCTGTACCAATGAAAAAATAGAATGTGTTCATCCACCTCTATTTCTGCAGCACTGCTCTGTGAGTCATGCTGAATACTACTCTTATTTCTGACTTCCTTTGAAATCTTCTTGAACAGAATTGAGCAAAAAGTGAGGCTAGGAAGGGGGGCAGTAATAATGGTGGTAGCCACCATGCATTTAAAGTACTCTAGACAGAAGCAGACATAAATGATAGAATTTTATGTAACTCATCTTCTCAGAGAATGTCAATGCAGTATGAAGAAAATAAAGCTAAATAGAGCAAATATAAACAGGGTCCACAGTGTTAAGCCTTTTTAAGCAGAAAAATCCTATTTTTAAAATAAAAATGTCACACAGATTTCCAATAAGAAGAAAAGGAAAAAAGCAATGCTTAACAATAATTCTTCCATAAACGTAAACGTCACACTAGTTGAATCTGAAACTTGCACTCCATTCCTGTGCCCTACCAGGATTAAGCCAAAGTGTCATGGAGATAAGTATGGAAATAAGGGCCCTCTCCAATCAGAGCTGTCCTCAGAAAAGCTGCATAATTATTAATGCTATTATTATTATACGTACTTATTATTAAACATAGGAAATGAAAAATAAACTGCACATTCACCTCAGAAAGCAAGAAGAACAAAATACATAAATGTCAAAGTAGGAAGTTATGATAATAATAATAAGAAAACTAGTAAGAAGAAGAAGAAAACTAGTTAGAAAAAGAGGAGTATAATAGAACATACAAATAATTCTAAAGGCTGGGTCTTCTATTTTAAAACTCAGTAAACAGCAAAGTGTCCAAAAAAATCTAATTAATAAAAATGCCAAAATTTAAAGACACAATATTAGACATAAGAAAAAAAACTGTACAGCAGCTACTGAAATTTTAACAAGCATATAAGAACACAGCACTTAGCACTTACACTGTGCAAATCACTATTAAAAATAGCAGAAGTGTGAGAGGCGTGGAAGTTTTATTTACATGATTTCCAAATTCATTCTTTGAGACTAACATAGCCTTGATGTCACAACCAGAAACACACACACAAAAAAAACTATAACCCAATATCAGTTGTGAAGATACAGCCAAAAGTCCTAAGTCCAACATGTGCCATTTGAATTGAATACATTATGTATTAAACAGTCTATACCATGACCAGATACCAGGTAAGATTTATTTCAGAGGGCCAGATATGAATAAAAACTATGTTAATATAATTAATTCTACTAAGGAAGAAAAAAAGAGAAAACATGCTAATTTTAGACTTGGAGCAATAAAACCATTCTCAAAATGCAAGAATAAGAAAGGATATGACTATGATCCACAGCCATCAAGCAACATGATTCAGGAGAGGCTAGCTATTGCCTAGGATGAAAAGCTAATATTAATCTTATTTTTATGCATCATAACAAATAATACAAGGCCATTGTTTTAAAATATTAAACAAATAAATAACATAGACTCCCCAAACTTTCTCTCTAGAGATAACTATTGAACCACTATTCAAACTCTCTTCCTTTTTTTTTTCTTTTTTTTGAGATGGAGTCTTGCTCTGTCACCCAGGCTGGAGTGCAGTGGCACGGTCTCAGCTCACTACAACCTCCCCCTCCTGGGTTCAAGTGACTCTCCTCCCTCAGCCTCCTGAGTAGCTAGGATTACAAGCATGTACCACCATGTCTGGCTAATTTTTCGTATCTTTTAGTAGAGACAGGGTTTTACCATGTTGGTCATGTTGGTCTTGAACTCCTGACCTTGTATCCTCCCGCCTTGGCCTCCCAAAGTGCTCGGATGACAGGCATGAGCCACTGTTTTTTGCCCGGCTCAAACTCTTTGTAGAGATAACTACTGAACCATTATCTATGAAAATATTCACGTATTTTCTTCCAGGGTATTTTTGTTCCTCAAACTTTTAAAATTACATCAATAAATACATGGTTATAGAAACTAAAATATTTTAACAGTACATTGAGGTAAAAATCCTTCTTACTCCTTCCTACTGTTACTTACCTCATAGAAAGAAGAGTTCACAATTTTATATGCATACTTCTGAAATTCTTCTGCATTTTATATATATGATATGCAAATATAATCTTTCTTAAATATTTGAGATCTACTATGATCTACAAATATGTATATGTACATATATAAATAACATATATATGCACACATGTATACATGCACATACACATATTATAGGTATATATATTTCTCTGGCTTGCTTTTTTCACTTAAATTTAAATCTGAACTCTTTATGTGGCTGTATTAGAGAAGCCCAGGTGGATTTCCATAGTCAGACCTCTGCAGGTCTGCAGACCTTTTGACAGTGCAAAGGCTTCCCCTACAGGACTTACTACGGAGGACACAGAATACATTATTTGATTCTAAGAAAGAATAAATAAATGACTAATCCAGTCTCTTCTTATCTCACCAATCAGATAAGTCATCACTTTTTTCATATCTTCGCATGTCACTGTGAGGTGAAGAGAAGTGTTGAAACAATTTTCCCATACTTCTTAAAGGGTGAATACTTCTGTTTCTTGGAAGGTAGAGATTGGAACTAAGATAATTCCAACTACAAAGGACATAGGATATAGCACAGAACTATTACAATTCATTTAATCATTTGTCTATTGATTAACTTTTTGTTACAAATATTGCCACGGTAAACAGTAGGATAATGGATGCTTCTGGAATAAGACTGCTAAAAGTAGAATTGCTGGGTCACAGAGCATATACACTTTTATTATATATTATTCTATAATACCGTAGAAATATCTACATACACTTTAAATTCAAAATTCAAATAGATAAAAGTAAAAGATGTATCATTCAAACAGTAACAACAATAAAATTGGAATGGCTACACTAATATCAGATGATACAGACTTTAAAATAAAGCATGTGACTGCAGGGATCTTTTATAATAATAAAAGGGTCATTCCATAAGGGAAATAAAGCAATTATAAACATATATACATCTAACAGCAGGACACCAAAATATATGAAGCAAACACTGACAGAATAAAGGGAAAAATAAATAATTCAATAATAATAATTGAAAATATTAATGCCCCACTTTCGGTGACAGATGAAACATGTAGGCAGAACATCAACAAGGAAATACGTGACTTGAACACTATAAACCAAATAGACCTAATAGAAACCTATAGGATATTCTACCCAACAATAGCAGAGTATACATTATTCTCAAGTACACATAAAATATTCTCCAGAAAAGATCATATGCTATACCAAAAAACAAATCTCAGTAAATCTAAAAGGATAAAAATTATAAGCTATGTTCTATAACCACATTGGACTACTATTAAAAAACAATAATAGAAAAAAATTTGGAATTTCACAAATACGGTGGCATATAACACACCCATAAATAACCAGTGGGTCAAAGATGAAATCAAAGGGAAGTTAGAAAATAATTTTCAATAAATTAAAATTATAATATAGCTGCCAAAGGTTATGAGGCATAGCTAAAATCATTGCTTTAGAAAAGACTTTGACAGTTCTTCTAGTTAAACATACAGTTACCATATAATCCAGCAGGTCCATCCATAGAACTATTATATAAAAAGTACTTGCAAACCAAAAAAAAATCCAATTTAAAATATATATGAATATTACATATTATATAATATAAATATAGGATATATATTTAAATTGTGTATGTATACATAAATTCATTAAAAATAAACTACATATAAGATAAAAGTCTCAATTTGATGATCAAAATAATGCAAACAAAATAATAGTGATATATTAATTTTTACCTATGAGGTTAGTCAAGATTTAAAATGTAAGCATAAAAACTCCCATTCTAGTAAGGCTAAGGAAGAAAGGGAAATTTCATACGTAGTGGGAATAAAGTGTTTCTGGAGGAAAACCTGGCAACATTTATAGAGGTTAAAAATGTAATTTTCTTTTTTACAAAGAATTGCACTTCTAAGAATTTATCCTAAGAAAAAAATCATGTAAGTGCAAGGACATTCATTTTAGTATTCTGTATAATATTGGCAAAAAATCAGAAACCACTTAATTGTGCATCAAAAGAAGGATGTGTAAGTAAATCCAGGACCATTCATATCATGGGATACTATCTGTAGTTGCATAGAAAAAATGCCCATGGTTTTCTATTAAATTACAAATAGAAGGATTCAAAACAGTATATATGAGATAATTTAATTTCTGTAAGTAAAAATACGTATGTGTAAAATTTGGAAGGACTATAAACAAAAAAAGGAAATTGGGAGAGTGTACAACTGGATATTATCAACATTTCTCTAAGTTGGTGGGAGTATGGGTATTCTCCATGTTTTCATTGCTTGTCTGTATTTTCTAGCCTTTTAAAGCATTTATTTTTCTGTTAATTTTGAAAAATAAAAATTTTAAATAATAAAATGAACAAAGGAAGAATCTTTTCTTTGCTAGATTTAAAATGTATCCTAACAATAACAAAGTAATAACTAAAACAGTGTAGTGCACTGGCCCAGGAATATAACAAGCACATAAAGGAAAAGAAATATGATATAAATATTTATAAACTCATACATATGAATCTATTTTTAAATATGTGACTATTTCAATAAATTGCGCAATAAATATGGGGGTTTTTTGGAAAAGTCACAAAGTACCTGAAATTTGGGTGACATTTATAAATCCTTAAGGGTAGGAAAATGCTTTCTAAGCATGGTATCAAAGGCAGAATCATGAAGGTAAAATAGATTTAACAGCACAATTTAAAATGTTCTATGGCTGGACACAGTGGCTTATTGTGCAATTCCAGCACTTTGGGAGGCCAAGTCAGGAAGATTGCTTGAGCCCAAGAATTAGAGACCAGCTTGGCAATATAGCGAGACCTATCTCTACAAAAAATAAAGAATTGGCCAGTCATGGTGGCACATGCCTGTAGTCCCAGTTACTCATGAGGCTGTGATAGGAAGATCGCTTGAGCCCAGGAGGTCAAGGCTGCAGTGAGCCCTGATTGCACTATTGCACTCCAGCCTTGGAGACAGAGAGAGATCCTGTCTCACTAAATAAATAAATAAATAACATGTTCTGTGTACAAAGACAAATGCTCTTAATATATAAAGAGTTTCACAGAATAAAAATGTAGCTATGATTATATCTCTATTGGCTCGTGTTTTTCATATACACAGTCCACATCAGAGAACAGCAATCCTGGGTTGATTCCTCTGCCTCAGGTACTACAATTTTCAACATATTGCATGTAAAACACACCCTGTGTCCTGGCCCCAACTGACTGGAACAAGCACCAGTGTATGCTCTGGTTATTCTTTTTCTGACCTCGTAATAAACTTTTCTTTTTTTTTAAATATAAAATACCTTAACATCTCCTTCTTGAATAATAATCTTTTCTTGCCCTTCTCTGATCCACTCTGCTCTGTGCCCCAGTGAGTTGCACAAACTCATGTGTGTGCATGCACACACACACACACACTGCACCACCTAGGCTCTTAGATCTCTGCATTCTTGTTGGGTCTAGCTGATTGCAGGCACCAGCAGAAGGTTGAAGTGTGGGATAAGGGATGAGAACTCAGGGGGTGTATTCTCTGGCTTCCTCCCTGCTTCCCCTTGACCGTGGTTCTGGTAGTGTCTGGTCGCTCTACCATTAGTGCCCTCACCAGGCAACCCCCTGCCACATGTCCACAGCTCTGATGACACTAATTCCTTATTACCATTTCAACCCTAGGCATGTTAATGGCTTTATGTTTAGTTAATGTTACTAGTCTCTGAGTGCCTCAACATCTCTTATGATTCCCCTTAACTCTGCCCACATCTTGGTAAACGGCCTCTTCATTAAATTCTCTCCAAAATCCCCACGTTTCCCTTCATTTCCTGTAGTCCCTGTCTGAGAAAGTGGATAAACACAAGGCTATCAAAAATTGACAAGGAACTGCAACCTCCTCTGAGTTGGCTTAGTAAGATTTTATGCCTAATCAGAATGATCCCCATCAAGATGACACATGTCCCTATTTATAGCTCCTTTAGGTGAACTCAGAGGAAGTGGGTCACTGAGTTCCAGCTTTATCTAGATGACACTAAACTCTTGTAATTCTGTACGATGCCAATGCACTGGAAGCTGTGGGAGCTTGTTGTTATAACCCAGATTTCAGCAGGCTTTTCTAACTCCTTGAGACCTAGAAAAAGCTCGAAATTTTAGCTACCATCACACTTATGAGACTATAAATGTTGGAACAAAACAGATAAATTATCATTACTTCCTGATGATGCTTGTGAAGCCCAAGAAAATCAACTAAAAGGAATACTATGTGTAAATAATTTTTCCATAGCTGGCTGGTTGCATATTTGTCATAAATTATTTTTTATTCTTGATTGTTCCCTCTTCCTAATGTCCCATTGTAATGGGATCTTTGGGGTGCCACTTTTCTGGCTGAAACCTCTGTGGCTGGCCAGTGATGCCTTTACACGAGTTCTTGTCCTATGTCCAGAAAGAATGAAGTATGCAAACAAGTGGAAGTTGAACAAGATGAAGAGGAGCTTTATTGAGTGTTACAACAGCTCAGAGGAGACCCACAGAGGGTGGCTCCTCTCTGTAGGCAGGTAGTCCTGTCAAGTGTTCAGCTCTCAGCAGAGAGGAGGCCATGGAGAGGGTATCTCCTCTTTGCAATTGGTCATCCTGATGTCTGCAGCTCTCAGCAGAGAGGAGGCCCTGGAGAGGGTGGCTCCTCTTGGCTGGCAGGTCATCCTGTGGTCTCTACAGCTCTCACAGAGAGAGTAGCTCCTCTCTACAGCCCTCAGCAGAGAGGGTAGCTCCTCTCTGCAGCTGGACATCTCCTTATCTCCAGCTCTCAGCAGAGAGGTATCTCCTCTGTGTGGCTGATCACCCAGTCCTCTCTCCATCCTCTCCCTGCTCTGGCTGAGCCTGTGGCTTTTATGAACTTCAAAGGGGAGGAAGTGTATGCTGATTGGTCCATGGGCATCCATGAGTGGCAGGTCCTGGGAAAGGCACCACAAGCCCCCACTCTGGATTGTGGGGCTGGCAGCCCAGCCCCCAGCCATCAGGCGCTCCCTGGTCTGAAGGTGGGGCTTTATCAGGACCATCCCCTTCTGCCCAGGAACCTGTTTGCCTCCTACTGCCATTCATGGTGCTAAGGCTCACTCAGACTTCTCTGAGATCTGAGTGGGCACCAACAGCCAGGAGAAGCCAGGTAGTGGGAGCAGGGAGGCCTTTCCAGTCCCAAAGACTTCAGAGATACCGAGAAAGGGAGAGGTTCTGGCTCCTGCTCTTGCTCCATGAAGTGGGAGGCCCGGATCTGTAGCCACAGATCCAGCTGCAGCTGTACCCGGGAGGGCGAGGCTCCCGCCTGCTCCATGGTGCCAGAGGCCGGATCTACAGGCTGCAGTCTGGGCGGCTGCAGGGGCACCCTGGGAACTCCCACTCCAACTCGGATCAGGCAGAGATTCCACTTGTCCAAGGCTCCCGCCGGCTCCATGGAGCATGCAGCCCTGGCAATGCCTCCCTGCTGCTGCCATCACCATGACCTGTCAGTCACTAAGTGAGCAATTCTGACATCTCTTTAAACTCTCCGTCTGACTCCATTTTTGCTTTGACTGCCCAGACTATCCAGGGTCAACAGCAGTCAATGTTTCTTTGCCATGGCAGCAACCCATGAGTCAGCCAAGATGAGCAGACAGGCTGCCTGAGGAGCTGCACTGGGACAGGGGCTTCTGAGCTCCACTGGGCAAACAGGTGGCAGCAGCTAAATGGTCAATGAACTGATCCATGGACATTAAAATGAAGCAGAAAACTCTAGATGTGTGTGTGTGAATGCACGTGGGTGAGTGTGTGCTTAACTTTAGATCCCACTAGAAACACATGTGCCTTTCAAATGCTTATGATACATTTACACAAATTGACCATAGATTCGGCTGCAAAGAAGTTTTTAATAAATTTCCAAAGATAGACGTTATATAGAGCACAGTGTTTATGGAAATAAATTAAAACTGAAAATTGATAATAGAAAATAGAAATTATCAATCCAAAGGTGAGATGGCAATCAAGCATTTGAGGAAATTCGATGCCTTAAAAGAAAGAAACTGGACAGGCGCAATGGCTCATTCCTGTAATCTCAACACTCTGGGAAGCCAAGGCAGGAACGCTTGAGCCCAGGAGTTCCAGACCAGCCTGGGAAACACGAGACTCTGTCTCTACAAAAAAAATTTTTTTAATTAACTAGGCATGGTGGTGCGAGCTTTGGCTACTCAGGAGGCTGAAGCAGGAGGATCTCTTGGCCCAGCAGGTCGAGGCTGCAATGAACCATGATTTCACCACTGCACTCTAGCCTGGGTGACGGAGCAAGACCCTGCCTCAAAAAAAAAGAAAGAAAGAAAAAGAGAAACTTAATTTCATTAACAGGAGATAATACCTAATTAAACAGATCACAAAACAAAAAAAGTTAAAATGACTTCAATTAATAAGAAGATGATTTCATTATGTACTTTAAATACTCTAAATTGTGATGACTAAAAAAAATTTGAAACTTATTAGATAAAAGAATGGGCTGGGGCGGGGCACGGTGACTCAAACCTGTAATCCCAGCACTTTGGGAGGCCGAGGCGGGTGGATCACGAGGTCAAGAGATCGAGACCATCCTGGTCAACATGGTGAAATCCCGTCTCTACTAAAAATACAAAAACTAGCTGGGCATGGTGGCGCGCGCCTGTAGTCCCAGCTACTCGGGAGGCTGAGGCAGGAGAATTGCTTGAACCCAGGAGGCGGAAGTTGCAGTGAGCCGAGATTGTGCCACTGCACTCCAGCCTGG
Organism: Aotus nancymaae; assembly: GCF_030222135.1. Lineage (NCBI taxonomy): Eukaryota > Metazoa > Chordata > Mammalia > Primates > Aotidae > Aotus > Aotus nancymaae. The sequence continues at coordinate 51,970,686 of NW_026988473.1, read as the reverse complement.
CACCTGGCAACAGAGTGAGACTCTGTCTCAAAAAAAAAAAAAAAAATAGAATGGGCTGACAGAGGAAATAGACATGATTGAAGAAGGGACTGATGGACTAGAAAACTAAACTTTGTTTTACCCCCTAAAAGCAGATCGAAAGAAAAGATTTGGAAAACCAAAAAGTGGACATGCAAAAGATATATTCAGAAACTCAATCTCTATTTATTTAAATAGAGTTCCAAAAGGAGAAAATAGAGAAAATGGAAGAGAGAAAACAGTCAAAGATAACTTTAAGAACATTTCACAGAGCTTAAGAAACACAAAAGTTTTCAGATTTAAAAGTCCCATTGAGTGGCAAGGATGGTCAATGTTAGAGAGGAACAAATCCAGATTCCTCCCACAATAAGTTTCAGAGCACCTCATTAGTCAGCTGACTGGAATCTCCCCAGCAATGTCTGTTTCCCATCGCCTACACTGCAACTTCTCAAAGATCTTTTCAAAATGCAAATCTGTTCATGTCTGCTCTTGGCTAAAAACTTTTTTATGTCATTAGGTGTATGCAAGAAACTTCAATTATAATTGAGGTCATATTACTTAACAGCATTATCCTATTATAATATATTTAAGTTAGTAGTAGTTACATGAATATTTATTGCATTATTCTCTGTCGTCTATATATGAAACATTTCTCACACAAGAAAAACAGCCAAACAGTTCAAAACAAACAAAAAATAAAAATATAGCAACAGAGATTTTTCAATTGCATCCTTAATGAAGTATTAAAGTTTTCTACGTCTAATCCTTGCACACGGGCCATACTAATCTTCTCTGCATCCAGTTTTAGTACATGTGCTGCTGAAGCGAGCACTATATGTCTAAACCTGAGACCTCCTCAGCGATAACATTAATACTTCTTATACTTCTTTGAGTTCTTTGCCTGAGATTTCTTTTTGCCACAGAGCTTTTGTTGTTTCCACCCATGGCTTTCTCTGCCACCTACTCTCTACAAACTCCCTGGTTAATTCCTATTTAAACTTCAGATTTAAATGTAAATATCGCTTTCTTGGAGATGTCTTTCTTAACCTGTCCAGCCTAGGTCAAGATAGATAGATCAATGGATAGAAGATAGATTGATAGATAAGATAGTCTCATTGGTTTGCATTACATAATCCTTCAAACACTTATCTTGGCTTGTGATGATGCGCTGATTTATGTAATTATTTTATGTATATATTTTGATGTTTACTATCAGCCCCATATGGGCAGGAACAATGTCTGTTTTGGTTCCTTATTTTCAGGTCTAGCATGAAGTGACCCCTTGATAAGGGTGAGTTGAATGAAGAAGAAAACGGGGCATGCTGTGCCTGGGATATGGTCAAAACTGAGAACTTGGAGTAGAAGAGAAAGGTATTCTATTGCCTCTTCTGCCACTTAGCTTTGGACAGTGTTTGTAAGCTCTCCCAGCTAGGTTTCTTCATGAGTAAAATGAAGGTAATAGTTGTGCCCACGCTACAGGACTGTTAAGAGCATTAAATGAGAAAGCACAAAGAGCTCAGCGGAGTTCCCAGCTCGTATTAGGCACTCAAGTCATTATTCATTATATTTTCAAACTTTTGCATTTTTCTTCTTTTGTTACAAAATTTTCACATTGAAATGTTCTTTCTCCCTGCTCACGCTCTTCTGACTGTAATGTGTTGATATTTTGAGTGGAACTGAAACTGCTTTCCCTTTCAGGCCATCTGTAGAGCATTTGAATGATAGGAGGAACTGATGGCACTGCCATTTGTCTGTTGAATGTACCACTCTCTGTGATGGGCTGTATTAGCCTGGCACAGACCTGGGCTCCACAGGCTGCAGCCGCAAGCAGGGAACCCACCCGAGGTGGAGACCTTTGGGCTGGGCCCCTGGTTCTTTCTTTTCACTCTTTTGAATCCTTGGCTTTTATTTTTCTTCAGGGAAAACATAACTTTTTTTCTTATAAATTTGTTTTGTTTTATTGTTACTTCAGATTTGTGTGCTTATATTGGACAAATCTTAAAGCCTCCACGTGTTATCCGGGGAAAAATGTATTGCTTTTTATTGCGTTGAGACTAATCAAGCTGTCAGAAATTCACGCTTGGCTGAGGCTGTCTTAAGTTTGGTCAACTTCTCTAGGATCGGCAGGCTTTTGTAACTATTACTGAAGTCTGTGGTGGCAAAGGGGCTCAGTGAAGGGAAACATCTGGATTTAAAGTAGACTTTAATTACATCTCACACCCCTGCTCTAGACCAGTGTTTAACCCCAGGGAGAGGCTTAAAACTGTGACTTCGTTAGAAACTCAGGAGTCATTTTAACCTAATTGCTCCCTTATCATAGCTTAAAGTGACACCTAAGCCTTTAAGAATAAACTCATAGTCCCTGAGTCCTGACTCCATTTGCCCTAAGTGCTCCCAGAGGATCTGCACGCTGGTACTAATTTCAGTAAATGTTTTCATGGTCTTGGATGTAGAGCGACTGCTTAACAAGTTCCAGAGGAACCAATTTCCTGTTCGAGGAAACTTCCTTACCAAGTTTCCTAATTATTCCCAGTCATTACCCTGTAGAATCCAACTGGCCAGGGAGGTTGTTAATAGGACACAGGTGGCAGCTACAGTTACGTTACCAAGGAAACAGATCAACCGTTCAGAGAGCGACGTTTGACACGGGGAAACCAGGGACCTGTAAACGCATGTATTTCCTGCTGCCTCTTGTTTCCTGAGGTGGGGGGAATCAGGGCAAACACCCTTCCTGTCAAATCAACTACAGTGAATTCTCCAAGCCAGCATTCGGAAACTTTTTGGTCTCAAGACCCCTTTTATATTTCTACAATTTATAGAGAACCCCAAAGAGCTTTTGTTTATGTAGATTATAGAAATTCATATTTACTATATTCAATATTCAAACTAAGACTTTTAAAAACATTTATTTAACTCGTTCAAAAATAATAACCCTATTACTTGTTAACAGAAATAACAATTTTGATAGAAAATATTTAAAAGGGTGTTGTTGTTTTACATTTTTGCAAATTTCTTTAGTATCTGGCTTAGAACTGAATTCTTTCTGCTTCTGCATTCATTCTGTTGTGATATAATGCATCTTGTAGCCTCTGGAAAACCCTACTCTACATTCTTGGGCGAATGAGAGATAAAAGGCAAATAACATTTTTAAATTATTATGAAAATAATTTTGATCTCACAGAACCCATAAAAGGGTCTCAGGGTCTTCCAGAGGCCCCAAAACCAACTTTCAGGACCATTTATTCTAAACAAAACTGCACTGAAAGATAGTCATTGATGGCTTTATGTGAATGAAACACAAAGCAAAGCAACTGACCAAGAAACAAGTTTGCAGTTATGAAGGTGGGAGCATCTGTGCTCTGCTCTTCATGTTCCTCCTGCTTTCGGCCATCCTGACCTACAAGGACTTCCAGCCTCCTGTAGCGATATCCTGATAATGACATCTGGTCCTAGCACCAAAACTAGGTTTGCTACAATTTTGTTTTGAAACAGTGACTTGAAATTCTGTAAACTGCTAAGTATCAGAAGTCCACAGAGTGTTTGAGCAAAGGCTACAATGTTAGAAAAAAGCAGATAATATTTGGCAACAGTAATTACAGAGACTGAAAGAATTTTCATTTGTAATAAACACCTGGTTTTCCCCACCTTTATAAAGGCCTGTCTGAGAAGCCAAAAGATAGGAGAAACATGAACTTCCTAATAAGAATTGCCTTATTTACTTCCCAGAAGTGACTGTATCTTATGCCCAAATTGCATATGCTGATGAGATCCTTTGGAGGCTAAAAGAGTTGCACAAGGACCCCTGATGATCTCAGGTGGTATGTTGGACCTCCAAGAACATCCAGTATTGATTTGAATAACTCTACCCACAATCTCTGCTTAAGACCTATTATTCCAAGCATACAGTTCAATCCAATCTGGCCACCTCCATAAGGTTGTTCCAGCCTAGGCTACATATTGGAGACAAGATCTTAGTGAACAGTCACTAACACCATGCCTGGGGCACATAAGCCCAACTTGAGGGTATTTTCAGATCCTGTTCTTTTATCATATGAGAAGCAGTAGAATACATCTGCTAGTCAAAAGCATGAACTCTGAAGTCCAAGAAACCTGTGTTCAAGTCCTACCCTGTCACAAAATAATTTTGAATATTTGGTCAAATTATTTCGTATCTTTCAGCTCCTCTGTCAAACGGTATTGTTGTGAAGACTAAATTAGTTCATACATGTAAGGGACTTAGTAAGGTATAGAGCGTTCAATAAATACTAGCTATTTATTTTTATTTTTTAATGGATGGGGTCTCCCTATGTTGCCCAGGCTGGTCTGGAACTCTTGGGCTCAAGAGATCCTCCTGACTCAGCCAACCAAAGTACTGGAATCGCAGGCATGAGTCACTATGCCCAGCCAATACTAGCTAATATTAAAATGCAAATTTTATTTTCTTTGGCCCATGTGTTACATTCTTTGGTGACTCCCCATACCTTTTTATATTGGGTTCAATCTCCTTTTCTTAAGTCATAACACTTTTGTGGTGTGGCATCACTTCCTGCCACCCCCACCTCTACTAGTGTTGTATGCAGCTGCCACACAATTCTACTCAGAGACCTTAAACTCCCTCATGCTTTCCAAACACCAGCCTTAACCTAAGTGTAGAGTCCTCTTTCTTGTTTTTCCCATATAACCAGCTCTTACGCTCTTATAAACTATGACCATAATTGCCCCATCATGAAACCTTCCCTGACTCTTGCCCTTTTTTAAAATTATTATTTGGGGCAAAGTCTTTTTTTTTATGTTTTAAATTTATTTTTTATTTCAGTAAGCTTTGGGGATTTTATATAAAATATACAAATTTTTATATTTTATATAAAATTTTATTAAAATTTTTATATGAAAATTATATTTATAAAAATATGAAAATATTTTATATTTCAGTAAGTTGGGGGGAATGGGTGGTGTTTGCTTTCATGAATAAATTCTTTAGTGGTGATTTCTGAGATTTTGGTGAACCCATCACCCATGCAGTATACACTGTACCCAGTGTGTATTCTTTCATTCCTCATCCCCCTCCACCCTCTCCCCTGAGTCCCCAACATCCATTGTATCCTTCTTACGCCTTTGTGTCTTCATAGCTTAGTTCTCTCTTATGAGTGAGAACATGAGATGTTTGGTTTTCCATTCCTGAGTTACTTTACTCAGAATAAGAGTCTTCAATTCCATCCAGGTTGCTGTGAATGCCATTATTTTGTTCCTTTTTATGTCTGAGTAGTATTCCATGGTATGTATATATATACACACCACATGTTCTGTATCCACTCATTGATTGATGAGCATTTGTGCTGGTTCTAAATTTTTGCAATTGCAATTGCAAATTGCACTGCTATATACATCCATGTGCAAGTATCTTTTTCATGTAATGAATTTTTTTCCTCTAGGCAGATACCTAGTAGTGGGATTGCTGGACCAAATGGTAGGTCTGCTTTTCATTATTTAAGGAATCTCCACACTGTTTTTTGTAGTGGTTGTACTAGTTTACATTTCCACCAACGGTGTAAAAGTATTCCCTTTCACCATATCCATACCAACATCTATTATTTTTTTGGGTTTTTTATTATTGTCATTCTTGCAGGAGTAAGGTGGTATTGCATTGTGGTTTTTATTTTTATTGCCCTGATCACTAGTGATGTTGAGCATTTATTCATATATTTGTTGGCCATTTGTATATCTTCTTTTAAGAATTGTCTGGTCATGTCCTTAGCCCTCTTTTTTTTGAGACAGTCTCGTTCTGTTGCCAGGTGCCAGGCTGGAGTGCAGTGGCGCAATCTCAGCTCACTGCAATCTCTGCCTCCTGTGTTCAAGCAATTCTCCTGCCTCAGCCTCCCAAGTAGGTGGGACTACAGGCACGTGCCACCATGCCCAGCTAATTTTTGTGTTTTTTGATAGAGCGGAGTTTCACCATGTTGGCCAGGATGGTCTCGATCTCTTGACCTCGTGATCCGCCCACCTTGGCCTCCCAAAGTGCTGGGATTACAGGCGTGAGCCACCATGCCTGGCCTCTTAGCCCTCTTTTTAATGGGATTGATTGTTTTTTTTTCTTGCTGATTTGTTTGAGTTCTTAGCAGATTCTGAATATTAATCCTTTGTCAGACACATAGATTATGAAGATTTTCTTCCACTCTGTGGGTTGTCTGTTAACTCTACTGATTATGTCTTTGCTGTGGAGAAACTTTTTAGTTTAATTAAGTCCCATCTACTTATCTTTGTTTCTGTTACATTTGCTTTTGGGTTCTTAGTTTTGAAGTATTTGCCTAAGCCAGTGTCTAGAAGGGTTTTTCAGATGTTATCTTCCAGAAATATTATGGTTTTAGGTCTTAAATTTAAGTCGTTGATTCATCTTGAGTTGATTTTTGTATAAGATGAGAGATGAGAATCTAGTTTCATTCTTCTACATGTGGCTTGCCAGTTATCCCAGCACAATTTGTTGAATAGGGTGTACTTTCCCCACTTTATGTTTTTGTTTGCTTTGTTGAAAATCAGTTGACTGTAAATATTTGACTTTATTTCTCGGTTCTCTATTCTGTTCCATTGGTCTATGAGCATATCTTTACACCAGTACCATGCTGTTTTGGTAACTATGGTCTTATAGTATAGTTCAAAGTCGTGTAATGTGATGCCTCCAGATTTGTTCTCTTTGCTTAGTCTTGCTTTGGCTATGCAGGCTACTTTTTAGTTCCATATGAATTTGAGGATTGTTTTTTCTAGTTTGATGAAAAATGATGGTGATATTTTGATAGGAATTGCATTGAATTTGTAGATTGCTTTGGCAATATGGTCATTTTTGTAATATTGATTCTTTCTGTCCATGAACATGAGATGTTTTTCCATTTGTTTGTGTCATCTATAATTTCTTTCAGCAGTGTTTAATAGTTCTCCCTGTAGAAGTCTTTCAGTAATTGGTTAGGTATATTCCTAAGTATATTTTTTACAGTTCTTGTAAAAGGGGTTAAGTTCTTGATTTGATTATCGGCTTGGTCACTGTTGGTGTATAGCAAAACTACTGATTTGCATATATTAATTTTGTATCCTGACACTTTGCTGAATTCATTTACCGGTTCTAGGAGGTTTTAGGTTGAGTCTGTAGGGTTTTCTGGATATATGATCATATTATCAGCAAACAGCAACAGTTTGACTTTCTCTTTACTGATTTGGATGCCCTTTATTTCTTTCTCTTGTCTGGTTGTTCTGGTTAGGTTCCAGTACCATGTTGAATAGATGTGGTGAACGTGGACATCCTTGTCTTGTTCCAGTTCTTGGGAAGAATGCTTTCAACTTTTCCCCACTCATTAGTATTGGCCATGGGTTTGTCATAGATGGCTTTTATTACCTTAAGTTATATCCCTTCTATGCCAATTTTGCTGAGGGTATCCATCATAAAGGATACTGGATATTGTCAAATGCTTTTTCTGCATCTGTTGAGGTGATCATGTGATTTTTGTTTTTAATTCTGTTTATGTGGTGCATCATATTTATTGACTTGTAGATGTTAAACCATCCCTACATCCCTGGTATGAAAACCACTTGATCATGGTGGATTTTCTTTTTGCTATGCTGTTGGATTCAGTTAGCTGGTATTATGTTGAGGATTTTTGCAATATATGTTCTCGTTACCCAGGCTGGAGTGCAATGGCGCGATCTCGGCTCACCGCAACCTCCGACTCCTGGGTTCAGGCAATTCTCCTGCCTCAGCCTCCTGAGTAGCTGGGATTACAGGCACGCGCCACCATGCCCAGCTAATTTTTTGTATTAGTAGAGACGGGGTTTCACCATGTTGACCAGGATGGTCTTGATCTCTTAACCTCGTGATCCACCCGCCTCGGCCTCCCAAAGTGCTGGGATTACAGGCTTGAGCCACCGCGCCCGGCCCTCTTGTTTTCTTTTCTTTTTTTTTTTTTTTTTGTTATGTCCTTCTCTGGTTTTGGTATCAGGATAATACTGGCTTCATAGAATGATTTAGGGAGGATTCCCTCTTTCTCTGTCCTGTGGAATAACATCAATAGGATTGGTACCAATTCTTCTTTGAATGTCTGATAGAATTCAGCTGTGAATCTGTCTGGTCCTGGACTTTTCTTTTTGTTGGCAATTTTTAAATTACTATTTCAATCTCACTGCTTGTTATTGACCTGTTCAGAGTTTCTATATCTTCCAGTTTAATCTAGGAGGATTGTGTATTTCCAGGGATTTATCCATCTCCTCTAGGTTTTCTAGTTTATGCACATAAAGGTGTTTGCAGTTGCCTTGTGTACTCTTTTGTATTTCTGTGGTATCAGTAGTAATATCTACCTTTTCATTTCTAATTGAGCTTATTTGGGTCTTCTCTCTTCTTTTCTTGGTTAATCTCACTAATGGTCTATTAGTTTTATTTACCTTTGCAAAGAACTTTTTGTTTTATTTATCTTTTGTATTTTTTTGGTTTCAATTTTATTTAGTTCTGCTCTGATCTTAATTATTTCTTTTCTTCTGCTGGGTTTGGGTTTGGATTGCTGTTTTTCCAGTTCTATGAAAGATAACCTTAGATTTTCTATTTGTGCTCTTTCATACTTTTTGATGGAGGCGTTTAATGCTATGAACTTTCCTTTTAGCAGTGTTTTTGCTGTATCCCAGAGATTTTGACAGGCTCTTTCACTATTATTTTTCCGTTCAAAGAACTTTTTAATTTCCACTTTGATTTCATTGTTGACCCAATGATCGTTCAGGAGCAGGTTATTTAGTTTCCATGTATTTGCATGGTTTTGAGGGTTTATTCTGGAGTTGATTTCCAGTTTTATTCCACTGTGGCATGAGAGAATACTTGACATAATTTCAGTTTTCTTAAATGTACTGAGACTTGTTTTGTGGCCTATTATATGGTCTATCTTGGAGAATGTTCCATGTGCTGATGAATAGAATGTATATTCTGCAGTTGCTGGGTAGAATGTTCTATAAATATCTGTTAAGTCCATTTATTTTAGGGTATAGTTTAAGTCCATCATTTCTTTGTTAATTTTCGTCTTGATGACCTGTCTAGTTCTGTCAGTGGAGTATTAAAGTCCCCCACTATTATTGTATTGCCATCTATTTCATTTCTCAGGTCTAGTAGTAATTGTTTTATAAATTTGGGAGCTCCAATGTTAGGTGCATATATATTTAGGATTGTGATATTTTCCTGTTGGACTAGTCCTTTTGTCATTTTATAATATACCTGTTTGTCTTTTTTAATTGCTGTTGCTGTAAAGTTTGTTTTGTCTGATATAAGAATAGCTACTCCTGCTCCCTTTTGGTGTCCATTTGCATGGAGTATCTTTTTCCATCCCTTTGCCTTAAGTTTATGTAAGTTTTTATGCGGTAGATGAATCTCCTGAAGACAGCAGAAACTTGGTTAATGAATTCTTATTCATTCTGCCATTCCGTATCTTTTAAGAGGAGGATTTAGGTCATTTACATTCAATGTTAGTATTGAGATGTGAGCTATTTATCATGCTATTTGTTGCCTGAATACCTTGTTTTTTTAAATTATATTATTGTTATATATTGTCCTATGAGATTTATGCTTTAAGGAAGTTCTATTTGGATCTATTTCAAGGATTTGTTTTAAGATTTAGAGCTCAGTTCTTGTAGTTCTTGGTTGGTAGTGGTCAATTCTCTCAGCATTTGTGTGCCAGGAAAAGACTGTATCTTTCCTTCATTTATGAAATTTGATTTCACTGGATATAAAATTCTTAGCTGATAATTGTTTAGCTTAAGGAGGCTAAAACTAGGACCTCAATCTCATCTAGCTTGTAGGGTTTCTGCTGAGAAATCTGCTGTTACTCTAATAAGGTTTCCTTTATAGGTTACCTGATGCTTTTGCCTCACAGCGCTTAAGATTCTTCCCTTCAACTTGACTTTAGATGACCTGATGACTATGTGCCTAGGCAACGATCTTTTTGCAACAGATTTCCCAGGTGTTCTTTGAGCTTCTTGTATTTGGATGTCTAGATCTTTAGTAAGGCTGGTGAAGTTTGACTTGATTATTCCCTCAAATATGTTTGCCAAACTTTTAGATTTCTCTTCTTTCTCAGAACACCAGTTACTCTCAGGTTTGGATGCTGAACATAGTCCCAAACTTCTTGGATGCTTTGTTCATGTTTTTAAATTCTCTTTTCTTTGTCTTTGATAAATGGAATTAATTCTAAAACCTTGTGTTTCAGCTCGGAAGTTCTTTCATCTGCTTGTTCAATTTTATTGCTGAGACTTGCCAGCGCATTTTGCTTTCTCTAAGTGTCCTTCATTTCCAGAAGTAGTGACTGGTTTTATTTATGCTACTTCACGGAGGATTTTTCCTTTCATATCCTTTATCATTTTTTTTTTACTTTTTTAAGTTGGATTTCACCTTTCTCTGGTGCCTCCTTGATTAGCTTAATAATCAACCTTCTGAATTCTTTTTCTGGCAATTAAGAATATCTCATCTTGTTTTGATTCATTGCTGGCAAGTTGGTGTGAGGGGGTGTTAAAGAACCTTGTTTTGTCATATTACTCATATTACCAGAATGTTTTTTCTGGTTACTTCTCATTTGGGTAGACTATGTCAGAGGGAAGATCTGGGACTCAAGGGCTCCTGTTCAGATTCTTTTGTCCCATGGGGTGCTCTCCCCCTTCCCCTAGTGATGGGCTTCCTAAAAGTCAAACTGCAGTAATTGTTTTTGTTTTTCTGGGTCTAGCCACCAGCAGAGTTACTGGGCTGTGGGCTGGTGATTGTTTTTGCTTTTCTGCGTCTAGCCACCAGCAGAGTTACTAGGCTGCAGGCTGGTACTGGGGAGTGCCTGCAGAGTCCTCTGATGTGATCCGTCTTCAGGTCTTGTAGCCATGGATACCAGCACCTGCTCCAGTGGAGGTAGCAAGGGAGTGAAGTGGACTTTGTGAGAGTCCTTGGTTGTATTTTTGTTTAGCATGTTGGTTTTGTGTTGGTTGGCCTCCAGCCAGGAGGCGGCACTTTCAAGAATGCATCAGCTGCAGTACTATAGGAAGGATGCAAACATGTCCTGGGATCTCGTGGTTAAGTATTCAGGTTTCTAAAGCTATGGGCAGAGCCATAAAGCTCCTAAGAGATTATGTCCTCTGTCTTCTGCAACCAGAGTGGGTATAGAAAGAACAACAGGTGGGGGCAGAGATAGGTGTGTCTGAGCTCAGTCTCTCCATGGGTGGGGAGACTGCTGTGGCTGCTGAGGGGTATGGGGGTGTGGTTCCCAGGCCAATGAAGTTATGTTCCCAGGGAGATTATGGCTGCCTCTGCTGAGCCATACAGGTTGCCAGGGAAGTGAGGGAAAAGGTTTTCATCTTGTTTGGAAATAATTATGACAAACAATAAGTTTCACATACCATTAGTAAATTATGTAGCCTTGAAGAATTTACTTAATGTGGCTGAACCTGTTTCCTTATCTGCAATTAAGAGCAGTGTGGCAAAGACATTCATTGCTATCTATGATAACCTTGTGTTTAAAGGATTAACTCTGGACATGGGTGTAAGGGGCATATCTGAAGAGTCACTCATGTCTATCTGGGCCTGATAAATTTGGCATACATCCCATTCTTCAGACTGCTATGAGCTACTTTTCTTTCTTGGCTAGCAGATGGTCACCTTCTCACTGTGTCCTTACAGGCCATCCTTCAGTCTGTGCATTGTCTGCGTTCTAATCTCCTCTTCTTTTAAGGACACCAGATTTTTTGCATTAAGGCCAGCCCTAGTGACCTTATTTTATCTTAATTGCCACTTTAAAGGTGCAATCTCTAAATGTAGTCACATTCTGAAAGCTAGGACTTCGACATATGAATGTCAGGGGACGCAGTTCAGCCCATAATGCAGAACATGACTAAAAGTGAGACTTGACTGTCATTCAGAAGCCCAGCCAGGCTTCTGCTGCTCTTCCAACTACTGGCAGCACACACAGAAAGGAAATGCTCCCAGTGGCTAGATTCCACCCATCATATCATTGGACTAAGTGAAAACATTCAGAACTCTAATTTTTAAAATGAATGCATTCATGAAGATTGCTGACCTTACATCCAGCTGAATAATAATTAAATATATGGGGCTAAGCTGACAGAGGATGGAAATGCTTTCTTTAACTTTTCTATTCAAAACATTGCTAATTCTTTTATGTTTTGTTTTCTAGAGTCAAGAAAATGTCTTTCTGTTTTAGCTAATTTTTCAGCGAATTATAGCTTACAGCAACTGGGTAACCTTTTGTGAGCAAAATTAAAACATCTGCCTTTCTCTCTATCTGATTTCTCTAAAAATTGGGAACTATTTATGAGTATTTGTATTTTATGGCAATATAGTTATTTGCGTAAGATCAATAAGAATCTGTTTTCTTTTGTAACAGAACACTTTGGATATACAGGTTATTTCACCAAGGCTTTGACTGGAATGTTACATTTTCTAATTTGACCAAACTGCTTTGGGAAATTGAGGCTGACTTTATGAAGCCAATAGACATAGAAAAGACTGGCCTCACACCTTGCCCACACAGTTCCCTTACAAGGTTCTTCAGCTTGTAATAAGTAGACTGTCATTTACTCATGCACCCAGAAACCACAAGGTATTTTGGGACCTTGAGAAGATAAGAATTCACCCAGATTATACGTGTGTTACAAGCAGTCCCATGGTGAATCTTTGGCTTGGCTTACTAGTCTTGAGAGGTTTTTAAAAGTGTAATCTGAGATTCCTTATGAAAAATTTCTTCAAAGTCAATGTAAAAGAGACTATATGGCCAATCATTCTTCTTGTTGCACATTTTGCAAATAATCAGGCCAAATATAATACCGACACTTTTAGTCAATAAATTGGTCCTACTAAGATTTATATTTGGTAGAAATGGGGAACTGGGGACAGAGAAAATTGTTTTAGAAGAAAACTATACCATACATCTGATAAGATTCTAGCCCTGATCACTGTTTTTTAGTTTTTATCATTTTCCTACAATTTAGACCGAATTCTGAATAATTTCCCAGCTCCAACAATCCTGTAAAGAAGAAAGTGGATTTAATTTCCTTCATGATATTTTAGGTTGACTCCCCAGTAGAATAGGTTTTGTTGTTATTGTTCTAATATACAAATTCTTTTTTTAAATTATAACTCCTGTATGCTACATATATCTCTGTTTTACTTCTTCCAAGAAGACTAAACTCTTGATACTTTGAAGACTAACAATGATTTAACAAGCAATAGCAACTACATACTTGACTCAGGTGTCATTTTTGCCACCTGTGATGCCATCTCAATTTGGCTTTTGGCACTCTTAAAATTCTTCGTTGAAATATTTCCTTACTTCCCTTTCCCATGTGGGACAATCCCATCATGAGCCTTCTCAAACTGAGGGAGGAAGGATATGTATCACTTTAATCTAAGCAGAAATTGATCATTAATGCTTCAATGGAAAGATTTTTGATCAACAGGTGGGAAATGAGAAAAAAAAATTGCTCAGAGCTGTCTGAGTTATGTGAAGCATGCAAAATGTGCCAGGCCCAGAGGAAGGTGTAAGTATGGCTATGGGACTGCCGTCACACCTCTCACACCCATACTCAGGGGCAACTGTTTAAAGACATTTTGTTCCTGACTAGCTGCCTTGCCCATTATCTTCATGTTCCTGGAGTTTGTGATACAAAGAACAATGTATAACAGCCTCCCAAAATGCTGGGATTATAGGCATGAGCCACCATGCCTGGCCAGTTTTCTATTAATGACAACTATCAAAAATGTGAATGGAACATCCCTAAGATGTCTTGATCAGAAATTGCATGTTGCAGTTTCAAGGATAGAAACCGATATTAGAAAACTTCACTTACTTATAGAAACAACTTCAAATTCCTTCTCCTAATTTCTGAAAACACTTTATTAGAAATATACAAAAGTAATATTTCATGTCTTATCTAATACTTTGTTAATCTTTCTTATAATTATGGCATATAAAATAAAATACTTTTTTATCATAAAAATATCCCCAAATGCCTTCTTGTTTACTTATCTCTGTGTGCCACATACTGAACAGTTTTGAATATTGTTAGGCTTTTGATTGTATTGAAGGCTGGCGTTTGGAAAAATAGCTCTTTTACTTATTTTTGTATTTATGTAAAGTTTTAAAATAATTATGTATCACTTTTGTGATTAAAACTTATCATAAATATTTAAAGTAAATTAAAATAAATAGTAAAGTAATATAGCATAATAGCATTTTAAAATGTATAATTAGCAATATTTTCTTTAAAAATAATATTGACTGGGCGCAGTGGCTCACGCCTGTAATCCTAGCACTTTGGCAGGCAGAGGCTGTTATATGAACTGAGCTCAGGAGTTTGAGATCAGCCTCGGCAACATGGTGAAACCCGTCTCTACTAGAAATACAAAAGGTTGACGCAGGAGAATTGCTAGAACCCAGAAGGTGGAGGTTGCAGTGAGCCAAAATTGCGCCACTGCACTCCAGCCTGGGTGACAGAGCAAGACTACGTCTCTAAAAAATAATAATAATATTTTTAGCTTTCTTTTGTTTAGTGAAAAACAAAAAAAAATGCAAATTTTAAAAAAGAAAAAGTAAATAATACTAGATCACAGATCACAAAACAGACACTCTGGAATGCTGCAGTGGAGTAGGTCAACCAGTACGGACTTCCTTATCAGCAATCTGACAACATGCGTCAAGCGTCTAAGCAATGTTCAAAACCTCCAACCCAATGCTTTTACTAAAGTCTAGTCTAAAGGAAATAATTGTAAACAGTTAAGTAATTTTACTGCAGTAAAATTTTAAAATAATATTTTCTGCAGAAGAATGCTGTGCATATAAATAGCAGTGCTTTTTATGTCTTGATAAAATTCAAAACACCTTAAATATCCAAAAATAGGGAATGTCCAAATACATTATTTTTCATATTCTGATGAAAAATTGTTTATGAAAATTTTGTGATAACATAAACAATGTGTAAGTCACTAACTTAAATGAAACAAATAAAATACACATTTGAATAAACCCAGGATCCAAGTTATATAAAAAGCAAGATACATCTTCAAGAAAAAGAACACTTGGAACAACAAAATTATGTGCAGATTTTCATGATAGACACTTTTTTTCCTGTTTATTTTCTTTGAGAAGCATATATTGGGGAAAAAAAAAGTATTAACTTTTATATTTGAAACAAGCTGTATATGTGATTTGCTTTCCATTTCAAGTTTACTTGGAACATCAGCCACTTCTAAGCCTCTTTGGTGAGGGGGGTTATTAAACCTTTAAATCTGTTCATATTATTGGTTGCTGTTTGCCTGGATTTTCTGAAGGGAAATCATAACTCTATTTTACTTGTAGGATATTATTTTTCTTTTCAAACTTTACTCATGACCACCATTATTACAGTTCCATAATTTCTTTTTCATATCTAAACAAAAAATATAATTTAGAATTTTCTAACCTTAAGCTTAAATATGTTGTGGAGAAAAATGCCAAATTATCCACTACATGGATATGGATTGGGTTATGCTGTAATAGAAAACCTAAAAAATATTGGATTAAACAAAGACAAGGTTTATTTCTCTGAAGTAGCAGTCAGAAAAGAAATAGGCAGCAGAGGAATGTTAAGGTCACTATACGTTGCCATCAGTGACCCAGGCACCCTCTAGCTTTCTGCTTGGCCTCCATAGGGCCTGGCTTTTCTAATCATGCTATACCTTTAATTGTAAGATAGCTGCTCCCTCTCTAGCCTCATGGCTGGTTTTAGGTAGAAGGAAGGAGGACATCGAAGAGCAAAAAGTTCGCATTAACTAAGTCACATTTTTAAAGAGTTTTCATAGAAAGCCTACTCAAGGATGTCTACCTACATATCACTAGTCAGAACTGTGTCACAGGCCACCCTTGTTCAAAAGAGAAACTGGGAAATTGGCTTTTTAACTGGATACATTACTGCCCTTAAGAAAATTGGGGTTTTTTTCTACTAAAAAAAAAGAAGAATGGGCATAAACTAGGCAAATAGCAGCCGTAGTAGCCATGGTGACTCTAACTAAAAATCACCATGGAGAGTACTATGCAGAAATGACATGATTGGGCTATTATGTGTGAAGCATACTAACAATTTCTATTCTTCAGAATGACATAAAAATTTTAAACTGATTAAATTTACTAGTGATTATTTCTATCTCCTCACATAACATCACAAATATATAAATTCCCAACATATACTTGGGTACACACACACACACACACACACACACACACACAAGTACAAATTTAGAATTAGTGAGATCTAATTTCTTATTGTAATTTCATAAACATCTTGCCAATGCAGGCTTTTGTTTATCACAAAGGCAATGAAAGAGTAGGGTTGAATATAGTGACCTTCTAGCATCTAATGACCAATACACTGTAAATCCTTCAAGAGCAGAGACTATTTCATTGAGATTTAGCTCTCTTAAGACATTTTTATAAAGAATTTTTTTAAGAAAAATTGGTTTACAGAATCAATGAATGAACAAAATGAACTAAAGACTGGTTAAAAGGACATTCCATATTTGGCTTCCTTGGTTTGCTTCTTTGCTGATTTGTTCATTTTACATAAGCCTTACTTAATTGGTTCTTTTAAGAGCTATCAGAAGGAAATTTCAGGATATCAAGAGATGGGATCCAATCAAAGGCTTTTGCTGATGGCTGTTTGATGCCCAAATAAAAACAATATTATACAGCATTCAGATATTACTGATAGTGACAGGAGGCAGAGAAATGCCTAGGCAGATAGAGGCGGGTCCCCGGTGAAACCCACCTCTAAACAGAAGACAGTTTAAAGCCTGAAAGCCAAGATATGAGTTAAACCCTTGGACCAGATTGAGAACTTGTCTTCCCATTTGGCATGCTTTCCTCTGATTGGTCCCCACCCTTTATCTATTTTACATAAAACTACCCTTTCCTAATTGGTTTTTCTACACTGTTGTGCCCACCTTTGAATGGTGTCTTTGCTTTAACCTTTTTTTGCATATTCACAAACCAGCATGCACTTCCCATTCCGAGTCCATAAAAGGCCCTAGACCCAGCCACCATGGGAGACTTTCCAGCCTTCGAGTAGGGGAACCACCCCCCATATCCCCTCTCTGTTGACAACTGTTCTGTCTCTCAATGAAATTCTTCTCCACCATCCTTACCCTTCAGTGTCCAGCGTCTCCTCATTCTCCTTGGGCATGGTACAAAAGCTTAGAAACTGCCGAATGCAGGTGCAAGCTGTAACACAGGTGAGCTGGGGCATGCCAGCATGGCCGAGCGAGGCCCAGGTGGGGTATTCCCAGCCAGCTTCCAAATCAACTGAGAAGTCCTGCATCATTACCCACAAGGTTTCAGCCTTCTCCTGAAATGTCTCTTTTTGAAACTCCAATAGATTTGCACCTTCACCTTCATTTTTGGCAGAAGTAGACATGAAGAAAAAAAGGATTTTTCATCAAATGAATGATTGCTTCATGGAAAGTGTTCTAACTGCTTTATTATCCCTACCACCACCCCTAGAGCAGAAATGAAGGGTGTTGTCAACTCCTTTGATATAGATTTAATGAGTAGAACCCTTTCTATTTATTGTAGCAATATTAAAATAGGAAGCAAGAATGAAATGTTATATTTCAATGTTACAATGTGTCTAATTATTTGTCTTTATGAATAGCTAGAAAGACTATTTTATGATTATTTTATGTGGGAAAGGTTCACACAAATATTGATATAACTCAAGGATAATAGAAAATAGGCACAAGGAGGTCATCATATTTGTGTCCCACAAGAAAAAAACACAATCATACTTGTTTGGCCTGTATGAGGTGCATTTTTGCCCTATAAAAGAAATTTGATCAAGTTTCTAAAAAAAAACAGTTTATGAGCAGAAAGGATAGCCATACAATAAACGACTTTTAAAAATGATCACATGATGTTCTGTACTAAAAACACTGAATATATATTCTAAATTAACAGGAAGAAATCTAGTTTTGAATTATATCTCTCTGGGTCCCTGACGAGAGACACTGTGTTCCTCTCAATAAATAACTGCTCTTTTCTACTTATTTGTGGAACGGATTTTCACTACAGAAGCAAAAAAATCTCATCTCTTCATTGTAGGCTTCTTGGCATTCAACCTAGTCATTGGTGTAGGATGGGTGCTCAGGTCAGTCTGAAGTCATTAAAATCATTTAGAAAAGTAACTCAGTAATATTTATGAAAACTGCAAGCTCACATTTGCTTTGACCCTTCAAACCTACTTTGTGAAAGCTATTCCGTAGAAATTAAATCACCAGAGTTTATAAGTATATAAAAACAGATTATTTGTTTTACTATTCTCTATTGTGACAAAACTATAACCATCAGTAGGTCTATTGCTAAACAAATTATTGAAACTGTATTATATTCAATATTAAGGAATATTATGCATCTGTGAAAAAAACTAAAAATATTAACATATAAAGATGCTCCTGATGTATAATCAAACTTGGAGAACTGAGCAAATTAGTCATACTCATGCCAAAAAAATGCAAACATTTTCACCATTTATTAAATTTAGATTGAGTACAGTCAGGCAGTGACTAAATCTTGCATGACTTCTCAAGAGTCAGACCGTGTGTAAAACCACTCGCCTTCGCCATAACTTCATCAAAGCCCTCTTCATCTCACTATTTCGCAAGCTGTAGATAAGCGGATTCAGCAGAGGCGTCAGAAGTGAGTATGACAGTGACATCAGTTTCTTGGTTTCTGGTGAGTAGCCAGATTTGGGTTGTAAATAAGTCATACTGGCTGTGCCATAGAACAGGGTCACAGATGTGAGGTGAGAGGCACAGGTGGAAAAGGCCTTTTGTCTCCCAGTAGTTGAGGGCATCTTCAGGATGGCAAACAGGACTCGAATGTAAGACAAGAGGATCAACAAGAAAGGAACCAAAATAATCAAAAAGGTGCCTGTGAATGCATAGATTTCAAACAAAAACGTGTCTGCACATGCAAGTTCTAACACTGCTGGGGTTTCACAAGATATATGGTTGATTTCATTAAGGCCACAAAAGGGAAAACTAGATACCCATGATGTTTGCACAGTACCTAATATAAAACCTAAGGCCCATGAAAATACAACTAATTTCATAAAAACTCCTTTATTCATAATCATTGGGTAGTTGAGAGGATGGCAAATTGCAGCAAATCGGTCATAAGCCATTGCTCCCAGGAGAAAACATTCAGCCCCACCAAAAAGAAGGATGAAATACATCTGTGCAAAACAGCCCACAAAAGAAATCATAGTTTTATCAGTAGAGAACACCACCAGCATTTCAGGCATAATGACTGCACTGAAACTCAGGTCCACCACAGATAAGTTCAGGAGAAACAGGTACATGGGAACGTGGAGGCTCTGGTCCAGGGAGATGATGACTATAATGATGGCATTTCCCATCAGGGTCACCAAGTAAATAATCAGGAAAACCCCAAAGAGCTGCCCCTGCAGCTCAGGAAAGTTAGAAAAGCCCAAGAGAATGAATTCAACCACAGAGCTTTGATTTTGTCTTTTCATTTTCAGTAGTGAAGTCATACATTGATTTGATGAACATAGTATACAAAGAATAAAGCCACAGTCCATTAGCTAAAAGTTCCAGTCTGCATTCACCTCAGAAATTCTGGCAGAAGGTGAAAAGAGGAGCCTATCCTGACAGAAATTTTCTTTGGCAATTTTAGACAATGACCAAATACTTGAATTATACTCCAAATATAAAAATAGAAATGAAGAATTCTGGCTCAGAAACCTTGTCTGAAAAGTACAAAATAATATCAAAGTTCTATTTCAACTGTACACCATGTAATTTGAAAATTAAACATAGCCTTAAAGGAAATGTAAATACTTAATACCTTAGGTCCCAGTCCCATAACATTGCTACAGGTGCTTTTCATTTTACTGAATTTTACATAAATTCAAAACTTAAGACCACAATAACAAAATGTAAAAAAGTAGTAGATTAAAAAAGATATCCCAACAAATTTGATAATAACTTAATAATCCAGTGTTACAGCAAATTTGATATAAACTTATTTAAAATATTAATTAGATTCAAAGTGCCTATATATGACTTGGATAAAGATAACAATGTTCTGTAGAAACACAGAGGGGGTTTGCATTTTCAGTGCAACCATATTAGGTGACCTAGGGACTATGTGAATTGGCTTCATGCTTACAGATTTCTGCCCATCCGGGTTCTGGCCAATTATTTTGGGATTTAGCTGGATGTGAAATTTTTGGGGCCAGATCTCCAAGGTCCATCCTTCTGACCACGATGACTTAGGAAAAAAACCATCTGAGGAGTAATTGTGTAACTTAAAAGACTTCACTCTCTCTCCTTCTCTCTCTTCTCTCTTCCCACTATGCCTGTCATGAAAAAATTCATTTAATCATTAATTATTCAATGATCATTAATTAACCAGCTACCATTTTCTAGACTCTGCACCCTCAGGAATACATGTGAATCCAGAGCTCAACAGAGAGCTAAGCACACCACATAAAATAGCTTCTAACCCCTTAACTAGTATGCTGCATAAACTGCATATAGATATAGATGTATATATAGATATACACACACATATACATGTGTGAGTGATTCAGCGCATTGATTTCACAACATTATATGGCATAGAATATAATATATTATCTATATATCCTTTTTAAAGGAATATGTATAAAATATATTTTATAGATTTATAGAAATATAAATAGGTTACTATTTTATATATTTTATATAATATTTTATATATTTTGCATGTATATATATACACATACCTCACTAGAGCTTAGCTCCAAGATGGCAAAAATTTTGTTTGCTTCTTTGGTCTATACACAGTGCTTGCAACACTCCCTCGTTCATAAAAGGCGTTAAACCAACATTTCTAGAATAAATGTATTTTAAAATTAGAAAAATCTAGACTCTATGTTTAAGGAATAGAGTGCCTAAAAGAAGTCAGCACACAACACAATTGGGAATTAATAACATGTGCTGTAGAAATTTAAATGAGGGAATGATGACATTTGAAAGGGGAGGGAGGATGAACAAACATAATCACAGGATGTCATGAATGGAAGCCCATTCGGCGGGAGGAAGATGGCAAGAGGAGGAAGACTGACTCACTCATCAAAAGGCACTTGATGACACCATAAAACTAGGATGGAGGACTACTGCCCTTTGTGTGATGTTTTGAAAACCAGAGGAAATTCACTGCAAGAGATGAGGAAGCCGGGAAGACAGATGGACACAGCAAGTAGAAGACATACAATGTTGTCTTGAGTGTAGATCTGTAGGACATTAGCAGAAAGCAGAAGACAAACTGCTTTATATCTGAATTCGTCCATCATCATGTATTAAAATCAAATGACTGTATATTACAACAATAATTGTATTGTATTGTGGATGTCAAAAAACCTCCTACAATTATTAAAACAGATTCTGCAAGGCCAAATATTTAAAATACATTTCTAATGGCAAAAAAAACAACATGTATTCAGTTCCAACTATGTTAAAGTAGATTGTTTTTAAAAACTAGAAAATTTAGAGAATGCTATAAAAAATAGAAAATGTTTATACCTTAGAAGACCCTCATGATGTCTTGGATAAATCACTGACAAGTAATATTTACGCAGATCATTCCCTTCCCAAGGCTTCAGCCTGTCAATGGAAAGAGGTAACTGTTGGACTTAGTGACCAAGCTCTCTTTTAGTTGCAAACTTCCAGAGTATCATGATTCATGCATGCAAAGCTCTTACACTTCTACTTATTGCCTGAACTTTTCTCTGAAAAGGAAAAGAAATTGACTAGCATCAGACCAAAAAAGTCTACTGATCCAAATGTTTCAGCTGAGCCTAGTGACTCCTGAGCACTGAACCATCACTTCAACAGCATCTCCAACTGTCAGTGAGGATATCTATAAACATACGACCCACCAAAAGGCACAGGAGCAGAATCTGCACTTTCCTATCTGTTGACTCTGTCTCTTCAATTTTCATACTACTTTATTAGAAGATTCTCCTGTAGTCAAAAGCCACCTATTCGTAAATACAACAAAGTGATTCAGCATATTTATTCCATAACATTTTGTGGCACAGAATTATATGCCCTGGAGAATCCCTCCCTGGAGAACATGAAATCACTTCATAGAGACCTTCCTGTATTTTTCTGTGGTAACTAAAGAGGCTTAAACTTGGCCTCTCACGTGAGAAAACTCAAGAGCACAAACATGGAGCATCACTCTTTCATTTGTCTATGGGGAATGAGCACCTCTTCCCACAAGAGACTCGATTCCACCATGACACCTCCCAGTAGGAGGCGGGAGCAAAGGCTGAATGAATGTTTTCAATAGGGAAAGAAGGGAGGGGTGGAGTGAGGGTGTAAGCAAAGGCAGGTGACCTAGGGCTAGAGGATCGTGTGGATACAATGCACAGTTTGTGCCATGGTGGAAGACATGGCAAGCAGATTAAAGATGCTTTGTAGAAAGCCTAGATGCCCCCTGCTCCCCGCCAACACACACACACACAAGAACTTTTTAACTTGGAGTGAAAATGTCCTGACTGGCTTGTATAACTTTGAGCATGTCACTCAACTTTCTGGTTCTATTACTTTCTGTAAAATAAACATAACAATATTAATCTCATAGGGTATATATGGAAATCAGAAGACTCAGGGTTTAGTCTAAACTGGCTTGAGCAATAAAGGAGGCCATAGGATGTACAATTTGTGAGAAGTCATCAAGATGTAGAGCCATGAATTGTACACATCACATATTTTTTATTTCAATAAAAAGTGTATGAAAAAGCATTTCAGACACATATTTAAAAGTATAAGTGGGGAATAATATTAATGTTAATCTCTAAATCTAATATGTCATTGATATAACAATAATCAGAATGTGGGGATTTTAACACACCTTTCTCGAACTTTGAGAGAACAAACAGACAACAAAAATATACAAAATGGAAAGATTAGAATAACAAAGTGTCGATTTAGCAAATGGTAATGAGAATAAATGTGAGACAGAAGAACACTTTTACCTCATTCCCTCTATATTTTTATCCCAAAATATCTATAGAATATTTACAAAAATTGACTGTATGTTTTATCAAAAAGAAAAATCTCAATAAATTCCAAAATCTTGTCAGTCATATACATACAGCATTCCTTGCAACAAAACTGCAAAAAAAGTCCAAAATAGAAGAGAAAAAATAGTCTTAAAAACAAGCTAAAGACATGCTTTAAAAAGCTACTTGTAAGAACTCTTACTCTCATTTTATAAAAAATATATACATATATACACATCAGTGTTTTACATATATAGGAAGAATCAGAAAAAATATTGACATAAAATAATTTAGATGATTACTTTTAGGAATGATGGAGTTGGGGGATGAAAATAGGTATTTTTGAGACTTTTGTATTTTTACTTTATACATCTACTACTGCTTGAATTTAAACGAAATAAATTAATTTTATAATAAATAAAAGCAAGGTTTTTAAAAATAGATAATAAAGTTCAGATTTTTAAATAGCAAAGTAAAGATGGCACTGTCCTTATAGAAATTACCCCCAAACTGAAATATTAATAAGAAAAATAAACCTAAAAAATTAATAAGAAAAATAAACCTAACCCATCTATATATATATATTTGGTTTTTGTTTTTTTACATAGAGTCTCACTCTGTCACCCAGGCTGGAGTACAGTGGCACAATCTCGGCTCGCTGCAGCCTCCTGAGTGGTTGGGATTGAACCTCCCAGGTTCAAGTGATTCTCCTGCCTCAGCCTCCTGAGTGGTTGGGATTACAGGGGCGTGTCACCATACCTGGCTAATATTTTTTTTGTGTGTATTTTTAGTAGAGATAGGGTTTCGCCAAGTTGGCCAGGCTGATCTTGAACTTTTGGCCTCAAGTAATTTGCCCACCTTGGCTTCCCAAAGTGTTGGGATTACAGGTATGATCCACCACGTCCTAGACTAACCACTATATTTAAAAAAAAAAAAAAAAAAAGGACATATCTTAACCTAAGTTACAATACGGGAAAGGACTGCCAGATACAGTGAGGTCAAAAGAAAGTGTGTGTCCTGCAGAGGGAACGCTGCAGGGGCAGTTCAGGTGAAGCAGAGCAGAAGCCCAAGCAACATGGAACTCATTTACCAAGACCAACCAGATTTACTAGTAATAGTGTGTATCTCCTCAAAAAACTTACAAATCAGTTCATAGACCATATGCAAATATACCCATACACATTTAGAATTAACATGATCTGATTTCATATTGGAATTCCTTAAACACAAATTCAATCAACTCTATATTATTTGAAATAATACTAATAAACAATTCAGATACTTATGTCAAATTTCACATATAATAAAGAACACAAAAAAAATCAGTAGGTGTTTAACAATTATAAACCTAAAAACAGTTTAAATATCACATGGATATATATATGTATTGTCTATTCCCAAATAATACACACAAATTTTAATGACACCCCTTCATTTAGCAGAATATGTATACCTTATCTTAACATCACATCAGTATTTCACCCCTTTCTTGCCATTCCTGAAGCAGAAATTAAGAGCAGTAGAATTGTATGTGATGTAGATTCAATAAGGGGTTCTCACGATTCTCTAATAGCAACATTAAAATAGGAAGCAAGCATGAAATGATCCATATTTTGCAACATGTAAAATGATTCACTCAAAAGCCACACAATTAGTGATGTCATTCAAGGACAGTAGAAAATAGGCACAATCAATCATTTACATTTGTTTCCCACAATAAAAAAGGAGTCCTTCATTGTTTATAAACAAAGTATCCAGGGACATTTTGGCCTTGTAAACTAAAAAAGTGTCTGAGACAGGTCTCAATCAATTTAGAGGTTTATTTTACCAAGACTGAGGATATACCTGAGAAAAAGAGACACAAGCCACAGTAGAATTTGTGGCCTGCACTTTTTCCAAAGAGACTTCTGAGGGCTTCAACTTTTTTGTTTTTATTTATATATTTATTTTTGAGACGGATTCTCGCTCTGTCACCCAGACTGGAGTGCAGTGGCACAATCTCGGCTTACTGCAACCTCCGCCTCCTGGGTTCAAGCGATTCTCCTGCTTCAGCCTCCCAAGTCGCTGGGACTACAGGTGCATGCCACCATGCCCATCTAATTTCTTTTTGTATTTTTAGTAGAAATGGCATTTTACCATCTTAGCCAGGATGGTCTCGATCTCCTGACCTTGTGATCCGCCCACTTCAGCCTCCCAAATTGCTGGAATTAGTGATGTGAGCCACCACACCCTGCGGACTTCAATATTAAAGGGGAAAAGCAAGTGGGAGGGGAAGGAGGAAAGTGAAAAAACAGGGGAGGGCAGACGTGTGAAGCAAGTGGTTATATTTGAAGGCTTTGATTAGCACTCATTGAATCCACATGTTGCATGTGAAAAGAAGGGCGTAGAGGAACAGTCAGCCACGCATTTGTCTCGTGCTCAGTAAATCTGCATTTTACATAAGATGAAGTAAACAGAGTAGAGGAAGAACTCAAATATACATTTGTCTCAGGGTGGGCAGAGGGACAATTTCTCATCTCCTCCTGTCTGGTACCCACGAAGATAAGCTGTGAATTTACATTGTCAGGGCGAGGGAGGTAACCTGGGAAGACAGCTGACCTGCTATCCTGTAGCTATCTATTTAGGAACAAAAGGAAAGGTAGTTTTTTTGTCTGAGTCAGTTTCCAAGCTTAACTTTTCCTTTTGGCATAGTGAGTTTGGGGTCCCAAGATTTTACTTTCCTGTCACAGACTACAAATGGAAACTTCATAAAAGTTTCTAAATCAGTGGTCTGTAAACGAAAAATATACTAATGTTATCAAATGAGAATTCAGGAAACTTCACATGTAGCTCTCTGGTCACCAACACTGGATAACTATTTGGAAAGACACCAAGAGAAATCCAGTTTGGTATTATAATTTGTGTGATTTCATGAAGTGGAACCATTTTGGGCCCCCAAAAAATAGAAGCACTTTTTTTTTACTCATCTGTGGAACAAATTTTCAATCCAACAATAAAAACCTCATCACTCTATTTGTTTGTCTCTTGAAGCTCTACTCTGTTACCAAAGCACAGTGAGCCTTCAGATCAGTCTGAAGAACTATAATCATTTTGAAAAGTAATTCTGCAGCAGCTAATAAAATTTATAAACACAGATATTCCTCATTCTATCAGCCACACTGTAGCAAATCTATCACACAGATCTAAAGACATTGGTACATATGAACATATGAAACAAGGCGTTTATTGAAGCATTGTCTTAATGACAACAAACCAGTAGCTACCTGGATGTTCATAATAGAGAAATGGATGAATAAACTGTTGTATCACATGTTATGAGAACATGCATATCTACTATAAACAAGTGACAGCAGTTCTTCGTTGAAAGAGATACATTTTCAAATATTAAAAACTCAACAAATTTAACATATTTATAAAATAATGCAATCTGTTTTCACCCTTTAAATTTAAATGGAGTTTACTCAGGCAGTAGTCAAATCTTACACAGCTTCCCAATCAGACTGTGTGTAAAACCACTTTTCTTTGCCATAGTTTTATCAAAGCCCTTTTCATCTCACTGTTTCTTAAGCTGTAGATGAGCGGATTGAGCAGAGGAGTAAGCAATGTGTAAGCCAGTGACATCAGTTTCTTGGTTTCTGGTGAGTAGCCAGATTTGGGTTGTAAATAAGTCATACTGGCTGTGCCATAGAACAGGGTCACAGATGTGAGGTGAGAGGCACAGGTGGAAAAGGTCTTTTGTCTCCCAGTAGTTGAGGGCATCTTCAGGATGGCAAACAGGACTCGAATATAAGACGAGAGGATCAACAAGAAAGGAACCATAACAATCAAAATGGTGCCTGTAAAGGCATAGATTTCAAATAAGAAGGTGTCTGCACATACAAGTTCTAGTACTGGAGGAGTCTCACAGAAGAGATGATTAATTTCACTGGGGCCACAAAACGGAAAACTAAATACCCAAGTGGTCTGCACAGTAGCCACCATGATCCCTGAGATCCATGAGAACATTACTAATTTCATAAAAACCCGTCTGTTCATAATCACTGGGTAGTTCAGAGGATGGCAAATTGCAGCAAATCGGTCATATGCCATTGCTCCCAGGAGAAAACATTCAGTCCCGCCAAAAAGAAGGATGAAATACATCTGTGCAAAACAGCCCACTAAAGAAATCATGGTTTTCTCAGTGGAGAATACCACCAGCATTTCAGGCATAATGACTGCACTGAAACTCACCTCCACCACAGATAAGTTCAGCAGAAACAGGTACATGGGAACGTGGAGACTCTGGTTTAAAGAGATGACGACTATAATGATGGCGTTTCCCATCAGGGTCACCACATAAATAACCAGGAAAACCCCAAAGAGCTGCTCGTGGAGTTCAGGAAAGTTAGCAAAGCCCAGGAGGATGAATTCAACCACAGAGCTTTGATTTTGTCTTTTCATTTCAGTAGTTGAATCTTCTGTTGTTTTCATGGACCTGGCATATCGAGTATGAAGTCACTCACAATCCCATAGTATGAGTTCGAGTCTGGAATTCTTGACAGCAGATGTAATGACAAGCTCATTTTGACAGAACTTCAGGTTGACACTTTTGAAGAATGGCCAATGACTTGTAATAGTGAATCTTTAAGACATAAATAAAGAAGCGAAGTATTTTTGGTTCAGAAATCTTGTTTTTAAAGTACAAAATAACAGTCAATGTTATCTGGCAACATCTTTGTTATGTAGGTTGCTCTCTCTCTCTCCACTCTTAATACCAAGTTCCCTTTTAAAACCCCCTGCTTTCTGCCCAAAAAGTGAAGCAGTGTCCTTAAAGGCAGGAACCTGTACCTCTTCCCTTAATTGGATTCTGCAAGCAGTGAGCAACTGAACCTGCGTTGTGGTTACACCTGGATTAGGAGCTCATCTGGAGCTTGGATGCTGTCCTAACTCTGCCAGTGTCTCCGAGATGGGTCTCTGCCTCTCCCTGCACTTGGGTTCCCCATCTGTATGCGTTGGAAGCAGCAGAATGATCCTTTCTGGCTCTGACATGGGTGTTTTCTCTAATTGTTTGATAGAAAACTGCAGACTTCAAGGCTTCAACTTCAATCAGATAGGAGCTGGGCTGAAGGGAGCATGGAATAGTGGTGAGTGGGCACATAGGCAGCATACATGCCGCCTGAGTAACTCTGGGCCTGCCAGTCCCATGCACAAATGACCATTTTCTTCCCAATCCAACTGCCCTTCCAGAGCCCCTCTCAGGTTAAGCAACTTTATTCTCCCTGCTCTCAACCAGATCAACAATCCCTGTCCCCCAATATTCCCTCACTGTCAGCGCCCACAAGTCTTTAAAATCTGGAGTCCCCCTGGCCTCACGAGTCCATCCCCGCTGACACTGCTCCACCTCACTGCCTGTTTTCCTCTCCCTTCACCTTCTCTACCATTAAACGGAAACCTAACTGGCTATTCCATGTTTTATGCCTCTTCCTCCAATCTGTACCTCAAATCTCTGACAAAACAATGTCATCCTCCCTCTCAGAACCTTCAGGGTCTCCCCTTATTAGCAGAATACAATACTCACTTCTCAGGCTGGCATTTAAGGGGAACTAGAGTGATAACGACTGCTTTAGGAATATAAATGAGGGAAAGATTATTTCTGAATGGACAGTGAGGGTGGGAAACCTAATCACTAGATGGCATGGCATGGGTGGAAGGTCCATTAGGCAGAGGAGAAAAAGCATAAGGAGGAAAGCTGCCTCGCTCAAATAGAAGGCATTCAATGACAGCTTAGTACTAGAATGGAGCTGTAAACTGGCCTTTGTGTGATGCTTCAAAAACCAGCAGAACTTTACTGTGGGACAAGAGGGAGCCAGAAGGACAGAAGGATACAGCAAGCTGAAGACATGTCTTGATTTCATATCATTAGGACATTAGCAGAGAGGAAAAGGCAATTGATTCACTGAGTCTGACCATAGTGATATTAAAAAGCAAACATATGTATTAACTATAACAAAATATTTGGGATGTAAAATATCTCCTAAAATTAATAAAACAGACTTGGCAGGAAAAAAAAATTTGAGTATCATTTCTAATAGACAAAACTACATATTCAGCTCCAGGCCTATAAAACCAAGTAAGTTTGTAAAATGAGAAAATTTAGAGTGTCCTACTAAAAACAGACAACTATTCAGGAGCTGATAAAGAAAAGTTATGGAAGAAATCTAAATTACTGCCTTCATGAGTAATTTTTTTTAAGCTGAACTTAAATGCTCCATCTTTTTTCCCTTTAACTTGAAATAACATAATGCTGATTCAGCTAATTCACTGACATGTTCTACTGGCTCTGGCATTAACTAACCATATGATCTCGGGCAAATAACTCACTCATCAGGGTTTCATCCTTCTACCCAATTGAACTTATTTCTGACCACCTTCACCCCACTCCCTCAACTACATACCTCTAAAAATTGATGACTTGCACAAGCAAACCATTTATAGATCGCATTACTGTCCAAAATTTTATGTGACTATGAAAGGCACAGCAACTTTCTTACCTGAGCATTGAGTTATCACTTGGTAAGTACCTCCAGTTATCAGTGGGTATAACTAGAGATGGCAAACCCACCAACAGGTACTGAAGAAGAATCTTTAGTTCCTTGACTGTCCCTGATTTTCATCCCATTTATGTTTTACCTCTTCGATTAAAAAACACTCCAATAAATATGACTTCCTGATTCAATGCATTGATTTTATATTACACTGCATTAAATTTTATGCCCTGAGAGAAATCTTCTCTGGAGAACTTACACACAATTCATACAGACTTTACTGTATGCGGATAAGAAAGCTCCGCTGCACAAACCTAAAATACCACTCTTCCAGGTTTCCATAGGGAATTAACACCTCTTCACACAAGAGACCCAATTCCACCAAGATCTTCCTTATTAAGAAATGAAAGCAGAGACTAAATGAATGTTAGTAAATAGGCACAAATGGAGAAGAGAGAAAAGAATGTGAGCATGACTAAAGGCAGAGTGATTTGGACACAGAATCTGATTGGACAAGATAGACAGCTTGAGCAATGGTAAGGAAATGTATTACGACAAGTAAATTGAAGTTTCTTTGTGGAAGGCCTGGAGATACCAAAACCTTTATATTTTCTAGTAGTAATATGGAAATACTAAATTTGGGGGGAAAGTCTTTTAGATAATTTTATAGTTGAAACTTTTTAACTTGAAGTCAAAACATCTGAACTAATATGATTTTGAGCCTCATGTCTCTTCTCTGGCTCTATTACTTTTTTGATAAAATCAAGATAATGGTATTAACTTCACAAGGTATGTGTAACAATAAGAGTTAAGTTCACATTGATTTGAGCCATCAATAAGACTATTAGCTCAGTCCCAGCAAAGTATAGGGATGAATGAATCTGCAAGCTAGGCTTTATCCAGAACTCAGATAATGTGACCAGGACCCGGATTTCTTTTTTTCTCTATTTCTCATCTCTGCTTTTCTAGAGTAGGTTCTATTCTCAACAAATATTTTCCCTTTAGTGGCAGTAAGGCTGCTAACACTTAGGGATAGATCCTCTCTGTATCCAGTGGGCAATGTACCAGTTATCCTGAGGATAAAGCATTTTCATCTGCATAAACTAATCCAAGAACCCCTCCTACATGATTTGCTATGGTGGTATTACATGACAATCTACCTATAAACCAGATGCTGTGATTGTGAATGAGATGAGAAATGCTACCTAATATGTAGTATTCATGGCATTCTATCCTATAACCAGGTATAGCATCAATTCTAACTGTGCATACCTGAAAATGTTTACTAAAAAAAAATTCCCCAACGGTAAATTTAGGTACTGTTTATAGGAGAAAGATGTCAACAAATGATGGTGATTCAACACACAAATGCTCTATACATAAAGCATGGTATACTTTAAATTATTGTATGAATACAAGGAGGTGAGATGAAAGCTGAGAAACAATAAAGTTGCATTATTTATTGTTGCAAGATGAAGTGGACAAAAGTAGAATGAGGATGTAATGGATGGAGCAAAGTCATATATATTGCAGAGAATAAATAGTAACATATAGTCCTGGATATGAATGTGTTAGGTAAAGAAGACAGGATTTCAAATGTTGGTGAAAGAGAAGATGAATAAATAGAAACACGGACAGGGAAGTCCATAGATAAATAACTTCAAGGGCTTTACATACCTTTGCAACTTGTTCCTAAGTCCAAGAGTGAGGGGGAAAAGGGATATACCTACCGTCTTAAAATAAGTCAAGGAGTAAATAGTCACACACTCTACTAATGAATAAATCTTCTAAGAATTGACAATCCCTTCATTGAACAATCTGAGAACCTGACTGTAAATGCATTGTTATTAGCCTATACAGATGTCTCAGTCCCCTGAGTCATGCTAAAGAGAAAAAAATCCATTGAAGTGGGAAATGGGAAGTGTAATGTACAGAAATTGTCTTCTTTCCTACGAGTCTGTTACCTAAGAACAAAGCAACAGAGTAAGTGCCATCAGCAGGCAATGAGATCAGCAACAATTTGTATGTAGGGGTCGGTGGGGGAGGAGGGTGTTATGATGGTGATATTGTTGGACCTATCATTGTATGTAGGACTCCCTTGAGCATTTCTTGAATGGTCAGTCTAGTGGTGATGAATTCCCTCAGTTTTTGCTTGTCTGGAAAAACTTTATTTCTCCTTCAGTTCTGAAGGATAGATTTTCTTGGTATAGTATTCTTGGGCACCAATTATTTTCTTTCAGCACTTTAAAAATATGGCCCCGCCATCTCCTTGCTTGTAGAGTTTCTGCAGAGAAACCTGCTGTAAGTCTAATGAGGATTCCTTTATATGTGACTTGATGCTTTTCTCCTGATGTTTTTAAAATTCTCTTTTTATCTTTGACTTTCAACAATTTAACTATAATTTGCCTAAGGAAGGATCTTCTGGGGTTGAATATATTTGGGGACTTTGAGCTTACTGGATCTGGGTCTTCATAACTCTCCCAAGACTTTGAAAGTTTTTAACTATTATTTTGTTAAATAGATTTTCTACGACTTTTCCCATCTCTTCTCCTTCCAGATCTCTCATAATACAAATATGTGTTTGCTTAATGGTGTCCCATAAGTTCTATAGGTCTTTTTCATTCTTTTTTATTTTTTTCTTTTTATTTTCACTCACCTAATTTCAAACAACCTATCTTCAAGTTCAGATATTCTTTCTTCTGCTTGATCTAGTCTGGCTGTTGAAGCTCTCTGTTGTATTTTTTATTTCATTCATTGAATTCTTTAGCTGCAGGATTTCTGTTTGGTTCTTTTTCATGATATCTGTCGCTTTGTTAAATTTCTCCTTCATATCATAAATTGTTTTCCTGATTTTGTTGAATCTTCTATATGTACTCTCTTGTATTTCACTGAGTTTCCTTAAGATTATTATTCTGAATTCCTTTTCTGGTAACTTATAGGTCTTTTTCTTTTTTTCCTGTGGGATCTGTTATTGAAGAGTTATCGTGTTCCTTTGGTGGTGTCATATTTCCTTATTTTTTCATGTCTTTTGTGTTCTTGCATTGATGTCTCTGCATCTGGTGGAAAAATTGCATCTTCCAGACTTTATAGAGAAGCTTTCATAGAAAAGGACTTTCAGGGGCCGGGTGCGGTGGCTCACGCCTGTAATCCCAGCACTTTGGGAGGCCGAAGCAGGTGGATCACAAGGTGAAGAGATCGAGACCATCCTGGTCAACATGGTGAAACCCCATCTCTACTAAAAATACAAAAAATTAGCTGGGCATGGTGGTGTGTGCTTGTAATCCCAGCTACTTGGGAGGCTGAGGCAGGAGAATTGTTGGAACCCAGGAAGTGGAGGTTGCAGTGAGCCGAGATTGCGCCATTGCACTCCGGCCTGGGTAACAAGAGCAAAACTCCGTCTCAAAAAAAAAAAAAGAAAGAAAAGGACTTTCACTGCAGTTGTATCTTTGTGTGGCTATTGAGAAAGGTGTGGTGACTCTAGTTCTGAGTAGATGTAGTGGTGTAGTCTCTGCAATGTCTTCAACTACAGTCAACATCAGCAATAACTATGGGTGCCTCAGTGATGTGGCCTGTAGAAGCTTGTGGCAGTGGCAATGGTGGCATGGGTTGTTAAGGTGGTCAGTGTCAAGAGCTTTGGAGGTCCTCCTTTTCTCATTTTTCCCATAATGGGGAGATGTCACTGAGGTGTCTCCTCCTGATGTCAGGTCTGACATGGTCTACAAGCAGCTGCAACTGTGCTAGGTTCCAGGTGCATGTGCTCAGAGCATCTGTGGAACTGCAGTACTAAGCTCAGGGTCTCAAGATCCTATTACATGACCAACTTGGGTCTTGGTGTGCAGGTTCACCCTCTGTGGTGGGGTTGGATATAGACTGTCAACAGTATCTGTGACTCTGAGGCACCCCCTAGCAGCTCAGGCCTAGAGTGCCAGGTTATATCTATGACTCTGACCCTGGAGATTAGGACATAACACTGGCTCAGCTCTGGGGAATAAGGGGTACTTCAGAGGTTTGAGCCCAGGGAGCAAGGTATAGCTGCAATTTGTGAACCAGAATCAATAAGGTTCAGTGGCAACTAAGGTCCTAGGGGATGAGAAATCGTGTTGTGGTGACTCTAGACCTGGGGAAGGTGGGAGTATCCCAGACTTTGTGAGTCAGGTGTAGTGACAGCACAGAGTCCAGAATGATGGAGCACAGCTGTGTTTGGGCCCTGGGGGACAAGGAGCAGCACAGTGATGACTCTACTTCCTGGAAATGGGGGGTGCCTCAGTACCTCATGCCCTAGGGGGCTAGTCCAGCTCCAGGGAAGCAGAGTACTCGAGTTGTTTGGCCTCTAGAGCATAGTGTCTGAGCTCAGGCACTGCCCTGTTTCCCTGGGTTGCAGGGTACTCATATAGCTAAGCCCTGATATGTACAGTTGCTCAACCTAGGCACCAATTCCCCAGGGGCAATGTGTCACTTCAACTAAGGACTGGGGGCATGACTACTTTGGATGGCCCAGGCACCACTTCCCTGGGATGCAGGGTGTGCTTCAACTTGCACTCCAGGGACACATGACTGCTCTGAGCAACTAAGGTACTGTTTTCCAGGAAGCAGGATACTGCTTCAGCTCACCCACAGAGAGGCAAAGCACAGCAGCAACTGGGAAGGGTATATGCAATGACTCCCACAAAGTACTATTTCTCTGGAAGGTAGTACATAGCTTCAGCTCAAGTCCTGCAGGGCAGAGCATGACAGCAACTGGAGAGGATTTTGGAGCAGCTCTATGGAGGCAGCATTTCCTTGGGAGTGAGTGAACTGCTTTGGCTCAGGCTCCTAGGGGCAAGGTGCAGCAGTGACTGGGAAGGATAGATGCAGCAGGTCTGCCAAAGCACTCTTTCAGCGGGAGGGAGTATGCAGCTTCAGCTCCAGCCTGAAGGGGTGAGGTGCAGCAGCAGATGGGAAGTTGTACAGTTGCTTGCTGATTAGGGATGTTGGGCCACTGGGTAGGGGTAGTCTGGAGCCTCAGGGATGAATGGGTCCTGTGGTTGCTCACCCCCAAAGCAAAACACACTCCAGCAGTATTCCCAGGTTCCCACACTCCAGACAGCATTGTAATGCAGTAGCTGCATAGGCCACAGTCAGGGGTTGAGGCAGAGGCTGGGACACAGGGCACAGTGTTAACTCTACTGGGGACAGAGGGGAGCACAGGTACAGTTATGGACTCCAGGCAGCTCTCTTAGCTGGGCTTAGTGCCTGTAAGGACTGCAGGGGTCCACAGCAATTAGGACTGCAGGTGTCCAAGGTGTTGATGGGGGCCGCTGAGGTGACCTCGCTTACCTTTTCCCTGCAAGGAGAAGTCCTCACTGGTTTCAAGATGATCCCTGCTGTTGAATGGGTGATGGGGGTCAGGTGTTTCCTTCTGTTCTCTATGTGGCTGTCCTAAGTTTCTGTGCCCACCCAGGGTTTCTGTGGCTTCTTTAATGAGCTTTGGTGCTCTTCTTTAGTTATTTTTGTCAAAATATAGTGGTTTATAGTGGTTTACTTGTTGCTTGGGCTGTCTTTGTGGGGGATGGGGAGGACAAACACTATGGACTTCTAATGGGCTATCTTACTGTCATCAAAATCCAAGTTTATACCATTTTTTTAAAATCAGCAACTGAGGAAGAAGTAGTCTACCAGGAAGAGGTATACCCGATGCTCTTGCCTCTAGGGATTCCCTTTGGACACTGTAATATGATTTATATTTTGGGGAGCAGGATGGTAAGGGTAAGCACAGGAGTGGTATAAAACATAAACAGTTCACATCGCAGACATGAAAGTCCCAATAGTTATATATGTCCTTTAAATATTTCCTGTTCCCCAGGGTAAAAAAAGAAGCTTTTACTTTATATTCTCTGAAAGAGTTCCTCTTTCCTTTTGCATAGAAATATAAAAATATATATCCCTGCCAAGAAGAATGTAAATTTCTGTTACAAAATCCTCCAGAAACATCATGATTGAGGGTCCCTAAGGTAGCAGCCGTAAAATCATAAGGAGCCTCAGGGGCCTGTCCTCAAAGAACCAATCCCCAGTAATCTCTAAGCATCAGCCTGGTCTTGCAAAACTTCATGCTTAGGGCAGAGTTTATTTCATTCCTTCCTCAGATTTGCCTTTTAGAAACTTGACTGTGGAAGCAGTAGGAAGAGCGGATTTGAGGAGGCTGTTACAGTTAACCAGGTGAACAGTGGGTAAGCTTTGGAAAAATTCAGTGGTATAGGCAACTGGATTGGTGATTGATGGAAATCTGGGATATGAGAACAAGGCAAGAGTCATAGCTGATACCTAAGTTTTAGCATAAGCAACTGAGCAAAACTTAAAAGACAAAGAGAGGATTGGATGATGAGTTCAATCTGAAACATGTGAGTTTGAAGTCAACAAAGTAGAAAAGTCCATTAGGCAGCAGGATATACTACTCTCACAATTTTTCTTCATAAATCATACCACAATAAAGCTGGAAAATAACAAAAAGAAAGGAAGAAATAGCTTGAGTTGGTATAAAGGGATAAGATCTGGAGCTCTTCTGCCTTAAACAGAAGTGCAAAGAACTTATCTGTGGTGACAGAAGGGAAGGCAGAGTAAAGGGGTACATTTTGATGGTTCTAAGCTTGGTTCACTTTTGTATTCAGACCAGTCTGGGCATGACTGACAGCTGCCAGAGCTGGTACATTCAGAAACAACTTATTTGAATGACAGAGGAGATTTCAGGGGACACAGTAGCCCTGAAAGAAGAAAACAGAAGGCTAAAGCTTTGAAAATTGCTAATAGTGAGGAGCCAGAAGATGTGGGAAGATGGGAACAGGACCAGGGCACTAATACTGAGATTCTGAGCACAATCTGTGTCCTCATTTTAAGGAGGCTTAACGGCAGAGTCTTAAGAGAGTGGGCTGCCATCAAAGAGCAGGAAAACCAATTCGTGAAGGAGAGGTCATCTCTCTAGCATCCCTGGGGACATAGAGTTTCTAAGAAAGCCTCAGTGTGGTGACCTATGTGATAAGCTGCCTAGATCTACCTTCAAGAATGAAGAATTTTCAGGAATGAAGATTTGGGGAGTGCTGTTGGCAGAAAGCCCTGAGCCATCAGCCCCTAAAGGTACTGCTTCACCTGGGGCAGCTGTATCTACTAACTGATCAATGGCAGAGGATAAGGGGCTTGGCCCCCACTCTGAAGGTCAGGACATCTCTGAAGGGCCATCCCTACCTTCAGTCCATTGAAGCCTTCAGGAAGTCTGCCTCACAACTCGACTTCTTTCTTTGCTAAATCCTACCCTATTTTTCTTCCCTTC
Source organism: Aotus nancymaae (assembly GCF_030222135.1). Classification (NCBI taxonomy): domain Eukaryota; kingdom Metazoa; phylum Chordata; class Mammalia; order Primates; family Aotidae; genus Aotus; species Aotus nancymaae. Next base: position 51,933,735 of record NW_026988473.1, on the reverse strand, counting down.
CACAGATGTTGATCCCATTGCACACTAATCTCTATCACAGCATTTGATTCCTGCAGAACCTAATCTATGCTAGTTAGAAAATAGGAATTCTTGGGTCCTGGCAACACCAGCAGGCACTGAAGAGCCTGCAGAGAGAGGGTGTGGGACTCTGCACCTTTGCTTTAAACATAATCACTGAAACCCCAGAAGCATCTCTCTCACCAAAGATAGCACCTTGAAGCACAGCTGAAGTTCCTGTGCCTCAGTTCCCTTGTCTACAGAAGCAGAGGAATTAGCTTAAGACTCTTTAGGCTCATACCACTTTTTTTTTTTTTTTTTTTTTTTTTTGAGACAGAGCCTCACTCTGTCAACAGGCACCAGGCTGGAGTGCAATGGTGTGATCTCAGCTCACTGCAACCTCCGCCTCCTGTGTTCAAGCAATTCTTCTGCCTCAGCCTCCTGAGTAGCTGGAACTGCAGGCGTGTGCCACCACGCCCAGCTAGTTTTTTGTATATTTTAGTAGAGACGGGGTTTCACCATGTTAGCCTAGATGGTCTCGATCTCTTGACCTTGTGATCCACCCGCCTCGGCTTCCCAAAGTACTGGGATTACAGGCGTGAGCCACCGCATCCAGCCAGCTCACACCCACTTCTAGAATGCTGTTCTGTTTCAGTTTTCTGTTCATTAAAGTGACAACAAAAGAAAGAGAACAAGGGAGATAAAATGACATGAAGAAGAAAGGGCTTCATGGATTACAAAAACCGAAGAGCAAAGAGTGAAGGAGAGAGCGGCGGAGATGACTGGGAGAGGTGCGCATGCAAGCCTGGTAGGTTCATCAGAATTTGTTTCCTAAGTATAATGGGTTTTTAAATATTTTCCACAGATACAAATGTCAGAGTTTTATTTCAAAATTACTAGTTTTTTTACTGTGCTAGGTGTAAAAATGAATAGATTTGGATTGAAATAAATGTCTCATAATTATCCTTACTCCTATGGAAATGATAATGTGATCTTCAAAATGAAGGAAGATTGACTTCAAGCTGCTTCAACGAACAGTGGGTCTAATGAGAAAAGGTGTGATTAGAACCAATCTGGTCAAGAACACTATCCACCTGCCCATGCAATCTGGCAAAGTCATAAATTCATTCCATCTGGACTGGCTGCAAGACCAGATCAATACACCTGCTAAATTATCCCGTAGTCAAACATATGTTGACAGCTCAATCTTATTTTCATCAGCCTGATCTTAGGTACATGTAAAAGTAAATACATGTAAAAGTTTGGATTCAGTGGCCATTCAGACCCTGTGATTACAACAGACTGTGTGTCCCTCAAGGGCAGGGGTTATTCAGTTTTGAAGCCCCTGTGCCTATCATGTGTTGGTAGAAGGTTAATTAGGCAGTTAGTAGATTTAATAATTGAATGGAGATATAAATGAACAACATCAATAAGTATAATTAACTGATTTGAATTAATTTGTATCTATGTGACTTTGCTTCATGTGAAATGGATCTCCAGTGAGCATCCAGTGTAAGGACAACAAAAAGATGTCCCATAAAATTTTCTTTTTTAACACATTCTCAGGTTATAAGAAGCAAATTGAATTATTCCCTTAAATGGCTAAGTGTATTCCCATTTGGAATTTCAAATCTGATGATTTCCAGTTTGATCCTCCCAAGCTTGAACCAACTTTCCCAAGTCATTCACAGATAAGTTTTTAGCTACAGAAATGAAAATCCTATGTCTTTATTTAGTGGCGTCTGGGTGCTTTCCCAAGATGGTGGCATTGAGTATATCTTCAGGCTTATCTAAAGTGGAAACTTTTCAGAAAGTAATGTAACAATATTCTATCTGTTAAAATTAACAATACATTTACCCCTTGATCCAGCCCTCCCCCTTGGGATATATACACATACAGCTGTTTATTGCAGTGTAGTTTGTTGTGGCAAAAAATTGAAACTGGTATCCAACAAATACTGTGGTATTGTATAAATAGTGCAACATCCAATATTAAGCAGTGACTTAAAAGGATGAATCAGACCAAATGAACTAACCTGGAGAAATGTCTATGATATACGGCATTGCCAAAATACACAGTCCTTCCTATCCAGACAAATTCAAACTGTGTGCAATGGCCTACAACCAAGTAACACCACAGTGTGTGCAAAACCACTTTCTTCTCCAGTTTCTCAAGTACCCTTTAGATCTCAAGCTGTGGTTCAACAGATTCAGCAGAGATATGAGCAGAAAATAGCCCAGAGATTTAAGTTTCTTATTTTCTAAAGAGTAGCCAGATTTAAGATAAGATTTAAAGAAAAAGAAATAACCAAAAAAAATAAAAATTAAAAAACAAAAAAAGAGGGTAGCCAGATTTCACTTGTAATAAGTGATATTGGTTGTACCCATAGAAGACAAATATATGACAAGAATTTCAACAAGAAAAAAGCCGTAAGACTTAGAATGATGCAGAATTCAGGTATAAAAGCTCCAGTGTTGGTGAGACTTCACAATAGGCACCATTAATTTCATAATAGCCACAAAAGCGAAGATTAAGTTGTGACCCCAAAATGCAACACAGAAAGACAAAGAGAAATTATGAGAAAAAAATGCAAGACTTAAAGATTAGATCTTAGAAGACTCAACAACTACATGCAATTTTTACCAAGAAATTCTAACTTACTGGAACATGAGGGGTTTTTGTTTCTTCCAATAACTATTACCAATTAGATCATGAAAAAAATCTTTTCCCATTACGTAGTATCTCTCTTGATGACATCTTGGGCAGACTTATGTATGTTTTCAGCTAGTTAGTTGTTAGACTAGTTTTATTTTACTATTAAGAATTTAATCTCTTTAAAAATCCAACCTTATACCTTATTCAAATTCTTCTTCTTCCCCACCTCAAATATATACTAAAGTGACAGCAGATGCAAGTTGGGGCAGTGGAAGCAGAGTGTGCCCCCTAGATACTTATCTTGCCATCCTTTAGCAAAGATGTGGAACAATGGGAGCTCTCATACATTTCTTTTTTAATTTTAATTTTAGATTCAGGGGAAATGTGTGCAAGTTGGTTATAAGAGTATATTGTGTGATGCTGAAGTTTCGGCTTCTATTGATCCTGTCACCTAGATAGTGAGCATAGTACCTAATAGGAGGTTTTTCAGCCCTTGCCCTCATCTCTCCTTTCCTCTTTTTGAAATCCCAGTGTCTATTGTTCCCATCTTTTTGTCTGCGTGCACCCAGGGTTTAGCTCCCACTTATAAGTGAGAACATGCAATGTTTGGTTTTCTGTTTCTGCATTAATTTGCTTAGGATAATGGCCTGTGGCTGCATTCATTCTACTGCCAAAGACATGATTTTATTCTTTTCATGGCTGTGTAGTATTCCATGGTGTATATGTGCCACATTTTCTTTATCAATGCACCATTGATGGGTACCTAGTTTGTTTCCATACCTTTGCTGTTGGAATAATGCTTCAATAAACACATGAGTGCAGGTATCTTTTCAGTAGAACAATTTATTTTCCTTTGGGTACATACCCAGAAATGAGATTGTTGCGTGGAATGGTAGTTCATTTTTATTTCTTTGAAAAATCTATAAACTGCTTTCCACTGGGGCTAAACCAATTTACATTCCCACCAATGTATATAAGCGATCCCTTTTCACCACAGCCTCGCCAGCATCTGTTGTGTTCGAACTTTTTAGTAATAGCCATTCTGACTGGTATGAGAGGATATCTCATTGTGGTTTTGATTTGCATTTCTCTGATGATTAGTGATATTGAGCATTTTTTTTCATGTTGGTCGGCCACTTGTCTCATACATTTCTGATGGCAGTGCAAATCGTTACATTCACTTTGGACATATATTTGGCAGTGTCATCTAAAGATGAATGTCACATGCCCTACAATTCAGCAGTTTCATTCCTGCATATATCCAACAGAAATTCATACATATATATACCAACAGACACACACAAGAAAGTTCATAGCATCATAATTAAGAGCCAAAAACTGGAAATAATTCAAATGTTCACCAACAGTAAAATGGACAAATTGTGGTTTAGTGAAATGACAGAACATTATACTACAAAGAAAATTAATGAATCACTGCAATAATAGGAGCAAATCTCAAAAACATAAAGGAGAGTAGAGAAAGCAAACTCGAAAGAATGTGTATTATATATTCCCACTTATATAAAGTTTAAAAACAGACAAAAGTCATTTATGAGATTAGAATCCAGATAGTGGATTCTAATGGGAGGACCTTTGGGAGGAGAAAAAGTAGTGACTGGTAGAGGGCATGAGAAGGGTTCCGGAATTCCAACGTGTTCTGTTTCTTGATCTCAGGGATGGTGGCACCAGCAATACACACTTTGTGAAAGTCATCGCACTGCTCACTCATGATTTCTACACTTTGCCAATGAATATCACACTTGAAAAAAATTTATGTGGGTGGAATTCCTTACAAAGAAAATTATAATTAATTTCTTCTAAATGTAGAAGGAATGAGGAAAATAGAAAAATCACCATTCTAGATAAATAATAATTGCTGTAAACAAGACCCACCAATAGATGCCAAAGTTAATGGGAGAAATTTTAAGGAAAATCAGGGCATTTGCATAGTCTCAGAGTATTTCCCCAAAAATATGTATTAATTACAAAAGGAAAATAGTAACTTCACAGTGGAGAAGCCTGGCAGACCCCACTTTAACAAAGTGACCAAAGTTAATGTTTCCAATAAGAGCACATATCAACATCATGTACCTCCTAATATGATGCACTGAGAAGGACACGTCACCCCTGTAGCATTTTTCTCAAAAATGCATAACTTCAAAACATCAGACAAATCAAAATTGAGGAGCATTTTGCAGTTTACCTGACCAGTACTTTTCAAAGGAGTCAAGGTCAGGTAGGAAGACAAGGAAAGATAAAGGGAATGTCTGTCACAGATTGGAGACTAAGAAGACATGACAGTTAAATGTACAGTGGGAGCCTGGATTCGATTCTGGAACATAAAAGGAACATTCATGTAAAACTGGTGAAATCCAAATAATGTCTGTAGTTAAGCTAATAGCAGTAAACCGGTGCCAACTGCTTAGTTTTAATGACTGTACTATGTTTATGTATGATGTTAGCATAAGTAGAATCTGGGTGAAGCATATACAGGAACAGGAACTTCTTTATAGTTTTTCATTTTTGTTTTTTAAAGATGGGACCTCACTATGTTGTCCAGGTTGGACTCAAATACTTGGGCTCAAGAGATCCTCTCACCTCAGCCTCCTGGTAGCTAGGACTACGGGCATGTGATATTGTACCAGGATCTGTCTGTGGTATTTTTGAAACTTTTCTGTGAGTCTACAATAATTTTAAATTAAAAATAATTATAATACAAATATACTTAACACTACTGAACTGTACACTTAAGTGATTAAGATTGTAAATTTTGTGTTTATACCATAATTTAAATTGTTTACATTATCAAAATATATGTAGTTTACTATGTATTATATATTAATATATATATAACTGTCACCCCAAGGCACAAGTAAAGATACATTGCAGTCTGAGGAAGGGTAAAAGAAAAACTATCTTCTCTCCCCTGGAATAGGGGCAGGAAAGATTTCTGGGCCCAGGATCACGTACCAATACCATTAGATGTCTCCTATTCTTAGGGCAGGGTCAAGGTGACCCCTACTCCTGAGACTCAGGGTCATAGCACCTGCCTAAGACTAATAATGCATAAGAATGACCAAAAAAGCACCTTTCCCCACCCCTAATCAGTCTAGGAAACACCAAGTAATAAGCAAAAGAAATCCATTGCTAGGAGAGAAGTAAAATCACTGAAAAGGCTTTACTCCTGACACTAAAGTCATAGCACTCCCCTAAGATTAAAAATTGTTAAAGACAAAAAGAAAACCCCTTTTCCTCCTCACACTTCAATGAGCCTATGAATCACCAGAGGATCTTTTGAAAATGAAGAATCAAATTCAGTAGGTCTGGAGTGGGCCTTAAGAGTCTGCATTTTTAGCAAGCCCACAGATGACGCCAGAGTGGCTGGTCCACAAACCACATACTGAGTAGCAAAGTTCTAAAGAACTTTACTGTTGACCAAGAGAATCCCTGCTGGCTTGAATGACCCCTAGCCCTTCCTCCAAAAAAACTTTTTGCAAAGAAAGATACAGAAAGAACGTAACTTGTTCAAATGTGAGAAATAATCAAAAGAGAATCAGCATGATACTGAAGCAGAGACTATAAGAAAAAAGTTTCAGGGAGGAAATAGCATATTAAGAATAGTGACTATAAAAATGTTGCTATGAAGCCAATAACAACTGTGGCCAAAAAAGAAAAGCCAATAATTTTAAATGCTTTTGAAAAAACTGCTCCTCTAAAACAAGTGTACAAAACATAAATATAAGCACTGAGGAAATATATAGTTTAAAAAATGAAAGTTATAAAATACTAGCTACCAGAGTTCAGAAAAGATATAGAATAATAAATGAAATCATTACTACAATGGTGTCCCTATCAGAATCATTAAAGAGGAGAACATAGTTCTTTTTTTAGAAGTAATTATAAAGTTATTATTTACACAATTGTTAAAGTACACAAATACAGGGGAGATACAAATGCAAAGCTCATAGACTGGTCACAATGCACAGTTTGACACAGATGTCTTACCTATATTTCCTGCACACTCCTCTCTTTCATGGTTTTAATAGGGACACTATTTTAGTAATGACTCCTGTTTGCCAAAACATAGCGACAAATAGAAAATAAAATCAAGAAAAATAAAACAGAAAATAAAAGGTTTAAATGACTACAGAAAAATTATAGACTTGGAAAGCACACCAAGAAAATCCAATGTATATAACTGATCTCTTTGAAGAAGAAATACAAAATTATATATGTATGCATACATTTAGGTTTTAAAAATAGGCTCTTGCTATGTTATCCAGGCTGTCCTCCGACTCCTAAACTCAGGTAATCCTCCCACTTCAGCCTCCAGAGTGCTGAAATCACAGGCATGTAATGCCACCACACCCAGCAAAATTATTTTTTAAAATTCAAGAAGGCCAGACGCGGTGGCTCATGCTTGTAATCCCAGCACTTTGGGAGGCTGAGGCAAGTGAATTACCTGAGCTCGGGAGTTCAAGACCAGCCTGAACAACATGGTGAAACCCTGTCTCTACTAAGAAATACAAAAATTAGCTGGACGTGGTGGCAGGCGCCTGTAATTCCAGCTACTCAGGAGGCTGAAGCAGGAGAATTGTTTGAACCCCGGAGGCAGAGATTGCAGTGAGATGAGATTATAAGTCTAGAATCTACAGATAAACAAAATTTGTACCAAAAAATAAATTAAAGGTACAGTGATTAGAAAAGAAGAAATTAAGCTGTCATTATTTGCAGACAGCATAATATGTCAATATAAGATCCAAAAAGTCTGCTCTTAAACTCTTAAAAAATAAGTAAATTTGGGAAAGTCACAGTATACAAGATCAATGTACAAAAAATTATATTAAATTGATAAAAAGCTAATTGTAAAAACAATAAGAAAGAAAATAAAAAGTTATGAATAGCACTTAGAATTGTATTAAATACCATAAAAAGATATGAACTATAAAATATTGCTGTGAGACATCAAATGTATATAAAAAGTAGAGCTACACACAATCAATGTGCATGGATTAGAAGGATCAATATTATAAAATTGTCGAGCCCCCTAAATTTGACCTATAGATTGCATGCAATTTTAATCAAAATTCTAAAATTCTAATGTTTTTCTTAGAAATTGACAAATTGCTTCTAAAATTTAAGTGTAGATGCAAAGGACCTAAAATAGCCACAAAAATCCAGAAGAAAAGTAGTTGTTCTTCCACTACCAGGTGACAATACTTATTACAAAACTACTGTAATAAAAACTGCATGGTACTTGCCATGAGAATATACAAATAGATCAATGGAAAAGAATAGAGAGTTCAGAACAGACTTATGTACACTTGATTTATGATGAAGATGATACTGCAGAACTGTGGAGAAAGGTTGATCTCTTGAATAAATAGTATTAGATCACCTGATTAGCATTACTGGGAAAAAAATAAAACTTTATCCATCTCATACCATACACAAAAATTAACTTCTAGTGGTTTACAAGACTAAATATATTAAGTAATGCAATAAGGTTTCTGGAAGCTTATGTAGAAGATTCTTTTATATTCTTAGGATAGAAAAATGTCTTAAACAGAAAATAAAATTATTGATCATAAAAGAAAAAAATTAATAAATTAAGAACTCCTTTATATCAAAAGGCATCAAAAGACTGGAAAAAAAAAGCCAAAAAAAATTAAAAGAGATATGTCTGACACATATAACTGATAAAGTTAATCATATTTTTATTAACTAAGTTCATACTTTATTCCGATTTCCTTAGTTTTTTAAGAGCAATTTTAGGTTTAAAGAAAAATCAAACAGAAAATACAGAATTCCACATATAATCAACAATACTGTATTACGTGCTTAAAAAATTATAAGAAGTTAAATTTCATCTTGTGTTCTTATCACAAAAAAAGAAAAAAGGACACAGGAAAACTTTTGGAGGTGATTGTGATGTCTATTACCTTGATTGTGTTGATGGTTTCACAGATGTTTGCATATGTACAAATTCATCAAATTTTATACATTAAATTTGCACAATTTATTGTATTAATTCAACTAATTATACTTCAATAAGCTGTTTTTTTTAAAAAGTACAGAAAGTTGCTATATACCCTCTCCACCACCACCACCCCCTCACACTTTCCCTTATTAACATCTTGCGTTAGTGTGATACATTTGTGATAATTGATGAACCAATTTTGATACACTATTATTAACTACAAGCCATAGTTTACATTAGGATTCACTCTTTGCATTGTACAGCTCCATGGGTTTTGAAAACTTATGACTCCATCATTATAATATCAAACAGAATAGTTTTACTATCCTAAAGTGCCTGTGCCTCCACCTAGTTATCCCTCTCCGACTCTCCTTGAACCCCTGGTAACCACTGATTATTTTACTGTCTCCACGGTTTTACCTTTTTTATAATATCACATATTTGGATTTATACAGCATGTAGTCTTTTCAGACTGGCTTCTTTCACTTAGTAGTTGCATTTAAGGCTCCTCTATATCTTTTCATGTCTTAATTGCTCATTTCTTTTTATCACTGAGTAATATTCCATTATGTGAATGTATCACAGTTTGCTTATCCATCATCTATTGAAGGACATCTTGGTTGCTTCAAAATTTGGACAATTATGAATAAAGCTGTTAGAAATATTCATGTGTAGATTTTTATGTGGACATAAGTTTCCAACTCACTTGGGCAAATATCTAGGAGCATGATTGTTAAATCTTACACATGGTAAAACTATATATAGTTTTGTAAGAAACTGCCAAATTGTCTTTCAAAGTGGCTGTACCATTTTGCATCCTGACTAGCAATGAATAAAACTCCCATTACTCCACATCCTAATGAGTATTTAGTGTTGCCAGGATTTGGGATGTTAGCCATTGTAACAGTAGTGTCATGGTATCTTATTGTGGTTTTAATTTGCAATTCCCTAATGATATATGAAGTTGAATGTCTTTTCAAATGTTTATTTGCCATCTGTGTATCTTCTTTAATAAGCTGTCTGTTCAGATCTTTTTACTCACTTTTTAAGTAGACTGTTTACCTATTATTGGGTTTTAAGAGCTATTTGTATATTTTTTTACACAAGTCTTTTATCAGATATGTGTTTGCAAATATTTTCTCCCAGTCTTTGGCTTATCTTTTCATTCTTTTTACAGTGTCTTTCACAGAGCAGAAGTTTTTTATTTTAATGAAGCCAACTAGTTAATTTTTTTTCATGAATCATGCTTTTGGTGTTATCTAAAAAGTCATCACCAAACTCAAGATCACCTAAATTTTCTCCTATATTATCTTCTAGTAGTTTATATTAGTACTTTTGTATTTTACATCTAGATTCATGTTTTGCATGTGAATGTCCGGTTGTTTCAGTATCATTTGTTGAAAAGAGTATACTTTTTCCATATTAAATTGCTTTTGCTCCTTTGTCTAAGATCAATTGACTGTATTTGTGTAAGTTTATTTCTGGTTCTCTGTTCTCTTCCAGTGATTCTCTATTATTTTAGCAATACCATTGTCTTACTGTAGCTTTATAGTAGGAAGAAGCTGGATAGCAGCAGTCCTCCAACTTCATTCTTCTTCAAAATTTTATTAGCGATTCTGAGTCTTTTGCCTTTCCACATAAGCAGAGTCAGTTTATCAATGTCTACAAAGTTATTTGCTGGGCTCTTGATTGGGATTGCACTGAATCTATAGATCAAGTTGGGGAAAACTGACATCTTCAACAATATTGAGTCTTCCTATGCATGAACATGGAAAATCTTCCCATTCATTTACAGCTTCTTTGATTTCTTTCCTCAGAGTGTCGTCATTTTCCTCATAGAGATCTTGTACATATTTAATTAGGTTTATATGTAAGTATTTTTTGGTGCTAAGGTAAATGGCATTGTGTTCATTGCTGGTATATAAGAAAGCAATAGAAGTTTGCATATTAGCCTTGTATCCTTCAACCTTACTATAATTACTAGTTCCAGAGGGTTTTTAAAATCAATTCTTTGACATTTTCTACATAGACAATTTTGTCATCTGTGAACAAAGACAGGTTATTTCTTCCCTCCCAATCCCTATATCTATTTCCTTTTCTTCTTTTTTTAAGTTTAAGTTCGGGGCATATGTGCAGATTTGTTACATAAGTAAACTTATGTCAAGGGGTTTGTTGTACAGATTATTTCATCAGCCAGGTATTGAAGCTACTACCCATTAGTTATTTTTCCTGATGCTCCCACCCTTCAGCCTTTGACAGGCCCCAGTGTGTGTTGTTCCCCTCTATGTGTCCATGTGTTCTCATCATTTAACTCCCACTTATAAGTGAGAACATGTGGTATTTGGTTGCCTGTTCCTGCATTAATTTGCTAAGGATAATGGCCTCCAGCTCTATTTATGTCCCTGCAAAGGACATGATCTCATTCTTTTTTATGACTGCATCCTTTTCTTCCTTTATTGCATTGCTAGGACGTCCAGCACAAATTTGAATAGGAGTGGTCAGAAAAGGCATCCTTGCCTTGTTCCTGATATTATGGAGAAAACATCCACTTTCTCACAATTAAGTATAATTTTAGCCATAGGGCTTTTGTGGATGTTGTTTATCAAACTGAGGAAGTTCCCCTCTATTCCTAATTTATTGAGGGTTTTTATCATAAATAGATGTTGAAAATGTTTTTCTGCATCTATTGATATGATCATATGATTTTACTTCTTTAGTCTGTTGATGTGATAAATTACATTAACTTTTAAATGTTGATCTAGCCTTACATACCTGAAATAAATCCCATTTGGTCATAATATATAATTCTTTTTATACACTGTTGGATTCAATTTGTTCATATTTGGTTGAGGATTTTTGCATATATGTTCATGAGAGATATTGTCAACAACATTTTTAAATGAATAAAAAACATAAATAGTCAATTCACCGAAAGGTGTATCTAAATAGCTAATTAAGGTATTTATAGACAACCTCATTACTCATAGGAAAAATGCAAATTAAAACTATGATTAGAGGCCATTACATACCCACAAGAACAACTAAAGTGAAAAGATTGACAGTAGTAAGTGTCAGCAAGGATTTGGAATAATGTGAACTCTTACTCTTTATTAGAGAAGATTAATACAACCACTTTGAAAAATTGTTTACTTTTATCTTCTGTAGCTGAAAATATATATACACTTTGACCAAGAAATTCTAGTTCTAGGTATATCAACATGAATGAGTATATATGTGCAGAAAAAGATATTTGAAATGATTATAGCAACATTATGTTTAACATATAAAAACTAGATTTTGAGGGAAAGAGGCCAAGACACAATAGAACATTTATGTACATTTTTTAAATGAGACAAAACTAAACTGTTTATGTATGTAAATGCTTGCCCAAAACCTGGCACACAACAAGAGCTCTAAAATGTGTTAGCTTTTATTATTGTCATTGTTTCTGCTACTCTAGTAGCAGTAGCAGTAGTAGGTCTAATCCTTATAATTTCCCTAAATTATAAATATTACAAATTTCATTTTATAAATTTTTTAAAACTAATGCTTGGAAAAGATAAGTTGGGCAAAGGTATATAGCTAGAAAATGGCAGATCCAGTATTTAGATCCAATATTTAGAACCAGGTTTATTAGAACCAGTGTTCCTAATCTTTCTGGTAAACCACCGTGATTCTCACATCAATGGTATTTCATTCATATTCAACTAGCAATAATGACTATAAGTAATTTATATTTATTATTCTAGCCCATAAAAGGGTTACGTTATTTCTTGCATAATTTCGATATGCTTATAACACTAATATAAGTTACTGTGCTACCTCTGCTTTTGTTGCCCGTGAAATCCACAGCCAGGCACTATTTTCATCTGGTGGAGCCTTGGTATGTAACTCCTAATTTATCCTTTCCCTCTCCCAATTACCAACATCCATGTATCAAAATCTTTAATCATATAAAGTTATCTTCATTTCAGATTGAGGACAAAGAGGTCCCTAAACATTTATACATTCAATAAACCTTTACTACACACTATTGTATGCCAGGATTTTGCACAGGTCTGGACATATCAAGATGAATTCAAAATGCATAATCCTTGTCTTTCTTACATGTCTGTATCCCTGTAGCTTTAGGCTGTAAAAACAATTTGTGGAATGTTTCCAGAAGCCCTCTCTGAAATAAGCAGGAAATAGTTTATTTAATAGGAAAGTGTCAAATGTCAGAACCAAATGGTTTGTCATTAACATTAACGTGTTAATGATAATGAGGAGCTATGGAAACTGTACTCTATACTGTAGGAAGTTATAAACAGCCTCTGGGGAGGGCACTTGAGACCTTGGTAGTACATGGGGCTGTTCCTAAGAACTCATTGCACATTTACCCTGGTCCTATGTTAATGTCATCTGATCCTCTCTAATCTAACTCTCTTTGCTATTCATTCCTTTGTCCTTCACTCCTTCTAGTATCCATTTGTCTGATTCTCCTCTCTCCATCCTTTTTAACTCTCTCTGTCTTTCCCCATCTTCCTGTCCCTTCACCCCTTCATTCCTCCAACCTTTCAGCACAATTGTCCCCATTTCTCTGCTTCCCATCCCACTGCACCTAACTTCCTCGTCTGGTTCCTCAGTCCCTCTGCCTTTTCCAGTAGAAGCCTCCTTTTGTGTTCCTGCTATATTATCTTTGCCCACAAGAGGACATTTTTGCTTCTCTTTCTGTCCATGACTCAAGCTGGTTTTAACAGAAAATGAATTCTGACTCTGGGATTTCTTTTTATTTGAATGTGCTATCTTGAAGGATGCATCGTTCATCCGAATACCTTTTACCAGATTCTTCATTTTAGCTTCATACAGGGAGAATTCCAAATCCCAGGTCCTCTTCTGCTTTATAGATGCCAACTGTTCTTTAAAATGCTTCAGATCCTGTGCTACACAGGGAGAAATTCTGAAGCAGAACTTGAGCTCCAATTTGGAGATGCTGTCTTTTTTCGATATGTCCAATAAAAACTGCATAGTGAGGGTCATCTCATCATCTTCTTTCTGCTTTTTTACCTCCAACAGCCTTTGCACTTCTCTGTGGGACTCTTTCCCTAGCCGGCTTTGGTCCTCTTTCACCAGGAAGGACATGGCATAAAAAAACTCCTGGAAGCTGATGTGGCGGAAGCTATAGAACTTCTTGATGGCAAGTCCAAACTCGTAGTTATTGCTACTCAGGAAAGCGGCAAGCCTGGGGCCATCTAAATTATGTTTCCTGAGCTCAGCTTCTTCAAATAGGAACCTCTGGTGCTGCATTCCTTCAGCAGCCAGGGAGCACAGACTCATCAGGACCCTGTGCCGGGAAGACTCAGAGCAGCCCCCATCATCATCGGGCAGCAGGAAGGTGGAGACGTAGGCCATGAAGATGTCAGTGTTGTTTCTGGGTGTCTCTAAGACAGCTTCACCTCTCTCCATCTGCCCCTTCAGCCAGGAGCAGACCATCCAGCAAATCCCTGGAACCTGACACGCTTTGTAGAGAATGTCATTTTTTTGTACAATGTCGAAGGCACGGTCAGCTTGCTTCTCATCCGTGAAATAGGAGCTGAAGTACCTCCCCCTCTCCTCCTCAGAGAAGCCTAGGATATGGACATGGCGTGCTTGTTTCAGCAAGGGTCCCAGATTCCTCAAAGCCAGGGGCCGGGTGGTGATGAGAAGGGAGCATGTGGGGAGTATACGTCTCTTAATTAGACGGTGCAGGAGGCCCTCCTTGGGACTCAAACCCCTCTTCTTCAACTTTTCTTCAAAGGGCCTCTGCAGCTCATCAAAGCCATCCAGGATGAACAGGAGCCGCTCTGGCTGCCTCAGAATCTCTGTGACAGGGGCTTGATTGTCCTTGCAACACCAGAAAAGGAGTTCCTCCAGTTTGCTCTCCAGCAGCAGGACCACTTCTTTGCAGCTTACATAAAAGACATAATCAAACTGGCCTGGGTACAGAGTACCGGCGGCCCAGTCCAACACCATTTTTCTGGAGAGAGTTGTCTTTCCAGTGCCAGCAGACCCCTCTAGCACAACTAAGGATGGGGCCAGGGAGGACTTTTCCCCCGAGTCAAATAGAGCCTCCACCATGACATAGTCCAGCTCCTGCTCCGGGGTGATGGGACAGGCAGGTGACTCTGGGCTCTCTGAGCTGGGCTTGGCCACCAGGAGCACCTGGTTGTATCTGCCGTTGACTCCCACTTCCTGCCCCTCCTCTAGGCAGCGCGCTTGTTTTCGGTATATTTCTCTGTAATCTGAGCCAAACAAATGGGATGTTACATGGTAAAATGGGAATGTTAAAAGGCAAAATGGCTCCTCCAAACTGACTCTGCTCTTTAGTCTTCTTCTATGCTCTCCAACTTGGATCTCCCTGAGATTACAGTACTGGCTTCATGGGGAGGGGCCACTGTATGTGTGCATGAGCTTGTGTTTGCAGGCGCAAGACGCGCATGCACATCTGTGTGAGTACGCAAGGGTGTGTTCTGTGTGTGTGGATAATTGTGCACGAGTGCTGGTATCCACATGCGCCCATGGAATGTGCTCATGGACATTCATGTACTGTTGTGCAGGAAAGCCATGTCAGGGTGCATCTGCAAATGTGTGTCTGTAAGAATACATGTAAATTCAAAATGCCTGTCTGAGAATGCATGAATGAATGTTCCTATGAAATGTCTCCATGTGAAGAGGTGAGGACAGAGAGAGGAGAAAGGAAAGGGAAGCCTGAAAACGAGGAAGTGATAACAGGCTTCATACAGGTTGAATGTTTGTCCCCTTCAAATTTCAGGTTGAAAGTAATCCCCAGTGTTGGAGGTGGGGCCTTAGTGGGAGATGTTTTGGTCATGGAGGCAAATCCCTCATGAATGTCTTGGAGCCCTTCCCACAGTAATGAGTGAGTTCTTGCTCTATTAGCTACACAAGAGCTGGCTGTTGAACAGCTGGCACATCCTCCCCTCTTTCTTCCTCCCTCTCTTGCCATGAGACACACCAGCTCTGCCCTCACTTCCTTCTGTAACTGAAAGCTTCCTGAAGCCTCACCAGAAGCAGATGTTGACACTATGACTCTTGTACCACCTGCCAAACCATGAGCCAAATAAACCTCTTTTCTTTATAAATTACCCAGTTCTCAGGTATTCCTTTATAGCAACACAAAAGGGACTAAGACAAGCCTGTTCTTGGGAAAGGACAAGCCAACTGCTAAAGATAAACCCGCTTCTCAGCAAGAGCCATGACTCTGAGTCCATGAAACCCTCCCATTTTTAGGTAGCAGAGGAGATTTCAGGCATGAAAGCAGCCTATGGGAGGGAGCACAGGCACTGAAAGGTCCCTCCCTCCCCACAGGCACCCACAGAAGGAGCAGGAGGCCACTGGGCTCCACGCCTACCCATTCTGTAGTGTGGTTCCTTGAGAGATCAGGGCACAGAAGACTTGGAAGCGGCCTAAACTGCCTGTCAGGAAACAGCTAGGGACAGGTCTGACCCTACATCCTGATGCCATTTCTTCTGGTTAGTGGAAATCCTTTCACCAACACCCTCCCAGTCTCTGAGCCCCTTTCTTCAAACTCTCCCCTTCTCTGCCACTGCAACTGGAGGTAGGAGGTGGGGAAGAAAGACTAGTGTTTTTCTTTAATAAATCCCCAGCTTTGGCTCAAGCCCCCTCCTGACAGTTGTTGGAGCCCTCAGGTGGAGACCACCAAGGACTCTGGGGCATTGGGGACTAGAGGGCAAGGTGACAGAAAGCATAAGTTACAGGCTACAGCTCTGGAAATGCCATGGGGTAGGGGGAGTCCCAGTGCCATCCTGCCCTCCCCTTCCCCCTTCCCCCTTCCACACTCACCATGCAGACAAATGTGGCTGAGCTGGTCCACAAGTTCCAACAGATTCATGGCCTTCAAGCCCTCAAACACAACTTTCACAGCCTCCTTTTCTCCATACTTTGAAATCAGTAATTCTGCCAGGTCCACTGCAATCAGGCCCTCCAACTCCCCTCTGGCCAGTGGGGCCTGGCCCTCAGACAGGGTCATATCTCGTAAGTAGAACTTTAACTTCTTGAAATCCTTCTCCTCAAGGTCACTCAAGGCCCAAAGCAATGCCTGCCGGGGTTTTCTGGCCATGGCCATGGTGATCTGGAGGAAGGATCGAGTCCACACCAGCAGACCAGTGACGTGGAGAAGGAGGCAAAAGGAGAGGTCCACTGCTGAGAGGCCCTCCCTGCTTTCTGGGTCTTGGCAAGCTGCAGAGTAGAGGCCAGGGAGACGAGATATTCCGGCAAAGCTCCAAGAAAGGTGAGCAGATGAGACAGCAGAGGAATTTTCCTAGTCATTCCCCTCTGCCTCTTTATCAGGTGACATGTGACTGTGTTTGCAAATGGGTAGGGAGGTATGTGGGTGTGTTAATCTCTCAATCTCTCTCTCTCTCTCTCCCCCAACCTCTGTCTCTGCCTCTCTCTCTCTCTCTCTCTCTCACTCCTCCCTCCCTCTTTCCCTCTCACATACATTCTTTATTAGGCTCTGTATGCCTCCTTAGACAGATGGATGAAGAAATAAAACTTTAAGTCATTTGTTTATTTATTTTTTGGAGACAGAGTCTCATTCTGTTGCCCGGGCTGGGGTACAGTGGCACAATCTCAGCTCAATGCAGAATCCATCTCCTGCGTTCAAACAATTCTGCCTCAGCCTCACAAGCAGCTGGAATTACAGGTGCCTACCACCATACCCAGTTCATTTTTGTATTTTTAATAGAGATGGGGTTTCACTATTTTGGCCAAGGTAGTCTCAAACTCCTGACCCCAGATGATCCACCCACCTTGGCCTCCCAAAGTGCTGGGATTTGAGCTACCATGCCTGGCCAAGTTTTAAGTTTTAAAAGTGAATCTGTTGGCCAGGCACGGTGGCTCACACCTGTAATCCCAGCACTTTGGGAGTCCGAGGCGGACGGATCACAAGGTCAAGAAATCGAGATCATCCTGGCCAACATGGTGAAACCCCATCTTTACTAAAAATTTAAAAAAAAAATAGCTGAGTGTGGCGGTGTATGCCTGTATTTCCAGCTACTCAGGAGGCTGAGGCAGGAGAATAATTTGAACCTGGGTGATGGAGGTTGTAGTGAGCCAAGATCTTGCCACTGCACTCCAGCTTGGCAACAGAGCGAGATTCCATCTCAAGAAAAAAAAAAGTGAGCCTGTCCCTGGCTGCATGAACCTATAGAGAGCTGGAGCACATTTGCTGGAACTGCTGTGGTATGGCAAGACGGTAAAAAAAGTCTACACTTTCTACACTCAACCCATTGGCTTCATATGTCAGCCTCCTGGCCTCAGTCACACATGGATTGCAAAGCTAGAAATCTCCTAATTCAGATAAGGCGACAAGTCCAGATAATGATACGAAGAGGAAACGCCAACTGTAAGTGCTGACTTTGTGCCAGGTGATCTACATATCCTTTTAGATCATCTCAGAAATCATCTCGGGTACCACTCCACATGAGAAATTTGGCAGTTAGAGAAAAATGTTTTTTTAGAGTTTTCCAGAGCTAGGCCACTGGGCAAAGAGGCAGGATTTTAACTGTGGTCTATGTCCTGGGCGGAGGAGAGAGGCAGAAAAAAACCTCAAAAGATAAAGACATAGAAGACAGAGTCAGGAACCAGGAAATTAGGCTAAATGTTACCAGAAACTGGAGACATTTATAAATACTAAAGTAGCCGGGAATGGAGAGCAGGATTTTGAGTTGTGTTTCTAATACAGAACTAAAATGTAGGCCAGGTGGCAGTCATTGGAAAAAAAAAAAGCAACAACGAATAGAAAGCTTTCAGAATCCAGAAATATACCTGTGACCTAAGGCCCATAGGGAATCCATCTCAGTAGTGCAATGTCACACTCATCATTGAGAGTGTTCAAAAGAGAATTTGGGAACACAGAGAGTTGTTGTGATTCAAATACCAACATCTTGACTACATACTGACAGAGAAAGAAAGTGTTTGGAACGTGTTAGGATACACGGGACTTTGGTTGTGAGTCATAGGCCAGTTTGGAAAAGCAGGCCTGTGAAAACAGGAGCAATTTACTGCAAAGCTTCAGGCTACATAGGAAGACTCATGGCTTCCCTGCAAATTTCTGATGTTAGCAAAGCTATTTAATAATTTAGGAAAGAAAAGACAACACTAGAACCTGCCAAGAAGATGTCCAGTCTAGGCTGCTTACCACAGTTCAGACTTGGGATCCCAGTAAGCAAGGCCTGGGCCTGAAATGAAATAGATTCCCTGTCCTAGTCAGACAGCTCTACAGGTCCAAGTCTGGGCCCTCTTAGCCCATACTCACTAGTTCACTTCTGTTTGGTGGCGGTGGTACCTGCCAGCTACTGCTTGATACCTAATAATTCCTAGTATATTTAGGCCTGGAACGAAAGGGTCCCTCCCCACCTGGCCCCAAGCTTCTGTGAAGCAGAACTACCCACACATTGCCTCTGACTGTAAATGGGATGAAGGATTGCTCACTAGTGGGAACTTGACCTCATTCTTTTAAATATTGAAGTTGAGAAACAAGGGAGGGGCAGAAGGCATGAACTATTCTATCACCGAGAGAAAAAGAGCCCAGGAGACTTCCCACGTCCCTCCCTGAAACCCATACGCCTCCACTACCACTTAACCCCAGCCTAGGCTGGGGCAGTTTGACGAGAGAGACAACAGAATCGAAGCACTGTCACCACCATTTCCTCCACCAGTGCACCATTTCTCTAAGTTGTTGAAACCACTGGAGAATGAAAAAGAAAGAAGATAGGAGATCCATGAAATAGGAATTCAAATAAGGAGAAAATCAGGCCAGGCATGGTGGCTCATGCCTGTAATCCCAGCACTTCAAGAGGCCGAGGCGGGTGGATCATTTGATGTCAGCAGTTTGAGACCAGCCTGATCAACATGGTGAAACCTCATCTCTACTAAAAATACACGAATTAGCCCGGAGTGGTGGTTCATGCCTATAATCTCAGCTACTTGGGGAGCTGAGGCAGGAAAATCGCTTGAACCCGGGAGGCAGAGGTTGTAGTGAGCTGTGATTGCATCACTGCATTCCAACCTGGACAACCAAGCAAGACTTCATCTCAAAAAAAAAAAAAAAAGAAGAAGAAAACAAATTCCCAGAAGGGAGCTGGTCCTCTGGCCTAGAGAGCTGAGGATCCCCAAAAGCCCTGACAGAAAGAGAATAGGTTTCTCCAAAAAGAATAAAGACTTGATTGATTCGCTGATGCTATTGGTCCTCTAAAAGAGTCTACTGGGAGGCTATTAGAAGGTGGAAAAAGCTAGCAGTAACTTCCAAGAAAACCAGATAAATGAAAGTAAAATAAAATGATTAGCAAGAAGAGAAACAAAAAATAAAATAGGAAATATAATAGTAAACTACAACACTCGGGTGTGAATAATGTTCACATAGAAATCATAATGTAACCACTAAACATTGCTCTAACTAAAATTTATAATATAATGATATTGAAAGGAGAATGGTGGAGTATCCTGGAAGAGGAAGTCAATAGATAATGCCTAAAATGTTGAATCAAAAGGTAGTGATATGCAGTACGCATATTATTTCAAAATGCAAGATGTAAGAAGAAATAGTTAAAAGCTAATGTATTAATAGTTGTTTCAGAGAAGAGAGACTGGACATCAGGAGAAGAATGGACTACTGCTCCAGGGCATAAGCCTTTTAATGCCAATTGACTTTAGAAACATATCATGTATTACCATGACAAGATAAAAATTAACTTAGCAAAGAATCAGTAAGAGGTAAAGAAATGGAGGAAACATATGTAGACAAATCTCTCTGGAAGCTTGGCAACAAAAGTTATGAGAAAGGTCCTGAGGTAATGTGGGAAATGTGCATCCAGGTACTTGCAACTTTTCCCATGTTAAACCAAACAGAAAAGGTTCTGTTCGCTTTAAAACAGAACCTTCTCTGTTTGCTTTAACATGGGAAAGGGTGGAAGTACCTGATGCTGACACAAAACCTCCCATAGAGCGCTCAGGTTAGAAATGCAGAAGAGAGAGGCAAGCACCAGAGCAGGGAATAGAGAATGGGGATTGGGGTGGGATTCGAAGCCAAGGCAAAAGATTGGCCTTTGACAGGAGGCTGGAAGGAACAGCATCCATTCATTCCTGAAGAAAGTGAGAGAGGTTGCTTGGCAGAGAAAGGCAGGTGTGTGGGTTTTGTGGTCAGAAGATAAGCATGGTCATGTCTGAGTCTCAATATGCTATGTGAAGTACGTGCAAGAATATCTCTGAGGAGTGAAAGGGCCGGGTGTCTGAGGAGGGGAGACACCTAGAGGAGGCTGCTGCAAGCCTTTCCTCCTGTGCACCGCTCCTCCTCCACCAAGGCCTCTTGTGCCCAATAATCAGGGAGTATCCCAGAGTCCAGGGGAACAGGCAGTCATGGGACTGGCCTTTCTCAGTGCCTTGACCAAGCTGAGGCTAGAGACAAAAACAAGACTTCCAAGAGCCAGGACCCAGAGACCAAGATGGGAAAATAAAAGAGTGAGACACAGTTCCGCAGCGAGCATGACAGAGAGCAGAAAGGCCACTTACTGCAAAGGCACCAGGTCTGGAGATCACTGTGTCAGAGATTCAGAATCACGCCTGAAGGAAGGAGGAATGAGATGCATGGAACCAACTAATTGGAAGGTGGAGGCAAGAGATGAAATGAGTCCTTCCTGCCTGTCGACCCTGGCCCGGCTACGGGACAATTGCAACCAAGGAACTGAGTCCCAAAAAGGAAGGGGTGGAGACAAAAGAAATAGAAACCAAGAGTGGGAACAGCAAGAGATCAAAAGAATAAAGAGTCAGAGAAGAGATATAGAGAGATATCAGAAAAATGAGCAGACAAAATGGAAAGTCAGTTAGAGTGAGAGAGAGATGAAGCCAGCTGGTAGGTGTAAGTCTCTCTCTCATTCACACAAACATATACTTACACACTCACTCTAAACACAGTGTTTCTTCACAGCAAACTCTTAAGAAACAAGGGCAATGAGAAAAACATATGAAGCAACTGGAGTTTCTCAATCAAGCTGCAGTGTTCCCCATGTTCACTACACTCTTTCCCTACCCGTGGAGGCAAATCCCAAGGCAAAATTGAGCACACCGCTTCATCCTCCTGCTTCCAGGCCTTCTTTTTGACAAAGACAGGAGCTCCAACCGCAGTCCATCCTGTAAGGGCCCTTTGAGATGATCCCCAGGCTCCCACAAGGGTCACCATCTTCTCCTTGACACTTTCGTCAGTTTTGATGGAGTTAGTACAGGGAGTTGGAAAGCTTAAAGGTCCTCTTGAGACTGGGACTCCTGTGGCCATTTTGGAGGTATCTATCTCTGCTGTTAGAGGCTGTCTTTTCTCAAGAGTATTGTCACAAGGCCTTTGTAAATCAGAAAGTATCTGAGACAGATCTCAATCAATTTAGAAAGTGTATTTTGCCAAGGTTAAGGACGTGCCCATGACACAGCCATAGGGGGTCCTGATGACATATGCCTGAAGTGGTCAGGGCACAGCTTGGTTTTAAACATTTTAGGGAGACATGAGACATCAATCAATATATGTAAGAAGTACGTTGGTTCAGTCCAGAAAAGTGGGACAGCTCAAAGCAGGGGAGAGTTACCAGGTCGCAGGTAGATAAGACGCAAACGGTTGCATTATTTTTAGTTTCTGATCAGCCTTTCACTGAATACACAATTTACAGGAATAGTCATTTATGCCTTAGTCTAGCTTAGTGAAATAATGGGGCAAGGGAAGCAATCAGATATGCATTTATATCATGTGAACAGAGGGATGACTTTGAGTTCTGTTTTTTGTCCACAAGGAATTTTCCTGTGGGAAAACTGTGATGGAAATATGCAGCTTTTTTACCTTCGTAGCTATCTTATTTAGGAATAGACTGGGAGGAGTTTTGCCCACAGTACCCAGTTTGACTTTTCCCTTTGGCTCAGTGATTTGGGGGAACTGAGATTTATTTTTCTTTCACATTTCCTCACTTTTCTTTTTAAAAATCTTTCACGGAAAGCATTTTAAAGGAAAATAAGTGTTTGGTCTCAGGTTTTGTCTGATCTCTCATGGCTAGGATGGTTTAGGGTAGGTCCCACGGTATTAGGAAAGCTCATTTTTAGCAGGTTGTAAGGTCACACCTCCTATGAAGGGGAAATGAGGGAGGAAGGTAGAAAAACAACAAACAATGAAGAACAATCCTGGAAAATTGATAGAGGCCATATTACTCTGAAGTCCATACATCAGTAGGCAGGTATGAAAGTGGTTTAGGTATGTAAATAGGCTGCCATTATTTTCTCCTGAAGTTTAAGTTGTTCACAGAGCTTTAAGAAAGCGTGGCTTAATTTTCAGTAATTTCAAATTAGGAAAAATGAGGGGAAAGGAAAAAAAGAAGAAAAAATATTGAAAACATTATTTTGGAGACTTGTAGTCAGGAATTTTAGAATTCAGTCTGTTAGAATGTGTGCTCTGAATGAAGAGACCCCCAAACAGGCTTTGTGTGAACAACATGGCTGTTTATTCACCCGGGTGCGGGTGGGCTGAGGCCAAAAAGGGCGTCAGCGAAGGGCAGTGGGATATGAGTTGGTCTTATAGGTTTGGGGTGGGCAGTGGAAAGTTACAGTTTAGGGCAGTTTTTTGCAAGCTGGGAGAGGGTCGTTGGTTTGCAAGCTGGGAGGGGATTGTAGGGTGTGACATCACGAGGTTGGCCAAGGCAGTTACAAAGTCCAATAGCCTTGTCAATTGAGGTGGGAATAAGAAACAATTCAGAATGTCTCAAAGTAGGTGCTGCAGGGCTTGATCATTTCTTCCCCTTTTCACAGTCTTCCAGTTACTTTAGACTTTCCAGGAAATCATCTGGAGTTTCCATGCAGGTCACCAAGGTTAACATGGCATCCATGGCACCATCAGTCAGCCTAAAAGACCTTACATAGTTCAAACTGTAGAAAATAATAAAAAATGAAGAACATTTGGCAAGACTAGACTCTAACAAGTGTACTATAGTTTATTTTGAAACATAAGTTTTCTCTCTTCAGTCCTGTTTTCACTAAAGACAAGTCATAAGACAAATTCATTTGCAAAATAAAATTTAGTCTTATTATACTTGGCTGGGTATTTTCAGCAAGAATAATTATTTGCCATATAGGCTCCTTTTTTTTCTTTAATTGGCATTGCTGGAACTTTATTCCATAAGGAATCTCAGATTTGATTTTAAAGCCTTAAGCCTAGCCTCTGCCTGCAAATACCTGTATTAATTGGGTGAATTCCTCATCTTGAGTTCCTTGGGGCTCTGGGACTATCAGAAAGTCCCAGAGACATTCTTTATTTAGCAAATTCCTGAGGTGTTCTTCCTGCCCACTGCATAAAGAAAGACCACAGCTCTGTAGTAGAAAAAGAGTTTAATAGACACATGGCCAGCCATGCCACGTGAGAGATGAAGTTTGCACTCAAATCATCTCATTCAAACCTTGTAAGGTTAGAGGTTTTTCAAAGGCAGTTTTGGGGAAGGAGTGGGGGTGGCCAAGTAACAGGTGCTTGATGCTGATTGGTTGGGGTGGAGATGAAATCACAAGCTTGCTCACAGGACTGAGAGAAATTTGATGAGGGTGCAGCCTGCACTGAGATAAAAGGGACTATAGTGGGATGAAACCAGGGAGGGATTACCCAAAGAGGCCAAATATAGGAAGTAGAGCATGAAATCTGGTCAGAGAAGCTGCTGGTTAGAGCAAGATTCTGACGTGAAAGGCAACATCTATAAATGAGAAATGGAATTGAAGTTGGAGGAAAATAAGTCAGTTTCCCCAGGGATAGAAAGCAGAGATTAGGAAGTGTTGGCTAGGATCCATCAGAGCCACATTGTGATGTAAGGCTGTAAGTGAATGGTTAATTGTGTCCAAGTGCACAGTACACATGAGCAAGAAGCCCCATGGTAATTAAATCTTGGGGGCTGGCCAAACAGGAGAGATAAAGGAATACTATACAGCACCGTGATTCCAGACACTGTATCACCTTTCCAGCCCAGTATTCTCCTTGTGGCAATCATGGCAAAAGCTACCATTCTCTAACCATTTTTTTTTTAATTTTTTTACCTTGTAGGGAAAGGAAAATTTCTCCTCTACCCTCTTAGATTCTTTAACTGAGACCTGCAAATTATATTGACAAAAAACAAATTAACAGGAGAAATCATACAAATTTTATTTGGTGTTAACAATTTTATATGGCATCAGGGACTTCACAGACAAGAAGTGAAAACCCCAAAGAAGTGGTTAGACCCAAAGGCTTATATACCATTTTAACAAAGGGCTGTAAATTTTTGGAGAAGTGACAAGGCAAAGGAAAAGGGTATGGAATTCTCGGGCTAACAAGTTGTGGGAAAGTGACTAGGGAGTATATGGGGAAAACTAATGAAAAATCAGGGTTACTTTAGGAAGGTTTGCTTGGCAAACTTATCTCAGTATTGACTTCCCATCTCCAGTGATAAGAATGTTCTCTCCTTCCTGGGAAAGCCTTTCTCGTGGAAAATTTATGCCCTGCTTTTAGGTAGAAATGGGAAGAACAGACAGCTCTTTCTGAATCTGCTGTTTTTCAGTTGCCTTCAGATCAAAATAATCAACATGCTTAAGTGGCATATTTTGGTGTGGCATGTTCAGATGCCTTTCAACCTCAAGAATGAGTTCTGTACAGAACTCTCATTCACTTTTGGTGAGAATGTAAAATATTACAACCAGCTGAACAGTTTTTTATTATTATTATTTTAGAGACAGAGTGTTGTCATGTTGCTCAAGGTGGAGTGCAGTGGTGCAGTCATAGCACATTGTAGCTTCCGACTCCTTGGCTCAAGTCATATTCCTGCTTCAGCTTCCCAAGTAGCTGAAACTACAGGCATGCACCATCACATCCAGCTAAATGGTTAGACATTTTCTTGTAATGTTAAGCACTCTCTACCCAAGACTTAGCCATTCCACTCCTAGGTATTTACCCAAGAAGGAAGAAAACATATGTCTACACAAAGACTTCTATACAAATGTTCCAAAGAGCATTATTCACAACAGTCAGAAATCTGAAACAAATCAAGTATCCATCAACAACTGAGTGAACAAACAAGTTATAGTACATCCATACAATAAAATAGTACTCAGCAACGAAACATCAATATACACAATGCATTGATAAAGTTTACAATTGTACTGTGTGAAAGCAGCAGACACAAAGAATTCAAGTTATTTCTTAGCTGCTAGTTATAAAAAAAAGAAGAAGAATTCAAATTTTATTATTCCACTTATATGAAATTCTACAATGGGAAAACTAGTCTGTAATAATGCAGAGCACTGTTGTCCATGGCCAGGTGTGAAATGAATGGGGGATTACAAAGGGGCCCATGGCACTTTTAGAGTGAGGAAATATTCCATGTCTTGACTATGGTGGTGGACATATAGGCCAAGACTTTCTCAAAACTCACTAAACTATAAACTCTTTTTTTTTTTTTAAATGGAGTCTGGTTGAAAGTGTTGAAAGCAAAAAAATGAGGAAAATATATGTGAGAAAATGCTAATCAAGGGAAATCTAGTATAGCTATAAATATTTTTATTAATGTGTTTTTAAGTAAATAACTATGAAGTAGGTACTAGAAGGTCAAATATGAAAACAATGAGATCCATGCCTGAAAATATGTAGAGTTTAGTAAGGATAACAAACAAAGAAACGGATCATTTTTTCCACTTCAGAAGCAGACAAAAGAGGACATTCACATTTTAGGAAGAAAGTATAGTCCTGAAGCATAACCAGTCTATATTTATTTATTTTTCTTTTTTTTCTTATTATACTTTAAGTTCTGTGATATATGTGCAGAACGTGCAGGTTTATGACATAGGTATACATGTGCTATGATGGTTTGCTGTACCCATCAACCCATCATCTACAATAGGTATTTCTCCTAATACTATTCCTCCCCTAGCCCTCCACCCCCCAACAGACCCCAGTGTGTGATGTTCCCCTCCCTGTGTCCATGTGTTCTCATTGTTCAGCTCCCACTTATGAGTGAGAACATTCGGTGTTTGGTTTTCTGTTCTTGTTAGTTTGCTGAGAATGATGGTTTCCAGCCTCATCCATGTCCTTGCAAAGGACATTAACTCCTCCTTTTTTATGGCCGCATAGTATTCCATGGTTATATGTGCTACATTTTCTTTATCCAGTCTGTCATTGGTGGGCATTTGGATTGGTTCCAAGTCTTTGCTATTGTGAACAGTGCTGCAATAAATATATGTGTGCATGAGTCTTTATAGTAGAATGATTTATAATCTTTTGGCTATATACCCAGCAATGGGATTGCTGGGTCAAATGGTATTTCTGGTTCTAGATCCTTGAGGAATCTCCACACTGTCTTCCACAGTGGTTGAACTAATTTACACTCCCACCAACAGTGAAAAAGCATTCCTATTTCTCCACATCCTCTCCAGCATCTATTGTTTCCTGACTTTTTAATGATTGCCATTCTAACTGGTATGAGATAGTATCTCATTGTGGTTTTGATTTGCATTTCTCTAATGACCAGTGATGATTAGCTTTCTTTAATATGTTTATTGGCTGCATGAATGTCTTCTTTTGAGAAGTGTCTGTTCATATCTTTCTCCCACTTTTTGATGGGGTTGTTTTTCTCTTGTAAATTTGTTTAAGTTCTTTGTAGATACTGGATATTAGCCCTTTGTCAGATGGATAAATTGCAAAAATTTTCTCCCATTCTGTAGGTTGCCTGTTCACTCTGATGATAGTTTCTTTTGCTGTGCAGAAGCTCTTTATTTTAATTAGATCTCATTTGTCAATTTTAGCTTTTGTTGCTATTACTTTTGGTGTTTTAGTCATGAAGACTCTGCCCATACCTATATCCTGAATGATACTGCCTAGGTTTTCTTCTAGGGTTTCTATGGTTTTATGCCTTAAGTTTAAGTCTTTAATACTTCTTGAGTTAATTTTTGCATAAAGTGTAAAGAAGGGGTCCAGTTTCAGTTTTCTGCATATGGCTAGCCAGTTTTCAAGACAGAGTAGCCCTGTTGCCCAGGCTGGAGTGCAATGATGCAATCATAGCTCACTGCAGCCTCAAACACTGGGACTCAAGCCCTCCTTCTACCTCAGCCTCTGAGGAGGTGAGTCTACAGATATACACTACTATACCTGACTACTACTAAAAATGGTGCACTTGTACAGGACACTTACCATGAGTGAAGCTTGCAGGACTGGAAGTTGCTCTGAGTGAGTCAGTAAGTGAGTGGTGAATGAACGTAAAGAGCTGGGACGTTACGGTATACTACTGTAGACTTTATAAATAGAGTATACTTAGGCCAGGCTATATTTATTTTTGTTTTATTTTCTTTCTTCAATAATAAATTAACCTTAGCTTACTATAATGTTTTTACTTTATAAACTTTTTAATAATTTTTTAACTTTTTGACTCTTTTATAAAAATACTTACCTTAAAACACACACTATACAACTGTACAAAAATACTTATTTATATCCTTATTTGATAAGCTCTTTTCTATTTTTAAATTTTTAATTTTTTTTTACTTTTTAAACTTTTTTGTTTAAGACACAAACACGTTAACCTAAACCTACTCAGGGTTAGAAGCCTCAATATCACTGCCTTCCACCTCTACATCCTGTCCCTCTGGAAGGTCTTCAGGAGCAGTAATGTTCATGGAGCTGTCATCTCCGTGGAATAACAATCCCATCTGCTGGAATACCTCCTGAAGGACCTGCCTGTAGCTGTTTTACAGTTAAATTTATTTTATATAAGTAAAAGGCATATTTTATTTAAAAAATAATGATGAAAAGTATAGTAGAGTAAATACATAAACTAGAAACATTGTTGTTTATTATTATCATCAAGTGTTATGTACCATACCTAACTGGATGTGCTATGCTTTTATACAACTCACAGCACAATACGTTTGTTTACACCAGCGTCACCACGAACATGTGAGTAATGCATTGCATCACGATGTTACCATGACTACAACACCACTAGGCAATAGGAAGTTTTCAGCTCCAGTACAATCTTATGGCACCACTGTCTATATATGGTCCATCATTGACCTAAACATCACTATGTGGTAAACAATTGTATTTTTCTTTTAATGGCATGGTAGATGAATAGGGAAAGGAAGGACAATTCAAAAAATTGAGTTTAAAAATTCCACATAGATTGAAGGATCAAAATAATACTTTAAAAAACATCAAAAATGTGTAGATAAAATGTCTGATATTCAAATAGGAAGAATTTCTTAACACAAGACCCAAAAAAGTCCTAGCCATAAGATAAAGTATTGAAAAATTTAACTGCATTAAAATTAAGATCTGTTCTTCAAAAGATACCTTAAGGAAAGTGAAAGGAAAAGCTGAAAAGTTAGAGCATATATTTGTAACATTTATGATTGATAAGGGATTTTTTTTTTTTTTTTTTTGAGACAGAATCTCGCTCTGTTGTCCAGGCTGGAGTACAGCGGCACATTCTCGGCTCACTGCAATCTCCGACTCCCTGGTTCAAGTGATTCTCCTGCCTCAGCTTCCTGAGGAGGTGGGATTACAGGCATGCACCACCACGTCCAGCTAATTTTTGTATTTTTAGTAGAGACGGGGTTTCACCATGTTGGCCAGGATGGTCTTGATCTCTTGACCTCGTAATCCGCCCACCTTGGCCTCCGAAAGTTCTGGGATTACAGGCATGAGCCACTGAGCCCAGCCGTATTGAAGTCCTTTTAAAAAAATAAAGAAGTCCCTCTCAAAAATAAATAATAGAAAACAACGTATAGAACCTAGCAGAAAACAACCTAATAGTAAAGCATACAGAGATATATTTTTTTAAATTCCTATATATTTCCAAGAAGTGCTAAAGGAACAGAGATTTTTTTTAAACAGGATTCAAATATATATAGCCACTAAACATATGAAGAGATTTCAACCTAATTAGTAATCAGGAAAATGCAAATTAAATACACAAATAGATACTATTAACTATCCATTCAACTTGGAAAAACTAAAACATGAAAGAGTTTATTCAATAATGGGAATTTTTATATGCTGTTGGCATGTAAATTGGAACAGCCTCTTTGGAAAACAAGTTTGCATTATCTTGTAAGTATGAATATTCATATATCTTACAACCCAGCTGTCTTAGTCTGCTCAGACTGACACACTGAAATGAGACACAAAATATCACTGACTGGGATGTTTAAACAACAGAAATTTATTTTCCCACAGTTTTGGAAGTTGGAAGTCTGACAGCAGGTGACAGCATGGTCAGGTTCAATGAGGACTCTGTTCCTGCCTTGCACATGGTCACCTTCTCATCATATCCTCACATGAGACTCAGAGAAAGACTCTTTGTACAAGGCCACAGGCTTATTGGATTGGGCCCCACTCTTAACAACCTTAATCTACTCCTACAGCTTAAACTGTGGGGGGACCACCAGGGGCAGCTGGTGTGACTTGGGACTTACTAAGGGTTCCCTCATGGGGCAGAGCTGCCCCATGCCCTATGATGCTACCACCCCATCCTTCTGCAGATGGACTGGCATGGGCAGGCTGGTGGGCTGCCTCCCACAATTTTTCTCTGCCAATGTCAGCTGTTTTCAGGAACCTGAGCCCCTTACTTAGGCTTTGTGAGTCTTACTCCTTTTCTACGTGGAATTTATCACAGACTGGGGTGGTAAGGAATGGCTGCCACACAGCTTGAAAGCAACAGTATCACAGATCTCAAGCTTCAGACCTGCTTTCCGCATGGTATATGTTATAGGAGAATGCATGTCTATGTAGAGCATTTTCAGGGGAGCAGGATCATGTGAATTCTAATAATGGAGGATTTCTCCAAGGAGAAATCAACTCTTGGGCATAGAATCATGGCTAAGAAGTTCAACAGAATCATGGCTAAGAAGTTCAACCTCACCTATCCACTTGCTAGCTGGATGCTAGGACTTGACCCAATTAAGGGAGTTGACGGTTTTTTTGTTTTGTTTTGTTTTGTTTCGTTTTTACAGGCAGATGTTATCAGCCCCATTATACCAAGAAGGAAATTGAGGCTAGGAAAAAAACTTGTAGATTGCCGCTAGTTACACAGTGGGTTAGGGTCAGAGCTCTCTCCTTCACATAGTGATGATAATCGCTATGACCTAATAACTACTGTACATCAGGCATGTGCTAAGAGCTTTACAAGGCAGTACCTCATATAATCTCCCAAAGTACAAACTAGTGTATACAACTTACAACTCCACTTGAATGTCTAATGGATATCTCAAAGGTGACATATCCAGAAATTAAATCAGAATCTTTTCCCCAAAACCTGTTCCACCTACAGCTTTTGCTATCTCAATTGATGGTGACGTCATCCTACTAATCGCTCAGTACAAAAAAAAAAGTTGCAGTCCTCCTTGACTCCTCTCTTTGACACCTCACATACAATTTCTCAGGAAACCCTATTGTCATTACCTTCAAAACAGATCCATAATCTTCCTACTTCTCAGAACTTCTGTTGCTACCAGTCTGGTCCCAGCCACCATCATCTCTCACTTGGATTACCTAGTGGCCTCCTAGCAGGTCTCCCTGTTTTTCCCTTTCTCACCTTCCTCTCCCCAACTCCTCCCACTCCCCAGACTATTCTCAAAGCAGCCGGAGAAATCCAGCTGAGTTCGCCTTCTCGCTCATTGCAGCCTCAAGCTCCTGGGCTCAAACAATCCTTCTGCCTCGGTCTCCCAAAGTGCTGGGATTACAGGGGTGAGCCACAATGCCAGGCTTTAAAATGCCTTTTTTAAAGGCACTTTGATTTCTATTATCTCATTTAAGTCTAAAACACGAATTTCCACCTCCGCGCTGCTTTCTGGTTCCACCTGGCGGCAGCTGCACAAAGTGTTTCTCTTCGAACGCTGTCCAAAGTTTACCCGGAACTACTTAGGCCAGGTCTCCCTGAGTGCTCCTCGGGCCAAAAGCAAAGAGCACAAATTCCGGAAGAAATTACCAACAGCGGGACCATTTTAGTGCTCCGGCAATAACAACAGTAACCAATAAACAAAAAGCTCTAGTTCACGTGGTGTATATTCAGCCTATCAAGCGCCTGATATTCCTGAATGCCCTCGTTTCCGCTCTTGTAGCCTTCTTTCTCGACAAGATGGCCACGCCGGCGGTATCAGCAAGTGCTCCTCCCGGCACGCCAGCTCCGGCCCCGGCGGCGGCCCCAGTCTCGGTCCCAACCTCAGTCCCAGCCCCAGCGCCAACGCCAGCACCAGCTGCGGCTCCGCCTTCCGGTGGGACTCCAGCCTTATCCTCAGATCCTGCAGCAGCAGCGGCTACGACTGCGGCTCCTGGCCAGACCTCGGCCTCAGCGCAAGCTCCGGCGCAGACCCCAGCGCTCGCTCTGCCTGGTCCCGCTCTCCCAGGGCCCTTCCCCGGCGGCCGCGTCGTCAGGCTGCACCCGGTCATTTTGGCCTCCATTGTGGACAGCTACGAGCGACGCAACGAGGGTGCTGCCCGAGTTATCGGGACCCTGCTGGGTGAGTGGTCATAGAAAGTTAACATTCTTTACTTCCTCCCACTTCTCATTTATCTCACTTCCCTATCTCATTAATTCTTTCATTCTTGTCGTTCTTTCCTCCCATCCCCAATGACCTCTTAATTTATTTTTCCGTCCCACCTTCTGCTGTGACTTCTCAAGTAATTTGCACCTCTCTTCTTCTGCCGGATTGCTGTCACTTTGAGCGACATAAAATGCACAAGGAGTAGTTGTGTCATTTACTGAATATTTTATGCCAGTGGTTTACATTTTTAATGTTCCCCACAGCAGTTTATGGCAAGTATGATGAGCCCCATCTGCCAAAAATGAGTGCACATGCCGAGTGGGAAGTCAGGAACCTTTGACTCCCTAAGTCCAGTGACCACATATTTCTGTCTTATCCACCGACTAAATGTCATTGTTTTCCAGGTATTGACAAAGAGTTTTCTAACCAATTGGCAAAGAAGTGAGGACATTTGTAAAAAGGCATTCCTCCCAACAACTAAACCGGTTTGGCTGGAACCCATTTGGGATTTTATGGTATTCTACTGCCCTAAACTTTTGAGCCTGATTCTCTGACTCTCAGTGTCCCTTAATATTAGTACCTAATGTGAGAAACCCTGTTCTCCCATTTTCCATTTGGACACAAGCAATTGTATCATCTTTTTATATCTCTGCCCTTAACCTTCAGGTCAAAGAAAAACCCATTCTCTGCTTGTGTTCTAAATTTGGGGAATAGATACTCTATGTTAAAGTAGTTTGTAAAATGGAAAAGCACGAAAGAGGGATTGTTGATAATTCCTTTCTGGAGACTATACTGGTCCTATGAAATTCATTTCCATTCCATCTTAGTCCCAGATTTTTTATTTATTTATTTATTTTTTTATTTATTTTAGTAGAGACAGGGTTTCTCCATGTTGGTCAGGCTGGTCTCGAACTCCCAACCTCAGGTGGTCTGCCTACCTCGGCCTCCCAGAGTGCTGGGATTACAGATGTGAGCCACTGCACCTGGCCAGTTCCAGCTTTTAACTAACTTTGTGAATCCACTTTACTTAAAGCATCCTTTCTCTTTCATACTCTTGAACATGTACTGGTTCTTACACCATAAAAGACAGTTGGTATATTGCAAAGCAGACAAGATTTGTAAGCAGACTCCACACAACTTTAGCCATGTGCCTTGGGGCAAATTACCTAAAATCTGTTCTGTCAGGAGCTACTTTAGACTTAGTCTTCGTGAGAGCTAAATTAAAAACTTCTGACTATACTGGTACACATTAGGTACAGCTATTAGTTGCCATTCACCACATCATGCCTGGACCGACCCAATATATACCAAAACACATTTTCTCTCCTTTATCTATCTTTGACAGTATAGCATTTTACAGAAACTTAAATTCCTATCTTCTGAACATTGCCTGTCTTTTCTCAAACCAAGCCTTTGTGTTCTCTTTGCCACAGGTGCCTTCCTTGCTGTCCCTCATTTGTTTAACTTCTGCCTATCTCCCGGGTTCCCAGGAACAGCATTAAGTGCCAGTCCTCCATCCCATACCTGGACCCTCACTCCATTCTTAACCTTCCACAGCATGATGGTGTTCTGTAACTGCGCCCTGCTTTGAGCTTCTGTAATAAATTATTTTTGCCTCACTGACCTGGCACTTACTCTTTTGGCTGCACTGTCTAATTTTCCAGGCTCACTAGAGCTATTTAAAGAGACAGTTCGCTACCCACAGTTTATGCTTTAGCACCCCAAATGTTCCAGTGATCCAATCAGACCAGCTATAATCTAATCTAGAGCTTCAGATCTTCTTTGAGACTGGAATCATGGTACAGTGCTATAGGTGTTACAGAGGCAGTGCTTCCAGAAGAATAAAGAATAGATTCTGCTTGCTATGAACTTATAGTTTCCTTAGATATTAATTCACAAAACATTTCATTTGTCTAAATAAAGTCATTGGTGCTTTTTTTGTACCATAAAACTGTTAGATATTTAGAATTCAAAGTGTAATAAGGTGAGCTCTCCTGTAACCTTAAACTCAAGATAGAAATATACTCTTAAATGCAAATAACTAGAATGTAATATAATAAATGTTCTAATAGAAGGGTGTCATGGTGGCATGGAACTACGGAAGACTTAACTATTTCAGAAGGTTAGGGAAAAGTTCACAAAAAAGATGGTGTTTGAGCTGGGCATTAAAGTAATTACAGGAAGTTAAAAAGGGCCTGGTAAGTCTACTATCTGAAACATTCAGTATTACAGGAATGTAGGTGACAGGAGGTAGAGCAGGAAATGAAGCTAGCAGAGGGCAGAGCCCTAAGAAGTATTGAATAATTACAAGTGTAAAGTGTTGTGAAGGAGAATTACCTGGGTCTCTGAGAAGACAAAATGGAAGTGTAACCTCATTTGAAGCTCTTTGGGGAGGATCCTGAGCATTTCAGCTAACACTGAATAGAAATTAGAAATCACTCTGACTTTGGGAGGCTGAGGCAGGCAGATTGCCTGAGCTCAGGAGTTCGAGACCAGCCTAGGCAACATGGTGAAACCCTGTCTCTACTAAAATACAAAAAAGAAAAAGCCAGGCGTGGCGGTGTGCGCCGGTAGTCCCAGCTACTGGGGAGGCTGAAGCAGGAGAATTGCAAGAACTTGGGAGGGAGGTTGCAGTGAGCTGAGATTGCACCACTGCCCTCCAGCCTGGGCAACAGAGCTAGACTCCGTCTCAAAAAAAAAAAAAAGTCACTCTGGCTGCTTTGTAGAGCGTGGATAAGAGACAGGCGTGAGCTGGGCATGGGCACCAGATAGCAGCTATTCTAGTAATAGGGAATCACTTGAGAAATAGGGATAGATAGGAAATGGGTGAGTTGAGAGATAGGAAATACAGTTGATAGGACTTGGTGTGATCAAAAATGAGCAATTAGTAGAAAGTATCAAGCATGACTTCTGTATCTTTGGTTAAATGTGGAGGAAGAAAGGGAAGGTAGAAGTTGACTTCAGTCTGGGATATATTTGTTTTTAGATGCCCAATGAGCGTTCTGGTGGAGTTGTCAAGTAGAAAATTGAATATAAAGATCTGGAGTACAAAAGAGATGTAGGCAAGTATGTCAGTTTAGGAATTATGTCATTGGAATATAGAAGGTTATTGAACCCATAAAATTGAATGAGATCACCTAAAGCAGGGATTGGCAAACTTTCTGTAAAGGGCCAGACAGTAAATATTTTAGGCTTTGTGTGCAGTCGCGGTCGCAACTACTTAATTCTGCCTTTGTAGCACGAAAACAGCCTTAAAAAAAGATTGGCATGTAAACTTTAGGCCTGGCCTAGAAGAGGAACATTGAGTACAAAGATAGAAGAACAAAGACAAAACCCCAAAAACTTGAAAAGTCAGCGGAAGGAGTAGTCAACAAAGAAGATTGGAAAGGTGGGAAGAAAACTGGAAGGAAAGTTTTAAGATGGAGGAAGTAAGTGGTCAAGTCTGTTCAATGCTGATAAGAGGTCAAATAAGATAAAGGATATATGTGCATTTGGTTTAGGAACAT
The DNA here is from genome assembly GCF_030222135.1 of Aotus nancymaae. Lineage (NCBI taxonomy): Eukaryota > Metazoa > Chordata > Mammalia > Primates > Aotidae > Aotus > Aotus nancymaae. The sequence continues at coordinate 51,898,028 of NW_026988473.1, read as the reverse complement.
AGTTTCAGCAAAGGGAGCAGAAACCATAGTGAATTGGAATTAGACAAACACTGGTAGATACCAACAACATTGTGGTTTTTGGTGGAGAGGGAAACCCTTGAATCCTGGGGTGGGAGGTTCCAATAGATTAAAAGAGAATGGAAAAGCCAACTTAGTGGTCTTAGTGAGGTCAAGAAACAAATGTAGTGGGAATAAAAGTAAAAACAAACCAAAAAAGAAATATAGGCCAGGCGCAGTGGCTCACACCTGTAATCCCAGCACTGTGGGAGGCTGAGGCAGGCAGATCACTTGACGTCAGGAGTTCAAGACCAGCCTGGCCAACATGGTGAAACACCATCTCTTCTAAAAGTACAAAAATTAGCCAGGCATGGTGGCATGTGCCTGTAGTTCCAGCTACTTGGGAAGCTAAGGCAGGAAAACCGCTTGAATCCAGGAGGCAGAGGTTGCAGTGAGCCAAGATCGTACCACTGCACTGCAGCCTGGGTGACAGAGCAAGACTCCGTCTCAGAAAGAAAAGAAATGTAGTGGGAATAAAGGTATCAGAACTAGAAAAGTATATAGTAAAAGACTGACATACTCACCTCTAAGGTTCGCAGATAGGTTTCTGGATGATGGTAAGGTTAAGGCTATGACCGTGGGACCAGATGGCTAAAGGAAGGTACAGATGAAGCTCACAGCATCTCAATGTCTGAAACTTGGCCACTGTATCAGCAGTCTGTGTAGCCATTAAAATCTTCCAGGTAGCTCTGCATATTAAATTACAGGGTGAAAGTCTAGAGGCCGAAAAACAAAGGTCATAGAGTGAAGATCTGAAATAGGCTAGTGGTGGAAAATAACAGGCAAAAGGAGACCTTGTAAAGGAAGAATAAACCCTATTTGGTGATGTTTAGAGGGAGAAGTTAGCGAGCATGTCAGAGTTTCAGTTCCCTGGAGAATTCTGGTCCCATTGATGCACTGAACTAAACTTGGAGCTAATGAGTTCAGTTAGGTGTTTATTGACATTGAAGAAAGCATCAAAAGCATTTCAAAAGTAGTTGGAGGTTGTTGGGAGCCCTAGCATTATATAACACGTGGACAATTCTCTCTTTCACAGGAACGGTCGACAAACACTCAGTGGAGGTCACCAATTGCTTTTCAGTGCCGCACAATGAGTCAGAAGATGAAGTGAGTGGGAATCCAAGCTGTCCCTCTGCTGTTTTTAGCTGTTCATGTGCTAGGTTCCCCTCATGGCCCCTCCTACACTATATATTGACTCATAACTAGAGCTCTTATAGCCAAGGAGCTTCCTATTTGTACGTTACTTCCTGGGCCTCTTCTGGTTATTGGGGGTGGCTTCTTGTCCCTTTTAATCAGTTTTTCTTTGGACTTCCAGCTTCTTAGCTTACTTTCCTGCCTCTTAGGTGGCTGTTGACATGGAATTTGCTAAGAACATGTATGAACTGCATAAAAAAGTTTCTCCAAATGAGCTCATCCTGGGCTGGTAAGTTGGGGAGGTGGGGGCTGGGGCAAATGGAAGGTCTCTCTGTGATTGCCAATGTCTTTTGCCATCAGACTGGATCTTATCCTCTTCCATTTGGAGACAGAGTATTGCAAGTGTATTACTGGCTGCAAGCAGTGGCTCGGTGCCTGTAATCCCAGCTGGGAAGCTGAGGCAGGAGGATCACTTGAGCCCAGTAGTTAAAGATGAGCCTGAGCAAAGTAGTGAGACCTGTCTCTACAAAAACATTTTTTAAAAACTTAGCCAGGCATGGTGACACACACCTCTCGTCCTAGCTACTTAGGAGGCTGATGCTAGAGGATCACTTGAGGTCAGGAATTTGAAGCTGCAGTGACCTGTGATTATGCTGCTGCACTCCAGCCTGAGTGACAGATTGAGACCCTGTCTCAAAAAAAAAAGAAAAGAAAAGTGTTACTTGTAGGAGCTGTGAATTGAGTGGGTTTTGCTGGCAGTTATATTTATTTTGAATCACCTTGTAAGAGACTTGAAATTTTTCAAAAGCACTCAGCCTTTGATTTGATTTGACATAGTTTTCTATGTGTATATTGTTCTTGGCATTTGGTATCACTAGGTATCCCTACCATAGCGATATCAGGTACCCTAAAGACACCCTTGCCACTGTTGTGTTTGATATCGATGTCACATATAGACGTGAGTCCACAACTGTGTTCCATTTTGCAGGTACGCTACAGGCCATGACATCACAGAGCACTCTGTGCTGATCCATGAGTACTACAGCCGGGAGGCCCCCAACCCCATCCACCTCACTGTGGACACAAGTCTCCAGAACGGCCGCATGAGCATCAAAGCCTATGTCAGGTGACCACAGTCTTGGGCCACAAGGGCATAAAACCATGCCTGGATGCCATCCCTCCCCCACCCCAAGCAAGGTTAATTCCTTCTGTGTGGAACTTGCTGTGTCCTTAAGAAGCCTATTCCTCTCTCTCAACAGTTATTCAAAAAGTTTTACTCAGAAACAAAATCTGTTCCTATAATTTGTATCTGCTGATCCTACTTATACTCCAGTTTCTACTCATTGCTCTTAACCAGTTTCAAATGACAGCCCTTTTAAGTATTTGAGCAGGCGATCAAGTCATCTTCTATAGAACTCAACTATCCATAGTTCTTACAGCCAGTCATCACATGGTATTCTTGTCATAATCCTTCACCGCATTCATTACTTTTCTGAGTTACCCATTAGTTTATCATTATCTCTAGAACTCAGCACAGTACTCCAGGTAATACCAATTAAAGGATGACTGTCTTTATATTGAACACATTTATTAACCCAGGATTGAGTGCAGTTTTAATGACAATAACATTACAGTTAACACATTGAGCTTGCAGGTGGTTAAAATGCCAGTTATAGGGGATGCTGGGAAAGGCTCTGGTGGCATGCTGAAGAAGCAGCTGTGGGAGTTAGAAAGACCGTGGTCAGAGGGAAGGCATCTGTTAGTGCATCTGTTAGGCTGTTGACATTGTGCTGGTTCTGTGTCTGACGCTAGTATAGCCAGTTTACTCGTAGGCAGTAAGACAAAGATGGTGGATGCCAAGTCTTTATGAGCCAGTTTGCATACCACTGAGCACTAGCCATTGCCTGACTTCTTAGCCTTTCCAAGTATTTCAGACTCCTCAAGATTGTGTGTGTGTGTGTGTGTGTATATATATGAATCCAGTATATACTGTGTGTGTGTGTGTGTGTGTGTGTGTGTGTGTGTGTATTCATATTCATTCCAACTATATCCCGGGAGCGGAGGACTACCAGGTTGCCTAAGGAGGGGTGAACCGGCCTAGGTCGGAAATGGAGCAGGTCAAAATTCCTATGCTGATGAGTAGTGAGATCGCACCTATGAATAGCCGCTGCATTCCAGCCTGGGCAATGTAGCGAGACCCCGTCTCAAAAAAAAAAAAAAGATCCAACTATATATATCTATATGTAGATAGATGCAGATATATATAGTTGACATACTAAAGTGTAGATCCAGGTATGTGATTGACATAGTAAAGACAATACCTTTAGTGAGATTACTTACAGCACCCAATCTAATTTGGTGGACAGGAGTTGTTTTCCTTTTTCAATGCTGATGAAGGGCTTAGTCCCAGAAAAGACTTGTCTGTCTTCTTTCCATGGTGAGCAGGTATCTAGACAGCCAGCTCCACGGAGTAATTGAGTTCTGTCCTCTGATCACTGATAATGCACAGTGTGTGAAGTAGTCCTCTGAAGGGACCAGGCCAAGTCCAAAGGTTGAGTCCCCTCTTACAGGCCAAGTGTTTGGTATGTGGGACAAGCTAAAGGGAGAAAGTAACTTTTGCTCCTATGAGACCTCTGGGGTCACTTGGTCCCACCCTTCCTATCTCAGAACCTTGGGAGCCATATTCCTGCTGTGTCTGTTTTCTCAGCCCAGAATAGACATGGAAACCCTCTCCCAAGGCCATCTCTTTACCTCGGCTTCTCCTTCCTCAGCACTTTAATGGGTGTCCCCGGGAGGACCATGGGAGTGATGTTCACACCTCTGACGGTGAAATACGCATACTATGACACTGAACGAATTGGAGGTGAGTAAGCTTTCCATACACTCTTTAGACATCTTAGGAATTTTCAGGGAAGGGGGCTGCTATTCTGTAACAAGGATGGAGGCCTTGGGTGGTTTGAAAAGGGACTATTGATCTAAGCTTTGTGAAGACTAGAAGTCACAGTCATCTCTTGTATAAATGGGATTTAAGGAATTATTTGAGAAACTATTAAAGGTGGGAAATTACCAGTACCAGAGGCCACATGACCATTCACATGAGACCAAAACCATTGATGAGCATACCAGGTGAAAGGAGTTGAGCTTTGTTAGGAGGAACAAAAGTTGACAAGGGCACTGCAGGGAGTGTGACTGAGCCGACTGAGTCTAAGGGGAGGTAGGAAGCAGAGTTAGCAGGATGTTAGGACCATCTCTTTCCTAGTGGGATGACTGGATTCTCTCTGTCTCTAACTGCCCACCACTGCCATTGCCATCCTGCCAACCAACTTCCACAGTTGACCTGATCATGAAGACCTGCTTTAGCCCCAACCGAGTGATTGGACTCTCAAGTGACTTGCAGCAAGTAGGAGGGGCATCAGCTCGCATCCAGGATGCCCTGAGCACGGTGTTGCAATACGCAGAGGATGTACTGGTGAGAGGGGAAAGAAGAAACAAAGGGGAGGACATAGGTCTCCATCCCGGAATCATTGAGGCACATGCTGATGAAATGGTAGTGCCCAGTGGTTATAATTAACTGCCTCATTGAGTCTTTGTTTTGATGATCAGTCTGGAAAGGTGTCAGCTGACAATACTGTGGGCCGATTCCTGATGAGCCTGGTTAACCAAGTACCCAAAATAGTTCCTGATGACTTTGAGACCATGCTCAACAGCAACATCAATGTGAGTGCCCTTCCCGAGCCCTTGCTTGCCTGGTTTGTTCCCCCACCTCAGCACATACACTCAAATATGAAGAGAGTTGGGTGAGGCGTCCTGGAGTACGATAGAGACGGCTTCACTTATATAACCCCCATGAAGTCCAGGTTGGGAGGAAGGAAGAGCTGTGGTACGCATGGTTGAAGATTTCCTTCCTTCTCCTCCCTTGATTCCATTGTCTCAGTTACTGCTGATACTACTGTGACTTACTGTCTAAATTTGTGATGGAAAGAAAAACTAAAATTCAGAGTTAATGAAAATGCAATTACTTATTTTCCTCATTTGAGTTCACAGACCCGCTATATTCCATCCATGGGTCTCAGCTAAGGCACCCCTAGTCTATAAGTGTATCGTCTTCTCAAGCATTTCCTTTCTGTCTTCTACCTTTTTGACTCTTACTCAGTCTTTCTAGCTGTCATTTATTCATGACTCCTCGCAGTGTCCACCATGGAGCTGGCCAAAGCCAGCCCTTGTGCTCCCTTTCCATCCAACCCCTCGCTCATTTTGTATTCTTTGTCTTCCAGGACCTGCTGATGGTGACCTACCTGGCCAACCTCACACAGTCACAGATTGCCCTCAATGAGAAACTTGTAAACCTGTGAATGGGCCCCGGGCCAGTCTAGGTCTCAACCCCAGGGCTCAGAAGTGAAGGAGAAATGGGTTTTTTGTGGTCTTGAGTCACACTGAGACAGTCAACTGCCTGTGACTGTAATAAACATAGCCTACCTTTTGTAAATTAGTTTTATCTTACGTGAGTTTATTGCCGGGTGGAAGGGAGGAAAATGTTTTAGATCACACAGAAACCAGGAAGTGACTATTATAGGTAGAGAAGTTGGTTATGTGTTTGGCATGTTAGTGCTTTACCAAACTGTTCTTTTGGTTTTCAATATGGAAAGGTGTCCTTTGGCAAAACTGAAACTTTTCTTGAGGATTCATGTGATTTCTACAGGAAATGAAAATAATCCATGGAGAAAAAATACCTGAGAAAATTGGATGCTTAATCTGAACTAAAAGAGTAGAGTGTGTAATCACTATCTTAAAATATGTTAATAGTTAGATGGAGCTGTTTGCCCTTTGGTCCAGGGAGGCAGAATTAAGATCTATGGGTTAAAGATGAAAGAGATTTCCCCAAAACTTCAGAAAATTCTTAGGTGCTGTCTATAACTTGAGAATACAGTGTTGGGTTATATTGAGGTCTGCTAGTGGCTCAATTTAAGCAAAGACTAGATGGCATTTCCCAGGGACCTTGTAGGCTAGAGTACTTGCCTGTGTAACTTCAGACATCCCTTTCATCTGGTATCCTGAAGTTCCACCTTGCCACTCTATGTCTTAGAAAGAAATCATTATTCAAGGACTGAGGAAATTACATACTGGAGTGGAAAGGTGAATGAAGGCAATGGGGAATCCAAAAGGCCTGGATCCTAGTTCTGAGTTATGTGTAGCCTTAGGAAAGATAAATTATAAGAGTTAAAAAAATGTGCATCATTAACATAGCCCATTAGAGTATTAGGAGGATTCAGTTAATTAATGTCAGGTTAATCAACACTTGCAGAGAATAGTTCCTGGTATGTAGTAAGCACAGATAGGTGGTAGATATTATGATGTCTGAAGCTGAATAGTTTGAAAGTAATAAGCAACATGAGCCCCAGCCTGGAACTCAGTTCTGAGATACGTAACCTTAGGAAATACAAGTTATGGGAATCATAAAGTGTGGATAGTAATGATACTTTCTTATAGGTAGGGAAATGTAAACAGAGGTTATCTACAAAATGATAATTAATGACAGGCCAAATTGCGAGGTTAAAAGTAGAAAGCATGGTGGGAAGAAGGTTAATCAAAGTATTTCAGTATTCTTATATTTTTGGGAGTAGCCAGTTAATATCAACTTAATAAGTATACATGATAAAATTCCAAGGTTAGTTACTAGAAGTATATATAATCTCTAAATGAATAGTGATGAGAGATCATGGAATAATAGGGAAGAAACAAAATTTTAAATTTGAGAAATAAGCATAGAAAAGGTGGATAAAACAAAATAAGATGCTAAAACAAGTCCAAATACATCAGTAATTACAATAAATGTAAAAGTATTAAACTAGCCCAAGGGGGGAACATTGAATATTAAATCCCAATCATGCTGTTTATAGGAGACATTAAAACAAGGACATAAAGTTACCCTGCAGCTGTGAGTAACAATATAGGTGTGAATAAAAGGGTTGAATGCAAAAAGCTGGTCTTGGAAGACATGATACTCCTAAAGTTCAAAAACAAGTGAAACTTGTTTAGACATACAGTTGGCCGTCTGCATATGTGGGTTCCACATCTATGGACTCAACCAACTGCAGGTTGAAGATATTGAGGGGAGGCCAGGCGTGGTGGCTCACACCTGTAATCCAAGCACTTTGGAGGCCAAGGCGGGTGGATCATCTGAGGTCGGGAGTTCACCACCAGCCTCACCAACATGGTGAAACCCCGTCTTTAAAAATAAAAAATAAAAAAATTTTAAAAAAGAAAATATTGAGGGGAAAATTTTCTCTGGACCAAGCCTGCAGAGACGATTTTTCCCTGAACAATACAACAAGTATTAGTGTTTACATTGTATTAGGTATTGTAAGTAATCTAGAGATGACTTAGAAGTATATGAGAAGGCCTGCACAGGTTATATGCAAATGCTGTATATTAGGGACTTGGGTGTCAGAGGATTTTGGTATCTGTGGGAGGCTCTGGAACCAAATCCTCCATGGATACTAAGAGGTGACTGTGTATATATACGTACAGTCTGTTCTCATTATCTGTAGTAGTTCTATAAATTTACTATGAACACTGAATTCGAGAGTACTGAACCATTATTCCCAAGGGAAATACAGGGTGGGGTTCCTGTGAGCCTCTGGTCACATTTTCATCAATCAATCAGTACGTAAACTTGTTACATGTTTTTGTTTGAAGACAACTTAGTATATATGGTTGACCCATGAACATTGAACTTAGGCAACTTACTCCTGAATGAAGCTTACCTCAGTTTCTCCAGGAGGCACCTCACAGTCTTCTTGCAGTTAGGAACACTTGGTGCTGTGCTTGGGGGCCACTTTAAGCAGCAAAATCCACAAAAATGCAAAAGACGCACTAAATAGACTGAAAAGATACTTGTTTATGAGAGCTGAAACAAGAAGGCCTTGTTCCACCTCAGCTGGGAACATGGACAGCAGGGAATTCAAATTTTTCCACATGCTCCATGTCCACAAGTGACTGCAAAAGCCCAGCAAGTACTGATACTGGAGTTAGGAATAAATTTTAGCAAGAGGTAAATTCACAAATAGGAAATCTGCAAAGAAATGAGAATTGATTTGTGTGTGTGTGTGTGTGTGTGTGTGTGTGTGTGTGTGTGTGTGTGTATGAGAAAACCAAAAAGCAAAAGTAACTAAGAATTCTCAGTAATGTTTACTTTGGTGGTTAGAAGAGGCAGGCAAGTAAAATAAATATTGTTATTGGCAATGATCTAGTTTGAGGTTGGGCAGTGGCTTCATGATGGGTATTGATTATATTATCAATAGCCCGACCTGAACTAATGACCATAGTGCGGTGTTATCATTACTTAGCTTTGTTCTAGACCTAATAGCTATTGCATTTAAACAAGAGAAAATAGATACAGATGTTGAAAATAAAGTGGGTCTGGGCATGATGGTGGCTCACACTTTGGGAGGCTGAGATGGGTGAATCACTTGAGGCCAGGAGTTCAGGACCAGCCTAGCCAACATGGTGAAACCCCATCTCTACTGAAAAAAATCAAAAATACAAAAATTAGCCAGCGTGGTGGCACACACCTGTAGTCCCAGCTACTTGGGAGCCTGAGGCTGGAGAATTGCTTAAACCCAGGATGTGGAGGATGTCGTGAGCCAAGATCACACTACTGCACTTCAGCCTGGGCAACAGAGCAAGACCGTGTCTCAAGAAAAAAGAAAGTGGAAAGGAGGAGGTTTTTTGTTTTAAATTAGTACTACTGCATTAATTTGGTTGAAGAAAACTTTAAAATGCTAATGAGAAATGAGATGTAATCACCTGAAGGTATATCATGTTGTGAGTAAGAAGATTCATTTTAAAGGGTCAGTTTTCCCAGTTAAACTATGTATCTGTCATAATTACAATAAAATACAAAGAGCTATTTTGGAACTGGGCAAGCCGTTTCTAAATGTATAGGGAAAAATAAAAATGTCTCCAAAGAGTCCCTGCAGAGAGAAACTAGCCCTGCCAGATAGTAAAATATAAAACTATGTAATTAAAGCAATATGGTTCATAAAAGAACATAAAACCAAACAGTTCAGTAGTTTCAAAATGCAAGTGTTGATGAGGAATGAATGTAAGTTAGTACAGACATTGTAGAAAACAGTATAGAGTTTCCTCAATAACAATAAACCATCATGATCCAGCAATCCCACTTCTGGGCATATATCCAAAGGAAATGAAATCATTATGTTGAAGAGATACTTCCACATTCACTGCAGCATCATTCACAATAGCCAAGACGTCAACCTCAGTGTCCATCAACAGAAGATAAATAGGGCTTGGCGTGGTGGCCCAGGCCTGTAATCCCAGCACTTTGGGAGGCCAAGTTAGGTGGATCACTTGAGGTCAGAAGTTCTTGACCAGCCTGCCAACATGATGCAAACCCATCTCTACAAAAAATACAAAAATTAGCCAGGCATCATGGCAGGCGCCTGTAATCCCACCTATTTGGGGGCTGAAGCGAGAATGGCTTGAACCCAGGAGGTGGAGATTTCAGTGAGCTGAGATTCCACCACTGGACTCCAGCCTGAGCAACAGAGTGAGACTTCATCTCAAAAAAAAAAAAAAAAAGAAATGATAAAATACGGTACATATACACAATGGAGTACTATTAATCTTTTTTTTTTTTTTTTTGAGACGGAGTCTCCTCTGTTGCCAAGGCTGGAGTGCAGTGGCACGATCTTGGCTCACTGCAACCTCCACTTCCAGGGTTCAAGCGATTCTCCTGCCTCAGCCTCCTGAGTAGCTGGGATTACAGGAGTGTGCCACCATGCTTTTTTTTTTTTTTTTTTTGAGACGGAGTTTTGCTCTTGTTACCTAGGCTGGAGTGCAATGGCGTGATCTCGGCTCAACGCAACCTCCGCCTCCTGGGTTCAGGCAATTCTGCCTCAGCCTCCTGAGTAGCTGGGATTACAGGCACGCGCCACCATGCCCAGTTAATTTTTTGTATTTCTTTTAGTAGAGTCAGGGTTTCACCATGTTGACCAGGATGGTCTCGATCTCTTGACCTCGTGATCCACCCGCCTCGGCCTCCCAAAGTGCTGGGATTACAGGCGTGAGCCACTGCGCCCGGCCGGAGATGGGGTTTTACCATGTTAGGCCAGGCTGGTCTCGAGCTCGTGATCCGCCCACACACCTCACTTGGCCAGAATACTATTAACCTTAAAAGAAGGAAATAACTCATTTACAACAACGTGGATGGACCTGGAGGACATAATGCTAGTAAAACAGGCCATGATCTCACTTGGATATGGAATTTAAAAGTTAAACTCACAGCTAAGAAAGGTGGTTTCATGGGCTGGAGGGAGGAGGTAAATGGGGAGCTATTGGTCAAAGGGTACAAAGTTTCAGTTAGAAGGAGTAAGTTCTGGAGATCCACTGTGCAGTAGGGTGACTGTAGTTCATGTATACTTGAAAATTGCTAGGAGTACATCTTAAAATATTCTCACTATGAGAAATATGTAACTAGCTTAGTTGTGGTAATCATTTCACGATGTATACATATATATAAACACATTGTACAAAATATATAGTTTTTGTCAACTGAAAGATGGATATAAGAATTCTAATTATGATAAAGTTGTGTTTTCAAGCAAGTAAAGATGGATTACTTACGTGAAGAGCGAATGAGTGGTAATTTGGAAACAATGTTGGATTCCTACTTCATTACCTGCACCGAAATAAGTTGCTCATGGAATAAAAATTAGTCTGAAAAAAACATACATACGAGGAAAAAACACAGCAAAGTGTTTTTAATGATTTATGAGCAAGGAAGGACTAAGTACTGAGAATCCATGAGTTATTTTGAAAGACTGACAAATTCAGCTACATTTTAAGAATCTGAGTGGCAAAATACACACGCAAATAGTCAATACAGATATAAAACTGGGAACATATTTGCAGTTCCTATCAAAGGGCTAATATTCTTGTCCCAGAATTCCTACAATTTTTAAAGGCCAATGATTTGATACATAAGTGTGTAAAGGATAAGGCCAGACAGACACAGACACACAAACATGAAAAGATGCTTGATCTCACTGATAAAGTATGAATTAAAACTATGATAAGATGTCATTTTAAAAAATCAGATTCACAAATTTTAAAAGTTGCTGACACAAGTGGCCAGAGTAGGAAGAAACGTGACAGAGGCGCACATGCTGGTAGACGTGTAAGTTGGTACAGCCTTCTCTATGGAGGCATTTTGAATTTGCATTTGTCAAAATTACAAATATACATACCCTTAACCCAGGAATTCCACTCTTCATTACACATCCTACAAATAAACTGGTCTCATTATGACACAATGTAATGAGTACATAGATAAGTTGAAATATTTGGTTATCATAGCATAAAGATGGTAATCAACCCAAATGACTAGTACCAGAAGACAAAGTATGATATATCCATAAAACACGATGCTGTGCAGTTGTTAAGCAGGATGGGACAGTCCTCTGTATGTTAATGTGGATAGTCCTCAAGATAGAGCAGGGGAAAAAGGCAGGAGAAAATGCTGTCTATAATATGTTGTTGTGTACGGGAAAATAAATGGTAGTAAATGCCTAGAATATTTGTGAAGGTACAGCCAGGAAACCACTATCACTGAGTGTCTTGGGAGAAGGTACTAGGTGGGGCACAGGACAGGGGAAAAGATTTACTCTTTATTGTTTCTTCTGTATAACTTTTGAACTGTATGCCATGTTTATGTGATACTTTTTCAAAAAATATATGAAAACATGAAAAACATGAAACAATACTTTATATTTTTACATATACTATATATAAAAAGTAGGAAACATGCAAAAAAGGATAAAATCAAATTTAAGCTACTGACTACTTTTGGAGAGTAGAAAAGGAAGAGAGGGAACAATATTGGCAATAGATACAGACATGGTTTCAACTATATCTGTAATGGCTTTCCTTTAAAAAATAAGATACAGCCAGGAGCAGTGGTGCACACCTGTAGTCCCAGAGACACGGGAGGCTGAGGACGGAGGATCCTTTGAGCCCAGGAGTTTGAGGCTGTGGTGCACGATGATGACGCATATGAATGGCCACTGTACTCCAGCCTAGGCCACACAGCAAGACCCTGTCTATAAAAAATAAGATATGAAGTAAATATGATACAATGTTAAGTACATAAGTACTTGTTATGTTATTTATAATTTTCTGGAAACATATATAATATTTCATCAAAAATTAGAGAATTGACCTTTACCTTGGGAAGATGTACATACTAACTTACCATGTGCCCAGAAAATTAGGCCTCCACATGGGTTTTCATTTGTATGTGAAATGGCTCAGAAATGAACACGAACTGGAAGTCACCCAACTCATCTCTGTTTCCAGAGTGCCCCGTGCTCCATCGCGGGGCTGCCCCCATGCCTCAACCCCTTCACTTCACAGCTCTTTACCCTGCCTCCTCCACTCCCTGTTCAACCTCCTGAGTAACGCTTCAGGGTCTAAGTGCAAAATCCACCCCTGCCTTCTTTCCTTAGAGGCTGCTCAGGGCCTGGAGGCTTTGACCCTCTTCTGAGAAGTGGAGGACAGAAGAACTGAGACCCTGACCACCTCTCAGGAAGCTGAACTTGTTCAAGCCAAAGACAGCCACAAGCAGGACCTCTTTCCTGGAACTGAGATTGTAGACTGCTACAGGAGCCTAGAGAAGGCATGGAGGAAGATTTTCACTGAGGAGATGGAACCAGAGCCCTAGAATAGAGCTTACAGGATGGCCAGGAGGTATACCTGGAAGTGAGACTAGGCTGAACAAGGCAGAGGTAAGCTGTGGTCCAGACACAGTGAAGAGACGAAGAGAATGGTCTGTGAAGGCATGTTGGTGCCAGGATAGCTGAAGGAGCACCCAGAAGCTTCGGAAGAGAGGGCAGGGGTGCCTTTCAGGGTGATCACACCACTGGCAGTCTGAAAGATGGATTGGAGTTGTCCAAATGAGCAATAAAGGTGTCCTAGAGCGGGATGAGGCCCAGGAAATGGAGAGACAGAAACACACAAGAGAAACAGTGGCCCAGCACTCCTGAGACAGGCTCTCCCAACACCTGCCCCACCTGGAGTACACGCTGAGCAGGAAGTGGAAGCAGTGACCATTGAGAGCAGTTAGCAAGTTATGGCTCAGATGGAATTTCCACAGTATACAGAAAATTAGGACAAGCCCACAGTACCTATAACTAAGGTATTATTCCAAAGCTGTTAGACTCCCCGCCCCCAGCTGCCTGTCCACCCTACCACAGTCATTTCCCTTTTCAAGGCTGTCGACAATTTTACCCAAATCTCTTCCTATCCAGCTCTTCAGAGAGCTTCCCAAGAACTCCCTAGCCAATCATTTTCCTGACTAGAACCCTCAAATTATTAATCTATTTTATTCCCAAAATTATATCACATCTTTCCACTGACCTGAGTCACTTAAATTAATTGATCCTTTCAACCAGTCCCACATACCATGCCAACCACCCTGCCCTACTAAGCCATGGGCCCACCACCTGAGAATTTCTCACTTACTCTCTATTCCCCAGAGAATCTGCTCAGCACCAGTGGCAATGAACTTTGTTCTGATGGTTGCTTTGACAGAGAACATTAGCTTTATAGGCTTAAATGGTACATTCCTGTACCTTCCTGACGGGCTTCAATTTACACTGAGATCATGAGCATTTTTACCTTAGGGGAATCCTTATCCAATGGACAACCTGACACTAAGCCCATGGATGCATTGATCCCATGGAACCCCAACCTCAGGGCCATCTTGATCACTTGACTCAGAAGGGAACACGTCAGCTCCAAGGGAACACATCATTCCCAGAAACACTGACTCTCTGTGCATACTGGCTCTGTAAGAACTCTGCCTCTGTGGGCCCCTGACCAGCAAGCAGATTAATCTCAGGTGGCCATGAGTCACTACATCTCACTGGCCCACTGACCCCAGGTACACTAACAGCATTTGCTCTATAAGCATCATTTATTCATTTAGCTTTCACTGGGCTTCATTATTTGCCAAATATTATGTTAGCATTGAATGAATAAATTACACTTTATGATAACTGGGTGGTAGAGGAAAAGGGGAAACAGGCAGTTTTGGAGACTGTGTCTATCTCGAGCTGATGGGAGGAGGGAGGGATTGAGGCCCCTTTCCTCTTGGTGGAGCTCAGGAGGGATCCCAGGGTCTGTGGTTCCATCTGGATCAGGTGAAGCACACACAGTGAGCCCGTCTCTTTGCTCTCTGCAGAGGATGGGGACAGGACCCCCTGCTCCTGTCGCCAAGTTGGTCTGCTGGAGGACTGCACTGCATTTTCACCACCTCAACAAGAGACAAGGGACATTTGTGACCTTACAATGACCTTGGTGTGTAAGGCCAGACAGGGAGGGCAAATCAGCTCACAAAATCTCAATCTCCTTTTTTGAACAATGATATTTTTATTGTTATGAGTAACATTTATTTTCAAGGATTGGAAAAATATAGAAAAAAAGAAGAAAATCGAAATAATTCGAATTTGCCCTCAACGATCATTATTGTTAACTTGTCCTGCCAATCCCTTTTCTCTGCAAATAACTTTTTTTAAAACAATGTTTTGAATTTTGCATTTTGTCTTTTTTTAAGCTAAACATTTTAGAATGATCATTATCCAGGTCATTAAATCTTCAAAAACCTTATTTTAAATCGTTTTATGGGTTCCTACGATACGGGTAAACTATGATTTACTTAAGTGATTTTCTAGTGTTGGGCATATGGGTTCTTTCTGATTTTGTGCTAATAGGTATCTTCCATGGTCAACAACTGTGTGCAGACATGAATGTCCGAGTTTCTGCTTCTTTAGGTCAATCTCTCTCCCCTTCTCTGTGTCATACTTTGTGACCTGGGAAGCCCACATCGTGCTGCTCAACCTCCGGGTTTGAAGGAGACCATCATGAAAATCCCCCTTTGGCTTTGCATGCCCCCTTTCCACAGGATTCAGACACTACGGAGGCAGGGCATGGCAAGATGACAGGGGACCAGAGACAATGTTACCCCACTTTTTTGGCCTCCAAAGTCCATACCCTAAACCTCCCCACTCCTCCATTGCCAGAGCCAGAGCCCTCATGAAAATGAACTCAATCAAATTAACTTTTGAAGAGCAAATGAGATTCTAGGGACATGGGAATCTGATTGCTGCTCCCTTTTCCCACCCACAGTCTATGGCCCGTCCTGAGCCTCTGGGCTGCTTGAAGGCAAGTGAGGCCTTGACCTCTGCTGGAATCCTAAGAGAGAGAATTATCTTAGGGTTTTGTCCCTCGTGGGCCAGGAGGGTCCTGGGAAGCCAGTACAGAGGGTCTCTAGCAAGGACCAGAAAGCTGTAAAGCTGGGAAGAGTGTGGTCCACAGAGACCTGTGAAGGGAAGCACGTGCGGGGATTTTACTGGATTCTTGCTCTGACAAGAAGGATTGAACAGGTAACTGAGTCTTCTCCTCCCAGAGACAGGACAGTGTAACGAGACAAGGGCTTCAGCAGGGCATTGGCATCTTGCCTTGTTCCATCCCACCCACCCCAGATAGAGAAACCACTTTCCCTCCCAACACCCACAGAGCTCCCAACAACTGCCAGACTCAACCCCACCAAGCTTCACTCCACTCTCCTTAGAACATCGAGGAATCAGTTCTTACTGAGAATTTACTTGGTGCAGACTGTAACTATGACTCCAGGTTCTGAGCAAATCTGATGAAGAAACTGGCATTTTCCCCACATACTAGATAGTCAGCATTTCCAGGGGTGTTCAAAGAGAACCCAAGTTGTTTAAGATAGGAATCTAATTGCCAGCACTGACTTGCTTCTCATTGCAAAGTCTAGGAACTCATGCATACTCAGTAATGCAAGTCCTTGCAAACTGACAAAATTCCAGTTGTCCCCCTTATCACCAGCGAAGTCTCCCAGAAGGCAAGCAGTTGCCTGTGACAATGATCTCAGCTGTGAATTAGATGTTTGTCCCACGATAGTTTGATCTATCTTGTCTGTCACTCCTGTGAAGGTATTTTCTGTCTCGTTAGGGTCTTCCAGCCCTTTGCTTATGTTTCTGTCCCATGCTGATGGTCATCAGTTTTGTAATGGTCTCTGTCCCACAGTGTTGATACCAACCATGGTAACAGGCCACCAGTCTCAGGAGCATTGCTCTATGCCAGAGGCTTTCTGAGTCATGGCCACTAGAGGACACCCTTACACCACTTAAAGGCCAAAGGTTGCCCGTGGCATTCCCATAGTTCCTGAGCTGTTTTCTGAGGGCCTGCCCAGAAAAAGCACCTTCCGCTTTGGAGATGCCAGGATGATGCAAAAAAAAAAAAAAAAAAAGTGACCAGAGCTTTCAGAACTGCCTCCCTTGGCCACCTTTGAGCCATAGAGTGATGAAATCAATGCATCTTCCTCTATCCCCACCCCCCAAAATCACTCCAAATAAACACATAATATTTCTAAATGTGGTTTGATAACACAGTTTCAAGTAAAATCTACTAGGGCCCACTCCCCTTCCAATCCGATTCTAATCTACAGACTCCTCTATACAGAAATTCTGGAGCTTCCGTTGCCCAGGAGAAGCCCTAGCCCAGGACCTGACAACCAAAATGAGGTTTCTGGAGCTTTCTTTCCAGGGAGAGGGTGATGCTTATAAGTGAACCTGGCCTTTCCACATGGTACTAGAGTTCTGGAAAGGGAAGTGAGGGACTCTTGCCAAATTCTGGAGGTTAGAGAAGTGAGAGATATAAGATAGGGTCCTGTCCAACTGTCCCACTAAAATCATTTTATTGATTAGAAGTGCAAGGGATAGATAGAGCCCCAGATTTAGATCTAAAAATTCAGCTGGAGGCAGAACATGTTTGGGTCCCCTTGCAACAGAATGTGTGACAAAGACTCGGGGGAAAGTAGTTTATGTGTGAGGTGATCTGCATGTGACTCCTATGGTTACCATAATAAGTACAACATTCCACCCTTATCCATGCGGGATCCACTCCAAGACCCCCAGTGGATACCTGAAGCCATGGTTGGTACCAAACTCTATATATACTGTGCTTTTTCCTAAACATATATGCCTATGATAAAGTTTAATTTATAAATTAGGCACAGTAAGAGATAAGCAATAATAACTAATATAAAACAGAACAATTACAACAATATACTGTAATAAAAGTTATATGAATGTGGTGTCTCTCTACCTCTCTCCCTCTCAAAATACCTTACTGTACTGTACTGCATGTAACTGCAACTGCAGAAAGCAAAACCATGGATAAACCACGAAGAAGAGGGTGCTGCCGTTGCATAAACTTGGTGGCTTAAGACAACAGAAACCTATTTTTTCACGGTCTTGGAGGCTCGAAGTCTGAGATCAAGGAAAGATCTTTGATTTATCCCCAAAGACTTTATTTTATTTTATTTTAATGTTTTTAAGACAGAGACTGACTCGGTCGCCCAGGCTGGAGTGCAGTGGCAGGATCTCAGCTCACTGCAACCTCTGCCTCCTGGGTTCAAGTGACTCTCCTGCCTCAGCCTCCTGAGTAGCTGGGATTACAGCCATGAGCTACCTGCCCGGCTAATTTTGTATTTTTAGTAGATATGGGGTTTCACCATGTTGGCCAGGCTGGTCTTGAACTCCTGACCTCAAGTAATTCACCCACCTTGGCCTGTCAAAGTGCTGGGATTACAGGTGTGACCCGCCACCGGGCCCCCTAAGCCTTTAGAAGAGGATTCTACCTTGCCTCTCCCAGCTTCTGGTAGCCCCGGGCACTCCTTGGCTTTCAGTTACAGCATTTAGGTCTCTGTGGTCACATGGTATTCTTTTGCATACATGTCCAAATGTCCCTCTTCTTACAAGATCACTTGTTATTTTAGGTTATGGCCCACCCTAACGAACCCATTTTACCTTGATTACATCTGCAAAGACCCTGTTTCCAAATAAGGTTTCACAGGTACCAAGGGTTAGGATTTTTTTTTTCTTTTGAGACAGAGTATCGTTCTGTTGCCAAGCTGGAGTACAGTGGCGCGATATCAGCTCACTGCCACCTCCGTCTCCCGGGTCCAAGTGATTCTTGTGCCTCAGCCTCCCAAGTAGCTGGTATTATAGGCATGCACCATCACACCCAACTAATTTTTGTATTTTTAGTAGAGATGGAGTTTCAACATGTTGGCCAGGATGGTCTCAATCTCCTGACCTCATGATCCTCCCACCTTGGCCTCCCAAAGTGCTAGGATTACAGGCGTGAGCCACCGCGCCCGGCCAGGACTTCAACATATCTTTTGAGGGGGACAAAATTAATCCATAACATGATCTTGGAAGTGAAAGCAAATGGAGACAAGGATGGGAAGAAGTTAGCGCAACCTAAGGTATTAAGCTGGTTATTTCTGCAGCAACAGGGACTGGGTCCCACTGAGGAACCTCTAAGGAGCTGTGTGACCTAGCCCTCAGAATTCTCCCACTGAGGAACTGGAAGGCTGGGGCATTAAGCCAGTTTCCCCATTGGCTGAAGAATTCTCCTAGAAGGCTGGCTAACTTCCTCATACTTAGAGGCTACAACCACAACAGAGCTGCTTCCCTCCCTAGCCAGTTAAGAGAGCTTGAGGTGAGATGCGAACCCTACGTTTGGGACTGTCCGCCACCACAATGCTGAAAAGAAGGAGGCACCCCAGTGTTAGAGAGGGTACCCCCCTTACTCTGCTCAGATCTGCTCCTGCCACACAGCAAGTCCACGCTATCGCCGACTCTTATAGAGTGTGGACTCTTTAGGAGTATGAAAGCTCTTAAAAAAAGAAAAGGGACTTTCAAGAGTAGGATTAGTGGAATCAACCATGGTCCCCTGTGGCGGCTGGTCCTCAGCCACAATTAATATTCATCATCTCCCTGCGCCCTCCCCAACCCACCAATTCCAGATTTCTCTCATGCCTGTTCAACACTAAAGCTGGTCTGGGTGTAAATCAACAGAAGATTAAAGAGAAAAGAGGAGGAAAAGGGTGACAACTCATTGGCTGATGCCATTAAAAACAAATGGAGTCAGAGACTTCTGGAGTCATGTGGCACAGCAGATGTACTCCTGTAGCACTGATCTGCAGAGTCCTCAAATATGCCATGCCAACTTTTTACCTGAATCTCTTCCAGAGCAATCACTATTCTATAAAGAATATGTTATCCCTTATTTAAAAAAATAAAAGTGGGGAAAGAGGGGAAACAATTAGCATGTACTCAAAACTACAACCTCTCTGTAGGCAAAATAATTTTTGTTTAAAAAGATGGCTTTTTCCCCCCATATTAAACTTCTTCCCCCTTCCCAAGTGACCTAATGACTTGTTAGACTGATGCCTATATAAACAAAACCCAAAGTGGCTGCATGGATTTCTTCTTGGTAGCCTCAACACCATTCCTGTGATTCAGCATTCACACATGCATATTGAGTGATCCAACATGAAATCATTGTCATCATACAATGAATTGCTAGTTTCTAACTGGTGAACTGGTAAACATAAAACACCCAGTCCATGCCTGCGTGCATTTATGACTGGTGTCCCAGATCACTACGGGCAGATCTAGTCATATAGTGTCCTGATGTCCCACATCAGGTAATCAAGCTCTATTAGGGTCCAGGTGCACACTATGAGCTCTCTCTTTGCAAATATGAGTAGTTCTTTGCTGCAGAAAGCAGGGCCCAGCCCTGAACCTAAAAGCTCCACACGACTTTCCTGAGACTCAACACAGGGCTCTTATCTAACACAGATACCTCTGGCACTATTGGACTTTCAGGTCAGCAAACCCAAGAGTTGGAGCAGCCGGCACCTCGTTTTAACCCACTGAAGATTCCTTTCTTGCCTTAGTCCACTTAGAACTTAAATAGTGGGTCATCTGGCCTCATATAATAAATATATTTTAACCTACATCTCTGAGCCTCCTGACTCTCAAAAAACTGCCAAGGTAGTTACTTTCTTAGGTTGGGTTTGCAGAAGCAGACACTGAGACAAATATTCATATTCAAGTGATTTATTAAGGGACTGCTCAGTTGGTGTGATGGTAAATGAGTAACAACTGGCTCTCTGGAAAGAAAATAAATAAGCTTGATTTATACATCAAGCATTCAACAATTTCATCAAATACCCTATAGCGAGCACTTCCACCATGACCAATTTGAAGCTACCAACAGGCTATCTCTGAACACGGAGTTGGGAAGAGTTGATAACAGTCAGCTCTTGGGACTAGCCAGTGTCAGCACACCACTGAAATGCAGCTAGGGAGATAAGAAAAGGACTAGGTGTCGGAGGACAAGAAAAAAAAGAAGCCAAGCAAGAGAGTGATTTCAGGCACAGTCTCATAGAGGTTACAGTCAACACTATCCTACAGGGAGACTCTGGAATACAAGCTACACCTCAGCGTTGTCTACACGCAAGGCAAGGATTCCGTACTCTCTTGCTCCTGCATCTGTCAGGCTTAGGCAAGGGCCATCCCAGGGTGGAGGCAGATCCTAGGTACCTATCATGGCTCTTTTTAAAGATGAGCAAAGTGGTTCCGTCTGTGCGAAGGCGGTCCTTAGAGAAGAGGTGCAGGTGCTTGGGTTTTGGGGGCCTTTGAATATTCTGCCTGATGAGTGTTTTTGTGTGCCAGGGGCCTTGGGAGAAGCTGTGTCAGTTTGACCAGATAAGTTTATCCTAATTAAATGACTTATGATAAACTCTTAGTTTTGCTCTGGGGGTGGGGGAAGAAGGAGTTGTTGGGGCAGCTGAGGCCAGTTACACGGGCTTTTCACGTCTCGATGACTGACTCCTCATTAAGAGCTTTGGACGCCACAGCTTGGGTGAGTTTCCCCAATTGGCAACACCACCACGTGTGGTCACACGCTGTTGCTGGAAGAATGAAGCGAGTCCTCGTGCAGCCCCACCAGGTGGGGTCACCTGGATGAATGCATGTGGTTTCTCCTGGCTTTACCCCAAAGCCTTTTATCTTTGCTGACTTTACTCTGTATTCTTTCACTGTAATAAGAGATAATGGTGAGTCTAACAGCTGCTTCTGAGACCTGTGAGTTATTCTGGTGAATCATAGAGGCTGAGCTGGGTCTTAGAGACACTGACACAGAATCCTTTCGCCATAATAACTCACAGTCATGAATACGACTGTGTGCTGAGCCCTGTGAGTCCTCCTAGTGAATCATCAAACCTAAAGATGGTTTGGGGGACTCCTGACACTTTCTTTCCTAAACTCCTGAGAAAGAGGGATTTCTGTGTCATCCTGCTACCTAGAGAAAGGAAAGTATCTGATCCATGATCATCTTCTCCATAAGAACTACCTTGTCTCAGCTGGGCGTGGCGGCTCATGCCTGTAATCCCAACACCTTGGGAGGCCGAGGCGGGTGGACCACGAAGTCAGGAGTTTGAGACCAGCCTGACCAACATGGTGAAACGCCGTCTCTACCAAAAATACAAAAATTAGTTGGGTGTAGTGGTGCACTCCTGTAATCCCAGCTACTCAGGAGGCTGGGGCAGGAGAACTGCTTGAACCCAGGAGGCAGAATGTTGCAGTGAGCTGAGATTGCATCACTGCACTAGAGCCTGGGCGACAGAGTGAGACTTCATCTCAAAAAAAAAAAAAGAACTATCTACCTTGTCTCACCTGGTCCTGATTTGCAACCTGTTACCTCTACTCATGTTTGCCATCCCAGCATCATCTGTCTACTCACCTGGCTCGTGTGCTTTGCATCTTCCTCACCCAAACATTGAAGCATTTGGGTCCACCTGTCCTTTTAGCCTTTATCTGCCTCATGGGGAGCCCAGAACTTTCTATGGCATTTTCGACACCAAGCTAAGGAAATGAAATGCTGTGAGGGCCCTGCCTTTAGGACCATTAGCCTTCGTTGATGAGCCCACCTCGGGCTCCATGCTGGAAGCAGAGCACCCACAGGGTTCCCACAACCTCCACTGGGGCTTCTCTGCTCCCAGCTCTTCCTATATGCTGCCTTTTATTATTTACATCATTATAAATATTTGTGGCTTCGTAAAGAACGTGATGTTCTTTCTAAAGTTACCTGGGTAACTCTTTCTTAATACTTACTTGAATTAACTGCCCATCTGTTTTCAGATTTAACTGTTTGGAAATGTTTAACAATTGATACATAATTAAAAGCTCTCACGATTATATAGATTGCAGCATACAGTCATGCAATTATAAATAGATATGGTAGAATTCAAACTTACAAAACACATGAGGCAAATTTTTTCCTCCAAATTCTACCTAAAATATGCTTGCCTACATTTGAGAGCAAATATTCCAATATTAATAATAGATCTAAATGACATACCTAATTCACGCTGTGGCAATTGTACACAGGTTAGAGATAATAGTAACCCACATGATCATGTGATCATTGGTCATTTACAAATTCAAGGATGCCAGAAATGGCATTTAGTGACCTGAATTGAAACCAAATTATAGTTTATAGTTTCTGTCTCTTCTGTCAATAGTAGAAAAAAGATAACAGAACAACAACAAAAAGCATATAAGTAAATCATTTCCAAATTGTTTTTAATGCCAGAACCTTCACTCCGGACACTCAACAAACCTTTTCACTGCATAAACAGTCCCAGTCTTGCAATTGTCCTTAAAATCTACGGCTTTCAAAACGATTGACTCTACCATGAATTTTAAGAGCTCCCTCCATCCCATCCCACCTTGAGAACAAATGGCTTAACACTCACATTGATGTCTATCACTGCCCATGCAGCTGCCAGCCCCACCTGTCCCTTGCTCAGGCTTCCACATAGCCCACAGCAGACATCTCCACCACTCACTGAGAGCTGGAGTGATCAAGTGTGGCGCTGTGTACCTACGGAGATATGAAGGCCTGCTCCTTCCTCAGGCAGCAGAGTGAGGAGTGTTAAGAAAAGTCACCTGTCACTTTATGTGAACTTCTCAGATCTCCTCAGAAAGGAGAGGAGATCTCTCCTTTCTTCACTTGCAGAAGCGGGAGAGGTAAGAAGTGGGGTTATCTCAGTCTAGGTGGGCTGTTAAACAAAAATACCATAACCTGGTTGGCTTAAAAACAACAGAAACGCCTGTAATCTCAGCACTTTGGGAGGCCGAGGTGGGTAGATCACCTGATCTGACTCAGGAGTTCGAGACCAGCCTGGCCAACATGGTGAAACCCCATCTCTACTTATAATATAAAAATTAGCCAGGCGTGGTGGTGGGTGCCTGTAATCCCAGCTGCTAGGGAGGCTGAGGCAGGAGAATTGCTTGAACCCAGGAGGCAGCGGTTGCAGTGAGCTGAGATAGCACCACTGCACTCCAGCCTGGGTGACAAGAGCGAAACTGTGCATAAAAAACAAAACAACAACAACAACAAAAACACCAGCAATTTACTTCTCACAGCGTGGAGGCGGCGAAGTTCAAGATGAAGGTGCCAGCAGCATTCAGCGTCTGGTGAGGGCCTGCTTCCCGGTTCATAGATGTTGGTCTTCTCACTGTATCCTCACATGGTGGAAGGGGCTTTCTCAGGCCTCTTTTATAAAGGGCACTAATCCCATTTCCACCCTCATTACCTAATCACCTCCCACAGGCCTCACCTCCTAATACCATCACTTTGGGAGTTAGGTTTCAGCATACGAATCTGGAGGAGACACAAATATTCAGTCCATAGCAGGAGTGATTAGATTGCAACGTGGTTATTCAGCTGGGCTGGTGAAGATGAAGCCACCCTCTGTGAGTGGGAGAGTAGGGAGAAACCATCAGTTGGTGAGGTCATTCAAGGTGCTAGTCATCTGGACATGCAGCCTGTCTCTCAGAACAGAAACGAGCATCTTCACCTCTTGACCTTGGGTATTGTCAGGAGGTCTAGGAAGGAAACCCCGTAGGCAAGTCTACCTTTTGGGATCAGGCATGGTGCAGGGTCCTGGACCATGTATTTATGCATTTCATATGATAACTCTGTATTTTCCTGCATCTTTCCTCTAAAGTTAATGAAGCTAGCCCTTCCTAGCTGC
Source organism: Aotus nancymaae (assembly GCF_030222135.1). Lineage (NCBI taxonomy): Eukaryota > Metazoa > Chordata > Mammalia > Primates > Aotidae > Aotus > Aotus nancymaae. The sequence continues at coordinate 51,873,835 of NW_026988473.1, read as the reverse complement.
TCTAGAGGAACGTAGGGATTGTGCTAAAGGGATGTTAAACACAGAATGTTAAAGGGAAACCATTGCTCCTTGGGGTAAAACATGGTGGCAGCAGTGGGAATGGAAACTAAGGGGAAAGGGTGGGTCTTAGGAGCACATTGGCTCTAACTAGCAGATTTTTTTCCCCAGAGCTTTACTCTGAAGAATATAGACCATGTTTCAGCCTGGGAAGCAGTTTTTCTTTATAACTCTCCATCTCTGCTGCAACAAGGGATTTTTCCTTCCAGTTTTTATTCTTTGAGGATATAGACTCCCAGATCCCTGTTCCTCGTTTTGCCATGATAGGCCCTTGGTCCTGGGCCCTGGTTTTGGGTTTCTTCATTGCTTGTTTGCTACTGCAGAGTAGCCAGACCCCTAGTTCGAGGACCGCTGGCCACACATCTTCATGGTCTGAAGCTTCCAGCCTTCTAAGTTTATGCTTTCCTTTAAAATCCTAGATGATCTCTAGCCTGTCTCCTTTCATCTGGGCAAGTCTAGTACTCTCACTGATTCTTCCCAAGATCCCTTCCCAGAGATTCTTAGGAAGGGGCATGCCCTCCTAGTCTCCTCTGCATGTGCATTCCTGCTCCTAACTTCTCAGTCTCCAATAAGCTGCCAGGGTTGCTGTCCTCCTACTCCACTTTGTCCCACAAAGTGTCCCACTGCAGACAGTGCCCCACCTTCTGCATTCCCTCAGCATCATTCATAGGAGGTGATGGCATATACATATCAGACTTTTTCTGAAAGTTTGGAGGTAATAGAGCAGCACCAAGGAGCAGGAACCAACGTAAAATAGAACATCAGACATCTCCATTCCTCAAGTTCTCTGGCCATCCCTACCCTCAGAATTTCTCACCAGTTACTTTCCTTCTTAGAGTCTAGTTTTCTGCCATTTCACCTTCTTTCTACTCAGGCTTTTCTCCTGTATCCTCTCTTCTCCCAGTTCAGTCTTACCCCTACCTCTCGTCATCTAGCTACCAAAGGACAACTCCTGAATTCCTATTGCTCTTCTGTGCAGAACGATCCACAGTTTCCTTGTTATAGCTCTTCTCTGCAGACGAACTGGGACCCCTCCTGTGATAACCAAAGGCCCATGAATCAGTTTTCAAGGAAAAAGAACCAGTTCCTCTGAGAAGAATTCTGCCTGCCTGGTTATCTATGGCATAAAACAACAACCGTTTCATAGTGTTAACAGATTCTCTGGGTCAGGTCAGGGCAGAGCAAGGATGACTTGTCTCTCCTTTGTGATGTCTGGGGCTCAGCTGGAAGGCTCAAGCAGCTGGGGATGACTTAAAGGGCTAGGGGCTGTAATCATCTGAAGGCTTCTTCAGTCCTATGTCTGGTGAATGGCTGTGGGGACTTGAAGGCTGGGCTCAGCCGGGACTGTCAATTGAAGCACCCACATATGACCTTTCCTTGTAGCTTGGGCTTTCTCACAGCATGGCAGCTTCACAGTAGTCAGACTTCTAACATGTCAGATCAGGGGTCCAGTGAACAGGGGATGTCGAAGGGCCTTTCATTGCTTAACCTCAGAAGTTACATAGCATCCAGATTAAAGGGGAGGTAACATAGACCATGCTTCTCAACGAGAGGAATGGCAAAGATGTTGTGGCCATGCTTTAACATTGCCACACGTCCTCCTCCTACAGATTGCTGATGCACAGCTCCTGGCATTGACAAGGGTCAACAGGTCCTACCTCAAAAGATCTTGCCATAGCCTTCCCCCGTCATGAGTGGAGCCAGAGGCGGTGATGAAAGGAGTCAGCAGCCACTGGACCCTGTCCTACAGCTGCTGGAGCTATGACACATAGGAGCTTTGTTTGGGCTCCTCCAACTGCCTAGCCCAGAGTTCTCCTAGGGATGTCTGGGGTATAGCTTCTCTACAGCTTTCAGCCTTGGTTCTGGACACCTGGCCTTGGGCTTCTTGTTTGCACTTCTAGAGGGTTTCAGGATTTGGAGGTGGAGGCTCTAAGAGCCAGTAGCAGGTTTACCGGCTTTTGTAGCTACAGTGGCCTCACCAAGGCAGGCTGCAGGCACCTGGCAGCCAGTGCCCAAATGTCAGTCTCAGGAGGCCTCTGTGACTGCTGGTTCTGAGCCAGCATGGATTGGGCTGGGGTAATGCGGCTGGATGGAGCCTGTCCTCTGGAGAAGGGACATCCTTAGGACGTGTCTTATGACAAGTCAGGAGCAGTAGCCTCTGGTCCTGCAGTTTCTGTGAGAGACCCCACAAACTCCTACACCTTCTCCAGAGGGGGAAGCTCACCTCTGACCCCTACCCCTAAACAATGAAATAAGGCTTCACACAGTTGCAACAAGTTGATTCTGGAGTTCCAATCCACTACTGCTGAGGTCATGGGTGTGCCAAGAGCCTCACCGTCCAGATGTGATTCAGGAACACTGGCTTTTTGGGGGAGTCAGTCCTTGCACATCAGTCTGTAAACTCCACAAGGGCAATAACAGTGTCTGCCTGGTACGTAAAGCATTTTGCTCAGTACCTGGCCCTTGGTAAATATTGGTTAATGATGCATTTGAGTAGCTCTATGAGCAAGTTCACACGTCAAGGGTTATAGAGATGGCTGTATTGCACACAAGTGGCAAACTTAAAAGCTATAAGGACCAAGCAAGTTATGTAAGTGAGAAAAGCTGGCCGGCTAGGGCCAGAGGCGTATAGAACAACAGATTCCCTGCTCCCGGGGCAGAAGACAGCCGCTTCCGTGCTTTATGCCTGCCATGCTGAAGACCGGCTCAGCACTGCCAAACAGTCTTAGTTTTCAAGAAAGTTAGATGTATTAATTAAATCTCCCAATTTTTAAGTGTTGTCAATTTATTCAATGAAAAGCAGTTTTCCCCTGTGATTGTGGGCTGGATGCAACAGGTGCACTGCCAGTTGCAACCTCTGTAACCCACAGGGTTAACTCTAGTTCACAGGAGTTGTCAGGATCCTTGGATTAGTGTAGCGCAAATCCTACCTCCTTCTCCACTCCTCCTGGGAACGTCAGCACCTCCACCCCGACCCTGACCCCGGCGTGAAGTTAGCCAGCCACCCCACAGCAACCGCTGGAAAGGTCCTTCTTAGGCTCTTGTGACCTCTGCAAGAAGATTATACCTGTAAATCCCTAAAGCCATAAGCCTAAGGTCGGGGGAGGGAAGGGAATGGAGGCCAGGCAGACAAGAAGGCGCCAGGCAGCTCTCCCTGCCCCACCCAGGCGGGCCTTCTTGCCATAGTCTTCCCTGGGTCACTGTCAGACAAACTCTCCCCTGGCTGAGCCAAGACACCTGGACTTTTTCCAAAGGATTTTCAGTAGTAATGGAGAGAAAGCACAAAGGGACATAAACAGAACGAGGTGGCCTAGAAATGGGAGTGTTTACAGAGCTTGGTCTTCGGAACCCAAGAGGGCCATAATAGACCAGATAGCAGAGCCGAGGGAATCCACCCGGGAGAGAGGGAGGGAGGAGTGGATTTCCATTCTCGGTAAGAAGGGAGGCAGTTTGAAGAGAGGAGGGGACGGTGGTTTCAAGACTTCCACCCTGGGGAAGAAGGGGCGGGGAGACGGCGGGAATCTAGGAAATTGGGGGTGGCTATTCCCATTCCCGAGAAGGGGGGGACTTGATTGTGGGAAATTGGCTGAAGACTCCCACGCCGGAAAGGAGGTCGCCTCTGCAGAAGGGCCCTGAGTGGCGAGAGCGGATCCGGTACTCCCAGACGAGCAGAAGCCGGAGCAGCCTCTTAGCAACCCCTGTCCCGGGAAGGTTTGAAAGCAGCGGCGCCCTAGTGACGCCGGAAAAGATGGAGCGGTTGTCATGGCGACGCGGAGCACACCTCGGAAATAAATAAATAAGCCGCCCAGGCTGCCGCAGCCGCGCCCCCGCGGGACCCGAGCGCGGGGGAGGGGGCCTCACGGGCCCGGGTCCCCGCAGTCGCGCGTCCCCGCCATTGGCAGAGCCGGAGGGTGGGGGGGGGTCACCCCCCGGGGGGCGAATGGTACAGTCCTCCGCCCGCGCCCCGGCCGGGCCCGCAGCTAGCGAGCCAGCCCCGAGCCCAGCGCCGCCGCCGCCGCCGCCGCCCGCTGAGCCCCGAGCGGAGCCGGAGGCGGCGATGGAGGGAGTCAGCAGCCACCGGACCCTGTCCTACAGCCGCTGGAGCTACGACAGGTACGGCGCCCGAAGGGTGGCCCTGCGTGAGCGCCTGCTGACCCTCGCTCTCCCGCGGGAGAAGCGGGCCTCCGGGGGCGAGGACCGGCGCGAGCGTCCCGACCCCCAGGGTGGGTTCGGGCACCCGGGGACCCTCGGGCATCTGGGACCCAGAGCCTCGGGTACGCGCAGCGGAGCTCGAGCGAGGGTGATGTCCCCACATCCACCGGGCAGAGCTGTCGGAGGAGGGCACCCGGGCACTGGGGCCAGCGAGCTGTCACCTCTGCCCCACCCCGCCCCCAACCCGGCTGCCCCGCCAGGGTCGCTCCGCGGGGGTACTCCGACAAAGGGCGCGGAGGAGGCGCCGGGAGGGGCGGGGCAGGGGCCGGGGTGGGCCCCGGGCGGGCGGGGCGAGGAGGGGCGCCCTTGGCTCTGGGATGCGCCCGCCGGGGTCTGCTCTCCGCTGGCCCTCAGCGGGGACCGAAGCTGGCCCCGGGCGGAGTGCCCCTCTGGCTGCCCCGGATCCCGCGAGTCGCTGCCTGCTCCGCGGAGCGGGACGGCAGCCCGGGCCGGCTGTCTGGGCGCAGGAGCGGCGCCCTCGTGTTGCCAGGCTCCGCGCCCGCCCCGCAGGGATGGCGAGCGGCTGCCGGCGTGGGCAGTTTGGAGCCACGCTCCCCACGCACTCGTCCTGGAGGAAGGAGTCATCCTCCCTGGCGTAATGAAAAAAATAAGAACAGAGTGAGTTGGTCATAAAGCTGAGTAGATTTATTCCTAGGTTATACCCTTTGTACCTTTTGTTGGTGTGTTAAATGCCACCCTTCTATTTGAAATGAAACTATAATGATCATACATAGTAGTTTATTATTATTATTTTTTAAGTTTCGTAACCCCATATCGATCTGCAGAATTCTGGAGTTAAATTTCCTGACCCATGGCCCTAGATGGTGAGAGCTGGAAGAGAAACTTCATTTACTGGGCTGCTCTCATCTCCGTGAAGTCCTGCTTCCTGCGCTCTCCTTCCCTTCACTCTGCCAAAAACCTCTCTGCATCTTTGACAGCCCTTGTTTGCCTAGATTCAGAGGAACAGGTGTCCCTCCTACCCAAGACCAGTTCCCCTAGGACCCCCTCCTCACCTTCCCTGGGTCTCGCCCTCTATTAATCCCACCTGTCTCCTCCATCTGCACCTTCGCCTCTGCTGGTGATCTCTTTTCAGCCTGTAAAACCCATTCAAGTTTGTCTTGTCTCCCTCCTGGAGATGGGTGCAACTGATCCACCTCTTTTTTTCCTTTCATTGCCTTCTTTGGGGAAATATATGGTCTGAATTGGTTAATTCTGTTTCTCCATCAACCCTGCCTTGCACAGCCCCAGCAAATCTGCTGTCCACCTCACGATTCCAGCGCACTTGCCTTTTTAAAAGTAGTACTCTCCGTGGAGAAGAATGCTAACATTATTGGAATTTTAAACTTAAAATAACAAAACCTACTAACTTTGATTAAGATCCCAAATCCACACATTCATTTGCTTATTCAACAAACTTGTATTGAGTGCCAACTACATCCTGGGCCCTGGAGATAAGGCGATGAAAAGACAATTTCCTCCCAGAGATGAGCTCACAGTCTAGATTCTATTAGAAATAAACAGTGTTATATTCCAAAGGTCTAATACATATACGGGAGAAAAACTTAAAGTTGAGCTAATTCCATATAGTAAATAATTTTCCCCTGTAAAAGCAAACATACACAAGCAGAAAGACTTTAGAATTAGATGACCTGCATTCAAATTCTGACTCCGCCTTGCTAACTTTGGACAAACTACTTCTCCTCCCTGGGCTACAGTTTCTTGAGGGAGTGTTATGAGTATTAAATGAGGTAATAGTCCTGGCGACTATTATTTGTAATCCCAGTATTTTGGGAAGCTGAGGCGGGCAGATCACTTGAGATCAGGAGTTTGAGACCAGCCTGGCCAACATGGTAAAACCCCATCTGTACTAAAAATACAAAAAAAAAATTACCTGGGCATGGAGGTGCACACCTGTAATCCCAGCTACTTGGGAGGCTGAGGCAGGAGGATCACTTGAGCCCGGGAGGTGGAGGTTGCAGTGAGCCAAGATTGTGCCACTGTACTCCAGCCTAGATGACAGAGCTAGACTCTGTCTCAAAAAATAAATAAATAAATACATAAATAAATGAGGTAATAAATATAAAGGGCTTATCATATTGCCTGGGACTTAGTAATCATGCAATAAGTGGTATAAATTGCTGTTTTATAAATGCATATTGTAAATGTTTCTGGAACTCTAGTCTTCCACAGAAGCTTAGTTTGAAATCATTTTTCTCCTGTCAGACCCCTAAGTAAAGACATTTTCTGGGGTTCTGTCTTCAGAACTCTTTTCTTCTCACCCCGACAACCTCAATACCTGGGGAACTATATGAAGAACACAACTCACGTGGCCCTTGTCCACACTAACTGAATCATACTATCCGGGGTGGGACCCTGGGCTCAATGTATAAAACTTTCTGGCTGATTGTGATGCAGCTGGTTTACCTACTCTCCCGAACCATTAGTCCATATCACCTCCTCTATGTTTATAATCATTACTTGTTTTTTAAGACATAAATATTGAATTATTAAAAAATTTACACAATCCTCAATAAAGCTGTTAAAACCATTATTCAAGCAACTCATACATTGGGTACACAGGACCTCATCCCATCCCAACTCTGTAAGTTGTAACTATAACCACTGTTAATAGTTAACTTTCACTTTCCAGCACTGATCTCTGATTTCTGCCCCCTTTCACATCTTTGAACCTGGGAAACACCTCTCCTTCAAGTACTCCTATAAGTTGACCTCTCTTCCATGTGTTTATCTAAGCTGTTGTCCCCCTTGATTCTGGGCCATGTGTGTATCAGTTATCTATTGCCATGTAACAAGTCACTCCTAAACTTAGTGGCTTAAAATAACAACTGTTTGAGTTAGCACAAGATTGTGTGGATCAGCAGTTTGGGCTGGGCTCAGCTGGGTGGTTTTGTGGTCTGGGCCAGGCTCAGCTTTTCTGGGTTGGGCTTGCTTATGTATCTGGTGCCCCTGCTGGGAAGGCTAGAGCAGCTGGGTCCTCTCTCCACATGCTCTCTCATCTTGCAGCAGGCTCACTCAAGTTTGCACACATGGTGGTGGAAGGGATTCCAGTGAGGGAGCAGAAGCTGCAGGGTTTCTTGAGGCCTAGATTAAGGACTTGCACATCGTTCTGCCACATTGTGTTGGTCAAAGTAAGTCAAAATGCCAGCCCACATTTCAGGAGTGGGAAATAGTCCTTAACTCTTGAAGACAGGAGCTGAAAATCTATGGCCACTTTTCCAATCTACCAAAATATGATTGCCTACATTTAAAAAATTTCTGGCTTTTCTTGGGTCCCCACTGTCCACATTGGAGCACATTCCAAAGTGCTCCTCTTTTCCATTCCGTTCCATTCTGTTCCGTCCCATTCCATTCTATTCTCAGGCTACTCCCTGGTCTCAGTTATCAGTGCAGTACTTTTAACACAGAAATCTATACTTTGAACTCCAGCCTTTTTGCCAAGACTTAGCCCTACATGTCTAAATGCCTGTAGATATCTCCATCTAGATATTCAGCCAACAGCTTTAACTCGACAGGTTCAAAATAAAACCCTTCACTGATCATCGTATTCTCTCTTTTTTTTTTTTTTTTTTTGAGACGGAGTTTCGCTCTTATTACCCAGGCTGGAGTGCAATGGTGCAATCTCGGCTCACCGCAACCTCCACCTCCTGGGTTCAAGCAATTCTCCTACCTCAGCCTCCCGAGTAGCTGGGACTACAGGCTGCGCCACCATGCCCAGCTAATTTTTGTATTTTTAGTAGAGACAGGGTTTCACCATGTTGACCAGGATGGTCTTGATCTCTTGACCTAGTGATCGACCCACCTTGGCCTCCCAAAGTGCTGGGATTATAGGCGTGAGCCACCGCGCCCGGCCTCATTGTATTCTCTGGTCAGCATCCACAGCCAAATGGACTCCTCAAAACTTGGACATTGACCTTGAACTCTCCAAATCTTTTTATCTATACCACTGATTGTTATGAAGATAAAAGGAAAGGATCTATGTAAAATGACTGGCACAAAGTAGGTATCATCAAGTCCATTGTTTTCCACAGCTTGGCACCCATTAACCATTTTGTCTCCACTCAAGCTTCAGTCATTATCCTCAAAGGCTTCAGTGCCCATATCAGTGACCAAACTACCACACTTCACTCAGAATTTCTGGACCTTCCCATTTTAGACACTTTTCTTCAGTTATTCACAGGATAAATTCCAGGATGATGACAGCTGGAATTGCTTCACTTCTAATCTCATACACACGAATTGCTGACTCTCTGACCTCAGGCATGTTCCTTATACATTGCTCCTGCCACACCACAAAGGTGTCTGCCTTCGTCTCTGCATTTTCTCCTGGCCTACCACACTTTTCCTGGCCTGTCTTCTCCTTCCCAGCTTGTATCACATGATAGATTATTTTCAATCGCTCAGTCCAGCACTTTTTAATTCCCTCACATATGCTCAGCACAATTCCAGCCTGGCATCGATCAATGTGTTAGAATCTCTATCCCCTTTCTTCTTATGACACTAGAATCCTACAACAAAAATGACATGCCTGTGCAGCATGTCACCACTTTCATGGTCTTCATCTTCAGTCAGGCCACCAACACAATCGCTCAGTCTTTCTGCTTCTCCCTGATGAGCTTCACTCCCATTGCCCACAACAGCCCTTCCAAACCTTCCTCACTCTCAAGACCTCTCTCTGCTTGACCCTTATCCGCAGCCCCATGTGTTACTTAAATGGCCCTGCCTCCTCCTCCTTTGAGAAAAATTGATCACATCAGGCATCATCTTCTGTCGTTTCCTGACTCCACCTCATTTCCGCTCTACTTCAGTCATACCCTTGTGGGGACTTTATTGTTCTTTCCAATTCTTTGCTATTATAAATAATTTTGTGTTAAACATCCTTGTTTTTGTGACATTTCCCCCTCATGTCTGTTTATTCAATTAAACTCCTGAAGAAGGATTGTTAGTTTCCAATTTTGGCTACTGTCGATTGTCCTCCAGAAGGAGTGAATTGATTTCTTTTCCCACAGGCAGCCACTTTGACTGCATTGTTTTACAATTAGGAGTGTGTGTGTATGTGTGTGTGTGAGAGAGGTGTGTGTGTGTGTGTTTGCGTGTGTGTGTGAGAGACAGAGAGAGAGACAGGCCTCTCAGACTCTGCGACAAAATAGCATCAGTGCTCAGAACTTGGATTTTGGGATCAAAGTGACCTGGCTTTGAAGCCCAGGTCCTTCAATTATTGCTTATATGACTTTAGTCAAGTGGCTTAACCTCCATCAACAAATAGACAATAATAATGGTACCTACCTCTTAAGAAGAAAAAGCAGAGTACGGAGGAGAGAGTCTGACTGCATAGGGGTGCTGGGGGTGGCGAGTGTGCTATGTCATATAGTGTGGTCAGGGAAACTCTGATGAGGGGGTATTTCATCAGAGATCTGAAAGAGGCAAGGGAATGAGTCATGTGGTTAATGGAAGAATGCTCCATGGAAAGGAGGAGCAAGTGACAAGGTCCTGAGGTAGGAGTGTGCCTAGTGTGTTTGGGAACAGCATGGAAACCTGTGTGTCTTCCTACCTCTTTATAAAACTTCCTTCTTGCTCCTCTTCCAACTCCCCACACCCACTCCACCCATCCTCAGGGAACCACTGATCTGCTTCGTTTCCTAGAATTTTGTTTAAGTGGAATAATCAGTATGAACCCTTTTTTTGTTTGGCCTCTTTCAGACAGTGTAATTATTGTGATATTCTTCAATATTGTTGCATGAATTAATAGAGCATTTCCTTTTATTGCTGAGTAGTATTCATGGATATATCACAGTTTGTTTATCCTATCACCTGTTGTTGGGTTATTTCCACTCTTTGGCTATTACAAATAAAGCTTTTGCGAATATTCATGTACAAGTCTGTATGGACGTATGTTTTTGTTTCTCTTAGGCAAATACCTAGCAAAGCAGTGGAATGGCCGAATCATATGATAGGTCTACATTTAACTTTTTAAGAAACTGCCCAACTTTTCCAAAGTGGTTGGGCTGTTTTACAGTCTCAATAACACTGCATGAGACTTCCAATTCCTCTACATTTCTGTGACAGTTGGCACAACCAGTCTTTTTAATTTTAGGCATTCTAACAGGTATGCAGTGGTATGTCATTGTGGTTTCATTTTGTATTTCCTTGATGACTAATGATGTTGAGCATCTTTTCATGTACTTATCTGCTATTTATATCTCTTCTCTGGAGAAGTCTCTGTTAAAATGTTTAACAACCCATCTTAAAGTTGGGTTGTTTCCTTTTTGAGTTTTGAGGGTTCTTTGTATATTCTGGATACACGTCCTTTATCAGATATATGACTTGCAATATTTTCTCCAAGTCTGTGGCTTTCTTTTCATTTTCTTATGTATTTTCAAGAGCAGAAGTTTTTGCTTTCGATGAAATCCAGTTTATCAGTTTTTTCAATAGATTGTTCTTCTGATCTTCTGATGTTGTATCTAAGAAATCATTGACTACTATGAGGTGACAAAGGTTTTCCTAGGAATTTTCTAACTTTGCATTTTAAATTTAGATCTTTTCTACATTTTGAGTTAACTTTTGCATATGGTATGAGATTCATTTTAAAAAATGCGTATCCAATTGTTCCCACAGCATTCGTTGAAAAAGACCTTTTTTCTGCTAAATTGCCTTTGTACCTTTATGGAAAATCAGTTGATTATTGTTTGTAAGTTTATACCCTCTTTTCTGTTATCTTGATCCATGTGTCTTTATTGATGCCAGTACTAAAAAATACTTATATAATAAATACTGAAATCTGGCAGTTTAGGCCTTTAACTTTGTCTTTCTTTTACAAAATTGTTTTGACTATTCTAGGTCCTTTTCAATTTCACAATAATTTAACAATAAGTTTTTCAAGTTCTACCCCCACTCCCCAAAAAACCTCCTGGAATTTTGATTGGGATTTTGTAAACTTTATAGTTGGGGAGAGTTGACATCTTAGTAACATTGGGCCTTCCTATTCATGAACATGGTATGTATCTCTGATTATTTAGATTATCTTAATTTCTCTCAGTCATATTTGTAGTTTTCAGCATATGTCTTTCACCTCTTTTTTAAGATGTGTCCCTAAATTCTGCATACTTTTCAATAATATTATAAATATTTTTTTAATTCAGTTTCTGATTTTTCATTCTTAGTGTATAGCATGTACTTGGAATTTTAATCGTGGTAAAATGCATATAACATAAAATGAGTTATTTCAATGATTTCTAAGCATACAATACCATGGCATCAATTACATTCATAGTATTGTGCAACCATCACCATGATCTATTTTCAGAATCGTTTTATTACCCTAAACAAAAACTCTCTACCCATTAAGAAATAACTTCTCATTCATCCCCATCCTAGCCCCTGATAACCTCTAGTCTATTTTCTGTCTCTATAAATTGCCTATTTTAGATATTTCATATAAATGAAATCATACAGTATTTTTCCTTTTGTGTCTGGCTTATTTTGCTTAGTATAATGTTTTCAAGATTCATTCATGTTGTAGCATATATTTTTTGGCTGAATAATTCCATTGTATGCATATGCCACATTTTGTTGTTTTTTTTTTAATTAAAATTTTTATTTTTATTTTTATTTTATTTTTTGAGATGGACTCTCGCTTTGTCACCCAGGGTGGAGTGCAGTGGCGCGATCTCGGCTCATCACAGCCTCTGCCTCCTAGGTTAAGGTGGTTCTCCTGCCTCAGCCTCCTGAGTATCTGGGATTACAGCACCTACTACCATGCCCAACTAATTTTTGTATTTTTAGTAGAGATGGGGTTTTACCATGTTGGCCAGGCTGGTCTCTAACTCCTGACCTCAAGTGATCCACCCGCCTCAGCCTCCCAAAGTGCTGGGATTACAAGCGTGAGCCACCGTACACGGCCAGCATTTTGTTTATACATTCATCTGCTGATGGACCCCGGATTGTTTCTCTTTTTGACTGTTGTGAAAATGCTCCAATGAACATTGGTGTGCACATATCCATTTGAGTCCCTGTCTTCAATTCTTCTGGGTAGTGTAGACCTAAGAATAGAATTACTGTTTGGTAATGGTAATTCTATCTTTAGCTTTTTGAAAAACTGAAACCATTTTCTACAAAGACTGCATTATTTTACATTTCCATCAGCAATGTACAAGGGTACCCATTTCTCCACTTCCTCACCAATGCTTGTTAATTTCTGGGTTGTTATTATAATTATTATTATAGTCATCCTAGTATAGTCTAGGAAGTGGCATCTTATCATGGTTTTGATTTGCATTTCCTTGGTGACAAATGATGAGTATTATTTCTGGTGCTTATTTGGCCATTTATATCTTAGAGAAATGTCCATTCAAGTTCCTGCCATTTTTAATTTGATTGTCTTTTTGTTGTTGAGATGTGGGAGTTCTTTATACATTCTCAATATTAATTCTTTTCAGATGTATGATTTGCAAATATTTTTTCCATTGTTGTCTTCTCACTTTCTTAGTAAGGTCCTCTGAAGCACAAGTTTCAATTTTGATGGAGTCCAGTTTGTCTTTTTTCTTTTCTTGGTTATGCTTTTAGTGCCATATCTAAGAATCCATTGCCAAATCCAAGGCCATGAAGATTTACCTGTTTTCTTCTGTCTTTTGTAGTTTCAGAGCTTATGTTTATGTCAATTTTGAGTTAATTTCCATTTTGAGTAACTTTCTGTATATGGTATGAGTTGTGGTCCAATTTCATTCTTTTGCATGAAAGAAAATCCAGTTGTCTCAGCACTATTTGTTTCTACTTTTTCTCTCGGACTTGGCACCCTGGTCAAAAATCAATTGGTGAGTTGGGCACTGTGGCTCATGCCTGTAATCCCAGCACTTTAGGAGGCTCAGGTAGGAGGATTGCCTGAGTCTAGAAGTTTGAGACCAGCCTGGGCAACATAGTGATACCCTATCTCTACAAAAAAAAATTTTTAATTAGCAGGGCATGGTGACAGATGCCTGTAGTACCAGCTACTTGGGAGGCTGAGGTGAGATCACTTGAATCCAGGAGGTTGAAGTTGCAGTAAGCCATGATTACACCTCTGCATGCCAGCCTGAGCAACAGACCAAGACCTTGTCTCAAGAAAAAAAGCAAAAACAAAACCCCCAAATCAACTGGCCATAAGTGTATGGATTTATTTCTGGACTCTTGACCCTTGTTTTACACTGTATCTGTGACCACAGGTGGATTCTGGTCCAGACTGGTCTCCTCTGCAGCCTACCTTCTTGTGGCTTTCTTCTGGCCCCTCGTTCCCAAACAAGCCACGCAGTTGCTGGTGATACTCTCTGCACAGTTAGGTTTCTGTTGAGTTGAAGAAGTAGCCAAATTCTTAATGTAAAAGTAGCCTTTTGTACTAAGGCTTACTTTCCCATTCTAGGAGAATTTAACAAAATATGTGCTGCTTCCACTTTTAAAGATGGGGCTCTCAGGTTCTTTTTTATTATTATTATTTTTTGAGACGAAGTCTCACTCTGTCTCCCAGGCTGGAGTGCAGTGGCATGATCTTGGCTCACTGCAACCTCCTCCTCTCGGGTTCAAGCAGTTCTCCTGTCTCAGCCTCCCGAGTAGCTGGGATTATAGGCAGCCACCACAATGCCTAGCTATTTTTTGTATTTTTAGTGGAGAGGGGGTTTCACTATGTTGGCCAGGCTGGTCTCAAACTCTTGACCTCAGGTAATCCTCTCGCCTCAATCTCCCAAAGTTCTGGGATTGCAGGCGTGAGCTACCACGCCAGCCTTTTTTTTTTTTTTCTTTTTTCTTTCTTTTTTTTTTTTGAAGAGGGCTACTTCTTTTTTTCTTTTTTCTTTTTTTTGTTTTGTTTCTGTTTTTTGTTTTAGAGACAGGGTTGAGAGATCACCACAAAGGGACCCATAGGGACATGAGCCCAGCTAACTCCAGTCCCTAGTGCTGAGAATCAGCAGGGAAACTGGCAGAGACAGGGAGTGGCAGAGCAGACCAGGCCTGGAGCAGTCAGGCTGAGCACTGTGGCATTAAAGCTCACAAGTAGCTTATTGTGAGATAAGGAGGTGATGCTGTCACCGGTTATACAAGTGGTTTTATGAAACAGGAAGATGCCTTAGAGCACTGTGAAGAGAGTCAGGAGTTCAGGATTCACTTCTGGCTCCCTCCTTAGTTATCTGCCTGCGGGCAAGTCACTTGGCTCCCTGGGCCTGTGTTCCCTGATGCTAAAGGGACTGAACACTCTAGTTCTGACATTCTGTGAGTATATGACCTATGGCCTTGGAATGTGTTCCGTGATTGGAAAGGCCAGGGTGGAGGGATGAGAACAGGACAGCTGGGATTGGAGGTCCTGGCCATGGCAGTGCCAGCTTAGGTCTTGCTGGCCAGAGGAGCCGGGTGGCTACCAGAGGCAGGGGACTGGAGGCTCTGCTTTGTTCCAGAACTTTTTAGTGCAGCTACTTCTCTTTTGTTGGATTTACAGCAGGACAGGACCAAGACGACTGGACGGGATGGGGCAAATGAGGGCAGTGGTCCAGAGGGTCGGTGCAGAATGTCGTCAGAGGGCAGTGAGTGGGGGGTGATCTGTTTCCCGGGCAGCTGGTGTAATTGTGGCTCAGGGTGATTGGCAGTGGAGAGGGGAGTCAGATGTGAAGGGGAGGCATGGACTTCTCAGATCCCTTGGGACTTGTCCGCACTGAAGTTTGACGTCATCAGGCACTGTGGTTTTCCAGATAGGGTCACTGGATGAATTCCAACAAAAGCAGGAAGACCCTGGGCAGGGACATTATATCTGTGACCAAAGATGGAAGGAAGCTCTAGCTGTGCCCACAGTCTGGAGAGCAGTTGCCAAGTAGGGACTCATGGGTATCTGTTGATGCTTAATGCCTTCACTCTGGAAAATCCTGAGCCTGAGTCTCAGCTGGGAGATTCTGGCCCAGCATGTGCCTGGGGGAGACGCACACCTTTGCTCTCCATCCAAAGCTGTGTAGGTTGTCCTGAAGGTGCAGCAGTTGGATCTCCGGGCTCAGGTGTGTGTTCCTCTGTAGCCTGGGGCAGGTGTCCTGGTCTTCGGATCTGAATATGAACAAAGACAACTCTAGATATGTTTGTGTGTTGGGGAGTAGGGTGCAGAAGTCAGCAGGCTTTAGGGAACAGCCTGTCCATCCTTGGGGAAAGGGAGATTTCTGCAGGTGAACAATGTTAGAGAACTGTGCCAGCAGACGGGACCCTAGTGTCAGAACTAGGAGCACAGAGCTGAGGTCAGGGGGAAGAGGTCCCCGGATCTAGGAGGCTTTGGAGTCAGGGAGGGCTGGCACCAGGATAAACCTGCAGCCTAGGTTTACCTCTGCAAGGTCACATTCCTCTATAAAGGTTCAATCCCAACCTGGCTCTGCCTCCAGGCCTCCTCAGGCACTGCAGACCAACTAAACACCATACTGTCTCCTGGTATGGCCCCTCTCTCCACAGTCTGACATTCTGGGTGGTATTCCGTCCTCTCCATCACCAAGTGTTTAGAGAACAGAGGCCACGATGGGTTGGGCTCCTCTGAGAGAAGGCTTCTGTGTGTGCCTCTGAGTGTTGCATCAGTAAGAATGTATCTGGGTGGGGTGTGTGCACAGGGGTGTGCGTGCCATCAAGGGTAGCCATGTAGATGTGTCCCAGTTGTGTGTGCATCGATGGAAGCAGGTGTGTGCAGTAGAATTGACTATGTGAACGGGGTGGCTACTTGGGGGGATCCTCTCTTTTGCCCTGCATTTGGTGGGGCTAAGAGGTGGGATTGGGCCCTTCCCTGGGGCCCAAGATTATATGTACTGGGGGCCACAGGCCTGCTTCCACAGGCACCTTGCCTGGCAGTTTCTGGGAGGCCGGTGGGCTCTAAAAGCCCTCAAGGTTTAAGCAGGAGCTCCTGCACCTAGAGCTCCATTTAGGTCGCTGAACCAAATAGACCCTGTGTGACCTTGGCAGTGAGCTGTGTTGGGTTGGAGGTCCCTTCACTCCCTGCCAGGCCCAACCCAAGGGAGTTGAGAGCAGGGACCTAGGTCTGCTTGGAGGGGCTGTGGGGCAATCCGGGGCCGCATCAATGTTGGATGAGCCCGCGCGGCCTTGATACCATCTTCCTCGGTCTCACTTTTAGTGTAACTGGAGAGCCCAGGGACCAGCCCGAGCCGGCGACGTGCGATCTGCTGGTGGCGGCTGCTGCACCTGCAAGGGGACAGGAGCTGGGGTGGGGAGGCTGGCGCAGGCCCGCGGTGTGTCCTGGGACGGCGTGGGGGCCACAGGGCCCAGCCTCGCAGGGCGGGGGTTGGTTCCAGTCTGGCCTCTGCCCGGGCCCTGGGTCCTGGTGCCAGGTTACTCCCCCTCCCTCCTTGGGACACCTGGCCTTCCTCGGGGTGTCATCTGTCTGGCGGCGTGTCCTTGGGCCAGTTTGGTCCCATCCCCCCACCTAGCTCTGGGGGTTTCCTGCTCGGGAAGGGGCTGGAGGGACAGCAGCTGGACAGAGAGAGACCCCCTGGGCTAAGGAAGGGGAGCAGCCGCGACGGTGCAGAGCCTCCCATAGCAGGTGAGTGTCCCGCCCCTGCGTGCCTGGGGAAAAGCCAGGAGCACACAAGTGAGATTGGGGGTCCAGAATGGCCAAACTTCTCTCCACCCTGGCCTTTCCTACTCCAGTCCTGACCCTTGTAGCCTTGTGACACCACAAGTGCCGCTCCCACCCCCAACCATCAGCAAGGATTGCCCCGCAAGGCAGCAGTGAAGTAGGCTGGTGGTCCGGTGAGCGCCTGGTACTTGTTGGCAGTGGATGGGATGAGGTTATTACTGCTCTGTGGCCTCCGTGGTCAGCATGGACAGACTCTCCCGTGGGCAGTAAGTGTGGATTGGATCGGTGAACCATGGCGAGTGGACCAGCGGCCTGTTTTAAAAAATCTGCTGGTTGGAAAACAGACACATCTATTGGTTTAAATGTTGTCTGTGGCTGCTTTCACGCTACAACCTCAGAACTGGCCCTTCAAGGAAAAGTTGTCGCTTAAGATAGTCCCCAGGGAGTACTTCCCTTTAACCTACATGTGTCCGTTCCCTCCCTCTCCCCTGGAACTGGGCAGCTTTCCTCCTTCCCTTCCTCTGCATCTCCCACACATCTGGCTCACACCAGGCCCTCCACACCTGGAAACCTTTCTTTGGGGACCGTTCACCTCACATCTGGTCACTACTCCTCTCTCTGGCAAGAGAG
This sequence comes from Aotus nancymaae, assembly GCF_030222135.1. Classification (NCBI taxonomy): domain Eukaryota; kingdom Metazoa; phylum Chordata; class Mammalia; order Primates; family Aotidae; genus Aotus; species Aotus nancymaae. The sequence continues at coordinate 51,856,347 of NW_026988473.1, read as the reverse complement.
GAAATGACGAGGGCAACAAGAGGGCTGAAGGAGGATCTTTGACTGACTCCAGTTGTCAGTGAGCCCCTCCCTAGGCCACAGGAGCAAGGCGAGTTCACTGCTGACGAGCACAGCTGCTCTGGGCCCCCAAATCTGTTTTGTCACCCGAGAGGCTAAGCAGGCCAGTTCTGAGCACGGACTTCCTGTCACTCCCTCTGTGGGCTGGTGACAGAGCTAAGGTCCCGGTAGAGTAGTGGGGAGACACTGCCAAGTGAGCTGATAATTAGAGGGTGCCAGTGTGCTCTGGAGGGGAACCTGGAAGACAGGGGGCTCCGGAGGCACCGCCCTTCCCTGCCCGCTTCCCTGCCCGCTTCCCTGCCGCTTCCACACCCTGGGGCCCGTCGTGCCGCATTTCCTCCAAGCCCCAAGCCTTTGCAAACAAAACCAAAGCCATTTCCTTGGTTCGCTTTTGCACACCTGAGTTCAGGGGTCCATTTCAGGGCCTGGACTGGAGCAGAGGAAAACTCCAGTGCCTGAAGACAGAGCTGCATTCCTGCTGTGCCGCCACAAGATGGCACTCTCGAGGTGTCTGCTCCCGTTTGAGCACTCCAGGACTTTCTGATGCTTGCCTTTCACAGGTCGTTTCAGCCTAAAGGCGGTGGTCACACACACTCTGAATCCCACCAGGCCTGATCAGCTCTGCCTGCCCCTGAGGCAGCTCACGGGCTTCTTCAGACTCTATAGTTCAGGGGTCCTCAGAAACTGCCTGCAGTGTAATTACCCACCTGCTTATACTCCTTCTCGACAGGCATTCCTGAGATCAGGGACCGTCTTATTTTCCTCGGGGCCACCTGCCCCAGCCCAGGGCCGGGCACAGCAGAAATGGCAGAGGTGTTTGGTGGGGCATGCTGTGTAAACACTAGCGAGTGCTGCCGTCACCGTTCATCCTGCCGTAGTTTGTCTGGTGAATGCTTTTTTAGCATCAAGCTGCCGAAGGAGAAGCCAGGGATAAAGACCCAAGCTCAGAATGTATCCTGGGGAGAGAGGTCCGTTCAGATAGAGGAGCAGCCTTGCAGCCGTTCCCCCTCTGGCCTGGCTCTGGCTGGTGCCAGTACTCTAGGAGTTCTCTAGACAGGATGAGAGGCACTGCAGGGATACAGGGAGGGCCGGAGAATGGCATTTGTTTCTAGGTAGAGTTCGGGGCATACCTGGCCCTTGTCTGGAAGCAATCAGGGACCAGAGGCAAGGGCTGGGATGAGCTCTGGGGCCTACTGTGGCCTCAACCCTCTCACATGGCCACAGCTCAGGCCATTCCAAGAGCCTCCCAGTCTAACAGCAGTGTGTGGCTATTGAAGGGCTGCACCTGTGTTTGGGGGACAGCCACCCCTCCCCCTAAGCACCTGCTTCTGACAGCGTGGGAGGATGTCAACAAGGGACTTCCATGAAGCCCAAGGGGAAAGGGCAGTGGGAGTGAGGTCTGAGTTCTGGACTCTGCTTGAAGACTGACGACGATGGGTGGGGGTCCCTCACCCACTGCGAGTTCTAGGAAGAGGGTGGGCATTCCCACTGACTGTGACCCATTGTGTTGGCAGAGTCCAGGCCAGTTTGCACTCTTGGTGTGACCCCAGGAGGGAGTCCTTTGCTGGATCATCTCCCTGATGGGCTGGTGCTGACATGCAGATGCCACTTCCCTGCCTAAAACAGGCTCCAGAGTAAGACTGGCATCGCTCACCAGGGTAATTATTGGTTTGGGTTCAATTTCCATTCAAAACAGTAATCCCAGCCTGAGCTGGGTGTCAGATCTGAAGGTTGATTATTAGTAACATTTATCAACAGCCTCTCTCAGCTTCAGCAATTACAGCTCATCTGCCATTCCTGCTCCCAGTTGTGCAAAACTGCCAGCCTCTTCCCTGCCCACCTTCTCTATTCCCCTCTCCTCTTTTTCTCCCATCTCCTCCCCTCAGCAGACAACCTGACGGAGGGCAGGAGGTGGGTGCCACCTTATGACTCACTGTCACCCGTATGGAAGGGTCCATGTGCATGCTTGGCACCTGTGCTCCCCAGCAGCAATCTTCATGTTGCAGTCTTGTGAAATCTGAATCTGATTCTATCAGAATTGAGAAAAATCCCTGGAGGGGACACATGGGAACCCATGTCTCCCGGCTCCTTGTCACGTGATGCATTTTCAGTGGCACTGTGCTCCTTCCTGCTCCCGACTCAGTCTGTCTTCCCTCCAGGGCTGAGACTAGGGTGAGGCTACAGAGGCAATACCTCAAGTACAACATTCAGGTGACCTTGAGCAAGCTCAGTAATCAGGATAAGTGATATTTCAATGCAGTATCTTTTAAAAATCAAAATGAATGCAAAACACGCACAATAAAATCAAAATTTTAATAAAGACAGGATACAACACTGGACCTGCAGGACTCAGCCTCGCTTGCATTACCCTAACTCCAGTCTTGTTTATCATGGACAGTTTTGCTTTGATTTGATGTAAGTATTAAACCTCTCAGTTGCTGAATTTTTTGGCCTATCTGTAAATTCTGTGCCCCAGGCAAGAACTTCATTGAGCTCACCCTGGCACTGGCCCCACTGCTCTAGCTTCCTGCTGGGCCCTACCTCCTGCTCCCTTCAGCTCTCACTGCCTGCTGCCTCAGGCAGGGTGGCTCAGCTTCTCTCTTAGCAGGTGCCCAGGGCAGCAGGGGACCCAAAGGGCCCCTCCATGGGCTGTCCTTCCAGGGCGCTTTGCCTCCTCCATTCCATCCCACTAGACCCTGCTTCAGTCGTCAGACACCTCAGAGAGGGCCTGCAGGTTGCCAGGGTAACTGCTGTGGTATTGGAGGACAGAATATGCTGGTCTTGCTCTGCTCCTAGAATCACGTCCAGCCAGAGCTGGATGAGTGCAGGCACGCCTGACAGCGTCCCTGACACGCTGATCTAAAACGTCGCTGGACATGCGTGGAGGTGGAGGACATTCCATGTACCTGTGTTCCTCCAGGGAGAGGACAGCATGAGGCTGGAGGAAAACTGTGGTGATCTGTGACAGGGAGGTGAGACGCTGAAGTAGACATGCATGCTTGCTATCCTGCCTTCTGCAGAGGGTAGGTCTCATTAGCTGAAGGGCTTCTGTTCTGCTGAGCAGGGTCGCCAGTGGGGGGCACACCTGTCGCCAGAGAACACTGTCTCCCTGTCCTCCCCTGGCTGTGCTCCCCTGGCTGTGCTCCAGTAGTCCAAAAGGTAAACAGACATTTCAGAAAGAGCAATGTCGAAGGAGTTCCTAAGATGCCAAATTATAGCTGGGACTTGAGACACTGTTATGTCGAGGTCCAGGCCTTGGCCAGCTGGCCACTCAGCGTCCAGATGCCTGTCACATGGGAGGCCTGAGAGTCTCAGGGGACATGCGTCGGAAGCACCTCTGCCCTACCTGTTCTACTCTGTGATCTCCCTTCTGAGCCCCCAGTGCAGCACAGAGCCAGCTGGTCACCCAGCCTGGCAGGAGTAAGTCATTCTACTTTCTCACAGATAGGAATATGTGATTCCTTTTCCTCCTATGCACTCTGCCACTTACTGGGCAAGTGAATTCCCCTCTCTGAGCCCTAGGTTTCCCTTTTGTGAAATATTAACAATAGCATCCTTCTTAGAAGGGTATGCTCACCATTAAATGCACTAATGTGGCTGGGCACAGTGGCTCACACCTGTAATCCCAGCACTTTGGGAGACCGAGGCAGGCGTATCATGAGGTCAGATCAAGACCATCCTGGCCAACATGGTGAAACCCTGTCTCTACTAAAATACAAAAAAATTAGCTGAGTGTGGTGGCGTGTGCCTGTAGGCACAGCTACTTGGGAGGCTAAGGCAGGGGAATCACTCGAACCGAGGAGGTGAGTTTGCAGTGAGGTGAGATCACACCACTACACTCCAGCCTGGTGACAGAGCAAGACTCTGTCTGAAAAATAAATAAATAAATGCACTAATGCAAAGCACTGTGACAGACTGAAGAGTCATGTTCTGCGAGGCCCTGAAGGACAGAACTAGGACTGAAGGGATGTGTGTTTGAGCTTTCAGTGAAGCAGCAATGGCCAGCTGCAGAGATGGAGGGACCGCTCTGGGAAGAGCAAGCACCCTGATGCTTAGTGTGTATGAAGAGGTTTCATAGTCACCATCCAGCAGCTTAGCTTCAAAAGGGCTGCCTGACCCGGGGAGCTATGACCCTTGAGAGATGTGGTTTATCCGGCCCTGAGGTTCTGTTTGATCATCTTTCCCTGGTTGTCCTCCAGGGTGTCATGGCAGAAGCCTCAGCATGGGCCCCGTGGTCCAACCTTAAGATAAGAATGGACCTCCCTGGAGGAAGCTGGCTTCATCTACAGCTGATAAGTTCACCTTTTTTCCTGGTCCACTTTCCTTGGTTTAACCCTGTGACCAACCTGAGAGCTTTGGTAGGAAGGAGACCTGCAGGGAGGATGCTATGCTTGAGAAAGTGCCGGCCTGAGTCTCAGAGGGGAAGTGGGGCTGGAGGGAGCGGGGGAGAGACAGAAGGCGATGTCATCAGAGTTAAAGCCAGGGTCTGGTAGTAGAGAAGGCTGGACACTTGGCAGGATCATCAGGCAGACTAAAGCAGCTTAGATTCTGTCCTAAGGCAGTGGGGGGCTTTCGAAGGGTTTGGGTGGGCTGGGAGGACATGGTCTTAGGAAGCTCACTCTGGTGCCAGTTGCAGGATGGATTTGAGAAGAGCAAGTTAGATGTAGACACCCATCATGATGCCAAGATCTGGGCAACAGACAGGGAGGTCTCAGCTCAGAAGTGGCCCAGGGAAGGCGAGGTGCATAGAACTGAGAGATTCTAAGAGGATGGCATCAGAAGTGCTTCATGATTGTCCGGATTGGCGGAGGAAGGTGGACAGGGAAAAGCAGAAAGCTACAGTGGTGCCTCAAGGGGCTGAGTAATGTCACTCACAGAGACAGAATGTATAAAGTAAACAGTCAGACTCACAGAAAGTCTAATCTGCACACCCCAATGTGTGGTGCTGTGGGACACCCGGGGTGTCCAGAGAGCAGGTAGGTAGAGTTTATAAGAGGGCTGGGCCCACGATGCGGGCTTGGGTATTCTCAAGGTAAGAGTTGTGGGAGGTAAAGCCTTGTGAGTGGATGGGATCAACCAGGTGAACTTCAGGTGAAGCAAGGGGACAAGAGGCTGAGGACACAGACAAGCAAATCCTCAAGCTTCCATCAGTCCCTAGCAGGCACTATGTGTGCACCTCCCAGCATACAGCCTGAGCCCTAGCACAGGGCTGACCACAGAGAGAGCAGCGGAGAATGTGCCCTCTGTGGTTCCCCCAGATGGGGCCTTTGTCCTCAGTGCACTTGGCTCTGCCTGGGTTGCTATAGTAACCCACAGATGCAGGGAGACTTGGCCTCTGCATTGCCATGGAAACCAGCAATTGAGTATCCCTGTGTGGCATGGCCATTGAGACCTTGAGGATTCAGTCTGGTCCTGAAGGGTTTGGGAGGGGGACTGCGACCAGCAGAAGAGTCCATGTCCTGATGAATCGGTGATGGTGGTTGTTAGTCTGACTGTTGCCACGGTGATGAAGGGAGACACCCAAGTAGGCTTGTGCTGGTTTCAGTCCTGAGGCGAATACAGGGAATTTCAACAGGCTCCAGGTCTTACTGTGCAGCCCGAAGTGGGACCATCCCCCAAACCCACTCCATCCTCTCGCCACAATGGGGGCCCGGACACCTTTACCTGCTCTCTGGGTTTCTTTCTTTGCCGAGACAGGGATTTTGTTCCCAGGAGGCACTCCCTGGCCCATGGGATCTCAGCATTCAAAGCAGCACAGGAAACCTGGGCCCCTGAAACGGGGCCACCGAAGAGATCGGTAAGCTTTCAACATCCTGCCTTTAGCCCATGGGCCCCACCCCTGCCTCAGCTCTACCCTTCCACCCTCACTGACCTCACCCCTTTTCCATTCCAAGTCCTCCCTGTCCCATTGGGGCCGCTCCCCCATCACCACGTGGGGCCACACAGGTCACCCCTCCAAACCCCTCATGCTCCAGACAGGTGATCAGGGAGGCTTCATTACTCAGGAGCTGCCCAGGACCTCAGGGGGTTCCTCCATGGGAGTAAGGGCCTCTCCTCTAGCCTGCAGGGCTCTGGCAGCTCTACACTCCTGCCCTCTGCCTCTTCTGGTGGGCTCCTCCTCCCAGCTTCTGCCTGTCCCCCCCACCCCCCAGTGCTTCATTCCCATGGCTCGGGTCGCCACTGCCCTCGTCTGGACTGCCTGCCTGCCTGCCATCCGGGGCCCACAGAGTGAGCACTCTGTGAAGTCCCTCCACCCTGATCCGTCACGTAACTCACCTACTGAGGCAGCTGAGACCAGGGCCCTGAAGGAGGCCTGAGTGACCAGGTCAGGCAGCGGGCAGGGATGATGAGGTGAGGCTGCAAGGGTGTGGAGAGTCACCCCTTCTTTTCCTCTTCAGGAGAACAACCAGGAGGAAGTACTGGAAGGAAGGAAGGGAGATCGCTCGGTGAGCTGGAGGGGAGGAGGGCGCCAGCCCTGGGAAAGGGCAAACCACAGGGGACTGCGAGGGGGGTGGGAGGAGGACGAGGGTGGCTCGGGGGCCACGGACCCCATATGCGCCCGGGGTGTGTGTGTGGAATGGGATTTTGGGGAGGGCGTGACCACTGGGCAAGCCTGCTCTTACTGTGTGTGACTGCTGTGGCCTTGGTTTGTCCTCCTGGATTCTCCTGTGGTCTTTTTGCCCTGACTCTAGCTGGGCGGTGCTGATGAGCAGCCCCAGAGGCCTGGGCTCTGTTTACCAGCCTGTCCTGGGACTCTTGGCCAGGCCTTCTCACAAAAGAGGTGTCCTCTACATATGGTCACACCACAGCCTAGGACTACACAGGGAATCATGGTGGTAGAGCCTCCAGCCCCCCTGCCTTCCCATTGCCCAAACACTCAGAGGTGGAGATGCCCTGCCCCAGGCTGCGTTCCACCATCACGAGGTGGGTCTTGCCTAAGGCTCCTGACCAGGACCTCATTTATCATTTATGCATGTTGGGGTCCCAAGGATATGTTTCTTGGCCCACGGGATGGTCACAAACAACTGCCCCTTGAAGGAAGGGGTGCTGCCTTGTGTACAGATGAGGCAAGATGACAGGATCCTGTCCCCAGCTGCAGAATAGCCGCTGAGTGTCTCCAATGCCTGGGAAGTTTGCCTGTCCTTCCACGGGACCAGGCCAGAGAAACCGGGGGCACCTGGGGCTCTGCTTTGCCTCCTCATGGATGTCAGTCCCAGGTTTCTGATGGGGTTTGTGACGATGGTGCCCTAAAAGGAAAGTTCTGTGGAGAGCCAGGGGTCTCGGGTGTGGCCTTCGTGGCAGGGGCCCTGTTGCTCTCCTTTCCTACACACGGCCTCAAGCCAGGTTGACTTTTTAGCCTAAAGAAAATCTCAGTGAGCCGAGATTGCGCCATTGCACTTCAGCCTGGGTAACAAGAGCGAAACTCCGTCTCAAAAAAAAAAGAAAATCTCATGAAGAGAAAGATGGTGGTGTAGGGGAGGGTGTATCACTTGAGCCTACTTCACAGGCTCTTGGGAAGGAGCAGGAGGAGGAGGAGGGGTACGAGTAGCGAACCCCAAAGGGATGACTCTGCTGTGATGACTTCAGCTCCTTTGGCGTGTGCAGCTGGTGTGTTCTGAGTGATGTAAGTTGATGACAGCCTCTTTCCTGAACCCACTGTCAAGGCTGCAAGAAGTTTTTGAGATCCCACAGCCAACCGCTCATGTAACAGGCAAAACAGGCCTCAGGTTCTGAACCAAGGTCACATGGCAAGTTCGTGGTAGACTCAGAACTAGAACGCAGGCCCCCTGCTCAGGGCTCTTTCTCTGCACTGCAGGTGAGGGAGCCAGCGTCACTGCGTGGGAGTCAGGGTGCTTCTCGGGAGTGAGTAGTCCTTTGGCTATGACCTTGCCTTATGTGAATGGAGGCTCTGAGCATGGCATAGTGTGGACTGTATATCTACAGCTGATGGCTGCCTGGCAGGGACTCTTGGCCACACTGGGTTTCTGGGCAAGCTCGTTTCTGGGATTTGGTACCTCTCTACTTCATGTTGAAAGGCTCTGCCAGTATCCCTTAATATCAGGTAAAACTGCACAATTCAAGATGGTGCCAAAAAGCATGATATTTCCCCCATGGTGACACAGGGCTGTAAGCAGGGAGACAAGGAGCCAGGCATCTTTGGGGTTGAGGGCTGACTAATAGGAGCCTATCTCTGTAGGTTTGGAATAGTCATAATTAGTGGGAAAGTTAATGGCCTAGCCACTGAGGGCTATAGCAAAGCAAGAGAACCTTGGCTTATTGTCTTCAACTTGAAGAATGTCATCTCCCTGTCATCCACCTGTTACTTGGCATCTTGGGATTGTTTGAAACCTTTCCACGTGTGAAATCTTCATGTTCGTGTACCTCCTATGCATTCTGTCTCCCGAACCTCCACTATGTCTGTTCATAGAGACCTCAGGCCCCCGAGCCCTAGTTTTTCCCCTCACTCTGAATCAACTCTTGTTCCTGTCCTATCTGAGCTCTATTGCCTGTCACTTCGGCTGCCCTCCATTCACCATCTGGCCGCTTGGTCTACTACCTCGACCTTAGAACATGGTAACTGCCTGCTTTCTTTAGTCCTGGTTTAAGGCGGTGGGGGGAATTCCTTCATGAACTGACATTAGTCCAAATTCAGGGTCAACAGCCTCCAGCAAGCCCCCAGCGGTCCTGTGACCTGGGCCTGCTCCAGTTCCTCCACAACTATTTCAAAGCTCTCACATTACCCTCTACAGAAAGGTAAAAAAAAAAACCTAGTTTTTGGGACATAATTCATATGCCGTACAATTTGCCTATTTTTAGTATACAATTCAAAGGTTTTAAGTTGCATGACCATCACTGCCATCTATTTTAGAACATTTTCATTACTCCCTGCAATGAAAACCCATGCCCATTTGCAGGCTCCCCTTCTTCCTACACCCCCCAGCCTTAGGCAACCACTCATCTATTTTCTGTCTCTATAGATTCGCCTATTCTGGACATTTCATGTAAATGTAACAATGTAATATTGGTCTTTTGTAACTGACTTCTTTCCTTAGTATAGTATTTTCTAGTTTCATCTATGTCATAGCATTTATCAATACTTCATTTCTTTTTATTGCTGAATAACATTCAATTGTATGGGTTAACCACATTTTCTTTATCCATTCATCAATTGATGAACATTTGGGTGTTTCCACATTTTAGCTATTATAAATAATGCTGATATAAACTCTTGTGTCCACATTTTTATATGAGCATATATTTTCCCTCCTTGGGTATATGCCTAGGATCTATGTTCAACCTTTTGAGGAACTGTCAGACTGTTTTCCTAAGTGGTTGCTGCTTTTTACATTCCCACTAGCAGTGTATGAGGGTCTTAGTTTTTTTCACATTCTTACCAATACATGTTATTATCTGTAATTGTAAGTATAGTCATCCTAGTGAGTGTGAAGTAGTATCTCATTGTGGTTTTGGCTTACATTTCCCTGGTGACTAATGATGACTAACACTGTGCTTATGGACCATTTGTATATCTTCCTTGGAAAAATGTCTGTTTATATCTCTTGTCCATTTTTTAAATTGGGTTGCCTTTTTATTATTGAGTTGTAAGCATTCTTCATATATTCTAGATATAAGCAGATGCTTATCAGATATATGGTTTGCAGATATTTTGTTCTATTCTGTGCTTGTCTTTACTTTCTTTATGGTGTCCTTTGCAACACAAAATATTTTACATTTTTATGAAGTCTAATTTATCTAGTTTCCTTGGGTTGCTTGTACTTTTGGTGTCATATGTAAGAAACCATAAGATTTCTTACAAAGGTTTTTCCTGTGTTTTCTTCTAAGAGCTTCATAGTTTTGGCTCTTCCATTTAGGTCTTTGATTCATTTTTAGTTAATTTTGTTATTGGTGTGAGGTAGGGGTCCCAGCTCATTCATTTGAATATGGATATTCAGTTGTCCCAGCACCATTTGGTGAAAAAAACCATTTAACCTCCATTGAATAGTCTTGGTATCCTGTTGAAAATCAGTTGATCATAAATGTAAATTTATTTCTGGGCTCTCAATTCCACTGCATTGACCTATATGTCTATCTTTATACCATTACCACATTGCCTTGACTACAGAGCTTTGTGGTAAGTTTTGAGATCAGGATGAGCTCTCCACCTTTGTTCTTTTTCAAGATTGTTTGGCTATTCTGTATCCCTTAATTTTTTCTTACAAATTTTAGGATCAGTTTGTCAATTTGCACAAACAAACCAGCCAGTATTCTAATGGAGATTAGATTGAATCTGTAGATCAGTTTGAAGTGTATTGCCATCTTAATAATACATAGTCTTCTGATCCATGAACACAGGATGTCTTATTTATTATTTAGGTCTTTAATTTCTTTCAAAGAAGTTTGTAGTTTTTAGTGTATAATATTGCACATCTTTTTAAAAGTCTTTTTCTCAATGTATTATTATTCTTGATTCTTTTGTAAATTGAATTGTTTTCTTAATGCAAGTGTATAGAACTATAACTGATTTTGCATGATGATCTTGTATCCTACAAACTTGCTGAACTTGTTTATTAGTTACAATTTTTTAGTGGATAACTTAGATTTTCATTACACAAGATTATGTCTTGTATGAGTAGAGATAGTTTTACTTGTTCCTTTATAATCTGGATGCCCTTTGTTTCATTTTATTGCCTCATCATCTTGGCTAAAGCCTCCAATACAAGGTTGAATACATTTGTCTAGAAGGAGCATCTGCCCCCTTTTTCTGGCTGCTCTTAAGATTTTCGTGTTATCATTGGCTTTCAACAATCGATTATACGATGTCTTGTTATGGTTTTCTTCATGTTTCTTCCACTGAATGTCTTTTGAGTTTCTTGGCTATGTTGTGTTCATTAAATTTGAAAAAACATTGGGCATTATTTCTTCTAATATTTTTTCTGCCTTTTCCCCTGAAACTCCAAGTATGTGTATGTTAGCTTACTTAATATTTTTCCAGAGTTCACTGATACTCTGGTTTTCATTTTTCAGCATTTTTTCTCTCTGTGTTTTATTTTGAAGTATTTCTACCTATGTATTTGAATTCACAGATATTTTTTTGCAGTGTCTAATTCCATAAAGCATATTTTTTACTTTAGATACTGTATTTCTAATCTCTAGAAGCTTGACTTGCATCTTAATTACATATTTCATTTCTCTTCTCATCATAGTCATATTTTCCTCTACCTTCTTTACATGGAGTAAGTTTATAATAGCTCTTTTAACATTTTTGTCTGCTAATTCTGTCATCTGTGTCATTTCTAGGTATCTTCCTACTTGTACTGTTTTTACCCACAATGCTTCTAACACTAAATGTGTGATTTCTTTCCACACCAACAACAAATTTGGCAACTCTCTGGATGCCAACTGAGAGTCCTGCAATTTAGTTTAATTCTGGTACTGTTATAACTGGAGTTAATGCAGACCCCACAGGTTAAGGGCTCAGTCTCGCAAGAATTCCCCATTTCATAAGTCCCAGGTTGCCACCTGTCCTTCTGGCCAACCAGCTATAAATTGGGGGTTCCTAGGACCCCTTCTCAGGTATGAACATTTGCTAGAATGGCTCACAGAACTCGGGAAGACACTTTATTTACTATTTACTGGTTTATTATAAAGGACACAACTCAGGAACAGCCAAATGGAAGAGACATCTAGGGCAAGGTTTGCAATGGCATGGAGCTTCCGTGACTTCTCTAGGTGTGCCACCTCCCCAGCACCCTGATATGTTTACCTGCTGGGAACTCTCCAAACCGTCATTTAGGGTTTTATGGAGGTCCTGTTACACTGGCACAATTGATGAAATCATTGACCGTTGGTGAGTGAACTCAATCTCTAGCCCTTCTCCTTTCCCTGGTGGCTTAGGGGTGGACTGCAAGTTCTAATCCTCTAATCACACGGTTGGTTCCTCTGGCAGCCAGCCTCCATCATTAAGCTATCTAGGAGACCACTAAGAGTCACCTCATTAGAATAAACTCAGGTATGGTTGAAAGTGTCTTACTGAGAATAAAAAAGATGCTCCTATCATCATGCAAGAATTTCCAAGGGTTTTAGAAGCTCTGTGTCAAGAACTGAGGACAAAGACCAAATATCTGTTTCTTATTGTGTGCACTAGTGATTGATTTTTCTTCTGGTTATGCATCCTCTTCTCTTCCTTTTTTGAATGCCTGGGTGATTTCTGATTAGATGATAGATGTTTTGGATTTTACAATGTCGGGCTTTGTTTTATCCTTTAAATAGTTAATGTTGGGCTTTGTTCTGACAAACAATTAAGTTGCAGAGTGAGTATCCCAAATATTCAAAACCCGAAATGCTCCAAAATCTGAAACTTTTTGAGAGCCAATATGATGCTCAAAGGAAGGGCTCATTGGAGCATTTCAGATTAGGGATACTAAACCAGTAAGTATAATACAAAGTCCAGAATTTGAAAAAAATTTAAAATCTGAAACACTTCTGTTCCCAGGCATTTTGGATAAAGGATATTCAACCTAAACCAGGAATCAGTTGGATCCTTCTGGGTTTTCTTTTAGGCTTTGTTAGGGAGGTCCAGAGCAGCCCTTAGCCGAGGGCTGAGTTGGCCTCACTACTGAAGAGTGCTCCTCTGAGGACCCTCCCTGATTTGATGTTCTGTGTATTAGGAAGTCTTTCTACTCAGACTTGTTGGAACTCACAGTGTTCTCAGCCTTCTGTGAGTTTCTGAGATTGCTCTGCTTACTTCTCTCTAGTGGTTCATTCCCCAGCCTTGGGTCGTTTTCTCACGCACTTGTGCGGATCAGTACTCAGGCAGAGATCAGGGAAGCCCTCTGCAGGCCTCCGAAGCACATTTGTGCATTCTCCCTCCCTCCCTCCCTCCATTCCTCCTTCTCTTTCTCAATCTCTTGTTTGCTCACTCTCTAGCTCTTTCTCCTGGAAACTCTTTCCAGGGAGTAATCAGGGCATTCGCAGGGCTCACCTTGTTTGCTTTCTTTCCTCAGGATCGTTGCCTTGCACTGCCCCTTGTCCAATGGCTGAACTGCTGTTTCATCTATTTCACCTGGTTTTTAATTGTTAAAGCAGAAACATAAATCTAGGCCCTGCTACTCCATTGTGACTGAAGGCAGAAGTCTCTCCTTAATTTTAGGCTCACCATTTTAAGTGCTTACCCTATATTCCCAACTGGATATCACACAGACCCCTCAAACTCAATGCATCCAAACTAACATCTTCTCTCACCAATCTGTCCCTCGCCTTCTATTTCCTATGTCCTGGAGGAAACCCAGTCCCAAATCTTAAAGGCCACCATGACTTTTTCTTCACCATTCCCTGATATTTAAATAAAATCATTTCCGTTTCATATTCTTTGTTAGTCCCAAATCTGCACATCTCTTTCTTTCTCTCTGGCCACCAGATCACCTAGGTCCTCAGATGTTCAGTCTAAGTGACTATATAGCAGCCTGCAAACTGCCTCTTTGCCTCCAGCCTATCTTACTCCAAGCCATGGGCCACACTGTAGCCAGTCATTTTTCCAAAGCACAGCTGGGATCATATCATCCCCACTTAATATTTTTCAGTGGATTCCCTAAAGCAGGGGTATCCAATTTTTTTTTTACTTCCCTGGACCACATCTGAAGATGCAGAATTGTTGTGGGCCACACATAAAAAATACTAGCACTAACAACAGCAGATTCACTTATTTAAAAATCGCAAAAAATTTCATAATATTTTAAGAAAGTTTACAAATTTGTGTTGGGCCACACCCAAAGCCATCTTGGGCCGCATGTAGCCTGCAGGCCGCGCGGTGGACAAGCTTGCTCTAAAGCTTTAGCACAGAGCCCCGCATTCTTAGTGGAGACAAAAGGCTCTTTACTGTCTGGTTCCTGTTGCATTCTCCAGCATCGTCTCCTCTCCTGCCTGTCCCCACTGCCAGCTGCACCAACCTCCCAAACTCACGGACTCTTTTCCATTTCTGGGCTTCACCTGTGGCTCCTTCCACATGTAGTGCTCTTTCCTGTCTTCACCTGGTAAACTTCTAATCAGCCTTCAAGACTTGGTACCACCTCCTCCAGGAAGCCTACTCAGATGTCCTCAATCACATGCAGTGCTAAACTCTATCACAAATCTTAGTAAATTTATATCAATCATGATTCTATCTGAATTTACTACTGGGCTGTGGTTTCCCTGAGGTAAGAACACATCTTGCTTGTCTCAGTACCCTCAGCAGAGAGCCATGCGCAAAGTAGGTCCTCATTGTAAGAGCACTGGATGAAGGAATGGAGGTGTGGAGCCATGGCTGGTGGAAATGCGATCCAAGGCCGACTGCCCTCAAGTGGCCTGGAGTCCCAGTAGCAGAGGGGCTGCATGCAGCAGGGCCTTCCTCCTAGATTCAGGCAGTGTTGGGCTTGAGAGTTTGTGCTGCCTGCCTGCACTACTGCACAGGGGCTAGACTTAAGGACCTCGCTGTTTTTTATACCTCTTGTTTCAAAGGAACCCTGATGAATCATCCAAACCTGCATGGAGCCTGAGCCCCAGGGAGGGTCCTTGGGGTGACTGGGCTTTAGGTTTCTCAGCCATGCCATCTCCTGCATGTGGGTTAGAAATTGTGCCACAAAGAGCCTGATGCATCACAGGACATTTTTCTTGAAAAGAGATTTTAGAATAGGATGTGATGAAGGTCTTTGATGACTGTGACATGCCATCATGCAATATATAACTCTGCTAGGAAGGGTCCCATTTGCTCATCCATTTCAATAACTACTTATATCCTTTACTGTCATTTGATTAAAAGCACCATGAAGGCAGGGCCGTGTCTTTTTTTTTTTCATTGTTGTGTTCTCAGCCTACAGTGCATGTACACAGTGAGCACTCAATAAATAATTTTCAAATGAATAGTAATAGCCAGCATTTGTTGAGGACTTATACCACACAGGGTTCTAAGCCATATACACATGTTAACTCATTTAATAGTCACAGTAACCCTGTGAAGTGAGTACTATTATCATTCTCATTTTGTAGGTGAAAAAATAGACACATAGTGGTTAAATAAATTGCCTGAGGTCACATAGTTAACACCTGGTGAGGCAAGCTTTCAAAGACTTCATGAGTGAATGAATAAAAGTGAATATTTTAATTTAAAGAGTAAAAGGGACTACAATAGTTGAAGGTGTATTTTAGATTTTTTTTAAGAGATGAAGTCTTGTTCTGTCACTCAGGTTGGAATGTGCTGATGCAATCATGGCTCACTGCAGCCTAGAACTGGGCTCAAGTGATCCTCCCACCTCTGTCTACTGAGTACCTGGGACTGTGGGAAGATGCCACCAGACCCAGCTAATTTTTTTTGTTTTCTTTTTTGTGGAGACAGGGCCTCATTATGTTGCCCAGGCCAGTCTGGAACTCCTGGTCTCAAGCAGTCCCCTCAACTTGGCCTCCTAAAGTGCTGGGATCACAGGCATGAGCCACCATGACTGGCTGAAAGCTGTATTTTTTAAGACAATCATCAGAGCATTAGATTTTCCATAATTTGGACTATTCATACTCAATATCAATTAATATATTTCTCTATATAATATGTAATGTTGTATAATTATATGTAAGATTAAATATATGCAATTAAGTATGATAATATTATATATAGCACATATCATTATGACATTACTGCATGCCAGGCTCTGTATTAAGTGTTTTACATACATTGTCATATTTAATATTCATAATTCTATCAAAGAGATAAGAGAATCCCTGTGGATTCCCATGGTATAGCTAAGGCTCAGAGTGGTTAACCTCAAAGACAAAGAGCTTCCTGCAGAGCAGGATTTGAACCCAAGTCTATTTGACTCCATATTTGTGCTCTTACCCACTTTGTCATCCTCTCTCTTCTCTAGTCTGCCCAAAGCATAGGCTACCTTGGGCTTTCCAAATCCTTGCCCTTCTAGGAAGCTACCAATCCCTATGGCATAGGCTTCATTTCACAGCCCAACCCAAGGGGGACTGTCAGTGCCCCAGGCAGGTTTTCCCAACCCCTATTCAGCAGGGAGAGCTGAGGCTTCCACAGCTCAGACCCTGTGGTGTGTAGTCCTGGTATTTTAGAACTCAATGGCATATTGGAGGTCATCCTAGACCAACTAAATCAGAGTCACTGGGAGTAGGGCCCAAGAATCTGAATTTTAAATAGCTCTCCAGGTGATTCTGATGTCCAGCAGATTTGACCACTGGCTGAGGCCCAGGAAAGAGACAATGGATACTCCTCGGGAAAAGAAGTAGTGGCTTCTTGCCCAGGCCACCTTCACAGCACCTTTTAGAACCATGGTGCATTGTGTGGTGTGTGTGTGTGTGTGTGTGTGTGTGTATCACATTAATTTTTTAAAAACTGCATATTCATTGTAGTAAATTTGGAATATATAAAACAATGTAAGGAAAAAAAATAGTATGACCTATGGTCCCAACACCCAGAGGTAATTCCTGTTGACATTTTGATTTTCATCTTTAAACTTTTGATTGAAGTATGTATAGTATACATGGAAATACACAAATTATAAGTGGACAGCTTATGATGAATTTGCACAGCTGAACACAGTCATGTTAACATTACCCAGACCAAGAAACACATTGCTTGCACCCTAGAAGCCCATGTTGAGCCCTCTTCTGATAAATGCACTCTCCCAAAGCAGTGATCCCGACTCTTAATATCATAGATTAATTTTGACTGTGTTTGATATTTATATAAGTGGGATAATTTACGATCTACTCTCCGAGTCTGGTTTATTTTGTTCAGTATTAACTTGTAAGGTACATGTATGTCAGGCATGTAGTTATACAGTAGTTTATTTATTGCTGTATACTATTCCATTGTGTGACTGCTGCAGTTTGTATATGCATTCTACTGTTGTTGGGCATTTGGGAAATTTAAAGTATTTGGCAGTTACGAATAGTGCTGCTATGAACATTCTTGTACATATCTTTTGGTGCATGTGTGTATGTGTTTCCCTGGGGTATGTCCCTAGGAATGGAATTGCTGAATATATGTTCCATTCTAGTGGATGCTGCCAAAGTTTTCCAAAATGGTTGTACCAGTAACTTTCACCAGCAAGATATGAATCCAGTTGTCCCATATCCTCACCAACACTTGGTCTCCTCTGTCTTTTCATTTTAGCTGTTCTAGAGAGTGTATTGTGTATGGTCTTGTGGTTTCACTTTACATTTTCCTGGTGAATAATGACATTGAGCATCTTTTCATTCATGTACTTCTTTTTAATCTTTTACTTACACACCCATTCTTGGTAACCCTTAATTCATTTTTTAAAAAGTGAATAAGGCCAAAAAACTTTCCATAAATAAAATGTCCTGGTTAAAGTACTATTTTATTTTTCCCTTCAATGAAGTCTATCATTTTAAAAATAAATAGCATCAGGCTGGGAGTAGTGGCTCACGCTTGTAATCCTGGCACTTTGGAAGGCCGAGGTGGGTGGATCACTAGATCTAGAGATCCAGACCATCCTGGCTAACATGGTGAAACCCCGTCTCTACTAAAAATACAAAAAAAATTAGCTGGGCATGGTGGCGCATGCCTGTAATCCCAGCTACTTGAGAGGCTGAGGCAGGAGAATCACTTGAACCTGGAAGGCAGAGGTTGCAGTAAGCTGATATCGCACTGCTGCACTCCAGCCTGGGCAACAGAGCGAGACTCCATCTCAAATAATAATAATAATAGTAATAATAAGTAGCATCTAACTAGAAGACCTTAAAGAAAATGTGTTTCTGCTGTCCTGTCTCTTAGCTCTTTCTTCCAATGCTTTTGACAACCTCTTAACTTTTACTGGTTCCACAATAAAATTGCATCCTTTTGGGGGATGTGATCTCATGAGACAGTTGCACAAGTATTCTCCAGACAGAGACCAGTGGGACCATTAGGACAGAGGGAAAGCTTAAACTCAAGGTGAGACAGGAAACTTTCAAGTATCTAATGCCCAGGACTAGTTGTTCCACTGGGACCCGTCAGGAGGGGAGCCCAGGGAGTGGAGTTGGGAGCGTCTCAGAGTGGATGCTGAAAATGAAGTTTTTTTAATTTGTTTTGTGTTTTGCTCTTTGTTACTAAAAAAAAAAAAAAAATGGGCTTAAATTCTTAGGTGCTACTTTGAAAAGAATCTCGGGTGTTATATGAAAAAAATGTGCAGTATGAGTTAGTTCACAAGTGGCAATTATGGATGTTTGTGTGTGCCTGTATCCAAACGAAGTTGTGTAAACTGTTTTGTCATCTAAATTTTTCATGTAACATACTTTCCCATATTGTTAAATATTATTGAACAAATATTGTTTTTAATGACTATATAATAGCTCTCTTTTGGATTCGTTGAAATTTAATCAGTCCTTTATTTTGGCTATTTCCATAATTTCTAAATTCTCAATGATGAATGTATTTGTACATAAACGTCTATACTCTTATGATTGTTTTCTTAGAATAGCTTCAGAGCAATGAAATTAATGGCTCAAAAAGAATGAATCTCTTTAAAGTTCTTTGATATGTTCATATTATCACATTTCTTTCCAGAAAGGCTGTCAGTCCACTCTGTCCCCAGCAGCATCTGAAGGGCCACACTCACTGCATATTCGCCAGCTTGGCACTCACTTCAATTAGTGTCTCTTGCCATATAGAAGATGGTGATTTTTACCTAATAAACTTTTATGGTTTCTGGATTTAGGAACATGCTTAGAAAAGCTCCCCACTCCCTGCACATGACTAGAAGAATACTCTCTAACATTTTCTACTTATAGTTTTCTTTTCTTTTCTTTTCTTTCTGTGATGGAGTCCTGCTCTTGTTGCCAGGCTGGAGTGTAGTGATGCAATCTCAGCTCACTGCAACCTCCTCCTCCCAGGTTCAAGTGATTCTCCTGCCTCAGCCTCCTGAGTAACTGGGATTACAGGTGCCCACCATCACACCCAGCTAATTTTTGTATTTTTAGTAGAGACGGGGTTTCACCATGTTGGCCAGGCTGGTCTTGAACTCTTGACCTTGTGATCCACCTGCCTCAGCCTCCCAAAGTGTTGGGATTACAGACGTGAGCCACTGCACCTGGCCTAGTTTTCTTTTTTATGATAAATCTTTACTCCTCTGTTATTTATTTTTGTATGTGATATAAAATAGGGATATAACTTTATTTGCCCCAATAGAGATATAACTTTATTTACTTTGCCCCAAATGGATAGCAAGTTGATCTCTGAGCCACTTGCTAAATAATTCAGTGTTTCTTCATGTTTTGAAAGGGCATCTTTATCGTAAACCAATTTCCTCTATAGACATGGAATTATTTCTGTACCACATTGGTCCATTGGTCATTCTCACATCAACACAACTGTTTTTGGTACAGATTCCTAGTACAGATGAATTATTGCAGATTCATAGCACAGTTTGATAACTGGCATGGCAAATGCCTCCTCATTCCTTTACTGTTACAAAATTGTCTTGGCTAACTTGGAAAATTGGCTTTTTTTTCCAGATGAATTTTGGAATAAATTTGTCCAGTTGAAAAACTATTCTGCATTTGTGATTAGAATGGGATCACACCTGTCAATTTATTTGACAAAATCGCAATTTCCTACAGGAACAGGGGATGCATCTCCTTTTATCAAGGATGTTAATATAAGTAAAAATTTATAGTTTATTATGAATAGAATTGTAGTTTGTTTTCACATATGTCCAAGACATTTCTTATGAAGTTTCCCTAGATAGGTTTTTTTTCTATTGCTTGTGTGAATAGGACCTTTTAAATTATATTTTTAAATTGGATGTTTCTGATATTTAGAAAAACCATTTATTTATAAATAGTTGTGTATTAATCAATGCCACTGACCTATTCATTAGTTCTAATAGTTTTTCAGTTATTTTTCTTATATTTTGCTAGGTAGACAGTTGTATAAGCAAATAATGATCAGTTTATCTTTATCTTCTTTCCTAATAATTATGTAAAAAAATTAATTATTGCATTGGCTAGAACTTATAGAACAATGTTTAGGCTGGGTGCAGTGGCTCATGCCTGTAATCCCAGCACTATGGGAGGCTGAGGCGGGCAGATCACTAGGTCAGGAGTTAGAGACCAACCTGACCAACATGGTGAAACCCCATCTCCACTAAAAATACAATAATTAGCCGGGCGTGGTGGTGTGGGCCTGTAATCCCAGCTACTTAGGAGGCTGAGGCAGGAAGATTGCTTGAATCTGGGAGGCGGAGGTTGCAGTGAGCTGAGATCATGCCATTGTACTCCAGGATGGGTGACAGAGCAAAACTCCATCTTAAAAAAAAAAAGTTTAGTTATATTCTTTATCCTGTCAATTACACTTCTGTTCTTAGTTTACTGATAAATTTCTTTTAACAAGAAATGAGTGCTGACTTTTATTCAAGACCTTTTTAGTATGTTAAAAAAACATGACATTTCTCATTAGGCTTATTAATGTGGTATATTATATAGTGTTACTCATATATAAACCATCTTTCCAGTTCTGGAAATGGAATGAGCTCTATATGGCGCATGTTGCATTTTTCATTCAACTTACTCCTAGGTTTTATTTGTTAATATTTTATTTAGAATGCTAAATATATTTTTAATAAGTAAGGCTATTAAGTAGTCGAGTTTTAGGTTTTTGGAGAGTCAGATTTTTACATCAGGGTTTGATTACCTTGCAAAATTAGTTGGTTGCATCTCATCTTTTTTTGTGTATTGCTGAGTGATTCCTCTACCTCCATAATTGTCTGTTTTCAACAATTTGAAATACTTGTCCCAAAATTCATCTCGGTCTGGCACCTTTCTTGTCTGGAGCTGTTCAGGAATATTTCCAGTTTCTTCCGTGGTTATTAATCTAATCAAATTTTCTACTTCCTTTAAGTTTAGAGATTTATATTTTCTAGAAAGTCCATTGTGTTGAGATTTTTAATTTATTAGTCTAGAAATATAGGAAGATTCAGATATGTACAGTCTCTTCTGTGTCTTTGATTACAGCCCCTTCTTAAGGATTTGACTCTTTTATGATCCTCTGACTTTCCACATGCCCCTCCTTGGGCCTGGCAGGGGCAAGGGCTGGAGTGTGTGTGTGTTTGTGTGTATGCATGGGAGTAGGGAATAGTTGTGGGCCCATACTTATTTCCATAAATTGGAATGCACATGTGAGAGCCGGTAGAAATGTCCTCACCTGCAAGCCATGTCATCTTCCAGCCTGGATGTCTGTTCTGGCATATCTGTGTGTACACCTGTATGTGTGTCAAGCCAGGGTCTGATCTCCAGGGAAGCAAGCTGTCACCCCAAGGAAGTACACCCCAGCTTTCCCACCTCTTGCTACCAGGATACCTCTCATTGCTCCTTAATCCAGGGCATGGGCTCAGAGGGCTGGCTGGGGTCTCCTGTCCTGGAATGTAGGGCCCTATGGGAATGCCTCAAGTGTGTGAGCTCTGCGTGGGGGTGGCATGAGTGGGTCTAGGTGACAGGAGTGATTACCCTTATCTTGTCTCCTGCTAAGCCATGGAGCTTTGGGGAGTTCCTTCAGACCCCCAATAAGTATAGATAAATGATGGACACATGTGTGTGGTGTGCATGCTCCACATGTGCTGGCAGGAGGAGGCGGGGGGTGTCTGGAGTGTCAGTGGGGTGTACTGGGCAGGGTGAGGCCTCCATTTCTGTGTGAAATGCCTGGGGGTTGGGGGAAGGTATTTGGTGCAGTACATGTGAATACAAAGTATACAAAGGAGTTTCAGGTACATATGTGCATGTGAGCCTTTGTGGGGTGTGGTTGGGTATGTAGGTGGGGCTGTGTGTGAGGTAGAGCTGGAGATAAATCTGTCTGTGGCGTGTCTGAGGTGATGGATGTACAGGTCAGCTTGTCTCTGGGTGGTGTATGGGGTGACATGTTATTGTGCGTGGTGTGGTTTGGGAGGGTGAGGGGTATGCAGGCATGTCCCCAAAATCAGTGCATGGTATGTGTCAGGTAAGGTGTGTGGGGCAGTGATGGGAGTGAACTACGGTGTGTGGGGGAAGGGCAAGTGGGCCCTTCATTCTCCCCACACCTCACAAATGTTGGGAGGCACCATTTTCCCCCTCAAAGTTGAGGAACCTGGAGCCCACAGAGAGGACACAAGCTGGCTGGGTCGCATAGCAGCGTCTGTTAGACTCTCAGGATCCCGCCTCTGGCAGCTCACAAGCTGGACTGAGGGCTAAGGAGGGGACTGGTCCTCTGGCTAACAGCAGTAATGGGGGGGTCCCATTCAGTTATTTAGGGTGACTGTCCTGGAACAGGCCCACAAATGGCCCGTGAGAATCAATTGTGCAATAAAGGGAAATGTTTCTAAGCCCATTGTTAAACATAGCTATTATTAAGGATCAAACACTGGCCGGGCACATGACTCATGCCTGTAATCCCAGTGTTCCTGGACCAAACCAAGGGTCAGGCTGCTTATTCTCAAGGCCCAATAACGAGATGCAGATGAACTGGGAGAGAAGGGAGTTTTTATTTCTGTGACTGGTTACAGGGAGAAGGCCTGAAAATTATCGCCAGACCAACTCAAAATTACAGTCTTCCAGAGCTTATATACCTTCTAGGCTATATGTAAGTATGCATTCATCTAAAGACATAAGTGATTAACTTCTTTTTTTTTTTTTGCTTGATCGATTCAGCTATTAAAACTTGTGTTTGCTTCACGTAACTTCTTTCAAACTATAACTAAGGTCTGAGTCCTCCATACCTTCCTCTGGAGCCTCAGTAAATTCACTTAATCTAAATAGATCCAGGTGATTACCCTTATCTTGTCTCCTGCTAAGCCATGGAGGCTTGGGGAGTTCCTTCAGACCCCCCATAAAACTTGTTTAATCTTAAACAGATCCTGTTAAGAATTCCTTCATTATTTTGTCACATTTTAAGGCCTAGGAAAGGCCTAGGCAAAACTCGGTGGGCTTCTGTTACATTCCAGGCTTTGTATAAGGACAATGGTTCTATCAGCTTTTAATATTTAACTTAACCACTTAGTCAGTACTGAAACAGTTGTTATGGAGGCCTGTGTTAGTGAGACCTGGCCTGCTACACCAGCACTTTGGGAGGCCGAGGCAGGAGGATCGCTTGAGGCCAGGAGTTCGAGGCCAGCCTGGGCAACATGGTGAGACCCCCATCTCTACAAAAATAATACAAAAATTAGCCAGGCACGGTGGCGCACACCTGTAGTCCCAGCTACTGGAAGGCTGAGGTGGGAGGATCGCCTGAGCCTAGGAGATCGAGGCTGCAGTGAGCCAAGATCACACCACTGCACTCCAGCCTGGGCTACAGAGCAAGACCCTTTCTCTCTCCCTCAAAAAAAAAGGTGTATAAATTTAATATTAAATAAATTATGTTTACAAAGGTAATATACTGAAAACTCACCACTTCCTATTCAATTTACTGCCTTTCCCTGCACCTGTCTGTTGTAGCTGAACTGCCACGTGACCGTGCACTGCCAAGCATCTCCTCCCACCTCCGTGCTCAGTCACATCACAGATGGGCCATGGAGATGGCGGTTAGAGCAGGAAAGTCAACAGGTGCTGCACATTAAGAACTGATTTATTTTGTTGATAGTCCAGACCTAAGAAAGTGATGGGATAAAAATTACTAATACAAATTAAATTTTAAGTGTGATATGTTTATAGCTGCTACATCGTGGCTAGCAGAAAACAAATATTTTTCCAGTATTCCCGAACTATTAACCTATTCTGCAAAGAAGTCACTCAGACCACCAGTGAAGGAGTGAAGTCTTTGTGGTTTCACTTTCAACTTGCTTGTTAACATAAATGAAAATATCAAGCAACATTAAGTTGGAACTACACTCATTTGTAATTGCAGCCATAGGCTGGGTACTGATAAAGAGTTAGGTGAAACTCAGTGAATGGGTTGACTTCTGGGACAATCATTTGGCTATATGGCATTTACAGTAAAGAATATTGGATATTTCCTTAGTATTTGTAAATTATTTGCTATACATTCTTTGTGTCAGTAAAGTTTATAATAAATTTGTTGAGTCTGTGCATGCAAATATTTCCTGGAGAGCTTGTTGCTAAATGTCACTGTTAACACCCCGTGGACCTCCATCACGCATAGTCCTAGCATGTCTTCTTCCTGTGCGGGGGTGAGGTGGCGTGGGGTGGAGGGACAGGTGTAACTTGCAGAGACCCTGGGAGCAGTGTCTCAGGTTTCTGGACAAGCTGTGGCTTCTCACCAGATCAGCTTGACCTCCTGGCCAGGGGCACCGGGGCTCTCCTGGGGGTACCATTCATTGATCCCTTCTCTATACCAGGCTCAGGGTCAGAGGAAGAAGACATGGTCACTGCCAGTATGGAGCTCATAAACAGCAGAGGAGACACCCAGTCACAGTCAGTCACACCCTGGAGAGGGCAGGGACAAAAAGGAAGGAATTGCCCAGCTAAGGCAGGAGGGAGGCTGGGACAAGAGGAGCTGCCCAGTGGAATGGTGCCTCTCAACATTTAGTGTGCGGCATCCACAGATTCCTGTTGAAAATTCAGAGATTCTCTTTTGTCGGGTTTGGGCAGGTGGTGCCCAGGAGTCTACAGTGTGCTGGGGGATGGCGAAGCAGGTGCCCCAGGGCACACTTGGAAAAGCCTGGATCTGAGGAGACAATGTGTGCCAAGGCAGGAGATGAGAAGTTCTGTGGGGAGATCTGCCAGGAGTTTAGGAGTGGCTGGAGCAATGGCAGCCTGGAAGGGAGACAGCAGAGCAAGGCCGGAGAGGGGGCAGGGACAGGTCCTGCAGCCTCACACGCTTCATGGAAGAGCTCGGTTTGTATCCTTTGGAACGAGGGGCAGTGGAAAGAGCCTTGCCAGCAGACAAGTGACACGTTCAGATTAACTTTTCAAAGTGTGATGTTCCTGGAGCAGGCAGAGCTGCAGGCAAGGAGACGGGAAGGAGGCTGGGGACATGTGAGGCCTCAGTCCAGGCAGAGGCACTGGGGACAGGGGAGGGGACAGATAGGAGGGCTTCACAGGTGGAGCCGCAGGCTAGATGAAGAGGTCAGAGTGGCGTCTGGGTTTCTGGGGTGATGACTGAGTGAATGGTGGGACTATGCCCATTGCCAGAAAACAGGAGGAAGAGCAGGTCTGGAGTAAGGTGAGCTGCTTTGAACCTGGAGAGTTAGGGGTGCCCGTAGAGGGGGCCGGAGGCATTTGGGGCTCAAGGGTGCCATCAGGAAGTAGATTTGGGAGCCCCCGTGGCTAGGTGGGAAAGCCAAGGGAGTGAAGAGGTCACCTGTGGAGAATGTGGTCACAGTGTCCAGATCCAGTCCTGAAGGGCCAAGAACTCAGGCCTGTCTGGACCTTGTTTCTAGAAGGGGTGGTTCCAGATGCCAGGTCTCTCCATGCAGGAAAGCCAGAGTGGGTGGGAGAAGGTTGGAGGAGGTCAGAACCATGGGTGGGATTGCTGGCCACCTCTGGCTTAGGAGCTGGAGGCCACACTGGTTAGGAGTCTTGGGGCCTCAGTTCTAGCTCCAGCCCTGGCTCTGCTACCAACTTGCTGTGTGACCTTTGGCAGATCTCTACCCACTCTGGGCCTCAGCTTCGTCATCTGAAAATAAGGCTGGACCACAGCAGTGATTTTCAAATGACATTTAGAGCCCCAGCGCCACCCAGAAGCATCTCCAGGAAGCAGGAGTCGGGGTGACGGGGAGGGAGAGGCTGAGAGTGTGGAACTCTAGCCCTACCCTGTCCCCAGCTTCATCCAGAGCCACTTGCTTTTATGTTTTCTGTTAGCCTCTTCATGAAAGGCTGTGTTCCAACCGAAAACTACTGGGCCAGAGGATCCCTTATACTCTTGTACGTAATTGGGGTCTGTGCATCCTTGCCAACATAGAAGCTGATGGAGTCTGAGGAATAACACACGCTGAGAAAACCAAGCATCATCATGACAGGCACTGTGTGAACTCCGTGCCTGCCTCCCACACAGTGCAGTCACGGTCATGTCCACGCTTACGTAGGCCTCGGCTCTGCCCAGCTGCGGGTAATTTCAGCAGTGGATGCAGCTCAGTGTGCCCCCACCTCCTGGCCGGCACCTCCCCAGCCCTAGCCCCAGCCCCAGCCATCAGGGTACCCCAGGGTGGGGCCTGTGTGGCCCTGGCCCCTCTCTGCTGCCCGAGGGCAAGGGCGGTGTGAGGCTGGCGGTGAAGCCACAGGTTGGCCTCCTGGCTCCCTGATGCTGTCTGTCCATTGTGTCTGCAAATGCAGAGTCTGAACAGGACACAGAACATTTCTTCTTTGCTTGGGCCTGGCATCAGCGACAATACCACCTGTGTGGGGGAGGACTCAGCGGGTAGTGTCCTGGCTTCCCTCCAGCCCCACAGAGCTTCCCTCAAACCTTGCTGACAGCTGGGCACTCTGAGTAAACTGAGGCAAGCCTGGGCCTAGACCAGGGTGTGGGGGCATGTGCTGTGGGGAGGGGGGTGAGAGAGCTGGCCTCAGGATGGGGCGGAAACGCCCTGCTGGTGCCTCTGCAGGGAAAAAAAGGGCCCTTCAAGTCTGTGTGACTCTATATCCCAGAGAAGTAGATGCCTGGCTCCCCTCCCTCAGAGCAGGGCCCAGGAGTTGGAGAGGGGCAACTTTGTGCACCCCCTGTCCTGGGATCCTGGGGTGCAAGAGAATGAGGACAGTCAGCTCAGGGGACAGAGATTGTGCTAGTTCCCTCTGCCCCTTTAGCCCCAACTCATGTCCCTGCACACACTGGACCCTCGCATTGCCTGGAAGTTATCTGACCCCTGCTGCTGACCCCTGCTGCTGTCCCTTCCCCCAGAGAGACCCAGATCCCCAAATAAGGCCACACTGGGCCCCAGAATCCCAGGCTTGGAGACAGTGATTTTGGGGAACTCCAGGGTCCCCCAGCATTCTTGCTACTTCAGGAACAGTTTGGACGGGGGCTCAGGAGAAGTGGCCCTCTCCCTGTCACCTCCTTGACATCCCAGATGAGGGCTCAGAAAGCTGCTGCAAAACCCGTAGGAAGAGACCCCACCCCTGGAGTTCCTCCCGGTCCTCCTCCCTCTGTTCTCGGTTCCCCAGGACCACAGAGGCTTCAGCCCGTTCTCACTGGTTCTCACTCGGCAGGGTGGTTGGTGGGGCAGGGTGACGACTCTTGGTGTTTCCTGACAACAGGCTGGGGGACTCAAGCGCCAATGTGAAGCTGAAGAGTGTCCTGGAGACGGGGGGCGGTGAGACGGAGTCTGCCCAGGCCACGCCAGTGGCCGGGGTGTGGCCCTGGGCCTGGGGAGGGTCGCTGTTTGAGAGGAGATCGCAGCTTTATAAAATGACTCCGTAAGTATGGCCTGGGCAGGCGGGCCACAGGCCCCCACTGCCCCACCAGGGACCGTGGGCAGGGACCAAGAGCTCCTGCAGCAGGAGACCCTACCACAGGACGTGGGGAACCCAGACAGCTTGGGAGGCTGCAGTCCCAGGGAGACACCATGCCTGGGCTGAGGTGGAGGCTCGCTCTTGGCCTCTAGGGAGCTAGGGAGCCAGGCGCTCTTAGGGGCCTGTGGAGGGCCCTCCCCGATGCTCTAGGCTACTGGGCAGGGCCTTCCTCTGAAAGGGTGTATGTGTGTGTACATAGGGGTTGCAGTTTCTACCATGGCTGCTGGCTCAAGATAAGAGCCTTTTGAACCCAGGAGCCCAAGAAGCCAGGCTCACACCTTCTTTCTTAGGCATCAAAGGCTCTAGAACAGTGGTTTGCATCATGAGAACCTCCAGGAATATGTAAAAAAAAATGTACATTCCCAGGCTCTGCCCACAGGGAGTCTATGGGAAGGGCCCAGGAATCTTTATTTTAAAAAGCTCCCCAGGTGATTCTCACAGGCTGCAGGTGGGAGAAGAAGCCACTGCTCCCGGGGGACACCTACCCCGGGCCAGGAAGCCCAGGCCCTGCCTGCAGGGCCACCTTAGACACTCAGACATTGTCTCCGGAAGGTGTTCAGGTCATCCACACTCTCAGGGGAAGGAGAGGCTGACATGCTCTTCAGTAACCTCTTCCTGAGGCACAGGAGAGAAAGCATGGAGCACAGGGTGGGCCCCGGAGTGAGGAAGGCTCAGGAAGGGGTGGGATGGAGCATCAGGGCCAGGGACTGCCCCATCACAGTGTCTGAGGCTGCTGAGGCCAGGGACCCTCACAGCTGTCTCAGGACCCAGGGTGCCCAGGGCCTCCAGTCCACACCAGCCCCCATCCAGCCACGTGGGTGAGCCCAGGTCCTCCTGCGTAGACACGAGGAAAGGACTCCCGGGAGATGAGCGCACCCAAGGACAGTTACGAAATCTCCTCCTCGGAGTTCCTTGTTAGCATTTTAAGTGTCTTCTTAAACAAGAATTCAGTTAATTCAAAATGACCTTTAGAAAAAGAAAGTAAAATAAATGACCTTTAAAACCCTCATAATTGGCATGAAGCTTACTGACGTAACTGAATTAACATGAAGGCAGCATGAGTAGCTGACTGCACGTTTGCTTCCATGGCTGAAGCTGGAGTCAGAGGCCATCTGATTCGGTCTGTTTCCCATCTTGCCGGCCCAAGGATGCACATTCATTTCGCCCAGACTGCACATGTCCACACCTCCTGGCTGTAAAGCATCCCGGAGTGTTCACTCGACCCAATTTGCTTAGTCAATCCCCAAGTGCTGAACCTTTGGGCTCCTTCCAATTTCTTGCTATTATAAATATCATGGCTATGAATATCTCTGTACAAATTACTTTCTTAGTATTTTACTGGGAAGCATTCCCCAAGTGGAACTAGTAGGTTAAAGGGCATGAACAAATTTATAGTTCTTGTCACATATTACTAGATGGTTCTCCAGAACTATGGAGCCCATCTACCGTGACACCAATTATGTATTGGTGTCCCCACAGCCCTCCAGTATAAAGGTTCATCATTTTTATTTATGTGTAGCTGTTTCATTTACTTCCTTTTCCTCATTTTGTGATTTTGGTCAGGAGTGGCGCGGCAAGTTGTTTTAATGCTGTTGTTGCAATGATTGGTGACATTGGACATTCTCTGAGGGACTTTGAGAACTTGATGGGCATCATTTGTCCTGCAGGGATATGGCAGGATTGGTCCTGAATCAGAGCTGGCTCAGGACTGGAAAATGGATAGCTGGGAGTTTTCAGACTTACTCAGTTCTCAGTCTCCCAGCAATAGGCCAGCACGCACCCCAGGGCCATAGTTGCCAGTGCCCTGAGGCTGAATGATGAATATGGTTTTAAAACAGCACCACTTGCCCCAGGGAGAAGACTGAGATGAAGGGGAGAAGGAGAACCCATGGCCTCACGCTTGTCCCCACCTTGGTGGACTATGCCTGAGCTCCACTGGACGAGCTGCACTGCCTCTTACCCCAGAAGTGGCCTTCTGGGCACATGGATTACCATGTTATGCTTGTGGCTGTGGCCATGGGGATAAACCAGATTTGGGGCTTGTGGTGTACCTGTGCGCTGATCCTAATGACCAACTGGGAGCTGCACCGAGAGTTTACCCAGTGCCTTTAAAACCAGGGCTCTGCTGGTGCCTAGAGAGGCCTGCCTGGGTAAGATCAGTAACATTTGCTGAGGTCTGGGCCCTCATGTCTTGGCTGAGGTCTAAGCTTGGGGAGTTGTGGAAAAAAGGGGTGTTAGGGAACATTGACCTCAGTGGGGTCAAAGACTGTAGCCTGCAGATAATGACAGGGGGCTTATCAGTGATACCAGAAACTCAAAGCAGAGACAGTGAGGTTCAGGGGCATGAAACCCAGTGATGGAAACCAGGTGCCATGGCTGTTGCAGGCGGGACCACAGGGCATCCTGCGATCTCAGAGCAGACACACCAGATGACAGAGGAGAGTAAGTCAGGGCAGACATGGCTGGTGGGGCAGGAGGAGCTAGCATAGGGTTTAAAGTCAGCAATTTAAATTGTGGTGTCAAAGGACTCCACAACCTTGGAAATAAATGGATAGTTATGGATACTCAAGGATATTCTTGGTAGGATGGAGCAGAAGAGTGATTTATGCAACCAAAGGAGGTCTTGGAGTCCCAAGAGCCTCTCCATGTTGAAGCAGGATGCTAGGGGATGAGAGGACACGGAGCCAGTGTGTAATATAGATAACAAGGCCCAGCCTCTTGGAGGAGAACTGGTGCAAGCTGGCCAGGGGTCATCATTCCAGACCACACCTGGACTTGGGCAGGGCCCCTCTCTGCAGAGGCCAAGCCAGGATCATGACCAGCAGGCTAAGGGGGAAGCGTGCATGTTGCTGGGATAGCAGCTGTCTCGGGCCCACTAAGGTCCTTTAGGCTTTGGGAAGGAAGCACACT
Source organism: Aotus nancymaae (assembly GCF_030222135.1). NCBI lineage: Eukaryota > Metazoa > Chordata > Mammalia > Primates > Aotidae > Aotus > Aotus nancymaae. The sequence continues at coordinate 51,825,969 of NW_026988473.1, read as the reverse complement.
CCCTTTCCCTCTCATTCCTGGCCTGCTGCCCATGGAACCAGGGCTTTGATGGTGCTGGGGCAGGTGGTAATGGACAGAAGAGACACGGTGTGTGCCCCAGGCTCCACAGTGGCAGTGTGATAAGAAGTGGTTTCGTGTGGCAGAAGTGTGAATCTTAGATTCAAGTAGACATATACCTTACTGGGTGACCTCAGTTCTCTCTGAGCCTCAGCTTTCTTTTCTCTAAAATGGGGATGGTCATACCTGCTTTACAGGGCGGTTGAGAAGATTGAATGAGAAAATAATACATGACAGTGCTCAGCAAGAATAGTTGTTGACAAATGTCAGTGTCCTTCCATTAGCTTCTTTTAGTTCCTAGAGCAGAGCTGAGTTTATCAGTGGGCCCAAATAGGCCTCCACTCTAGAAGGGGGCGGCGGGTGAAGGAAGGGGCAGCATGCCCTCTGGTAAGCCCAGGAGCAGAGCTGGAAGAGCTGGAAGAGTGGTTCTGCTTCTGGGTTTATCTGACCCAAGAGTAGTGATGAATTTGGTGAAGTGGAGGGGTTAAAGCCAGGCAAGTGTCTGACCTTTAATTTCCTTATCTGAAAAATAAGTTGTGTGTGGCCTTGTGATATGCATGGGAAGCCCCTAGCACCATTCCTGCACGTAGTAGGAGATCCACACATACATGACAGCGTGGATTCTGTGGCTGAAGACACTTCTCTTGCCCTCAGAGTCATACCACAGTGAAGGGTTTCTCTCTGTGAGCTCAGAGTCCAGCCTGGGGTTGGTCAGACATGATACGGGTTGTGCATGGTGGTCAGTGCTAGGGCGGTGGCTAATCATGTTACCCCAGAATTGGCTGAGGAGGAAGTGGCTCCGGGGGAGGCTGCTCTGAGGGCCACTGAGGCTGTGGGGGCCCCAAGGGCACTGCCAGGGGAAGAATGGGCACCCTGCAGTCCTCTCCTCTAACCCAGGGTGTTCTCAGAGTGTCCAGAACCAGTAGGTCTGCTCAGACACTGGATGTGAGGTTCTGCTTGGCACACAGCACGACAGCTTTTCCCCTGCAGGAGCATTACCAGAGGCAGGCAACATGGAGGTGAAGAGAACTGGAAGGGGCTGGCATGAGTCATGAATGAGTGAGGTTGGGGGTGAAAGGAATTCCGTGCAGCACAGAGGGAGCTGGCCCTGGGTTCAGCCTCTGTACAGCTCCACGGCCTGTGCCCTGACTCTGATCCCAGTCCCAGCCAGTTTCTGTGCACAGGGGACTGAGTGATGAGCCTCGTTCTCTGAAGGCAGCAGGGCCTCAGAGGGTCCACACAGCCTGGAGAGAGACAGGCTGAAGCTGCCCCAGACTTCCCCGGGCAGCCACCTTGCTTGGGGCATCACCACGCAGGAGCTAGAGGAGTCCAGGGTTCTGTATCCCAATCTGTCACTTGCAAGCTGGAGACCTGGGGCGAGCCTAGCCCATCTGACTCCTCGTGCCCACTTCGGAGCTTGCATCTAGGAGAGGTGGAGTAACTGCTGGTGTTTGAGGACTTCGGCAGTGGTTATGAAAGCAGGTTGAAGAGGTGTGACGTGACCTGCACATGCTCAGCCTGCCAGGTGTGCAGCCCCTGCACTTTGCAAATGACCTCTAGTCCTTGTCACCCTGGGACAACCCTGGATCTTTCTGGACCTGACTTAATCCTCTGGACAACCTTTGTAGCACACTACCTCCCCCAAATGCACACACATTCACACACACAGCCATCGCTGCGCACAGATGGAGCTCCTCCCTCTCGGTAGGTTTCTGACCTCCAACCTGCCTTCTCCCACTCCAGGCAGCTCCCCTCCTGGTTCCTGATCTGCTCCCATTCCTCCAGCATCTGGCCTCACCAAATACCGGTTTGTAAATGGCCTCACTCCATGAATCTGACACCAACTAGGTCCAGCTTCTCCAGCTCATTCTTCTAGATTCCCCCATCCTCCAGCAAGATTTAAAAACAGTCCCTCTTGGCTGAGCATGTGGGAGCTGGCACATGGCATTGTTGCTAAGGAGTTGTTCCCAGTTTCCTTTCTTGCTGAGTCAGGGTCAAGGGGAGCACCCATGAGGAGTCCTGCAGCCCTGGGTTTGGCCCCTGGCTCTGCTCCTCACCAGCTGTGTGACTCAGCCAGCTGTTTTACCTTTTGAGACCTGCTTCCTGATCTACAAACTGGAAATAATAATAGTACCTTCTCTGTAGGCTGCCATAAAGATTAAATGGGACCCTACAGACTTTTAGCATGGTACCTGGCACAGGGTAAGCATTTAATAAATGTTAGCTATTGTTATTATTTTGTGCCTAAGAAAATGCTTAGAGTGAATGACAGGAAAAAGTCTCCTCATGTATTCACTCAACAAATGTTTACTGAACTCCTATTTTGTTCCAGGCACTGTCCTAGGCACTGGGGATACAGCAGGGAGTAAAAGTGAAAACCCTTGTCCTCAAGGAGCTTCTGCTCTGGATTCCACAGCCACACACTCAAGTCTTTGCTGTCAGCCCTCCTCTCCCTGAGTCCGCACCTCCCCCTTCGTATGGTAGAGGTGCTGGGATTACAGGCGTGAGCCACTGTGCCCGGCTGAATTGGGCACTCCTGACTCTGAAAATGGGAAAAACAGCCATTGATTGAGAGAAATAGGCAAATGCTTCTGCCTCAGCCTCCTTCCAAGCTCAGGACTCCTGAATTTCCCTCTCCTCACGTGTCCTCTCCCTAAGCTCCAGATGCACCTTTCCAGTCACTTGGAATGGGGTGGCCTGCGGACACTCAAACCTGGCACATCTGAATAGTAACCCACATGCCCACCTGCCTCTCAAGCCTGCTGTCCCCACTGGGTCCCCTGAGGAGTCACTGTCCAGACCCCTTTCCCTCCAACACGCTCTTCTATCTTCATCACCACCAGCACTTAGTGCAGGCACCATGCTAAAAGCTTTTATTTATTAAATCATGGACTCTTTGATGTCCCTAAAAAGCATTCCAATTGTTTGCAGATGAGAAAACTGAGGTGGAAATGGTTAAACAGTCCAGGTCACAAAGCTAGTCAGGGGTAGAGCCCAGGCAGTCTGGTCTCAGTTCTGCTTTTCCTGCCGATGTGCTGTCCTGCCTCAGGTCCCGGGGGCTTGCCTCAACTGTACCATACACCCCAGGCTCCTCCTCCGCGCCGGCCGCTCTGCCCTGGGCTATTGAATAGCTGCTCACTGGTATCTCTGCCTCCCTCTGGCTTCACCACAGATCCTACTGCCAGGGCTGCCTAGGATCCCCTCCCTCACAGGCAGGACCACTTCCCCAATGCCACCTGCAGCCCTGCAATTTCCCACTGTTACAAACAGCCTGGCCCTGTTCCAGACCAGCTTCCCCAGTCCCATGTAACCTCTCCAAGACCCTTCTCCGCTACTCATTCCCCGCTTTCGTAGGGGTAAGCCTAGCCTGAGTGTTCTCTACGTGGCTCTCTCAGGGCAGTGGGAGTGGGAGGTGAGAAACGTATATCCTTTTCATGTAAATTTTCAGATGGGGCCCTTGATAATGGAACTCTAGTGATGTTGGGTGCCTCAGACCTTATCTTAGACCTTGTTACAGCCAGGCAGGCCATCCACCCAAATGCTTTTCCTTCCTCCCGTGGCTCCCTCGCCCCATCTACTTTTAGTGAGCTCTGTATCCTTTAATACCTAGCCTCAAAGGCCGCCTCTGCTGCAAAGCCCTGCCTGGTCCCCTGCCAGACTCCTCTGCGCTCTCTGCTGTGCCCCACGGGTCTTCACCTCTGGCTGGGCTGACTTCATACCGCCTGGGATTATTGTTTGTTGTCTGTGTCCATCTGTGTCCTCCAGTAACCCATGATCTTCACAGGCCAGTGCCCTGTGTTAGTCATCTCTGGGTCCCCGTGACTGACAGGGCTGGGTGCAGTGCGAGCCTCAGTACTGAAATGAACAGAGCCGGCCTATGAGGTCGCTCCACCATTTGGGGCAGGAAAGATCTGAGTTTCTTTCTGCACTCCCATCGAGTCCTGCTGTAGAAACCACACACTGGGAATGATCGTTGAATCCCAGAAGGCTGAGCAGGAAGGGCCGCTGCAGGTCATCTGTGTTAATTCTTTATCTTTGAAATGTTGGAGTGAGGCCCAGAAATGAGAAAGACCTAGCTCACGACCATTCCGCAGGGAGGAGTTGTGGTTAGAATTCAGACCCCTGGCTTCCAGCCCAGTGTACTTTCTGCTTTGCTGAACCATTCCATCTTTTCTTTGCTTTTTCTCTACACAAACCACCTACTACAATAACAACAATTGCTTATACTGAAACTCAGCCCAGTCTCATAGCTCCAGAACCTCTTTGTCCCCTTCCAGATAACCACAGGACACTTTATGTTAAACGTTTGTCATGATGATTTTGCACTCTGATTTTTAAATTCAGTATTCTTTGTATTATTTGGGGGGGAGGGTAATTAACATTTACATTCCTGTAGAGAAATTAAGTACTTAGAGTATATTTCTGGGTTCCTTCTTTTCTTCCATTGAAGTTTCACATGAGATGCCTGTCCATCACCAAACTGCTTCAGTTGTTGTAGCTGTGTATTTTTGTATCAATGGGATTGGTGCTTCTCTCATTAGCCATTATCAGAATTGTCTTTGCTTTTCTTACTTGTTTTGTTTGTTCTTGTTTTTTGTTTTTTTCCTTCCAGATGATCTATACCTGGGTTATCTAGAGGAATTAGGGGCACACGAGTAGCTTATCCCAGTCTGCTCTAAACCTGGGCATCCACACAGGTCAGTTGAATTGGGCACTCTTTTTTATTTTTTTTGAGGCAGAGTCTCACTCTGTCGCCCAGGCTGGAGTGCAGTGGTGCGATCTCAGCTCACTGCAACTTCCGCCTCCCGGGTTCAAGCGATTCTCCTGCCTCAGCCTCCCGAGTAACGAGGACTACAGGTGCGTGCCACCATGCCCAGCTAATTTTTTGTATTTTTAGTAGAGACAGGTTTCACCATGTAAGCCACGATGGTCTTGATCTCTTGCCCTTGTGATCTGCCCGCCTCGGCCTCCCAAAGTGCTGGGATTATAGGTGTGAGCCACCGCACCTGGCCAAACTGCGCACTCTTAACTTATGACTCTAAAAATGGCTCTCTCAAAAATTGCTGGCCGGGCGCGGTGGCTCAAGCCTGTAATCCCAGCACTTTGGGAGGCCGAGGCGGGTGGATCCCGAGGTCAAGAGATCGAGACCATCCTGGTCACCATGGTGAAACCCCGTCTCTACTAATACAAAAAATTAGCTGGGCACGGTGGCGCGTGCCTGTAATCCCAGCTACTCAGGAGGCTGAGGCAGGAGAATTGCCTGAACCCAGGAGGCGGAGGTTGCGGTGAGCCGAGATCGCGCCATTGCACTCCAACCTGGGTAACGAGAGCGAAACTCCGTCTCAAAAAAAAAAAAAAAAAAAAAAAAAAAATTGCTCTCTCAAAAATGGCCATTGATTGAGAGAAATAGGAAAAAAAAAAAAAAAGAGAGAGAGAGTAGTGGTAGCACCAGTGCCCTGACTACCCCAGACTCTCACTGCTGCCGACTCATCTGCCATCCTGGGATGTGGGGCAGGATGCCCACACCATGTGGGCACGCTCTCAGGGGACGATGGAGGTGGTGTTGCTGATCGGCACTAGCCAGGAAGTCCACATGGCCACGCTGACTTTCTTATCACAGAACCTACGTTCACAAACCATCTTGGGGCTCGCCCTCCTTTCCTTAAACCATCACCACAGGGAAGCATAAAAAAATCTCTGTACATTATCAAGTTTCAGAATCCCCTTGGAATTTTGCTTTGAACTAAATGAAGTCTCATTTAGGAAGAATTACTGTCTTTAAAATAGTCTTCCTATTATATAGAAATACATTAGGAATCTCCATTTCTTCAGATTCTTTTTATAAGTATCAATCACATTTTATAATTTTCTTTATATGAATCACAAAACAGTCTCATCGATGTTATTTTAAAACTTTTTAGATGTATTCTTGTGCCAGTGTAAATGAGATCTTTTTCATTTTCATTTTGCAAATGATTATTGTCTTATATAGAAATGTTCTTGGCTATTTTTCCATTTTTTTATCTGGCAACTTTATTGAACTTTCTGTTTCTGGGGTTTTCTTATTGATTCCCTTACATTTTCTCAGGTCCAGTACAGTAGATCATTTGCAATAATATAAACCATGAGTCCTCCTTTCTACCATAGACTAATAACTGCTCATCAATGCCCCCCTCAGGAACTTGAAAGAAATACAAGTAGTTGGGCCCTCCTCTGTCCCCATTGAACCGGAACTTCAGTCTCAGCCTTCGGGCTTCGGCCTTCGGGGCAGGGATGGGAGGTGGATTCCAGACTCAAAAGTCTGCAAAGGTGAGGAAGGCCTGGCTTCTCTAAAAGCACACCAGTATAGCTACAGACCAGAACCTTGATTGCTTTGTAGGAACTTTTTAAAATTTTGGGGCTGGGCACGGCGGCTCACGCCTATAATCCCAGCACTTTGGGAGGCGGAGGCGGGTGGATCACGAGGTCAAGAGATCGAGACCATCCTGGTCAACATGGTGGAACCCCGTCTCTACTAAAAATACAAAAAAAAATTAGCTGGGCATGGTGGCGCGCACCTGTAGTCCCAGCTACTCGGGAGACTGAGGCAAGAGAATTGCTTGAATCCGGGAGGCGGAGGTTGCGGTGAGCCAAGATCGCACCATTGCACTCCAGCCTGGGTAACAACAGTGAAACTCCATCTCAAAAAATAAAATAAAATAAAATTTCGGTCTGTGAGCAAGGAAAGTCAGTGAAGGATTTGAAGCAGCAGGTGCAAGGATAGTTTTGAATTATGGAAAAATCACTCTCACTGCCATGTGAGAACAGACTGCTGCAGGGGGGCCGAAGGGAGAGTGGGGTGCAAATTATTATGTAACCACAGCTAACTCATACTGCATGTTTTAAGTGGTTTACATATATTAACTGTTAAGTCCCCAGGACAGCCCAAGGCATACAGGTGGTTTATGGTAGAGTGTGTTTGAATTGTTCCTAAGCACTCATCGGCTCGATTCTTTTTCACGGAGAGGGTGGGCGGGACTTCAGACCCACTTACGGAGTGCATCCTGCGCTGCCATCTGTCTTCTGGGTGTGTGGCTGGGTGAGGGCTGGGTCTGTGCTCATCATGCCTTTTTCGTAGGGGTAAGCCTAGCCTGAGTGTTCTCTACCCGGCTCTCCCAGGGCAGTAGGAGTGGGAGGTGAGAAATGTATATCCTTTAATGTAAATTTTCAGCTGGCCCTTGATAATGGAACTCTAGTGATGTTGGGTGCCTCAGAGCTTATCTAATCTTATACACTGATACACTGAAGCCAAGAAAATTGGGAAGGCACTTGTCTGTGGTCATATAAGAGGCTGGGGACCTAGCTCTCAACTCAGGATTCCTGACATCCAAGACACGAATGGTGTTTTTAGATCAAATGAGAACATGGGCCTATAACATCAGCAAATGTCTGGTCACCTGTAAGGGGCAAGGGGAGTTTCGTATGAGATTCCTGTCCTTCACCAAACTGCTTGGTTGTCTGTCAGAGCCAAGAGGATGGAGTGGGACACAGTTCAGAACAGGCAGGCTGAGCTCGGATGTGGGGAGCCGCAGCACCACATAGAGAGCTGGGGTGTGTTCGGGGCAGAGGTTGGGAGGCTGGGGCAGAGCAGAGGATGACCTGAGCTAGAGGAACACACAGCGGCCCGTGGCCCCTCCCACTGGGGAAGGGAGACTTCTGAAATCCATCTGAGGGCCAGCCCAACTTGCCTGTCTCCGGGGAGACCCCAGAAATCCTCACAAGTGCAAGGGCTGGGACAGGGCCACCTGGCATGAGGTGTCCAGCTCAGAATCCCAGGGCCTTGTCCTGCTCTGCTGAGCCCCTGTCCTCAGGGCTCCTCTCATGCTTTCCTTTGCAGGGGGGGAGGTACAGGAAGGGGCCACTCTGCAGCAGTGGGGAGGGTGGTGACAGCTAAGCAGACACAGAGACATGAAGAGCAAGTGGGCTGTGATCAGACCAGGGGTCAGGAGAGAGACACAGCGATGCAAAGGACGCAGAGGTGGAAGGAGGCAGAGGCGGGCACTGCCCGGCAGCCCCACCACCCCTGGGCATGATCTCACTTGATGAGGCCTAGAAGGAGTCTTTGCACATTGCCTCCTCCGGGCCAGAGCTCAGCTTGGAGATGGCAGAGGGGAAAGGGGCCCTCTCCCTTCCCCGCTTCCTCCCTCCTAGAGCCCAGGCAGGGCAGCAGTGGTGGGACCACCTGTTCTCACCCTCATCTGCGGTGGGCGGGCGGCGGAGGCCCCATGGCGCAGGCTTGGCGAGGCTGAGTAAACCCTTGCTGCTGTGACCACCCACAGTGCTTCTGCTTCCTTCTGCATAATAGCTCCTCGGGGAGCTGCCAGCAATCAATGAGATAATACAAGTGAGCGCTTAGCACCGTGCTGGCCCTGTGTGAGGGCTCAATGAGTGGGAGCTCAAAATACTAAATGTTGTCTGATCTCCATGGTGCATTGGACTTCCGGCACGGCATTCACAGGCTCGGCTCCTTCTCAGTTCAGCCTCACACACTCTGTGCAGTAGGCAAGGCGTACATTGTCTCCACTAAACAGATGAGGAAACTGAGGCGAGCCTGTGCAGCGTGGGCTCTGGTCACCCAGTGAGTTAGCAGCACAGAGAAGATAAGAATTCAGCTCCCCTGAGTCTCGTGTGCTTTCACTGCTGTGTTTCTTATACAAAATACAAGAATGCTAACACAAAAAACAATAAAGCAAGAATTCTCACCTTATTTCAGAGTGGAGCAAACTATAATCATCTTCTTTTGTCCCCTAACAGCCCTGCAGTAAAGAGTCAAAATATCAGAGAAAGTTTAGGGCTGAGAGGAGTCTTAGAGTCATGTGGACTTGCTGGCTAGTGCCGGTCAGCAGTCCTACTCTCTGACTTTCATGAAGCACAGAGAGGGGGACATCCTTATTTAAGGTCACACAGGACATTAGCAACCTAGCCAGGATTGGAACCTGGCACTGGCGCTCTTTCCTCTACAGCTGCTGCCTCTATAGGTCTTGGAACCTTTATCTCCACTTCAGAGTCTGGAAAACTGAGCCCACAGCTTGATTTCAATCCCATAAATAACCTTTGGGACTCCGCTTCCTCAGTGGCTCTAGAGTCTGGTATCTAAGAATCAGCAGCAGCAAAAGGGAAGGCTCATGGAGCAAAAGGTTGCTGTGTTGGGAGTGATAAACTTTTCAAATAGTTTAAATTGCATTTCAGGGACTGATTCCTCTTGCTGGGGAGATTGGTTTGTGAATTCAGAATAGGATTATTTAATATGCAGTTCACATTTTAAATAATCATGGTTTTCTTAAAGCAGGGAGAAAAACAGGTAAAAAACACCAACTCATAGGCTTTTCTGAAAGGTTACAAAATAAAATGTTCTTTGCTGGAGGATATAAAGGAAATGGCTCTCTGTTTGACAAAGGAGAGGGCTCTGCTAGATAAATCCTGCGTTTATGAATAAATGAGAGCTCTCTCCCTCTCTTCCTGATCAGCTTAATTCCTTGTTGCCTATCTGCAAATCCAATAATGCTGGTGAAACAAACCCCTCCTGGAGGCTGAGCACAGGGGCCTGAATGCTCAGCCTAAGAGCCACTCTTTCTATTTATACTATCAGCCTCTGCTCCCCAGAGAGCTGAGCTTAGCTGCCCTGTGGGCATGTGGGCAAGAGGACTTCCTGGGAACAGAAGCTTCCCCGGTCAGGGACACTTCCCTTCAGCCCTGGGTCTCCCTGCCTAGGAAGCATGCAGCAGACGCCTCAGAATGAATACAGAGCAGGTATCACGGTTCAGCATCCTTCCTGCTCTTCCTCTGCTCCCTTCCGAGATAAATAACCAGGCTAAGAATTGCGTGTGTTTCTTGCATCCACGGGCAGTAAAGTGCAGCCACTTGGCTCTTGTCTTAGTGACACACTATATTACACTAGGTGATTGAGGATAATGGCAACCTGTAAGGCATTACAAAATTTTTTTTTTTTTTTTTTACCAAAACTATATTTGTACTAATAGTGTGTGTTTATTGTCTGTCTTCTCCAACCTTGCGGGTGGGGATGTTGTCTGTGCTGTTCAGGGGTCACTAGGAGGTCTTAGAGGCCAAAGCTGGAGCTAACAGGAGGTCTGAGCACCTGGAAGAAGGGGCCGCCTGGAATGGAGGATGTGGTCCCTGGGGTGGCAAAGCTGAAGTGCTTGGACTCTGTCTCTCAGCCTAGGCAACTTGAGACCACATATGTGTCAGCTGGTGGGGCTTTTTTATAGAGCATTATACTTGCCTAAAATATTGTATCCCATCTTATAAGTCTGTCACTCTGTCATTAAAAATTCTCTATAAGGCTGGGTGCGATGGCTCACACCTATAATCCTAGTGCTGTGGGAGGCTGAGGCAGGAGGGTTGTTTGACCGAGGAGTCCAAGACCAGCCTGGGTGACACAGCAACACTTCGTCTGTACAAAAGACTTAAAAATTAGCCAGGTGTGGTAGTTTACACCTGTAGTCTCAGCTACTCCAGAGGCTGAAGCAGGAGGATCACTTGAGACCAGGAGTTCAAGGCTGCAGTGAGCTACACTAGCACCACTTATACTCCAGCCTGGGTGACAAGAGCGAGACCTTTTCTCTCTCTTTTTTTTTTTTTTTTTTTTTTTTGAGATGGAGTCTTGCTCTGTCACCCTGACTCGAGTGCAGTGGCACAATCTTGACTCATTACAACCTCCACCTCCCAGGTTCAAGCGATTCTCCTGCCTCAGCCTCCCAAGTAGCTGGGATTACAGATGCCCGGCTAATTTTTGTATTTTTAGTAGAGACGGGGTTTCACCATGTCGTCCAGGCTGCTTTTGAACTCCTGGCCTCGTGATCTGCCTACCTTGGCCTCCCAAAGTGCTGGGATTACAGGCATGAGCCACCGTGCCCAGCCAACTCTCTCTCTTAAAAACAAAAATTCCCCATAAAGGTTGCTTAATGATCCATCCTGTGAACGTTTGACTGCTTACTTAATGGAGTCCTAATTAGTAGACATTTTGTTTATCCTCCCCCAGCCAATTTCCCCTATTAGCCTTAAAGTTTCCATCAGTATCTTTGTATATAAACTTTTGACTTCATTTTCCATTTCCTTTGGCTAGTTTTCTAGGACAGGAATTAATGAGTCAAAGGGAAAAGGCGCTCATCATTTGGTTTTCTCTGGAGAAAGGTCGATCTCTGGGCTCTACAACGCTCATCTGCCTAAATCTGAATTTGAATCTGAACTTAAATCTTCTTATCTGCGTGACTTTCAGCAGATTATGTATAACCTTTTTGTTGCTTCATCTGTAAAATGGGGATAATAATAGTACCTACCTTGTTGTGTTGCTCTGAGAGATTAAATGGGAGAAGTCATGTGTAATTGTTAAGTTGAATAGGCATAGTCATGACTCATGAGATGTAATCATAAAGCAAACTTTGTTTTTGCCTCCCACAGTCTCTTTAAATTTATTCTATAGGGCTGTGTTCCCCTCTAAAATTCTATTAAATTTAGGGTAAGTCCCATGACTTTTCTGGCCATTTTCAGGTAACCAGAGGTTGTCTTGTCAGTAATTAATGCATTCTGTCTGTTGTTAAAAAAAAAAAAAAATCTTAAAACGTCAGAGTTACACCATCTTTTTCCCAGCACAGTCTGCTGCAGGCCAGCTGCCTGTGGGGAGCTTGCACGTGACAGTCCCGACCCTTTCCAGGGTCCAAGGTGGAGGGGGAGGGAGGTGGGAGAGGAGAGGGGCGGGAAAGGTCTTCAGTGACTATACTCTGATGAGTTGGTGTCACGTTGATCTCTGGACCCTCTCTCTCATGGGGGTGTTTCTGTGGGTTGATGGAGACCACGCCATTGCTGGAGTCTCATCCTGCACCTCCCTTGATGAGGGTGATACTCTCTTCCCATAGCCGATCCCATGGCTTCTTTCTCAGGCTCTGGGAAACCTGGACTCCCTTGGTGTCACCCCCTCCCACAAAGAAGCCCTCTTGGCCTGGCTCTAAGACAATCACATCTGGCTGTCTTGCTGGGTCCCACCTCTGTCCACAAGAGACACTCACATGTGCTTTGCCCTGCAAACCAGGGAGCAAGGGTTGATGCCGAAGCAGCAGCACTCTTGCTGCTCTTTGGATTTGTCCACTGTGGCACCAAGACCATTGTGGTCACATATCAACCAACTTAGAGGTCTCCTCTGGCTTTGAGGTGAAGGTGATAGCACCTTGCAACCCTCCTACTTATTAGGGATCACAGGGCCCACAGAGGCTCTCTCTGAAATTCATTCTAAACCTTCAATAACCCTTTTTTCAGCCTCTCTCTTATTTTGTATGTATTAGAGATGGGTGTCAGCTAACGGCACAGACTTAGGTTTTTGTAAAGGTTAAATGAGGCAACTGAGGCCAGTTATTGAAATAAAGAGATTTAATCAGCTCCTGGGCGAGGTTCTATGGTCTGGGGAAAGGGGGCCACAGAAGTCGTGCTGACTTCCTGAGGCGTAGGGTTTTTATAGCTAAAGTGAGTGAGGGGGAGCAGGGTGCTTTGATTGGTTATGGGGGAGCAGGACGTAGACGGAGCAAGCTGCTATTGGTAGGTAGATCGTTGGGCGGGATTTTTACATCATCCGGATCCTCCCAGGAGAGCATGTGCTCCTGAGGTAGGTTCCGGGTGCAGAGATGTGAGGTAGGTTCTGGGCACAGAGATGTGACGTAGGTATCGGGTGCAGAGATGGGTGGGTGTGTCCAAGCTCCTGGCGAGGCAACCGGCCTTACAGTTTTCAACACCTCTTTTCCAAGAGGTGTATCCCACTTCACTTTGGAATGTGGTATCTGTTCATTTGACGCCCCAAGTGGAGCCTGGACCAGAAGCATCCCATCTCATCCCCCCATTGCCATATTTGTCTTTATGAAACACACAGAGGAGTGCCTGACATAGAACATGCACTAAACAAATGATAGCTGTGTGTGACCCAGGCTTACAGGCTCTCTAGTTACATTCACCTCATAACCATTCTACCTGGTTTTATTCCTATTACTTTGTTTTATGCCCTATGCATTTTATGTTTCCTGTAGATTATGCTTGTGTGTCTGTGTGGAAATTATTTGCTATTATTTTCAGCAGTGATTTGGAAAATAGACATATTGTTTTTAATTTTACTAGTGGTTGACCTACATTTTTCTCAAAGACATTGTAAGCCTATTTATCTCAGTCATCAACAGTGTGCAAGGGTCTTTGTATATGCTGCAGTTATTTAAATAGGAATTACAGAGGGCTTTATCTGGCCACCCATACTTACGCTACCGTCTTGCCATGATGTCTACCCACAGCTTCAAAATGGCACTTGACTCTGTTTGGGACTGGCTTATCCTTGTCCTGGACTTTACTCATAGCTGTCTAGCAGTATTCCATGCCGCTAGCCTTGTCTCCCTTCCTTAATCCTCATTCTGCTCCCAATTATTTCTTTCTAAAGGTTACATCTGGGCAGATTATTCTTGGCTTAAAACCCTCTAGGGGTCCCCCATTGGGAACCACATCCTGAGAACAGTCTATAGGAAATTTCCAAACTATAGGATAATTGCAGACTCCCTAGCTTGATGTTCAGGACGACATATGATCTGGCCCTGCCTTAACTTTCTAGGCCCATTTCCTGCCACGCCGAACCCTTCACCTACATGGTGCCATGCTGGTTTGCACCTTGGCTTTCAAGTGCATTGGGCGTGTACTCTCATGTCTCCACAACTGTGCTCATGTCATCGTCTCTGTCTGTAATGCCCTTTGGTAAAAGACCCTAGCACAGTGCCTGGTCAATTGTAGAATCACAGTAACTGTTACATTTCCCCATTTCTTTGTTATCAACCTATCAAAATCCTATTCATCTTTCAGGGCTCAATACAACCATCATCCTTTTCTACTCTTGGAAAGGCTTGTCCTAACCTGACCTCCCCGCTTCCAGGGACTTCCATTGACTGCCTCTTTTCTGTGCCCCCCTCACCCCCAGCACATTGTACACCCATGTTGTAACACCAACGCCTTAATGCAGGGTACAGTCATTATTTTTTCCTATCTCCCCTGCTGAACTGAAAGCTCCCTGAGAGCAGCCATGCACCTGACCCCCACCAAGGGCACTGCAGCCCTGCATCAGCCTTTGAGGGACTAGTTGATGTTTGATTGATTTGAATTGCCTTCCTCAGACTGCAAGGTCACAATGCCAGGCCACTGGGCAGGGCCCAATCTGAATGGATATCATTTATCATTCATATCCTTTGGCTTCCAGAATTGACTAGAGGAGGCCCACACACAATAAAACCATCACATTAACTATAGCACATATAAGACCCCACGTAGGTGGCTAAGTGCCAAAATGCTAACCTTCTTCCCTGGGTGAACTGATCCTGCTGGGAAGGGGGGGTGGCCCTGGAGTCCTCAGGCTCAGGTGGCAGATACGAGGGCCTCTGTTGCCACTTCAGTCTCCATGCATTCCTTCACTCCCCCTCACAAACCATCACCATGTTTGAAAATGCCTAAAATGCAAACAGAATGATTTAAATTCATAGCAGGTATCTTACCCTTGCAGGATTTGGGCAGGTGGTGAGAGAGGCATGTTGGGATTGCTGTGTGGTGGTGTTTCAGTCGAGATAACCTTGTTCCTGGGGCTACATTTGAAAAGCTTATGCCCTTCTTCAAGGGTCACTGTTACAGTTCAGATGTAAAAATCTAACTTTTACCATGGCCTAGTATAATATTCATAATATGACTTTCCGGAGTAGCTTTTTGATGGAAGCCAAGGGCATAAACTTAAAATGTCAACCATGGAAGCCATTTGAGTGGAAAAACCCATGATGCATTCTGAGTTGAATGTGAACGCTCATGCACTCCATAGATCTCAAGGAAGCACACAGATTATTCTCTTGCACGCACACCATCCAACACATGTTCTTGTGCAGTCTTGTTCAGACTGCAGGGCCATCTCATACACATACACACACTTCTGCGTACACTGACACAGTCCTACTGCCCCCCCCGCATCCTGTGCGCACACACACACTCATGCATACACTGGCACAGAGTCCCACTGACTCTTATATGTCCCATGTGCATACCCACATGAACACACATACACATATTCATGTGTACACCAGCACTCAGTCCCACTGGCTCCCCCATATCCCATGCACACACACACATATGCACACGCACACACATACTCACACATACTGTATACACTGGCACTCAGTCCCACTGGCCCCCTCACATGCCATGCAAACACCCTCACATGTACACACACTCACACTTATGCATACACTGGCACTCAATCCTACAGTTGTCCCACATCCCATGTGTATACGTAACTTCTGCAGAAAGAGACTTGGAAAGCCATCTTATTTCTGTACCTCACTCTGCCTCCAGATTTCGCTCCCTTAGGACAGAGCCTAAAGTGTCTATTTAATAGATTCAATTACTTCAGGCTCCTGAGACCTTCCAACTTAATTCTGATTGCTTTAAGATGTCAGGTAATTTGGAAATAAAGGGAGGAAAACAGCTTCAGATTCTTGAAGGGAAAAATCTTTTAGACCCTCGTTGTGTCTGACACAGAAGCTACTAACTTCAACTCAGGAAGGGGTGGCCGGGAGGGTGGGGCCTCCAGGGGTCAAAGCTTCTAGCCTCTAGGCAAGGTTCTGTCCTGAAGGACAGAGGCCTCTGGGGCAATGCATTGTTGCTCAGCTGTGGCCTCCAGGGTAGGGACCAATCTCTGCTGCTTTTCCTGGGAGGCCAACAGAGTCCAAGCCAAGCATCCTAGCTGGCAACAAAACAGCCCTGTTTTCTGCCTCCTGTACCCCACTCCCAGGTGTTTCATTTTGTCTGCTCTCTGTCCCCAGTGACAGTGATAGCTCTTGGAGGCTGATAAATAACCAGAGGTCAGAGTGTTCAGACAGTATCAATGCAGTGCCAGACAGATGGATCTGACCTGTCCTGAGCTCCAGAAACCTGGAGAGAGAGGCAGTGTGTGTGTGTGTGCATGTGTTTAAGTGTGTGTGTGAGCATGTGTGTAGGGGTGTGTGTGTGTACACTTCATGAACTGTGATAGGCAGAAAGGAGGCTGAGGGTAAGGACTGTAGACCCAGACCATTTGTGTGTGAGTGCTAGCTTCATCATTGATCAGCTGTGTGACTTTGGGCAAGATCCTTGCCCTCTCTGTGACTCAGTTTCCTCTGCTGTAAAACGGGTATGATAATGGTGCCTACCTTCTAGGGTGGCTGTGAGGATTAAACGAATTATATACATAGCACCTGACACAGCTCCTGACACTCACCGAATATTCCACATATTGTGCTTATTGTGTTTTATAATTAATGGACAAGAGAAGGCAAGGCTGAAGGGCTCGGAGAGTCCTGGGGTGGGGGTCTGGCTGTGGCCCCAGGGCAGCAGGATGAGCCCCCTCCCTCAGCCCAATTGGCTGTTCTCGCACTCTCTGCGGGGCAGTCCTGATGGCCTATCATCAGAAGATCCCCGCACAACACTCTCCTGGAGCAGTTGGTGCGGCAGAATCCAGGATGCACATGAGGACGCCCACGGGCGTGTGAGGACCATGCCCCCCGGCAGATCTCTCCCTGATCACCTGCTCCACATGCAGGCCCTGGTGACTCCTCAGCCTGCTGCTCCTTGCTTCCACCCGCCCTACTGTGGGTCCTCTGCCTTCTCAGTGTGCCATGCCTTGCATTCAAGCTGGTCATAGCCAGGACTTAGTGCAGAGACTTCCAGCTGATCTTTGTAGAGGTTTTTGCCTCCTGTTAACTGCGCCCCCTAGGAAGGGCTTTGGAGGACACAGATCACCGAACAATTTCGGCTCCACCACTCCCCAGCTTTATGGCCTTGGGCATCTCAGCATTCCTGTTCTTTGGGTTATGCGGATAAGATGTTTGTCTCTCAAGGATATTGTGGATATTAAATATTAGAAATTTGCAAGGTCGGGGAATGCAATAGACAGTAAATGCTCCCCTTCCCTTGACGCTATAGCTTAGATGGGAGGGAGCCCCAGCTGAGGAAATACCTCCTTTACTTAACCCAAAGACAAAGAGGGTTCCCCAGGCGGGGGTGTGGGAACTCGGGGGTGAGGGAAGGCCAGCCTCCACGCTTCGGCCCGGAGGTTCCCCCACCTCTTCCTGCACGACTAGATTCCTCCTCCATCCGCGCCCCCGGCGCGGTCCCTGTCCCCGCCAAATCCGCGCAGCGGTTTCCCATCCCATAGCGGAGACAGGTAGGTCAGGTATGTAGGGAGGTGTTCGAGTGATCCTCATTTCACTGAGGACAAGACCGAGGCTGGGAAGTCTGGGGACTGGCCCGGCGGCAGCGCCGCTGTTAGCCGAAGGTGGGCGCCGGCGCGGGCGCGCGATTGGAGCAGGGATCGCGGCGATTTCGGGGGAGGAGGCAAAGGCGCTCCGCAGGCCCAGAGCCGGCCGGGGGTGGGGTCTCCGCGGGGCGGGGCGGGGAGAGGGAGAAGGGGCGGGCGGCCGCTGCCACGCAGTGCTCCCGCCTCGGCGCCAGAGGGGCGCGGGACGGTGCGGAGGGCCTCCCCGCCTCCACGCGCGCGCACGCCCCGCGCACTCCCGCTGCTTCGCCCATCGCGCAGCGCCGCGCCGCGCAGGCAGCCGCTCGCAGAGCCAGCAGCCGGGGCCCTGGCGTGCAGCGCGGGCCTCGGCGGGGCCCAGCGCCCCGGCCTGGGAGGATGCGGCCCGGGGCGGCCCGGGAGCTGAGCAGGGCCCCCGCGCCGGCCCTACCGGGCCCCGGCCTCCAGAGCCGCAGCCGCCTCCCCGCCCCCGAGAGAAATGACTTCCAAACCGCATTCCGACTGGATTCCCTACAGGTATGCGGGCGCCGGGCCGGGGCGCCCACCACCCCTGACTCGGGACGTAGGCTGGCGGGGGATACGCGGCCGGGATGCAGGGCACTGCTGCCTTCCCCACCTGTCCCAGCACTGGGGCGCGGGTTGGAGTCGCTGGTCTTTCCTCCCTCAACTTTGAGGGCCCCTGCGGACTGATCCCGCCTGCCCCGCTCCACCCGCTTATCCGCCAGGGTTTCTGGAAGGGGCCTTGTTGGGTCAGGGAGCACCATGTGGCCGCCTGGGGAGGGAGCTCACACTGCTCCAAGCCCCCTCCTAGGCCCAGCACCCCAGTCACACGCTGTGCAGGGTCCGCGCACACACTCATACATCTGCACGCATGCACCCACAGGACGTCCGTGTCTTGGGCCAAAGACGCTCCTGCTGGTTGGTTCACTCTCAAAGCATGGATCCGTGAAGACAGTTATTCTGAACCAAGAGCACACTAGTGGTCATGTGCACATGCACCCATATATTCTACACACAAGAATTCTTGGCTCACACAGGCATATACCTGCGTATCGGTGCACGTCCACATCGTGTATCTGGAGAATAACTGACACCTGCTACTCACTCACAAGTGCTACTCAGTCTCTTTCAGAGATCGAGTAATCTACTTGCTAGCAGGTCTATACCTGGACACACACCAGCTCACAGTACATAGAACTGCCCTCACATGCACAAAAGCACTCAATCCAGGCACACTCAGGGAAGCCCACCACCCTCTGCTGCCAGGCACTGTGGTCTATCTCAACGATGGCAGGGTTTTCCCACTTGCGTGGGAAGGGGGCGGGGAGGTGGGCTCGGGCCTCTCACAGGTGCAGGTCTTTCCCCATCCACTCTACTCCAGTCTCTTTATTACCAAGGAAAGGAGCTCATCACCATGGCAGCGCCAGATTCTTGGCCACCCATTGGCTCCTTGGTTGCCATGAGCTACGGGGCTGTCTCTAGGCCTCCTAGAGAGACTTGTGTGTAAAAAGGGTGCTGGACTGCTAAGACCCCCTGTGTTATTGGTGACCCAGGTGCACGTGCTAGCTGACGGCAGGATCAGATCCTCAGGACCTGCCTTGTAACACAGCCTACTCTCTGTTAGAGCCTCATACCAGTCACTGACAGAAAATAGTTCTGACAGGGCTCTTCTCTGAGTCTGTCCAGACAGCGTCCCAAATGGAAACCAGCTGAAACCGCCCAAGGCTTGTTAAAAGCAGATTCTTCTGAAAACAGGCACGAGGCCTGTGAACTCAGGGTTTCTCTTGAGCATTGTTGTTACCTCTAATCTCAGCTCCTGTGGGGGATTCAGGGGTTCCCAGGTTATTTTGTGTCTCTCCCCACCACCAGCAGCAACACACTCACACATGTGCACACACACACACAAGTCACCTACAGGGTCTCCTGCAGAAACCTGTAGTCACACTTAAGTCTCACATGGATCAGGGAGCTGTTTCCATCATGGAACCAGGAACTGGGGCTCTGCTGACTCAGAAGAGCTGCTGCCCTAGACAGACGTCCAGGCTGGGGCACAGGTAGTTTCTGGAGGATGCTGGCCTTTCTTGGCACATGTAGGCTGAGGACCTTCTAGAAGACAGTGCAGCCCCACAGAGTATCATCAACCTTTTCTAGCCACACAGCAGAGGTGCCTGGGCAGTGCCTGTGGGCTGAGTAGACTTGGTGCCGTGGAAGTACCTGTGTGTGGGGGTCCAGATGGCAGGGTGGTGGGTGTGGACTGAGGAGGGTGGGAGGGGCAGCACTTATGGCTGTGGAGATGACGGCATGTTTAGGATCTGGCAAACTGAAGGTTGGGCCAGGCCAAGACTTGGTTCTAGGAAGCTTCTCCCAGGGAGCCAGGGACTAAAGCAACTTGTAGAGACAGTGCAGGGGTCTTAGAGAAAATCTGCCTCAAACGGAATGGCTGAAGCCTGTTCCTGGGAAAGGTGGCCCGGGAAGGTAGAATTGTCTCTAGGAAATGACTCTGTTCTAGCAAGTGCCCAGGGCCCTGGCATCCTGCAAGGAGTGATTTGGCACTTGCCCCAGCCCAGGTCCAACTACTGTCTCCCCTCCACCCCCACACCTCCAGTTCCTTTCCTGGGCTGCAGACTCAGCCCTGAAGCGTAGAGTCCTGCCTCCCTGGATGCCTGGCCCTGAGGAGCAGCTTGTCACCCTCATAGCCTTACGCTGCTTGCCTTCCCCATGCCTGTCACCCCACCTCCTCATTCTGTTGTAGAGAAGGGAGGTGTCTAGCTGGAGGCAGGCCATGTCAGCAGTTACCAGGATCCCCCCTGCCCTGCTGGGGTCTTTCAGGGCACGCACTGAGCGTGCGAAAGCACTGGACTTGGGGTGCAGACTTCCAAAACGGGGGACCTGGGCTGAGAGGAGGAGATTCAAATTGCCTCTTGCATTAACTGGGCTGCTGATTGCAGTCAAAGCCACATGCTGTCTGATCACAGAGAAAACTGGGGCAGAAGACAGACAAAGCATTTTAGTTGCAGATGGGAGTGGGGGCAGGGGTGGCACGCACGTGCTTTGACTGGTGTGAGGCTTCCCTCATGTCACGGCGTGTCAGAACTGGAATGTGGCATTTGGTTTGAGGGAGAGGGGTTGGCTGGCTTCTTGCTGGTTCTCCTGGTGAGGGTTTTACTCCCTCTCTAACGGTAACGTCTTGCACTCCCTGGGTCCAGCTTATTTTCTTTAGAGAAATGATAGTTGGTGATAATCTTCTTATGGGTAATTTTGGCTCAGTGTATAATGATCATGGATTAATCTCGCATTCTGACTTCAAAGGGAGCTATTGAATTTATACAGCTTAGCAATTGGAATCATTTTTTTGCCTTTTGTTTCTATTAGTACTAATAATTTCTATTTCTGCCAGTCTCTCTTGACTCTCTTGACCTGTGTTCTTGAGGAATATTAAATGCCCTTCGTCCATTTACAACCTTTTTTAAGTTGTAGATGGAGCAGTGAGAGTCAGGAAGGACTGAGGCCCACAGGGTGTTGGAGGACCATGCTGGGTGGGATTGAGGTGGCCCTGTCCTCAGTGCCCTTGTCTTCATGGCCCTGAGGCCATTGCCTGGTGTTTCTCTCACTTGGTCATGAACTAATTGAGAACAGGGAATTTATCTGGTTCCTGGTCATGTCCCCAGCACAGACAAGATGGCCACTTCTTTGAATCGAAGGGGCATCCCCGCATAGCCTCTCGGGCTTCCTTGGCTTTCCCAGCCCCACACCTGGGTTCGAAGCACATGTGAGGGATACAGTACTCTCCATCACCATGGGGCCTCCTGGAGCACTGGAGAGTTTCAAGCTGGAAGACCCTTACAGGTCATCTAGTTCTCCAAGCGGATGCTCCCTGTGGCATCCCTGTCACACGGCCTCCCATCAGATGGCTGTGACTTCTTCTAAGTTCTTCCCTAAGTTGAACCTAAGCATGTCTCCATGCTCCCCCTCCTCCTGACCCTTGTTCGGATCCTCCCACCACTTCCTCACTTCGTTTTCTAGGGAGTAATGTGACTCCTGACTCCTTCAGTTCTGTTGCTGGGTTTGGCCTCAGAGGTGCCCTGCCTGGGCAGTTGCGCCGACCACTTCCCTTCTGGCAACAGCCTCGTAACAACTCCCTGATTGTTTTTTTGGGTTTTAGAGATCACCAGCTGCAGCTCATGGTCACATTTGCATGGGTGAGCATTAGAATCGCCCATGGCGCTTGTTTTACAAAGAGAGGGAGGCGTGGGTTGATTCTGGGGCATGTTCCCCAGCAGTTCCAAATGGCCAAGTCAGGGCTTAGTACCCCCAGCAGTTTTAATGCACCTAGTAAATTTGGGAACTGCTGGCTAGAATGGAGATGGCCCATCCTGGACGGCTGGAACTCCTGTGAGCAGTGTGGTCATCTCCCTTCTGTAGCCGCATTGCTTCTCACTGTGTCCCATTAAGCTGCTGGGCCACAGATCTGGACTTGCCATGGGTCTGGCATTGGGCACAGGGTTGCAGCCAGATGCCCTAGTGGCCTTTCCTCTCCTGACAGCCCATGTCTCTGATTTCCTGGGTCCAGCAGGGGTAGCTTCCACTGTGACTGAGGGGAAAGAATGAGGATGGGAAGAGGGGAGGGTAAAGTGACATGGAAAGTATGTCCAGAGGGCTGGGTCTGCCCCTGGATTCCCTGAACCCTGGGCCTCTGGTTAGTGCTGGTGGAGTAGCTGGAGCATGTAAGGTAGAGTCTTTGAACAGAGGGCAGGAAGCAGGCTTAAGGATGCTTTTCCAGGGCACAGCGTTGCCCTTCCGTCCCTGCCTCCTGTTGTCAATCGTGGTTCATCGCTTCGACATCTGTGGGGCGCCTTGGGGGAAGTGAGGGGATGTGGAATGGTGGGCTCCCTGGGAGATGAAGCTGCCCCCTTGTTGGTGCCGGACAGAGCGGATGGATTGGTGGGCACTGAAGTCTGGGTTTCCCCGACCCTCATGAGCCAGTGGCTTTCCTGAGCCTCCCTGTTCAGGCCCCCAGCAGGAGGCGCCCGTGATGGAGGAGCCTCCAGGGTCAGTTGAAAGACCTATCCATCAGCGCCCTGTCTCCCGTCTGAGTCTCCTGGCGGGGCCGCAGCTGGCAGCCTGGGCTTGGCAGTTATTCCATAATTGGAGCTGAAGTCATTAAAAAGCCATTACTGTCTCCTTGCGTGGTTATCGTTTAGTGCAGCCTAGAACAGTGCCCATCAGAAAGAGGCGGGCTGGGGAAGCGGCGGTGAGGAAGGAAGACGCCTTAGGAATGGTGCTGGTGGGGATGAGGAGGCAGGGCCTTCTGGGTGGGGGCGGAGAAGGGAGCTGGGCCTGCTGAGGAAGCCAGGGGAGCTTTTGGTTCTGCTCCCCCTGGAAACAGCTATCACTGTTGCCCTCGTCTCCGCAACAGCTGCTGTTGGCTGGGGATTCTTTGTTATTCACCAGGGAGAGATGCTGCGCACTTGTCGCAAGCTAGAACACCCACCTGGTACAAGCTTGTCACTGCTAGGTACTTGTGGTCCACCTCGTCCCCTTGCAGCTTTCGTAATAACACTGCTTTGCTGGGAATTGTGCTCACTCTCAGAGCCTCCCCGTTTTGGTGGATTTCTTGTAGACCCTCCTAGCTGGGTCTTGCTCAGCCAGGCCCAGGTGGCCTCTCCCCAGTGGCCGCCCCCCAGCCGTGCACACTCCTTTCCTTCTGGGTACTTGCACATGCCTGCTGGTGAGTGAGGTGGTAGGTGGCTCTCCAGGTACTCTGGGGATATCTGAGGTTTCTGGAACCTCTTTTCAGAAGCCTAGCCCTTGTGCTCATCCATCTTTCTCTGAAGGCCAGTGGTTAAGTCCTTTCTACCTGTAATCTTACCTGGTAATCAGTGCTACCGAAGCCTGTGGCTCTTTATCATCCTCCCCCGTCAGGAAATGGAAGTGGAGGCAGAGAAGGAGAAAGTAACATTTTTGTGGAAAGCAGCCTCCTGCCTCCCGCATACCGTGCGAAGTCCATAGCAGTGGGATGTGGCCTATGGTAGGAAAACGTCCCCCCCTGCACGGATGAGGGCATTAAAGGCATTGGGCAGTGAGGCCACTGTGACTGGAAATACCTTTTGTCAGTTGAGCAGCTGCTGTGACCTAGCATTTCCGGAGGTGGCATTGCTGATTGAATCTTCCCTCTCAGCTGGATGTCGCCTTTTCTGAATGACTCTAGATGTGAGCATCAGCACAATGGAAGGCATCTTTTTTGTCTTGCTCAAGCCAAGCCCAGGGCTGGGGATGACCCAGGTGACTGCCCCTGCCCCTGGCACTGCCCTCTGAAAGTGTGAGTGGCTTGTGACAACCTAGAAAGCTGTGGAATGGCCCCTCCTGCTGGTACGAAGTGAAGCCAGCACTGTCTTGTGGAGGTCGCACAGGGGCCAGGCCACTGGCTCATGACAGTGGGGTTTATAGCTGCCCTGTGCCCAGGCACAGAGCTTGGCAAGCGGAGCACAGTTGGATTCCAGACCCTGTTGCTCCTGTTGGCCAGGGGCCATTGTACAGAGCCAAGACTGCATTTTTCATGCGTGTCCTGGAAGTTGTGATGCGTATGCACTGCGCATGCAACTGACCGCGGTGGACAGTGGTGTTCGGCTATGACCCTTTCAAGTCCATCTGTAGGCAAATGCTTTGACTTTGCTTATTCAGTTAGGCTGTTGGCTTGAGCTGTAGAGACAGGAGGGTTGTAGCCTCTCGAGCTTGGCAGGGTCCTCAGGCATTTTGCTCTCTGGTCCTAAACGCTTTCTTCAGAAGTCTTCGCTGTAGTCCCTCCAGCCTCGGTGTGTGCCTTCCACAACGGGCTGCTTACCATCTCAGCCAGCTGGAATATTTAGGGACCTGGTGGTCTTGGTGATGCCCTCAGGGAGCCCCAAATGCAGCTGTGCCCTCTTGGGCAGATGGGCTGTTTCAGGAAGACTGAGGCCTAGAAGTCCAGCTCTTGAGCAGCGTTAACCTCCTGTGCTGTGGTGGCTGAGGGTTTGGTGAATGAGGCTGTTCTGCACATGGCCCCAGATCACAGTTGGGGCTCCTCTGACGTGCAGAGCAGCCCATGAGTACAAGGAAAAACCTTCCCAGAGTCAAGTGGGCAGGACAGCTGCTAGTTAAAAACATGCATAGTCCTCATAGATCGTGGCCAAGGAGGTGGGTGGTGGGCGCTCTGTGATATGGGGCTTCCTTCTATCCTCTGGCTCCTTTGG
This sequence comes from Aotus nancymaae, assembly GCF_030222135.1. Classification (NCBI taxonomy): domain Eukaryota; kingdom Metazoa; phylum Chordata; class Mammalia; order Primates; family Aotidae; genus Aotus; species Aotus nancymaae. Next base: position 51,801,342 of record NW_026988473.1, on the reverse strand, counting down.
AAATGCAAGTAGTTTAAGGCACATGTAGGTCAATGATTGTTCCAGCTAGAAAGGGCTAGCCATCAGGAGGGGGTCAAAGTGGCTTCACTTTGTCCTCAGGGTCATGTGACCTCATCTTTCCCCCTTACACGCACACTGAACTCACCTCACACAAGCACACCCACTTCTTCCACAGGTGTCTGCATGCATGTGCACACACACCAGATACTCACACACTTCCTTATAGCCTCCGTCAAACCTGATGCACTTGGGCATGCCTGTGCAGGTGGCTGCACACAGTCTGGTTCAGGGACAGCATCAGAATAACTGGGCCAGGGCTGCCTGGGGCTTCCCAGAGCTCAGATCCTCAGGCTCCAACTTCACCCCATGCAGCTGTCCACACCTTGGCTTTTAAAGCATTTGGGCCTAGGTCTCATGCATGTGTCTTGGGCTAGCAAAAAGCTAAGTGGTTTGAGTTACCAGCTCCCTACTTGTACTCTGCCTTCCTCAGAGTTAGGGCAGTCTGGGTGAGATGAGGCTCCCTGTCCCAAGACTTGTGGAGCTCAAGGATTCAATGTCCCCAGGACTGCCTGTGCCATGTCTGTAGCCCGGGAAGGACCTGGTGGCTGGTTGCTGGGCTGTACATTGATGTGTTGTGTCCACCCTGCAGACACCCCCATGTGTCCCAAGCCCTGTATCCTGAGGGACTGGTTGGTCTCTTGGCTTCATTCTCCCAAATGAGAAGGAGGACCCTCTGCCCTCTTTAAGTGGGGAAGGGGAGTGGACAAAGTCCGCACTCTACTCTGCCCATCAGGAAAGCCAGGGGTTTGCTTTGAACGGATGGGGAAAGGGTCTGCCCCAGAGGATGCAGCCTCCTCTAGAATGGTGGAAAGGAGGGAAAAGGCTGGTGAGATCCCAGTAGGGAGCTGGAGGGAGTGGGTTTGTTTAAAGCCTGGCCTTGGGCCTGGCTTGTTGCCGATGACTCTGGATAGTTCTCCTGGATCTCAGTCAAGCCCGGCCCTGCTCAGGGGTCTGAGGGGAGGGTCTCATCCCGTACTTACTGGGGAGTCCTTGGGGAAACAGGAGTCCTATCAGGCTTCCAAAGTGGCAGCTCAAACCCTTTTGGTTCAAGCTGGTTTCAAGATGGCAGCCTCCACCCTTCCTCCATCTACCATGTGGGCTCACTTAGTCCCAGAAGCCATGATGCGCTGGGGGTGGGCTCTGGGATATATCCTGGCACTTGTGGGCAAGCCCTGAAAACCCCTCTTTCATTCTGCAGTGTTTTAGATGATGAGGGCAGAAACCTGAGGCAGCAGAAGCTTGATCGGCAGGTGAGTGAGCCTGGGGCTGGGTGGAAGGGAAGAGTCTGGGCTGGGATCTCCGAGGGCAGAGGGGCAGGGCTGTGCATCTTTCCTGGATGATCCCATCTGATGGGATGGGATTCCCATGTGGAAGAAGAGAGGTACCCTCTCTTCCGGCTCAGCACTAACCCTGCCATGGCACGTGGGCTTCTGCCCCTCAGGCAGCTGAGTGACTGCAGTTGGAGGGCTGGCTGGCTGGCTGTGCTGGGATCCTGCCAAGGCAGCCACCTGAGCCCCATCTTGCCTCCTTTTCCTGGACCCCAAGTGTTGGGGTGCCAAGAACATGGGGCCTTGGCCCAAGGTGGGCTGTGGTGTCCCGAGAACTGGGAGCCCTTCCTTCCCGGTGGAGGCAGTGGATCAGCCAACCTCTGTGCCTCCACAGCGGGCCCTGCTGGAGCAGAAGCAGAAGAAGAAGCGCCAGGAGCCCCTGATGGTGCAGGCCAACGCAGATGGGCGGCCCCGGAGCCGGCGGACCCGGCAGTCAGAGGAGCAAGCGCCCCTGGTGGAGTCCTACCTCAGCAGCAGCGGCAGCACCAGCTACCAAGGTACCCCCTGCCTGCCACCCCACATCCTGTCACTGCTTTGGGGAGCCCTTCACTTCCTGCCAACCTAGGCAGGCGAGCGCTGGTCCAGGTGAGGGTATGCCCAGGCTGTGTATGGCTTTCAGCCCAGGCAGACAACTGAGTAGGGAAGGTGGACCTGTAGCCTTGGGCACCTGCGTATGCTCCAGCTGTCACCTCCTGAATCAGGTGCTGAGGTTAGAAGGCTAAAACTTTTATGAAGCCAAGAGTTCAGAAGTTTTGATCTGGAGCATTTCACTGAGTGTAGGTGGCAGCTTCTAAGAGTAAACAGCCTGCTCCCCACCAGTATTCTACATCCTGAGAGGAATCCATCTCTGTCCTGCCCCATACCAACCAGTGTCTCAGGACAAACACCTGTTTCGTTCCCTCTCTGCACGGCATCTGCCTGGCTTCCGACTTGGAGATCCCCGTCTCTGGCTTACAACTCCTTAATTACTGTAGTGATCTGGAGCCTCCAGCTCTCATTCTTGTATTTCCGGGTCTCAGCAGAGCCCACTAGGGAGAAATTCTCTGTGGCAAATCCTGGAGAGAGAATGGCTTCAGCACATCCCTGCTCTCAGGACTCTCCTTCCTTCGTGGGTTAGGTTAAGAGTAGGCCAGGCCAGACTGAGGGTTGGGCTCTCTTGAGCTTGAAAGGACTCAGACTCAGTCACCACTGCCCCCTGCTGGTGCTAGTAATCCAGGCTGCTACTTCATCAAATAATAATTCTAAGAAGGTTTCGGGCATCTGGCTCTTGCGGTTAGGAAGAACCTTGGCAGCCATGGGATTCCCCTCCTCCTGTGGCTTCTTTCTGACCTGGAGCCTCCAGATACATCGAACTACTGGTAGTTGCCTCACCTCAGGGCTAAGCTTTTTCATCTAACTGCTGGTCCCATACCCTGCCTCACAGTATTTCAGGTTCTTCTCTGGGTTCCACTGACCCGTCGCTCACTGAGCCCTTTGTCTGCGCTTTGGAGAGCAGCAGTTGAGTCCCATTTGCCTGGTGCCATTTGTGGCTGGGCACACCATTCAGGCTCGATCCCCTCTGTGTGCATGGGTACCCTCCAAGGAAGCCCACTCCGGTGGTTCTAATAAAGGGTGTCTGTGCATCTGCCAGTGGCTAAGCACAGTGCTAGCGGCTTTACCTGCATTATCTTGTTTCATCCTCACAGGAACTCATTATCCCCACGTGATCCGTAAGCACATGGGCTCCGAGGGGCCCAGTGCCATGCTCGCAGTACTCTGCTGGTGAACCCAGACCTAGCAGATGCCAAATGGGCTCTCCTCCATATTGTTGAAAAGCTCCTTCATGCTAATTCCCTTGTGTGTGTCTCAGTTCAGCACCCTGGCCATATCTAGTATGTCTGTACTCCACTTGAGAGGCCCTCAGAAAACAGGGGACAGGGACTTCAGCCCAGCTGCCTCACAGAGGCAGCCCCAGCTGCTCCTGACAGAGCGGGCCTGGCCCCACCCTTTGCTGGCAGCCGCCTCCTCCACTTCTTTTGTGAGCACCGTCTCAAGGGTGGCAGTGGTACCCTGCTGAGAAGGCAGGCTACTCTTCTGGGTCCTCTTGCGTGTGGCCTATGGCTATGTGGCATCACAGCCTCAGCTCTGCCAAGCCTGGCACCACATATGGGCGAGCGAGGCTGCATACCGAGTGGGAGCCTGCACCCAGGATTGTGGGCCCTGCCAATTTACATCTTGAGAGGTCATTGATGTGCAGTCATTTTGGCAGGTATTTCTTGGCAGCTGTGTTCCAGATGGCACCAGGCTGTCAGAAAGACTGCGGTACAAGTAGCGCCTCTGGCGTTAGTGCAGGACTGAAGTCAAGAGTTTCTTTGCCAGGTGGCTCACACCTGTAGTCCCAACACTTTAGGAGGCCAAGGCAGGAGGATCGCTTGAGGCCAGAAGTTCAGGACCAGCCTGGGTAACATAGCAAGACCCCATCTTTAAAAAAAATTAGCTGAGTGTGATGGCACACACCTGTAGTCCCAGTTACGTAGTACGGTCACTTGAGCCCAGGAGTTTGAGACTGCAGTCAGCTGTGACAGTGCCACTGCACTCCAGCAAGTAAAAAAGAAAAGAAAAAGTTTCTGGTCATGCCGCTACCAGTTACCTGCTCGCTTGTGACTGGAGGCAAGTCATTTACCCTCTCTGGATATGCTTCCTCCATTATAAAATGGGGAAAGTTCTCTGTCTTAGGGCTTTGGAACTTGAAGGGGCCATGGTGTGCTCCAAGGTTCAAAATCAGCTGCTTGCTATTCCCTGCTGACATTCCAGATGGGGCCAGGCCTCCAGAGCCTTTTTCAGAGGACATTTGCACATGTGACATTTGACTTGTTCGAAGTACATACTGCGTCTCTGGGGGTCTCTGTCTGGCTCCAAGTGTTAGACGAAGCGCTGAGGAGGCTGCTGCACATACCCGTGGCAGACCCAGGAAATGGTGTTTCTAAGGCCACTCCCACCCGGCCTACAGCATTAGCTGCCTCCCTCTCTGCCCTCTGCTGGCTACAGGCATTAAATACAGGGGATCATTCCAAGAGGAAAAGGAGGGCGTTTGATATACATCAGAGGTCAGTTTATCCTGGTTTTTGACCTGCTGGCTATACTCATTCACGTTGCATATTCTTTCATTTCTTAAATATTTATTGAGCTTTGTGTCAGGCTTTGGATTAGAAGCCGTAGGTCCCGAGTGAGCACAAATGGGTGTGGCCCCTGTTTTCATGGGACTCACAGTCTAGGTGGGGAGAGAATGCTAAACAGCCCGTCTCAGGTGTGTTTTGTGGAAGGAAACCATGACAACACCTGCTCCGACTAGGGAGGCAGGCACAGCTTCCCTCGGGAGGTGACACCCAAGCTGAAATCTGCAGGATGAGTGGGAGCTTATTTATCACTGGGTGTGGGGTGGGGGGCTGTGCAGGCAGCAGGGGAACAAGAGCCCTGAGGCAAGAGCGAGTGCAGTGCCTGTGAGAGGCACCAGACCAGCCTAATGTGGCTGGAAGTCTTGGTGCCCCCGAGGCAGGGAATGTGCGTTTAAACCTAGGGGAAGGGAGAGAATATTGGTCTTCATCTTAAGAGCAATTGGAAACCATTAAAGGATTTTGAGCAGATTGGGGTTCTGCAGTATGGAGAATTTGGAGGCCACCAGCTGGGACCCTTCTGAGACCTCACTACTGGTGCGTGTAGCTCCTTGTCTCCCAGAGTTGCTGTTCTGGGCACTCCCACACCCCAGCCTCCCATGGGCTCATCTCCACAGAGCCCCACCGTGGACTCCCTGGAGTGCTTGCCCTGGTTGTGGTCTCTTCCAGAAGACACAGCCTTTGAACAAAGGCTTCTTCACCATCTTCAATGGCCATATCCTCGGACATTCTCCCTGCCCCTGTCCAGGCTCAGTACAGTTTGATGGCCCAGAATTTTGATTACTCAGCTTCTTGGCTGATCATAGGTCTTGATCTGGCTGTTGACTTGATCACACTGGGCTGGGGGCGCCGCCTCCTTCCAGCTGGGCCTGCCCTGGGATCTTTGCCTAGTATAGATAAGTGGGCCTGATTCTGTGGGCTGTGGAAGTGGTACAGGGGCCCTGGTGGGACTCGGGGTACGGCTGAAAATGCTGTGCTGGGGACTGTGTTCAGATGGGAGCTTTGGTCTCACCCAGCACCTGTTTCTGTCTGTCTGGGGTTGTCTTCTGAGCAGTTCAAGAGGCCGACTCACTCGTCAGTGTACAGCTGGGAGCCACACGCCCAACAGCACCAGCTTCAGCCAAGAGAACCAAGGCAGCAGCCACAGCAGGGGGCCAGGGTGGCGCCGCCAGGAAGGAGAAGAAGGGAAAGCACAAAGGTCAGCTTGCATTCTCTACAGCCCTCCCTAGCAGGCCTGGCCTCACTGTAGGGCTGGGAGGGTTTGTCCTCCTGACTTGGAGAGGAGGGACAGGATGAACAGACTCAGGAAAGATACAGACTTCCACTGTGAGCCCCTGGGTCCCCCGTTAGATGGCTCACAGGCCTCATCTAGCTTGGGAGGTGCCTGGGCCGCCTCTGGGTGTGGGCAGGCCCATCACACTGCCAGGAAGTTAAGTCTTACTCAGCTGTGGCCCAGGACACTGTCCCCCACCTCAGCTACCTTGGTCTGAGCACCCTGTATCATGACCTCTCAAGGATGATCTCACCCAGCCTGGAGTAGGACACGCCCTGCAATGGGGGTGACTGCCTCCGAGGCAGTTTGCCCCATCCTTGTGCAGTCCTCACTATCAGCTCTTCCTTAAGTGGGCTTCCCTTGACTCCGTACTCTAGTCCAGGTTCTACCCTCTGGACCACAGACCAGCCTGTTCCGTCTGCTCCTTTCTCCAGAAAAGACCCCTAAAGATCCTCAAGGACAGTGATGGTGGCACCTGCCCCAAGTCCTATCTCTTGGCTACACATCCCGTTTCCTCAGCCTTTGTTCATGAGCAGTGGTTTCCAGGCCACTGCATCATGGTTGGACAGTGATGTGTCAGGGGCCATGGGCTTCTGGAGCTGGCGAGCATTCTGGGCATAGCTCAGCAGGCAGGCAGGGTGGCTCCCACCTGTGTGGGTCAGGCCTTGCTTCTGTTACTGAAGTTCTGTGGTAACTGGCAGGAAGGCTGATATGGGATGGGACACGCTTCACTTGGGAAGGCGAGTGTATACCAACGCTAATCATTTTCAAGGGGCCCCGCATTTCTAATGATGTGAGTTACCGCGTGTATGTATGTGTATATTCGTAAAAGAAAACACCAGTATTGGTCACTTGTAGCTGGCCATGTCCAGGAATGATTGTTGGCCTTGGCTATGGTCTGGATCAATCCTGTTCTCCATCTTGTTTTTTCCACTGTGCAGATGGTTTTGTAGATGGCTGCCATCTGCTTTAATGATGTGAGGTATTGTAAACCAACCCATGGCAATTAATTTGAGGGAAAAGCAGAAGAAATGAAGCCCACAACCCTTAGTAGCTTACCAGCTGTTAACAGGCTGATGCAATCATGAGTTTTATAAAAATCAGTTTTGCAGAGGGTTTCCCCACTCTTCCCTCATTCCCTTGATGGATGTCTGAGAATCCAGGCCCTCCACTCCTCCTCCTGGTTGTAACTCAGGAGTGTCCATGGCCTGCAGGCACCAGCGGGCCAGCAGCACTGGCAGAAGACAAGTCTGAGGCCCAAGGCCCAGTGCAGATCCTGACTGTGGGCGAGTCAGACCACGCCCAGGACGCAGGGGAGACGGCAGCTGGTGGGTGCGAACGGCCCAGCGGGCAGGATCTCCGTGCCACGATGCAGAGGAAGGGTGAGCCCCATGGGGGCCCAGTGATACCCCCAAAACCCAGTCCCAGGTTCTCAGATGCACCTTTCTTCAGGAGCATGGCCTTCCTTTGTCCCAGCCCTTCCCTGGCCATGTTGGGTGGGGGTGGGGTACACTTAAGGACAAATGAGAAACTTTTAGGCAGGGCCTCTGATAAGGCTCCAGGGAGGTCCAGATTTGGAGGCAGATTTCCTTTTCCTCCTTAAAAAAAGCTCCTTTTGCTCCTTAGAAAAAGCTCCTTTTGCGAGAAGTTTCCCATATGTCTGCTGAGCTAGTGGGAACAGGGCCAGGATGCCAAGAGGCAGGGCAGATCCTCCCTAGAAACCTGCTGCTCAGTTTTCCCACCACAAGCCCTACCCTAAGGAGCCCCTGGTGCAGGGCGGCAGAGGGAAGAAGCCTGGCAGTCATTGTGAGAAATATAATCAAGGATGGCTTCCTGTACAAGGGGCTGTTGAGACAAACTGGGGGTGGGGGTGGCATTCCTGGGGAATGGCATGCAGGAGGACACCTGAGATAAAAGCTCAGGGCAAAGTTGAGCAGTCAGTGCCGCCTCCCCCCGCCCCCCACATCGGGCTGAGAAAGGAGCTGAGGCCCCTGCCCTAGTGGATTCCATGGCCTATGCCAGCCAAGACCTCTAATAGGCCTGAGGTCAGACATGGAGGTTCCCAGTTCAAGGTGAGCTCAGTGTAGGCCTTCATGCACAAGAGACAGTGGCAGGGTGGCTGCTAGGAAGGGAGTAATGTAGGGACTGAGCTGAAACTGGGTGGTGGGGGCATATCCTGAAGATTGTGGTCAGCCCTGGTTCATGTGTGCACCTGAGAGAATGTCCTTGTATATGTGGACATGTGTGGGAATACATGTGTGAACGTGAGTCTTTACGTATACATATGGCTGCGCAAAAGTGTGCGTGTGTGTGGGTACAGGTGACTCTGTCTGAACGTGTGTATGTGACCATGTGTATTTCAGGGGTGGGGCAGACTTCTCATTCATCCCTACTTCTTCGCTCGTTGGCTCAGGCATCTCCAGCAGCATGAGCTTTGAAGAGGAAGAAGAGGATGAGGACGACAACAGCTCCAGCTCCTCCCAGCTAAATAGTAACACCCGCCCCAGCTCTGCTACTAGCAGGAAGTCTGTCAGGGTGAGTGAGTGAGCCTGCGTCCATAGCAGTTTTTGGAGGACTGCTCATCCAAATTAGAGGTAGAGCATGTGTGAAGAGATGATGGGGAGCTGGCTTTTCTGGGGCTGAGGCTGGACTCTCATGCCTTTTAGGAGCGTCTCTGCTGGCCCCTTATGCCTGTCTACCTAGCCTCCGAACCTCTTCAGCTAGGCCAGCGGGCTGAAGTGTCGGGGGAGCTGCAGTTGGACAGGGTGACCTCTGAGGACCTTCCCATATCCCCATTTCCACCTCTAGGAATTGTTGAGAAGAGGGCAGGGCCGGGAAAATAGCTCCTGACCCCAGGCCCAGGCTGACCAGGCCCACATCCCAGGATCCTTCCCTCCCACCACCACATCAGGAGGCAGATTTGGAACCCAGACCACCAATTTGGGCTGCTTAGGGTCCCTGGGGCTCAGGCGCCTATTCTTTGTCCCCATAGGAGGCAGCCTCAGCCCCCAGCCCAACAACTCCAGAGCAACCAGGGGACGTTGAGGTCCAGGATCTGGAGGAGTTTGCACTGAGGCCAGCCCCCCAGGGTATCACCATCAAATGCCGCATCACCCGGGACAAGAAAGGGATGGACCGGGGCATGTACCCTACCTACTTTCTGCACCTGGACCGCGAGGATGGGAAGAAGGTAAGGTTCTGGGTCTATATTATCCTCTAGGCATTTCAGCCCCTTTAAGTTCTAGGGGCTCAAATGTGACTGGAAGCCTCACATCCACCACTGACCTCTGTTTCTCAAAGAAACAGCCTTTGTGTCTGGTCAGTGCATATTTTATGTTTGCCAGTGCATTTGTGTGTGTGCACATATGTGCGTTGGGGTGCTGACCTAAGGGAGAGACAATCTGTGTGAGTGGCACTCAGGATTGTGTGCAGACCAGAGGCTGGGTCTGGAATATGATCTCGTTCCACTCCCCAAGGTGTTCCTCCTGGCGGGAAGGAAGAGAAAGAAGAGTAAAACTTCCAATTACCTCATCTCTGTGGACCCAACAGACTTATCTCGAGGAGGGGACAGCTATATCGGGAAACTGCGGTACTAGCAATCCCCCAGGAAGCAGGCGGGAGTGGGAGGGGGGCAGGGGCAGGCTCTCTGTAGAGGGCCTCAATCTCCCTGAAGGAGACGTAGGCCAGGGATGGATACTTACCCTAGATCCTCCCTGATCATCACATCCAACTGGAGGCCTATGTCTATGCCAGCCTAGAACCTGTCTTACAGATGGGCCTCACACACCTGACCCCAAGCTGCTCCCAGCAGGTGGGTGCAGGTCCACCAAGAGTGACAGATCCAGCCCCAGGGTGTCATTGATAATGCAGGGCAAAGTTGAGCAGTCAGTGCCACCATGGAAGAGCTGCCTTGGCCCCATGGTCAGTGCCAAGGGACAGGGCTGAGAATGAGCTCTTGAGGAAACACACAGCAATCTTGGGGGTGGGGGTGCTGGGGAAGGGGGGTTTGCTGAGGAGCAGAGTACCAGATGTGGGGAGCATAAAGCTGGGAGGTCAGGAGCTAAAGCTGGAGATGGGGCTGGACTGAGACTTAGGCTGGATGCCACAGGGGAGATCTCATTCTCTCTCCATGGGTGCTGAGCCCCTTCTACTGTCTTATCAGATGCCATTCTGTTTGCCCACCTCCCATGTTCCCCCAGATAAATGTTGTGAAGAATCCTGATTTTCCTTCCTGAATTGCTGCCACTGAACTGAAATGCACTTTGAGTCAACTCAGAGCAAGTCCAGGCCTTCTGCCCACAAAAGTGTCTTCAAAGATGCGTATTCAGTGAGCAGTATGCCTCCCTGGGCCTGCTGTTGGACCAGCCCAGAATGCTTTGCAGGCTCCTCATAGGACAGACGAGCTGTTCCCTGCTCTGGGGTACAGGGTGTGACTCTATACTGCTTGTGCCTTTATTTCAGGTCCAACTTGATGGGCACCAAGTTCACTGTCTATGACAATGGAGTCAACCCTCAGAAGGCCTCATCCTCTACTTTGGAAAGTGGAACCTTGCGTCAGGAGCTGGCAGCTGTGTGCTACGTGAGTCCTAGGTTCTGGGGTCTCTGATTTCCAAGGTAGATATGAAACCCAGGACTTGATGCCTGATCTAGGGGCTATCCCATCCATCTTAGTGGGTAGACAAGGCTGTGTGGAGAGGGGCTGTCCTCTGTGGAGGGATCCTGGCCTAGGACAGGGGCTCTGGCTCTCCCTCCTGTCTTCAGAGCTCACACTACAGCCAGCCATCTGCTTGGGAAGCTCAGAAAACCAGGCCTGGCTCTCTGTAGTCCTGGCCAGGAGTCTCTTAGGCAGAGAGAGACAGTAGGCCTGGGTTCTTTTCTGTGCATTCCCAGATCATCCGTCTGGTATGCCAGGTTCTACATGGATTACAGGGCACTTTGTCCTCTCACTGAATGTTCAACCTAAGAGTTAGATCCTATTTTCTTCATAGATGAGGAAACTGAAGCTCAGCTGCAGATATCACACAGCTCAAAAATGACCAAACTGGAATCTAAATATAGGGGATTACTCTACCTCTTTGAAGCTGTTTCTTCATTTTTAAAATGAGGGGTGGGTATCTTATCAATCTGGGCATGGGCACTTCTTGGAGGCCATCAGTAATCCACAGCTACTTTGTATGTTCCTGTGGTGCCACCTGCTGACCAGTTTTGGTGAGGCAGCCCGAGTCTTCAAGTACTTACTGAGCTCCAACTTTAAGGATGTGGTAATGAACAGACATAAATGTATACCTTTATGGGACTTAAGGCCCTAGTAGGAAAGACAAGCTATGAAACAGATAAGTGAAGTAAGTATGTTCTTTATAAATGCTAAGAAGAAAAGGTAGGCAGTGGGGAAAGGAAATGCCAGGGTGTGAGATTTTCAGAAGAATGGCAGGGAGGGCTTCACTGAGGTAGCTCTTGAGTAAAGACCAGAAGGAAGTGAAAACCAGCAGTGTACATGTCTAGGGGACAAGGGGCAAAAGTCCTGAGTGCCTGGCATGAAGAAGGAATGGAGTGAATGCCAGGGAGTAAATGGTGAGGAGAGTACCATGGGGCCATGTGCAGGTAAAGTCACATCTTTAGCTTTACTTGGAGTGAGCTGGGGAGCCACTGAAGGGTTTTGAGCAGAGGAGAAAGATAATCTGACTTAACGTGCCTGAGCACTGGCTGCTGTGTTGAGAACAGATGATGGGGAGGAGGAGTAGGAGGGCCAAGAACAGAACAAGGAGTCCAGGTAAAGGCTGTTACAGTGATCTCGGTGAGAGAACCTAGCAGTGAAAAGTGGTGGAATTCTGGGTATAATTTGAAGGTAGAGCTGATAGAAACTGCTGATGGATTAGAAGTAAGATGTAGAAGAGAGGACTCAAGTGTGACCAAGTAATTTGCCAGAGCAAGCGGAAGAACTGCATTGCCATAAATGGAAGCAAGGATGACGTATAAAAGAAGCTAGTTCTGCCAGAGTAGAGACCCAGGAGCTTGGTTCTGCCCATGTTAGGTTTAGAGGTGCCTGTTAGACTTTGGAGTGGAGATGGTGGGAACTAGTTCTTCATCTTTATTCCCATCCCCTCACCTTCTCCAGTAGGTCAGTAGACGCCTCAGGTGGCCAGTGTTGCGTTCTCTTTCCCAGGAGACAAACGTCTTAGGCTTCAAGGGGCCTCGGAAGATGAGCGTGATTGTCCCAGGCATGAACATGGTTCATGAGAGAGTCTCTATCCGCCCCCGCAACGTGAGTCTCTATTCCTCCCTCCCTTCTTTCCCCATCATCCTGGTCTCTGCATGAGCTTCTAAGGGCAGAACTCCAGCAGATGTGGATATGTGGAGGGGATACCATGTGAGAAAGCCCTGGGGGTCTAGGGAAGTCTAGGACCCACATTCCTGGGACGGATCCCTCTTTGGGGTGGTCATGGTGCCAAAGGCCTGGGCCTGGCTCAGGTGAGGCTGCCCTCCCAGGAGCATGAGACACTGCTAGCACGCTGGCAGAATAAGAACACCGAGAGTATCATCGAGCTGCAAAATAAGACACCTGTCTGGAATGATGACACACAGTCCTACGTACTCAACTTCCATGGGCGTGTCACACAGGCCTCCGTGAAGAACTTCCAGATCATCCATGGCAATGACCGTGAGTGTTTCTGTCCCTACTCATTATGGTCCGTATGATGCCCAAGGCCCTTAGTGTAGGGTGCACCCCACCTAGCCCTGCCCACGCTGGCTAGAGTTGAAAAATGTGAGCTATACAGCTTAGGTTAGATGTATGGAACTTTCTAATCTTAATGACTGGGAGGTCCTGGAAGAGCCTTCTTTGGAGCCCTGGTCCTAGATTCTGTGTATTCAGCAGAGTCTCAGGCATGGGAACACCCTTTAAAAGGACTTTTCCTCCTCTTCTCTGTCCCCTGGTGTTCACATCACTTTCTCCTTTGCTATCTGCTTCCTCTTTCCTGCCACTTCTCCCAACTGGCGTTTGTTTTACTTCCTTTGTGATTCCCTTGGCATCTCCACTTCTCACTTTCTCTTCCCTCATGTGGTTTGGGTGTGTGTCTGTCCTTTCCTGGCTCTTCCATTCCTGCCCTGTCCTTTTCTCTGTCTGTGCCTGTGCTTGGCCCCAGCGGACTACATCGTGATGCAGTTTGGCCGGGTAGCAGAGGATGTATTCACCATGGATTACAACTACCCGCTGTGTGCGCTGCAGGCCTTTGCCATTGCCCTGTCCAGCTTCGACAGCAAGCTGGCGTGCGAGTAGAGGCCTCTTCGTGCCCTTTGGGGTTGCCCAGCCTGGAGCGGAGCTTGCCTGCCTGCCTGCTATGGAGACAGCCCTGCCTACCCTCTGTATATAGGCCTTCTGCCAGAGGAAGCTTTGGCCCTCAGTGGGCTCCCTGGCCCAGCCAGCCAGGAACTGGCTCCTTTGCCTCTGCTGCTGAGGCAGGGGAGTAGTGGAGAGCGGGTGGGTGGGTGTGAAGGGACGAGAGTAATTCTTTCTGTGCCCCGATATCAACACACACTCCAGCCCTTGGGGTAGTGTGTCACTTGGTAGTCGTGCTTACCAAGCTGAGCAACCTTTTCAGCTGGGAAGGCCAGAAGAGGCATAGAGGGAGAGGAAGCACAATGCAGGGCTGCTGTGGCCCAGTCATCCGCTCAGCCAAGGAGTCAGATGGCAACGGGTACCCCAGCAGGTAGGGGTACAGTGAGTGTGTGTATGTATGAAGGCCACATCAACTTTATGTAGCAAAGGGCTTGGTGGCCGAGCCTGGTCCTTAAGCAACTGCAGAAAGGCTCACCCAAGCCTGAGAGAAGTTGGGAGGGTGGTGGGGACAGGTAAGTGGCAGGCCCTGTCAGGACTGGAGGGTCCTGGCTCACTGTGGCTGTGGGAATCAGCTGGTGGCTAGGGTTCTAGCGCATTTTGTTTCTCCAGGTTTCCTCTGTCTCACAGAGGCAGCAGGAACCCAGCTGTCAAGGTTGACTGTCTTAGTAGGTGGGCCTTGCAGGACACAGGGTCAGCATGCAGAAGTGCATGAACAGGGTCCCTGGATCAGGGTTGTTCTGAGAGTCCTGTCAGCTGCCCCAGGACCTCTCTGCTTAGCAGCCCAGCACAACCCCCAGGAAACACAGATGGGGTCCAGGTCACCAGCCTGACTGCACACAGCTATGCATGCCTGGGGATCCTGCTATCAGAGAACTATTCCCAAGCCATGACATGCTCCTGGAAGAGTCTCTCCTCTGTCTCTGGAAAGACCCAACTCTCACTGCTGTCAACCAAGTCATGGTTGGTAAAGCCTTCTGTGTATGGTTCTTGGGAGGAAATGGGACAGGGTGAATTAAAGCAGGGACTATTTTAGACACACAAGAGATCAGTAGTGGCAGGACCCTTAAGGATTAACTAGTACAACCTTACTGCTTTAGGTGAATCACTCTCAGAAAACAGGGCTTGCCCTGGGTCACCTAGCTGGTTAATGGCAGCGTTCAGAACCTCAAGTTCTCTTGATTTCTTTGTTCCCACTGTCCCCCAAAACACTAGTATCTCTGGGTCTCTAGCCTCCTGGGGCCCATTCTGCATGCCCTCCCCACTTCCCCTGATTCCAGAGACTTAGAAACATCGGAGTTGATACATAAGATTGAAACCATTCCAGTAGGAATTCAGGCAGTTCCCTGTTGAAAGTTGGTTTTTTTGCACGAATATGATCCAGGATTGGTCTGTGTCTGGCCCCTCCATGAGGACTGCTCAGCAGTGAGCAGGCTTTAGTAAGGCTGCGGCACACTTCTCAGTTTAGGTGAGAGAGAGTGCATAAAGGTGGTGGGGCTGGGCCTGATTACTCCCTCCACTGCCACTGCTATTTCTCCTTGGATGGCGCTGTCCACCGTGCAGGCTTGGAAACTCGAAGCTCAAGCTCTTGCTCATTTGTCATTTACCCTGGTGGAGGCTTCTTGCCCAGATAGAGATCAGAAATCAGTGGGAAGCAAGCAGGGATTGAACCTTGCTTTAGAGTAGATATGTTTGGAAGAGCTAAGCAGAAATTAATTTTTAAAAATAAAAGTTGTATTTTAAACATGGTAGGCTTTATAGGTGAAGGACTTGTTTTGACTTAAATAGAAGTAGTATGCTCTCATTTCTTTGTAATCTAGAGTTTCCTATGTTGAATGCTTAAAGCGAGGCATACCTGTTCTAGCAGGATCTGCCCACACCTCAGCCATACATCTCTGTGAGAGGCACCTCCAATGATTCACTTTTGCAACATGGTCCAGTTTCTAGAGTGCACTAGAATCTTCTGTGCCAGCTGGTGAAACATCATGGTGCCATCTTCCTTTCTACAGTTCCAGTTTAGCCCTTCCTTCCCTACCTTTAAGGAGAAGAGATCTGCATTGTGACATTTGAGATGATGGACACTAGGTCATCTCTAATGTTTGGTCAAGCTATTTCTCTGGATTTGTGATTTTAAGATAGAACAGGCTGGTTCTGAGTTCTGGTAAGACAGAGACCTTGGTGGCAGTGGAAAAATCAGAAGCACAAAGGAAAACTTTGGCCTCTGCTTTCTCCTGTAGCATACAGAAGAGGGAGCTGGCTGGATCTTTTGGTGGGGTCAGGAAACATGGGCTGAGCTTTCTAGCCTGGGTGTGGAGAAGGGTAGCCTCAGCCACAAAACTCTTGTCAGGCATTGAGTGACAAGCATCCGCAGCTGAGTGCACTCCTGGAAATGCTGGTTTTCCTTGACCACTGGCCCTGGGGCCATGGGCACAAGGACTCCTAAAGCTGCTGTAGGACCCCTGGAAACCACCTGGGTTCAGCCTCTCCCATAGTAAGAGTTCTTGCCCTTCATACCCTCTACCTGGATGGATGGTCCTTGATTGGGCAGGGAATCAATGGCAGAATGAGCAGTCCCTAACAAACAGTATTGGGCAGTTGGGACCTTAGGCAGCTTCTCTCTAACTGCTCCTGGGACCACACCCCAAACTCTACACCCTCTGCCCCCAAACAATTCTGCAGAGTGGTGAAGTTCACTTCCCCAACTCTTCAAGTCTAGCTTTTCCTTCCCTTCTGGCTCCAAGGTGCTCTGTGTCCATCTGTGTATGTGTGTGTCTGCGTGTCTCTGTGTATACTGGGGAAAAGGGCAATCAGTAATCAACTGAGGTTTCTTAATTGTGATTATTTTGCTAAGAAATGAGTAGGAAAGGAATAAGGATGTTGTTATGATCGCCTGTGGATTTTGTCCATTCATTTCATGCTCTTTGAACAGCAGGTACACCTGGGAAAATAGCAGCTTTTTCTCTCAGGGTTCTGAGTGAGAGGTCACCATCCAAGAAAGGTGTTAGCTTTTCAGTTCCCACTCTCCATTTCCTGAAGAAATTGGTATGTTGCACATATGGTTGAAACTGAACATATTCTAGTGAATGTGCCTTAAAAATCACGACACTAGTTCAGAGGAAGCACATAAGGTCAGACCTATGGTGAAGATAGGTGTTGGAAGCCAGGACTGTGATAATCAGAAGCTGTAAGAGAACTTTTGGAGCCTGCCTCCTTCAGTAACAAGTAGGGCACAAAATTATAGAAGAACTTGGTTTTTTTTTTTCCCCTCATTCTGAAAATAGCAGGACATTTACCTCTTAAATAAACTTAGCATTTAGAGGTAGTTCTAAATTTAACAAGTGGCAGGGTTGATTTCAAAGAAAAAGGTCCATGCTTTGCTTACAATGGAGTCTGCAGTGAGGGGAGATGCTGGGATAGCCAGTTCCATGGCTCTGTTATGCAAGCACAAATTCCATCTCCTAGATGGACTTCCTGGTTTTCTCCTACTGCAGTAACACTGACCTTCCCTTTTCTAATTCCTTATGCCGGCTGCGGCATCCCTGTGTCAATTCAGGTTGCCAAGTGGTCCTGAATACACTTTTATACATAGCTGAATGAGTCTGCTTTCACTGAGACTGGGACCTGAATGACCTGTAGTTAGGGCCCAGGGTTGGGACACTATAGTACCTGGGGCTCTCGTCTGTAGGCTTGTAGTAGCCACCAGTAATAAGCCAAGAGCTGGGCTCTTGGTTGAGTTTATGGCCACCTGGAATTTTCTGTCATCTCAGGACACAGAGGGGAGGGGCAGAACAGACATATTATGACAGGTTTGGTTTTTAAATTTTCCAACCAAGTGAAGAGGCAAGTTGGTCTTACAGAAAGCATTACTGCACTTAGTAGCTATGTGATTTTGAGCAAACCACATAATCTTTCTAGGTCCATTTTCTTAACTGTAAGATGAAGATGTTACATTGTCAAAGCTTGCCGTAGGATTTGGGGTGAATGAAAGTTACTCTTTGCTTTCATCACTACCTTTATAGCTCATCACTGTGCCTTTTTTCTTTCCTAAGAAAGACATCACATCCCTCTCCTTCTCTGTGCTCCTGTCCCTCCCTCCCCCTAGCAAGGTCCAGGCAAAGCTGGAGAAGAGGCTGAGATCCAGAGTTTCCTAGAAGGCAACTTAGAATGACTAGGAAAGGGAAGCCTGACTGCCGGTCAGGAGGGGTGAAGCTTCTTGCTGGGAACACATAGCCAGTTTTCACAATGCCTAGAATGTGTATGTCTATTTGCACAAGATTGTCTTTTCCTATTTTGGAGTGGTCAGACATTTTATTTTTGTTCAAAATTATCTGGAGTTTTAGACAAATTTGCAAAACTGTGCTTTTATTAAGTGAATTTTTGAATAAACTTCTTTGGTATTCTGGAGCAAATGTATTTATTTATTGGTATGTGCAATGACAAACTTGGTATCTTCCCATGTTGACATTATGTATGTTGTAGAATTCAGTGTTTGTCTACGTACAGACATATATCAACACATTAAACTTGAACTGTTTCAACACTTCTGTTCCTAAAAGTTTTTTTCTCTACCCTTCATTCACTCTTTCCTAGGAGCCTCAGGCGGGTAGGTGGGTGGTAATAGCAAAGAGGTCATAACCTCACCAATGACATGTGGGTCAACACTGACCTCCCTCTGGCTGTGGCTTTCAAGTTTAAGGTTCGTGAGAACCGCACCCAGAGGGTAGAAAAATGGTGAAGGCACAAAGTACTTAGGTTAGAGCAGTTCTCTTCAGGGTCTGCTGTGCCACCTGAAGGAGTAGGCCTGGCCTTAGGAACAGAACAGGGCTGTCTGCAGAGATAAAAAATATAAAAGATCCAACCAGGCCCACTCCTTCAGGTGGCACAGGAGACCCTGAAGAGAACTGCTCTAACTTAAGTACTCTGTGGGCCTGCTTGGAGCGTAACCCATTTAAACAGGACGTCGACATGCTTAGGAATCTTTTTTGTTGCAGGGCAGCTGTGGCAGATTTGAAGCCAAAAGGAAGGGAGGCTACAGTGGTAGGTAGAAGCAGACATGAAAGCTCATGGTCTGACCCAGAGAGGAAGTTACCACTAAAGGCACCCAGAGACTACAGAAAGGCCTTGGGCCATTCTGGCAGTCCAGGTAGCCTTAGAGCATGTCAAGTGTGACATCTCAGCAACACAGGACTTGCTGTCACCAAGCACCTACCACATGCTTCACCCTGGCAGACACTTTATAAAAAGCATCTTATTTAATCCATACAGCCCTGTAAAGAGAGCATCATTCCCAATTCATGGAGAAACTAGTTCTCTGAGAAGTTAAGGAATGACCTAAGAGGAGAAATTTGACTTGTTTTCTTTGTGTAAAAAAAAAGGGAAAGAAAAGGAAGCACATTTTAGAAAAGTCAGTGGTCAAGGCAGTCATAGATGTGTTCATGTTTTTTCTCAGTATTGCTGAATAGCTGAAGTATGGAATTTGTCTTTGGAATACAAATAGTCCTGATTGAAGGGAACTTTGAGAGTATGGTAATAAATAGAGTTTGTTTACCTCCCAGATCTAGAGTTCTGATGTGACCAAGAGTGTTTCCTACCTGAACCATGGCCTATCTCCTGTGGCCTCTGCCTCTGGCGGGAAATAGCGTATACAGGATAGTCTACAAAGGAAAGAGGGTTTTGTTTAGTCAGGTTGAAAAATCTTAAATGGCCATAGACAGCGGTGACCATATGTGCAGGATAGTCTTTTTTTTTTTTTTTTTTTTTTTTGAGACGGAGTTTCGCTCTTGTTACCCAGACTGGAGTGCAATGGCGCGATCTCGGCTCACCGCAACCTCCGCCTCCTGGGTTCAGGCAATTCTCCTGTCTCAGCCTCCTGAGTAGCTGGGATTACAGGCACGCGCCACCGTGCCCAGCTAATTTTTTGTATTTTTAGTAGAGACGGGGTTTCACCATGTTGACCAGGATGGTCTCGATCTCTTGACCTCATGATCCACCCGCCTCGGCCTCCCAAAGTGCTGGGATTACAGGCGTGAGCCACCGCGCCCGGCCCTGCAGGATAGTCTTAGTTTATGCCTGTTACCTTGGCTTAATTTTTATTAAAGCTCCCTTTTTCCAAAGTGTTTGAATTTGGACCGTAAGTTATTTCATTATCCAAACCATATAAGGTGCAGAGTATGGTTCTCAAAAGCCATTGCTTCTACAGACCAAATACACCTCCTCTCCTCAGCACACCTCCCTGGGCTCAGCTTCTGGAGCTAGTCATGGAGATAATGAAATGGTTTCTTTGTGCTCCTGCTGTGACCAGGAAAGGGGATCTCCTGGCTGTACCACCCACCTGATTTACCAAGAATGATCCCAGATTACGCAGTTGTTTTGTGAGCTAACTGTCCATAGAGGTATGACTTGTGTACTCTGCCATAGTGGCCAAAGGACGAGTTCCCCACCCCCTCATTGTCAGAAATGAAGACCGCGGGAAAGAGATGGCAGCCTTGGCAACAAAAAACAGTCCCATGATTTTGTCATCCTGGGTTGTATACACACATATAACTCATCCCTAAAAGATAAAATAATTCTGGAAAATCCAAAAAGAACTGTCTAAATCCTGAATGACTGAAAGGTACACCAAAATGTCTGATATATAAATACACAAACATATTCCTTATATATAAACCAACCAAGAGCCAGGGCAGCAAGAACCATCATAAGGGCTTAGTACTTCTGGCAGGATTTCCATAAGCCAATTTTCCCCAAAGACTAACAACACTTTACATAACAGCCTCATCAAAATACTTGAACATCCATGTATGTTCACACTCAACTGCTTTTTTCAACAACTCTTTCTGCCAAGAATGTCCTCTCTTCTTTGCCCACCTGGAGAAGTTCTTAACCTGTCTGAAGGCTCACATCCCAAGAAACTGTGAAGTGTCTTGGAAATGGCAAAAACAATTCTCTTTCCTGTAGTTTTGGGCCCATGTCTGAATTATAGCATAGCCCTTATAATAAAAACATAACTACCACTAAACAAGTGGTTATCATGTATGAGCTAGAAACCAGTGCTGCTTGACATGCACTGATGAGTTCATTTTACTACCCCTCCCTTTACCACCCAGAAGCCAAAGCTCAGACCGGTTAAGGAACTGACCCAAGATTCCACAGCTAGAAGATACAGGGACAGATCATGGCTCACGTTTCTCTGCCTGCAGAATTCACAATCTTGAGCCCTCTTACAGGGTTATAGTTCATTTTATCTGTCAGGCTCTCTCGATATATTCAGTTTTTTTGAGGGTAGAAATTAAGCCTCTGTTCCCAGTACCTAGCACTGAGCAGCTGACTGCTAAATGGATGAACGAATTAGAAGAAAATAGAAGTATTTATCTCTAATAAGGGAATCATATCCTAAGGCAAAAAAGAAATCTGAGCCAGGAATCCAAGGCTCTCTTAAACCAACCCCTCAGAGCGAATGAAGAGAAACAATACAGAAAACAATCTATCGAAACAGTAAAGAGCACCTGTTATTTTTTACCTTTAGTGTACAATACATCTAGATTGCATTCAGCACATTTTAAACTGCATTCTTTACAACGTGAATCAAATGTTCTACACAGAGATAGATGCAATATATTTTCTATAAATTCAATCTTCAATGACTTTTCTCTGTAACTCTATTTAAACAATAAATACCTAGTAGTAGCTGACAGGTTATCTTAATATGATTCCATACCTTCTAACAGGAGTCTGTATGCTTATATGTGTGATTTTAAACTATTTTCCTGGCATCTTATTCATGCCAAGCATAATGGAACTCTAAAAGTCATATCTACCTTCACATAATTTCTAAATTTTTCAGTCTTCTACATTTCATGACTGGGAATGTCTTTGGGAATGCGCCCTCTTCAAACTCTTAGGTCTTACACATAAACTGAATTCACACATACTTCATGTTATAAATCATGAGTGCTAGCTTGTCTCAAGAAGACATACATCAGATGCAATAAGGAGAAAAGGCCTTTAGTTTGGTCAAAATCCTCCCAGTCCTAATCTAGTTGCTACTTTCCCTAGCTCTCTCAAAAGACCCAACCAAATATCCGAATATGGAACATATGGTCTCTTCCCCTAGGCACTGCTATATTGGTTCTCTGCAACAGACACATTCCAACTTCCCTGTTGAGTTGGCATTTTGTATACAAGATCAGTCCTCATTTCTGTTTCAATTTATGGGTTCTGAGAACAAATTTCTCAAAGGGTGCAACATTCAGAAACAGCTTTAGGTAAGGACTGTCCATAAGTGCACAGATTCTCTCTCCTATTGCTGGCTTCCTGGCCTTCTGAGCTTCTCATGGCAGAACCATCCCTGGGCAGGGCTTCCTGCAGCTTCAGTGGCCTCTAGTCTTGACTTTGCAAGGGCAGGGTCTAAAGTCTCTAAAACTTTCTATGTCCACTGAAAACCCGGAGTACAAAGGTATTTCTGGGCTTGGCAGTTCTGTTATGCAGAGCAAGGGTAGAGGAAGCTAGAGATCCAGGTAATATCAGAGTAAAACAGGCCCCAAACAAGCCTCTGGACTCATTCTCAGATCAGTGGGAGTCTTTCCTACTCTGAAGAAAAGAGGATGTCTGAGGCAGCATCAGTCCTCCTAGGAAGACCCTCACTGCAAGGAAGAGGCTTCAGCTCAGACAGCAGAGTTCTACCCTGCTCTGGGCCCATCAGCCCCACAAATAAAATGTTCTCTTCTCCCCATGGGACTACTAACCTGCTCAAGGCCCAAAGATAAGGCATCCTGGAGTCTGAAATCTTCATTCTTGCAACCTTAAGTCCTCATCATCTGTAAGCTGATGTTCATTCACAGGCAAGCTATCTGTTACACCTACCAGGAAGAGTCAGACCTTTGCCCCTGAGTGGTCCCATCTGTAATTACGACAGACCAAACATAATTACTTAATGGATCAACTTCTCTGATAGGGGAAAGGCAGGAAGAGAAACAGCGAAGCTGTCCTGTGTTCACACTAATATCCATGTTTTACAAGGTGACAGGTGTGTGAGCACCAGGAAGGATACATGATATCCATGATAGTGGCCTGATAGCTATGACACTTGAACACAGTGAAGACAGTACAGGGCACAGGGCCAAGAAGGAAATCTGAGGAGAGTGAAGGTCACCTTGGGACTTGAGTAATGGATACTTCAAACTGGCTGTTTTCACTCTAAACCCTGGGGGTTACGCCTCCTCAGCATGCTGCCTGTATATGCTTGATCGGTGCTGATGCCCAGCCCTTCATCTCTAAAGTCTTGGGGCCACTCTTCTTTGGTGGTTTCCTCTTGCTCAGAGTAGCTATCTGCATTGAATCCAGCATTCTCTGCCAAGACAGCAGGATCCTCGTCTTCATGAAAACAGCAGGAACATGTTTCTGGCTTTGGATCACACGAGGTAACAGAATTATCTTTCTGGGCTCTGGGGTCAGTGGGCAGACCTTCCCAACCCAAATGGTCTGATTCTTCCTCTTCTATCGCTCCCATTCTTTCAGCTATTTCTTCAGCAGAAAGCTCTTTAGGGTCAGGGTAATCCACCAAGATTGTTTTTTGCCTACGCTTGATACAGTCTGAAAAGTCATAAATTGGGTAAGTCTCTTCAGGGTAACCTAGAGAGAAAAGTAGCACAAAGTCTTAAAAAGAATGTCTCCTCAAAAAAAAAAACGTGTCAGGTTCAAAGAGGATTCTCAGGCAGCAGCCATCCTATCCTAACAAATCCATTCAAGAAACCTCTAAGACGATTCCAATAGTTCAAGTTTCACTTGAGCAAATTCTTAGCAATCTGGCTGACTATCCTAATGCTCTTTGAAATACAAACCAATTCAGATGAAAATCCCTTCTTATGTATAGGGTGCTTGGGGCACAGTTAAGTCTCATACCATGTGTTTTTGCAGTACTGATGAAGATTAAACAAACAACATGAGCCTTTAGTTTTAAAAAAAAAAAAAAGCATCAAATACCAGATGGAGAGAGCACAGCTCCAGGCTAATGTTTATAATTTCTATTTGGAACCATTTCCAAATCTTCCTTGGGGGAGAGGGGAGAGGAAAGGAATGCTAAGCTCTTCAAAAAATGCACCATGAAGCTTTCTATTTATCAAAACAATTGAAATGGCTTGCAAGTGTCAGAAATAGAGAGCACTTTAGCAAGACATGCCCAAGATCCCGAAGGACAAGCACTGCATTTTCAGAAGACAGAATTCCTGTTGTTGGCTTCCTCGTCTTCACAAAACGCAACAAAAGAAAACAACAAACTGGTAAACAAAATGAGTAGCACTGGTACTGAATTCCAGCTAGGATAATGAGAAAAGAGAAAATGCTGCCAAATTAAGGAATGAAATGAAATAAATCTGTGTCAGCCAAGCAAGCCTGAGCAGCAGATGGGCCATGCTGGAGCTCACACACCAGTCAGTACTGGCACCCGCTGCCGTGAATACGATACAATGCAGAAAGCTGGAGGATTCAGAACCCATTTGTCCATTATGATAATTGGCAAATTCAACCCTAACATAAACCACTTTTTGCCTACAAATTGTGACAAATAGCAGTCTTTTTTGGTGCAATGTAGGGTGTGTGGAGACATTTCTACATTTACTGGTTTTTCTGACTATATAGACTCACTTGTAGAAAATTTGAAAAACGAAATTCTTTTTTTAAAAAAGAAAACACAAATCACCTAGAATACCATCACTCATAATAATATGCTTTTCCTGCCCTTTTTACCATATATAAACATGTATTTTCTTTTCTTTTCTTTTCTTTTAGATGGAGTCTTGCTCTGGCGCCCAGGCTGGAGTGCCATGGTGCAATCTCAGCTCACTGCAACCTTCGCCTCCTGGGTTCAAGCAATTCTCCTGCTTCAGCCTCCCGAGCAGCTGGGATTACAGGTGCATGCCACCATGCCCGGCTAATTTTTGTATTTTTAGTAAAGATAGGGTTTTCCCATGTTGGCCAGGCTGGTCTCAAACTCTTGATCTCAGATGATTTGCCACCTCAGTCTCCCAAAGTGTTGGGATTACAAGCATGAGCCACTGTGCCCGGCCAACATCTATTTTCTTATTCCCCCTTATTTAAAAGAAGGATCATATTTGTGTATAAAAGGTTACATCCTGATGTTTTTCATTAAACTTTATATCATGAGCATCTCTCAATATCATTAGGCATTTGAAAGTTGGCTGCAAAATATCTGATCATATAGCTACATAACTGACATGATTTACTATTCCTCTTTTCTAAGACATTTAGATTCTTTCCAATTTTCCCCTATTATAAGTAGTATAGAAGATCTCTGAATATAAATCTATGTCCACTTCCCTAATTCTTTAAGATAGACTTCTATAAATATGAAAACTAGACCAAAAGGAATGGACATTTTAAAAGCCTTTTTTATACTCTGCCAAATTACTTTCCAGAAAAGTAGTATAAATTTTCAATCCTACCAGTGATGTAAAGACTGCCCATCTTATCACACCCTCACCACACTCACAGTAGTATGTTAAGAACCTGGCCAATGCAATCTTTATTTCCAAGGCTTAACTTACTGTGGATGGAATGCTAGGTAAAGTGGAGCTTGGCCACCCAGGACTCTCAGCCTCCATGGTCAGGGATAGGGGCTGGAGAAGCTGCTTGCTAATCAGCTCCCAGCCACTGAATGCTTAAAAGAAGTCAATTTGCTGGCATGTCCCTGCCTTCCCACACCTAGAACAAAGCTTACCTTTGAATTTTCATGACTATCTGCTTTACGAGGGAAGGCCACCCAGACTCAGGCCCTCAGCCCACCCCAACACCAGGCCTCAGGCCAGCTCTGCATCCAGACCCAGGCTCCATGCTGGCCCCTACAGATACAGACTCTGGGCCCACCCAGCATCAGGCCAACAACTATGGCCCCAGAATCCAGTCCCACCCCAGGTTCCAGATAAAACCAGGGCCAGGTCTGCCCACATAGCCCTAGTGCCAAACTGACACCCCAAATTCAAGTTCCAGGCCAGCACCTGCAGACACAGGCTCCAGGCCTGCCCAGTGCCAGGCTAGTCTCTATGATGACCTGCTTAAGGCTGGCCCCTGCATTTCCACAGTCCAGCAGAACCCTGGGTCTAGGCCAACCCAGTAGACCCCAGCAATGGGCTGGCCCTCAGAACCCCAGGACTGTCTCTATGGAACTAGGTTCTAGGCTGGGGCCTGTGGCCCTAGGACCCAGGCCAGCCCTAATGGACCTAGCCTCCAGGCTCATCTCAGTGGACCCAGGCACCAGGTTAATTCTAGCACCTGGCCAATCTCTGAAGATACAGGCTCAAGGCCCAATCCAGCCCCAGGTCAGCCTTTGTGGACCTAGGCTTCAGGACAGCCTCTCTGCACAAGATATGAGCTCCAGGTCTATGTCTGAGGATCCAACAGGTATACCCCAGTGGATCTGGGCTTCAACCCCAACCCACGGACTAAGTGCCAGGCCACCATGCCTAAGGACTCTAGCAGCAAGGCCATCTGCAGATCACACCAAATGGCCTACCCAGAATCTCTGGACAGCCTGACTGGTGAATGGCTTTTCCAGACAAAGCCAGTATGCAAAAACCATTGACCAGCATAAGTCCTTGCTTCTTTAAATGCACAGACACCAATGCATAGCCATGAAGATCAAGAACAATCAAGGAAACATGTTGTTACCAATGAACAAAATAAAGCACCAGGAACAGACCTTAAAGAAATGAAGACACAGCCAGGCAAGGTAGCTCACGCCTGTAATCCTAGCACTTTAAGAGGCTGAGGTGGCTGGATTACCTGAGGTCAGGAGTTCAAAACCAGCTTGGCCAACATAGTGAAACCCTGTCTCTACTAAAAATACAAAAAATTAGCCAGTAGTGGTGAGAGGTGCCTGTAATCCCAGCTACTTAGAAGGCTGAGGCAGGAGAACTGTTTGAATCCGGGAGGTGGAGGTTGCATTGAGCCAAGATCATGCCATTGCACTCCAGCCTGGGCAAAAAGAGCGAAACTCTGTCTCAAAAAAAAAAAAAGAAAAAGAAAAATGAAGACACATGAACTGCCTGATGAAGAATTCATGATAACTGTTTTAAGGAAACTCAGTAAACTTCAAGAAAATACAGAGAAACAATTAAAGGAAAACAATAAATAATTTAAAAATTTACAAGAGATTGAAATTATATTTAAAAAATCAAACAGAAATTCTACAGCTGAAAAATACAAGAAATGAAATGAAAAATGCAACAGAGAGTATCAACAGCAGAACTGATTGAGCAGAAGAATGAATCTGTGAATTTGAAGACAGATTATTTGACAATATACAGTTGGGTGAGAAAAGAGAAAAAAGAATGAAAAGAAATAAAGCTTATGGGGTTTATGGGGCAGCTTATGGAATTTATGGGAACTGAAGTTCAAGAAGGAGGAGAGAGAGACAAAAGGATAGAAAGGTTAAAGAAATAACAGCAGGAAACTATACAAATCTGGGGAAAGTTATAAATATCTGGGTATAGGAAGTCAAGTCTCCAAACAAACTGAACTCAAATAAGACTACATCAAGATGTATTTTAATCAAACTATCAAAAATCAAAGACAGAGAGGATGCTGAAAACAGCAAAAGAAGATAAGCACATCACATATAAGGGAGTTCTAACAGATTTATCAGCAGAAACCTTAAATGCCAGAAGAGAGTGGGATAATATATTCAAAGTGCTTATGGAAAAAAAAAAAAAAAAAGGTCAACCAAGAATATTGTAGTTGGCAAAGCTCTCCTTCAGAAATGAGGAAAAAACAAAGACTCTGCCAGACAAATGAAAGCTAAAGAGGAGTTTATCCCCACAAGATCTGTCTTATAAGAAATGCTCAAGGGTGTTCTTCAAGTAAAGAGCAAGAGACACTATTTGGTAACACAAATATATATGAAAGTATAGGCTGGGTGTGGTGGCTCATGCCTCTAGCCCCAGCACTTTGGGAGGCCAAGGTGGGTGCATCACCTGAGGTCAGGAGTTCGAGACCAGCCTGACCAACATGGTGAAACCCTGCCTCTACTAAAAATACGAAATTATCTGGGCGTGATGGTGCATGCTTGTAATCCCAGCTACTTGGGAGGGTGAGGCAGGAGAATCACTTGAACCCGGGAGACAAAGGTTGCAGTGAGCCGAGATGGTGCCATTGCACTCCAGCCCGGGCAACAAGAGCGAAATAATGTCTCAAAAAAAAAGAAAATATAAAACTCACTGGTAAAAGTAGTACAAGCACACAATCAAATTCAGAATACTCTAATACTATAATGATGGCTTGTAAATCACATATCTTTTTTTTTTTTTTTTTTTTTTTGAGACAGAGTTTCGCTCTTGTTACCCAGGCTGGAGTGCAATGGCGCGATCTCGGCTCACTGCAACCTCCACCTCCTGGGTTCAGGCAATTCTCCTGTCTCAGCCTCCTGAGTAGCTGGGATTATGGGCACGCGCCACCATGCCCAGCTAATTTTTTGTATTTTTAGTAGAGACGGGGTTTCACCATGTTGACCAGGATGGTCTCAATCTCTTGACCTCGTGATCCACCCGCCTCGGCCTCCCAAAGTGCTGGGATTACAGGTGTGAGCCACTGCGCCTGGCCGTAAATCGCATATCTTTAGTATGAAGATTAAAATACAAAACTATTACAAATAATAGTTACTATAATTTTAAGGGATATACAATATTTTTAAAAATGTAAATTATGATATCAAAAACATAAGATGTAGGGAGGGAGGTGGAGTAAAAGCATATTATTTTATGTGGCCAAAGTTACGTTATCAGCTTAAAATAGTCTATCATAAGATGTTTTATGTAAGCCTCATAGTAACCAAGAGCAAAAATGTATAGTAGATATACAAATGGGAAAAAGTAAGAAATCAAATTATACCACTAGAGAAAATCATCTACTCCTAAAAGAAGACAGCAAGTAGCTGGTATGGTAGCTCAAGTCTATAATCCCAACACTTTGGGAGGATGAGGTGGGCCGATCACTTGATGGTGAAACCCCGTCTCTACTAAAAATACAAAAGTAGCTGGGTGTGGTGGCACATGCCTGTAATCCCAGCAACTTGGGAGGCTGAGGTAGTAGAATGGCTTGAACCTGGTTCATTATGCAATGAGCCATGATCGCACCACTGCACTCCAGCCTGGATGACAAGAGATAGACCCTGTCTCAAATAAAAAAAAAAAAAGACACCAAGAGAGAAGAAAGAACAAATGATCTATAAAACAATCAGAATCAATTAATGAAATGATAAATGGGTCCTTACCTATCAATAATTACCCTGAATGTAAATGGATTAAATTATCCAATTAAAAGACAGAATGGCTGAATAATTTCTTTAAAAGGCCCAACTATATGCTGCCTAAGAGACACTCATTTCACTTTTAAGAACATATATAGATTGAAAGTGAAAGGATGGAAAAAGATATTGTATGACAATAAAAACTAAAAGAAAACAAAGATAGCTATATTTAGGTAAAATAGATATTAAAAAGTCAAACACTTTAAAATGAGACAAAGAAGGTCCTTTTATAATGATGAAGGATCAATTTATCAAAAGGATATGACAATTATAAACATATATGTACCTAACATTAAAGCACCTAAATATATAAAGCAAATATGAATAGATCTGAAAAGAGAGAGACTGCAATACAATCATAGTAGGGGACTTCAGTACCCTACTTTTAAACAATGGACAGTTTCTCCAACTTAATAGCAATAAATATTGGGGCTGGGCACAGTGGCTCACACGTGTAATCCTAACACTGTGGGAGGATGAGAAGGGAGGAATGCCTGAGGCCAGGAGTTTGAGACCAGCTGGGACAACATAGAGAGACCCTGTTTCTACAAAAAAAAAAAAAAAAATTTTTTTTAATTAGCTGGGTGTGGTGGCATGTACCTTTAGTCCTAGCTATTCAGGAGGCCGAGGGAGAAGCACTGCTTGAGCCTAGGAGGTTGAGGCTACAGTGAGCCAAGATCATGCCACTACATTCTAACTTGGGTGACACAGGGAGACATCATCTAAAAAAAATAAGATGAAACAAAAAAAAAACATTAGACTTGAACTGCACTTTAGATCAAATGGACCTAACAGACATATACAGACTATTTCATCTGACAGCAGCAGAATACACTTTCTTCTTAGGCACACATAGAGCATTCTCCAGGAGAGATCATATGTTAAGCCATAAAACAAGTCTTAACAAATTTTAAAAGACTGAAATCATATCAAGTATCTTTGAGCCACAATGGCAGAAAATGAGAAATCAATTATAGGAGGAATTTTGGGAAACTGACAAATATGTGGAAATTAAACAATATTCTCCTAAATAATAAATAGGTCAAAGAAAATTAAAAGGGAAATTAGACTATATCTTGAGACAAATGAAAATGAACATACAATACACCAAAACTTACAGAATGAAGCAAAAGCAGTTCTAAGAGGGAAGTTTAAGGAAATAAATACCTACATCAAAAAAGAAGAAAGATCCCAAATAACCTAATGTTACACTTCAAAGAAACACAAAAAAAGAACAAACTAAGGCCAAAATTAGTAGAAGGAAGGAAATAAAGATCGAAGCAGAAATTAGAGACTAGAAAAGCAATAGAAAATATCAGTGAAACTAAGCTGGTTTTTTGAAAAGGAAAACAAAATCCAGTTTAGCTAAATGAAGAAATACGAAAGAAGATTCAAATAAATATAATCAGAAGTGAAAATAAAATGAAAAAGGAGACATCACAACTGATACCACAGAAATACAAAGGATCATAATATGAGATTACTATGAATAATTATATGCCAACAAATTAGATAACCCTGAAGAAATGGACAAATTTCTAGACATATACAACTTATCAAGACTGAATCATGAAAAAACAGGAAATCTGAGCAGATCAATAACAAGAAGATTGAATCAGTAAAGAAAAGCCCAAGGCTTCACAGCTAAATTCTACCAAACATTTAAAGAACTAATACCAATCCTTCTCAAACTTTCAAAAAACTGAGAGGAAGGAAAACTTCCAAACTCATTTTATAAGGCCAGCATCCCTGATAGCAAAGCCAGACAAGGATATGAAAGAAAAAGGAAGTCACAGGTTAATATGCTCGATGAACATAGATGGAAAAATCCTCAACAAGATACTAGCAAACCATAGTAAACAGTACATTAAAAGGATCATTCATCATATCAAATGGGATTTATCCCTGGGTTACAAGGATGGGTCAACATATACCAATCAATAAATGTAATACACCACTTTAACAGAATGAAAGACAAAAACCATATGATCATCTCAATAGACGCAAAAAAGGCATTTGAAAAAATTTAACATCTTTTCATGATTAAAACTTTCAACAAATTACGTATAAAAGGAATGTACTGCAACAGAATAAAGACCATATATAACAAGTTCTTAGCTAATATTCTAGTCAACAGTGAAAAGCTGAAAACTTTTCCTCTAAGATCAAGAACAAGATCAGGTGCTCACTCTCACCACTCCTATTCAATAGAAAACTTAATGTCCTAGCCAGCAATTAGGCAGGAGAAAGGAACAAAAGTCATCCTAACAGGAAAAGAAGAAGTGAAACTGTCTCTTTTTGCTAATGACATATTATATTATATATATTAATAATAAAAAACATGGCCATTTTTATTATATACTATATAATAAAGGAAATAAAAAAATTATGTATTATATAATATACAATTTTTAAAAACCTTAGAAACTCCACCAAAAAAACTCCTAGAACTAATAAACTAATTCAGTAAAGTTGCAGGATACAAAATAAGCATACAAAATTCAGTAGCATTTTTATACATTAACGACCAATTCAAAAATAAAATCAAGAAAACAATCGTATTTCTTGCCCCAAAAATAAAATATACTTGAAAATAAAGTTAACCAAGGAAGTGAAAGATCTACACACTGAACTGAAAACTGTGAAACATTGATGAAAGAAATTGAAGAAGACACAAATAAAATGGAAAGATATCCTGTTCATGGATTGGAAGGATTGATATTGCTAAAATGTCCATACTATACAAAGCAACCTACAGATTCAATGCAATCCCTATCAAAATTTCAGTGACAGTTTTCACAGAAATAGAAGAAACAATCCTAAAATTCATATGGAACCACAAAAGACCCCAAATGGCCAAGGCAATCAGGAACAAAAAAAGAACAAAGCCAGAGGTATCACAGTAGCCAATTCCCAAATCTACTACAAAGCTACAGTAATCAAAATAGTATGTTACTGGCATAAAAACAGACACACAGACTGATGGAACAGAATAGAAAGCCCAAAAATAAATCCACACATTATTTTTGGTCAATTGATTTTCAACAAAGATGCCAAACACACACACACACGCGCGCGCACACACACACACACACACACACACACATACACACATCAAAGGACAAACACGAAAAGGTCAAAGGACAATCTCTTCAACAAATGGTATTGGGGAAACTGGATATCCACATACAAAACAGTGAAATTAGACCCTCTTCTCACACCTCACATCTACAAAAATCAACTCGAAATGCACTGAAGACTTAAACGTAAGATCTGAAACTAAAACTACTAGAAGAAAACCTAGGGAAAAAGCTCCATGGCATTGGTTTGGACAATGATATTTTTGGATATGACACCAAAAGTGAAAACAGACAAATGGGATTACCATAAAAAGCTTCTGTACAGCAAAGGAAACAACAGAGTAAACAGACAATCTACATAATGGGAGAAAATATTTGTAAAACAAACATTTGATAACAGGTTAATATCCAAAATATATAAGGAACTCAACTCTGTAGCAAAAGAAAATCTAATTTAAAAATGGGCAAAGGATAGGAATAGACATTTCTCAAGAGAAGACATAAAAATAGTCAACAGGCATATGAAAAAGTACTCAACATCACTAAACATCCAGGAAACGCAAATTTAAACCACAGTATCACCATATCTGTTAGAATGGCTATTATCAAAAAGACAAAAGGCAATAATAAGTGTTGGCAAGGATGCAGAGAAAAGGGAACCCTTATATACTATTGTTGGGAATGTGAATTAGTACAGTCATTATGGAAAACAATATAGTGGTTCCTCAACAAATTAAAAACAGAACTATCATATGATCCAGCAATCCCACTACTGGATATATATTCAAAAGATAAGAAATCAGTACATCAAAAAAATATCTGCACTCCCATGTTCACTGCAGAATTAGTCACAATAGCCAAGTGCAGCATCAATGTGAACATCCATAAATGAATGAATAAAGACAATGTGACACATAGACACAACAGAATACTACTCAGTTTTTTTTTTTTTTTTTTTTTTTTTTTTTTGAGATGGGGGTCTCACGCTGTTACCCAGGCTGGAGTGCAGTGGTGCAATCTTAGTTCACTGCAATCTCTACCTCTTGGGCTCACCTCAGCCTCCCAACTAGCTGTGACTAGGCACATGCCACCATGCCTAGCTAATTTTTGTATTTTTTGTGGAGACAAGGTTTCACTGTGTTGCCCAGGCTGGTCTTAAACTCCTGGGCTCAAGTGATCCACCTGCCTAGGCCCCTCTAAGTGTTGGGATTACATGTGTGAGCCACCACACCTGGCCTACTCAGCTTTCAAAAAGGAAATCCTGTTATTTATGACAACATGGATGAACTTGGAGGACATTATGTTAAGTGAAATAAGCCAGGCACAGAAAGACAGATACAGAGTAATTTCACTTATATGGGGAGTGTAAAGAAGTCCAGATCATAAAGAAAATAAAATGGTGGTTATCAGAAGCTGGGGGACTGGGGAAATGCTAGTCAAAGGACATAAAACTTTAGTTGGATAAGAGGAATGAATAAGTTCAAGAGATCTATTGTATATTATACAGACTACAGTTAATAACAGTATGTTGTATATTTGAAAATTGCTAACAGAGTACATTTTAAGTGTTCTCACCACAAAAAAAAAACTTAAATACGTGAGGTAGTGCTATGTTAAATAGCTTGATTTAGCCATTTCACAGTGTATACATATATCAAAACATCATGATGTATACCATAAATCATATAATTTTATGTATTAATTAAAATAAATAATTTTCTTTTTAAAAGAGGAGGAGGCCCACTGAGGAAAACAAAATAATAACTCATAAAACTGCTAAGGTAACCTATGTAAGCCAACATTACTGGTTACTAAAGACCATCATTAAAAATATAAGCAAGCAACAAAAATTCACTGCTCCTATGAGGAAACCAGCAAACCAAAACTATACCAATAGTCTCTAATAAAATAGTTAATGCAGGAAACAGTAGTTAACATCAACCAATTTATGATTGATATTCCCAATAATATTCAAGAAGGCACTGCATTTATAAAACCTAGCCAGTCTTCAATTTTAAAAAGGAGCAAACAAGAAATAAAAATGAGCTATTGAATAGAAAGCCATAATAGTTAAAAAAAAAAAAAAAAATTAAGGCTCAGCAAGAAAATAGCAGATTGGGCCAGGGGCAGTGGCTCACGCCTGTAATCCTAACACTCTGGGAGGGCAAGGCAGGCAGATAACCTGAGGTCAAGAGTTCAAGACCAGCCTGACTAACATGGTGAAACCCCAACTCTACTAAAAATAAAAAAAAGTTAGCCAGGAGTGGTGGTGGGTGCCTGTAGTCCCAGCCACTTAGGAAGCTGAGGTACGAGAATCGCTTGAACCCAGGTGGCAGAGGTTGAAATGAGGTGAGATCACGCCATTGCATTCCAGCCTGGAAGACAGAGTGAGACTCCGTCTCAAAAAATAAAAATAAAAAAGAAAGAAAGAAAACAGCAGATTGAAATAGACATGGTTGAAAACCAAATTAGTATATTAGAAGTCTAAGTTGAGGAATTCTCCCAGCACAAAGATAGAGTGATAAAGAAATGGAAATTTAAAGGCTGGCTTTAGCTCAGCGGTTACTTCAAGTACATTCTAACCACCTCTCTGGGTTGTTTGAGACCCGTGGGTGCTCTCCAGCCCTTTAAAAAAAAAAAAAGGAAAAGAAATGGAAATTTAAGCTGCATGGCAAACTGATCAACAATATCCAATTTCAGAATTACTGGAATTCTAGAATGACAGAACAAAATAGGGTAAATGGGAGCAATAATCAAAGAGATTATAAAAGAATATATCCTTTAGCTGAAGAAAGCCTTGAGTCTTCAGATGGGAAGGACTCACTAAATGCTTGGCAAAAATACTATGAAAAATCCACACATTCACATACACTCAGACATATGCAGATTATCCGACCAAATTCAGATTTTTAAGTATAAAAAGAAAATAAAACAAATGGCCAGACAAAAAAAAACAAGCTAGCTAACTAAAAACAGGTAACCTATTGAGAAAAAGAAGCAGACCAGGATAAGATTTCTCATTTTCAACATCAAATTAAAGTAGAGATTGAAGCAATATTTTCAAACTTTTTAGGGAATATGGCATAATCAACAATTTTATACCCAGCCAAACAATCTGTTTGCGAACAGGTAAAAAATATGTACAGATATCCAAGTACTCAGTACACAACACTATATGGGAAAAAATATGACGGTATTCTTGACAAATACAAAATTAGTCAAAATTTAAATTCAAGAAAGATGATGAGACAGTGGTAAACAATGAAATCTGTAAGAATTATCAATATAAAATAAGTATTGATAATGTAGCCTAGGAATTTAATGTTGTTGTTAAGAAATGATACTTAAAACAGAAAAGGTTAATAGCTTTAAAAAATAGTATCACTTGTAGCTAAAATTCCATATAATTTCAACAAAACCTAAAAGGTAGATAATAAACACAATAACAATTTACCTATTTGGGAACAAGGTTATGTAATGAAAATTGCAATTTGGAGGAAAAACTGAATTTCGTTTCATTAATTACTAGTGAGATTAAAATTTTTTTTACATGTTTCACAGCTGATTGCATTTTTTTCTTTTGTGAACTGCTTATCTATAAAAATATCAGTGTTTTCTAAATTACTTCTAGAACTTTTTAACATATTAAAGATATCAACCAGGCACAGTGGCTCACATCTGTAATCCCAGCACTTTGGGAGGCTGAGGCGGGCAGATCACTTGAGGCCAGAAGTTTGAGACCAGCCTGGCCAACATGGCAAAACGCCCTCTCTACTAAAAATAAAAAGACAACTTTTTTCAATTATATTTGTTACAAATATTTTTCCAGTTTATTCTTGTCTTTTAAACTGTGTGATATTCTCTGATCTGCAGAAGGTAAAAGTTTTGTGTATTCAAGCTACACAATCTTTTCCCTTAGAATTTCTTGTGTTGCTTTAAAAAAAAAATAACCTTGTTATTTTGAGATAATTATAGATTCACAGGCAGTTGTAAGAAATAATACAACCCAGGCACAGTGGCATGCACCTGGAGTCCCAGCTACTCAGAGGCTGAGGTGGGAGGATCACTTGAGCCCCAGCCTGGGCAACATGGTTAAGACCCCATCCCTTTAAAAAATAATACTTATCGTAATACAGAAATCCCACGGACCCTTTATCCAGTTTCTCCCAAAGGCAACATCCAGCAAAACTGTATTACAGTATACAACCAGGATATTAATATTAATATAGTCAGTATACAGAACATTTTCCATCACCACAAGGATCCCTTATGTGCCCCTTTTATGGCACATCTACTCTTTCCTACCCCTTTTCCCCTCTTGACTCCTAGCAACAACTAATCAGTTCTCTATTTCTATAATATTGCCATGTCAATTATAAATGGAATCATATAGTATGTAACCTTTGGGAATTAGGTTTTTCCGACTCAGCATAATTCTCTGGAAATGCATCCAGGTTGTTGTATATATAGTTCATTTATTTTTATTGCTCAGTGTATACCAGAGTATATATGTACCACAGTTTATTCATCTACTAAAAGACATTCAGGTTGTTTCCAGTTCTTGACTATTAAAATTAAGCTGCTATAAATATTCACAAACACTCATATGCAAAAGTTCACAGCTGCTTGAGTCATAAGAGTACAAAGCTAGGAACAGCCCAAATGTTCCTCAACTGGTGAATGGACAAACAAATTATGGTATAAGCATATAACTAAAAAAGGCTGTTCTGGACCCAACCTAAAAAATGTTACAGCCTTAAAGGATTCAACTAATTTCTGCTAACCTAACTGCTTACCTAATGAAATCCAACATTATTTAAAGTACTAAAATGAAATCCAGCACCTAGTAATGTAAAATTTGTCATATCCATCATCCAATCAAAACTTACCAGGTATGCAAAAAAAAAAAAAAAGGAAATTAGGACCCATTACCAGCAAAAAAATTAGTCAACAGAAACATTCCCAGAAATGGCATGGATGATGAAATTAGCAATTAAAATGGTCAAGAAAGCTACTACAGATATGCCTCATATGTTTAAGAGAGTAAAATGTGAATAAATGAGAGGTATAAAAAAGACCTAAAAGAAACTTCTAGAGATAATATTTGAAATTAAAAAACACTGAATAAGATTAATAGTGGGTTAGATGCTATAGAAGACATCAATAAACATGAAGACATAGCAAAAAAAACTACTCAAAACTAAGCATGGTAAGAAAAAAAAAACCTGAAAAAAATTGAACAGACCTTACATAACCTGTGAGACAATATCAAACATATATGCAACTGGAGAGCCAGAAGGAGGTAAGCGAGAGACACAAAGACAAAGATCATTAATAAAACAATGGCCTTGAAAAACAAGAAAAAGGCAAATTAAACCAAAAGTACAAGAAAGAAAGAAACACAAGTCAATGAAATAAGAAACAACAACAAAAAAAATAGAGTTCTTTGAAAAGATCAACAAGGTTGATAAACCTCTGGCCAGCTTGATCAGGAAAAGAAACAAATTACCAATATCAAGAATAGAAGATAAGATTGGCAGAAGATGGCTGATGATTAGCAGCTCAGGCACGTACCTCCCAGTGAAAGCGCAAAGAACGAGAGGACGCCACACTTTCAGACGAATATTTGTTGCTCACGGACCAGGAGATTCCCAGTGGAGGAGCCCCACGGGTCGCCAGGGCGACTTTTGTGGCCGGCGTGGTGGTTTTGCTGGTGCCTTAGCACGCCAGTTCTTGGTGCAGAGTCCGGAGATTCCCGGGCAGAAAAGCACCATCAATCTTAACACCACTGTTTTGGCCGGCTCAGTGGATTGCTCAGATCTCGGCGCAGGGAATCAACAAGTTGGACGTCAGAGACCCAGTTAGAAAGCCGGTAATTATAAAGACGACAGACGGACAAATATATAATGAAGGGAAGAAACCAGCGTAAAAAGGTAGAGAATACTCAAAATCAGAATGCCTCTCCCTCTACAGGGGATTGCAATTCCTCATCAGTAACGGAACAAGGCTTAATAGATTACACGTGTGTTCCAATAACAGAAGCAGGTTTCAAAACGTGGGTGATAAGAAACTTCTGTGAATTAAAAGAACTTGTTCTAACCCAATGCAAAGAAACTAAGAACCTTGAAAAAAGGTTTGACGAACTGTTAACGAGAATGGACAATTTAGAGAAGAATATAAGTGAACTGATGGAGCTGAAAAACACAACACGAGAACTTCGCGAAGCATGCACAAGTTTAAACAATCGAATTGATCAAGCAGAAGGAAGGATATCAGAAGTCGAGGACCAGCTCAGTGAAATGAAACGAGAAGACAAGAATGCAGAAAAAAGGATGAAAAGGAATGAGCAAAGTCTCCAGGAAATATGGGACTATGTGAAAAGACCTAATTTACGTTTGATAGGTGTACCTGAATGTGATGAAGAGAATGAATCCAAGTTGGAAAATACTCTTCAGGATATCATTCAGGAAAATTTTCCCAACCTGGCAAGGCAGGGTAATATTCAACTCCAGGTAATACAGAGAACACCACAA
This sequence comes from Aotus nancymaae, assembly GCF_030222135.1. NCBI lineage: Eukaryota > Metazoa > Chordata > Mammalia > Primates > Aotidae > Aotus > Aotus nancymaae. The sequence goes on along the minus strand of NW_026988473.1, from coordinate 51,763,267 downwards.
AGATATTCTTCAAGAAGACCAACCCCAAGGCACATAATTGCCAGATTTATTAGGGTTGAAATGAAGGAGAAAATACTAAGGGCAGCCAGAGAGAAAGGTCAGGTTACCCATAAAGGGAAACCTATCAGACTTACAGCAGATCTCTCAGCAGAAACCCTACAAGCCAGAAAAGAGTGGGGACCAATATTTAACATCCTTAAAGAAAAGAACTTTCAACCCAGAATTTCCTATCCAGCCAAACTAAACTTTATGAGTGAAGGAAAAATTATATCTTTTGCGAACAAACAAGTACTTAGAGAGTTCACCACCACCAGGCCTGCTTTACAAGAGCTTCTGAAAGAAGCACTATACATATAAAGGAACAACCAATATCAGCTTTTCCAAAAATATATCAAAAAGCAAAGAACTTTAACACAATAAAAAATTTACATCAACTAATGGGCAAAACAGCCAGCTAGCATCAAACGCCGGTATTAAACCTATATATATTTTAATTGGATAAAAAGCCAAAACCCATCGGTATGCTGCATCCGGGCCCATCTTACATGCAACAATACACAAAGACTCAGAGAGAAGGAGGAAGATTTACCAATCAAACAGAGAGTAAAAATAAACTAATAAACAAAAAGCAGGAGATGCAATTCTCGCCTCTGATAAAGTAGACTTTAAAGCAACAAAGATCAAAAGAGGCAAGGAATGACATTACATAATGGCAAAAGGATCAATGTAACAAGAAGAGCTAACGATTCTATAGATGAACGAGATAGAAAATTAACAAGGATATTCAGAACTTGAACTCAGACCCGGAACAAGTAAACTTAATAAACATTTATAGAACTCTCCACTTCAAATACACAAAACATACATTACCACCTCACACCTATTCCAAAGGTGACTATATAATTGGAAGTAAATCACTCCTCAGTAATCGCATAGCATTTCATAGGTTTAAATTAAATATTGGTTGGCTGTTTGTTATCTTCTTCCCTTATTCCTTCCTGACCACATCATTAAGTATAATTATCAGTATAAAAGAGCTTTTCAATACCCATTACTAAATTGCATTCTAGCCTGGGCAAGAAAGCAATACTCCCATTCTCTCTCCCTCTTTCTTTTCCTTCTCCCTCCTCCCCATTCTCTCTCTCTCTTTCGCTTTCTTTTTCCTCCTTCCTATTCTCTCTCTAAAAAAAAAAAAAAAAAAAAGAATAGAAGAGAGTACACTCCTACAGATCTTACATACATTAAATGGATAATTAGACTATATAATGAACAACTTTATACTAATAATAAAGTTGACAATATGGATGAACTATGTAAATTCCTTGAAAGGAACAAACTATCGAAGTTCATTCAAGAAGTGAATGACCTGAATGGTACTATATCCATAAAACACATTAAATTCAGACGTCTTCCCACAAAGAAAACTCCAGGCCAACTGGGTGCAGTGGCTCATGCCTATAATCCCAGCATTTGGGAGGCCAAGACGAGAAGACTGCTTAAGAACAATTCAAGACCAGGCATGAGTAGCTGGGCCTACAGAGATGCACCACCATGCCTGGCTAATTTTTTAAAATTAAAAAAATTAAAAATTTAAAAATTAGCCAGGCATGGTGCATGCCTGTAGGCTCAGCTACTAAGGAGGATGAGGTGGCAGGGTTGCTTGAGCCCAGGAGATCAAGGCTACAGTAAGCCATGATCATGTGCCACTGTACTCCAGCCCGAGCAACAAAGCAAGACTCTGTCAAAAAAAAAAAAAAAGAAAGAAAAAAGAAAAAGGGAGGAAGGGAGGGAGGGAGGAAGGGAGGGAAGTAGGGAGGGATCCAGACCAAGATAGTATCTTTGGAGAATTCCACATAACTTTTATGGAATAAATAACAGCAACCCTACAGAAACTTTTCCAGAAAACAGAAGAAGGAACACATCCCAATGCATTTTATAAGGTCAGGATTACCCTGAAATCACAACAAAAGACATTACAGGAAAAGAAAATCACAGACCAATATCCCTCACATATGTAAGACCTATACACTGGAAACTACAACACACTGCTGAGAGAACTTCTAAAAGAGCTAAATAAATGGTGAGATATAACACGTTCATGAATTAGAAGATTCAATATTGTTACGGTATCAATTCTTCCAAACTGATCCAAAGATTCAAAGCAGTGCCAATCAAAATCCCATCAGGCTTCTTTATAAAAACTGACACACTGATTATAAATTTATATGAAAATGAGAAGGACATAAGAATAGCCAAAATAATTCTGGAGAAAAAAATCTGAACAACTTGAACTACCCAAAATCGTGACTTACTATAAAGACACAGTAATAAAGACCGTGTGATATTGGTACAAGTAGAGACATACAGATCAATGGAACAGAACAGCCCAGAACAGACTAGCACATGCATGGTCAACTGGTTTTCAAGCACATGACAAGCTAATTAAATGTAACAAAAGAAGCTGAACAATTGAGTATTTAATATGGAAAAAAATAAACCTCAGTCCTGATAGTATCTATAAAGGTTAACTCAAATTAGATCACAGGCCTAAATGTAAAAGCTAAAACCATAAAATTTCTAGAAAACACAGGAGTTAGGCAAACCTTGGGTTAGCCAAAGATTTCTTAAACAGAACATAAACAATGTAAATCATAATAATTTGAACTAAAAAATAATAAATTGAACTTCATCAAAATTTAAAACTTCTGCTCTTTGAAAGATGCTGTTAAGAAAATATAAAGCAAGCTACAGACTAGGAAAAAACATTTGCAAAATGCAAAACTGACAAAGAACTTGTACCCAGAATATATAAAGAACTCTTATAACCCAACAAGAACCTAATCAACCCAATTTAAAAATTGGCAAATGATCTGAACAGACACTTCAAAGATACACAGATGGCAAATAAGGACATGAAAAAATGTTCATTATTAGTCATTGGAGAAAGGTAAATTAAAGTCACAATTAAGATATCATTTTACACTCACTAGAATGGCTAAAATTAAAAAGACTGACAATACCAAGTGTTAACAAGGATGTGGAGTAACTTCAACTGCCATACACTGCTGGTGTGAAGAGAAAAAGTACAGCTTAGGAAAGCAGGTTGACAGTTTCTAATAAAGTTAAACATGTGGCCAGGCATGGTAGCTCACACCTGTAATCCCAGCAGATCACTTGAGGTCAGGGGTTTGAGACCAGCCTGGTCAACATGGTGAAACCCCATCACTACTAAAAATACAAAAATTAGCTGGGTGTAGTGGCAGGGGCCTGTAATCACAGCTACATGGGAGGCTGAAGCAGGAGAATCCCTTGAACCCAGGAGGCAGAGGTTGCAGTGAGCTGAGATTGTGCTGCTGCACTCCAGCCTGCGTGACAAAGTGAGACTGTGGCAAAAAAAAAAAAAAAAAAGTTAAAGATATAATTACCTTAAACCCAGAAATGTCACTCCTAGGTATAGACCCAAAAGAACACAAATATATGTTCAAACAAAGACTCATATGCAAAAGTTCATAGCTGCCTGAGTCATAAGAGTGCAAAGCTAGGAACAACCCAAATGTTCCTCAACTGGTGAATGAACAAACAAATTATGGTACAAGCATATAACTGACTACTACTCAGAAAGAAAAAAAGTACAGATACACTCAATTACAAACATGAATGTCAAAAGTATTATGCTAAATCAAAGTAGCCAATGAGCATATGCAGTATGATCCACTTACGTAGAAAAGGCAAAACTAAAGGCACAGAAGGCACTTCAGTTGTCACCAGGGGCAGGAGAAGGGCATAGCTGCAAAGAGTGGGGAGCTTTCTGGGGTGACGGAAATGTTCTTTATCAAAATTATGGTGTGATTACACAAACTCGTTATTTGTCAAAACTCATCCAACTGTACATTTAAAATCAGTGAATATTACTGTTTACATATTATGCCTCAATAATGAAGCTGATTTTTTTTTCATTGCATTTTAGGTTTTGGGGTACATGTGAAGAACATGCAAGATTGTTGCATAGGTACACACAGGCAGTGTGATTTGCTGCCTTCCTCCCTATCACCTATATCTAATGAAGCTGATTTTTAAAATATCTGTAAGATCTCTTTTCTGGGCTGACAGCTAAGAAAGAAATGAGAAGACACTGTTTACCTTCCCAGTCCTCCATGTAAGGAGCCTCCTCAGCTTCTTTCTCTGGAGAAAATCTGTCAATGAATTTTCCTTCTTTCATGACCCTGGTGATTTCTCGGAGCTGATGCAGCAACCGTTTCTCTTGGTCAGAAGTCACAGTCTGTGCTCTGCTTAGAAATATCAGACAGTCCAACCATTTAGTGGTAAATACTCCTAGGCAATGGACATAAACATCACTATGGTCTGTCTGGATACTAGAATAGAAAGTGCAATTGCAGCAGATAATTATTCTAGGATTGATCCTCAAACTGCATAGCTGGGAACCAGAGATGTTAGTTCAATGCTTTGATTTTATAAATGGGAAAACTAAAGCCCAGAATAGATTAAGTGATTGCCCAAGGTCCCGAAATTAGTTAATGTCAATACTAGGACCAGATCCCAGAGGTCTCAGCTTTCAGTTCAGTGTTTTTTCAGTGTATCTCAATGCCCTGATTCTCTAATCACCTAACAATTTCACTGTTACTCACATTACTCCATTTACTACAAGCCACTTTTCTCTGAAGCAAGTCATCAAAGGAAAATGTTCTGGGCCATTAGCCTCAACCAGGGAAAATTTATGCTACTAGAAACACCAGGCTAAATTTACCTGTGCAGGTATAAGGATATATTCTAAAATTTCAGAGGTGAGTAATTTTGAAAATTCAATCATCTAGACTAGAGAAACTGGGGTCCACAGAGGAGAAATATTGTTTATATATTCATACTGCCAGTTAATGGAAGCACCATAACTAAAACCATCCACACTTCTGATCGCATTCTGTGCACTTCCTGAAGCACAGTGCTCAAGTTCCACATTTTGGAAAACCTGGTTTGAATCGCAGCTTAGCTGTGTGGCTCTGGCAAATATGTCCAAAAATAACATGAGACTCAAGGACAATAGTATGATTATTTTCTTTGAGAGGAAAGCACTGCATCACACTGCTAGGCAAACACGGTCCTACTTAGAAGACAGAACTATCTGCTTTGAGACCAGTTTTATCTAGCAGCAGGATTTAATGGAGGCCACTTATTCTCCTCTTAAAACCCAAACACAAGTTAATACAACACTTACAAAGGAAAAATGATGCACTCTGTACTAGCCTTGTGGAGATGGTCATGTATTTTTCTAACACCCAGTTCTGAGCCTGCACTTACTTCTTTTTATGCTCAGCCTAACTAACTTTAGCCTTAATGACTAATAGGGAAAAAAAAAGAAGAGTAGTTCTCCTTTCAACATGAAGATAGTAACTGAGGATATGAAAAGCCAACATTACCACAGACCTCAGTGAAAGTAAAAACAAAAACACCATGAGCTCTACTTCTTCCATACTAAGTAGCTTCAAAGCCATGAACTACTAAAGATGCCTGTCTGTTCCACATTCAGCTAAAATCCTATCCTTAAGTAGGGCCTCTGATAGCTCAATTCTTCCCATCAGTACAGGAGTCCTGACTCTCCACAACTGCTCATGTGCCCCACATAACCCCTAATTCTTACTGTTAAAACAACCCACTTTGTGTGAGGCTTCTGGAGCAGACTAGAAGAGCTTAACTGCCTATCACAAACGCTTGTCCCTTTAAGTGGCACATGTTACTTTTCCAGACTGTACACAGGCCTTTCTGATCTTCAATGAATGACTCTTAATTCTGTTTCCTAAGTCACGGGAAATCAGAAGCCCTTATCCTAAAAGATGGATAGGCCAGGCATAGTGGCTCACGCCTGTAATCCCAGCACTTCGGGAGACAGAGGCGGGTGGATTACCTGAGGTCGGGAGTTCGAGACCAGTCTGACCAACATGGAGAAACCTCATCTCTACTAAAAATACAAAATTAGCCAAGCGTGGTGGCACATGCCTGTAATCCCAGCTACTCGGGAGGCTGACGCAGGAGAATCGCCTGAAACCAGGACGTGGAGGTTGCAATGAGCCGAGATAGCGCCACTGCACTCCAGCCTGGGCAACAAGAGCAAAACTCCGTCTAAAGAAAAAAAAGAGGATGGGTAGACAAGAGGAAGCAGGAACAGACAAGAGCTTTCCCAGAGAACTCCAAACCAAAGCATCCTCATTTCACTCTAAACAAGTATACTTTTATTGTCCATATCATGCATTAAACATTAATCATGGTCTACCTTATGACATCTGAATTTACTGCAATGAATATTTTTATGGATTCCTTATAGTCTCAGCTTGGTTTGATACTCCTACAGGACAGTAATAATTAAGTTCACAATAGTATAGGCATAATGCCATGATCACTGTTAAGAGTTCAATAATTATGTATTAGTTTGACTTGTTCCCACCTCCTCACCATCCATTATTTCCTTCCACCTCTCTGAATTCTGAATTCCATTCTATCATTTTACCAAAACTTGCAAAAACTTTTACTCCTAAGTGATTTTCACTTTACTAGTCCAAGGATCTTTTTCTCATATTTCATTCTTCTTGACTTCTCTATATCATAGACCATTCTCTCTCCTCGAAATCTAGCTATTGAGACATTTGTATTCCTCCCACTTCTTTAACCATTCCTTTTATCTATGATTCTGGCTCACTTTCATCCTCCTACCTCCCAAAACAATTTTCCCAAGGCTCAATCCTAAGACTCTCATTTCTCCATTCTTATAATCATACCCTCAGGAAGTTGACCCAGTATCATGGATTAGACCATCGCCTCTACAGAAAAGATGTCCTAAGGCTACCTTCAATCTTGACTTTTCATGCAAACCCCCGTCTCACAACTCCAGTTATTTCCTGGGCTTCTGGGCATTTCCATTTGAAGGCCTTTCAACTATGTTAAAGTTAACCTTAAAGTCACCTCTTGAAACCAAGTCCCAGTTAGCTCAGGATCGTGAGCAACTGCATGAACACGTAGCCCAGAAGAGGCTGAGTATGGAAGATTCTAAGATGATAGAAAAATAAAAGGTCACAGTTGGGATATAGCCTCACCAGAATTTTGAATTCTATAAGCCTAGCAGAGCCATCAAGTTCCAAATCCAAAAATTAAGTACAGAGAATTAAACAGATTTTAATAACACCATTCATGGCTAGAACAGAACTCAGACCAGTAAAAGAAGACTTCAGGCTATGGCAAAAGACTCTGATATGCCTCAAAGATTATCTCACCTTTCTCCATGGAGATTTTCTCCATCTCTGACTCCCAGCCAAATGACTTCCAAACCTGAGCCCTCTGCTCTGACCGCAAGAACCAAATTTCCTATTGCTGTTTCATATTATACATGGATGTTCTAATGGCATCTCAGACATACTCAATGCTAAACTCATGATCTCAACTCCAAAGCCTTATGTATTTTCCCTTCTTTTGTATTTTATCTTGGTTAATGCCATAATCTTCCTTCCGGTTTGGCCGTAAATTTCCAATGCATCTTTATTTACTTACTCTTCTTCATTGCTCTTAATCTGGTTAGTTTTCTTTTGGGGAACCAGCTCCTCCTCCATTCATAGTGCAAAGGTTAGGGTGAGCCATCCATCCCCTACCCTCTCCTTCAAGGCTGGCCATGTGACCCACAGCTAATTATCATCTTCCATTCCTTGGCTGCAGGGATTGATTCAGGGATAGATATAGGACCCAAGTTGGGCCAACTGTACTTCTGGACCTTCAACACTGTGAAGCCTGAACTGAATACTTGTGACATTAAATTCATCCTGGCAACAGTCCATGAGGAGACTGTCCCTTTGTTCCTGCTCCCTAAATGCCCAAAGCTGCTCTGATTACCACCTTTCCTGAAACCTGGATGTTCAGCTATTCCTTTGATATTATAAGTTACCCCATATTCTTCCAATAAATTCTGCCTCCTCATACTCCAAATTTTTTGCTAGCCAGAGTTGGCTGCTTACAACAAAGGAACACCGATACAGCCTGTGATTTTTTTTCTTCCATTAGGTCCCCTTAATTTGTCCCCTCTTTTCCACTCTCACTGGCTGATTTATTACTATTTGCTGAAACCTTTTCAATAACCTTCTAGCCTGTAGTCACTCTATTACTGTAAGAGCTATTTTTCTAAAGCACAGCAAATTGTGACATTTCTCCTCAAAAGCCTTCGGAGTCAAAATAAGTGTATATTGTGGATGGAAAGGACCTAGGCAAACAAAAAAGCATATGCAAAGTCCTAGAGGCAAAAATGTACAGATATTTTAGAGGAACAGCAAGTGGTCAGTGTGGCTGGACCACAGAGAGAGTGATGAAGAAAGATAGAGAGAGGTACACAAGGCCAGGTCACTTGGGCCCATGTAAGCTATGTGAAAGATCCTGCAGTTTTTCAAAATCAAAAGGGACCTGTTGAAGGATTAAAACAAAAAAGATAATCCATCTGTTTGGAAAACAGAAAGAAAACTGAAAGGAGGCAAAATTAGAGAAACCACACGAGATAGTTATGGCCTATGTCAAAAACAGGTATTCATTCATTAATTCATTCACTCACTCACTCTTTCTTCATCTAATACTTTTTTTTGAGGCTTTTATGTGCCTGTGCTAAGCTCCAGAGCTAGGAAGGATAATCCCTGACCTCAGGGAGTCTACAGTCTTTTGCAGGGAGACAGACTTATTAATTAAATAGAAATGACAAGACATGGTGATTGATGAGATATGGGAAGTGAAAGAAAAGGTGAATCAAGGATAACATCTAATTTCTGCTTTGGGCACCTAAGTGGATGACAGAGCCATTTGCTGAGATGGAAATTAAAGGTAGAGTAGGTTCAGTTGAGGGATATATATTGAATGAATCTTGGACATTCGTTCATTCAATTGATATTTCTCATATGGTGAGGCTAAAGGTAGGTATTTATGAGATATGTTCAATGGGCTCTGTATATAGAGATCAGGAACTGAAGTAAAGGACCTCAACAGGGAATGGTCATGATTTCCTCTTCCACCACAAAAATGTACAAATGCTTATATCAAAAGTGAATAGGGACTGGGCATGATGGCTCACACCTGTAATCCCAGAACTTTGGGAGGCCGAGGTGGGCAGATCACCTGAGGTCAGGAGTTCAAGCCAAGCCTGGCCAACATGATAAAACCTTGTCTCTACTAAAAATACAAAAATTAGCTAGCCGTGGTCATGTGTGCCTATAGTCCCAGCTACTTGGGAAGCTGAGGCAGGAGAATCACTTGAACCCGGGAGGTGGAGGTTGCAGTGAGCCAGCACAGCAGCCTGGGAGAGAGAGAGAGACTCCATCTCAAAAAAAAAAAAAAAAGTGAATAGGTATATTCTCATTCAATAAGTATTTGCTTAGTACCAACTACACAAACACAGTGAACAAAATAGGCTAAGTCTAGCCTCAAAGAGTTTACATTCCAGGAATTCATGGCAGAAATCTGCAGTTCCACATACGTACTCAACATGCTTTCCAGGGCTCTTTGCTGCCAGAGGTTGCACCCTCACTGCTTGACCATATCATGCTTCTAGCAGGTAAACTGTTACAACTGGGCTTGCTACTCCAGAAAGGAAATTTTGTTAATCATAAGGACAGAAATTAGGACACTTCACTTCTGATTCCTAGATCTTTTCCTTAGTCTTTGTGTCCTTGAGCTGAACACTGTGCTTAATATCAGACAGAGCATGGCACAAGACTGACATTCTAGGAGTCATTATTTAAATATGTGTACAGACCTACATCCCTCACAAGTAAAAGCTTTCTGAGAAGTTTTATTAGATAATATAAAAAATTTTCCCCATATTTCTGTTCTTAAGCATTCAGGTAAAGTTTCAGAAAGTTTCAGAAACTGCAGAGTTCTCGAATTTTAAGCCAACATCCTGCAGTTATGGAATATTATATAAAAGGACTTAAGAGGCTGTAAATGAACGTGTCTCCTGCTTTACCCCCAGAAACCCAGAGATATGATACAATTTTGATCTGACAAAACAAATACTGGAATATTTTGGGCTTTTCCAATAATTACAGAAGCATAGACTTGTAAAAGAACACGTCACAGAAACTGAGGTTAAAGGACACAAATGCAGGTGCAAAAGGGAAAACAATGTAGAAACATGGTGCTTTGTTTCAATATTTGTCTCCTATACTCATCTTGAAACTTAATTGCCATTGGAAAAGTATTAAGAGGTAGGACCTTTATGAAGTAACTAGGACATGAGAGCAGAGCCCTTACGTATAATATATCTAAAGCATTAGTTCAAAGTATGATCCTTAGTAAGTGTTCAATAAATATCACACTCACAATATTATACACTCACACAGATATATTCATGTATTTATACAACTTTGATGCAGCAAGAAGACCCTCACCTGCCTGTAAACCCTAGACTTCGCAGCCTCCAGAACTGTGAGCTAAGTAAACCTCCATTCTTTATATATTACCCAGTCTGTGGTATTCAGTTACACCAACAGAAAACATACAAAGACATATGGGCTGCCTAGCCCTTACAATTTTTAGGGTATAAGTCCCATAGGGTCTACCTGTAAGGATAAAAGATGTTGGATTAAGTGTCAAAGAGAAAAATCACATCTTATGAACTAAACAATAAGAGATTTGGTAAACAGCCAGGAGCCATGCTCTCTCTTCAGTGAGAAGACAGCTGCTCCCCAGTTCCTGAGAGGTAGGGTAGAAAATGTTTTACACAATCTTTGCCATGCTGCAGGCTTCAATCAATGTGTTCCCAAGGAGTCCACACCTCAGCGACTTATAAAAAGTAAACATCCTAGGCTAGGACCTGTAGCCCCTGAAACAAGACAGTACAACTCCAGATGTGGTATAGGGACAGCTTCTCTGCCTTGGCACATAAAACAAGGAGAAATAAACCTGGCACAAAGAGGACAGACAGTAGTTAGGGATTACAGTATTGCATCCCTGGCTTGGGTTATAGATACATGGTGTACATGGGTTGAATGGTGGAGTAATTTGAGTTATGGGAGTCTGCTACTCAACAGTAAATAATAATGAGAAAATATCTTCATGCAGTCTCTTACCCCAAGCTCCAGGAGTTGGGTCTCCCAAGTGACAAGCCCTGCCCATAGGTATTCATCTATGGTTTCCACGACCCTTAGGTGTGGCCTGGGGTTTCCAATGGCCCAGGCGAGTGTACAGATATTTTTTCAGGCACAACTGTCTATAAAAGCCTGGGTAGTTCTCTACCCAGACTGTAGGTGGCAGCTACAGAGTTAGGGCAGACAAGGCCAGAAAAGTATAATTGCACAAATTGGTTTAGTCACACTCATACAAATAGTCGTATGTTAGATAATGTATATAAAGCATTTAGTTCAGAGTGTGGTCCTTAGTAAGTGTTCAATAAATATCAACTATTACTATACATTCACACAGATATATTCACGTATCTATACAACTTTGGGGAACACTCCAGATAGTAACTCTGCTTTCCAGACAGAAAGAAGATCAAGACTCCTGGGCCCACACAGGCAAGGTTCATCCTCATAAATGTCATTTCAACAGCACTGCAGATATTGCAGAGAAATGCCAGGTCAGGGGGCTGCAATCTGAGAATACCCACTCTCTCCTATCCAACCAAAGATAGGCAAGGCTGGAGCCAGTAAACAGAGAAAGAGGCACAAGGTACTAGTACTATAAGGGATGGCAAATAGAAGAGGCTAAGGTAGAGCAATGATTTCCTGGGGCAAAAACTACACAATGTGCCCATAAACCTGCAGGAGGGACATTTTGACATTTTCTTCTGCAAGGGATTCTGCCACTCGCCCTGACATTCTTCCTCCATCCTTGCCAGAAGAACTAGCTGAAACTGAACCTCAATCTCACATACTGGTTTTTCCCTCCTGCCTTCCTATATCCACATTGTCTTGGTTGTTGTCCACTTCCATCGACCTCCTGAAGCTACCTTTTCAGATTCTCAGTCAGCCTGGTAGCAAGAGGAGTGTCTTCCCTTTGGGGCATTCTAAATGGCTAGTTCGGTTCTTAACATGTAATTTACATGTCTAATTCTGTGCTGGCATAGTCAACACAAACATGAATGCCTCATCTGATCACACTTGCTCTCTTCTCTCATTTTGTCTCAAGTAGAAAGTCACATGTTCAATAATCTGGTTTTACTTAAAAGTATACTATTTTAGACAGTTAGGAAATTTTCTTTCTTAAGTCCTAGTTATTTCACCCTGTAGGAGTTACTCACAAATTTATTCATTTTCACAATAATTTGCATAACATTAAACTTCTGAAAACTCAGGCTGCTTGAGAGTATGGGAATGAAAAGTGTTAAATGAGAAAGAATATGTAAATGACATATTCACAATTTAAAAACTGACAGTACATAAAATCAAAATAAGTGGTCTATTTATCAAAAAAAGAGCCTAATTTTGAACTGATTTTCTAAATGAGAACTAGTCTGATCCTGTTACATGAAAACCTACCTCTCACCATTAGGTCCCACTCTGTTGATTAATTTTTCCATGGCTGCTTCTGTCTCCTTCAGTTTTTCTTGCAGGTGAGCAAGCTCAAAACTGGCTGAAAAATAAGCAACAGTCTAAGAACCATCACAGACAACTCCCTAAGCCTGTTAGAGAGACCACACATTTTTAAAAAAACTATCGTACTGTTGTACTTCCCATTCTCATTTAAGAATACAGCAGTTTTATTAAAAGATTCTGTGAATATTTAAGATTTTCAAAAAGTATGCAAAGTGTGACTGGGATATTTAGCTCCATAGAAAATCCAGAAGTAAGGCCAGGCACGGTGGCTCATGCCTGTCATCCCAGCACTTTGGGAGGCCAAGATGGGTGGATCATGAGGTCAGAAGATCGAGACCATCCTATCCAACATGGTGAAACCCTGTGTCTACTAAAATACAAAAAATTAGCCGGGCATGGTGGCGCACACCTGTAGTCCCAGCTACTCAGGGGGCTGAGGCAGGGGAATCAGTTGAACCCGGGAGGTGGACATTGCAGTGAGCCAAGATCATGCCACTGCACTCTAGCCTGGCAACAGAGTAAGACTCTGTCTCAAAAAAAAAAAAAAGAAAGAAAGAAAGAAAAGAAAAGAAAATCCAGAAGGAAATCCAAAAAGCAGTCAAAAAGCAGTTACAATCCAGATAGACATGACTTCCCACAATGCTTATCAAGTCTCTTCATTGTGGGTGATAAATTTTTCATAGGTTATTTTTCCTGACATACATTCTATTTTTCCTGACATTCTATTCTAGTCTATACATTCTTTGAGGAAAGAGCCATGTTGTATAAATTTAATTTCCCCAGAGAACATAGAATATTCTAGTTGTGTAATAAGTAACGGATGGCCATATTTCAAGAGTCAGAAGTGTTAAATTCTTTCCCTAGATCTAAAAACTGATTTTGGCAATGACACAATTTCTCTGCCTCAGTTTTCCTCTCTGCTACCAATATTTTGAAGTCTGGAAATGAGAATTCATTCCAAACATGAAATATTAATTTGCTAATATATAAAAACATGAACTGGTAGTTTTGTACTTTTTGTAGCTATCCTTTCCTTAAAACCCCAACATCAATATAAAAACTTCTGAGAATTCCCAGAACTAAGGCAAAAATGGCATCAGATTAATTTGGAGCAACTTTTGAGAAATGCTCTTAAGACATACCCACATACTGTCCCTGTGGCTGTAACTGACTCAATGATACCTGTGAATATGCTGAGAAGGGGCACTTACTAATTTTCCTGTGGGTGTTTCCAGGTGTGGCAGTGGAACATTTCCCATCCTCTGCAGTTGTTTTCCCCTTTGAGAGCTGAGAATTGAAGGAGGTATAGCACATCAACAGCAGCTCAGAACCTCAAAGTCACGGAATCCCTCATATCAAATAAAAAAAAAGAGGTTGGGAGACAAAAATGAAGTCAGAAATGAAATCACATAGCAACATTAGAGAAATACCTCAAAAAAAAAAAAAAAAAACACACACACCAGAAGATGAGAACGTTCCAAGTAAAAAATTATCAAGGCACAAGGAAAAAAATCTCCCTACAGGTCATCTTCCTTGCTCATGCTCATCCAAAAGGGATGTGTGGTATCCTAGGGGCATTCTTACAGACTCAACTCAGACTGCCTGCAGAATTCCTGGGCAAGAAAGTATTCATCTTACTTAAGATTGCTCTAGGCTGGGTGCGGTGGCTCATGCCTGTAATCCCAGTACTTTGGAAGGCCAAGGCGGGTGGATCATGAGGTCAGGAGATTGAGAGCATCCTAGCCAACATGGTGAAATCCTGTCTCTACTAAAAATACAAAAGAAAATTAGCTAGGCATGGTGGTGTACACCTACAATCCTGGCTACTCGGGAGGCTGAGACAGGAGAATTGCTTAAACCTGGGAGGCAGAGGTTGCAGTGAGCCAAGATTATGCCACTGCACTCGAGACTCTGTCTCAAAAAAAGAAAGAAAAGAAAAGAAAAAAGAAAAAAGATTACTCCAGACAGGAGGGCAAAGTGAAGCTTCTGCTTCTACTTCACAGTGCATGGCCCTGTGGCCTGCAAAAGCCTGCCAGGAGGTGGAACTTAACTGAGGGTCTGCTTTAAAGAACCCACACCCATGTCTCCCCAGAGCTAGGAAATATCAGGCTTAATTTCAGGATGGACAGTTCTGTCTCAGGAGAATTATTGGAGATAATATCAAAAACAGCATCTCATATTCCTGTGGAGAAAAAAGGAGGACAAAGTGGTGTCATTATTTGGTCTTACAGTGGCTATCTGGATATCACTGTGCCAATCCCAATAATAAAATTCTTCTTAGAAAATCTTTTTTTTTCTTGAGATAGAGTCCTGCTCTGTCACCAGGCTGGAGTGCAGTGGCGTAATCTCGGCTCACTGCAACCTCTGCCTCCTGGGTTCAAGCATTTCTTCTGCCTCAGCCTCCCGATTAATTGGGACTACAGGTGCATGCCACCACACCTGGCTAATTTTTGTATTTTTTTAGTACAGACAGGGTTTCACCATATTGGCTAGGCTGGTCTCAAACTCCTGACATTGTGATTCGCCTGCCTCGGCTTCCCAAAGTGCTTGGATTACAGGCTTGAGTCACTTAGAAAATCTTTATATTCCTTTTCAGCTTGTAAAGATGTTCAAATTTTTAGGGGGTGGAGTGGGGAGGGCTTTGAATTACATCACTTACTGGATTAAGAACCAGAAGATCCAGGTTCAAGTCCTAGTTCTGACTTTTTAGTTGTGAATTTTGGGGCAAAACACTTAAACACTGAGTAAAGATTTCTTATGTGAAACTGAAATAATGGCTATTCTAAGTACCTCACAAAGAGGAGGCAGGATTTAAAGAAATGATGGATTTGAAATAATTTTATGAACTATAAAAAGTTTTAATGTAGACAATGATTTTCATTGCCATAATATTAAGATTTTCATTGATGTAATATGATTAAGATGACTCTACTTACCTTAAATAGAATGTACAGTATATATAAAAAAATCCCAAAGCCATAGATTGGAATAATCTGCCCCATCAGGCCTCTTCCACTACCTCCTCCTCCAGAGCCTCCACCTGATCCTTTGGCCTTTGCAAATGCCTCTGCAAGGTGAGACCTCTGGAAACGAGCCCCAGGAGTCTGGCCATCTGAGGGTGCCTGGTGATGATGCATCATAGGTGGAAATCGGCCCAACTTTCCTGAGAAGATAATAATCAGTTTTTATCTCTTCTACTATTTTCAAGATGGCTATCATGAAAACACCAAAGCATTAAGGTATAAATAACAGAGGCCAACTCAAATAAGTTTAAGAAAAAAAAAAGGGGAACTTAATTAAAAAGATACAGAGGTATCACACAGATACTAAATATGATGTGATCATCTCTAGCTCTTCACCAAACCCATTTTCTCTTCCTTCTGTGTCCTGAGCTAGACCATATTTTTCAGACTCCCATACAGTTAAATGTGGCCATGTAACTGTGTTCCAGCAAAGGAATGTGAGTAATTGTGCTAGCTCAAGACCTGGTCTATAAAACCTCCCTTGTTATTCAACTCCATGATCATTTCTCTATTGCAGTATGGATGCTGACACCCAGGGGGACCTTGGAAGTCATGGGTAGAAAACAGAAAAGCCTCCATCAACCTGAACTCCTAAATAACTATGTAGTGCAGAGCCCTCCACTGCTGCCGCCTCACTAACTTAAGAGTCATCTGGACCTGTTTGCCTGAGTAAGAAATCAACTTCTATTGTGTTAGGGTCTTATACACTTTGTCTATTTGTTATAGCGGTTAGCCACCCCTAACTAACATAGATAAGAAAATGCAATGTGGTCTCAGGAGAAAAGAGAACTAGAAACAGGAAAGCCATTTGGATCCAGGACAGGTACTTTCACATTCTAACTCAATCTCTCTCCCTCTCTATGGGGCCATAAGGTGTTTTGTTTTTCTGTGCACATCTTCTTTATTCTCCTTTCTTTGCAGGCCATTTCTCTAGCTTCTTTGTGCACATAGGGGAAGATGGTCACCCCCACCCTCCGATTTGCATGTTCTTCAAGAGGCTAGCTGAAACATCCAAATTTCAAATTCCTTGGAGGACGACTAAGTACTCAGCTTGGGTAGGTATACATCTCTTTCTAATCAGCTATACCTGAGCAGACAAGATTCATGTAGCACAAGCAGGGTGAAAAAGGGGCTCAACCTTGTGAGTGGAAGAGCAGGGCTTGGGCCAGTGGGCAGTGGTGGGGAGGGGCAGAAGCAGGGGGAGGTGTTGCAATTATTTTCTTGCATTTTTTTTTTCTTCCATCAAGAGCAGTCAAAATTTAACACCAACTGCCAGAAAGGAATCTTCAAACGGCCACATAAACAGGCTTGCATGAAAAACCACTGAGAAATAACATGATAGAACAGAAAACACTAGAGAGCGTAAATAACACTCTAAAAATATGAATAAAAAATTGCTGGATTTGATTTGAACAAAATTGACAAAGATGTGGAGAGGCATGAATGCTCATGTACTGTGGGTAACAGTGTAACTGACACAGATATTCTGCATAGTGATCTGGCTGTACTTAGTGATATTACATAGGTACACACCCTATGATCCAATGATCCCACTCTGGTGAATAAATCCCACTGAAAATCTCAAATAAGGTTATATACATGTGAATTACAGACTTTATAGACCTACATGAGAATGTTTGCTGTGAAAACATTGTAGCAGGGAGTTTGAAGTAACTGATTTCCTTTGAAAGAATGAAAAATCAAAATGGAGTGAATATAAATATGGAATTCTACATAGCTTTGGAAATCACACTTTAGATATACCTACAGCAACGTGAATACATCTTTAAAAGCATAGTATTAGGTTAAGAATAAGCAAATATCATTATGTAGGTTGAAAACGCACACATAATGATGTATTTTTCAAGCAACTATGTAGGTATACAGACATAAACACATTAGAGTATAAGCAAATACCATTATGTAGGTTGAAAACACACACATAATGATGTATTTTTCAAGCAACTATGTAGGTATACAGACATAAACACATTAGAGTAGGTGCATATGAGCAGGAAAGGAACTGGAATGTGGGTTAAGCATAAAGGACTAAAAGTAAAAGAATAAAACAAGAAAGTAAACTTTCACTGACAAAATTAATAAAATGCTATGAACTGAGAACTGTCTTTAAGTTGTTGATGAAGAGTCAAACTCTAAAGCATTTCAAGAGATTTCTTCTGAGCTAAATGAATGACCATGCCCATGACACAGCCCTCAGAATGTCCTGAGAACATCTGCCCAAGGCGGTCAGGGTGCAGCTTGGTTTCCCACATTTTAGAGAGACATGAGACCTCAATCAAATACATTGGTTTGGTTCAGAATGGCAGGACAATTTCAAGAGGGGTGGGTGTGCTTCCAGCCTATAGGTAGATTTTAAAATTTTCTGGTTGACAATTGGTTGAATTTATCTAAAGACTTGTGATCAATAGAAAGGAAATGTTTAGGTTAAGATATAGGGTTGTGGAGACCAGGTTTTCCTAGTTTTATTGTGCAGAGGAAACTCTCAGATGGCAGACTTCTGAGGGAGTAGGTTGTAAAATGTTTCTTATGTGAAAGGAAAATATTATGGGCCCCTTCAAGGTGGGCAACTGCTCACAGCAAATCTGCCTCCCATTTCTATTCAAAGTCATCCTTCTGCTCACTGAGACAGATGCGTAACTGACTGCCTCCTTTGGAAAGGCTAATCAGAAATTCAAAAGAAGGCAACCATTCCTCTCTCACCTATCTGTGACCTGGAAGTCCCTTCACCACTTTGAGTCTTTCTTTGCTCCAAGTTGTCTCGCATTTCCAGACCAAACCAATGTACTTCTTATACATATTGATTGATGTCTCATGTCTCCCTAAAATGCACAAAACCAAGCTGTGCCCTGACCACCTTCGGCACATGCCGTCAGGACTTCCTGAGGCTATGCCACGGGCATGCATCCTGAACCTCAGCAAAATAAACTTTCTAAATTAACTGAGATCTGTCTCAAATTTGGGGGGGTTATACTTATCAGACTTAAAAGGGTGCCTTAGTTGATTTTTCTCCTGGGTCTGGAAAGAAAGAAAAAAAAAGCGGGTGGAAAGGAGATTCTCTGTAGAATGTGGAACTTTCCAACAAGAGACAACCTTGCAGGGCAATTTCAAGACAGGGCAAGGGAACATATTTGGAGTTAAAATGTTTTTATTTCTTTCCTTATTTGTTATGTGAAGTTATGCCAGAGTCAGGTGGGAAAGCAGGCTAGATTATATGGGGCTAAATAAAACCCCTCTGATGAGATTTCATAGTTTGTAGGGTATGACTCTTCAGGCTTGTTAGGCAGGAATTTGGGTAAGATTTAAAAAATTAGAATTTAGTTCTCAAAGTCAACTCTGCTCCTGAGGTAAGAAAGAAGGTGGGTGGGCAGGCAGGCTTGGAAGTTGTCTTCCACCTTGTATCCTTTCTCAGCCGAGCTCCACTCCAGTGATACTCCTTTTCCTCTCAATGTTGACTTTGGATGACATGGAAAATTATGAAAAGAAATGCATCTTTTTAAGAGTGAGTCAGCAACAGAAGCACAGCTTTAGATGGTAAAAGAAATAAATCACCATGTTACCATCCTTTATTCTGGATGTTGGTGACTATGTCCCTTTAAAATTTTCAAGGATCTTAGTATATTAAATGACGTGTACTGGCTTTGGCCATTATGCACCTTCAAAAATATGCCTAGCCCGGTGGCTCAAGCCTGTAATCCCAGCACTTTGGGAGGCCGAGGCAGGTGGATCACGAGGTCAAGAGATCGAAACCATCCTGGTCAACATGGTGAAACCCCGTCTCTACTAATACAAAAAATTAGCTGGGCATGGTGGCGCGTGCCTGTAATCCCAGCTACTCAGGAGGCTGAGGCAGGAGAATTGCCTGAACCCGGGAGGCAGAGGTTGCGGTGAGCCGAGATCGCGCCATTGCACTCCAGCCTGGGTAACGAGCGAAACTCCATCTCAAAAAAAAAAAATAATAATAATAATAATATGCCTAGCCACCATTCAGGAAACTAACCTTTCTCTTGAGAGAATCTGATATATCAGGTGGCTAATGTTCAATAAACTAGATCTAATATTTGTAGTAATATGTTGCGGAACTTCACCTTACTGTGTTGAGAATACTATCTTCAAAAGTGGCATAAAACAAAAAAAATTAAAAATAGGTCTTACATAAAAAGCATTATTTTGCATCTCTAAAATTTAAGAATGACATTACACATTCTCCCCAAAAACTTCCATAGATTTGTCATCCAGGAAGATTTATAAGATACCAATTATGTTCAAGATTCTGCCATATGCAAGAAAAGAAGACAGTGATAAAGGTAATAGAAACAATAGTTCCCACACGGAACAATGCCTTCAAAAGCAGAATATCTAAAACAAAGACACAAATAACAGCAGCAGCAGCAGGGTGTCAAGGACCTATTACTAGATAAGCTAAATATTCAAGTATTGAAAGATGCAAAATCTTTCTTTTAAAAAAAGAGGAGTCAAATGGAGTCAATCACTATAGGGAATGAAAGAATAGCAGAGAAGCAAAAGCATACCAAAAGGAAACAAGAGTGTGTACATGAGATAGGGAAAAAGAAACCATGAAGTAGGACTTACTACCAAATTAATTTGTCTCCATTTAGGGAAGTAACAAGAGATAAGGAGAAAGAAGTTAAGATGGGGAGGAGCTAAAATGCTAACTTGTGTGGTTTATAAATTTGATACAGTAGACTTTGATGAGAAGGGTACTTGATGAGGATTAATCTAGCAGCTGAGTATAGGGCCTAATACAGAGAGAAACTAGGGTCTGGGGAAAACGTAAAAAAGGCTATTATAGTAATTTAGCACTGAGATGCAAATCCCTGAGGTGGTGGCTAGAGCCATAAAAAGGAAAGGATAGGTCTGCAAACTAAAAATAAAATTATAAGCCCACCAACTGACTGATGGATCATCTCCTGGCCAAGGGGACCCTAGAGTAACCTTGAAAACTAAATTCTTGACTATGCTGGGATGGGGGGTTCAGATATACCTCGTTATACCCTCTCCCTAACAAACCACTATTAGTCTTTCTTCCCTAACAACTAAACAGAAACCAGCCATTTTGAAAAACTCCACTATGGCTGTCAACCAACCACACGATACTGTCCCTCCTTTTATTGCCTGATAAGAGACTACCAACCACAGAATGGTTCTAGTTAGTCTACAGAGAATGCACAGTAAGGATTTTCATGTCCTCTGCTTCACCTTTTGATGTCAGAGGGGTGAAAACTCCATTCTCTGACCACACTATCACTATTTTGTGTGCATGAGACCCATGAAGGACATGTTTCTCCTTTCATAAATATTCATGACTTTCATGACTCCCCCTATAGCTTACTGAATATGTAGATATGGCCACCTGCTAAGCATGAATTCCTGTTCCTTTTGCCCATCCCTCCAAGTGTGTGTTTCTGCTTTTGGCTGGAGGCTATGCTTCCCAGCCTGTCAGAATGGCCACACTGAAGGTTGTAACTCTTTATAAGAAATAAAGTCTCCTCTTCTCTTCTAAATTTATAAATCATATTTTTTAAAGTTAACATGTCCAAGGGCTATTACCATGTAATCAATGGCATTTAACACTGAACAAAATATAGAACTCATGGAGGAGGAGTCAGAAAACTCCACAATCAAGAGTTTAGTTTAAGATAGAGAAGATAATGAAGAAACTTGGAAGGCTTACTGTTAGGGAACAACTGAATATACATTTTTCACACTTTATATTCCAGGTGTTGATGGAATACAGAGAAAATTTTTTTATTAGACTGCAGTTAGGGTTAAGAGGAAACTCTAAGCTACCTAAATGGCAAAGCTAATTAAAATTGAATGAATGGTTCCCAATACCAAAAGGCTGGAAGAATACTGTATTTATGTGCAAAAAGAGAAAGAAAAGAAAAAGGAGCTAGCCAAAGATGACTAGAAACAAACCAGTATCGTAATAGTCGGAGGAAGACAAAACTGAAAGCAATTGAGAGGCCTGGAAACAGATAAACTAATGGCAATCCTTGTTTTCAGACACAATATATTCTTAAAGAAATAGACGGCCATAACATGAAATCCTGACTGTCCACCTGTTTAGACAATAACAGAAACCAAAGTACTACAAAGCATCAAAGGGGACCTTAAAAGTCATCCAGTCTTAACAAATTGTGTGGGGACAGCTAGATATTTACATGTATAAGAATAAAATTAGATCCCTATCTCATACCACATACAAAAATTAACTCAAAATGGATTAAAGACCTAATTATAAGAGCTAAAACTTTAAAAATCTTAGAGGAAAACATAAGACATAAATCTTTGTGACTAGATTAGGTGACAGTTTCTTAGAATGGTCACCAAAAGCACAAACAACAAAACGAAAAGTAGGCAAAGTTGACTTCATCAAGCTTTTTTTTTTTGAGACAGAGTCTCGCTCTGTCACCAGGTGCCAGGCTGGAGTGCAGTGGCATGATCTCAGCTCACTGTAACCTCCACCTCCTGGGTTCAAGCAATTCTCCTGCCTCAGCCTCCCAAGTAGCTGGGACCTACAGGCGTGGGCCATCACACCCAGCTAACTTTTATATTTTAGTAGAGGGGGTTTCACCATGTTGGCCAGGATGGTCTCAATCTCTTGACCTTGTGATCCGCCCGCCTCAGCCTCCCAAAGTGCTGGGATTACAGGTGTGAGCCACCACGCCCGGCCAACTTCATCAAACTTTAAAACTCTGGTGCTGTGAATGACATCATTAAGTAAGTGAAGACAATCCACTGAGTGGAAGAAAATATTTGTGAATCATGCATCTGAAAAGGCTTAGTATCCAAAATATACAAAGAATTTTTACCATGCAACATTAAAAAGACAAATAACTCAATTAAAAATGGGCAGTTGTGGCCAGGTGCGGTGGCTCATGCCTGTAATCCCAGCACTGTGGGAGGCTGAGGTGGGCAGATCATTTGAGGTCAAGAGTTCAAGACCAGCCTGGCCAACATTGTGAAACCTTGTCTCTACTAAAAATACAAAAAAAATTAGCTGGGCGCGGTGGTGCATGCCTGTAATCATAGCTACTTGGGAGGCTGAGGCAGAAGAATTGCCTCAGGAGAATTGCAGCTACTTGGAAGGCTTACTGTTAGGGAACAACTGAATGAAGAAATCTCCAGGAGATGGAGGTTGCAGTGAGCCAAGATCACAGCACTGCACTCCAGCCTGGGCGACAGAAGTGAGACTCGGTCTCAAAAAAAAAAAAAAAAAAAAAAGAGCAAGGGATCTGAATAGACATTTCTCCAAAGACAACAAACAAATGTCCAATAAGCACAGGAAAGGATGCTAAACCCTGTTCACCATCAAGGAAATGCAAATCAAACTCACAAGGAGATACCACTTCACACTAATAGGATGGCTCTAATGAAAAAGATGTTTGAGGGATGTAAAGAAAAAGGAACTCTCTTACACACTGCTGGTGGTCACGTAAAATGGTATAGCTGCTTTGGAAAACAGTCTGGCAGTTTCTCAAAAGGTTAAACATAGTGGAACCATATGACCCAGAAATTCCACTCTTAGGTATATAGCCAAGAATATGCTTACACAAAAACGTGTACACAAATGTTCACAGCAGCATTATTTACAGTACCTTAATGTCCATTAACTGAAGAGTGGATAAACAAAATGTGGTATATTCACACAACACAGTATTATCCAGCCAGAAAAAGGAATAAAGTATTGATCCATACTACGACACGGATGAACTGTGAAAATATTATGCTAAGTGAATACAGTCAGTCATGGAAAACCACATATTATATGATTCCATTAATAAGAAATATTCAGAATAGGCAAGTCTATGGAGACAGAAAGTAGACTAGTGATTACCTAGAGCTGGGGTTTAGGGGGTACAGAGGAGGGGGAAAGTGCCTACCTAATGGGTATGGGGTTTTTGGTGGGGAGGTGTGTGATTTAAAATATTCTAAAATTGACTGTAGTGATAGTTGCACAACTCTATGAATATATTAAAAGCTATAGTGACTGTACATTTTAAATAGGTGAATTGCATGATATGTGAATTATGTCTCAATGAAGCTTTTTTTAAAGTCATCTTCTCTAACCACCTGTGTTTAATACTCTCACATGCTTCCAATTGTGGTCCTGATTCTGCTGAATACCACAGAGAGAAAACATGCTTTCCCCAGGAAGCTCATGCTACCTCTATACAGCTCTAATAGAACTGTCTTTACATAGAGTTGAGTGGGTAACAGGAGTAAGAAAGGAAACAAAAAATAGCGTTTCAAAAAGCAACACTGAATGAAACATGATGAGGTAGGAAGAAATCTATGTTAGAACTGATTAAAGAGATTATTGATAAAGAAACGTATTCAAATTAAAGTTCTTGATAACATCAAAGAGATGTTGAAAAAGTAAAAAAATACTATTTTCAAAGCCAGAAGAGGGATTTGGAGAGCAATGGAACATATAGACTAGATAGCAAAAATATGTTTTATATCCTAGAAGAAATCTGAGTACTTTATATTTGGTATCATTTTTCACATATTTACTGCTGAGCACTTAACAATGTGGCAGATACTGTGTCAGGCACTGAGATTAGAATGACAAATAGAACAGAATCTCTGTCTTTAAAAAGCTTACAGACAAGGAGTATAGTTACAATGACATGGTAACTCTACCTTAACCATCAAATCCCATGGCTTTTTCTCAGTTCTCACTCTTAATTTTCTGCAATACAAAAAAGTGATTATAACATAGTGGTCATTCAATAAATGTTGAATTAATCTGAATAAATCCTTGTCAAATTTTCGTGCCTTAATCTCTATGGCACATTACTCTTCTCTTTCCCCACTGGTCCTTCAACCTATTCCTTCTCAATCTCTTTTACTGGTTCTTCTTTAATCCCTTTCACCAATACTTTGTCTCAACCTGTTCTTTCTTTATACCTTCCTTCAGCAAACTCATTTATTCTCAATGAATACATTATAATTTCCAAAATGTGTACTTATAAATCTGACTTTTCCCCCAAGCTCTTGTCTCTTATCTCTAAATTCAGTTAGTATACGTGTCTTCCTGTATGTCTACCATCTCAAGCCTAAGAATGAACTCATTTTCACTTCCTAAAACCTGCTCTCCTCTTGTATTTCCTTTCTCTGTAGACTCATTTTCTCACACCTTTAGGCTTGAGATCTACAACCTCTGCTACCTGTGACACTTAAGATGATAGGTAACAATGACAATGCTGCATTTGGCAAAGATTTCTCTTCTCACAAAGAAGACTCAGCAGGTAGCAACCTCACTTCTTGGATATTGCTACCACCATGTTTCTTAAAACTGAATAGCCCAGAATCTATAAAAAGTCAATGATTATAAAATATTTGAAAATTTCTAGTTGAATTTTTTTTTTTTACAAAAGAAAAATCTGAAACTATGAAATATGCCAGGTACATAAAAGTATACTGGCCGGGCACAGTGGCTCACGCCTGTAATCCCAGCACTTTGGGAGGCCGAGGCAAGCAGATCAGGAGGTCAGAAGTTCAAGACCAGCCTGGTCAATATGATAAAACCCCGTCTCTACTTAAAATACAAAAATTAGCCAGGTGAGGTGGTGCGTGCCTGTAATCCCAGCTACTCAGGAGACTGAGGCAGGAGAATCACTTGAACCTGGGAGGCGAAGGTTGCAGTGAGCCAAGATCGCACCACTGCCCTCCAGCCTGGGCAACAGAGTGAGACTCCATCTCAAAAAAATATATATATAGATATATAGACATATAAATATAGATAATTTATGAACACTCATATATCTACCACCCAAATATAACTGAAGCCCCTTGTGTTCTTTTCTCCCACACCCTCTCTGAGATAAATACAACTCTGATTTTGGCGCTTATGCTTAGAATGTGTGCTTTTAGATTTTACTGCATAACTATGCATCTATAAACAACATATAATTTTGTCTTGAATGTTTTAAAACTTCATATGAATAGACAGTGGTGATGGTTGTACAATAATGTGAATGTACTGAACTGTTTACCTAAAAATGGTTAAAATAGTAAATGTTACATATATTTTACCACAATTTTAAAAAGTCCTATGGGATTGTATTAGACACATGCTTCTTCAACTTTCCTTTTCTGCCTTTTTTCCAGGTGGGGAATCAACATTTTGGCCAAGAAATGTATCCATGTTGATATGTATGGCTCTAGTTGATTCATTTAAACTGCAATATAGTATCACATTGTATGACCATATAATAATTTTTTACTCCTTTTTTGGCTGATAAACATGTAGATTATTTTCAATTCTTCTCTATTACAAATGATCTATTTCAGAGTTACACTACAAATAAGATGAGTGTTTTTTAAGTTTGCTTTATTAAAAACAGCTAAAAAGATCAGAATAAAGATAGCAGAACATAAAACTGTAGGTTTTCTTTTTTTTAAGTTATCTGTTTATTGCATTTCTTTTTTCTTATTATCATACTTTAAGTTCTGGGGTACATGTGAAGAACGTGCAGGTTTGTTACATAGGTATACATCTGCCATGGTGGTTTGCTGCATCCATCACCCCATCATCTATATTAGGTATTTCTCCTAATGCTATCTCCCCAGCTATACCTCCCCTAGCCCACCACCCCACTGACAGATCCCGGTATGTGATGTTCCCCTCCCTGAGTCCATGAGTTCTCATTGTTAAAAAACTGTAGGTTTTCTAATCTAGAAAACAAAACAGCAGTGTGGCTATCTCTACAGATACTTAAGAATACTCTAAAAGGAAATGTGACTAAATCCTAATTGTTTATTGAAAGCTTTCCCCATATTTAGGTTTCCTTTATTATTAAAATTTGATCCCAAAATTTGGAGGCCGAGGTGGGAAGACTGCTTGAGCCCAGGAGTTTAAGATCAGTCTGGGCAAGATGGCAAGACCTCCTCTCTGCAAAAAACTTTTATAAATCAGCTGGCTGTGGAGGCATGTGCCTGTAGTCCTACCTACTCAGGAGGCTGAGGCAGAAGGACCGCTCAAGCCTAGGAGTTTGAGGCTGCAGTGAGCTATCATCACGCCTCTGTGTGATCAGCCTGTGCAACAGGAGACCCCATCTCAAAAAAAAAAAAAAATCTCTTAGCTTATCATTTAAACTTAACTAAAAACTTAACGTTAATGGATTCTGGCCAGGCATGGTGGCTCAAGTCTGTAATCCCAGCACTTTGGGAGGCCGAGGCAGGTGGATCACCTGAGATCAGGGGTTTGAGAGCAGCCTGGCCAACATGGCAAAACCCCGTCTCCACGAAAAATACAAAAATTAGCTGGGCATGGTGGCGCATGCCTGTAATCCCAGCTACAGGAGGCTAAGGCAGGAGAATCATTTGAACCCAGGAGGCAGAAGTTGTGGTTGCAGTGAGCCGAAATGGCACCACTTGACTCCAGCCTGGGTGACAGCGTAAGACTCTGTATCAAAAAAAAAAAAAAAAAAAAAAAAAATTAATGGATTTTACAAAGTGAAGCTCTACCTTCCTTTGTTAATAACCATACCTATTGTTAAAAACAAAACAAAAACTTTAGCACTGTTAACAAAAGGGTTTTCTGAAAGCAATATTAACTCATCTGCAGCATTTCATTTTGGGGACAAATAAATCTATAAAGAACTGGACATGTGTCTATTTTAATAAAAAAAAAAAAATAGAGGCCAGGCAGGGTGGCTCATGCCGATAATCCCAACACTTTGGGAGGTCGAGGTGGGCAGATCACGAAGTCAGGAGTTCAAGACCAGCCTGGCCAGCACGGTGAAATCTTGTCTCTACTAAAAATACAAAAAACTTAGCCAGGTGTGGTGGCACATGCTTATAATCCCAGCTACTCAGAAGGCTGAGGCAGGAAAGTCGTTTGAACCTGGGAGGCGGAGGTGGCAGTAAGTCGAGACTGGGCCATTGCACTCCAGCCTGGGTGACAGAGCAAGACTCTGTCTCAAAAAAAAAAAAAAGAAAGAAAAGAAACAGTGGTTCAAGAAAGGTCTTAATGGGGCCAGTTCCTTAAGATAGCCAAGCTTTTCCCTAAACATTGAGGAGGCTGTAGAAGCCATATTTCATTCAGCATTACTTAAAGTAGAAGCCAAGACAATAGCAGTTTTTCCTCATAGGTCTCCTCCAAGGGCCCTATCTTTTTTTTTGTTTTTTTGAGATGGAGTCTCGCCCTGAAGCCCAGGCTGGAGTGCAATGGTGCAATCTCGGCTCACTGCAACCTCTGCTTCCTGGGTTTAAGCAATTCTCCTGACTCAGCCTCCAGAGTAGCCGGGACTACAGGCACGTGCTACCACACCCAGCTAATTTTTTGTATTTTTAGTAGAGACAGGGTTTCACTGTGTTAGCCAGGATGGTCTCAATCTCCTGACCTTGTGATCTGCCTGCCTCAGCCTCCCAAAATGCTGGGATTACAGGCGTGAGCACCACCACATTCGGACCAGAAGGGCCCTATCTTGTTACATTTCCCTTCTACCGGATTCTGCTTTGTTCTCTACTGCTTTGACATTTTCCGCTAATTTAATCAGATTTTTTTCATCTTTTATCAACCTCTCCAATCTCAATCCATCCTATGTATTACTAAAAGAGAGCACTACATGTCTAAGTTTCTTAGCACAGGGCTTGATCCATACACTCAATACACATCAGTTACCACTGTTTTGTTACCAGAATAATCTTCCTAAAGCACAATTCTAACTGGTCTTGCCATTTCTCTGATCGAAAGCTTCTAATGGTCTCCACTGATGACAAGGGGCTGTATTAGAGCAGAATGGAGGTAGCAGAGTGAACTAGAACAAGTACCACCTTTTCAGTCAGCTATTGGTTAAGACTATGGCTGTGCCTCCAACTATTTCAGTGGAGGTTAAATTAATCTTTCTAGAGCTCATTTTCATCATCTGTAAAACGGGTATGATACATACTTTTCAGAGTTTACAAGAATTACAACAGATTAAATGATATCATATATACAAAGCAGCTAGCATATATAGTAGGTATTAGCCTAACTGACTCCATCTCAGTGGTAAGCTCCAGCCTAGCTTCTCCCTCCCTGCCACAGCCCCCGCAGGTGCATAGCTGGGTCATGCTGCACTTAAAAGCCTTGAAGCGTTAAAGTTTGAAGCACACTGTTCTTCACACCTGTAACAATTGTAATCGCATCCTGCTTGGCAAGTCTACCTGCTGTTGTGAATACCCTCCTTGGTGATTGATTGTATGGAAAGTTCCCCCTGCTACTCTCCTTGATGACCATATGGAAATAGCCTTAGCAACCAACAATCCTGGAAACCTCCTGCCCCCGTTACCAGCTTCCTTATCTAACTTGCTTGTTCTGCTTCTGTAAAATTCTGCTTCAGCTACGTATCCCCTCCCCTACCTAAATCAAGGTATAAAAGATAACCAAGCCTCTTCCTTGGGGCGGAGAGAATTTTGAGTGTTAGCTGTCTCTCAGTCGCCAGCAAATAAAGGACTCTTAATTTGGAAATCAGAGCCTGGCACATTCCTTCTGACTCGCTTGGTTACAACACCCTCAAATTGAAGTCCTAAACAACTGAATTCCATAATCTAACCCAAAAGTACCTCTTCACACTACTTTCCCATTACATACCACTCATCCAGCCAAACTAGGGTTTCCGCCATGCTTTGAATCTGACTTTTACCTTCTTGCTTCTAAGCCTATGTTTATCCTACAGTGGCTTTGCTTTCCTCTCTAACCACATATCTAAACCCAGCCAATTCTTCAAGGCCCAGGCCAAATACTGCCCCCACACCCCCAGAGCATCTTCTCATGCCACTCCCCATGCCTGTAAAACACACTGCTTGAGCCTCTTTAATTGCACTTACCACACTTGGCCTTATTCAAGAGTTGTATTAATGTGTCTTATAGCCTGTATTTAAATGAATTGGGAAACAAAAGCAGGTAACATCTTCTACTAAGCACCATCTCTACCCAATTTTATCTGGTGCTGACTGAAACCTATATATCATATCTGAGAACAAGAAAAGCAGCCTCTAACATCCAAAAGTTGGCCTGATATTATCAGCTAGGCATTGATACTGCAATGAGCTTGCTTGGTACTCAAAGATAAGGTGTGGTGTTCTCCTGTTACACACAAGCAATTTCAGAACACCAGCATTAGACAAGGTCATTCTGTGATCATGATGGATCAAGAAAAAAGCAAGACCACTCTGTAATCTGTCTGAACACAAACAAAACATGAACACTGCCCAAGCCACACAAAATACCTAATATCCCCTAGTGCTGGGTAATATGAATGATGGGGCTTCTTTATCAGTTACAGCTTTAGCCTTTCTCTAGTTGGCCCTCCCCTTAGATAAACTGTTAAGATACCAGTCATAGACTTTGCCTTACTTCCTGAAAGCATTTAATTCAGAGTAAAGCACCACATCCTTAAACCATCTTCCAGATCACCTAACACAAACCCAAAACCTATAATGACCTTTTCTAACAGTGCCTTATTGAGACACCCCACGATTTCCCATGGTATGCATTCTCCCTTGCTGCAACAAGTAATACACTCAACTTGCTCAACTACAGGTATGTTCCCGGTGGCCTCTGGCTGGAAGACAAACTAAGAACTTCTTGAATAAAGGTCCAGTGTTTTATTTATGTTTGGGTCCCCCACAGGGCAGGCTCTGGATCTTGCATGTTATAATCTTTGCTGAACTGATCTAGATGAATTATACTGCAAGTGTTAGCCATCAATAGAATCTCAAAATCCTGCCCAGTCACTTTTAGAGCTAAAAATAGTTTTTTACTTCATTATCCTGCCAGTTTTCAATTTCACAGTTTCAAGAATAGAAACTGGCAATTAGGATGACTGATCAAGCAAGGTGTTCCATACCCACTTACCTATAAGTTTCTAAACTTGAAAAAATGCCTAATTTTACATGCATTCATGGGCTCTCAAATTGTCTATTGTTTTCTGTTCATTTCCATAATACATGAACAGGAAAATGACTCTTGGAAATCAAAATGACTTCCTAATCTCTCTGTCCTTGAACATTTCTTCAGAGTAGATTTCTGATGCTCCATTAGAGAAAATAAACAGTAAGCAACCAAAAAGTATCTTTGTCTTCTGGCACTTACATACCAACACATAAGAAGCTAGTTTAAGATAACAAAGAATTATGTATGTGCATGTGTGTCATACATGTATATGTGTATATGTTTACATGCACATATACACGTATCTGTGTATTTTCACATCTCAGAGAGATTAAGACTCAGTGGGACACGACTTACTTGAGGAGAACATCGTGACAAAGGGTCTGTGCTATTCCACAGGACCAGGGGCACTGGAGAGGGGCTAGTAAGGAATTTTATCTATCTATCTATCTATCTATCTATCTATCTATCTATCTATCTATCTATTTATTTATTTGAGACGGACTCTCGCTTTGTCACCCAGGCTGGAGTGCAGTGGCACAATCTCGGCTCACTGCAACCTTCGCCTCCTGGGTTCAATTTCTGCCTCAGCCTCCCGAGTAGCTGGGACTACAGGTGCAAGCCACTATGCCCAGCTAATTTTTGTATTTTTAGTAGAGACGGGGTTTTACCATATTGGCCAGGCTGGTTTTGAACTACTAACCTTGTGATCTGCCTGCCTCAGCCTCCCAAAGTGTTGGAATTACAGGCATGAGCCACCATGCCCGGTCAGGAACCCTATATATAAGCATTCAGGCAGGGTCAGCAGGAGAGATGCCCAGATACAATGTTACTGTGGGAACACTAAACGATCACCAAAGGTTCCTAGCCAAGTAGAAATAGTAGATAGGACTCTCTTGAGGCCAACTCTAGCACAGAGTGGCACACTGTCATCTTGGTGGACTTCAACTACTCTGGAACCTATTCAAACTCTCATTAGGCTAACAATGAAACAACTGACAAGTTCTTGACCAAGTGTGCTGACATTTTTATGTTCCATAGATACACAGGGAGAGCAGAGGAACTGCTACTCTGACCAAAGAAGAAACGGGTTGATGAAATGAAAGGGTAACCTCAGGAGAAAGACATCTTAGTGTTTTTGACATAAAGTTGGAATCGCATAGCACAAGCTCTAGGAAGGCAGCGTTAAGAAGTTTTTGGTTTTTTGTTTTGAGATGGAGTCTCACTCTGTCACCCAGGCTGGAGGGCGGTGGTGTGATCTCAGCTCACTGCCTCCCAGGTTCAAAAGATTCTCCTGCCTCAGCCTCTCGAGTAGCTGGGACCACAGACATGCAACAACTCGCCTGGCTAATTTTTGGATTTTTAGTAGAGACAGGGATTTGCCATGTTGGCCAGGCTGGTCTTGAACTCCTGACCTCAGGTGATCTGTCTGCCTCAGCCTCCCAAAGTGCTAGGATTACGGGTGTGAACCACCATGCCTGGCCCAGAGTTAAGAATTTTTGAAAACAGACATAAAGCCGTAGGATGAGACCCTCTCTGAGAGGATAGCCCTTAAAATGCATTTCTGTATGGGCACTTCAAAAATTCTCAAGCAGGTAGGAACAACAAGGAAAAAAAAAGTAGATGTGCAGGAAAAAAAGTAGATGTGCAGGACAGAAAAGATGAAAAGATAGGCACTGGGCAATCAGCATGAGAGAGTGGCAAGACTCAGAAGAGTGACACGAGGAGGCCAAGGCCCAAAATAAATGCAGATTTACAAAAAGACTAGCAAAACCCAAAGGGGTATTTTTAGTAATGTTTAGAGAAAAAAGGCAATTTGCCTTAGGATAAAATGTAATGCTGAGAAAACAGAACTTGCCAACCTCCATTTTGCTTCTACATCTAAGGGGATAAATTTTTGGTTCAGTCGAGAATTAACAATCCTAAGGACAAAAGTAAAGTCCCAGAGGAGGATAAATTCAGGCCTATTCACTAAATAATTTCTATCAAGAGAACTAGGTAAACTTGCAAATAAGGTCACTGAACTAAAGAAAAATTTAAGAAATTATGTTGGTAAAAAGTGAAATCTTAAAAGAATTAAGATAGAGAACTACTGTTCCAGTCTGCGGAAAGTAGAAAGTGGATGACAAACTCAACAAACTATAGATAAGTGAACATGTAACTCTTGGGCTAGATTCTAAAAAGGATTCTTCCATTTTTTTTAATGGATGTGGAAGAGAAGAGAAAGTACTTTTTTTCTGATTATAAAAGAAATGCGTATCTATGGAAAATTAAGAAAGTACAGAAAAATTTAAAGAATAACAACCCCTCATAATTACATGATCTAGAAATAACCACTGTTAAAATGTTGACATCTTTCTAGTGAATATATATCTTTACTTTTCACTTGTATCATACAATGTTCCATGTCATTTAAAACTTCATGAATATAAATTACTGAATTCATAATAGTCTATCACATGGATGCATGATCATTTATGTAATCATAATGAATGTAATAATAAGGTAATGGCTTACAAATGCTAATAGAGGAAGTCATGATCCCTAGGAGCCAGCACTCATTAATTAACTCATTCTTTCACTCGTTCAATAAATGTTGTCTACTTACATGCAGGCCTCTTCTAAAGCTGGACACACAGCCATGAACACAATAAATATAAATCCTTATCCTCACGGAGCCTCCTTTCTAAGTCGGAAACGAGACAGTAAACAAGAAAGTGATAAATACTAAGGAGAAAAAATAAGGCAGGGAGAAAGGGTAAGACTGTGTTGGAAGTTAAGATTTCAGCTGAAATGGCCAGAGAAGGCATCAGGAAATGTCATTTGAGAGAAAACATGAAGACGAAGGAAAAGGCACATGGATATCCAAAAGAAGAGCATTTCAAGCAATGGAAACAGCAACTGCAAAGGCACTGAGGTGGGAGTATGCTTGCATATTCAAGGAACAGTAAGGAGGCAGCCAGTGTGGCCACAACAAAGTGAAAAAGATGGAAAAATAGAAGCAAATGGGGAAGAGGATTATATAGGGCCTTTGGGATCATGTATAGACTATCTTTTCATCTGAGCCAGGAAGCCACTGGAGAGTTTTGAGGAGGGGAGAGACATGAGTTGACTTAAGCTTTAACATGATACTATGGCTGCTGTATTGAGAATAGACTGAAGTGAGGAAGGAAGAAGCAGGCAAACCAGGGTGACAGAGTAAGATGGAATAGAGCAAACAAATAACCATCTGGTTGAATGACCCTAAACAAAAGGTTTCCATGAATAGACTGGTATGATGCTAAAAGCAGTTTTAAATGACTAACACATTTAAAAAAATAATTTGACCTATCAAGAAAACATGCTGAGGCCGGGCATGGTGGCTCACGCCTGTAATTTCAGTACTTCGGGAGGCCAAGGCAGGAGGATCCTCTAAGGTCAGGAGTTCGAGACCAGTCTGGCCAACATGGTGAAACCCTGCCTCTATTAAAAAGACAAAAAAATTAGCCAGTCATGGTGGTGGGTGCCTGCAATGCCAGCTACTCAGGAGGCTGAAGCAGGAGAATCACTTGAACTTGGGAGGCAGAGGTTGCACTGAGCTGAGATCGTGCCACTGCACTCCAGCCTGAGTGACAGAGACTCAGAGACTCCAAGATCATGCCACTGCACTCCAGCCCAAGACTCCAACTCAAAAACACAAAACAAAACAAAAACAAACAAAAAGAGGAAACATGCTGATCATAATCAAACATAAAATTGTAAAAAAAAAAAAAAGTAAAGTTAAAACATGGTGGGAAAAATTTGAACACCAACTAGCTATTTAATGACATTAAACAAGTATTGATTTTTTAGGTGTGATAATGGTATTGTGGCTACATTTCAATAAGAATCCATTTTTAGAGATGCAAGACTGAAGCATTTAAGGATGAAATGATCCAATGTTTAGGATTTGCTTCAAAATCATCCAGTGAATGGAGGGGAAAGTGGGTGGGGATACCTAGGATATAAGACCATGTATTGATGGTTGCTGAAGTAGGGTGATGTGGATTCATTTTACTACTCTCTCAACTTATGTTTGAAAATGTCTTTGGCCGGGCACAGTGGCTCATGCCTGTAATCCTGGCGCTTTGGGAGGCCGAGGTGGGTGGATCACCTGACATCAGGAGTTCAAGACCAGCCTGGCCAACATGGTGAAACCCCATCTTTAAAAAAAAAAGAAAATGTCTTTAACAAAAAGTTTTTTTTAAATCAAGAATGGCACACACCTAAGAAATGGTAAACAAATACACGGAATGAAACAATGAATACTCTGAAAAAATTTCAAGAGCTAGAATTCTTGGCCATATTAAACAGATAAAATGCAATAGGGAAAACTACAAAGTCCTATATTTGGTTCCAAAGCATCAAGTGAACAGGAGAAAAATGAACAAAACCTAGATGAACAGCTCCTATTAAAAATTAAAAAAGGCTTAGAATTATAATATACAGCAAAGTCAGCAAGTAAAATGCTAAAAACTAAAGCAATCTCCAGAAAGCATTAAGTATAGAATTTAAAAAAAAAGAGAAGGGTACAGGGAAACAATAGATTGTTCTTTCATGAACTGTCTTAGATGTGCAGTTATTTGCAGTTCTAAGAGCCTCTTCTAAGAGGGCTGTGTTCAAATACTTGCAACTAGGTCATACCAGGAATGAATGAGGGAGCTAGGGATATTAACACAGGAAAGAAGACTGAAGAAAGGGACATAATACTACTTTTCCAATTGCTGAATTAATCATCTTATACCTGTAAACCAAAAAGTATCTGGGACAGGCCTCAATCAATTTAGAAGTTCATTTTGCCGACATTAAGAAAACACCCAGGAGAGAGTTCTGTGTCTTTCTCCAAAGATGATTTTGAGGGCTTCAATATTTCAAGGGGAAAAGTGAGCTGGAGGGGAAAGAAAGGTATGGTAATCCATATGTTCCAAGAGAAAAGGAGCAGGTAGGGGAATAGTCAATTGTGTATTCATCTGGTGCTCAGTAAATAGGTTCTTTGCATAAGATAAGGTGAACCTATAGTAGCTACCTGTGGAGATATTTAATCTTTTATCTGTAGCTACCTGCTTAGGAACAAAAGGAAAGGCAGTTTCTTGCATGACTCAGCTTTCAGCTTTATTTTTTCCTTTAGGCATAGTGAACTGGGGTCCCAAGGTTTTATTTTCCTTTCACACACCTTTAATCTACTTTTCCTCCATTCCTATTTTGGCAAAGGATATCATCATCTATCCTTTCACCTAAACCTGAGAACAACACAGATGTCTCCCTCTCCCTCACCTTCCAATTCTATTTTAAAATGTCTCTTAAAATTGTTCTCTTCCTTCCAATCTATCCATTGACAACCTTTCTTGCTCCAATATCCCTATTTCCCTTTGGGAACTCCTCTCAACTCCAGAGTGGGTTCATCAGCCTATTCTTTCTACCCACGGCACCACAAGTTAACTTAATTCAAGCCATTAATGTGAGTGGATATGTTTGCTGGAACTTCTGGGAAAGAATCCGGGGAGTGGGGTTGGAAGGTGAGAGTGAAGGAGGACTCAAAAGAGAAGAAGCCTGGAGCTGTGCCCAGCAAAGTGCTGTAATCCTAGTACTTAAGAGGCTGATGTGGGACAATGACTTGAGGCCAGGAGTTCCAGGCCAGCTCTACATACATACATATATACATACATATACAAATGAGGCACTCTCACTTTCTCTGGGCAATGAATGACATGAGAGGAGGTAATGTCTAAAACTGTTGCAACCACCGTTACTACCCTGAGGGAGCAGCCAGAGTACAGAACCAACTTCAGAATGAACCCAGAGTATAAAGAACAGAAAATAAGAGCTGGAGCCCCGATGTGACAAGTGAGAGTCACTGGATCATACCACACTGGAAGACAGTTCTAACACAGGGTCTTTTCATTTACACAAGTCAATACGTTCTCTTTCTGTCTTAAGACAAGTCAAGCTGACTTTTCTGTCACTTGTCACAAGCATCCTAACAGATGAGCTCAATGACATCGACTTGGTGATGCTCACGGTGTCTCAACTGGATGATTACAACAATCTTCTCCCTGAAGAAATCCTCACAATGCAGTGTCTACACTGCTGCCAGGCTGTCCTTTCTAAAACCACATTAAATGTTTCTCTTCTACTTACATACTTAATATGCCTCATCTTCCTTTAGAATAAAACCCAAACTCCTTAAGTATAATAGAAAAAAATCTTCACGATTTGGCCCATGCCAACTTCTCTGTAGTCTTCTCTCACACTCTACGGATACTTCAAGGCTCTACGTTTCTTTTTTTTTTTTTTCTTTTTTTGAGACAGAGTCTTGCTCTGTCACCCAGGCTAGAGTACAGTGGCGTGATCTCAGCTCACTGCAATCTCCATCTCACGGGTTTAAGCGATTCTCCTGCTTCAGCCACCCAAGTAGCTGGAATTACAGGGGTGCACCACCAAACCTGGCTAATCTTTATATTTTTAGTAGAGACAGGGTTTTTCCATGTTGGCCAGGCTGGTCTGAAACTCCTGGTCTCAAGGAATCTGCCTGCCTTGGCCTTCCCAAGTGCTGGGATTGTACAGACATGAGCCACTGCACCTGGCCCTAACGCTCTGTGTTTCTTGGCTCTGTGTTTCTTCTGTCTAGAATGCCCTCTTCATCTGGAAGATTTAAAAAACAAAACAAAACAAAACATTTTAAGAGTTTCCTCCTCAATTTAGCCAAGAAAGGCAAAGCCGGATTAACATCTAAATTTCAATTAATGTAATATGCCACATCTATATAAATAAAGGACAAAACACACATGATCATCTCAACATACATAGAAAAAAAGTATTTGATAAAATTCAACACCCCTTCATAATGAAAAACACTCAACAAATATGAATAAAAGGGAACTTCCTCAACCTGATAAAAGGCATCTACAAAATGCCCCCAGATAACATTATATATACTGGTATGAAAGCTTTCTTCTTAAGATCAAGGACAAGAAAGGATATTTGTTCTTACCACTTCTATTCAACATTGTAGTAAAGGTTTCAGCTAGGGCAGTTAAGCAAAAAAAGTAAAAATAAAAATAAAAGACATTCAGATGAAAATAAAAAAAGTAAAACTATCTCTATATCTATATGCAGATAACAAGTTCGGCAAGGTGACAAAATACAGTATCAATATGCAAAAACTAATTGTCTATACACTAGAACAATCTGAAAACAAAATTTATAATAGCATCAAAGAATAAAATACTTATGAATATATTTAACAAAATAAGACTTTCACACTAAAAACTACAACCTCCTTTAAAAGAAATTAAAGACCTAGATAAATAAAAAGAAATCATGTGTTCATAGACTGAAAGCTTTAATATTGGTAAGATGGCAGTACTCCCCAAATTGCTTCACTTCACTTTCACTCTATCAAAATCCCAGCTGGCTTTTTTTTTTTTTTTTTTGGCAGAAACTAATGTGATAATCCTAAAATTCATATGGAAACGCTAGGTCACAGGACCCAGAATAGCCAAAACAATCTTGAAAAAGAACAAAGTTGGGGGACACATTTCATGATTTCAAAACTTACAAAGCTACAATAATTAAGACAGCATGGTACTGGCATAAGGATAACCGTATAGATTAATGTAATTTAATTGGGGGCCCACAAATAAACTCTTACATTTAGAGTCAATTGATTTGACATGGGTGCCAAAACAATTCAATGAGAATTTTGTCTTTTCAACAAATGATGCTAGGGCAACTATATATATCCGCATGAAGTTGGACTCCTACCT
This sequence comes from Aotus nancymaae, assembly GCF_030222135.1. NCBI lineage: Eukaryota > Metazoa > Chordata > Mammalia > Primates > Aotidae > Aotus > Aotus nancymaae. The sequence goes on along the minus strand of NW_026988473.1, from coordinate 51,724,965 downwards.
TACCCATATACACAAATTAATTCAAAGGGATCAAAGACTTAACTGCAGGAGCAAAAACTACAACACTTGAAAACATAGGCAAAAATCTTCGTAACCTTGGATATGGTAATTTGTCTCAGATATGACACCAAAAGCAGAAGAAACAAAAGAAAAAGGTAGATAAACTGGACTTCATCAATATTTAAAAGTTTTCTTATTTAAAGGGCACCATCAAGAAAGTGAAGGTAACAACTGAATGGAAGAAAACATTTGCAAATCATGTATCTGAAAACAGACCTGAACCAAGAATATACAAATAACTCTTAAACTCAACAATAAAAAGACAAGAGGCCAACTGTGGTGGCTCACACCTGTAATCCCACTGCTTCAGGAGGCCAAGGTGGGAGGGTCACTTGAGGCCAGGAGTTCAAGACCAGCCTGGGTAACTTAGTGAGAACCTCGTCTCTGCAAAAAACTTTTAAAAATTAGCCAGGCATGGTGGCACACACCTGTAGTCCTAGTTATCTGGGAGGCTGAGGAGGGAGAATCACTTGAGCCCAGGAGTTTGGGGCTGTAGTGAGCAATGATGGCACCACTGCATTCCAGCCTGTGCACCAGAGTGAGATCCTGTCTCTCCAAAAACAAGGACAAGTAATCCAACTTTTAAAGAGGGTTAAAAGGACCTGAATAGACATTTTTCCAAAACAAGACATATAAATAGACAAAGAGTGAATAAACACACAAAAAAATGCTCAATGCCATTAATCATCAGGGAAATGCAAATAAAATCACAATGAGATACCATTTCATTCCCACTAGGATGGCTATAATCAAGAAGACAGGTAACAAACATGTATTGATAAGAAATCAGAAATCCTCTTGCACTGCTGGTGGTCATGTAAAATGGTACAGCTGCTTTGGAAAACAGTCTGGCAGTTCCTCAAAGGTTAAACATATAATAAGCACACAACCTAGAAATTCCACACTTAGTTTCAGCCACACTAGAATGCTCACATTTTCCAAATGTATGCACTGAAGAGAAATGAAATGAAAACATAAGTCTACACAAACATTTGTACACAGACATCAGTAGCAACATTATTCATAACAGCTAAAAGGCAAAAATTCAATGTCCATCAACTGATGAATGAATAAATGGAATATGGTATATCCATACAATGAAATATTATTCAGCCATAGTCCAGGAGTGGTGGCTCATGCCTATAATCCCAGCACTTTGGGAAGCCCAGGTAGATGGATCACAAGGTCAGGAGTTTGATATCAGTCTGGCCAATATGGTGAAACCCTGTCTCTACTAAAAATACAAAAATTAGCTGGGCATGGTGGCGTGTACCTGTAGTCCCAACTCCTTGGGAGGCTGAGGCAGAAGAATCACTTGTACCTGGGAGGCAGAGGTTGCAGTAAGCCAAGATCGCACCACTGCACTCCAGCCTGGTGACAGAATGAGAATCTGTCTCAAAAAAAAAAAAAAATCATTCAGCCATAAAAAGAAATACTGCTACGTGCTACAACATGGATGAAACTTGAAAACATTATGCTAGTTAAAAGACGTCAGTCAAAAAAGATTACTGTATGATTCCATTTACATGAAATGTCCAGAACAGGCAAACTTATAGAGACATAAAGTAGATCAGTGGTTGCCTAAGGCTGGAAGTGGGGTGGGGCATTTGTGGGGTGATAGCTAAAAAGTATGGGGTTTCTTGAGAGGATGATGAAATATTCTAAAATTGATGTGGTGATGACTGCACAACTCTGAATATACTAAAACCCAATAAATTATACACTTTAAGTGGGGAATTGTATGATATGTAAATTAGATCACAAGAAAGCTGTTTTCCCCAAAAAAAAATAAAAATAAAAAAAACTTCCCTCCTCTATGCTCTACGAAACTCTTCTTTTTTTTTTTTAAGGCAGGGTCTCACCCTGTTGCCCAGGCTGCAACACAATCACACCTCACTGTAGCCTTGACCTCCAGACCTCAAGCAATCCTCCCACCTCAGCCTACAGCATAACTGGGGCTACAGGTGCACACCACCATGCCCAGCTAATTAAAAAAAAACATTTTTTGTTGAGATTGGGGTCTCATTATGCTGCCCAGGCTGGTCTCAAAGTCCTAGGCTCAAGCAATCCTCCCACCTCAGCCTCTCAAAGTGCTGGAATTACAGGCATGAGCTGTCACAGCTGGTTATGAAACCCTTTTTTTTTTTTTTTTTTGACACTGACTCTCGCTCTGTCACCCAGGCTGAAATGCAGTGGCACAATCTCGGCTCACTATCACCTCCACCTCCTGGGTTCAAGCAATTCTTCTGCTTCAGCTTCCTAAGTAGCTGGGACTATAGGTGTGTGTCAACACGCCCGGCTAATTTTTTGTATTAATAGTAGAGATGGGGTTTCACCGTGTTAGGAGGATGGTCTTGATCTCCTGACCTCGTGATCCACCTGCCTTGGCCTCCCAAAGTGCTGGGATTACAGGCGTTAGCCACTGCGCCCGGCCTGAAACCCTTCTTAAGTCTTAACACTGACCATTGCATACATGTCTCCATTGTTCCCTGTGCAGACCTGAGTTAACACTCTTGCATTTATCTGTTTTCGTTTACTATGGATTTGGCTCATTTTTTCTTGGAATACACAGTGTCTGTACACTGTGTGCATAGTACAAGATACAGTACATCATAAATATTTGTTTAAAGACTATTTTAAAGGCTCTCATGTGGAAAGGGAACTGTGCTTGTTTCATGCACATCAATGAGCAAAAATGGAAGACATAATGACATGTACTTTTAAGAATTTTCAAATAGAGTTATTCCTTTCTTCAAAGCAGGGATTTCTGGGTTCTGAGAATTCTCTGAATTGATGCTGAAATTCTGAGTATATTTACAAAGGATATGTACATTTTTCTAGAGAGAAAATACAGTTTTAGGCTGAGTGCAGTGGCTCACACCTGTAATCTTAGCACTTTGGAAGGCAAGGCAGAAGCATCACTTGAGCCCATGAGTTCGACACCAGCCTGAGCAATATAATGAGACCCACATCTCTACAAAATAAATTTTTTAAATTAGCCAAATGTAGTGGCATGTACCTGTAGTTCCAGTCACTTGGGAGGCTGAGGAGATCAGCTGAACCCTGGCAGTAGAGGCTGCAATGAGCGTGATCATGACTCTATACTCCAGCCTGGGTGACAGAGCGAGACCCAGGGAAAGGGAAAGGGGGCAAGAAAGAGAGGACGATATGAAAGGAGGGAGGAAGAGAGGGAGGGAGGGGAAAGAAGGAAAGAAAGAGAGACAGTGAGAAGGAAAGAAAGAAAAGGAAGAAAAGAAAGAGAGAAGAAAGAGAAGAGAAAGAAAGAAAAAAAGAATATAGCTTTTGAAAGAAAGAAAGAAAATAGCTTTTATCAGATTCTCAAAGGGGTATGTAACCCCAAAATAGGATTCATTGCTGCAAATTTCAGTTACTGGAATATATCATTCAAGGTAAGGTTTTTTTCCTAGGTTATACTACTTCAGTACCTTCTCTTTCTCCAAAACAGAATTTACAATATTAGTAGCTTAATAATCTTAAATTTAAAGTATTTATTGACTGCCCATTATATGCCAAGTACTAAAGAAATAGTGGTAGGACAGATCCAAGACGGCCGATTAGGAGCAGCTCAGGATTGCAGCTCCCAGCGAAAGTGCGGAGGGTGAGTGGACCCCGCCATTTCCAGATGGATTTTTATTGCCCAGAGACCAGGAGATTCCCAGGCAGAGGAGCCCCACGGGTCACCAGCATGGCTGTTTTGGCTGGCACAGCGGGTCTCTGCACAAAATACATGGGTCCCGGCGCTGTTTTAGCTGGCGACTGCAGCTCCTAGGAGACAGAGTTGCCCATTCAACTGATAAAAAAGGGGACTGAAACAGGGAGCCAGGCCAGGAGATTCCCGGGCAAAAAGGCACCACAAATCTCAGTGCAGCTATTTCAGCTGGCGCAGTGGGTCGCCGCTCAGGAAATCACACGATCCTGGCGCCTTTTCAACAGGTGACTGGAACACCTGGGAGACAGAGTTGCCCGTTCAACTGAAAAAAAAATAAAAGGAGTCTGAGGCAGGGAGCCAGGTGACCAGGCTCGGCTGGTCCCACCCCCACAAAAAAACATCAATTGAAAATGCTCTGGATTGAGAGTTTCACAGCAAGCACAGCTGAACCCAGGACAGTCCAGCTCTGTGGGGGAGGGGCATCTGCCATTACCGAGGCAGTCCACCACTATGGAGGTAATTTGCCATTGCTGAGGCAGCCTGCCATTACAGAGAGAGTCCGCCATTACAGAGGTGGGCCGCCATTGCCGAGGCAGTTCTAACTATACCCGTATAAATAGGACTGCAGGGAAGTTCACATGGCAGCTGGGCAGAGCCCACAGCAGCTCAGCAAAGCCTCTGCAGGCAGACTGTGACTAGGTTGCCTCCTTGCTGGGCAGGGAAGCCCTGAAAAAAGGCAGCAGCATGACAGAAACTTATAAATAAAGGCTTAACTTCCCGGGACAGAGCACCTGGGGGAAAAAAAAGGTGTTTATGAGTTCTGCTGCAGCAGACTTAAACGTACCTGCCCAGCAGCTCTGAATGAACAACGGAGCTCACAGCTCAGCACTTGAGCTCCTATAAAGGACAGACTGCCTCCTCAAGCAGCTCCCTGACCCCCATATATCCAAAGAGTCATCTCATAAAGGAGAGCTCAGACTGACCAATCTAGCAGGTATCCTTCTGGGACAAAGATAGCAGAAGAAGAAACTGGCAGCAACCCTTACTGTTCTGCAGCTGCTGCAGGTGATCCCCAGGCAAGCAGGGCCTACAGTGAACCTCAGCAGTCCTACAGCAGACGGGCCTGACTGTTAGAAGGAAAACTAAGAAACAGAAAGAAATAACTTCATCATCAACAAACTGAATGTCCACTCAGAGACCCAATCTAAGTCAACAACTACAAAGACGACAGGTGGATAAATCCACAAAGATGGGAAGAAACCAGCGCAAAAAGGATGAAAACACCTGAAACCAGAATGCCTCTCCTCCTACAAGGGATCACAACTCCTCACCAGCAAGGGAACAAGGCTGGATGGAGAATGAGTGTGATGAATTGACAGAAACAGGCTTCAGAAGGTGGGTAATAAGAAACTTCAATATAGTATTGGAAGTTCTAGCCAGAACAACCAGGCAAGAAAAAGAAATAAACGGTATTCAAATAGGAAAGGAGGAAGTCAAATTGTCTCTATTTGCAGATGACATGATTGTATATTTAGAAGACCCCATCGTCTCAGCCCAAAATCTCTTGAAACTGATAAGCAACTTCAGCAAAGTCTCAGGATACAAAATCAATGTGCAAAAACCAGAAGCATTCCTATACACCAATAACAGACTTAAAGAGAGCCAAATCAAGAACAAACTGCCATTCACAATTGCTACAAAGAGAATAAAATACCTAGGAATACAACTAATAAGGAACATAAAGGACCTCTTCAAGTAGAATGACAAACCACTGCTCAATGAAATAAGAGAGGACACAAACAAATGGAGACATATTCCATGCTCATGGTTAGGAAGAATCAATATTGTGAAAATGGCCATACTGCCCAAAGTAATTTACAGATTCAACACCATCCCCATCAAGCTACCAATGACCTTCTTCACAGAACTGGAAAAAAACACCTTAAACTTCATTGGAACCAAAAGAGAGCCCTCATAGCCAAGTCAATTCTAAGCAAAAAGAACAAAGTGGGTGGCGTCACACTACTGGACTTCAAACTATACTACAAGGCTACGGTAATCAAAACAGCATGGTACTGGTACCAAAACAGAGACATAGACCAATAGAACAGAACAGAGGCCTCAGAGGCAACACCACACATCTACAACCATCTGATCTTTGACAACCCTGACAAAAACAAGCAATGGGGAAAGGATTCCCTGTTTAATAAATGGTGTTGGGAAAACTGGCTAGCCATGTACGGAAAGCAGGAACTGGACCCCTTCCTGACACTTTACACTAAAATTAACTCCAGATGGATTAAAGACCTAAACAATAACACCATAAAAACCCTAGAAGAAAACCTAGGAAAACCATTCAGGACATAGGCATAGGCAAAGACTTGATGACCAAAACACCAAAAGCATTGGCAACAAAAGCCAAAATAGACAAATGGGACCTAATCAAACTCCACAGCTTCTGCACAGCAAAAGAAACAGTCATTAGAGTGAATTGGCAACCAACAGAATGGGAAAAATTTTTTGCAATCTACCCATCTGACAAAGGGCTGATAGCCAGAATCTACAAAGAACTAAAACAGATTTACAAGAAAAAAACAAGCCCATTCAAAAGTGGGTGAAGGATATGAACAGACATTTTACAAAAGAAGACATACATGAGGTCAACAAACATATGAAAAAATGCTCATCATCACTGGTCATTAGAGAAATGCAAATCAAAACTACACTGAGATACCATCTCACACCAGTTAGAATGGTGATCATTAAAAAATCTGGAGACAACAGATGCTGGAGAGGATGTGGAGAAATAGGAACACTTTTACATTGTTGGTGGGAGTGTAAATTAGTTCAAACATTGTGGAAGACAGTGGGGCGATTCCTCAAGGACCTAGAAATAGAAATTCCATTTGACCCAGCAATCCCATTACTGGGTATATATCCAAAGGATTATAAATCGTTCTATTATAAGGACACATGCACACGAATGTTCATTGCAGCACTGTTTACAATAGCAAAGACCTGGAACCAACCCAAATGCCCATCGATAATAGACTGGACAGGGAAAATGTGGCACATATACACCATGGAATATTATGCAGCCATCAAAAACGATAAGTTCGTGTCCTTTGTAGGGACAGGGATGAACCTGGAAACCATCATTCTCAGCAAACTGACACAAGAACAGAAAATCAAACACCACATGTTCTCACTCAGAGGTGGGTGTTGAACAATGAGAACACATGGACACAGGGAGGGGAGCATCACACACTGGGGTCTGTTGTAGGGGAAATAGGGGAGGAACAGTAGGGGTGGGGAGTTGGGGAGAGATAGCATGGGGAGAAATGCCAGATATAGGTGATGGGGAGGAAGGCAGCAAATCACACTGCCATGTGTGTACCTATGCAACAATCTTGCCTATTCTTCACATGTACCCCAAAACCTAAAATGCAATAAAAAAAAGAATAAAAAAATAAATAAATAAAAGTAAAAATAAAAAGAACAAAGAACAATGCTTAAAGAGGTGTTAAGGCTGTCAGTTACTCAAGCCAAGCTGCAGGAGATAGGGGATGAATCACAACCCTGCTTACACCTTGCAGCTTCACTATGTCAGTGGCAACAAACAATAAGCACCTGTTTGCCTCTGCTCACATCATCTCCCTCCACCAACAGGCAAGTTAATTATGCAAATAAAGGCAGCAACTGTTGTGCAGTTGAAAGAGACTGGTCGCAGTAACTGGTAATCTTTTGCAGATCCGTAAAAATGGAGTTGAAGAAATAGCTGTAAGTTGGCACCATTTATGCAGATATAAGTTTCCTACTTACATTATAAAAATAAATAAATAAAAGTAGAAAAAAAAAAAAAAGAAATAGTGGTAAGCAAGACAAAGTCCCTGCCCTTGAAAACCTACATTCTAGAAGGTGGAGACAAATAAACAATTAAACACTTAAGAATATTCCATATCATATAGCGATGCCTACCATGGAGAAAATAAAACATGATAAAATAGGGAATGTTGGGAAAAGAAAGAATTATTTTAATTAGGGTCATTAGGGGAAGTGTCTCTGATGAGCTTTCATTTGAGCAGAAATCTGAATGATGAGAAGGGCACGGAGGGAAGAGAACAGCACTTCAGGAATAAAGAGAACTGAAAGTACAAAGATCCTAAGATGAGAACGCTGAATACCAATACTTGAGTTCTCACGGGAACAACCCATGTGTCATCTCCCCTCCACACTTTCTACAACGTTCAGAAGAGTGTCTCTCACTCACATTCAATAGTACTTGTTCAAGATAATTCACCATAATGGAAAGACAAGTTAAAAAAAAAACTGTTTTAGAAGAATCTTCACTATTCAGGATCATCATGAATTTAGTCTTCTTCAAGGCAGACAAATTAACAAAGTAGGTAAAAATCTTTGGGATTTTCAATAAGGCAGAAAGAAAAAAAGAACAAATATGGAAAGATGTTTTAGAAGTCTCTTCCAGCTGGATAATCTTACAATCTTACAAGCATAAAGATTATCAGGCAAATTCTGTAAATAGAATTATCTGTGTTCAATCAGCCTTGCAACCCTAAAGCTTGGTGCTTTACATTTATAGTGTGTATGATGCTAAAAGAATGGAACTACAGCCAATGTGCATAAAGCAGAGGAAAGTGGATTAGAGTTCAAAAGCTGTCCAGCAATCAACAGTTTGAACACTACTGGAAGTGTTCAGACACCGTAAAACCATGTCTTAAAGACGTTACAAGGATAATTTACAGGAGAAAGTTATCAGTAGAACTTCACGACCTGTAGAGAATTGTTCTGGTTCCTCCTCCCACCCTTCAGCACCATGCCTTTACATTTATTCTGTAAAAGCCCCCCAGTTCAGCTAAGAGGATGAATTTTTAAACACCACATACATCATGCCAACAACAAAGAATTAACAGATAAATACTGCTTCAATAAGGGGAACGTAATAATTTGTTTCAGTAACTAAAACTGGGGTTATTAAAATCTTCAAGATATATTTTTAAAGGCACAAGAAGAGCCTGAAGCAGTGAGCGCCCAGCACCAAGTTGAAAGAACATAATGAATTAAGGTTTGCTGTACCAATTCCATTTGCCTTGATTTCGCACAAAGCGCGTCAGAAAGTACACGGTAACCCTAAAGAGGGAAACCCAGCTGGGAACCCTTGAACAGATGGTGACAAGATGAGTTAAGCCAGTGGGGGAAGAGAGAAGGGACTGCGCGTAAACGGGAGTATGCAAGGCCACCTAAAGGATGCCCAGACATGCATACATTCCTGGCCCTTCCTGCAGCAGAACCAGCTAGGCCGCCGCCCGCAGACAACCACGGAACCGTGGGGACTGGCCCTTCAAAGCCGTCTCGTCGCCCTCTCCAGCCAGTTTGGTGGATATTTCGGTGAAGGCTGCAGACTCCCAGAGTCACCCCTCCCTCGAGCAGCGTTCTCCGTACTCGTCGGCGCCAGGCAGCTCAGAGGGAGCTGGCCTGCTCTTACCTTCAGGTGTCGGTGGCGGCTCCTGCCGCTTCCCGCGGGACAGGAAGGCCTTGGGCAGCAGTAGCGACAGAGCCAGGACGAGCCCAGAAGCCAGAGCGACTCTCTGCACTGTGGAGTACGCCATGACTGCTCACAGTGGCCGCAGGTACAGACGCCAGCTGGAACCGGAACCGGAACCGGAACCCCAGCACTGGCAGCCTCTCCAGACTTAACCGCGGGCGGCGCAGACGGCGGCGCGCGAGGGACAAGCTGCACAAGGTGCCCGCGCCTCCACCTCCACTGCCCGCAACTGGCCTGCTCCTCCCGCGTGGTTACTCGTAGCTGTAAATGGTACCCTCGCGTTCCCATTCATACTAACTAAAAACTCCTCCTTCTCCCTCACTCCCCACGTTCATCTGTTATTGAGTCCTGTGCATTCCACCGCCTGTACATCCTGCCGACATACCCGGATCTCCATCCCCACTTACCACAACTGCGCGCCACCCACCCGTAGACCACAACATCGAGTTCCTCCTCATTTCCATGAACTCACTGTCTTCCAGCTTCCACTCATGCCCCTCGCATTCATTCTCCATCTGCAACCAGAGGTGATAATGCTAAAACACAAGACTAATTTTCTCTCTCTACAGCTTAAAACCTTTTAACTCTCCATTATCTTCAGAACAATAGTCAAACTCCTGGGACCTCAACACCCTGCATAATCTGGTCTTAGCAGTGCTCCTTCCAAACTGGGTGATGTGCTCTTTCTCTAGCATATTGCTTGTCTAAAGGGAAACTTTGCTCATCCTGTTCCTACTGCCTGGAAAGTTCTTGACACCATCTCCACTTATCAAAAACTTCTCTGAAGAACAGCTTAAAAACACTGTACCCCGAAACCTAAAACGCAATAAAATATATATACATATATATAAACAAAACACTGCTGTCGCGAAACTTTTTCAGTCAGCCTCTCCTTCCTCTACAATCCCAGCGGTCTTTGTTACTGTCTGCATTCGTTCGTTTAACATTTTTGAGTTTTTACTACGTATTAGACCCTCAGCTTGGCACTGCAGGATCTGATGAATAAAATGGATTCTCTTTGTAGGGCAGATAATTATCTAAAAAAAAAAAAATCAGGAAATATTCTGGCCCCTGGAGCAGTCTGCTCAACTGGTAGGAGGAAGTCAAGAAAAGCTTCTTTGAGAAGGTGAAATTTGAGTTAGCTGTTGAAGAATGAGTAATTTACTAGGCAGACAGGTGGAGCGGGTTAGAAAGGTATTCCAGGAAAAAGGAGGCCAAAAAAAGGCAAAGCTGGAAGCTTCCTGGTGTGTTCAGAAAGGTATTGGTAATTCATTTTGGCGGGGGCATAGAGTGGTGACAGGACACGAAGTGCACAAATACAGTGCACAGGAGATACATTGTGAAAACCTTAGGTAGAACTTCCAGTTAAACATGGCATATGTAACATATGCATTTATCTTTGCTTTCCCGAGACAGTGCCCAAAAATGAAAATAAATAAAGTGTATAAACTACAAGACTAAATAGAATGATAGAAAACGTGACAGCACATGAGAAATGTCAATTTTGTAGGATGCACACAACACTGTCCAATAGAAACATAATGCCAGCCACATATGTAATTTAAAATTTTTCAGTAGCCACATTTGAAAAGTAAAAATAAGTAAAATTTATTTTAATAATATTTTATTTAAACCAAGATATCAAAAACATATTTCAAATTTTGTCAACACGATAGTGTGGCATGTTAGCTGCTACATTGGATAGCGCAGGTATAGAGTATAAAAAGTTAGATGCCTTGGAGGGAAAGCCTGTAGGAAATAAACTAATTTGCCCCTCAGAACCTGCACTCTTAAGAATTGGAGGTACTGGGCTTCTTTAAAGCCAAGGGTGCAGAGTGGGGCTGAATGAAGGATTGGCTGGAAATCTGATTAAAAAGCAGTTGAGACTGGATGCGGTGGCTCACACCTATAATCCCAGGACTTTGGGAGGCCAAGGCTGGAGGATGGCTTCAGACCAGGAGTTCAAGACCAGCCTGGACAACATAGTGAGAGCCCTAATCTCTGCTAAAAAATGTAAAAACTTTTTTTAAAAATGTAAAAAATTAGCCAGACATGGTGATGTGCACCCGTAGTCCCAACTACTCAGGAAGCTGAGGTGAGAAGATCACTTCAGCCCAAGAGTTTGAGGTTGCATGAGCTATGATTGTGTGAAACCACAATTAATTATGATATATAAGACAATAATACCTGAGGGAAGTCAGGAGAGGCACCCACTCCAGCCTGGGTGACAGAATGAGACCCTGTCTCTAAAAAAAAAATTGTTTAATTTTTTTTGAAGCAATGGGTATCTTCTAAATCTCTTTCCTCAATTTATGCAGCCAGATGGGTGCCCCTACTGGCTTCACTCAGGCATTATTATCATTGATGTTATTAAAATCACTAAAAGTTAGAGTACTGACTATGTTTTAGGCATCTTACATATCATAATTAATCCTCCCAATAACTTTAAGAGGTAAGCAATATTATTATATACCTGTTTTACAGGTAAGAAAATGGATGCCCAGAAAACATAATTTACTTGCCAACAATTACACAGTAATATTGGAAGCTATGATTTGAACACAGTCATGCTTACTCAAGAACTTGCCCTCTTAGCTACCAGGTTTACTCTCTGGGGAGGTTTAGTCAGAAAAGCTCTGGACTCCTGGACAATAGGTGCAGCTTAAGGAGCAGGTGACTAATGGGATGTGGTCTCTAAGAGGTACAGAGGAGTCTGGAATGACCCCCCACCCCACAAATTCTAGCTTGAGTGACTGGGTAGACATTGATTCTATATAACATGATTTTAAGAACAGAAGAATCAGGTTTGTGAGACAGATGGAGTTCAGATTTTGACCAGTTGGAGTTCTATGAAATATCCAAGTAGAAATATCCAGTTGGATATATGGATCTGGAGCTTAGAAGAGATGTTTGGTGGAAGTCATCAGCCCATCTAAAATAAATGAAGCCAGGGAGAAGATTACATTAGTGAGAGTTTTCATGTAAAGTTATAAGAAGCCACAATGGAAACCTAGGTGACAACATTATGTTGAAGTTCCCATGTATGAGGACAGAAATGACGTGGGAAATAGTGTTCCAAGTGCTAAAATCTTTAATGAATGTGGAGTTACTACAAGGTTGGAAGGTGACAGGAACAGAGGAAGTAATGAGCAGCCAGACGACATGCTCTTCTAAGGAGCTGTGGTTTTTAAAGGAAGAAAGAGAAGAAGCAATTTGGAAGCAGCAAGGGGGAACAAGTTGGGAATCTATTCTATTCCCAGGCTTTGAGCTGTGGGATGAAAAATAGCTCTTAGGGAGAACTGCAAGGGAAACAGAGCCCAGAGGCAACATCCTAGTTTCCATTAGAAGAAAGTTAAGAGAAACTTCAAAGAAATCAAAGATATAGGATTTTTTTCTGATGATAGATCTTGATTCTATACGGCACAGTTTAAGTGGAAGGGTTGGAAGTTAGAGATGGGTAAGAGATGGAGTCAGAGTAAAATATGAAGTGAGCAGGATGGAGATGAGTGGCCATGTGCAAATGGATGACCTGGAGGGCTTGGACTTTAGATAGTGGCCAAGATAAATGTGCAGAGGTCATGATCGCATTAGTCCTGGAGGTGGCCTAGAGAAAGGTGAAAACACAAAGTTATAGTCCAGAGTATTTGGCTTGGAACATATTCATTGTTGCAGTCAGATGAGGTGTGGGCCCAGAAGACATGGGAGCCTCCTCAAGGCAACAGAGCTGTTAGGCAGCTTATGGAGCTGGGACAGCTTGGAGTGGGACCTGGGATGGCTGCTTTCTTTGGTGGCTGGTGGTATAACATCAGAGCCAGAAGTGCACTAAAATTGAAGATCTTAAGGGTTTAGGTTTTCCAATAAAGTACTGGTAGGGAGCCGAGCACAGTGGCTTGTGCCTGTAATTCTAGCACTTTGGGAGGCCTGGGTGGGCGGATCATCTGAGGTCAGGAGTTCAAGACCTGCTGGCCAACATGGTGAAACCCTGTCTCTACTAAAAATACAAAAATGAGCCAGGCATGATGGCGCAGGCCTGTAATCCCAGCTACCCAGGAGACTGACGCAGGAGAATGGCTTGAACCCAGGAGGCAGAGGTTGCAGTGAGCTGAAATGGCACCACTACACTCCAACCTTGGCAACAGAACAAGACTCTGTCTCAAAAAGATAAAAAAAAAAAAGAAGTAATGGTAGGGAATTCAGATCAGAAGTCTAATGGCTACAGGCTGAAGAAGGAGCAAATGACAAGGAAGTAGAGATACCAAATACAGCCCACTCTATAAGGAACTGTCATGAAAAGAAGGGATAAAAGTTACAGCGATAACCTGAGGGTGCCTTTTCTAAGGGAAGAGAAAAGCATGTTTATACATTTAGAAGAAAAATGTCAGAAAAGAGGAGATGGAAAATGTAGAAGCGAAGGAGACCAATGCTGGAGCAAAGCCCAGATTGTGGAGCAGACATGGGGGCCAACAGTGAGCCTCGTGGCAGTAGGGACAGCTTAAAGGAAAGGAGATGGAGTGGATTCAGGTGCCTATATTAATAAAAGGAGTGGTGTAGGGACAGAAAGTCAAGGGGTTTCATTTCCCATTGCCTCCATTTTCTTGGTAAAGGATGTGTTTGGGCCATTATCTGAGAAAGGACTCAGGGTGGGGTGGGAAAGGACTTTTTGAGTGTGGTGAAGGTTTGGAAATGGGCAAAGAGGTATTCAGGAATCACTCCAGCTTTGCACATGGGCTCCCTTTGGTACTTAAATGCAACCAGGGATTTTCTGTTCTCTCCCTGGGCACTTAACAGTATCTTCTAAACAGTATATTCTGGGCTGGGCTTGGCATTCCCAAAGCATCCTTTGAGACTGGTAGCCTTCAAGGGACCCATTCCAGAAGACTGAAGGTGGTCAGGGGAGGGGAGACTGAGAGGCCCTTAGGGATCAGTTGTCAGTTGTGTCAATTTTCTTTTTATTAGACTAAAGGGAAAACTGGGGTCTACAAGGGGCAAAGATTTGCTGTCAATCACCCTGATCATTCATGGTTGCACCAGGATTGAAACCCAGTTCTCCCAACTCCCAGAGGAGGATTCTCTACACCACCTCCGCTGTGTCTGCCGGTTCTTTTGGACAGCAAAGAGGAAATAGGCTTCAAAAACAATAGCTAAACCCTTCATTTGCTGAACTTAAGAAATCTGTTTATTCCTTGTGTCCTTTTCCTATCTGACAGCCTGTGGGAAAGTGCCCCAGAATGTTGATCATTATGAGTTGGAAGGCTTTGTTCATGAAATCACCCATAAAGTCAAAATGTCTTTAACATCAGGGCACTTACTGAATTATAACATGGGGGAAGGGAAGTTGAGGAAACTATATTCCCTTTTTTTTTTTTTTTTTTTTTTGTGAAGGAGTCTCGCTCTGTTGCCAGGTTGGAGTGCAGTGGCATAATCAGCTCACTACAACCTCCGACTCCCTGGTTCAAGTAGTTTTCCTGCCTCAGCCTCCCAAGTAGCTGGGATTACAGGCACGCGCCACCACACCCAACTAATTTTTGTCTTTTTAGTAGAGACAGGGTTTCATAATGTTGGCCAGGATGGTCTCAATCTCCTGACCTCATGATCTGCCCACTTCAGACTCCCAAAGAAGTGCTGGGAATACAGGTGTGAGCCACTGTGCCAAGCCAGGAAACTATATTTCTAGGGCATTTACTTTAAAGTCATTATGGAAAAACTTCTCCTGGGATTAAGTTGACAGCTATTTCTTTATTTCCTAAATATGAGGTCTCCCTGGAAGACAGGCCCATGAGGAACTAAAGAAAGAAGTGGGAGGACAGAGGAGAACTCACACAGGGTATTTGGAGGAGGAAGAATTCAGATTGGAAAATAAAAATAACGTGGGAGAGAAGCTGGGGAGGGGTGGGAAGAAAATAGAAGAAAGAGGAAGAAGACCAAGAAAGAAGAAAACGGACATGAAGTAGTTGCTTTCTTATAAACTCCCTGCCCATGGTCTCCTAAGTCTTATCCAGGGTGCTTTACCTTCCAGCCAGGCTGGAATCTGAGCTTGGGATCCTCTCCTGCTCAAAAGACTTCCATGACTCCCTTTGGCTGCCATATTTAGTCTCAGCTCATTGGCTACCCTTTCAAGGACCTTCATCCTTGAAGTATAATTCATCCTCTTGCCCAAAATCATCCCCTCCTCTCTGGGCCAGCATGAACTCTGTGTATTCCTCTCTTAAGATGCTCCTTTACCCAATTTTCTTCCCTCCTCCCCTTTCATAGCCAATCTTCCCTAAAATATAAGGCCCAAACACTATGGATTTCTTCCAGGAGACTCTCCCAGATTCCACCCCATGCTGACTCTATCTTTCACTAGATTCCTGTGGACACTGTTTCTCATGGGGTTATTGGGCCTTTTCACCTAGTTGGGAGTCACTGGAGGATAGGGTGCTTCTCCCATGGCATGGCTGAGCATAGAACTCGTTCACAGCAGGTATTTATTCAAATATGAGGCTGCTAGTTTCTCAAACACACATTGATTCTGCCACTGCTCCAAGCAACTAGACCTCTCTCCAGGAATCAGCAATCCATTTCCTTCAAGAGTCACCCCAGAGAGTCTCATTTCAAAAACTCACTGAATTTGTCACCAAATTTGTCCCTGAAGTGACTGTAATGATTAATTGTGTCAGTTTGGCTGGGTGATGGTGCCTAGATATGTGGTCATACTTAATTCTGGATGTTTCTGTGAGGGTGTTTTGGATGACATGAACATTTGAATCAGTAACATTGAGTAAAGCAGATTGCCCTCCATAATGTGAGTGGACCTTATCCAATCATTTGAAGGCCTGAATAGAACAAAAGACCCACTTCCTCCCAGCAAGAAGGAATTCTTCAGCCAACTGAACTCTGGATTTGAATTGCAGCATCTGCCCTTCCTGGGTCTCCAGCCTGTTGGCCCATCTCGCAGGGTTTGGACTTGCCAGTTTCTAAAATAACATAAGCCAATTCCCTAAAATAAATCTCTCTCTCTGGCTTTGCCACCTCAGAGGAGATTCCAAGGATATACCTGAGGCTCTGAAAGTAATTTTAAAGAAGAGTCTAGGCCGGGTGTGGTGGCTTATGCCTGTAATCCCAGCACTTTGAGAGGCCGAGCCAGGCAGATCACGAGGTCAGGAGTCAAGACCAGTCTGGCCAACACGGTGAAACCCTGTCTCTACTAAAAACACAAAAATTAGCTGGGCACGGTGGTACGTACCTGTAATCCCAGCTACTCAGGAGGCTGAGGCAGGAGAATCGCTTGAACTGGGGAGGCGGAGGTTGCAGTGAGCCAAGATCCCATTGCACTCCAGCCTGGGTGACAGAGCTAGACTCCGTCTCAAAAAAAAAAGAGTCCACTGTGGTGTCCTCATTGTGGAGAGTCATACACCTTACTACAGCCAGGAGATCAAGGTGGTTAGCAGGAAGATGAGACCCAGATGCCCAGAACACTGAGCAGAAGGGAGCAAGGCCTATAACTCCAAAGTTTAGAATGAAGAGGTTAGAGAAGGAAGGCAGGAGATGCGACAGGATGCACGGAGGAGGGTATATGGGACCTGGACTTTGGGAAATGTGGTGAACACCTGCCAATTGTGGATGTCCACAATCTTTGAATACCTTTTCTTTGTTTGATGTTACCCACATTGAGAGTCTCAGGTTCTCTGTGTAGAATCCAACAACCTACATTTCCCGGCCTCTCTTGCTACTAGGCAAATAGTTAACTGTTTCCCCAATCAGACGTACCTGTGTCCAACTTTGATTTGAAAGTTATCTGTGAGAGGAAACAGCAGTGCTTGCTTGGCCTTGCCTTTTTTGGTGGGTGAGGCAGCAGCGTAGGTGGGATGCTCCTATGGCTGGAGCAGCCACAGCAGTTTCCTGACAGGCAGAGCAGAGGCCATGCTGGTCTGGGATCTGTGGCACTGGAGCTTCCTTATGAGGCCAGTTCTGTGGTGTGGTTCTGGGAGTTATTCCAAGCTCTGGGGCCCCAGTTTTCTCATCTGTGAAATGGAAACTGTGCTGCCTCCCTCCCACTGAGCTAGCAAATGTGATAGAGCCTGGAAGGCAATCGTGTGTGAGACAAAACAGCAGCAGCTGCTGCCGCTCACAGGCAGGTCTGAAGAAGGAAAATTGCAATCAGAAAAGGAAAGAGTTCTTGAGGAAAACCTTTGGGAGGAAGCCTCTAGAAGGCCCATATTTCTTATCCTAAAGCTCTACCCAACTAGGGACAGATGGGTGAAGTTTAGGGTTGTGAAGATAGAGGTTTCTTGGTGAGTGGTCAAGGTGAGAATGTCCTTACTGTTTTCCTACCAGCTCTCCTCACTGGCCTCTGCCCCTGGAGGACGCAGAGCAGAGAGAAGTCACAGTTGGATACCTTGGGCCTTTCTGCCTTGAATAAGGAGAAATAGTCTTTGGTGCCAATTAATTAAGCAAACTGATAGAAATTCCCCGCTTAAGTCACACTTTGCATATCCATAATCTCTGCACTACATTTTCTGTATACTTTACCCCTGGGTAAAAATTGGTGAGCATTTAAATGCTTCCTCACATAATCTTCCTAAAGCACACTCTTGCCTATAAATATTCATGCCACTGCCAAAACATTTGCAAGCTTTCCCCAAAGGTGAAATGTGTGTAATGTACTTTGTCTTCTGGGTATAAATATTATCCAATACATTTTGGTTAATATGAATACACTAATTATTCCTGTAACCCTTTTAAAAAGGGTCATCTTCATGATGTGAATTTTTTAAAAATGTAATTACAATAATTGGATACTTAATCTAATTAAAATTTGCTTTATCTTTAATGGGAATTTGTCTAAAGAGGCAGAATGACAATTGGCTTTTTGATAATGACTGTTTTCTTTCTGCAGGGGATTAAGTTGGTGAAAACTGGAGAACCAGTCAGGTCTGTGTCTGCCAGTTCCCTGGTTGCTGGGCAGAGCAAGTCCAGTCTCTCTTCTTCTTATGATCCACTACTTAAGTAGCGAATATGGGTTGTGGTTACTGGAAAAGGACTAGGGGAACTTTTCGTATTCCAATAGATGAAACTGCCACTCTTTCTAGGAAGCAGTCTTTTGTTCCCCTGGACCTGTGATTGATCCACAGCAGGCATGTGATCTAAGCCTGATAGATCAGGTCCCTTGCTGGGCTTGCTGTAGCTGGAGGAGAAGCAGCTCCATGCTGCTTTGGGGGCCATGGGGCTAGAAGAAGTTGTAACGGATGGTATAGGTGCTCCACCCATATCTACTGGTTTACCCTTGAGGTTGCCTGCAGACAGTCCCTGCACACAAACTCATCCCCTGTGTCTCTCTGCATAAAGCTGTTCTCTGGCCTGAGGAGCAAGCTAGCCCTGCTGGAGAGTTACCACTCCCAGAGCAACTCTCAAAATGTGAAGGAGGAGAATTGGCAGATAAACACCTCAGCTTCCTTGCTCTTCAGGGGCTCAATTCTGAGCGGTGCTCCGCACATTGTTTTTTAGGCATCCCAGTAGGATTGAGATCTACTTGCTCCAGTTGTAACCCACTCACTGAAACACCCGTTTGGGGTTTCCTTCCCTTTGTCTCACTTCCCTTCTCCCT
This sequence comes from Aotus nancymaae, assembly GCF_030222135.1. Lineage (NCBI taxonomy): Eukaryota > Metazoa > Chordata > Mammalia > Primates > Aotidae > Aotus > Aotus nancymaae. Next base: position 51,706,086 of record NW_026988473.1, on the reverse strand, counting down.
CATTTTACTTCTTGGTGTCACCCTCCAAATAAAGTGGCACACCCAAACTTTTGCCTTGGAGTCTGTTTGTAGGGGAGCCCAAACTAAGAGGAAAAGTTGGGGTTTCCAGCAACTATTTTCTCTACCACGTGGAGTAGGCCTGTTTGAAGAAGGTGAGAGAGAAGCTAGCAGAAATAAGTGGGGTGGGGAGTGAGCTTGGTGGTGCTGAATGGTTTCACCCCCAAACTCTTTTTGCTCTCTCTCATTCTTTGATTTCGAAGCTGCCCTGAACTATTCCCAGGCATGTGAACCAATACATTTCTTCCTGTATGTGTTAAGCTTGCTTGAATTGGATTTCTGTCTCTTGCAACTGAAAGTATTAATGACTCTTACTAAGAATAAGTGAGCTTACATGCAAAGCATTTTGAATAGAGCCTGTCACAGATTGAATACTACTACCACTGTCACAGATCAAATACTACTACTGGTGCATGTTATTATTATTTAATGTCTGACTTGCTTCCAGTGGAGACTATGCATCAAGAACCTAGAGCCTAGAAAAGAATGACAAAAGAAGTCAGTTTAATTCTACCTAATCTTCTCTTTTGTGTTTTTCATAACTTAATTATATTGATGCCTTTTTTGCCACTGGGAGATTAAAACATGTTAGTGCTCACTGTGCCTGATGGTTAAAGAGGCCCTACCTGGCTGAGTTCACACCTGCTGCTTCGTCAGCAACTCACACCCCAGGAAGCTGAGTGTGCAATAAACAAGTAATGTGGCTCCTGGTTTATATTTTTCATAACACATAATAGTTTTAAACTGTATCAAGTATCATAGAAGTAAAATGTTGACATTTTTAGAAAAGCTACTGGCAGCTGTTTCTACATTATAGAGCCTGTGGAACACTTTATCTTGGCAGAGGGAAAAGGCTTCTGTGACTCTTCTGATTATGCAAAGGCAAGGCCCAGTGTCATGTCTGGACAGAGTAGGGGTTGAAACAAGGATCAAGGGGCTTTTCAGAAAAAGTGGTGTTTTCCTGATGAAAAGTTGTTGTGCGGTAAAATTTGGGACTTCCTCTGGTAGCCCAGAGACAGGATTTTGATAGCCTGGGGATTGAAGAAGAGAGGACAGGGTTTGAAGACCTGGAATTTTTGGAGAAGCTGGGCCTAATGGAGAGTCAGCCAGGAAAGAACTTCCTGTGGGGGGAGATGGCAGGTGGGCCATGGTTTCATTAAGATGCTATTCAGATTTTCCCCCTCCGCTGTAATCCTCTTCTGGTTTTCTCAAGCTTTTAGAAAAGTCTGGGACACAACATGGGCTGTGTCAGTGGCCCCAGGGAATAAGGAAGGGCACTCTTCCCTGTTTGGAGCAATGGACTTCCCCCCTTATAAGACTAGGGCAGAGGCAGCAGCAGTGAAGAATGATAATGTAATTCCAACTGCCCAGTAACTAGAAACGGTGTGAGTGGGGGGCTGTGGTGCCACCAGGGGCAAGCAGAGAGCAGGCTGCAGTGTGTCCAGGTCAAAAATGCGCTTGAGACGAAGCTTGTTCCTGCCTAGTACACTGGAAGATATTGATCCTTGAATGCACGGAGGAAGGGAGAGGAATTAGATCCTGATTTTACATGGTTAAAGGTCCCCAGGCAGGTGAAGTTTATAAATATCCAAATATCCTCACCTCTCTGAGCCCATCTCTTATTACAGTCTCTCTGCTCCCAGCTCCAGTCACACTGGGCCCCTGTTTTCACTCAAACATGCCTGGGAAGCACCTACCCAGAGCCTCTGCACTTGTGCCCTCCACCTGGGATGTTCTTACACCAAGTATGTACACGGCTCAGTCTCTCACCTCCTTCAAGTCTGTGCTCAAGTATCGCCTTTCTCAATGAGACCTTCCATGACCAACCTATTTAGAACACAACACTCCTGATCTCCCTCCCCTGCTTTATCTTCTTCCTAGCACTTACCACCTTCTAAAGCTTCTTACCTTCCTCGATTGCCTGTCCCTCCCCTCTGGAGTAGAAGCTACATTAGGGGAGGGAGTTTTGTCGACTTGCTCACTTCTGCATCCCCAGTGCCCAGAGCAGTGCCCGTGACGTGGTAGACTTAAGTAAATATTTATTGGGTGCATGAATAAAGATAACAGTGTCTGGATTATACTAAGTGCTTTGAGTAACCTAACTGAGTGTAAACTTTTAAGTATGTTATATAGCAACTGAAAACCATAACTGGGTAAATAAAGTGGGAACAGGTTTGCATTGAGTGATTGATCATTCACAGTCTCAAGTTTGGCTTATTTCATCAAGATGTAGCCGGGTGGTTTTAAAATAGTGTTTTATAGAAGCCTAGATGCTGTAGGGCTTCTTTCAATGCTTGTTCTTAATTTTGTTTTCAAATATATTTTTAAATATTTTTGAGAGTAAAATGCATGCTTGAATGTATTGTATATTACATTTGAATATATTGGCAATTCTTGATGCACTATTACTGTCAGGTTAACTTACTTAAAAAAAAAAAAAAGGTCAAGCGTGGTGGCTCACACCTGTAATCCCAGCACTTTGGGAGGCCAAGCCGGGTGGATCATGAAGTCAGAAGATCGAGACCATCCTGGCCAACATGATGAAACCCTGTCTCTACTAAAAATACAAAAATTAGCTGGACATGGTGGTGCGTACCTGTAGTCCCAGGTACTCGGGAGGCTGAGGCAGGAGAATCCCTTGAACCCAGGAGTCGGAGGTTTCCGTGAGCCGAGATTGTGCCACTGCACTCTAGCCTGGTGACAGAGCAAGACTCCATCTCAAGAAAAAAATAAAAAAAATAGAGCTTGGGAATAAAGATCACTCTGCCATTTCTATGAATGTATTTGGAGTTCTTCTAAGTATGTCCATAAAAGATTATTTTAAGTTTCACTTGTAACACTATTTCTCACAAGGTATGTAGCAGTTAGATAATTTTGTGATTTTCTGTTGAACAAATGATGATTTTCTACTGTTCTCTTTCAAGCTTCTGAAACAAGTTAATTGAAGATTATCTTGAGGATGCAAGGTGAACTGAAAATACATTGTTATTTTCACTACGTTTCTGTGGGTGTCAGGATTTTTTTTATTATAATTTTTTAACTTACTTTAGATTCAGGGATATGTGTGCAGGTTTGTTATATAGGTAAACTGTCACAGGAGTTTAGAGTACACGTTATTTTGTCACCCAGGTAATAAGCATAGTACCTGATAGGTATTTTTTCTGATCCTCTCCCTCCTCCCACCCTTCACCCACAAGTAGGCCTTGATGTCTGTTGTTTTCCTCTTTGTGTTCATGTGTTCTCATTGTTCAGCTCCCATCTATAAGTGAGAGCACGTGGTATTTGTTTTTCTGTTCCTGCATTAATTCGCTTAGGGTGTCCTGTGTTAATTGCTTAGGGTAGTGGCCTCCAGCTCCATTCATGTTGCTGCAAAGGATGTGATCTCATTCTGTTTTATGGCTGTGTAGTATTCCATGGTGAATATGTACCACATTTTCTTTATCCAGTCTACCACTGATGGGCATTTAGGTTGATTCCGTGTCTTTGCTATTGTAAATAGTGCTGCCATGAACACATGCATGCATGTGTCTTTATGGTAGAATGATTTATATTCCTTTGGGTATATACCAGTAATGGGATTGCTAAGTCAAATCCTAATTCTGTTTAAGTTCTTTGAGGAATTGCCACACTGCTTTCCACAATGGCTGAACTAATTTACACTCCACCAGCAGTGTAAAAGTGTTCCCTTTTCTCCACAACCTCACCAGCATCTGTTATTTTTTGACTTTTTAGTAATAGCCATTCTGACTGATGTGAGATGGTACCTCATTGTGGTTTTGATTTGCATTAGTGATGTTGATTAGTGATGTTGAGATTAGTGATGTTGAGCTTTTTTAATGTGCTGTGGGCTGCATATATGTATTCTTTTGAAAAATAGCTGTTCATGTTTTCTGCCCACTTTTTAATGGGGGTAGTTTCGTTTTTGTTTGTAAATTTGTTTAAGTTCCATATAGATTCTGAATATTAGACCTTTTTTTGATGCATACCTTGCAATTATTTTCTCCCATTCTATAGATTGGCTGTTTACTCTGTTGATAATTTCTTTCACTGTGCAGAAGCTCTTTAATTAGGTCCCATTTATCAATTTTTGTTTTTGTTGCTATTGCTTTTGGCATCTTTGTCATAAAATCATTGCCAGGTCCTATGTCCAAAATGGCATTTCCTGGGTTACCTTCCAGGATTTTTATAGTTTTAGGTTTACATTTAAGCCTTTAATCCATCTTGAGTTAATTTTTGCATACAGTATAAGGAAGGGGTCCAGTTTCAATCTTCCACAGTTATCCAGATGGTTTGCCTAGCACCATTTATTGACTAGAAAGTTCTTTCCCCATTGCTTGTTTACGTTGACTTTGTCGAAGATCAGACAGTTTTAGGTGTGCGGCATTATTTCTAGGCTCGGTATTCTGTTCCATTGGTCTATGTAGGATTTTCCCAATAATACGTGGCCAAAACAAAAGGCAAAGATAAAATGGGTGCCAAACTAATACGTAGCAGAAACTCTCAATAGCCTTGTTTTCAATATTCCTTTGAAGTGGTAATTTGTTATACTTGTGTGTTTGTTGTACTTTGGGTGGTCTTGCTTTATTTATTTTTTTTGTTTTCCTATGAAACTGATGCAGCTATGTAAATGAGCTAGTGTCACCATAAGGATATAATCTCATGTCTTTATAAAATCATGGCACCTGTAGATCCAAGTGTTGTTCTATACCCGCTCCCCTGATCTACTTTCTGAATTAATATAACTTCATTTATATCAAGAAGGTTTTGAATGTGGAAAGCTAAATGTATACAGGATGTGGGGAGGCAGTGACTTTTTAAATTGACAAGCTGTCAAATTCACTTTTTTCTATGAGTTTTTACACTTACATAGATTCTTGTAACCACTGCCACACACATGAAACAGAACAATTCCAATGTCCCAAAGAATCCCACCTACTGCCCCTTTATTAAGACCTATCCCCATCACATACCCCTGGCAACCACTGATCTGTTTTCTGTTCCTATATTTTTGCCTTTTCCAGAATATCTTATAAATGCAATTATATGGTATATAATCTTTTGAGACTGGGTTCTTTCACTTAGCATGATGCATTTGAGATTCATCCAAGTTGTTATGTGTATCAACAGTGCATAGCTTTTTATTGCTGAGTGATATTCTATTGTGTGTATACAGCACAGTTTATTCACTTACTGAAGGACATTTGGGTTGTTTCCAGTTTTTGGTGATCACAAGATATTGCTATAAATATTGAGTACTTATTTTTGTGGAAACATAAGTTACTGTTTCTCTAAATATTAAAAAAAAAATGAAATGGCTGGGACATAGGTGCACATTATGTTTTGCTTTTCAGGGAAGTGCTTATGTTTTCCAGAGTGGCTGTATCCTTTTGCATTTCTACCAGGACTGAGAGTTCCAGTTGCTCCACATTCTCAGCAGCACTTAATATTGTCAGTTTTGTTGTATTAATTTTAGCCACATTAGTGTGTATGCTGGCATGTCATTGTGGTTTTATTTTTTACTTACCTAATGACTAATGATGTTGAGCATCTTTTCATATGGTTATCAGTATACCTTTGGTGAAGTGTCTATTTAAGCCCTTCGCCATTTAAAAAATTGAGTTATTTTCTTATTGTTGAGTTCTGAGGGTTAGACATGTGATTTGCAAATATTTTCTCCCAGTCTGTGGCTGATGTTATATTTTGTTATCATTATAGAGACAGGGTCTGGGTCTGTTGCCCAGGCTGGAGGGCAGTGATGCGACCTCAGCTCACTGCAAACTCTGCCTCCTGGGTTCAAGCCATCCTCCTCCCTCAGCCTCCCAAGTAGCTGGGACTACAGGTGCATTTGTATTTTTTGTAGAGATGGGGTTTCACCATGTTGCCCAGGCTGGTCTTCAACTCGTGAGTTCAATCTGCCCACCTCAGCTGCCCATACAGGCTTGAGCCATCATGCCCAGCCAATGTTTTTATTTCCTTAACCATATTCTTCACAGAGAAAATTTTTAAATTTTGATGGAGTTTAATTTATCAATACTTTATTTTATGGATGGTACTTCTAGTGTCATACCTGGAACTCTTTGACTAACCCAAGGTCAAGATATTTTCCCTATGTCTGCTTCTATGAGTTTTATAGTTTTACATTTTTATCTGTAGGTCTATTACCCATTTAAAGTTAATTTTTATATAAATTGCTTTTAATTCTTGACTTTTCAAAACCATTGGTTCTTTTAATTCTTTGACTTTCTCTTTGAATGAAAATGATTTTATAAAACTAATATGTGTTTGTTTTACAAGATATAAGAAGAAAGCTAATATTCACTCTCAAACACCAGCACTCAGAAACAACTGTCTCTAACTATTGATGAACGTCATTTCAGAAATCTCTCTGATATATACACTTATACATGCATACAGAGAGAGCTAAAAAAAGGTAAGTATAGGAAAGACAGGTAGGTAGCTTTTATTTTATTGGGAATATTGTATTCTTAAGAAACACCTTTTATATATATTGGGTTTCCTTATCTATCAACTTCCTCATAATTATGTCTATTTTTAAAATTTTTTTATTCTATTTTGTCTTATGTGATTTCCTTCATTTTGACCCTAAGGATTCTGGCTGTATTTTCACTCATTTTTAAATGTTATTTGCTGTTTCTGATGTGAAGGGGATCTCTGTAATGTTCTCTCTATTTTGCTTTTGTTTATTTTCTTGACTTTTGCCAGAGTATTATTTTATTTTTATAAGCTCTTCTCTACACCCTGTGTCTGTTCTTGAAATTTTTCTTCAGAAAGAGAGATCATGTCCTCTGTAATTTAATAAAAGCTGTGGGAAATTATTTGTCTGAATCCTTCCATTGTTTGTGTGGGTAATTCCTGTTGAAATTTGTTCTTCATCTGCTTTTTGTTTATGTTCCTTTTCTTATGTTCTCCAACCCCAACCCTTTGCTAAGGTCCTGTGTTATTTCCGGGGGATTGTTTCTCATCTTTAAATGGAGTGTGTTATTTGTTGAAGAATAATGTGGAAAGAGGAGATAGAAGAGTGAGCTAAGATAGTTCACAGCTTCAACTGAAGCCAGTAGTAGCAAATAGCCTCTCGGCAAATAGTCTCTCTGTTATTTCACCTGCCCATGGTGGCTGTCTTCCATTCTTCTTTAGCTTTCAAGAGATTTATAAGACTCACAGAAGGGATCCTAAAGTCACAGCTTCTCTGTATTATGATCTTATATCCCTCATTTAATCTCCTTCTCCATAACCACTTCCCCTCTGGGTAGGAGTCTGGGATAATAGTGATAATGGTAATGCTGTTGCTTCTCCCTCCCCTGCGCCCTGAAAAAGACTAGTTGATGAGTCAGCACCACTTATTGAATAACTGGTGTTTCAATTGTTGATTCAAAATGCTACCCTTATAGTAAATTCACATCTGTTTTGATTTCTCTCTGGACTATCCATTCTGTGCCAATTATCAGTCTACTGTGTCAGTAGTGTACTGTTTTATTTACCATAGTTTAATAATATGTTTTGTTATCAGATGGAGCTAATTCATTATCATTCCTCTTTTTATCTAGAATTTTACGGCTTATATGTACAAATTATACATTAACATTATAATCACTTTCCAAGCCACTGATAGGAAGCGGAATCCAAGCTAATCTACAGGAAAGCCTCAAACCAAGAACCAGAGAGATAGATTGCAAATGCCAGACCAAAGGAGAAGATTTGTGAAGGATATGTATGTGTGTGTATGTGTGTGTGTGTGTGTATATATATATACACACATATATACATATATATATTCCTTTTGTTCATTCTCACAGCTTCAAGATACATCTGCTTAGCCCAGCTTTTGAAATCTCAGTCTGGCCAGACCTCCAGGCCTTCCCACCCCACTTAAGTCAGTCTATAAATGCAAACTACAACTATCTGCCAGGCCCCTCCTAGGCCTGCTGCATTTATTCCTGACTTGCTTCTTCTCAAATGCCATGCCCCATTAGGTTACCAATTCCTGGCTCCATCTCTTCTTTACAAATCTGCTGCTTCTCCTTTGGTCAATCTGCCTCTCTGGTTTTTGGCTTGAGGCTTTCCTGTAGACTATCTTAGATCTGCTTATTCCCTTCAGATGGTTTCAGGCAGCTGGTGCCCCAACCCAGCCCTCCTTGCCAGCTCAGGAAGGGGCTATGGGGAAAATGCCATTCTTGGGTTTCCCTGCAGAGCTCCACCCTCTCTCATTCCTCCTGTCTCATGCTTTCTCTGTCAAAGGTCAGATGCACACACTGCACAGAGTGGGTGCTCTGGGGCCTAGGTGGCCTCAGCTTTCAGCTTGACATAGGAAATTTTGCAGTCTGTGGGAGGCCCCAGGGAGGATGGAGACATAGTGCTCCCACCACTGCTGTTTTCAGAGCCTCAGAACAATCTGTATTCTTGGGCCTTTTCCATAAGAGGGAGTGTGGGAATACATATGATTTATAATGTAAACAATATACACTGACAGGATGTGAATGAATAAACGATGAGTAAATAAAAGCACAAGAATAAATAAGCATCCTACCTTGGCCTTGCTCTGAACAGCAAGGGACATGGTGGAAGCATCACAGCAGGACCGGGCAGCCAGCGGCTGCTGCCTCAGCCTTCCTCCTCACTGGAAGCCTGGGCAGTCACCCTGCCCAGACCCTGTGCCCTAACCTTGAAGCCCCGTGACTTCAGCAGAGCCTACATTAGGAGCTGACCTCTTCACACTGGGGCAGCTTGGTGCACAGAAAAAGCACAAGGCAGATACTAACTAGCATGGTAACCTCATGCAGAGCAGTATCCCTCCCTCCTGTCCCTCCTGCTATTCTCCAGGCCTTGGTTTCCATCTTTAAGTGAAGGGATTAGACTAGATGTCCTCTAAGTCCCTTAGGAAGGTCCTTGCATAGTCTTTATCGGGACGGTCAGTGTGATACACCCTATTTCTGAGCCTCTCATCCATAAAGTGGGGGTTCTGATGGGAGGTCTCAAAGGGCTTGACATGGTTTGACTGTGTTCCCACCCAAATCTTACCTTAAATTGTAATAATCCCCATGTGTTAAGGGCAGGGCCAGTTGGAAATAATTGAATCATGGGTGTGGTTTCCCCCACACTGTTCTCGTGGTAGTGAATAAGTCTCTCGAGATCTGATGGTTTTATACATGGGAGTTCCCCTGCACAAACTCTCCTTGCCTGCTGCCATGTAAGAAGTGACTTTGCTCCTCATTTGCTTTCTACCATGATTGTGAGGCCTCCCCAGCCATGTGGAACTGTGAGTCCATTAAACCCCTTTCCTTTATAAATTACCCAGTCTCAGGTATGTCCTTATTAGCAGCGTGAGAGAGAATGGACTAATACAGGGCTCTTCCACATCTGGTACTCTACTAGGTGGCTCTGATTCCCCAACTTGCAACCAGAGTTTGCAGTAGAGGCACACACACACACACACACACACACACACACACACACACCTCCAGGCTTCAGGGCAGCTCTGGAATGGGCTTGGTTTCTGGGCCCGCAGCCCTTGGGCAGATTGGCGGCAACACTTCCATGTAACCTTCCCTCAGACTTCCAACAGGTGGGACCCTGTGCCCTGTCTCTCCTGGTCCATGCATGACAGAAGGCATAGGGGTCATCTCCTGCCCTGAGGGCCCACATGCCCCAAAGCCCTCCTGCCGCAGCCCTCAGCAACTGTGTGGTAAGCCCCTGTTCTGTACCTGCACCTCTGTGCTTGGAACCAAATCTGCCCTTGGGAAGCAACTGTCTAAAATGGAGAGTTGGGGAAGAGGAACCCAAGAGAGAGAAAAATTGGTACCCTGAGGGGATATGAGAGAGGGCATGGGGGGCCAGACGAAGCAGGAAGGCAGGCAGGCCAGGAGGGAGGCTGGGGCATTTTCTGGAACTAGCAGGAGATGGTTTTTCTAGGGACAAGACTTCTGGCTTAAGCCTGAACTTAGTGCAGCCTCTGGATCGCTCCTCCATCCTCCCAGCAGATGGCAGTGTGCGTATGGGAACCAAGGTGACAGGTCCTGGGATCACCAGCAGACAATTCTGCAGGCTAGAGCACGGGAGGGGAATCGCTGTCCTTGCCAAAGAGCTGGATGATCAGATAAAGGGTCATCTATCCACCTGGAGAATCATCCACTACCCTCATGAACTGCTAAGAGGCTTATCCAGGAGTTCTGGGGCAATGGCGTCCCTTCTCCTTCTAGGGTCTGGTCTACCCCACTCTGCCCAGTGCGTAGGCGCCATGTGGGCCTAGGTGGGGGTCGGGAGTGGCCACAGGCCCTAGGGCACTCTCCCATTGGAGAAGCTGCCCCTGTGTAGCCAGCTTCTGGCTGCAGCGTTGCCCCCACTCTCAGGCTGAAGCAGCTTCTGGGCAGCTCTCCCAAGTCCATTGTAGTCTGTGTCCAGGGTCCTACAGCAAGGGTTGGGTCATGTGGGCCCCGAGCCTGTTCCCAGTGGCCCCTACAGCTCAGTCTCACTGACTTAGTCCTCTTCTCAAGGCAAAACCCCATGTGTCCACCACAGTGTCCTGAATAGGGGATCCAGAGCAACAGACAGCCTGGTTCCACCATTTGCGGTCTTGGGCTGGCCCTCTAGCCTGAAATGAGAGGTCCCACAGATGCCAACGAGCCCCTCCCTGTCTGGGGTTCAGGATGCCTGGTTTGGACTGACTCACCAGCACTATTGCAGCATACAGGACTCCAGACACTATGGCCAGCCCAGCCTGAGAAGAGATGCTGTAGCATCTGCTGCCTTCAGCACAGTCCCCAGGCACTGCTCCTCAGGAGGCCTGCAGCTGCCCTTTCTTCTTCAGCAGCCTAATAGAAAGAGCATGGGCTGCGGAGTCAGACATGGCTTCTCGTCTCCACTCCACTAGTTACCACCTCCATGGCTTGGAGCTAACAATTTATTCTGCGAGCATCAGTTTCCTCTTCGGCAAAATGAAAGTTTTCATGGTATCTTCCTCATAATGTGGTGGGAGTGTTGGCCGAACCCCAGTGGATGGAAGCTGGTCTGGTTCTGGTGAACACTGCCCGAGAAATATTCTCAGAAGAGGGAAAAGGAAAGGATAGCACACGAGGGGAATGCGTTTGAGGCTTGGCTGAGCTCGGACTCCTTATTCTAGAGCAGGTCTCTGGCTGGCTGCAGCCAAGCCTCTGGGACTACAGCTGAGGAAAAAGAAAGCTTTCTACCTGCACTCCTGAGATGGGAAGCAGAAGGCCGATCATGGTCCCATATGGGTAATTATCTGGGGGCCTCTGGAGTCACTGGCATCCTCTGGTGTCTGGGTTTGGGCCCTGTCATCGGCTCTGAGCTGAGCTCTGGGCTCCAGGCTCTGGGCTTGGGCTGGGTTGATCCAAAGAGAATGTTAAAGATTATATTATTTAAGGGAATCACAGTGGAGTTCAGCTCGTTAAGTACAGGGTGTGGCACACGATGAGTGATCCAAACGAGTGAATGAATGCACACTATTTTTCACTGACTGAAGTTTTCCTAACTGGCCCTCTCTGCTGGTTGGGACACTTTTCCAATAGGAAGGAGGCAGGAGATGAGGTTTCCAATTCTTACACTTTCTGCTTCCCGCCTTGGTCAGCCTCTGTGACTTTGGGTCCTCATTTACAAATGGGACAAGGTAACCTCTACAGGGTCTTCCAGCTCTGGGATGACTGGATCCTAAAGGGAGAGGATTAGCAGGACTGAGAGCAGAGAGATTCCTTCCCAAGGCAGGAGAGAGGCCTTCATGGGTGGTGGTGACTCCCCAGATATGAGTAGACACTGTGTGTTGGAAGAATGTTGTCCAGGGAGAAAGGCATTGTGGGGGCCGGGCGCGGTGGCTCACGCCTGTAATCCCAGCACTTTGGGAGGCCGAGGCGGGTGGATCACGAGGTCAAGAGATCGAGACCATCCTGGTCAACATGGTGAAACCCCGTCTCTACTAAAAATACAAAAATTAGCTGGGCATGGTGGTGCGTGCCTGTAATCCCAGCTATTCAGGAGGCTGAGGCAGGAGAATTGCCTGAACCCAGGAGGCGGAGGTTGCGGTGAGCCGAGATCGCGCCATTGCACTCCAGCCTGGGTAACAAGAGCGAAACTCCGTCTCAAAAAAAAAAAAAAAAAAGAAAGGCATTGTGGGCCAGATCAGCAGTGACAGTGACAGTAGGCCTGGGTGTTTGTGCCATTGCTGCTTCCTGATGGCACATTTTCCTTTGTTCTGTACCCCACACCCTGCTGACCCTGGCAGTCTTTTCCCCTAGGTCTGTCTTACCAAGACCTGGGGCAGAGGTGGGGACTGTTGAGTAGAAGGTTAATAGATGGGTAGTTATGGGGTTTGCCTGCCTTTGGATCTGTGAGGTCGTGGGTCTTGGGAGGTAGGCTTCTGGCTAACTCCATCAGTATACAAGGAACAGAGCATCACTGGGGTTAACCCAAGTAAGCGAGGCAAATAAGCCAAGAATCTGAGTCTTTCAGAAACCCAGACAGGACCCTAATGGTACAGGGTCTCAAGAGTCTGGGTGGAAGCTGGTTCCAGATCCCTGGCGGCTGAAGGACTTCAGTGACAAGTGCTCATATGCCTCACCACGGTGCTGTATCATTAACCCAAGTAAGCCATGCCCAGTGTGTCCACTCCTCTGCCAGATATCACTGTTCTTCTCACAACCCTCTCTATCTGTCTGTGTTTCCAGCTCTTTGTTAACTTATGATTTCCCAATTTCAGCTTGCCATAACCTTCCATGGCCCTTCAGGACTCACACCTCCATACTCTACTATAAGACCTTTCTAGATGCATCTTTGTTTACCTTCTACTCCTGCTACTAACTGACTTTCTCCACATTTTATAATCTGATTTCCAAAAGCAAGAATATGATTTGCCATCACTGGGTCAGGTACCAAGTTCTTGTCCAATGAGCTGTGTTGGAATATAGCATAGTACAGCATTGCTGCCTAGAGAGGGCAAAAGAAGACTCTTTGGTGGCATGCAAGGAGGCTGCTCGCAGTTGAGCAAGGGTAACTGACTGAGGGGGAAAGTAGGAGCTATGTCCTGTCTCACTACATGGCAAGTCATGCGTCTTTATGTGGGGCTGCTTCAACTCAGAAGAAAGGAGAAAGGGGTGCCTTAGTCAGAAGAGAAGTGGCCCTGTGATGTGTCAGATACTATCATTAGCATATGATCTTTCTCTTACTTAGGACAATGCGTTTCTTATCTCTTCATTTCACCCCATGTCTGGTAGCTTTTGCTGCCTGTCAAACCAACCCTCCCTTAAATCAGTGGCTTAAAGTAATAACCATCTATTACTGCTTATGAGTCCATGGGCTGGCTGGGTGGTTCTGCTAATTTGAGTCTGGTTTCATTGCTCCAGGCTAAGCCTCTTCATGTGTGTGCCTTCAGCTGGAGGCTCAGCTAGGGGCTGGATGACCTAGGCTGGCATCGCTCACACAGCTGACAGCTGACTGGATGTCACTTGGAGGTACAGGGCAACAGGGCTACGTGTCTGTCACCAATTAGCAAGCTAGCCTGGACTTGGTCACAGGATAGTTCAAGGTTCAAGGAAAACAAATGGAAACAGGTAAGGCCTCTTTTGGTCTAGGCTCAGAATTTGAAGTGTCTCTTCTGCCATATTCTTTTGGCCACTCACAAAATACACCCCAGTTGTGGCTCTTGGGAGATAAGCTTCTGGTTAACTTGGGGGTCATTAGTATACAAGGAACAGAGCTTCGCTGGGGTCAAACCAAGTAAGGGAGGCAAATAAGCCAAGAATCTGAGTCTTTCAGAAACCCAGACAGGACCCTAAGTCAAGGGATAGGAAAAAGACTTTTGATGGGTTATGTTTCAAGTCACATCACAAAAGGGAAAGTGGAGGAAGAGTAATTTGCAGTCATTTTTGCAGTCTATCACATACCATCAACTCTGCTATGATGCTTCATCTGCCGGGAAAGAGGTGACCAGAGAGGGGACCTAAGCATAGCCCAAGGGAGCTCATGAGAACAGAAGTGCATGGGGCTGCTCCTAAGCCTTGTATTCATATTCAGTTGTCCTAGATGTGGATTCAGCTGGTTGTGGGTTGGGGGAAAGAAAACCTGGAGCTTCTTTTTCACTAAGAGCTCCTATCTTTGCTCTCACAATCTATATACCTTGAAATCGTCATAGTTGCCAATGCTTTCCTGAAACTTTCTTAGGCATCATGGGTATAGGGATAGGGGTAGGAGGGATATGCAGATGGAAGAATGAGGTTGAGAAACCGGCGTTGAGAAATCCAGGCATTGGGTGGGCCAGAGATATCCCAATAGATCTCTCAGCTGGCCTTGCCTATAGGCACAAACTTGACCTTGTTCTTACCTAGACTGCTTTGCCTGTGAAGCCTTATTCTCTAGTATTTCATATGACCAAAGTCTCCTATTTTTGAGATACTCACACCTCCTGACCCCTGCATGTACTGTTCTTGTTGTGGCAGCTCCTCAAGTCCTCCTGTTTGTAGAACTCTCTCAGACTTCTCCTGGCTTTAGTTCCTTTCTGTCCTTCCACTGTTCCATTACGTTCACCTTCGTCTTGTCAACACACTCAGTTCCATTGACGTCTGTTTCTCCACTGCCATTGTCAGTGATTTCCTAATCCTGGATCAATCTAATTACCATCTTTCCTGTCCCTGCACACAGGGAGCTGAGTGGTCCGGGAGCAATTACCCAAACACAAGAACCAGAATCCTACAAATTATGCTCTCCTTTCTGCCTGGCCCTCCACAGTTCCCACCTATCCCTCTGTCAATACCCAGCGTCTCTGTCTCCTGCTTTCCACAGAAGCTATTTCAGAATTTATTTCCTCTCCCCTAACCTCCTGCTGTACCACCTGCCACTTCAGTCATGATCAAAAAACCCTAAGGAATAGAGACCTTCATATGGAAACTCCTTTGATGCCCTTCTCTATCAATAACAACTTGCAACCTCTTCCTGACTGCTGGCTCTGACTCTAAATAGTCCTCAAACTGCAGCTTCCCCTTCTTCTCCTAAGTGAGCCACTTCAAAGTTATGCCCATACCAATTGTCTGTCTAGGTTTAGTTTAGAAGAGGACACAGCCACATGGCTGATATAGGGGACTGGGTGCTATGTAGGGGCTCCCATCCAAGATAAGATGGGGCAGGCTAACTCCTACCCCATTTTAGGAAAAAATTTGAAGTTCATGCATTTGAAACACCCAGAACAAAGTCCAAAGGATAGCGGTAGAATCAGAGTTTGAGTTGCGGGGCAAAAGTTGAGCCACGTGAGATGGTATAACAGGAAAAAGCAGATGAAGAAAGAACAAAGAAGAATGGCTCTAGGAGATTTCTCTCTGAGCAGTCTTGGAACATTCAGATAGTCTTTCTTGGCTTTTGAGTGTCATTTGCCAAAGGAATAAGGGGAAATACTGACTTAGTGCGTGGGAAATGGAGGCCACCAGCTCCCTTCATAGGTAGGGTGAGTCCAGGTTTTCCCAGAGGAAATGAGGATGTTCCTGAGAAGAGAGGAGGTAGCTAAGACCCTGTACGTTCCTTCCTGGCCTGTCTCTCTCCTTGGCACCTGCACTGAGCTCTCCTTGTTGTGGAAGTTCTGCCTTCCCTTTTTGGTGTGACAGCCAGACTGAGGGTGAGAGGGAAAAGAGCCAGAGACTGATGTGATGCTTCCCCATCCAGGGTGTCCTGCAGCACTGTTCTTGGCACACAGTAGGATCTCAGTTAATATTTGTTGAATGAATGATAAATGACTCTGGGCATGTCTGGAAGATAATTTTTCCATTTGTTGCTTTCTTCCATCCAGATGAGGCTGTTGGCACCCAGACTGTATGAAGACAACGCTGTCTGAGCAGAACACAATGGCCAGATGAGTTCCACCTTGTTAATACAACACCAGATCAATGATGGCAGATCCAGAGTTCTCCACCCCATCCCAGAGCGTGGTATGCTGTTATGGAAGGAATTCAGGACTATGAATTAATGAGGACTGATGTTCTGGTTCCTTCATCATCATGGACTTGTTGAATAAATTTGGAAAGGATCTACTGTTGAGACTTCAGTGTCCCCCAGAGATGACAATCTCTGCCTCTATAGAGTTATGGAAAGATTAAACGAGCTAATAAATTGGAAGAACTTTGCAAATCATAAAACATGGTGCATAGAAGTAGGACTGTGATGATAATGATACCAAATGTAGCATCCAAGGTAAGATAAAGTCTTATCGAGGCTCTTTGAGGGCAGAACATGTGGGCAATTCTTCTCCGTAGCGTCACAGGGCTTAGTAAGGCATGGATACTGAGTAAGTCATTGAACAAAACTAAATTTCCTTCTTTGGAGGTCCTTAGTAGTGACCCAGACCTGGAGGTTTTAGGTCCAATGAAGGTAAAGCTCTCCATCACTTGCCATTCTCCAGGAACCAGCTGTTCCTCCTTTTGCACCTATTCACCTATGTCTCTGATCCTCAAGGAGAAAGCCTGGAATGTGCAGTCTCCAACCTCACCAATGTCTCCTCCATATTCCTATCACCATGGACTGCTATTATCATTACCGTGTGCAGTGTGACTACCTAAAGGGAGGCAGATGCACAGCGTCAGCATCTGTTAATTAATCACTCCCTTTTGGAAACTCTACTTGATGCAAAACTGAAAGCAACCATTAGGCTAACCACATCGATTTCTTGTTATTGGGAGTTATTCATGAGGGCAGCTATAATTATTGTGCATCTAAGTTTCATTTTATAGGTTTCAATTTCTTAATTGCTTTTGACCAAAGTTTCATGAATACATTAAATTATATTCCATCCAGCCCACCGATTCACACCATGAGTGGGATCACGGGGTGCCCTCTGGAGTGCCCACCAGTGTCCACATACATTTTCCTCCCTCCACCGCTGGCCATTAAGGTTGCTTAACCTCAGTCCCCTGGGCACTATTACAGGGTGACATTAAAGAAAGAGAAGAAGCTGGATTTAGGTAGCTATGAGAAGGCAGGTTAGACCTGAGCCCAAGAGTAGACCTGGGCTCAAAGAGAAAGGACTCCAAGTGCTCAGGAAGTGATGGATGTGTCACAGAGACCCTGATGCTAGTGGGCATTTTACAGCCTGTTTGCAGCTGGACTGGGTGGGAGTGGGAATTCAGACTCAGGAGGGTTCTACCTCCCCCACCTGACAACAGTGGCTCATGGGGTGATGGTTCTGCTCTCCATCTTCTCCCTTGTTCTGCTCCTCCAAATGACCTCCCATCCTGGATCAATCTCCCCTTTCCCCCTACACTCCTCTGGCCATGCCCACCCCTCGCCTCCAATATTTGTCTCAGAGAATGAGCCTGGTATGAGGGGTCCAGAATAAAAGAGAATGTGAGGAGCACAGGCCAGGAATGTCTGTACTCAGCAGTGTCTAGTCAGCCTGTTCCTGTACACCATTCTGATATTGGAGCCTCTATCCTTTATTCATCTATTTATTTATTTTTATTTGGTTTTTTTTGAGACAGAGTCTCTCTCTGTCACCAGGCTGGAGTTCAGTAGTGCGATCTCGGCTCACTGCAACCTCTGACTCCCAGGGTCAAGTGATTCTCTTGCTTCAGCCTCCTGAGTAGCTGGGACTACAGGAGCACACCACCACAGCCAGCTAATTTTTATATTTTTTAGTAGAGACAGCGTTTCACCTTGTTGGCCAGGATGGTCTTGATCTCTTGACCTTGTGATCTGCCCACCTCGGCCTCCCAAAGTACTGGGATTACAGATGCGAGTCACTGCACCTGGCCTCATCTATTTATTTAATAAACACTAATCAAGCACACAAAATGTACCAGGTTCAGTTAACCATGCTCACTGAAACATGTAACGTGCTTATGGGAACTTTCTGTAAAAGATAAACTATCAGGGCTGGATGCCTCTGAAGTCAGAGTTCTTGGTCTTCAAAAGATGGCACCTGGCTCCACTCCCTTGCTCTGTATGTGGTTAAGTTATTTCATTTCTCTGTGCCTCATTTTCCTATTTTGTTATATGGAAAGCATAAAAACAATAGTAAGGGTATGGTAAGGATTAATGAGGTAATACTGGGTTGAACCATATGAAATTGCCATCATTTGGCTATTTTTCAACCACAGAAGCATTAATGTCATATGGTTTAACTTGCCAAAGTACTTAGCACTGTGCTTGGTACAGAACAAATAGCTCAGTCAGTGATACCTTCGCTTTGTTTTATTTAGATGCTACAAGCCTAACAGTTCTTTCAACTTGACTGTGTAATGCTAACATTTGGATAGGAAGCTCTTTCTAGCACCACCAGGAACATTTTGACTCAAGGTTAACATACTCACTGGACAGGTTTTACTCAACACTACCCATGGGGACAATCATGTCAGAGCAGGCAGTGATTGACAAGAGTTAAACATGAGCCAAGGAACTACCTAATTGTGTTTAGGAGTTGGCACTTCTTTAGGTCTTGTCCAAAGCAGTGTTATCCACATTATTTAAATATAGAGCTGACTGTTAATGCTATCTCATGTTTTCTCCATTGTTTTAACAGAGTTTTATTTATAGGAAATCATCATGAAATGGGAATTGTCTCTGTTCTTAATAAGGGATAACGTGTCCATTAATCACACATATATAATATATATAAATATATATTTAAAAAAAAATATATATAATATATTACATATACATATATTTTTTTAAAAACCCAAAACAGGAAGAAGCATGAACCTGTCATCTCTGAGTGCATTTCTCAGTCCTAGAGGTGCAGGAAGGGAGTGGGAAGTAGGATAAGAGTCTGTTTTCCAGGAAGCTTGAGTCCAGGAGGAACACAGTGTCTGGAAGCCAGGGCCCTAAACAAAGCCCTCCTTTCACTATATCTTCAGTTAAATGACCCACTCAGGCAGCACTTTCACTGGAATCATCAAAGGCTCTGCCCTACCAGAAACCAGCCCACCCAACCCTGTGTCCAGAGCTCCTCCCAGGGCAGCACTGGTCTCTGCTCCAGTACCTAGAGGTGAAGAGCTATCTGGCATCTTTCAGCTTTCCATGGGCAACTTGTGAGCAAGGCAGGCCTCTCCAGGCTTCATGGGTTTTCTCAAAGCCCCTAGGGCTCTTCCTGCATTTCCTCCAATCAGGACCCAATTCCTAGTTTTCAAGGAAATGAAGCAAGGCTGCAAGCTCTGCAGTCTCCTGGGGCCTTCTGACTTGGCAGAGCAAACCGTACCAACACCTGCTGCAGCTGCAGGCCCCTTCCTATTTTTCCTCATCTCCCTCCTCCTCCAGAGTATTTCTAGTCCTCAGAAAGCGTGCGATGGGGGCCCTGAATTCCCTTTGGCTTTTAACAAAGCGGCTGTATTTTAATTTACAGAGTCAATGTGAGGAGTGGCAAGGTGAAAGGAGAACGTGTGGTTTGCCAGTCATTGCTTTAGAGCAGGCAAGTCCCACCCCACGTGTTGCACAGGAGGCCATGAAAGCTCAGAGAGGAGGAGGGGCTCGCCCAAGGTCACACAGCAAGTCTCTTTTCCTTGCTCGAATAAGCTTTTCTTTCCACAATATTGTATTAAGTGCCAAACTGTAGACCACCCCCAAAGAAGAAGAACTAGAGAGCCAATCTCAAAGTCTGCATCTCAGCCACAGAACCCTCTGTGTTACGAGGCCCTAGGGAAATGCAACCCCCTGAGTTTGAAGTGAGGAGGCTTCCTCTTGAAAAATCAGTTAAAATGCCCTCCTTTATGCACATGCCAACTTTGACTTCAAAAAGACTTTATTCCCAAGGATAAACAACCCTATGTTTGTGTAATATAATTAAGTGAAGGCATCTTTAAATGTCATACTAGCTTGTGCCCATTTCAAATTGTTATGCATCAACAGAACTTAACGAGATAGCCAAGCCTTCTCCTTGCTGTGAGACTGAGATAAGCCACAGCACTGTGGGCCCTTTAATAGATTGCCAAAATAAAGCATTTTCTATGCAAATTATTCATGCAGTGGGACAGCTAATCGCTTGCCAAGAGCCCGCCCACTGCCTCTCTGCAATTAGTCGTGAAGTTGAAGGAGCTCCAAACTCCGCAGGCACACTCAGGGCCTCCTGCTCCTATGGCTTGTTTTCAGGTTAGCGGAAACTTTCTTTCCTCTGGTGGTAGGGCCCAGTTGCCCTGGCACAGAGACAGGTGGGTAAGGGGAGTGAGGGAGTGGGCAGCAGGTAGATAACTAAAGGTAAAGCCAGGAGGCCATTCCTGGACCACTGTGGCCCAGCACCTAACTCATGTGTATAATGTGCGCTTGGCAACTGTTACGCCCTGAGCTGCAGTTTGCTCATGTTTTTTTTTTTTTTTTTTTGGAGACGGAGTTTCGCTCTTATTACCCAGGCTGGAGTGCAATGGCGCGATCTCGGCTTACCACAACCTCTGCCTCCTGGGTTCAGGCAATTCTCCTGCCTCAGCCTCCTGAGTAGTTGGGATTACAGGCATGTGCCACCATGCCCAGCTAATTTTTTTATATTTTTAGTAGAGACGGGGTTTCACCATGTTGACCAGGATGGTCTCGATCTCTTGACCTCGTGATCCACCCGCCTCAGCCTCCCAAAGTGGTGGGATTACAGGCGTGAGCCACCGTGCCCGGCCAGTTTGCTCATCTTTAAAACTGGTGTGGACACTGGTCTGAGAGTCCCAGTGGTCTGGTGTTTGGAGAGCAGGTGACAAAGGGAGTTGGGAGCAAGCTTAGTCCTCTCAAGGAAGGAGCTCAAGGAAGAACCCACTTTGAGCTGATAGGAAACCAGAGACTCAAGGTCAGAATAGGAATTTGGAGTCAGTCCCAGCCTGCCACCATTCCCATCCTGGCAACTGTTGTCATAGGCACAGGAAGCTTCTAGGGTAGTCAAAGGAGAGTCTCAGATAATGGAGCCAATGATTTGAGCTCTCCCTCACTCTCCCACAAACCAGCTGGCTCTCCTAAACTCTCTTTCTGCCTCTCTCTTAAGTGTGTCTCTGAGTCTCTCAAAGTCTCTCTCTCCATGTCCATGTCCTGTTGTTGCCTCTCACTCCCTCCCACCAAGAGCTGGCCGTGGAAGCCACTCCAACGGGGGCCAGCACCCAGTGGCCTCCTGAAAGATGACCAGAGCAGATTTGATCTACGAAAGGAAGACTAGGGTATCTTGCTCTTGTACCAGCTTATGTGGGGCAATAGCCATGATCTGGGATCACACATGCACTCCTCAGAGAGCTGGGGTCAGGACTTCAGCCTGGATGGGAGCACCTTTGGCCTCCAATTCCAGGATTCCGTGAGATGGGCTAAACCCAACTTGTCCAAAGGAAGAGACTTGCTCAGGGAGGGATCAAGGAGTCCCATGAGAGCCAAAATCACATGTGTGAACAGAAGTGGTGGGGGAGGAAGGGCGTATTTTTGGTGTCTGGGCAGCTTTAGAAGCTAACTGCTTGTGTGGTAGGCGAAGGCCTGGGCTCACCCATGGGTTCTTAGGTCAGTGGTTTGCTTACTTAACAGAAGTCTGTTTTCCTCATTAGAGTCCTGTGAACACATCAATATGGAAGTCATTTAACCTAGAAGAGTGATGGATAATGGTTGCTTGCCTTTAATATTCTTCGCCTTTTAATATACCGAGAGCCCCGGCGGGGGCACAGATGAAAGGGTCATTTGGTTGGGACCACAGCATCAGCTCTGCTCCTTCCCATGCTGATTGCTGGTGACTTCGACAATCTACACCAATCAATCCACTTGGCTGAGTTTCCTCTGAGGCCCGGGCAGTTCTAGAAGTGCCTGGTAATCCTCCCATGCAGATGTGGGTGTACTGAAGACCTCTTGTTGCTAAAGAAGTAAATGACCCAGAAGGAGCATCACATGGAGCCCTTGCTGCTTACTCATAGTGGAGACAAAGGAACTGATCAGATTAGTTCCTTTGTGGCCCAGGAGATAGGAAGAGCTTCAGCTCCTCTAGCCCCTCACTCTGGTCTCTCTCAGAATCACATCTGGTCCTTGCCTGGAACCCCAGGGCTGATAACTTCATTCTAACTTGCTTTGGGGTTCAAGGCCCTGCCCAGTCACCTGGCCAGGACAACATCATCCTAAGCTTAGAGCCATCCTTTGTTTAGACCAATTTTGCCCCACTAACCCCCATGGCCCCTGTGGCTGAGGTCCTGTCACCTGCCGATACCCAGAGTTCCTTGCACCTGGCCCTGTTTCAGGAAGAGCATGGCCCTTGAATTCCTCTTACCAAGCTCCACTGTGTTGGATGAGGGGCGTTGAGGCCGGGAGCGTTATGCCTGTTGTTTGCCCCTTACCTTACGGCCTGCTTGTTCCTATTGCTTGGCTGGCTTTTATGCAACACCTGAGAGAAGGTGGGGTGCAGTCAGGGTGGGGGACTCTCCCTACCCACCTCATCTAATCTAACTCCAAGTCCAGATCCCACCAAAGCTCTCCTGCCTCAGTGAATTAGTCCTGCTCATTCATATGCGGAGACACGATCAGCTGGTCCCCAAGGGCTTGCAGCTGGAACATGTGGGGCTTGGTTGGGAGAAGGCAGAGCCATGGGATTCTCAGCTCTACCTGAGAGGGCAGCCCTGGGAGGGTGCAGTGGTAGAGAGTGGGCCTGTGGAGTGAAGTGAAGAGAAGACAGGCCAGGACGAGACTATAGGAGACCGAAGAAACTGTCCACTCAGAAAACCTGACCCTGTGCTTTGAGCCCTAGTAAGACGATAAAGTCCCCACCACCTTCTTTTTCCCTAACTCTCTCTCCTTTCCTCTTCTCCCTTCCACATCCACGTTTCCTCTTGCTAAGGGGATGTGCTGACACTCAGCTTTGCTATGTCGCACGGTATCCAGGGGCTGGCCTGGGAGTCCACCTCCCAGACGGAACATGGTGTCTAGCAGATACGCATCTGGAACGCTCATGACTGGAATCCCAACACTTTGGGAAGCCAAGGCAGGAGGATCACTTGAGACTAGGGTTTGGGACAAGCCTGGGTAACATAGTGAGACCCCATCTCTACAAAAAAAAAATTTAAAAACATTGGCCAGACATGGTGGCATGTACCTGTAGTCTCAGCTACTTGGGAGGCCAAGGCAGGAGGATCACTTGAGCCCAGGAGTTCAGGGCTGCAGGGAGCTACGATCACACCACTGCACTCCAGCCTAGGTGACAAAGCAAGACACTGATTCAAAAAAAATAGAAAATGCACTCTACCGCCCTGTGGATTTCTGGAGCCCAAGCCCTGTATAGCCAGAGCCTGTCTACACTGTTGGACATGTCCAACCATGCTCCACGCTGGGCAGGAGCCCCATGGGCGTGACCATGGCCGCCAATATCCCTGTCTCTTTTCTGGCCAGCTCTAGTGTTCCCAGAGTACGTTGTGCTCAGGGCAGATACTAGCAGCTGAGGTAAAAGTGACCCTACACGGCAGGACCCAGGAATTTGTATATTTAATTCTCCCTCACCCAGGTGATTCTAAGACAGCCAAGGGTGGGAACCCTGATCTTCATACCTGCACCTCAAACTCCAGTGTGCCCTTGTCAGAGTCATCTAGGGTACTTAATAAGACATAGACTCCTAAACCCCACCTCCAGAGATTCAGATTCAGGAGGTCTGAAGTGGGCCTGAGCATTTATGTTTCTAACAAGCTCCCAGGTGCTGGACACTGCAAGTCCATGGACCACACTTAGAGTAACAAGGGTCTGATCCAACCTCTCATTTTCCTGAGAGAAAGACCAAACTGAGAGCGAAGCAGGGCAGGGGATGCCAGCCGCCCACCCAAACGCCCAAGCCTTTGAGGGTTCAGGTTCCCACTTTAGGAGGACAACAAAACTCAGGCCAAACCCAAGCGGGCCTGGTTGCTGCATGTTGGGCCTCTGGCCTGGCCCAGATGGCTGGGCCATCAAGAGTGTCAGCCGCTGCCATTGGCTGGTCCCTCACTGACAGGCTGTCACTGACAGCAGAAACTTGGCCAATGGCAATCAATCAGGGGGCCCGCGCTGCCTTAAATACCAGCAGAGCAAACAGCCTCAGACAAAGCTGCGCCATATATCAATTACCAAGAGGCTGTGTGCTCCTCTGGGTGGAGGGAGCCAGAGGGAGCCTGAGCTAGCGGCCAGGGCTGGTGCCCCAGCTGATAAGGGCCCGCATTGTTCAGGGACAGCTGGCAGCCCGATAAGGGCCTGCTCGCCCGAGATAATGGCAGTGGGCAGGCGCCTCGCGGCAGTTTAGAATTTCTTGGGTCTCCAAGAAAGGTTCTATTAAGCCCACTGACCCCAATTGAATATTAATTAGCTAATTAACGGATTTATTGTTCCACGCCATTTCTGGAGAGGCCATTTTTTTCGAGTGCCATTATTTTTGTAAATGATTTTTCGCATTGTGCATAATTGAATCTTTGCAGCTGCCAGCATCTTCTGCATGATTTGGCAAAAAAAAGGAAGCAGAAGCACTTAGGGCTTTTTCCCCCCACCCTCCCTCTGAACAAATGTTTTCAGCCCCTCCTGCTAATGCTAGAGTGAGGGGGAAGTAGGGGGGCTGTCTCTGTTTCACAGGTTTGTTTTTTAAGCCGAACTGCAATGTCTGCACTCCTTTTTCCTTCCTTTTGTGGGCAGCTGAGGGCTGAGGCTCTCCGTGCTGTCCTCACCAGCCCTTTGTCTGGCTGTCTTCAAAGTACTCAGACTTAGCATTTCTCAGTCCAAACTTCTTAAAGCATTGTGCTTTCTATTAGGGAGTACACAGAGGGAACAAGGCCCAAGCTTGTCCCAACCTGAGCTCCCAGTGGAGGGAGGCCAGCCCTGAACTGCCAGGGGAGGAGTTCTGGCCCGCTGGGGAGCACTCCTGGTGGGCTCTGCCTCGGTTCCTGCCCCTACACATCCCACCCTGGCCTCTGCTTACTGGAGCCTACCCTGGGTCTGGCTTCTCTTGGGTAACAGAACCCCCATCCCAGAGCCTCTCTGCTGCTCTTTAGTAAGTCTTTGCTCCAAATTCCATGCCAGGGTTGCCTGACTCCCTGGAGCTGGCATCTGCCATGATAAGTTGAACCAGACGGTCCCACAGGCAAATGGCTGAATCAAACCCATTCCTCTGCAGAGTGTCTAGAAGAGGGAGGGTATGTGTACTGGGATGGGGCTGGTGTGGGCGGCACAACAATATTGTCAGGCAGCATCGGGGATCCCCAGCGGACCTCGGAGCCCCTTCGGCATCATTAATGAAGCCAGGGGCAGGCAGAGGCTCCAGGAATATTAGTCAGGGCCCCGCTGTGGGCGCGTCTAAGGAAGGCTTGTGCCCAGGACCTGCCCCTGGCCGCCAGGGGCTGCAGAACTTTATTGGGATTTTTTTATTAAGCTGCCTTTTCCTGCCCTCATCCCTGTTCTTATCCTGCTGTTTGTGCTCAAAAAGAGAAATTCTAAAGGTGTTTGTGAGCAGGGAGATGAGTTAGGAAGGGGTTCTTGAATTTTCCTTTGCAGGCACTGGCTGAGACCACCCATTTCCTTTCCTCTGGAATAGAGTCCAGCAGACAGACAGACTGTCCCGGGAATCTCCTCCAGGTACAAAAGTTGTGGAAGGAACTATATGAGATAATGTGTATGTTAACTAGCCAGATTTAGTCACTCTGCAGCGTATATTACTTCAAAACATCATGCTGTCCACGGTATATACATACTTTTATTTTCTGTCAACTAAAGAAAGGTTGTAGAAGGGACCCCAAAAGTCTAAGAACTGAAGGTATATTTTAGAGTTGGGGAGAGGAGTCACTCAGTCTCTGAACGCCTCCAGGGGTGGGGAGCTCACTACCATCAAAGCAGCTTTAATATGGAGAAGTCCTTACACAGAGTCCTTATGCTCCTCCCTATGCCCCACCCGTATAGTCTCCCTCTGCTCGTGACACCTATTCAGCTCATAAGAGTAACAACCATAACAATGTCTAACATGAAGTGAGGAGCTACTATGTGCCAGACACTGCTTTAAGTACTTTTTTTTCTGAGACAGCATCTAGCTCTGTCGCCCAGGCTGGAGGGCAGTGGCACGATCTCGGGTCACTGCAAACTCTGTCTCTCAGGTTCAAAGGATTCTTCTGCCTCAGCCTCCCGGGTAGCTGGGATTACAGGCACCCATCACCATGCCCAGCTAATTTTTGTATTTTTAGTAGGGACGGGGTTTCACTGTGTTGGCCAAGCTGGTCTTGAACTCCTGACCTTGTGATCTGCCCACCTCAGCCTCCCAAAGTGCTGGGATTACAAGCGTGAACCACCACGCCTGGCTGTTCTAGGTACTTTCATGCATTATCTCATTTAGTCTTCCTCATGTCCCTGGGAGGTAGGTGGGATTCTGAGGCAGAGAGATGTGAAGTAACCTATGCAAGGTCACTGATGAAAGTAAGAGCGCCAGACACCAACTCGACATTGCCGGATACCAGTGTCTCTACGTTTGACCCTCTGCTCCGCAGTCTGGAAAGCCATGGCTCCAAGACTACTCTGCTGCAGGGAAGACAAGCTCAGGTGCTGTAGGTGCTCCTCATCTGACAAGGTCTCCCTTCTCTTTGCTGCCTTGGCCCTTCCTCCAGAAGCCCAAAGTCCAGAGGCAGTCTGGCTGGGAGAGAGCGGAGGGAGCCCGTCCCTTTCCATGTTCTAGACACCATACTCTGTTAATGCAGCCTGGGTTGGTGATAAAGTTCTTAGTGAGGGGTTGCACCCCTCCACAGCCCCCCTAACCTGCCGAGGTTCAAACTTATTGTTTTGAAAAGGAGCCCCCCAAATCATTTTTTCCAGTCCTCAGACTTTTGGAGGAATTTGGCTAGATCCTCCCCAAAACAGGGTTTTCTACACCTCCAGAATCTACCAAGGACTCCTTCTCTGATCCCAGTGAGCTGACAGCTGGAGCCCTCCTCTGGGGTTAGTAAGAGAGGGAGGCCTCAAGTGAGAGCAACGCCCTCTCCAACCCCACCACCTTGAGGCTGCACAGACCTGGCTCTTCCCTTCGATGAACATGACCCATCAGGACACCAGTGCCTCCTGCTGGCTACCGTGGGGGCTGCAAGCCACCCCTTGGGTATTTGGGGGATGTCCTTCCCGTTTCTTATTTTGCAAAGAGGACTGGGGCTCAGAGACAGGAAGAGAACTGCCCAAGTTCACCCAGTCACACTAAGGGGGGCCAGATCATGCTCTGTTCTCCTTTGTCCCCAGGAAAGGGCCAGGTGAGTGTCTGATCAGGGATCCAGGAAGCCAACAGTCATACTTGGCTCAGAGAATCTAATGTCATCCCTCTCAGAGCCTGATTCTCTGGAGGGGACACCTGCTGGCCCACTGGCCACCCCAGTCAGGCTGCCTGAAGTCCTGCAGTCATTCCATGGCCAAGTTCTGGGAGTCAGTATTGCTTAAACCCCATCCCCCTGCCTCTTGGATCTTCCTAACTCAATATTCTCAAGGCTCTCAACAGGAATCTTTTCATCAGACAAGACAACCCAGGCTCCAGCAAGCAAATTTCTGTCCCTCTGGGAATGCCACCACTGACAGGGCTTATGGGACCAGGGTAGGAGTCTGCAATCCATGGGCCACCACTCCACTCACAGGCTCAGCAACCTTGGACAATTCACATCTTTCTGACCATCAATCCCTTAACTGTAAAGTGGTAATAATAATGCTAGTCCTCCTTCCATTAAGTATATATATGTGTGTGTGTGTGTGTGTGTGTGTATACATTATCTATCTATCCATCTATCTATCTATCTATCTGTCAAGATACCTCTCTGTATAGATCTCTATATAGAGAGAGATCAAAACCTGAATCTTAAAAGGAATCTTGTTATATGGCATATATATATGAGGCTCTGTTGCCCAGGCTGGAGGGCAGTGGCACAGTCATAACTCACTGCAGCTTCAAACTCCCAGGCTCAAGCGATCCTTCTGCCTCAGCCTCCAGAGTAGCTGGGACTACAGGAGACACCACAACACACCTGGTTACTTTTTTTGATTTTTAGTAGAGACAAATTCTCGCTATGTTGCCCAGGCTGATCTCGAACTCCTGAGCTCAACCAATCCTCCTGCTTCAGCCTCCCAAAGTGTTGGGATTCCAGGTATGGGCCACCACACCTAGCCTGAAAAGATATATTATGAACCGGCAGGATAGAGGCTACGTTTGCTAACCTGAGAGGGGGCACTGGGGACTTGAGGGATATATTATAAATTGGAATACATTAATGCATATGAACTTTTTTTTTTATTTCTTCTAGAAAGAAAAACAGGCTACATGTGCGAAACGTGCAGGTTTGTTACCTAGATGCACATGTGCCATGATGGTTTGCTGGACCTATTGCTCCATCCTCTAAGTTCCCTCCCCTCACCCCCATCCCCAGCAGGCCCTGGTGTGTGTTGTCCCCATCTCTGTGGCCATGTGTTCTCATTGTTCAACTCCCACTTAGGAGTGAGAACAGATGCAAGTGAACTTTTTAGACAAAACCTGAATCTTAAAAATAATCTTGTTATATGGAAGACCACATTCCAAGCCTCCCTGATACCTCTGATCACTGGGACCCTTCAGAGAAAAATTGGAGACTCACATATGAAATAGCTGGTGCGCAATGGCAGGGGACTCTCAATGGCATAACTAATAATAGTTGAATTAATATTAGTAGAATTTTGGGCTCCAGGCAGATGGGTTAGGGGATATTCTGGGGTCTAGGGGAGCCCTGCCAGATCACAGAAAGGCTTCCATTTCTTCTGAGGTAGGACCAGCATCCAAGTACCGGGGGACTCATGTCTTTTCTAAGAAAAGAGAGTCGGGTGAGTAGCTTCAGGCTCGGTCTAGCAAAGGCCCTGTGACAGGCTCTCCAATTAACACAGCTGTCTTATGTAGGATGACTCATTTTACTTCAGGAAAAATGACTTAGCTACACAGAGCCCAAGGAGCAGGGAAAGATGGATAGAGATGTGGATTGTCAGAGGGAGATGGGGCAAAAAAGGAGGGGGAAAGAGAGAGAGAAAGAAAGAGAGAGGACACAGGGAAAGAGTCACATAGGAGAGACAGAGAATATTGCCAGGGAAAAGGCTTTGCAATGGGCAAGGCTGGACATCAAAGCCACCAGCATAGGGCATCAGAGTCCCTTTCATGTGTCATCCAAGGCAGGGGAGGGAAGGGAGGACAGCTTTGATGGTTCTTGCAGTCCCAAGTAGGCCACACCTTGGAGCCAGAGCAGGCTGCCCTGCACATGCTACCTTCAGGGCCTGCTTCTGAGAGCCTCTCCTAGTTGGTGCCTCCGCCCTAGAGAAAGAGGGCTTTTAGTTTTTGCCTGCATGCCTGCCTGCCTGCCTGCCTGCCTGCCAGTTAGAGCACTCCCCTGGGGTCTCAGCTGGATTCTGGTTCCATTTACCACTTCCACATTCACAGCCCCTCTCCTCAAGCAATAGGGTGAGAATACAAGGGTGGATGGGGAGGAACACAGTGCTGGGTATGGAGAGGACAGCACTACTAATCTGCAATGCAAGGCCCTCCCTTGTGGCCCTCAGGTGAGATGAATGCGTGATCTGCTAATATTCTCTTGAGAGGAAAATCAGAACATTGGCTATTAAACTCTCAAAGGCAGGACAGGGGCCCCATAAGAAGCTGAAGGAAAAGGTCCTGCCCCTTTCTCTGAGTGTCACCAAACCTATTTTCCCCAGGTCTAATATACACTCAACTCCAGTGGGTGAAGGCATGAGAAGTTCTAATGAAGGCTTCAACTGGCACCCGTAAAATCAACACAGAAAGTTGGAAAGACCTGGGTGTGAGTTTATACAGCCAGAGTTCCCTCGAACTGCAACGAGGCATACACGACTTTACCTTTGGAGTCCTTCGTAGGGTGTATTCGTAATGATCTGAGCTGCAAGTAACAGAAACCCCTGATTCAAAGGGACTTAAACAACAGAGTCTTCTGGAGGTAGGGTGGGCCCCATGTGTAAACCACTAGCAGCTTAATGAGGCAATTGAGGACATGGATTTTTCCATTCCTCTATTCTGCCTTCCTTGATGCCATCTTCATCCTAAGACCGATCATTGGGACAAAGTTTCCTTCGTGATCATAAATGGCTAGCAGTGACAAACAGAATCAGCTGTCTCCTCATTCACATATAGAAAGACAGGAAACCTCTCATCCTGTTATGGGATATTAGTCCTTAGCCTGGTCAGAACAATTTGGATACCTACACACCTTAGACCATTCAGAGGTTCCAGGTACACCCTCTGTTTTAGACTAATCATCTGTGGAATGGAGCTTCAAAGTCCCCTAAATGTCCACTACAAAGGGTGTCTCTGTGAGTGAGGAAGACGTTCATGCTTTGGCTGTAGCTCAGCCTCTAAACCAGACACGGATGCATTGCTTCCTCCTGGATTTATCTAACAGAAATTCACAAAATTCACAAAATGCAAAGCTGATTCTTACCAGAGGAATGCATATTCCTCCTGGTTACCTGATTTTAATTTCTCTCCAGTAATTATAGCCTGGAATTATTATGCTAAAGTAAGTGTTTGTCTCATTTCTGAACCTGTTTTTATTGCAGAGGGATCTTTTATTAACAGAAAATGCCCCATATGAGCCATTTGGGATATTGGGATCATTCTCAATTCATTTCTCAATAAGCCCCAAATACACTGGTAGTGGGGGGCTGAGGAGGTAAACACAGTTCACCTCATCTCATAAAAAATCATTTGCCCAATCTGAACACCTTTCCTTTGGACATTTTATTCTCTGTGTTTGAAGATGCCTTTGGAGCAGAGTGGATAAAACTCAAAGCAGGCCTAGGAAGCAAAGACTGGATGGGAGCATTTACCTTCTCTATCCCTAAGAGAGTTCTAGTACTTACTGAATGGATGGAAAAACAAAGAAGTCCAGCAAAGGCTCATGAAGAGCAAGTCATGAAAAACTCATTACTTATCTGTGCAATAGAAACTGCAGGTGTCCTCCCCCTGCTGTCTCCTCTGTCCCCATTCCTGGTGTCTGCTCCCAGGCTGGAGTGCAGTGGTGTGATCATGTCTCACTGCAGCCTTGACCTCTTGGGCTCAAGTGATCCTCCTACCTTAGCCTCCCAAGTAGCTAGGTGCACACCACCATGCCCGGCTAATTTTTAAAATTATTTTGGTAGAGACAGAGTCTTGCTATGTTGCCCAGGCTTGAACTCCTGGACTTAAGCAATCCTCCCATAACTGACTCTCAAAGTGTTGGGATTACAGGTGTGAGCCACTACTCCCTGCTATGATTCACTCTTCATATCACTGCAGAGTGATTTCCCAATAAGTTCAGGTCTGATTGTGCCTTTGTTCCACTTACAAAGTTTTGACATTTCCTGATTGCCTCAAGGGTAAAGGTCCATCTCCCTGGCCTGGCACGAGAGCCCCTGCCAGCAGCCTTGCTGCTCTCCCCCAAGGCTGCTACATTCTGGGTTTCAGGCACATTGAGTGCTGGCTCACCCTCCAACTAAGCCCCGCTGTCTCCCACTTCTATGCCTTTACCTGCCGCTGGACATACTCATCCTACCATGTTTGATAGTTCAAGTGTCCTTTCCTCTGAAACTTTCCCTTCTCCCAGGCAAAGTTAGTCACCTTCTCTTCCTTCTTTCTGAAGCATCTGTTCAGAGTTCTGCCATGATGCCAAGCACATTGAGTTTTGACTTTTTAACAGGCTGGCTCCCAACTCCCCTCCTTGCTGTGAGGGCAGGGGCTGAGGGCAGGGGCTGTGCTTCATTTGTCTTTCCATCTTTCTTGCCTTATTCTACATTACACACTCGGCATACCCTGGATAGGTAGAAATCTGGATGGAAGGAGGGATGGCAAGAGGGATGGATGGATGGTTAGGTTGATGGATGAATTAAATCAACATCACTTTTTTTCTGCCTAGGTCACTAAACTGCTCTCAGGGATGCTCTTCAGTGTCTGGATTCTTGGTGATTCCTTCATAACCTCATCCATGCCTGTGATGGAAAACTGCACCTGACATGATACTACTCAGCTGTTTGAAGAATCACCCCGCAAAGAGCACCAAATAGTGGTAGTCTGATAGGAAGTACTGCATGACCAGCCACAGGGCTTTACCCCAGGCCACATCATGCTCGATTTTTAGCCAAGAGAGTGGTCACCTCTACTTGCAATGAGCATTACTCCCCCTTGGCAGAGGTGCGTTTTGAAACATCACACCATTGTGCTAGACTCTGCCACCTGCTGAAACTTTCTGGTCTATTGGGCCTCAAAGTCCTCCCCAGTAAACAGTGCTGCATAACCCCAGTTCTATACCCTGTGCCCCAGGACAGAGACCACCCAATATCTCCATGAACTGTACTCCCTTTACCTGTAGTCCACTTCATGACTTCCAGCAAGCCCCCTCGCCTCCCAGCACGTCTGGCTGCCTGCTCCTCCCTGAGCCTCACTAGCACTGCTAGGTCTTACATTTGCTTTTGTCTCAGCCTGAAGTGTCCTTTCTCCTTGTCTCCATCCAGAAAAATCCTAGCCCCAGCTCAAATAAGCCAGTTCTGCTTCCTGGGCCCCAACCTCAGCCACCAAAAGCAGTCTTCCTTGATCCTCCTGCTTCACTGCAGGTCACTGTGCTCTTACTGAGGTAGGGCTTTGATAAGTGATACCCAATAAGGTTACCTGTGGTACCTACAGGAAAGAACATTTTGCAAGTGTCCATAAGATTCACAACTTAGAAAACAGAGTGGACGACGTGTGTGTTATACTCAGCTCACAATGAGAGCTCTCTGTTGCCTAGTCCATAAAGGCTTAAACTCTCCTGCTCAGCTTCTAATTTCCTGTCCCCCTCTTCAATTCTAGACACATTCCACTTCCCAGTGTCCCTTCTTCTGTTCTGACAAGTCAAGATTACAGACTTCCCTCTGTACCTATAAGGCCTTCCCTCATATTTCTAGCTAGTCTTTCTGTAAGAAGCAGCTCAGTGCTTGCCTCTTCTCAGACATTTCCTGCCACATGGGCCAGAAAATTCTCCTCTTCAGAATTCTCATGACACAATATCCATCCATCCACTTTCACTATGTATGGATTCTATTAGTGGTCTACACCTAAGGTACAGAGCAGACACCCTGTCCCAAGAAGAAGCAGAGCTGATTTCTCTTCTGTCCTCTGCATGATCTAGCTACATGACAATGTATTTTATGTCCTTCTTCATAAACTAGGGCTATTAACTTATGTACTCCTAGGGAGGCTGGGAGACAAAATATAGCAATGGGGGTTATAGGGCTTTAATAAGCAGAAACATTTCTATAATGGGTGTTGTCTTTAGCCCCACTGGGTGGGTAAGTTCTTAGAGTGCAGAAACCTGTGACCACTAATGTAACAATGTAGATGGCCCACTAAAAGCAAGGGGCCCTTGACATTCTGCCTCTGAGGTCTCTTCAGGCCCAAGGGCATTATTTTGCTGGACAAAGGGCTACTGGTCAGTGGTGGGGAAAGGTGGAAGTGGGCATGCTAACAGGGAATAAAGACAACCAGAAGTATAATGGGGATCTGGCCCTCACCGAGATGGGATCAGGAGCCCAGAATCTGCGTCTTTCTTGGGACTCTGGAACCTGTGCCCCTTCCTTTGTGTGAAGTCTTTATCCTGGCCTAAATGTTTCTCTGCAAAGATCAGAAAGCAAAGCTTGAAGGTGTACAAGACGAGAAGATTGTCTGAAGTGGAGTGAGGAATATGGTGTCCCATTCTTCAAAGCACTGCTGGTGTTGAGGGTCACCAGAGACAAACTCAGTGGTGGAAGGCAGAGTTGATTCCTGCTTGGCCCAGGGCTTGCATTGGAAGGCCTTGGGATCCCCAACAGAATAGATCATGCCACTTCTTTGCTTTATATTCCCCCTTCAACAAGGCTTAGTTATGAGCTAAACACTGAGGTCCATCTACTGCACACCACCAATCTACAGTCCCTACCAATGGTGGGGCTGGGAAGAAAGCATGCAAAAACAGTCCACACCAAATGTCCCTTAGAATGGGACTCACAGTTTCCCAGAATGTGGGAGAGGGATGGACCTCACGGATTACGTTGCACAGCCCCTGCACTGCATACAGAGATAGCAGAGCTAGCTGAAGTCCAGAGATTAGGTTAGAGGCTGTAAGTTAAAGTAAAAAGATGATGGCATCCATCCCCCTATGGGATTTAAAGTAAAATATCTAAACTGCAAAATAAAATTATATTTTTGAAATGAAACAAACTTTTATATATAACATATATATAACAAACATATATATATATATATCCTGAAATTTTAAAAGTGCTCCAGTTTTGATAGCCTGAGTTTTTAATTTGGTTTTTGTGCTTTACTGGTCCCAGACAAGGGGCAGAGGGGAAGAAGACAAATGTCACAATGAAGGACAATGTCAGCATCATTTTCTGGAGTCAGAGGCACCTGGGCGGGGGCCTACCTTTGAAGAGCTGAGCTGAGTCTGGAGGTAGTGAGTGCTGGTTTTCTGGGGAAAGGCCATGCCGTATTTGCCGGGGGTGCTTTCCAGCACCTCTTCCATTCTTTGTATCTGCTGATGAGCCCAAGGTGCTCCATCTTGGAAACTCCGGGACCACGGAGAGCTCCAGTGAGTCGAGACCCTGACCTGGTTCTCCTTCCTGTAGGACGTGCTCACGTTTTGGACGTGGTGGGGGAAGTTTTGCAGTTTTGCAGCATGACAGCCCCAGAAGGGGTGGTGCCCACCATTCAAACCTGCTTTTCTCTTTCCCCTTCTCAACATTTCTCCATCCAACCTCCACAACCTGCACCCATCCTGCCTCAGGCTGCTTCAGGCTCAGCCGCCCAGAACTCACTGGGATGTCTGCCTGGAGGGAGAAGAGCCTCTGATGCTTCCCTTGCCTCCCTTCCCAGCCTGGGGAGGCTTCCGTAGGGAGCCACAGCCGGAGGTGGGGCTGGGTGGGAGGACAAGAGCAGGCCCCTCTCAGGTGGGAAGTGTTTTGTGATTAGCCTTAATGAAGAGGGAAGGGTAGTCTATTTCATTGCAGGGAAATGGGATTTTTAAATCATTTTAAGGGCTGCGTCAGCTCTAAAATGGCCTGTAGTGGGGCCTCAGAGGGGATGCTAATTAGCTCTCTTGTCTCTAATAAAAGCAGAGGGGCAGGAGGAGGGGCCACCTAATAAGCAGGTGGGATTAGTTTCCAGATAGGCCCTAAATAAGAAGGCAGGTGCTGGGGAGAATGAAGGATAGGCTTGGGTCAGCAGAGCCGCCAGCTGAGAGGAAGCAGCCATGAGAGCTCAGAGAATGGGGTCCCATGGAACTAGTGCTCACCCTAACCCTACTTTGTGCAGTCATCCTTACTCCTTCACTGTGAGAGAGGCTAGGAATGGATGGTGGCCCGATGTCCCTGAACCAGGAACAAGGGGCTGTGCCGCCACTTGGACTGATTTCAGGAACCCATAGCCCTGAGAGCCCAGGTGAGGCAAGGAGGGGCGTCTGCAGGACCCAGACAAAACAACCCTTCCCTCAGCGGGTGCCTAATGGGCATGTCATTGGCAGCAGACAGGAGCCACCACACCTCGGCCTATGACGCACAGCTAAGAGAAACCCACCTGCCTCGGCCTACCTCTGGACCCTAGGAGCCAGGAAGGTCCAATAGGGGCCCCGAAGCTGAGCCTCAGCTCAGAGCTCCTCCCCTATTAGAACCAACCAGCCGGGCTGAAAGAGGCAAGGGCCGGAGAAAAGGAAAAGGCGAGCTGGTCCTGCCAGTTCCCGATGTCCTAAGGCTCTTTGGGCATTGCACATTCCTGCTTTTACAGTGAATTGTTTTTCCCCAGAACCCTGCTGTGCTGAGTCTGCAGAGAAACCTGCTTTCTTAATGCATGCTCTATACAGGGCAGTCACTCCAAGCATCCGGAACAATCCCACTAGAATCCCCAGGAGAATCCCCAGAAGCCATGGATTCAGTCAATGTGTCCCAAGTTGGTGGCATTATGGGGCAGGAAGACTGGTGGGGGAAGCCAGGCACCCAAACCCAATTTCTTGGCATTTTAGGGAGTAATGTTTTTTATTAACTGGAAAACAAAGGAAGAGAAGCACTGAGCAGGTGTCAGGGCTGAATGGAGTTTCCTTTCCTCTACCCACCGTGTGCCCGAGGAGGAGCCTTGGCTGGAATGCGCGGGATGTAGGAGACGGAGCTCTGGGCCAGGCTGAGGGCCAGACGCCCAGGCTCCCAACCCAGGCTGGTTACAGTGTGCCCCTGGCCATCACTTCCTCTCTAGGCCCCAGTTTCCCCACAGTGAGCCCATCGGATAAGATGATCTCCAAGGGTGGGCAAGAAACTGTCATCCCTGCCCACTCTCTCTGAATAGGCTTCCTCCAGCTTCTCCCTGCCACTGGGCACTGCCTTTATACTGTGACTGATCTTTTTATTTGTTTATTGTCTGTCTCCCCCATTAGACTGTAAACCACACAGAGAATGATGCTGCCCGCCTTGTTCACTGGTGTTTCCATCCCGTAGCCTCCAGCACTGTGCCTGGCGTGTAGCAGGCACCCGACTCATGTCTGTGACAGACTGGTGGAGTAATGATGCACTGGGGCCTGTCCCACCGATAAACCTCCGGCTGAGGCACGGGACAGGCTGCCCGCACCGCGTCTGCTCAGCATCTGGAACTGCACATCGCACAGCCAGGCCCGGTGACAGGCTCATGCAGGATGTGCAGTGAGGAACTAAGTGTCCAAGGACCCTTCCCTTCTGTGGATCAAGCCCTCGCTAGGGCATGAGTTGTAGAGAGAAACGGGAGTGCAAAGGAGAAGAGGATCTGGGGGTTTATTTGGTGACAGATAAAATCCACTTCGGGACTGATCCTGCCACTGCCCGGAGCGGCCTCTAGGTGGCAGTTTCACATGGGAGTTACCTGCATGGGACTCGAGTCAGATCAGGCCTGAATTCCAGTCCAGATGCTGTTGAATATGACTTAACTAGAATGGTTCTTTGAACCTCAGTGTCTTCAACTGTAAAATGGGAATGTTTCAACTGTAAAATGGGGATGATTCAACTGTAAAATGGAGATAGAGTTGCTGAGAGGCTTAAATGGGTTGGGCATGTGTTTATGAAAGCCTGCCTTGTTTGTGTGGGCTGGATTTCCCCTGTTGGTGCCAGCACACAGCGCCCCCTCCCGAGAGCTGGCAGATGCCCAGGAGCAGCCCGTGGTGGTGACGCAGGACGCTGCTGTGGTGGGCCAGGACTCCTGCCCACGAATTGAGCCCAGGCCTCAAGCCAGCAAGCCTAGTGCTGGTTGTATAAAGTGAAGGTTCCCAGCAGCGGTTACATGTTCTGGTGTTCGCCAGGAGCTGCTGCAGCTGTGATCATCTTCCATGTGGTGGCTCATCTACCGCTGGGGGCAGCCTGAGATGCAGGCACTATCATCAGCCCCCTTTAAAGATGAGGAAAGTCGGCCGGGCGCGGTGGCTCACGCCTATAATCCCAGCACTTTGGGAGGCCGAGGCGGAAGGATCACAAGGTCAAGAGATTGAGACCATCCTGTCCAACATGGTAAAACCCTGTCTCTACTAAAAATACAAAAATTAGCTGGGCATGGTGGTGCGTGCCTATAAGCCCAGCTACTCGGGAGGCTGAGACAGGAGAATTGCTTCAACCTGGGAGGCGGAGGTTGCAGTGAGCCAAGGTTGTGCCACTGCACTCCAACCTGGCGACAGAGCAAGGCTCTGTCTCAAAAAAGGAAAAAAAATATATATATATATTGAGGAAAGTCCTTATCTGTAAGATGAAAGCTAAGTAGGCTGCCCCAGGCTGTGCAGCTGCCAAGTGGTGGAGCTAGGATCTGAACTCACGTCATCTGGTTCCTGGACCTGTGCACGTAACCATCATGCCATGCTGCCCTTTCCACTGCAGTGCCCTCACCCCGTGCCTTTCTTGAAGTTAGACGCTTCTTCTGGGACGCTTTTCCCATTCCCTCCCACCCTCTCTCCTCTCCTGCCCTCTGCCTCAATTCTTTCCATCTCCCCCCTCTATTACCATCTCTCTCTCCCTCCACCACACCACATCCTATTCATTCTCATCTCTTCCTTTCCCTGATCCCACCCAGTACTGATGGGCTGGGGGCTCGGGAATTAGAACGGCAGCTAAAGAAAGGGAGCCTGGGTAATGAGCCCTCTGGCCCCGTGTCAGGAGAGCCCTTCAATTCCCCAAGTGCAGCAGGCAGACCCATGAGAACAACAAATGTGGCCCAGGAACTGCCTCAGATTCCATACACCTTTGAGCTCTGGAAGACAAAACTGGACTTGCTGGAACTTCAGGAAACCCTAGAGCTGTCCCCCACCTCACCCCCACCCCAACAGGCTTCACTGTGCTCCCAGAGCAGATCCAGGCGGTAAGAGTCTGCAAGGAAAGCCCCAGGCGGGAGCCCCTGAACCAGCTCTTCTCTGGAATGTGGTGTCCTAGAGAAGGCCTGGGGACCACGGAAGCGCAGACCTCAGCCCAGGTGCCACAGGCAGCCAATGGGCTCTGGGACCTCTGAGGGGCCCAGACTTTCTTGGCAAAGGCAATAAACTCTGCAAAACCCAGCACCAGGGGGACAGTCCAAGGACCTGGCTGTTTGTCCCGGGCTCAGAGCACATGAGCTCAGAGAGATGGGGTCTAGGCAGCACCCACTGGAAGTCTTGAGTGTTGTGTAGCCTGGGCATCTGAATAGAGGGAGAAATGGGTGTTTTGGGGAACCCTGGCACTCAGGAGACTTCCCATCAACTCTCATGAAGGAGAAGGACACTGCCCTAGAATAAAAATCCTGGCCATGATTGGCCTCTGACAGCTTTAAGGGAAAGAGCAATTGCCTCCTTGTAGAGATGAAATCTCCCAGGCGGGAATGTCATGTGGATCCTGCCTGTGGCCTCACATGTCTTATGACGTGGGGCAAGGGTTCTGGGAGGAGACAGGAGGAGACAGGAGACAGGAAGTTCAAGGCTCAGGAGGAGACAGGATTCACAGGAGATTTCATGATGGGCTCTGCAGCAGTGTTAAGATTGGAATCAAACTTCTTTCCAAACACGGGCTGTGCAGTCCAGCTTCAGGTCAAGGAGTGGGAGCATAAGCAGGTGCCATATTTCATGGGCCCCAGGCTCCCCTATTAGGGTATCTCTGACCCCATACCACCAAGGAAGGCAGGGAGAGGGGATGAGGTCCCAAGATCTGGCTGGGGGAAGGGGAGATTTGTGCACACTATGTTCAATGCTGGCTCACATTCCCCGCCGCCCACATGCCCCAGGCTGAGGTGTGAGCTGCTGCAGCTTCTAACAGTTCACACTCAGCTCTCCCTCCCTGCACCAATCATCTGTGGTGGGCTGCAGCCTCCAAGGAGAGCCACGCCCAGACAATTCATGCCCTACATTTAACCAAGCTTCTCCTATGCAGTGACTGGGGAGGAATTCAGGCTTCTCCTGTGTCACCTCTGGTTGTTGCGAGTCCTTTCCAGGTGCATAGTCCCCAGACCTTGGTAGCCATTCCTGCCCCACCCCAGTCGCTCTGTTATAGAGTGAGCTTGGTCTCTCTCTGCTGGCCCCCTACATTCCTATCTCACACTTGCTGAGATGAGGCCCACATGGCCTCTTCTTGGGGGTATCTGTGGACTGATACTGGACTTTCTGGGTGAGGGTCTCCTACTCAGGATCTCATAATGTCCACGATGCTGACTGTAGCTCATGTAAGCACAGCACTTCACAGTGTAGATCTGGGGCCCGTGGCTGACCTGGGAATCAGATCATCCCCATTTCCCAGATGAGGATGGTGAGAGAGCAACACTTGGGTCCATGACACCGAACTTGGCAAATTCCATGCCATGTTGAGCTGGGGAAGCCCCTTGACAAGGTCTGAGGTGAGCAGGGTGGGGCTGGGGTCTTCTTGGAAGGCCAGCTGTGTTCTTGGAGGCTTGCAAACCCCGCCTGCCTGAGTTTGACTCTCTCATTGTGAGTGAATTAATTGTTGTGCAACCTAGAGTGGTGAGACAAGTTAATTACATAATTACTGCAAAATGACATGTTATTTCATGGCTGCAATATGGTAACTCTGTTGGAAACAATTGTAATTGCCCAGAAACTGCATTCGAGTGGCTCCGTTATCTCTCGATAACCATGTAATTAACTTGTGTTATAACTTTATCTGCAGCAAACCCTGAAGTTAAAAGTGGGGCCCTTGGGTTGGGCACAGCCAGCCTAGACGGAAGGGCCCAGGGAGAGTCTAGCACTGGGGACTCTCCTACAATGCAGGAAAATCATTTGCTTTTTCATGTTGAACAAGAAAATTCCTCCTTATCAACTCCAGCCCTCTGTGTCTCTCCTCACGCAAGCTCCTCCACAATCCCATGTGCTCACGTACGGACAGCTCCCGGTTCACCGTCCCCTCAGACCCTGTCTCCCACAAACACCCGCTGCGGCCAGATCCACTGGCTGTTGCCTCTCTTCTCTCACGTACAGTTGAGAACTCCTGCCCCACGATCCTTGGCCCTAGCAATCCCTTTCCACAGACTGGGCCAATGACCACAAAGCCACAACTTGGAGAGGAAGCCTCCTGCAAGCACCGAGGAGGGCCCAGCCATCCCTCCACTTTCAAGTGGAGGAGCAGGCCTGGGGAGGGTGAGGTGGGGATCCAGCCCAGCCCAGCCCGTTCCCTGCTCAGGAGCAGGCAGGGCTTCAGGCCATAGCCTGGCTGGGCTGTGGCTAGGGTGAAAATGCAGCCGGGAAGGAGGAGTGAGTGGTCTGGTGGTGGGGGAGCCTATCCATGGGACTTTTTCTGTCCAGGCTGGGGACTCAAGCAGCCTCTCTTTTTTTCATATTGCCCAGTGAGATGGTACCTTTACAGTTCCAGGCTTTGTGCTTGGCACTGTGGCTGCAGCCAAGACCAAGACAGCATCCCTGCTGCCTTAAGTGAATCTAACTCAGCTGGGGAGGTGGAAAACGCCCGGGTGTCTGCCTGTCTGCTGCAGCTCTGGCTGTCTTCTGGCTGCAGCTGAGTGATGATGGGGCTTGCCCGCCTCCACCTCGCCCACCTGTCTCTGCCTACACACTTGTCTACTTGTGTGTCTGTCCTTCCTGCCTGCAGCCCATGTCTGTCTGACCATATGTCCACTCACTTGTCCATCTCCGACTCTCTTAAGTCGTCATAAGTGGCCTTGTGTCCCCCAGAGGGAACTGGCCTGTTCCAGGTCTCCGCATAGCATTCTGTCCTCACCACGACGTGCTTTGTTTTCCTGGCTTTCCCCGCAACCTGGCTTCTGCTTTCCACCCCCACAGCAAGCTCCCCAAGGGCAGGAACAGTGTCTGATCTATGATTCATCCTCACATCTGATTTGCTGCAGGTCACCCCTGCTTGCAGCATGGGATTGAGACACGGTGTCTGTTGAAGTTTGCTGACTGAATAAACGGATGCCTCCAGACTCTATGGGCTGAGTTGAAAGGAAACAGGACTTTTCTTGCCTGCTCAGAAGAGCAGAAAGCTGGGCCCCAGCTGCTGGGCAGAGACAACAGGTTGCTGTCTGTCACCCTGAAAGGGAAGAGAGGTTTCAGCATGGTGCTCCCGTGGCAGGGGACACAAGATTTGCGGTCCTACTGGGGAAAAGGCCAGAGCTGGGTCCCCATCTGTGTAGTCAGTCTGAGGTCTCAACAGAGGGGATGGAACACAGGGTATGAAAGGCTTCATCTTTGCCCTCTTCTTGGGGACCTACTCAGGACCAGGGTGTGTGCTCTCCAAGAGGGACGATACCCCAGATCTCTCCTCTGGCTGGGGCTGGGGGCTCTGAGTTGTCCCCTTCCTCCCAGCTTCTTCCCCTAAAGCCAACCTGTTGCTCCCCTGCCCAGCAACAGCGTATGCTGGAGGCCCCACCCTGCTCTGTGCCCTGCCCTTGAGAGGCAGAGGGGAGGAGGCTCCAGGTCTGTGTCAGTCATGTGAACAATGCAGAGTAACCTCCCCGGAAACATTCATAAGTTTAATCCACGCCAGTAATAAAATTGCATTACATTTCTCATAAAATAAATGTTCCCATTTATATACAGAAGACAGACTGTACAAGCCCAGCCTGGCCCCAGGAGGGGTCACACACAGACGGGCGGCGGTGGAGGAGGAAGGGCCGTCCCTCCCATCAAGGACGGAGAAGTTCTAACGCAGCAGGAGAGCGGCTGGCCAGCCTGCACTGGTAGAGTAACTGGCCGGCCGGCCAGGCAGGTGGGCAGGCGGGCAGATGGGCTGACGGACAGACGGGCCTGGAGGCCAGGCGCCAGGCGTTACTGAACTTGGGATTCAAAGGTGCCATTGAGCTGCCCCTCCTCATAGTCCATCTGACACAAGATCATGTTGTTCTTCAGGAAGAATTTGTCTCCCACACAAAATCTGGAAAATCCAAGCAAGAGAGAGAAGCCATGGGGTTGGGGGTCCCAGTGGGTAAGAGGGGCTGCAGACGGAAGCCAGCATGGACCAGGAGGTGGGCTATGTGGGAGGTGGTGGGGGAGTTTGTTCCTTGAACCTTCCAGAGGGGACAGATAAAAGTCCCCATAGCACACGTGGGCAATTCCCCTGGGCCAGTGCCACCCTTGACCAGGCCCTGCAGCCTGGGGTAATAGGACAGACAGATGGTTGAGCCTGGGCCACAGGCCTTCCACAGGCAGGTCTCCTGTGGAAGTGAGTGTGGGGTTGGGGGGGTTGGCGGAGAGGTACAGGAACAGCCTACCCCAATCCCAGAGAGGGAGAAAGGGAAAGATAGACAAACAGAAAAAGAGCAAGAGGGGAGAGAGATGGAGAAAGGCAGAGATGGGTAAGGAGGGAGGGATAAGATGGTTGCTTTTCCATCCCTCTATC
Organism: Aotus nancymaae; assembly: GCF_030222135.1. Classification (NCBI taxonomy): domain Eukaryota; kingdom Metazoa; phylum Chordata; class Mammalia; order Primates; family Aotidae; genus Aotus; species Aotus nancymaae. The sequence continues at coordinate 51,663,285 of NW_026988473.1, read as the reverse complement.
CCTCTCCCCAGTTTAAGAGGATGGCTCAGTACAGGACATTCTTCCTCTAAACAAAATCGGTGGTTACCTGGAGCATCCTTCTAGGAGGTGACCCTGTTCCACTATCTCCTCTCCTACCCAAGGAAGGCCCTTCTTTGGTCTCCTAGTCCTCCTCAAGTACTGGAAGATTCCAATCCTTTCCTCAAAGATGTCCCCAGGGTGGGTGAAGCCTTTAGTGAGACCCCAAGATCGCTGGCCTAGTTCCAGCAGATCCCAGTCCAACCACCAGGTGGCGCTATAAGTTCACTGAGCCCTCCTAGCGGCAGGTCTGGCCAGGGCCCCCAGCCAGACCAGCGTTCCCTGTAGGTGCCTCTGAACCTCACTTCCTACCTGACCTGAGGGCTCCTGAGAAAAGCACCTGCCTTCTGGTGCTAGGCTCCCCAGGGCCTCCCACAGGGCTAGGGCACAGAGTTGGGGCCAACAGATCAGAAAAGAGGCTGGGCTGGAACCAGAATTGCAAGGGTGGGGTCAGGAGAGAGTGGCTACTCCCTGAGGGGACTTTGCCCTCCAGATTTGGGAACCCCTTCTCACTGGAACATACATGCACACATATACACATACTACACTCTGGATACAGGGGCATAAGGATACATTATCCCATGCACATGCACATTTAAAACATGTACACAGGCCAGGGGCAGTGGCTCACACCTGGAATCCCAGACCTTTGGGAGGCTGAGATGAGCGGATCGCCTGAGGTCAGGAGTTTGAGACCAGCCTGGCCAACATGGTGAAACCCTATCTCTACTAAAAATGCAAAAAAAAATTTGCTGGGTGTGGTGGCACGCGCCTGTTGTCCAAGCTACTCAGGAGGCTGAGGCAGGAAAATCACTTGAACCCGGGTAGCGGAGGCTGCCCTGGGCCGAGATTCTGAGATCATGCCACTGCACTCCAGCCTGGGCGACAGAGTGAGACTATCTTAGAAAATAAAATAAAACATGTATACACATGTATACTCACCTCATCATGCACACACATTGCACAAACACACATACCCCCCAGACATTTAAAAACACATGTATATCTGCATATCACAGACATTTGAAAACATGTGTACAACTGCCTATTAATTCCATCATGCATATGTGCCCACTTGCACGTAACATTTATAAATACACATGCACGCACATGCACGCTCACTATGCATACACAGTAAACTCAGGCACACCTCCATTACATTCACACAAAAATGTGCCACACAGATGTGCACATCCAGTATTCAAGTGCACACATTTGGCTACCGAGCTTACACACACATAAAACACATAAAGCACAGGCACGCTCATAACCTGCGCACAGCGCCGCATACACACACGCAAGCTGCCTGTGCATGCACGTCCCCACTGTGCTCCTGGCCCATCCCAGCAGGCCTCGGGCTGGCGTCTCAGGAGTGTGTTGGGTCTGCCAGTCCAGCACTGACCTCTGGTTGCAGAGCTGGCAGGCGAAGCAGTCGAGGTGATACACGTTGTCCCGGGCCCGCATCACCATCTCGAAGGCTGGGATCAGCTTGCTGCAAGCAGCACAGTTCCCTGTGGTGCCAAAGAGCCTGCCAAGGGAAGGGCGCAAAGGTCTCAGCAGCATTCTGGGGAATTGAGTGGGCAGGGGAAAGGAGTTGCCTCCATCCAGGGTCCTTCCCATCCTCCAACTTCTGGGCTCGGCAGGTGGGCTCACGAAAGGGGGTAAGAGCACTGAGGGCAGCATCTATATTCTGCCCAGAGACCTGGCTTCCAAGAAATCTGCATATCCCCCTCCAGGGAGGGTGTGTAGGTGGTCAGGAGTTGGCTGTCACTGCCCATCCCAAGGCCCCCTCCCAGGCTCCCACAAGGATCCTCAAGCCCTAGAGCCACCAAGAGAATCCTAGGCTGGGCCTTGAACAAGGGCTCCAGACCCACACAAGCCTGAATTTCAGGGGCAGATGGTGGATCTTGGGCTGTGTGTCCTCAGGCAAGTCAGTGAGTCTCTCTGAGCCTCATTTACCTCACCTGTCAAAGTCCGAAACACACCCTTCATGGGGTGCTTGTGAAACCCCTTGTAAATTCTCAGTCACAGCTCACTAAGCAACCACCTAGGTAGTGTTCACTATGTGTCAGCCACTGTTCTAAGATCGTTACAAAGATTAACTCTTCATCCTCACAACAAACCTAGGAGGTGATACTATTATTATTCCCCATTTTAAAGGTTTAAAAAACGAGTCACAGAGAGAACAGCTTGCACAAGGCCTTGCTCCAGAAGGCGTGCTCTAAACCACTGTGTGATGTTTTTCCTACCGTTAACATTACAGTGTTTTTTATTTTATTTTTTAAAAATAGAGATGGGGTCTCACTATGTTGGCCAGGCTGTTCTCGAACACCTGGCCTCAAGTGATCCTCTTGCCTCGACCTCCCAAAGTGCTGGGACTACAAGTGTGAGCCACTGTGCCCTGCCAAAATTAAAGTGTTTTATTAGATCCTTTTTCCACGACAAACTCACTGTGTCACTTGCCTAAGTCCCTTTTTTTCCTTTCTCTGAACCTCAGTTTATCCTTCTGTATAATAGGGATGGATGATCGTATTCAAAGATGCTGTAAAACAGAACTGATGCCCAGAGGAAGCTCCGAGGACATCTGGCACAAACGCCTCTTTGAGGCAGGCATCCCTCCTCTTAGCTGCTGGCTCTAAAGCTCTAGGGACAGGGAGTTTACTCTGTCCCCATGCAGGCCAGCCCTTGGCTGGATGTCCCAGTGGTCTGAGCCACCTCGGCCCCTCCTTGTTTCTTTCCTGCACAGGGATGGTGCAAGCCCCAAGTGAGGCAAGGAGGCTGAGAAGTGGGTGGGAGGCCCCTCTAATCCCCGATTCGTCCTGCTCAAGCTCAGGCACCTGCAGATGAACTTGGCTCTATTATTCATCAGCTTGAGCCGCCTGGTGGCTGAGATTAAGGCAGACAAAGGCTGGGCCACAGCATCTGCCTGCCAAGAGGGGCTTTTCTTGCCATCAACTCAATGAATAGGGCTGCAGAGGGCCTAGGCTCTGGACAGCCATTCTCCAGGGCTGAGCAGCTCAAGGAAGCCACGCTCCCATCCCAGCCCACTGGCCTCGCTGGCCCTACAGTCATTCCTTGCCTCTGCCAGAGCAGAAAAAATTACCTTCTGTCCCTAGTAGCTGCTTGGGCCCTGGATGCTTGTGGGTGCGTTTTCCTGACAAGTGCCTGCTGCACTGTGGACCTCCCCCTCCAAGTCCTGTGGAACCATCCGATGGTCTGCCGCGTCATCCTACCCTGGAAGGGTTGTTCCCAGGTGATGCCCTAAACCTCCAGACATGGAGGCCCCTTCTAGGTTCTCAAGGGGTGAATTCCCAGGAACATTCTTTTCTTTTCTTTTTTTCTGAGACAGGGTCTCACTCTGTCACCCAAACTGGAGTGCAGTGGCACGATCACAGCTTACTGCAGCCTCAAACTCCTGGGCTCAAGCAATCCTCCCACCTCAGCCTCCTGAGTAGCTGGGATTACAGGTGTGCAGCTATCACACCTGGCTTTTTAAAAATTTTTTTTGTAGAAATGGGGTTTCACCATGTTGCCCAGGGTTGGTCTCAAACCCCTGAGCTCAAGTGATCCGCCCGCCTCGGCCTCTCAAAGTGCTGGAATTATAGGCATGAGTCACCACGCCTCGCCTGAACATTCTTCCTTAACCCCTGCTCCTGGCTTCAGCCTCTCCCCTCCAGCCCTGGCCAGGAGCACCAAGTCACAGATCCTGTTTTACTGCATCACTTTTAAATGCGGATGTTAAAGAGAAGGTGCAGGCAGGTCAGTCAAAGGATCTTTGGGGAAGTGGAGGAGCTTCCACTGATAGCCTCCCTTTCGCAACATGCCCAGACATGGGCAGGGAGAGCCCCGTGAAGCCCTTGCCCCGACCTGTTAATTAATGCAATGGCCCTCCTTCCCCACAAGCCCAGCCACCATCCAGCAGCCTGCGACAGAGCCAAATGCAGGTGCTGGGTCTCAGCCAAGGCCCTGCTTTGTGGCCTCCTTCCAGCCTTGCTGATGTCATAAATGGCCTCAGGGAGGGTTAATTGGGGGAGGTGGCCCCAGGGAATAGGATCCAGGTTGCGGGGAGGGTGAGTGAGAGCTCAGAGGAATGCAAGGCAGGGAAGTCTCGTTCTTTCACCCTTCATGGGGGTGGGGAGTAGTCAACTGAGGCTGGGAGAAGGTTAGGAGCCAAAGGCTCAGAGCCAGTTCCAACCCAGGTCTTCAAGCTCCAGCAGCAGTGGCCTTGCTCCTAGGATATGGCTACCTGCCAGGATCTCTGGGCAAATGGATGCCTGCTCCCAAGGACCACCTGGAAAGGAAGGTTGGGCACTGGGAGATGGGTCAGAAGGAGACTCCATCAGGGAGGAGGGGCCCAGGGAAGTCAGAGCTTCCAACCTGCTTCTCAAAGCCCCTCTGAGGTATCCCCTCCCAGATTCCAAAACAGGTGGGTCAGAAGCACCTGGCCAAGGCAGAGGCAGAGGCAGGCTGGGCCTCAGGAATCTTAACTCAGGGGCCCTGCCCCGGACCTGTGTTGAGCACTGAGTCCAAGAATGTAGAGACCTGGCCTGCCCTCAGGCGACTTCTCAGACAGCTGGGGCAAGCGGCGCAGGGGCAGGACATTCAAGAATGAGGCACACACAGGGTACTGGGTCGAGGGCCAGGGGCACAGTCACACTGGGGCTGAGGATGGGGGCTTTGTGAGCAGGATAAGGGCTTGGGAGGGGGGCCCACCTCAGGTAGTCGCGTCGGCACAGGATGAGGTTGGCCTTGGTGTAGAGGGTGGAGCCCACCTCGCCCAGGCGGCAGTCGCAGCAGGCACACTTGAGGCAGTCTTCGTGCCAGTACTTGTCCAACGCCTTCAGCAGGTAGCGGTCCTTGATCTTGCGGTTACAGCCCGCGCAGCCCTTCTGCTTCCCTTTGGGCTGGACGGAGAGCATCGGCACACCTGCAGATGGATAGACAGACAGCACTGCCGGACGGGCCCCGTAGCTCTGGGCCTCAAGCAATATTCCCCAAGAATGGGGAGCTCACTGCTTTCTGCTGCCTCCTCTAGGTTTGGGGCTCCCAGGAGCCCTTACTTTCTCCCCAATAACCTCCTCCCCTGGCTCTGGGTCCTGCCCTTTGGGCTGCATGGCACAGCCTGTTCCCCTGGCCCTGTGAAGGTCCCTCCGGAGGCCGCTCTGCTCCAAGGCACACACAGACCCCAGGCCTGGCCTCCCTGAGCTGTTCCTCCCCGCCCGGGCCTCAATCCCCTGTTCGGTCTGATCCGGAGTAAGCCTCCCCTTGCAAGGCCACCATCATATCAGCTCTTCCAGCAATGAGCCTAAGAAATGTGGTCTTCTCAGGCCCATAAGGTCCATTAGAACCCCCAGATCTTTTTGCCAACTTGCCTTTCTCAAACTGATAGGCTACAGCCTCTTGTTCTAACCATGTAGAACTGTGGTGGTGTCACGAAGGAAGTGAGATGCCCCTGGAACACTCCCAGGAGGGGACAGCGGCTCTGGGGATCCTGGCAGGTAAGAGGAGGCAGCTGGCGGGCCTGGCCGGGGCTCCCCTTGGGGGTGCTTCAGGCGGTGTCACACCTCACCCGTTCTGGCCTGGGGGAGGGCAGGCTCTGAGCCTCTGGATCCTTCCTCATTCTACCGGGATTAGGATCTCTCAAGGCATCAGCCCCTCCCAGGGCCCATACCGGCTTCCCAACATACACGCAAGCCCCAAGCACAAAGGGCAGGAGCCCAGCATGAGGTTTACCAAGGGGCAGAGCCTCCTGTCTCGCAGGCAAGCACGTGTGCTCACACACACCCCTCACATGCAGGCATGATATGCAGGTGTGGGCACGAAGCGACAGAGGCACAGGCTCCCAGTCCCTCCTCCTGGGACCACAGTGACAGTTGAGAAGTTGGGGACAGATGTACAGTAGCCTGGACATCCATGTGGCCCCGTGAGGCTTGGAGGGAGGTGCAGAGAACCTCGGAAGCCCTGCTTTGTGACTTTGCAGGGCGGGAGCCTGCGGGAGTTGCCTGAGAACCCTTGTCAAGACAGGGAGGGTGTGCATGCTCTGTCCCTGACTCAGGTGCACTGGATGGGGGAGTGGGCTCTGGGCCAGCCCCTCCGGCTTTCCAACACTCCCCCGGAGTCTGTCCTCCCGCTGGCCCCATCCTCTCCAAAGGACCCCCGCTCTCTCCAGGGCTCTGGCCTTCCTCCCATCCCCTGGTATCCCTCCCAGTCCCCGCCGTCCTCGCTGCCCCCAGCCTACAGTCTGAGCAGTTGGGCCGCTTCTCTTCCTTTTGCTTCCTTCCTCCTGGGGCATCAGGGGAGAACCAACCACAAGACGCCTTGGTATCAGAATCCACAGATGTAAGGTCAGAAGAGCCCTCAGAGTTCTTCCAGTCAAATGCTCTCATTCTACAGATGGGGAAACTGAGGCTCAGACAGTTACAGGGGCTTGAGTCAGCACTGGTCAAGCAGCCCCAGGGCTCCTTCCCCTCTCCTGTGCTCGCTCTCAGCCCAGCTGCCTCCTCAGTCTTCTCCTGGACAGGTGAGGCTGGGGAGCAGGCACCCACCCACAGGCTGCAGGGCGCAGGGCCAGTAGGCCCCTCCTCCCCCTCCCTCCAGTCCCCGCAGGGCCTGTCTGTTAGCTGGGAAGTTTGCTGCCTAATTTCCTTAATGCAGCTCTAAAGGTTAATTGGTCTGAGAGCGGGATGGGGCACAGGATGACTGTTCTCAGGCTTGCCTGTGTCTCCTCCGGCAGGGCCCAGCCCGGCACAGAGCTCTGAGAGAGCCCAAGGAGGGCAGCTGGGAAGCAGGTACCCCTGAGAGCTGAACAAGTCCTGGCCTACAGGGAGGCGTGGGGAAATGGGGGAGGGGTTAAAATAGCTGATGGGGACATGAGGGGGCTCCCAGGATAGGACCTGGACCAGGGTAGGGCTCCAAGGGCAGGACCTCATCCCTAGGCCCTGTGCAGGGATCGTGCCGCCAGCAGAGATACACATTCAAAAACCAACTTGGAAAATGCCGGACCAGGCCGCTGATACAGCCCCTAGAAGGCTGATGTTCCTTTGCTCAGCCAGGCTCGCTGCAGGCCTGGCTCCCTTCCCGGTGGCCCTGAGCCACTCCCAGGGCCCTACACTTGGGCTGTTACCAGAGGGTGGGTGAATGGCTGGACCATCCCTACTTGAGATACCCTAGCTCTCTAAATTACAGCCCAAAATGAAGGGAGACCATGAGAGACCCCAGCACTTGAAGCACCAGTCCCACCCTCTCTTCCATCTGCCCTGGCTCTTGGACAAGCTGGTCTTCCAAGCTGGGCCCTAGTATGTTTTCCTGGCTCCCGCAGGGCTGTGAACTACGGCACCAGCCCACAGTCTCTCCACTGGAGAGATGTGGCATCTAGAGGACCCTGCGGAGCCATGAGGGACGAAGCTGCCAGCTGCCTCACGCCCCTCCCTGCTGCCCGTGCCCAGGCTGGCCCTGCACAGGCAGGTTACCTTAAGACCTGGACACTCCTCTTCTGGGTTGTCGAACTGATTGCTGGGCTCTGGAGAACTCTTAAAGAAGCCACACAAGCAGGCTGGGTGCAGTGGCTCAGGCCTATAATCCCAGCACTTTGGGAGGTCGAGGCAGGTGGATCACGAGGTCAGGAGTTCAAGACCAGCCTGAACAACATGGAGAAACCCCATCTCTACTAAAAATACAAAAAATTAGCCGGGTGTGGTGGCATGTGCCTGTAATCCTGGCTATTTCTAGGGATGCTGAGGCAGGAGAATTGCTTGAACCCGGGAGGCAGAGCTCGCAGTGAGCCGAGATAGTGCCATTGCATTCTAATCCAGGCAACAAGAGCAAAACTCCATCTCAAAAAAAAAAAAAATAAAAGAAGCCACACAGCTTCCACCAAAGTGTTCCATGTCCACCGAGACATGGAACACCAGGGTCAGCCTGGTGGAGGAGGCCCCAGAGCATCTAGAGACCTCCCAGTGAGAAAGGCTGGTGTCCTGGGGGAAGCCTGAGCCATGGCGGCCCCGTGGGATGGGGCTGGGACCCGACTGCAGGTTTGCAGTCCTGGGGCTATGGGTCCAGAGCATAACCCCCTAGTTTCTCTGGGCCTAAGTTCCTTCATCTGCCCATAAGAAACATTGAAACAATCCCTTGCTTCTCACAGGAGGTCTGGAGGTCAAACAAAACAGTGGAGACACACTTCCTCATGGGACACCCATGCTGTGTCTGCTCTCACCAGCTGGCCATGGAGACTTAAAACACTCCTGAAAAGGGGAAGGGGCTTTCAGGAGGGGCTCTGCAGTCTGCTCCCCAGATGGAGGGATAAGCTCCCCACAGGGTCTGGGCCCTCCTTCCTGCCCTGCCTCCCCTGGTTCCCACCTAGCCCCCCAGCCAGTCTACCAGCCTGCCCCCTGTGGACACCTCTTCCCTCCCTCCTTCCCCAGCCTGGCTCTGGGACCTGAGCCTCGGGCCATGCACTTTCCATTAAGGAGATAGCATCCCTTTGCTGAAGTCCATTTGGGATCCATTTTAGTGTTATCTAAAAATCAAATCTACATGGTAATCCTTTTAATGTACTCCCGACTTTAGAAAAAAACCGCTTTGCGCTCCTTCAGGAAAGGTTTTAAAGCATTACCCAGTAATTACTACTCACCCATGAAAACACTGATATTTTACAATGGCTGATGTTTGCACCGACGCGCACGCCTGGGCACACACTCAGATGCATGTGCTGCACCCAGCAGAATAAACCGGCCCACTCAACTAGGGGTCACCCGTAAGTCTCAGGATGTGGGGGGAACGACATTCGAGGGGAGACAGGCCGAACTCCAACCCCTACCTCTAGCAGGAGGCAGGGCTGCTGGAGGAAGGAGGCAGTCAGGCTCAGAGAGAAGCCTCTCAGTCTGACTCATCTGGCTGCCAGACACTCACCCTCAGCTCTTTAATCTGGGGAAGAGCCAGACAGTCCAGGTGACAGGGAGGGAATGCTAGAGGTCATCCCACCCCTCCCACTCTCTCCCTCCAGCCAGGAGGAGAAACGTCCTGGTCTTCACATGGACCCCAGAGTAGTCCCCTGGGCCAGACCCAAGTCCCCAGTGACTCTTGCCCACCTGTCCCAGCCCAGCTGCCCCTCAGCTCCAGCATGTGGACTTTCCCAAACTGCCAAGCCCACAGGCTCCTACTCCGGCTTGGATGGCAGCCTGGGGGATGCCTACCCCAGTGAGCTCCTCCAAGGCCAGTCTTCCAGCCCAGAATGTCGACCTCACCCAGCCCCAGGTCACTCCAGGCTCTGCCCTGCAGATCCCCTGCTGGGAGCTACTGTGGCCATCCCCGGCAACTCCACTGGGCATCTTTGGCCCCTGCAGCACGCCAGTGTGTCCTGCTGGGCACTGCTGGCCCTGCTCCCCGCAGGATCCTGGAACATGGCTCCTCTCCCTCCCACAAATGGATCTTGTTTGCTTCTGTCTGGGGCCTTCACTCTGCTACTGCTCCAGGAAGAAACGCCTTTGTCCTGCCCATCCCCACTCTCCCCAAAAGGTCAGAGTCGAGAGCAGGGCTGAGGCTGAGTTCAGACCTTGAAATCACAGAGCCTAGTTTCAAGTCTGGGAACTGCTCCATGGCACTGGGGGCCTGGATGAAAGCTCCCACCTTCCGGCTTTAATATGTGTACTGGGGGTGTGTACTGGGGGCCACAGCGGTCTCTTTCCACTCAGAGTGTGCTAAGGATAGAATGAGGTTATGCTCATCAGGCCCAGGGCGCAGTGAACAGGAGCTGGTTGTAGTATTAGCACTCACCCCAGGATCCCATCCCTGCTCGGACACTTGTTTTTTCTTTTTATTATACTTTAAATTCTATGTGCAGATTGTGCAGGATTGTTAGATAGGTATACACATGCCATGGTGGTTTGCTGCCTCCATCCCCCCATCATCTACCTAGGAGAAATAGGTATTTCTCCTAATCTTTTTCTTTTTTTTTTTTTTTCTGAGACGGAGTCTTGCTCTGTTTCCAGGCTGGAGCGCAGTGGCACAGTCTCAGCTCACTGCAACCTCCACCTCCCAGGCTCAAGTGATCCTTCTGCCTCAGCCTCCCAAGTAGCTGGGACTACAGGCACATGCCACCACACCCGGCTAATTTTTGTATTTTTAGTAGAGACGGGGTTTCACCATGTTGGCCAGGATGGTCTCTATCTCTTGACCTCGTTATCTGCCCGCCTTGGCCTCCCAAAGTGCTGGGATTACAGGTGTGAGCCACCATGCCTGGCCCTAATCTTTTTCTTTTAACTTTTTGTCTCTTGACATAACTTCAAACTTTCAGAACACTTGTAAGAATAGTAGAAAAAATTCCTGTAAGCCCTTCACCCAGATTCATTACATATACCATTTTACCACACTACCTACCTTTCCTATTTTTTTCCTAAATCATTTGAGAGTTGGTTTCAAACAGGAAGCCTCTAGACCCCCAAATACTTTTGATTTGCAGATGCTTTGCTGAAAGCAAGGACATTCTCTTACATAACCACAGTATAATAATCAAAACCAGAAAATTGTCATTGACATATTATTATTATCGAATCTACGGACCTCATTCAGATTTTACCATTCCTTCAAAAATATCTTTTATGGAAAAATCCTGGGCCATGCATCGCATTCAGTTGTCGAGTTTAGTCCACTTACACCTGGAAGAATTCCTAAACCCTTCCTTGTGTTTCAAGGTGATGGCATTTTTGAAGAGTACAGGCCAGTCATTTCATGGAATCTCTCTCAATGTGTTTGTCTGACGCTTTTGGACTGTGTGACCTTAGTTAACGCTTTCTCGGTTTTCCTTTTTGTAAAATGGGTATGAAAACAGCACTCATTTTGGTTATGATGAGGAAGAATGGAGTCAACCTACGTGATGCACTCAGGCCTAAGAACACAGGAAAAAGTTAGCTCTGATTAGTGTCACCTCCTCCACACATGGACAGGACGACCCCAGTCACAGCTCCACCTTGGGTTCCTGAAATAGTGAGACACACTTATTTTGAGGAGCAACCAACTGATTTGATGGTTCTACCATGATTAAAGTCACCCTGGCACTGGCCATAGTCCAGCCCCTCCCAACGGCCAGTCTAGTGGTCATTGAAAGTGTGTATAGAAGGAAGCCACCCCATCTGTCCAACAGGCTGTTCCAGTGACCAGCCACGTGGGAAGCCGCTGTTGTGGCAGCTCAGAGGGTGACAGCTCCAGGGCAGGACCCTCTGGCTGCTCTGGGGAGAGCCCTGGAGGCAGGTGTAGCCTTGAGATATATATGTACATATATGTATATATATATATATATATTTTTTTTTTTTTTTTGAGACAGGGTCTTCCTCTGTCTCCCATGCTGGAGTGTAGTGCTGTGGTCACAGTTCACTGCAGCCTCAACCTCCTGGCTCAAGCGATCCTCCTACCTCAGCCTCCTGAGTCGGTGGGACCACAGGCATGGACCACCACACCAGGCTAATTTTTTGGGGGAGGATTTTTTTTTTTTTTGTAGAGACAAGGTCTCAGCTATGTTGCCCAGCCTGGTCTCTAACTCCTGGGCTCAAGCAATCCTCCCACCTCAACTTCCCAAAGTGCTGGGATTACAGGCGTGAGTCACCATGCGTGGCCCTTGGTATTTCTCATAATCTCTCATCATGCCTCAATACTGGTTCCAAACCAGCACCCAGGCATTCTCTGGCCTGGGCTGGGAAGACTGAGTCGCAGGCCCTGCCCAGAGCCCACACAGCGCAACACAGCTCCTAGAGCAGCTTTGGAGCTTCCCTTTCTCACCATGGGTGCCCCAGCCCTCCTCTGGGGCCAGCAGGGAGCCTGCAGTGGGCAACCTGCAGGGAGATGGCAGCAACAGAACGCCTCCCAGTGGTCTGCCTCCAAGAACCGTACCCACAGCCGCTTACGAGGTAGGTACCATTATGATCCTCATCTCACAATGGGAAAACTGGGGTTCACAAGAAAGCTTGCTAAGTGGTCACAGTTAGTAGGAGACAGAGCTGTCATGTGAACCATGGTGGTCTATATCTAGGGCCCAAGCACTTGGCTCCAGTGCTGTGCTGCAGGGCTGCATGCTGAGGGTGCTGAGACTCAAGCAGACTTCACAGAGATTAGGAGACACGTGGAGAGGATGCAGACTGTCACCACACAGCTGCAGGACACATGCACAGCAGCACACAAATACTTCCTCGTGTCCATGTGATCACACACCTACACTAGGTCCACGTGAGGAGGGACTGTGTCTGTTTTATTCTCCCCACAACAGTTTTATTTCAGTACCCGGCACAGTGCTGGCATAAAGTAGGTGTTCAGTAAGTTGCATGAAAATACACACCCATGCATCTAAGCACACGCATGCATGCGTGTGTGTGTGCATGCGTTTGGGTGCGCTTATGTAAATATACACTTAGGCATAAACGCACACATATGCACAAAGCAGCCACATGCACGTTTAGTCTCTTAAAAGACCACTGTCAAAAAGTGGATAGGAGCTTAGAATCAAGCTCTGCTTTCAACAAAACCTACAAGTTAGAGGCTGAAGATGGAAGGAAATGGAAGAGCATGAACCTCTAGTGTTACCCACATGGACCCACACGGAACATCAGAAATTACCCAGAAGGTCAGTCCCACAGTCCTCATGCCTACTGCAGCTGCCGGAGGTGGGGAGACTCACTTTCTGGGTCCCAGGGGTCTGTGTCCCTGCCACCCGCAAGGTGCCTTGCCCACCAGGACCCACACCCAGGTCTGGGAATTGCAGAGTAGGATCCCAAACCGAGCCTGCCAGCAGCCCCTCCTCAGTGTCAATCCTCTTTAATAAGGAAATTTGAAAGTGTAATCTAATTCTGCAGAATCTCTTTAAATCTCGTTTTCTCAGAAGTAACTTCATTTCGCACGGACACATCCAGCCTTGTGAGAAGGCCTCCATTTCACACCAGTTTTATCTCCACAATTTCTCGTCTCACTGCACTCCTATTCCAGGGCCTTGCCATGCAGCAGGCGAGGCCTGAACTAATAGCATTTCCTACTCATTTGGAATCAAAAGCCAACGAGAACAACTGTTGAAATGCGTGGCTACAGCCACCCAGAGCACGCTCATTACCGCCCCTCTGCACACCCACTCGTAGGCAGCGTGTTCACTGTGGGGATGAGGGAGAGAATCAGGGGCTCCTGAGGCCTCCAGCTCCCCGTTGGGGCAGGGAGAGGAAGGCTGAGAGGCTGAGCTCAGCCCATGGGGTGGTGGTCAGCTCAGTGGAGGAACTGGCGCCTTTGACTCTGGTGCTGCTCACCTCTCAAGGGAGCCTGTGAGAAGAGGCAGGGTAGTGGAGGCCCTGAGACTCTGGGCACCACAGACACACAGCCTTGGCTTGAATTCTGGCTTTGGCACTTCCCAGCTCTGCCTCAATGTACTCACCTGCTAAATGAGGACAACCTACTTTAAAGGATTGAGGATTAAATTGGGTAATGAACATGAAGTACTTATAACAATGTTTGGCATAGTAGAGTGAAGCAATTAGCTGAGAAAATTTAGGTGTACCTTATGACCCAGCAATTATATTCCTAAGTATATGACCAATAGAAATGAGAGCTTATGGCCATCAAAACGGGTGCACAAAAATGTTCATAGACGTTTTCTTCAAAATAGCCCAGTAAAAACAACACAAGTGTTCATCAACAGTAAAACAAGATAAATTATGGTATATTTGTACAACGGAATAGTATGTAGCAATGAAAAAGAATGAATTACTAATACACACTACCTGGAGGAATCCGACAATATAATATTGAATGAAAGGAGCCAGACACAAAAAGGTACATACTGTATAATTCCATTTATATGTAGTTCCCAAACAGGCAAACCTGGTCTGATGTCAGAATAATGGTTACTTGGGGTAAGAGGAGGACATATTACCAACTGAGAGGAGGACGAGGAGCCTGAGGTACTGAAAATGTCCTCTGTCTTGATCTGAGTGTTCATATTGGTGCATCCATGTATAAAAATTCACTGAGCTGAATATTTGAGACTTTGGAGATTTTCCATCTTCAGGCCTCTAACTTGTAGTTAAATATATTTAACTGCATATATTGGATACCCAATTTAAAAAAGGAACTAAGATGGAGATGCCCTCCATCAGAGCGCTGTATGCCTCTTTGCAAACCCTACCTTTTACTCAGCAGTCACCGTGCCAGGTGCTGGGCTAACCATCTTACATTGTTATTTCAGTGAATCTTCACATTAACTCTGATGTACTAAATGATGACCCCCATCTCACAGATGAGAAGACAGTGGCCTGGGAAGTTTCAGGTCATGCAATGCATCTAGAAGGCTGCAGGGCAGTGATTGGACTCCTGGCCTGTCAGACTCCAGAGCTCAAGTTCCCACCCAGCACACGCCCAGATCTTCCCTGAACAGCCTGGATTCTCCTGTGCAGCCTGGATGCCAGATGGTGCTGGGGTGAGGGATAGGGGCCATGCTTAGATCAGGGCCTGGGTTAAGATCAAGAGGAATGACTGTCCATGGGTGGACCATAGGACTTTCCCACACATCTGTTGGTCCTTCAAAAGCTATGACTACTGTGGGGTCTTGAAAGGGCTTCTGGGCAAAGCCAGCAAGGGGACATAGACCAGAAACTAAGTAAAAAGAGGGCACAGGACTGGGAAGGGAGCAGAGGGCCATGAAGAAGCACAGCCAAGATATCTGCATTGCAGCTTTGAGAGGGACAAAGAAGCCTTGAGATGGCACATGTCCTCAGCAGGAGGCTGGGCTGGGGGCTCCAGACCCAGGGCTATAATCGTGGTGGGAGCCTCAACCAACAGCCAAGGGGCGGGGGGAGCAGAGAGGTCCTGGTGACAGGCTCAGCTCAAAGTGAGACATTTGGAGCAGAAGAGGTCCTGGAGAGGAGCCCAGTTCAGGGTGCAAGTCCAGCAATGCTTGACTGCTCTAAGTGCCAAGCCCCTCCTGCACTCTAGAGCCCACCACAGGAGAGAAGGCCTAAGGGAAGCACTGTCCAGTCACGCCCCCAACATCTGCAGCCACTGTAGTCATGTTCATCCAGGTGATAGTAAATGGTGTTACCCCTTTCTGAGTGCCTGCTCTGTACCAGGAATGTATGCTTGTCATGATCCTGAGTGCAGAGAAATCATGCAACTTGCCCAAGGGTAAAGCCACCAGTGGCCGAGCGAGGCTGCAGATCCAGGCTGCTGACCAGGAGGCATCCACGCCCTGCCTGCCATGTCCCTGGCCACAGGCAGCATCACATCATCTTTTCCAGAGTGCACTTGGACCCAATCTGGACCCTGCCAAAAGAAGAAGGCTCTGAAACTCCCCTTGCAGGAATACAAAACACCTCTTGTCAGGGCAAGGTTGGGCTGCTCATCCCCAGAGCCCCCTGCAGAGGGGCCATTTCCTGTGCAGGAGTATGAAGTGGGATGCCTCATATGCTACGTTTTTGCAGTGTGTTTTGGTGAAGAATCTCCTATCCTTAGGAATGCTGCATCTGAAGCCTGAACCCACCATGACATAAAGGGACTGAGGTGTTTCCATATATCCCTCACAGATCCTCCTTGTTGAGGGAAGCTGAACCCAGCACAGCTTGGTTTGGGGCAGTAGCCTTAGGGGACTGTCTTAGTCTGTTCAGGCTGCCAGAACACAATACCCCAGACTGGGTGGCATATAATCAATTGAAATTTATTTCTCACAGTTCTGGAGGCTGGGAAGTCTGAGAGCAAGGCATCCACAGATTCTGTGTCTGGTGAGAATCGCTTCTTGGATCATTAGATGGCCATCTTCATGCTGAATCCTCACATGGCAGAAGGGGCAAGGGAGTTTTCTGGGGTCCCTTTTAAAAGGGCACTAATGTCATTTATGCAGGTTCTGCTCTCATGACCTAATTACCCCCAAAGGCCCCACCTCCTAACACCATCGCATTGGGTGTTGGGATTTCAGCATCAGAATTCTGGGGAGTCACAAATACTCAGATCATAGAGAGCTTGCAGGAAGGCCTGGATGATGCACAGTGATTCTGGAGCACAGTGATTCTGAAACATGGTGATTCTGGAGCACGGTGATTCTGGAGCACAGTGATCCTGGAGCAGGTGTAGATGCTGTCTGCTCTCACAGCCTCACATAATTTTCTGCAGTTCTTTAGTGGGGGAAATCTAGAAACATCAGAAGCTGCGTGTGCTCACTGGAGTTTGTCACTTGGAACGAGGCTTATGTTATCTTTAACGTGCCCTCCTTCTCCAGGATGGGTATAGGCATTTTCTTTCCATTCTTTGGTTGTCTCTAGAAAGTCTCAGACACAGCTCAAAAGCAACAGGTTCAAAACAGGATTCCTGATTTCTTCCCCAAACCTGGCCCCAGTACCCTCACCCCAGACTTCCTCCCTCCCACACATCATCCACCCAGCGCTCCAGCCAGAAACTCAGTGTCATCCTCAGACTTCCATCCTCCTCACCCCTTTCCCTGCCAACTCTTGCCCCCCGTCCCACCTTCCTCCTCCATTTCCACAGCCATCACCGTCTCTTGCCGCACTATCATCAGCATAGTGTTGTGTCTGGTACCCACAGCCCATTCTTCACACAGCAGCTGGAGAGACCACCCAGATAAACCAGGGCAGGTTACTGCTCAACTCAAAACCCTTCCATAACATCCGATGGCCTGAGAATAACAACCGGACTCTCCACCCAGCCTGTAACATCCTCATGTGGTCTGGGGGTCTGCCTCCTTCCCACACTGTGCTCCAGCCACACTCCAAACTCCTTCCTGCCTCAGGGCCTTTGCACATGCTATTACCTTCCCAGAACATCCTTCCCTGCCTCTGCCTCTGCATATACTCAGCTCCTTCTCATCTTCAAGCTTCAGCTTAAATGTCATCTCCTCAGAGAAGCCTTTCTTGACCTCCTTCTTTCCTTATTTAAATGAGCTCCCCCACTTCAGTAATTTCCTTCTGAGTTTTTTTAATCACAATTTGTAATTGTTTTACTTTTCTGTGAGCTTCCAAAAACAAACAAACAAACAAAAAAACAAACAAAGTATGATTGATTGGGTACTCATAAGAACAAAAGCCCCATGAACTGCTCTCGGGCCCTACGTGTCTTGTCTGCTATTGTGTTCCCAGAGTTGAGCCCCACAGCAGTCACTGTTTAGCCGTCAGTTCAAGTCATGCATGAAGAGACTGAATGGAATCTATCCAGATATTACTGGCATGAGTCCGCTGGCCAGAGTGGGCCAATTCACATAAGCAGGGCCCCCAGAGATGGAACCTTAATCAGGCTTGTTGCTGCCTTTGTGCCACGCCCCCTAGGTACCTATAACTATGTGGCCCTAACAAACAAAGCAGATTCAACCGCAGCAGCTCCTGGGTCCTGCCTGCCACAGTCCAGGCTTTTGAGAGGCCATCTCACAGCTCCAGCTGAGGAACCACAGCTCTATGCAAATATAAGCCCTTTATCCCTTAGATAAAAGAGCAGCAAAAACCCATCCTCCAGCCCCTGCCTCCACTGCCTCCCTTTACACATTAATACCCATCTCAGCCCTCAGGGAGTAGCAGGTATCTCTGTAATTCCAGCAGCTCTGGCCGTCACCCATGGCACAGACCTAGCCTCCTTACTCCCTACCTGAGGGTCTTTTTGGCTTACAAAAATAACTACTCTTCCCTGTCAGCATAGTCTGAGTCTCTGGGGGCCAGTGGGAGGAAGTGGCCCCTGAAGTTTGCTACAGAAAAGCCCTAGGCCCAAGCCTTTCTCGATCTGTAGCCTCCACCAACCCCCATCCCATCCTGGGCTGCTGGAGCCAGCCCCTAGGTTCCTTAACAGCTTGAAGCTGCACAGCTGTGGGGATCGGGAAAGAAGCATCTGGAAGCTGTGGTCCCCTGACAGCAACTCAGCTGCTCCCTGGGCACCGGCAAAGCCTACGCCACCCATATAATGAAACGGGGCTCCCAAGAGGCCTGCAATCTCCACAGAGGAGGAGGACATGGACTCTCAAGACGAGTCTCAATTTCACAGCATCAGGGACGTGAGCACCAGCGCGCTGAACCAGAAAACGAGAGTCTGGCAGGAGCTGCAGACACACCGTGAGCACCAGGGGATGGGAGATTAGGGCCCTTCAAAATCAATTTTGAATTCAAACTTTTAAATATGTTCTCCAGGCGCAAAGAGAGGACCCTCCCAGCGAGCTGGGTCTAGCCAGCTGCCGGGTCCTGCTTCCTTCTTGAAGCCCCCAGAGCCCATCTGCTAGCCACTGGGTGAGGGGAGGAAGGGCTGGGGGTTAGGAGGGAGACTCCAGGCCTCACCCCCAGGAGAGGCAAGGATGGGGGCCCCTTCGGCTCTGGCTGAGACAGCACTGTCTCTGGGATGCCTGCCTGAGGCGTTGCCCCGGGGCTTCCTGTTGAGGCCCTGGGGGTTGCTTCAGCCCTTTTTTGCAGACCTGGATAAGAGAGAGATGCTGAAAGCAAGGCCCACATGAGCCAGATCTCTCTTCAGCCCCCCGCACGGCTGAGGAGGCTCAGGGAGCATCTGTGGATGAAGCCGTTTAGAATACGAGCTTTGGAGTCAGACGAGGATCTGTATCCTAGACCAGCCATGGGCTCACAGGGAGAACATCCTTGTTCTGAAGTGAATGTCTCTTCTGGAAACCTGGTGGGAGAACGCCTGCTGTGAGTGTCTGCAGTATGGTTCATGTGAAGTGAGAGTGGTCCGAAGCCCCCAAGTGCAAAGGGAAAGTGTCATCCTGTGTGAGAGTCACAGGGTGGGCTGGCTGCTGGGTAAGCTGGTGTGGCCGCAGGCTTAATTATCCAGAGCAGAGTCTGCAGCCAGGGAGTTGACAGCCACGCTGTCTGTCAGCTGTCAGACCATGTCTGGAGTACAAGAATCATCTGGGCCCTGCACCCAGGTAAGGTGGACAAGGAGGCACAGGGCAGTGGGCCTCACCAAACCAGAACAGACTGATCTAGCCAAACCCTGGAGAGAGCCCCGGGCCTGCAGTAGGAAGGCCCACAGAGCGTGTCCCTGGCAGCCACAGCTGCCGCCCCCACTCCTGCCTGGGTCCCTGTTGAGCCCCATTTGTGACTCCCAGCCTGCCATCAGCTCACAGTGCATGCGTTCCCCATCTCTGGGTGAGGAAGCTGGTCTGTGACAAGACTCCTTTAGATCACTGACCCCAGCCCCAGAGTTTTCCAAACCCCTGGCTAGCTCCCAACTTTAAGCCATACTCCTGACACATAAACATGAACGACTGTGAACCACCCTGTGGACAAGAGACAACAGAATGCAGTCACTGAGGCCTTAAACCTGCAGGAGCTTCACGGAGAGCCCTTTCTGGAACAAGGAGCACTGGGAAAAGAGGCTGGGCTCACCAGACCACATATGGGAGAGGAGGCAGGGACTCCCCAGCCCCTCCCAGCCCCCAGCTTGGGAGTGGGCTGCTGGCTTTGCAAGGAAATTACAACATGGGCCTGGGTAATGCTCCTCTTAGTTACAGCATAAACTGCGGCAATAAAGCGTACCTGGGGAATGTTTAGAGAAAGCACTAATGATTTCTTCCCTAGTGGTTAATAAATTCACTTCCAGATCAATTTGTTCACGATAGAGCCCTGTGAGCGGAACCTGCACGGCGGGCACAGCCGAGTGTGTCTTTTTCAGTATAAATGATTTATTATGATGATTAGCGGCACATAAACAATTTAAAATACAACGCTAATTAGTTTGGGGAAGAAAGGAGGGGAAAAGCCACCCTGCCTCTCTCCCCATTATGTTCTACTTCCCTAAGTGTGTACTTTTTAATTAAATCCAAATGTCACAATAAATTTAAAGTGTTTTATTACCACTCGGGCTAACTGAGGCAGTCATGCAAGCCCCCCTCTCAGGCATCTGCAGCCTGGCCTGGGGGTAAGGGCTGGGGGTACCAGCGGAGCCTGTCCACAAACTCCCAGCATGGCAGATCTCTTGAGCACCCTGGAAACCCCTTGTGGTTTTCAGCAGCCCCAGGTCAGAAAACACTGGGACTTCCCAGGGGACTCTCCACCTTCTGCTCACCTTCCTGGCCAGCCCAAGTGAGGTCTCCTCCTTAAAGCTGCTCTGACCAGCCCAGAAGCCAGCCATTTCTCCCTGATGGTCCCACAGTACCCTGCACCCTCTTCACCCCTCCTCATGTGCCCTCACAGTACCCTGCACCCTCTTCACCCCTCCTCATGTGCCCTATAACCTTCTACCGACTCCTTTGCATGTGCCTGGCCTCATGCGTGGCACTTCATGCACAGCATCTTACCAAGTCCTTGTTGCGGTGCTATAGGTTGTAATTATTGCCTCTATTTTGTGGATGGAGAAACTAAGGCTCAGAGAGGTGGAACAACTTATTTAAAATCACACAGCTAAAAATGGACTTTTGTAACATCCTTTTCCCTCCGATAACATGCTCTGTTTCAGAGCCTACAACTGGCCATGTCTGGGCCCTGCCTTGCTTAGAGACACCTCTGAGGCAGGGGTTCCGGCCAGGGACTTGGACTCTGGTGAGTCTGGGTTCCAATTCAGGCTCCGCCATCGACCCACATTGTGAACTCAGTCAAGTCATTTAGCCTCTCTGAGCTTCAGCTTCCTCATCAGCAAAACTAGAGCAATAACATTCAACTTACAGGGCTGAAGAATGAAAGTACCTAAAGCAAGCAGAAGTCCCTTGCTATCCTTGACATGCTATGCAAGTAGCAATTATTTACAGAAGCCCTTAAGGTGAGCAGAGATCAGTACTAACTCCACTTCATAGATCAGAAACTGAAGGCAGCAGGCAAAAGACTTATCCAAGGTGCCAATCAACCCCAGGAGCTTTCATTCTTCATGGGGGAAGTACTAGGCTAAGGGCAGCCTCCCTTCCAGAAGCTCAGACAACCAAGGATGGCTTCTCTCCTAAGCACTCATGTGCTATTCATTTGAATTTAAAAACAAATATCCCTAAATGTGTAGTTATCCTATGACCCAGTGCGTTAGTCTGCCTGAGGCTGGGTAATTTGTAAAGGAAAGAGGTTTAATTGGCTTACAGTTCTCTAGGCTGTACAAGCATGGCTCCAGCATCTGCTCCTGGTGAGGCCTCAGGAAGCTTCCGATATCACAGAAGGGGAAGGGGAGCGAGCAAGTCACATGGTGAGACCGGGAGCAAGGGAGATGGGGGAGGTGCTGCACTCTTTTAAGCAACCAGATTTTGAGTAAACTGAGCAAGAACTTACTCATCACCAGGTGGGTAGTGCTAAGCCATTCATGAGGGATCCACCCCCATGATCCAGACACCTCCCACCAGGCCCCACCTGCAACACTGGGAATCACAGTTCAACATGAGATTTGGTGTGGGCAAACATCCAAACCATATCACCCAGCAATTCCCCTCCTAAGTATAGCCCCAGGAAAAATGAAAATATAGGTCTTAACAAAAACTTGTACATGAGCATTCCTAGCAGCGTTACTCACAGCAGCCAAAAAACACAAACAACTCAAATGTCCAATGTCCATCAATTGACAAGTGAATAAATGAAACATGGTATGCATACACACACACACACACACACACACACACACACAATGGAATGTGATTTGGCCACAAAAAGAAATGAAGTACTGACATAGGCTGCAACATGGAGGAACCTTGCAAATATGATGCCAGGAAAGAAGCAGATACAATAACCACATATTGCATGATTCCATTTCCATGAAATGTCCAGAATAGGCAAATCTATACAGACAGAAAGTAGTTTAGTGGCTGCCAGGGAGGGAGGAACGGGGAGTGAGTGCTAATGGGCTGAAGGTTATTTTGGGGGTGATAAAAATGTTCTTGAAGTAGATAATGATGATGATTGTACAACTCTGTGAATATACTAAAAACCACTAATGTATATATTTTTAAAAGGTTAATTTTGTGGTATGCAAATGATAAATCAATAAAGCTATTATAGAACAAAACAAACAAAAACAAAATAAATATTCCTTTGAAAACAGGAGAAACTCGTTTATAAAATATTCCATCCTGGGGTCAGGATAGGGGGGCAATAAGCAGTGGCAGCTAGACGCTTCCAGGTGGGGGGACCTGGGAGACCCCATGGCCAGCCTCACAGCAGGTAGGCCCTGGTTACCCCATCCCTCTGCTGGGATGAAAGGGACAGAAGGGCTCTAGAGCACCCCCTTGCCTTCTTTCCCAGACCCCACATCCAGAAATCTGACTCCATTCACTTTTCCAGCCCTGTTCCCCAGGAAACTCAAACCCTACTGGATCCATCACTCTCCTCAGCCCATCTGCTTCCACCACTGCATTATCGTTTTGTCTTCCCAGGTCTCTCTTTGTTGAAATTTCTGCATCCTTCAAGGACTATGCCCTATCTACAAACTGAGCATGCCCATGGTGGAGGGGTCCCTCCCTCTTTCAGGACCTTGAGCTTGTCCTACCTTGGACATCACAAGTACATAATATTATATGCATAATGATACATGCATAACGACATCATATCGAGGACTTCCAGGCCCCCAGGTAGGGTTGGGTAAGGAGTGCTGCCCTCTCCAGGGTCTGTGAGTAGCACCCAGCACAGGGATGTGCCAGCTCAGATCCAGGCCATGAGGCTAGGAAGGAAAGCAATGAAGTTGCCTTTGAAGGGGGAGAGCACCATGCCCAGACTAGGGACAGCACCCTTTGCAGCTAATCTGAGAGGGTGACTCAAAAAGATGAAGCATTCTGGCCAGCAGGGGAAGCTGGGGCCACACTGGGGCAGGGGCACTCGCCTGTCCCAGAGTTGGGAATGAGCAGGAATATACTGAGAGTAGTCACAGCCGCTCAGGCCTCATCTCTGCAGAGGCAGAACAGCCTCCAATACTCCCACATGTGGACAGAACCCTATGGAGGGGACAGGACAGCTCTGGTCACTTGAAAGGAATATCTGGGGTGCCAGATGCAGTGGCTCACACCTGTAATCCCAACACTTCGAGAGGCTGAGACAGACGGATCACGAGGTCAGGAGATGAAGACCATCCTGGCCACCATGGTGAAACCCCATCTCTACTAAAATACAAAAAAATAGGCTGGCGTGGTGGCACTCGCCTGTAGTCCCAACTATTCAGGAGGCTGAGGGAGAAGAATCGTTTGAACCCAGGAGGTAGAGGTTGCAGTGAGCCGAGATCATGTCATTGCACTCCAGCCTGGTGACAGAGCAAGACTCTATCTGAGAATGAAGAGGAGGAGGAGGAGGAGGAGGAGGAGGAGGAGGAGGAGGAGGAGGAGGAGGAGGAGGAGAATAATAATAATAATAATAATAATAATAATAATATCTGGGCCTTGAAGCAAGTGGACACACGCTCATTTTCTAGTCATGTGGCTGGTTCCCTGAGTCTACATGGATGCAATGTGAAATGTTGTCTTGGGAAGCTGCCCCTTAGGGAAACTACCCTTGAATTTCTCTAAATTTCTCTTCCAAAGTTCTCTGAGGCCTAGGGCTGAGAGGACCTCTCAAGGTAAGGGGTGGCAGGAGTGCATGCTGCAAGTGCCCTTCCCTTTATGCAGCCACTGTGTTCTCACCCACAGTTCCTTGAGTGGGCACAGTGCTGCCTGGCTGGCAAAATGCATGGAAACATTTTCTCTCATTTGAGTTCTGTGCAGGGGACAGGAAGGATGTTCTGGGTCTTAACTTATGTGACTACGGCTTGGAAAAGTTGAGTGGTTTGCCCAATACCACACAGCAGTGGGTGGTAGAGCAAGACTTGCCGGAGATCTCACAATCAGAGGACCGCAGAGCAGGACTGAAATCCACAGTCCATGCTTGTTACCTCCCAAGCCAAAAGACAGCTACCCCTACAGCAAGTGGTCAGGTCCTCATGCCGCTGCTGTCGCTTTCAAAGAATTCTAAAGATTTCTCGTTGGCATGTGTCTGAGCTGGTGCTCTTGGGCGTTCTCTCTCCTTGGGAGAGGGAGTCCAAAACCTTTACCTTGGAAGGGGGGGCAGGATTCTTAGTAGGATGGACTACAGGGAGAAGAGTGTGTGCTCTTGAGACAGCATGGAGTGGGCTGGTGGGTCTCCAGGCCCTGGGGAGGCAGGTGGGCATGGTGCCCACGCACCATTATGCAGACACCACTATACAAACAGACCACTATACAGACCACTAAACAGACCACTATACAGACGTCTCCCCTGAGGGGCAGCTAATTGTAGACGCAAGCCCTTAGGCATAGTTCCCAGAACACACGGAGGTGCTCTGCAGCCTCAGACAATTCTGCTCCTCTCTGGACTGATCTTAGTTGAATGTAATTGGGGATGGACTGGATTAGAAACAGGTAAGGGGGACAGGCGCGGTGGCTCACGCTTGTAATCCCAGCACTTTGGGAGGCTGAGGCAGGAGGATCACAAGGTCAGGAGATTGAGACCATCCCAGCTAACACAGTGAAATCCCATCTCTACTAAAAATACAAAAAATTAGCCAGGCATGGTGGCACGTGCCTGTAGTCCCAGCTACTTGGGAGGGAGGCTGAGGCAGGAGAATCACTTGAACCTGGAAGGCGGAGGTTGCAGTGAGCCAAGATCGTGCCACTGCACTCCAGCCTGGTGACAGAGTGAGACTCTATCAGAAAGAAGAGAAAGAGAAAAGAAAGAGAGAGAGAGAAAGAGAGAGAAAAAGAAAGAAGAGAAGAGAAAAGAGAAGAGAAGAGAAGAGAAGAGAAGAGAAGAGAAGAGAAGAGAAGAGAAGAGAAGAGAAGAGAAGAGAGGAGAAGAGAAGAGAAAAAGAAACAGGTAAGAGTAGGGAGACCCTGAGCCACGCCTCTTTCCCAGAATCAGCAGCTTTCATGAAAGCCAGTCGGAGAAAGAACATTGGTCCAGAGTGGGAGGGCCAAGAAACACTTGACAGACAGATCATAGGAGGCCAGAGGAGTCAGGGACTGACCCACAGGTGGCTGGATAGGTCTGGACTTGCTGCCTCCCTGTCCTGGTGACCTCCCACCTGCCTCGGGCCCACGGGCTTTGGCTCCCTCCCTCAGAGCCTAGAAAGCCAGGATCATGAAGCAGCAGAGGGGGAAGTGTAGCGTCAGGGAAGCTTTCAGGCCAAAGCTGGGCTGGGCAAGCAAGGGCCTCAGAGACAAAGCTGGGCAGGGACAGGCTTGCAGCCAGGGACTCTGGTCCACCTTCCCTGGAGCTCAACTCCAGCTCTGGCCACAAGTTCAAGCCCCGCTACGGGGAGCTGAGCAGCTCCAGCCAGGATCTTGACCACCAGGAGACCTCAGATGAGCTCCTATTCCCAAGGCCAGAGCTTCAGCACAGTTTCTCTCCCAGAACTCAACTACCTCCTCTGACCAACCTAGACTCCCATCTGCCCCACCCCACACAGACCCAGACTGCAAGCTCCGTAGGAAACTGAAGGGAGGCAGGCAGGAGTGTGGGGCCGTCTGAAGCTGGAGGGATAGGCAGGGGTCCCTCTGTAACGCTGAAAAAGAACCCCTCCCTCCCCGTAATGTGCTGCTTTCTCTGCCTCTAGTTTTATCCCCCACCCCCATTTGCTTTTCACAGAGTAATCCAAATGGCCTTAATAAAATATAAATTTGAGCCTGAGTCTTGCTTCTACCTAAGCCCATTCAAAGCATTGTTGTACTTTATGTCCTGTTGCACACATGGACATAAAAATGGGAACAACAGACACTGATGGATGACAGGATCCGTCATACCCCGAACCTCAGCATCATGCAATATATCCACGTAACATGTAACAAACCTGCGCGGGCGCCCCCTGAGGATGTAGAGGAACTAGACCTCCTACCTATGGCCTGCAAGATTCTGCACAATGCAGCACTGCCAACCCTGACCAC
The DNA here is from genome assembly GCF_030222135.1 of Aotus nancymaae. Lineage (NCBI taxonomy): Eukaryota > Metazoa > Chordata > Mammalia > Primates > Aotidae > Aotus > Aotus nancymaae. Next base: position 51,637,424 of record NW_026988473.1, on the reverse strand, counting down.
CCCTGCAGCCCCACTGATGATGCCCCAAGCTTAGTTACAGTGGCCTCTCCAATCTTGAACTTGGAGTTCCTTGACCTCTCTATGGGACAAAGGAATACTTACGATTCTCTCTGATCCTCTCCTGGCCTCCTTCACCTGTGAACTCATTCATTCCTTATCCACTCAACGAATATTTACGAGGCATCTACTATTAGGGGCTAGCCCTTACCATCTACATTTTGATAAGAATTTATACCAACACTGATGATTTTTCATCAAGAAAGTAACTCTTAATGAGCTTCATTAAGTCAATTTAATTCCTTGATCACTTTTCTATTCATTCATGTTAAACCATTTCTTCACCCATCCCCCTTTTAAAAATTTTGTTGCAATTATTTTCATTATGATCAATTATTTTTAAATGTTTAAAGGTGACTATTGGCTTATGATCAGCTTTTGGCTCACATCAAATTTCACAAATTAGAGTTTTTGCCACCATTGAGATTTCTTTTCTGGCAATTATTTCTACCAGAAAATGTTTCCTGAGCCAACTTCTGCAGATCTAAACTTTGTCAGGAAGATTTGATTCTTCTGTCAATTTTAAGTCAATAACATACTTTACCAGGTGCAGTCTTAGTTGCTGCCAGTTTTACTTTGTTAATTATTTCAACTAATTTTAATTTTTTCCTGGATCTCTTTTTTGAGGATAATATCTCAATAATACTAATGATATCTTATGCTCATGTAGAAGGCATATTTTAGTAGTGATCTGATAAAGCATTCTGAGGATCAAAGAGTAGCATGAAAACATCCTCGGGGAACAAAGGCGGGTCAAAGCACTGAACTCTGCATTTGGGTGGAGTACCAGCTTGGAACCAGGTACCTGAGGGAGCCCTGCCCACTGCTCCCCAGAGCCCTGACCCCTGCCAAGAAGATGCCTCACAGATGGGAAACGGCCTCTGGCTCAGGGGAGAGCAGCTGCCTGGAAGAGACAGCCTCTGACTGACAGGCGAAGAGCTGGGGTGCAGCCCCAAGGCCCCATGCCAGTCTGGATGCAGCCTCTGTTGGGCACAGGCATTTCTACTCAGAAAGTATCTCAGAGACACTCAGCTGAGAAAGGAGGGAAGCAGATGCTTCTGGGTGCCTTAGTTTCCCCAGCCATAAAAGGATGTAATTGACTGGGGTACTCTCAGCCCGAGGCTATGACTTCCACTCACTAGGCTCCAGGCTTTGAACCTACTCCAGGGGGTCCCCTCTGCCTCCTAATTGAGACTCTACCTGGAAACAGCAGGGGACAGGGCCTTCCACCTCGATTCGAGTGTGATGAGACCAAGTGTGGAGGGTTGAGGGCTACAAATGCTCTCACTTGGGAAACTGTGTGTCCTGAACCCAGGAGTCCAATGAAAGAGAAAGAGACCTCATTGGGAGTTTCTTTCTGCTGGCCCAGCCCTGCCACACCCATTCCCCAACAGTCATGTCTCCATATATGGTACCACAAGGTATGAAGCTGGCAGTCACCCTGGGAGTGCAAATGGGGAAATCAAGACCCAGACAGGGGAAGGGACCAGCCCAGGGACACACGGTGAGGTGATGGCAGAGCCAGGACCTGGATGCAGTTCTGGCTCCTAGCCCTGTGCTGACCACGGGGCTCTCCTGTGGGCTGGAGCACTCCCGTAAGGTGCTCCCAAGTGAGGAACCGACGACGCGACCTCTGCCCAGGCTGCCTCAAAGATGCTGCCTCCACTGCCCCTGTAGCATCCAGGGAAGAAGTGGTGCCCTCAATCTAACAGCAGCAGGGAGGTTGGCTCAGGAAAGAACCACCCTCACGTCCTCTGGGGGTATCGTCCCCAAGGACAGAGAAGGGAGTCCCTGCAGTGATAGACCCCACTGGGGCGGCTTTGTAGAGACCCCTCCCAGCCTTGGAAGACTTACCATCTGTGAGAGCAAAATCCAGTAGCCCCCAGTCCTGACCCGGGTGTGTGTGTGGGGGTGTGTGTGTGAGGAGTGAGTGTATGTGTGAGAGTGTGTCTGTGTGTGGGTGTGCATGTATGTGAGTGCATGTGTAGGTGTGTGAGAATGTGTGTGAGTGTGTGTGGTATGTGTGGTGTGGGGGTGAGTGTGTAGTGTGTATGGCAGGTATATGGTGTGTGCACGTGTGTGTTTGTGTGGGGGGTGTGCGTGCATGTGTGTGAATGTGTGTGTATGTGAATGTGAGTATGTGTGTGGTATGTGAGAGTACGTGTGTGGTGTGTGTGTCTGTGGGTGATGGGTGTGCATGTGTGTGAATGTGAGTGTGTGTGGTATGTGTGAGAGTATGTGTGTGTATTATGTGGGTATGTGTGGTATGTGTGGCACGTGTGTGGTGTGTGTGCGTGTGAGAGCATGTGTGTGTGTCTGTGTGGTGTGTATGTGAATGTGTGTGTATGGTGAGTGTGTGGTATGTATGGGCGGGTGTGCGTTTGTGTGAATGTGTATGTGAATGTGAGTGTATGTGTAGTGAGTGTGTGGTGTGTATGTGAGAATACGTGTGTCTGTGTGGTGTGTATGTGAATGTGTGTATGGTGAGTGTGTGTGTTGGTGAGTGTGTGTTGTGTGTGTATGGGTTGGTGTGTGTGTATGTGAATGTGTGTGTATGGTGAGTGTGTGGTGTCTGTGTATGGGTGTGTGTACATGAATGTGTATGGTGAGTGTGTGGTGTGTGTGTATGGGTGTGTGTGTATTTGAATGTATGTATGGTATGTGGTGTGTGGTGTATGGGTGGATGTGAATATGTGTGAATGTGTGTGTATGTGAATGTGAGTGTGTGTGGTGAGTGTGTGTCTGTGTGGTGTGTGTATGTGAATGTGTGTGTATGGTGAGTGTGTGGTGTGTGTGTATGGGTGTGTATATGATGTGTGTGTGGTATGTGGTGTGTGGTGTATGGGTGGGTGTGAATATGTGAATGTGTGTGTATGTGAATGTGAGTGTGTATGTGAGAGCATGTGTGTGTGTCTGCACACATCCAGCACCATCCCTCCCACAGCGAGGGCAGGGAGGGCTGTGAGTGTCTTCTCACCACCTCCCCAGGCTCATGGCAGGCAGGGGCCTGCTTCTCACTGGAACCCTTCCACATGCCAACTTGCTGGGGCATCCCAGGCAAGTGTCTTCTCTTATCTAGACACAACCTAGTCCTCTGCAAAATGGGGCTAGTATTTGTCCTCTTAGCCTCCTAAGGGTGCTGTGAAGATGAAATGAAAGACTCTGAGACATATGTGCCCTTCCCTGACATGAGGTGACCCTGGGGATGGAGCTGGTGAGGCATTCTCTCTGGAGGCAGCTGCTATTCCAGAGGTTGGCCTCTGAAGGCAGGCCACCTTCTAAGATAGTCCCCAGTGATCCTGCCTCCTGGCCATCTGCCCCATTTCCTGGAGTGGGGGCTGGACCTAGTGACTTGCTCCCAAGGAAGGAAACACAGCAAAGGTGATGGAGTGTCACATCTGTGATTGGTAGACAGACTTCCTTCTTGTGAGCAGACACTCTCTTTCAGTGGCTTTCAGGAAGCAGGCAGCCATGTTGGAGAGGCCAATATGGCAGGTCCACCACAGCCAGCAAGGCATGGAGGCCCTCAGTCCAGTAGCCCATGAGGAACTGCATTCTGCCCACCACCAAATGAACGAGCTTCAAAATGGCTCCTTCCCCACATGAATCTTGAGATGCACCCACAGCCCCAGGTGACACCTTGATCACAGGCTGAGAGAGACCCTGGAGCAGAGGACCCCATGAAGCTATACCCAGATTCCTGTCCCACAGCAATGAGAGAATAAGTTGGTATTGTTTCTAGCTGCTAATTTTGGAAGTAATTCGTTAAGCAGCCATAGATATTTTTTAATACACGGCCACACTGGCACATGTACTCTGTAGAGAAGGGCCCTCTCCTCAGGCCATTGAGAAGGGGCCCTGCAGACAGCTCTCTGCCCAACAACCCGTGTGGCTGTGAACTTCCTCCTAGAGCACAGGCCTTGATGTGGAGTGTTTCGAGGTGAGGAGCCCAGTGGACAGAGCCCTGTCTCCAGCTGCCCTCCCCAGACCCCCGCTCTCAGCTGGGCAGACTAGGAAAGCAAGGGAAGCTGCCTCATGTCCTCAAGGAGCCACCACCCTGGATCCTTTCCAAAGAGCAATCCTTCCAGGGCTGGGAACTCCAGGCCTGTCTGGAGCAGGGCAAGCTTTCCAAAGCACATCTGCTTCCCCTGTCTCTCCTGCTCTCACCAAAACTCCGGGGAAGACGGGAAGATGGCACCAATTATCTACAAGACTGTCAGAAGCTTTGCCTGCTCAAGTCTCAACAGACCTAAAAGGTAGTATGATCATACCCATTTTACTACTTGGAATTATTAGAATTTACTCATCAGAATGACTTAGCAGCAGAGGCAGGATTTGAACCCATGTGACTCAAAGCCCATGTTAATTCCATTTGTTTTACGAATAGGAAAAGTGAGAACCAGAGAGTTTGAACATTCTGATGGCCCACAGGCAGCCCCACACAGTCCTTCCTGGATACTGTCATCAGGGATTGGGTGTTTAAAGATCCAGAGGAGAGGACAGGCAAGGCGAAGCAGGGCTGTAGGAGGCCAGGCCAGCGCTGCTCCCACTTATCTGGCAAGAGTGGGTCTCCCTCCCATTCTCTATCAAGTCATCATGCCAACCAGCAAAGCTGAATTATTAAAACTCCCTTCTGGGGTACCACACGAATTCTTCTCCACCGAGACTCAGAGAAGAGGGGCAGCCACTCCCGCCACACAATATTAAAATGTCAGGAGTTTAAGGCCTGCGTTGGTTGAGTCATAAGTTATCAGCACCCAGTGAGGGCCGACAGAATGCCTCCCTTAAATTATTAAGCAGAAAGCGTCAGACTGTAATATTTTGCTAAACCAAAGTACAGACACAGACAAAGATGTCATTTCAATATTTGAAACCAGCAAGTTTAATTTAAAATAAGAGCAAACCAATAAGCTCAGAACACAGCAGCGTATGAGAGGAAAATTATACTGTGAGAGGAAAAAAAGTGGAAGGACTTAAGAAATTTATAAAAGTAATCTCCAAGTGGAAATTAGAAATCAAGGCCTAGAAACAGAATAACACAAAAGAAATATTACTGTCCACTTTCTAAATCAATATAACACTGCTCCACGCTGGAATTACCATGGTAACTCAAGTAAAAAGAATCAAGCAATTCTTATTATTTCAAAATAAAATCACAGCCTGAAGCCTGGGTTTTATTACAACCACTGATAGATCGCTGGCTTGTATTTATCTGAAATATTGCTTTTCAATCAGCTGGTTTATGAATGTACACAGGCCTCTCACCAGCCCACTTACCACCTCATTTTGAGGCTGGGGGCCAACCAATGAATTGATTCTCACCTGGCTGCATCTGCATATATGCCCAGGTCTAAGTCAGCTCTGGGAACACAGAGCTGACTTAGAACACGCTTTCAAGCTGTCTAGTGGCTTTGCAGGACAGAGAGGAAAACCTGAAAGAAGTAATGGGGGCTGACCTCATTATAGTCCCTCCCCTGCCAGGCTGGCCCTGGGAGGAATAGAGCTGGGCTCCCACAGCAGCCCCCCACAAACTACCCACAGTATGCTTCCTCCCACCTCAAGTCATCTTCTCGCAGGCTCCGCACCCTTCCTTGAACTTTTGAGTGTCTTTACCTCCGTCCTCAAGTCTGACAGTTGGAGAAGGGAGCAGACAGGGCACAGAGAGTGAGCGCACTGACTGCAGTCAGCCCGCCTGGGCTCACAGCTCAGCTCTGGCACTCTTGAGCTATAGAAGCTGGAACCAATTATTCACTCTCTTTGTACAATAATTTTCTCATCTGGAAAATGAGGGTAAAATAGTAGCTTCTTCCTAAGGTTCTTATGGGTATTAAGTGAGATTATACATGGAAGATGCTTGGTGGACTGATTACAAAAATGGCCCCAATTCTCTACCCTTCCCCACAGCCACACCCCTTGTTATATGACTTTTCGCCTCCTACTTCAAGAGTGGAATTTGCTTCTCCACCCTCTGAACTTGGGCTGGCCTTGTGATTTATTTTGGCCAATAGAATGCAGCAGAAGTGACAACATTGCAGTGCCAAACCTTGGCCTCAAGAAGCCTTTCATAGGCTGGGCGCAGTGGTGTGCGGTGGCACACGCTTGTAATCCCAGCACTTTGGGAGGCTGAGGCAGGTGGATTGCTTGATTCCAGGAGTTCAAGACCAGCCAAAGCAACATAGTGAAATCTCGTCTCTACAAAAAATACAAAAATTAGCCGGGTATGGTGATATACACCTGTAGTCTCAGCTACTTGGGAGGCTGAAGAGGGAGGATCACTTGAGCCCAGGAGATCAAGGCTGCAGTGAGCTGTGATTGTGCCACTACACTCCAGCCTGGGCAACAGAGCGAGACTGTGTCTCAAAAAAAGAGAAGCCTTGGCTGGGTGCGGTGGCTCACGCTTGTAATCCCAGCACTTTGGGAGGCCAAGTTGTGCAGATCATGAGGTCAGGAGTTTTAGACTAGCCTGACCAACATGGTGAAACCCTGTCTCTACTAAAAATACAAAAATTAGCCAGGCGTAGTGGTGCAATCCCAGCTACTCAGGAGGCTGAGACAGGAGAATCATTTGAACCTGGGAGGCCAAGGTTGCAATGAGCCAAGATTACACCACTGCACTCCAGCCTGGGTAACAGAGGAAGACTCCATCTCAAAAAGAGAGAGAGAGAGAGAGAGAAGCCTTGTGTGCTTCCACACCTTCCGCACCAGTCTCTGCCATAAGAACAAGTCGGACAAGCCTACTGGCTAATGAGGGCCATGCAGTCTTGTCACGCCCAGCATCCAGCTGATCAGTCATCCTCTATCTTCCAGGTGTGAGTGAGCCCAGCTGAGACCAGAGACACTGCTCAGCCAAGCCCTGCCTAAACCACTGACCCACAGATGTTCGAGTTAAATAAATGTTTATTGTTTTAAGGCTCTACATTTTAGGATAACTGATTATGCAGCAATAACTAATTGACACATATGCATAGCACAGTACCTCACTTTTAAGTAAGAGTTCAGTAAAATGATAGCTATTGTGTTTTGTTGTGACTCCTAAAGACTGAGAGGCCGAAGTCAAAAGATCATACTGTAACTGTGCAGGGAGCAATGTCAATTCACATGAGCATGAACCTTTCTGGTTTATCCAGTGTGTGCCTGGACATTAGGTGCCAGTTAGGTGTTTCATCCTTTGTAGGGATAAGAAAACCAAGGCCCAGTACATCGCCTGAAGTCACATAGCAGTCAGCTAGGACAAAACCCAGTTTTTCTGAATCATGCTAGCAGACTACACCTGAAGACACGAGACCGCTCAAGAAAGCCCAGTCGACCTCCAAGGGAAGGGACAGGAGGCAGGAGCTGGTGACCTGAGCCTGGGCCAACCTGCTCACTCTTCTCACACCACCTGCTTTTAATTTGCCTCCAGTTGGATCAGCTACTATGGACTCCTGCCTTAGACAAAAGACAAAATGAACACAGTCCCACCAGTGGTGAACAAGCTTGTTGCTAGGTTTGGTGGAGGCATCTCTGAGCATGGCCTGGACTGGTCTGTGAGAAGCCAGCTAAAAGGGAATGGGCATGCCAGACAAGGAGGATGACAGGAGCAAGGGAACAGAGGCAAATGCTGGGTTTGCATGGAACACAAAACCAGAGTAGACATACTAAACCCTCATAGCTCAGTGTGATGGTCAAAGCAGCAGGAAGCCTCAGGCAGGACACCAGGGTAGCAGGGGTCGGGCCAGTCTGGTTGCAATGAGCACCAGGAGAAAGACAGATGAGATGAGAATGGTGGTGGCAGAGGAGAAAAGGGTAGGTCCAGAGCCCCAGATGAATGCAATTCGGTGGTGTGCTGATGCATGCTTAACCACCAAGTCTTTGGGAAAACGCACTGATTTGTAGTGTTTGCCAATGACCATGGTACAAATACTCCCAAAGTGGCTGATTTCAAGTTACCAATGCAGTGTCTCTGCACTGGGGTAGTCCAATCCCAAATATGGGCCTGCCGGGAAAACTCACTCTAGCAGCACCACAAAGAGCTAACCCTGGGAGTGGGAGGACATCTTGCATGTCTCAGTCTCCTTCCACTCCAGGCAGGATACACAAGCAAGATGGGCTACATGCCATAGGAACCTCTCGGGCTTCTCCAGCTCAAAAGGCCCAGGACAGGTGAGTGTCTATCAGAACCTTCCACCTTACATCTGAGGATAGACCCGCATCTTCTGGGCTGTCAGTAGGCTGGCAAGGAGCGTAACTGGGACAACCAAGCATGTGGTCCATGGTCCCAGTCCAGCTGATGTTTGCTCTAATCAGAGTTTTCTACCACACAGCCTCATCACGCCTTGGGGCAAGGGCAGAGGGCATGGCAAAAAGATGCTGACGCTCTAGGCTCCAATTCCCCATGGAATCCTAGGCAAACCTTTTGCCTGTTTGAGCCTCAACCTTCCCCCTATAAATGGAGGAACTTGCTAAGAGTGGTCTTAGAGACCTCTTCCCAAGATGCCACCTGCTTTGGGGATCTGGATGTGGGTGAGTAGTGAGGTCAGCCTGCCTCTCAGGCAGCAGTAATTGAGGGCCATGATAAATAAATTGGCAGAGTGAGGGTGCATGCCCAGTGCTTACCAGTGAACAAAGCACTGGACTGGACACAGGGTTATTTCAGATCATACTGTAACTGAGCTCCACACCACAATGAGGCTTTCTGGCTTAGCAAGTGTGTACATGGACCATATCTCACTTAATCCCGATTACAATCCTGCCAATGAGGGGTGGTTGTTCTCACTGTAGAGATGAGAAGGTAGAGGCAAAGCAACCTCTTCAATGGGTGGGTTTGGAACACAAAACCACAGTGGATATAGTGGACCTGCATAACTTAGTACAATGATAGAGGGGGCAGCAAGTCCAATAGTACCTGGTACACTGGGACACCCATGTTCTTTTCTCTACCTCCTGCCCTAACGTCTTCCAATCTTCTCACTGTCCCTGATCAGGGCTTTCTGGGAAGTCCTCTGGCCCCTGGAGATGAATCCAGCAACAGCCTTGGCATCCCTGCTACATGGGGGCACAGCTCTGGAGGGAGCTCCTGATGCCCTGGGCCTGCATCTGCGCAAGACCCCAACATGGCTCAAGTCACTTGCCCCCAGCTTCCCCTAGCTGCACCATCACAGCTCTGTCTTCTGCTCAGACAGCCCAGCCCGTCTAGCCACAGCCACTTCCCAACTCTGGCAGCCTCGACCTGGGCCATGGCTGAACCTCGTGCCTCCTTTGCCCATGACCACAGGGAGTCAACTGTCGGTGCTCACTGGCAATCATCCATCTGTTCCAAGGGTGAGAGACGAAAATAGACCTCCTCTTGGTCCTGCCCACAAATAGGGCCTACTGCGAAGTTCCTCAAATGGAAGCTCATGGGGCAACCGCCTGGTCTAACTCTGGGACACAGGGTGGCACAGGGTGGGGTAAGGAATCAATTCTCAGGAGGGATGAGAGGAGGGTCCCAGCTCTAGGGAAACATACATTTCTATGTGCTAAAAGCATCTTTGTGAGACATGTTCAGAGACAGACAACAAGAGAAAAAGGCAGTTCCCACAGCCACAGAGGCCAAGTGAGTGGCCGTGCCAGCACTGAGCCCCGGCATTAAAAGGGTGAAGCTTTTAGGCGAGCAGTGGCCAGTGATCTCAGCTTCCCCCAGTCCTAATGCTCCTGAAAGGCTCTCTCCTGCTCCCTGTAATTGGGCATCAGTAGTTAATGCAGTATTGACTGCATTACACGCTCCCGTGCCTCCCCTCACTAATGCCAATTGCATCACCTTGTACAGTCACCAGCTTGCTTAGCCAATAGCCGTTAAAAGCAATCCAAATCATGAATCATATGGGAAACTTTTAGCAAGACACCGCCATCCAAGGAGACAATTTACAGTTGAGTTAATCTGGGTACATTAGCGAGACAAGGATTCTGGACGACAGACCAATTTATGTTGTTTCCCTGTCCCCCCGTAGCGCTGCTCTGTGTGAGCAAATGAATGGAAGAGCAGGGCGCAGAGAGAAGCACCTGCTTCTTCACCCAAGGCTCGAGTGTGTGTGTGTGGGTGGAGGGGTGGTTACCATCTTTACAGATGCTCTGCCTGGCTGAGTTTGGGCAGGAAGGGGAAGCAGCTGTATGTGCCGCTCAAGATGTGATGCCTCATTCCCAGCAGAAAGGAGGGCTGCCACTGGAGCTGGTTATGGTAGATGCAGATGGTAGTCCTCCTGCTCCCCTGCTTCTAGGCACTGGACAAGTGCACGATTTGGTCCCCACTCTGCCAGCCTCACAGGCCTTTACCAGGCGTCAGCAGGCAGCAGTGTCCACTTGGCTCTGCCTTCCTGCTGATGGGCTGGGGTCTCTGGCATGGAACAGCATCAGGGCCTGCCTCCCTCTCCAGGGTTGGAATGTGGCCACACTCTGCCAGGAGAGGCCCCCAGGACTCTCTGCAGTCTAGAACATGAGGGTCTATCCTAGGAAGTCCTACTGGTGGCCCAGCAAGGGCTGGTTGGTACCCAAGCATAGCCATGCGCCTGCTCTTGTGGATCAACTGAGTTAGCTGTGGAGGCTGTGCTCCTGGCAGTCATTAACAATTGAAGACTCCACTGTCTGGTCCTCCTTAGTCCAGCTTCACTCTCTTGGGCATTTTTACTTATTAAAAATGCTCTAGGAATCATGTCTGGTGTTTAGTTTCACAAGCCGCCTGCTGCTTCCTGTGGTCACCCCCGCCTTCCTTCTGGGCCTTTGCAAAGGCCATTTATACCCAGCCCTGCCCTTCTCCAGTGTGCACCTGAGAGCATCTTCTCCTGCCCAGGCCCCCACAGACCAGAGCTCTCACTGTTCTTGGGCCCTGTCAGATTCTCTGCTGGCTGCTCCTACTCAAAGGCCTCTTTTACAACAGCCCAGGGGCTCATTTGACTTGGGCAGGGTTCAGAGCTGTAGTCTCTTTGCTCCCCTGGGACTTTAACCCTCCCAAAGAGCCCACTGCCTGGTGCCAGCCCAAGCCGCAGGTGCCAGGGGAAGAAGGGCTGTTTCTCCGGGAAAGTTGGAGCTCAGCTGCCTTTCTCTGACAGGCAGACCCAGCAGTATTTAGAAAGCCCGGACCCTGAGTTCCAGTAAAGTGGAGATGGCTAGGCCAAGAGCAAGCATCCAAATGAAAGCAATTAATCTTAAAACCCGAAGTTTAACCGTTTGCAAAACAGATCTTTCAGTCTCTGTGGTGACCCTTCACTGCTCGACCTAATGGATTACTTTATTAATAATGCACTGTGCTTAAAAGCAAAAAAAAAAAAACCATTTTTTTCTGACGATTCAATACTTCAGAAAGTCTCTTAAACCCGTTGCTACGGCAAAACGATTGATATTTTATTATCTTTCAGAAGTGCAACATGAAAGCCCTGCAGCCCAGCAGAGCGGGAGCTTTGGTCCTCGGCAGCTGGCAGACCCGACTTCAACCAGAGGAGCCCCAGCCTCTCCCGACAAGATGCTGTCAGGTGGAGAAAAGGCATTGGGGGTGGTTAATAGCAGCCCGAGTCCCCACTGCAGCCAGACAAAAGGTGCCGAATGCAGGGAACGCACACTTTGGGGACCTGGGGGTGGGGGGAATGCTGCCACCCAGTTCAGATAACCACCCGCTGTGAGGGCAGAAGTGTTCAGGAAGAAGTTGGGTGCTTGGTTTGGAGAAGCAGATGAGTGGATCCAGAACCTTTCTCCCTCCCCCAATTGAAGGTGCCATCTTCAAGGTTTCCTGGAACTAGTGGAGGCCAGACTCCTCTTAATGGGAAGTGGAGTGTAGATGCATGAGCAGAAAGGTTACTTTTGAAGAACAGCTATAGGCTGGGCAGGACAAGAATAGGTGGCTGCTCGGGATGCCAGTGGCTGTGCTTGTGCTGTAATGGACCCCAGAACCCAGAAGCTCCATGGTAGTGGGCACCATATTGTTTAGACTGGACAGGGTGGGGACGGAGGGGCATCTGGAGCTCTCTTCCACAGCTCTAGCAGAAACAGAAGAAACATATGCCCAGGGTGCTTGAGGTGCATTGCAATTTGGAGGCAGGGAGCTGGCTAAAATGACCTCCCACTCAAGGCTCATCTGAAACCCTTTGTATTATCTCAGAGCCAGAGGCATTATGAGGTGCCTGGACAGAGCAAGATCCTGGGTGCAGGTGGGGGGTGTCATCTTGTTGGGATGATACTAATCTCCCTGGCCTGAGGCATCCCATGTACAGAGCCAAGTCTTCTGGATTCCTGCTAAAGCATGCCAAATAACCTCTGCTAAAGATGAACCCTGCATGCTCCCCATAGTGATAGTATCCCCAGGTACCAAGGAAGGACCCTCTCCACTGGCTTCTCCAAGCCCTTCATTTTTACTAAGAAGGAAAGTGAAGCATGACTGTTCCAAAGTAACATGAGGAGTTAGTGATGAAAGGCACTAAATCAAGGCCTCCTCCCTCCCTGTCTGGCCTGACCCCAGACTCCTTCTTCTCCTTTTCATTGTATATGAAGTTCTCTGATGGCCGACATGGGGCTCCAGGGGAGGGGTCCGTGAATAGAGAAGACATACTGAAGATGGATGTCCCACTGCAGCTAGACCAGAAGCAAAGAGGTTTCCCCATCCTCTCTCTTCCTATGCATACTGTGAGCCACAGGGCCTCCTAGATGCCATCCCCAGGCCAAATACTTCAAATTCCCCCTCACTGCTGGATGTCTCAGAAGGCGGTAGGCAGGCTGGAGACATCAGCACAAGGCAGCAGCAATGTGAACATCCTGTGTGACCCTGAGCAAGTCACTTAACTTTGCATTTTCACCAACTGGCCACGTCAATAACAACGCTGCCCCCGGGGGCAGAGGGCACGGGCCCAGCAGAGACTCCTGAGTGGAAGGTCAGAGGATGGCCACTACAGTCACTTTAAGAGGATTCCCGACTCAAAGCAAACCTACCCTTTCAGTACCCCACCAATGGCAGAACGCAGGCGGCAGCGTGGGTGCCAACAATCCCATACAAATGCCCCTACACCACCAATACACAGGCCTCACCTACAGGGCAGGAGGTCCTCTTGGGACAGCCAGGGAACTGCCTCTCTCCTGACCCTGGGGACTCATCTTAGGGCACCCTCGTGGCTTTTCCCCCAAGGGGGCTTGGATCCCCAACCTTCTAGGACACTTAACTGCAGGGCACTCCCTGCCGGGAAGGTTTTGAGGTCTATGGGGACACCTGCTAGTGGCTTCCAGCAGCCATGGGCCCCTCTGTTCTGACCTTTCCCGTGCCCTGAAGTTTGCTAGTGCGCGTTGAGATTCGACCATGGAAGGTCCATGCCACTCTCGCAGGCCGCTCCCGCACGAATACTACTGGCCGGCGGCGGGACACTTTCTTCCTCTGGGCCAAACTCCAGCCTCCGCGCTCACAGAGGCGGAGATAGCGGGCCAGCACAAGAGGCGGCTCTCTTTCTCACCGAGTCACGCTCCTGGGCAGCTGTCCTCCGGAGGGTCCAACCCGCCTTCCCCTCGCCTGCCGGGCACCCCGGCGCTCGCGCCGTCCTCCCGCGCTCCCGCTTGCCCCGAGCTCTGGAGTCCAGTTCTCCTCGAAGCCGCTGATTTGCTGGGAGCTTAGCGCCTCTCGGGTTACGCGGCGGCAGGAGCAAGGGTGATGGCTGCGGTGAGAGCAGCAGCCGCAGAGACGAAAGGTTCACAGCAAATCTCCGCGGCGCGGAGATCACAGGGGAGCCGGAGCCTCCACGCGGCCCCGCGGCGCAGCACACGGCCCGCGTACAGCTCCTCGGCTCGCGGCCGGGGTCCGGGCCGGGGGGTGAGTGGAGGCCCGGGGCGCGTGCAGCCCTGGGCTCGCCCATCGCCTCCCCCCGCAAGTCCTGCCTGGTCGTCCCCGGTGCTTCCCCCTGCCTCAGCCCCGGCCCCACACGCTCCGCCCGCCCCGCAATCCCCGCATAGCCCGGCATGTGTGCGCCCGTGTCCCCGCGTGTGTGTGCCTGCGCGCCGCGGCGGGGGGCTAGGGTTGGGGGGCGACGAGACCCCGGCCCGCCACCTACCGTCCTCCTTGTCCAGCACCATCATCTCGGGCACTCCGTGTCCAGCCGCAGCTCGGCTCGGCTGGGAGAAGGGCGCCGATTCCGGGCGCGCTTCCGCGGGGCGGCCGGTCCTCGGGCAGCGAGCGGGCTCTAATTACCCGCTTGTCCGGCTCTTAACCTAGATTGCACTCAGCTAGAATTACATTCAGGAGTGAAGCACTTCGCAGATACAAAAGCAGTCTCACCTACTTTTGTGCCTCAGAATTGCAAGGAACTACGAACTGCAATTTAGAGAGAGAGAGGAGAGGCGAGGGAGAGAGAAGGGGGAAAAGAGGATCAGAGCCGTTTCTTTGATTCTCACCTTCTAAATGGCTCAATTTGCCCAGTATAATCTGTCTTAATGTAATTGCATTTGATAGCTCATAACCCTGGCTCTGGCAACGACACAGCTTTCAGCCTCATAAAGTGTTTTCCTCTCGAATTTAATCTGAATCTCAATCTAAAATTATATTCAAAGAGATGGGGGAATCTCGCGGCCGTCTCCCGCTGCCTTTCTCCCTCAATGTATGAGGTTTGCACTCCTGCTACTGAATAAATGCACACATTTCCCGAGGCCCCCTCCCTCCCGGGTTAATGGGGAGTGGAGACGCAAGGATGCCGGCTCCGCAGCGCCACCTGGAGGCCTCTGGGTCCCAGCTCGGAGAGGGCCTCTAATCCGATCCCAGGGTTGTGGTCTTCAACGTGTCTGGAGGACGAACCCCGTCTGTTACTCCCAGGCCCTCAGCCTTGATTTCTGTCTCCTCTTCAGAGCAATATTTCTCTGATCGCATCCTTTCCCTTCCTACCAGCTCTGTCTGGGGTTTCTGGCTACTTCCCGAATTGTTGGGCAAAATTAACCCTCTTCAGGGCACAAACGCTCCTACCCTGAGTCTTGCAGCACTTCTCCTGACCCCAGCCGCCCCTTTAAGAGCATCCTGACTCCATGGAGTGGGAGTTATCTCAGTTTCTCTCTAAGCAGGCCCAGGCATGGCCTTCAAAGCTTTTCTCATTCTACAAATATTTACTGAGCATATATTATGTGCCAAGCACAGTTCTAAGACACTGGGAATACAACACTGAACAAAACAAAGATTTCTGCTGCACTTATGGAGTTGGCCATTCTTGCTC
Organism: Aotus nancymaae; assembly: GCF_030222135.1. NCBI lineage: Eukaryota > Metazoa > Chordata > Mammalia > Primates > Aotidae > Aotus > Aotus nancymaae. The sequence continues at coordinate 51,622,188 of NW_026988473.1, read as the reverse complement.
TGTAACTCATGAGGCAGGAAAAGAGACAGTATCCATCTCTTCTCCTGGACCGTGCTTCTCTCTAGAACCCTGGGGCTGATGCCCTGGATGCCTACCCTAGGAAGGCCACCTACTTTTCAATCCTAAGCCTTTTTTCTTTCCCTAGACAAGTACAGAGTTCCAGGGTGGGATAGAAATAATGATCTTTCAGCCGGGTGCGGTGGCTCACACCTGTAATCCCAGCACTTTGGGAGGCCGAGGCGGATCACCTGAGGTCAGGAGTTCGAGATCAGCCTGGCCAACATGGTGAAACCCCATCTCTACTGAAAATACAAAAATTAGCCAGGTGTGGTGGCTTGCGCCTGTAATCCCAGCTACTGGGGAGGCTTAGGCAGGAGAATCGATGGAACCTGGGAAGTGGGGGCTGCAGTGAGCTGAGATCCTGCCACTACACTCCAGCTTGGGCGACAGAGCAAGACTCCGTCTCAAAAAATAAAATAAAATAGAAATAATGATCTTTCTGCAGCCCAAGGAGGGTTCCAGACAGATGTGTTGGAGGCTTGGTCCTGCCGTCACTTCTGAGGACTAGACCTAGGCAAAGAGAAAGGGGCTGAAGGGCCACCAGTTGGGATTCTATCTCATCTCTGCCAACAACCAACAGTGGACCTTAGCAAGTCCCTTTCTCTATTTGGGCCTCAGTTTCCCTGGTTGTGAAGTGGGAGACCTGTTCTTCCTGGATCTGTGGTTGCTGGGGGATCAGATGAACTAACACATGTTAATGTGCTTTGTAAACTGTGGCACTCCAGATAATGCAGGGGGGTGGGGGTGGGGAGATTATCTTGTTCAAAGGAGACCTGGAGGCTAGGTCTTACCCCTTAAACCCTAGGAGGCCCCAGTGCTTAACAGGGGTGGAGAGTAGGGGGCTGCAGCCATCTTCCTCTCTGCTAGGCAGGGAAGTCAGGCTTTGAGAAAACAGAAAAGCACTGCTTCTAATGAGATGCCTCATCTGCAGCTCAGAGGGTTTCACTTTCCCCTTCATCTTGAATACTTAATCCTAATAGTCCTTGAGTATATTTGATGTTAAATATATCATTTTGCTCAGACTCACCATGCCTCAGGACTGTGAGCTTGATCTCTACCCGACACTGCTGCCAGACCCATGCCCTCAGGGTCTGAGGGAGGCTTTGGTACCACTGCCACTGGCATATTTGGTGCCAGCCCCTCACACCCGCCAGAATTGGGGGCTAGAAAGTATAGCAAGCACAGGGCCTGACAGGCTGGCAAGGGACAGCTTCTTGCTGTAGAAACCTCTGTGCTACTGGGGGCATTCACTCCATCAGGGCTGCATGCAGCCTTACTCCTGACCTCCAGGGGCAGCTTCTCCTCACTTTCAGGGGCTGGCCCTGACCCACAAACCAGGACTGGGCTAGCTGTGGCCACTCTTCCACTCTCTTGTCCATAAGTTTGTCTGAATACCAACTCGCCCCAGCCTCCAAGATACCCAATTGGCAGCCACATGGCTGGCATCCCTTTGAGGAGTCAGGGCCCTGTGCCCCAAGCCCAGGGACTGAGGCAGGCCTGGGGTGCTGAGCAATGGGCTGCAGAGGCAGGGAGGGCATGCCAGCAGGTGACTCTTTCTTTCTGCACCCCTGGCTGTGAGCATGGTGCTCCCAAACTGACCTAGAGAGGAACCTTCGCAGCAAGTCCTGGAGGGTTTGGGTGGCTTGAGCTTCCAGCCAGGAAGGGCCCTGCTGGGTTGACAGAGGCAGATAGGAACCTCACTCATCCCATCCTGTGGCCTCTCTCCCCTCACAGGTAATCACTGGGCAAGCAACTCTCACCCCCATACTCACCCCACACCCACGCTCATGCTCACCCCCAACCAAGCTGCTTCTAGGTCCAGGCCCACAGCACCAGAGTGGAATTCTCAGATCCCCTGGGGCTGGGGGAGGTAGTTTTCATCCAACACATTCCACAGGTGAGGAGCATGTGCTCTCACTTCCACGGGCCAAGACTGCTCCAAAATGCCCTTGAAACGCCTCTGGGGACAGCAGGGAGAGGACAGCTATCAACCCCCAAGGTTACTTTGAGGAGAAAGCGGGTGCTACTGGCTGTCTTACAAATATCTGGGCAGGTCCCAGCAACTTGCCCCTGCACCTGGCAGGAAAGTCCTGAGGAAGAGTTCCTGCATTAGGAGTGGGGGTGGGAGATAGTGGGACTCAGGGCCTCAGGGCCCAGGCAGACTAGATATTCCAGAACTCTTCGGTGGAGACTGTCAGATGTGCCTCAGCCTGAGGGCCTGTTTCCAACACAGTGCAGCTGCCTCCAAGATGGAGTTACAAGCTAGCCACACAGGTGATGCTCAGAGAGGTACTTCGGTGATGAGGGCCCCTTCTCTGTGGCCACCACAGTTGACAGGACAGAGTAAACCTGCAGACTTTGCAGTGCAATCAGGATGCCTGCTGGCCAAGTGCAGATGCCCTGCCCTTCCCCCTACTTATACAAAAGCAGCCAGTGCACAGGAATTTGCAACCAGCTGGAGTGAAGAAGTGCACAGTCGGCAAACTTTTCCCCTTTTGGTTTCTGGAGAGCCTGGACAGGCCTTCTTGTAAGCTGCAGTTCTATATTCTTAGGCCTTGTGGAGGCCTAAACCAAATCTACACCCTAGCAAAGAAATCTCCCCTACCCCGTGATGAAGACCAACCACCCCTGCACCACAGCCCTGAGAAGGTTGTGGGTGTGCGCTGACCAACTGTCCAAGTTTGCCCTGTGACTGAATGCATCCCAGGATGCAGGATGTTCAGTACTAAAATCGAGATAGTTCTGGGCAAACCAGGACAGTTGAACACTATAGCGAGTGGTGGTAGGGTGGATCAAGGGGCTATCTGGGGCCAGAAAGAAAGGCCAGGCAGCCACACCCTTTCCCTGCAGCCCAGCAGTTGCCTCTCAACCCCAAACTTCCCAGCCTCCTGCCCCAACACTTCATCCTTCAGGCACTAAGGGATTGTCCCAGCCTCCATGGATGGTCTCCGGGTCAGCCAGGGCTGTGAGTTCTTCCAAGAGACTGGCAGTGGAAAGAGTAGGAGTTGGAATGGATGGAAATTCTGTGAGGTCCAAAGCTTACTGCAATTTGGAGGTGGGGCTCCTCAAGAAAAGGACTAATACCAAATTACCACCAAAGACCTGGCAGCTGAAGGAACCTGAAGGACCCCAAACTTCATTAGCTTCAAGGTAAAACCGCCTCTAGTTGGACCTGATGTTTTGGACTAGATGGCCCACCCATCTACCCCAGCCAGCGTGGAACCTCCCAACATGCCAGGCTGGGTGAACTGATGGCAACTCCCTCCCCAGCCCTGCCAGGGGCGGAGGCAATGTCACCCATCCTGCAGTTACGGAGTGCCAGACCTCAGGGACCCAGGACCGTGCTGGTTTGGCCTCACGCTCACCCCTGCACCTGCAGGACCTGTGGGCACCCACGCCCCCGGGCGGGGATCCATTCCGCAGTAGGGTGCGGAAGGGGAACGTGCGGACACCCAGAGGGCCCGGGAGACTGGCTGGCAGTGGGCACTGTCGGGAAGCCCGCGGCGGGGGGTCTCAGAGGCGCTCCCGAAGCCCGCCAGGCGGCAGGAGTCTGTGAGAAAGTTCCCGGCTGGAGCGCGCGGGGCTGGCGGGCTCGTGGGAGGCCGGGAGACTTCCTAATCCCGCCGACGAAGCCCGGGCGCTGAGCCTGGCACCGCAGACCCCGGCACCGGCGCGCACACCCAGCCGCGGCTCTTCCGGGAAGCCGCCAACCAGCCCGAGGCTGCCCGCGGGTGCTGGGGGCGCTGCCGCCGCTAGCGGGGTGGCCTCCGCAGGGCCCACGCCGCCGTCCCCGCCCCGCGCCCTGCGCGCCCCCGGTCACCTACCGTCCTCCTGGTCCAACACCATGGTCCTTGCGGCTCCTGCCGGACACGCGTCTAGGACACGGAGCGGCGCGCGGCTCGGACTCCCGCCGCCGGCCGCAGAGCCGCGGCTGCCAACCGGGGCAGACAGAACGGCGTCCAGAGCGCAGCCCCGCGGGCAGGGAGCGCAGGAAGAAGGAGGGACTGGGGGCGGGCGCCGGGGCGAGACGGTCGGGCCAGGGTCGCGGGAGCAGCGCGAGCAGCCGCTGCCCGGGCCGGGCCGGGCCGGAGCCGGAGCCGGAGCCGTGCGCTTTTCCTCCCTCCGTGCCTGCCGCGCTCGCCTCAGCAGAGTGAAGGCTGCATTTCCCAGGGCCCCTCAGATTCCCCTGTTAATTAAATCAATTCATTATGCTCAGATCTGATTAGCGGCCCTTCCCCCCCTTTGAATCAATTATTCAATACACAAACATAATTGCTTGGGCCAGAGGTGCCCGCCATTAGCTTATTTAACTCCAAGGACACTAATTACCCGCAGGGCACGGGAACTTTTCTCATTAATTCTGACTAAACACAAAAGCACAGCCAGAGTGTGTGCGTGTGAGGGGCTGTGTGCGTGTGAGGGGCTGTGTGTGTGTGTGTGTGTGTCCGCATGCCAGAGTGAGGGCTGTGTGGGGTGGTGAGCCACTGTGTGAGCTAAAGACCAGACTGGGGTGGGGGTGGGACGCGTGCGATTGCGGGTGGGTGTGTGCGGGTGGGGGGGCGGTGGGCTCCGTGCCTGTGATTCTGAATGAGTGCGTCGGGCTAGGCGTGACTCTGGGTCTGGGGACTGTGGGCCGGGACTGGGACCCGGCACAGGAATGTGTATGAGATCGCGAGAGTGCTTCTGTGTGTGACTGTGTGAATGTGACTCTGTGGCTACCGTGGCAGGCGCCCCATCTCCTTTCTTTTTTCATTATTGCCCAGCTATTGCCCGCGGCATGTTCATCCCCCGGGGGAAAGGGCAGATCACAGAGGAAGAATCCGAAAGGATCAAGAGGCGGTGGGGGACTCTGGAGCCAGGCCGGGCCACATTGTCCTCATCCCCGTCACCTGTTTGGGCCTTGGCTGGGCTTTGCTCTCCCTCAGCTCCGCCCCCAGTTATAAACCCCAGGTTCCCATCTTCCCCTCCCCCGGCCCCCACCCCCGCACTTTGCCCTCTTTCTGCCCCTCTCAATACCGCCCCCACTCTCAACTTTTATCCCACAGCCCTCCCCCACCCCACCCTTCACATTCGCCTGACAGTCCACGAACCCCCAACTCCACTCCCCATAGACCTAGTTCTTCACCTCCCGTCTCAAGGCTGTACCGAGGGTGTGCCTATGGTTGACCAATTTCTCCACATTTTACCTCCCAGGAAATCTCTATTGAGAGAGCTGGTGAGAGAGCCCACAGAGGCAGGGACACAGAGGGTAATTGATTCCCCCAAATTAGGTTTCTGCTTTCTAAAGACCGGCATTGTTCCTATTCTCAATGTGCACAGAGGTATTGAAGATTTCCTTTTTGTTTCCTCCGGCAATGAATGAGCTTAATCCATTTGGCTTTATAAATCAGGAAACTAATATTCGCTCCTTCCATAGCAGCTTTTTAAAAAATTTAATTGGTAAGGGAGGCGCAGTTAGTCACCCTTATACTGTCCCCAGGCCCCCACTTATCAAAACATATTCTGATTGAGGGGTGGAGAGAAGGGAGGGGGCTCATCCTGATTCCTCCCACCCTCTTTCATCCTCCCAAACAGATCCACATAGTGTCTGGGAAAGTTTCTGAGATGATTGCATGAATTATATTCAATTTGGTGAAGAAAAGGAGGAGTGCTCAGAGACACTCTTGAGAATGATCTCCCAAATCAGCTGCTCTCAATTCCCCAGGAGTGACTGCCTAGATGGGTGCTGGCTATTCCATGTACTAAGGTCAAAGGGCAAGTAGGGCCTGAAATTCTGTCCCCCTCCACCCTCCAAGCCATGTAGCCAGCACAGACTGCACCCACCCAGAGAGGGCACCTTTTGCTACTTCACACAAAGGCGCCATACAGACTAGCAGGGCCTTGCAATTGGGTATCTCTGCTTGGCCAGAGTTCACACTCAGAGAAGTCAGCCTGAGGTGTAGGCACCCAGATTCCCTGTTCCCACCTGTGTGGGAACTCTTAAAGGGCCTGTGTGAGCTCTTAAAAGATCAGCCTCCTGGTTTTCATAGAGAGAAAGTTCAGAGAGTGTAAACATCATGGGGTAATCAGGGATAATGAAGCAGTTGCCCTGCCATATCTCTGCATTTATATGGGGCCCCAACTCCTGGTGAAAGACACTGAACTCAGTCCACAGCTGGGATTGAGACAGGGACAGATCTATCATGAGGACTGATGTCTTCAGTGGGGGCCATTTGGGGGAGAGACAATGAGAAGAGATCCTCATGGGTGGACTAGACTGAGCAGCAAGGCCAGGAGTTTAGAGAAACAACAATTTCAAGTATGGTGCAAGGTGAGGCCTCACCCGCCTCTGACCAGCACTCTGAGAAGAAGAGGGCAGTGGTACAAGTGAGGAACAGGGTCACCAGGAGCCCTGCAGCTTGGCTCTGGGAGCCCCCTCTGAAACAGCTGGTCATTAGAAGCTGAGGTGTCACCTTGCTGGGCCAAGAGGAAAAGAGCAGCTGGGACAGCAACTTGGTGGCATTAACAGCAGCTCGGGCAAGATGGCAAGAGCATCAGGCAGCAGCTCTAATTATACAGACAGTGTCCCTTCTCATAATCCATCAACCCCCATCTCCCAACTCTGGGATTGCTAGGGGGAAAATGACTATCTAGAACTCCAAATCTAGTGGTGTCCAGAGGGCACATGGGTCACAGGGGTAAGCATTCCTAGAAGGTCTCACAACTATTTGGAGAGGAGGATCTTGGAGAGGAGAATTGGAGCAACAGAATTTGGGGCTCGTTTATTGTAAAATTATGGGATCTAGTATTTGGCATTTTTATGCCTTTATGTTCCAACCTGTCTTAGCTGCATGGCTGGCGTAAAGGGAAAGGCTGTGTGAGCAAGAATGGACCAGAACAATAATAGGGGAGCAGTCTCTGGTGCAACCACCAGCTTTTCCTAATGGCAGTGGAGGTCAGTATATCAGTATGTTACACTAAACATGAAGAGAATGAATTTCCCTATCAAAAAACAGATTGTCTGAGTAAGTTAAAAATAAAATACAGCCAAATGCTGTTTACAAGAAATACTCCCAAAACAAGGTGACAAAGAGACTGAAAATAAAGCAATGGGCAAAGATATACCAAGAAAATGCAAGCAGAGAGGGAGTAGAAACAGCAATATTAATGTCAAGCAAAGCCAACTTCGAAGCTAAAAGCATAAACTGCTTGAAAATCAAGAAACACCCTATTAAATTAGCGCTGGATCAAAATAAGATCAAAACTGAAATTACCAATCTGGTAATGAAAATGGAGAACATAGCATATCATACAGAACTTATGGAACATGCTGTCCTCAAAATATAGCCTTAGATGCTGGAAATATTAAAAAAAAAAAAAAAAAGACTGGAAGCAAATGAACTAGGTATTCAATCTAAGAAATTAGAAAAGAACATACTGAACCAAAAAAGTAGAAGAAAATTAACGAAGTCAGAAAATAATGAAATGGAAAATAAACAAGTAATAGAAAAGGTAAATAAAAGGAAAAATTAGAACCAACATTTTTTTTTTGAAAAGACCAACAAAATGGAGGGAGAAAAACTTCCAGAAAGACCTAGTTAAGAAAATAAAGGAAGCACAAATATATATTACATATAAAAAAGAGATATATCACATGTACAGAAAAGGTTAAAGAATTATAATAATAATAATATGAGTAAGCCTATGAAAATAAATGTGAAAACCTGGAGGAAATGGATGACTTCAAGCAAAGTAGAAAATTATCAAAACTGAGCATAGAAGGCATTGAAATCCCGAATAGGCCAATAAACAGAAGACATTTAAAAAGCTATTAAAACTATGCCATTAAAATATCACAAGGCACCATATGCTCCAACAATTCTACTTCTGGAAATACACCCAAAAGAGTTGAAAGCAGGTTCTCAAAGAGATATTCATACATCCATGTCCATAGCAGCGTTATTCACAGTAACCAAAAGATGGAAGCAACCCACGTCCACCAATAGACAGATAAACAAAATGTGATATATACATACAGAAGAATAGTATTCGGCCTTTCAAAGGAAGGAACTTCTACACATGCTACAACATGAATGAACCTTGAGGACATTATACCAAGTGAAATAAGCCAGTCACAAAAAGACAAATATTGTTTGACTTCATTTACATGAGGTGCCTAGAGTAGTCAAATTTGTAGAGACAAAAAGTAGAATGGTGGTTGGCAGAGGTTCAGGGGAATATAACGGGTATAGCATTTTCAGATTCACAAGATGAAGCGTTCTGGAGATTGGTTACCCAACAATGTGAATGTGCTTAACACTGCTAAACTGTACACTTAAAAACGGTTAGAATGGTGCATTTTATGTTATGTGTATTTTATCACAATTAAAATAAAACCCCACAAGGCACAGATTACATTAAAATGAGTTTTATATAACCTGAAAACCAGATGATTTTAACGTTTTTTAAACTATTCCAGACAAGAGAAAAATTTGGAAAGCTTCCTAGTTTGTTTTATGAGCCAGTATTTTCTTATTCCCAAACCTTATAAAGATTGAATTTTAGAAGAAAGAAAAGAAAAAAAAAATTCACAGAACAGCTTGCATATGAGTGCAAACTCTGAAATAAGATATTAGTTATCTTGACATGAAAAAAAGTATCAAAAGAATAATACACCATGACAAAGGAGGATTTATTTTAACACCACAAACATGATTCAGCATCAGGAACTCTATTAGTATACATCAACAAATAAAGGAACAAAATATGATTATAGTAATATATGTCCAAAATTATTTGATAAAATTTAGCACATATTACTAAAAAATGTTAAGAAAAATAGAAGTAGAAGAAAACTACTTCGATTTGTTAAGACTATTTACCAAAACCCAATAGAAAATAAATAAATGTGACATTCTGAAACTATTTCCATAAATGGGAAATAAGAATGTCCATTATCATCATTATTATTCAATATTTTTTGAGACTTTAACTCAATAAGGCAAGAAAAGGAACTGCTTAAAATAAACAGCTGTTTTTAAAAGGGATAAAAATATGTTTATTTACAAATTATGTGATATGTAACCTGAAATCCAATAAAATTTAGTTTGAAAGTTACTAGAATTATTAGATAATTGAGAAGATAGCTAAATACAAGATAAATAGATAGAAAGCTGTAGTTTTTTTCTAAATGCAAGGATGTATTAGAAATGGCAATGAAATAGAGCATTTGCAATAATGACAAAGCTATAAAATATTTAGGAATAATTTTAAAACAAAAATCATCACAAAGATAAAGGTCTTCTTTAAAGGAACTCATGAAAGCATATTGAAGGACATATTACAAGATATGGATATATAGAAAGACAACCATATTTCTAAAAGAGAAGACATTATCAAAAAAGCAAATCCTTTCAAAATTAATATATCAATTTAGTGCAATTTCTATTAGAATCCCACATTAAAAATGTTTAGAACTGAAAAAATTTAATTTGAAGTACAATTAAAAATTAAATGTATGTAGCTAGTAAAGAAAACGTAAAAAAAGACTAGTTGGAGACAACTTGCATTATAGATAATAAAACATACTACAAAGCTACTATAATTAAATAGTGTGGTGTAAGTCAGGAAGAAAGAAATAGATCACAGGAACAAAGAGACAATAAATAGGTTCAAGCACAGAACGGAATTTAATATATGATAAAAGTTGCATTTTAATTCATCAGAAAAAAATTAATAAATGATACTGCCATCTGAATAGACCTTTCTCCACAGGAGATATACAAATAAATAAGTAGAACCTGAAAAGATGCTCAACATCGTTGGTCATCTGGAAAACACACGTCAAAACCACAGTGCAATACCAATTCACCCCCACTAGGAAGCTGGAATTAAAGACTTTAGATAATGACTGTTGGCAAGAACGTGAAGAAATTGGAACCCTCATACACTGATGATGGAAATGTAAAATGGTGCCGCCACTTTGGAAAACAGCCTGGCACCTCCTCAAAAAGTTGAACACAGAGTCACTGTATAACCAGCAATTCCACTCCTAGGTGTACACCCAAGAGAATTGAAAACATAGGTCCACGCAAAAATTTGTACAGTGATGTTTATATCAGCATTAGTCATCACAGCCAAACGACGGGAAAAAACCCAAACGTTCGTGAACTGACAAATGGATATTATTCAGCTATAAGAAGGAATAAAGTACTGATACGTGTCACAAGATGGATAAACCTTGAAAACATAATGCTAAGTGAAAGAAGCCAGTCACAAAAGACCGTGTATTAAATGATTTCACTTGTATTGAATGTCAGAATGGGCAAGTCTGTAGAGAGAAAGTAGATGAGTCATTGCTAGGAACTGGGGATAGTAGGGGTGTGATAGCTAAAGGGTGCAGAGTTTCCTTTTGAGGTGATAAAAATGTTCTAAAATTGTGGGGATTGGCATATCTATGAATATATTAAAATGCATTGACTTATACACTTTAAATGGTGAATTGTATGGTATGTGAATTACATCTCAATAAAGTTGTTTCAATAAATGGTGCTGCCATAACTCGTTATTCACCTGGAAGAAACAAATGAGATCTTACCTCCCCAAAATATAAAAATTATGTTCCAAGTGGTTTCAATCTTTTAAAATAAGAATAAAACATTGAAAGTATTAGAAGATATTTTAAAAGAAACATTTAATAAATTTGGATACTAACAACATGAATAAATTTGTTGGGACTAACAAAGGAAAAGGTAAACATACTAAATTTGATTTTCAAAATTTCTATCGTAAAAAATAGCATAAACAAAAAAATACAAATGATTTATTAAGAAAATATTTGCAAAATATGCTGTATATAAGAAGAGTTTCTATAAATTGTAAAGAAAAGACAAAGCCTAAAAGAAAGCTGGAAAAAGAGAATGAACAGGCCATTCAGAGAGGAAATCTAAATGGTCGACAAAATGATTGCCCTCATTATTCACTGGCAAAATGCAAATTAAAACAAAATAAGTTTTCATTATTTAACTTCATCAGATTGGCAAGCAATTTTAGAAGAGTAAAATGTCCAGGTCTACTAAAATTTTGAGAAAATGTGTACTCCTTTGCTACTGAGCAAGTAATCTGGCAGGATCTATTACTTTTGGGGCAGATAACCTGGTACTATCTATTAAACATGTATGTGCCTTTTGAGCTATAAATCCTCCTTCTGAGTCTTCACCCTATAAGGGAAAATCACCTATATATAAAGATAATTCTAATTTCAGCATTGTTTGTGGTGGCAGAAAACTGGAAACTGTATGAATATCAATGATTGAATTCAATCAGTGATTGAATTAATTGTCCTACGACTCTGCTGTAGAATATTATGCAACTGTTAAAAAATAAGTTAGAGCTACTGACTTGCAAAAGACATCTGTGATGTTCTGTTTAGTGGGAAAAATAGATTGCAGAGTATCAAGTAACGTTATCCCATTCAAAAGAAAACCTCTTTCTATTAAGATGCACATGAAGAAAAGATGTAAAAGGCAGCACTTGTTCAGGCTGTCAACATTGGTGACCTTAGCCGGTAAGAATGGAAGGTAAGAGAGTAGGAGAAAGTATACACGGAGCCAGGCATGGTGGCTCACACCTGTAATCCTGGTGACTCAAGAGGCTGAGGAGGGAGGATCACTTAAGCCCAGGAGTTCGAGGCTGTAGTAAGCCATTATCCCATGATCATACCACTGCACCCCAGCCTGGGCAACAGAGTAAGACTCTGACTCAAACAAAGTGTACACTTATCTTTTCATTATTTATAATGTATAGGTAATTTATAATTTTTAGAATTTAGAAATTAAGTGGGAGTTGTTTTTGACACCCCTCCAATCAGTCACTGCTATTGCCCTAGTCAAGTCACCGTGATCTCTTACACACTGCTGCAAGAGCTCCTTACTGGCCCCCACCCAAAGTCCACCCTCAGCCTCAATGATACAGCCCCTGTTCTCCATGTGCAACTAGGAGATACTTAAAAAAATGCAAATCAGATCTTGCCAACCAATCCTCAAAGCTGTAATGGCTTTCTATTGCTCTCCATAGCAAGCCCCTCGTCCTCTCTCTGCATGTCCCACTAGGCTCTGCATAAGCAGGCTCTCCTGAAGCATCTCCCATCACTGACACCCACCGTTGCTCCTACGATGCAGCATATTGCCCCTGTCATTGCCTGAACTGCCGCCTGCATCCAGGCCTGCAGATGCACCGTTTTTTCTGCCTGGAATATTCCTGCCCCCCTTTATTTGTACTACCTCGTGTTCACCCCTTGGGTCCAGGATTAAATGTCAGTGTGGCCTCTCCCTTCAAGACTAGCTTAGATCTCCCTGTTATAGTCTGGCATGGGCCCTCCATGCTTTTCCTCTGCAGTGCTTATCACAATGATCTAGTTAATTACATAGTTATTTGTGTAATTATTTGTGTGACAGCGATAAAAGAAAAACTATTAAGCTATGAGTGTTTGCATCTTCTTTTCCAGCCTCCTACCTTGGGAGAAAAACAGGTCAGAGAAGAAGGTTTCAGGGATTCAACCCAACTCAGAGATTCTGAACTTGCTCCATGCACCTGCCACTCCAGCCCCAGTTGGGAGAATTTGCCTGGCACAAATATTTCTCTCCACTCTTTCATTTATGTAGCCAACTAGCTTGCTCTGAGACTTGATTATGGCAAAACCCTCCAAGGTGCTGATGAGCTTTCAGGCTTCTCCAGCCAGCTGTTGCAGGGACCTCCCCCCACCTCCAAATGGCTTCATTTCTGCCCCTCCCACATTTCAGAGACCCTTACCAAGGGGGCTCCTGGATGCCTACAGCCCGTCTGAGGCTACAAATACCCCCAGCAACCAAACCCTACCAGGCCTGACCTACAATGTCAGAATCTCAATCTGAACCCTGATTTTACATGACTAGGGGTCATCTGCTCCCTCTCCCACCCTCCTAATCACCTGTCCACTGATGACTGGAGACCTGGAGCGATCCTGGGCTGGGTCTAAGGGGCCAGCTGTGCCACGTGCTCTGGAGGCTGGTGCTGGTCCGTGAGCTTCGTGGACGCCAACCGACTGGGCCATGGGGCTGAGCACCGTGACTCACTCCCAGAGAACAGACTGTTTCCCAACAAGCTCACCAGAGTGAACACACCCACATGCAGGTGGTCCCCTTGGAGCTACAACCGCATGTCCCAACAGCACATGCATCTCAGAAACGGTCCTTTTCTATGCTGCAGGCAGGGGCCCAGGGATTTGGAACTGATGGGAAGGTACTCCTAGTTCCCCTCCTGGTTCTTCTCCCTCAGTCTCTAGTGGGGTCTTCCTGCCCCACCCCTACCCCATGATGGAAGAAGCCAAAGGGATTCCTTCTCACCCAGCATTCAACCTGTCTGAGAGGCCCTGCCAACTCCCAAATGATACATGTTTGGAGGTAAAAACAAAACAAAATGAAACCCTGGAAGCACATATTCCTCCATAGCTGCTGCTACCCAGGACTTGCCTGGGCTTCTCCAAGCCCGTGTGCTCAACCACCTTTTGTGGTGAGTCAGAAATATTTGAGTCCTATCAGGGCTGGAGGTCACAGCTACCACCTGGGGCTTGTACTAGATGTGCTCAACCCAGGCAGCTTGAGCCCTCTAAAGCCTGGGGGACCACACCTGGGGACAGGATGCTAATTAAAACCCTCAGAGCCTGCAGGTAGAACTGGAGCTGCAGACTTGCTGGTGACGCTAGGCCTGTGATTCTCTCTCCACTTCCTGCAGTTCTCATGCCATGTAACTTCCCCTTCCCAAGTGTGGCAGACTGCTGGTGGCAGATCCAACATCTGTCTTTCCCTTCCTCTGAGGCACATGGCACTGAAACTGTATTTCCAGCTTCCATTGCAATGGGTGTAGACAAGTTACTCGTTCTCATTTGTAGGCAGAAGAGAGATATAAGCTATTTTCACCTCTCCTGCTTACAAGGGGAGAGACCCAAGCTAGGCCAATGGGTGTCCCCAGTGGGAGTTTTGACATTGGAACCAAGAGAGCTGGGTTGGTTTCTCTTTGGCGGCTGAAGCTATCAGGTGTAAAAGTTAAAACTCATATTGTCTGCCACGTAGATAAATCTGTTCTGTGGAGACTACACCGACGTGAAGAAACAAGTTGCTCATCCACAGCTTGCTATCTTCCCCCATTTCCATAAGCTGGAATAGCACCCAGATTTGATTAGTCAGATGAGAGCAATACCGTAAGGTATGCAGAGAAATAAGATAGAAGGAAGCTGGGTTTCTAAATGACCTTGTGGAGTAGCCCTACCAACCTAGATTTTATCTCCTGGTATGACAGATAAATGATAATATCCCATCTTCTTTAGGCCATTGTAGCTTAGGACCTCTTTGTTACAGCAGCTTTGCCCTTTTCCTAACAAATACACTGATCCTCTGATTCCTCATCAGTAAAATAGTCTGAATGTGTTCTCCAAGTCCCAGTTTCCAATTCTAGACTCTGCTTTGCCAGGCCCCTCATTTCCAAAGAGCTTCCCAGGATGGAAATCTCTGTTCCTTCGCCTGGAGCCAAGGCTGAGCCTTGATGTGCTCGCTGCTTTCTCCTTGTTTCAAGAAGTTCCCTGATGCTCACGGAAGGGCCTGATCCTGGGAGAGA